>NC_064931.1:627904946-630404946 GCF_023897955.1 Schistocerca gregaria | reverse complement strand
GAATCCCAGTCCTCATGGGTGGAAAGCCCAAGTGAATACCCCTAACACAATTACACCACTAGAGGTGCTTAAAATAGGTGGAAAATTAAAAATGGATGTACCATTTCTGGGACTCGAACCCTGGTTCTCCTGGACAGAAAGCCCAAATAACCCCCCCCCCCTCCCACCTCCACCACCACCATATGGAAACAGCCCAGATGAATGAGTGGAAGTTAGGTTACTGTATTTTATTTTCGTTGGGAAGCTGAAGTAGAGATAGGTCCTAATGACATAATAAATCATAGAGATCAGACCTAATTACGCAAGTATATACACAGTACAACACAAAGACTGCCTAAAATCGCAATACAGCTCAAAAATTGACGATGCCATACATATGTTGTTATCCTGCTACAGAAAAATTTCACAATACAAGCTGGCAGGAAGTGGGGTGGAGTGTAAGACAGTATCTTTATTCTTTTTCCTGGGAAATATGTTCAACTGGCAACTGGCAACTTTAATAAGCATATTACCTGTAAGCATACAGCTGAGGACAGTATCTGTCACTGTTTGATGTCATAGTTCGCTTCAGGCACCTGCTGGACAATCACCCTGCAGCCCAGGTAATTGAGGCTAATACACACTACCACAACTGATGGAAAATGCATCACTGTTCTAATTACAGACCGAAATCGTCTTGAAAAGAAAAACAGAACTTGTAATGAACGGCCGGTTTGCTGTGGCAGAGTGGTTCTTGGCGCTTCACTCTGGAACCGCGCGACCGCTATGGTCGCAGGTTAAAATCCTGCCTCAGACATGGATGTGTGTGATGTCCTTAGGTTAGTTAGGTTTAAGTAGTTCTGGGGGACTGATGACCTCAGATGTTAATTCCCATAGTTCTCAGAGTCATTTGTAATGGACGGATCATAAGGCAACACATGTACTGGGGAAAATCGTCATCCCAAAAGATTTCAAAGGGGGCGGTAGTTCAATGTGCGTTCTCCACAAACTGCCGAAATTCGATGCCATCTTACCTCCTCTCATCCCTTTGCTCCCTCCCTCCCTCCAACCACTTACCGCTGAGCGCCTCGCAGTTTTTAGCGGGCAACAGTCATCCCCTCATGGTCGCTGGCCACGCCCTTACTTCTGCCACACCCCTGTGGACACTGGCTGCACCCAGTCTGCCTTGCGGCGACGGCTTTCGCCAACACAAAAGGGAAATTTAGCAGCGCTGCCCCGACCCTACAACTGTGTGTGGAGAGCCCACACATACTTGGCCGTACCGAACACCGCCGTTCTGCGATGGAAAACAATTGTATTTCACGTCAATGAATCGCTTATGATCGAACATCTATTAAAAAGAAGAACACAATCGCGACGATGATAATTTTCCCCTTTCCACGAAAATAGACACAGTCCATTTTCTCTTCGTTTCATGAGCAAAATCGGTATAGTTTTCAGATTCGACTGCAGGATACAATTTCCTGACCTGTGTGTTGTGGTAGCTGTATAGTTTACACCATACGACTTTCAGCTTTCTGTGAGAACCAAAGGATCGATACATGTTAATGTTGATTTAGCACCTGACACAGACCTCAAAGTCATGGTAGAAAAAAAAAGTATATGGCGATGTTGAAAACTGAAGTCGTACACTGCTTGGATGTGTTACAGCTTATAAAGGAACAATACAGGAACTCTCCCTTGTGATTGATAATCTGATGGATATGGTCCTCTGACAGTACAGTCGATAAAACGTCACGTAACTCAGTGCAACTGGCTTCGAGCACTGGCCACATGTTCCGACAGAGTAATATGTGTATCTGTAATATTCTCGACATCAATTCGCAGACGCTATTTGTTTTTTCGATATATCGGAAGAGAGAAACATGGTAAAATCTTATAGGAGGTTCTATTCCAACTACACCGATTTTGCTCATAAAACTAATAGAAATTGCCTGTATCTATTCTCGTGGAATCATGATTGTCTTTATCATTAATGTCACGATTACGTGTTTAAAAAACATACGTTACCACAAGTCCTTTGTTATTTCATACTTCATAACCTCCAATTATAAAGTAAACATTACTTGAATTATAGCTCGTTGTGGAACCTAGAAATGATAGTGCTCTTTTTTTCACCGACCTGTGAGTAGTTTCCGTGAAACAGGCTGTGATGATCAGATTGCTCACAATACTAGAACGCAAGGATCTGCTGTATGATTAGAAACTTTACAGACATGTCTGCGGAGAGGAGTTATGGAACAAAAATGTCAAATGTAAACACACAGATGGTAACTGGTTTCGATGTAATGCAAGAGAGAGAGAGAGAGAGATGCGGTAAAATCTTATAGGAGGTTCTCTTACAAGACAGGTGCTCACGATTTGTTTCGTAACCGCAGGTGTGATATAGCTTCACATTGGTAAAACGGTACTTGCCATAGCGTACAAAACAGTAACATCCTCTTGAATTATAGGATTTTATCGCCAAACGTAAAATGATTCTGTTTTTTCCAACATGTTAGCCAATGGTGCGGAAGATTGTATTCTCTACTGTTATGAGTCTGAAATGTTTGTAATACACATGCGCATGACAGTTTATTTACAGACACTGATCTGAACGTGAGAGAGGCTCTCAAGTCGTGTAATTTGTCCATCAAGCTGCAAGAAATTGCTAAACATAAATGTTTTTTCTTCAGAGTTTAAATTCTCGCTTTTTCTTAACTCCGATGACGGTTTCGAAACAACGAGGACATTCTGTAGTGATCGGTAACTTTCGCAGCAAAATAGTGGAAGTTTCTTCCCCCAATTTTACCCAGGGTGGACATGTGTAGATCGAATTGTATCCGGCAGTCGAACGTGAAAACTATACCGATTTGGCTCATAAAACCAAACGAAAATTGATTGTGCCTATTTTCGTGCAAAGAGGACATTTATTATCGTTGCGATTGTGTTCTCCTTTTTAATAAATGTTCGACTGTAAGCAGTGCATTGACCGAAGGAAGGGTGCATCCAGCGACTGTGAGGGGATGGCTGTTGGCCACAGAAAAATCACTAGACGCTCTGTGGTAGCAGTTGAAAATTTGACAAAGCCTGTATTTCCTTCATAGGTGAATGGAGGGATGGAGGGAGGAAGGGAGTGGGGGATGAGGGGAGGTAAGAGGGCCTCGAATTTTGGTAGTTGTGATTGTACATTGAGGAGATTGCACATTCAACCACTGCATCCTCTGCAATCTTTTGGGATGATTTTCCCCAGGACCTGTGTTTCATTATAATCCGTTCATTACAAGTGCTGCTTTTTTTTTCACGATAATTTCGATCTGTAATTTGAACAATGATGCATTTTCCATTAGTTGTGGTATGGTCTACTGGCATCAGTTACCTGGGCTGCAGGGTGATTGTCGAGCAGGCGTCTGTAGCGAAACCTGGTGTCAAACAGCGATAGATACTGTCCTCAACTGTGCGTTTACAGGTAATATGCTTATTACACTCCCCTCTCTCCAATTTCAGCATCTCGACAGTTGAACATACTCGTATTTCACACCGCAAAAAAATAAAGATAGTACCTTACACCCCCAGCCTTTTTCCCGCCATCTTGTATTATGAAATTTTTCCTAGCATGATAACAGCATTTGTATGGCACCGTCAATTTTCGAGCTGTATTGCGATTATAGGCAGACCTCGTGTGACGCTATGCATATAGTTGCGTAATTAGGTCCGATTTACATGATTAATTACGTAATTAGGACGGATCTTTACAACAGTTTCCCAACAAAAATAAATAAAGTGCACTAACCTAACCTTTCTCTCATGCATCTGGGTAGTTTCCATGTGTTGAAGCGTGCATTTAGGCCTTCCGTCCAGAAGGACCAGGATTCAAGCCCCAGAAGGAGTACCGCTATTTTTAATTTCCCGCTAATTCCATTGGTGTTATAATTGTGTTATGGGCGTGCACTTGGGCTTTCCGCCCATGAGGATCAGGGTTCGAGTCGCAGAAGGGGTACTACTATTTTTTATTTTCCCGCTAATTCCTGGGTGGGAGTGGGGTGGGACGTCAGCACAGCCCCATCACAATGAAATGAACGCCAAAATTCGAAATTCCCAACATTTTTGAAATTCCCACCAAAATTCGAAATTATCCTCAATGAGGTAGGTGCAGAAGAGGAAGTGGGATGGTGAGGGAGGGGGAGGAGGCTGGAACCCACTTGCAGTCTGAGGAAAACACATGCCGTCATCCGTGTGTGGGGTGGGGTGGGCGTGGTCTGGGGCGTAATTAATTGATCAATTTCATTAATTAGCACATCAATTTGATACCAACTTGATATCAACAATGTACCAGCACCGCCATCTCCCTACTATTTATGTTCGCATTCGAAATTGTTAGGGAAAGTTTTTAAAGGTGCTGAGAAAACACACTGAGGCAGTTGGTAACTCACTTTTCACTCAGAGTCTTTTACATCGGAGAATATTCGCCTTTTTGTGCTGAGATCAGAGCATTTTTCCGCTGGTATAAATATTAATTCTCCACGTCGCCTCAAGTAACAGTCTAGAAAGGCGAAGGGAAGTGTAAAGTGGTGAGAATTAAATGTCGTACATGTGTGAGACCTATTGCTACACATACTTCAGCATTCGTCTGTAATAGTAAATACGCTTTCCTTCAGTAATGGAAATACATAATTCCTTTTAACATTAGTTACTCATCACGTGATGTAAATTCTTCACTTATTCTTCTCCCTCCCCCCCCCCCCTACCCATTGTTTAGTGCGATTATTCGTTTACATTACCTAGAGACAGTGCCACGATTGCTTCTTGTACTTTACCTGAGAGAGAACATGTGACAAGGGAGACTGGTCCAATTTAAAGGTTAATGGGTACAGCCGGTAATAACAATGAAGGATTTAATTTCTATATACGAATTTCCTTACTAACATTGTTAATACAAATGACTTAGTGCTGAGGTCTAATATGCTAGTGGAACTATCGCGAACGCGCACACACACACACACACACACACACACACACACAAAACTCGTGGTGTAAAGAAAACAAATATGTGTTGCGTGGCTTTCTGGCATCTGCAAGACTCTGAACTGACGTTATCTTGGTGGCTTGTGTGTCAGTGTCGCTATATATTTACTCATCCAACTTTGTGAGCTAGCGAGCATTTAGCGCTCATTTAAATATACGGCCGAAAGAGCCTACAGGAATTGTGAAACGAACCCTGTCGTCGAGGACCGTCTGCCACAAAGGGCGCACATCCACCACGAGATGTGGAAATTCACAGCTGTCTATTGTCTATTGAGACTCAAGCGCTGTAGTGTGCGAGTGAGACAGACGAGAAAGTCCATCATAGGGAAACCCAGTAGAATCCGTTTGTGGCCGAGGAGACGTAGCAATGTTAAATATGGCGGACCTAAGATCCTCCATAAAGGGAAACAAATATGAAAACTGTTTTATTCTGTAGTAGTGCAGGGAATGAAGTCACAGTAATTTCAATCTGCCATCCTCCATAAAGTTTCATGGTGATCCCAATAAAACTGGAATATTGATCATATCTATAATAGTTTAGGATTTACTGTTAAAGTGAAATTAACAATATGTGATCTGAGGCTTTCCCGGCGAATGTGGTGTATCTACGGATGGAATCCATCAGCACCACCTGATGATGGCGGAACGGTTATTCGTCGAAATATGGTGGAACTTCGACGATCGGATCCGGCTGGACACCCGAGAACCTTGGATACTGAAATTAACATGTTTTGTAACAAAGACCTGACTGCCAAAATCGGAACGCTTTGGTCGGTCTTAAAGATCGACGTTTCATATAGAAGCGCATCATTAAAATGACAAACGTTGTAAATATCAACTATGTTAATTTATTTGTTTAAAAGATATGGTAAATTTAAATTATCAGTATTTTCAGTTAAGCTTCAGATCACAATTTCTTCCACAAAAAACACACTGAACGATGACAGCATGACACCTTATTGAATTATTAGATAATAGAATATTTGTTGTAAGGTTTAATGCATAATAGTTACTTTTGTTCTTTACTTATTTATCAGGAAGCACATTAGTGCAAGGCTACTGGCCGTGACATTCAAAGTTAACAAGGAAATTGTATTGGTTCTATGTAAAAGAATTTAACGTTTATTATGTAACGAATATTATTGTTACTTTATTTAGAACGTGAAAATGGTCAAGCTTTGAGTATTTAAATACGTTAAAATGTAAAGAAATGTAGAATAAGCTGAAGCCAATCAGATGACCGCGTCAGGAAAGGGAACTAAGATCCTCCATAAAGGGAAACAAATATGAAAACTGTTTAATTCTGTAGTAGTGCAGGGAATGAAGTCACAGTAATTTCAATCTGCCATCCTCCATAAAGTTTTATGGTGATCCCAATAAAACTGGAATATTGATCATATCTATAATAGTTTAGGATTTACTGTTAAAGTGAAATTAACAATATGTGATCTGAGGCTTTCCCGGCGAATGTGGTGTATCTACGGATGGAATCCATCAACACCACCTGATGACGGCGGAACGGTTATTCGTCGAAATATGGTGGAACTTCGACGATCGGATCCGGCTGGACACCCGAGAACCTTGGATACTGAAATTAACATGTTTTGTAACAAAGACCTGACTGCCAAAATCGGAACGCTTTGGTCGGTCTTAAAGATCGACGTTTCATATAGAAGCGCATCATTAAAATGACAAACGTTGTAAATATCAACTATGTTAATTTATTTGTTTAAAAGATATGGTAAATTTAAATTATCAGTATTTTCAGTTAAGCTTCAGATCACAATTTCTTCCACAAAAAACACACTGAACGATGACAGCATGACACCTTATTGAATTATTAGATAATAGAATATTTGTTGTAAGGTTTAATGCATAATAGTTACTTTTGTTCTTTACTTATTTATCAGGAAGCACATTAGTGCAAGGCTACTGGCCGTGACATTCAAAGTTAACAAGGAAATTGTATTGGTTCTATGTAAAAGAATTTAACGTTTATTATGTAACGAATATTATTGTTACTTTATTTAGAACGTGAAAATGGTCAAGCTTTGAGTATTTAAATACGTTAAAATGTAAAGAAATGTAGAATAAGCTGAAGCCAATCAGATGACCGCGTCAGGAAAGGGAACTAAGATCCTCCATAAAGGGAAACAAATATGAAAACTGTTTAATTCTGTAGTAGTGCAGGGAATGAAGTCACAGTAATTTCAATCTGCCATCCTCCATAAAGTTTTATGGTGATCCCAATAAAACTGGAATATTGATCATATCTATAATAGTTTAGGATTTACTGTTAAAGTGAAATTAACAATATGTGATCTGAGGCTTTCCCGGCGAATGTGGTGTATCTACGGATGGAATCCATCAGCACCACCTGATGATGGCGGAACGGTTATTCGTCGAAATATGGTGGAACTTCGACGATCGGATCCGGCTGGACACCCGAGAACCTTGGATACTGAAATTAACATGTTTTGTAACAAAGACCTGACTGCCAAAATCGGAACGCTTTGGTCGGTCTTAAACATCGACGTTTCATATAGAAGCGCATCATTAAAATGACAAACGTTGTAAATATCAACTATGTTAATTTATTTGTTTAAAAGATATGGTAAATTTAAATTATCAGTATTTTCAGTTAAGCTTCAGATCACAATTCCTTCCACAAAAAACACACTGAACGATGACAGCATGACACCTTATTGAATTATTAGATAATAGAATATTTGTTGTAAGGTTTAATGCATAATAGTTACTTTTGTTCTTTATTTATTTATCAGGAAGCACATTAGTGCAAGGCTACTGGCCGTGACATTCAAAGTTAACAAGGAAATTGTATTGGTTCTATGTAAAAGAATTTAACGTTTATTATGTAACGAATATTATTGTTACTTTATTTAGAACGTGAAAATGGTCAAGCTTTGAGTATTTAAATACCTAAAAATGTAAAGAAATGTAGAATAAGCTGAAGCCAATCAGATGACCGCGTCAGGAAAGGGAACTGACCTAGTCAGTTGAATGACGATGTTCGGCGCGCGGGAAAACGCGGCCGGAAACGGGCAGAGAGGGACAGTTCTGGTCGAGACACCATAGGGGACAGTTCGGATTGAAACACGAAAGCGGACAGTCGGTCTTTAGGCACCTAGCAAGTGAATCATAGAAAATTTCGCGTTGTGTTGTATCTCGGGACTTAGTCTCTGAGCAGTGAGCAGCCGCGCGCCTGGTGTGAACCCTAACTTTTCGCATAGTTAACGAGGAGGAGTATCGGACTTGTAATTCGCAGTGAGATTGAGAATGAGCGAACTGCGTCAAATGGATATGCGCTCGAGTGTAACAGTAATTATAAACACGACCACTTTCGCCATCTGAATAAACATTATTCTAACCAAATCGGAACTGTGTGACCTACAAAATTTACGGATCGTTAATTTAGTTCCCAATATTATTATTACGGTTATTATATGTTATATTAACTGTGTATTTCGCAAACTTGCCATCAGCCAGACAATTGAACCAAAGGGTCACAAGTGTCTAATTTAGAAAGTGTAATGCGACACGTGCGGTTCAACCCCTAGACGACTTTGAGCCAAGACATTTCCACGAAGAGGAACCGCATGTGAGCCCGATCATCTATGGGATGTTAGCTCGGAACTTGTCAGTTAGCTTTAAGAGGAGGAGCACACCGAATACCTAAAGTGAGTACCCTGTCCGCCAGAGACATTGTCCACAAGATGACTGAGCCAGTAAAACATTAATGAGGAATGGGTGAAGAAACTGCGTCGGAGGTTTAGCCTTGCATGAGTGGAATGTACACAATTCTGGCAAATCGATGATATCTGCCGTGGTGTCGCCTATATCACTGACAACAGAGTCGTGGTGGTGGTGGTGGTTAGTGTTTAACGTCCCGTCGACAACGAGGTCATTAGAGACGGAGCGTATGCTCGGGTTAGGGAAGGATTGGGAAGGAAATCGGCTGTGCCCTTTCTACATCTACATCTACATCCATACTCCGCAAGCCACCTGACGGTGTGTGGCGGAGGGTACCCTGAGTACCTCTATCGGTTCTCCCTTCTATTCCAGTCTCGTATTATACGTGGAAAGAAGGATTATCGGTATGCTTCTGTGTGGGCTCTAATCTCTCTGATTTTATCCTCATGGTCTCTTCGCGAGACATACGTAGGAGGGAGCAATATACTGCTTGACTCTTCGGTGAAGGTATGTTCTCGAAACTTTAACAAAAGCCCGTACCTAGCCACTGAGCGTCTCTCCTGCAGAGTCTTCCACTGGAGTTTATCTATCATCTCCGTAAAGCTTTCGCGATTACTAAATGATCCTGTAACGAAGCGCGCTGCTCTCCGTTGGATCTTCTCTATCTCTTCTATCAACCCTATCTGGTGCGGATCCCACACTGCTGAGCAGTATTCAAGCAGTGGGCGAACAAGTGTACTGTAACCTACTTCCTTTGTTGTCGGATTGCATTTCCTTAGGATTCTTCCAATGAATCTCAGTCTGGCATCTGCTATACCGACGATCAACTTTATATGATCATTCCATTTTAAATCGCTCCTAATGCGTACTCCCAGATAATTTATGGAATTAACTGCTTCCAGTTGCTGACCTGCTATTTTGTAGCTAAATGATAAGGGACCTATCTTTCTATGTATTCGCAGCACATTACACTTGTCTACATTGAGATTCAATTGCCATTCCGTGCACCATGCGTCAATTCGCTGCATATCCTCCTGCATTTCAGTACAATTTTCCATTGTTGCAACCTCTCGATACACCACAGCATCATCTGCAAAAAGCCTCAGTGAGCTTCCGATGTCATCCACCAGATCATTTATGTATATTGTGAATAGCAACGATCCTATGACACTCCCCTGCGACACCCCTGAAATCACTCTTACTTCGGAAGACTTCTCTCCATTGTGAATGACATGCTGCGTTCTGTTATCTAGGAACTCCTCAATCCAATCACACAATTGATCTGATAGTCCGTATGCTCTTACTTTGTTCATTAAACGACTGTGGGGAACTGTGTCAAACGCCTTGCGAAAGTCAAGAAATACGGCATGTACCTGTGAACCCGTGTCTAAGGCCCTCTGAGTCTCGTGGACGAATAGCGCGAGCTGGGTTTCACATGACCGTCTTTTTCGAAACCCATGCTGATTCCTACAGAGTAGATTTCTAGTCTCCAGAAAAGACATTATACTCGAGCATAATACGTGTTCCAAAATTCTACAACTGATCGACGTTAGAGATATAGGTCTATAGTTCTGCACATCTGTTCGACGTCCCTTCTTGAAAACGGGGATGACCTGTGCCCTTTTCCAATCCTTTGGAACGCTTCGCTCTTCTAGAGACCTACGGTACACCGCTGCAAGAAGGGGGGCAAGTTCCCTCGCGTACTCTGTGTAAAATCGAACTGGTATCCCATCAGGACCAGCGGCCTTTCCTCTATTGAGCGATTTTAATTGTTTCTCTATCCCTCTGTCGTCTATTTCGATATCTACCATTTTGTCAACTGTGCGACAATCTAGAGAAGGAAGCACAGTGCAGTCTTCCTCTGTGAAACAGCTTTGGAAGAAGACATTTAGTATTTCGGCCTTTAGTCTGTCATCCTCTGTTTCAGTACCATTTTGGTCACAGAGTGTCTGGACATTTTGTTTTGATCCACCTACCGCTTTGACATAGGACCAAAATTTCTTAGGATTTTCTGCCAAGTCAGTACATAGAACTTTACTTTCGAATTCATTGAACGCCTCTCGCATAGCCCTCCTCACACTACATTTCCCTTCGCGTAATTTTTGTTTGTCTGCAAGGCTTTGGCTATGTTTATGTTTGCTGTGAAGTTCCCTTTGTTTCCGCAGCAGTTTTCTAACTCGGTTGTTGTACCACGGTGGCTCTTTTCCATCTCGTACGATCTTGCTTGGCACATACTCATCTAACGCATATTGTACGATGGTTTTGAACTTTGTCCACTGATCCTCAACACTGTCTGTACTTGAGACATAACTTTTGTGTTGAGCCGTCAGGTACTCTGTAATCTGCTTTTTGTCACTTTTGCTAAACAGAAAAATCTTCCTACCTTTTTTAATATTTCTATTTACGGCTGAAATCATCAATGCAGTAACCGCTTTATGATCGCTGATTCCCTGTTCTGCATTACCTGATTCAAATAGTTCGGGTCTGTTTGTCACCAGAAGGTCTAATATGTTATCGCCACGAGTCGGTTCTCTGTTTAACTGCTCAAGGTAGTTTTCAGATAAAGCACTTAAAAATATTTCACTGGTTTCTTTGTCCCTGCCACCCGTTATGAACGTTTGAGTCTCCCAGTCTATATCCGGCAAATTAAAATCTCCACCCAGAACTATAACATGGTGGGGAAATCTACTCGAAATATTTTCCAGATTATTCTTCAGGTGCTGAGCCACAACAGCTGCTGAGCCCGGGACCATCCCGGCATTTGCCTGAAACGATTTAGGGAAATCACGGAAAACCTAAATTAGGATGGCCGGAGACGGGATTGAACCGTCGTCCTCCCGAATGCGAGTCCAGTGTGCTAACCACTGCGCCACCTCGCTCGGTACAGAGTCGTAGTGTCTGTCTTAGTAAAGAGTGATTGTTCTCTGAACACGGCGTGCAAAACATATGAGATCTTCGTTGAGATATGGCCCACCTGTACAGCATATTGGAGCGGCTGCATGAATATTTAGGCCGCGGCCAATGCCTTCGGCTGTCCATTCTGGCGACAAGAGAGACAGACGAAGGTCGTTTGCAAGTTCATTGAAACAGCTTTCACTCAGCTCCTGAGTGAATATTGGTATTCAGTCAAGAGCGGGCAAAGAGAATAAAACATTATCTTCCTACTCTACCGTGTCGATTGAATTCATTTTCAACTGATGATTTGCTGCGCTTCCTGCGAGATTCCAACAGAGTACGGAAAAGCTGTGGCTTATACCGGAGAGAGAGCTATATATTGAAGCAGTCCGGACTACAATCATCTTATTCTTGAGCTTAGTATCCAACCAGTCTAGAAATAGAGTGGTACTGCTTGAGTTTGAAAATCAGCCACATCCCATGTGAAGACATCAGTTAGTGTTCGGGTGATTTGATTCAGAAAATCCAGAGAAACTGCGATCTTAGAGCAGCTAGTTGGAGAACAGAGCCACATGCAGACGCGAGAGTTGTCCTATGGCAGACCTTACACACAAAATCGAGTAGCATTTTTGCTGCCGCCTGCTACACTTGGTATTAGCAGTGACGAACTTGTGACAAGGGTCGAGTGTTGGCATGCTGAGTACAAAAATGTGTGCCAGCCGACCTCTGACGCCTCTTGACAACCATAGGTGGAAGTGAATCTGATATATGACCTATCAGACATAAAAAGAAGATGAACGTAACTGTTACAAGTATGGTGACGCTGACCTAGAAATCAACACCGGCACCCAGCGGCAGGCGCCGAGTAACTCAACAGCACAACGATAAAGTCCGCATGATATCCACTACTAACAAAGCCTACCCTTGAATGACCTGTCGCAGGCAGCAAGAAAACCGCTATTGATCTTACAACCCGACCCAACTATCGCAGAGGATTTTTTTCCCTTGGCTCTCCCCTTGGCACTTTTTTTTCCTCTGCCCTTCAAACCGCTACCCTTCGTTCAACTTTCGACCTTATCTATCTCCAGAAGAGCGCGTATTAATGGTTAACCTTAACCAGACGTACGCAAACATCGCAGTACCCACATCCTGCGAAACCTCACTTCAGTGAAAAATAACCCTTATGCACAGATGGCAGTAGACCTTTTGTGTTGGCCACCATACTGGTGTGGGCGTGGACGGGCTCCACCTCTTTAAAATAAAAAATATAACTCTGACGCCCTACTACTCATTGCGATCATCGGTAAATATGGCAAAGGTTCGCATCGCGGTGAGTTGCATTTCAAGTATTGGCAGTTTTCAGTAGCTGCCAAAAATTATTTAGAGGTTTCGGGAATGCGTAGATATTGTACCAGGAATACAGATTTTTCACTAGATAATTTCCGCTTAACAGGCAAACATTTTAATAAACATTATTTTATCTGAAACAAAGCAGTAGTATACGAATATTGTTCATGCAGCTGTGAAGAATCCTTTGTAATTCATCACAGAGGAAGAAAAAATACAAGTGGTTCAAATGGTTATGGGACTTAACATATGAGGACATCAGTCCCCTAGAACTTAGAACTACTTAAATCTAACTAACCTAAGGGCACCACACACAACCATGCCCGAGGCAGGATTCGAACCAGCGACCGTAGAAGTCGCGCGGTACGGTCTGAAGCGCGTAGAACCGCTCGGCCACCGCCGCCGGCGAATAAATACAGTACTGAATCAAAAGCATCCAGATACCTATTAGTGGACGTTAACTCTGGTTGTGTTCACTCTTCCCCTTTATGAACTGTGTTGGGGACACTTTCAGTGAAGTGTCTGAATGTCTGTGGACGAATGGCGACCCTTTTTGCCCATGGGCCGAAACCAGAGAAGGTAGTAATGGTGGATGCAGCGGTCTGGAATGTAGCTGACGTTCTAACTCATCCCAGAGGTGATCCATTTGGTTAAGGTCGGGAATGTAGACAGGCTAGTCCATTTCAGGATTGTTACTGTCCACAAACTACTGCCTTATAAATATTTCTTTATGACAAGATGTAGTGCCATGCTTCTAGAAACAATCATCGTCTCCGAACAGTTCTTTTACTATATGTAGTACATAATGTAAAATGTATTCAGATCCTTCCGCATTGAGCGTCTTCGCAAGCACAATGCACGGACTACGTCCTAACCACTAAATTAGTTTCATACTGTAACACCACCTCCTCTGTACTTCTGTTGGCACAGCACATGGCGGCAGGGAACGTCCTCCAGGCCTTCTCCAAATCCAAACGCTTCCATCGGATTGCCGCAGAGTATAGTACGAGTCATCACTCGAAGTCATTCGTTTCCAGTGGCGTCGCTCGTACATCACATCAAGTGTCGCTTAGCATTGACTACAGAAGTGTGTGGCTTAATGACGAGCTGCTCGACCGTTGTACCCTATTCTTTTCAACTCCTTACTCACAGTCACCATGCTAGCTGGACTCCTGGTAGCTCTTTGGAACTCTTGAGTGATTCCTTCCACTGGTTTCATGTGATCGCTTACAACCACCCTCCGCAGTGCTCGACATCCCTGTCTGTCAGTACATAAGGACTGCCGGTCTAGGTTTAGCTGTGGTTGTTCCTTCGCATTTCCTCTTCACAGTCACATCACCGACAGTTGACCTGGTCAGCTTTAGAAGGGTAGAAATGTCACAGATGGATTTTTTGCATAGGTGTCATCCAGTAATTATCCCACGTTCGAAATCACTTATCCTCCCAGACCGACCAATGATGCTTTCTACTGACATCAGAATACTCAAATGGTTCAAATGGCCCTGAGCACTACGGGACTTAACATCTGAGGTCATCAGTCCCCTAGAACTTAGAACTACTTAGATCTAACTAACCTAAGGACATCACACACATCCATGCCTGAGGCAGGATTCGAACCTGCGATCGTAGCAGTCGCGCGGTTCCGGACTGAAACGCCTAGAGCCGCTCGGCCACCGCGGCCGGCTACCAGAATACTCCCTTCCTCCTTTTATATTGAAGTGTCCGCCTCTCGTGACATGTAATGGACAATTTGGCATTAGATAGAGGTGTGTGGATACTTCAGATCTGAGAGCGTAAATTTATTTTCCCATCATCTGAAGAGTTCCAAGCATGAAAAAGACTTCTGAGATGCTTAATGTATTTTCGGCTCGAGACAAGTTTGAGCTGAGTGTCTGCATAGGTATTTTAAATTTTACATGGTGGCCACTGCAGTTTTTCTGTTTCCTTAGGCCGGCCACTATGGCCGAGCGGTTCTAGGCGCTACAGTCTGGAACCGCGAGACCACTACAGTCGCAGGTTCTAATCCTACCTCGAGCATGGATATGTGTGATGTCCTTAGGTTAGTTAGGTTTAAGTAGTTCTAAGTTCTAGGGGACTGATGACCTCAGAAGCTAAGTCCCATAGTGCTCAGAGACTTTTTTGTTTTGTTTCCTTAGCTGTGGAATGGAATGATTGTTTTGCTTGACCGATTTCTAAACTTATCTACACTCCTGGAAATGGAAAAAAGAACACATTGACACCGGTGTGTCAGACCCACCATACTTGCTCCGGACACTGCGAGAGGGCTGTACAAGCAATGATCACACGCACGGCACCGCGGACACACCAGAAACCACGGTGTTGGCCGTCGAATGGCGCTAGCTGCGCAGCATTTGTGCACCGCCGCCGTCAGTTTCAGCCAGTTAGCCGTGGCATACGGAGCTCCATCGCAGTCTTTAACACTGGTAGCATGCTGCGACAGCGTGGACGTGAACCGTATGTGCAGTTGGCGGACTTTGAGCGAGGGCGTATAGTGGGCATGCGGGAGGCCAGGTGGACGTACCGCCGAATTGCTCCACGCGTGGGGCGTGAGGTCTCCACAGTACATCGATGTTGTCGCCAGTGGTCGGCGGAAGGTGCACGTGCCCGTCGACCTGGGACCGGACCGCAGCGACGCACGGATGCACGCCAAGACCGTAGGATCCTACTCAGTGCCGTAGGGGACCGCACCGCCACTTCCCAGCAAATTAGGGACACTGTTGCTCCTGGGGTATCGGCGAGGACCATTCGCAACCGTCTCCATGAAACTGGGCTACGGTCCCGCACACCGTTAGGCCATCTTCCGCTCACGCCCCAACATCGTGCAGCCCGCCTCCAGTGGTGTCGCGACAGGCGTGAATGGAGGGACGAATGGAGACGTGTCGTCTTCAGCGATGAGAGTCGCTTCTGCCTTGGTGCCAATGGTGGTCGTATGCGTGTTTGGCGCCGTGCAGGTGAGCGCCACAATCAGGACTGCATACGACAGAGGCACACAGGGCCAACACCCGGCATCATGGTATGGGGAGCGATCTCCTACACTGGCCGTACACCTCTGGTGATCGTCGAGAGGACACTGAATAGTGCACGGTACATCCAAACCGTCATCGAACCCATCGTTCTACCATTCCTAGACCGGCAAGGTAACTTGCTGTTCCAACAGGACAATGCACGTCCGCATGTATCCAGTGCCACCCAACGTGCTCTAGAAGGTGTAAGTCAACTACCCTGGCCAGCAAGATCTCCGGATCTGTCTCCCATTGAGCATGTTCGGGACTGAATGAAGCGTCGTCTCACGCGGTCTGCACGTCCAGCACGAACGCTGGTCCAACTGAGGCGCCAGGTGGAAATGGCATGGCAAGCCGTTCCACAGGACTACATCCAGCATCTCTACGATCGTCTCCATGGGAGAATAGCAGCCTGCATTGCTGCGAAAGGTGGATATACACTGTACTAGTGCCGACATTGTGCATGCTCTGTTGCCTGTGTCTATGTGCCTGTGGTTATGTCAGTGTGATCATGTGATGTATCTGACCCCAGGAATGTGTCAATAAAGTTTCCCCTTCCTGGGACAATGAATTCACTGTGTTCTTATTTCAATTTCCAGGTGTGTATTTATGTTTCTACCCAGTATCTTCTGGCCGTCCAGGAAGTGGGCAAAAAGACCGACGACATGATCCTGTTTTTCTTCATTGTTATTTCAGTTCGCTACGAGATGGCGGACTGGTAGCAGATAAGACCACTCTCCATCCAAAGTTTTTACATCTTTAACGAAAATTATACATCACAGATGAAATAAATTTTATTTTTTAACATGTTCACATTAGGCAAAAATTTTATGATTTTGAAAACTGAAGATCAGTTTACACAACATTCAAAATGTAATCAAAATGGTTCAAATGGCTCTAAGGGCTATGGGACTTAACACTTAAGGTTATCAGTCCCCTAGACTTAGAACTACTTAAACCTAACTAACCTAAGGACATCTCACACATCCATGCCCGGGGCAGGATTCGAACCTACGACCGTAGCAGCAGCGCGGCTCCGGACTGAAGCGGCTAGAACCGCCCGGCTACAAAATGTAATCAGAGATGATGTTGATGGCGCTATAATATAATGGTGATGCTGCTGGCTCATTGAAATGATCATTTTCATGATGGAAGTGGAATGATAAGTACTACAACTGGGTGCTGTGGAACGGCAGGAAGTGGAGGAGGTGAGTGGAGAAGAAAAAAGCGAAAGGATGTGGTGGCTAGTAGCATTGTTGACTCAGGATAGAAGAAAGATTATATCTCGGGACAGATTCATTGTTGCTAGTGATAGAAATAGAAAGATGGATATGGATGAAGTGGCGCAGCAGGTTACTTGGTTTAGTGGTTAGTAGGTAGAATATTTGGTGCTGGGGCTCGATTTATAGATCAATGTATTCGCTCAGAAGCTATTCCAAGAAGAGAAGAAGGTGAGGGAAATGGATGATCTGGTACAGAATGTGCGTTGGTGAAGATGTGAAAGGTGAGACAGGGTGCATATATTTCTAGGATTGCACGGGTCTGTATAGTTTAGAAGAGGTGGAGATCCAGGCAATATTAACTTTCGTTAGGGTATATAAGTAAAGATAATGGGAAGTCGGAAGTAGACCTCAGGTGCGACGTGTTAGGTTATTTATTTATTCTTGTCAAAAGCATCAAACGCAGCATACAAGATACTTATTAACTAATTGCTCATTTATATATTTGAAGAAAATGTTATATTTTGGAAGATATAGTCTACACTGGTATTGTTTGTTGAACTCCATAGTCACGGTTACTTTCGGGCTTTGTATTCATGGTAAGGAGGCGTGCATTCTACTAGTATGTTAGTTTTCCCTCAGGGTTAATCCTAAATACTTTACTGTGTTAGATAGACGTTATAGGTAGGTTGTAGATGGAGATGTGGATACTGGAGGACGGAAACGCTTTGTGGTGCGACTAAAGATGATGTCTTGGCTTGTCTGTGAGTTTAAACAGCTATGTAGGCGGTGTCGTAAGCATATTGCAGCGGAGGAAGAATGTCTGCTGCGATTTTATTCCCTCCTTTTGAGTCAAAAGGCTTCTATCTTCCTCTATAGTTTTTACCCTCTACAGCTCCCTTTAGTACTATGGAAGTTATCCCCTGATGTCCTAACAGATGTCCTGTCGTCCTGTCCCTTCTTCTTGTCATTGTTTTCCATATTTTCTTTTCCTCGCCGATTCTTCGGAGATCCTTTTCATTCCTTACCTTATTGGTCCACACAACTTTCAACATTCTTCTGTAACACCACATCCCAAATTCTTCTGTTCTCTTCTGTACCGGTGTATAGTATGTAAGTGAAGGTGAAGCATAATACAAGGCCGCTCTTGGTTCCGCGTCGCGTCTTCGCCATACCCGACACGACATAGATTGCACAGTTCGTCGACTTTATTCTGTTATACGCTGAAACAAATACACCAGCACATACACTCCTAACTCCGTCTGAACAGACCTCGGAAGACCCAACGGTACCGATCGACCGCCGTGTCATCCAGCCTATAGGCGCCACTGGATGCGAATATGGAGGAGCATGTGGTCAGCACACCGCTCTCCCGTCGTTATCAGTTTTTGAGCTCGAAGCCGCTACTTCTCAATGAAGCAGCTCTTCAATTGGCTTCATAAGGGCTGAGTGCACCCCACTTGCCAACAGCGCTCAGTAGACCCGAACGGTCACCCGTCCAAGTGCTAGCCAAGCCCTACAGCCGTTAATTTCGGTGATCTGAAGGCAACGGCGTTACCACTGGGGCAAGGGCATTGGCTTACACACACACTAGGCAACCATTCTTTTTGCCTGAGACATATTATCTCAGAATAAAATTGAAAATGGTTCCCATCCACCCGTTATGTTCAAGGTTTTCAAGACTTTTCTCTTTGTAGTAGTCCAAATGCCATAACTAAAAGTCATCTCCCAAATATTCCTATTAGGATCCCCTCTGCCCCACTATCAGCTAGCTTCGCACTTGGCTGAAAAGTTCCTGAATTTACAATGGGCACTGAATTATTTTTAGTGAGAGATATTTTACTGCTGAATTGCTCCTGTCCCCATTTGTTTCTTCGCTCTAAAACATCTTGACGCTGCGACAACCGATCAACAACTTTACAGCAAAACTAAGTGTAAATATTCTCGTAAGCATATTATAAGTTGTTCCCTATTCTGGTTAGATTTTTAGTTCCCTTTGCACAGCGCGACACAAACAGGTCGTGTTTTTCCTGAGCCGTGCTCTGTGAACGATCTACAAAGATTTACATACTCCTGTAGATCACTGCAATAGCATGGAACATAGTCTCTCGTTATCTGGAGTCTGCAATCTTCGGAACCCAACTCACAGCGTCTCTTCTACGAAGTGCACTATATGGCGAAACTTAAATGTGGCGAAAGAATGGCCTTCACGTATGTGTTTTGTTGCCTCATGAAATTACAGGCCTTTCGAGGCCTATTGCAGTAGCAGCAGTGAATAGGAGGAATACGTGACGCGAAAAAAACCAAACGAGTCGCAGAGCAAAAGACCATGAAATGTGGCATCATCGTGAGATTATAGATACATTATGTCAGTTGCAATGTAGATCTCGGCCTTAATCTCGAGTGTTTGCACATACCTAACTGCACAAATTTCTGAGTGAGCTATACACAAAAAAGCTGCAAACACATTCAACTTGAACGATTTTTCTACCTCCGAATTTCATTGTTGTGATTCAATCTGCTATCTGATGCCATAACCTTTCTAGACTAGGGTACGCTGTGTCAAGAATATTCATGGCTTTTTCGCACCTGATTTGGAGTATGTAAACAACCACTCCACACAAGTCATTATCTACGCTCTTTATATTGGCCAACCGATTACGTTTGAACTCTAATAGGATTTAAATGTGGAACTAATCACCTGCCAACACCAACAGGTGATAGCAGGCAACAGCTTCTGTCTCATATAGGCAGTGGGCTATACCTTTAGCAAAAACTCGAAAACCAAGTACATCCTTACACATCAACTCTACTATTAATGTGTAGTTTGTCTGGCGCACATATCATATTCCTCGTTCCGAGGAACTGATCCCAAAATTATTTGTGAGCTAACATTTTTCTAAGACTGAGTAAGTTTGTGACTATTTACAGTTACCTTCTGACGAAGAGCCTAAGCCGGCCGTGGTGGCGTTGCAGTCCGGAACCGCGGGACTGCTACGGTCGCTGGTTCGAATCCTGCCTCGGGCATGGATGTGTGTGATGTCCTTAGGTTAGTTAGGTTTAAGTAATTCTAAGTTCTAGGGGACTGATGACCTAAGATGTTAAGTCCAATAGTGCTCAGAGCCATTTGAACCATTTTTTTTGAAGAGCCTAAAAAATAATGATGATAATAAACACACAAATCTGTTCCTTCCGATACAAGTGCATCCTAATGATTGGCCTAGCCCAACACTGGTACTATTAATACAAGGCATTCTTCAGTGTGTGAATTACTCATACGATATTATTGTTGCAGAAGCTACACGTTAGTGCTATTTAGAAAATCTTAGAACATTTTTCCAAACTCATCAACAAAAGCTACCTCAAATGCAACTTACGAAAACGCAGTTTCTTTCAACACAGAGTTGAATATTTGAGCCAAGGTTTAAAAGGAAGGCTTAAAACTTGCTCTAGAGCATGTTGAGACGATTCAACGTTTACAAACACCTACTGATATCACAAAGCTTCAAAATTACGACAGGATTAATTATTACGATATGCAGAATACATTCCGAATACTACCAAGGTTTCCCATCAATTGAACTAATTCAAGAATAAAAGCACTACCGCTGAATGGACCCTTTCATGTCACTAATCATTTCTTACACGTGGCAAGCTATTTCCTTTTTGGCGGCTGATGCCTCAAAACATAGAATTGGCGGTGTAACTCCACATAAGAATCCATATGGACTGGAACAAACAATAGACTACGGCTCCAAAGCTCTTATGCCAAATGAAGTAAATACAGAACAAGACGATGATGGTCATTTATGGCATTCGGAAGATGTATTTTTTAAACAGTACATAATTCCTTTTGACTGCTGCTCATAAACCGTTATTCACGCCTTTAATACCACACGCCCAGCGTATTGAGCAAACTCCACTCTAGTTCCAGCTACTGGTTCTCTATTTCAGTCTTTTGGTTATTCCAATTATTATCAGCCCACCATGAGTTATGCGAATACTGATGCCTTAATCAAGTGCCAGGATGAGTCCTGATGCCGACATATCGGTCTGGTACCCAAATCCCGCCTCAGTTACACGAATCACAAACACTTCAAAAACATGGCTCACTTTCAGAGGAATAACCACACACGGAGACTCTCGGGGTATACATATTTCGTCCTAGTGGGTAACGAGGTGGTACAGGTACGGCAGCCAGGAAGGACATCCAACCACCAACGCCTACAAACACCTATCTTCAAATTTTTCTAGGAAGGATTAATTATTACGATATGCAGAATACATTCCGAATACTATCAAAGTTTCCCATCAGCTGAACTAATTAAAGAATAAAAGCACTAGAGAGCCGCTAACTCCAAATCTATTTAGTAATTATACCGACCCTGAGCCGATGTGGGACTAAGACTCAAGAAAACGAAGAAGAAGAAGTTTCTCTCTTTACCTTCAGGGAACAACTACCATGAAGGGTTCTCAGGTGTGTTCCATGTGAATGGACTGACTAATTACTCGCCGGCTCCCCTTTGGAAGTTTGCATCCAACTTTCAGTGCACGATGGGCACAGAAAGCTGCAAAATAGCGCCGCCCTGCTTATGGCACATTATGGACCGCAGGACGGTCATTAACAAAACGTTCTGCCCTCAAGTCCTCTAATGACTGCTATATCATCACACTGTGGAGTTTCACGAATGAAAGCCATTACCATCGCCATTACTACGGCCACGTGTCCAAGAAGCCATAGAGTGGGCGGTCCATCTATGGTGCGCTGCCCACACAAGCAATATGCGCCACTAGTCTACTAATCAACATGGACTATGCCGGATCACCTGTGAGAAAAGGTCCACATCGACGTCTAGATGCAATTCCTTGGTTCAAATTGGTTCTTTGTGATGGACGCGTTTCCCAGTTTCCCAAGTCTCATGTGAATTTCGCCACAGCGTTAGCTACATTAGTCACTGAGGGCGATTTGTGAACCATCGTTTTGGCCCCCAATTCATTCCCTCACAGTTAAACTCTTTTAGCGTTAGAAATGGACTCCAGCAACTCGGAACCCACCTATTTCTCCTGGCTCCTAGTGAAAATGTCGAGAGGTTGGTAAAGACGCTTAAGAGATAAATACAGAAGTCGATAAAATCAGCGTACATAGAGGAAGTCCTCACCACTTTCTTGGCCACATAACTTACCGTTGCTACCCTGACCGTGACAAATCAGCAGAAATCTTGCGCATGTCTGCTGGATCTGTACCGTGTGCCGGCGGTAACATTCGCCCCGGAGTATCGTCCGCCTAACGGTGTGCGGGACAATAGCCCAGCTTCATGGAGACGGTTGCGAATGGTCCTCGCCGATACCCCAGGAGCAACAGTGTCCCTAGTTTGCTGGGAAGTGGCGGTGCGGTCCCCTACGGCACTGCGTAGGATCCTACGTTCTTGGCGTGCATCCGTGCGTCGCTGCGGTCCGGTCCCAGGTCGACGGGCACGTACACCTTCCGCCGACCACTGGCGACAACATCGATGTACTGTGGAGACCTCACGCCCCACGCGTGGAGCAATTCGGCGGTACGTCCACCCGGCCTCCCGCATGCCCACTATACGCCCTCGCTCAAAGTCTGTCAACTGCGCATACGGTTCACGTCCACGCTGTCGCGGCATGCTACCAGTGTTAAAAGACTGCGATGGAGCTCCGTATGCCACGGCTAACTGGCTGACACTGACGGCGGCGGTGCACAAATGCTGCGCAGCTAGCGCCATTCGACGGCCAACACCGCGGTTCCTGGTGTGTCCGTTGTGCCTTGCGTGTGATCGTTGCTTGTACAGCCCTCTCGCAGTGTCCGGAGCAAGTATGGTGGGTCTGACACACCGGTGTCAATGTGTTCTTTTTTCCATTTCCAGGAGTGTATTTTACTGTTTGCAGCGCCTGTGCCTCAGTCTGGAACAGCGCGATCGCTACAGTCGCAGGTTCGAATCCTGCCTCGGGCATGGATGTGTGTTATGTCCTTAGGTTAGTTAGGTTTAAGTAGTTCTAAGTTCTAGGGGACTGATGACCTGATATGTTTAGTCCCATAGTGCTCAGAGCCATTTGAACCATTTTGCAGCGTATGTTTTTGACGGCATACTATGTAACATCCTTCAGCTTGCACGCATACGTATTCTGTCAGAGGGCTGGCTGCCCTCTGTAGTAAAAAAAACTGAGTGGCGTAATCAGCGATAAACGTGAAGGGCTGTTAATGAACATAATAAAAAAATTAAAAAACAGCTCTTCAGACGACTGCTCTCGTAAAGCGGAAAATCTGAGTTCAAGTCCCAGTCCGGCACAGATTTCTATATGTCGCTGATAAATTGTACAGCTGGTGTCTCATCGTATTCGCAGTTGCGAATAAATTTCTTGTTCATCTATATTTATAATCGGGATATTATTTACGTAACATTCACATATGTATCAATATATAACATTCATATACAAAAATTAGCGTTACCCAAATTATGTTATTTCAAAATTAACGTGCTCGATTTGTGTGTATTTTTTTAATTAGTTACAATGGCAGTTATTATTACAATTATTATTATTATTATTATTATTAGAATGAGTACTGATTTTTGAAACAGTTGTAATTGGTAAATCAAAAATATACTGTGTGGACAATATCCATACATAAAGCGGAGAAGGATATGCAACTAAGAAATTTGAAAGAAGATTTATAGAAGGCTTGAGAAGCTCGGATATGATGTTGATAGAAACAGCCTAAAGAGCTATAGACAACCTATAAAAAATTAAAAATGTTTTGGACATAAAAAAAATTTCTGTTAAAATGTTGACGTTAAAACCATTGGAACAGTTTAATAATGTAATATCTCTGACGTCATCTTTTGGTGGGAAAAATGTTATTACGTCAGACATCTGCTTCCACAAGACGCAAGTTTGACCTCATGACGACTGGTTGTACTGTGACAGGAGCTTATTGAAAGCATTAATAAAATGCAGCAAGTTCAAGAAGAGGACTGTAGCATTTCATTTAATGACATACACAAATAGTTATAAATTGCTCAATCAATTTTTCAAACAGGTATGGCACGCCTTTTAGACTAAGACTGTGCCACTAACAACATCAAAATGGAATGAACGACGTGCAGAAGTTAAAAGAAACAAAATAATTTTTAATAATGACAGTTTAAATTCTTAGACATTTCTGTCGTTTCCACTAATTTTTCATCGAAGTAGACAACATATTCTACACATAAAATCACAAAAGATACTTGTGAGGCTTGCTATCTAAAATAACTTTATCAAATCGTAATTTTCGACTTTGTAAAATAAGAGATTGATTAGAAGCTACAGAACCACTAGCTTATCGAGTATCGGCCCAAATTTCCGACTGTATTTAAGACCTCCTTGCTGACAGGACTCAGCACGTCGCTCTTAACGAAACAATTAGTTGTAAAGGTAATTTCCGGATAATCCCGAGGAAGTGTGATAGGACCGTTATTGCTTATAATGTATGTAAATGATCTAGTAGAAAACGTCGAATGCTCTTAGAGACTGTTTGTAGGTGATGCGGTTGCCTATAACAAAGTATCAACGGCAGCAGAGGGTAACAGTTTGCGGAATGACCTGCAGAGGATTGATGGATAGAGCAGGCTCTGGCAGTTGACCCTGAATGTAAATAAATGTAACATACTGTGCATACATAGGGAAAAAGCTACTACTGTACAACTACAATATTGATGAGACACTGCTGAAAACAGTATCTACTGTAAAATATCTAGGAGTAACTATTCAGAGCGACCTTAAGTGGAATCACCACAAAAAGCAAATGGTAGGAAAAGCAGTTGCCAAACTGAGATTCATAGGAAGAGTCTTAAGGAAATGTAACTCATCCACGAAGGAAGTGGCTTATAAAGCGCTTGTCCGGGGCTGACAGCAGAGACAGAGAAGATACAACGAAGAGCGGGACGGTTTGTCAAGTGATAGTTTCGTGGGCGCGAGAGCGTTACCGTGATGATTAACAAACTCCAATTGTAGTCGTCACAAGAGAGGCGTTGTGTATCACGGAGATAATCCCTACTGAAATTTCGAGGAGCATTTTCCAGGAAGTGTCGGACAATGTATCATTTCGTCACACATACATCTCACTTAATGGTCACGACGAGAAAATTCGAGAAGTTTCAGCCAATACAGAGGCTTACCAACAATCAATCTTCACACGCGCTATTCGCGAGTGGAGCATTGTAGGGGGATCAATTAGTGGTCCTAGAAGTGCTTCCCTCCACTCATCATTACGTGGCTTTTGCAGTACGGCGTAGATGTAGGCCTTACTACTCCTTTAGGACTACACCCCTCTCGGTTTCGCCGAGCTTTGGCCAGCAGCTCTAATCACACAGACGTGTCTGGGAGTAATACTTGCAACTGCCCTTTTTCTCCGACAACGATTCAGTCATTATTCTTCATCTTTATGAAGAGTGTGGTTTAGTATCCGCGTCTGATATCGAAATCGAGGCAGACGAGGCAACATTAGAAGACCTCAGGAGTTAAAACTACTGGCGTCGCCAAACATCAAGTAATATGGTCTGACCCTTTCACGACTAGTCGGCACCGTCACGACTTGACAGCTATTTACAGCTACGCCTGCGGTATCGCCTACTCGCTTACATCAGTGTTATGTAGCTGAGTGTCTCAGTTAATGGTGCCTTTACTTCTTGGATTATTTGTTAGCTAGTAACGGATACAGAATCTATTAGTTCGTAATTCATATGGGCAGTGTTTCAGTTCTGAAAAAAAACTCGTTATTCAGGGATTTTTCTTTTTTGTTACAACTCAATGAATACTACAAAAAGCTGGTATCTGTTCCGGTACTGAAATATTTCTTTACAACATGTTTGCATGTAATACTTTGAAAAAATAAGATATGTGAAATGGGTGTCTTATCTCATTATTGCGAGCTGACTCTCTCGCTTGATATGTTCGGGCCGGCATTGTTTACACATGTCGGAAGAGTCCATTTGTTCGATCCCTCAACATCTACATCTGTTGTTGTTGTGGTCTTCAGTCCTGAGACTGGTTTGATGCAGCTCTCCATGCTAATCTATCCTGTGCAAGCCTCTTCATCTCCCAGTACCTACTGCAACCTACATCCTTCTGAATCTGCTTAGTGTATTCATCTCTTGGTCTCCCTCTACGATTTTTACCCTCCACACTGCCCTCCAATACTAAATTGGTGATCCCTTGACGCCTCAGAACATGTCCTACCAACCGATCCCTTCTTCTGGTCAAGTTGTGCCACAAACTTCTCTTCTACCCAATCCTATTCAATACTTCCTCATTAGTAATGCGATCTACCCATCTAATCTTCAGCATTCTTCTGTAGCACCACATTTCGAAAGCTTCTATTCTCTTCTTGTCCAAACTGTTTATCGTCCATGTTTCACTTCCATACATGGCTACACTCCATACAAATACATTCAGAAAATACTTCCTGACACTTAAATCTATACTCGATGTTAACAAATTTCTCTTATTCAGAAATGCTTTCCTTGCCATTGTGAGTCTACATTTTATATCCTCTCTAGTTTGACCATCATCAGTTATTTTGCTCCCAAAATAGCAAAACTCTTTTACTGCTTTAAGTGCCTCATTTCCTAATCTAATTCCCTCAGTATCACCCGAATAAATTCGACTACATTCCATTATCCTCGTTTTGCTTTTGTTGATGTTCATCTTATATACTCCTCTCAAGACACTGTTCATTCCATTCAACTGCTCTTCCAAGTCCTTTGCTGTCTCTGACAGAATTACAATGTCATCGGCGAACCTCAAAGTTTTTATTTCTTCTCCATCGATTTTAATACCTACTCCGAATTTTTCTTTTGTTTCCTTTACTGCCTGCTCAATATACAGATTGAATAACATCGGGGATAGGCTACAACCCTGTCTCACTCCCTTCCCAACCACTGCTTCCCTTTCATGTCCCTCGACTCTTATAACTGCCATCTGGTTTTTGTACAGATTGTAAATAGCCTTTCGCTCCCTGTACTTTACCCCTGCCACCTTCAGAATTTGAAAGAGAGTATTGCAATCTACATTGTCAAAAGCTTTCTCTAAGTCTACAAATGCTAGAAACGAAGGTTTGCCTTTCCTTAATCTTTCTTCTAAGATGAGTCGTGTTCCAGTATTTCTACTGAATCCAAACTGATCTTCCCCGAGGTCGGCTTCTACTAGTTTTTCCATTCGTCTGTAGAGAATTCGCGTTAGTATTTTGCAGCTATGGCTTATTAAACTGATAGTTCGGTAACTTTCACATCTGTCAACACCTGTCAACAACGTTCTTTGGGATTGGAATTATTATGTTCTTCTTGAAGCCTGAGGGTATTTCGCCTGTCTCATACATCTTGGTCACCAGATGGTAGAGTTTTGTCAGGACTGGCTCTCCAATCTACATCTACATTTACATATACACTCCGCTAGCCACCAAGCGGTGTGTGGCGGTGGGCACAATTCGTGAAAAAGCCATATTTCCCTCCCTCCCCCCCCCCCCCCCCCCCCCCCCCTCTGTTCCGCTCACGGATCGCGCGAGGGAAAACTACTGCTCGAACGCCTCAGTACGAGCTCTTATTTCCCTTGTCTTTGAATGGTGATCATTGCGTGATTTGAAAGTTGGTGGTAATAATATATGCTCTACATCCTGGGTGAAGATCGGATTTCGGAATTTAGTGAGCAGCCCCTTCTGTTTAGCCCGCCGTCTATCTGCAAGTGTGTCCCACTTCAAACTTTCTATGAGATTTGTAACGCTCTCGCGATGGCTAAATGTACCGGTCACGAATCTTGCCGCTCTTCTCAATCTTTTGAATCAGACCCAACTGATAAGGGTCCCATACAGACGAACAATAGTCCAAGACTGGACGAACTAACGTATTGTAAGCTGTTTCCTTTGTTGAACGACTGCATCGCTTCAGGATTCTACCAATAAACCGCATTCTAGAGTTCTCCTTCCTGTTACTTGTGTAATCTGATAATTCTATTTGAGATCATTTCGAATAGTCGCATCCAGATACTTGACGGATGTTACCGCTTCCAAAGACTGAGCATTTATTATGTACTCGTACATTAATGGGGATTTTCGCCTTGTTATACGCAGTAGGTTACACTTACTAATATTGAGAGATAACTGCCAGTCATTCATTACACCACGCATCTATTTTCTGCACATCTTCATTGATTTGTTCACAAGTTTCGTGTGATACTACTCTCCTGTAGACTACAGCATCATCGGCAAACAGTCGACGTGTACAATATATACATTTTTGTTGGCTCCTGAAGTGTTTGCTCCCATGCAATTATAACATTACGTTACTGAACTCTCTGGATGTACACATAGTCAAAAATGGCTCTGAGCACTATGGGACTTAACTTCTGAGGTCATCAGTCACCTAGAACTTAGAACTACTTAAACCTAACTAACCTAAGGACTTCACACACATCCATGCCCGAGGCAGGATTCGAACCTGCGACCCTAGCGGTCGTGCGGTTCCGACTGTAGCGCCTAGAACCGCTCGCCCATCCCGGCCGGCCGTACACATAGTCAGGAAATCTCATTGTCTCGAACGTGATAGTGCACACTGGAAACGATTTTATATTATCTTTCATATTTCTAAGAAAACTACGACTAACACAAATTTTATGATACACTAGATTACATCCAGGGTTTCTTATCCAGTCACATCCATCATGAATATGCGTGACGTACGAGTATAGTTAAGTGAGTCCTATGTATGTTCAGAGATGACTGGAAGCCACACTGAGTTGATAGCTGCTGGCTATGTAGAGCGAAAAGCTAATAAAATTGTTTAAAATCTTGGAACCAGTCTCTGTCGCACTATTAACAGAGAACTAATTTTTATACTGGCTGACATATAATTACCAGCTTCTGGATAGGGAACACTGATGATCTTATTTCGGAGTGTGTTTTGCGAAAGATGAGACGATACACAATATGATGGTCTGCAGGATCATCCAGATCCTTATTGCACTATATTTTTCCCACCACCTTCACAGTGATTCCATAGTGATACCGTTCAGTGTTGTTTGAATGGCTATACAGCCTCGCAGAGTCCATAAATGTAGTCCTTATCACTCAATTTTACACACTGAAAACTTTTCGAATTGGTTTTCGTGCTATGTTGGAGTCATTTTGCCTACCAGAACTGATAAAACGCCTTTATGATTTGTTTCCTGGCCGTCTTTTCCACTCACGCTGCAGACCATGGAACCTCTTCATGGCCCAGTTTTGCAGACATCCTTCATCCAAAGTCAGTATTTTATAGACCTACTTGCACTCATCTTTTCTGCCAATAAGAGTATGACTGTAAATATGGCCGCACAGATGTAGTTTCATAATGAGGACGTACACGTTGCTATTAAGTGTAGTCTTGTGTAGGCAAAGTTACATCGTCTATCAAGACGTCTTCTTCGACAACACGTTACATCTCAAGAAAAAATAACAGAGCAAGATGCAACGCTTTCTCTCCTGGCCATATGACTTGGTTCCAGCGGCGCGGCTCTGAAAGTGGAACCATTAATTAGACGGCATCTGCACGTCTTGGAATTCCCGGGCCAGCTGCTACGTAGCTGTCCGCGGGGGAGCAGGTCCTACTCCTCTAACCACAGGCTGCCTTTGCATGCCCAAATTGCTACGTTCGTTTTGGATGTCGACACCGCTAGGCACGAAGACCTTAAGATGGTGTTCGATGACGCACTAGTTTCGTAAAGAACAAAGGCTTTTGTCAACAACGTAATTGCGAGTTTCAATCAGGACCTACATTCAAGCTACGTCAGTCTTAACCCGTATCACGCTTGTTACACATCATCGCTTAAATTACATTTTCTTATAGCACGGGAAAAAATGGGAAACCTATAAGCATGTGTTACTACTTCAATTTGAAATACCCTGTCTTCAGTGCACTTTCGGATCAGGGTAATGAAGAGACAAAGTTATGGACGCTACAAAGAAAAACGCATTGTTCTCAGTCTGAAATGTTTTCCCCACGCTTCTCTTCAAATTCTCTCTCCTAGAAGACGAGAACATAGAAACTATAGGGTCATAACAGCTATGAAACAGTTCCATAAACGGATTATTGAATAATTACCTTTTCCATTTATTTTTGACTAGATATCCTAAGTGAGTAAGGCATTTGTGGTTGGAAGAGAGCTCGTCAGATTTACTTCCGTATACTCTGATTTGGTTTTGAATGAATTCCCCGAATCTGTTCAGAAAACGCAATGGGACTTAAACTTCTACGAGGGTTTTTGTAGCTGCAACGGACGAGGCCAAATATAAATCATTGCGGTGATTTATGTTTTATTTCTTCTTCAGGTTCGAGGAGACCATCTGTTTCCAAGCTATAGTATATACAGTACAAATTAATAACACGTGACATTTCAAGGCTCTAAACTATTACGAGAAACTCAAGCAGAGAGTAAAATTAATGAGGTACAATGAACTTTTTCAGCTTAGGTTTGAAAATGTGGAACTTACTAGGCACATTTCTTTGTTTATTTTCGAAGCATTTTGAACGTGTAGCCTACGGAATAGTGCATACTTTTCTGCACAGTATTTAGGAAAATTTTATTCAAGTGTAAATCGTTTTGCTATCAAGCAATCAAGCCCACAGTTTCAACTGAATATGCCTGTATTATTAACCATGAAGCCCACGAGGTAGCATATCTGGAATGAATAGTTAAAAGGCCATGACGCTTGATGAACAGCTTGCGTATAGTTTTATCATGTTGCAGATCGTTCTGCCCCCCACCCTCTAACCAACCCTTACTCTGCTCTAAGAATATCACTAGCTTATGTCTGGTCTTTAAGCAATAACACCTCTGACTCGAGATTTCAAACACCTTTCCATTGGTGTTGATGTAATGTATGACCTTAAGATGCTCGTCAATCAATTAGGAGAGACCAAAAATTGCTGCAATATGTCCTGATTATCAAACATGGGACGTGCTACATTAAATTACGTTAGATATACTTGTTCTTCTATAGACACAATATATGTTTACAAAAAAAAGTTATATCCCTTCGACCAATCCTTAATTAAATGGTCCTCATGGATGTGGAATAAGTAAAAAATCTTAAACGTATTCTCATTTAAGGGGTACCAACAAACTTTTCAGGAAGTATGTAAACGAAAAATAAGACTACCATCAAACAGAAAATCAGTTTACAACACTTATTTACGTTGATTGCAATATTGCACTTAAGAAGTGCAGAAGTCAGATTTTACGTAACATTCACATATTTTATGTTATTAATAATAAGTACTACTACGAAATTCGACGCTAGAAGGAGCTGGACATCAATAAATTATTTGGGATTCTCCTAAACTGAACTTTAGTATTATTTAAACTGTTATGGCTGCTGGCAAGTTATTGAAAATGTGGTTTCCTGACAATGGATGCCTTTCTTTATCAAAGTAAGTGACTTCATGAAGCTTATTCTTATTTTTAGTATTGATTCAATGAACTGAGCTTTTGATTTGAGAAAGAGATATGCTATTTATTGCGAATTTCATTAAGGAATAACTGCAATGGTAAACAGTAGTTAGTATCCTCAGTTTCTTTAACTGGCCTCTGCAGGGTGTTGTTGATTTCACACACAAATAATTCTAATTACACAGGTTCTACTTTTGAACCCGGTGTACTTTAACTTAGGTCTGATAGATTATCATAGTTGACATAGGTTGTCAAAAAATTTTCTTCGCCTTTCGGTGTCTCTCTTCTTCAGCTACAGCTCTGGGCTCTTCTTCGGAAGTTGTGGGTCTACTGCACAGTTTCCGAGCATCAAGCTGTGCTGTACTGTATGCGCCTGTAAAATGCAGCATCACGCTTCGTTGCATGTATAACAGGTCTTGTACTGCTTTCGCCAGGTGCAGTCTATTAGCACAGATGATTGCTCCATGTCCTTCAATAGCAATCAGTTTGGCCTCGTGATATATTCCGATACAATGTAACGGTAGTGAGGACCTCTTCTGTCCCATATTCACTAATTTGTTCAGTACAGAAAGTCGTTTGCTGCAGACTTAGGAACCCATCCACTTGTGGCGATTCGCCCAGAAGCCGCTATAATACGATACAGAACTTGTAAATGGTCAAGTTATCAACAGCTCTTCACAGAGCCAGGAAATCAGTACACTCACAATCATAGACTTTAGTGGAGAAGAACTTATGAGCAACCTGTTGCATTCGTTCGCTACTCAGGACATTGTATTCGATTGTTTTCAACATAGTGAAGATTATTACAGACAATAAAATACCAATATCTCTGGCCGGCAGGGGGGTGGGGGGGGGGGGGGGGCGAGCGGTTCTAGGCGCTACAGCCTGGAACCGCGCGACCGCTCCGGTCGCAGCTTTGAATCCTGCCTCGGGCATGGATATGTATGATGTCCTTCAGTTGGTTAGGTTTAATTAGTTCTAGTTAAGTCCCATAGTGCTCAGAGCCATTTGAACCAAAATCTCTGGCGAACGCGGATAAGTATGTCCAGTTTTACCAGTGACTCCTGTCGCTCTTGTAATCGCATTCTTACAGAATTTTCTCGTACTAGCGTCCTGAAAATTATACAGTTCATGATAAGGATTCTATCCACAAAAATAAACTGCAAGCATATTTAGCGGAAAAAAGTTTTTATTAACTTTTCGCAAAACGCATTATGGAATTAAAGTCCTTACAGATACATTTTAGCATGTTGTTATTGTGTTCTACAGCCCAGATACTGGTTTGATGCAGCTCTCCATGCTACTCTATCCTGTGCAAGCTTCTTCATCTCCCAGTACCTATTTCAACCTACTTCCTTCAGAATCTGTTTAGTGTATTCATCTCTTGGTCTGCCTCTACGACTTTTACCCTCCACGCTGCCCTCCAAACTAAATTGGTGATCCCTTGACGCCTCAGAACATGTCCTACCAACCGATCCCTTCTTCTGGTCAAGTTGTGCCACAAACTTCTCTTCTACTCAATCCTATTCAATACTTCCTCATTAGTAATGCGATCTACCCATCTAATCTTCAGCATTCTTCTGTAGCACCACATTTCGAAAGCTTCTATTCTCTTCTTGTCCAAACTGTTTATCGTCCATGTTTCACTTCCATACATGGCTACACTCCATACAAATACATTCAGAAAATACTTCCTGACACTTAAATCTATACTCGATGTTAACAAATTTCTCTTCTTCAGAAATGCTTTCCTTGCCATTGCGAGTCTACATTTTATATCCTCTCTAGTTTGACCATCATCAGTTATTTTGCTCCCAAAATAGCAAAACTCTTTTACTACTTTAAGTGCCTCATTTCCTAATCTAATTCCCTCAGCATCACCCGACTTAATTCGACTACATTCCATTATCCTCGTTTTGCTTTTGTTGATGTTCATCTTATATACTCCTCTCAAGACACTGTTCATTCCATTCAACTGCTCTTCCAAGTCCTTTGCTGTCTCTGACAGAACTACAATGTCATCGGCGAACCTCAAAGTTTTTATTTCTTCTCCATCGATTTTAATACCTACTCCGAATTTTTCTTTTGTTTCCTTTACTGCTTGCTCAATATACAGATTGAATAGCATCGGGGATAGGCTACAACCCTGTCTCACTCCCTTCCCAACCACACAATGCATGACGTGTATTTCGAAATAATGCCAGGTAGTAGCAGTTACAAAACTTACTAATTTTCACGCAAGAAAGTTTCAATATTTAGGTTAAAATTTATTAATGCTCGCCGTAAGTGTCACTCCTCCAATGAATTCTACCTATCTATGTATATGAGCTTGTTGCATGGAAAGTTCTTTGAGTTGTACAGGAACAACCTCCAAAGGAATATTTTCAAAGTTGCTTCCGTTAAACACTGTCAGAAATATATAAAGCTGGGTGAGGCAATTGTTCTCATTCACACATTTGAAGGAAAGGACGCAAAAACTAAATAAAGAAATCTATGAGAAACGATACCGCAGAAAACTCTTAGGTGCAGCGACGCGACCATCATCACGCTAACCGAGTTCCCACATCATACGTGATGTTCGCCCTCATGCACACTGCTACAGAAAAGAAAAGAGCATATATTTACGCTGAGGCTTTGGTCAAACAGTTCACAATCCAACAGCCAACTCTTCTGATACAGAGACAGTCCTTCTTTTACATCTACTGTGAAATTCGCCGCTTCTGGGTCCAAAATTTATATGATTGCTTGTGAGTTGTACGTAACCAGCCTGTCAACTATCCGGCAACAATAACTGGAAGATCAGGTACGCTCTTTATTGCTTAAATAGTCTCTTAAACAACAGTTACTTAAGTTACTTATTTTTAGCTGCCCGCGTCGACCATTCACAAATACAAAACATTTTTAGAGTTGTTAATACCCTGCTTCATTATCTATACTAAATGTATCTTTGTATCTTCCCCTCTAAACACGCTGCCGACATTTTAAGCTATAAATCCGAAAATAAGAACACAAATGTTTAAAAGTGCTTTGTAGCCTTCTAGTTTACCAAGTTCATAAATATTTTCTTTGAACTATTTATTCCGCAATTATTTTTCCAATAGTTACAGATTTGTCAAGCCAATTATAATTTTCTCAAAAACAGCATTTTTGTTCTTAATTTACCTTACTTCATTAACACTGAAAGAAGAGTCAGCTTTATAGCTTTCATTTTCAGCACATCAAATATTTATAATAGGTCAGTCATCTGTCATATTAATTACACTGTTGTTTTTATTATCGCCTTCAGTTCTAAGATTGGTATGATGCAGCTTTCCACGCTGTTCTGTCTTGAGCGAGTCTCATCTCTTCATAACTGCAGCAATCTACATCAGTCTGAACCTGGTTACTGTAGTCAAACCTCGGTCTTCCTCTACAATTTTTACTCATCGCACTTCCCTCAGTTATCAAATTTACATTTCCTTGATGCCTCCGGATGTGTCCTGTCAGTCTGTCTCTTCTTTTAGTTAAGTTGTGTCATAAATTTCTTCTTTCCCCATTCTTCTGTAGCAGTACATTTCAAAAGCTTCTTTGGTTCAAATGGCTCTGAGCACTATGGGACTTAAAATCTGAGGCTATGAGTCCCCTAGAACGTAGAACTACTTAAACCTAACTAATCGAAGGACATCACACACATCCATGCCTGAGGCAGGATTCGAACCTGCGACCGTAGTGGCCACGCGGTTCCAGACTGAAGCGCCTAGAACCACTGGGCCACACCAGCCAGCCAAAAGCTTCTTTCCTCTTGTAAGATGGCAAGAACTATGCCCCTTACATGAAGTCATTAAAGATCACCTAACTCACGTTGAGCGAACAGTAGGGTTGAACAAAAATGACTGACAAGGCACAATGCATCTTGTAGAGGGTATAGTATGGATGTATTGAAATAATTCATGTCGGGTGAGGGTTTTAAAGAAATTCACATGACATGAAAACTTTGTGGAAATCCGTCGATTTATTGTAGGCTAGTTTATCCCAGGGAAGTATTCAGAGTTGACCATGGCCGGCTGGGGGGCCGCGAAGGGAAGTGACAATATGTAGCTAGGGTGGCTCAAGCTCTGAGAAAGCAGTAACGGGGTGTGGCCTCCAGCTGCCTTAAGGTGAGTGACAGTGGTGGTTGACCCCATGCTGGTGTACCGGGAAGCAGATGGAGAACTTGTACACTTGTTGATAAATGTCTGTTGTCCTGTTTTTAGTGGAACATGCCGAGCAAAGCTACAGTGGAGCGGTCAACAGAGGCCAAAATATGCGTGTTTGAGACCATAGCAACTTCACGCTGAATTCACGGTCCGCAGAGTCTGAAATAAATCAGGTGAAGAGCAACAGAATGAAATACGCCAGCCTCCAATGGGAACGTAGGACCAAGGAATTTGAAGTACTCTCCTGGGAGTCAGAATTCTGGAAAAATTGGTGTTTTGTGCAGATGCTAACCTTGATGGGTGGCCTGGGAGGAGCTAAATAGCAGCAGTAGAGAGAAAGGGAAATTTTGTGGGAATTTGTTCACTTCCCAGAGCAGCCATTGGTCGGCACTGGGAAGCGATGCATAATTAACGTGACTTGCGCTGCAATTGGCGTAAGTGATTTTGCTGGAGGGGAAACTGAGGCGAAGAGCAGACTGCGAGAAGTCTCCGTAAGGGTCTTCCGTTCCCAGCTTGCCAGGAGTGCGGACGTGGCATTCTTTACTCAGCTTGCCTGAGAAAGAGTGAGCAAATCTGCAGTTTAGGACTTAGCAAACGGAACGATTGAGCTTGGAGATAGAAAGTTTTGGTTCAGTACTGAGCAAGATAGTTAGGACTGAATAGACAAGCACAGCCTTGCAGCGCCACGAGGCCAGCCGACGTCCGCACAACGGCGCCGCCCCGCCACGCTGAATTCGGTGATATTGCACCCGCTCTGGCTTGAGTTATTCACTGATTAATTTATTGGATCACGTCAGCAAAGTTTCCACGAGGGTTTCATGGGCCATGTATTGTGGAATTCTTTTCCACTGCCTGTTGGGAGAGTCATATAATGTGATGATTGAAGGCTGGGAGTTAAAATAAATTTGTGCTAATCGAATGCATCTGTTTTCAATGACATAGTTGAAATCCCAAGTCACTTTCTTAATTAATTTTATGCTCAACATTTGCGTCTGGTGTTCAATAGCTGAATATAGCATCAATGTGCACCCCTTTTTAATTAAAAGCGATCAATTCTGAATCAATTAATGTCAACACTGCCACTGCAGTTCAATCAGGAGTCACAGGGCCTTATTACTTTCTTTGCATTATCCGATATTGCGGCAATTTTGCACTCTCTGTTGATCTGTTACTCAAATAGCTCGGGTGAACACACTCCGAAACCAGAGAAGTGATGGGTGAGGTGTTACACTCTTTTTGTCTGAACTGTTTATCGTCAACGTTTCCCTTCCTTACAAAGCTACAGTCCAGACTAATAAATTGAGAAAATACTTCCTAATACTAAAATTTATATTGTTGTTGTTGTTGTCTTCAGTCCTGAGACTGGTTTGATGCAGCTCTCCATGCTACTCTATCCTGTGCAAGCTGCTTCATCGCCCAGTACCTACTGCAACCTACATCCTTCTGAATCTGCTTAGTGTACTCATCTCTCGGTCTCCCTCTACGATTTTTACCCTCCACACTGCCCTCCAATGCTAAATTTGTGATCCCTTGATGCCTCAAAACATGTCCTACCAACCGATCCCTTCTTCTAGTCAAGTTGTGCCACAAACTTCTCTTCTCCCCAATCCTATTCAATACCTCCTCATTAGTTACGTGATCTATCCACCTTATCTTCAGTATTCTTCTGTAGCACCACATTTCGAAAGCTTCTATTCTCTTCTTGTCCAAACTAGTTATCGTCCATGTTTCACTTCCATACATGGCTACACTCCAAACAAATATTTTCAGAAACGACTTCCTGATACGTAAATCTATATTCGATGTTAACAAATTTCTCTTCTTCAGAAACGCTTTCCTTGCCATTGCCAGTCTACATTTTATATCCTCTCTAATTCGACCATCATCAGTTATTTTACTTCCTAAATAGCAAAACTCCTTCACTACTTTAAGTGTCTCATTTCCTAATCTAATTCCCTCTGCATCACCCGATTTAATTTGACTACATTCCATTATCCTCGTTTTGCTTTTGTTAATGTTCATCTTATATCCTCCTTTCAAGACACTGTCCATTCCGTTCAACTGCTCTTCCAAGTCCTTTGCCGTCTCTGACAGAATTACAATGTCATCGGCGAACCTCAAAGTTTTTACTTCGTCTCCATGAATTTTAATACCTACTCCTAATTTTTCTTTTGTTTCCTTTACTGCTTGCTCAATATACAGATTGAATAACATCGGGGAGAGGCTAAAACCCTGTCTCACTCCTTTCCCAACCACTGCTCCCCTTTCATGCCCCTCGACTCTTATGACTGCCATCTGGTTTCTGTACAAATTGTAAATAGCTTTTCGCTCCCTGTATTTTACCCCTGCCACCTTTAGAATTTGAAAAAGAGTATTCCAGTCGACATTGTCAAAAGCTTTCTCTAAGTCTACAAATGCTAGAAACGTAGGTTTGCCTTTTCTTAATCTTTCTTCTAAGATAAGTCGTAAGGTCAGTATTGCCTCACGTGTTCCAACATTTCGACGGAATCCTCCCCGAGGTCCACATCTACCAGTTTTTCCATTCGTCTGTAAAGAATTCGCGTTAGTATTTTGCAGCTGTGACTTATTAAACTGATAGTTCGGTAATTTTCACATCTGTCAGCACCTGCTTTCTTTGGGATTGGAATTATTATATTCTTCTTGAAGTCTGAGGGTATTTCGCCTGTCTCATACATCTTGCTCACGAGCTGGTAGAGTTTTGTCATGACTGGCTCTCCCAAGGCCGTCAGTAGTTCTAATGGAATGTTGTCTATTCCGGGGGCCTTGTTTCGACTCAGGTCTTTCAGTGCTCTGTCAAACTCTTCACGCAGTATCGTATCTCCCATTTCGTCTTCATCTACATCCTCTTCCATTTCCATAATATTGTCCTCAAGTACATCGCCCTTGTATAAATCTTCTATATACTCCTTCCACCTTTCTGCCTTCCCTTCTTTGCTTAGAACTGGGTTGCCATCTGAGCTCTTGATATTCATACACGTGGTTCTCTTCTCTCCAAAGGTCTCTTTAATTTTCCTGTAGGCAGTATCTATCTTACCCCTACTGAGATAAGCTTCTACATCCTTACATTTGTCCTCTAGCCATCCCTGTTTAGCCATTTTGCACTTCCTGTCGATCTCATTTTTGAGACGTTTGTATTCCTTTTTGCCTGCTTCATTTACTGCATTTTTTATATTTTCTCCTTTCATCAATTAAATTCAATATTTCTTCTGTTACCCAAGGATTTCTAGCAGCCCTCGTCTTTTTACCTACTTTATCCTCTGCTGCCTTCACTACTTCATCCCTCAGAGCTACCCATTCTTCTTCTACTGTATTTCTTTCCCCTATTCCTGTCAATTGTTCCCTTATGCTCTCCCTGAAACTCTGTACAACCTCTGGTTCTTTAAGGTTTATCCAGGTCCCATCTCCTTAATTTCCCACATTTTTGCAGTTTCTTCAGTTTTAATCTACAGGTCATAACCAATAGATTGTGGTCAGAGTCCACATCTGCCCCTGGAAATGTCTTACAACTTAAAACCTGGTTCCTAAATTTCTGTCTTACCATTATATAATCTATCTGATACCTTTTAGTATCTCCAGGGTTCTTCCACGTATACAACCTTCTTTCATGATTCTTAAACCAAGTGTTACCTATGATATTAGATGCACAAAATTCTCTTTTTCAAAAATGCTTTGGCTGCTATTGTCAGTCTGCATTTTATGTCCCCTCTCCTTCGATGTCATCAGTTATTTTGTTACCCAAATAGCAAACCTCATCTACTTATTTCAATGTCTCATTTCCTAGTCTAATTCCCTCAGCATTGTCTGATTTAATTTTACCACATTCCTTTACCTTGTTTTACATTTTCTAAGGTTAATCTTGTAACCTCTTTTCAAGACGCCATCCATTCTGTTCAGCTGCTCTTCCGAGTGTTTTCCCATCTCTGAGAAAATTGTGTCATCAGTAAACGTCAAGGTTTTTATTTTTTCTCCCTGAACCTTAATTTCCTTTCCAGATTTGTCAATGTACAGATTGACTAACACTGGAGGTAGGCTACAACTGTCTCACCCCCCCTCTCAGTTACTCCTTCCCTTTCACTTTTTTTGCTCTTATAACAACAATCTACTTCCTGTACAAGATGTGAATAACCTATTGTTCCTGTATTCTATTCCTGCTACATTCAAAATTTCAAAGAGTGTAGTCAATTCAACATTGTCGAAAGCTTTCTCTAAATCTACAAATCCTGTAAAGGTAGGTTTGCGTTTCTCTGCCTTTCTTCGAAGATACATCGTAGGGTAAGTACTGTCTCGCGTGTTACTACATTTTTCCGGAACCCAAATTAATCTTCTCCTAAGTCAGGTTCTACATTTTTTCCATTCTTCTGTGAATAGCTCGTGTTGTCTACCTTCTTTGAAACTGGAATTATTACTTTCTTATTGAAGTCTGAATGTGTTTCGCCTGTCTCGAATATTTTGCGCTCTATATGGAATAGTTTTCTCGTGGGTGTCTCTCCAAAGGATCTCAATAATTCTGATGGAATAACGTCTACTCCAGAAGCCTTGTTTCCATTTAGGTCTTTTAGCGCTCTGTCAAATTTTTTTCGCAGCATCATACCTCCCACCGAACTTTCATTTACTTTCTCGTCCCCTTCTATAACAGAGCCTTCAAGTTCCTTTCCCTTGTATAATACTTCAGCTCATTCTTTCTACATTTCAGCTTTTGTTTCTGTACTTAGAGCTAGCTTTTCATCTCAACTCTTGGTATTCATGTAGCTGTTAGCTGCTTCTCTTTTCTCCAAAGGCCTCTTTCATTTTCCTAGATGTGGTATTTTTCCGCTAGTCGTACATGCTTCTACAGCCTTGAATTTGTCCTCTAGCCATTCATGTATAGCCATTTTGCATTTTTTGTCAATCTCATTTTGAGATGTTGTTGTCCCCGTTCACCTGCTTCATTTGACACATTTTTATATTTTCTCCTTTCGTCAATTAAATTTAATATCTCCTATGGTATCCAAGGATTTTGACTAGGCCCTGTCTTTTTACCTATTTGATCCTCTCTTGCCTTCACTGTTTCGGCTGTTAAAACTACCCACCCCTCCAATGCATTCTTTTGGTTCCATCGCTTTAAATTCCTAGCTTTTTACGATTTCTACGATTTTAATCTGCAGTTCATAATCAATAAATTATGGGCAGAGTCCACATCCGCCGCTGGAAAATTTAACAGTTTAAACTCTGGTTCAGAAATCTTTGTCTGACCACTGTGTAAGGAAACTGAAATCTTCAGGTGCCCAGGCATTTTCCACATACAAAGCCTTCTTGTACAGGAGGGACAGAATAAAACCTGTCCAGAAAATATAGGACTGACGCAGAATTGTAAGGAGTCTGAAACCTTCAGATATTCCCAGGCCTTTTCTACATACAAATACATACAAGATGGACAGAATAAAACTTGTCCAGAAAATATAAGACTGGTGCTGAATTGACGCTTGTTCATGAACAGGAGAACAGCTTATCACAGAAAATTCCGGAAACCATGATTTCGGTGCACTAATCGGTTGTTGTACGAAGCATATTTCGTGGAAAAAGTGTGCAGATCTATTGGCAAAAGAGTTTAAGACTGGAAGTATTTTGGTACAATAGCGTCAAACGGCGTTTTTAGCGAATGAAACACGGACATGTCCAAAAGAACGAACACCACGCATTCAAACAGGGTATTCGGAGATTCTCGGGAATGAATACATAATATTTTGAACAGGAACCCATGTCCGGAAACGTTATCCGACCACTCCACAGAGCGTATAAGTTATATGCTTCGGTGCTTGTAAATGTATGTATACACAGGATGATTCTGTGACGATGTTACAAACTATCTAAGATGATGGAGAAGAATAAATGTATCAATTTGTAGTGAGGGTCCCTGTGCCCGAAACGAACGAGTCGAAAGTTACAAGCGAAAACCGCTCTGATACCTCTGACAGTGGAATAAATGTACTGGCACTGTTGTTGCTAAGATTGTAATGTAGGCAACTTTCAGAGGTGTTGGTACGGACAAAACAAGGAAAATATATTCAGTAAACATGGGCTCTAAAAAATATACTTAAAGAGCTATAAGCACTTGTTCATCTTCGCTGCTGTGAAACTCACCTCGTCTATTGAACAAGTGCTCGTAGCTCTTAAGGTATGTATTTTATGGTCCATGTTTACTAGACTTTTTTCTTGTTTTGGGGCGAACGGAGTGACCGCGCGGTTTGAGGCGACGTGTACGGATTGCGCCGCCCCTCCACCGGAGGTTTGAGTTCTCCCTCGTGCATGGGTGAGTGTGTTGTTCTTAGCATAAGTTAGTTTAAGTCGTGTGTAAATCGAGGGACCGATGACCTTCTGCAGTTTGGTCCCTCAGGAATTCACACACATTTCACATTTTCTTGTTTTGGCCGATACTGCCACCTCTAAAAGTTGCCTACCCTACAATCGTAGCAACAACAGTACCGATACATGTATTCCACTATCAGAGGTATCAGAACGGTTTTAGCTTATAACGTTCGATTTGTTCGTTTCCAGTATAGGGGCCCTTACGTCAAATTGATACATTTGTCCTTCTCCATCATCCTAGAAAGTTTGTATAACGGAATCGCCCTGTATATACATACATTTATAGGCGCTGGTGCCTATAGTCACTCCCCTCTACAAATCCTAGAAGTTTGTAACCGGAATTTCCGAACACCCTGTATAGCTGATTCGCCTCGACTGACAACGAATCCACAATCTTTAGTGCTGATGCACATTTACGTACGATCACCAGCGGGAATCTACACTACTGGCCATTAAAAATGCTGCACCACGAAGACGACGGGCACCAGACGCGAAATTTAACCGACAGGAAGAAGATACTGTGATATGCAAATGATTAGCTTTTCAGAGCATTCACACAAGGTTGGCACCGGTGGCGACACCTACAACGTGCTGACATGGGAGAGATTCCAACCAATTCCTAAAAAAAAAAAAAAAAAAAAAAAGGCAGTTGATCGGCGTCGCCTGGTGAAACGTAGTTGTGATGCCTCATGTAAGGAGGAGAAATGCGTACCATCACGACTTCGATAAAGGTGGGATTGTAGCCTATCGCGATTGCGGTTTATTGTATCACGACATTGCTGCTCGCGTTGGTCGAGATCCAATGACTGTTAGCAGAATATTGAACCGGTAGGTTCAGGAGGATAATACGGAACGCCGTATCAACAGCAGTCGAGATGACAGGCATCTTACCCTCATGGCTGTAACGGATCGTGGCCGGCCAGAGTGGCCGAGGGGTTCTAGGCGCTACAGTCTGGAACCGCGTGCCCGCTACGGTCGCAGGTTCGAATCCTGCCTCGGGCATGGATGTGTGTGATGTCCTTAGGTTAGTTAGGTTTAAGTAGTTCTAAGTTCTAGGGGACTGATGACCTCAGATGTTAAGTCCCATGGTGTTCAGAGCCATTGGAACTTTTTTTTTTTTTTTTTTTTTTTTTTTTTTTTTTTTTTTTTTTTTTTTTTACGGATCGTGCAGCCATGTCTCGATCGCTGAGTCAACAGGTGGGGACGTTTGCAAGACAACAACCATCTGCAAGAACAGTTCGACGACATTTGCAGCAGCATGGACTATCATCTCGGAGACCATGGCTGCGGTTACACCCTTTACGGTGCATCACAGACAGGAGCGCCTGCGATTGTGTACTTAACGACGAACCTGAGTGCACGAATGGTAAAATGTCATTTTTTCGGATGAATCAAGGTTCTGTTTACAGCTTCATGATGGTCGCATCCGTGTTTGGTGACATCGCGGTGAACGCACATTGGAAGTGTGCATTCGTCATCGCCATACTGGCATATCACCCGGCGTCATGGTGTGGCGTGCCATTGGCTACACGTCTCGGTCACCTCTTGTTCGCATTGACGGAACTTTGAACAGTGGACGTTATATTTCAGATGTGTTACGACCCGTGTCTCTACCCTTCATTCGATCCCCGCGAAACCCTACATTTCAGTAGGATAATGCACGACCGCATGTTGCAGGTCCTGTACGGGCCTTTCTGGATACAGAAAATGTTTGACTGCTGCCCAGGTCAGCACATTCTCCAGATCTCTCACCAACTGAAAAGTCTGGTCAATGGTGGCCGAGCAACTGGCTCGTCACAATACGCCAGTCACTACTCTTAATGAACTGTGGTATCGTGTTGCAGCTGCATGGGCAGCTGTTCCTGTATACGCCATCCAAGCTCTGTTTGACTCAATGCCCAGGCGTATCAAGGCGGTTTTTACGGCCAGAGGTGGTTGTTCTGGGTACTGATTTCTCAGGATCTATGCACCCAAATTGCGTGAAAATGTAATCACGTGTCAGTTCTAATATAATATATTTGTCCAATGAATACCCGTTTATCATCTGCGTTTCTTCTTGATATAGCAATTTTAATGGCCAGTAGTGTAAAATCAGCGAGCATGGAGGACTTGGACGGGGGTCTGTGGATAGATGGTGCTAGGTGTGAGCTTCTGCCAGCCAGGCAGGGTGCCGAGATACTCCGGGCATTTGCGATAAATACTGTGTGCGGACGGCGCGTAGTAAGCAGAAGATCACAGCTTCAAATCTCCCTCCGATACACATTTTCACTCGTCTCTGCTCATTCCCCATAAAGTCACAATGCAGCCGATGTCATTAGTTCCTTTCTCCTTTCTCTCTCCCCTCCCTCCACCTTCAGTTTACATAAACAGTAAGTCTACGCCCAGCAAACCAATGTGAGAGGAGCGGACAGATACAACAGCCGTAACAGTTTGTGTTAGTACCCATTAGATTAGTGCTTTTCTCTCGAGCTTCTGTGTGTTTCCAGTAGGTCAATTTATTCCTGTTTTAAGAGACCGCCGGTTTTGCGACCTTGTAATGTATAGCGAGAACTTCGCAGAGTATATTTTAGTGTTTCTTTAGTCTACTCGTGTATACTTTGTGTAGCTTCCAGCCAGGTGCGACACCTTTGGTGCCGTTGGAATCCCCTGGTAACTCCGTTGTCGCTGCGTATTCCGATACACAACATATGACCGGTCTGTCTTCACTCGAGAGTGAATGGCGGCTTCGCATACCTGTGGCCGGAGGACGAAAGTGGTAACTGGCCGCACGCTTACCTCTTACGCCTTAGCAACAGGTACAAAGTGGTACCCAGTGTTGATAACACATTTGAGCCAGCACGGGATGCCTCTCCTGTTGGGTCAGAGGTCGACTCCTGTCCAGTCCGAAGAAATGCTGAGGTCGTGTATGATAATCACTGGGGCCGGCCGGAGTGGCCGAGAGGTTCTAGGCGCTTCAGCCTGGAACCGCACGACCACTACGATCGCAGGTTCGAATCCTGCCTCGGGCATGGATGTGTGTGATGTCCTTAGGTTAGTTAGGTTTAAGTAGTTCTAAGTTCTAGGGGACTGATGACCTCAGATGTTAATCCCACAGTGCTCAGAGCCATTTGAAATAGTTTTTGATAATCACTGGGAGCTCCAAAGTTGGGCGGGTAGTGGAGACCCTCAGGGAAATGCAGGCAGATCAGGGAAGGATGCCCGTGTGTACTCGGTTTCCCTCAGTCCGGCGCCGCGCCACCGCTACGGTCGCAGGTTCGAATCCTGCCTCGGGCATGGATGTGTGTGATGTCCTTAGGTTAGTTAGGTTTAATTAGTTCTAAGTTATAGCTGACTGATGACCACAGATGTTAAGTCCCATAGTGCTCAGAGCCATTTGAACCTTTTTTTTTTTTTTTTTTTTTTTTTTTTTTTTTTACTAGGTTTGTTTGCTGGGGATCTCGTCCGAGACGTGGAGGAGGATGTGCCGGAGGCTATCGAACTCACCGAGTGCAAGCGGCTGCAAATATTGGCACATGTCAGCACGAATAACGCCTGCCGCTTGGGTTCTGAGGCCATTTGCGGTTTGTTTCGGCCATTGTATGAAAGGTGAAGGCAGCTAGCATCGCAGGCGGGCAGGCGGTGTGCAGGCTAAGTTCACCATTTAAAGCATTTTACCCTGAGCAGATCTCGGTCCTCTGGTTTGGAACAGCGTGAAAGGTCAAAACCAGAGGCTCAAAAGATTCAATGATGATACTGGACGCCAATTTCTCTATTATCTCCGCCACCGAATGGAGAATTGTGTGCCTTCCTCCACGCCCCCCCCCCCCTCCCCAGAATAGGTTCGCTTGCTCTACAAGCAGGAAGGGACTATTAGGACAGCAGAGTACGTGTGACGTGCGTATGGGGGATTTGTAGGACAGAATAATCTCCCTGCCCTTGATGAAATTCCTGCCGAAATCGAAGACAGAACAGTCTCATAATTCTCAGAGAATGCTCGTCCTCCCAGATTGAAAACAGGTTGGGTTAACATGATTATAGTAAACTGAAGGAACGTAGCACTGTAAGATCCCAGAATTAGTATCTCTTATTAAAAGCATTAATGCCCCGGTAGCATTAGGAACAGCACGCTGGTTGAAACCGGTAGAGAATAGCAACGAAATTCTAAATTCAACTGTGCGGCTGGTCCTGGCGGAGGTTCGAGTCCTCCCTCGGGCAGGGATGTGTGTGTTTGTCCTTAGGATAATTTAAGTTAAGTAGTATGTAAACGTAGGGACTGATTACCTTAGCAGTTAAGTCCCATAAGATTTCACACGCATTTGAACATTTTCTAAATTCAATCGGAATATATATCGTAAAGATACCTGTAGTTTAGATGCCAATGGTGGCCGCTTGTTTACTGCAGTAAATAATTCGATAATATCTAGTGAGGTTATTACGGATTCAGAGAGGCGTTATGCATCGCGGAGGCGTTCTACGGCAAAAGTTTCGAGAGCGTATGTTCCAAGAACAGTCTTGAAGCATATTCTTTCTTCCGGCAGACGCCTCGTGAAAAGCTCACGACGAGAAAAGTCGAGAAACTATAGATCGTTCAGAGGTTTATCGAAAATCATTTTTCTCATACGGCATTCGCCAATGAAACAGGGAAAGAGGGATTAGTTAGTGGTACCAGAAGTATCCATACACCATCAGGTAGCTTGCGGAGTACATATGTGGACGTAGTGTAGATGAAATCTCGTTGCTGTTTATCTGCACAAGTGGGAATCAAAAGATCGGCGTGTCGAAAATGACCTGCACCTCTGTTCTTACGAATTTTCTGTGAGCAGTGAGCACTAGGGCATCCAGACAAACTTCCGCGTGTTGAGTTCTGCCGGTGGTTTCTGAGTGAAGTATGGTTGCTGCGCTATATCCGGTGTCTGCTTTGTAACAAAATTCTTTCACCAAACTGTTGATGCTAACCAGTATGTCTACAAACTGTTTAATCCGCACGAAAATCAAGAAGTTCCGATAGGTGGCGCCGCTGTAAGTAGCCTTCAGAATGGTGTCTGTAAGGTTGATGCTTTCCAAGCAGAGAGCTGTCATTGAGTTTCTTTTGGCTGAAAACAGTGCACCGCAGATACTCATAAGCACTTGCAGAATGTCTACGGAGACCTTCCAGTAAACAAAAGCACGGCGAGTCTTCGGAAGAGGCGTCTGTTATCATCGCAACAAGGTCGTGCAAAGCCTTCCGATCTTCCCTGTGCAGGCCCACCGCATATAGCTGTGACTCCCACAATGTTGGAACGTGCGGAAACTCTTCTTCGAGGTGATCGGCGGATCGCAATGAAACATCTAGATGCATACCTGGACGTCTTTAGTGGTATTGCTGACACATCGTCCACCAGTTGCGATACTCAAAGGTGTTCTTCCTTGTCCACCCTACAGCCCGGATCTCGCACCTCCTGAATCCCATCTGTCTGGCCCAGTGAAGGATGCAATTCGTGGGAAGCAGTACGTGGATGACGGGGAGATAATTGATGCAGCAAGACGTTGGCTCGGACGTCAACCAGTAGAGTGGTACCATGCGGGCAAACAGACCCTCACAGTAAGGTGGCTAAGAGGAGGCACAAGGAGGTTATACTGAAAAATAGGTTTCTGTAGTCAAAAGAGGGAGGAGGAATAGTATGGTTTACTTCAATCCTGAATAAAACCAAATTTCTTTTAGATAAAAATGTGTTGCATTCCTTACTGAAAGCCCCTAGTAATAAAAATATCCCCTTAGATCACAAAACGGACACTTTGACTTTCCAAAAGACACATTAGAGGTGATGGTGGCTTACAGCGACGAGGACACATGCCTGAATAGTCACCAGTGGCCAGATTACGCCTGTACGAAATAGCCACTCATGTGGAAATAATTTGTCTAGTTTCCACGCCCTTGTCAAAGTACGGCATGTGCAAATAGCACAGGCAGATGAACTGCTAAGTTAAGATGAATCTGTCCTCACCACAAGGGTTAGTATGGAAACTGCAGCATTGTAATAGGCGTGGTTCTGTGGGAAGTGGTTTGTCCTTGCCTTGATCCGACCTTCGAACTTACCCACTCAGCTAGAGAAGAACCTCAGTTTAAAGAAGACTTCGGACAAACATTGCTGGATGTGAGATATGTGACAAATAATCGAGGACTGATTGGCGATTGAACCTCAGATTCTTGGAATCAACCGGCCAGAGTGACCGAGAGGTTCTAGGGGCTACAGTCTGGAACCGCGCGACCGCTACGGTCGCAGGTTCGAATCCTGCCTCGGGCATGGATGTGTGTGGTGTCCTTAGGTTAGTTAGGTTTAAGTAATTCTAAGTTCTAGGGGACTGATGACCTCAGCAGTTAAGTCCCATAGTGCTCAGAGCCATTTGAACCATTAGAACCCTGGAATCACGGCGTGGCATTTAACCATTGAACTACTGAACCACGCAAAATTCGAAACGTCATCTAGTCCCTCCACTGGTAGAACATCCTACAATACTGTATATGATCAGTATTTTAGAAGCTATTGCTATGGGTAGGGATATACCTAAGAAGCAGAAAATTGAAGTAAACTTCTTCCGTGGATACAAATAAATAACATGTTGGTCCTTTACGACGTCAAAGATGAGGTAACTATAAGTCACTGAAACGAGGAAGCGGGAGTGCCCACAATTTGAGTGTGCTCAGGGATGACATCAATAGTAGTAGCCAGCGGAATATCCAGCGAGCATGCTGGGCGAATCCAAGAATTGTATATTCGAAGGGGTCCATAAATAATATAAACCAGAACGTGAAAGCTGATCTCATAAGCTATTAGACTATTTGAGAAGCTCATATATTGGTAGACTGTGCAACAGAATGCGAAATTTTCTCTCTCATTTGCTATCACTAAATTAAAATCTACACTGACAAAATTTCAAATGTATAAAAGCTGTGTTTTTCGAAGGTCTAAACTGGTTCAAATGTCTCTAAGCACCATGGGACTTAACATCTGAGGTCATCAGTCCCCTAAACTTAGAACTACTTAAACCTAACTAACCTAAGGACATCACACACATCCATGCCCGAGCCAGGATTTGAACCTGCGACCGAAGCAGCCGCGTGGTTCCGGACTGAAGCGCCTAGAACAGGTCGGTCACAGCGGCCGGCTTCGCAGGTGTCATTTTAGAGTTTGAAAATAGCGCTTAAGGAGACATAGGCATGACTAGTCAACTACTCACCGAAATTTTGATCTCTGTAAAATATCTAAAAACCTAGATAATTATAGCTAAAACGTTGTGCAAAACGACCGTGCCGCAAATCGCTGTTATTTAATAATGCTTCTGAGTACGGTATTTACGGAGCTGTAGCGATCTCGGTAAATATCTAGTACACTTTGAAAAATTGTTAACCATGTACGCAGGAAACGTTTTTCAAAATAAGCTCAAGACTAATATTGTTTTTATCGCTCGTTCAACTGCATATGACACAATATGGCTTGAAAAACCACTGTGTAAATTTTTGTAAGACAGAGGCTGGCACGAAACAAGGTAACATTCTCAAAAGTATACATGTGATGTCTGTTCTTTCGGGTATCTCTGAAAGAACAGATACCATTTTGATCCAGCAGCCTTTACTAATTAAGCCCCAAAGAAATTAGACATTCGTTACGAGTGATCATTGATTTAAATTAAGGGGGAAACTTGAAAATCTGCGTCCGACCGGGATTCCTGTTGACTGGGCAAATACTCTGACCACTAAGCCATCCGGACACAGTGTTTATCGCAACTGCACGGCCTACCCTAGCACGCCTCCCGTCAGACCCAAATTTTCAACTTATCCACACACTACTAACGTAATGTCACTTGCCCATTATTCTCATTACTGGCACCATTTCGCTGATTCCCATAACAGTTTGAGCCTGGCGTGCAACCGCACTGAAGACGTCACTGAACCGGCCGTGGTGGTCTCGCGGTTCTAGGCGCGCAGTCCGGTACCGTGAGACTGCTACGGTCGCAGGTTCGAATCCTGCCTCGGGCATGGATGTGTGTGATGTCCTTAGGTTAGTTAGGTTTAAGTAGTTCTAAGTTCTAGGGGACTGATGACCACAGCGGTTGAGGCCCATAGTGCTCAGAGCCATTTGACGTCACTGACAAGGGGCACTACGTTAGAAGCATATGGATAAGTTGAGAGTGTAGAGCTGACACGAGGCGTGCTAGGGTAGTCCGAATTGACTGAAATTAAGGAGACTCGATTAAGTGTTTGTGAGCAGGAGGAGGACTGAGGGAGACTAGCAAGAGACCAACTTGTATGAGGAACAACATCCGGTGTTCCTGTGAACTGACTGCCGAAGGAGATTTGGGTCGTTCACACAGCTCATAATCGAGTTCACTGGATCGAGTCCTGCTATATCTCCATCTAACAGCGACAGTCGATACTTGTTATTTATGAAAAAGTCTTTACATAACTGTAAAATTTCATTATCTGTGGGCCGCTGGGACCGAGCGGTTTTAGGCGCTTCAGTCCGGAATCGCGCTGCTGCTATGGTCGCATGTTCGAATCCTGCCTCGGGCATGGATGTGTGTGAGATGTCCTTAGGTTACTTAGGTGTAAGTAGTTGGGACTTTTGACCTCAGATGTTAAGTCCCATACTGCTTAGAGCCAGCCATGATCTATGCATTTACTTTGCCTGGCAACATTAGAGTCTTAAGGCTGCCTCTTACATCTACCTAGCCATCTTCAATGGTTTTCATTACTATTAACAGTGCAAAGCGTATAACAACAATAACAATTGCAGTGATAATGGCTATCATATTGGCAATGTTACTGATAATGTAATGTTTTGTTAAGGTTACTGCCGATGATGATGATGATGATGATAATGATGATGATAAAGAAGATAGTGGTCATGAAAAGGTGTCCATCAACAATTATTACTGTATTATTATAGCGTTGAAATAGTGCTGTGTACATTCCTAGTAATACAACGATCTTATCAAATGGAGATAATGATTGTCCAAAGACGTTCAACGTCAATTGGTGAACCAGAAACAAAGGAATGGTAGAAATATTTCAAAGTATAGTCTGTTATAAGTTGGGGGGACTAATCTGTACCATCTCTGGTCATTTAATAACCTCCACGTGCCACCCATAAGGGAAAACCGGAAACCTGCAGCTTCATGTTACAGGGGCGGCTCCTGTGACCCAGAGGAGAAAGGCCACGCCCGAATCGCAAACTTGTTCGTGGCTCCATATTCGTGCACCAGAAAAACAGTTGCGCACACAGAACAGGACACCAGCGGAGAGTACTGACGTGTTCCGCTGACTTATCGTGACAGTTGTTTGTGTAGGGAAAATGGGCCGTCAAACGTCGATGGTCTTAGAGGTCATATACTTTTATTTACAGCATTTCGCAGACTTTCAAGCCCTGACAAAAGACTCCATATATAGACATGCAGATTATAGTACCAATGGGTTACATTTCTTTCGAAAGAGGAACTTAAATCACAATTTACAGATACTTGTAAGTTTAGGCATTTGGAAAGGCACCGAGTTAATTCCGCGAAGAGAATGAAAGAGATAATTATTGAGAATAATAGTATAATTTATTAAAGAACATGCATTTCTGGAGACTAACAAGTAACCTTAAAAAGTTTTTCTGAGAAAATTTATGATATAATCTAATTTTCATTAATTACTTAAGTCTTGAATGTGTTGTTGGATGTTAGCTGTTACTGATGTTGCAAATTAAACGTGGACTTTAGGAAACGAGACGTTCTGTTATTTATTTATTTATTGTGTTTGTTTTCCTTGAACCTACTGTCAATGTAGAGGTAATCAGAAGCGGGTAAGGGTGACGGAAGGCTTCGACTGTGGATTTCTTGAAGAAAATATCCTGGAGTAAATAAAAAATCACGGTGAACCTGTAAGTAGGCTGTTTAGGTTTTTATATTGGTAACGCCAAGTAGCGCTCTGTATAAAAACCACTGGCTGTGCTGTGTGCAGCCTGTGGCTTGTTAGCATTGTTGTAATATTGTAGTGTTGGGCAGTTGGCTGCTAACAGTGCGTAGCGTTGCGCAGTTGGAGGTGAGCCGCCAGCAGTGGTGGATGTGGAGAGAGAGATGGTGGAGTTTTGAGAGCGGATGATCTGGACATGTGTCCATCAGAGACAGTAAATTTGTAAGACTGGATGTCATGAACTGATATATATAATGACTTTTGAACACTATTAAGGTAAATACATTGCTTGTTCTCTATCAAAATCTTTCACTTGCTAAATATTCCTATCAGTAGTTATTGCCTTCAGTAGTTTGAATCTTTTATTTAGCTGGCAGTAGTGGCGCTCGCATTATTGCAGTAGTTCGAGTAACGAAGATTTTTGTGAGGTAAGTGATTTGTGAAACGTATATGTTAATGTTAGTCAGGGCCATTCTCTTGTTGGGATTATTGAAAGTCAGATTGCGTTGAGCTAAAAATATTGTGTGTCAGGTTAAGTAGTAATTTATAATTTTTCTAAGGGGACGTTTCAAACGTAAAAACAAATAGTCGTGCCAGAATATGGATCAGATTAATGATCACCTCTCAAGCTATCTAGATTTTGTCCAAAACAGAGTTTCAAGGTGCAAGAGAGTTTGTGGAGAGAATGAAGGGAGAGTATGCTGTGCATTCAAAATAAACAGCTCATGGTTACAGTTTCCCTTACAAAAAGGAAAAATCTATAAAGGGAAATTCACTTTTCTTGTATATTTCCAGATACATTTCAGCTGATTGAACAATAGTTTTCAGTAACCGATGGACTGACCATGTGTTATACTAGTCACATCACCAGTGCCTAATCTCTAGAATGAGGAATATGATAAAGAGATTACGGTAAATCTAATGTCAACTCTCACCGTAGGAACGTGACTACAGAAACCTGAGTTATTCTCAGTCTTGGGAAGGCACACTACTAAAAGGCAACTGATACTTCGAACACACATCTATAACACTTATTCCTTACAGCTAACTGATACCTCAAACTATCTTGCCATGAACAACTTATGTATTAAGAATTCACGGCTGTGAAATTTCGTGTTCGCGAAACTCGTATTCTTACTATTACATATTTAACTGTTATTTAAATAAGATATACTTTTACACACATGAATTTACGGACTAGAGGATGTGTAAAGAATATTGTACTATGGTATTCAGAATAATTGTTTCAATAAACAACAATTAATTAATAGCCCATCAGCACTCAAAATTGAAATAAACCTTGAGAAAACCTGCATTAACAGATTGTTACACATTCTCAATTTATTTGTCAAGAAACACAAAAATTGCCTCTCTACACAACATCAACAGTTTATTAAAACGCTCAAACTTCGAAAATACTTGAGAACACATCTGTTATTCGGATATATAAAGTCGAGAAGTCAATAGATGTGAATCTCCCATCGGGTTTCTTAGCCGTAAACGGGAACTGTATTTCTGCCATGTAGTCATGGTGAAAGCCATGAAGACATTTTATCAGACAGTGCTGCAATAAGCAGTGAAAATGTTTAGTTAAGAAATAACAATGTGTATCCGTTTATCATCTTGTCTTCAACTAGAATCCTATCCGTTTAGTTACAGATTTGAAGCTTTAGTATTGTTCTCGTTTGCATTATTCTAAACACTACAGCTGTAAAACTAAATTACTCACACACAAAATGGGGAATGTCGGTCATCATACATAGCTGGTTCTTCAAATGTTTCGGGCGAAAGAGTCAGCTGACACAGAAATCACAACCCTTAAGCCGTCTGTGTGAAACCAGTCTCCCAACCACTTCCGCACCTAAACAGCAGAATCTAACTGACATTTTCTTACAATCGAAACGCGACTGTAGCCTCCAGCATTTGAATATCTCCTGTGCAAAATGTTCTGAGGTGACAAAAAAATACTTTCAGTTCCGAAGAGCCGTATACTGTATATATGATTTAGCATAAGGCTAGGAATTAACATTGAAGTCTCCCATGATATCTCGATCCGAAACCGGACACCTCACAGATTTCGTGTAATATGCGATGTCAAAATTTCTCCAACATTTTCCTATGAGTTGTTTCGATACTTTATACAGATTGAACGTCGTTAGAGCACGCACCGGACACACTTTTCTCAGCTTCTCTCTTTTCGTTATAAGCCGAATCACAAAAACTGTGAAGCACTCAGAAGGGAAGGAAGAAACGAAATGAAACTTTCGAGGTTGAGATAATGTGTGATATTATTATAGTGATTACAAAATCGACTCAAATTTGCAAGGAACTTGGTAATATGAGCCCAGTTTTCATTATGTCGTTACAACCCATCTGATCTGAATGCATGCACTAATTCGGTTGGGAACAATATCACAAAGTCGTCGTCCTCTCCTGAGGTAAGCTGTTGTAATTGACCGTTAATACCCTAAATACTTTCTCTGCAACTAAACTGACGTCCGAAGTGGTCCCACACATGTTCTATTGGGGCAGATATGGCGATCTTACTGACTACAGGAGTAATCCAACATCACGCAGGCAGTTCATAGAAACACGTGCCATGTATGGACGGGTACTGTCCTGTTGAAAAATAGTACCACAACACTGCCACGTGAGGGGTAACACATGAGGACACAGAATCTCCGCGACGTACCATTGTGCCGCCAGAGTTCCTTATATCACTATCAGTCGTGGCTTGAAGTTATACCCTCTGGCTCCCTACACTATGACGCCAAGAGTAACACCGCTATGTCTCTTCAAAACACTCGAAGAATGAGAGTTCTCCTAAGGTTGGCACCATGCTCGCCGACAATGGTCATCCGGGATAGTGTAGAACCGTGATTCATAACTGAACACAGTGCGACGCCATTCACCACCAGCCCACATTTCCCTGTCACGGTTTCACTCCAAACAACGCCGTTTCTGTTATGGTATTAACGGCGTCCTACGCATGGGACTGTAGCTCCCTAGTCCAACAGCTGCTACTCTCCCAGTAATGGTGCGGGGCGACACAGAATGTTGAAGGGATCCCGTCACCTGTTCTCGGATGGCAGGCGCAGATTTGAAGGGGTTACGATGTCCTCGGTGCACAATACTGTAGTCCTTCTTTGTGATGGTCGACTAGAACCTCGGAGACGAGTATTCCTGCCCTCATGTTCCCGCGCAGTCCAACATCAGGCCACTGTCGCATCGGAATGCCCCCCCCCCCCCCCCCCCCAAATCTGGATGAAGCTCCATTCGACCATCCAGTCAAATGGAGACGCACAACGAGAATGCTGTCAAAGAAAGAATAGGAACACAGCCATCAGTTGCAATTCCATTGTTTTTGTATTACAATTGCATATCAAGATTTCAGTTATAAATATCCATCTTCAGCCCATTTGAGTGAGCTACAATCCAACACATTCTTAGCAGTACATGACACCATGTAATGTTACTGTTGTATAGACAGAAGGAAACAGAGGTGGTTTACAAAGAAGCACCTCCGTTTACTTCTGGCTATACACAAGTAAAGTCATGGGGTTACGTGTATTGTTGCGAGTGTGTGGGACTGTTGCTCATTCAAATGCACAGAACATAGCTGAAATCTCGTTTTGCAAGAATAATAAAAAATCTGACATATGACTGGGAGAGCGGTGTGCTGACCACATGCCCCTTCACATCCGCATGCAGTGAAGCCTGTGGTCTGAGGACGACACGGCGGCCGGTCGGTACCGTTGGGCCTCCCAAGGCCTGTTCGGACGGAGTTTAGTTTCCTTGTTTTATTATAGTCTACGGCGCTGTGCACGACAGTCCGTTATGGAATCAAAGTTGGAACATTTCAAAATCTGTCAGAAACTGACAGCGCTCACACAGGTACGTGGCATCTCAGTTTCTTTCATAGTGGTCACGCAGAACCTGATACTGTTCAGTTCATGCCATTCATATACACTACCGTGAGTGGTAACAACACTAAACACGAATAATACTAATACATTCTAGTGGCCGTTCTAGCTGTCACAGAGAATTAAAACTCTAATCATTTATATGCGTGCTGATGGTGTGTTCGCGTAAGAAATTACATTGACATCCAACCATGCCTTCTAGGTGCTACATTTTTTTTCGTCAGGCAGTGTATTTACGACCTTCATGGTGCATTTATTAAAAGCGTGAACACCTGTCACTCCGCCTTGCAAATAAGATTATTCCATCGTATTGACCATAAAGCTACATCTATACTCTGCAAGCCACCTTAGAGTATTGTGGTTTTAAGAAGCTCTTCAAGGAATCAAGATTTTGAAACGTTTATGATGCCGCATTATCAAAGGGCAAGCAATCTATGAACTCAGTGTCTAGTTCCTATATTTTCTCTGTAATCCCTGAAATGAAATATTAGAAGTGTCTCACAACTCCATAAAGAAATCGCATAAGATTCTGAAGGCTGCAACGTCAGAAGACTGCAGAAAATACAGGAAGACCTTCAGAGGATCGGCGATTAGTGCAGGATCTGGTCGCAGATACTGACCGTAAATAAATGTAGAATATTGCGCATACAAAGCAGAAATCCATTACTGCACGATTACACTACTTGTAACAAATCAATGGAAACGGTGACTGTCATAAGATAATACCTACTGTCGCTCTCTCTCTCTCTCTCTCTCTCTCTCTCTCTCTCTCTCTCTCCCTCTCTCTCTCTCTCTCTCCCTCTCTCTCTCTCCGTTTTCACACACACACACACACACACACACACACACACACACACACACACACATACATAAAATTCACAGACACCTCTGAAAGATTCAGAACAACCGCCAGTAACACCTTCAACTGTTCCACTGTCAGCCATCTTGTTTTTACACCTTCAACTGTTCCAATGCCTGCCATTTTTGTTTTTACAGCTGGTAAACAGTGAAACAGTGACAGAGACAGTGAAGACAGTGACAGTGGCAACTCAATATATAGTGTTTGACAGAGATGAAGAAAAAGAAAATGTAAGTGAAAGATTATATAAATAGACACACACACACAGAATTAATTAATTTCAGACATAGAAATAACAATTTTCAAACAATTTTCAAATCGTAATTTTGGCTCAAACAATTTATCTATTTTAAGGTGTAAGTGGTTGCAGATGACAAACTGTTGAACAAAATAGTCACTGTAGAAACACTTCAAAAAAACCACACGATGTCGTAAAAAAGGTATGAATTCATAATTCATGTGTTTTTTTCAAATATCTGTAATTACGATTTAAAAACTAATAGTTACATGTGTACAATCTGTAATGAACATTCTTCATCTTTAAAAGATGAAAAATAAAAACCCACTGAAGATGCTGCAACTGCAGTGAAACATGTCTGGGTTAAAAACTAAAATTGTGTTTTGCTAAAGGCGGACCCTACCCAAAAACATACGTATTATCATAAGATACCTGAGAGTGACAATCCGGAGCGAACTCAAATGAAATGGCTATATATAACAAATTTTACGAAAAGCACATTCTAGGTTATAATTCAATAGAAGCATCTCTTGGTAATCTAATTAATCCACGAAAGAAGTGGCTTACAAAATACTTGTTCGACCGATTCTTAAGTACTGGTCATCAGTCTGGAACGAAGATCCAAAGAAGAACGATACGTTTCGTCACGGGGTCGTTTAGTCGGCGAGAGAATGTTACGGAGATCGTCGACGAACTACGGTGGAAGAAGTTAAAACATAGGCGTCGTTCATCAGGGAGTACTAAAAGTTGTGAGAGCACATGTTCTAAGAAGAGCAGGGAAACGTAATTCCTCTTGTATACCTTTCGCGAAAAGAGGACGACAAGAAATTCAAAGAATTTAGCTCGTACTCAGATATATCGAAAGTCCTCCTCATGTTGCATTCGTGAATGAAACACACACCGAGGGGGAGGGGGACGGTGGAGGGGAGCACATCCCGGAGGGTGACACACACTGCAGGGTGGCTTACAGTTTATAGATGTAGGTGTAGACGAAGGAGGCGGAAGTAATTCGCTAAATAAAAATAACATATCAGAACATTCGAATCAGAAACGTTTACTAACACCCATAACTAACAGAGAAAGCAATTTGCATCCTTCTTATGCCAAGTCCTGTGACTTGGGGTTAACACAGTGTATTCGTTTCTTGAATTAATAAAATTTTCTCGGGGATCCAGCTGCTTCAGGTGGTTAAAATCCCACAAGCTTTCGACCGAGCTCTCCTCAGTCATTGTCAAGTGGTAAGAATGGCTCTGAAGAAATGGTCCAAATGGCTCTGAGCACTATGGGACTTAACATCTATGGTCATCAGTCCCCTAGAATTTAGAACTACTTAAACCTAACTAACCTAAGGACGTCACACAACACCCAGTCATCACGAGGCAGAGAAAATCCCTGACCCCGCCGGGAATCGAACCCGGGAACCCGGGGCTCTGAAGATGCTGGGTCGATAACCAGCTGTTGCGGTAGTTTCTCTAAACCAGTCGAATGGACACCAGGACGATTCTTTCAACCCCTTCAATGACAACACCTACAAGTGGATGTTCAGCTCAGAAGTCACAACGCATCCCGAACTGCTGTGGTCACGTAACTGGAACCCGATATGAGGCTTGGTAGTCAAAATGCAGGTACACGCGGAAAGTAACTCTCCATCATTAATAGCAAAGTAATGTCACTAGATTCAAACTGATCCACAACTGGCTCAGAGAAAATTTACATCTTTGTTATTTCTCAGCAGTTTAAAGGCTGGCATAGACGCAATAGAAGCCACACCCTAGGCACGCCGAGCACGAATTTATGCTATGTCTGATGTATGGAAAATTTGACATTTTCCTTTAGCTTCCATGCAAAACAAATGGACAACGGTTACTCAGAATCCCCATGGTTTCCGTCTTAACGATGCTGCCGGAAACATACAACAAGCTCAGTTACTGGGTTCAGTGGCTAAAGGGTATAATATGTGCATATTGAGAGGTTGTCGTGTTAATGATTCACTTGTAACGGTAATTGGCCATCATGCGTCGCTCGTGAGGCCTGTCTTTGCACCCTCTCTTTCGACTCTGCTGAACTTACCGTGCTGAGTTCAGAGGAGAACGGTGTTGACAACATTCATTCGGCCGGCCGGGGTGGCCGAGCGGTTCTAAGCGCTACAGTCTGGAACAGCGCGACCGCTACTGTCGCAGGTTCGAATTCTGCCTCGGGCATGTATGTCTGTGATGTCCTTAGGTTAGTTAGGTTTAAGTAGTTCTATGTTCTAGGGGACTGTTGACCTCAGAAGTTAAGTCCCATAGTGCTCAGAGCCACCTGAACCATTTGAACATCCATTCTAGGGTAGAACCATTCCTCGCCATTTGATACGTTCTCCTGTTGAATAGCTTCAGCCACTTGAATGGGGTCACATTGTGGGACTCCAGGAAGATGGATGGACGTATCGAGGTACGAGGTGTATTCAAGTTCTAAGGCCTCCGATTTTTTTTTTCTCCGGACTGGAAAGAGATAGAAACATGCGCATTGTTTTTAAAATGAGGCCGCTTTCATTGCCAATACGTCCCAGAGATGGCAGCACCGTACAGGAGATGGAATTTTACCGCCAGCGGCGAGAATGAGAACTGTTTTAAATACTTAAAATGGCGACGTTTTCCTTATTTGAACAGCTTGCAATCATTTGTTTTCTGAATGTGCGTGGTGTGAAACGAATTGAAATTCATCGACAGTTGAAGGAGACATCTGGTGATGGAGTTATGGATGTGTCGAAAGTGCGTTCGTGGGTGCGACAGTTTAATGAAGGCAGAACATTGTGTGACAACAAACCGAAACAACCTCGGGCTCGCACAAGCCGGTCTGACGACATGATCGAGAAAGTGGAGAGAATTGTTTTGGGGGATCGCCGAATGACTGTTGAACAGATCTCCTCCATTTGGCATTTCTGTGGGTTCTGTGCACACAATCCTGCATGACGACCTGAAAATGCGAAAAGTGTCATCCAGGTGGGTGCCACGAATGCTGACGGACGACCACACGGCTGCCCGTGTGATATGTTGACAAGCAATGTTGATGTGCAACGACAGCATGAATGGGACTTTCTTTTCGTCGGTTGTGGCAATGGATGAGACGTTGATGCCATTTTTCAATCCAGAAACAAAGCGCCAGTCAGCTCAATGGAAGCACACAGATTCACCGCCACCAAAAAAATTTCGGGTAACCGTCAGTGCTGAAAAAATGACGGTGTCCATGTTCTGGGACAGCGAGGGCGTAATCCTTACCCATTGCGTTTCAGAGGGCACTACTGTAACAGGTGCGTCCTACGCAAATGTTTTGAAGAACAAATTCCTTCCTACACTGCAACAAAAACGTCCGGGAATGGCTGCGCGAGTGCTGTTTCACCAAGACAACGCACCCGCACATCGAGCTAACGTTACGCAACAGTTTCTTCGTGATATGCTATTGCCTCAGCGATTTTCCAGTGGTCAAAACACTCCTAAAGAAGCCTTCGCCGCTGCCATGGAATTATGGCGTTAGCGTTGTGAAAAATGTGTACGTCTGCAGGGCGATTACGTCGATAAGTAACGCCAGTTTCATCGATTTCGGGTGAGTAGTTAATTAGAAAAAAAATCGGAGGCCTTAGAACTTGAATGCACCTCGTACTGCTGCACATGTTGGCAACCATTGTGTTGGCGGTGTATCGCTCCTTTCAGCAGCGGTCCGTGCAACATTCCCTCAACGGCAGACCAGGTTGTGGACGTTCATGTAGTACAGACGTAAGTCATTGTCGACCCATTGTGCGAGCAGCAGTGGCCGACCGACCATCATCAAGTGACGAAATCTGGCCACATGTCGCACCTGCACGTCGTCCATATGCTGTCGTGAAAGAGTAGAGAGGAGCATCAAATGGCGCTGTGTTGTTTTCAGTGGTGAGAGTAGTTCTGTCTCTATCCGAGTGATGGATGTGCGCGTGCATGGCGAAGACCAGGTGAACTGCTCATTCCAAAGTGTATTCCCCCACGGCACACAGGTTTCTTCCCTGACCTCATGGTGTGGCGGGCCATTAGTTACATTTCGCGGTCGCATTTAGTGTTTCTGCAGGGTAAAGTAACCAGCGCCCGCAACATTGTGCGGGCTGTTATCCCCATGATACTGCCATTTCTTCGAGAGTAGGGTGGTGTGCTTTTCCAGCATGACAATGCACGTCCACGCACGGCTGCTGTGACGCAACGTGCTCTTCTTGGTGCACAACAACTGCCCTTGCCAGCCAGATCACCAGATATTTCGGCAATTGACGTGATAAAGAGGGAACTTATTCGTTCTCCAAGTCACACAAGAGCCACTGCTGAATTGCAACAAAAGGGGCAAGATGCTTGGGACGTTCTATTGTGGGATGCCATTCTGTACCTTTATGATCGTTCGCATGCAAGTACCGGGTGATCAAAAAATCAGTATAAATTTGAAAACTTAATATACAACGGAATAATGTAGATAGAGAGGTAAAAATTGACACACATGCTTGGAATGACCTCTGGTTTTATTAGAACAAAAAAAGTTCACAAAATGTCCGACAGATGGCGCTGGACTGTAAAAAGGTCAGTGACTGCGCATGACAATCGCGGAAAGGATCTATAATGAGAGAGCGAATCAGATGCGCCAGCATGTTGACGTTACCTGAAAAGGCGCTTTTAGTGAAGCTGTATTATCAGAATGGGGAATGTGCTAGTTCAGCGTTACGATCCTATCGCCATAGGAAGGGGATTCGAACGGGTAAAGGACCATTGACAAATGCAGCTGTGGCGAGAATGATTTCGAAGTTCGAAGCCACGGGTTGTTTAGACGATAGACCTCGTAGTGGCCGACCGAGCACAAGGCGTAATGCTTCTGAGAAAGTTCAGGAAGGAATGGAGACTGTAGCGGGTTCGTCTATGCCCGGGGAAGTCAGCGCTCGCGCAGTCGCACGTCGCACCGGCATTCCATACACTACTGTTTGTTTGGCACTGAGGCGTGCCCTCCGATGCTATCCGTACAAAATCCATCGGCATGGCGATTTAGTGAAGCGGAGGGCATTTGCGGTGTGGGCGTTTGAAAATATGGTGGAAGATGATGATTGGCTGAGTAACGTGTTGTAGACCGACGAAGCTCATTTCACGCTCCGAGGGTCTGTCGACGCCCACAAAAGCAGAATTTTAGCTACCGAAAATCCTAGAACTGTCGTAGAAACTCCATTGCACGACGAGAAAGTCACGGTATGGGTTGTATTTACCACAACTACCATTTCGGGCCTTTTTTCTTCGAGGAAATGCGTGATTCTGGTTTTGTAACTGCTACCGTAACGGGTGAGAGGTACGCCGATATGTTACAGAATCGCATCATCCCCAGCCTGGCTGATAAACACATGCTGGAACGTTCGATGTTTATGCAGGATGGCGCTCCACCCCATATTGCTAGACACGTGAAAGATCTCTTGCGCGCGTCGTTTGGTGATGATCGTGTGCTCAGCCGCCGCTTTCGTCATGCTTGGCCTCCCAGGTCCCCAGACCTCGGTCCGTACGATTATTGGCTTTGGGGTTACCTAAAGTCGCAGGTGTATCGTGATCGACCGACATCTCTAGGGATGCTGAAAGACAACATCCGACGCCATTGCGTCACCATAACTCCGGACATGCTTTACAGTGCTGTTCACAACATTATTCATATCTCCTTTGTTGAGGAATGATGGTGGACATATTGAGTATTTCCTGTAAAGAACATCATCTTTGCTTTGTCTTACTTTGTTACGCTGATTATTGCTATTCTGATCAGATGAAGCGCCATCTGTCGGACATTTTTTCAACTTTTTTATTTTTTTGGTTCTAATAAAACCCCATGTCATTCCAAGCATGTGTGTCAATTTGTACCTATCTATCTACATTATTCCGTTACTTATTCAGTTTTCAAATTTATACTGACTTTTTGATCACCGGGTATACACACCCCCGTTGCCGGCAGAGGGAGGTACACTTTGTATTGATGCCAGAGAGAGGTACACTGTGTATTGATGCGACTGTTTCGGCAGCTTTTATTGTGATATGTGTGTTTCATTTGGTTTGGATTCATTACCAGGTACTCCTCCAATGATGAACTATCTGTCACCTCAATTGTCAATAAAATGACCTTGTCTCTGAGGTTGCTGCATTCTTTTAGACACTGTATTTTAAACAGTCCACTAACAGGTGATGCTGTCTACCTTCAAGACAGACACTGGAAACATAATACGCCAATACTAATCGGGGGGAAAAAATCTGCTCTTGCTTCAGGTTCTGGAGTTGGGCCGCTAATTATGGGTAAGATGACAGGGTCCAGCTAAGTGAGTCAAAGTAGTGTTGCGACACTGGCGACAAAGTCATGTGCCGAGCTGTTTGCAAGGCAGCCGGCGGCCCCCGAGTCAAGGATGTTCAGTTTTTATTGCCAGTTCTAGACAATAAGACAATCTCGCTAGTGCTCCGCGCTTATATCGGTCGTTCGCTGCCTTCTAGTAACGGTGCTGACTACGCAAAAAAGAAGCAAATAAATTATGACCACATAAAACGTGTGCGCTGCTTTGAAACTTCCTGGTATATTAAAACTATTTTCCAGGCCGGGACTCCAATCCGGAATCGTGTCTTTCGTAGGCAATGCACTACTGAAGAGCAACTCCATCGAAATGTGCAGAAGAGTTTCAGTCAAATTTGGGAAGTAGAAGTGAGTTATCGCAGAATTTTTGAATATATATATATTGACCATCTTCTTTTGTGCGGACGCACAAACAGTGCCCGAACTCTAGGAGAATCGGCAGTAAAGCCGCGAGTAATGAGTGTGATGGGCAGGGGCACTATGAATATAGTGCGGGACAATAAGGATCTGTATTGAGAGAATCAGATGCGCCAGCAGTTGCAGCATGTTGACGATACCTGAAAAGGCGCTTTTAGTGAAGCTGTATTACCAGAATGGGGAATGTGCTAGTTCAGCGTTACGATCCTATCGCCATAGGAAGGGGATTCGAACGGGTAAAGGTCCATTGACAAATGCAGCTGTGGTGAGAATGATTTCGAAGTTCGAAGCCACGGGTTGTTTAGACGATAGACCCCGTAATGGCCGACCGAGCACAAGGCGTAATGCTGCTGAGACAGTTCAGGAAGGAATGGAGACTGTAGTGGGTTCGTCTATGCACGGGAAAGTCAGCGCTCGTGCAGTCGCACGTCGCACCGGCATTCCATACACTACTGTTTGGTTAGCACTGAAGCGTGCCCTCCCATGCTATCCGTACTAAATCTATCGGCATGGCGATTTAGTGAAGCGGAGGGCATTTGCAGTGTGGGCGTTTCAAAATACGGTGGAAGATGACGATTAGTTGAGTAACGTGTTGTGGACCGACGAAGCTCATTTCACGCTCCGAGGGTCTGTCGACACCCCCAACTGCAGAATTTTGGCTACCGAAAGTTGCGAAAGTGGATCTCACGGGAGGCGTGCCAGAGATAAGTCCCTGCAGTCGCACTATCCTCTGTGTCCTCGGTGGCTCAGATGCCGGCGCGGTAGCTCAGCGTCTTCGGTCAGAGGGCCGATTGTCCTCTGTAGTAAAAAAACTGAGTAATAGAACCGACGATCAACTTGAACGGATGTCATGTGACGTCCACCCAGACCACACGAACCTAACAATACCGACCAAAAAGGAAAAATTAAAATAAAATAAAAAAAAATAAAAAAAAGAAAGAAAGATGGAAAGAGTGTCTGCCATGTAAGCAGGAGATCCCGGGTTCGAGTCCCAGTCGGGACACATTTTCAACTGTCCCCGTTGACTTAAATCAACGCCCGTATGCAGCTAAGGGTATTCATTTCACTGTAAGAATTTTTGAAGATGTTGTGGCGGGTGGGGGAAGGGAGGGGAAGATATCGAGAGTAGTGCCTGGATAGCTCAATCGGTGAGGGTATCGCTCGCAAAGCCTCGATCCTGCACACAGATTTACATGCCAAGAAGTATAATTTATAAGTTATAGAGTGCAGCAATCAGTCGTCCTTTTTATATTTTATTATGCAAATCCGGATTTCGGCTAGTAGCTAGCCATTCGCAATGCGCTATTTTTTATTCTCAATGCATGTAAGTCCCTGTTGCTCGTGCGTAATACTACTGTACTAATACTACTGTGTCAGTAGTATTCAAAGAACTGTGACTAACGCCAGAACAACAGGGGCTCATGCATTGACAAAAAAAAAATAGCGCATTGGGAGTGGCTAGCTGCTAGCCGAAATCCGGATTTGCATAATAAAATCTAAAAAGGACGACTGATTGCTGCACTCTATAATTTATAAGTCACGTACAGTCGCTGAGTGCATCCACTTTCCGAATGTAAGGTAACCTGATGCCAAGAAGTTTCAAATTACAACCACTGTTCACGATAAATATCGAAAAACTGAATACCCAACAGAAAAGTTCTGCGACACAACCATTTTTAAATAATAACGTAAGAATATTAACTACAATAACCGCTTCCTTTACTCAGAGTTTGCTCATAAAAGATATTTGAATTAGAGGCAAGTCATTTCTTTCTTTCACGTATTGTATTAAGTATACTACTGACCATTAAAATTGCTACACCAAGAAGAAATACATATGGTAAACGGGTATTCATTGGACAAATATATTATGCTAGAACTGACATGTGATTACATTTTCACGCAATTTGGGGGCATAGATCCTGAGAAATCAGTACGCAGATCAACCACCTCTGGCCGTAATAACGACCATGATACGCCTGGGCATTGAGTCAAACAGAGCTTGGATGGCGTGTACAGGTACAGCTGCCCGTGCAGCTTCAACACGATAGTACAGTTCACCACGAGTAGTGACTGGCGTATTGTGACGAGCCAGTTGCTCGGCCACCATTGACCAGACTTTTCAGTTGGTGAGAGATCTGGAGAGTGTGCTGGCCAGGGCAGCAGTCGAACATTTTCTGTATCCAGAAAGGCCCGTACAGGGCCTGCAACATGCGGTCGTGCATTATCCTGCTGAAATGTAGGGATCGAATGAAGGGCGGAGCCACGGGTCGTAACACATCTGAAATGCAATGTCCACTGTTCAAAGTGCCGTCAATGCGAACAAGAGGAGTACGAGACGTGTAACCAATGGCGCCCCATATCATCACGACGATGACGAATATACGCTTTCAATATGCGATCACCGCGATGTCGCCAAACACAGATGCTACACGATTCGTTACAACGATGCTGATAAGATGCCTGTCATCTCGACTGCTAGTGATACGAGGCCGTTGGGATCCAGCACGGCGTTCCGTATTACCCTCCTGAACCCACCGACCCATATTCTGCTAACAGTCATTGGGTCTCGACCAACGCGAGCAGCAATGTCGCGATACGATAAACCGCAATCGCGATAGGCTACAATTCGTCCTTTACCAAAGTCGGAAAAGTGATGGTATGCATTTCTCCTCCTTACACGAGGCATCACAACAACGTTTCACCAGGCAACGCCGGTCAACTGCTGTTTGTGTATGAGAAATCGGTTAGAAACTTTCCTCATGTTAGCACGTTGTAGGTGTCGCCACCGGCGCCAACCTTGTGTGAATGCCCTGAAAAGCTAATCATTTGCATATCACAGCATCTTCTTCCTGTCGGTTAAATTTCGCGTCTGTAGCACGGCATATTCGAGGTGTAGCAATTTTAATGGCCAGTAGTGTACTTTTAATATACGCTTAGCTCAGTCAGCTTACACTTCCTAACCTGCACTAGCAGGAAATTTGTTGAGTTAAATACACCCTCGGGTCAAAAGAATCTGAACACTTATTAGTGGACATTAATATGGGGGTGTGTTCGCCCACCGCCTTTATGACAACCTCAACTCTGCTGGGGACACTATCAATGTGCTGTGTGAATATCTGGAGGAGAGGCAGCCCATTCTTCTCCAAGAGCCGAACCGAGAGAAGGTAGTGACGTTGGACGCTGGGGCCTGGAGCAAAGCCAACGTTCTTTCTCATTCCAAAGCTGTTCCACTGGGTTCAGGTCGGGACTCTGGGCAGTCAGCCCATTTCAGGAATGTTATTACCCACAAACCATTGCCTCACAGATGTGAGTATGCACTGTCATCCTGATACAATCACCGTATCCGAAGTGCTCCACTACCGTACTCTGTAAAATCTGTTCAGATTTTTCCGCAGAATTTAGTCTTTCCTGAAGTGCAGTAAGGGGACCGCTCCCAAAACACGTCCCCCAAACTTCACTGTTGGCACTAAGCATGATGGCAGGTATCGGTCTCCAATCATTCGCCCAACTCAGAACCTTCCATCGGATTGCCACAGGGGACAGTGTGATTCCATCACTCCAAATCACTTGTTCCACCGTCCAGCGGCGTCGCACTTTACACCACCTGAATCGTCGCTTAGAACTGACCACAGAAATGTATAGCTTATGAGGAGCTCCTCCACCGTTGTACCCCATAATTCCTACGCACTGTGCTTCCTGGACTGCTGGGAGCACTTTGGAACCTACGAGTGATTCGTTACTCGGATTTTTATGCGATTTTTTTACTATCACACTCCGCAGTGGTCGACGGTCCCTGTCCGTCAGTGCACTGGGTCTACCGGGTCCTGATTTAGCTGTGGTTGCTCTTCCGCGTTTCCACTTCACAGTCACACCACCAACAGTCTACACGGGCAGCTTTAGAAGGATTTATACAGCCCCTGATTGACCTATTGGTTCAAATGGCTCTGAGCACTATGGGACTCAACATCTGAGGTCATCAGTCCCCTAGAATGTGGAACTACTTAAACCTAACTAACCTAAGTACATCACACACATGCATGGCCGAGGCAGGATTCGAACCTGCGACTGTAGCGGTAGCACGGTTCCATACTGAAGCGCCTAGAACCGCTCGACCACACCGGCCGGCTAATGACCTATTACGCAGGCGTCATCCAATGACCAGACCACGTTCGAAGTCATTGAGCTCTCTTGACAGGGCAGTTCTGCTGTTACTGCTTCTCTCCTGAAAACAGAAAACTCCCCGCTTCCTTTTACACTGACTGGTCCGCATTACAAGGGGATGTTCAGATACGTACAGTGTATGTTGTAAAAAAGTGATACGAATTTCTCATATCTAGAGATTGTTTTCTGATTTACTAAAACACAGTTACGTTGTGTTTTGTTTTCTGCTCATTCTATAACAGCTCTGGGTGCTCTACCAATCCTCAGTAGGTTTACTGTCATTGGGATATCGTGATAACATGTCGCAGATTGTCAGTGCCGTCTTAGATGGTGTAATAGTGACAGCAATCGCATATCTACTATGAATATTTCAAGCTTCAGTGATTGCAGCATAACAGTTTCATGGAAATGAGCGTTTGGCAGGTCCGGACGCCTTGGTGCTGGTCTTATTACATTCGTCGCCACATTGGGCGACCGGCGATCCGGATGGTGATGAAATGATGATGAAGACAACACAACACCCAGTCCCTTAGCGGAGAAAATCCCCGCCCCAGCCGGGAGTTGAACCCGTGCCCCTTAAGACGGCAGTCCGTCACGCTGACCATTCAGCTATCGGTGCGGACAATAGTTTTATAATACGTCCAGAAAGAAGCCACGCGGAGTGGCCGCGTAGTTCGAGGCGCCGTGTAACGGATTGCGCTGCCCCTCCCGCCGGAGGTTCGAGTCCCGCCTTGGGCCTGGGTGTGTGTGTTGTTATTAGCATAAGCTACTTTAAGTATGGGGCCGATGAACTCACCAGTTTGGTCCCTTAGGAATTCACACACATTAGAACATTTTCATCCAGAAAGAAAAAATTCCGATCTCTACCGCATTCGGACAGTGAAAGAATTTATTGGCAGCAAATGACAGTTTTTATCAAGGCTGGCAGTCGATCCAGGGTCTCCTGCTTACAGTGCCGTTACGTTGACCGGTCTACGCCACCTCGACACAGTAGGCAGACACAACAGCACGGGATACCCAAGCACGCCTCCGCCCTCAATCCAGATTCCCATTTACCGCACACTACCAAAGTAGCGCCCCTGGTACTTCTTCCTCTGTTTGCTCGTCGCATCACGCGAAGCCCCGCCCGAGGTCGGGCGAAGAGTATTCGTCACTGAATTATCAATTAGCCTTCATGGCAAATATAAAGAATGATCATTAATGAAACCGACAAACTGCAGGGACGGATTCCTGACTGGAAATTGAGGATAAAAGGTACTATGAATATGTGTCCGGAAACGCATCGTTGCCACGGTAGCTGACACTGACGAATGAAAAGTTCCTCTGACCCCGTGCCGTGTGCTCCTCGTGTGTTGTACACTGTGTGATTGACGCAGCGTGATGTAAGCAGCGGAATTGTCCGATTTTCTTGTCAGGGACAATCCGAGATGGTGTTTGTGTACGACCAAGCAGATGGAAACGGTCCCGAGGCAGATACCTCTCCTCCAGATCTCGTGTACGCACAGTCTGCCACCTCCCTGCACTCTCGTCTGTCCGAAAGGAAAGGCCCAAAAAGAATTTTGAAATGTTGTGTGATGTGGTTGGTGTCTGTAAGAGTACTTGCTTTAGTATAGCCGCGCTGCCTCTCGACCGTTTTCATCTGTATATCTATATAAGTGTGACTATTCATTCAGACATGTCCGACTGAACAGACACGTCTCATGTAGATACAGTTTTATGCGTTTACAGGAAAACCTAATCTTCTGCACACAGCAGTAAAAAAAAAAAATTAACTTACTGATACACAGGACAATAAAGAGAACTGATATCTCAAATAAGATGGCCCTCTGAGCGTAATGTGCTTCTAGGAATGAACAACGGCACCTCTCGGCAATCGGATTTTTGTAAATTTTAATATTTATGGTACGTTTATCTTTCGAACTCATAAAACATTCGTCAAAAGCATTACGAAGCAACTCTCAAAATTTCTCGATAAAGTATACTTTGATGTTTTCTGGTCTTTAATTCACTATAGCAAAGACGAATTTTTGATGGGCAAGCGGTTCGCCTGTCACGTGTGCGGCCTTGATTCGATTCCTAGTCGATGCGAATTTTTAAGCAAAGGTGTATGTTGCACTTGCATTTCCGTGAAGCGTAAAATATACAGGGATGAAAAAGATTAATTTGTGATGTTTTTTAAATTTAAAAGATCTTCATTAATAATTTTTAATGAAAGTTCAGTAATTAACAATTTATATTTCCAGGGAAAACTGGTAAAATTTTGTAATATACAGATATAAATAAAAAGACGTGCACTTTCATTAAAAATCACAATCAGATATGTGTTAATTAGCATATGTTTGATGAGTTTTATATTTAAACGACGCGGTTATTCGAAATTAACGGAAAAAACGAAAAAAATAATGACTGAAACGAGACGCGAACCAGCGATCCAGCAATTACCAGTCTCGAGCGCTACCGCTTTTTTTTCTCATCTTTATGTCTTTTATTCATCCTTTCTTTATAACTTTGTATCAGCCAGGAATCGAACCAGAGCTGCCGCCATGGTAGGCGAGCATTCTACCACAGAGCCACGAGCCCCCTTGATAAATGGTTCAAACTTAAGTGAGTTAAAGAGCCTCAGAAATATTCAGAGTCGATTTTCTCGCAAAATTTTTGAGAGTTGCCTCAAGCTGCTTTCGGGGATTGATACTTTTTATATTTGATTTCTCAACTCCACGTCACGTAAACATAAAAAATTAGAAAAATCCTATTGCCTTGTTATCTCCTTGTAAGTATCAACTATACCAGAATGACATCAATTGCACTGGTAAAGCATTCCTGATCTAGCTGCTCTTGTAAAACTTCTGGAAAACTAGGAGAAGCAAAAGGTACTGGTAAGCTCTACAAAAATATTTAATGTGACATTTTCACAGTGGAGCACCATTTGCATCCAGCAGATGATTGCATCTTTTAAGATGATGATGTCGTAACACACGTATCTCAGTGTGCTCTGTCAGAGCTACTCAGAGGATTAGTAACTTCGTGTACTCTAACCTCGTTCCGCGTCGTCGCCGATTCCTTATGTTCTGTTGACATTCTATCGCCCCTGCTTACAGCTGACATTCCTTGGCCTTTGTTTTTTCCACCGCGCCGTCGTCACAGCCACCGCTGCCAAGCGTCGTTCTCTGGCGTGACGCCGACCACATGGCTCGCCGCCACCGCAAGTACAGTTTCTGTCGCCTGTCACTGGACCATCACTTTCGCACCTCTGATTCGTCTATCGTAACCACCTGTGCCATCAGAATAACAATTTCTCCTACCCCAATAACTTGATTCCACTGCCGACTTTTCCAGCTGTCCCCCTTCCTAACTTAAACCACTGCATCCCAGTATCGCAGTGTTATTTCAACAGCCACTTCGGCACCACCATTGCCAGTACGTCCATCACCAGGTAACACGATTCCAAGAGCCCGGTAGTAACATGCATAGGAGCATCTCCAATACTAACAACATCTCCAGAACCTCCAGAACCAAAAGCATCTCAGACAACTATAAAATCCTCAACACCTCCACACTCTCTAGAATTTACAGCATTTCAGACGCTTCCAGAGTCTCAAGCAACTCCACGATCTTCAACATCACCAGCAGCTCCACTACCTCTGGCGTCTTAAATATATGCAGAATCTCCAACATCTCCGGCGAATCCAGTTCCAACAGGTATCTAGGGTCATATGCATCACCATCATCCTACTCGACTCTCCTACTCGACTCATCAAAACGAACTGCCCCTAGTCAGTCACCTCGTCGCTGCTATCTTCCTCCAACTATCTCAAATACTCCTACAACCGGGGAAAGCAAAAAAATGGTTCAAATAGCTCTGAGCAATATGGGACTTAACATCTGTGGTCATCAGTCCCCTAGAACTTAGACCTACTTAAACCTAACTAACCTAAGGACATCACACACATCCATGCCCGAGGCAGGATTCGAACCTGCGACAGTAGCAGTCCCGCGGTTCTGGACTGAGCGCCTAGAACCGCTAGACCACCGCGACCGGCCGGGGAAAGCAACAAGAAAACTAAGCCAAGGAAAATTCCCATTCTAGAATGTAAAAAAGTGAGAAACAAAGAAGACTGACCCTGCAGCCATCACTTCCGAAACCTCTGCAACCACATCCTATCCCAACATTATGTTTTTACTCGATAAAAACGCTTCTAAAAACTCATTACACAATCTACTTGTGACTTTACACTGCAATGATAGTCGCCTCCTTGTAGTCTCAAAACAACGCCTCAGTTGGCTATGTCAGGGAATTCCCCCATTCGACAGAAGCTCTTGAACATTCATCCTGCTCTACAACTTATACTTAAAATTAATCTAAAAAGTTAACTCTGACTTTTGCAGCTATTTATATATATCCCAAAAATGGAGACTCCGTGAATCAAATGTACGTGAGGTGGGAACTGGTGAGCGTAGCCAGCCCTTTGTACCTAATGCTTCTGTGCATGCTTCAGCAGAGCATCACGCTCGTTCACTGCTTTCGATCTCTCACTACGCTCTCAATCCCTCGCACACACTGCTCAATGAGAACTGGTTAATAATTTGCATTCTAGCGACTGCTTCCTGATCAGAATTCACCTGCCAGACACTGCAGAGATCAAAAGAGAGCCCTAAAGTAAGTGCTCACTGAGGCAAGCCAGATTCTGTGTTTGAACTCCGTAACAGCGTTCAGGAATAAGAATATAATATCAGCAACATAATCCATTCGACAGCCTTCAAGATATCTACAAAGGCACCCAATCCACTAATGCCTCACCGAATGCCGCTGAGTAGTCAGGAGCAAGTAGGCTGTTCTGTGCAGGCTGAAGAGCCAACCAACTACAGAGACCCTCGCTGCCTCCAGGGTAGTGCACGCTAGATATCGTCGTTGCTATTCACAATATACATAAATGACCTGGTGGATGACATCGGAAGTTCACTGAGGCTTTTTGCAGATGATGCTGTGGTGTATCGAGAGGTTGCAACAATGGAAAATTGTACTGAAATGCAGGAGGATCTGCAGCGAATTGACGCATGGTGCACGGAATGGCAATTGAATCTCAATGTAGCGAAGTGTAATGTGATGCGAATACATAGAAAGATAGGTCCCTTATCATTTAGCTACAAAATAGCAGGTCAGCAACTGGAAGCAGTTAATTCCATAAATTATCTGGGAGTACGCATTAGGAGTGATTTAAAATGGAATGATCATATAAAGTTGATCGTCGGTAAAGCAGATGCCAGACTGAGATTCATTGGAAGAATCCTAAGGAAATGCAATCCGACAACAAAGGAAGTAGGTTACAGTACGCTTGTTCGCCCAATGCTCGAATACTGCTCAGCAGTGTGGGATCCGCACCAGGTAGGGTTGATAGAAGAGATAGAGAAGATCCAACGGAGAGCAGCGCGCTTCGTTACAGGATCATTTAGTAATTGCGAAAGCGTTACGGAGATGATAGATAAACTCCAGTGGAAGACTCTGCAGGAGAGACGCTCAGTAGCTCGGTACGGGCTTTTGTTGAAGTTTCGAGAACATACCTTCACCGAAGAGTCAAGCAGTATATTGCTCCCTCCTACGTATATCTCGCGAAGAGACCATGAGGATAAAATCAGAGAGATTAGAGCCCACACAGAAGCATACCGACAATCCTTCTTTCCACGTACAATACGAGACTAGAATAGAAGGGAGAACCGATAGAGGTACTCAGGGTACCCTCCGCCACACAACGTCAGGTGGCTTGCGGAGTACGGATGTAGATGTAGATGTAGATGTAGATTACACCACAGGTCATTAAAATTACAACGGTATGAAGGCTCCCTGTAACAAACGTCAGACTGGTATGAAATGTATTACATGTTAGGCTATGTAAATGATGGGATTTCAGCATAATAGGAGAAGTAGCGTCACATACATTCCGTACACGGCGAAAGATTATACAGCGAGTTTCTCATTCATTCATGTTTGTAAGTTGGTTGTTCCTGAGCTATGGCATAACGTCTACCAGCACGACAGTGGCAGGATCTCCAGGGTCGAGACTGTGGTTTCTAGTTTCGTTAACTTATTGGTCGCGTTGATCGGGTCCCACGAGAGCTATACCAATATGGAATCAATTGGTTCAGAAGGCCATACTCAGTACCATGCAGGATATCGAATATCGCTCGAGAGCACAAGTGTATTGTTCACTTTGCCATGCAGGATCGTGCAGTCACGTCACCTACCTCGAGTCAGAAAATCTATTTGTCTGCAATGAAACAAGTCTAGGTAGCGGACAAAAGTACGTTAACATAAAAAAAATTGTCATGCAAAACTTAAGTACACCCGCACATGAACCGACAACAGAAATAGACCAGCCGTCCTACGGAAGAACTTTGGTAGTCTTGTTACAGGCAAAGTAAAATCTGCAGCTAATCCAGTTGCCCACCCGAAGAACTGAACCGGTACTTCACTTTACCTACAACCACAAATGAAACAGACTCATTAATTATTTCATGGGATAAACGACTGTAACCACTAAAAATTCCATCTAAAGCATGTTACATGCAATATCGTCAAAACTCCATCATGCGTATCACATCAGCATCTACTGGACCCGATGGCATCGGAGTCCAAATGATGAAGCATATTATTGACCTACTACTGTGCGCTGTAATGGATATAGTCAACCACTCCTTAACCGTAAATGTTTTCCCTGAGGCCTGGAAACAGGGACTAGTTAAGCCACTAGGAAAAAAGTACGTTGTTACAGCACCCTCTGATTTCCGAGCATCCAAAACCACTCATCAGAGATGAAAATACCTATAACAGGTAAAGGTGTTGCCAAAGCCATAAAACCTGAGCTATGGAGAAATGGAAGAAAGTCATTTGGTCGAATGAGTGTTGTTTCACACTGTTTCAGTGTGTCCCAGGACTGTAACATGCACAAGTTCAGTGATGATTTGAGCAGTCAATGAGCCCCAAGTTTTCTCTGCAAGTTCGCATTACTGAAAAATTCGTTCTTTTATCATTTGCAGTGGTAGAAATGTCACATGGAAGTTAAGGGGCCCTGACACGTTCAGTATTATTGTCAAAACTTCAATGTAATGACCGTCTGAGGGCGAGTATAGTCGTATTGTCAATAGCAGAACAGTTGACGAACACTACTGATAGCGACCAAAATATTCTGCGTTATCAGCACCCAATGATCGTTAGTAAATAATTCTTGTCCACTGTGGACATTGCAGAACACTGCAACTGTCGAAACTGAAAGTAATCTATAATGAATTAAACGCAACAGTTTGCTTTTATTGGGATTTGTTCTTACATTATAACATTTAAAGATCCCTGGCATCCCTTTTTCAGTTGTTTACATTTATTTATGTGCCGTCAACATTGTTTCTTTACCAACGGAGTTGCAGAATTTTGCAACGTAAAGTTTTTAAGACGGCTGTTTTAAAACTTCGGAACTAAATAAACAATGTTCACGAACCGTAAATAAATCCTGAGATCCTAAGATGTAGTGAACATAGTATGAATGTACTCTCAAAAACACTTGTTTTGAGGAATAGTTTGTTGATTTCGCGTGTAGGAAAAGGGGTTCGTGACCCCATAAATATTAACGTCACGGCCATACTTTTGACTTTATGTGCTAGGAGCGCTGCTGCCGCGTCACGTCCTGTGACGAGCATACGTATGTGAACAGGCCTGCGGACCACCAAAGGCTGCCCATGACTGCTATAACGGACCTTTTCCCCTATTTATACTTTCCATTTGCTTATAATGAGGGCCTACCACCAGTCCTTGTACCAAGCATCGATCGTTTGAAGGTCTTCTTACATTTCGCTACTATATTCTAACATTGCATCGTCTTTGTATACAGCTGAATAATTCGTTAACAGTCTCAGATCCCAACGATCCCTTGATCTCCATCTCAATCAGTTCACATCCTGGTGCAACCAATGGCTCCTCAAAACCAACCCAACCAAAACCCAAGCAATAATTATAGGCCGAACCACCCGCAGCTTCCGTCCCCAAAACTTTTACCTTGTGATTTACGACCGTCCTATCAAGTTAGCTGACACACTAAAATGGCTTCGAATGACACTTGACTGCTGACTAACGTGGGAGCCCCGTCCACTAACCATTCAACAGAAAACCCATAATGGACAAAAATAACTAAAACTACTAACCGGCCAAACGTGGGGACTGCACCTTTCAATAGACCTCCACACCTATAAATCCTTGATCCGACCTATACTTTTCTATGCAAATGTGGCATAGACTTCCGCTTCTCCCTCCTTTTATCACGCCATGCATTCCTCCTCTCATACGTACCCGTCCTGCTATATCTAGAAGAACCCACCACACCTCCCCCGGGTCAGGGCTCCCTTCCTCTCCAGTCCTCTCCAGCTACATCCTAAAGCTTGGTCCGGAACAGTATCTCTCTTCACCTTTCCCAATCCCTCCTTCAAATATCCGCCCACACAGACACCCTCTTACGCACCACCCCAACTGCTACGTTCCTATGTTACCATCTTCCTAGCAGTCTATATCCATTCATCACTTCACTCATCCATGTCTCTATCTTAACCAGTCAACACACCGGATTTTTACTTTTTTAACCTGTGCAACTGTCCAATCCGTGTCTTCTCTTTTGTGAAACATTCATTTGCCATTTCATCTGTGTCAATCTTTTAATTAACCAACATATCTGCCTTTTATATTTTGCGCTGAAGAGCCGTACCTAATGTCGTGTACGGCCCCTGTAAGCACGCATCAGTTCCGCAACACGACGTGTCATGGACTCGATTAATATGTGAAGTAGTACTGCAGGGAACTGATACCATGAATTCTGCAAGGTTGTCCATAAATCCGTAAGAGTACGAGGCGATGGAGATCTCGTCTGAACAGCACAGATATGCTCAATAATATTCATGTCTTGGGAGTTTAGTGGCCATTGGAAGTGTTTAAACTCAGAAGACTGTTCCTGGAGACACTCTTTAGTAATTCCGGACGTCTGGGAGTGGCATTGATCCCGTGGAATTTCCCAAGTTCGTCGTCATGCACAATGGACATGAATGGATGCAGGTGATCATACAGGATGCTTACCTACGTGTCACCTGTCAGAGTCATATCTAGACGTATCGGAAGTCCCATATCACTCCAACTGCACATGCCTCACACCATTATAGAGCCTCCACCACCTTGAATAATTCCCTGATGACATGCAGGATCCACGGACTGATGGGGTTGTCTCCATACCCGTACACGTCCATCCGCTCGATACAATTTGAAACGAGACTCGTACGACCAGACAACATGTTTCCAGTCATCAACAGCCCAGTGTCGATGTTGAAGGGCCCTGGAGAGACATAAAGCTTTGTGTCGTACAGTCATCAAAGGTACACAAGTGGGCCTTTGGCTCCAAAAAAACCATGTAAATGATGTTTCGTTCAATGGTTCGTATGCTGACACTTGTTGATGGCCCAGCATTGAAATCTGTAGCAATTTACGGCGGGAAAATTCCCACTTCATCGGTACCTCGGAGATGCTGTGTCCCATCGATCGTGCTCCGACTATAACACCACCTGCGAACTCACTTAAATCTCGACAATCTGACGTTGTAGCAGCAGTAACCGATCTAACAACTGCGCCAGACACTAGTCTTACATCGGCGTTGCCTACCGCAGCGCCATATACTGCCTGTTTACATACGTATCTCTGTATTTGAATACGCATACCTACACCAGTTTCTTTGGTTCTTCAGTGTAAATTGTGCAACTGAATATATGTCTTCTTATTATACCAAACATCCATTTGTTCAAGCGTCGTGTCCAGTTTTGTAATATGTATATGGGGAAAGGGGAATCAAATGATAAAAAAAGAACAATCTCTTGGAGTTTATGAACTTATCCACTTGGTCGTTTATATATATATACAGCGAATATTAATAGTAATAGTCCTAAATCACTTAAAGCGAAGCCTGGGATGGTTTCTTTGAAAGTGTACTGTCTCCTTTCCCAACTCAAGGTTGTGCTCTAAAAACCTCGTCGTCGACGCGACATCAAACCCTAATCTTCCTTTCTTAGTTCTTGCTCTCTGTCTCCAGATGTAAACGGTTCGGTTGTAAGACTCAACATTGAATCTTAAATTGTCAGAGAATGAGAACGGTCCTAAGTCAGTGCCTCCTTTTATGATGTGGTCTACACTCAATGTCATCGAGTATTTCTAAATCTACATCTACATTATACCCCGCAAGGCACCTAATGGCGTGTGGCGGAGGGTACTTTTGGTACCGTTATCTGATCCCTTCACCTTGTTCCACTCGCGAATGATGAGTGGGAGGAACGATTGTCGGTAAGCCTCTGTATTGGCACTAATTTATCGAATTTTCTCCTCGTCGTCAATACGCGAGATGTATGTGGGGGAAGTAATATGTTGTCTGACTCCTCCTGAAAAGTGCTGTCACGAAATTTCAGTAGTAAATCTCGCCATCATGCATAACGCCTCTCTTTTAACGTCTGCCAGTGGAGTTTGTTTAGAATCTCCGAACCGCTCTCTCGCCAGCCAAACGACTCCGTAATGAAACGCGCCGCTCTTCGTTGGATCTTTTCTATCTCCTCTATCAGTCCTACCTGATAGGGACTCCAGATAGATGAACAATACTCAGGAATCGGGCGAACAAGCGCCTTAAAAGCCACTTCTTTCGTGGGTGAGTTACATTTCCTTAAGATTCTTCCGATGAACCTGAGTCTGATGTCTGCTTTTCCCACTATCTGTCTAAACATTCATAGTGGTGTCTGATTGTTCTATATCGTGTCTCCCTACCACTTTCGCGCAACGACGCTCTGAGCGTGTTTTTTAGGGAATTGACTAGTTTGAACCTTGGACCTGTTGCTGGTAAGGAGACGCCAAGACCACACATGACATGTAGAATTCAGAAGAGTTCAGTGAGACTAGCGATGATATAACCAAATACTTAATGATCTCAGCGTCAGCTCCACTGCACTCCCTGTAAAAGAATCTTAATACTAAATAAGTTTAGTGGAAGGAGTTCAAGGCTTTCCTATTTTTAGTTAGCTGGTAAAATAACGTCGAAAAAGCAGTTAAGTTTACCATTGGAAATTTTATTCTACTCACAAAACATTGTTTATAAATTGCACTATTGATAAAAGGAAATGTTTCAATACAGGATGGTAAAAATCAACTGCGTTCAACAAAAATGTGAACGAATATTCCCTGAGTGGGTTTCCAAGTTCTACAATGGATCGAAGGATGACCTATGCCATATCACATATATAATCTAGGTTTAAATTAAGTTTCATAAGAGAGAAAACTATCAAAATGGTCTATAGTGACCCTCAATTATCTTTAATTACTTATCTAACTTGTCGTAAATTACAGTGGCTGATGTGGCTTCTCAATAATTATAAATCAGACACATCATCGCGTTGCAGATTTTTACTTCAAGTGGCAAATGTGAACACCATGAACTTTAATTGACGATCGACACTAGCATTACGCAAAAAGGGGGTTAACAGATGAGATTTCTGCAGTTCTGTGTGCAGCCTTATGCGCTCAAAAATGCGGCATCGCGTGCGTTCATTACCTTGTCGGTGTTTAGGCAACGTCAGGGCGGCGGCCGTCGCAGCACAGCTCCGCTCACCTCGCCATCTCGGAAGCAACTCTCCTCCTCACTTCTCCTTACTACTATTTACTGAAATTGGTTTAAAAATAACTATCTGGCTGTGTTTTCATCTGACCAATCAGGGTCTCAATGTTAACCTTAAGCTCCGCCTACAAAAATTCTGTCTATCCAATGAGAAATGTTATACCTTTCGTGGTGGGGCAATGATTTTAAAGTTTGCAACGTAACAGAGACGCGAAAAAGTCTCACGCTAAAACTTGCAGCTGGTGTAGTCCTTTTAGCGTTATCGTAAGATCTATACTGTTCTTCTGGAGGGATCTATCTTTTAACATGGAATGGGGGGTGGTCCTAACGTAACAGAGACACGAAAAAGTCTCACGCTAAAACTTGCGGGTGGTGTGACCCATTTTGTGTTATCGTAAGATGGGGGGGGGGGGGGGGGGGTGGTCCTTGAGGTAACAGAGATGCGAAAAAGTCTCATGCAAAAACTTGTGGGTGGTGTCGTCCTAATGGTTAGCTGGCGACGTGGGTGTCCAGTCCGTCCCTTATCTTAGGGCCGTCTAGCTTAACACGGTTCAGAACTGCGTCTCTCTCACGGTGGGAAGGTATGACATGCGTTTAGGCATTCTCGTGTTAGTCTGTAGTATTCCATTTGCTCACTCGTTACTCGTATTACTTTGGTTAATTTAATGTTACGATTTATTCGGAGCTATGTGACATACTACTGGATTTGTTTATCATGTCAGGGTTTTCATGGAATGTGTTGGATTTGCCTGACACCTTACATATCACCACCCTTCGAACTTAATTTTTGCACTGAATTTAGGCAATGATTGAATTATTGTCTAAGTCAGTCAAAAATTTTCTAATTTATCTAAATGTTGTTGCGTACTGTTCAGCCATGTTATTCTGTTCTATGCTAGTTTGTATTAATAATTTATATTTTTATATTCCTCCACATTATAATTAAAAATGACAAGAGAAGGATATTTTTATGCTATTATTAATTTTTAATTATTTTCTTTATTTATTTAAGTGTGAAGTTTGTTTTTTAAGAAGTTTGTTATGAAAGGGAGGACTCTTTCACATCGATTTTCTTAGAAATATTGTTTTTTTTTTTAAGAAGTTTGTTATCGAAAGGGAGGACTCTTTCACATCGATTTTCTTAGAAATATTGTTTTTATAAATGTAGTAATTAAGTAAAATCTATTCCTAACACATTTTCTAAATATCATGTACAAGTAAAATGTTATTGTTTCTAGACACTCATTTCAACAGTGTTACACTAACAAATAAGAATTATTTCCAAGAATTGCTTTGACAAAGTATTGAGATATTATCCTAACAAATGGTACAAATGTAAAAAAAGGGGAAAACATCCAACAAGATAATTTTTTATTCTTTGTTTTTATAAGGAGAAAATAAACAAAATATAGTTATTTTTTATTTTTATGAGGAGAAAATAAGTGGCATATTGATTCTTTATATACTGTCCATTTCAGAACTAATGACTTGTCTTTATCGATAGTCTATTTTTTACTTAAGTCCATAGTCAGTGACTGTTATTTTGTAGTTTATTAGCTGCCTGATGTGCATAACTTATTTACTTTTTCACACGTTTCTTTTGCACAATTCCTACATCACATAATTTGATTTCACACTTTCACACAATCCTATGAATGTTTAAGCATGAAGTTGGCGAATGTTTTTGCACGAAGGTGATGGACTTGAGCGAGATGGATGTGGGCAAGTATTTGATGTACAGCTTCGTTCGTCGTTCCTTGTTGGCTTTGCAAGTGTGTGTTGCTGTTGTGGAAGTCCCATAATGGAATGGAGCTGTGAGTGCAGAATCTCGTGGTTTACTGGCTTTGTATGCGTGAAAGTCATCGTTATGTGTCGCTGAAAGCGGTCGTTTTTCGTTGTAATACTTCGCATACGACTAGTTTACAATAGGATACGGATTTGGGAAGGTATGTCGTCTATTCTTCACCCATCTTCTTTCTTGGTCTCAATCTAGCGAATCTTCAACTTCTGTTCTTCCTGATTTTTCTCTGCTTCTTACTTGCTTCTTGGTTCTTCTGTGGGTAGGATATGGAAATATTTATTGATAACTAGTCGCTTTGAAGTTCTCCTCCTAGTAACAGTTTGATAAATTGTTTGGGCATGTCATTTTTAATTGCTGATGTTCTTCTTCAGTTTCGTGCATCAGCGTGCTGTTTAATAGCAGTAGTGTGACTTTTACACATATTTGGCTTGCCCAAGCGGTCTTCTCGTCGGGCCGTTTTTTTGCTCGCTCCGCTGAGTGGGGGCGCCCTGGGGTTTACAAGCGGCGAAAGTCAGGTGTTAGCTTGTCTGTCCATGCACCGGTCCCTTCAGTAATAGATTTATAAGCACCCTATGTCGGTCTCACTGTCCTTTCCCTTCTCTCGACGCTTCGTAGGAATCGTGTCTTGCTAATTACGTCCTTTTCTTTCTTGATACTTCTCGCGTTGCAACTTGTGGGTCGTTGCATCTCTCCCTTGCTGGAGTTTTTACAATGGTTCTTACAAAAAGTTTTACTTATAATCATCTAACATATGTCTAGTACGTACAATGTTTTGCGCCTTCTTAAAAAGCTTTACAAATTTTGGCGCCCTTTCACTGTTACAATTCTCAGATATTTGGAGTCTTAACGTACACTCAAGAGTCCTCAGATTCGTTTTTTATTTTTGTGTAGTGTCGTGGTGTATAGCATTTTAGTATTTCATGCTGTTATACTATCTACGCTTTATCCTTTCACCTTAATCTATGGTATTATTGGTGTTGTTATTGAAACTACTTTCTTTTTCCCACCTTCATCTCTCTTCATTCTTCTTTCTCCTGACGATCTTATCTGCAACATAATCTTGAAATATTGTGCTGATTATTTACCAGTAATAAAATTAATCTTCATACTTGTACTGAAAGTGTTTAATACTGTCAATCTTAGGTAAAAATACCTCTGCTTTATCTTGTAAAATACGCTCTAATTCTCTTTTACTGTGTTCTGAAATACCGTGAACTTCTTGCAATTTTTCGTCGATTTTTTTATGGACTTCTAACATGAGTTGAGGCGATTCCCCCTTTTGTGCATACGATTCTAATTCTTCATCCTCTTTATCTAATTGTTTGTATATAACTGGTATTTCTTCTAATTTTAGCTTTTGCTCAAAGAGAAGTGTGACATTCCCGAATGTTAAGCTACCTTTCCCATATCTATTTTCGCTCGTCTCTCATTTAAAAAATCTGCACCTATAATCAAATCTACAGTTAGTTTAGGTATAATCATGAAGTTGGCTTCGATCTTTTGACCTTGCCACGAAAGAGTTAACCTTGTTTGTCTCGTAACTTCCGCAGCATTGTTTCTAATAGGACCTCTTACTTTAATCTTATGTGTTTTCAGAACAGGCAATTCCTCATTGTCATTACACTGCATGAATAAATTTTCTGAGATCGCAGTCAGTTCACTTCCGCTATCAATTACAATATTGACTGGGATATGCTTTACCATGGCCTTCACAATTGGTCGAATTTGAAAGGGTTGGTTCTGTTCTTCTTCTTCTTCTTGCATCAACGAATCCTCCACTGAGTCATACATGAGTCTTTTTAGGAATTTCCCTTGTGAATTCGAGCTTTCTGTAGGATAAGCTTCGACTGCTACTTCTCTCTCTTTTATTTCCTCTTCTCTATTTCTTCCTTCATTTACACTTTCTTCTACATCCTCTACTTTTTCCTCATCCTCGTCTATCTTCTCCTTCTTCGTCGCTACTTCCACATTATCGCATCTAAATGCTCTAATTATCGCTTCATAACTTCCTTCATTATATACGTTGGGTTGTGTGCCCACTTGTAACTTATTATCAACTTCTGTCGACTGCGCATTATCCTCATTGAATTCGCTTTCCCTGGTTTCCATCTCAAACAGCTCTGCAATATTCATTACTTCGTCCTTTCCTCCTTCATTCGTTGTGCATGCATCTGGTATGTCATCTTCCTCATCAGTATTCTCCCAATTAATTTCGTTCCAACACGATATTGTTATTTTCTTGTCTTCGTTTTCATCTGGTCCCTGAGGATTTGTTTCTTCCTTCTTCTCTTCTCGTGATAAGATTTTTACTTCTCTGTTCAAGGTGCTGCAATTGTCATGGTCGGTGCGCCATTCTCTTTAGCATGGGCACTTAGCTGTCAATTCGAAAGTTTATCGGGGTTTGGTGGTTTTACCTCCACTTCTTCTATGTGTATTCGCTTTTCTTGTTCAGCTTGTTGATAGTGGCCTCTTCTTTGATAATTTGTCGGTCTGTTGGTTCTCCAGTACCTGTTCCAGTTGTCGTTATTCCCTCTGTAATAGTTCTTACCGTTCCTGGGTGAATTATAGTTATTGCCATATTCTCTTCTAAATCCATAACCGGTTCTTTGTTGAACTCTATTGTCGTTTCTTGGTGCGAAGTTATCACGTGGTTCGTAATTATTGTTTCTTCGTACTGTGTCTTGTGGATTCCACTGCTTTTTGCTTTCGTTTTCACGTGCGCTTCGTCTTTTTCTTGCGTCATCTTTCGAAAATATGAACTCTAGTTCCCTTAGAATTCCTTTAAATGCTTCGACGTCATTGCCTCCACGACCTACTAATGATTGCTGGTATTTCAATGGTAGCTTCATCGCGAATAATTTAACCAACTCTCCGCCACTGTATGGTACATCTAAGCATTGATTTTTCTTTGCCATTAATTCGAAAAATTTCACGGGACTCTTCTCTCCAGAATTTTCAAAATATGGGTTCTATAATAATTCGTACTTCACTCTGTTCTCTGCTTTGATGGAGCAATATCGTGAGAGAAACTTCTCTCTGAAATCTTTGTAAGATCGGCATGTCGCTGCAACATTCTGCATGGTTTCTGCGACTGCTCCTGACATGTTTGCACATATAAAGTCTAATATGTGTGCTACCGTCAAGTGTTCTGGTAATCCTACTCAGAATTGATCAATAAACGTTCGTGGATGTAATGAGCTTCCTTCTCGAAAGTGTTGAAATTTTCTGACTGTGAGGAAATGATCGTTGTCGTACTTCGTCATAGTTCCATATGAAATTCGCAATTCTTCGCCACTTTTGTTTCTGATCATTTCTCCCGTCGTTCTTTCCGGTTGTGGTAGATCCATTGGATATTTTCCACTGTAACTTTCGCCTACCCTTGCGTAGTATCGTTGGAGTGGTACGCAATAATTTTCTTCTATTGGTTGTGAACGTGTAGCTGAATGCATTGCACTGTAGTCTTCGCGACCTGGCTTTCCATTGTCACTTATTGGTTGGGTATCTTGTCTGGCTAACCTTGCTGCTTCATTGCACGATCCAAACTGTCTTGAAACATACATTTGTGGTTCCGCATGTGTCTGTGACGTTTGTACATCAAAAATTTCGAAACGTGTTGGTTGCTGTGCAGACTGTCTGATGTCACGTATGTTGCTTTCCGCCTGTGATTGGAATCGCAAATGCGTAATATCTTCGTTAATTGCTTGTTTTTCTGGTGCTGTTACAGATACGGATGTGGTTGCAGACTCTGTGCTTGTTCGATCCTGTTCACTACGCTCTTCAATGGTTTGCAACAACTCTGTTCGCAATTTCTGAAACTGTTGCTTCGTTTGCGCTTCTATTTTCACTATGCGGTTATCATATCTTTTCAGCGCTGCTTTTGTGATACGTTTGTGTAACACACTGTTTTCAATAATTTCACGCGCTGTACCTGCTGCTTGTCTAGTAATTACGTTTATCTGTTTCTTTAGTTTCTTGGCTTCTCCCTGGATTTTGTTACGTAATGTTTTGATCTCGTCCTGAATGTCATTATGCAATGTTTGTACGTCCACTTGTACCTTGTCAATATCTGTTCTCAATTGATTGTAACCTGCTATTACGTTTCCTATCACTTCTCGAGATTCTTTTGCCTCGTCTTCAATATGACTTAGGTGTAACAGAACTTTTTTGTTTTGTTCTTTAATCGCACGCATTTGTCTCGTGGTTTCTGCATTTTGTTTCGTCATTTCTGCATTCGGAATTTTAATTTGGTTCGCAATTTCTTTATTTTGTCTTGTCATGGTTTCCGTCATTAATTGTAATAATTCTGCCAGAGTGGTGGGTCCTATTGCGTTTTCTTCCGACGTCCTACGCTCTGCGTTTTCGCCCAAGTGTTGGTTCGCAACCGATTGCATTAAACTGTGCTGTGACACGTTTCTGCTCGTATTCCTTGTACTCTGTGGTGAGGGAGCTCTGATTACTTGTACTATGGGTTCTACGTATTCAAGACGCAAGTTAGAATCCTCATCGACTGTCTCACTACTTTCCTGCTCCTCTGTCGTATGCTGACCTAGGTTTTCTGTTGCTTGACGCACTTTATCCTCGTTATGGTGCGTTATATGTCCTATTTCTCGCGAAACTGCATCGTCTGTTGTACTGTCCTCTATTCTCTGTCCATTTTTATGCTGGGTCTCTACCTCAATTCGGTCAAGGTCTCGATCTGCTATTTCTAATCTTTCCGAATCCCTTATTTTCTGTATTAAAAGCAATTCACGCGCTCTACTTCGCGTCAACATGCGCTCATATGATCTCACGCGTTTCATAAACTTTTTGTTCACACGACTTGACAAACCATTCATTTACTTTTTGGGTCATAACCAACTTGTCAACGATGTATCCGCCACCTGTGCGCTTGCATTGGAGAGAAAACTTAATTCCAATAATATTAAAATTCGTAACTCAATTCTGCTATTGTCTCTGCCAGACTCATTTCAATTGAATACCTTTGCTATCTATCGCTGCAGTTACTCTTTTTGACTATGTATAACTTTAGAAAAAAAATTTTACTACAAAAATTTTTCAGCAAGATATTTTTCTGACCTAGTTAGGCATGTTGTCGACCTTCAATCATAGTATTTTACCATCCTGGCAGGGTCGAAATTTTCTAAACATTCATGGTGGTGTCTGATTGTTCTATATCGTGTCTCCCTACCACTTTCGCGCAACGACGCTCTGAGCGTGTTTTTTAGGGAATTGACTAGTTTGAACCTTGGACCTGTTGCTGGTAAGGAGACGCCAAGACCACACATGACATGTAGAATTCAGAAGAGTTCAGTGAGACTAGCGATGATATAACCAAATACTTAATGATTTCAGCGTCAGCTCCACTGCACTCCCTGTAAAAGAATCTTAATACTAACTAAGTTTAGTGGAAGGGGTTCAAGGCTTTCCTATTTTTAGTTAGCTGGTAAAATAACGTCGAAAAAGCAGTTAAGTTTACCATTGGAAATTTTATTCTACTCATAAAACATTGTTTATAAATTGCACTATTGATAAAAGGAAATGTTTCAATACAGGATGGTAAATACCAACTGCGTTCAACAAAAATGTGAACGAATATTCCCTGAGTGGGTTTCCAAGTTCTACAATGGATCGAAGGATGACCTATGCCATATCACATATATAATCTAGGTTTAAATTAAGGTTCACAAGAGAGAAAACTATCAAAATGGTCTACAGTGACCCTCAATTATCTTTAATTACTTATCTAACTTGTAGTAAATTACAGTAGCTGATGTAGCTTCTCAATAATTATATAACAGAGACATCATCGCGTTTCAGATTTTTACTTCAAGTGGCAAATGTGAACACCATGAGCTTTAACTGACGATCGACACCAGCATTACGCAAAAAGGGGGTTAACAGATGAGACTTCTGCAGTTCTGAGTGAAGCCTTATGCGCTCAAAAATGCGGCATCGCGTGCGTTCATTACCTTGTCGGTGTTTAGGCAGCGTCAGGGCGGCGGCCGTCGCAGCACAGCTCCGCTCACCTCGCCATCTCGGAAGCAACTCTCCTCCTCACTTCTCCTTACTACTATTTACTGAAGTTGGTTTAAAAATAACTATCTGGCTGTGTTTTCATCTGACCAATCAGGGTCTCAATGTTAACCTTAAGCTCCGCCTACAAAACTTCTGTCTATCCAATGAGAAATGTTATACTTTTCGTGGTGGGGCAATGATTTTAAAGTTTGCAACGTAACAGAGACGCGAAAAAGTCTCACGCTAAAACTTGCAGCTGGTGTAGTCCTTTTAGCGTTATAGTAAGATCTATAGTGTTCTTCTGGAGGGCTCTATCTTTTAACATGGGCTGGGGGGTGGTCCTAACGTAACAGAGACACGAAAAAGTCTCACGCTAAAACTTGCGGGTGGTGTGACCCTTTTTGTGTTACCGTAAGATCTATACTGTTTTTGTGGAGGGCTCTAGCTTTTAACATGGGCTGGGGGGGGGGGGGGGGGTGGTCCTTGAGTCCTTGAGGTAACAGAGACGCGAAAAAGTCTAATGCTAAAACTTGCGGGTGGTGTCGTCGTAATGGTTAGCTGGCGATGTGGGTGTCCAGTCTGTCCCTTATCGTAGGGCCTTCTAGCTTAACACGGTTCTGCTCTCGGCTTCTGTTCTCGTTTCTCCCCTCGCAACTGCGTCTGCCTCATGGTGGGATGGTATGACACGCATTTAGGCATTCTCGTGTTAGACTGTGGTATTCCATTTGCTCACTCGTTACTCGTATTACTTTGGTTAATATAATGTCACGATTTATTCGGAGCTATGTGACATACTACTGGATTTGCTCATCATGTCACGGTTTTCATGGAAGGTGTTGGATTTGCCTGACACCTTACATCTGTTTTATATGGTCATACCACTTAAGGTCGCTCTGGATAGTTATGCATAGATATTTTACGGCAAACGCTGTCTCCAACTGTTTGTCATCAACAGCGCAGCTCTCCAGTTGTGGATTTCTTTTCCTATGTATGCGCAATATGTTACATTCATTTACGTCCAGGGTCAACTGCCAGAGTCTGCACCACTCATCAGTTCTCTGCAGGTCGTTCTTACTATCTACTTACGCTGCTACTTTGGTATAGACAACTGCATCATTTGCGATTAGCCTTAAAGGACATGCGACTCTTTCTACTAGATCATGGATACATTTTGTAAACAGCAACGGTCCTATCACAATTCCATGTGGTACTCCGGGTATTACCTTTACATCTGTCGACTTAGTTCCGTTAAGAGCGACGTGTTGAGTTCTATCTACAAGAAAGTCTTGAATCCAATCGCAGGTCTGCTCCTTACACTCGGATTTTTTTTCATTAAACGGCTATGCTGGGTGGTGTCAAATGCCTTACTGAAATCAAGGAACACGGCATCAACCTGAGCGTCGTTGTCCACTGCGCTGTGGATCTTGGGGAGGAATAGAGCGAACTGAGTTTCGCACGATCTCTGTTTGCAGAATCCATGTTGATTTTATAGAGGAAATGCTTATTTTCCAATAACGTCATCTTAATCATAAAAGCAGGCCGGGGTGGCCGAGCGGTTCTAGGTGCTACAGTCCGGAACCGCGCGACCGCTACAGTCGCAGGTTCGAATCCTGCCTCGGGCATGGATGTGTGTGATGTCCTTAGGTTAGTTAGGTTTAAGTAGTTCTAAGTTCTAGGGGACTGATGACCTCAGAAGTTAAGTCCCATAGTGCTCAGAGTCATTTGAACCATTTAATCATAAAACATGTTCCATAATTCTAGAACAGATTGACGTCAACGATATAGGTCTATAATTGTGTGGAGCTGTCTTACGGCCTTTCTTAGAAACGGGAGTGACTGGCGCTTTTTCCAGTCGTTAGGTACATTTCTTTGTTCTAGAAATCTACGATAAATTACTGCTAGTGGGGGAGCAAGTTCTTTCCCATAATCTTTATAGAATCTTATAGGTATCTCATCTGGTCCTGAAGCCATTCCACTACTGAGCCATTGTAGCTGTTTTTCAGTTCCGCGATCGGTTATCTCAATATCTGTCATTGCGATGTTCGTACGACGATTGAAATGAGGGACAGTGTTACAATCTTCGGAAGACCGAATTCAGTATTTCGGCCTTCTCTCTGTTATCTTCCCTTTCGATGCCGGTGTGGTCGCTGAGAGAGTGAATAGATGATTTTGACCCACTTACTGAGTTTTCATACGACCAAAATCTCTTAGGGGTTTTATCTAGGTCGGTTGACAACGTCTTACTTTCAAAATCATTGAACGCTGCTTCTCTTATTGCTCTCCTTACGCTCATTTTCGCTTCGTTCAGCTTTTGTGTGTAAGCTAGGTTTTTACTTATCTTGAATCTGAGATGAAGTGTTCTTTGTTTACGCAGCGCTTTTCTAACACGGCTAATAAACCATGGTGGGTTTTTCCCATCCCTTGAAACCTTACTCGGAACATACTTGTCTAGGGCATATTGAACGATGTCCTTGATTTTCTTCCATTTTTTCTCCACATCTTCGTCCTCAGCGTAGTATATTTGATGCTGACTGCTGAGATATTCTGAAATTTGTATCCTGTCACCCTTGCTGAGCAAATATATCTTCCTATCTCTCCTAACATTCCTTGTAGGACGCGTAGTCATAGATGCCTTATGATCACTGATACCTTGCTCTACGTTAACTGATTCGATAAGCTCAGGTCTGTTTGTTGCCAGGAGGTCTTAAGACGTTGCCCTCACGAGTTGGTTCTCTAACTATCTGCTCAAGGTAATTTTCGGACAAGACATCCAGAATAATGCCACACGATTCCCTGTCTCTGGCACCAGTTTTGATGGCATAACACTCCGAATCTGTACCTAGCAAGTTGAAGTCACACAACGGCATGATCAGGAAAATTGCTAATCATATTCTGCAAGTTCTATCTGAAGCGCTCTACAACTACAGATCCTGACCTAAGTGGTCTATAAAAGCATCCGATCACCATTTTTTACCGTTTTTGGATACTCAGTTCTAAACATTCATGGTGGTGTCTGTTTGTACTATATCGTGTCTCCCTACCACTTTCGCGCAACGACGCTCTGAGCGTGTTTTTTAGGGAATTAACTAGTTTGAACCTGGGACCTGTTGCTGGTAAGGAGACGCCAAGACCACACATGACATGTAGAATTCAGAAGAGTTCAGTGAGACTAGCGATGATATAACCAAGTACTAAATGATCTCAGCGTCAGCTCCACTGCACTCCCTGTAAAAGAATCTTAATACTAACTAAATTTAGTGGAAAGGGTTCAAGGCTCTCCTATTTTTAGTTAGTTGGTAAAATAACGTCGAAAAAGCAGTTAAGTTTACCATTGGAAATTTTATTCTACTCACAAAACATCGTTTATAAATTGCACTATTGATAAAAGGAATGTTTTAATACAGGATGGTAAAAACCAACTGCGTTCAACAAAAATGTGAACGAATATTCCCTAAATGGGTTTCCAAGTTCTACAATCGATCGAAGGATGACCTATGCCATATCACATCTATAATCTAGGTTTAAATTAAGTTTCACAAAAGAGAAAACTATCAAAATGGTCTACAGTGACCCTCAATTATCTTCAATTACTTATCTAACTTGTCGTAAATTACAGTGGCTTATGTGGCTTCTCAATAACTATAAAATAGAAAAATCATCGCGTTTCAGATCTTTACTTCAAGTGGCAAATGTGAACACCATGAGTTTTAATTAACGATCGACACTAGTATTACGCAAAAAGGGGGTGTAACAGATGAGACTTCTGCAGTTCTGAGTGAAGCCTTATGCGCTCAAAAATGCGGCATCGCGTGCGTTCATTACCTTGTCGGTGTCTAAGCAGCGTCAGGGCGGCAGCGGCCGGCGCAGCAGCCATCCAGCCCGCCGTCTCGGAACTAACTCTACTCGTTACTACAATTTACCGAACTTGGTTTAAAAAAACTATCTGGCTGTGTTTTCATCTGACCAATCAGGGTCTCAATGTTAACCTTTAGCTCCGCCTACAAAAATTCTGTCTATCCAATGAGAAACGTTATACTTTTCGTGGTGGGGCAATGTTTTTAAAGTTTGCAACGTAACAGAGACGCTAAAAAGTCTCACGCTAAAACCTGCAGCTAGTGTAGTCCTTTTAGCGTTATCGTAAGAACTATACTGCTCTTCTGGAGGGCTCTATCTTTTAACATGGGATGGGGAGTGATCCTAATGTAACAGACACGCGTAAAAGTCTCACGCTAAAACTTGCGGGTGGTAGTGGCCCTTTTTGTGTTATCGTAAGATCTATACTGTTTTTCTGGAGGGCTCTAGCTTTTAACATGGGCTGGGGGTTGTCCTTGACATACCTGAGACGCGAAAAAGCCCCACGCTAAAACGTGCGGGTTGTATAGCCGTACAGGTAGGCTCGCGGCGTGGGTGCCCAGCCCCTCCCTTATCTAGCTTAACGCGGTTCTGCTCTCGGCTTCTGTCCTCGTTTCTCCCCTCGGAACTGCGTCTGCCTCACGGTGGGAAGGTACGACATGCATTTAGGCATTCTTGTGTTAGTCTGTGGTATTCCATTTGCTCACTCGTTACTCGTATTACTTTGGTTAATTTAATGTCACGATTTATTCGGAGCTATGTGATATACTACTGGATTTGCTTATCATGTCAGGGTTTTCATGTAAGGTGTTGGATTTGCCTGACACCTTACACAGTTTCACCCATATGAATTCAAACTCTAAATCCGTGATAACCTCGCTAGATTTTATCGAATTTTTTACTGCAATAAAAACGTCGCCACCATTGGCGGCTAACCTATCCTTACGATAAACATTCCAATCTACACTTAGTATTTCGTTGCCACTGACGCCTGGTTTCAACCAGCTTTCTGTTCCCAATACTATCTGTCCATTATAATCTTCAGTGAGCGATACTAATTCTGAGACCTTTCCTTGGATGCTCCTGCAGTTCACTAAAATCATATTAATCTTTTCTATCTCTTATCTGCGAAGACCAAGGTTTTCGGCTAATTTAACAGGCAAATCGTCTTTACTCCCAAGGGAGGGGTTCTCTAACCTAAAAAAGCCTCATGTGCACGCCACACGTACTCCGCTACCCTAGTAGCCGCTTCCTGCGTGTAGTGCACGCCTGACCTATTAATGAGAACTCCACAATTCTGCACTCGACAGCGGAGGTCGAGAAATTCGCATTCGATTCCGTCGCATATCCGTCTGAGCCTCGTATTTAAATCTTCCACTCTGCTCCAAACCAGAGGACCGCGATGGATCCTGGGTACGATGCTACAAATAGACAGCTTAGCCTGCACCCCGCGTGCCTTTCTAGTTGCCTTCACCAAATAAGCCAGCCGCCGAAAGGAGCCGAGTGTCTCGTTATTGCGACACTCATATCACTGTTTGTACAAACAACACAAAGAACATTCCGAACGATGTGAATTGATACGCTGCTACGTGTTGCGGCATGTAAAGCTCAGTTCGATTAAGTTACATTCTACTGTCTATTCCATCTGGTTGAAATTGCTCATGAATAATATTGCCGTTATGCACTTTAATTACAACTAGTTGATCGAAAGCGAGACCATAATCGTAAAATTACACGAGAGGCGCGTTCAACGCTTCCTTTAACAATAATTAGGGTTCTTAGTCAAATCTGTCCTTGACACAAGTTTCTTTCTTTGCTGATACTTTCATTCCCCTTCATGGGGCTGCCTTTCAGCTGCCAGTAAGGCGCTTTTCAGCCCGATAGAATATTTAAAATTTATGCTAATATTTACAATACTGAGTGAATTTAAACTGAAGGATCAATACAAAAAATGCGTTAAAAATATAATGGTGTTAAGGTAGAAATTGCTTTTCAATGATAGCCATTAAGTAGCGTCTTCTAGTTATAGTATATGGATGGATGTAAGGATGCACACGTGGGAAATGAAGTAATATCCGTACCAGGAGCTTGAGCTGGATTTTATAGGTGAATTGTAAAGGTATTTTGACTTGAGTGTTCTAGGAGTTACACATGAGGTGGGAAATTGAAGGGTAGGTAATATAACTTCGTTTGTGGATTAAAAGGAAAAGGAGCCATTCTGTCAGGTAGAAAGGATAGATTTCTGCGCAAAATTAGGATCAGGAAATGGTTCTTGGTTCAAGATGACTTGGAACAGTATACGAAGTGTGCAGAAATGAAGAGAAAGAGGATTTTGGTAGAAGTGCGGTAGTTGACACAAACATATGAAGGGCAATGGGATAGAAAGGAGTCAGTTGAGTAGTAATAGCTGATTGGATGTGCATTGGTGTGATGTTTAAATATGAAACTGAACTGACATGAGGGGGTAAGATTTTTGTTATGTCTAGGGAAAAGTGGATAGTAGAGTGGCGTTTATTCGCTTGCTGGAATAGAATGTAGGTAATGTTGAGAAACTAGTGAGTTGGGAAATATTAAGCAGAAAAGCCACAGAATGTGTTGGGAAAAAATAAGTGCTATTCAAAGTACTTATATCTACATCTACATCCATACTCCGCAAGCCACCTGACGGTGTGTGGCGGAGGGTACCCTGAGAACCTCTATCAGTTCTCCCTTCTATTCCAGTCTCGTATTGTTCGTGGAAAGAAGGATTGTCGGTATGCTTCTAGGTGGGTTCTAATCTCTCTGATTTTGTCCTCATGGTCGCTTCGCGAGATATACGTAGGAGGGAGCAATATACTGCTTGACTCTTCGGTGAGGGTATGTTCTCGAAACTTTAACAAAAGCCTGTACCGAGCTACTGAGCGTCTCTCCTGCAGAGTCTTCCACTGGAGTTTATCTATCATCTCCGTAACGCTTTCGCGATTACTAAATGATCCTGTAACGAAGCGCGCTGCTCTCCGTTGGATCTTCTCTCTCTCTTCTATCAACCCTATCTGGTACGGATCCCACACTGTTGAGCAGTATTCAAGCAGGGGGCGAACAAGCGTACTGTAACCTACTTCCTTTGTTGTCGGATTGCATTTCCTTAGGATTCTTCCAATGAATCTCAGTCTGGCAGCTGCTATACCGACGATCAACTTTATATGATCATTCCATTTTAAATCACTCCTAATGCGTACTCCCAGATAATTTATGGAATTAACTGCTTCCAGTTGCTGACCTGCTATTTTGTATCTAAATGATAAGGGATCTATCTTTCTATGTATTCGCAGCACAGTACACTTGTCTACATTGAGATTCAATTGCCATTCCCTGCCCCATGCGTCAATTCGCTGCAGATCCTCCTGCATTTCAGTACAATTTTTCATTGTTACAACCTCTCGATACACCACAGCATCATCTGCAAAAAGCCTCAGTGAGCTTCCGATGTCATCCACCAGGTCATTCATGTATATTGTGAATAGCAACGATCCTATGACACTCCCCTGCGGCACACCTGAAATCACTCTTACTTTGGAAGACTTCTCTCCATTGAGAATGACATGCTGCGTTCTGTTATCTAGGAACTCCTCAATCCAATCACACAATTGGTCTGATAGTCCGTATGCTCTTACTTTGTTCATTAAACGACTGTGGGGAACTGTGTCAAACGCCTTGCGGAAGTCAAGAAACACGGCATCTACCCGTGAACCCGTATCTGTGGCCCTCTGAGTCTCGTGGACGAATAGCGCGAGCTGGGTTTCACACGACCGTCTTTTTCGAAACCCATGCTGATTCCTACAGAGTAGATTTCTAGTCTCCAGAAAAGTCATTATATTCGAACACAATACGTGTTCCAAATTTCTACAACTGATCGACGTTAGAGATAATAGGTCTATAGTTCTGCACATCTGTTCGACGTCCCTTCTTGAAAACGGGGATGACCTGTGCCCTTTTCCAGTTCTTTGGAACGCTTCGCTCTTCTAGAGACCTACGGTACACCGCTGCAAGAAGGGGGGCAAGTTCTTTCGCGTACTCTGTATAAAATCGTACTGGTATCCCATCAGGTCCAGCGGCCTTTCCTCTATTGAGCGATTTTAATTGTTTCTCTATCCCTCTGTCGTCTAGTTCGATATCTACCATTTTGTCATCTGTGCGACAATCTAGAGAAGGAACTACAGTGCAGTCTTCCTCTGTAAACAGCTTTGGAAGAAGATATTTAGTATTTCGGCCTTTAGTTTGTCATCCTCTGTTTCAGTACCATTTTGGCCACAGAGTGTCTGGACATTTTTTTTTATCCACCTACCGCTTTGACATAGGACCAAAATTTCTTAGGATTTTCTGCCAAGTCAGTACATAGAACTTTACTTTCGAATTCATTGAACGCCTCTCGCATAGCCCTCCTCACACTACATTTCCCTTCGAGTAATTTTTGTTTGTCTGCAAGGCTTTGGCTATGTTTATGTTTGCTGTGAAGTTCCCTTTGTTTCCTCAACAGTTTTCTAACTCGGTTGTTGTACCACGGTGGCTCTTTTCCATCTCTTACGATCTTGCTTGGCACATACTCATCTAACGCATATTGTACGATGGTTTTGAACTTTGTCCACTGATCCTCAACACTATCTGTACTTGAGACATAACTTTTGTGTTGAGCCATCAAGTACTCTGAAATCTGCTTTTTGTCATTATTGCTAAACAGAAAAATCTTCCTACCTTTTTTTAATATTTCTATTTACGGCTGAAATCATTGATGCAGTAGCCGCTTTATGCTCGCTGATTCCCTGTTCTGTATTAACTGATTCAAATAGTTCGGGTCTGTTTGTCACCAGAAGGTCTAATATGTTATCGCCACGAGTCGGTTCTCTGTTTAACTGCTCAAGGTAGTTTTCAGATAAAGTACTTAAAAAAATTTCACTGGATTCTTTTTCTGCCACCCGTTATGAACGTTTGAGTCTCCCAGTCTATATCCGACAAATTAAAATCTCCACCCAAAACTATAACATGGTGGGGAAATCTACTCGAAATATTTTCCAAATTATTCTTCAGGTGCTCAGCCACAACAGCTGCTGAGCCCGGGGGCCTATAGAGACATCCAGTTACCATGTCTGAGCCTGCTTTAACCGTGACCTTCACCCAAGTCATTTCACAATTCGAATCTCCGTGAATTTCCTTCGATACTATTGCACTTCTTATCGCTATAAACACGCCTCCCCCTTCACTGTCCAGCCTGTCTCTGCGGTATACATTCCAATCTGAGTTTAGGATTTCATTACTGTTTACGTCTGGTTTCAGCCAACTTTCTGTCCCTAGTATTATATGGGCGTTGTGACCGTTTATTAATGGGAGCAGTTCTGAGACCTTTCTATAGACGCTCCTGCAGTTTACTATTAGCACATTAATATTGTTATTCCCTGTTGCATTTTGCTTACTCCTACCTTGCTGCGTCTCAGGAGGCGTCTTGTCGGGCCTAGGGAGGGAATTCTCTAACCTAAAAAAACCCCATGTGCACTCCACACGTACTCCGCTACCCTTGTAGCCGCTCGCTTCCGGAGTGTAGTGCACGCCTGACCTATTCAGGGGAACCCTACATTTCTCCACCCGATAGCGGAGGTCGAGAAATTTGCATCCCAGCTCTCCGCAGAATCGTCTGAGCCTCTGGTTTAAGCCTTCCACTCGCGTCCAAACCAGAGGACCGCGATCGGTTCTGGGAACGATACTACAAATTGTTAGCTCTGATTCCACCCCGCGAGCGAGGCTTTCCGCCTTCACCAATTGCGCCAACCGCCTGTACGAACTGAGAATGATCTCTGAACCCAGACGGCAGGAGTCATTGGTGCCGACATGAGCAACAATTTGCAGTCGCGTGCACCCAGTACCTTCTATCGCCGCCGGTAGGACCTCCTCCACATCTCGGATGAGACCCCCCCGGCAAGCAGACAGATTGAACACTGGCCTTCTTCCCCGACCTTTTCGCTATTTCCCTAAGGGGCTCCATCACCCGCCTAACGTTGGAGCTCCCAATAACTAATAAACCCCTCCCCCCGTGTGCCTGCTCGGACCTTGCTGAAGGAGCAGCCACATGTCCACCCACAGGCAGAGAGGGCGAAGCCACATGGCCAGCCTCCACATTATAGATTTAATTCGTGAGCCTAGATTCAAAAATCTCGTTCAAGGTGAATATTAGGCTGATAGATGAATGGAAAGAGGTAGGTGATGTGCTCAAGACCAGGACCTGTGTTGCATTTCGAAACGAATACCATTCTAATGTCTTGGTCTGTGATCGCTGTGTTTGCAGAGTTTGTAGGAGAATTACAGCACCTCTCCCACGAATCCACGTGACGCTCTCCCAGAGAATTGTTCTTTATGGTGTTCAGAGACTATTGCCACAATTTCCTTTCATAATCCCTATTACACTGCAGACCATTAAAATTACGTCATCAGGAAGGATAAGAAACAACGACATTCTATTTATTGTGCGTATGCAGAATGGCAGGAACAGTAAGTGGTTAAATAAGTAGATGATTTGGAGCCATACAGGATGTACACGAACTGCCATCTCTGATACCCGCAATGCCCTACCTAAACCGACTGTGCATCGAGTTTATGACAAATGCATGCACGTCATTCTATGCTGCTTCAACTCTATATCAAAGTTCATTAATAATGGTTGCTGGCCGAGCGGTTCTAGGCGCTACAGTCTGGAACCACGCGACAGTTACGGTTTCAGGTTCGAATTCTGCCTCGGGCATGGATGTGTGTGATGTACTTAAGTTAGTTAGGTTTAAGTAGTTCTAAGTTCTAGGGGACTGATGACCTCAGAAGTTAAGTCCCATAGTGGTAAGAGCCATTTTGAACTATGGCTGGTGAGTGACGCTGTGCCTGTCTCTGGGCAACCAATAACCAAATGTTTCCGGTGGTTGACAGATGCAGAAAACGTGCTTTCCATAACAAAAGTCGAGCACATTCTGTATCGGAGTTGGTCAGGATAGCATGGGCAACATACGGTCTTGCGCTTTCTTGTTAAGAGATAAAATTCTGGCCCTCAGCCAACCACGTGCCCCTTACTTAGAGATACTGATAAATGGTGTTGTTTAGACGATAGAACTCAAAGCCCTGAGTGTAATCAATACTTACATGCGTGTCCAATTTCTATTTTTCGCTGTTTTTGAATTTGCTGGAGATAGTTTAAATTCTGGGCCTGGACACGTGCATTGAACATGGTCACCACTGATAATCAATCCAAGCAGAGATCGAGAGCGATTGATTGTAATTTCGATGGCTACCTATTTATAGTGGTAACTTATTTTAGTTGCTGATTTTTATGCATTCGTCCCACTTTATGTGAAGGTCATGGGTACACCTCGCCCAGCTAGACGCCTATCCCTGACGCTCCCTGTGACTCTGACTGTCAGCAAGCAGGTATACTGTAGAACTGAAGTTGCTCGGACGCTGCACGTATCGGTACATGAATAAGTTGAATGTTATCCACTCCCGTTATGCATATTGTTTCCTCATCTCTGAATATCGTTCTGTGATTGGATAAGTTTGCCGTTGCGTTCTTAGCACTTCATAAAGAAGCATTCATTATGGAACCACAGCGGAAGAGACATTTTTATTGTGTCCATATGTTGCAGGAATGTATCCATCATCATTCTCATGCTTCTATTGTAAGTAGGCTGTTTACGTTTTCTTATTGGTAACGCCACGTAGCGCTCTGTATGAAAAATCACTAGGTGTGCCTTGTGCAGTCTGTGGCTGGTTTGCATTGTTGTCTGCCATTGTAGTGTTGGGCAGCGGCAGCTGGATGTTAATAGCGCGTAGCGTTGCGCAGTTGGAGGTGAGCCGCCAGCAGTGGTGGACGTGGGGAGAGAGATGGCGGAGTTTTGTAATTTGTAAGACTGGATGTCATGAACTACCATATATATTTTGACTTTTAAGGTAAATACACTGTTTGTTCTCTATTAAAATCTTTCATTTGCTAACTGTGCCTATCAGTAGTTAGTGACTTCCGTAGTTTGAATCTTTTCTTTAGTTGGCAGTAGTGGCGCGCGCTCGCTGTATTGCAGTAGCTTGAGTAACGAAGATTTTTGTGAGGTAAGTGATTTGCGAAACGTATAGGTTAATGTTAGTCAGGGCCATTCTTTCGTAGGGATTTTTGGAAGTCAGATTGCGTTGCGCTAAAAATATTGTGTGTCAGTTTAAGCACAGTCTTGTATAATTGTTCAAAGAGTACGTTTCACATAGACCAGTCTTGTATAAATTTTTCTAAGGGGACGTTTCACTGTGACGATTCATAACTGATGAATAACTCACCTCGTGTTTAAAGAGGCTCTAGATAATTTATCGCACCCTGTTATTCATAATCTCTCTTCACAAATCCATGTTATAAGAGATCCCAAAGTATAAATATGAATCTTGCTCTTAGACAGATCTTGAGTTCAAGAGAGGTTGGCTTCGAGGTAGGCATTTGAAAAGAAATCAAAAAGTATCGCACTGTTCATGACATCATCTTCCCTGCCCCCACATGCCTGCCAAGAGATGAGAATGTGCTCACCCTGGTTATCCTTTGAGAATAGTAAAAATAGTAATAATCATCTTACTTATTGGACCAGTTCCATTGCTTGAACGTAACTCATCCGACGGACATGGAGAACTGAATATCATACGCATGAGCAACATCTGAGTGACCTCAGGTAGTCCTAAACCACGACGTGGAATTACGACAATAGCAGAAGCATAAATGCACCCACATTTCAGAACGATTGCACAACAGCTGAACAAACACTGGAATCGGTGACAGCCGTTAAATATTTGGAAGTATGCATGCGGAATGATTTAAAGTGGAACGTCAATATAAAACTAATCGCAGGAAAGGCAGATAAGAGACTGAGATTCACTGGAAGAAACCTCAGGAAGTGTAGTCCATCGACGAAGGATGTAACTTACAAAATCCTCATCCCATCGATATTTTAAGTTGCTCGTACCAGAAAGGACTTACAGAAAAAATAGAGAAGATCCAAAAAAGAGTATGGTGTTTCGGCACAGTTTCGTTTAGCAAGCTGCTCACCCAACTCCCGTGGCAGATGTTACAAGAGATGCGTTGTTCATCACGGTGTAGCTTAGTGTTAAAATTCCGTGAGCGTACTTTCCTAGAATATTCAAGCAACACATTTCTTTCTCCTATACATATCTCTCAAAAACACCATGGAGGTAAAATTGAAGAAGTTCAAGCTCGAACTTATCAACAACAGTTTTTTCGCTCACCATACGCGACTAGAAAATGGGGAAAGGACAACAGTATACAAAGTAACGTCAGATACATACCATAAGGTGATTTGCAGGGAGTAGATATAGATCGGGGAAGATCAGTATGGATTCCGCAGAAATGTTGGAACACATGAGGCAATACTGACCTTACGACTTATCTTAGAAGAAAGATTAAGGAAAAGCCAAACCTACGTTTCTAGCATTTGTAGACTTAGAGAAAGCTTTTGACAATGTTGACTGGAATACTCTCTTTCAAATTCTAAAGGTGGCAGGGGTAAAATAAAGGGAGCGCAAGGCTATTTACAATTTGTACGGAAAGCAGATGACAGTTACAAGAGTCGAGGGGCAAGAAAGGGAAGCAGTGGTTGGGAAGGGAGTGAGACAGGGTTGTAGCCTATCACCGATGTTATTCAATCTGTATATTGAGCAAGCAGTAAAGGAAACAAAAGAAAAATTTGGAGTAGGTATTAAAATCCAGGGAGAAGAAATAAAAACTTTGAGGTTCGCCGATGACATTGCAATTCAGTCAGAGACAGCAAAGGACTTGGAAGAGCAGTTGAACGGAATGAATAGTGTCTTGAAAGGAGGATATAAGATGAACATCAACAAAAGCAAAACGAGGATAATGGAATGTGGTCGAATTAGGTCGGGTGATGCTGTGGGAATTAGATTAGGAAATGAGACACTTAAAGTAGTAAAGGAGTTTTGCTATTTGGGGAGCAAAATAACTGCAGATGGTCGAAGTAGAGAGGATATAAAATGTAGACTGGCAATGGCAAGAAAAGCGTTTCTGAAGAAGAGAAATTTGTTAACATCGAGTATAGATTTAAGTGTCAGGAAGTATTTTCTGAAAGTTTTTGTATGGAGTGTAGCCATGTATGGAAGTGAAACATGGACGATAAATAGTTTGGACAAGAAGAGAATAGAAGCTTTCGAAATGTGGTGCTACAGAAGAATGCTGAAGATTAGATAGGTAGATCGCATTACTAATGAGGAAGTATTGAATAGGATTGGGTAGAAGAGAAGTTTGTGGCACAACTTGACAAGAAGAAGGGATCGGTTGGTAGGACATGTTCTGAGGCATCAAGGGATCACAAATTTAGCATTGGAGGGCAGCGTGGAGGGTAAAGATCGTAGAGGGAGACCAAGAGACGAATACACTAAGCAGCCAGTCTCAGGACTGAAGACCACAACAACAACAGATATAGATAAATCTCGGAAAGCCTGAATCAGTATGACTGCTCGGGTATTTGATTCGCCGTCTTCTAGAATACGGGTCTAGTGTCTTACCATTATGTAACCTCACTCGCTTCACTGGAAAGGAGAAATAATTTTAAGTTCGTGCGCAGGGGATCAGAATATCGCTGTGGTGGACTGACAGTACCCGTTGCAACATAAGCATCTCTACATAATCCGAAATGATTATTCGAAGATTTGAAAGTGCAGGGAAAACATTCTCTACCGCTACATTCTGCCGTCAGCTGGTGCCATCGATTATTTGCTTTTGAAGGGAGACGTTAATTCTCGTCCGTAGAGAGCTCAATAAACGGTATGTTATGAAATGGTGTCATTCGAATATCGTAGCCAGTATGTTCCCTTAACTTGCGCTTCAATGACTGATTAATAATCTCTTCGAATCTATCACATCCAGAAGGGAAGTTGCGTTTACCAGTCGGCCTGAGTACATGGCGTTTTATACTTTATCTGCAAGCCTGTTCTCCAAAGGAGGTATCTGAGTGAATTAAAAGTATGTCCCTACTTAGCATGTGGTATATTGCACGAACCTCTAATTTTTTTGAGCTGTGTTAGCCTATTTTGGATCTCTGGCAACGGCGCCGAAATTACATCACGAAGGCGACAATGCATTACACAGTAGGAGCGACGCCCCACGCATAGCCGGGCGTGTCCCGGAGGACAGGAGATGGTATCAGCCACAGTGCTGGCTCGGGAGCCGACAATGGCACGCACGGAGACTGCGGCTCGCGCGCTCCAACAGCTCCGAAACGAAACATCGCCTCGTTTTCTCACTCCCTCTGTTTTCTCTCAAAGAAGACTTCTTTGGAGCCATCAGACTGCCTGGATGCTGATGATTCTTCAGAACTCCAATTCCATCTGGTTTGTGATAACCCAGAAACGAATGAATACGTACCTTTGAAGCTGATCCAAGAACGGTTTCAGTATTGGAATTGCCATACAAATTCAACACTATCAGAAGTCCTTTCTACTATCCGGGATTTTTCTCACAAATATCGTATGTCCCGATACAAATATTTATAACTGTCTGAAAATCCAAGCCATTCGCGGTCATTATAAGAAATCCACACAGTTTTAGCATACCCTCGAAACTCGAAAGAAGTACTCCTTATATGCTTTGGGACGAACACCTTAAAGAGAAAAAAATGGTTCAAATGGCTCTGAGCACTATGGGACTTAACTTCTGAGGTCATCAGTCCCCTAGAACTTAGAATTACTTAAACCTAACTAACTTAAGGACATCATATACATCCATGCCCGAGGTAGGATACGAACCTGCTACCGTAGCGGTCGCGCAGCTCCAGACTGTAGCGCCTAGAACTGCTCGGCCACCTTAAAGGGAAGGAATACACTATCTGATTGAAAGCTTCCGGAAACCTATTTGTGATGTCGTCAGTCATACGACCACACCGCCACCTGAGAGATCGATCCGCCGGATGCGATTCTCTCGATAAACGGAACAGAAGAACGGATGTGCTAGCCAAAGAGTACACAGCCTGCCGCAGTACTTACGCTCCCCGCGAGGCGCCGCTAGGCCACTTCATGTCTACCAGGAGTGTAGAGCAGTTGTACCAGTCTACAGTTCGTAGTCGTCATGCTGGCACAAACAATCAGCGTCTCCGAACTGTTCCTCTACTGTGCACGGTACACGGTCCTGTACAGTATGTTCATATCCTTCCACATTGATCTTTTTCTTAAGCAAAATATAGGGACCTCACCTTAACCACGAAAAACACGCCCATACTGTTACACAACCTCCTACGTACCTCGCTGTTGGCACTACACATGATGGTAATGTTCTCCAAGACATTCTCCAAAGTCAAATCCTTCAATGACATTGACACAGCGTATGGCGTGATTCATCACACCAAACCACTCGTTTCACGTCGTCCTGTGTCTAGTGGCATCGCTCTTACACCATCTCAAGCGTCGCTTAGCATTGGCTATAGAAATGCCTGGCTTATGCGAAGTTGTTCAACCATTGTACCCCAAATTTTCAGCTTCCTACGCACAGTCATTGTGGTAGCTGGACCACTGGTAGCACCTTGGAGCTTGTGAGTGGTTTCATGTGTTTTTTTTTACAACCACCCTCTGCAGCTCGTCGGTCCCTGAACGTCAGTACATGAGGTTTGCTTGGTCTGGGTTTAGATATGGCTACTCCTCTGCGTTTCCACTTCACGATCACACCATCAACAGTCGAATTTGGCAGGTTTAGAAGTGTTTAAATGTCCCTAATAGATTTTTACACAGGTGACATCCAATGGCTAATTTATGTTTGAAATTACTGAGCTTTCCTGACAGACCCAGTTTGCCGTTACTGTTTCTTTGCCTTCTTTTAAATACTGGCAGGTTCGTCTCTCGTGGCATCTAATGGCCAACTCTGCATTTCATACGGATGTCCAGATACTTTTGACCAGATAATGTATGATGAACAATATGACTATAACTTGTTACTGAGATGGACTGTTTTAATTTCCCGAAAATAGTTATTGCAATACAGATTAGTCAGCGTGGTCGGTGATGGTAAGAAGGAGTCGATGTGCGAAACAACGACGGAAGAAAATTGTTGCACAGGTTGAGGCGAAATGGTGAAAGCTTCATGAATGGACATTTATTACTGCCTGGGAACATTACAAGCAGTAGATTTGTTACAGAGATCCTTCAATTACTACTCCAGGGTTTTATAACCAAAGCTTGCAGATACCTCGTAAAAATATTAGGCATTTGAATCACTTCTCGCCGTTAACCGGTCAGAAAAGACATGTTGAAAAACGAAATGACCAAATGAAATTATTGGCCAGGAGACCTCATCTGGAGCACTTTGGCCACTTGGTGCAAGTCTTTCTACTTGACGCCACTACGGGTACTGGCGGATCGACGAAGATGAGATGAAATGATGAAGACAACACCAACACCAATACTCGGTCCTCGAGCGAAGAAAATCACATATCAGAGTTGGAATCGAACCCGGTACGCCGGGATCTAGAGACAGCAGCGCTGGCCACTAACCTTTCTCGCCATTAGTTGCCTTCTCGGCCTGGCCTCTGTGCCTTTCGTCTTGCTTGTTAAAACGCAATAATTCCCCTAGATAATGGACGAAATTAACTAACGTAACTATTTCGTCTAATGTGCAACTGCTTCTATTCTTTTATTATTTAATTTAAATTTCTTATTAATTGTGAATGACATGGTAAGCAAAAATTTTCATTTCGTGGAAATGAAAAAGGAAAGTAGTAATACAGTAATGTTGTATATTCCTGCATCCTTAAAATTTAAAATAATTTTCTCTTCTAAGTCTCTCTTTCTTCCAAATTTAAATGTACACTTCTTTATAAATTCTTAACTTTTTGATATTTTGTCTAAATCGAGTCGCCTGTCGTCTATAGAAACTGAGTTCCTTGCCCCTCTTTGAGGAAAGTTAGAGAAATAAATAAAATAAACTTCTTCGCTGCTCCATATTTTCTTGCTAGACCACGAGCCGCGGACGAAACACATGTTCATTCTGATAGAATGATGTAAAGTAGTGTCCACTGTAGCTACAATTTTTACCCACTTTTCAGGTAACAAATGGATTACGCGATAAAAAAAATCATGTTCTTCTGTCGTGATCCATTCATGAATCCACTTTTAGAGATCGTTAAAAATGTGACGTGTTGTTCAGAAAGGCCATAGTGCATGGACTGAAACAATTGGGAATCGGAACGGGTGATGTCCTGTGAATATGGCTGGTGGAGTAAGACATCTCATCGAAGACCTTACAGGGTCTCCTTCACTCGATTTGCAACATATGGTTTCGCACCGACATGGAACAGAACGAGTTTGTCATGCCTCTGAACATTTGGGGCGTTTATCTTTAAGTGCGCCACTCAAATTGAGTAATTGTGGTTCGTAGCGTTCAGCATTCACCGTCTGACCCGGTTGCAGCAGCTCATGGTACGCCACACCGACCAGGACGCATTTCACTCACTTCAATCTCATTGTCTTTGAATCATCGAAACCACTCTTTGTGCCTTGTTTCCGACGGAGGATGCTCTCCATACGTTTCCACAAGCAAACGATGAATTTCCGCAGCAGATTCCTTGAAATGAAAGCATACAAGTAACCTTTCCCGAAAATTCTGTTTTGTAGATATAAAATCCGACACGTTCAAGGCACTAAATAGGTATTTTCTTTTCACTCCACTAGAAAGTGACACGCAGATTTTAAAGCCTAATGTTTCTACTGTTAAGCAATCTCGTTTCGCTGTCCGATATGGTGCACTAGTACAACTAATGCCCCACTTCGTCAACAGCGAAAATTAATTCAAGCTGCCAATAGTACGGCAGCTTAGAGATATTCTCAAGATTTATACCCTATTTTCGGCTTAATTTTAGATCTGAATCCACAAGCAGAATGAGAAAAAGGACTTGCAATACGGCGTCCGAACTTCCCCGAATGGGGCCTCCCGGCCAACAATGCCATACGATCATTTCATTTCATATTATTATTATTATTATTACTATTATTATTGTATGTTATTACAGGAAACAGTCGTAAAACATCTCTCCGAAGATTGTGGAAACGACAGTAGGACGTTCCTCTGACACCTGTGGAATACCAGCTAATTTCGTTTATAAGAGTGCTGCTACACAGTAAGAGAGGATACAGCACGAAATCAATGACATAAGGTCATTAAAAATTTATTGCCTGTGAACAGTAAGGGAGCTTTGTACATCCTCTAAGCGTCCGAAAGTTCGATAGAGTTTACAAAAATAACAGTTCCACCCTTAGCTTACTTATTAATAGTAATAAAATGCGTGACATAATGGCCTCTGAATATATGACACATGGGCATCACGAGTACTGCCATCTGTTTATAAACAATTGTGGTTGTAGCTGTCACCACCGCTTTTACGGTAATTCAGTTAATTCATACCTTTCCATAGTACAAATTGCTTACAGTATCAGAACCAGAGTTATTTTGTGTAGGCGGTGCTGGACAGCTTCCACAAATGTTAGGAACTGCATAGTAAATACACAGCTGTACTTATCATTTTATTTAGACAATCAATTTTGCTCAAACTCAGACCATCTTCGTGTCATAAGTCCTGCTCTCCTGTGTACACCACTACTGCAATGGCTAATACTTTTGGAATATTCTGTTACGTATAAGATGTGTTATAATAAGCGTGTCCTCTGTCTTGCAATGTGAACATTAATATACCAGTTACTGTGCACATTAATATACCATCTAACATACACGTTAATATTTATACTACAAGATAGAGAACATGTTTTTTATATAACACATGTTATATTTAAATACAACATTTCAGATTTATTAGTCATTGGAATTATAATATAAGTAGCTGAATCGGTTTTATGACCCGAAGACGACCCAAATCTCACAGAAATCGACAATCTAGACAAAATAATAGGGACAGCTATGAATTATACGATGTAATTCCTAACATAGAATCTTCTCTCCTTACAGTCTATTACACACTTGTAATTTCATTGCTATACACTGACCATTTAAAAGTAAGATGCAACTGGAAAAACGTAAAAAAAGATAATGTAATCTGGCTCACACGTTTTACTAGTTCCTGAATAAATTTTTCAGACACACATACTGATGGCGACAAGAAATTTAGATAAATTTCAGAGGAAAGTACATATTACGATGTGACATCCGAAGGATCGCCTTGAAGCTCCTTGATTATCAATGGAATTGCACTGGCTGTTTGCTGTAAATAAGTGTGTGGATCAACTCGATTGAAAGCTGTGTCTCTTAATTTTGGCAAATAGTTTGTCACCTTTTCAGGGTTTGTGGTGCGGGAGGGGTTTGGGTATAAGCTATATGTACATCAGTAGAAAGGTTTCCGCGACTTCTCTACAGTACTAATGACTGGATAGTTTTGTTGGTCATCCACTCTTTATATGTTTTCCTGTGTTTCATTAAAAAATTTCTATGTGGACTGACGTTATCTTCTTATACAAGGAACCTTCAAATGAAAATGAGACAGATAGAAAAAAGTAAGTAAACTGTTTAGTGCAAAGGTGAGACAAGACGGTCGGTGCCTTCATGGCAAAATATATTTCGGTTACCTATAAAACCATGATTATATCCAAACGTGCACCTCTTCGTCCGAAGTAAATCGACGGCCATGGATATCTTTTTTCAGGGCTCCAAAACTATGCAAATCGCATGTGGATGATCGGGGCTATATGGAGGATCGTAAGAGATTCCCAGTGTAATCGAAACCATCTTGGCAACATGTGAGCCCGCCATGAAGGCCCTGATCGTCTTTTCTCACGGTGGAATAAATGTGTCAACAGTTATCGTGATTACTTATCAAATAATAAAGAATTTTCTTACTTTTCTTCCATCTGTCTCGTTTTTATTTGACTGTCCCTTAAAGAATGACTCCCCATCTCCTTTTTTGCGTGAATCCTTTAATATTCCGATCCAAGATGTCCTATATTTCTGAAGAGTTACGCTCCCATGTCGGAACAACGTTGGTTCGTATGTCCTTCAAGAAAGAGTCACACAACGTAATTCAGGGATCTCAATCTAGATAGAATATGATTTTATCACGAAATACGGCAAATGGTCCCTGATGCTGGATTCAACTCACAGGTTCTCCAGGTCATAGAGAGAGACGCTTCCTGTTGTTTATTAATGCTTCGCAAATACTTTCTCTGTTCTATTCCTACACTAGATCGTTGAAGAAACTTAGCGATAGTAAATTATTTATTGCTACTTGAATGAAATCCCGTATTTCTTAATTATGAACGTTAAAATAATCTTAAGGAACAGGTATGAATTTGTACTTTAAAATAAAACGTCATAAAATTAAAATAATCACAGGCAACCACCTAATTAAAAAAGAGACACGTATCTATTTACATAGTACGTACATATTATTTATTATCTCACTGAAGTTGTACGTTTCACGATTGTCTCGGAAAGGTATGAAGCCCTTGTCGCTTGTCCCAGGCTACGTATTTCTACTCTGTTTAATACTATCTGATTGTTACGAGCTTTGGCACTGACCAGGCTTCCATAAGGTAGTAACTGCTACTGCTCCTCTAACGCTGTGCTAATGGTATGCTAAATACGGTCCACAAATGGTTAACAAACATATACATAGATGCAGTCACGCGCGGAGTTTAAAATGTGTATCGAGGAAGTGCCAGGGGGCTATAATTTACAGTTTTTATTGTGTCCACTTGGAAGGTCTCCGGCAAATCCCAATCGGGGATTACGTAAGAAATGCCTGTTCGTCACACTAGCCGCTCTACTGTCATCCATACTTTCAGTTTCACTTCTTTCATACAGCATTAGTAAAACTTCATGTGTGAAATTCAAGAAACTACGCTTTCTAAACTTTATCTGCAATTGTATCCACCGAGTACCTTATTTCTGGCTCTCTCAGAAAGTCGTTCAAACTATTTGACGGAAGAACTATGTTCTTAGTATCCGCCATCAATCCTTGGAATTATACAGTACATATTCGTGAGCCCCCACTTCAAATAAGTTACTCACTTCAAAGTGACATTCATTACATATCACGATCATTAAAACAACACTGTGTTATCGAGCGCCTGTCGGTCGTTCGTTTCATTTATTCCGGCGGACCACTACAGCCTCCATTTTCAAGGAATCTTAACTATCGTATCATAAATGTAATAGCTGCCGACAGAGATATTGTCCCTCACTTACGCTTTCCATGATTAGTTCGTTAAAACTTTCCATGATTAGTTCGTTAAAACTCATCAGAGAATTGCAGTATGATTTCTTCTAATATTGAGCTTGTGATACGACTTTGTGCTGGGTGCACTGTCGTAGATATTACGACCGTGACACATATGGTATGGCATTGAGAGGTATTATGTAATTGCCACAAAAGCCCTTATATCAGAGGACGAGCAGATAAGGTTCTTGATAAATTTCTACTAAAATATGCGAAGAAACTCAGAAAGAGCAAGACGCCACGAATATACGAACCTGTTACTTTCACTAAAATAATCAGCTAAGTTACCGTAAATACTGCTCATTGTATTCCAGATATAGATGACAGAGACACTTCTCAAATAATTTTAATAAAAAAATAATAACTATAGAATTATTTTGATTGAGAGCCATGACATGACCACATACATACAATATTTTCAATCGAAAAATCATCAGTTTTCATTTTTACGCAGGCTGACAAAAAATTAAAGCACACAGACTGGAAGAAGGAAAGGAAACGAAACAATATAGGTAGCGTGGTATGTTATGTTGCTTCAGTGACTGCAATACCGAGTCAAATTTACAAACAACTTGGCAGTATGAGCACACAGCAGTATCACATTGCATCCTCCATTCCCCTCCCCTCCCCCCCCCCCCCTCCCTTTCCCTCCCACATTACCTGGCTTGAATGCATGAACTGATTCTGTTGGGAAGCGCTTCATAAAGCCGTTGTTTCCCCTGCTGAGGCAAACTGGCCCATAAGAGTTGTAACTTGTCCTTGATATCCCGGACAGAGGCACTCGGACCGAACTGACGTCCGAGCTGGTCCAACACGTGTTCTCTCGGGGACCGCTGGGCCATCAAGTCACAACCAGCAATGGCCTGAAGTTAAACTCGATGACTCGCCACACCATGACGTCAGGAGAAACACCTCTGTATCCGTCAAAACATTGGATGAAAGAACCCAGGTCGTCGCCATACTCACCTACGGTGTTCATCTTGGGTAGTGCAGAACCGCAATTCATCAGTGAAGACAATGCGTCGCCATTCCTTCTACAGGCCATACCTCCCGGTCACGGGCACCACTCCAAACGCAGCTAGGTATGGGACGGCAACTATCTAGTCCGACTGCTACCAGCCTCCGACCAATGATGCGAGATGTCACAGAATGTTGCAGGGAGTCCATTTCTTCCTCTCGTATGTCAGGCGCAGATGTGAAGGGGTTACGATGTGTTTGGTGCACTACAGGACATTGCTCCCGTGTTACTGTCAGATGTTACCGATCGCAATCTTGACGACGAGTATGTCTGCCTTCTCGTTTCCTAATCTGGGACAATGTCACACCCGAATTCCCCACAAATCTGCATATTTGCACGAATCTAAAGCCGGTCAGATGGTAGGAAAGATGAAAGGAAGTTCCCTGCAGATTAACATTGTCTGAAATAATACCCATTCGACATCAAGGTCATTAGCGACAGAGCACAAGCTCGGAATGTTGTAAATGTAGGGAAGGAAATCGCCCGTGCCCTTTCAAAGGAACCATCCCGGCATTTGCGTGGAGTGATTTAGAGAAATCATAGAAAACGTAAACCTCGATGGCGGGACGCTATTTGAACTGTCATCCATTGTACTAACCAAAGCACCTCGCTCCGTCCGGCCAAATGGAGCTCCACAGTGAGGCCCCATTCAAACTGTCAGCTGCGGATACCGCTATCTCATAAGAGTATATGGCTTCATCGTATTCTTCACAATGTTTTCTCAACATCTAATTTCCCTACCGGGCCTGATAACAACATTACACGCAAACAATCCACTCTGGTGGCCATTCTATGATAGAGGATTGTAATGCTAGTCACATACACCCCCGCCGATGGTGTGTACATTTACGAACTTACATTGATATGTCGATCATATCTTCTGAGTGCTTCACTTTTTTGTCGGATGGGGTATATACAGGGTGCATCAAAAGAATCACCCATTTTGTCACGTCTATATTTCTGAAACTAATAAACATATACAATGAATTTTGTTTTTTGATGAACGGGAAACTCAAAAAGTTTTTTTTCATGCCTTCTCACTCTGCAGCTAGCATGTCTTCAGTTACAGCTTCCACACCTGCTGTTATGTGATGTCTCAGTTCGTTCATTGTTGTTGGTAACGGAGGCACGTAAACAGAGTCTTTTATAAACCCCAACAAGAAATAATCACATAAAGTCAGATCCGGTGACCTTGGAGGCCAGCAATGTAAGGCTGAATCATTTGGTCCAGTACTATGGATCCGTCGTTCAGTAATCCTTTGATTTAAAAAGTTCCGCACTTCCAGATACCAGTGTGACAGTGCCCCACCCTGTTGGTAAATGAAACCGTTCGAATCAGTCTCCAACTATGGGAAAAGAAAATTCTCAAGCATATCGAGAGATGTGCTTCCTGTAACAGTGTTCCCAGCAAAGGAAAATGGACCGTACACCTTTTCCTGTGAAACTGTACAAAATGCATTAAATTTTGGAGCGTCCCTCTCATGTTGTAAAACTTCATGTGGTTGTTCCGTGCTTCATATGCTCACATTATAATGGTTCACCTTTCCATTTAAATGGAATGTTGCCTCGTCACTTAACACGAAGTGTGGAAGGAAACTGTCGCCAAGGACGAAATTATAGCACTCCAGACGTTGTTGTTTGTCACCTTCACGAAGAGCTTGCAGTAGCTGAATTTTGTGTAAACGTCGAAGCAACACACACCAGACGGACATCGGGGGCATACTGAGCTGTCGAGCTGCACGGCGAACTGATTTCGGCGGACTTCTTGTGAAACTACGACGGATGCGTTCGACGTCTGTGTCAGGCACTCGGGGACGGCCCGGCGATTTGCTTTTACACAAACCTATTTTTCGGAATTGTTCATGCCATCGTCGAATGGTCTGTACCTAGTAAGAAAGTCACGGTGAACAGCTCTTATTGTCCCGCACTGAGTAAAACGTAAAACACAAAACGCTTTCTGTTGTCCCGACACCATTTTTATAGGAACTGATGTGGGCACACACTGCTGCTACCTAGCGGTAACCATGTAAAACTCGAAAGTTTTCTCTTTCCAACAATACGTTCTTCACGCACACATCTCAGATAACACAATAGTTACGATTTTTTTAATCGGATGATTCATTTTGATACACCCTGTATTTTACTGCTAGTACAGGACTGTCCTCCCTGAACATGTCACTGAGGTTTGTCATCCAAAAAGTTGCTTCAACAAATTATCCGTTTGAATTCACATTTCACGTGTCTGCTGTAACATTTCAACGAATTTTTTCATAAGAATTCGACAGTATCTTATAATAACTGATGGCCCCTTCAACACTACAGTGTTCCTAGATTCCTTTCGCCACGACGCTCGTGTGTGCTTACGAAAATTATCGAATCCGTAACGTTATTATTTTTTTCCAGAAAATCCAGTCAACTTTGTTGCTCACTTACACGACATAGAGTCAGCCGTCACAGCATTTCAGACATTAAGACTTTATATTGGGGTGACTAATCATGATTTTCTGTGAATTCCCAGAATGACATCAGGTGACTGGTAAAAGAGACTCATCAATAAAAACAGGGCCAGTTCCTTCCCAACATCCTTGTCCCACTGAACTAATGCTCTGTCTTTAATGACCTCGATGTCGACGGGACGTTTAACTGCCCTCTACCTTCACGTCCGCAGCGCCATTTACATCAACAGATCGCACTGTCAAGTAACTGCTCCAACCCTACAGTGATGGTGATTTCTGTTGCACAAATTAGTTCCTTCTACATTTTGTTCTTTAGTCTATATCTTCTGTATTAGGTAGTGCCAGAAGCTCGATATGCAAGTCTCTCTGAGATACGTGGAAATGTAGTAAGATGTTCGAATCTGCAGTATTTTGTCTATAGACCAGATATTCTGGCATTAGAGTTTATATGAAAGTTACTGAAGACGGCAGTGAACTGAATGTGCGTAATGCTGTTTAGAAAAAGATGTATCTTCGGTCTGACGTAAATCTACGATTTCTAGTGTACCGGCCAGCGTGAAGTGGGTGTTTTAGGCAAGTTTCTAGAGTCTTCGTTACTAATTCTGGGCATCCCCTAAAATTTCGGAATTGTAGGGATTTGTTTAGTTGCATTTCGTAAGCAAATTCATGAAATTTTTACTAGCTGCCTTAGTTATAAATGTTACAGGTTACAAAGCTTAATATGGAAAGACGTAAAAATCTATGTATATTGCATAATAATTATACGATACAGTGCTGCACTACTGTCTTCAAAGAAAAATTAGTGTGTAAAAAACATGCTATTTTAAGAAGTGAAGAAAAATGATGTAATGAAGTTCCATTGATGCCGAGTTAATTACAGACGGCGTGCTTTTTCACGTATACAGTGTGGTCTATTCCGGGCAACTCTGAGTCTTTTCAGCTTTATTTTACTACCATGCATACTTCAACACCATACGCGATATGTCCGCCCGATCCATTTTGAGTCCTACATAACTAGTCTCTCACCATAAATAAAGAATTAATTCTTTTACAAGAAAAAATAATACTACCGCTCTGTTAGAAAGAACCATTACATGACGGTTTAGCTTAAAGTTACGCTTTTACCACTAGGTACGTGTGAACTGAATATCAAAGGCTAAACTATTTTGAGTAAACATCACAAATTACGTAACAATAGTAATCTCTCGAGCTGACTATAGTACAGCTGACATTAATATGCTACAGTGTACTATAGATCGAGCGAGGTGGTTAAGGTAACAGACTTCCATTCAGGACGGGCTAGGTTTAAACTTTATGACTTACAGTATATACAGCAGTTGATTATTGTAAAGCGTTATTGGACGAACGCTTCCTAAAGTATCGTAGTAGTTCTTGTCAAGTTTCATCTTACTTCTCGGACTGGCAATTTAGTGTCAAAGAAAATGTCAGTTTGTGTACCTTATCAAAAGAAAAAATGTTGCAACCTGTGGCTGCAGAGGCAGTCATAATTCGAATCAGCATATAAGCTTAGAATTAATAACGTGTGAGAACATGAAATGAATCAACCATATGCTTACAGTCCTCGACAAAGGAGATTACAGGCTTCAGTACGCTGGTCGTGTAACGCATTAGGTCCCTTTCTCAGACACCCCCCCCCCCCCCCCCTCCCTGACCACCGTTATAACCGCAAAAGTACCTCCGACCCTACGACCCTATACTTGGAGATTGCTCACTATTTTTTCTCTTTTTCTTATTCTCTCCATCTTACACATTATCTCTCCAACAATGCTGTAAAAACCTGAGTAGCTGCTGATGAAACCACAGGGTCTCTAAATAAATAAGTACCGCAGGTAATTTGAATCAGTGATTTTGGCGGCTGAAGGCGGAATTCATACATACATTCAAGGGTGTTTATTATCATTACTTTTAACATGCTTTCCCTGTTGTATCAGTTAGACAGTTCTGTTTGAAGCGGCGTCGAGGGCGCTAAACTTCTGCAGCATTACAGAGGAAGGTTGTAGGAACCTTTGAGCCAAATTTCAAACTTATACGTCGCAATGGAAGTCAATTACGGGAATCGAAAAAGCGATCCTTAAATCTGTTGCACAGTGTATATTCAGGAAAAACTGACTAACTCATAAATTTATATACATGTTAAAATATTTTCTTATTCAGAAATATTTTACTTGCTATTGCCAATCGGCGTTTTATTTTCTAACTAGTTTGGCCAAACTGTTATTTTCGTGCGCAAATAACAAACCTTATCTACTACTTCTACTGCCTCATTTCTTACCTTAATTAATTTGACTACGTTCCATTACTCTTGTTTTACATTCGTTGATATCTTACAACTTCTTTTCAAGACACTGTCCATTCTTTTCATCTGCGCTTGGAAATCCTTTGTCTTCTCGGAAGCAAATACAGTTTGAATGGCCAGCCTCTAAGTTTTTGTTTCTTCTTCCTAAACTTAATTCCTTTCCAAAATTTCTCCTTGGTTTCATTTATCGCTTGCTTTATCGACTGAATAACATCGGGGATAGGCTGCAAGCCTCTCTCACTCCCATCTCGACCACTGCTTTCCTTTCATGTCCTGCGACTCCTACAGCTACCGATTCAGATTTTCAATGAGTGTATTCCAGGCAACACTGTCAAAAGCTTTTCCCAAATTTATAAATTCTACAAATGTAGGTTTGCTTTTCTTTCACTCATATTCTAAGGTAAGTCGTAGGGTCAGTACTGCCTCGCGTGTTCTTTCATTTCGCCGGAACCCAAGCCGATCTTCTCCGAGGTTGGCTTCCACGAGTATTTCCATTATTCGAGTCAGTATTTTTCATAGATGACTTATTAAACTGGTGGTTCGATAATATTTACACTTTCAATTTCGAAGTCACTTTTATTCGTAAAATACGGACTTAGATGTAGAATCATCGATGCTAGAGGACTTTTAAGTTCCGAACAAAGAATTATTCGACGGATGTACACATAGTAACCAATTTTTGCATGTAATTTGCCTTTAAAAAAGAAAATGACTGTCAGTCGTAGGATGTAGACAACGAAGCGGTCTTTCAACTCGATTTAACGTTTGAATCGTCTCAGGTAATTTGGGAATTGATAGCGAAAAAAAAATATAAATAAAACAATTTACTGCGTCAGTCACTTGTTTATTTTTTCACTATGCGTTTCGAAGGTCCGCACAATCATCTTCAGGTGGATAATACTATTGCTACATTCCTGTTGTTGTGTAGAGCACAGGCGTGTTTTGCCTGTAGCAGCCTAACTGCAAAGCAGGTTGTGTTTCGTCTTTTGTTGGTGATAAAATTGTCTTTTCAGAAATGGCACCGTTAAAGTTAAAAGAAGGTGGATTTACACTATCACCCCACACAAAGATGTTACACGTGTCAGTGATATGTTATGTTTACATAGAGCGCAAAGATTACTGAAAGGGACAATATCTGATATGTGTAACACCTTTGTGTGAAGTGACAGTGGAAACATAGTTTACAGTGAAGGGCACTTTCAACAGGTAGCAAAAAATGGTTCAAATGGCTCTGAGCACTATGGGACTTAACATTTGAGGCATCAGTCCCCTAGAAAATAGAACTACTTAAATCTAACTAACCTAAGGACATCACACACATCCTTGCCCGAGGCAGGATTCGAACCTGCGACCGTAGCGGTAGCACGGTTCCACACTGAAGCGCCTAGAACCGCTCGGCCACAACGGCCGGCAACAAGTAGCAGTATGCAGCATCTTTTCAATCTATTTTCCTTTAAGAATATTTTACTCTTACAAATTCATGTTTTTTTTAACTTTAACAGCCTATTTTCTGAAAGACCAATTTTGTCACCAGCAAAACATGAAACCTAATCTGTTCTGCTGCCGGGAAAAGGCGCCTGCATCCTACACTAACACTAGGAGTGTAACAAAACAGTCATCAACAGTCATCCACCTGAAGATGAGGGTGAGAAACATCGAAATGTATTGTGAAAAAATAAACAACTGAATGATACTGGTAATTGTTTTACTTAAATTCATCAACAGTCGCAGCCCTCATGACACCATCCTTTGTGGGCGGAATATCCAGCTGAAAAAACCACCAGCAAAAGTGCTGTAGCTGGAAGGCGACGGGATCACGAATGGAAGAAGCAGCAGTCGACTCGTTAGGTAGGGAAGGGTCTTCTACTGGATGCGAAGCGCAGGAGGAAGACGCACTCTGTGCTGGGAGGGCAGAGCAGCTGGCGGAGCGATTCTGCGGAGCCATCAGCCTCGCCTCGCCAAGACCTAGCCCGCCCGCGCAGACAGAGCTGAAAAAACGGCTAGCTGCAATACGTTATCAGGCTGAGCTTGGGCTCCAGGTGCAAACGCCGCAATCCGGGTCAGGCTGTCCAGGCGGGCCGCGCCTATATATACATTGGCTCCAGCGGCGGCGCTCACAGTGTGCAGACAGCTACCATGGCCGCCCTCGCGCTCCCTGTAAGTACCCGTCACCGCCACCATTCTGGCTTCTGCAACAGTGCTGTGCGTCGTTTCTGCAAGAAGACGTTACTTAGCCGCGTCATTTGTGAAATATTATGTTCTGATAGATTATTATTTTTCACTAGTGGTCAGTCGAGGTTCACCGGTATGTATGGATGGAGACTTCACCTTTGCGTACCAACAGTGCTTGACACTAATTAGTGAATTAGAGTAATGTTATAATTGCTCTATATTGCTTACGCTTTCACACACACACACACATATATATATATATATGTGTGTGTGTGTGTGTGTGTGTGTGTGTGTGTGTGTGTGTGTGTGTGTGTGTATGCCACGTTCTTGGGATAGAAATATTGCTCAGTTGTAAATTTCAGGACCATCAATTATTTTGAGACAACTGTCGTTGGTTTAGAGTAAGATCATACGGAACTTTCGTGAAACGTTCTCGGTGTGTAATAATATAAATATTAAACGATCCTCCCGTTAAAAGATTATATACAATTATGCTTATCTGAAAGTGTTTTCTTTGCTTGTATGACTACGTATTCGTAAATGATGGACATATTTCATCGAGAGAATTCTATAAAGAAAATCTGCAGATTATTTTGGTGCAAGGACTGCAGACAATAATAATAATTAAGGGTGAGACCTACGCTCGAGAAGCTAAGAGTAGATTTGGTGAATTCCGTCGTATTCACACAATGTGAACAGTTTATATGTACTCTGTCTACTAACGTTACACACAATAATGAAGACTGCAGGATTTTTCTGACTTACTCATGCACTTTTAGTAACACATATTAAATCTTGGCAGTTCACACGAGGAAGATTCGACTAGACGATTAGGAAATTCAATCCAATGCTGCATTCCATAACACACCACATACCACTTTACGAGAACCATCAGTGTCTTCTGTTTTTAACGATACTGTATAGTTAAGCATTAATGGTAAAAACAAACTTCCAAAATGCAAGACAATTTATCGATAAGGCGTCCAGCGTGTTATATTTTTCTGTGTGTTCTTGCAGTCACATTTTAGGCATTGGGAGGTAGCATTTCCTAATAAACAAGCGCTTCAATCATCACGGTGGTCCGAGGGGTACTCTGTCTTGAGGGATGTAGTAATTTACTTTGATAAAGATCGGTTTTTGCTTCATATGTAAGTCTACATGACAACATTAAAACTATGGAGAACCGAACTTCATTTTACGGCGTCAGAGCTCCAGAGCATCCCTTTGGAAGCTTCTCTCCCTAAGGAATCGCACGCTGAATTGAATCTTTGTCGAGACTATTGTTTGCTTCAGTCCGACAAGAGCTGGGAAATTTGTGTCAGAAGTAGGACTTACATTACTTCGGAGTATGTTTTCGACTTTTGAAATTGAGTCATTTAACACTGAAACACTTGTGTAATGTCCTCCTGCATTGCACTGCTATACTTTGCGTAATGATTGCAACACACGCTCCAGATAATTGGAGGTCTAGCGGTAGACCCCTCACCTGATTCGAAACGGCAGTGAACGCTGTACTGTTCTATGGACGAGTAACCACTCACGATTTATTTCTCAGTGATTAGTGACTGTTCCGTTAACCACGAAAAGACATAAAGACACAATTTTCAGTCGATCCAAACTACAACGTTAATAAGAATTCATTTTTAAGTGTGTTGTCGAAGACTTCATATCATGTGACCGAAGTTAGAATTTCATCAATTCATTAGAATTATTAGTGATTCGTAACTGCAGATAAGAAACGTTTTTTTCAGTTTAGTGTGACGAATGATCGCTCGGGGGATGCGTCCCATACGGATATACATATTTTGAGAAGACCTGTCCATCGTTGCATTTATCTTCAAAAAAGATAACTACGAGACATATATAAGCCAAAGAATGCCATGATATTGTTTTTTTCAAAATGATCACAGAATAAAGTGAGTTACTAATATATCTGAATGAGGAATGGAACATCTGTACATTTGTGTTGGTTACGTTGTTATTCTGCATCATTTTTCAATTCTGTAACTGCATTATTATCGTTGAAGCCGCTATGAGACCCGTTAGAGTAGGTTCATGGTGACTCACTTCTTCGCTTTCCATGTTTCACATTACAAGAATCGAGTGTAAGAAAAATAAATGCATTCGTTCGTACCACAGTTCTCTTTTTTATCGGCGTGATATTTGTGTTACGAATTCTTTATAAGTAGTACTGATTCTCTGAATCTGTTCTAGGGACAGTCCGCCGGACTTTTGGGAAAACTTTTCCGTGTTGGATTGCATGTTCCTTGTATCTGTATACCACTTGTATTATCCTCGCAAATCCTTTCGAGAAACGCCTGTGCTGCTTGAACCAGCTTTTAAACTTTGGTGCCACCTGCGTTTGTCTGCCGTCTTCCTCGGCTTCAAATGCTTCTTGGAGAGGCCAGATACGTAATTTCTACGCGCTCGTATCTGACTCGCTTTCGTTACTTTTCCACGGAATTTTCGAAGGCCCTGCTATATTTTTTCTGAACTCCTTTCATAATCTTTTACCGTTGAAATTAAATCGTTTTCTTTTTTCACATATTAATTGGCTTACGAAACGAATGGAGGACTGTGAAGAAATTTCCAGCGTGAGCGTGATAAACAGTTCTTCTTCTGCTATAGTGCTGCCCCACACAGATCCCCAGATCCCCTGCACTGAACTTGAACTGAAAAAGAATTTCGTTGCATATACTTTCGTCACGTGTGTTATTGATTTTCATCGCATGTATTATTATTGATGAACTGGTGTTCCGAAATATCTGCGCAGAACCGTCTGATTCGCTGCTTGAGCATTTGTTTGGAAGAAGAAAGGAAAATTGTAGGTTTCTGTTGCGTTAACAACAAGCTCGCTAGAAACGACGCACTAGCTCAGTTGGCAAAGGATGTAAAATAAACTGGCCGTGGTGCTACTAATGAAACAATGCTGGCATCGCCTGAAATGATTAGCGAACCCACAGAAACCTAATTCAGGGAGATCGAGAAGGGATTTGAAACTGGCACTTCCGAATGTGACTCCAGCGCGTAAACTATCGTTCCATGGAGATTCGTTCAGGATTATTCACGGAAAAAAGCAATTACTGTTATCAGCTATTGATAAAAACCACAGCGAATAGCGTTAATTGATGCGGAGTGGACCAGAAGTTAATCGAAAGTACGTATCTATTAGCTACTTCTGCTTTCCATATTTGTCAGGGATGAAGGTCTTGTTTTGTTCATTCATTGCAGCAGCTGCTCCATACTGTCGACAACGCACCTAGTGTAAGAACGAACGTTAATTATGCGGTTTCGAGGTTAAGGCGTCAGAACTAACATTTGAACTGATCCAGCTGAACCAGTATCCGGAATTGGCAGATTCTTTACATGGCATTCTCCATAACTAAAAAATTTTATACGTGTAAAATGATATCATAAACCGTAGGTTTTCAGTCGGTGTTGAACTGTGATTTCTCCCATGATCTACTGGGTGAGATATAAAACTAGTCGAATTATTGATAGTACTATTATTATTGTGTGTAGCTCATTATCTATGACGCAGCAGTCTTCAGCTATAAAGAGAAACTCTAGATATAAGAGAACGCCTGAGGGCTCTACTTGAGGACAAAAAATTAGAAGACAGTGTAATTTACAACGGAATCCTGAGTCTTAAATGACAATGATGTACGAATCATTCATCGAGCGCATAGCACAGCTTTGCGAAAAATGTTTGGGAAACTTCACTAATATTTGATAGGTACGAGGTTGAAATTCCCGTCCACCCATCTTGACTTAGGATTTCCATAGTTGACACGAGGAGATTAGCGTTTAACATCCTGTCGACAACGAGGTCATTAGAGACGGAGCACAAGCTCGTATAAGGGAAGAATGGAGAAGGGAAGCGGCCGTGCTCTTCCGACGGAACCATCCCGACATTTGCCTTAAGCGATTTAGGGCAATCTCGGAAAACCGAGATGAGGAGGGCCGAACGCGGGTTTGAACCGTAGTCCTCTCGAAGGCGAGTCCAGTGTGCTAACCACTGCCGGTCGGTGTGGCCGAGCGGTTCTAGGCGCTACAGTCTGTAACCGCGCGACCGCTCCGGTCGCAGTTTCGAATCCTGCCTCGGGCATGGATGTATGTGATGTCCTTAGGTTAGTTAGGTTTAAGTAGTTCTAAGTTCTAGGGGACTGATGACCTTAGAAGATAAGTCCCATAGTGCTCAGAGCCATTTTATTTGCTAACCACTGCCCTACCCCACTCGGTAGCTCACTGGAAGCAACCATGCGAATACCTATATAGTTTCTTCAGTGAGGCTACGATTGATAAACTTTCTTCTTTCTTCGTATTGATGGGTGCTTTGATTTAACTCCTATCCCTCCCCTCCCCTCCCCTGCCCATCCCTCCCTTCTCCTCCCTCCACCCCTCTCCCCCTTCTAGTTCTGCAATCGTGTTCTGTGATCCCTACAACATATAAATGAACTTAAAACATGGCTGAAGTAAGTGAGAGCATCACAAAATCCGCCAAAAGAAATGTTGTTTGGAGCAACAACGTTTCAATCGTGGAACAGGCATAATTTTTACGAAGCAAATTAATTTCGACGTACAGAATAATTCGAGAACACAATTAATGGCCGGTTACTTTGCATTTAGCTCCATTGTTGATCAGACAACTTAGTCTGCAGAGGCATAAAAAACGACAAAGACACTGTTGCAATGGCATTTGACATTCTGCACGAGTTCTTTGATGCATAACACCTCAGCGCCACCCGGTGCACGCAGCCAGACTGCATACCAAGTAATGGCAAGAGAGTTGCAACCGACAGGTTCAGACGACCTTATCCCGGCATTCTGCAAGGCAACCGGTCAGCGTTCATCGACGACCAGGGCCCGCCGGCAAAAGGAAGAGCAGCGTCTAGACGTCGGAAGGTTCCTCGCTGCCCGCCTTGGCATATTAAGGATGACGCCGAGTGCGGATGCAAACGGGCTGCGATCCAGTAACGGACAGCACAAAAAGTGGCGATGGGCAAGAATAAAAATAAAATGGAGACCTTGACGAAGCTATAACTGAGTGCGATTACAAAACGTCCCACTACCTCGCCACACACCGGTTAGTAATTTGTCTCGGGCCAAGGCTAAGTAGTCCGGTTTTTTCCATCCTTTTTTGTGTGCAATCGAGGCTAGCCACGCCTAAAGCAACTCTCGTGCGAGCCGCTTCGGCAGACGTCTGCTACCGTTAATTGCTAGTGCAGTCCCTTCAGCAACCTCTCGCAATACACATCTCTTCAACCCCTCTCCACCTTCGTCTCAGCGTGAATACATTGCCGAATACCGAAATGTTGTTGACTCACGGCACTTAATATGCCGCTAAGTTGCACTAATTCTGGTGTTGCACGTTGAGAAATAAAATGTAGCAATATTTATTATTATAACTAATAATTTTTTTACATATATATTTGTTTATAAGTGAGGATATTTCACAAGTTCTGTCGTTCAAAACTTCGTCGACAAAATCATTTTAAATGTACCCATATAATTTCTATTTAATTAAAGGAATGTGACATTTTCGACTTAGGCTGTTATTTATTTTAACTATTTCTTTGTGCCAAAACTGGTTTCGGCTTTTTAAGCAATTATCTAGGATGTAGGTAGAAAAAGGTGCCGTAGTATAACAATGACAGCGTACTTACATTACGTGCTTCCATTTGCTTTGGTTTAGAGATTTAATTCAAATGGCTCTGAGCACTATGGGACTTAACTTCTGAGGTCATCAGTCCCCTAGAACTTAGAACTACTTAAACCTAACAGGACATCACACACATCCATGCCCGAAGCAGGATTCGAACCTCCGACCGTAGATTTAATTGGCAGAACATAAAGAACAGTTAAGTTTGTAAACTGTACGCCAAAACGAACGGAAGCACGTAATGTGAATACGCTACCATATTCATACGCACGACACTATTTTCTAGCTAAACACAGGATAAAGGCTTAAAAAGGCGAAATTAGATATGAAATGAAGAAAAAGTTGAAATAACTAACAGCCTCAGTGGAAAATTGCTATATTTAGTTAATAAATTTATGGCTGTGATACACGCAATGAAGAATCTTTCCGTCGCAGTTGATGGCACGAAAAAGTAGTTTCGAACCCTAAGGAGATAAATGAGAAAGGAAGCTGAAGGCTATGTTTCAGCTACACCGAAGTCATTAGTGATGGTGTACTAGCTCAGTTGGTTGACGATCAGTCAATGTCTTATTTAGCGCATGTCTCCCCAAGGTTTACCTAAAATGCCTTTGGAATAGCCACGAAATCTTGAACCTGATAGCCAGATAGAGATTCGAACAGCGCTCCTTGCGGAAGTAAGCCAACTGTCTCCATCATTACATCATTTCTCTTGTTCTTAGCCTATTAATTACTTCTTGAGACACCTCGAGCTTACTCGTACTTTGGAAATAGTATTGCCCATTACTGTTCGATCAAAATTACTTTTTCGTCACGGTTCCTTTACTTCCGCATTAATTTTGTAGGACAATGGAAGGAATTTGGCCTTCGAAAGTATGGGAACTTCCTCAAATTAAACAGCATTACTTTTTGGCTAGAAATCGAAATTATAATGTGAAACTCATCATTCCTTTGCGTCCACAACAATTTTTGTTATTATATATTTCTAAGAGTAGCTTGGAGCATGTGAACAAATTTCCTGAAAAGGTACACTGTCTCCAAAACCCGCCAGGGTAGCCGAGGGCGCTAACGCGCTGCTTCCTGGACTCGGGTAGGCACGCTCGCCCCGGATCGAATCCGCCCGGCGGATTAACGACGAGGGCCGATGTGCCGGCCAATCTGGATGTGGTTTTTAGGCGGTTTTCCACATCCCGCTAGGTGAATACCGGGCTGGTCCCCATGTTCCGCCTCAGTTACACAGCTCTCAGGATTCTGAACACTTTCACACTATTCCATGGATTGCATTCGACGCAGACAGTTGGGGTACATTAATTCCGCCCCGGGGGGTACGGGGTTGGGGTGGGAAGGGCATCCGGCTACCCCTTAATCATTAACATGCTAAATCCGATTAATGATGGCTGACCCTACCTAACTGCGGGACAGGGCTCAAGAGACAGATAGATAGATAGATAGATAGATAGATAGATAGATAGATAGATAGTACACTGTCTGTAAAACAGTACCAGGAGATCCGTATGTAATGCAGAACTGACCACTGGATGTCACGAAAGGTTGACCTGTAGTGTTACAGGGGGTGGGGAGATTGTCCTGTCAGTAAAACAGCAGTTACAACAGGATGGGCCGGGCAAGGTAGCTCAGTGACCTGAGTAACAAACCCACCAGAGACAATTCAGCCCTTCTAAAGTTACCCAAGACTGTGGGTAATGTGGTTGTGAGGCAGAAAAGCAAAGGAATAACCACAGCTAAACCAAGACCAGGCCCATCTCAAGTACTGACGCATAGGGAACGTCGAGCATTGGAGATGGTGGTTGTACAAAATCGCATGAAATCATCGGAAGGAATTCGTCGTGAGTTCCAAGATGCTACACCAGTCCAGCTGGTACAGTGACTATGCGTATTGAGCTCAAAAGAATGCAGTACAATGATCAAGCAGCTCCTCATAAGGAACACATTTCAGTAGCCACTGAACATTGAGGTGATGTAAAGAGCGACGTCATCGGACAGTGGATGACTGGAAAAGAGTGATTTGGAGTGATGAATCACGCTACATCATTCTACATCATGGAAGGATATGACTTGGCGAATGCCTGGAGAACATTACCTAAGATCAAGTGTAATGTCAATAGTGAGGTACGTAGGCGCTTGTGTTTTTTTTTTTTTTTGTTTTGGTTAGGGTGTGGTCCCTATATTGTGCTTAATAAAAAGGCAAATGTGGACAGATATGAACACATCGTACAGCATAGAGACTATCGGCAGTTGCTCTTAAAGCGTTTTATGGCATCTTGTGTCTGTAACTCAGACATTAGCAAACCACATAGCTGTGAGTATTCAAAACGCTGATTCACAGTCGATGCTTGCTGATATAATAATTTTCCAGCAACACATATTTCTGCATTATGTCTCTCTTTATTATAGTTCACATTTTGAGTTTCTCGGATAAAACGTCACAAATTGACAGAGATGTTTGTCGAGAACATTTGGTAGAGTAAAAATTACCCAAAAACCAATTTTTAAAGAAAAATTTAAAAAAATAAATAAACGTATTGAGCTAACATGGCCACTAATTTTGCTCAGCAGGAAGAGAAGTCAAATAATTGTACTTGAATAGCCTTGTCGTATGTGGCTGACCTAGTTCAAACACATGATAAATATATATAAAAAATTGCTGTTTCCCATAATTAAGATGTTACTCTTACAAAATAACACTGAAAAAGCGTGAATACATTGCCAAATAGCGAAACTGTGTCGACTCACGAGACTTAATATACCTATAACTAGCACTATTTCTGGCACTGCACGTTACGAAACACAATGTTGCAATATTTACTGTTCTAAATGGTTAAAATGGCTCTAAGCACTATGGGAAGTCCTCAGTACCCTAGACTTAAACCTAACTAACCTAAGGACATCACAGACATCCATGCCCCAGGTAGGATTCGAACCTGCGACCGTAGTAGCAGCGCGGTTCCGGACTGAAGCGCCTAGAGCCGCTCGGCCACAGAGGCCACCTTACTGTTATAACTAACAATTTTTATACATGTACGTTTGTTTATAAATAAGGATATTTCACAAGTTCTGTGGTTCAACACTGCGGCACCAGCTACACTGCTGGCCATTAAAACTGCAACACCGTGAAGACGGTACACAAGAAACATCAAATTGGCATGAAGTGTACTTCAGGGTTGGATGTGCATATTATAACCATTTCATCGCATCCGCACGAAATAGGCACGAGTTTTTGGGGAGCAAAATAACTGATGATGGTCGAAGTAGAGAGGATATAAAATGTAGACTGGCAATGGTAAGGAAAGCGTTTCTGAACAAGAGAAATTTGTTTACATCGAGTATAGATTTAAGTGTCAGGAAGTCGTTTCTGAAAGTATTTGTATGGAGTGTAGCCATGTATGGAAGTGAAACATGGACGATAAATAGTTTAGACAAGAAGAGAATAGAAGCTTTCGAAATGTGGTGCCACAAAAGACTGCTGAAGATTAGATATGTAGATCACATAACTAATGAGGAGGTATTGAACAGAATTGGGGAGAAGAGGAGTTTGTGGCACAACTTGACAAGAAGAAGGGACCGGTTGGTAGAACATGTTCTGAGTCATCAAGGGATCACAAATTTAGCAATGGAGGGCAGTGTGGAGGCTAAAAATCGTAGAGGGAGACCAAGAGATGAATACACTAAGCAGATTCAGAAGGATGTAGGTTGCAGCAAGTACTGGGAGGTGAAGAAGCGTGGACAGAATAGAGTAGCATGGAGAGCTCCATCAAACCAGTCTCAGGACTGAAGACCACAACAACAACGCCATCTACGTTCTGAATACAAGGAAAGTTTATGCAGGAGGTTTCTCATTCAGAATTCGCAATTTGGTTGTTTGTGAGATGATGGTGTTATGTCTCGTATAAGAAGAAGAAGCGCCAAAAGCACTTCTCATATTTAGGTCGTAGCTCATTGAGCGTTTTATAGTTACTGCGGCTCACGTTGGTAGGGCTCTCAGGAGTCCCATGCGAATATGGAGTCGATGATAGGTTCAGGAGAGCCGCACCCCCCCCCCCCCCCCCTCCCCAAAGGGATCTCAGCGGTTCCCCGCGACTAGCGTCTCAGAGGATTGGCATATTATTCGCTCGGTCGTGCAGGATCGCCCAGCTACGTCATCTACTTTCAATCAGAAAATAGCTCTGTTTGCAGAAAGATAAGTATCAGCACGGAGAGTACGACGCCTACAGCGCCAAGGCCTGGCAGCACGGCGACGGTTCTTGCGTCTTCCCTTGACGTGGAAGCAAACAGAGGCGCCCCCTACAGTGACAACGATGAACACAATAGTGGCGACTCGTGGGCTTTTCAGACGAGTCCCGGTCCTAAGTTCAATATCACGATGGATTTATCCGTGGCTGGACGCTCCCAGGAGATCAACGTAGTCAAATGACTTTGCCCAAGTCATGTGGGCCCAGATCTTGGCGTGGTGGATCGGGTGCCATTCAGTAGACACCACGATTACCTCTGGTTCACATAGTTGGTAATATCGAATGCAGCCGTCATATTTCTGACATATTAAGAAGACCGGTGACTGCGCATAGCTTCGAGGTCTCCGTAACGTTTTCTTTCAACAAGATAACGCACGACCGCATGTTGTCCATTCTGTCTTGACCTGCTTCGATATGAAGGGTGTTAGACTGTTGTCCTGGGTAGCACGTTCTCCAGATCGCTCATACTTTTAAAACATTTGGTGATCGGTTGCCTGAGACCGCCACGCCACCACTCGCCAGACACTACAACTGATAAACTCCAGTGCGGCACCCCTGTGTACCATATTTCGCAACCTGTGCACCTCCAATTTTCCTCTAATTTAATTACATATTTTTCCTATTATTCTGTATTCGCATAATAAGCAAAATTTCGTTATATGCGTCCTTGCTGATGTACAAATTGTAATTATCAGCAGTGTAATTCGCAGTCTCACATAGTGAAAAAGTGAAAAGACAGTTAACCGCATGTGGATAGCAAAGCCATTATTGTTGTGGGTTATCGCTCTGGGAAAGAGCAGTTGTATCTCCACATCGACCCATGATCATCCTCCCCCCCCTCCCCCATCGCTGTACGTGCAAGTATATTCTGGATAGTTCTCGATTGTTATAGGAATTTTTTCGAATGGTCTCAACATTTCTGCAAAGTTTTCGAATGTTCTAGAAACGAAATATGATGTTTTAGAATGGCCTCAGATGGTCCTCTCGTATATCCTATGTTCTGAAACTAGAAACACTCAGGTGTGCTTTATAGATACTTCGCTCTCTTAGAATATGTTAGTATTTAATAGCAGCCCGCCGCGGTGGCCGTGAGTTTCAAGGCGCTGCAGTCCGGAACCGCGGGACTGCTACGGTCGCAGGTTCGAATCCTGCCTCGGGCATGGATGTGTGTGATGTTCTTACCTGTTAGGTTTAAGTAGTTCTAAGTTCTAGGGGACTGATGACCTAAGATGTTAAGTCCCATAGTGCTCAGAGCCATTTGAATTTAATAACAAAGCAAAATATAATAAGTCACTCTCGAAAGAAAGCAGAAGGCGTCACGAACGGAACGGGAAAGACGGCTTGCTTCAGACCGTTGCAGTCGTCAGCAGATGATGGATGCAGGAGCCTGAAATCCTGTTTTCCTAATGGAGGCTCAAAAGCGCTTCGGACGTCCCAACACAAACTTGTTAAGGATTCTCGTTACAACGCAGAAAAATGAGATACACTTAACATTCAAGGTAGCCTAGAGTCGGAAACACAAATTTGTAATCCAAGATACTTACATTATTTAGGAAGCAATACCCATTAACAAAATATTCCAGGAAATAACAGTCTTGTTGTACAGACTGAATGACTGAGGATCAAATAGTGCTTTTACCAAAAACATTTCTACTTTTCTCAGCATATCAATTTTGCTCTGTGTTTCTGTATAACAGGAGGAAGGCTGCAGTTAAACGTGCCAACAAAGCTGTGGTCAGTACCGACGGAGTACTTTCTTAGCTTGACGAAGATAAGGAAAGGAAGGCAGTCGTGGCCTTGAATGATCCATCACAGCATTCACTTGAAGTGATGTAGGAATATTACGGGAAACCTGAATTGGTACAGTCAGAAAGTGTTTTAAACCCACAACTTTCGTAACGTGCCTTTACCATTACATCAATTCCTTAAACCACTGCCAAAAGATCGTATTTCTTATTTCTGTGGATATAGTAACAGTTTCCAATATTAAATAATGTTAAGGGACAAAAAATAAATAAAAAAAGAAGATGATGGAACAGACGTGTTTCCAGTATGATCGGTTGTTCTTGTTGCTTATGGGTAAATATGATGTAATGAAACTACACTCCTGGAAATTGAAATAAGAACACTGTGAATTCATTGTCCCAGGAAGGGGAAACTTTATTGACACATTCCTGGGGTCAGATACATCACATGATCACACTGACAGAACCACAGGCACATAGACACAGGCAACAGAGCATGCACAATGTCGGCACTAGTAAAGTATATATCCACCTTTCGCATCAATGCAGGCTGCTATTCTCCCATGGAGACGATCGTAGAGATGCTGGATGTAGTCCTGTGGAACGGCTTGCCATGCCATTTCCACCTGGCGCCTCAGTTGGACCAGCGTTCGTGCTGGACGTGCAGACCGCGTGAGACGACGTTTCATCCAGTCCCAAACATGCTCAATGGGGGACAGATCCGGAGATCTTGCTGGCCAGGGTAGTTGACTTACACCTTCTAGAGCGCGTTGGGTGGCACGGGATACATGGGGACGTGCATTGTCCTGTTGGAACAGCAAGTTCCCTTGCCGGTCTAGGAATGGTAGAACGATGGGTTCGATGACGGTTTGGATGTACCGTGCACTATTCAGTGTCCCCTCGACGATCACCAGAGGTGTACGGCCAGTGTAGGAGATCGCTCCCCACACCATGATGCCGGGTGTTGGCCCTGTGTGCCTCGGTCGTATGCAGTCCTGATTGTGGCGCTCACCTGCACGGCGCCAAACACGCATACGACCATCATTGGCACCAAGGCAGAAGCGACTCTCATCGCTGAAGACGACACGTCTCCATTCGTCCCTCCATTCACGCCTGTCGCGACACCACTGGAGGCGGGCTGCACGATGTTGGGGCGTGAGCGGAAGACGGCCTAACGGTGTGCGGGACCGTAGCCCAGCTTTATCGAGACGGTTGCGAATGGTCCTCGCCGATACCCCAGGAGCAACAGTGTCCCTAATTTGCTGGGAAGGGGCAGTGCGGTCCCCTACGGCACTGCGTAAGATCCTATGGTCTTGGAGTGCATCCGTGCGTCGCTGCGGTCCGGTCCCAGGTCGACGGGCACGTGCACCTTCCGCCGACCTCTGGCGACAACATCAATGTACTGTGGAGACCTCACGCCCCACGTGTTGAGCAATTCGGCGGTACGTCCACCCGGCCTCCCGCATGCCCACTATACGCCCTCGCTCAAAGTCCGTCAGCTGCACATACGGTTCACGTCCACGCTGTCGCGGCATGCTACCAGTGTTAAAGACGGCGATGGAGCTCCGTATGCCACGGCAAACTGGCTGACACTGACGGCGGCGGTGCACAAATGCTGCGCAGCTAGCGCCATTGGACGGCCAACACCGCGGTTCCTGGTGTGTCCGCTGTGCCGTGCGTGTGATCATTGCTTGTACAGCCCTCTCGCATTGTCCGGAGCAAGTATGGTGGGTCTGACACACCGGTGTCAATGTGTTCTTTTTTCCATTTCCAGGAGTGTATTTTAACGTACAAGTATGAGAACAAGAACAAACGCAAAATCAGAAGTATGTTTAAGGAGGAAACGGAGCAGGGTCGTTGCAGCTGACATGTGTCCTGAAGTTCGGAAGGATCCCATCGAGTGGCGCGGTTAAATTACGAAAGACGGAATGAAGTTCTTTGTAGATCGCGCTTTTCGTACTGCTGTTTTAATTTTCATTACTTAATTTCCGTATTTCATAGTTCAAGTTTTCGACATTTCTGATTTTTTTCTTCATGAAAGGTCTTCATACATTCAAGAGCAAAGAAACTTGCCCACCTGCCTAATATCGTGTAGGGTCTCCGCAAGCACGCAGAAGTGCCGAAACACATAAAATATCTGACGTAAACGAGAAAATGTGTATAAAAGGTGTGGAATTATGCTTCAAGTTTGTTGGAAGTCGCTAAGTGCTCTCATTATCACACACTGCTGACTATAGTCTGGGTAACAGGCGCTCCGTGTCATGAAACCTAGTTTTTCCTCCTTAATTAGGTGTCGTACAATGATATGATTTTGCAGGTACTTTCGGTGGTATATGTGAACACCGTCTGTAAAATTTGTTCCGAATAGAGATGGAATAGAGATGGTAGTAAAAAAGTAACAAATTAAAACGTTACGACTGATGTTGAAATTTTACTACATGAACAGAAAGAAATTTAGTAAGCGGTAAATTTTTTTCGTTTCACTATTTTGTGGCGGGAGGGGGGGCGGGGCAGAGGAGTGTCAACAATAAAAAGTGTTGTAAAGGTTTGAAATTATCTGTAAAGTTTGTTGGAAGTCACCAAGTGTTCTCAGTTCAAATACTGCATGAATATAGTCTGTGTAATTTGTGCATCGTGAGTTATGCTGCTTCAAGACACGTACACAGTTTCTAACTATAATAATTGTCTTACTCTGTCCTACGTTTAACGTAAGGTTATGTCTCTTAATGAATGGATTATGACAGCAGTTAAATTTTTAGTGCGGTCAATAATTATGTCCTGAAAGTCAACTTTTTGTTGTCATTGGAAACCGTTAGATAGGCAACCTTCAACTGGGCCCATGAATCGTGAACCGGGTTAGCCGTTTAGTGATATAGATTACGCACAACAGTTGGTGAGGGAGCACCTGGAATGCACCCTGGATCAATGGTGTCGGGTTCTCTTCATCGATAAGTGTGACGATCATCGTAGAAGAGTATGTAAACGCACAGGTACCAATGCACGTCTCAGCCATCCACTCCCATGGCTTAACTAAAACGGTAGTTCAGTCATGTTTAGGGTGTCGATTATAATTTGACGGCTGTGAACTGTGAAGTGTTGGGAAAAGATACTCACGGAGTACCAGTGAGTGCTCTATAAAACAAAAGAGTATCAAAGGGCGCAGCAGACGCTACAAACAATGGCGTGAGACCAACAGTAGCTCACAGTCTGATTGGAGTCCATGCAGCTAGTACACATCATAGGAAAGCTCGCAGCACCTGAAGAAAACGCCTGGGTCGGTCACCCAAATATTGTGCAAACAATGGAATCAACAAGTCGGCTGAAATCCCGGAAGCTCACTATTACTCCAACCTGTTGTCCAGCTCAGCTATGAATTCGTCGTGCACGAGCATGCCGCGTCCACCTCGTGAATACTTTCCTCCAGGAGACAGGAACGAACCGAATCGAATGGGCTACGGGATCTAGCAACATAAATCCTACTGAGCATTCTTGGATCAATTTAAATTGGCAGTGAATCTTCGCAGGAACCCTCCCCGCACACTGGAAGAATGGACGATGACGAAAAGTGGGACAGAGTTGAACAGCATGTAACACCTCCGTTTTTTATCCCGACCTGATCTGATCGTATAGCAGCCCAATATTTATTATGAACATGACCGTGAACCTAATGGGGCTGGTAATCGGAATTGACTGCCACGGAAGTTTTTACTTTCCAGTTCGTCCTGTGCAATACAATAATGCTGAATGTATGGTAATAAGGAACACCAACACAGTTTTACTAATTACGAACTTATGTTCTTCTCAAAATTCAAAAAGGAGATAGCCACTTCCTTCGTCATACATCTCTAATTGCGGCTAATCTCAGCACAGGCTTTCTTCATTTTCCATTATCGTCACACGCTAATCAATCACTGCATCCAACACTGCAATCCAAGGTTAGGCCGGCGCGGTAGACGCGAAACCAAATATCGGCACTAGTAACGTCGATGATCACTTTCATAATGATACTTCATCACTTTCCCGGTATTAATCTATTATTTAGGAGTCTAACCACGGCGATGGTGACACTCTTCTCGGTTAAAGACCCTGTATTTCTACAATGGCCTCCACACACCACCATTCCTGCCAACCACACTGGCGCAATTCAACACTCGCTCTCGCAGCACGTCACAATCGATTATTCGCCCTATCGACCTGTGCCGAGTGCAAAGTTATAGTAAGGGCCTACGGACCCCTTACAAGCAACGTCTCGGGCCATCTTGTTGACATCATGCCAAGGAGGACCCAAACATGTGACAATGCCACATGTAGGGTAACACGGAGTCTTACTTATCAGCAGATTTTGATTTCATAGATGTGAAAAGATGTGCATCTTTTGGTAAATTATTTGTTTTTATTTCACAGTACAGCTATTTATAGTTTCATAAGACATTTTGTCAGTCGTGCACCCGTTCAATTTAAGCCCACAGATACAGAGAACGCTGCAACTCTTAATTGGACTAGAATAAGTTTTTCAGTCTGCTGTGGAGTGTGCGCTGATATGAAACTTCCTGACAGATTAAAACTATGTGCCAGACCGAGGCTCGAACACGGGACCCTAGCCCATCGCGGGAAAGTGTTCCACCGACTGAGCTCCCCAAGGACGACTCACTACCCATCCTCACAGCTTTAGTTCCGCCAGTACCTCATCTCCTTCCTTCGTGCTTGAGTAGATCAGTCGGTTGAGCACTTGCCCGCGAAAGGCAAAGGTTCTGAGTTCGACTCTCGGTCCGGCCTAAAGTTTTAATCTTCCACAAAGGTTCATATCAGCACACGCTCTGCTGCAGAGTGAAAAACTCGTTCTGGAGGCATTCCCCAGGCTGTGGTTAAGCCTTGTCTCCTAACTTTTCTTCCAGGACTGTTAGTCCTGCAAGTTTTGCAGAAAACTTCCGTGGAGTTTAGATGCTAGTAGACGAGGTAATGGCGGAAGTAAAGCTGTGACGACGGGTCGTACTTGGGTGGCTCAGACGGTAGAGCAGCTGCCCGCGAAAGGTAAAGGTCGCGAGTGTGAGTCCAGCACATAGTTTGTATCTGCCAGAAAGATTTATTTGAGCAATTGATATTACTATCTGTACTCATCAGATCTACGGTATACGCTCAAATGTAGCTATAGACGTAGTGCTTTGAATTTCGTGTCGTGCTCCACTGAACACAGCAATCTACATCTAAATCCATACTCCGCAAGCCACTTACGGTGGGTGGCGGAGCGTACTTTGAGTACCACTGTCTCTACCTCATTTTTCCTGTTCTAGTTGCGAATGGTTTGCGGGGAGAACGATTGCTGGTAAGCCTCCGTGTGAGCTCGCATTTCTCTTACCTAATCTTCATGCTCTATTCCCGATATATACGTAGGAGGAAGCAACATATTGGTTGACTCTTCTGAGAACATACACTTTCGGAACTTGACCGAACGCCTCTCTTGCAGCTTCTACCCACTGAAGCTGGCTTAGCATATCCGTGACGCTTTCACACTTACTGAATGAAGCATTTTTCTACCTCTATACGGACAGTGCGTAAAATTTAACTATCGCAGACTTGCGTCGGCGCGATAACAGACATCATCGACCTCGGCTAATGTCAATGACATACTATGTTAATAAACAGTTTCACATATTATTCGTTCTGCTGTTTAAAGGTTTTCAGAAGTAATAAGAAATATTCTTATGAATATTTCGTCACGTATTTAGATATCAATCAGTGTTTAACCACATTCGTCTCAGAGTGTTTTAACAGTGTCAATAATAATCTCAAATTTGAGTGCTGAAAATCCACACACACACACACACACCAGTGCTCACGAGTGTCACAATCGCACCAGAGGCAAACTGTCTGGACGGAAAACGGCACCTGACGCTGTCGTTGGCCTCGCCAGCTGTAGAGCCAGCCCGAGCGGCGTGTGACAACGGGCGTGGCGCCCTGGGCTTTCTCCCGCCGTTTGGGTCATGCAGTACGCCGGAAGGCTCGCAAATCTCGGGGTCGTTGCGTCTTGTCTGTCCAGGATTGGCGCTGCAACCACTTTCGAGCTCCTCACCGCAGTGGGGTAGCGAAACGTGACACCGATTGCGACATACAGGAACACTGTCATTCCCACTTCTTTTCTCTCAGTTCACAGTGTCTAACTGATTTCGGGAATGGGCAGTGAATCCTCCCACGATCACGTGTCTCATAAATATAGACCAATGATCTAAATCTTTAATTACTCTTTTTATATTCTGCTAACGCACATGGTTCAAATGGCTCCTAGCAATATGGGACTTAATATCTGAGGTCATCAGTCCCCTAGAACTTAGAACTACTTAAACCTAACTAACCTAAGGATATCACACACATCCATGCCCGAGGCAGGATTCGAAGCTGCAGCCGTAAAGGTCGAGCAGTTCCAGACTGAAGCGCGAAGAACCGCTCGGCCACATCGGTCGCTAGCGCCCATGTTGGATTGTGGGTGAGTGACGTGGAGCTGTGGTTGAGACATAAGACAGTAGCTCCTCAGATGCGGTTTTCCGTGGTTCCCCTTAATCACTTCAATAGGACCCCAGGATGATTTCTATGAATACACTGTCTTATAAAAGTATCCGGATACCCTTATGTAATGCGGAAATGATCGCCAGAGGTCACTACAGGCGGATCCGCCTGTATAAAAGGAGGCGTGGGATATTGTGTTCTCAGCAGAGAATCAGGAGCACGAGAAGGGGGCGGTTATGAGAGCTCAGTCACTTCGAACGAGGATCTCACCTAAGTAACAAATCCGTCAGGGTTATTCCAGCCCCTCTCACACTGCCCAAGGTGATGTGATTGTGGACTGGAAACGGGAAGGAACAACCACACCTAAACCAAGACAAGGCAGACCTCATGTGCTGACGGCCAGGGTCCATCGAGCATTCCGGGGGGTGGTTGTAAGAAGTCGCATAAAGTTGATGGAAGCAACCACTCTCGAGTTCCACAGTGCTACCAGCACTCCAGCTAGCACGATTGTGCGTAGCGAGTTCAAAAGAGCGCGATAGATAGAACACATTTTACAGCATTGCGTACTGCGTATAGTAGAGCTAAATAAATGTAAATGTCGTGTGACTAGGGCCTCCCGTCGGGTAGACCGTTCGCCGGGTGCAAGTCTTTCGATTTGACGCCACTTCGGCGACTTGCGCGTCGATGGATATTAAATGATGATGATTAGGACAACACAGCACCCAGTCCCTGAGCAGAGAAAATCTCCTACTCAGCCAGGAATCGAACCCGGGCCCTTAGGATTGACATTCTGTCGCGCTGACCACTCAGCTACCGGGGGCGGACAAAATAGAGGTATAGTTCAGATACTATGACTGTATCAGCACAGATATGCACTCTGTCATAAAGCAGCGTCTGTGAGGCAATGGCGTGTGGTTAATAACATTCCTGAAATGGGTTGGCCTGCCCAGAGTCCCGACCTAAGCCCAGTGCAATACCTTTGTAATGAATTAGAGCGTCCACTACGCCACAGACCACAGCGTCCAAAATGACTGCATTCTCCGGTTTCTGCTCTTGAGGAAGAATGGGCTACCGCTCCTCCATACATTGAGACACCTAATCGAAAGTATCCCCAGCACAATTCAGGCCGTCATAAAGCCTAAGAATAGACAAACTCTACATTAACATCCACTAATCGGCGTTCGGATATTTTTGATCAGATAGTGTAGGTCACAACCGATTCCTTCTCAACCCTTCTCCATTCCCAACTTACGTCCCGAATTTAAAGACTTCTTCGATGTTTTGACGTTAGATCCCCATCTCCCTTCCTATCTTATAACGGCGTATAAGGTCGTTCGCATTGCATAGCCTTGTGAGGCCATTTGAAACGACACTCTAATGTATGAGTTAAACCAGCAGTACAGACGATTAGCATTACTTTGCCTTCTGCTAAAGACTTATTTCAGAATGTAGTATTTTAGTCTTCACGTGTAGAGGATTATTAGATTCCGAAATCGGTAACTCGCTCAGAATAACCCAAATCATATTCGGATAACTTCCAAATCCTGGAGACTGGACTATATTAGAACCCAGATCGAAAGTGTTAACACGACCGTAGGATGAAAGCACCACTTCGCCATACAAAATCAGTTGGTACATATACGGTACTAACTAATAGGAAATATCGATGGAAGAGCCGCCTGGCCGGCCGCGGTGGTCTAGCGGTTCTAGGCACTCAGTCCGGAACCCCGCGACTGCTACGGTCGCAGGCTCGAATCCTGCCTCGGGCATGGATGTGTGTGATGTCCTTAGGTTAGTTAGGTTTAAGTAGTTCTAAGTTCTAGGGGACTGATGACCACAGATGTTAAGTCCCATAGTGCTCAGAGTCATTTGAACCATTTTTGAAGAACCGCCTGACATGCCATGTGAAAAGATTGCCTTATGCGCTTCAGACTTTGAATAAATGAATTCCAAGACAAAAAATAATGACTGCTGGTGTTTCCTTAGACAAAAGTTATCTATATTCGTGGTGTTCAAAAAAATCTAAACGGATAAAATTGATGTACCAAAGCTACACTGATGATGCAAAACATTCTGGCCACCTGCCTAATAGCCTGTTGGTCCATCTTGGAACGTAATACAGCAACAGTTCTGCGTGCCATGGATTCGAAAAGTCCTTGGTAGGTTTCCAGATGAATCTGACACTAGATGGCTACGCTCAGCTCACACAATTCCCTTAAAGTACGGGCCGGTGGTGTGTGGGTGCGGAGCTGGTGTCCGATAGCGTACGCTCCATCGGGTTAAGATCAGACGAATGTAACGGCCAAGACATCCGCTTGAGTTCACTACCATGCTCCTCAAAGCAGTACAGCACGATTTTGGCCTTTTGCAGGGACAGTTATCCTGCTAGAAGATACCATCGCCGCCGGGGATTCCATTAAGCATAAAGCATAAAGCAAAGCGGGTTGTCCGTAATAATGTTCACGTAGTCCACAGCCGTCGTGGAGCCTTCAATTACTACCACAAGTCCCATAGAAGCCCAGATGAATGAACCCCCCACCTCCCCCATATCATAATACTGTCCCCATCGTGGCGCGCTGCAAATTTCAAATTTCGAGTACCTGTTCGCCTGTATTACGGCATGTCTGGATGCGACCATCGATCTTGTCTAACACGAATCACGATTCATCGGACGAGGCAACTCATTTCGATTGATCCACGATACAATCTCAATTATCCCTAGCCCACCGTAATCGTAATTGACGATGATGTGGATCAACATGGGAACACATAGGGGTCGTCAGCTGCGGAACACTATTTTCAGCACCGTGCGCTAAACTCTGTGCTCCGAAATACTTGCGTCTGTGTCAGCATTTTTACATTCTGCGTCAGCATCCACAGGTCGCCACCTATACCGGTTTACAGAGCTAGAAAACGTACGACCCCTACGTTTTGTGGTGAAGCATGAATGTCGAACATATTGTCACCTACTAGTGGTTTCATCATCCTTCAACCACTATTCATAGATGTTCACGACAGCAGCGCGTGAACAGCCGAGATGCTCGTCCCAGGCGACGGACCATAACAAGATGCCCTTTGTCAAGGTCGTTTAATCAGTGGGTTTCCCCATTTGCGGCCCATATCGTCGCTAGAATGATTCCCCATTTGCCTCTGTTCCACTTACGCATAGTTTCCCTAACGTGTCACGTTCATACAACGCCACCAGGTGCCCTTCAGTCTTGCAAAGGGCAGTGGTCATAATGTTTTGCCTCTTCAGTGTTTATCCCGTACATAAACGCACATTACCTTGTTTCAGACTTTTTTAAGTCTGAAGCTTCAGTGCTGTCTTAATTTTGTTCTGCGTTTAGTGTTGCGTCGTCAGCGAAGTCTTTTTCCCCGTGAGTGCGCATATGTGCAGGACATTATTGGAGGGATGTTATTCTCCATATGTGCTTGACATTGTCAAGCTCAGGGGCGATCTAAATCAGTGCAGAAACAGAAGCACAACTTCATACAGACAAGATCGCTATTGCACAGCCTTTATTGTGACGAACGTCTTCAGCAAACTACGTTGCCATCATCAGATCTTTATTTTGCTAATGTACGAACATGACTTTGTCTGATCAGTGCAATATGTATGTTGTTTTATGTAATATTTATTTTAGGCTTGGCTTGCCGAAATACTGTTGCTCTCATGTTCATGAAATAGCGTTCTGTGATATGATACGATATAAGATGCAATTGGTCAAGATTCAGTGAAATGTAGTGCAAAAGATGTTGATCTACTCTTTACAGATCTGATGATGGCAATGTAGCATGCTGAAATCGGTCATCATAATAAAGGCTGTACAATAACGATCTACGCTGTATGAAGTTGTACCTCAGTTTCTGTGTTAATTTCCAGTTTACACAGGCTTGTGATAGCTGAATGGCCAACTTGGCCGAAAAATCTCCAGAATTGTCAAAGCCTGGCCTTGCTCAAGGAACTGTTCCCTTACTCCTCCCTTCATACAAGCCTCGGAGACTCAAGATCGGAAACGATCTTCTCACGAAGACAAGTCCAGCATTTTATAGTTGCACCATTTCGTTGAGTGACTGCATAGCTGTCGAACATTACTGCAGACAGACAGCATCTGTCACTCTGTCCAGGCGTATCGTCCATTTTCTCTCTGAATTTAAATTCCTTTACAGAATATATTAGGGCTTCCTGAGTAGTAATGCCTCCGAACTTTTTTATGTGACATCTCTTAAAGCTTCTGAAACAAAACAAACGTTATTAACATTCTGCATCTAAATTATTCGTGCTTACATATTTGCCGTTAGAGAGCTCCGAATTGTAGCGTGGACATGACAGTGTGTAACGTAACTATATCGGTGCTTCAGAAACAGCCTGCTATAATCGAGTTTCGAATTCGAGGAGTTCGTCCACGTATGGAGCACCCTCTCCTTCCTCATGACAATGCCTGATCACACACGAGAGCTGCGACACCTATATCAAACATCCTCCATACAGACCGGACTTGGCCCCACTTGATTTTCATCTGTTTCCAAAACTTAAACGACACCTTCAAGAACTTCACTTTGATAGTGATAAAGCGGCGCGAGCAGAGGTGAAGTTGTGGCTCTGTTAACAAAGTCAAGCATTCTACAGTGACGGTATCAACAAATTGGTCTCTCAGTGGGAGAGTCGTGTTCGTTGTCAACGTGACTATGATGAGAAATAAATATGTAGACATGAAAAATAAAGATGTAGAATGTTAATAACGTTTGTTATACCGGGTGATCAAAAAGTTAGTATAAATTTGAAAACTGAATAAATCACGGAATAGTGTAGATAGAGAGGTACAAATTGACACACATGCTTGAAATGACATGAGGTTTTACTGGAACCAAAAAACTGCAAACGTTCAAAAAATGTCCGACAGATGGCGCTTCATCTGATCAGAAAAGCAATAACTAGCATAACAAAGTAAGACAAAGCAAAGATGATGTTCTTTACAGGAAATGCTCAATATGTCCACCATCATTCCTCAACAATAGCTGTAGTCGAGGAATAATGTTGTGAACAGCACTTTAAAGCATGTCCGGAGTTATGGTGAGGCATTGGCGTCGGATGTTGTCTTTCAGCATCCCTAGAGATGTCGGTCGATCACGATACAATTGCGACTTCAGGTAACCCCAAAGCCAATAATCGCACGGACTGAGGTCTCGGGACCTGGGAGGCCAAGCATGACGAAAGCGGCGGCTGAGCACACGATCATCAACAAAAAACGCGCGCAAGAGATCTTTCACGCGTCTAGCAATATGGGGTGGTTCTAATAAACCCCATGTCATTGCAAGCATGTGTGTCGATTTTTACATCTCTATTTACATGGCTAAGCCATGTCCCTCAATATCCTTTCTTTCAGGAGTGCTAGTTCTGCAAGGTTCGCAGGAGAGCTTCTGCAAAGTTTGGAAGGTAGGAGACGAGGTACTGGCAGAAGTAAAGCTGTGAGGACGGGGCGTGAGTCGTGCTTGGGTAGCTCAGTTGGTAGAGCACTTACCCGCGAAAGGCAAAGGTCCCGAGTTCGAGTCTTGGTCCAGCACAAGGTTTTAATCTCCCAGGAAGTTTCAGGGATCAGACAGTTTGTTGGTAGGATTGTGGAGCTATATGGTGTTAGATGTCTACCCACTGGTCATACAGTTCGCGTAAATAAAGGGCCATCGATCTGCGGACGTGATGATGGCGCCCGATAGCGACCCAAACGGGCGAATTTGGTCGCCGAGACATCAACTTGATTTCACTACAATGCTCTTCAAACCACTGCAGCATAGTTCTGGGTCCGAGATACGGACAGTTATACTGCTGAAAGATGACATCGTCGTTGGGGAAGACATCAAGCAGAAGGAATGGAGGTGGTTCGCAGCTGTCAGCGTGTCTTAGATCACTACCATAGGTCCCAACAAGCGCAGGAGAATGTCTCCCATAGCATAATACTGTTCCCACCAGCCTGCATCCGTGGCGCACTGCACGTTTCGAGCCACCGTTCACCTCGATGACGGCGTTTGTGGAGACGACCGTCGACCTGTTGTGGTTGGCAGGAGAGCCAACACCGTCTTACTAGAGGAGGCCGAAAGGCACGCGTTTTAGCTCACGCAGGCTGGCGTGAGGTCTGGAACAGGACAAGGAAATTAGAATTTAGAAAAACGGACGTAGCTGGTGGAATACTTAACTTTAATCCATTAATGATGAACGTCGCTCTTGACGGTACATGATTCACAATATCAATAGTAACTGGATATGGCGCCTTGCTAGGTCGTAGCAAATGACGTAGCTGAAGGCTATGCTAAACTATCGTCTCGGCAAATGAGAGCGTATTTTGTCAGTGAACCATCGCTAACAAAGTCGGTTGTACAACTGGGGCGAGTGCTGAAAGTCTATCTAGGCCTGCCGTGTGGCGGCGCTCGGTCTGTAATCACTGATAGTGGCGACACGCGGGTCCGACGTATACTTCCGGACCGCGGCCGATTTAAAGGCTACCACCTAGCAAGTGTGGTGTCTGGAGGTGACACCACAGACCTAATGTAGCAAAAATGTGATTTACTCGGAGAGCCGAGACGTTTCCATTGACGACGGTCGAATCCCGATGATTCTGTGCCCACTACAATCGTAATTAACGATGTGGCTGGATGAGCATGTAAACACATAGGAGTGGTCTGCTGCGGAGCTCCATGTTCAACAATGTACGATGAACTGTGTACTCCGAAACACTTATGGGTGCACCAACATTGTGCTCTTTCGGCAGAGATGTCATAGATCACCATCTCTTCTACTTTACAGAGCAGACAACCGTCCGAACCCCACGTTCTATGAAGAGTCGTGGACATCCAACCATTCAGTGCCTAGTGATAGTTTCACTGTCCATCTACGTCTTTCTGTGGATGTCCATGACAGAGGCACGTGAACATTCGACCAGATTCGCCGTTTTCGATATACTCGTTCACAGGCTCTGCCTTTCGTTAAATTCGCTTATCTCAATGGATTTCCCCATCCGCAGCACATATCTTCGCTAGGGTGATCACCGTCCGTGTCTGTTCCGCTTACACTTTTTAGTACCGCGTCACGTGCCGACAACGACACCTGGCGACATCAAACGTCGCGGTGGGCAGTGATCATAATACTCTGGCTTCTCAGTATGCACAGCCCACTTCTAGGTGACGACTGCAGTCACGGTTTAGTGCTGTCTTAAGACAGTGTTGATACTATCGCACTAACTGTAGATGCAGTCTGTCTGACCAGAGCTGTGCGTTCGCTTATATCCATGTACGGCGGATTGATGGTCACTTGGAAACTATTTGTGTGACGTGAGGACTATGTTGTGCCTCTCTGGACGATGGCCGTGTCGAGTGGCTCCCTTTCTGTGTATGGCTGGAGGACACCGCAGGAACCATTCATTAAGTCTCTTTCACTGGCTTAGGATAACCGTGGAAAACTTAAATGTGGATGGTCTAACGCAAATTTAAATGCCGCTCCACCCGAACGCAGTATCTCTGATAGGATATCCCAACATAGCACCTACTAATAAGAAAACACTCCACCGGTATAGAAGTTTAGCACGCCTCCTTGACGTGTCTGCAAGGGAATAATACAAATTTCATGGGTGCGAAGGGAAGAAGTTGAGTGTTTAACGGTCATTAGAGGTGGTGCACAAGCTCGGATTAAGGAAGGATGGAGAAGGAAATCGGTCGTGTCGTTTCAAATAAACCATTTGTCTTAAGCAAAAAATGGTTCAATTGGCTCGGAGTACTATGGGACTTAACATCTGAGGTCATCAGTCCCCTAGAACTTAGAACTACTTAAACCTAACTAACCTAAGGACATCACACTCATCCATGCCCGAGGCAGGATTAGAACCTGCGACCGTAGCGGTCGCGCGGTTCCAGACTGAAGCGCCTAGAACCGTTCGGCCACAACGGCCGGCTGTCTTAAGCAATTTAAGGAAATTATTACTCAGTGAAGGATTCGCCATCTTAACGTATCTACGTCGACAAGTGCAGGGTGTTTCCGTGATGGTGATGTAAGCCTTCAGGCATGGTGGAGGATGGCAGATGTACCAATCTGAAACTCCAGTAACGCACTGCAGATGACGTGACATGGTAACTTACGCAGTCAGTCCTGACGTGCAGGCAATTTGTTTTTACGAGTTGAAGAGCATCATTGATCATTTCTAGAGACATGGCACTGCACACGGATACAGTATTCCCAGATACGATTTTGGTACATGTGTATGGGAGCTCATAGGTTGTATCGGTTCAAGTATGCACCTAGAAGACAACCGACGCTCACCGTATTTACAGATGAATTCCAGGCCTAGGGGATACAGGGAAGCGATATCGCAATTCAAAAACCGAGAAAGACAACGGAATACATTGATCAGGCGGAACATCATAATCACCTACCTAACAGATGGCATATCCACCTTTGGCACGAATAACAGCAGCGGCGCGTCGTGGCATGGAAGCAGTGGGCCATTGGTAGGACGCTGGAGGGACTTGGCACCACATCTACACACACCATCACCTAATTCCCGTAAATTCCGGGAATCCCAGATTATTCGATAGGGTTCATATCTGGAAAGTTGGGGAGCCAACACATCTATTGGAACTCGCCACTGTGTTCGTCGAACCACTCCATCACACTCCTGGCCCTGTGAAACTGCGCATTATCTTGCTGAAAAATGCCAGTTCCATCGGAAAACATTATAGTCATGATCGTATGTGGTCTGCATGATCGTATGTGGTCTGCAAGCAGTTTACGATACCTATTGGCCTTCATGATGCCTTGCACGAGCTCCACTGGACCCATGGATGTCCACGACAATGTTCCCCAGAGCATAATGGATCCTTCGCCAGCTTGTCTCTGTCTCGCAGTACAGGTGGCAAGGAGCTGCTCCCTTGGAAGACGACGGATTCACACCCTTAGGCAAGAACGTATCGGATTCATGAGACCATACAACGCTCTGCCATTGCACCAACGTCCAGTGTCGATAGGCATGTGCCCATTTCAATCGAAGTTGCCAATGTCTTGGTGTTAACATTGACACATGCAGGGGTCGTCGGCTGCGGAGGCCCATCGTTAGGAGTGTTCGCTGCACTGTGTGTTCAGACACGCTTGTACTCTGCCCAGCATTAAAGTCTGATGTTTGTTCCGCCACAGTTCTCCGCCTGTCCTGTTTTACCAGTCTGTCCAGCATACGACGTCCAGTATCTGTAATGAGGGATCGTCGCTCAACCCCACATCTGGACTTGGTTTCACCTTGATTACGCCACATGCGTGAAACACTCACCACAGCACTCCTCGAACACCCGACAAATAGTGCAGTTTCCGAAATGCTCGTGCCGAACCTCCGGGCCATCACAATCTGCCCTCGGTCGTGCTCCTTCCGTATTCTACACACGGACAGCGTGTGTCTGACCATCAGTCATTCCTCGCCCAGTGACGCTGCTATTGCCTGGACGGGTCTATATCGGTAGTAAGTCGGTGGTCATATAGTTCCGGCTGGGAAAAAAGGTGAAGCACCCAGAAGACAGGTTGGATGTCACTGCAACTTCGTACACATAGAATATGCGGATATGTAAATCACTAGACTTCAAACTCACTGTGATACGAACTGGTATGACATGGGCATACAAAAACTGCCACAGCGTCTACAAAAATGCATTGACAGAAATGGTGATTATGTCGAAAAATAGCTAAATATTCTAGCTGTAAACTGATGTAAACCATTTTAGAAATAAACAGGTCTATGGACTTATAAAAAAAAACAGGAGACCTTACTTTTGGGATTACCCTCGTAGATAGAACAGCCACCAGAGTGCATTAGTGTTGTTCGTGTTTAGTGTTTTTACCCGGCCTCGTGGAGTATATAAGTGGTGTGTAAAGCGTCAAATGTTGAGTGATTACTGTAAGTGATACGGAGATGCTGTTTAAGACAGCATTATCAGCACCTGGCATGTTTAAAAGGAGCCCTATTGTGGGTCTCCATTTGGCTGCCTGGTCGAATCGTACAATATCCAGATTTGTGGGGCATTGGGATGTGACAGTAGCCCGATCCTGGACTGCATGGGAAAGTGGGGGCAGGCATACTCGCCATCAGTGTTCCGCTCGACAACGTCTGACCTCCACAAGCACATCATAACTCTTTCACATTTGTACCTGCCGTCCGAGAACTAGTACTGAACTCCATGCAAGACATTGTGCCATGCTGTACCACTGGTCAAAGACTAGTAGCAGGAATTACGATCCCATACGTAGGCTGTCACTAACACAGCACAAGCGACAGAGTTTGCAATGATCCTGTGACCCGGAAGTATGGATTGCTGATGAATATATGAATATCGTTCCAGTGTTTTGAGCGATGAATCGCGGCTCTGCACTAGCCCGAACGAACATTGTCAGTGAGTATGGCGTCGACATGGGGAATATTCCCATTCTTGCAGTGTTCTACAGATGCACTGTGGTGTTAATGCCTCGGTGTGCCCCTTTATATCCCTTACGGGGTGACAATTATTGAACAATATAAAAAACGTAAATTAGTTACAAACTACGGCGTGCACACACTTTATTCAACACGTAAAAGTCACTACAGATATTCGGATTTAGGTCATGATATGTTAGATATACCTGCCATCATTGGCAATAATGTGGCGCAGACGAACAGCGAAATCCTGCATGACTCGCGGAAGTGTCGGAACATAGATGCTGTCGATGACCTCCTGAATAGCTGTTTTCAGCTCAGCAATGGTTTTGGGGTTATTGCTGTACACCTTGTCTTTAAGGTGCCCCACAAAACGGAGTCGCAATCATCTTCCAAAACCTTCACGTTCCGTTCGGTAGTCACCGTGCCATCAAGGAATATAACACCGATTATTCCGCGACTGGACGTTGCACACCACACAGTCACCCATTGTGTGTGAAGAGGCTTCTCAGTCGCGTAATGTGGATTCTCAGTCCCCCAAATGCGCCAAGATTGCTTATTGACTAACCCATCCTAATGAAAGTAGGCTTCGTCGCTAAACCAAACCATGCAGCGCATACTGGTTCCCATCATGCCCCGCAGCCAACCGTGCACTTTGAACGTCCTAATACAAACCGTTCAGAAGTTATGACGATTTTATTTCATATAGTTCAATAATTTTCAACCTGTATCTTATTCTTACGATATCTACGTCAGCCATATGTTGTAGGTACCATAGTTGTTGCGCGTAGTACTTCCGAAATCGGCTCTCCACACAGCGACGACGTCATTGTCAGCGAATAGTAATAGTGTTTCTGATAGTAAGTGATAAATCGTTTACGTATGTTGAGAACATCATCGAGCACATAACCAAATGGTTCAAATGGCTCTGAGCACCATGGGACTTAACATCTGAGGTCATCAGTCCCCTAGAACTTAGAACTACTTAAACCTAACTAACCTAAGGGTATCACACATCCATGCCCGAGGCAGGATTCGGACCTGCGACCGTAGCAGTCGCGTTGTTCCGGACTGAAGCGTCTACAACCTCTTGGCCACCGGGGCCGGCTGGCACATAACGCTTCACTCAGACACTCTAGACGTTATATTCACACAACTAAGAAAATACTCAGTACCAGTCGACAATGTGTCGAACACGTTTCGTAAATGTGGGAATACGGGATCAAATAATTGTACCTATCGTATGTGAAGAAGGCGTGTCGTGTTTCACGCGAGGGGACAGTTCATGAAACCCGTGAAACAAATGTTTGGTGAAGTATAGCCATTATGCTGGAAAGCAACAAGTACCATTCCCTTAACATAGTGTATCAGCGTTTTACCATGAAAGTTCTTGTGCCCGTACTTTTGGATTCATCCTCGTAATTGTCCTTTATGAATTCTTGCAAGTAGTGTCACTTGTCTTCTGTAACGAATAACGCAACATACACCTACATAATTTCAGTATTCTGAAAAATTTCAAACTCTTTTCGTTGACAGCATCGCAACCGCATCGAATTGTTTACTCGAAGCCTGAAATTTGTTGCTTGATTCTCAGGTTCCATATAATAAAAGTTACTATTCTGTGCAAAGACATTTGATCAACCTCGACCATTAGTTCTTATGAAACTGTTTCATTTCCAGGGAAAAAGTAGCAACCGTAAGAGCCCGAATATGACAGTGTTTTCAAATTCACATCTGTCCATCCTGATCTATATTTTCCTCGACATCCTGCATCACTTCGTGCAGATACACGGACGGCTGTTTCGACAAGACCACGATGTAGTGCTTCGCTCGAACTACCCCCAAGCAATCCTCCCTTTCATCGCTAATGACATCTTTGTTGGTGGTGCTTTACACCCAAACAATATTAATCAAATACAGACATACTAAAAAAAAATGGTGAAGTTCTGGCAGCCACGACAGTGTCACGTACCCCTTTTAAGTTTCCACATGCATTGTACATTAATTAATTTCCCTGCCGAGAAGAAATTAATATTATAGGAAACATAAGCTATACATTTATTAGAGCTTGCGACCTTCTGTCGTCTCTCTGTATCCGCACAGTACAGTATTAGAGACATGTAGCCCCGAATAAGCGACAAAAAGGAAGAAATATAAATGGTATTTTCAAAAGAGAGTGCTGAAGACAAACAAGAAAACCGTGGCAGATTGTTTATAACAGCAAGCGAACATATTACATTCAACTGTTGACAGTACGTGGATACCGAAACCGCTGGGACTACCGAAAGTTTCTGACTCCAGCTTTGTGTTGCGACAGGCTCTGATATTATCTGACTTCTTGGGAAGCAGTCCGATTACGCGGATGGAGGTTGATTAACAGTATGTTTCGATATTACTGTCCTTGACGAAGAAAAGTTTTCGTTACACATTGCAGCATCCTTGTACAATGCAGCTTCAGTTTGGGTTCCCTATACAGGCTACAAATGTAGATTTTTTATTGGTGACTGAGGACAATGTACTGAACAACATTACATCAGTATTTACTTCGTTTACAGATGAATAATCATAGTCATTAGAAATAGTATATTTTTAGGTTGTTTAGTACCTCCATGCACATGTAGCAAGAGCAAGCCATTAATACTATTTTTCCCTGGGAGGCAGGTCAGGTACTGTAGTATGGACGCGTGAGACACAAAACGGGAAATCTATACTGACAGGTGTAGTCCACTTACTGGTACAGTTACGGCCGTGCAGAAAACATCAGGTAGAAAATTACGTGACGTATTTGCGGGAAGACTGTTAGACGCAGAGATAAAAACGACTAACGCAACTACCAATGATCACAATATCTGCACTTATACTGCTAATATCCGTATATTATGAAACCGATGGTTACAGGTACTTCCATTGCATGGACTTAGACACAGTCACATTACATTCTATCTAGGAAGGCAGAACTATTATCTGAGAATCTGCGAGCAGCGTGACTCTGACATTGATTCGTCTTCGGCATCCTACCTCAATAACAAACGTAGAATATGCCACACTACTTAAACGTTCAAAGAAAGATTCATTTCGTAAATATGTTGCAGTAGATATTGTATACTGTAAAGAACGTAGACAAGAGCTTAATCATTACAGTTTTACCATTAACTCTTTTCATTGATTTACATTGTTTTAATTAATTAATACGATAATTAATTTTAACATCGTCTTAGTGAATGATGCTAAGTACAATCACAGTATGATAAAGACTCTCCCCTCCTCTGCATCGTATAAATACTCCGTATAAAAGATATTAGCAAGTGATTTGAATTAAAAATTGAAAAGGCTTATCGTTCTTACAATTCCTATACAAATAACCGTTGATAGCTGCTTTTTGGATAACTGTATGAGAATCCATTGCTTCTTAGTTTTCCTCAATGTACTGATTCGACACTGCGTTTATATAGTGGAGCTACATAGAACCTGCGGTACTATACACAAGATTAGGACCTCTGCATTCACAGACAGCAGTAGTTCTTGTGGGGTTTGAAACCCATTGTCACTGACAAGGCGTAACACCATCACACTCGTCTCCGGTTACCATCGGTTACGATCTTTTACGACCGTTATTCTTACGCCGTGTTACATACCAGTGAAAGGTACACCATTCCTTGTAGACACAATGGACAATCCGCTTTGTTCCACCAACTAATCGGGAAACTTCTTTCACGATATAGTGGTGAGCAGGTGAAAACATGTTAGCTTCTAAAAAAAATGGTTCAAATGCCTCCGAGCACTATGGGACTTAATATCTGTGGTCATCAGTCCCCTAGAACTTAGAACTACTTAAACCTAACTAACCTAAGGACACCACACACATCCATGCCCGAGGCAGGATTCGAACGTGCGACCGTAGCAGTCACGCGGTTCCGGACTGAAGCGCCTAGAACAGCACGGCCACCGCGGCCGGCTGTTAGTTTCTTTCTACCACAGTAGCACATCTTGACAGAAAATCCTAGGAAGTTCTGGTCTTACGTTAAACAGTAAGTGGCTCCAAACAGCATATCCCGACACTCCGGGATGATGATGGCATTGAAACAGAGGATGACACGCGTAAAGCTGAAATACTAAACACCTTTTTCCAAAGCTGTTTCACAGAGGAAGTCCGCACTGCAGTTCCTTCTCTAAATCCTCGCACAAACGAAAAAACGGCTGACATCGAAATAAGTGTCCAAGGAATAGAAAAGCAACTGAAATCACTCAACAGAGGAAAGTCCACTGGACCTGACGGGATACCAATTCGATCCTACACAGAGTACGCGAAAGAACTTGCCCCCCTTCTAACAGCCGTGTACCGCAAGTCTCTAGAGGAACGGAAGGTTCCAAATGATTGGAAAAGAGCACAGGTAGTCCCAGTCTTCAAGAAGGGCCGTCGAGCAGATGCGCAAAACTATAGATCTATATCTCTGACGTCGATCTGTTGTAGAATTTTAGAACATGTTTTTTGCTCTCATATCATGTCGTTTTTGGAAACCCAGAATCTACTCTGTAGGACTCAACATGGATTCCGGAAACAGCGATCGTGTGAGACCCAACTCGCTTTATTTGTTCATGAGACTCAGAAAATATTAGATACAGGCTCCCAGGTAGATGCTATTTTTCTTGACTCCCGGAAGGCGTTCGATACAGTTCCGCACTTTCGCCTGATAAACAAAGTAAGAGCCTACGGAATATCAGACCAGCTGTGTGGCTGTATTGAAGAGTTTTTAGCAAACAGAACACAGCATGTTGTTATTAATGGAGAGACGTCTACAGACGTTAAAGTAACCTCTGGCGTGCCACAGGGGAGTGTTTGGGACCATTGCTTTTCACAATATATATAATTGACCTAGTAGATAGAGTCAGAAGTTCCATGCGGCTTTTCGCGGATGATGCTGTAGTATGCAGCATTAGAAAATTGTAGCGAAATGCAGGAAGATCTGCAGCGGATAGGCACTTGGTGCAGGGAGTGGCAACTGACCCTTAACATAGACAAATGCAATGTATTGCGAATACATAGAAAGAAGGATCCTTTATTGCATGATTATATGATAGCGGAACAAACACTGGTAGCAGTTACCTCTGTAAAATATCTGGGAGTATGCGTGCGGAACGATTTGAAGTGGAATGATCATATAAAATTAATTGTTGGTAAGGCGGGTACCAGGTTGAGATTCATTGGGAGACTCCTTAGAAAATGTAGTCCATCAACAAAGGAGGTGGCTTACAAAACACTCGTTCGACCTATACTTGAGTATTGCTCATCAGTGTGGGATCCGCATCAGATCGTGTTGACGGAGGAGATATATAAGATCCAAAGAAGAGCGGCGCGATTCGTCACAGGGTTATTTGGTAAGCGTGATAGCGTTACGGAGATGTTTAGCAAACTCAAGTGGCAGACTCTGCACCGCGGTGTAGCTTGCTGTCGAGAGGTTTCGAGAGGGTGCGTTTCTGGATGAGGTATCGAATATATTACTTCTCCCTATTTATACCTCCCGAGGAGATCACGAATGTAAAATTAGAGAGATTAGAGCGCGCACGGAGGCTTTCAGACAGTCGTTCTTCCCGCTAACCATACGCGAATGGAACAGGAAACGGAAGTAATGACAGTGGCACGTAAAGTGCCCTCCGCCACACACCGTTGGGTGGCTTGCGGAGTATAAATGTAGGTGTATATGTAGATGTAGATGCAGATCTCAACGTCGACCTACCCTACTACACTAGTTCCATACAATCAACTGATGCATAAATACGACTTCACTGTCACCTGGTACCAGTCCTACACTCCTACAGCGCTCCTAAATGTGCTCGTTTAAGAGAGTGGCAAATACACGGCCCACTCCCATTAATGTGACAACCTGTCAAAGGCTTGAATAACCACATTTTGCAGCGCGGACGTGCTTGAAGTTAGTGAGATTCTGGAAGGTACCGACAGCGATGTGGAGCCATGCCGACTCCATTGCTTGCGGATCCATGGCGCGAACGTACCGATCGAGATAGTCCCACAAATTTTCGATTGTGTTTATATGGGGAGTTTAGTGGCCGGGATGTACGGTAAAGTCTTCCTGGTCCTTCGAGCGACGCACGTACACTGCGAGGTGTGTGATACGTTGCATTGTGATATTGATAGATGCCATTGTGCCGAGGAAAAACAAACGGTATATGGGGATGGACGTGGTCCCCAAGGATAGAGACATAGTTGTGTTGCTCACCCATCAAGAGGAAATCATACAGGGAATGCAACGGAGACATTCCTCAGACAATAACGTTTCCACCTTGTTTCCTTTCAGACGTTTCACGCCGTACACGCCGACTGCCATCTGTTCGACGGAACATAAAAACGTGTTTCATCTGAAGAGACCGCCAGACGCCACTCAGCTGCGGTACTTGTAGGCAAATTCTAGCCTTCGTCGACGATGAACAGCAGTCGGCATGGGTACATGAACCAGTCGCCTACTGCGGACGCCCATACGCAGCAACGTACGCTGAACGGTCTTTGAGAAGACATTATTGGTAGCTTCTTGGTTTATCTGCGTGGTCAGTTGCACAACAGTTACACCTCTATTCGCCCGTACACATCTCCGCAGCCATCGTTCACCGCTGTCATCTATGGCCCGTGGTACAAAGCTGTTGTGTCGGCGCCGGTTAAGGATCTACACTACTGGCCATAAAAATTGCTGCACCAAGAAGAAATGCAAATGATAAATGGGTATTCATTGGACAAATATATTATACTAGAACTGACATGTGATTACATTTTCACGTAACTGTGGTGCATAGCTCCTGAGAAATCAATACCCAGAACAACCACCTCTGGCCGTAATAACGGCCTTGATACGCCTGGGCATTGAGTCAAACAGAGCTTGGATGGCGTGTACAGGTACAGCTGCCCATGCAGCTTCAACACGATACCACAGTTCATCAAGGGTAGTGACTGGCGTATTGTGACGAGCCATCATAGAGCAGAAGTTTCCAATTGGTGAGAGACCTGGAGAATGTACTGGTCAGGGCAGCAATCGAACGTTTTCTGTATCCAGAAAGGCTCGTACAGGACCTGCAACACGCAGTCGTGTATTATCCTGCTGAAATGTAGGGTTTCTCAGGGATCGAATGAAGGGTAGAGCCACGGGTCGTAACACATCTGAAATGTAACGTCCACTGTTCAAAGTGCCGTCAATGCGAACTAGAAGTGACCGAGACGTGCAACCAATGGCACCCCTTACCATCACGCCGGGTGATACGCCAGTATGGCGATGACGAATACACGCTTCCAATCTGCATTCACCGCGATGTCCCCATCTGTTGACTCAGGGATCGAGACGTGGCTGCACGATCCGTTACAGCCAAGCGGATAAGACGCCTGTCATCTCGACTGCTAGTGATACGATGCCGTTGGGATCCAGCACTGCGTTCCGTATTACCCTCCTGAACCCATTGATTCCATATTCTGCTAACGGTCATAAGATCTCGACCAACGCGAGCAGCAATGTCACGATACGATAAACCGCAATCGCGATAGGCTACAATCCGACCTTTATCAAAGTCGGAAACGTGATTGTACGCATTTCTCCTCCTTACACAAGGCATCACAACAACGTTTCACCAGGCAAAGCCGGTCAACTGCTGTTTGTGTATGAGAAATCGGTTGGAAACTTTCCTCATGTCAGAACGTTGTAGGTGTCGCCACCGGCGCCAACCCTGTGTGAATGATCTGAAAAGCTAATCGTTTGCATATCATACCATCTTCTTCCTGTCGGTTTAATTTCTCGTCTGTAGGACATCATCTTCGTGGTGTAGCAATTTTAATGGCCAGTAGTATACATCTACATGGATACTCTGCAAATCACACTTACGTGCCTGGCAGAGTGTTCATCGAACCACCTTCACAATAATTCTCCATTATTCCATTCTCGAACATCGCACGGAAGAAAAGAACAGCTATATCTTCCCGTGAGGCACTGATTTCCCTTACTTTATTATGATAATTGTTTCCCCCTATGTATTTTCGCATTCTGGAAGAAAGTAGCTGATCGAAATTTCGTGAGAAGATCCCGCCGTAACGAGAAATGCCTTTGTTTTAATTATGTTCATCCCAAATCCTGTATCATATCTGCACACTTTCTCACCTATTTCTAAGTAATCCAAAACGTGCTGCCCGTCTATGAACTTTCTCAATGTACTCCGTTAATCCTGTGTGGTAAGGATCCCACAACGCACAGCAGTACTCCAAAAGAGGACGAACAAACGTAGTGTAGGCAGTCTCTTTAGTAGATCTGTTGTATTTTCTAACTGTTCTGTCTTTGGTTCATCTTCCCCACAACTTCTTCCGCGTGTTCTTCCAATTTAAGTTGTTCGTAATTCTGATTCCTAGGTATCTGGTTGAATTTACGACCTTTAGATTTAATTGATTCATCGTGTAACCGAAGTTTAACGGATTCCTTTTGGCTCTCACGTGAATGACCACACACTGTACATAATTTAGGGTCAATTGCTGATTTTTCGCACTATATACATACGTTTTCTAAGTCCTTTGGCAATTTGGTATGATTTTCTGATGACTTTACTAGACGATAATCGCCAAGGTCAATTGCAGACGACCTAAGACGTCTGCTCAGACTGTCTCCTAAGGCGTTTATACAGATAAGGAACAGCAGAGATCCTATAACACTACCATCGGGAACTCCAGAAATCACTTCTGTTTTACTCGATGACTTTCCGTCAGTTACGACGAATTGTGATCTCTTTGGCGGGAAATCACGAATGCAGTAGTATAACTGAGACGATACTCCATAAGCATGCAATTTCATTAAAAGTCGCTTGTGAATTAAAGTGTCAAAAGCCTTCTGGAAAACTAAAAATACAGAATCAATTTGAAATCCCTTCTCGATAGCACTCAATACTTCGTGTGAGTGAAGAGCTAGTTGTGTCTCACCAGAACGATGTTTTCTAAATCCGTGTTGATTGTGTGTCAATGGACTGTTCCCTTCGAGGCAATGCAATATGTTCGAACACAACTTTCCAGTCTTTGGGCATGGATCTTTCGTCGAACGGGCAGTTTTATATGATTGTTAAGAATGGACCTATTGCACCAGCATACTCTGAAAGGTACCTGATTGGTATATAGTCTGGACATAAAGACTTCGTTTCATTAAGTGCTTCACCACTTCTAGGACATCTGCTTCTAAATTACTTATGTTGGCAGCTGTACTTGATTCGAATTCTGGAATATTTACTTCTTCTTCTTTGGTAAAGGAGTTTCGAAAGGTTGCGTTCAGTAACTTTGCTTTAGCAGCACTGTCATCGGTAGTATTTCCATTGCTATCGCGCAGGGAAGACACTGTGTCTTACCGCTGGCATACATTGCATACGACCAGAATGTCTTTTGATTTTTTGCCAGACTTGTAGCCTTCATTGTAGAAACTATTAAAAGCATCTCGCATTGAAGTTAACACCAAATTTTGAGCTTCTCTAAATATTAGCCAATCTTGGGGAGTTTGCCTTCGTTTAAATTTGGCATGGTTGTTTCGTTGTTTCTGCAACAGTGTTCTGACCTGTTTTGTGTACTAACGGGTATCAGCTCCGTCTTTTGTTAATTTATTTGGCATTAATCTCTCAATTGCTGTAGATACTATTCCTTTGAATTCAAGCTACATCTGATCTATAGTTACATTGTTAATTTGGAAGGAGCGGGGGTTGTCTCTCAGGAACGCTTCGAGGGAACTTTTATCTGCTTTTTTGAATAGGTATATTTTTCTTTCGTATTTGGAGGATTTTGGAGTTGCGGTATGCAGTCTCGCTATGAGAGCCTTGTGTTCATTAATGCCTGTATCCGTTTTGATGCTCGTTATTAGCCCAGGATTGTTTGTTGCTAAGAGGTCAAGTGTGTTTTCATAACAATTTATTATTAGAGTGGACTCACGAACCAGTGACTAGAAATAATTTTCAGAGAACGCGTTTAGCGCAATTTCGGATGATGTTTTATGCGTACCTCCGGATCTAAACATGTATTTTCGCCAATATACCGTGGGTAAATTGAAGTCACCACCAACTGAGAACGTGTTTTAAATTGGACTCAAGTTTCATTGAACGTTTCAGCAATTGGATCATCTGACTTGTGAGATCGGTAAAAGAATCCAATTATTATTTTATTCCGATTGCCAAGAACGACCTCTAACTCAGAGGAACTGTTTTCAGATTTTCTGTGATGGCCAGTTCTCCTGTTGATTAACAAGGTTCGATTCCGTGTCAGTGACATAAATATTTTCTAGGCCAGTTTTATTTTAAGCACCCCGTTGTGTCTTAATGAAGTTGTAAAAAGCTTCCATCGTACTATTAAAGTTTTCATGAATCAAGCGGAATCACACAACACCAATAACTAATAAAGGTATGTGTAGAACACGATAAAACGTAATGAAACTACGGTAGCATCACTAATGCGCTAAAATATAGTTTCCGTCGAATAATTTCAGCTAGTACACTTTTGAAATGAATTTGGTATTTCACAAATAACGTCAATACGGAATGTGATTACCCCAATAAGCAAAACTTCAAACACAAACATACATACATAGACTGATGAGACAGAACATTTTAACCACCTGCTTAAAATCATGTTGGACCAAGTCTAGAATGCAATACGGCAGTGATTCTGCGTGTCATGGATTCGATAAGTGCTTGGAAGATTTCCTGAAGTCAAACAATTTCCGTAAATTATGGGCCGGTGGTCTGTGTGCGCAGAGCTGGTGCCCGATAGCGTCCGAGATGTGTTTCGTCGGGTTCATATAACCCAAATTTCATGGCCAAGAGATCAACATGAGTTCTCTATCATGCTCTCCAAACCACTGCAGCCCTGTGACACGGACAGTTATCCTGCTGGAAGATGCCATCGCTGTTGGATAATACGTAAAGCATAATAGGGTACAGGTGGTCCCTAATAATGTTCACATAGTCCACAGTTGTCACGGTGCTTTCGATTACTACCACAGGTACCGTGGAAGCCCAGGGGAATGTCCTCCATAACATAATACTACTCCCACCGGCCTGCGTCCGTAGTGCGGTGAATGCTCCCAGCAGCCGTTCGTCTGAATGACGGCGTATCCAAACACGACCATCGACCTGGTTTAACAAGAAACGTGATTCATTCGGCTAGGTGTAACGACTCCATTCATCCGCTGTCCAATCTCGATGATCCTGTGCACACTGTAATCATAACTTACGATGTTGTCGGCTCAACATTGGAACGAGCTGGGGAGGTTCCAACAACCCTACCACAACAAAGGTCAAAAATTAATTATGATTGTAGTGTTGCTCACGCTACTAAATATTGCATTTTCGGGCAACAACAACGTTATATTATGTGGTAGGTGTCATTAGAGCACAGTTAATAAAGTCATTTCATGAAATAATGGATAAACTAGGCACTCATCTTTTCGTGTTTCCCACGCTGGTCTCGTTGTGAGCTCAGTCGTCTAAAAGCTAGGTGGTGATGATTCCAAGCCCGGATGCAAAGAGGCCTAGGTGTTATTCTGCGATATTCAAAAGTTTTATACACTCCTGGAAATGGAAAAAAGAACACACTGACACCGGTGTGTCAGACCCACCATACTTGCTCCGGACACTGCGAGAGGGCTGTACAAGCAATGATCACACGCACGGCACAGTGGATACACCAGGAACCGCGGTGTTGGCCGTCGAATGGCGCTAGCTGCGCAGCATTTGTGCACCGCCGCCGTCAGTGTCAGCCAGTTTGCCGTGGCATACGGAGCTCCATCGCAGTCTTTAACACTGGTAGCATGCCACGACAGCGTGGAAGTGAACCGTATGTGCAGTTGACGGACTTTGAGCGAGGGCGTATAGTGGGCATGCGGGAGGCCGGGTGGACGTACCGCCGAATTGCTCAATACGTGGGGCGTGAGGTCTCCACAGTACATCGATGTTGTCGCCAGTGGTCGGCGGAAGGTGCACGTGCCCATCGACCTGGGACCGGACCGCAGCGACGCACGGATGCACGCCAAGACCGTAGGATCCTACGGAGTGCTGTAGGGGACCGCGCCGCCACTTCCCAGCAAATTAGGGACACTGTTGCTCCTGGGGTATCGGCGAGGACCATTCGCAACCGTCTCCACGAAGCTGGGCTACGGTCCCGCACACCGTTAGGCCGTCTTCCGCTCACGCCCCAACATCGTGCAGCCCGCCTCCAGTGGTGTCGCGACAGGCGTGAATGGAGGGACGAATGGAGACGTGTCGTCTTCAGCGATGAGAGTCGCTTCTGCCTTGGTGCCAATGATGGTCGTATGCGTGTGTGGCGCCGTGCAGGTGAGCGCCACAATCAGGACTGCATACGAGCGAGGCACACAGGGCCAACACCCGGCATCATGGTGTGGGGAGCGATCTCCTACACTGGCCGTACACCTCTGGTGATCGTCGAGGGGACACTGAATAGTGCACGGTACATCCAAACCGTCATCGAACCCATCGTTCTACCATTCCTAGACCGGCAAGGGAACTTGCTGTTCCAACAGGACAATGCACGTCCGCATGTATCCAGTGCCACCCAACGTGCTCTAGAAGGTGTAAGTCAACTACCCTGGCCAGCAAGATCTCCGGATCTGTCCCCCACTGAGCATGTTTGGGACTGGATGAAGCGTCGTCTCACGCGGTCTGCACGTCCAGCACGAACGCTGGTCCAACTGAGGCGCCAGGTGGAAATGGCATGGCAAGCCGTTCCACAGGACTACATCCAGCATCTCTACAATCGTCTCCATGGGAGAATAGCAGCCTGCATTGCTGCGAAAGGTGGATATACACTGTACTAGTGCCGACATTGTGCATGCTCTGTTGCCTGTGTCTATGTGCCTGTGGCTCTGTCAGTGTGATCATGTGATGTATCTGACCCCAGGAATGTGTCAATAAAGTTTCCCCTTCCTGGGACAATGAATTCACGGTGTTCGTATTTCAATTTCCAGGAGTGTAGATGTGCTTCATAAACCATTCTTGAAGATTAAATTTTTGCAAGTTAGCACAATGGTGATGTAAAAAAAAGTAATCAGCACTCCGAATTTAAGTTACACTTCTTTTTTATTATTTTTGTTGCAATATCACTTCACAATATAAAACATACTTGAAAATATCTTCCTCACTGTTAAAGTTCCCTTTTTATAAACTGACAACAATTTGCGTCTTTTCAACATGACGACCAAGACTTGAGTCTCTCTAATAACAGCTTACACGCCCAAAAATCAGAGTTACAAGTACGTCAAAGATCATAGTGACAAAAGAAAGAATTCACTTAAGAATAATATCATTGCAATATAAACATATCGATGTATCAAAGTACCTCTACATTAATGAAATCAAATCTGAATGTTGTCTCAGAAATATGTTAACTACTTTACAGAAACACAGTAGAATATTGCTGGTATCGAGAGGTTGAGGTGAAGTGCCGTAATGGTTACGCAATTCAAGTACCATTACAAGGTACCATTACATCATGTCCGACAATGTGCGCTGAACTATGTGCTCCAGAACTGTACTCTGTCATCACATCTGCGACAAATCGCCGCCTACTTTGCTTTAGAGAACGCGCAAACCTCAGACACCTACGTTATGTGATGAGGTATGACGCCTACTCGTAGTTTCATCAGCCTCAGACCACTTTCCATAGACGATCACGACAGTAGCACGCAAACTGCCGACCAGCTTGGCCCATTCCGAAATTCTCAATCACAGGTGCCGGTCTACAACAATCTGGCTTTTGTTAAAGTCTCTTATATCAATGTATTTCGTATCTGCGTCATTTTTCATCGCTAGAATGATTCCCCTTTCGTCTCTGCTCCGCTCATACACTTCCCTCACCGCATCACGTGCGCTCAAGACCACCAGGCAGCATTCAGTCTCACGGTGGGCAACAGTCATAATGTTTTAACTCATCAGCGTAGGTGTGAGATGAGGGTATAGACCACCAGGCAGCATTCAGTCTCACGGTGGGCAACAGTCATAATGTTTTAACTCATCAGCGTAGGTGTGAGATGAGGTTATCTACCAGTTAAATAGTAAGCGAAGACCGTTCTCTGCACTACAAGGGTCTGAGGAACAGGACAGCTAGCAGTAACATGCCCTCTGGCGCAGGCTGGCGATCGATGTGTTCATTCCATAGGCACTGCAGCGCCCATTTAACTTTAGGACTCTGTGTCTCATGATGAACAAAAGTGGACTTGTACCACTATTGAAATAAGCCCTTCTCACATTTTGCACCCCCATGAGGACGTACACAATGGAATTTCTGTAGACCCAATCAGTCAGAGTTCCACGTAAAGTTCATTCTGGAGACTTGAGGTCTGTACGTCCATCCTAAGATGTACCACGTCACATGCAGTCACTGCCTCGACCATTTCGAGGATATTCAATAAATGATTATGGTATCCATCTCCAAGGCAAATCATAACATATATGCTGTCATGCTGCTAGCTAAACCGAAATTCGTATGTGAAGAATATTATCCTCCACTACACTCCAGTTCAATGTTCATATTAGCATGGCTACTAGAAACACTCTCTCCAGTGAGGAGCTGTAAGTGATGCACACATTATTTTACTGACATAAATATCATTTTAATGAAATCTCCTGCGCACAGTAATCAATTATATCGCCCCTCTGGTAGCTGCAGCAAGCTTGGATCGTACTTACGATGAGCTAGAGATCCTATACCTTCTCAACATCTATACCAACTATCGGTAATCGAAGAGCAACTTGGCCTTTACGTTGCATGCTGAACTTTTTGCATTCTGAAGCAATGGTTACAGTGGTTGCCCTATAGTCTATGAATAATTGACGGTTGGACCTCTGACAACGTTTGAGCTAATGTCTATGCCAGTTGTGCTGAATAATAACACCATGACACCATAAATCCAATTCATTGTCTCAAATATCTTAACTCAATCTAAAAGCATTAACCAACGTTCCGTTCAAACATGGAACTGGGCGTTGTATACATACGACAGTAGTGGGGTTCAGTGATGCTGGTTTGGATGTAACTGCTTTATGCAGCACTGTTGCAGTAACTACATACTATGTCGTCAGTTAGGGTATGTTTTACCTAATTTTTGCTCTTTTTGGGAATATTTCCCTAACGTTCATGAAGATTGCTACCTGGAGGCTGTATGGAAGTATACACCTACCCATCGCATCCCATACTTGCTCCATGACTGACAAATCAGAGGACTAGGCACACGAGCCAAGAATTGTTCATTCCTCAACGATTTTGTGGTATGAACTGCGCTTTGGGGCATTATCCTGCTGAAATATGCCATTTGGTGCCCTGATCATGAAGGGGATGACAACAGTGTTCACCATTCTCAACACATAGTGACGACCATTCGACGCTTCATCAGCAAGTACCAAATCGGTCCTGCTGCCATATCCAGTAGCTCCCTACACCACGATTCCAGGAGCTGGAAGCGTAGTGGTCTCAATAATCGCTGCTTCTTCTGACCTTTCACCAGGTTACCCACGAACATGTCGGCATCGATTTGGCAGTCACAAAAAGAAGGGAGCCTCATTAATGAACACCACAGAACGCCAAATCCACCCAGCCAACCAGAATGAGACCTTCCGCAGTTCTGAAAATTCATTCAAGCAGAATTTCTTAATGGTCCCTTTGAACAGAGCCCGGCCGAGTTCGCTCGCCCTCATTTTGTAATTGAGCGACAGAGTTAGGTGTTGAAGTGTACGGTTGGTGTTGCAGGTGATTCTGGTGTGCTTGTCGCGCGCGGCGCTGGCCGGTGTGTTCGGTCTGCCCCCCTTCGCGTACGTGGCGCCGCCGCTGCCCTACTACCAGCACTACTCCGCTCAGCCGGCAGTGGCGACTCACTACTCGGCCCAGCCCGTAGTGGCCACTCACTACTCGGCCCAGCCCGCAGTCGCCACTCACTACTCGGCCCAGCCCGCCATCTCGCAGACGCACTACTCCTACTCGCCTCCGCCGGAGAACCGCTTCCAGGGCTTCTACTACCGCACCGCTTACCTCGACGGCTCCGCGGACAGCCAGGTGCTGTTCGTGACCGGGCCGGAGGTGCGTCAGCTGCTGAGCGAGGCGTCGCAGTTTACGCGGCTGCTGGCGTCTGGCGGAGCGGAGAACGCGACAGATGGGGGCCCCGCCTTCAGGTCGCTGGCAGAGCGAGCCAAGGCCGCCGCGGAGAGCTCCGTGGTGTTCCCGGCGGCCACTGCGCCGCTGCTGGGCGGCTCCATCCCACTGGACGCTTTCCTGCCGCCGTGGGCGCGCGGCCTACCCGACGCAGCCGCAGCCGCCGGTGCCGACGCAGCAGCTGGCGGCGAAGCTGACAATTCCACGAGTTCCAGCAGCTCGGACAGCACACAGGACAGCGCCGCACCTGCCGAGGCGGGTCCAAACTCCGAAGCGAGTAGCCGCTCCGAAGTCATCGTGCCGGCGGTAGAGACCAACAGCATCGCCGATACACCCCAGCCGGTTCCCGACGTGGCCGTCTCCTCCACTTCGGCTCCAGCTGTGGAACCGGCAGCCAGCCCAGCCGCACCCGCCGCCTCCGAAGCAGCCTCTGCGGCACCGGGTACCGAACAGGCATCGTCTTCACCCAGTACAGAAATGGCACCCGCTTCCAGCAGTACGGAAGTGGCACCTGCTTCCAGCAGTACAGAAGTGGCACCCGCTCCCAGCAGTACAGAAGTGGCACCCGCTCCCAGCAGTACAGAAGTGGCACCCGCTTCCAGCAGTACAGAAGTGGCACCCGCTTCCAGCAGTACCGAAATGGCACCCGCTTCCAGCAGTACCGAGGCGGCACCCGCTTCCAGCAGTGAAGCCGCCGTATCCAGCACTGAAGCGGCACCCTCCGAATCTGGCGGAGAAACTACTTCGCCTGCTGCTGTAGACAGCGGAGCGAGTCCAGTCGCCACAGAACCTAGTCCCATTGCTTCTGTCGATAGTGGTCCCTCTACAACTGCTCCTGTTGCCGCGGAAGAAGCTTCGACCTCCACCGGATCATCGGAAGACACTCCACCTGTTGCCGTTATCACCGAGGCTTCTTCTGGTGACTCGACTGAAAACGGTGGATCCACACCCGCCTCTACCGAACGTGCTCCGTCCGAATCTTCTGAAACTACTAGCCCAGACAGCGCTTCCAGCACCACTGCCGCCCAAGGATCAGCTGAAGCGAGTACACTCTCAGAGGCAGCCAGTGACAGCTCCGAATCTACCACTAACTCTAGCAGTGGCTCGGAGCAATTAGCGACGAGTTAGGTCTAATACCTATGTGTAACGGTTTGTGATCAAAGTGACAAGGCGAGACGAGATGCAAAGCCCAATCTATCCGTCGCTAACACAGCTTTCAGTAGAAGTTTAAATTGCCTTTCGATTGTCTTGTCAAAGCGTCGGTCTCATGCACTGAGGTCCAAGGGATCACGGGAAAAGGTTTGGGCAGTGTACCCTTTCGGCTCTGAATCAATCTAACATCAAATAAAATTTGATATCTTAAAATGCATATGTATCCTATGGTTCTCGTGATACAGGCCGTCAAATATATATTTATTTGTGTCACCCAAAATTAACTAAAAGAAAATGTTTCGCCTTTGAACCGTTTCCCTTTATTTTTCCTGCACGTTAGAAAGATCCAGCAAATGTTCTAAGATACATGCTTTTACTTTTTACAGAAAGTCACCGCTTGCTCTCAGACTTTCGAAAAATCTCTTGCATCTTTCAGAGAGTGCTCTGATTTGATCAGTTAAGAGAAATGGAAAACAGGACGCCACAATTTATGGAAGCAGCAGTCACGAAGCAGTTACTGTGTTCTCACAAGATCAAAATGCTGAGGAAATTTATAATAGACGACTAAAAGACAACACTTTTTCTCATATATCTGTAATGAAATTAGATTAACGCTCCCAAAATAAGACAGATCCAATTTCAAAAATTAGTGACAACAGCTCAGTACATTTTTAAATATAATTCTATCTTAAGTGGTTCACTCTCTGATCCTGCTTATGTTATAGCCTTCTTGCCCAGCTAGCTACGGAGAAAAGTGTTTTATACCATGTTCCAGCTCCAGCCACATGTATATTCCTATCTGTGCTTTGGAAAATGACATTATGGACCAGAACTGTTCACAACTTGTACTGATATTCAAAATGGGGAGTGTTCTAGAGCAGACTTCAATGTCTCAGGGACTTACGGCATAAACGGCAATACGTCCATTAGTGTCCCATTCAATCACAAATTCATTAACAACCTCAGAGTACTCCAAGTTGAAGTGATACAGTTAGTTAAGCCATGACCAGCCCTAGTTAAATTGTCAACACATCTATTATAGGCTAACTCTAGAGACAACAAATTAGTAACAGATCCCCTGCAGTAGTTGTGCACCACACGAAAGCAATACTAAATCTCACAATTACTCTGTACAATAAGCCCAAGCGGATGTAAAATTCTCAGTCATCCACACCTAACGTTTAAGTGACTAGTATGTAGAATAAACCACTTCATGTACTCATGTTTCCTTTTTTTCTTTACTGAACTAGAGTGGGTTGTTTGAGATCTTGGTCTGCCTTACAACAACTGAAACACTCCTGAGAACCTTGGCCGTAACCGGTGAATTGGGACAACAGTCATTTTGTCCCCGGAAAAATACATGACAGACAAAAATGTAAACGATTAATGGGTTCGTGCGTATCTGTAAGTGTGTGTGACCGAATAAAGTCGATGACTCGACATGTAAAGCAGTAAAGGAGCCTGAGAAAAAATTCATAGTGGCGCCACCTAGAAACTGTCCACCGAATAGGACATGGATGCATCTGGCAAAGACACGTGAGGTTTTCGCCACCGTAGGCGAGTGGGCTGAAGAATGTTAATATGGTGCTGTCATTCGGCTCGGAGAAGTTCAGGTGAAAGAAATTATCGGGATCAGAATTTTGTCGACAAGGGAAGGATAGCCGTCATCGTACACTTCCTGATCATCAGACTGTGCTGCAGTATCATGGGATAAGTCCCAAATCTCTACGAAGTTTCTCACGCTGTGAAGGCTTGGTAATCCTTTCCTGGAATGGTACGTTAGCTTCGGCAGCTTCTTGGATGCTATTCGAGATACTGAAATATGTGTCAGTACCGACTTTAATTCTCTCTCCTCTGCCTCCTTCATCAGTCATAGATCATCCACACCTCACAAATACTCGAACAGATAATAGTCACGCCGTGAGAATGAAAGCAGCAAATGCGTGTGAATAAAGAAAATCTCTCCCATTTAGCTGCTTAACATCTGGGGGACCCGCCAGCCAACTATGACATGACACGTTTATTTCGTAATTTTATTTATCAACAACCAGTGATTATTTCCTAAAAAACCACAAAATTCGTAACTGGTGATCAAAAATTTCCAATTCTACAACTGTGCTATTTTGTGTAAAAAGTCAACAACTGCATTATGGCAGTCCAGGTTTCTAGACGATACATTAGATTCAAGGGAAGACAGGATCATTACCAAATGATTTGAAGTAAATACTTAGTTTAGAACTACTGAACAGTTTAAACTTGAGGTCATTTTCAAGCGCACCTGTTCTATAACAGAGACTACTAAAATAGAACTAAATAAAAAAGATAAAAATGTAGGTGACCACACTGGATGTAACGTTATAACAAAAACATAATGTATTACTAAAGCCTTTCATGTAAATGTTTTTGGACCGTTTAACGATCCACATTTGAAATGCATGGATGAATTTATTTATGTTTTATTACTAAATGCCATGTTTATTGTCTACATGTAGGGTTCGGTTTCCTTTGTACTAGCGACGGATAGCGGCATTACAGGTTTTATTTATTTATTTATTTATTGTTCCGTGGGACTAAATTAAGGAGGAATATCCATGGTCATGGAACGAGTCAATACATGAAATTATAACACGATAGGAGAAACAGACAAAATGAAATATAAAAAACATATTCAGGCGACAAGTCGTAAGTTTAAATGAAGAAAATCAACAATGTAACACTGGAATTTACTTAATTTTTTAGCTCTTCCAGGAGCTCCTCGACAGAATAGGAGTGAGCCATGAGGAAACTCTTCAGTTTAGACTTAAAAGACTTTGGGCTACTGCTAAGATTTTTGAGTTCTTCTGGTAGCTTATTGAAAATGGATGCAGCAGAATACTGCACTCCTTTCTGCACAAGAGTCAGGGAAGTGCATTCCACATACAGATTTGATTTCTGCCTAGTATTAACTGAGTGAAAGCTGCTAACTCTTGGGAATAGGCTAATATTGCTAACAACAAACGACATTAAAGAAAATATATACTGTGAGGGCAATGTCAGAATTCCCAGACTGTTGAATAGGGGTCGACAAGAGGTTCTCGAACTTACACAACATATAGCTCGAACAGACCGTTTTTAAGCCAAAAATACCCTTTTCGAATCAGAAGAATTACCCCAAAAAATAAGCGTATGAAAATATGCGAAGTAGACTACTTTTCATGTTGAACTGTCACTTATTTCAGATACTGTTCTAATGGTAAATAAAGCAGCATTTAGTTTCTGAACAAGATCCTGGACATGGGCTTTCCGCAACAGCTTACTATCTATCCGAACGCCTAGGAACTTGAACTGTTCTGTCTCGCTTATAATATGCCCATTCTGTCTGATCAGAATATCGGTTCTTGTTGAATTGTGAGTTAGAAACTGTAAAAACTGAGTCTTACTGTGATTTAGCATCAAATTGTTTTCCACAAGCCACGAACTTATTTCATGAACTACATTATTTGATACTGTTTCAATATTACGCACAAGATCCTTCACTACCAAGCTGGTGTCATCAGCAAACAGAAATATTTTTGAATCACCTGTAATACTAGAAGGCATATCATTTATATAAATAAGAAACAGCAGTGGCCCCAGCACCGACCCTTGGGGAACGTCCAATTTAACAGTGCCCCGTTGCGACTGAACATCACTACCACTCTCAATATTGCGGAGAATTACCTCCTGCTTTCTGTTCTTAAAGTAAGTGGCGAATCAATTGTAAGCTACTCCCCTTACTCCATAATGGTCCAACTTCTGCAGTAATATTTTGTGGTCAACGCAGTCAAAAGCCTTCGTTTAGTCAAAGAAAACACCAAGCGTTCGCAACCTTTTATTTAATCCGTCCAAAACCTCACAGAGAAAAGAGAATATAGCATTTTCAGTTGTTAAACCATTTCTAAAACTAAACTGTACATTTGACAGCAAATTATGTGAATTTAAATGCTCCAGTAACCTTGTATATACAACCTTCTCGATAACTTTAGCAAACACCGATGGCATAGAAATAGGTCTAAAGTTGTCAACATTATCCCTGTCTCAATTCTTATAAAGTAGCTTCACTACAGAGTACTTTAATCGGTCAGGAAACCGACCACTCCCAAAGGAAAAGTTACAGATATGGCTAATTACTGGACTAACATACACAGAACAATACTTCAGTATTCTGCTAAATACCCCGTCATATCCATGAGAGTTCTTGGTCTTTAGCGATTTAATTATTAAGTCAATCTCCCTCTTGTCAGTATCATGGAGGAGCATTTCAGTTAACAGTCTCGGAACACTTTTGTCTAAGAGCGCTATATGATTCCCTGTTGAGACTAGGTTTCTATTTAGTTCACCTGCTATATTCAGAAAGTGACTATTAAATACTGTACATATATGCGACTTACCGGTAACACGGACATTCCCACTACGCATTGATTCTATATCTTAGACCTGTCTGTGCAGACCAGCCACTTCCTTTACGACTGAACATATGGTTTTAATTTTATCCTGACACTTAGCTATTCTATCTGCATACCACTTACTTTTTGCCTTCCTAATAACATTTTTAAGCACCTTACAATACTGTTTGTAATGGGCTGCTGCAATTAGATTTTGACTGTTTCTAACGTTTTGATATAATTGCCACTTTGTTCTACAAGATACTCTTATCCCTCTAGTTAGCCACCCAGGCTTCCTGTTTGTGCTCGTACCCTGTTTTGAACGTTCTAACGGAAAGCAACTTTCAAAGAGCACGAGAAAAGTCTTGTGAAAAGCATTATGTTTATCGTCTACTGTATCAGCGCTATAAACATCTTGCCACTCTTGTTCCTTGACAAGGTTTACATAGGTCTCTACAGCAACTGGATCAGCTTTCCTACACAGTTGATAACTATATTTAACATGTGTAGCAGCACAAAAATCTTTTAGAGACAAAATTTGTGCATCATGATCTGAAAGGCCATTCACCTTTTTGCTAACAGAATGCCCTTCTAGTAATGAGGAATGAACAAAAATGTTGTCTATGGTTGTTCTACTGTTCCCTTGCACTCTCGTTGGAAAGAATACTGTTTGCATAAGAGTGTATGAATTAAGGAGGTCTACCAGCAGGTTTTGCTACTGTGCTAACTAAAATCGATGTCCTCCTCAATAATTCTCATCGTATATGGTTAAAATTTTAGGGCTTGACTTTTGCTACTTTTTGACTCTATTCTTACGTTTGATACTTCTACACACACATACACACGCACAAACACACACACACACACACACACACACAAATGGTTCAATAACAGTGTAATGACTTAGGTTTCCCGAACTAGGGTCGAATTGTTAGTCATCTGAAGGTAATAGAATTACTACAAGGCATTTATTGTCCGTTTCTGTAGCCTGAGTGATCAGCGCTGCTGACTGCCATGAGGAGGTTCAAAATGGTTCAAATGGCTCTGAGCACTATGGGACTTAACTTCTGAGGTCATCAGTCCCCTAGAACTTAGAACTACTTAAACCTAGCTAACCTAAGGACATCACACACACCCATGCCCGAGGCAGGATTTGAACCTGCGACCGTAGCGGTCGCGCGGTTGCATACTGTAGCGCCTAGAACCGCTCGGCCACAGCGGCCGGCTCACACACACACATACACACACACACACACACACACACACACACACACACACACACAGAGAGAGAGAGAGAGAGAGAGAGGGGGAGAGAGAGAGAGAGACCTTTTTGTTTCGTTTTTCATAAATAATAAAATTTATAATACACACGTCTTTCCCCTAAAGCATAGCTTTAAGAGTGCGTTGAATGAGGTACTTCTGGAGTTCTCATTATGATCGTCTGCTCAGCCGCTTATACTCATACTGCTGAGTTTTTTTACATTGCGCTTTTTTATACTAGGGTCCGAGAATGCCTAGCTATTTACGACAATCTGAGACTATTCGTATTTTGAATGCTCATCGTTTTATACTGTAATTTTTTGTGGGTGCACGGTGAAAAGGTATTTGTATGTGGTTACTTGTTATTAGTTACGAGATTTGTTTTCTCGTTATTTTTGTTTACATACTGCTTGCTATGTTTTTGATTATGTCTAAACAGGGTGTAAAGAACTACGTATTTTCAAGAGATAAAAAGAAACACTTTTTTAAGTGTTAAAAAGGTCGCTGGTGCACCGTCTCCTCGCTAGGGGTTCATGAAGGTTTTGACGCTAGTGATGTTCAGAGACTGTTCAAATTGCCGTGTGATGAATATTGCTTTAATGACGCTGAAAATGTCGCCAGTTTAAATTAATGGGCAACTGGCATCTCTGCGCTGATCTGTATTAATAAGACGTTATCCCGCAACCTGGTATCAGTTGCAGCATAGGGCCAACAAAAATCCGAATTTCAGTAGTTCGTTTAGTTGTTAACCGAATTTAAAATGTTGTCATGATCTTCTCATTAAGAGGCATAATTTTCTGTTAAAAGCTTAACAAAGTAAGACAAGAATTACAATTAGAAAGAATTTGTATTGAGGCAGTGAACCTGATGACGCGCAAATAACCAGGTTTCATTCATTCATTAATTGAGAGTGAGAGCACCAAATTTTTCATATAATTTCAAACCTTTACGAAACATTTTCTCGCTGAGAAGCCCCCCAAAATGATGAAGAGGAAACAGTTGATCACTTACTACAGTTTAACAGTTCATTCAGTAAAACCTCACCACCAGGCATGACGTTTTAATTTATTACTTCTTTACTATTAACTCTATTAACAACACACTCTTCAGACAGTATGTACATACAGTGTGATTCAGCTGGCCCTATCTGTGGGTTTCATGCGACCTGCAACACCTTCACATACCACGCACAAATTTTCATATTCTTCCGCTTGCTAGTCCTACAGAAAAAATGAACGATACCTTTTTGTAGGAAATTTAATGTAGTTAAATTTTGTGCTGGGATTCGTTTTCGCTACAGGCGGTAGTTTTCGAATTTTTCAAGAAAAACGTACAGAAGTTACCTTCACAATAGGAATTTTAACCACTTTAAATTTCTTGCAAAGATTTTCTTTTCATTTTCTCTGTTGCATTAATAATTTGTACATAGCGAGCGAGAGAATATGAAAATCTCGCGAGTGGTTTTTGAAGGCAATGCGTGTTGCATAAAGTCCATAGGTAGGGGCAGCTGAATCGTCCTGCATAACACTGGATGTATCTGGAAGATTATATCATTTTACAACACATAGTTCAGAAGATATGACGTCATAAACATTGAGATGCGTTAAAACCTACCTTTGCAAACTGTTGTGTTTATATTCATCCAGTTTTTCATAAGAAGATTACTTAGCAACTTCCAACAAACTTTAAGCAAAATTAGCTTTTTCTCGCTTACATGCTTAAAGGCAACTATTTGCCACATTAACTAATGTGTAAAGCAATCAGACGCTTGAAGCTGTTTCATACATGGGAGTTCGATTCTTTAAAGAACTGGTGACTGTTTAACACACTCAAGGAAACCAGGTGTTCCATGAATAATGGCTGCAGATTCAGCCAAATCGACAACCAGCTGTTCCAAAGTGCCTATCAGCGTCTCGTACATCAAATAATTTATCTCTCCTCACAAACAGATATCCGCAGGAAGTCAGCAACATCTTCAAAGCAATGTTCATCAGACCGCAGTCTGAACACCGTGTTTCAACATCACTAGCGCCAAACCCTTCATGGACCCATAGCGGAGAAATGGTGCACCTGTGATGTTTTCGTCACATAAAAATGTGTTCCTTTCTATCTCCTCTGAAAACAGTCTAAAATTTTGTATACATGGCTTTTTACATTCTACACAGGGTGATCAGAAATAGTTTGAAAAGCTTGTACGGGTGTTGCAAGATAGATTGTGCTGAAAAGTATCTGCTGAGAGAAAAAAATCGATACGTTGTGCCGTTCCCGAGTTATTTAGCATTGAAGTTAACCAATCAGGCGGCTGTGCACACAGTTTCAGGTGGCCAGCCAAATACAATTAGTGTCAGTTGTTCTCATAGTGCAGATGATAGCGCACGAGACTGCTCAGCCTTTGGTGCGGGTTCGATCCTTACTGCTGTCTCCTATCCAATTTTTGTATCGCTCTCTTGCTCTGTTTTAGAAAACCAAATGAAGCACACGTTTGGCGACACAGCCTATAGCGAGTCGCTTGAATTTGCGCCCGCAACGGCCTGGTTGGCTAAGTTCAATGCTCATTAGCTCGGAAGACGTATAGAAATATTTCCAAATGTAATACATTACGAATGGGACTTGGGCAGAAAAGGTTAAACAAGTGAAAAAGGCTGATTTTATTATTAACTGCTACTTACACGGTTTGTTCAGTATGAGTACCGGAGACGTCGAAGAGATGCTGTGCAGCGCCAGATTTGAACCTGGTGCCAAAATTAGAACTATTTTTTAAGCGTAAGGCTGTTCCGCATTAACGCATTAGCATCTCTATCAAGTTTCGCTGCCATACGATGATCACAGCCCACACTGCTCCTCCGTGAATATCTGCATAAACAGTTGCACTTTAATTATAGTCACCCCGTATTTTACCTAAATCCTAGTTCAGTTTCAAATAATATACTGTAATTTAGACGTGCAGTATAAATTTTATGTAGAAAGTGACATTTTGGCGGGTGATGACACGTGATAGATTGTTCACGTAATATTTTGTTTGACGCAACTACAAAAAAGTATTGTACGATATTCACCGGTATCGGCCACCGTTGGCCATCATCCTAACTAGAAAAGAGAAAGAAAAGAATATATATTTTACTTTGTCAACTCTACACATATAGGTCAATTTGAAAAGTAAACCGAAAAGTATATTTGGTAGCAACTGAAAGCAGCGTCACATTGTCACCAAGTAATGGTTTGCCAGACCGAATAAAATGCATGGTGCGAGTGTTTTATGAGGGCTGTTACCCCACTCCTAATGCGCAGGCGTGCGGCGTCTGGGCATGGAGGTGAAAAGTTTAGAGTAACGATTTAATTAAAAATCCGTTTTCATTAAAAGGTATTTTTAAAAATTTGTAAGAAACTATGTCATCACGAAAGTCTTTCATAAGAAGGTTAAAAACTTATGACACACATACGAATTGCAGCAGCAGAAAGGTATACTGAAACATCAAAGTAAAATTTTGTGATGTAAGCTTCTACAAAATTTAAAACAAATTTAGGAAACAGACATCTTACTCCATAATACTAAGTGCAAGTTTTCAACATGAACATGGTACATGTTGTGACATCTGGGATGGAATAATATTAATTTCATAATGAAGAGCGAGAAGGATGCAATGACATTTGAGAGCTAAGCGGCCTGCCAGGCCTCAAAGGGCGTCACTGAATGGACTGCTGACGCGGTTAACAGACAGGGCAGTCAGGCCACATAAAACGTATCAGCTCAGCAGATCGTCGTACAGAGAGCGTGCGCACTGCAAGTGCTACACTCTAGCGCAGAGGTCACCAAACTTTTATCACAGCTGGACGGATAACTGGCAAAATGATGAGCTCCGGCCGCATCATTATTCTGTACAATACTTGCAAACCATGAAAGCTCTGATAAAAAAGGACTACAAACTATATTCAGAATTCCGTGTCAATAATGGGTGAGTGACATGCAGTGCACAATGAACAAGGATAACCAGCGTGTCTATTTACTAAGAAAGCTATCAAAGAATCTTAAAATCCTTAGTGAGATTAGTGAAAAACTATTGTTTAGCTTCCAAGATATCATCAATGTTTAGTTTGGTATCGCTGCAGACCATCAAGAGAACTGCTTTCAAATTTTCACCATGCAGTTTCGTTCGATGTGCTCACTTCACATACTTCATTTTTGGAACTGTCTGCTCACAGATGTAAGTTGTTCCAAACACTGATGCCATACCAGCGGCAAATTTCTTCAGTTTCATAAACTCAACAGCAGGTAAGCAGCTGTACAATTCTACAAGTTTCCTTTACCTGTGGTTCCCTTTCAACAAGTCACTTGCTTGAAAACCAAAGAGCGCCAACAGTTCTGTCAACAAATGAAAAACTCTCCAAAAATACTTCTTCAAAACACGTATAATTTTTTTCCGAAAATCAGTGTTGACATCTTTGGTGATTGTAGCAGAAAACTCTCTGAAATAGCGAAAATGAAAAGAAATGTCTCGTTCCATTTGCGTTTCAAACAATGATAGCTTTCTCCGAAATGCTTCGATGATTGTGTAGGGATCACAGATGAGATTACACATTCCCTGAAGTTTAAAGTTCAGTTCATTCATGTGGCGTGTGATGCCGACCAATAATCACAACTTAGAGAGGTAGATAGAGTCTAACAGGTGTGGACCAGGTCTCTCTTTTTCAGTGAGAAAAATATGTCACCGTTCAGAGCTTGTAAAAACGAAACAGGACTTTACCACAGCTGTGTGTGATAAAGCAAGTCACAGCATTCAGATTCAATTTCTTTAAAAAAAAAAAAAAAGTGGAAATGACGGTGATTCAATGCATGTCCCCGAATGAAGTTGGCAGGAGAAACGTCTGGTACGCAAGAAATGTCTAAGCATTTGCCATACAGTGCTTGCTGATATACGATACAGTAATCAACATAGCGAGCGAAATTTGCAGATCTTCCAACTGAGTCCTAATCCGTCCCACCAGACTGTTCCACTCCATCTATGTTTTATTCACATCAATTGCAACACTTCGAAGCTGATTCCATTGAAGATTAGAATAATGAAAAATTTTTGCACTTCCATGAAAATGTCTTTTCCGGTTGTTAGAGCGGTTCTAGGCGCTACATTCTGGAACCGCGCGACCGCTGCGGTCGCAAGTTCGAATCCTGCCTCAGGCATGGATGTGTGTGATGTCTTTACGTTAGTTAGGTTTAAGTAGCTCTAAGTTCTAGGGGACTGATGACCTCAGAAGTTAAGTCCCATAGTGCTCAGAGCCATTTTGAACCGGTTGTTATTCCATGGATGCTACAAACGAATACCAGCTCTTCCGCTGCCTGAATGTCTAAATTGACACCACGAAGAAACACGAGAATTTTTGACGTACCAGGAGGTATCTGCATGTGTGAAGATCTAGTATGAATATAATATTTAAATTTAAATTGTACCACAACGTCTCGTGTTCATATGCTTTCTCAAGCAAATACAGTTGCCTTCTTTGGACCTAAGGAGGTGACGTCGCGAGCTGGATGCGACTCGGGAGCAGTAGCTTTGTGCCCCTTACTCTAACGCAGAGTCTTGCAACAGTCTTGAATGAGTAAACAGTTACGCATAAATCGACGTGCTAGTGTAAGGATGGCTGAGTTTAGAGCTTCATGATCTAGGAAGGGTATTCACTTCATTCAACAGCGTCGGTAGCCAACTGTTTCACAATTGAGTTGGATATGCAATGTGGTGACAAAAGTCATGGGATACCTCCTAATATTGTGTCATACCTCATTTTGCCCGGTGTAGTACAGCAATTCGACATGGCATATGACTCAGCCAGTCGTTGGAAGTTCCCTGCAGAAATATTGTGCCACGCTGCCTCTATAGCTGTCTATAGTTGCGAAAGTGTTACAGGTGCAGGTTTTTGTGCACAAACTGACCTCTCGATTATGGTCCTAAATGTTTGATTGGATTCATAACGGGTGATCTGGGTGGCCAAGTCATCCGGAATGTTCTTCAAATCAATCGCGGACAATTGTAGCTCAATGACATGGTCATTGTCATCCATAAAAATTCCATCGTTGTTTGGAAACATTAAGTCCATGAATGGCTGCAAATGGTCTTCATGTGCCGAACATTGGCATTTCCAGTCAATGATCGGTTCAGTTGTATCAGAGGATCCAGTCTATTCCACGTAAAAACAGTCCACGCCATTATGGGGCCACCACGAGATTGCACACTTCTTGACAACTTGGTTCCATGGCTCCGTGGGGTCTGCGAATCCTACCATCAGCTTTTACCAACTGAAATCGTGACTCATCTGAACAGGCCGTGGTTTTACAGTCTACGGTCCCGAGACCAGGAGAGGCGCTGCAGGCGATGTCGTGGTGTTAGCAAAGGCGATCGCGTCAGTCGTCTGCTGCCATAGCCCATTAAAGCCAGATTTTGCCGCATTGTCCCAACGGATGCGGGTGTCGTACGTCCCACATTGATTTCTGCCATTATTTCACACAGTCTTACTTGTCTGTTAGCACTGACAACTCTATGCAAACGCCGGTGCTCTTGGTCATTAAGTGAAGGCCGTCGGCCACGGCGTTGTCCGTAGTGAGAGGTAATACCTAAAGTTTGGTCGTGGATCTCGGAATATTGAATTCCGAACGATTTCCGAAGTGGTATGTCTCATGCATTTACCTCCAACTACCATGCCGTGTTCAAAGTCAGGTACTTCCCGTCTAGCGGCCTTGTGTCCCCTATACTACCGCCATATGTATTTGTGCGTATCGCTATCCAATGACGTCTGTCACCTCAGTGCAATCTTAGCTTGACTTTCACATTTTTCTCGCAATATGTGAAAAACGGCAAACTCAACTGTTTAACCCTTCCAAAAATCTCTTGTTTATTAAGAAATTGCTGAGCCGTTGCTGTAAATTTATCAGATTATGTGTAGTTTTTGCCGTGAAATATTTCTTCAACCGTTTCGCCTTTGTAATACAAGCTGCAACAAGAAGATTCTGGTTTCTCCAGTTGGTGCAAAACTGTCGTTTTAAACATATCTCTTTCACTTTTAATGAAGCAGCACTATGCAGCAATATGTTCACAGCTCTCTGATAGGCTTGCTTTACACTCACATACACCTTGGATCACCTTTCTGTCACAGCTTACTTGAAAAAAAAAAATGGGATACTGCACATGCCGCTTATAATGTTATACATATAACATTCGCACATTACACAATTACGAGAAAAATATTTACACGATTTATTTTGATTTTAGCAAAATGGTTGAAATGGCTCTGATCACTATGGGACTTAACATCTGAGGTCATCAGTCCCCTAGAACTTAGAACTACTTAAACCTAACTAAACTAAGGACAGCACACACATCCATGCCCGAGGCAGGATTCGAACCTGCGACCGTAGCGGTCGCGCGCATCCAGACTGAAGGGCCTAGAACTTCTCGGCCACTCCAGCCGGCTGGTTTTAACAACATAAGACTGCTGATTAATACCAATTCCAATTAAACACTTCTTCGTTTGGCGACTGAGTGTTGTGTTGTCCTTACATTGGATATTGTCATTACTGACAAGAAAGACGCCTCAAACACACTGTCGTATAGTCTTTCCACTACTGAGATGACTGCAAGGGCACCAACTGGACGCCAATATGTTGAAATTTTTGAAAACAAATAAATAAACACACTTACCGGACACTTCCTTAACTTCAAAAACATAGGTACTTTTTTTAAGGCCTATTCCTTTCTTTATAGTGGAAGACTTGAAATACGATGAGTCACACTTTACATCCTGCAAGCCCACACTAATTAGGCTTGTAGTATCGGACGCGATACACCAAACATGCACAGGATACAGCTGACTTCTCGGTCTCTCATTCATAGTTTTCCGCTCGTGCTGTTAGAAGTGTTCGCAGTCATCTTCGCACGCTCCCAATACAGGGTGAACCAAAATCCTTGCACTTGGAGACGTCAGAGAGGTTCCTTACACTCTAACAATACAACAATACCTCTAACCAAATTTCGTTCCATTCATATTTACGACAGAAAATGGACGTCAAACATGGGCAATTTCGCAACACTTGTAATCACGTGTATGACAACTGTCTACAACTATTGTTGTATTAGCGCTGCCCATTTGGTGCAGTGGGTAGAATTTTACGTTCGAGTACTCGGTTTCGCAAGTTCGATTCCAAGTCTAGGTGTAATTGTTTTCACTTTTTTATTTTCTAGTTTTAGACTGTTTGATATGGTGTCGGGGTTCTTAATAGTAATACGGTGATGATATACCAGGAAAGAGAGAGAGAGAGAGAGAAAGAGAGAGGGGGGAGAGGGAGGGAGGGAGGGAGAGGGAGGGAGGGGGAGTGGCTTTTTTTTTTATCTTTTTACTGTGGGGGAAGCGATAAAACGAGGAGAACGAAGCAATACTAACGATGGGCAGGAAAGCACTGAGTGATGGAGTGTTTGACAGATAACAAATTAAAAAATTTAAAGGCAAAATACGTATTTCATAGTGGAATAATAAAAACGATTTTAGTCTCATTTTTTGGTAGTATTAAGTAATTACACGTGTTTTTATAAGACCTGCTGTAACTGCCGTATAACAATAAAGAAGGAAGCTACAGTTTAAAAAAAATAGCTCTGAGCACTATGGGACTTAACATCTGAGGTCATCAGTCCCCTAGAACTTAGACCTACTTAAACCTAACTAACTTAAGGACATCACACACATCCATGCCCGAGGCAGGATTCCAAACTGCGACCGTAGCAGTCGCGCGGTTCCAAATTGAAGCGCCGAGAACCGCCCGGCCACCGCGGCCGGCAGCTACAGTTTCATACAGTCTAAAATTTAAAAAGCTAAAACATAAAAATGTTGCTCCTAAACCAGGAATACAATGCTTGAACTAGAGTATTCTGTTGCAAAACTCTATCCATTGCACCAGCTGAGCAGTAGCCATACAGTAATAATTGAAGACAGTTGCCGTACATGTGATTCTGGTGTTGCCAAACTGCGTATCTTTGACGTCCATTTCCTACCAAAAATATGCACAGAACGAAATTTTATTAGACATTTTCGTACTGTTAGTATACAAGGAATCAACTGTGGCAACCAGGTGCCAGAATTTTGGTTCACCCCGTATATTGAAGTAAGCGACCTAGGAGACTTGATTTGTCCATTAAAAAGCTGTTATCAGCAATGTCTTCATAATGTTTAATTGTTTCGGTTGCATGAGAGTATGGAGTTTGACGCCTAGGAGTGTGTTTCCGTACGTTATGTAATGCTGAACCCAATAGGAGTCTAGGTAAAACGACTCTGGTACAGCTAGAACACTTACAGAGACAATACCTTATGTGGAACTTGGTTATTGACCTTTTGTTCAAGGTCATTCATGACATTATCAATGACCTTCAAATGATGATGTTATCAATCAATACAATCAATCAATCAAATAATCAATAATTGTATATCAAAAGCACCGTCCCTCTCATGCTCCCCCATCACGTCCCCCCTCCCTTATCTCCAGTCAATCATAGTGTAGTATACATTGCGCACATACATTGCGTAGTGTTGCAAGCGCCTATCCTCTTCACCAATCAGAGACGAATATTAAAACGCAAGAGACAGTTTCAATGTAGCCCCATCTGGACTTCTACCTCTGGCTGAAGTTAAGGCCGAAAGAAACTTGATTGCACGTTCACTCCTGTCAATTTTTCGCCTTATTTGAAACCGCTTTTTCGGACGCTGCATTGGTATTACTTCCACTTCGCCTCACTTTTGTGATCTTCACAAGAGAAACAATACGGTAGGTTCATGTATTCCGCACGCAGCACACTGTATATATTTGTTCATTTTTTTCTTCATAGGTTGTGAACGTTGGCAAACTATGTGTGTGTGTGTGTGTGTGTGTGTGTGTGTGTAAGTTAGTGAAGACGGAAGATGTCTTAGACGTACAGCAGAGATGTGAGTGAAGAGAGGGTTAGCGAAAGCAGTCATTTGAAATTGGGGATGGGGCAGTTGTTATAGGAAATGCAACAGGGAGGAGATGGGAACTTTATGGTGGTCGCGGTAAGAGGCTGTAATTGCCGCACATCTAGGCTTCATACCATACTAAAATATCTAAGTTACAGATGATGTATAATTATCATACTCTTATAGACGTGATCGCAACGAAACAGACTGACAAAGTAAGAGATGTTGGTCAATCATCGGCCCCTGGCCTCTCAGCACATGATGTAATATTCTTGGCCTACTCTGTGCAGCCCCCAAGGATCAAATCGCGTTACATAACTTGTAGGAACATGAAACGTATTGACCTTGACGCTCTAACCGCCGATTGCTCAGAAATCTCATGGCATCAAATAATCAGAGAACCTACAATCGACAGCAAAATTAATGAACTTGGTGATAAACTCACTGCCCTCTATGACAAACATGCACCTGTGCGCACAGTCCGTGTAAGAAAATCTCCTGCTCCATGGCTGACAGCTGAATTACGTCAAATGATGACTAATAGGGATGCTGCCCACAGGCGTTTCAAGGCAGATCCGAAACCCGAGCGTTTCGAAGAATATAGAAAGCTACGGTACAGAGTGAAACAATGCATTCGCAATGCCAAAATCAGGCACGCTCGCTCCCTTGTATGCAGCGATCTGACACCCACGACTCTATGGAAGAATCTCCGTAGCTTGGGGGTCGGAAAGGCAAAATCGGAAACTACTTTTCATGTGTCAGCTAACGAATTAAATGAATTCTTCTCTGCACCTCTGAATACCAGCACGGCTGATAATTACCGTCCACAAGAATCCCAAAACAGGATAACTAACAACGATACCTTCCATCTAAAACATGTAACAACAAATACGGCAAGAAAAGCAATAATGAGAATCTCTTCTGATGCAATAGGCAACGACAGTATCGGTATAACCATGATTAAGAATGTTGCCGATATCTTAGTACCTGTCTTAACTGACATATTTAATTTTTCCCTCGTGAACGGAATATACCCCACTGCATGGAAAAGAAGCATAATTCGACCCATCCCTAAGATCGAAAACCCGCAACTCCCTAGTGATTACCGACCAATTAGCATACTGCCTGCTGTTTCCAAAGCACTTGAATATATTGTTCATGACCAAATCACTGAACACTTGCATGAATTCAGTCTATATGACAAATTTCAATCCGGTTTCCATAAACATCACAGCACAAACACTGCTCTAATTAAAGTAACTGATGACCTGAAATATGCCATCGACAATCGAAAGGCAACAATATTAACGCTACTGGACTTCAGCAAAGCTTTTGACACTGTTAACTTTGACATATTACTCAGAAAAATGCAACAGCTTAATTTCTCTGATAGTGCAATGAGATGGTTTGAAAGCTACTTAAAAGACAGACAGCAATGTATTGTCTGCACAAATGAAAAATCTTCCTGGAAACATGTTTTTTTCGGGAGTGCCACAAGGATCAGTCTTAGGACCACTTTTGTTTTCTCTATATGTCAACGATATTTCGTCGGTTTTGTCCTCCTGTAAACATCATTTCTATGCCGACGACCTCCAGCTCTACCTAAGCGTCAGACCTGAAGACGTAAACACTGCAATTGCTCTGATGAATGATGATCTGTCTTCAGTAGTGACATGGGCGAAAAACCTGGGGCTTAAATTAAATGCAAAAAAGACGCAAGTAATCTTAATAGCCCATCAGAAATTAATAAGTTTAGATTTCCGCGAACGGCTACCTCCTATTCTGCTCGAAGGTACTCCAATACCATATCAGAAAACAGTGAAGAACTTGGGTATAACTTTGGACGAGCATCTCAACTGGGCGGAGAATACAGTCGCAGTGTGCCGAAAGACGTCTGCTTGTCTCTATGCTCTCAAAAAGTTTCGGAACATATTCCCACAGGACTTGAAACGCCAGCTCGTGCGAGCACTCGTTCTACCGAACCTCCACTATTGTGATGTGATTCAACAAGGCATGAGTAGTGAAAACAAAAGACGGCTAGAGCTAACCATGAATGCCTGTGTGAGTTACACCTGCAACATTCGCCGATATGATCATGTTAGTGCTTCATACTCCGAGCTAGGGTGGCTGCGGCCGGACAAACTGCGTGACTACCACACTCTATGTCTACTTCACCGACTCCTCGTCGCGCAAGCACCCCAGTACCTAGCTTCAGAGATTAAAAACCTGTCATGCCATCATAATCGAAACACGAGGTCACTCTTATCTGGTATCCTAACTGTGCCCACTCACAAAACAAAAACTTTTGCAAACTCCTTCTCAGTTGCCGCTGTCCGCCTCTGGAACAAACTGCCCCTTACCTTGAGGAAAATTCAATCTCCTGTTGCTTTTAAGAAGAAGTTGAAGTATTTCCTACTATCATCCGCATAAAATTCTCCACAAAATTAATGTGCAAGGCCAATCCTCTCATCTGTCAAATAGCAAAGCTAGCGTCTCCTATCTTGCTCCTGAGATGCCTTCCTCTTCATCTATCTCTATTAGCCACGCAGTCTTATTTTCCTTTATATTTTCCTTATTTATGTTTCATCATGTCTCCCTATTCTTCTCCTCCCTTCACCACGAGTCTCCCTCATACTCCCTGCTGCCAGCACTCCTATCTAAAATCTTTCTCTTCAATGATGTATTTTTTCGAGGTCTACCTTTCTAATTGTTTATCTCACTTATTGTATTAGATGTAGTTTAACATGCCTACTAAAACATATGACTGTAAAATAAGTAGAATGCCTGGTTAGATGTAAGAGAGGGCCTGATGGCCCTAATCTTGCCAGGTTAAATAAATAAATATAAATAAATAAATAAATAAATAAATATCCAGTCTTAATCATTTGTGTGTTAATCACCTAATCTGTGGAATGAAGTGCGTTTCATTTCGCTTTCCTATTAGTTTTTACTAATTTAACTGTAAGCCCTTATAGCAAGAATATGCGACTCGCTGTATAACCAAAAACAAGTGCTTATCGTCTATTGTATGGCTTTTTGGGCAAGGGCAGGAATGTATCAAAATAAGATACGATATCGGCGGGTAAAAGGCAAGTAATTGATTGTAGTTTAAACAATAATTTTGAAATCTGTAGAACATCGAGGAATCATAAACATTATTAGACATTCGCCTGGACCTTCACGTAATATTAACACAACATCGAATTAGGTTCAGGAGAGCAATATATTTCGACACGAAAATTTTTAGGAAGCACGAGAGATGAAATGACTCTACAGAGATCTTAGCGAAGAAGACAACCTCATTTCACATCAGATAACAAAAATTCAGGGCTTATTGAGCGTAATGAAAATATTTACAAGAAACATCACAATGAGATGTGAAAATAACTGAAACTATCGACTAATACGGTGAAAAATACAGCCACGTAATGCATGTTATAATGCTCATTGGGTCGCCTGTGGTTAAGAGCTTCCTGTGTCCTGTGTCCTTTCCTATAGTATATTTGGTCCTAGAACTGTAAATGAGGGAAAACGTTACATTCCTACTAAACCATCGTAAATTGTACTGTTCCAAATTTTTTCAAAGAATGTTATAATTTATTGGTTATGCATTAGCTAATTACAATTATTAGATCTCCAATGGTATGTTACATACCAAATTTAGTGCAAAATGTCCCGTTTTATTGCCTACTGCAATCGCAAATTTTCCGAGGGTTTAGTACTCTAGGATTCATATGGACCAGTACACTTTTGTACTTTTTCATTCCATTAACTGCGTGATTACTCTACTCGAAAATGGACGCTCTAGATAGTCTAATGTATTTCGGCCCATTCTCTTTAGGCGCATCAATTGTCAGTGGCGCCTATGCTCATGTCCAAGACTGGTCTCGTTCTGGGAAGTGTTGCTGAATAAATGTTTCTGGGTTCTAGTCCTTACTTTGTAAAAATATCTTCCGTAAAATTCAACAGTCACATTTGTGTGTCGTTTCAAACATGCTACATACATTTAATAAGTGCATTTGTTTCCTGCCTATGAGAGCCTGGAAACTCAACAGGTTATTCAAACACAAAAGAACATTATCCATAAAACGAATCTAACAAGAAGTTGGCAGTAGTACAGGTATAGCAGCTCTGGAACAGCTGCAATGTTTACAAAAGACCTTGAACTCAGTCATTGACCTTTTCTTCAAGGTCATTCATGACATTGCCGATGACCTTGAAATGACGATGGTATCAAACAAAAAAAGCAGTCACTCAATAATTTGAAATGAAAAGCAGCATCCCCCTCCCCCTCTCATTTTTCCCTCCTCCTATCTCCAGCCAATCATAGCGCGGTAGTAAAAATCCAAAATGGCTGAAATCCCATCATGAGTATAAAACGCCTCCCTTCTTCATATCTCCAACCAATCACACAGTGCAGTACCCTTTGTCTCCAGCTCATCAGAACACAGTATTAAAAATAAAATGGCTCTAAGCACTATGGGACTTAACATCTGAGATCATCAGTCCCCTAGACTTAGAACTACTTAAACCTAACTAACCTAAGGAGATCACACACATCCATACCCAAGGCAGGATTCGAACCTGCGACCGTAGCAGCAGCGCGGTTCCACACTGATGCGCCTAGAACCGCTCTATCACAGCATTTAAAAATAAAACACAATGGCGGAAATAGCCTATTTGAATGAATGGAAAATCGAAAGTCCTTCTCCTCCCCGCATAAACAAACAGCCACAGTGCCATATTCAAATTCTGATGTGATGGAAATAGACCAATTGTGTGTATTATATCACACACATCCTTTCAAAAGTATCTGAAAATTTTTTTATTAAAAAATACTTCAAAGTATCTGCATTGCCTAAAATATCGAAAATGTTGTCAACTATGTTTGTAGCAATCACTTTCAAAAAATCGTTTATGGACTAGCTCACGATTCACATTGGCAATTTTCATTCGAAGCTATATGTCATTCGATATTGAGTATTGGGATGCGTGTATAACATATTCTCTATAAATAATTAAAAACCAACATTTGACTATAAAATACAAATAACGAATTAGAAATACATAGTTGTCAGTTATGAGTTTTGCATTAAATACTATTCCGTAAACCCCGTGAAAGGGGAAACAAAGTCATGTTTCACATCCTAGTTGCTTATTGTCACCAGCAGATGGCTCCACCGGTAAAAGCTACAAAATTTCTGAAACACTGTCACCAGCAGATGTCTGTGCAGGGTTTAAAAACGTTCAAAGTTCGATCTATGAACTACACTTGGTGTGCAAAAAGTGCAATGTCTTATGTGTGACCGAGCGAGGTGGCGCAGTGGCTAGCACACTAGACTCGCATTCGGGAGGACGACGGTTCAATCCCGCGTCCGACCATCCTGATTTAGGTTTTCCGTGATTTCCCTAAATCGCTCCAGGCAAATGCCGGGATGTTTCCCTTGAAAGGGCACGGCTGAGTTCCTTCCCTAACCCGATGAGACCCATGACCTCGCTTTCTGGTCTCCTCCCCCAAACAATCCAATCCAATCTTATGTGTGGATTGTCACAGTGTGTTTACATTAAAATTATTTTACAAACAGGCATCCTATCATGAGTATAAATACTACAAAGTATGTGTCGGGGCGAGAGTGAAGATAATATATCACTAGATGATATAATCGACAACAATTCTAGCAAAAACGAATGGACGTCTAGTTGACGTTAAGTACAACGAAAAACGTTGTAAACCTCAAATTAATTAATTTACTTCAGCTATGTTGCCACAATAAGTTCTAAAATGCATGACAGTATTTAATTTGAAGCTTCATTATGCTTGCAATGTTTGATAAATCTTTCATACAATGCAGTTTTATTTTACTCGAATGTTTGTAGAGGTCTTCCATATATTATGATAAGCATGTATTTTAATAAGTAATACAGACAATGCTGAAGATTCTGAAAATATTTAGTTTTTGAAGCCTCATTGTGCTTGCAAAGTGTGAAAAATCTCACAATAAAAGATAAATAATTTTATTTGTTTTCTAAATATCGACTTTGAAATTGTCTTTCAAATGTCCATCTCTCACTGTTACCATATTTGGTCGTCTTCTTGTGAGTGTGTGATTATAAACAGGTGATGTAGTTCTATAGTTGAAGTGCTATATCGTAATAAAACATCTTGTTCCTTCATAAAATCGAACACCTGTTTCGTTTCTTCCCTAAAAAAAGAAATGTGTCATACTTGTGTGAGTGGTACGGTGGAGTTGATTACAGGTTTTCTTTTAGCAAACCATAGTTTTCCAAAATTTACCAGCAGTTTGTTTCAGTAACACTTGTCATCGATTGCATTTTTTTCTTGTGATGCACTATCTTCACTCCCCCTCTCCTAAACTGGTGATGAAAGGAACATTAGATGATGACAGTACACACATATTGTCAACGTGAATACACTTTATATATTTAGATACTGTTGCAAATTAAACATTACATTTTCTGATGCATTTAAAATATGCTGTGCCATCATAGCTGAGATAAAGTAATTAATTTGAAGTTGGCAACGTTTTTTATTTTTTGTAATTAATCTCAACTGGGTGCCCAATCATTTTTCAAATAGTTATTAGCGATTATGTTTTTCTAGTGATACATTATCTTCAGTCTCCATCTGACACATACTGTTTAGAGTTCACAATTACGATGAGACATATGCGTGGAAAATAATTTCCATGTAAAACACCATGATAATCCACACATAAAACTTCACAGTTTTTGCACAGAGTGAATACACTTGACATAGTTACATACTGTTGTAACATAATCAATACGTTTTTCGACGCATTTTTGAATGTCGTGACATCATAGATGAGGTGAAGTAATTAATTTAACTCTTACAGCGTTTTATCTTGTACTCAAAGTCAAGTAGACCCCAGATAATCGATGTAAACATCGCATTTTTATGTTACCTACCTATTTTCCTGACATTTTAGCATATTGCGACATCAATAGATGTAGAAAATAATTAATCTGAAGCTCTGTTGTGTCTTAAGTATTTCATTGAATGACTTTTGAATGCTTTTACCCTGTAAAGGCACCTGTTGTGACAATGAGAACAGCTCATGGTACAGAGAACAAACTTTGGTCGCTTTTCACCCGTGGGGTCATCTGCTGATGACAGTAAGCACCTAGGTTGTGGAACATGACTTGATTTTATTTCGCCTTTTACAACAATGGGGATAAAAGGAATGGTTTGCAGAATATGTAAACGGGAGGTAAAACATCGTAGGTAAATTTTACGCCAACTTTATTAGGAAATACTACTTTAAATCTGTAATTCCACGATGTACAGACATATTATGTATCCACATTTCCAGAATGACCACAGAAGATGCTTTATAAATAAAAAGTGAAATCCATCATACATACATACATACATTAATCCTTGTTCCATAGATCATGTATACGCCATTTCGTAATTGTGTGGAAAGTGTCACTTTAAGATAAGTTTCCTTAACACAAAATAATTACGAGGGCTATTCGGAAAGTAAGGAACGATAGGTCGCGTAATGGAAACCACAGTGAAAAGCAAAACTGTTTTATTTGCAACAGTTAGCTACAACTTCGAGCTACTTATCTCCATAGTCATCGACCCGACTTAGACGTTTGTCTTAGTGTTGAACCAACTTTTCAATACCCTAGTTATGGAAGGCAGCCACCAGTGTTCTCAGCCAATTCTCTACGCTGCCCTACAGCTCGTTGTCTTCATAGCCAGCGGTTCATGTGAGCAGAGATGAAACTCTGAAGGAGCCAATTACGGGCTGTATTGTGGGTAATCAAACATTTCCAATTGAAAACGATGCAGCAGCATCTTCATTGCCCCTGGAGAATGCGGCTGAGAATTGTCTTGAAGAAGAAAACGTACGACAGTTATGTAATGTTAGCTGCATAGCATCAGGCGAAATTTCTTACCAGGCCTTCGTACTTGGAGTGAGACACTGCTGTTCTAAGTATCTTTACGTGCTCCCTGTGTGCTCAAAACTAAAAAGAACGACGTAAAGCGATCGACAGGCGTACTAGAGACGCTGCCTAACACTCCAGTGCAAAACGTCATAGGATTTTCACAGTGGTTTCCATTTCGCGACCGATCGTTCCTTCCTTTCCGAATAACCCTCGTAATTAATTTTTTATTTATTCTTTCTGGTGGAACATACTCTTTGCTTGCAATAAGCTTAAGACAGAAAAAGCAATACTAACTTAGAGCCTGTAAATGTTGTAGAATGGAGTTAAAATGGACCTGGATTAGCTCACTAGACAAAACAAAGAGGACTTTGGTCGCTTTGGAGCGCTGTAGATGTTGTAGAAATGGTATCAGGCGCCCATGTGATCCTCCATAGCTGACGTCGTGACAGTGAAGTTGTGTTAGTCGGCTGTGTGAAGTCATCTCAGTAAGATGGGCTGACATGGAGATGTGACAGAATGACAGAAAGGAGCTGCCGTGTTTGGACGTGCCCATGACCGCGCTGGGAATGAAGACGCGGACAGTCCAACATGTCTACAAGGAATAGTGTACCACCCGCAGCCATGTAACAGTGAAGAGCAATGGTCAGAAGAAGATCCTAACCGACAGGAACTGGAGATAGGAAACACACCTTGCCAATGACGAAAGCTTTCAAACCGGACAGGAATTGCTCCTGTCAATGAATGCAGGCCTTTTTAAACCAGTTTCCGAGCGAACACTGTGATGGGAACTGCATGAAATGGCTATTATGAATCGGGTACCTCGCAGAAAGCCACTGTTCATAGCAGCACATAAAACTGCACATCTTCAGTGTGTCAAACTACACAGAAATTATACGGTACCTGACTAAAGGAGTGTAGTATGGCACAATGAGTTGCCTCATTTCGAATGATGCAAGGCGACGAGTTCACTGAAGGCCCAATGAAAAGTTTAACTCACGGTGTTTGGAGAATGTAGTTCAGGCCAAGGCGGTCTTGTGATGTTTTGAGGGCGTTTTTCGTACGTTGACTTGGGTCCACTTACTCAGCATACCGTGATAATCGATCAGGATGTTTAGTTCAACATTATCGATTCCTAAGTGTCGCGCATATTCGTGATCGGTATGCTAGGGTCACTTTAGAGTCTTCCAAAGTAAATCATGCGATCTTAATCCCACAGAAAATGTCTGGGACTATTTAGAACTGCAGCTGAAACGTAGCAATCATTATCCTTACTACCTGGTAGCTCTAAGGAATTTTATCATCAATGAGTGGCTTCAGCTGGAGTTGGCACACCTGAAGAAACGTGGAAATTCCCTTCCTCGACAAAGCAAGGCCATTATCAAGGTTAGAGGTGGTGGTGTTACACAGTATTCGTGTGATGTTTCCGAAGGATGACTAATTTTTGATGCGTCGTGATTATGTTCTCGGGGAATCTCCGTCCACGTTGTTTTTGTGTGAGTCCATAAAACATCAACGGTAATGGCTGGACCGTCATGATCACCCACATTCTAGGCATATTCGATAGACAACTAGTTAGTCAGTTCCTTGTTCCATAGACCAAATTCACGATATACGTTATGATGTGGAACGTATCATAACAGCAAACATAAAAGGGCTATTCGTTTATGAAGATCCGATAGATCACGAAATGGAGGCCACAGTGAAAATCCTATGAAGCTATGCACAGATGTGTTGGGCAGTGTCTCTAATATGCCGACTTATGGCGCCTCGTCGCTCTTTTCAGTTCTGAGCGCACAATGAGTAGGTAAAGATACCTAGAAAATAGTGTCTATCGCCAAGTACGAGTTCCTGGTGAGAGACTTCGCCTGATTTCATGCAGCCCACATAATGTAACTGTTGTGGATTTCCCTCTTCGTGAGAATTCTCGGCCGCACACTGCATGGGCAATGAAGATGCTCTTGCAGCCTTCTCAATGGGAAATGTTTGATCACCCACCATACAGCCCCGACTTCATTTCCTCTGAGTTTCATCTCTGCTCACATGATCCCCTGGCTATGAAGACAACATTTTGGCACAGACAACGAGCTGCAGACCAGCATAGAGAATTCTACATCTACATCTACATCCACACTCCGCAAGCCACCTGACGGTGTGTGGCGGAGGGTACCCTGAGTACCTCTATCGGTTCTCCCTTCTATTCCAGTCTCGTATTGTACGTGGAAAGAAGGATTGTCGGTATGCTTCTGTGTGGGCTCTAATCTCTCTGATTTTATCCTCATGGTCTCTTCGCGAGATATATGTAGGAGGGAGCAATATACTGCTTGACTCTTCGGTGAAGGTATGTTCTCGAAACTTTTAACAAAAGCCCGTACCGAGCTACTGAGCGTCTCTCCTGCAGAGTCTTCCACTGGAGTTTATCTATCATCTCCGTAACGCTTTCGCAATTACTAAATGATCCTGTAACGAAGCGCGCTGCTCTCCGTTGGATCTTCTCTATCTCTTCTATCAACCCTACCTGGTGCGGATCCCACACTGCTGAGCAGTATTCAAGTATTGGGCGAACAAGCGTACTGTAACCTACTTCCTTTGTTGTCGGATTGCATTTCCTTAGGATTCTTCCAATGAATCTCAGTCTGGCATCTGCTTTACCGACGATCAACTTTATATGATCATTCCATTTTAAATCACTCCTAATGAGTACTCCCAGATAATTTATGGAATTAACTGCTTCCAGTTGCTGACCTGCTATTTTGTAGCTAAATGATAAGGGACCTATCTTTCTATGTATTCGCATCACATGTAATTATGTAATAGGCGTATTTAAACTGTTTTAGCATGTAATTATCTGAACTGTTTCTTATTTAAATTGTTTTGTTAATTAAATTGCATTTTGTATTATTGAGAAAGAGCGGGAAACCGCGCATAGATACATTTTGAGAAAGAGCGGGAAACAGCGCGCAGTAATACATCTGTAATGGTAGCAGGGATTGTCTGCACCAAAAACCATTGTTGGCGGCGAGACCGCACTTTTGTAGCATTGAGCGTTGGAAGCGAGCAGTTGCGAGTAAGATGTGAGACGAGGCAGTCGTAGCTAGCGAGACATGAGAGGAGGTCGCTGTAAGCGAGGTATGAATTAACACTTTGAAAGAAGCGGTGTGCTCGCCAGCCACTCGCTATATGTAGCGCAATGCTAGTTTTTAAGAATTTTTGTAAAGAACTATGCCCCTTGTAATTGTTTGTCAAGATCGTTCTCAGAATATAGTTATGTAATTTTGATGGAAAATTAGGTATGTAGCGCAACGCTACTATTTAAGAATTTTTGTAAAGAACTATACCCCTTGTAATTGTTTGTCAAGATCGTTCTCAGAATATAGTTAACTTCTACCAGATTAAATGCATTAAGAATTTTCTATCCCAAAATCATTCACCTAAATGCTTTACGGAATTTATTGTTATCTTAAAAGAAAAGTCTAAACTGAGCTTCAGCTTTTATCAAATCTAAATTAACTTCAACTTAAAGAATTCCAGTCACAAAGTATTATGAAACTCCACCAGCAGCTTATAATTATGTTAAAGAGAAGTAAGTATATTCATTCCACAGTTTGCTGTAGCAGTCAGATGGCGATCCAGTATAAATAATTAAAGGTAAGAATCAGTCTTAATAATTTCAGGTAACGACTGAGGGCCACGGCGACAACACATTTTATGTTTCGTCGTAATAATCAGCAGGTAGTCTTGACAGAGCAGCAGTTAAAAGATTTTAAGAGACGCAGCGTTCAGTCAGCAAGCAAACGTTCATCCAATATTAGACGGGAAGGTTTCACACATTACACTTGTCTACATTGAGATTCAATTGCCATTCCGTGCACCATGCGTCAATTCGCTGCAGATCCTCCTGCATTTCAGTACAATTTTCCATTGTTGCAACCTCTCGATACACCACAGCATCATCTGCAAAAAGCCTCAGTGAACTTCCGATGTCATCCACCAGGAATTGGCGGAAAACTCAGGTGAGAGTATTGGAAAGTTGGTGTAACGCTATGAGGGATGTCTAAGTCGGAGCGGCAACTGTGTAGAGAGGTAGCTGGAAAGCTGGAAGGTGTAGCTAACTGTGAGAAATAAAATATTTTTGCTTTTCATTGTGATTTCCACTTCGCGACCGATCGGACCTTCATAAACGAATAGTCCTCGCAGAACACATATGGACAACTTTTTACAAAAATAAAATATTTATAAGGCTACAAGCAGTCTATTTACAGTTTTATAATCGTTGTTTATCTTTGCTCAGGAATCCATCCATGTTATAAAAAAAAGTAGTTGTTAAAGAGAACCAAACTTAATCTACATTTGAGAAAACTTCTATCTGCCAGACATATTGTTCCCATGGGCAGACTGTCAAAGAGTTTTATAGCTGCATACACTACTGGCCATTAAAATCGCTACACCACGAAGATGGCGTGCTACAGACGCGTAATTTAACCGACAGGAAGAAGATGCTGTGATACGCAAATGATTAGCTTTTCAGAGCATTCACACACGGTTGGCACCGGTGGCGACACCTAAAACGTGCCGACATGAGGAAAGTTTCCAACCGATTTCTCATACACAAACAGCAGTTGACCGACGTTGCCTGGTGAAACGTTGTTGTGATGCCTCGTGTAAGGAGGAGAAATGCGTACCATCACGTTTCCGACTTTGATAAAGGTCGGATTGTAACCTATCGCGATTGCGGTTTATCGTATCGCGACATTGCTGCTCGCGTTGGTCGAGATCCAATGACTGTCAGCAGACTATGGAATCGGCGGGTTCAGGAGGGTAATACGGAACGCCGAGTTGGATCCCAACGGCCTCGTATCACTAGCAGTCGAGATGACAGGCATCTTATCCGCATGGCTGTAACGGATCGTACAGCCACGTCTCGATCCCTGAGTCAACAGATGGGGACGTTTGCAAGACAACAACCATCTGCACGAACAGTTCGACAACGTTTGCAAAGGCATGGACTATCAGCTCGGAGACCATGGCTGCGGTTGCCCTTGACGCTGCCTCACAGACAGGAGCGTCTGCGATGGTGTACTCAACGACGAACTTGAGTGTACGAATGGCAAAACGTCATTTCTTCGGATGAATCCAGGTTCTGTTTACAGCACCATGATGGTCGCATCCGTGTTTGGCGACATCGCATTGAACGCACATTGGAAGCGAGTATCCGTCATCGCCATACTGGTATATCACCTTGCGTAATGGTATGGAGTGCCATTGGTTGGTTACACGTCTGGGTCACCGCTAGTTCGCACTGACGGCACTTTGAACAGTGGACGTTACATTTCAGATGTGTTACGACTCGTGGCTCTACCCTTCATTCGATCCCTCCGAAACCCTACATTTCATCAGGATAATGCACGACCGCATGTTGCAGGTCCTGTACGGGCCTTTCTGGATACAGAAAATGATTGACTGCTGCCCTGACCAGCACATTCTTCAGATTTATCACCAATTGAAAACGTCTGGTCAATGGTGGCCGAGCAACTGGCTCGTCACAACACGCCAGTCACTACTCTTGATGAAGTATGGTATCGTGTTGAAGCTGCATGGGTAGCTGTACCTGTACACCCCATCCAAGCTCTGTTTGACTCAATGCCCAGTCGTATCAAGGCTGTTATTACAGCCAGAGGTGGTTGTTCTGGGTACTGATTTCTCAGGATCTATGCACCCAAATTGCGTGAAAATGTAATCACATGTCAGTTCTAGTATAATATATTTGTCCAATAAAAACCCGTTTATCATCTGCATTTATTCTTGTTATAGCAATTTTAATGGCCAGTAGTGTATGTCACCCCTTTCTGCACCTAAGTTAGATTCAGTGAAGAGTAATGCAGCTCATTCATAAGTGAATAAATGTACTGTGAGGCTCTGGTTAAAGTTCCCAGCTGCTTAGAGAGATATCTGCAAGATGCACGTGTGTGAAATCCACAAATAAGTTTAATTACGTTCTTTTGTGTAACGAATACTTTTTGTATAAGCGAGGAGTTATTCCAGAATATTATCCCATATGACATCAGTGAATGAAAATATACTGAAAAATTGGCAATTATTCTAATGGAAAAGGCATCCGAACATAAACGTTTTAGCGGGTCTAATATATGGTTTTTCAAGTTTAAGTTTTCATCAGTATAGCCATGTCGAAAAGACAGTGAAGTCCAAATGCCGAGGGCAGAGTCGTCAGTGAAGCACAACGTAAGTCAAATCATGTTTATTACACTCGCCAACGTAAAGATACAGCAGAACTGATCTCCTGGACGGGGAGTGCAGTTATTGATACAACCATCGAATATTCCACATAAGGAAACATTACAAACTTAAGATATTTCAGGAACCTTCCAGAAATGATAAATGCGAAATAATATGCAACAGCTTGTTGTCGGTTTTGAATCAGTGCACTAGCTAGCAACGCTAACCACTATACCACCCCGGTGCACTAGAGCACGTGGCAATGTGCACACCTAAGAAGTTACAGTTTTCCACTCTTCTGATTACTTCTTGTTGGTACACTAGGTCACTAGGAGGTGGGATATTCTTCATAGTATAAAACTGAATGAACTGCGATTTTCAAAGCTTAAAGTTAGGCCATTTGTGCAAAATAAATCATTCATAATTTTCATAAAAACATTTACCATTTTCTCTGTTAATGCTTCTTTGCTTGGCTTTACGACATTGCGTGTATCATCTGAAAACAGGACTAATTTTGTCTCCAGGTTCAAGTAAAACCTCAAAGCATTAACACAAATCAAGAACGGCAGAGGGCCAAAGATCGAACGTAGAATGTTAGGTTAGAAAATTTAAAAAGGGAAATGGATGGGTTACAGTTAGATGTTGTGGGAGTTAGTGAAGTTTGGTGGCAGGCGGAACAGGACATCTGGTCTGGTGAATACAGGCTTATAAATAAAAAATGGAATAGGGACAATGCAGCAGTGAGTTTAATAATGAATAAGAAAATAGGAATGAACAGCATAGTGAACTCATTATTGTGCCAAGGCAGACACGAAGCTCACATCAACTGCAGTAGTACAAATTTACATGCCAACTAGCTCTGCTGATGATGAAGAGGTTGAAGAAATGTATGATGAGATAAAATAAGTCATTTAGATAGTTAAGGGAGACGAAAATTTAAAAGTGATGAGTGACTGGAATTCGATAATAGGAAAAGCAAGAAAAGGAAAATGGTATGTGAATATGGACTGGGGGATAGGAATGAAAGAGGGAGCCGGCTGGTAGAATTCTGCACAGAGCACAGTTCAACTATCGCTAACATTAGAATCATGAAAGTATGTTGTACATGTAGAAGAGACCTGGGAACACCGGAAGGTTTCAGATAGGTTATATAATGGTACGACAGAGATTTTGGAATCAGATTTCAAATGGGAAGGTATTTCCAGAGGCAGATGTACACTCTGACCACAATTTATTGGCTATGAACTGTAGACTAAAACTGAGGAAATTGCAAAAAGGTCGAAAATTAAGGAGATGGGACCTGCATAAGTTGAAGGAACTATAAGTTGATGGGAATTTCAGAGGGCGCATTAGGCAACGTTTGGCAAAATCAGGGGAAAGGAACACAGTAGACGAAGAGTGGATAGCTTTGAGAGATGAAATAGTGAAGGCAGCAGAGGATCAAATGGGTAAAAAGTAAAAGCTTAGTCGAAATCCTTGGATAACACAGGAGATATTGAATATAATTGATGAAAGGAGAAAATATAAAAATGCAGTAAATAAAGCAGACGAAAGGAAATACCAACGTCTAAAAATTCTGATTGACAGGAACTGCAAAATGGCTAAGCAGGAATGGCTAGGGGACAAATGTAATGATTTACAGGCATGTATTACTAGGGGAAAGATAGATAGCGCCTACAGGAAAATTGAAGAGACCTTTGGAGAAAAGAGAAACAGCCGTATGAGCTCAGTTGGAAAACCAGTCCTAAACAGAGAAGGTAAAGCTAAAAAGTGGAAGGAGTAAATAGAGGGAGATGAACTTGCAGGCAATATTATAGAAACAGAAGACAGAGATGGGGCACATGATACTGCGAGAAGAATTTGACAGAGCACTGAAAGACCTAAGTCGCATCAAGGACCCGGAAGCAGACGTCGTTACGTTAGATATATTGATAGCCTTGGAAGAGCTAACCACTCTTCCACTTCGTGTGCAGGATGTATGAGACAGGCGAAATACTCACAGACTTCAAGAAGAATATAATAATTCCATTACCAAAGAAAGTGGGTGCTGACACGTGTGAATATTACCGAACTATCAGTTTAATAAGTCTCGGTTGCAAAATACTACCACTAATAATTTACAGGAGAATGGAGAAACTGGTACAAGCCTACCTCGAGGAAGGTCAGTTTGGATTCCAGAGAAATTTTAGGAACACGAGAGATAATACGGACCCTAAGGCTTCTCTTAGAAGATAGGTTAAGGAAAGGCAAATCTACGTTTACAACGTTTTTACACTTAGAGAAAGCTTTTGACAGTGTTGACTGGAATGCGCCCTTTGAAATTCTGCAGGTCAGACGTAAAATACAGGGAGCGAAAGTGTATCTACAACTTTTACAGAAACAGACACCAGTTACAAGGGTCGAGGGCATGAAAGGGAAGCAATGCTTGAGCAGGTTGTAGCCTATCCCCCATGTTATTCAGTCTATACAATGAGCAAGCAGTAAGTGAAACCAAAGAAAAATTTGGAGGGGGAATTAAAGTCCAGTGAGAAGAAATAAGAAATAAAATCTTTGAGGTTTGCTGATGACGCTGTAATTCTGTCAGAGACAGCAAAGGACTTAAAAGAACGGCTGAACGGAACGGACATTGTCTTGGAAGTCGTAAGTAGTCTAATTAAGTCAGGTGATATTAAGGGAATTAGATTAGGAAAAGAGACACTTAAAGTAGTAAATGTGTTTTGCTATTTGTGCAGTAAAATAACTAATGATGGCCGAAGTAGAGAAGATATAAAATGTAGACTGGCAATGGCAAGAAAAGCGTTTCTGTAGAAGAGGAATTTGTTAAACCGAATATAGATTTACGTGTAATGGAAAGAAAACTCGCCCTTTAGTCAGCATAGTAGGTCCCAAATCCGACACACTTATAAAAACGCAGAAAGACCAGACCACATATCCAGACCAAACAAAGCCCTCTTACACCGGGTATGGAAATAATACGTTAGAACTTCTACACTATCTCAAACGTATCGGGCGCCCATATGTAAGGCGGAATTGACCACTAGACTTTACAAGAGGCGGACCCACCAGTATAAAAGGAGATGTGGAGTATTTTTTGTCTGTAGAAAAGCAATAACAGCAGAATGGTTCGGTCACAAGAGCCCGGTGTATCCGAATCCGGACTAATCATTAGGCTATATGTAAATTGAAGGTAGAGGGGAGGAGCGACGGGGTTGGGGTGAAGGAAAGGAAATGAAAGTGAAGGGATTACTGATGTCAGGTCGTTGAGACAGTACTCAAAATCAGCGGCGACGAGTGAAAATGTGCACCGGACCGGGATTCGATCTCTTTCTTACTAGGCAGTACACCTCAGACACAGTGTTGTCGCAACTGCGCTGGCTTCCTCGGCGGGCCTGACGGCCAACCATTACTACCATCAACCGCCACCTACCCGCAGTCCCTGTCCATTTACTATACGCACACTACGCTGAGATTCCCACAGGAGAACGGACATACACTATGCGATCAGAAGTATCCGGATAACTGGCTGAAAATGACTTACATATAACATAATTTCTTCGTCTATGTGTGAGGAATATGTCCTGCAATTTGTGTTGTACATTTTTGTTACATCCTGTACAGATACTGGTAATTTAGGATTTGTTCCCATGGATAATGTTATTTCACAGGTCTCAAGAAAAAGAAGCTTTCAAACACATGTCCAGATTCTACTGCTGTTTACAGCAAATGCAGATATCTTGAATTCTCCAGCTGTATCCAGATTTTTCCAGACACTCTGCTAAAAGAAATCTGCAAGCATTGTTTGCACATCATTAATGGCCTGCACTTTTTCCAGCAGCAGTTTATATGCACCTACATTACACTTCTTTTTGCCATATTCTTCAGTTATCTTATTTTGACTTCGACCTCTTCCCGTCTTCTTTTTCGTGCACATAACACGTCAACTGTACTTAAGAGCGTAATTTCCTTAGCAGGGAAATTTTTTAAGTATGTTTGATACATTGCTTCATTTCCTTAAGACCTGTGAAGTAATTATAGTATCCATGAAAACCAGTCCTTATTTGGCATTATCTATATTTGATGTTGTTGTGGAGAACAATGTTCTAGATTGAGAAAAATATGTTTCCCCAGATTTAACATAAAACATGTTTTCCCAGATTAATATAAAATTTATGTATAATACTTACTTCATTGGAGTCTCCATGTAATTTGGAGATAAATAATTTAAACTATGAGAGACAAAACATTGTTTATATTCTGTGCTCATTCTTGATTTTCCAGAAGTTTTACTCATAAACCAGTTGACTTTCATGTGTTCTTATTGCCCCAGTATAGAAACTGCAGTTGTTGTTACTGGAGTGTTCAGTCCAAAGACTGGTTTGATGCAGCTATCCATGCTAATCTATCCTATCTAAGCCTCCTCATCTCCGAGTACCTACTTCAGCCTACATCCTTCTGAATCTGCTTATTTTATTCATCTCTTGGTCTCCCTCTACGATTTTTACCCTCGACACTTCCCTCCAATACTAAACTGGTGATCCCTTGATGCCTCAGAACGTGTCCTACCAACCGGTCCCTTCTTCTAGACAAGTTGTGCAACAAATTTCTCTTCGCCCCAATTCTGTTCAGTACCTCCTCATTAGTTACGTGATCTACCCATATAATCTTCAGCATTTTTCTGTAGCACCGCACTTCAAAAGCTTCTATTCTCTTCTTGTCTAAACTGTTTATCGTCCATGTTTCACTTCCATACATGCCTGCACTACATACAAATACTTTCAGAAAAGACTTTCTGATACTTAAATCTATATTTGATTTTAACAGATTTCTCTTTTTCAGAAACGCTTTGCTTGGTATTGCCAGTCTACATTTTATATCTCCTCTGCTGCGATCACCATCAGTTATTTTACTGCCCAAATAGCAAAACTCATCTACTACCTTCAGTGTCTCATTTCGTAATCCAATTCCCTCACCATCGCCTGATGTAATTCGACTACATTCCATTACCCTCGTTTTGCTTTTGTTGATATTCATCTTATATCCTCCTTTCAAGGCACTGTCCATTCCGTTCAACTGCTCTTTCAAGTCCTATGCTATCTCTGACAGAATTACAATGTCATCGGCAATCCTCAAGGTTTTGTTTCTTCTGATTAGATTTTAATTCCTACTCCAATTTTTTCTTTTGTTTCCTTTACTGCTTGCTCAGTATACAAGTTGAACAATATCGGGGATGGATTACAACCCTATCTCACTCCGCTCTCAACCACTGCTTCTCTTTCATGCCCGTCGATTCTTATAACTGCCATCTGGTTTCTGTTGTTGTTGTCTTCAGTCCTGAGACTGGTTTGATGCAGCTCTCCATGCTACTCTATCCTGCCCAAGTTGCTTCGTCTCCCAGTACTTACTGCAACCTACATCCTTCTGAATCTGCTTAGTGTACTCATCTCTCGGTCTCCCTCTACGATTTTTACCCTCCACGCCGCCCTCCAATGCTAAATTTGTGATTCCTTGATGCCTCAAAACATGTCCTACCAACCGATCCCTTCTTCTAGTCAAGTTGTGCCACAAACTTCTCTTCTCCCCAATCCTATTCAATACCTCCTCATTAGTTACGTGATCTATCCACCTTATCTTCAGTATTCTTCTGTAGCACCACATTTCAAAAGCTTCTATTCTCTTCTTGTCCAAACTATTTATCGTCCATGTTTCACTTCCATACATGGCTACACTCCAAACAAATACTTTCAGAAACGATTTCCTGATACATAAATCAATATTCGATGTTAACAAATTTCTCTTCTTCAGAAACGCTTTCCTTGCCATTGCCAGTCTACATTTTATATCCTCTCTACTTCGACCATCATCAGTTATTTTACTTCCTAAATAGCAAAACTCCTTTACTACTTTAAGTGTCTCATTTCCTAATCTAATTCCCTCAGCATCACCCGATTTAATTTGACTACATTCCATTATCCTCGTTTTGCTTTTGTTAATGTTCATCTTATATCCTCCTTTCAAGACACTGTCCATTCCGTTCAACTGCTCTTCCAAGTCCTTTGCCGTCTCTGACAGAATTACAATGTCATCGGCGAAACTCAAAGTTTTTACTTCGTCTCCATGAATTTTAATAACTACTCCAAATTTTTCTTTTGTTTCCTTTACTGCTTGCTCAATATACAGATTGAATAACATCGGGGAGAGGCTACAACCCTGTCTCACTCCTTTCCCAACCACTGCTTCCCTTTCATGCCCCTCGACTCTTATGACTGCCATCTGGTTTCTGTACAAATTATAAATAGCTTTTCGCTCCCTGTATTTTACCCCTGCCACCTTTAGAATTTGAAAAAGAGTATTCCAGTCAACATTGTCAAAAGCTTTCTCTAAGTCTACAAATGCTAGAAACGTAGGTTTGCCTTTTCTTAATCTTTCTTCTAAGATAAGTCGTAAGGTCAGTATTGCCTCACGTGTTCCAACATTTCGACGGAATCCAAACTGATCCTCCCTGAGGTCCGCATCTACCAGTTTTTCCGTTCGTCTGTAAAGAATTCGCGTTAGTATTTTGCAGCCGTGGCTTATTAAACTGATAGTTCGGTAATTTTCACATCTGTCAGCACCTGCTTTCTTTGGGATTGGAATTATTATATTCTTCTTGAAGACTGAGGGTATTTCGCCTGTCTCATACATCTTGCTCACCAGCTGGTAGAGTTTTGTCAGGACTGGTTCTCCCAAGGCCGTCACTAGTTCTAATGGAATGTTGTCTACTCCGGGGGCCTTGTTTCGACTCAGGTCTTTCAGTGCTCTGTCAAACTCTTCACGCAGTATCGTATCTCCCATTTCGCCTTCATCTACATCCTCTTCCATTTCCATAATATTGTCCTCAAGTACATCGCCCTTGTATAAACCTTCTATATACTCCTTCCACCTTTCTGCCTTCCCTTCTTTGCTTAGAACTGGGTTGCCATCTGAGCTCTTGATATTCATACACGTGGTTCTCTTCTCTCCAAAGGTCTCTTTAATTTTCCTGTAGGCAGTATCTATCTTACCCCTAGTGAGATAAGCTTCTACATCCTTACATTTGTCCTCTAGCCATCCCTGTTTAGCCATTTTGCGTTCCTGTCGATCACATTTTTGAGACGTTTGTATTCCTTTTTGCCTGCTTCATTTACTGAATTTTTATATTTTCTCCTTTCATCAATTAAATTCAATATTTCTTCTGTTACCCAAGGATTTCTAGCAGCCCTCGTCTTTGTACCTACTTTATCCTCTGCTGCCTTCACTACTTCATCCCTCAGAGCTACCCATTCTTCTTCTACTGTATTTCTTTCCCCTATTCCTGTCAATTGTTCCCTTATGCTCTCCCTGAAACTCTGTACAACCTCTGTATCTTTTAGTTTATCCCGGTCCCATCTCCTTAATTTTCCACATTTTTGCAGTTTCTTCAGTTTTAATCTACAGGTCATAACCAATAGATTGTGGTCAGAGTCCACATCTGCCCCTGGAAATGTCTTACAACTTAAAACCTGGTTCCTAAATCTCTGTCTTACCATTATATAATCTATGTGATACCTTTTAGTATCTCCAGGGTTCTTCCACGTATACAACCTTCTTTCATGATTCTTAAACCAAGTGTTACCTATGATTAAGTTGTGCTCTGTGCAAAATTCTACTAGGCGGCTTCCTCTTTCATTTCTTAGCCCTAATCCAAATTCACCTACTATGTTTCCTTCTCTCCCTTTTCCTACACTCGAATTCCAGTCACCCATTACTATTAAATTTTCGTCTCCCTTCACTATCTGAATAATTTCTTTTATTTCATCGTACATTTCTTCAATTTCTTCATCATCTGCAGAGCTAGTTGGCATATAAACTTTTACTACTGTAGTAGGTGTGGGCTTCGTATCTATCTTGGCCACAATAATGCGTTCACTATGCTGTTTGTAGTAGCTTACCCTCATTCCTATTTTCCTATTGATTATTAAACCTACTCCTGCATTACCCCTATTTGATTTTGTGTTTATAACCCTGTAGTCACCTGACCAGAAGTCTTGTTCCTCCTGCCACCGAACTTCACTAATTCCCACTACATCTAACTTTAACCTGTCCATTTCTCTTTTTAAATTTTCTAACCTACCTGCCCGATTAAGGGATCTGACATTCCACGCTCCGATCCGTAGAACGCCAGTTTTCTTTCTCCTGATAACGACATCCTCCTGAGTAGTCCCCGCCCGGAGATCCGAATGGGGGACTATTTTACCTCCGGAATATTTTACCCAAGAGGATGCCATCATCATTTAATCATACAGTAAAGCTGCATGTCCTCGGGAAAAATTACGGCTGTAGTTTCCCCTTGCTTTCAGCCGTTCGCAGTACCAGCACAGCAAGTCTGTTTTGGTTATTGTTACAACGCCAGATCAGTCAATCATCCAGACTGTTGCCCCTGCAACTACTGAAAAGGCTGGTTTCTGTACAAATTGTAAATAGCCTTTCACTCTCTGTATTTTACCCCTGCCACCTTAAGAATTTGAAAGAGAGTATTCCAGTCAACATTGCCAAAAGAGTTCTCTAAGTCTACAAATGCTATAAACGTAGGTTAGCCTTTCCTTAACCTATCTTCTAAGATAAGTCGTAGGGTCAGTACTGCCTCGCGCTTTCCTACATTTCTACGGAATCCAAACTGATCTTCCCTGAGGTCGGCTTCTACCAGCTTCTCCATTCGTCTGAAAAGAATTCGTGTGGGTATTTTCCAATGACGACTTATTAAACTGATAGTTCGGTAATTTTCACATCTGTCAACACCTGCTTTCTTTGGAATTGGAATTATTATATTCTTCCTCAAGTGTGAGGGTATTTCACATGCCCCATACATCTTGTTTCCAAGGCTGTCAGTAGTTCTAACGGAATGTTGTCTACTCCTGGGGCCTTGTTTCGACTTAGATCTTCCAGTGCTCTGTCAAATTCTTCACGCAGTATCATATCTCCAATTTCATGTTCACCTACGTCCTCTTCCATTTCCATATAATGTCCTCAAGTATATCGCCCTTGTATAGGTCCTCCATATACTCCTTCCACCTTTCTGCTTTCCCTTCTTCGCTTAGGACTGGTATTGCATCTAAGTTCTTGATATTCATACAGGTGGTTCTCTTTTTTCCACAGGTCTCTTTAATTTTCCTGAAGGAGGTATCTATCTTACCCCTAGTGATGTATGCTTCTACATCCTTACATTTGTTCTCTAGCCAATCCTGCTTAACAATTTTACGCTTACTGTCGATCTCATTATCGAGACGTTTGTATTCCTTTTCGCCTTGTTCATTTACTGCATTTTTATATTTCCTCCTTTCATAAATTAAATTCAATATCTCTTGTGTTACCCAAGGATTTCTGATAGCCCTCGTCTTTTCGCCTACTTAATCCTCTACTACCTTCACTATTTCATCTCTCAAAGCTACCCATTCCTCTTCTACTGTACTCCTTTCCCCTGATCTTGTCAATCTTTCCCATATGCTCCGTCTGAAACTCTCTACAAACACTGGTTCTTTCAGTTTATCCAGGTTTCCTCTCCTTAAACTTCTACCTTTTTGCAGTTTCTTCAGTTTTAATCCTCAGCTCATAACCAATAAATTGTGGTCAGAGTTCACATTTGCCCCTGTAAATGTCTTAAATTAAAAACCCGGTTCATAAATCTTTGTCTTACTATTATATAATCTATGTGAAACCTTCCAGTGTTTCCAGACCTCTTCTATGTATACAACTTTCTTTCATGATTCTTAAACCCAGTATCAGCGATGACTAACTTATGCTCTGTGCAAAATCCTACCAAGCGGCTTCCATTTTCATTCCTTATCCCCAACCCATATTCACCTACTACTTTTTTTCTCTTCCTTTTCCTACTACGGGATCCAGTCCCCAGTAACTATTAAATTTTCGTCTCCCTTAACTATCTGAATAATTTGTTTTATCTCATCATCCATTTCTTCAATCTCTTTATTATCTGATAGCTAGTTGGCATGTAAACTTGTGCTACTGGGGTGGGGGTGGGCTTCATGTCTCTCTTGGCTATGCTGTTCGTTGTAGCTTATCCGTGCATATAACACTGTATTCACCTGACATGAAGTCTTGTTCCTCTTGTCACCGCACATCACGAACTCCCACTATATCTAAGTTTATCCTACTCATTTTCGTTTTTAAATTTTCTAACCTACCTGCCCGATTAAGGGATCTGACATTCCACGCTCTGATCCGTAGAAAGCCAGTTTTGTTTCTCCTCATAACGACATCCTCCTGAGTAGTCCCTGCCCGGAGATCCGACTGGGGGACTATTTTACCTCCGAAATATTTTACCCAAGAGGACGCTGCCATCATTTAACCATACAGGAAAGCTGAATGCCGTCGGTAAAAATTACGGCTGTACTTTCCCCTCGCTTTCAGCCGTTCACAGTACCAGTGCAGCAATGCTGTTCTGGTTGGTGTTGCAAGGCCAGTTCAAACAATCATCCAGATTGTTGCTCCTGAAATTGCAGAACACTGTTAAATGCAACGCAGTTGCGGTTTCGACTGTGCCACTTTATAATTTACACAACATACACTCCTGGAAATTGAAATAAGAACACCGTGAATTCATTGTCCCAGGAAGGGGAAACTTTATTGACACATTCCTGGGGTCAGATACATCACATGATCACACTGACAGAACCACAGGCACATAGACACAGGCAACAGAGCATGCACAATGTCGGCACTAGTACAGTGTATATCCATCTTTCGCAGCAATGCAGGCTGCTACTCTCCCATGGGGACGATCGTAGAGATGCTGGATGTAGTCCTGTGGAACGGCTTGCCATGCCATTTCCACCTGGCGCCTCAGTTGGACCAGTGTTCGTTCTGGACGTGCAGACCGCGTGAGACGACGCTTCATCCAGTCCCAAACATGCTCAATGGGGGACAGATCCGGAGATCTTGCTGGCCAGGGTAGTTGACTTACACCTTCTAGAGCACGTTGGGTGGCACGGGATACACGCGGACGTGCATTGTCCTGTTGGAAGAGCAAGTTCCCTTGCCGGTCTAGGAATGGTAGAACGACGGGTTAGATGACGGTTTGGATGTACCGTGCACTTTCAGTGTCCCCTCGACGATCACCAGAGGTGTATGGCCAGTGTAGGAGATCGCTCCCCACACCATGATGCCGGGTGTTGGCCCTGTGTGCCTCGGTCGTATGCAGTCCTGATTGTAGCGCTCACCTGCACAGCGCCAAACACGCATACGACCATCATTGGCAACAAGGCAGAAGCGACTCTCATCGCTAAAGACGACACGTCTCCATTCGTCCCTCCATTCATGCCTGTCTCGACACCACTGGAGGCGGGCTGCACGTTGTTGGGGCGTGAGCGGAAGACGACCTAACGGTGTGCGGGACCGTAGCCCAGCTTCATGGAGACGGTTGCGAATGGTCCTCGCCGATACCCCAGGAGCAACAGTGTCCCTAATTTGCTGGGAAGTGGCGGTGCGGTCCCCTACGGCACTGCGTCGGATCCTACGGTCTTAGCGTTCACCCGTGCTTCGCTGCGGTCCGGTCCCAGGTCGACGGGCACGTGCACCTTCCGCCGACCACTGGCGACAACATCGATGTACTGTGGAGACCTCATGCCCCACGTGTTGAGAAATTCGGCGGTACGTCCACCCGGCCTCCCGCATGCCCACTATACGCGCTCGCTCAAAGTCCTTCAATTGCACATACGGTTCACGTCCACGCTGTCGCGGCATGCTACCAGTGTTAAAGACTGCGATGGAGCTCCGTATGCCACGGCAAACTGGCTGACACTGACGGCGGCGGTGCACAAATGCAGCGCAGCTAGCGCCATTCGACGGCCAACACCGCGGTTCCTGGTGTGTCCGCTGTGCCGTGCGTGTGATCATTGCTTGTACAGCCCTCTCGCAGTGTCCGGAGCAAGTATGGTGGGTCTGACACACCGGTGTCAATGTGTTCTTTTTTCCATTTCCAGGAGTGTAGAAGTGATTGGCACAGAGCACAGCAGAGCATATAGTAAATACTGTTTGTAAGCATTTAACACATATAGGGCCGGCATGGAATCATGTGAAGTGTTGCTAGGATTGTTTGCAGCTGTTCAGGAAGAATCCGCAGCCATCCGCTGTGGCCGAGGGGTTCTAGGTGCTTCAGTCTGGAACCGTGCGACTGCTACGGTCGCAGGTTCGAATCCTGCCTCGGGCATGGATGTGTGCGATGTCCTAAGGTTAGTTAGGTTTAAGTAGTTCTACGTTCTAGGGGACTGATGACCTCAGATGTTAAGTCCCATAGTGCTCAGAGCCATTTGAACCATTTTGAACACATATAGACCATCTTCCACAAGATCAAATACGCCATCACTCCATATCCATAAATCGTAGTATCTAGTCAGGTAACACGGTGTTCTTTAGCCAAGGAAAGTGCAAAAGTTACCTTTAGATATATATCAGAACAGTTTATGAAATCTATGAGATAGTTACCGATAACTTTGTCCACACATGGGTTTGTGATTCGACATATAATTTTTTATACGTTTTTATTCTGTAACTGGAACCTGTCCGTATTAAACAGCCTGTTCCAACTGTCTTATTATTGGTCACAATCACATTGCTGTTTCCATGGTGGTCTTCTTGTACACAGAAGTCGTGGATCGATGTTACATAGTCACGCATCTCCAATTTATTAAAAATCTCAGCAAAACCATGTGTTATAACTACGTCCAAAAGCTATAAGTACACTCCTGGAAATGGAAAAAAGAACACAATGACACCGGTTGTCAGACCCACCATACCTGCTCCGGACACTGCGAGAGGGCTGTACAAGCAATGATCACACGCACGGCACAGCGGACACACCAGGAACCGCGGTGTTGGCCGTCGAATGGCGCTAGCTGCGCAGCATTTGTGCACCGCCGCCGTCAGTGTCAGCCAGTTCGCCGTGGCATACGGAGCTCCATCGCCGTCTTTAACACTGGTAGCATGCCGCGACAGCGTGGACGTGAACCGTATGTGCAGTTGACGGACTTTGAGCGAGGGCGTATAGTGGGCATGCGGGAGGCCGGGTGGACGTACCGCCGAATTGCTCAACACGTGGGGCGTGAGGTCTCCACAGTACATCGATGTTGTCGCCAGTGGTCGGCGGAAGGTGCACGTGCCCGTCGACCTGGGACCGGACCGCAGCGACGCACGGATGCACGCCAAGACCGTATGATCCTACGCAGTGCCGTAGGGGACCGCACCGCCACTTCCCAGCAAATTAGGCACACTGTTGCTCCTGGGGTGTCGGCGAGGACCATTCGCAACCGTCTCCATGAAGCTGGGCTACAGTCCCGCACTCCGTTAGGCCGTCTTCCGCTCACGCCCCAACATCGTGCAGCCCGCCTCCAGTGGTGTAGCGACAGGCGTGAATGGAGGGACGAATGGAGACGTGTCGTCTTCAGCGATGAGAGTCGCTTCTGCCTTGGTGCCAATGATGGTCGTATGCGTGTTTGGCGCCGTGCAGGTGAGCGCCACAATCAGGACTGCATACGACCGAGGCACACAGGGCCAACACCCGGCATCATGGTGTGGGGAGCGATCTCCTACACTGGCCGTACACCTCTGGTGATCGTCGAGGGGACACTGAATAGTGCACGGTACATCCAAACCGTCATCGAACCCATCGTTCTACCATTCCTAGACCGGCAAGGGAACTTGCTGTTCCAACAGGACAATGCACGTCCGCATGTATCCCGTGCCACCCAACGTGCTCTAGAAGGTGTAAGTCAACTACCCTGGCCAGCAAGATCTCCGGATCTGTCCCCCATTGAGCATGTTTGGGACTGGATGAAGCGTCGTCTCACGCGGTCTGCACGTCCAGCACGAACGCTGGTCCAACTGAGGCGCCAGGTGGAAATGGCATGGCAAGCCGTTCCACAGGACTACATCCAGCATCTCTACGATCGTCTCCATGGGAGAATAGCAGCCTGCATTGCTGCGAAAGGTGGATATACGCTGTACTAGTGCCGACATTGTGCTTGCTCTGTTGCCTGTGTCTATGTGCCTGTGGTTCTGTCAGTGTGATCGTGTGATGTATCTGACCCCAGGAATGTGTCAATAAAGTTTCCCCTTCCTGGGACAATGAATTCACGGTGTTCTTATTTCAATTTCCAGGAGTGTAGTTTACACGAAGCTGTTGCAATGTTTCAGGCACTCGGTACATTAGAAGAACTATTTTGACAGCGACCAATTCCACTCCATATGGGATAACAACAGAATTTTTATATTTCCTCAAAAGCGTTTCCAGTGATTCTTTGCCAATTTTCCCTGTTCTGTTTGTGTGTCTACTGGCTGTCACATTATCCACTTTATCGCATACTGGCTTCCTGCTATTACAGACACTGTGCAGGCACTACTTGGCTCCTGTTTCATTATTCGATTCACTGAGCCGCCACTCTGTTCTGGAGGTTTCAATCACTGATTGTGGACGGGTATGAATGAATTTTGATGGTTACTGCTAGCGAGACACACAAAGTGGAGAATGTCTGACACATATGAAGATTTCCTGTATTTACCAGGAGCCAAGGTTCAAAAAATGGTTCAAATGGATCCAAGCACTATGGGTCTTAACATCTGAGGTAATCAGTCCCCTAGACTTAGAACTACTTAAACCTAACTAACCTAAGGACATTACATACATCCATGCCCAAGGCATGATTCGAACCTGCAACCGTAGCAGTCGCGGTTCCGGACTGAAGCGCCTAGAATCGCTCGGCCACAGCGGCCGGCAGGAGCCAAAGTCCCCATGCTGAAGGCATGGAGGGTTTCCCGTGATACTAGACATTTCATTAAGACGAGGAGTGCCATTGCAGAAGTGTTGGGGAGTTACAGCCTGACCAGTCTTCCCAGGATTGGCTGGAGACTCATAGCACTGATGTAGAGGCACTGGAGTCAGCGACGGGTGCAGGCACCGACAGCAATGGACTCAGAGGTGGTTGGCTGGTGTAATGTTCGGCAGACAGGTGGATATCTCTCTTTCAGGGCTCATGGAGTGGGCTGCTGAATTGGCTCTGGTGGTGACATTGGTTGTAACTCCTGAAGCTCCTTTTCCATAATTGTTCAGTTTCGTGACATGGGAACGGCTGCAGTTTTCTATGCCCGCACTTTATCATATAGCAACAGAGGTGTTGTGGCCTCTGTGAGTTGATGACTTGGAAAGTAGAAAGACCTTATTTTTTGCTACACATTTACGGATCTTATAGGAATGCGTCACACTAATATTGCAAGAACTTATCTGGAGCTACATGTCTTTTTATTCCGGCTGAGAGCACAGGCTAATCTCGCCAGCCATCATCAACTTGTAGTGGGGGATTATAGCAGTTTCACCACATTGCCCTACTCCCACCCACATTTGAAGGAATGCAGTGTGATGGACACTGAAATATTGGTGACTTTTTATTCTGGCTGGGAGCGCCAGCTGACCGAGACTGACACTGCCCATGGATAAGAGGTAGTTTAGAAATCAGGATTGTTGGAGACTTTATTCTGATTGGTCCCTGGAAAGAAAAGAGGGAATAAGGGGTGACACTTACCTGCAATGCAGGTCCACGTATTTCCACTGGCGTGTAGGAACCTGTCTGCTGTTATTACTCTGGGTGGGTGGCTTGGCATAGCAGCTGTCTCTTTAGTGCCAGCAACCAGGTCTGTCATGTCAGAGATCATTACATCTAAAATAATTCAAGTTTCTTTGCCATAACTAGCACAGTGTTCATGGCCACAGCTATATTTCACACATTGGCATTTGTGGTGTGGTCTACCTTGCAGACGACTTACTTATCACTGGGAGTGGCTGGAAATACTGGTCTTCTGTCTAGGTGCATATTTTGTAGTGCTTTGCTAAAAACATAGTATGTTTGGCTGGAAATCGGTAAACATAAGAATTTTACTATGATATCATAAATTTACAGTTATATCATTACCATTCCAAACAATGCACTAGTGTTAGAACATAAACTATGATGTCACATGATCTAGTAATGTAGTGGTGGCTTACAAAAGGATTACCTGTCGTGGTGTGGTATTTCTTAGGCATAAAGTATAATTAGTTGGGAAGTGATAAAACTGCAGTGCTTATAGAATTTGCTTTGACATCATTAATTTTGTGGAATATGTCATGACATCATTATTTATACCGATGGGGAATGTGCTCATTTCTAAAAGATGCATTTGGACAGCGTACACACATACCCATTGTATTGGTGGCCTAGAAGTGATAAATACATACATCAAAAAAAGTTTTGCATCACCTCGGTTCCGAGACCTCCGGAACCCGTACAGAAAATTGGAAAAGAGATCAACATAAACATCATTTCTGCTCTCTTTATTGCTCATGAAAACCACACATTTCATGTTGTTCCACCACACAGCGAGATCTTCAGAAGTGGTAGTCCAGATTGCTGTACACGCCGGAAACTCTAATACCCAGTAGCATGTCCTCTTGCATTGATGCGTGCCTGTATCCATCAAGGCACAGTTGGTACGGATTGTCCCACTCCTAAACGGCCATTCGGCGTAGATCCCTCGGAGTGGTTGGTGGGTTACGTCGTCCATCAACAGCCCTTTTCAGTCTATCCCAGGCATGTGCGATATGGTTCATGTTTGGAGAACATGCTGGCCACTTTAGTCGAGCGATATCGTTATCCTGAAGGAAGTCATTCACAAGATGTGCACGATGGGGGAGCGAACTGTTGTCCATACCTCGTTAATATGCTGCCGATATGGTTGCACTATCAGTCGGAGGATGGCATTCACGTATCGTACAACCATTATGGAGCCTTCCATGACCACCAGCGGCGTACTTCAGCGCCACATAATGCCACCGCAAAACGGCAGGGAATCTCCACCTTGCTGCGCTCACTGGACAGTGTGTCTAAGGCGTTCAGCCTGACCGGGTTGCCTCCAAACACGTCTCCGACTATTGTCTGATTGAAGGCACATGTGACACTCATCAGTGAGGAGAACGTGATGCCAATCCTGAGCGGTCCATCTAGCATGTTGTTAACCCCATCTGTACGGCGCTGCATGGTGTCGTGGTTGCAAAGATACACCTCGCCATGTTTGAGTCGTAACACGACGTCCTGTGGCTGCACGAAAAGCACGGTTGTGTTGCTGTCAGGGTTCCTACGAACCATAATCCGAGGGTAGCGGTCATCCACTGCAGTAGTAGCCCTTGGGTGGCCTGAGCGAGACATGTCATCGACAGTTCTCTTCTCTCTGTATCTCCTCCATGTCCGAACAACATCGCTTTGGTTCACTCCGAGGCACCTGGACACTTGCCTGGTTGAGAACCCTTCCTGCCAGAAAGTAACAATGCAGACGCGATCGAACCACGGTCTCAACCATCTAGGCATGGTTGAACAACAGACAACACGAGCCGTGTACCTCCTTCCTGGTGGAATGATTGGAACTCATCGGTTGTCGGACCCCTCTGTCTAATAGGCGCTGCTCATGCATGGTTGTTTACATCTTTGGGTGGATATAGTGACATCTCTGAACAGTCAAAGGGACTGTGTCTATGATACAATATCCATAGTCAACGTCTGTCTTCAGGAGTTCTGTGAACCACGGTGCTGCAAAAGTTTTTTTTGTTTTTTGTCAATAATTCAGATAGTTTTGGATGCATGCTGTATTGTGATTGGCAGAGAGCATTATGACATCAACACGACGCAATACGACTTTGACATCATGTCGCTACATGACATGATGTGACATAGCACGATGTAATGTTGCCGTAATATCAAGAGCAGGGGGATGGAATTCACGTAATTTGATAAAATAAATGGAAAGTACATAACATTGTGGAAAACATGAAAAAATACGAAAAATTTTAAAACATGTGGAACAATATGTAGAACTGTGGAAAATACGAAAAAAGTAGGGTATTTAGATATCTTCTGGGTGTCATCTCTGCTGGTACCCTGAGTGAAGAAAATTGCATCATATTAAATTTAATTTGTTATCAACAAATGGACTTCAAGTGATGTAACTTAATCTAATTACACTAACATTATTCTGTACTTAACAAATAGCCACATCCTGAGCCTCTACCTATTGTGTACATATCAAGAGGAACCTAGGTATTCAGGTGCCCCAGTTATGAAAGATGAGGATGGGGAGGGGGGCTAGAATCTTACTGGTCCAAGGATAGGATAGAAAAGAAGGAGTGGAAGAAAGGGAGAGGTGGAGGGGAGATAGAGGGGAGGGTGTGGCAATGACCTTGATCAGTTACTGGTGGTTCCCTGGGTGGAAGGGGAATACGGGGTGACCCTGAATACAAATAGCAAAATTTGCTGCTTTTTCTATACTGCTGATGCAATTGAAAGCTTACATGAAGAGTTCGACACTTTCATACTGTGTAATTCATCGGCCTACATTTGAAGCCATGCAGAAGTCGCGCTCTCTGTTGTATGAACCCTTGAGAGGTCTGGAATATATCAGGTCCAGGTCTACATACAATGTGATGTATGCGGTGGAAGTGTTATTCCATGCTGGCGTCAAAGCAGGTAGCAGGCAAGTCTAACGTAACTTTCTTAATTGTCTAAAACAGAATTGGTTCTGCAGCAGTTGGCTTAATATAGGAGATGAAATGGTGTAGCAAATCTACGAATAGGTTCTCGTTGACCCAATCTGAAACACGAACTTCTGATATCATATAAGCACTGCCTCCAAGAAATAATTCAATATTCATTTGCTTCCTCTTAAAAACACTGAGTACTCAAATAAATGTTTTTGTAGTGTCTCTTTCACCATTTTTTGCCATGCCCACTTGTTTCTGCTCCGATCCTTAAAGTTCTATGGGCGTTAGAAATGCCTGTCTCGTCAATATTGTAAATACGATTAGCATCAAAGCGATATTTTGTTTGCAAAGCTTGCAAATTGATGAAGAACATTTTCACTTCCGTTTCATTAAAAGCCGTAATTCTATTGATGGAAGTAGAATCAGGTTCCCGTAGAGAAATATTAGGATGCCTTTTTTTAAACCCTTAGAACCAGTCTTTTCATGCCATTTGGCATGTTCTGTCAAAATTATGCTTCAAATTATTTACTTCAGCAAATTTGACAGCTATTTTCAGCACTATCTCTATGGTTAATCCATAAAATACACTCCTGGAAATGGAAAAAAGAACACATTGACACCTGTGTGTCAGACCCACCATACTTGCTCCGGACACTGCGAGAGGGCTGTACAAGCAATGATCACACGCACGGCACAGCGGACACACCAGGAACCGCGGTGTTGGCCGTCGAATGGCGCTAGCTGCTCAGCATTTGTGCACCGCCGCCGTCAGTGTCAGCCAGTTTGCCGTGGCATACGGAGCTCCATCGCAGTCTTTAACACTGGTAGCATGCCGCGACAGCGTGGACGTGAACCGTATGTTCAGTTGACGGACTTTGAGCGAGGCCGTATAGTGGGCAAGCGGGAGGCCGGGAGGACGTACCGCCAAATTGCTCAACACGTGGGGCGTGAGGTCTCCACAGTACATCGATGTTGTCGACAGTGGTCGGCGGAAGGTGCACGTGCCCGTCGACCTGGGATCGGACAGCAGCGACGCACAGATGCACCCCAAGACCGTAGGATCCTACGCAGTGCCGTAGGGGACCGCACCGCCACTTCCCAGCAAATTAGGGACACTGTTGCTCCTGGGGTATCGGCGAGGACCATTCGCAACCATCTCCATGAAGCTGGGCTACTGTCCCTCACACCGTTAGGCCGTCTTCCGCTCACGCCCCAACATCGTGCAGCCCGCCTCCAGTGGTGTCGCGACAGGCGTGAATGGAGGGACGAATGGAGACGTGTCGTCTTCAGCGATGAGAGTCGCTTCTGTCTTGGTGCCAATGATGGTCGTATGCGTGTTTGGCGCCGTGCAGGTGAGCGCCACAATCAGGACTGCATACGACCGAGGCACACAGGGCCAACACCCGGCATCATGGTGTGGGGAGCGATCTCCTACACTGGCCGTACACCTCTGGTGATCGTCGAGGGGACACTGAATAGTGCACGGTACATGCAAACCGTCATCGAACCCATCGTTCTACCATTCCTAGACTGGCAAGGGAACTTGCTGTTCCAACTGGATAATGCACGTCCAAATGTATCCCGTGCCACCCAACGTGCTCTAGAAGGTGTAAGTCAACTACCCTGGGCAGCAACATCTCCGGATCTGTCCCCCATTGAGCATGTTTGGGACTGGATGAAGCGTCGTCTCACGCGGTCTGCATGTCCAGCACGAACGCTGGTCCAACTGAGGCGCCAGGTGGAAATGGCATGGCAAGCCGTTCCACAGGACTACATCCAGCATCTCTACGATCGTCTCCATGGGAGAATAGCAGCCTGCATTGCTGCGAAAGGTGGATATACGCTGTACTAGTGCCGACATTGTGCTTGCTCTGTTGCCTGTGTCTATGTGCCTGTGGTTCTGTCAGTGTGATCGTGTGATGTATCTGACCCCAGGAATGTGTCAATAAAGTTTCCCCTTCCTGGGACAATGAATTCACGGTGTTCTTATTTCAATTTCCAGGAGTGTAGTTTACACGAAGCTGTTGCAATGTTTCAGGCACTCGGTACATTAGAAGAACTATTTTGACAGCGACCAATTCCACTCCATATGGGATAACAACAGAATTTTTATATTTCCTCAAAAGCGTTTCCAGTGATTCTTTGCCAATTTTCCCTGTTCTGTTTGTGTGTCTACTGGCTGTCACATTATCCACTTTATCGCATACTGGCTTCCTGCTATTACAGACACTGTGCAGGCACTACTTGGCTCCTGTTTCATTATTCGATTCACTGAGCCGCCACTCTGTTCTGGAGGTTTCAATCACTGATTGTGGACGGGTATGAATGAATTTTGATGGTTACTGCTAGCGAGACACACAAAGTGGAGAATGTCTGACACATATGAAGATTTCCTGTATTTACCAGGAGCCAAGGTTCAAAAAATGGTTCAAATGGATCCAAGCACTATGGGTCTTAACATCTGAGGTAATCAGTCCCCTAGACTTAGAACTACTTAAACCTAACTAACCTAAGGACATTACATACATCCATGCCCAAGGCATGATTCGAACCTGCAACCGTAGCAGTCGCGGTTCCGGACTGAAGCGCCTAGAATCGCTCGGCCACAGCGGCCGGCAGGAGCCAAAGTCCCCATGCTGAAGGCATGGAGGGTTTCCCGTGATACTAGACATTTCATTAAGACGAGGAGTGCCATTGCAGAAGTGTTGGGGAGTTACAGCCTGACCAGTCTTCCCAGGATTGGCTGGAGACTCATAGCACTGATGTAGAGGCACTGGAGTCAGCGACGGGTGCAGGCACCGACAGCAATGGACTCAGAGGTGGTTGGCTGGTGTAATGTTCGGCAGACAGGTGGATATCTCTCTTTCAGGGCTCATGGAGTGGGCTGCTGAATTGGCTCTGGTGGTGACATTGGTTGTAACTCCTGAAGCTCCTTTTCCATAATTGTTCAGTTTCGTGACATGGGAACGGCTGCAGTTTTCTATGCCCGCACTTTATCATATAGCAACAGAGGTGTTGTGGCCTCTGTGAGTTGATGACTTGGAAAGTAGAAAGACCTTATTTTTTGCTACACATTTACGGATCTTATAGGAATGCGTCACACTAATATTGCAAGAACTTATCTGGAGCTACATGTCTTTTTATTCCGGCTGAGAGCACAGGCTAATCTCGCCAGCCATCATCAACTTGTAGTGGGGGATTATAGCAGTTTCACCACATTGCCCTACTCCCACCCACATTTGAAGGAATGCAGTGTGATGGACACTGAAATATTGGTGACTTTTTATTCTGGCTGGGAGCGCCAGCTGACCGAGACTGACACTGCCCATGGATAAGAGGTAGTTTAGAAATCAGGATTGTTGGAGACTTTATTCTGATTGGTCCCTGGAAAGAAAAGAGGGAATAAGGGGTGACACTTACCAGCAATGCAGGTCCACGTATTTCCACTGGCGTGTAGGAACCTGTCTGCTGTTATTACTCTGGGTGGGTGGCTTGGCATAGCAGCTGTCTCTTTAGTGCCAGCAACCAGGTCTGTCATGTCAGAGATCATTACATCTAAAATAATTCAAGTTTCTTTGCCATAACTAGCACAGTGTTCATGGCCACAGCTATATTTCACACATTGGCATTTGTGGTGTGGTCTACCTTGCAGACGACTTACTTATCACTGGGAGTGGCTGGAAATACTGGTCTTCTGTCTAGGTGCATATTTTGTAGTGCTTTGCTAAAAACATAGTATGTTTGGCTGGAAATCGGTAAACATAAGAATTTTACTATGATATCATAAATTTACAGTTATATCATTACCATTCCAAACAATGCACTAGTGTTAGAACATAAACTATGATGTCACATGATCTAGTAATGTAGTGGTGGCTTACAAAAGGATTACCTGTCGTGGTGTGGTATTTCTTAGGCATAAAGTATAATTAGTTGGGAAGTGATAAAACTGCAGTGCTTATAGAATTTGCTTTGACATCATTAATTTTGTGGAATATGTCATGACATCATTATTTATACCGATGGGGAATGTGCTCATTTCTAAAAGATGCATTTGGACAGCGTACACACATACCCATTGTATTGGTGGCCTAGAAGTGATAAATACATACATCAAAAAAAGTTTTGCATCACCTCGGTTCCGAGACCTCCGGAACCCGTACAGAAAATTGGAAAAGAGATCAACATAAACATCATTTCTGCTCTCTTTATTGCTCATGAAAACCACACATTTCATGTTGTTCCACCACACAGCGAGATCTTCAGAAGTGGTAGTCCAGATTGCTGTACACGCCGGAAACTCTAATACCCAGTAGCATGTCCTCTTGCATTGATGCGTGCCTGTATCCATCAAGGCACAGTTGGTACGGATTGTCCCACTCCTAAACGGCCATTCGGCGTAGATCCCTCGGAGTGGTTGGTGGGTTACGTCGTCCATCAACAGCCCTTTTCAGTCTATCCCAGGCATGTGCGATATGGTTCATGTTTGGAGAACATGCTGGCCACTTTAGTCGAGCGATATCGTTATCCTGAAGGAAGTCATTCACAAGATGTGCACGATGGGGGAGCGAACTGTTGTCCATACCTCGTTAATATGCTGCCGATATGGTTGCACTATCAGTCGGAGGATGGCATTCACGTATCGTACAACCATTATGGAGCCTTCCATGACCACCAGCGGCGTACTTCAGCGCCACATAATGCCACCGCAAAACGGCAGGGAATCTCCACCTTGCTGCGCTCACTGGACAGTGTGTCTAAGGCGTTCAGCCTGACCGGGTTGCCTCCAAACACGTCTCCGACTATTGTCTGATTGAAGGCACATGTGACACTCATCAGTGAGGAGAACGTGATGCCAATCCTGAGCGGTCCATCTAGCATGTTGTTAACCCCATCTGTACGGCGCTGCATGGTGTCGTGGTTGCAAAGATACACCTCGCCATGTTTGAGTCGTAACACGACGTCCTGTGGCTGCACGAAAAGCACGGTTGTGTTGCTGTCAGGGTTCCTACGAACCATAATCCGAGGGTAGCGGTCATCCACTGCAGTAGTAGCCCTTGGGTGGCCTGAGCGAGACATGTCATCGACAGTTCTCTTCTCTCTGTATCTCCTCCATGTCCGAACAACATCGCTTTGGTTCACTCCGAGGCACCTGGACACTTGCCTGGTTGAGAACCCTTCCTGCCAGAAAGTAACAATGCAGACGCGATCGAACCACGGTCTCAACCATCTAGGCATGGTTGAACAACAGACAACACGAGCCGTGTACCTCCTTCCTGGTGGAATGATTGGAACTCATCGGTTGTCGGACCCCTCTGTCTAATAGGCGCTGCTCATGCATGGTTGTTTACATCTTTGGGTGGATATAGTGACATCTCTGAACAGTCAAAGGGACTGTGTCTATGATACAATATCCATAGTCAACGTCTGTCTTCAGGAGTTCTGTGAACCACGGTGCTGCAAAAGTTTTTTTTGTTTTTTGTCAATAATTCAGATAGTTTTGGATGCATGCTGTATTGTGATTGGCAGAGAGCATTATGACATCAACACGACGCAATACGACTTTGACATCATGTCGCTACATGACATGATGTGACATAGCACGATGTAATGTTGCCGTAATATCAAGAGCAGGGGGATGGAATTCACGTAATTTGATAAAATAAATGGAAAGTACATAACATTGTGGAAAACATGAAAAAATACGAAAAATTTTAAAACATGTGGAACAATATGTAGAACTGTGGAAAATACGAAAAAAGTAGGGTATTTAGATATCTTCTGGGTGTCATCTCTGCTGGTACCCTGAGTGAAGAAAATTGCATCATATTAAATTTAATTTGTTATCAACAAATGGACTTCAAGTGATGTAACTTAATCTAATTACACTAACATTATTCTGTACTTAACAAATAGCCACATCCTGAGCCTCTACCTATTGTGTACATATCAAGAGGAACCTAGGTATTCAGGTGCCCCAGTTATGAAAGATGAGGATGGGGAGGGGGGCTAGAATCTTACTGGTCCAAGGATAGGATAGAAAAGAAGGAGTGGAAGAAAGGGAGAGGTGGAGGGGAGATAGAGGGGAGGGTGTGGCAATGACCTTGATCAGTTACTGGTGGTTCCCTGGGTGGAAGGGGAATACGGGGTGACCCTGAATACAAATAGCAAAATTTGCTGCTTTTTCTATACTGCTGATGCAATTGAAAGCTTACATGAAGAGTTCGACACTTTCATACTGTGTAATTCATCGGCCTACATTTGAAGCCATGCAGAAGTCGCGCTCTCTGTTGTATGAACCCTTGAGAGGTCTGGAATATATCAGGTCCAGGTCTACATACAATGTGATGTATGCGGTGGAAGTGTTATTCCATGCTGGCGTCAAAGCAGGTAGCAGGCAAGTCTAACGTAACTTTCTTAATTGTCTAAAACAGAATTGGTTCTGCAGCAGTTGGCTTAATATAGGAGATGAAATGGTGTAGCAAATCTACGAATAGGTTCTCGTTGACCCAATCTGAAACACGAACTTCTGATATCATATAAGCACTGCCTCCAAGAAATAATTCAATATTCATTTGCTTCCTCTTAAAAACACTGAGTACTCAAATAAATGTTTTTGTAGTGTCTCTTTCACCATTTTTTGCCATGCCCACTTGTTTCTGCTCCGATCCTTAAAGTTCTATGGGCGTTAGAAATGCCTGTCTCGTCAATATTGTAAATACGATTAGCATCAAAGCGATATTTTGTTTGCAAAGCTTGCAAATTGATGAAGAACATTTTCACTTCCGTTTCATTAAAAGCCGTAATTCTATTGATGGAAGTAGAATCAGGTTCCCGTAGAGAAATATTAGGATGCCTTTTTTTAAACCCTTAGAACCAGTCTTTTCATGCCATTTGGCATGTTCTGTCAAAATTATGCTTCAAATTATTTACTTCAGCAAATTTGACAGCTATTTTCAGCACTATCTCTATGGTTAATCCATAAAATACACTCCTGGAAATGGAAAAAAGAACACATTGACACCTGTGTGTCAGACCCACCATACTTGCTCCGGACACTGCGAGAGGGCTGTACAAGCAATGATCACACGCACGGCACAGCGGACACACCAGGAACCGCGGTGTTGGCCGTCGAATGGCGCTAGCTGCTCAGCATTTGTGCACCGCCGCCGTCAGTGTCAGCCAGTTTGCCGTGGCATACGGAGCTCCATCGCAGTCTTTAACACTGGTAGCATGCCGCGACAGCGTGGACGTGAACCGTATGTTCAGTTGACGGACTTTGAGCGAGGCCGTATAGTGGGCAAGCGGGAGGCCGGGAGGACGTACCGCCAAATTGCTCAACACGTGGGGCGTGAGGTCTCCACAGTACATCGATGTTGTCGACAGTGGTCGGCGGAAGGTGCACGTGCCCGTCGACCTGGGATCGGACAGCAGCGACGCACAGATGCACCCCAAGACCGTAGGATCCTACGCAGTGCCGTAGGGGACCGCACCGCCACTTCCCAGCAAATTAGGGACACTGTTGCTCCTGGGGTATCGGCGAGGACCATTCGCAACCATCTCCATGAAGCTGGGCTACTGTCCCTCACACCGTTAGGCCGTCTTCCGCTCACGCCCCAACATCGTGCAGCCCGCCTCCAGTGGTGTCGCGACAGGCGTGAATGGAGGGACGAATGGAGACGTGTCGTCTTCAGCGATGAGAGTCGCTTCTGTCTTGGTGCCAATGATGGTCGTATGCGTGTTTGGCGCCGTGCAGGTGAGCGCCACAATCAGGACTGCATACGACCGAGGCACACAGGGCCAACACCCGGCATCATGGTGTGGGGAGCGATCTCCTACACTGGCCGTACACCTCTGGTGATCGTCGAGGGGACACTGAATAGTGCACGGTACATGCAAACCGTCATCGAACCCATCGTTCTACCATTCCTAGACTGGCAAGGGAACTTGCTGTTCCAACTGGATAATGCACGTCCAAATGTATCCCGTGCCACCCAACGTGCTCTAGAAGGTGTAAGTCAACTACCCTGGGCAGCAACATCTCCGGATCTGTCCCCCATTGAGCATGTTTGGGACTGGATGAAGCGTCGTCTCACGCGGTCTGCATGTCCAGCACGAACGCTGGTCCAACTGAGGCGCCAGGTGGAAATGGCATGGCAAGCCGTTCCACAGGACTACATCCAGCATCTCTACGATCGTCTCCATGGGAGAATAGCAGCCTGCATTGCCGCGAAAGGTGGATATACACTGTACTAGTGCCGACATTGTGCATGCTCTGTTGCCTGTGTCTATGTGCCTGTGGTTCTGTCAGTGTGATCATGTGATGTATCTGACCCCAGGAATGTGTCAATAAAGTTTCCCCTTCCTGGGACAATGAATTCACGGTGTTCTTATTTCAATTTCCAGGAGTGTATATATTTTTTTTTCATTTTAAGATATGTTCTTCTAATTCCCTTTCTTGTTCTGCGGAAAATATAGCCCTACATCCAGGTTTTGGTTTCTGTGTAACTACTTTCTTGAGATGGTCGTGTATAGTGCTTTTTGGAACAGAGTAAGTAGTAGCATCTGAAACAGGTGTGATTAATTGTGAGGGGGTGATTACGGGCGGTCAGGATCACTCCACTCAAAACGAGGTTAGAATCGTATGGTGCACGCGGCAAGTATGTAAAAACGTTGTTTTAATTAGACGTTAGTTCTCAAAAACGATACCGCGTTTCTATGTTATACCCAAAATGTCATATACCTCTTTAAGTTTACTCATACGTCGCATGAAATTGTTGAAAAAATACAAAGTAAACATACCTTTTACAGCGAGTGCGGCGTCAATTCACAACTGTTTGTGTGCTCAAGCTCGAGTCACGACCGCACCATTAGAAATGTCTTCCATCCTTCTCTAACATAGCCAAACACACGTGTTCACCGGTTAGTGCTGCCAACTTTAACTGAAGCCAAAGCCGTAAAACTCAGACTATCCACAACACATTACACAATACATGCATTATAGGTGTTACAACAGGCAAGTGTGCATTTATTTAACATGATGTACACTGTTAATACTATGAATCGAGACATTTCCTCGAGCCTCTAGTTTCTTTGCTAGTTATATTTCGAAGTTATACTTCTTTTCTGATTTCTCAGCTGTAACAAGTCCTTTCCCGTTTTCTTTTTTGACAAATTTAGCGCATTTCATACGGTAGTTAAAATTCACAAATAGGTCAGCTATCACCATTTTCATTTGCGGTTTGTTTCTTTCATTTCTCCAGGTATTTAACATTACGCTGAAAACCCACTCTCTAAACTCATTGGATGGTGGCACTGGTAGCACATGTTGAACGACTTTCAGCAAGTTATATGCTCTGCATCTCTTAAAAATTTCACCCATTTGTAATACCTTATTTAATGCCAAGACGTCATTCATTGCACATATTTCAGAAAATAATTCGTCACCGTTTATGTTTGTTACGGTGTAAAGTCAGCGCCGGCAAGCCAGTCGGTAACGACAGAGAAGAGACGGCTGTGAGAAGAGGTCAGCCAATCGCACGCAGACCGAACTCCCTCCAGGACGACAACGCGACAGCAGCAGCCCCTAAGTGGACATACGAGGTGCATTCAAGTTATAAGGCCTCCGATTTTTTTTCTAATTAACTACTCACCCGAAATCGATGAAACTGGCGTTACTTCTCGACGTAATCGCCCTGCAGACGTACACATTTTTCACAACGCTGACGCCATGATTCGATGGCAGCGGCGAAGGCTTCTTTAGGAGTCTGTTTTGACCACTGGAAAATCGCTGAGGCAATAGCAGCACGGCTGGTGAATGTGCGGCCACGGAGAGTGTCTTTCATTGTTGGAAAAAGCCAAAAGTCACTAGGAGCCAGGTCACGTGAATAGGGAGCATGAGGAATCACTTCAAAGTTGTTATCACGAAGAAACTGTTGCGTAACGTTAGCTCGATGTGCGGGTGCGTTGTCTTGGTGAAACAGCACTCGCGCAGCCCTTCCCGGACGTTTTTGTTGCAGTGCAGGAAGGAATTTGTTCTTCAAAACATTTTCGTAGGATGCACCTGTTACCGTAGTGCCCTTTGGAACGCAATGGGTAAGGATTACGCCCTCGCTGTCCCAGAACATGGACACCATCATTTTTTCAGCACTGGCCGTTACCCGAAATTTTTTTGGTGGCGGTGAATCTGTGTGCTTCCAGTGAGCTGACTCGCGCTTTGTTTCTGGATTGAAAAATGGCATCTACGTCTCATCCATTGTCACAACCGACGAAAAGAAAGTCCCATTCATGCTGTCGTTGCGCGTCAACATTGCTTGGCAACATGCCACACGGACATCCATGTGGTCGTCCGTCAGCATTCGTGGCACCACCTGGATGACACTTTTCGCATTTTCAGGTCTTTATGCAGGATTGTGTGCACAGAATCCACAGAAATACCAACTCTGGAGGCGATCTGTTCAACAGTCATTCGGCGATGCCCCAAAACAATTCTCTCCACTTTCTCGATCATGTCGTCAGACCGGCTTGTGCGTGCCCGAGGTTGTTTCGGTTTGTTGTCACACGATGTTCTGCCTCCATTAAACTGTCACACCCACGAACGCACATTCGACACATCCATAACTCCATCACCACATGTCTGCTTCAACTGTCAATGAATTTCAATTGGTTTCACACCACGCAAATTCAGAAAACGAATGATTGCACAGTGTTCAAGTAAGGAAAACGTCGCCATTTTAAGTATTTCAAACAGTTCTCAATCTCGCTGCTGGCGGTAAAATTCCATCTGCCGTACGGTGCTGCCATCTCTGGGACGTATTGACAATGAACGCGGCCTCATTTTAAAACAATGCGCATGTTTCTATCTCTTTCCAGTCCCGAGAAAAAAAATCGGAGGCCTTTGAACTTGAATGCCCGACTGGTGGCAGCCCACTTCATAGCAGCTTCAACGTTAGCCAATTCGCTAGCCGACGCATCGTAGCCTCTCTACGTACCATAGTTGTTTGTCTATTCTGAAGAAGACCGATTATTTTGTATGTAGCCCTTTGCTTGCGACACATATCAAAGTTAAGTATTTGTATTGTCTTGTTATAATAAAACTCATTAATACGAGTTGTTTGATTGCTTGACTAGCGAAACGAGAATGCAGGATTCCTAGGCATAACAATACTTATCTTGAAATAATCTATCAGTTTCATTGTGTTCTCTTTCTTAAGGGGTTCTTCAAGATTTAACTAAGCTTGAAAATTAAATCTTCACTGAAGTCAAACCATTTTTCTACATATTCCAGAATCCTAGTAAATAAAGACTTGCTGAATTTCTCTGACTAATTTTGCTTGTTCGTGTTGCGGACATTTTCTCAGCTCTTGTAATACCTCGAATCCGAAGAAATTATTTCTTTGTCTATTAATAATTTTTGTACGCAACTTCAAGAATACGGAATATATTTCAGCAATCTGTATATAATCACTTTCCACGCATTTTATGATTGAATTAAATAAATACATAACATAATGGATAAAATAAATGTAAATCTTTGGGAGTGTTACTTCATAGTCGACTTCACTACGAATGTCCAGATAAATTTGGCAGTATTGTCTTCACTCTGGCTTAGAAAATAGAACTTCTACAATGAACAGTTCTGGAGCAATCTATCTACAGCAGAAAAAAAGTCAGAAAGCGTGTAGGAAGATGCCGGAGTAGTGTGAAGTACTCTTACTGCAGGCACTCAAAAAAGTTCTTCAGCTCACTCACCTTCTTCGCGCTTGATGAAAACTAGTTAAATACCTTAAGCACTAATGATTCAACATCGTATGGCAGTAGTTTTAGCACATATTTCGCAGTGTTGTGCAGTAGATGCATGTCCTGCAGTAAGATATGGTGCTTCAAACACTTTTTCAACCCCACGAAAACAGATTGGTTTCTCCCATAATTTACGGAACAGTTGTCCGCACCATAAGCAACTAGTTGAGATCCTGAAAGTCCAGTCTTAATTGTGCTCTCTTTAAGCTACTTGGATGCAGGAGTTGATGTTTCGTCAGCCTTTTCGTAAAAATCTACAACAGCTGAAGACGTTCCCATTTCTTGGTCGAAGTCTCACATGGCAACTGGAAATAATTGCACATTTCCTTTATTTGAAGCTTCACATGCAATCGAGAATGGCACTCTGTTACAACCAAATGACACAAACATTTTAATATTGCGCAAGTCAACCAGCTGGACAAGTGGAGACCAACAATGAGGCCCCTTTCAAACTCTGTTAGATGCTGATAACGCTTTCTCACATGAGTACCAGCACTTCCATGTCCTTAGAGTGATCTCTCAGCATCCGATACTGTTCATGCTCCTTATATACTCTACTAGGGCTGGTATCAGCACTCCCGGGTTCGATTCCCGGCGGAGTCAGGGATTTTCTCTGCCTCGTGATGGCTGGGTGTTGTGTGATGTCCTTAGGTGAGTTAGGTTTAAGTAGTTCTAAGTTCTAGGGGACCGATGACCATAGATGTTAAGTCCCATAGTGCTCAGAGCCATTTGTACCATTTTTTTGGTATCAGCACTAAACACAAACAATGGTAATACACTCTGATGATCATTCTACTTCTCACAAGATTTGCAACTCTGATCATTTACATATCCGCCAATGGTGCGTGAATGTACGAAGTTACATTGACGTCCAACCATCTCTCCTGGGAACTTTACTTTTTTGCCAGGCTGTGTAGTTTTTAGCCTGTCTGTGCTGAATCAAAGTCCACTAGAGCCCAAAACATAACAAGATAGACCAATTAGAATATTAAGGGATCCAAAGCCAATTCATTGTATGCAACAGCAAAGTAATCCAACTTCGTAACTGAAATGTATTGAAGTCCGAAGGTAACAGCAGCTTCCTCAATTAGTTCAGGCGATATCACTATGTTCTTGATGATCCGAAGTGAGCTTGCACAGCCAATGGTGTTCCCTGTGCTGGGTGTCTCATTTTTTGGGGGCAAAGTGAAACAGGTAATAGTAGATCCACAACCGATTATATTGAGATAGGGAACCAATGACTAGAAATGCGTATTTTATGTATTATGGAAATACACTCCTGGAAATGGAAAAAAGAACACATTGACACCGGTGTGTCAGACCCACCATACTTGCTCCGGACACTGCGAGAGGGCTGTACAAGCAATGATCACACGCACGGCACAGCGGACACACCAGGAACCGCGGTGTTGGCCGTCGAATGGCGCTAGCTGCGCAGCATTTGTGCACCGCCGCCGTCAGTGTCAGCCAGTTCGCCGTGGCATACGGAGCTCCATCGCCGTCTTTAACACTGGTAGCATGCCGCGACAGCGTGGACGTGAACCGTATGTGCAGTTGACGGACTTTGAGCGAGGGCGTATAGTGGGCATGCGGGAGGCCGGGTGGACGTACCGCCGAATTGCTCAACACGTGGGGCGTGAGGTCTCCACAGTACATCGATGTTGTCGCCAGTGGTCGGCGGAAGGTGCACGTGCCCGTCGACCTGGGACCGGACCGCAGCGACGCACGGATGCACGCCAAGACCGTATGATCCTACGCAGTGCCGTAGGGGACCGCACCGCCACTTCCCAGCAAATTAGGCACACTGTTGCCCCTGGGGTGTCGGCGAGGACCATTCGCAACCATCTCCATGAAGCTGGGCTACAGTCCCGCACTCCGTTAGGCCGTCTTCCGCTCACGCCCCAACATCGTGCAGCCCGCCTCCAGTGGTGTCGCGACAGGCGTGTGTGGAGGGACGAATGGAGACGTGTCGTCTTCAGCGATGAGAGTCGCTTCTGCCTTGGTGCCAATGATGGTCGTATGCGTGTTTGGCGCCGTGCAGGTGAGCGCCACAATCAGGACTGCATACGAGCGAGGCACACAGGGCCAACACCCGGCATCATGGTGTGGGGAGCGATCTCCTACACTGACCGTACACCTCTGGTGATCGTCGAGGGGACACTGAATAGTGCACGGTACATCCAAACCGTCATCGAACCCATCGTTCTACCATTCCTAGACCGGCAAGAGAACTTGCTGTTCCAACAGGACAATGCACGTCCGCATCTATCCCGTGCCACCCAACGTGCTCTAGAAGGTGTAAGTCAACTACCCTGGCCAGCAAGATCTCCGGATCTGTCCCCCATTGAGCATGTTTGGGACTGGATGAAGCGTCGTCTCACGCGGTCTGCACGTCCAGCACGAACGCTGGTCCAACTGAGGCGCCAGGTGGAAATGGCATGGCAAGCCGTTCCACAGGACTACATCCAGCATCTCTACGATCGTCTCCATGGGAGAATAGCAGCCTGCATTGCTGCGAAAGGTGGATATACACTGTACTAGTGCCAACATTGTGCATGCTCTGTTGCCTGTGTCTATGTGCCTGTGGTTCTGTCAGTGTGATCATGTGATGTATCTGACCCCAGGAATGTGTCAATAAAGTTTCCCCTTCCTGGGACAATGAATTCACGGTGTTGTTATTTCAATTTCCAGGAGTGTACATAGCGTACACCACATAACAACAATATAGCTCATAGTAAGTGTTCAAAGTGACAACTGCCAGTCTCAGTGCATGTAGGGCAATGGAACATGAAGTTCTACTACATTCTCTCACAGATCCCTGGTGGCTGTTGCACCAGGAAAGAGATAGCTTGGACTCCAGAAAACAGGTTTTCATCTGTTTCTCCTGGGGTTTAATACACCAACATATTAATGTAACTTCACAGGAAAAATTCCAGAGGTGTGAGATCTGGCGATCGCGCTGGCCATGGGACATGACCTCCTCTTCCAGCCCAACGATGAGGGTACGTGTTATTCAGATGCTCACAGACATTAACAGCGAAATGTGCTGGTGCACCGTCGTCTTGAAACCACATCCTTTCGTGGACAATAAGGGGTGCGGTCTCCAAGAACTGTGGCAGTATATCTCATAGGAACACCAGGTGAAGTGGACCAGTCAAATGAAGAGGCAGTAAATAAGGTCCTGTTAGTTGATCTTGGACAATGCCCACCCATGTGTGACAGAGAATAGTTGCTGCTAGTCACTGACGTGGGTGGCGTGGAAATCGTCGTTAATCCAGACATGTCTGTTGCAGCTGCTGAAAACACCATCATGGGTGAATAAGGCCTCGACCATGAACAATAAAAACCGTACAAAGTTTGGTACTACGCAGCTGCGGTGGATAATCCATTGGCAGAAATGAATGTGGGGCTCAGAATCCGTTGTTCCCAGTGCTTGCACATGATCTTTATGATAGAGATGTAGTACTTGTTCCACCATTACTCTCTAGACTGTATACCTCGAAGTTTGCTTTTCACAAGCAAGTTGACGGGTGCTTATTGCTGGATGGTCGGTCACACGCCCCAACACGATCCCCTCAAAGTCTGTTGGTCAGAATGTCTCTGGCGGGAACCTTGGCCGGCTCTCTGTGATGTGAATGACCTTGCCTCTCGTAAGTTGGTATCCACGAAGATAAACGTCTTCCATTTACGATGACGCCTGTTGGGAAAGCTTTCTCTGTACATTCCTACTGCTTTACGGGTACTACACCCCGCCACACGGTACACTAAATGCATGTCTGCCAACTTTCGTGACGAGTAACGTTTCACCTTTGACTACGATCATGTACTGTACATAGTAACACACCTCATCAAGGACACATCACAAGCTATATGATGCAATGGATAACGGGCACAGGGCCTGTGGTGTGTGTGAGGTACAGGGTAATTCACTGGTGCGATGCATGAGATCGTCACATAACATACGTCAACTCCTTGTGCAGGCCACATTGTACATCAGCGGTTGTCCTGAGTCGATACTGATACCTGAGTCAGAACCTGAGTTGTCCTTAGACCAGCATACACAAACTTCCTCAGTACTACCGATGGAAGAAGAAAAATGGTTCAGATGGCTCTTAGCATTATGGGACTTAACATCTGAGGTCATCAGTCCCCTAGACTTAGAACTACTTAAACCTAACTAACCTAAGGATACCACACACATCCCTGCCCGAGGCAGGATTCGAACCTACAGCCGCTGCAGCAGCGCGGTTCCGGACTGAAGCGCCTAGAACCGGTCGGCTACAGAGGCCGGCGATGGAAGCAGATTGCAGGGCATTTTAATCTACCTTTTATAGAACAGCAAGAAAACTAAGACTTCAGATGCTTTACTTATCTTGACTAATGTATTTTCCGTCCAAGCTCTTGCAAGATACTGCTTTGCTCTCTGATCCCAGACTACCTGCTTCTTAGACCTCATACTATTTACAGTTAAGTTTAAGTGTTTTAATTAAGCGTTATTACAATCCTAAGATATTTAAACACTTTGTTCAAACGCCCATCCCCTCAGGTCACACTTGCAGTCAATTAAGAAGTCAAAGACTTGTAGATTTGTGAGGCAGAGGATTTAACTTTTGCAAGTATTTTAATGCCGATGGTTAAGAGAAATAAAGAGTCATTGTTGGCATTTCAAAATCTAATGTGTATGTTTTGAATAGATTAAAGTCAATTAGTTACAAAAACGTACACATATTCTATTTGTGCTCCTTTTTGTTGAATGAGGATGTCAATTGTTTCTCACAAAGACTATCTTCCTTTTTTCTGTGCTCTTATAATGTCTCCCATTGAAAACAAATTTTCCCCCCTCTAATCATTTTTACACGCCTTCGTTTCCGTTCAAAATTCATGCTCTACTGCTGGCAAAAATAATTTCAAGTTTCAGTGACTTTGTCAGTCACTTTTATCACTGACTACGTTCAAAAATTCTTAATTGTTGGGCAGAGACATGTGGATCGAAACTTTTACGCTTTGTGGATTATATTTCAAACCATACCCAAGAACTGATTTAGCACAATGTTTCGTATTAAACAAAAAGTAAAAGAATAAAGGTGTGGAAACTTAGCTGAACGACTAAGAAAAAATGGTTCAAATGGCTCTGAGCACTATGGGACTTAACATCTATGGTCATCAGTCCCCTAGAACTTAGAACTACTTAAACCTAACTAACCTAAGGACAATACACAACACCCAGCCATCACGAGGCAGAGAAAATCCCTGACCCCGCCGGGAAGAACGACTAAGAGATAGGACGTTCATATTCGCAAGATATGTACATTAGTATGTTCTGCAATAACCTCAGTTCAGCATGTGCCCTGTTGCCAAGTAGGCACACGGTCTGCCATGGGCCCTGATAACGTGTTCCATGCATGATGACATCGGCACTTTTAAGGCGCTAATGGCGTCTTGTGGTATAGCCTTCCATGCTGCATTCACCTGGTTCCAGAGATCATCTGTGGAGGTTGGCACTGGCTCACAATGTTGCTCCCTTCGTGTCACCATATTCCATGCATTTTCCATTCGCGACAAATCTGATGATCTGGCGGGCCAGGGAAAAAGGCTGAGATTCTGTGACATCAAGAAGTCACGTGTTCGTATAGCAACATGTGGTCGTGCATTGTATTGTTGAAAAAAGGGGTCTGGAATGTCGTACAGAAAGGTTATGGCTACGTATCGCAGGATGTCATTCACATTGCTCACACTGATCACAGTGCCCTGGACACACACTGCGGTGAACCAAAATGCGGACATCATTTCTAAACGAAAAGAACTTGGATTCGTCCGAAAACACTATCTGATGCCATTCTTCTCCCTAGTGACGTCGAAGTGGACAACACGCAAGTAACCCATGCCGTAATATACGGCGACGGACTGTCACCTTCGATAGTGTACGATGTGTTACACTGTTCCGCTATTGCTCCAAAGAGCCAAGAAGGACGCAGATTTGTCCTGCAATGCCATTCGGCTGAGATCTCGATCAGGTCTAGAGCAGTTTCCTGGTGGATGTATCACATTCTCTCATGCCAATAATGCGCCGTCTTTCAAACTCACTGATTAGACGGAAGGATCGCGCATAAGTTTGCGAGGCGTCCAGCAAGTCTCCTCAAGTTCAAATGGTTCAAATGGCTCTGAGCACTATGGGACTCAACTTCTGAGGTCATCAGTCCCCTAGAACTTAGAACTACTTAAACCTAACTAACCTAAGGACAGCACACACATCCATGCCCGAGGCAGGATCCTAGAACCGCACGGTCACTCCGGCCGGCTCTGCTCAAGTCACGCTGATCCATTGCCTTCGTTTTATAGCGGCAACAAGAGCATATTTTACCGTTAGGTGGTGTTGCGCCGTGATATCGATATTGACCTTGAATCCTAAAATGGTTCAAATGGCTCTAAGCACTATGGAACTTAACATCTGAGGTCATCATTCCCATAGACTTAGGGCTACTTAAACCTAACTAACCTAAAGACATCACACGCATCCATCCCCGAGGCAGGATTCGAACCTGTGACCGTAGCAGTTGTAGAATTTTGGAACACGTATTATGTTCGAGTATAATGTCTTTTCTGGAGACTAGAAATCTACTTTGTAGGAATCAGCATGGGTTTCGAAAAAGACGGTCGTGTGAAACCCAGCTCGCGCTATTCGTCCACGAGACTCAGAGGGCAACAGACACGGGTTCACAGGTAGATGCCGTGTTTCTTGACTTCCGCGAGGCGTTTGACACAGTTCCCCACAGTCGTTTAATGAACAAAGTAAGAGCATACGGACTATCAGATCAATTGTGTGATTGGATTGAGGAGTTCCTAGATAACAGAACGCAGCATGTCATTCACAATGGAGAGAAGTCTTCCGAAGTAAGAGTGATTTCAGGTGTACCGCAGGGGAGTGTCATAGGACCGTTGCTATTCACAATATACATAAATGACCTGGTGGATGACATCGGAAGATCACTGAGGCTTTTTGCAGATGATGCTGTGGTGTATCGAGAGGTTGCAACAATGGAAAATTGTACTGAAATGCAGGAGGATCTGCAGCGAATTGACGCATGGTGCACGGAATGGCAATTGAATCTCAATGTAGACAAGTGTAATGTGATGCGAATACATAGAAAGATAGGTCCCTTATCATTTAGCTACAAAATAGCAGGTCAGCGACTGGAAGCAGTTAATTCCATAAATTATCTGGGAGTACGCATTAGGAGTGATTTAAAATGGAATGATCATATAAAGTTGATCGTCGGTAAAGCAGATGCCAGACTGAGATTCATTGGAAGAATCCTAAGGAAATGCAATCCGACAACAAAGGAAGTAGGTTACAGTACACTTGTTCGCCCACTGCTTGAATACTGCTCAGCAGTGTGGGATCCGCACCAGATAGGGTTGATAGAAGAGATAGAGAAGATCCAACGGAGAGCAGCGCGCTTCGTTACAGGATCATTTAGTAATCGCGAAAGCGTTACGGAGATGATAGATAAACTCCAGTGGAAGACTCTGCAGGAGAGACGCTCAGTGGCTCGGTACGGGCTTTTGTTAAAGTTTCGAGAACATACCTTCACCGAAGAGTCAAGCAGTATATTGCTCCCTCCTACGTATGTCTCGCGAAGAGACCATGAGGATAAAATCAGAGAGATTAGAGCCCACACAGAAGCATACCGATAATCCTTCTTTCCACGTACAATACGAGACTGGAATAGAAGGGAGAACCGATAGAGGTACTCAGGGTACCCTCCGCCACAAACCGTCAGGTGGCTTCCGGAGTATGGATGTAGATGTAGATGTAGATGTAGCAGCAGCGTGGTTCGGGATTGAAGCGCCTAGAACCGCTAGACCGGAGCGGCCGGCACCTTGAATCCGCGGACCCACATAGTTCAAACGCTAATCATTTCTGCAGCACATACTAATGTAATATGAACGTCCTATCTCTGGTCGTTCAAGGTATTCTGTTTTTTTTTCTGAACATGAGTAAGTGATTCAGCCGTCCCTACTGTCATTCTATGCAAATCCGGACGGTTGCATTTGGCGAGAATTTCACATTCTCTCACTATTAGTGAGAAAAGAGGATCATTTTGAAGGAAATTTGGTGCATTTAAATTTTGTGCTGGGATATGTTTTCACTAAAGGCCGTATTTTTCGAGTTGTTCAAGAGAAATGTACAAAAGTGGCCTTCAGACGCATCCTCACTGCCACACATAGTCTCCACCAGTCGAGACTATTAGTATGTTGTTCATGGCGCTTGCTCCTACCACTGGACAAAAATTTGCGACTGCACGAATTACTTCCCACATTCGACTTTCTTTGGTCTTCATTGACTGGCCTTATTACGCCACCACCATAGCCGGCTGTTTCGTTAACTTTAGTAATTTAAACGTGTCCATGAGGGTAGTGAAAGAAAAAACAACTTTTATAAACGTTACACCAAAAGTAATTACTAAGACAATTTGATCCAAACTTAACCCTCACAAGCACAGTAGTTTCGTAGTCAGAAGACCTGATGAATACAACCGTGTAACTGTGTATTTTATGCTGTTAAAATTTACACAAACATCAGTTTCACAATATGCAAGTTCTCGACTAAACCGGCTGCGTAATCGTACTAGTCAATTAGATATTAGGAATGAGATCCGCGTACTCGATTTAAACTCGCCAGCGAGTCCTGCGACTTCATTTCCGAACTCGTACCCGTAGACTCGATTCGTAAGAATCCGCCGCTCGTCACATGAGACTGCTTTGGGATACAAGTTCACTCGATTCGCTCGTGGTCTGGAGAATTATCTGCCTAGCAAGTGGATAAAGGATGGAGAAGACCCATCATGGCTTAATAACGAAATTCGGAGGATGCTGAGGAAGCAGAGGCTGTTACACTCTCGGTTAGAAAGGGAACTCACAAATGACGACAAGCGAAGGTTAGAAGAGATTCGCCATTGTCACCTTAGCATAAGATCTGGCAGAGAATAAGAGAAAATTGTGGTATTGTGTAAAGTCGCTAAGCGGGTCTAAGGCTTCCATCCAGTCCCTAGATAACCAGTGTGGTGCGGCAGTTGAAGACAGCAAATCGAAAGCAGAAGTTTTAAATTTCACGTTCAATAAATCGTTCACACAGGAGAATCGTACAAACATACCATCACGTGACCATCTGACAGACTCCCATATGGATGACAAAGTAATAAGCATCCCTGGCCTAGAGAAACAACTGAAAGATTTGAAAGCAAATAAATCACCAGGCCCAGATGGAATTCCAGTTTCATTTCACAAAGAGTACTCTACGGCACTGGCCCCTTACCTAGCTTGCATTTATCGTGAATCTCTTGCCCAGAACGAAGTTCCAAGCGACTGGGAAAAGCGCAAGTGACTCCAGTATATAAGAAGGGTAAAAGAACGGACCCGAAAAATTACTGACTAATATCCTTAACTTCGGTTTGCTGCAGAATCCTTGAGCATATTCTCAGTTCGAATGTAATAAACTTCCTTGAGACTGAGAAGCTTATGTCAACGAAACAGCATGGTTTTAGAAATCATCGCTCTCGCGAAACTCAGCTTGCCCTTTTCTCACATGATATACTGCGAATTATGGATGGAGGGCAACAGGCAGATTCCATATTTCTAGATTTTCGGAAAGCATCTGACACGGAGCCCCATTGCAAGCTGTCAACGAAGGTAGGAGCATATGGAATAAGTTCACAGATGTGAGAGTGTCTCCAAGACTTCTTAAATAATAAAAGCACTCCGTCTTCAGGCCACAAGTGGTCTATCGAGACCACCCGATCGCCATGTCATCCTCCGTTGCGGATAAGGATAGGAGGGGCATGTGGTCAGCACACTGCTCTCCCGGTCGTTACGGTGACTGTCTTTGACCGGAGCCGCTACTGTTCGGTCGAGTAGCTCCTCAATTGGCATCACGACGCTGAGTGCACCATTCTTAAATAATAGAATCCAGTATATTGTCCTCGACGGCGAGTGTTCATCAGAGACAAGAGTAACGTCAGGAGTGCCCCAGGGAAGTGTAATAGGACCACTGTTGTTCTTTATATACATAAACAATCTGAGATTGTTTGCTAATGATGCCGTGGTGTACGGTAAGGTGTCGAAGTTGAGTGGCTGTAGGAAGATACAAGACGACTTAGACAAAATTTCCAGTTGGCGTGATGAATGGCAGCTAGCCCGAAATGTGGAAAAATGCAAGATAATACGGATGAGTAGGAAGATAAACCCTGTAAGTTGGGAAAAAATATTACTGGTGTCCTGCTTGACACAGTCAAGTCTTTTAAATATCTGGGAATAAGATTGCAAAGCGCTAAGAGGATGAACGAGCATGTGAGAACAGTGGTAGGGTGGCAATGGTCAACTTCGGTTTATTGGGTGAATTTTAGGACAGAAGACCGCATATAGGGCGCTGGTGCGACCTATTCTTGGGTTCTGCTCATGTGTTTGGGACCCATACCAGGCCGGATGGAAGGAAGACATCGAAGCCATTCAGAGGCGGGCTGCTAGATGTGTTACTGGTAGGTTCGAACAACACGTAAGTATTACGGAGATGCTTTGGGAACTCAAATGGGAATCCATGGAGGGAAGGCGATGTTCTTTTCTTGAAACACTATTGATAAATTTTAGAGAACCGGCATTTGGAGCTGAGTGCCGAATGATTCTACTGCCGCCAAGGTGCAATGCGCGTAAGGACCACGAAGATAAGATACGAGAAATTAGGGCTCATACGGAGGCATATAGGCAGTCGTTTTTCCCTCGCTCTGTTTGCGAGTGGAACAGAAAATGGAATGACTGGTAGTGGTACAGGGTACTCGCCGCCAAGCGCCATGCAGTGGCTTGCGGAGTATCTATGTAGATCTAGATGTAGATGTCGAAAGGAGAGTGAGTACACGAGTTCACAAGTATAACCGCGTACTCACAGCATTCCCACTACATACGCAACTCTTTTCAAAGAAATTTCCGCCATTAAACTGTAAATTACTATTCATTTATTTCACACGATCATGGTTTCGGCTTTATAGCCAATTTCAATTGAAAAGTGAAATGTCACAAAACATCCGACTAGCCTAAATGACAGAAGCAAGTTATGTACCAGTATAATGACCGATCGGTTAGCAGTGAATACTGTTGTGTTTAGTCATACATTTTCTCAGATAAAACTTATTCGAAGACAGCTATAAATTTGTTTAATAATAAATATATATTCAAAGAATGTCTAACAATTACGTTGCCATGTACGCACTTTCAAGGCGTTACCGAGTCTGTAACGACAGTTCAGAAAACGTGACATGAGGATGAAGTGCGATCTCTAAATGGTAAAATAAATTACAGGAATGAACGATAAGCTACACGACTTAATGTTAGCCCATAAACACAAGTTGCCATGACCAAATGAATACAAAAATAGTGCTCCTTTTTGTCGCAGCGATATGACAGTGGCGTTGCACTGTGTCCAGTTTTCGTTGATCGCAGCACATGTTTTCTCATGGTGGGGGTGAAATAAACAAGAATACAACTATTTTGTTTGCACTGGACGAAATTTTTATGTTTTTCGTCTGAAGCGTGGACTATAGCGTGAAACTTATTCCAAATATCACTCCTCCTCTAATGGAACACATTTGTCTTGTGTACTTTGCATCACTTAATTTTCGTCTTATACCCTCCACAATATCACAAAACATTGCTTCGTTAAAGGCCATCTGATCTCGAAAATCGGTCATTTCGCCTCGTGTCTTCATCTTCCGTACTAACAGTAAGTCACCACTAGATTTACTCTCCAGCAAGCTTCAGACTGGTACTCGCTCCTTTTCTGATCTCTACAATCAACGAAGAAAAAAAAAGGATCAAATGCGGGAAGGAATTCGTGCATAAGCAAATTTTTGTACAGTGGTAGAAGGAGGTGCCATAAACAACGTACTGGAAATTCTAGACAGTGGAGGTTAAGCGAGGGAGTGAGGTGCGTTTGAATGTCGTTTTTGTACGTTTTTCTTGACTAACTTGAAAACTACCGCCTATGGCGAAAACATTTCGCATTACACAATTTAACTACATTAAATTTCCTACAAAAAGGTCCTGTTCATTTTGTAGGACTAATAGTTTGCGTGTAGCAAGTGCGTCGGTTTTTAAGGCCAGAAATAAGTTTGTAGGTTGCATAAAACGACATCGGTAGGAGCAGCTCAATAACCCTGTATACCGGGTGTCTTTCCTAAGAGTAGTCAGGTGTATTTACTCTGGTGTTTCTGCAGATATTTGCAATTTCGTTGTAACAATGTGTAGATGGAGTCAGGCCAAACAAATACTGGTCATCACGTGTTTCCTGCGACGCCCAGCGTCAACAGGAAAAGTCGGTTTGTTTCCCTTTACAACCAAAATGATTTTTAAAGCGGAACGTTACGCGTTCACTTGATAGATCAGCCCAGATTCGTTTAGTGATACATATATACAGAGTGGTCCATTGATAGTGACCGGGCCAAATATCTCACGAAATAAGCATCAAACGAAAAAACTACAAAGAACGAAACTCGTCTAGCTTGAAGGGGGAAACCAGATGGCGCTATGGTTGGCACGCTAGATGGCGCTGCCATAGGTCAAACGGATATCAACTGCGTTTTTTTAAATATTGGAACCCCCGTTTTTTATTACATATTCGTGTAGTACGTAAAGAAATATAAATGTTTTAGTTGGACCACTTTTTTCGCTTTCTGATAGATGGCGCTGTAATAGTCACAAACGTATAAGGAAGTAACATTCCGCCGGTGCAGACGGTATTTGCTTCGTGATACATTACCGTGTCAAAATGGACCGTTCACCAATTGCGGAAAAGGTCGATATCGTGTTGATGTATGGCTGTTGTGATCAAAATGCCCAACGGGCGCGTGCTATGTATGCTGCTCGGCATCCCGTACGACATCATCCAAGTGTCCGGACCGTTCGCCGGATAGTTACGTTATTTAAGGAAACAGGAAGTGTTCAGCCACATGTGAAACGTCAACCACGGCCTGCAAAAAATGATGATGCCCAAGTAGGTGTTTTAGCTGCTGCCGCGGCTAATCCGCACGTCAGTAGCAGACAAATTGCGAGAGAATCGGGAATCTCAAAAACGTCTGTGTTGAGAATGCTACATCAACATCGATTGCACACGTACCATATTTCTATGCACCAGGAATTGCGTCTCGACGACTTTGAACATCGTGTACAGTTCTGCCACTGGGCACAAGAGAAAGTACAGGACGATGACAGATTTTTTGCACGCGCTCTATTCAGCGACGAAGCGTTATTCACCAGCAGCGGTAACGTAAACCGGCATAATATGCACTATTGGGCAACGGAAAATCCACGATAGCTGCGACAAGTGGAACATCAGCGACCTTGGCGGGTTAATGTATGGTGCGGCATTATGGGAGGAAGGATAATTGGTCCCCATTTTATCGATAGCAATCTAAATGGTGTAATGTATGCTGATTTCCTACGTAATGTTCTACCGATGTTACTACAAGATGTTTCACTGCATGACAGAATGGCGATGTACTTCCAACATGATGGATGTCCGGCACATAGCTCGCGTGCGGTTGAAGCGGTATTGAATAGCATATTTCATGACAGGTGGATTGGTCGTCGAAGCATCATACCATGGCTTACACGTTCACCGGATCTGACGTCCCCGGATTTATTTCTGTGGGGAAAGTTGAAGGATATTTGCTATCGTGATCCACCGACAACGCCTGACATGCGTCAGCGCATTGTCAATGCATGTGCGAACATCACGGAAGGCGAACTACTCGCTTTTCAGAGGAATGTCGTTACACGTATTGCCAAATGCATTGGCGGACATCATTTTGAGCATTTATTGCATTAATGTGCTATTTACAGGTAATCAAGCTGTAACTGCATGTGTTCTCAGAAATGATAAGTTCACAAAGGTACATGTATCACATTGGAACAACCGAAATAAAATGTTCAGACGTACCTACATTCTGTATTTTAATTAAAAAAAAATCTACCTGTTACCAACTGTTCGTCTAAAATTGTGAGCCATATGTTTGTGACTAAAACATTCATATTTCTTTACGTACTACACGAATATGTAATAAAAAAGGGGGTTCCTATTTTTGAAAAAACGCATTTGATTTCCATTTGACCTATGGCAGCGCCATCTAGTGGGCCAATCATAGCGCCATCTGGTTTCCCCCTTCAAGCTAGACAAGTTTCGTTCTTTGAAGCTTTTCGTTTGACGCTGAGATATTTGACCCGGTCACGATCAATGGACCACCCTATATATATGACGAATATCGCACTGGACTAATGTGAGACTGCTCCATGGAACAGGCACGTCAGATTCTGCTTTAAAAATCATTTTGTTTGTAATGGGAAACAGACCGATGCTTTCCTTTCGCTCTGGGCATCGCATGAACGGCGTGATGACCAATATTTCTTTTGGCTGACTCCAACTACACACTGCAAAAACAAAATTGCAAATATTTGCCGAAACACCAGAGGGAAGGCGCCAGACGACTCTTAGGAGAGACGTCCTGTATACAGGGGAGAGTGTTGTACCTGGGAATGCTTTTCAGACGTTCTCCTCTAACTAGCCTTGTAATAGAAGTTTAATATATTGTATTACTCCACTTTGAAATGATAGCAACAGGATGCTGAAATTACACCAGAAAAGTAAGTTTTTTTTTTCAAATGTGCAAAAGTGTCAGAACGTACATCACAGCCATCCACGTAGGAGCAAGTATTCTATTCAAATTTAAAAGTGCTACAATCGCGAAAGCCGTGTCAACACTGTATTAAATAGTCTGGTTCAAATGGCTCTGAGCACTATACGACTTAACATCTGTGGTCATCAGTCCCCTAGAACTTAGAACTACTTAAACCTAACTAACCTAAGGGCATCACACAACACCCAGTCATCACGAGGCAGAGAAAATCCTTGACCCCGCCAGGAATCGAACCCGGGATCCCGGGCGTGGGAAGCGAGAACGCTACCGCACGAAATAGTCTGTGTGTTACATTATTACTCTACTACATGCATACAATCAGTATGTGACAGTCAGTTAAGGAGGAGTATTATCAAAAGCCATTTGAAATAGAAAACATTTTGAAATAGAAGCCATTGGCAACTAACGCAAGTTTCCATTTTCAAGAGAGGGAAAACTGCAACTCTTCAGGCTTTCCCGGCGAGATCTTGACATGTGGAATAATCGGGTCTACTGCCGGATTATTCCACTTGTCAGAGGGAAAACTGTTAAAGACATTCCAGCTTAAGAAACTCAGTTTATTTGCAAATATCACATGTTCCATTGTGGAAGACTTTCTTCCGTTTTAAGGTACGATGAGTATCAGATGTTTGATTAAATTATTTTCAGTTCATGAGAGCAACGCACTTCTTTGGAAAAACTGAATTATTGCCAACGGAGAAGTCTGTGGCGTGATGCCTCATTAGTTTATTGACAGATGCAGCCACTGCCATCTGATCACATCTGATCAGTTTCGACCATCACTGGTAAACTTCAGATCATCGCACAACAAGCTGCATGCTACGACATTTTACAAATTCGTTTCACATATGTACTGTGATAATGCAAGACTTGTGTATATGTGACATTTTATAGCACGCAGCTTGTTGTGCAATGATCTGAAGACGACCAGTGGTTAGTTGTGAGTAGAAGAAATCGATTATGCATAGTAACAAAAGTGTTAAAAATCATTTCTTTTGTAACTCTTGATTCCTTAGGTAAAAATTAACCGAACACAACAGTAAACTAACAAATGCACGAAAGCATTCACTAACTGCGGAAGATAATATTATCTTGTGAAAAGTTCTGTCTTTTTCCTTATTCCTTCAATTTTTTTCAGTTTTAAATCCGAACAGGAAATTACTGTGGTCGGTGATCTTCAAATAGTCGGTTGTACGACGGCAAAACAACAAAAGGCTTAACTACAGTGTGGTGGAAGATGTAATCATCAAGAATATACAAGCACTCCGAAGTCCTGTTTCTTCAGCATAGAGAAGAAATATTTCTACCCTATAGCCCTAAAGCCTGTCAGCGCAGATGCCTGCAATAAATCGCTGCACATTTCGTGCGTCCACACGAGACGGCATTGAACAACTGCTGATCCACCACCTGTCGGCCTGGGAAAGAAAATTCAGCGGCATGTGACTGCCCTCTCGTAAGGTATATCTCAGTTCAGAACACAAATTCGTAATGGAAGCATTTTTTTCTGCGGTCTCTGTTCGCAACTTAGGATGGAATGGAAATGTAAATGAAAGGTATGAGACAAAAAGAACTATCTAAATTGTCAAGACATTAGATCCTTAGGTTTTCGCATGTTAATTTACTTCACGAGGTACAGGGCTAATCCAATGACTCGTGAAATGATTTTTAAATGGAGATTGAGACATAAAAATGCCTACAGATTCTCATAACGTCTGACATACTACGATCTATGTGGTGCAAGCAATTTCATCAAATATGTTCTTAAAAGTGTTATTGAAAGGTTTTCTGCAAATGGTCTCACCCTCATTTTTAAAAACACACAACATATTATTCAGTTCCGCTTATCTAGGGGTACTATAGCAATAATAAGTGTAAAACATTGATAGGAAATAACAAAGATGGTAGCGACTTCAAAATTTCTAAGTGTCCACAAAAAGAGATGCACAATACTGGAACAAAAATTTCTGTTGTAGTAATGTATAAAAGGTGTTGGCTAGGAACTATTAACTCAAATTTTGATTTTAAAAAAACTTAGGAATGTTCAGTATTTAGCCATATCTATAAATTAATTTTCGATGTAAGCGTACGATTTATCGTGCAAAATGATCCATGGAACATGAAACTAACGAACGAACTAACTAGATGTTTGGACTACTTGAAAGATCCGACCACAGCGCCTCTTTCGATTCAGAGATGTATCTTCAGTGTGTGTGCATGTCTGTAGTTAGTAAAAGCTTTGGAGTGGTGAAGTGTGGAGGGTAATGTGAATTGGAGTTTAACGATTATAAACAATGGGTGGTAAATTATCGTCTTTAGATCCTATGGAAGTTGAAGTGCCTAACTTGGACGAGCTTCTGCAGAGAGATCCGTATCTGAAACCATATGAGAGAGAATTCAGGAAACGGTAGGTTGTGTTTTTGTGGTAACCTTCCAGGACATTGACAAGGTCAATATCGGGCTTGCAGTAAATGAGTTAAAATTTGCAAAATACGTTATGATGGTTGAAAAATATTGATGCTCGTGTTTCCTTAATGATACGGTTTCCTGTTAATAAATGCAAATGTTTCGAAGGGCAATTTTAAGCTCTCATGTTTGTTTATATTCGCCCCCGTAAGTGTCATTGAAAAGACCACAACCGAATTCCTACTCATCCATTTCCATTCCGACCCGGATTTTCTGTTTTGTCACGTGAATGTCATCGTCAACAAGTTGATATTCACTGCAGCATAAATGTTTATTTACTTTCCCGTAACAGTTCTCAGCTATACGCATGTAAATACATGCACAAATATCTCCACAGTTTCATAGGAATCATTTGTTGGTAAGTAATTTTCCTTGTGTATTATTATTTGTGTAGAATGTAAATACGGCCTGGAAGAGTGGAATAAAAATATAATACTAACATAGGCTTTGGTTTTCCGGAATCATTTGAAGTGGTGTTTCAACATACTTGTTGAAACCAAGCGTACATTGTATCTATAATCACTTTGATACCAACTTGACATTAAACAAATCATTCTTCCATTTTTGATTCATGGTTTAGGAATTAAATGCCTTGGAATTCTTGAGCACAGTTATTGTTAATGCTTAAAACTATTTGTCCACTTTCCCAATGATTTATTGTTATCAACTGTCAATGTAAGTAACTTTAGAAACAAAAATAAACGTTAAGGGTGATTGTGTTTTTGTTCCTATCATTATAAAAATTTGTCCACAGTAACTATGAATGAGTCATATTTTTGAGTTTCAAACAGCATACATGCGATGAGAAATGTGCAATTTTTCAACTTGTTCTAGTGATATTCATCACCACACCTCGCAGCACATTTAAACAACTAACTAATGAATTAATCATCTGCTACTTCACTATAGCAGTCGACTTGGCAAGAGCATTTTGAGAGAATCTGCTACAGTTATTAGACATGGCCCTATATTAGGAAGGATCCACCTGTTGAGGAAAGAGTCAAAGATCTCTCTCCTTTATTTTTATGTTTTCTCAGTTTAATTTTCTGTTTGAAAGACATGGATAGCAGACAGTGCAGTTAAATTGCACATACTTAAGAATTACTACATTGCCTTATTAAATTGTGATTAAATTTCATTCTAGGCAAATAGTGGGAGGATTGTCCCTAAGTGGCCATTTGACACCTGACTCTTTCCTTGCCCATTATTAAGTTTTGTAAAGTAAGGTAAATCATGGGAGAAATAAATATAACAATCTACTGAATAGTTAAGTGGTCAATAGGTTCATAAAAAAGATTGAAAGAAATTGTAAGCTTGCAATGCCCTCCTTCAAAGCTACATAGTACTGAATAGAAAACCACAGACAATTACATTGTCTTGACTGGCTACCTTTTAGTGGCACAGCAGCTGCTCAATACCATGTTCTGCCAGTAGATGTACAACTCTGCTGTTGGGCATACTTATCTGGGGCCAGTAGTTCAGATGGACAAATGCTACATAGTCATTCCTACATAAAAATCTCTACAGAAATAACAGCAGCACTGTTATATGATGATACTGCTTTCACAGGTGACCCTGACTCATAAGAGAGGATATATTCCTATTCCTCCTATCTGCAGTCTGCCTCTTCCTCTTTTATATTTCTTCTTCCCAGTCCACTCCTCCACGTAAGTATGCATATGTGCAACTCTCCTTGCCCATGACAAAGTGAGCTCACAGGTGCCACATTCCTGTCACGTGCTTGCTGCATATTCCTCACAGCTGTCAGCCACCCTCCCCCTCCAGCTGTTCCTCTGCAGTTCTCTCCCTCTTCTTTCTTTGTCTCATTTGTTCAACAGTTTATACTGTGGCACACAGGTTAATACTATTATGCAGTAGTCCCAAGGTACTTTATCATGTACTATTGTGTTGTATCCTTTGTTCACTCATACATCTCTTGTTTCATCTTCACCATGCAAAATTGGGAATGTTTTGTGACTTGGTTAAGGCTTTCGATTGAGTGAATTATGGTATCCTAATACAAAACTTGGAATATTAAGGAATAGTAGGTTTATGGTTTTTGTGTTATCTGAACGACAGAAAGCAATGTGTTTCAGTTCTGTGTCAACCACATAGCGATAGGGTCTCATGATTAAAGCAATGAGATGTGATGTACTACAAAGTTCAAATTTGAGACCCTTGTTATTTCTTATATACATAAACTAGCTTCCCTTCACAATTTCAGAAGACCCCAATTTTGTGTAGCAGATGATACAGGAGTAGGAATAAAAAAAATTCAAAACCTCTACTGAAAAAAACAGCTAATGAAATATTCAGAAATATTACCTGATGGTTCAAGGCAAATCAGTTAACATTTAATTTTAACAAGGTTCAGTACATACAATTCAGTATATTTCACAGAACCCCCACAAGCTACAGGAATTAGTATTTCAAAGGTTGATGTACTAGAGGAAAAAAAAATTAATTTTTTGGGATTACTGATAAGTCACAACCATAACTGAAAGGCCCACTGCCAAGAATTAATAAACCAACTTGGTTCAGTTACGTTTCCAGTATCCACAATTTTTGCTGTAGGTGATTAAAAAAAATGAAACTAGTTTATTGTGAATATTTACATTCATCTCACGGGTTATAGAATCATAGTCTTCAAAAATTCAAGTTAGTACCCGTGTAGCGTTTTTAGAATACAGAAACTTGTTACAAGAATATCTCTCTCTCTCTCTCTCTGACCATTGAGCACTTGTTCATAATGCACGGCCTGTGGTGTAGTGGTTACATGACAATAATGTCCCTGTAATGGACTGGCCTGCACAGATTCCTGACCTGAATCCTATAGAACATCTTTGGGATATTTTGGAACGCCGACCTTATACCAGGCCTCACCGATCGACATCTATACCTCTCCTCAGTGCAGCACTCTGTGTAGAATGGGCTGCCATTCCCCAAGAAACCTTCCAGCACCTGACTGAAAGTATGACTGCGATAGTTGAAGCTGTCATCTAGGCTAAGGGTGGGCCAACACCATATTGAATTCCAGCATTACCGATGGAGGGTGCCATAAACCTCAAATCATTTTCAGCCAGGTGCCTGGATACTTTTGATCAAATAGTGTATTCAGCAGCCTACCAGAACACATTAAATGTCATTAGATAATGTAGCTGAATTTAAGAACTTTCTGTTTGGTAACTCCTATTCCATTGAACATAGCCTTCAGACTCTTAATTTTATTTTTTATGATAACTTATAATTAATAGAATAAAATGTCATTTCTCTGTACTTTAAAAGAGTGAGAAGAAGAAGAACTGGATGTGGCATCAGACTGACTTGTAACTTGGCCCATTTGAAAAAATAGTCACTGATATCGCATTGCTGTCACCATGTTGTTTTCAGTTATTTATCACACATTTCCTGTGTCACTGGTCACAGTCAACGACTCTTGTCAAATATTGCTCTTTATCAGATGCCTGTCTACATCACAGAGACCACTCTCTATTAGATCCATGGAATATAACTAATGTAATGTAAAATAGTGTCACAGAATTTAGATATAATGTCCATACAAATTTCTGAACATGCAGCTAAGTGATGGGTTCCATGTTTGATTGGAATTCAGATACCATACATTTTCAACATTGTGGATATGGAAAAATACAACTATGACAATTCTTAAAATATTGTACTGAAATGAAATCCACCACCTGTTCATTTCATAACTTCCCCACGGATTAAACTTGTGTGCTGGATTAGGCCCTGAACACTTATTTTTCATGAACAGTTCTCTAACTTACTGAGCTATTCAGGCACAAATCATAGTCATCTCCACAGTTTCATTTTTGCCAGTAAGGCTCTTATGCTTCAAAACTGCCAGTTTATTAGTCTGTCACGGGATAAATTTTCTGTTAACAGAATTGTCTGTGGTATAATTTCAGTTACTACTTTCATTTTGATTCCATAGAAGCACCTCATGAATGAACATTTCCATAACATCCTGCCAGTACCATATAAGATGCCTTAGTGGTTAAGGCACTGAAAGGTCAAGAGAAGTATTTGATACTAGTCATCTGCTCAGACCAGTGACATAATGTTGTGGCACAGATTTTGACAATTTGTTTCGTAGATATTGAAGCCAATGAATGAGAAAGCAAAAAACAAGATCATGGTGAAAGACTAATCTGTAACTTAGCTTAAGGCTTAGGTTAGTTTGGAAGGTGATAGTTTGGTTGAGAGTGGCCAATGCCAGTGAAAGCAAATACGTGGTTGTTGTGACATTGATCTGTAGGTTAGACCATTTGAAGAAATCCCCCAATGATATCACATTAGTGACCAAGTTTAAGGTTTGTCACATTTTCTATGTCACTGGTCAAAGTGGACAACTAGTATCAGATATTCCTCTTTCCCAAAATGTTTGGAAGAATCCAAAGTCAAGCAAAGCTCTGAACCCCACATTGTTTTCTGCTGTTTTTCTCATTACATAAGAGTACAGGGTGGTATTTACTTGTGTTTAATTTCCTCTGTTTTGATCTATGAAAGGAACCTTCAGCTTTTGTTATTTTATGTGCATTTCTGTACCCTGCCTTGTAGCAAATGGTCTTGTGTAACCATGTGGAACGCCATGAACTAAGGAGATATTAGTTACATTATAAGACAATCAAAATTAAAGGCTGGAGTCATGAGGAAGGATATGTAAACCTGTATAGTGTTTCTGTGTCTAGTATTTCTGATAACAAACTCAGAATCAATGATTTAATGAGTGCAGAGAATTACTGTGTGCACTAATATGATTTATGTATTGTTGTTGGTATATCATTCAAGTATGCTGGTTGGTGGGACATGACATTTCAGATAGTTTCTTTCTTGGCATTTTTGCCAGAAGATGACAGGCAAATTATTGGCCGTTTTTTCCCCCGCTTCCTCTAGACTTCAGCTACTTTATGTGGCTGATGTGCTGAGAAAAATTCATATAAAATTTCCCAAAACTTTACAGTTGTCAAAACTTATTGTCAGTACACAATATGTGTCCTCAGATTCATTCAAGGTGGCATGCCTGAATAAAATCTTCTTGGTTTTCAAGCCACATCACTTCAAATAAATCATTGTAGCTTTTGACAACTGTCTCCACCATCATTAGGTAGAAGAACTACCGAATACTGGGTCTGGCACAGTTTACTGCCTACATAGGCATAATAGCTGCATATATAACCTGCCAGAAAGTGCCACAGCTAAGCACCTGCAGGAAGGTAGTGGCAAGTGTGTGCCTTCGATTTGATTTAAGCAGGTAGATAAAAACAATAGTGGTCCTAGCCCACTACTGCCTGCACTGAAACAGGGTTTATTTTGCAGTTTCACTTCCTGTGGTTTTAGTAAAGCCAACCAGACCCGTTAAAGAGTAGTAAGAGGCCTTATTTGACAAAATTCCTTCAGGATTTGATGACCTGAATATTCTGTGTATTTTGATCTCAAACACATCACATTTGGAGATTGGGTTTGGTGCAGTTTCATCACGCTCACCGCACAGCCTACTTATAAGGGCCACTTTTTCTATTCCTATCATACATAGGTGTTTCTTAAGGTTCCCATGGCCTGTCATTAGTGCTACCATGAGCTTATTGTGTCTCCTCTTCAACCCCAGGATTACATAACTTCTCTGAAATGCGGCTGTGCCATCATTAGCTTGCTCTGTTTCTATTTTTTCCAATATTCTACATGCTGCTTTCTGATCGCATTTTGTAGTTTTCATGTAACTGTGGCCTCAGTGATGGTCAGGACAGGTTCCAGTCCAATAAAAGGGGTTCTCGCACCGGTACTGACTAGGTATCAGCTTGTTCATTGCCACTGATTCCTGAGTTATCTGTCACCCACATCAGGTTTACCCTGTTGCTTTCCCCTGGTGTCACCAGGGCTTTGTGGCATTATGCAATAATCTTTTATCTTGTTGCAGGGGCTGATAGGGATTTCAGAGCTGCATGGCTGTCTGAATAAATGTAGATGCTATTATCTTTGTAGTTCCTATTCAAATTCTCCTCCGTGCATGCCTTGATAGCCAATATTTGTGCCTGGGATACTGTGGCCTGCTTATCTAGAGAGATTGTGCTCTTTAGTGTAAGCTGTATCTTATGTACCCAGCCCCAGTACCTTCATCTGTTTTCAACACATCAGTAAACCAGACTGTGTCCTACATAGTGTCATGGTTCATTCTTCCACTGCTCAATATTTCCAGTTGTAAAACTAAAAAGTTTTTGTTGAAGCAGCTGGAAGCTATTTTATGGTCTGCTGGCATTTTCCCGACCATTCATATATTTACTACATTGCCTATATTAGCATGAGATTCAGGGTGTATTAAAGCTATTTAGTCATTAGCCTGTATGCCCCTACTGCTGCCCACAGGTGTAGTGGAGGCACCAGCATGGTCTCCATCCCATCAATGGGTGTGCTGCTAAGTCGCAGCACCTTGCCAAGCTCCTTAGAGCCACTTTTTGTTCTGCTTTGTTCCACCATACAGTATCCCAATAAATTATAGGTCTTATTACAGTACTGTATATCCAGTACATATTCATGTGGTGTAGGCTCCAGTTTTTTTCCCACACTATTCTAGCATTCATAAGAGTACCTTTCACCTTGAAACATACATTCTTAATTTAAGTGGTCCTCAATGGTTTCACATCCAGGGTTACCCCAAGATATTTCACTACCCCCTCTAAAAATAGTGTTTCATTAGGACCAGCACAGTCTTTGTGTTGTATATGGTACAACAGTTTTCATGGGACTGACCATTAGATCCTGTTTTCTGCACAATGTTCAGTGCATGTTCTACCATTGTTCTAACAGTACTAGTAAATTTGTGCTAAATTCATTCTCAGACTAGGTTTGCATATCCTTGGTAAAATTAGCCTCTAGTATTTGGCTCTTTAATGAGTTCCAATAGGATCCACAGTGGTGGATACAAAACACCTCCTTCTGGACACCATCTTGTGGTGTTGATCACCATTTCTCCATTCATCATAGTGGTTTCTACATTTCTTGTGCTCAATATTGTCTTAATAAACATATATATGGTGGTCTCAGTGCCATGCTCTTCTGTAGCTCAGACCATGGATTCAAAGGTCATATTGCTAAAAGCATCTTCAGTATCTAGGAAAATGCAGAAAGCTACTTCCTGAAAGTATAGTGCTTTCTCCACCTTCCCAACAAGTGTGTGAAATGCTGAGATTTACCTGGCTGATATGTGTGCTGGTTTACATGTAAACGAACCTTAGTTAGTTTCCTTTCCATAATGTGTCCATTAACAAGTTTTTCTGATGTCTTTAAAAGAAAGAACAGACTGGTTAGTCCCATATCCTTGGCCTTGGTATTATCAGTACTCTTTGAAATTAAAGATTCCTTCTGTTAGGCTAACCCTAAGCAGCCTACATAGGAGTGTGATTAAACTCTCTCCTGCTTGTTACTTTAGAGCTTGAAATATGTCATCTGGGCCTGAGGACTTGAACAGTTGAAACATTCCCACCAGTCATTTTATTGTTTTGAAATCAACACATTTTCTGGCAGATTCCCAGTCCTCCCTTTGATTACCTGTAAACATGTCTCTGAGGGGCTGAATTTTGATCTGTGTTGTCTGCCAGAGTGCACTGGGGGAAGTGAGTCTTGAGATGAACATGCTGCATCTCATTCACTGTTGTATATTCACCATCCTCATTCCTGAGGGAACCTGCTGGATTATTATAGGTGGTGTTCTAGTGAAGTCTGCCACAAGTAGCTCTACCTTCCATTTTCTCCCAGAATACTGTCCAGGATTATGGTTTTGCTTGCTTAACTGCGTAGTTGTATTTGGCAAGGGCTTCCCAATATTTTACCCATTGTCCTTTCCTTCTTGCAAGGTTGAATCTCCAGATTGCTCAAAAGTGAAAATCAAGGAAGGTACTCATCTCTGTTGTCACTGCTTCCCCACACCAGATTGAGGGCATTGGTATCACAACCAACCAGCAGTTGTTCATTGTGCTGTGAACAGCTGTCTACCCAGTCTCCTCACTTCCTGGGAAAGTGTACTACAGTTTTCATAAGGAAGGTAAGCTACAGCCAATGCAATTCCCCTCATGCTTGCTTCCTCACACTGTTTCTCTCTGATGGTCATTAACTTCCTGGTACAAAAGACCGTTATTGGTATGAATGAAATTCCATGTTGACATAAATTCATGTTCTGGAGTTCTTTAGACCTCTAGCATAAACAGACTTACCTCCAGTTTCTTCGAGGCATAAAATAGAGTTCCTAGAACGGGGCCACATCCACCCCGTTTTCCCAGAAGACAACTTAGGATGGTGTTGCCCTTTTGCTGTGTTGTAGGTTTATCTGTAACACTCGCAGTCCCCACCTTGCCTCCATAGTTGCGTTTGATATCTTTGGTTACCCTGATGGTAACCTGTGAGAACCTTGGGTACACTCTCATGTCCTGTCCTGGCATTGCCCACAGGAATTTTTCACAGACTTCCACCATGAGGGTTTGGCCCTGTCTGATACAACCTTTTGATTGATTACGCCCCAATCCTCTGTTGGTACTTTCTGGTTCATAGCCTCAGATATTATTTAATTTAGCATATGTTAAAATGAAGGAACACACATGTTGTTTTCTCCAGAAAAAATTCTGCTCTGAGATACAGCCCTCCAAAGATGACACTGTGCATACCATTTTGAAGGTGCGAGTTTTGGAAAACATTTAAAAATGCTGTATCTCTGGAACAGTTATAGATATTTTGTTGAGTTTTTTTTTTATTTGAAAGATAATTACTTTATGATTACAAAGAAATCCTCCATTTTGACTTATCTGTCAAAGTGCTTTTATGAAGTGTTCTGGACTTTCTTAGTAATTTATGGATTCTTTTTTCCAAGAATGCCAGTCCATAAAATTTTGATTTTTTTTTTCCTTTTGATTAATACCATATAGTTCTACATTCCCTGAAAAGGAGAGCTTCCACTTCTAGGTTGAACAGGTTTTATAAACAATTGAATTTTTTTCCATACATGAAACCTGTTTTATTATCACATAACAGGCTCATAAAAATCAAAACCTAGCCTTATTTAACATAATTTTTGTTTTGAAAGATGAGTAAGAGACTCATTTATCAAGCATTTTAAATGATTATAAAATGTATGTGAGAGGTCCAAAGACTTAAAGGTTTCAATTTATACAACTTCTGTGCACTCTGTTTTGTATTGAAAGTAGAAAGTCAGTGAACTAAAAATATGTTCCATTGCTTCAGTATCTTCCTTTGATGTAGAGTGATGCCCTTCTGTTGAACCAATAGGAACTGGAGCACTTACAATCTTAAAACATTGTGGAGAGCAAGTAAGCACTGATGGTCTTGTCACTGTCTTTCAGCTGGAAACCTATATCCAGCAGCTGGTTCATGTGGTAGCATAAAGTTCACTACAATGTCATTTGACTCATAACTGACGTCTATAACCTCTGCAATCCACCAGTCAGTCATACAAACACGCCACAAACATCCCCCTTCTTAGGTTGTGGATCTGAATGTTATCCTGCAGTTTTTGAGGTGTTGGCCGAGTGAACGAAATTTCTTCTTTCTTGCTCTTTAAAGTGTGTGCAATACGAGTTCATCCATCACTTTGAGTCCAAAAATGTCTTCTGAATTTCTTTCATATGAGTAGTTTGTTTGGACCATTCTTTTTTCTGCTCGTGGAATTCATATTTCCTCTTTCTACAAAAGAATGAGAGCTGTGGATGTGGAGGAGAAAATTTCTCAAAGAACGCAAAAAACAAAGGTAAAGAATTAAAAATGGTATAAACGAACAGGTCTTTAACCTAAGACCCCTAAAAAATGAAGAGGGTAGTCTCATAGTGAAGGAGATAAACAGACCTCTTCCACTTCTAAGACAGGAAACAAGAGAACAAGGAAGGAGTCTAATATTCCCACTTCTCAGAATGATCACACCCAGGAAAAGCTGAGGCACGAAATAGGGAAACATACCTATAGCACTGCAGTCTCAGGATGGCAATTATCCAACGGCATATTGAGGAGAGTTTAGGGGGGAAGTCAATCTGGAAAAAGGTGCTCTTATCTTTGTCTGTGAGGCAATTGGAAAACGGGATTAGCTTAACAAGATAGTGCCCAAGATACCTCTGTGGGTCGGGGTGAAGTAGCTGGTCAAGACAGCAGCTGAGTTCTTCAAGACTGCAAAGGTATCAATTTGGATGTCAAAACTTCTTAGGGCATAATCCGTATCACTTCAGACAAAGGGGGGGGGGGGGGGGGGTACCTTTATAGTCCCAGATTTTATAGAATTTAGCATATGTTAAAATTCAGAAGTAATTACAAAACATGTATTTTTTTGTTTTCTCCACACAAAAAAAACCTTCTGCCCTGTGATACAAGCCTCCAAAGATGACACTAGTTACAGCATTCTGAAGATGTGAATTTCAGAATTTTTTTTTTAAATGCTCTATCTCTGGAGCAGTTCTACATATTTTGTTGTTTTTTATTTGAAAGATAATTGCTTTATGATTACAAAGAAATCCTCCATTTGGACTTAACTGTCAAAGTTCTTTTACTATGGCTTTCTGAACTTTTTTTATAATTAATGGAAATTATTTTTAAAAACTGTCAATCCATAAAATTTGGATTGTTTTCTGTTGATTAGTGCTATATAGTTCTACATTCTCTTAAAAACAGTGCTTCCACTTTTAAGTTGGACAGGTTTTATTTTAAAAAATCTTCTTTTTTTTCTCTCTCTCTCTTTCAAGGGTAATGTATATCTTCACTGAAGTTATTTCTTATCACTTCCACTGTTGCAATTACACTCCTGGAAATGGAAAAAAGAACACATTGACACCGGTGTGTCAGACCGACCATACTTGCTCCGGACACTGCGAGAGGCCTGTACAAGCAATGATCACACGCACGGCACAGCGGACACACCAGGAACCGCGGTGTTGGCCGTCGAATGGCGCTAGCTGCGCAGCATTTGTGCACCGCCGCCGTCAGTGTCGGCCAGTTTTCCGTGGCATACGGAACTCCATCGCAGTCTTTAACACTGGTAGCATGCCGCGACAGCTTGGACGTGAACCGTATGTGCAGTTGACGGACTTTGAGCGAGGGCGTATAGTGGGCATGCGGGAGGCCGGGTGGACGTACCGCCGAATTGCTCAACACGTGGGGCGTGAGGTCTCCACAGTACATTGATGTTGTCGCCAGTGGTCGGCGGAAGGTGCACGTGCCCGTCGACCTGGGACCGGACCGCAGTGAGGCACGGATGCACGCCAAGACCGTAGGATCCTACGCAGTGCCGTAGGTGACCGCACCGCCACTTCCCAGCAAATTAGGGACACTGTTGCTCCTGGGGTATCGGTGAGAACCATTCGCAACCGTCTCCCTGAAGCTGGGCTACGGTCCCGCACACTGTTAGGCCGTCTTCCGCTCACGCCCAAACATCGTGCAGCCCGCCTCCAGTGGTGTCGTGACAGGCGTGAATGGAGGGATGAATGGAGATGTGTCGTCTTCAGCGATGAGAGTCGCTTCTGCCTTGGTGCCAATGATGGTCGTATGCATGTTTGGCGCCGTGCAGGTGAGCGCCACAATCAGGACTGCATACGACCGAGGCACACAGGGCCAACACCCGGCATCATGGTGTGGGGAGCGATCTCCTACACTGGCCGTACACCTCTGGTGATCGTCGAGGGGACACTGAATAGTGCACGGTACATCCAAACCGTCATCGAACCCATCGTTCTACCATTCCTAGACCGGCAAGGGAACTTGCTGTTCCAACAGGACAATGCACGTCCGCATGTATCCCGTGCCACCCAACGTGCTCTAGAAGGTGTAAGTCAACTACCCTGGCCAGCAAGATCTCCGGATCTGTCCCCCATTGAGCATGTTTGGGACTGGATGAAGCGTCGTCTCACGCGGTCTGCACGTCCAGCACGAACGCTGGTCAAACTGAGGTGCCAGGTGGAAATGGCATGGCAAGCCGTTCCACAGGACTACATCCAGCATCTCTACAATCGTCTCCATGGGAGAATAGCAGCCTGCATTGCTGCGAAAGGTGGATATACACTGTACTAGTGCCGACATTGTGCATGCTCTGTTGCCTGTGTCTATGTGCCTGTGGTTCTGTCAGTGTGATCATGTGATGTATCTGACCCCAGGAATGTGCCAATAAAGTTTCCCCTTCCTGGGACAATGAATTCACGGTGTTCTTATTTCAATTTCCAGGAGTGTATTTCTTGCCAGTTTCTTTGTTGTGGTTGTTCATTGCAGGTTTCTGTATTGTAGTTATTCAATGTTAATTTGTTTACTGAAGAGGCTTCTAAGAAATCTGAGACCATCCAGTGAGTTCTGTGTTTCCATGAGGAATTTGTCAGTTGACACAGTTTCAGTGTGTTTTGTGAAACGGACTATTTTAAATGTCTTCTGACTGGGGCCACAGGAGAGTGAAGTGTGCCGACTATTTGCATATCGATAAATGAGTGATATAGAAAACAAACTAAAAAACACTTTCTTCAGGTTGGGAATAAGTGTTCTCATTTGAAGAGTCTGTTTCAAAGTAATGATGTTTCCAGTGGTGTGGTTTTTTTTTTTTCCCTAAATGTTTTGACAGAATAAAAGCAATGATAGAATGATAGTATCTGAAGAAGGTGAAGCCTCCCATGGTGTAGATGTTGCAGATTTTGCATCAATAGAGGAAGAATTAAATACCCTGAAACAGTCAACTACAGACGTAGGTGTTAGTCCTGTAAAAGAAACCGTGATCAGCTAAGTCGAGTCATAAGCTCCATGCATCAAGAAAGCACAGAGAAATTACTAAAGCTATGTATGAATACACTACAGCAAAACTGACCATACTCTTCAAATTAGAAAATAAAGCACATGCCAGGAATTTTTCACAAATATCAATTCAACTGTTGGAGATTGTGCATCCTACAGTGAAAAGGTGCAAGTTTTAACTATTATTCCAGAGACATCTTCAAAGAAAACAATTTTGAACCATGTTCCATCAGTATCAAAGTACATGGTAGACAAATCAAGAAATGTGAGGTCTGTAAAAGGAGTCTTTATAAGACCAGATCCCTATTGTGGTCATCCTGTAGAAGCAGCTCAAGTTCAAATAGTGCAGTCATTTTATCTGGAAGATAAATGGGACTGTTCTCGCCATAGTGCCAACAAAAATGATACTATAACTATAACAGTTGAAGGTCAAAAAGTTGTGAAAGTGAAGAGGTACATGACTCACAGTATTATAGTAACTTCTGCAATTTATAAGAGCGACTATACAACTTCACATACTGCAAGATCAAAATTTTATGCATTACGACCTAAGTAGGTAGTTCCACACCCACCACGAGATGTCTGTTTATGTGTGTACTGGATGAATTTTGAACTTTGAGTGGTACCTTTGAAGAACTTACTGGAGCATGTGACAGGACACCTTGGTTGGGCATGTGAAGTCAATAGTCTGTGACCTAATGAAAGAGACTTGTTTGTTTCAAGAATGTGGTGACTGCCCTGGAAAGGGAGGATTGTCTTTGCAGACACTTGGCCCGGAAGACGTAGCAGATAACTCTGCAGAAATTACATATGCGACATGAGAGGAAAATAAACTAATTAAGAAAACTTTTGCCTTTGACAGTTTCATTGATGAACTTCGTAAAAAGTCAGTGAAAGCAGTAACACACCAGCATCTGAAGAAATTGCAACAACAACACATAGCAGAAGTGAAAGGGTGTGTACAGGCTGAAGAACTATGTTTAATGCTTCACTGAGATTCTGCTGAGAACTGGTCTGTAATTCTCCCACAAGAAGTACAAGGGTATCACTGGAGTAATGACCAGGTTCAATTTTTACAAGAGTGGTATATTTTCAAAACAAGGCCACAAGTTATAATTAAATGTTTCCCTGAAACATTTAAGTCTCTTTTTATTATCTACGATAATGATCGAAGTGGACAAAATGAATTAAAATTTGTGCTGCAGCTGGAACTCGAACACGGGTCTTCTTGCTTTCAAGGCAGAAATGCTAACCATTACACCACTCCAATTCGATGGTCAACATTGCTGCATGAACTATCTAAGCTGGGTGCCCTCCCCAACACAAACGTCAATTCATTTTTCCCTTACATATTGTCACGACTGCCAGGGCTCTCAGACATTGGCAAGCACCCCAGCATTGGACATAATGGGACGTCCTTGTACCTCTGGTGATCTTATAGTTCATGCAGCGATGTTGACCATCGTACTGCGGTGGTGTAATGGTTAGCATTTCTGCCTAGCAAGCAAGAAGACCCAGGTTCGAGTCCTGGCCCTGTGGCCACAAATTTTAATTCACTTTGTATGCTTCGATCATTATAAAGACCATAAGTGTTGCTGTTATAAGCGATGACACAGGACATGATTCAGCACATGCTTTGCTGGCAATGCGTAAAATTCTTCAACTGCAAACAGGGCTAGAGAAGATCATCATTATTTCAGATGGTGTTCCTAGTCATTTTAAAAACTGTTACTAGCTGTTTGAATTGAGTAAGTCACTTGTGCCAACTGACTGGGTGTACAGTGCTACTGGTAATGGGAAGTGGGCTTGTAATGGTGTAGGAGGCCTGCTGAAGCACCAAGCTACAAAATTAATCTTCACATGCTCCAACTTCTGTGTGACAGTTTCCACATGTTGGACTTATCTATCACCTGATCCAGTTGCAGAAACAGCACCTGTCGGTTCCAACCCCAATGTTTCTATGGAGGTCTTCTCATGTCCCTCAGTTTTTGTTTTTTCTTCTTCTGTGTTCTCCAGTTTCGGTTTAACGAGAATTAGAGATCAGTCGACAGCACAGAACCCCATCCAGTGTAAGGCTAATTACTCAGGATGTTTTCTCAGTACCCCTGATGCTCCATTAATGACACATCTTCCCATGTGCCACACACTCATCAGCATGGATAGCATTGCATCTTGGGTTGGGTGTCTGGGGTAATGGAGTAGGAATTTGGAATTGGAAATGGGAGAGATGAGGCATTGTGGGACACTCTTTGTCTGGTCCATCCACTGAGGCCTGTCTGGCATGGGAGAAGCTGCCAGCAACTGTGCTGCCACTGGCATACCCCTCAGCTTCTTGCAAACATGCAAGCCTTTTTGCCCACACAGACAGTACTTCTACAAGGTGGTGTCCTCGGAGAGGTAAATATGGTATGTTAAAATTGTTGCTGCTTCTTCTAATCTTGGCTGGCTTAGTTATAACTGATAACTGGACGCCAGTGCGATGACACGAGCTGAGACTCTCATCTTTTCAAGTTGCATTTCTATCAATCTCGTATAAGCAGAACACCATGCTAGCCCTGGCAGCTGATATTTTTTACTCCAGATGAAAACGGTGGAGACAGTTGTCAAAATCTTGTGTGTTTCATATGAAATGATGCAGCTTGAAAACCGAGAAATGTATTACACAGTATCTTTAATGAAATGTCTCAATAGCAAAAAATTTGGATTTGTTTTGAAAGACTCGTTTTTCTCCAGTTGTAAAATATGGCGTTAAAGAAGAAACTGAAAGCGTAGCAGTATTTGCAGAACTAGTCTGTGATAACTGTTCCATAGTTCCTACCCCTTCCCTCTCCCCTCCCTCTGTCCCACTGCATTTTAATAGTTGGCTTAGAATACATATTCATAATATGCAACAAATTACTCACAAGAGGTTTGTTTATGATATAATGCATCTTTTCTTAATTTACCTTGTAATTTTAGTTATTTATAACAAAAGTCCAGTAATTATAAAGTGCACATAGATATTTCAGGCTACTTAACAGATAAATCTGTTACCAAAGCCTTTATTTAATTTTCATATTGGTTATCGTCAGCAACTTGCACTCTAACAGCAGTCTGTGCATGCGGAAGGTATCAAATATTCCACTGTAATGTTATTTTATTTACTGGTTAAGTTTTGATTAATGAAGGGACGTTGGTTGAAAACTTTTTGTACAGATTTTGTATAAGCTATTTAAATTAGTTTAACGAGGCCTTGGCAAATAGGTAATGATAGTGTTTCTTATTATGAAAATGTTTTACAGGTATGCTTTCTTCAAAGATTGTTTGGACAAAATAGAAGCATATGATGGTGGAATACAAAAATTCACTCAGGGATACAAATCGTATGGTATTCACGTAAATCCTGACAATTCAGTTACTTGTAAAGAATGGGCACCTGGTGCTGCAGAGTTATACTTGTATGGCGACTTCAGTGAGTATTTTATGAAGAGCTTAATTTTATTTTTTCATGCAAATTGAAACATATTAATGTCTCATTGTATTTTTGATTGAAATGCTATAGATAACTGGAATAGGCAAAGTCATCCATATGCTAGACGTGAGTATGGAAAATGGGAGTTGCATATTCCCCCAAGACCTGACGGCTCCTGTCCAATAGATCACATGTCAGAAATAAAGGTAAGCTTTAGTTGATTGCAGAGTAAATTTACCCATTTTAGGTTATCATTTGTTTACTTCTTTTTGACTTGTGCTTTGGAAAGTGTCAAGATTAAATTACATGCAGGAGGCGGCTCTAAAAGAGAGAGGTTCTCACTTATCTAACCTCAAATTGACTTCACATATTATAAATGTGCAAAAGATACCTGCTTATGATTCTGCAACTTACAGGCCAAATTTATACGGTATTTCTTACACTTCTGAAATGTATTTGACATTTGCTTCCTCCAATTTAGTCTCTCATTCTTGTTTAATGTAAGGTTACCTATAGCAGAGAAAATATGTAGGTATTCTACGATTGTTACTGTATATATGGGTTTATGAATGTGGGTACCTAATGCAGTATTGTTGCCATTCACTTACTTAAATTTATCATTAATCATTTGTAGAAATCAACTATTGTTATTGATTATGAGGTATAAAACAACATGATCATTGACACCTTGTCTCGCGGTTCTAGGCGCGCAGTCCGGAACCGTGCGACTGCTACGGTCGCAGGTTCGAATCCTGCCTCGGGCATGGATGTGTGTGATGTCCTTAGGTTAGTTAGGTTTAAGTAGTTCTAAGTTCTAGGGGACTAATGACCACAGCAGTTGAGTCCCATAGTGCTCAGAGACATTTTTTGAATTGACACCTTAATTTATTCAGTATCAACAAATAGCCATTGTCACAATGTTAAATAAGCAATCGTGTAAATACTTAATAAAAATAGTTAAACACACAGCTTCATTTGTAAGACTTTACTTTCCTTGCTGATGCTTAAACAAGTTCAGTAATTTGTTTTGCTCTCTAGTGAATTTTTAATTAAGTAAAGGATGTTTTACCAATTCTCTTAGTACTTGGCCTCTAGTTGCACTGAATAAGGTTGCCCAGTAGTACAATACTAAAATGAATCATGTATACACAGTTTCAGTTCACTTCTAACTAAGCCATTAAGTTTGTACCACCTGAATGGGAAGATCATTCAGTGAGGCCACAATGAAGTACTTCATACACCTGTGTCAAAACTGGCATTGGTGTCTGTGCCTAAATGACATTAGTGTGACAAGAATTTTTAATCAAAAATTGCATATTTACTTTTGTGTACACATGCAGACTGAAGTAGCGAATGCAAATTTGTACAAATGCTAGGATTTGAACCCAGATCTCCTGCAGGAGACCTGGGTTCGAATCCTGGTCTTGGTACAAATTTTCATTAATCACTTCAGTCTGCATATGTACATCACAGATGCTTGAGACTTGAAAAGGTCTCTGGAACCATATAGTTTCTCCTGGACAACACCTATTCCATAGAATAATGTACAAAATGTGGTGGGTAGGACTTACTAACTTGCAGCATATGTATACCTATTTATTTAAAAAAAATAATTAGAAATGTTCATAATGTAACCACATGTACAAATTAATCAGCGATGTGAGTGTATAATCATACATTCCACATCATTGCAATCTGTCTTGCAAAATGTTCCATGAAACTAACTAACTTTGGTAATTACATTTCTTGAATCAAAGGAAAACTCAGTTGTAAAAACTAATAAATAATTAAGCAGACTTTCTACACAGTACTTACATCCAGGAACTGAAATGTGCAGGACTGCCGATACACACTAAAATGTAAAAGAAACAAAGTACATAGCATTCAGAACTAATAATTCAGAAAGTTAGATAGCATATCTCTTTTATTTCTACTTTTTTTGTGCACCATGCATCTGGTGGTAAATTTTAAAGTAAAAATATACTGCACTGAGTTATTTAGGATTATTCAATGTTGTTTACAGTTTATATATTCTAATCTAACAGAGATAGCAAAAAATGGTTGCACTGTGCTACATGTATTCCATGACATATCCTGCTGTATCTCTCTACCTCTCTTCTCAGCGTTGACTGAGCTTACTGGCTGTAATGAATTGCACTAATCTTAACAGTCCTAGGGTTACAAGAGTATTTCCAGCAACTTATTTTCTTGTAACCATGTAATATTTCATCAGCACCAATGGTATCCATATTATCATCTCAATACGTAAATATCACCACAAAACAACCACTGTGGAGCTGGTCTATATTTTAGAGATTTTATGTGCTCATTGGTAACCTGACATTGACTAGTTCTCTTCAGAATTTTGCACTTGTATAGCTTAACTGTTGTGGAAATAATCATTTCTTAACATAAAGGAAATATTTGATGTCCTATTGGTAGAATAAACAATTGTATCAAGCAATGGAAATGTCAGGTGGGAATATCAAAAATGTAGAAAATGACATATTGCTACTTACCATAAAGATTACACGTTAAGTTGCAGACAGACACCGTTACGACACTTACAAGCTTTCAGCCACAGCCTTTATCGTAAAAAGAGAAAAAAAAAACACACACACACACACACCATTCATTCGGGCAAGCAAGCACACCTCATGCACACATGACCACCAACTCCTGCAACTTGGACTAGAATGCATTAGTACCAAGTTCATGATGATGATGATGATGATGATGGCTATGCAGAAATATTTGTTACAGGGTGACATGCTAGTAAAGGTGCTGTGAATCAGTTTCGCACACACCATAGTCAGGTTGCTATAATTTTTCATGAAGTATTTGCAAAAAAAAATTTTTTTGGCTTGTTTCCTCTGTGCAAAATTATTAATTCTCTGAATATGTAATAAAGGCACCTACAAATAATGCTGCATTGATAAAATGGGTGTCCCATACCATTTTTTGTGTGTTCAATGGAGGAGTTTTGGTGCACTTGACTTGAAGTATGATTAGTAAGCAATGATGTTCAGCAGTTGGTTGTAAGAAGCCACTGGGAGAGCAGTGGATTGTGACAGCATGTTTTATCACAATCAGTGGAAGCTGTGGTGTCAGAACCTGACTTCATTGTAAAGAAGGAATGTGCAGTGTATTAAGTGAAATGTTGATTTTAGTCACAAAACTCAACAAATTAACTGCCTTAACAATGAAAATCAGTATGAGGAATATGATGTATTGCTGAGATAGCACAAAGTAATGGGAGATGTACACTACCTGTGATTACTGATGGTCTCAAGTATAGCTACTTGAACTGCCCAGGAAATGTAGCTGGCTTCTTGCATATCATCACATTTTTGGCATTCCCAACCCACTACCAAACTATCACTTATCAACATAAGATATACCTCAGGCTACTCTACAAATCAGTCTGTTACCAAAAACTTAAAGATAAGTAGAAAAAAAAATGTTGAATCTGTGATGCAAACAGAGCCTCAGTTCCCTCACCAAGTCTGTTAAAATTGGTGGCTTGTGTACTGCTGGCAATGTCAAGGGTCTCTCTCCTGAGGAATTATGCTGGAGAGAGCCCTTAGTCTTGGTTTTTGTGACCGAGCGAGGTGGTGCAGTGGTTAGCACACTTTACTAGCATTCATGAAGACCCGCGTCTGGCCATCCAGATTTAGGTTTTCCACGATTTCCCTAAATAGATTCAGACAAATGCTGGGATGGTTCCTTTGAAAAGGGCACGACCGATTTCTTTACCCGTCCTTCCCTAATCCAAGCCTGTGCTCCATCTATAATGACCTCATTGTCAACGGGATGTTAAACGTTAATCTCCTCCTCCTTGATTTTGGGCAATTGGCCTCGAGTTGAGGGTGGCTTCGGTATTCATGAGCTCAATATTTTAGCTATTCAATGTTCATGCTGGAGCAACCGAGCATTTTTCAGAGATATCTTTTGGTTGAATTAGTCATTTTTTCCCCATCATCCTCCCAACCAGCTTAGACAACCGTCTACAGTTCCGTTATCTGTTTGTTAGTAGTGTGGAATGCTTGGGCATAGATGGTGTGTGGAATGCCATGTCTGCCAATAAATCTTTGTAGTGGCAACAAAAGTTGGTCCATTGGTGCATTGTGGACTAGCTCTAGGTGAGTGGCTCTTGTCACAGTACAGATAAACAGGACAGTATAGGATTTGGCTGTGATACTTCCTACTCTGCCATACAAAATCCCAGGAAAACAAACACCTTTGTCTGGGAATTGTCTGTGTGGTGGTATCTAGTCAACTGGCAGTGATGCTTTTATTTCTTGACCAGTGATACCATGTGCTATTTTACATGGTAAATAGTGATGTATGACCTCCTTTATGGCATGCTGGACATAAAGTATCCAGGGGGAGGAATAAAGCTCTGAAAGCAACATTCTAATCAAAAGATGATGTAAACAGAGGTCAGTATGTAGGATTAAAAGCCTATGTCCAGGATAAGTGGTTGTTATTCCTCTATGATTGATGTGGCATAAATGAGGTGGATAGCAAGGACATTGTTCTTATAGAGCCATTGTACAATAATGTCAAGCTGCTGCCATTTCTTCTACTGTAAGGGAGAGCCTTATTTGTACAGAGACGGGTTGAATGTGTCTCGTCACATGGTGCTTCCATGTCTCTCTGTCTTCACTATCTGGTGGGACAAATAAGAGGTCAGCTAAACTCTTTGGGGGGGAGGGGTGGCGGCAGTTGAATGTGTCCGTTTCGGATATAATTTGACATCTGTCTCTCATAGGCGACATGGAGGACATTGTTCTTCTCCAAAGGTCTCCTCAGTGACAAAGTGTATTTTAGTGTTACAGACGTTATTTAGAACAACAGCTGTCAATTTTCATGGTAGACAGACTGTTCTTTACTGGTCCTCAGTAGAATGTGAAATTCCTTATGAAGTGCTGAATTTTTCACTCTCATTGATTCATCCGGATTGTTGCATATTCCTATTGTCTAAAAGACCAGAAATTTTGGACTGCATTGTCAAGTGATAGATTGAACAGCAGGTTTGATGAGATTAATGACAGTATGATTTATGGAAATCCTTGGGTGGCTTCTGCTAAGGGTCCATCCAAATTTTGGAGACAATAAAGCCACTGATGAGGAGATGCATATTGACACAGTATCTTTAACAATTCTCTAGTGGTGATCCGCTTCTTTTTGCACCTCGGTGGAGAGATAATTTTATCCTTCTGTGAGATTGGCCAGTTGTAAACTTTTACTATGTTGCCTTTTCAGTTCTTGAGTTACTGACAGATGTGTTGAAAGTGAATGAAAGCTTTTGACTGCGGTAACTGTATAGTGAGCATGTTCCATGTGCCTCTGTGCCATGTGGAGCAGCCAGTGTTGTGTAACATTGTGAAAGAAGAATCAAAAAGAGCATTGACTCCCAGTGTGCGATTTACAAAAGCTTGTAGTTTTGAATTGTCAATCACTATTTTGCTGATGATGAAGGAAGACTGGCTACCATAATCTAAAACACACTGTGGAAGTCTACTTACATGTATGTACACCTGTGGCCCTACTACATATACACAGGGTCTCTGGAGGTAACTGAGTACTAAATATCTAGTATTCACATTACCTCACAATCATGCACCCAGTGACAATACTGTTTGCAAGACAAACAGTGGGTTTCTGCCTTTCACACAGACCACCTAACTGTATGTCCTGACTTACATCGAACATTGAACGTTAGTCGACTGTACAATGTCACTTGGTCTGCAAGTTTCCCCAAGAATCTTTTGCACTGTTGGTCCCCCATCAACCTCTTCTAACAAGAATTCCATCAGTTTCAGAATGTTACCTTCTGACAATTGTTCCCATTTTATATGAATTAGGCAGTGTCAGCATACAACTTCCAGGAATACGTGAAATACGTCTGGAAGTAAGAATCGACCACAAGCCTCTGTCTTCCTTTAGTGCTTGCAGAGCTTGCTTTCACTTATTGTGTTCTGTAAATGATAAGTTAAAGATTCAGGGAACTCGGACACTACAGATGTAACATCTTCCAGATAGTCGTGATGTTCTTGAATAATTCAGTCACCATAGTATGCATGTTGAATTTCCTGAATTTATTCATTGGCAGCTGCAGCTACACCAATGTCATGTACCAAATCGTTGGGTTCCTGCCCAGTACTCTCGAAGAAACATGTTTGCTGATAGGCAAGTTCAGGTCTGCATTGACAGAGGATTCGAACTGTTCCGAGAAACAAGTCCATGCTCAGTGTCACCTAAAAATGCCACTAACTTGATCAGTAGCAGTCAAGCACTGGAACTGCATTACTGTGTAGAACGTGAAGCTTTCAGACATCATGTCTGAAAGTCTTCCCTCGATACAGTATTTTTACATTCAGAATCGCCCGCTTCACACAGTTAATGCTGTGTATTCCACATCGCTGCTAACATATTATCTCCTCCTTGGGTGTAAGCTTTTAAAACAAACTTATTTTATTACTGTAGTGTGTACGTAGGGTTGGAATGTTATTTTCCTTGTTTGCTTTTCAGTTTAGAAAGACAATCAGTAGTTTCAATATTTTTTCTCATGTTTAGTCCTAATTGTAGTGCCGGTAACAGGTAGCAGCACTGGACAAGCTTCGTTGATAAACTTCCTCACTACATGTCAGCTATGCACTTGTTATGTAATTGAACAATTATTCTTCTACTCTCTATTTAAATATTACTCCAGTCGGATATACAATAAACTGATCAATTATGATAATGAATACAAGTGAGTGCTTAAATGACTTAATATAGAGTTTGTGTTGTACATTACACGTGGAGTAGTTACACTATTTAATCACTTGAAATCAATATTTGTCCTCTTGAATTATTTCAAATGTCCCAGATTCCAAAAGGTTTCTGTCTCTGATGTTATCCTGAGTTTCTCCTCTGGAAAATGTGTGAAAACTATAGTCAGTTGACATGTGACTTTATTTACACAGTACTTACAGATAATGAAAGTTGCATAACACTTTAATGTACAGATTCAGAGATATGGATGTAAATGCAGAGAAGCTGTTTAGCGATTCCCCACAGGCTACAAAAATCTGATACATTGGGATCCTATATACTGTACAGGAAAAATACCCTGGTTGGTAGTGCCAATGATCTAGATTTTAGCCACAAAATGTTGTATACAGAAACCTCATTACCTGATGATAAGTTGTGTAAATAATACTTGTTTTGTTTTAAACTTCTGAATTATTTATATTCAAATTTTTTTTCTCTTTCCAGATAATTGTAAAAACACATTCTGGGGAGAGTGTGGACAGACTTTCACCTTGGGCACCATACGTCTTACAGCCGCCAAAGTCAGAAGGCTACACATTCAAACAAAGATTGTGGAATCCTCCCAAAGATCAGGTATGATTAGTGTTACATTTCCAGATATTTATATTTCTTGTGTACTTTCTCCAAAGAGTTTCATTGACATATTCTGCTACAGCTTTGTATTTCCACTGTATGGCCTTAATGCTGAATTTTCACTGTTCTGTTAATGAAATAGAATGTGTCAGTGACAGGACTTGAGTAGGTGGTTGTGGTGGCAGCGGCAGGGGCAGCAGTTGGACAGTTGTATTTTATACACTGTATGACAAATAAAGTGGAGCACCTGGAAGAGACGGAAACAAAATAAAACTTTGAGATGAGTGGGTATGTGATGTCATTTCAGTGATGAAGAAAGCCAGTCCAATTTACAAAAATTTGGAAATATCAACCCACTTTTGAGTATGATGTTGCACCCCCTCTGTCCTGACTACATGCACTGATTCAGTTGACAAGGGTGTCATAAAGACATATCCTCTCCTGAGGCAAAATGACCCACAACTGTTGTATCTGTCACTGGGACAGTGTTGACGTCCAAGCTGGTCCCCCCATGTTTATGCACAATATGATGGTCCTCCCATATGGTCGTCAGCTTTGGTCGACCAGAACCTTGATAATGAGTATGCCTGCCCTCACATCCCCATGCAGTGTGAGATTAGGCCACTGTCACAACTGAATGCCTCACAAATCTGTATATTACACGATTTGACCACCTGGCCACATGAAGACCCACAATGAGGCCCCTATCAAACTGTCAGGTACTGATAACAAAGTAGATGGCATCTGTATCCTTCACACTAATCACTCAACATCTGATTCTGTTCATGCCCCATATATAACTTACCAGACTGGGAACAACACTAAACACATACAACACTAATGAACTCTGATGGCCATTCTACCTGTCAAAGATAATTGCATCTATGATCTTTTACATACCCACCAATGGTGAGCGTGTATACAAAGTTCCATTGACATCCTACTGAATCTTCAGGGTGCTTCACGTCTGCTTGTAATGTAAGTACTGTTGAATCAAACGTCATTCATGCATACGTTAGTAACCATAGCATTGCGATAACCAGGGATGCTGCTGCTATCATGCATGATGATGATCAGTTTCAAGAGGGTCAGCAGGTAGTGAACTTCTTTGAAGACTGATCAGCTAGTTCTCTTAATCTTGTCATAATCCCCCATGTATTCTTCCAAACAAATCTTGCAAGCCTGCTATGTGCTTTCTAAAATTCATATACCTGACACAGAAAATGCACTCCAGTAACACTCCACTTTCCAAATCTCTCTTCTTGAGTAGCACATACACAACAATTAACATTATACACTTAGAGGTAAATTGTTGATAGCAAAAATGTCTAGTTATCCTGCTACGACTTGACACCATATTCAATAATATGTGTTGATCCAGTGTGCCAGCTACTTAACGCATTAGTTGCCGAACTGTTTCTCTTCCAACATCCATTTTCATACTCTCACTTATTCCTCATTAGGTCCATACTGGAAACGACACAATGAACAATAGAGTGACACTTCTTGACGAGTGTGACACTATAATTCTTAGTAAATTTGTTTTGTTATTGAAAATTTGTTACACAGAAAAACAGTGAAGTGGCAAAAGGTGTGAATACACAGTGTGTGAAATTACATCCCCCAAAGCATGCTAAGACTGCACAGTATGACAAAAAACAAAAGTACATGATGATCAATTCTGTTCTTGTTGGGAAAAAATGTATACAAAAACAATTACTACTAGATCAAATATACTATTTCTGACTACTGACGAGACAAGATGCTGTCAAGTGATGAAGTGCAGAACAGCAGGCCACCCTGTAAAACCAAGCTTTACGTGATGTTCCTTCACAATAGCATAAATGCTATAGTTTTAGGCTGAAATATAAATGCAACAAAAATTTGTATGATACTTTTACAGAAACAATAAAGACCCACAGAAAGTGATGCATTAGTATCAAAACACGTGTAAGTAAACAAAAATGGAAAACATTGTTTTTGTAGAAGGCAGTTTTTTAAACACCATATTTCCTTTTCAAAGACGGAAAAAAGAAAACGGCTGTCTAAAACTTTAGTAGGATGATAGTTGAACAATAACACTGTATATTTGTTGGCTATGCACCTGAAACAGTCGGCTACCCATTGAAACCTTTATGGGTTTCGTCTTATACCAGTCTTTTTATTACCTAGCCCATGTCGTAGTTTTTGTTCCATTCAGAATTTTCCACTGTCATAAACTTAAATTTAGTTTCATATTGTTCCAATATTATCATACTGCTTGAGTAAAATTTATTGAGAGCTGACCATTAATGCATTACTGAGAAGCAGCTAATGTCAATGCTGGTTGTAGACTGTGCTTACATAGTAAACACTGTAGGATGAGGATGTGGTTCTGACTTATTAATATTTACCCAGCACAGGTAAACTCTGGGACCAAACTCCTCACTTGTTTTAAAAGAAATGCAGAAACTGGATTTGTGGCATCAGTTGAACAGTTTGGAAAATGCCACACAGTTGTATACAAAAGTGGATTCAAACATAGGGAGGGTGACTGTCTTTCAAGGAATCTTTTAGTGGAACACAGCAGCATGGACAAAGTCTGTCATTTGTATATTAAATGACATTGCTGCTGAACTGAGGGAAGATCCAGCATTGCTGAAAACCACAGAAGACATGAACGGAAAATTGTAGGAGTGCTTTACGATGTTGTATACTAATGTCATGACAGACAGTATTCTATCCCAATCTCTCTGTTAGATATCAGCGTACATCGAGAGCATTCCTGCCTATCATCTACAGATGTATGGCCTCACAGAACACTTTAATAAGACATTGGCAGGTATGTTCACAATGTATGTATATCAAATAGAGAGATTGTGATATAATACTGCACATCATGACATACATACACAACACAGAGAAGCAAGACACTGCCATCTTCACACTGCTCTTTCTGCACCACAGTTATAATGCTAAAATAGCAATGGATAGATTATTTGTGTTTCAACTGGACAATAATCAGGATGACTCTGTGAAACACCTCATCACTAGGACTGAAGAAACAAGCAACTGGCTTGCATACTGACCCTCAATGCCTGAGAGAGAGAGAGAGAGAGAGAGAGAGAGAGAGAGAGAGAGAGACTGGGAGTACTATAATGCCAAGCACTGGACAGTGAGAGACAGCATGGGAGACTTGGTACGGGTTTTTACCCCTGTGCAGAAAGTGGGGCTACCAGAAAAGTTACTAAAGCACTGCTTCGAGGCATATCGTGTCCTTCATCACTGGTCAGGTGTCACACATGAAAGCGAGCATTATGACCTTTCATCAAAAAGATGAAAGCACAGAGGCGTCCAACCATGTCCTCTATATGAAGCCTTACACAGATCGACGATGGGGGCTTCTTGTTAAAAGATTCTAAAGGTCTACCAGGTGATTGTGGAACTTCAGTGGGAGGGGCTGCCTTCGATACTCATCATAGTGAAGAGAATGTGACAACATGACTCAAAAACGAACATCCACCAGTGCTGCCATGCAGAGGACCATTAGTTTCATGTGGAATGAGTCATTTTACATTCACATCACAAATTAATTTGTACATATGGTTAAATTCTGAACATTTCTAGGGTTTAAAAAAGGGTAAAAAAGAAAGAAAAAGATATACAGATGCTGTGAGTTAGTAAGCCTTATGCACCAACTTCCTGACAAAATTCTACCATTTGGTGAGCAACATATGAGACAGGCGAAATACCCTCAGACTTCAATATAATAATTCCAATCCCAAAGAAAGCAGGTGTTGACAGATGTGAAAATTACCGAACTATCAGTTTAATAAGTCACGGCTGCAGAATACTAACGCAAATTCTTTACAGACGAATGGAAAAACTAGTAGAAGCCGACCTCGGGGAAGATCAGTTTGGATTCCGTAGAAATATTGGAACACATAAGGCAATACTGACCCTACGACTTATCTTGGAAGCTAGATTAAGGAAAGGCAAACCTGTGTTTCTAGCATTTGTAGACTTAGAGAAAGCTTTTGACAATGTTGACTGGAATACTCTCTTTCAAATTCTGACGGTGGCAGGGGTAAAATACAGGGAGCGAAAGGCTATTTACAAATTGTACAGAAACCAGATGGCAGTAATGAGAGTCGAGGGGCATGAAAGGGAAGCAGTGGTTGGGAAGGGAGTGAGAAGGGTTGTAGCCTCTCCACAATGTTATTCAATCTGTATATTGAGCAAGCAGAGAAGGAAACAAAAGAAAAATTCAGAGTAGGTATTAAAATCCATGGAGAAGAAATAAAAACTTTGAGGATCGCCGATGACATTGTAATTCTGTCAGAGACAGCAAAGGACTTGGAAGAGCAGTTGAATGGAATGGACAGTCTCTTGAGAGGAGTATGTAAGATGAACATCAACAAAAGCAAAACGAGGATAATGAAATGTAGTCGAATTAAGTCGGGTGATGCCGAGGGAATTAGATTAGGAAATGAGACACTCAAAGTAGTAAAGGAGTTTTGCTATTTGGGGAGCAAAATAACTGATGATGGTCAAACTAGAGAGGATATAAAATGTAGACTGGCAATGGCAAGGAAAGCATTTCTGAAGAAGAGAAATTTGTTAACATCGAGTAAAGATTTAAGTGTCAGGAAGTCGTTAGTGAAAGTATTTGTATGGAGTGTAGCCATGTATGGAAGTGAAACATGGATGATAAATAGTTTGGACAAGAAGAGAATAGAAACTTTTGAAATGTGGTGCTACAGAAGAATGCTGAAGATTAGGTGGGTAGATCACCTAACTAATGAGGAGGTATTGAATAGGATTGGGGAGAAGAGAAGTTTGTGGCACAACTTGACTAGAAGAAGGGATCGGTTGGTAGGACATGTTTTGAGGCATCAAGGGATCACAAATTTAGCATTGGAGGGCAGCGTGGAGGGTAAAAATCGTAGAGGGAGACCAAGAGATGAATACACTAAGCAGATTCAGAAGGATGTGGGTTGCAGTAAGTACTGGGAGATGAAAAAGCTTGCACAGGATAGAGTAGCATGGAGAGGTGCATCAAACCAGTCTCGGGACTGAAGACCACCACAACAAAAACAACAACAACAACAATAATGCACCAACTTTTACACATTAATCATTACATAAATAGAAATTCGTCTGTGAAATAGGATTTGTTGGGGAGATACTTTCTCTGTTGCTTTTCAAATTTTACTTTGATGTCTGTCATAGATTTTATATCGCTGGGTAAGTGATCAAAAATTTTTGTTGCAGCATTGTGCACACCTTTTTGTGCTTAAGACAACCGTAATGTGGGGTAATACATGTCTATTTTCGTTGTGTTATTGTAATTATATGCAGCATTGTTCCTTTCAAACTGCAGTGGATTATGTACAGCAAACTTCATGAGGAAATAAAATTACTGTGAAGTGGCGGTCAGAATGACCACCTCCTTAAACAGATGTCTAAAAGGAGATCATGGGTGAGCACCACATATTATTATTACAATATGTTTTTGCTCAGTGAAGACTTTTTCTTAAAGATGAGTTACCCCAGAACATTATTCAGTATGACATTATTGAATAATATGCTAAATAAGCCATCTTATTGATTTCTCTCTACCCCCAAGATTTGCAATCATTTTAAGTGCAGAAGTGGCAGAACTAAGTTGCTTCGTGAGTTCTAAAATATGTTTTTTTCCAGTTTAAATTCTCATTAATAGATTCCACAATATTTATAATTTCTCGCCACGTGTTACACTTATCGTTGGTGTAGTACCTCTACATGTGCAGAACTGAATACATTTTTTATTTAAAAAAAATTGAGGGCAAGACCATTTGCAAAAAACCAGTCAATGATACTTTTAAGAGCTTTGTTTACCATTTCTTCTGTTTCTGCATGTATGCTTGGATTGATTACAGTAGTATTGTCATCTGCAAAAAGAACCACTTCAGTTTGTTGTGTATTAGATAGGAGAGTGTTTACATGTATGAGACACAATAGTTGATCTCAGATTGACAGGATCTAGATCCACAGTCCTGTAGTTGAGCTTAAATGAGAACTTTTCTCCAGAAGAGGTAGTGATGCCACTAGATGATCTGCATACAGTGTGGCATAGTGGATAGCGTCACTGTCTGGCATGCTGCAGGTCACCAGTTCAGACCTGACTATCAGCTATTATTTGTTATTCAGTATTTAACCAGAAGGTTCTTAATTTCTTAGATTATAATGTTTTGATACTCTGGCATAACCGATTTTTGTATAAACAACAGCACACACTGTCCAGGAGTTCAGTTTTATTCTGGCTGTACATTGGTGTTCGTAATAAATTTGGACTTCATTGTGGTTGTGACATGACTGTAACAAGTGTGTGCCGAGTGCCTTTCAAAAAATCCATTTGCAGAATGCAGCAATGTGGACGAAATCTCGGCCATCACTATATTAAATGGTACTGCTACTCAACAGAAGGAAGATCCAGCATTGCTGGATGAAACCGACCAAAGGAGAATTTCAATTAATAAATGGAACATTTTATAACAGGAACTGTGATTCAGTGCAACATATTCCTTCTTGTAACGCTGTTAATACAGAAGTGAAAACTCAGCTTTAAGACATATCTGACAGTGATACATGTGGAAAATGTTGAGCAAAGCACCCAGATATTCATGGTCTTTTTTATGTTGTTGATTGATGTATTTCTAATGAAATAGCAACAAAAGTTATAATGTGGAGATTTCCTTATTTTCTTCTTGTGCTTGTGCAAGATTTAAATTTTTGTAGGACAGTTTTGTAAAACAATCCCATAAACATTACTAAAGTTAGTTGTCATGTTTTGTTTGGCAAATAATGGAAGACCCAGAAATATACCTTGTGAATTAATTGTTGCAGAGGTACCACTTCAAGCATCCTGAACCAAAAAGACCAGAAAGTATGAGAATTTATGAGTGTCATGTTGGCATAGCTACGGAAGAACCTAGAGTTGGAACATACAAAGAATTTATTAATAATGTGATACCTCGCATTGTCAAAAATGGTAAGTATTTGTAATAATACCTTTCTCCATTTCTCTGTTGGCAAAATTTTACGAATTAGTGTTGAAGTACACTCATGTTCAGAAAAACAGGGCGCCTTGAATCACTAGAGGTAGGACGTTCATATTCACAGGACATGTACATTAGTATGTTCTGCAGAAGTGATTAACATTTGAGCCATTTTGACCTGCGGATTCAAGGCCAGCATCAGTATCGTAGTACAACATCACCTACCAGTAAAATGTGCTTGCAGCTCCAGACTTGTCGCTAATCAAAAATGTGTGGGATATGGTGAAATGACGGATGCAGTGCTGTGTCTCAATGTGAACTACCAGAGGTGAACTTTTGAACCAGTTGAATTCAGCATGGATGCCTATACCACAGGATGCTGTTTGTACCTTTATACACGTTGATTCCATCACGCCTGCAACATGTTATCAGGCCCATGGCAGACCGTGTTCCTACTAGGCAACAGGACATATGCTGAATTGAGGTAACTGAAGTGCTAATCATTTCTGCAGAACATACTAATGTCCTGTGAATATGAACATCCTATCTCTAGTCATTCAAGATGTTCTGTTTTTTCTGAACATGAGTGTATTTTCCTTCATGGTAGGAGTTTAGGGTCATTGTTTAGACAAACTAATGTGTGTGAGAGTGATATGAACAAGAATAAAAATTTAAAGAGGCTAGTAGGAAGATATCATAAAATGCAACAAATTCATTGGTAAGTTATGTGATACAGTAACTTCAATTTGATGTTTTTAATATGACACTTCTCTCTGTAAATGAAATTTAGTTTCTCTATAGAGAAAGAGCTATGACTTTTGCTTTTATTACTTGTTTCACAGGCATAATCCTTGAGCTTGCAACTTGGTAACTCCTGTGATATGATATTGAAATGTCAGTGGCATTTATAGATATGTGCCTTAGAAAGGAACAGTATTCGTCTTACAAACAAAAGTAGAAATGATAAACATCAAGTAACATGACTTGGGTATTAAACAAATGACTACATTAATTAATTATGACTATTAAAGTAGACACTTTTGCATCATAATTAGAAAATAGTACATAAATGTTTTCAGTGTTGAATTATTGAAAAGGGGGGAGGGGGGGGGGGGCGCAGGCAAGTGGAGGAGTGTCCAGTATTAACACACCAACTCAAAACTCTTAATTATTTAAATATACTCCAGTTGCTAACATTTAGTGTCATTCATAAAACGAGTAGTAATTCTTTCCCTGCAATCATTTCATCTTGTATCTAACCAATTTCATCAGAAAAAAGAACATCAACATAAAAGAAATTCAGAATTTGCAAGTGATATTCTGTGGGCTATCAGTTGTTAAAGAGATAGCAAATGTTTGAAATTACCTGTCACTGGATACAGTAAAACCTCCTATTTACACTTTTCAGTGGACTGATTCAAAAAAGTATAAAATGCAGGGAAATATAAAATACAGGAAAGAATAGGAAACACAAGAAGCTGTAGATTTCATGCCTATTGTTCTGTTTACAAAGACTGCCAGCTTTGGTGTATTAACCAATATTGTGTGAAAAGTTTTATTTACCGTAACTGTATTATGATCATCAGTAATAAGTCACACATTAGGACATGAATATCTTTTTAATGTGTTTTCATGACATGCTTTTGCTTCCATGATTTATTTACACCATTGTACACTATCTGAAAAAAAAGTAAACGCATGTTTGTGTACGTTAACACCCAATCACTGCCTTTGAGATAATCACAAAGACAGTGGCTGAGTGGTGACACGTACACACAGATTTCTCCTCTTCATTCTGATCATGTCCAATGGCGTAAATAAACCATAGAAGCAAGTCTTTCATGAAACTACTTTAAAAAGGTATTTGTGTCCTAATGTGAGACTTACTACAGATAATCATTATAAAATCATGACAAAACGTGTGACACAATGTGTGATATAATTTGATGAAAGCACTAAAGTTGAAGCCTTCATAAACAGAACAACAATCGGCATGACATCTACAGCTTGTTGCCGACAAGGTGGTCACTTGGTTCAGGGACATCCTGGATGAGAAAGAGGACAGAAATTATGTTATAGAGCATCTTGAGGAGGAAATTTACTTCTGACATCAGGTCGTACCAACCTAAGGCTTTTAGCATAAATCTGTATGAAAATCACTGTTAAAGGCCATGATAATGTCAAAGAAAACTTAAAATGGAGGTAATATTGTAACACAGAATCATTAATTATGGGAAAGCATTGTTCTGAGACAATAGGACTTCTGTTCGAACTGACAAAAATGAACATACCACGTGTACAACTTTGCTTCCTCCATTTTTTCCCCAACATTTGAGGCTTTAATTAGACAAATTGGTTACACATGTATCATTAAAAGTATTTTCCATCACTGGCCGCTACTTTCTCCCACCTTATGGGCAGTGTACAAATCCCGTGTCGAAAAAATTGTTCATCTTTTGAAGCAATCCACGAGTCAATCCAGTTTGTGACTTCATGAGTATGGAAGTGTTGGTCAGCCAGGCTATGCGCCATTGATCTAAACAGGTGATAGTCAGAGGGTGCAATGTCTGGAGAATATGGCAAGTGGGGTAGGACTCCCATTTTAATGTTTCCAAGTACATTTTGACCTCTTTTGCAACGTGGGGTCGAGCCTTGTCATGCTGCAAAATCATTTTTTGTGCCTCTCGCTCTGTATTGCAGCCGTTTGTCTTTTAGTGCTCTGCTCAGACACATTGATTGCATTTGATGACGAGCACCTGTGATTGTTTCACTTGGTTTTAACACCTCATAGTACATGACGCTGAGCTGGACCCACCAAATGCAGAGCATGATCTTGGAGCTGTGAATATTTGGTTTGGCCATCGACGTGGAAGCATGGCTGGGATATCCCCATGATTTTTTTGTGTTTAGGGTTATCATAATGAATCCATTTTTCATCCCCATTCACAATGCGATGCAGAAATCCCTTTCATTTTTGCCTCTGAAGCAACTCTTCACAAACACACAAACACCATTCGACGTCTCTTGATTTCAGCTCACACAGGACTCAAATTCCTTCTTTCTGAATCATGCCCATAGCCTTAAGGCGTTTTGAAATGGCTTGCTGTGTCACTCCCACTAGTCGTGCCAATTCTTCTCGAGTTTGACGCTGAGTATTCACTCAGCAATGTCTCCAATTCTGCATGTTCGGAAACATTCTCTCTTTCACCACTATGTCGGTCTAAGACGTTAAAATCACCGTTCTTGAAGCACTGAAACCACTCGCAACAAATTCTTTCACTAATAGTGTCCTTACCATATGTACTTGAGAGCATTCGATGAGACTCGGCCACTCTTTTCTTCATATTGAAACAAAACAGTAACATTTCCTGCAAATGACGAGAATTAGGGTCGTAAACTGGCATTTCCAATCAAGAACAACTTTATGATGCAGGCACAAATAGACTAATGTTTGAATGAGGTTATGTTGACCGAGGTCTAAGCTAACTGCCTGACGTCTGCGATCTGTTTCTTTCGACCTCTACTTACTGCTGTAGCCACCTATCGGCAAACGACGGAAGCAAAGTTGTACACCTTGTAAAAAGCTGGAAAATATGAAGTGGAGGATTGTGAAATTGGGGTTTCACTGTAAATGGTTTATGATATTATGTAGGGGAACTTGGTTGGAAAGGCCGAGGGTTCCATCATATGAATCATGTAACAGTAACGTACAACAAAAAAAAAAGTTTTTACATGAAACAAACTATGAGGACAAAAGGCTCCAGACATGTATTGCCATGAATCGAGGCATAAATTGTTCCTCAATGCAGAGATATAAGCCATATAATTAATGATATGAAGGCTTACCATCTGTTACTGTGGCAGCATTTAGTCTTTAGAGATTATTCTACCTTGATTTCTGTCACACTAAATGACCAATATGTTCTGTTCTTGCTGCAATATAGTGAATAAATGTTATCAGTTTCTTGGAGAAAATTGATTTCCCACACTCTTTCATGTAAAATATATTTGATAAATGTAGGCCATGGCTAACAAGTCCACCTGAGATGCTTTGAACCATGATTTTAAGGTCTTCCTTTGGAGACAAAAACACACTGATACAGAAAAACCTGACACTAAACTGTTTTAATAGTACCAGAATACTATTATAGTTAATGAATATCTACCTGCATTATGTTACCAACCAAAATTGATGATCTCTGCCTAAACCTTGGAAAACAGTTAAAGGCTGTCATGCCACCACCCTGTTTCACTGCCACCCACATTACGTTCAGGTAAGTAGTATTTGCCAGGCATTCACCATGTCCACACACATTCAGCTAAGTGCTAGTAATGTTCTGTGATACATCATTCCACTGTTCCTCAGACCAGTGACACCATTGTCTGCATTATTCCAAGCAGTGCTCTGTATTTTTCCTAGTGATCAGTTGGTTCTAGGTAGCAAACTGGTGTGTCCTGTCATATCTTTATGGACTGTTTTATGTTTCTGATCTCTCTTCCACTGGTGCAATAGAAGTCATAATAAATCACAAGGATGTCTTACAATGAGTTCTTGCCATATGCTTCAGATTTCAGCATTTTACATGAATTAATATTTTAAGATTGCCCCAGTAATGTCTGAATTAGTGCTTTCCTGACGTTCCACATCAGAATAACGTTACTGACAGAGATTCCGGGCCTACCTGCACATAACTCCTTTGAAGCCCTCAGCAGACTCAATATTTTCAGTTGGCAGTTGGTTTTGACAATATTCCTGTATTCATGTTACAACAGAGAGACAGATTTATCTTGCTCTCAGGAATTACATTTATTGTTAGCCATAGTGCAACCAATTCTGCCACATCATCTGTAGGGGCACACATACTAGTTGAGTTAATACAATAACTGAGGCATTTTGTGAGTGGTTAATTATGAAGCTTGAAGTGGATGTGGTTTTCCCATGTAGACAAGCTACATTTCTACTTACATTGATCCGTGAATAAACTTTTTGCCATATTTGGTGAACAGAAAGCCCAAGGTAAATTCTTAAAAAAAAGTTCACCCCCAGATAGTGATGTGATGTGATAATTAAGTGTTCAGTTTTTGAACCAATGAATCAAATGGGTAGTGAGAAGTTATGCTTTCAGCAGGATGGTACAGCATGCCATGCCACTATGAGACGTTTTTCTTTGCGAAATGTTCAAAAGCCACACATCTCAATTTACAGGAACCAAAAGAAACGAACTGAATCAGATGTTTTAATATTTTTGTGATTATTTTATGCAAGTGTACATAACTACAAAATTTATATAAAGACGAACCTTACACTTCAGTAGTATAACATACGCATGAAATTTAAATTGTAGTTGATGGCATTGTTGTCAGTATGAGCATGTGCATTGTTATGGCGCAGGTACAAAGCAAAAGGATGTAATTCAGGGTATTGGAGACAAGATCTTCAAAATGCTTTAACAACTGTTCTTAATGGAGGCTTCATGTTCATAAAGCATTCCACAGCAAATAAAAAAAATAAAAACAGTAATTTTCCCCAGGGACTGGCACAAATGCAGCCTTCATTGGTGCTGGTCAACTAATATGACTTGAGTGTGCTAGCTTCTTCACTCTTGTGCTTGTAATCATAAAGCCATCTTCCACTGCGATGAATGATAGTATTAAGATAGACATCGGTTTGTTGTTCTTTAAGTGTAGTGGAATTCCCGACATACCTTGATTAATGCCTGCTTCTGTTAAGCATTAGCAGTTTTGACATTCCTTGTTAGGAGAAATTTTCATGGTCAAGTTGGTATGAAAACTTAGTAGCAACTTTGGTGGGGAGGGGGACGGGTTTAATAATCACCATTTCTCCCAGTGTATCCAATATTTCCTGCTGATATCCCTTTACAGTGATGGAAGTCAACTTGTTATTGACTTGTCATCTTTTTGAAGATGACTTCTAATACAAACTCATGGAGTTACCTAACATAAGTCTGCTTTCTATTAAGTTATATATGAAGTAATCTAGCCAATAATCATACTTCCTGGGGATAGAATTTCAGCTTCCGCAATTTGTCATTTACACAATTGGATTCCCATGAAAATCTCAGAAAATCTTATTTGGTAATCTTTTTCGGATTAATGGTGACCACTCGCCAAAAAGAAGGGTTGAGTTGGCAATGGGCGCCTTTGAGTTAGAGCGCACACACACACACACACACACACACACACACACACACACACACACACACACTACACTGATAGTGTCAATGCTATTTTGTGTCAGATGGGCTGGTTCTGGTGGGGGTAGTGTCGAGTGGGGTGGGTATAGGGAGAGGAAGATGGGAGGTAAGGAGAGGGACTGGGCATAGGTGGTTTATCCTATCCTATCAGAGGCCAGGCATCCTATGAAAGCATATACCAACTTTGCTGCAAACACTGCACAGCCTTCTATTTTGGTATGACTACCAACTAGCTGTCCATCAGGATGAATGGACACCACCAAACTATTTTCAGGAAAGAAGTTGATCACCTGGTTACGGAACATGTAGCTGAGCACAACATGCAGTTAACCACAACATGCTCAGCTTCAATAACTGCTTCACAGCCTGAGCCACTTGGGTCCTTCCCTCCACCATCAGTTTCTCTGAACTACACAGATATGAGTTATCATTAGAACTCATCCTCCATTCCGGTAATCATCCTGGTCTTAGCCTCGAGTAACACACTGTCCCCACACCTTACACTCAACAGTTATTCCTTTCTCCGTCCTATTACCCCCTCCCAATTCACATCCCGATGTAGCCTTCAGCGTGTGCCACTTCCCACCGACCACTAAAACTGTACCTGCCACGCCTCCCTCCAGCATCTCTAGCCGGCAAACTGGCCTCCCTCTTAGCCACCCATCCCCAGTCCCTCTCCTTACCTCCCTCTCCTTACCTCCCTCTCCTTACCTCCCTCTCCTTACCTCCCTCTCCTTACCTCCCTCTCCTTACCTCCCTCTCCTTACCTCCCTCTCCTTACCTCCCTCTCCTTACCTCCCTCTCCTTACCTCCCTCTCCTTACCTCCCTCTCCTTACCTCCCTCTCCTTACCTCCCTCTCCTTACCTCCCTCTCCTTACCTCCCTCTCCTTACCTCCCTCTCCTTACCTCCCTCTCCTTACCTCCCTCTCCTTACCTCCCTCTCCTTACCTCCCTCTCCTTACCTCACCCGCCCCCCTCGCTCACCCGCCCCCCTGCTACAAAACAGCATTGGCACTGTCAATGTAGCTGGCCCAACATAGGTGCAGAGGCACATGCGGGCATGGGTATGGGTGTGTATACTCTACCTCATCAACGGATAAATCTGAAAGCTAGCAAGTATTTCTTCTTTTGTGGATGCCTATCAACAACTCAGCACTTCTGCTTTTCGGCGAGTGGTTTCCTTTAATCTGAAAGTATTTACAATCTACAAGAACTTTCGTACAGCATTTGATTTTTTTTTTCTTTTAAATATTTGATTTTATGGCTGATGAATTGGTAAATGGCCATCTGGAAGCCAAAGATTGATGAAATCCCATATATGAGTGCCACCAATGCTTTCAAACTCTGTTTCAAAATATGGAATCCTACCACGGAGGTTACTGGAGAACTCTGTAAGATGATGTGAAGATCACTGTCCTTGTCACAGCAGAGCAGAATTCCTTTATGTTTTTAGCTATTTTTTAAGGGCTTATTTTGTTTTTCAGTGTTAGAATCTCTCTCTCTCTCTCTCTCTCTCTCTCTCTCTCTCTCTCTCTCTCTCTCTCTCTCTCTCTCTCTCTCTGTGCGTGTGTGCGTGCGCTAAAACTTGTAGGAATTTCATTCTGAGACAATATGTTCAATTAATTTATTATTGGTATAACTGTCCTCTGTATTTACAGTGAGGTTATGGCAAAAATATGCCTGTTTAATGAAATTTTCTCAGGCTGTAATTCTAAGTTCAGGAAGTTGCAGCAATCACTTGTGAAAACAGCTCTCTATGTGTACCATTCAGTTGTTGATTATCTTGTGAGTTTTTTTGCTGCTGTCTCCAACAGCTAAAAAAGAAAGACTACAGTTTCAATCGGGCATTAAATCCCAATTAAAGGGGCTGTATAGAAGCATATAAATATTGTAATTCTGAAAACACAAACTTTTGACCAATTTAAGTTGTGAAATATTACACTTCATGTAACAACCTTCTTATTGTGTACTATCTAATATAGCATTGAGAGTTGAAATTAACGTTCGTGGACAACGAAAAATTAAAATGTTCGTTGTAATGAATAACCATTATTACTTTGTAATATCAGCAGTGCTGTTGTGCAATAACAGCAGTTTGTCAATTTAGATTTTGCACCATTTTTGCTTTTTCATGGCATCGGACACCACTGACCTTAAGGAAAATTCTGCAACTATATTTTATGAATGTATTATAATATGTGAGAATGCATTGGTAGAAGTGTTCACTTTTCTACAGAGGATGAAATTCTGTGGTAGTGGGAAATTTACCATGTAAAGAGTGTTTCCCTGTGGATGTCCACCCATTTGGCAGCCTTATATGGATAAAGTAAGATTCACAACATACTGGGCACCCTCCTTCATCACAAGTATGGAATGCAAAGTGTAATCACCCTGTTCACACGTTACTTCATCTCTGAGGAGTGAGGTCAGTGTGTTCCCAGCAAGGTATGTGACCCAAAAGCAAAAGTAATAATCTACAGTTGACTAAGTAATGTGTTTGACTCTATTGTACTACTTCTCACATTTCTAAATCAAAACTGGCAATGCAAAAGAAGATTTTGGTGCATTTGGCTTGATAAAAATTCCTGAAGTGTGTCCCTCATAGCATGCTACATTTTAACAGAGTATAATGCAATTCCATTTAACATGCAGACATGAATCAGTGTGGATATGGTTACAGGAGACGAAATAAAGATATTGATGGTGTATTATTCCCCCTTTCTTCTCCATTGTGCTGTTATATGGGTAAGGAAAAATCTGGTGCTTTGCTCTGAGAAAATTAGCAGCCATGGTGTGGGTGCCTTGTGCATGAAATTTTATTTATTTGAATCATCTGTAATTTAAAATTGGAAACATAATTGTCTTTTTTTAGAAAAGAGAATTTGTATTCAACTTGTACTATTTACTTACAATATGATTATAATAAAACATGCCCTACTTAACCATCTCTGTGTGGAATGCAGAAGAAGCACACTTGGGGAAATTTTACTGCAAACATTGCCAAGGATATGGACAAAATAAAAAATGAACAATCAGTTTCATAGAAATACTTTTATGTTTGTGCCTGGTTTTGTGGACACAGTATCTATGACTCCATATAGTGTGCTCAAAATGTTGCTATTTTTTGTCTGAGACTGTCCAAAAGTGTAAGGTAACACACTGCAAAACTCCATGAAACATCTCTCTGGATATGGATAATAAGTATTTTTACATGATTTTCTTTATGAAAGAAAATTAAACACCTGTAGCTGTTCTTATGATGTCATTTATTGTATGGCTACCAGTTTCGGTGCTTCGTGCACCATCTTCAGACCTTAGCTGATGCTGAAGGGGTTATGATGTTGTCTCTCCAACTATCGACTCAATGACAGATGGTGACTAGAGAGAGAACATCATGGTTGCAGATTGCATAAACCAGTTATAGATGCTGGCACTGATGCATCATGTATACGGGTGGTGTTAACCTCTTCAGCATCAGCTAAGGCCTGAAGCTGGTGCACTGAAGCACCAAAAGTGGTAGCCATACAATAAATGACATCATAAGAAGTGCTGTAGGTGTTTTATGTACTTACATAAGTAAATGGCCGATATATTCCAGACCTCCAGTCACAAGGATGGACATACAAAAACTTGATTTTCTGATTGGTGAAATCGAGGTTTTCAGAGAGTCTTAAAACCAGAACTCACAGTATTTTGAGAGCCAGTGAATGAGGCAGACATTTATTTGAAAACTTTGGTCTTAAATATAAACAGCACAATGTATTCTCTGCAAAAGATTAAGTTCCATTCTCATTTGAAAATGATGGGCTAATAATTCATTTGTAAGCATGTGTACAGTCAGGAAACTGTTGAACTGGGAAAGAATTGTACAGTGGAGCCTCGACATGTATGGAAACAGTTGTGGTCAACAGCTTTCTCCAGTTGTAAGGTGTAGATGACATATTGGGAAAGCAGTAACTGTGGGACCAGTAAAGCTGGCCACAAATCCACATCACACAGTAGCTGAGGAATGTAATACATTCACTAAGTGAGGAAGCTTATTGATGGTGATTGTAAGCAAAGATTAATAGCATATAGTATTTTGTTGTTTTCACAAGTCATAGAAGTACTTCTTCATCCCATGTCTTCCAATGATAGGTGGTGTTAAATTCAATCTGTGTAAGACAACAAAGAACAAAGTCAGTTTATTAGTGTACAATTTATTATATAAGGTACCATACATTATGAATCATGAATGGAAACAATTTTAAAATGTTCTGCAGAATTTTTGGAGCCACAGATTTTTTAGCTGCTATGAAACAGTTTTTGTATCGTTCAGTAGTCAGTGGTTGATTGCAGCATTATCTGCCATGGTCACAGCCACGTAACCAAACATATGTGGCATAATTGGTTGCCAGTCTGCTCTTGGAACGACATCCAACTCTCTGGTTTCTTCAGGTCTCAACATATTCAGCAGGGCATGTGGGGAGTAATGCCTCTTCATAGCACCTGAAAATATTCTCAAAGTGCCATGTGATTTGTCCAGTACATTCATGCAACTAGTTGCAAAGGCCATATTTTCTCATTGAAGCCCAAATTGAGTGTTCATTCACCAAACAGTTTCTGGTCCATAAATCTATCAGCACCTTGTGATGCAGTGTGATGGTAATGGAAGCAGTAAAATATGGAAATATTGTCTCTGTCGGTCCGTTATGGCCAGGGGACATTGGCTGGTATGTATTTCTCAATTCAAAAAACTTTACCAACAGCCATATATTTTGGGTTATTTTATTTTATGTATCAAATGCTATCAGTTTCGGCAATTCAATATTGCCATCTTCAGGCCCCCACACACTTTTTTGTATTAACAAGCTCATTGTGTGGTGCTATAAAACTGGAACTGTAAATCCAAACAGTTATGCAACTAATTCATATGAAAGGGTGACACTGACGCCCTTTCATATGAATCAGTTTCATAACGGTTCAGATTTATGGTTAGTTTTATGGCATCATGCGATAAGCTTGTTAATACAAGAAAAGCATATGGGGCCTGAAGATGACAGTACTTAATTGCTGGAACTGGTAGCATTTGATATATAAAATAAAATAACCCAAAATATACTGCTGTTGGTAAAGTCTTTTGAATCGAGAAATGCAAATATTGTGGCTCAATTAATTTGTGGAGTTACATATATTACTTCTTTTGCTCATGATTATTGTTCAAAACAATTTTAATTGAAAAAGATAAAATGATCATACAATATACATTTCTGGTATGCTTTTTGTGTGCTTGTCAGTCTGTAAGCTGTATTCTATACTTATAAAGAAATTTCCTCTTATTGTGGCATTGACTGCCCCTTCAATAACTGAATTTTTTTATACACTCCTGGAAACTGAAATAAGAACACCGTGAATTCATTGTCCCAGGAAGGGGAAACCTTATTGACACATTCCTGGGGTCAGATACATCACATGATCACACTGACAGAACCACAGGCACATAGACACAGGCAACAGAGCATGCACAATGTCGGCACTAGTACAGTGTATATCCACCTTTTGCAGCAATGCAGGCTGCTATTCTCCCATGGAGACGATCGTAGAGATGCTGGATGTAGTCCTGTGGAACGGCTTGCCATGCCTTTTCCACCTGGCGCCTCAGTTGGACCAGCGTTCGTGCTGGACGTGCAGACCACGTGAGACGACGCTTCATCCAGTCCCAAACATGCTCAATGGGGGACAGATCCGGAGATCTTGCTGGCCAGGGTAGTTGACTTACACCTTCTAGAGCACGTTGGGTGGCACGGGATACATGCGGACGTGCATTGTCCTGTTGGAACAGCAAGTTCCCTTGCCGGTCTAGGAATGGTAGAACGATGGGTTCGATGACGGTTTGGATGTACCGTGCACTGTTCAGTGTCCCCTCGACGATCACCAGAGGTGTACGGCCAGTGTAGGAGATCGCTCCCCACACCATGATGCCGGGTGTTGGCCCTGTGTGCCTCGGTCGTATGCAGTCCTGATTGTGGCGCTCACCTGCACGGCGCCAAACACGCATACGACCATCATTGGCACCAAGGCAGAAGCGACTCTCATCGCTGAAGACGACACGTCTCCATTCGTCCCTCCATTCACGCCTGTCGCGACACCACTGGAGGCGGGCTGCACGATGTTTGGGCGTGAGCGGAAGACGGCCTAACAGTGTGCGGGACCGTAGCCCAGCTTCATGGAGACGGTTGCGAATGGTCCTCGCCAATACCCCAGGAGCAACAGTGTCCCTAATTTGCTGGGAAGTGGCGGTGCGGTCCCCTACGGCACTGCGTAGGATCCTATGGTCCTGGCGTGCATCCGTGCGTCGCTGCGGTCCGGTCCCAGGTCGACGGGCACGTGCACCTTCTGCCGACCACTGGCAACAACATCGATGTACTGTGGAGACCTCATGCCCCACGTGTTGAGCAATTTGGCAGTACGTCCACCCGGCCTCCCGCATGCCCACTATACGCCCTCGCTCAAAGTCCGTCAACTGCACATACGGTTCACGTCCAAGCTGTCGCGGCATGCTACCAGTGTTAAAGACTGCGATGGAGCTCCGTATGCCACGGCAAACTGGCTGACACTGACGGCGGCGGTGCACAAATGCTGCGCAGCTAGTGCCATTCGACGGCCAACACCGCGGCTCCTGGTGTGTCCGCTGTGCCGTGCGTGTGATCATTGCTTGTACAGCCCTCTCGCAGTCTCCGGATCAAGTATGGTGGGTCTGACACACCGGTGTCAATGTGTTCTTTTTTCCATTTCCAGGAGTGTATAATTTGCAGTTAAGTTTACCCTCTAGCATAGTTGTAAAAGAGTTGGTATAAAATTGCTGTGTAGATCCTATTGATGGTCTTTAATATTGAAAGGAGAGCAAATATAATTTTTATGAATTTGGAGCTATTGTTTTGACACAGCTGTATTTAGTAAATTCTTATTCATAATTTCCATGTTTCAGGGTACAACACGATTCAGCTTATGGCAGTGATGGAACACACATACTATGCAAGCTTTGGCTATCTAGTTACTAACTTCTATGCTGCTTCAAGGTATTCTAGAGCTTATCATTCAGGTTCAATACCATAATGTGTAGTGATGCTTTTTCTGCAATTTCTCCGCATATTGTATGTATACTATTGCCTTATTCTGTGTATATAGGCACTGACTGCCAGTAGGGGATATTTTCACTTGCTTAACTTTAGATTTCATAAATAAATCTTTAAATATTATACGTCTGAAATTCATTGTTAAAGAGCATGTTTGGTTTTCACTCATAAGCTCAGCACAACTGTCATTGGCATTTCTCAGTCGATGATGTGCAGGGCAATTCAAAATGAATATAGTGATTGTAAACAGATATGACTATTTAATGAATAGATCTACATTGATAAGAGTTACAGAGATTGTAAAACGAAGCTCAAAATTTTGTTTCAAATATTTTATCGGTGTCCTACGTGATTTTCATTGGTCATACAAATGACATCTATGTGACAATCCATTTCACACGCTCTGAAGCATATGCAGAGTTACCGATATAACCACATTAGAAATGCGCATTTTGAGTTCTAGAATTGTGTTCGGCAAAGGAGCACATGCACAAAGTCCTTCACAAACTCCATAAGAAGAAATTTATTAAAATTAATTCTGAAATATATGCCTGTCATCTCAACACTGTCTTAATGGTCTACATTATTTTGTCACTCTGTTCCTCCATCTGTTGTGCAAGAAGTTTCTAAAAACACTTTCCCTGATGCAATCCCTCATTAGCTGTAAAGTGACAACTGTAGTGATAGCTGCAATCAACACTTTAAGGACAGTGGGTTGCAGATTAAATTCTCATGTGTTTTTACACATCCCACCAATGTGAGAAAATTGTTAATTGGAGTGAAAGATTCTTATTATTAAATCTCTTTATAAAATCAATGGCATGTGGTAGACCTAAATCTATATTATAAACTACTGGTACTGTGTAACTTATTTTCTATCCATAAAGCCAACAGTCACGAGGAATGTATTTCATTGATTAGGAGGGCATGTAGTGAAATTCTCTTTCCCTTCCTTATATCACTATATATAGACAAGCATTGTGTTGCTCTGTAAACATGACATTAAACAGTTCCTTTCTTTTGTATTATATACGTGCAAGGTCACTGCACCTGAAGTAACATAAAGAAGAAATGTAGTATATGAGGCTTTGTCATGGATTAAAAATATTATAATATTGTATTTTCTCTTCTTAGCCGTTTTGGTACACCTGAAGAACTGAAAGAACTTGTAGATGCAGCTCATGCCAATGGGTTGTATGTTGTTATAGATTTGGTTCATTCACATGCTTCCAAAAATGTTCTTGATGGCCTGAATCAATTTGATGGAACCAACAGCTGTTATTTTCATGATGGTCCAAGGGGTGACCACAGTAGCTGGGGCAGTAGACTCTTCAATTATACAGAGTAAGTTGTTGCTTCACATAAATAGTTGCTTTTGTGGTATGTTTCAAATGTAATATGAATAGTGAGATCATAGTCCCTGAAATAACTTCATTATTTTTTTCTAGGTATGAAGTTCTAAGGTTTCTGCTGTCAAATTTGAGATGGTGGAAAGAAGAATATAAGTTTGATGGATTTAGGTAAGAATGCTTTGGGTATATTTTATTAATTTGTTGAACGGTTTTTTTAGCAGCATATGACTGGGGGGGGGGGGGGGGGTGATTCATAGGTCTGTACTCAGAGCTTGTTTATATCTCTTAGAGAATTTTTTTTATAAATGTAATCTTTCAAACACATTTGTTCAACTGCTTTATTTTACTAGCTGTTCTATTCTCTAAAAATTCACATGTTTTATCTGAATTATACATTTTTTGAAAAGGCAAATATTTATAATTTGGCGTATGTATTTTAGATTTGATGGTGTTACATCGATGCTCTACCATTCACATGGGGCTAATAAAGGATTTTCTGGAAGCTATGATGATTACTTTAATCTTGACGTTGACACAGAAAGTGTTATGTACTTAATGATGGCAAATCACATTCTACATGATCTGTATCCAGAAATCACAACAATTGCTGAAGTGAGTGTGGATTTTTTAATATTATGTGGGAAAGATTATTTTAAATGGTGTTTCATGTAATTTGAGTTTCAGGACTATAAAACATTTCAGGTGGTTTGCACTCTGTATTTGGTAAGTGAACCTGTGATGAAATGTGCAGCTCTTCTTATGTGGTCATTCCATTTTAGATAGTTCTGTTCACAAAATCTTAGATATTTTATGATTGTAACTGTTCCCAGTGGTTGCCACAATGACGATTGGTGTTTCTGCTTGCTTATACACAATATGTTACATTTATTTATGTGGTGAGTTTACTGTCAGTCCCTACACCAAGAGTCAATCATCTGCAGGTCATCTTGCTTTTTTCTGACAGTGCAAATTTCCTACATACAATAGAATCAAATGTGAACAACCTCACAGAGCTTCCAACATTATCCACCTGTTCGTATATATAGTGAACAGTAATGTCCTATAATATTCCCCTGGGGTTACCTCTTTTAATCTGTTAAAAGAAATTATTAGTGAGCTACAAATTTAATTATGATGGTGGAATGAAATCCAATAGAAGAAAAGAAAAGGATGAAAAAATAATAAGATAACATGGACTGGAGGATAGGAAGGAAGGGGTAACACCTGATAGAATTTTGCACAGAGTACAATTTAATTGTTGTTAACACTTGGTTTGGAAATCGGGAAAGAAAGTTGTGTGCATGAAACAGACCTGGAGAAACTGGAAGGTATGAGATAAATTATATGATAATAAGATAGCAATTTTGAAACCAGATTTTAAACTGAAAAACATTGCTACACTCAGATATGCACTCTGAGTTCAAATTCTTGGGTCTGAATTGCTGATTAAAATGGAAGAAATAGCAAAAAAGTTGGGAAGTGAAGAAGGTGGGATCTGGATAAATTAAAAGAACCAGAAGTTATTGAGAATTTTGAAGGGTCCATAGGCAACGATTGATTGAACGGGGGGAAAAGGAACCCAAGAGAAGAGAGAATGACGCAGGCAGCAGACCACCAAATAGAATTAAAGACAAGGCCCAGTTTAAATCTTTAAATAATGCATGAGAGATGGAATTTAACTGACTAAAACACTGTATAAAAATGAAGCAGGCAAAAGGGACTACAGATGTTTAGTAAATGATGATATTAACAGGAAGTGCAAAATGGCAGAATGGGAGTGGCTGGATGAGAAATACACGACTGTAAAAGTATGCATGAGTAGAGGAAAAGTAGATACAGCCTATATAAAAATTAAGACATTTGGGAACGAGAGAAGCGTCTGCTTTAATATTAAGAGCTCACATGACAAGCCCATACCAAGCAAAGAAAGGGAGGCTGAAAGGTGGAAGGAATATATAGAGAGTCTTTACAAGGAAAACAAACTTGAAGACAGTATTTTAAAAAGAGAAGATGGAGCAGATTAAATGAGAGAAGATACTGTCAGAAGATTTTAACTAAGCACTGAATGACTTAAGTAAAGAAAGAAAAAATGTCCCTGGAGTAGACGACATTCCCTCAGAATTATTCAGATCCTTGGGAAGCCAGTCATGACAAAACTATTCCACCAGATATGTAAGATAAGTTATGCCATTTTTCTTCAGTGAAGCTTCTCTGAAGGTATATTTATTGTGCATAGCCTTGTATGGAAGTGAAACATACATGATAAGCAGTGCAGTCAAGAAGAAAATAGAATCATTTGAAATGTAGTGCTATAGAAGCACACTGAAGATTAGATGGGTATCGAATAATTAATTTGGAGATACTGAATCAAATTGGGGATAAGAGAAATTTGTAGCACAGCTTGTCTAAAACAAGTGTATGGTTGATAGGTAACGTATTGAGCATCAAGGAACAGTCAATTTGGTAGTGGAAGAAATTGGGGGAGGGGTAAAAGTTGTAGAGGGAGACAAAGGCTTGAGTACAATAGGAAGAGCAAAATGGCTGTAGTTTGGCAGAGATGAAGAGACTTCCACAGAATAGACTAGCATGGAGAGCTGCAATTAATCAGTCTTCAGAATGAAGACCACAACCACTATCACCACCTATAAATGCCAGTCAAAATGAGCCTGTCAGATACTTTAATTGCATGGAGATTGTAGATTTATATCAAAGTTGTTTGACTCCCTTGCAGATCTCATTATTAATAGTATGGAGTTTGTGGAAAGGAACTGTGTTGTTCACTTTGTGGACACTTAACAAAGATGATTTATGCATATGGATAACAGTTCTTTAACCACTGTACAGAAGAGTGTGCACTATTTTCCATATTCCAATTTTAATAGGATTTCTCCAGGGCACAGAAACCTGAGTGATAAACTGCAGGTTTTCAAATCTAAGTTGAAAGACTATATTGTACCAGAAACATTTTATTATGCATGAAAGGTCCTTTGGCTGTAATGTGTTATCTGTGTATACTATTGCTAGTCTTTTGGTGTCTTCTTTTTGTTTCATCTCCAACCCATTTTCATGCTCGTTAGGGTATCACCAGGTGTCAAACCACTGTTTAGCTTTCATTGTTAAATTGACAACTGCTGAACTGTCGGTGAGAGCGATTAAATGCAAAATACTCTCTCTCTCTCTCTCTCTCTCTCTCTCTCTCTCTCTCTCTCTCTCTCTCTCTCTCTGAGCATCATACAAAACCACTTTTTGTGGTGCTTGCTTCATCATTAACCTGCTTCTAGTTTTTCTTTCTTAATCTCACTTTATCATCTGTTCTCTCTGCCGCTTGTAACTCTCTGGTTTTCAAATCAAGTCTTTGAATGGCATCTGACTTCTGCTTTCACTCTCATGCTCATCTCCTTTTGTATAAGATGCTGGGTAAGTATCTCCCTAATCTTGAGTATCTTATTTTCTCCAACTTTTTCTCTCACTATATTGAGAGTCTCCTGATTCTAAAACTTAATTTTTGTGGTGTACATGCATGCCAGTGTCCTGCCACCTTGCAGATGGGGAAAAATCTATTTTTGTTTGATTTTAGTTTTAAAATTGAAAACAGTGTACTGTGTGTGTAGCCAGTGTCTGTATGATTATTGCTCATAACTTTTATGTGCAGGAACATCAAAATAATTTTTTTCCTGTGTAAGTGAACAGTGTGCAGTGTTTTGGAACTCCATGGCAGATTAAAATTGTGTGCCAGACCGAGACTTGGACTGGAACTTTGCCTTTTGCAAATAGGAGGGAAGCACCAGCAGGAGTGAAGTAATGCCAGATCGTGTTATATGCCTGGATAGCTCAGTTTTAAAAGCTTTGCCAGTGAAAGTCAGTGTTCTGGGTTTGACCCATAGTCCAGTGAACTGTTTTAGTCTGCAGGAACTAACACTTTGTAACAACATTCAGCAGTTCTTGAAAAGAAGAGTGCAGTGATACCATACCTGTCATTATTTGGGGGGATTTGAAGTTACCATTTTCATCATCATTGCAGTGTAAACTAATCATCATATAACAAAGCTGAAACTCTGTTGTACCTGCAGACATCAGCTCACATTTGATATGTCACAGGAATTTTTGCAAAATATTTCAGTGGGAGCATAAATGAGCTTATCACTGTATTGTTCTTTTCAAAAGCTGTTGCTGTTGAGAATTACATCATTCCAATTGGAAAAGCCACATTTGCTTAAATAGCTTGGTGATAATCACTTGTTGAAACATTTGACTCTTTGTCTTCTATCATTTATGTAATGAGTCTCCTCATTATCTGGGACATGCAAAGTTGTTTAGTTTCTCAAGTCTCATTATACAAACAATTGTTATGCTCTGCTCACTCGTCTAATATAAGGTTCGGAACCTGCTTCTCGGATCACTAGACAAGAAGTCGAGCAATTCCTTTTAATGGCTTTTTATTGCAGCAAGAGAAATGACAATACTTAACTTTTGAGACTTTACAATGGTGATTTCGCAAGCAATGGGTGACTGCAAATAATCAGTATCCTTTAGTATATACAATTCCAATACAAGTCACTGCTGTAGACCTCGTAGATGGCTAGACTTAAACTCGGGCCACGGTCAAGGGTGCGGCACTTACATTCTCTTTGCCTAGATGCCGCAGCTGTCTCAGTGTCATCCTAGAGAGGAATCCGTGAGCATACATTTGGCTGACGTCATCTCGCAGCCCCCTCTGCTTTAACGTTCTTGGCCAACATGCCGGCACCTGATGTTACGCTGGAACAACTATTGATACAGTTCCTTTGTGATCAATTAGTACATGAACAATCGTGTTGTCATTTAAAAAGAACATACTCTTTAGTGTTGTCAATACATTATTTGTGATTTCTGCAACATTAATCACAAAGTATGTGATGAGTTTTTAATGAAGCCAAACATGTCCCACAGTCTGCATCATAATTTTTGCATACATTATCTTTAAATGAAACTCTCTTGTCATTGTTCAGGATGTTTCTGGCATGCCAGCAAGTTGTCGGCCAGTGAGTGAAGGTGGTCTAGGATTTGACTACCGTTTGGCAATGGCAATACCCGATATGTGGATAAAACTTTTGAAGGAAATAAAGGATGAGGACTGGGATATGGGTAAAATTGTCTACACCCTAACCAACAGAAGATGGATGGAAAAAGCTGTAGCATATGCCGAATCTCATGACCAGGTAACGTAAGTTTTTTTGTGTTCTTTATCCTGTATTCAAAATCTTACTGTTGTTTCTTGTTTCTGAAGAATAAGTAACGGTTTTGTATAATCTTGCTCAACATTCACTCAACTTGCTTGTTAAATGAGGTTTTTTAGTGAAGCTATCAAAACATAAGATTCCTTCTCTGTGTGTTTCTTTTCAAAAGGTCAACATACTTGTTTTAGTCCTACTTTATTTTGGGCATAAAATATTTCAGCATTATTTTTGCTCCCAAATTATTTTGTATCTTCCAGAACTTTCAATACCATATGTTGTATCATAAAATCAATTTTAAGCAATTACTAAGGAGTTAAATTTCAGCTTGTTATACTTCGATTAAAATAGCTTTGTGATTTACATTCTAATGAGTCCAGTGATTTCAGGTTTTGTAGGTGCAAAGAGATAAAAGAAGCAGATGACTATTTACTAAGCTATTAATCTCACACAACTCTACCTACTCCCCCCCCCCCCCCCCCCCCACACACACACACACACACACTCTACACTCCATTATTTATTTTGCATTCATAATTTTGAATGTAATAGGTCTATTTGCTGTGAATTGGTTATTCACTGAGCATAAATCTCATGTAGAAAAATACGTCTGACATCAACAAATTAATACCTCAAAAGTTTGTTTCCAATACCTACTTTGTGTTTTGCTTATTGATGATTTTGCAGGTTTCTACTCCAACTTTTCTACTTCTGGTTTTCTGTTCAGAATGCTGTTTGAGCACTTTAAAGCATGATAAAGTGTATACCTCCTCCTGTGACAACTAATTCAATGCCTTCATCATTTTGTGCAAAGAACCTATTTCACCGACCTAATAAATAGTTGCTCTGAAATATGTTCATTTGTTTCTCGGCTGTAAACCTATACTATATTTTTGTTAAAACTGTACATATGTACACACATTTCTTCTCCACATTCTTATTCCTCATACACAATTAATATGTCCCCCTTAATTTTCTTACCTCATCACTCCATAATTGGGGGTTACCTTCACTCATTGATACACGTATAACTAGTTTTTGATTATCAGTTTACTTCCTTATCACTTGGGTACTACCTTCTCTCTTAGTTTCTTCAACATGGCAAGGTCCATGTCACATTTGGGTTAGCTGCTGTAGTTGAGGTTTGATGATGATCAATAAAAAGTGTCAAAAGTAATTATTTGGTTCAAGGAATATATCAGTTGGTTTAAGGAACATATATACTATCAGAGTTAAGTAACACAATTTTGAGGTGAGTGATTCTATTACTTTCAAAAAATAATGTGTGAATGCACAAGTAGTGAAATTTGTTGTGAAGTCACAAAGATCTGTCTGTTGTCACTGTTGATGAAAGGCCTAACACTCTACCAACTGAGCTATCAGACGAGCTCTCAGTTTGGTCCCATACAGTAGCAATCACAATAATAATAATAATAATAATAATAATAATAATAATAATAATAATAATCGTTGTCGTCGTCATCACTACTGATAAAAGTTCTTGGGCCTCCATGGGGAATACCATTCATAAATAAATAAACCTTACCTAGTCACTCCAGAGTGAGTGACCCTAGTACTGACAGTGGAACTTTGGATAAAAAAAAATGTTTGCTATTGTTGTGTGCATAAGACTGAAGAATCATAATTGATAGTTACATAAATTTCTTCAGTACAGGCCATTCTGATTTTTACTTTCACTGCTTTGCTTTTTGACTGATGTGTAGGTGGTTTACAAGGTGAGCACTAACTGGTGAAGCACATCACTACAACAGTGCACAAGAGTAGAGACAGGTAATCAGTTTGTGATTGCCTTTAAAGTAATCCAGTTTAATACAGGTATCAACATTCTGATGTCAACTACAATGGTGCTGTCAGTTTTATTATTAAATAACATGAGGAGTATCCCAAGTTGGTGTAATTTATACATATATAGAATACATTAGAAGTAGCAAAAAGATAAATGAGAAAGGCTATTATCCAATGAGGTCCTAGTCATTAAAAAAAACTAAAGAATCAGAACTTGTGTACATTTCTCTGAAGCACCAAAAGTTAGTTAATCAGAACTCATAAAGACTTTCTTAAAATTATTGAAGATATGAAGCACTGTAGACTACTTATCAAAATTGACAACACATCATGTTAACCTAGACCTCATGAGGTATATGAATACATTTTTTGTCTCCTTTTTCGATTAATATGACATATCTGATATCAATTTTGTAAATGATGTGTATGTATAAACAGCTGACTTGGGACTTTTAGTGGTCTGAACAGTTCATTAGTTTTTAGTGCTGTATGATATCACAGTAAGTATATATATATATATATATATATATATATATATATAGAGAGAGAGAGAGAGAGAGAGAGAGAGAGAGAGAGAGAGAGAGAGAGAGAGAGAGAGAGAGAAAATGATGTGTAATAATAGGCTTCTGGAAGCCACATACAGATTTCTAGAAGCTAGAGTGCCTTTTGAGCCCATTCAGATTTCACTACTTTGACAGTACATTGCTACTGTTGTAGCAAACAAGTAGAGCATAATTTCCACACACTTGTTGGTCAAGTACCCCACTGTGGAATTCCTACCAAGAGCTGAAACTGCGAAATAGCACTATCCAGGTAATCTCAATAGTTTCCTTGCCTACTGTTGTTGACAATTTGGGAGGACAATCACTGAAAATAATAAGTAATGCATAGACCTGCTTACATTCTACTGTTATGATTTGCTTCCCTTTAAAAAACTGGTCTTTCATAGAAGCTGCTTGAATATTATTTCAAGCAGAGTTGTGGAGTGGCTGTTGTCTATTACTTGCAGACTTGATCATTTTGCCCAATTGAAACCAAGGAGACCGTTTTTGACAGGGCAAGTGGGTGAACTTCGTAATTCTGATTTTATGTATTGTGAAACTGTAGTGCATGTGGCCTCCAGTGCCAGTATAATGTTGCATGTAAGACTTCAGCAGGGGGAACCTAATAAGCCATATGCTCAGCAAGAGATTTAAAAAATGTCAACACAGAAAGATAGACACTCACCTACAAGAGGGGCAGTTCTCTACAGTTTTGGAGCGCTGCTTGCTAAAGGAGTCTCTCTCCTTCCCTCCCTCCCTCCCTCCCCTCCACTCAACAGTTCCCCAGCACCTGTTTTGATGTAGTTTGCTTGCATCTTCCCTAATTTCAAATGAAAAGGCTTGATGCATATGTGTCTCACTTGAATTTGGACAAATGTGCATGGAATAGCACTGAAGAATACTCCATGATGGACAAACACGTGTGAAACACCACTGAAGAGCACTCAGCCTATTGAAGTATGTTATCCAGCTTCATACTTTAAAAAAAAAACCTGTCATCATTGGAATATTATCGTCATGAGCAGTCACGGCTGCTAGGAAGTGCAAATAGTCCTAATGGAGTCCACTGCCTCATTAAAATAATATAGCCTCATGTATTCATCTTAATAGTGTTGTACATTGGCTATAAGGAATGTTTGAGAGGACTACTTTGTGCATGCTGTGTCATGGCCAGTTCATTTATCTCAGGTGCCACTTATTGAAAATAATGTTTGTTTTCTGTGGTTAGCAACTTGACTTCCAGTGCTGCTCTAGTTATCAATACAGCTGATCTTGAGATCCTGATAGATCTTAAAAACTAATTCCACAGGATGATGTTAAGGTCCTGTTTCATTCAGTGCTACAACATACACTGAGATGACAAAAGTCATGGCATACCTCCTAATATCATGTCAGATTTAATTTTGCTCAGCTTAATGCAGCAACTTGACATGGCATGTACACAGCAAGTTGTTGGAAGTCCCCCTGCAGAAATATTGAGCCACGCTGCCTCTGTAACCATCCATAATTTTGAAAGTGTTGCCACTGCATGTTTTTGTGCACAAATTGACTTCTCAATTATGTCATAAATGTTCAATGAGATTCATGTCTGGGAATCTTGGTGGCCTAATCATTTGTTCAAATTGTCCAGAATGTTCTTCAAACAAATCACAAAGAATTCTGTCCCAGTGATATGGCGCATTGTCCATAAAAATTCCATAATTGTTTTGGAACAAATGGTCTCCAATTAGCCGAACATAATCATTTCCAGTCAATAATCAGTTAGGTTGAACGAGAGGACCCAGTCCATTTCATGTAAACAGAGCCCACACCATTATGGTGCCAGCACCAGCTTGCACAGTGCCGTCTTGACAACTTGGGTCCATAACGTTTTTGGGGTCTGCGCCAAACTCGAACTCTGCTATCAGCTCTTACCAACTGAAATTGGGACCAGGCCACAGTTTTTTCAGTCATCTAGGGTCCAACCAATATGGTCACGAGCCCAAGAGAGGCGTTACAGGCGATGTCATGCTGTTAGCAAGTCACTTGCATAAGTCGTCTGCTACCATAACCCATTAACGCCAAGTTATGCTGCACTTTCCTAATGGAAATGTTAATCATATGTTCCACATTGAGTTCTGTGGTTATTGAGTGTCTGTTAGCACTGACAACTCTACTCAAACGTCACTGCTCTTGGTCTTTAAGTGAAGGCCTTCAGCCACTGTGTTGTCCTTTGAGAGGTAATGTATGAAATTTGGTGTTCTTATCACACTCTTGACATTGCAGATCTCAGGATATTGAATTGCCTAACAATTTCCAACATGTAATGTCCCGTGTGGTTAGCTCCAAATATCATTCCTCATTCAAAGTCTGTTAATTCCCATCATCTGGCCATAATCATGCCAGAAACCTTTTCACATGGAATCATTTGAGTACAAATGACAGCTCTGGTAACACACTGCTCTTTTACACTTTGTGTACGCGATACTGCTGCTGTCTGTTCATGTGTATATCGCTGTTCCATAACTTGTCATCTCGGTGTATGAGGGCTCTCATAACTGTACACTGGAGTCCATAGAGTGCTGATTTTGGGTACATGAATTTTACCCGTCTCTGAATTTTGTCATGTTTCTGCAATGTTTGCATACAGAAGTGAATAAGGTGGCTATTAAGTAGAGATTGGCTGGTTCTTAGAGTGGACTCACTGTATTGATGATACAGTGAACAGAATCAAGGAGAAGACAGCTGGTGATGGGCTGGTAGCATCAGATAAAAACTAATGATGAGAGCAGAGTGCAGTGGGTTGCTGACTCATCCATGTATCACATTGAAAAGAAAACAAGGTGCTATTACTTTTCTATTAAGGCAGGAAACATATGATTAAGAGAAAATGGTCTTGGCACAGGGGGCTGTTCCTAAGTGTGTGGTGTCAAAGTCCATTTTTCATAGCCCATCACTATTAAATAATATAACTTGCCACTATAAATTCTAGAATGTTCTGGAAAATTTGGAAACAGTTTGTATTCGTGCTCAGTAACACCCTGTATTGATCTGATAATCGAGTATTTCTAAATTAATGTGTACTTCACTACTAATAAACTTTTTACTACCTCCTGATATTTATAGTTAACTAATGACTGTGCTATGCACCGATGCTTTCAACAGTACATGAAGATACCAATATTTTGTACAGAATATTCTGTCATCGGTTTATCTTACATATTAACATATGTTTATACACCAATGTGTAACTCTGCATAAAATTGTTTCTCCTTTTCAGGCTCTTGTAGGTGATAAAACACTTGCATTTTGGCTAATGGACAAAGAAATGTATACACACATGTCAGTACTTTCGGAGCCCACACCTGTCATTGACAGAGGACTAGCCTTGCACAAAATGATCAGGCTAATAACACATGGACTTGGTGGAGAAGCTTATTTGAATTTTATTGGTTTGTTGTTATCATTTTATCTGCTATAGTGCCATTCTTATTGAATCCCTTAAATAATCATTAATGGTTTGTTTGTGTTAATTTATTTGTTTACACTTTCAAGGTAACGAGTTCGGACACCCTGAATGGTTGGACTTCCCTCGTGCTGGGAATAATGACTCTTACCATTATGCACGCCGGCAGTGGCACCTCGTTGATGATGAGCTTCTAAAGTACAAATTCCTGAACAATTTTGATGTGGCAATGAATGCAGCTGAAGAAAGGTTTGGGTGGCTTCACAAAGATTATGTGAGTTTATTTACGTGTTTGACTCGGGCTCTTGTTTGCTAAGCACACTCTGTATGCAGCCTTATAACATAGTGCACACAAATATTTTCTCATAAAATGTTTCATATTGCTACTGTTTTGAAAACCTAATATTCCTAATATTATGTGCATGTCAACATGTGACTGCTGTCTGTATATAATTATAGATAACTCATTCATTTTTTCCATAAAGTATCTCTTTCTGTTTCCTTTTCAATATTTAAAATCATATTACAAGTAGATTATTTAATGATAGCAATAATTTTAGACCAAAGCGTATTTGGATCTTTTGGTTACTAGCCATGGAAAAACTGATCTTCAAACAGTCAAAGGTTTTTTTTATTTATTTATTCCTGGTAATTGGTTTTAATTAAGTGCTCTTCAGACCAAAATGTTATGAGGTGGCAGCATTGGTGAAGTAGTACTTAGTATTAAGCAGTCAGCTGTGCAAAATGTAAAGATGCTGCCTGTGCTGCTTTCTCTTCACATTTTGGCCTGATGAACATGAGTTAATCAAAACTTGTCATGAGAAATAAGTTACTTGTCATGTTATGAAATTAGCATTTTATGATAAGATATAAAAATTTAATCGGTAGATGTAAGAAATTGGTGTAACTCATAGTTGGAGGGTGATCAGTGACAAACAAATCATTAAAGAGCCCGGACACTGATGTAAGAAGATACTAGCGGTATAAGCTAAGCTGTGATGCACATACTGAGGATTGAGTTCCAAAGCATATTTTGATTGAAGGTAGTTATTGCCCCTGTAGTGGTGTTTATTATTTTTAAAAGTTCTGTAATTATGTTGGAGCAGCATGCTGAATTATTTCATTGCATTTTCCCACTGATGGTCAAGGTCAGAGTGCTATTGGATAATGAGATTTCCCCCAAATACTTCTAGTGTGAATGTGGGCACTTGTGTAGGGGATTTTTTTTATTTTTATTTTGTGTCCTGTTGATGAAGAGATTGTTATAGATGCAACACAGGCTCAGATTTGGCAAGAATAGTGTAGGCAGTTAGACTTACCCTTCTCAGAGGAATTATCCCAATAGTCACTTCAGTGGTTTAGCCAAACCACAGTAAACTAGATCTGAATTGCCGTATGGAGATGTGAATGCCACTTTACCCAAATGAGTTCAATGTCTTAATGACTACACCAGTGCCCTCAATCAGTTTCTTTTTTATGATGACCTTAATAGTTTTGCATTGTACCTCACGTGTCTGAAGTAGACTCTGGAAATAACAGTACTGAATAATTGTCATTCATCATAGGAAAACAAGTTAGTGTACGTGCATTGCATCAATTTTTATATAACACCATGGTGATCAGGAAATCACAATGTACCAACTGATCTAATGGTTGAGCAGTGGTGGATTTAAAAATTTTGCACCCCTAGGCACACCATATTATATGCGTGTGTGTGTGTGTGTGTGTGTGTGTGTGTGTGTGTGTGTGTGTGCCCTTCCCCTCGTGCAAAAAAAAAAAACACCTATTGCCCGATCACTTAACAATTGCTGTTTTAGGTGGGAGTGCTGTGAACTGTTTCCGAACTCTGCTTTTCATTGTTCTAAAGGACATGTCCGTGGTCTAGTCATGCTCAATCAAAATGTAATATGGTTCCTGAATTGTACTTGGTGTACGGCAGCGGATAAAACAAACTTAAAACTGCATTGTGTCGACACATTATTCTGTCAAAAGACAACAGAAACGAACACAAGGAAAATAACTTTTCTTTTATGGCCTCAAAATTCAGCAGAGCATGTAGCAGACAGCAGATTTTTGTTATACATTCACTTTTAATATGCTCTTTTACATGAAACTGTTGAAAATGAAAATAAGAAAGTTGTGTTACAATCAAAAATTGAAGCGAACTTTTCATACATTAGAAATTCATACGTACTTTTACAGAGATGTGTTCAAAATTAAAATTAAACTGTTGTTTTACGATCTAATAACTTGAATGTGTAGCAGATTAAAAAAAAGAAAAAAAATAGAAGTTCAGTATTAATACATGAATCTATAGGAAACCGTAAGAAATGAAAATGAAATAGAGATTTCATTGCACAAACTAATAACTAAATACAGATGAACAAACACTGAGCTGAATTTGTTATTACATAATTTTCCAGATTAGTGTGGAAAAATCAAATTTGTTTTATAATCTAATAGTTAACATGTAAAACATTAGGGTCTGTGTAACTAGATGCTGATTAATAAGTGTACACAATACATTTAATCCGTGTAAGGGCTGAACAGTTTTGTACTGCAGCTACTGCTCTTACCTTAGCTCTTTCTAACAGTATTAGCAAAACTTTCACGTACTTATCGACGTAACTGAATTACGTTATTTATTAACACTTTTTCATCTGAGCGTACTTTTCGATAACACATATTTTCCTGATAACTATACATTTCAGCAGACGCTAAGAATACGCATGTTGTAATATACTACAATGTCAGTATGACTTGACTGTACAGCGTATAAGTGGCCTGGGTCATTCGGGTATTGCTTAGTATTATTGGCCGCCTTCGGTCACGTCTGCATGTAAACGAGGTTTAGTTCCACTTTCCGCCATCAACAATTTTAAAATAAACAGGTAATACATAGTTTGTAAATCCAATGAATGTGCTCTAAGTTATAATGAAAATCACATTATAATCTTAAATTTTTGAAACTAATATGAATAAATATACAGACTCACCTGTCAGAACAGTTTGTGTCTGGCTTTGACGGCAGAAAACTCTTTGATCATACCTTCACAGTTCAGGTTATCAATTAGGAGGTTGGCTTCGATGTGAAGAATGGACAAGGCGTTCAATCTCTCCTCAGACAACATAAAATGTAGGTACATTTTCAGTCTTTTTTAAGAGCCGAAAAGTGCCATACATGGAAATATTCTAAGAGTGATGTCAATATTTGGAAATACAGACTGTAACCTCTTTTTGTAAAAACACACTCACTTCAACTGGTATATCACTAATCCCAGAAGATTTCAAAAGTTCCATGAACCGTACACATTCACTAGGGAAGGAAGGCTCTAAATCTGTGCCATATGTCGCTTGGAGTTTTGCTGCATGTTCAGCAGTATCCCCGGGTGAACTGTTCTTAAGGTTACTGAAAACTCTGAAGGAGTCAAACAGTGTTCTATAGCTTTCCTTCCTCCTCACTAATTTGGGGTACAGGTTGTCGAGTACTGGGAGAAATGTTTTGACTTCCCTTCCAGTCAGAAAAACTTCTTCCGAGTCCACTTCTTCATCATTATGAAGTTTGCGTTTTCATGATCTTTTATAGGTGGATTCATAGTCTATATCAGTCACAATCTCCATGGATTTATTTTCATTATACTCGAACATTCCACGAATAGATGCAATAAATCCTACAAGTGATTCATATACTTTATGCACTATTTTAGTATCAATATTTGCACTTTTTGCAATTTGAGATTCACACTATTAAATCTCTGGAGTATGCTCTTTCAAACTGTCGTCATGAATACTGTTTCTAGTCAGCTGAGTTGATTCAATAAAGCTGAAGCCTCATTTCGCACAATTTGTTTTTCAAACATGTTATTGGTAGTATGTGTGAGGGCATTGATAATGCCCCTCCCCCCCCCCCCCCCCCCCCCCCCCACTTTTCATATAGACATACACACGCTTCCTCTCTTGCTGACCAACGTGTTTTTGATAAACTTTTTACTGTTTTGCTTCCTGGTTTCATGAAAGAAAGTAGTTTATCCCAGCGCTGTGTAGAAGCAGAGAAAAAATTATAAAGGTTTTGCACTACATTGAAGAATGAACATGCTTTCCAACAACAGCCCTAGTGCCGACTAAATTCAATGAATGTGTTGCACAAGGCACATAATGTGCTTTCGTGTTTCGTTCTGTAATGCATGCCTGCAAACCAGTGTAGGTCCCTGACGTATTGCTTGCGTTGTCATATGACTGGCATCTATAGTCAGTAATATCAATGGAATTTATAGACAGGACTTTTATTATGGCCTCAGCCAAGTTTTCGGACTTGTGTCCCAGGTTTGGTAAAAGCAGAAGGAAACATTCAACAGGTTCACCATTCTCGTTCTCAATAGAAAGATAATTGATCAATTTGTGAAATGTCCAGAGTATAAACTACTATTATAGAGAAATATTTGGCCTGTTTTATTTCACTTATGATAATTCTTTTTATTCGTGCAGAAAGAAGCTCTATTATTTCAATACAGATTGTTGAAGAAAGATAACTTGTATGTCCCTGCCTTGGCTTTCTATATCGTTCACTGTGCTCTGCGAGAGAAGGATCGAACTCAGCTATAAGTTAAAGAGACATCATAAGTTGACCATTATCTAATGAATGCAATCTTTCAACGTGTCCACAAAGGGAAAGTCCACAACTTGTTAGCTTCTTCACTACTGCAAACATCCTTTTCAACACACTGCTCCAGTACATTTTTTATGTCTCAACATGACTTGAAATGGTTATTTATTGTTAGTAGTGACTTTTTTTCTTGTTAAGAGTGATAACTCAGAATTTTTATGTTCAAGTGACTTCTTATGATGAGATAAAATATTAGAAATACTTTTCCAATCTGTAATACCATTAGTAGCAATCACGGCCTTACCTCCGAACAATTTACATGATGCACAAAAAACAGCACCAGTGTTGCAGTTTATTCCCCATGTAAAAGTTTATGGTAAGATACATTTTTGTTCAAATATCTGGTTTTATCACCTATTAATCTTCTTGAATTAGAAAATCACTGTTAAAATTTTGATTAATGCCACGTTGTAAGAGAATGTCGATTGTTGATTCATTGACACACCATTCTGCAGGATCATTACTAATGAGATTATTTCTTTTTCTAAAGTCTGACTTGACACTTAGTTTTTCATGAAACTCAAAATCGGGGAACAGTTCGCTTTTCTTCATTTCTAACTTTTGTTTCGTCTGTATTAACTTCCCTTACAACAGCTGCAGTGCCAGAATTATCCGTACTACTTGAAATTGAAATTGAACCAGCAACATTTTTTGCGAAAAATTGATTTACTGAGCCAAGTGTATTTAGGACATTGGCTTCTCGTTCTCATCTTTCCTTCGATAATTTCCTAAATGCTGCCCCACTTAATTTTGCTTGTTTGCTTTTTTTCACTGTTACTCATGTTAAGGCACTTACAAGATACTAAACCAACAGTCAAAACAAAAGAAAAAAATTGTAAAAGGAAAGAAAGAAAGTCCTAGTTGTACTACATTGCATATGAGCACAAAACTTTTTACTTTAAACACGGCACATCAGCACAAAGATTTTTCCTTTAAACATGGAGCAACTCGGATTACTCGACATAACTGTGCTGTGAAAGAACAACAATGCAGAATAATTTAATTTCATTGTTGCCTGTTTCTCTGTTGTCAGTGAACAGTGGAAGCACACCTACTGGCTGGAATTCATATCATAAAGAAAACGGGACAGTCCCTGTTTCAGCTTCTGTTTCCCACATCGCCGGAATGTTTGCAATTTCTTGCCGTGAGGTGTACTGGATTGACTCCTATCCCACTTATTCTTATAACATTTTAGCGGTTTCTGTGGGCGGAGAAGACAGACTACAAAGTTGATGTGGTGTGTCGTCATTTGTGTGAACACTGCTGTTGTATCTACATGCAAATGCACCTTTTGTGCCAATATAAAATTAAAGTAACCTTTCCTCGAAGGAAGCTTCATTAAGAAGTTTAATATAAAATTTGCGAAGCCACGTACTGTTCAATGACACAGAGTGGGAACCGTGATATCGTGCAGGCTGCAGCACAATAAATGGGACAAACAAAAGTTGGTTTCTTCTTCGTTTTTTGCCAAAAAAAGAAACTAAGTAAATAAATAAACAATTTTTTAAATGGTTGTGAAGTTATTTCACACATTATTAGATATTCTGGTTATGTTCTTTTTGTATAAACATGTTTAAAAATGTAAAACGTTTCCAGTATCAACATGTTTTGTTAAACAAAGATCTGATATCGAAGACCACAGAGCTTTCACATTAATTACAGTAATGGAGGGTTGACTTGTTACTTCCCCGTAATTTCTACAAGAAATTTAAGTAGAGTTGAGTTTTACACACTGAGGTCCACACATGTTACAGTATTTAAGAAACTGCTGATTAGTCCATCACAGCTTTTCTGGGGTCCCAGTACTTTCACTGGAAAAATATGGTAGGGTTAAGTAGAAACTGACAAAATTCTCCAAATAATAACTTTTCAAACATTGTATTGTAGATTGCCGTCCTGACAGCGTACTTCAAAATATTTTGATCAATCCTGAAGACGGTACCAGACAGAAACCCAATGTTAAATTTCCATTCATATGTGTATTTCCAAGCTTGTATTGTCAAATTTAGTTCTTGAGGATTATTTAAACTAGCAAGTTGTTTAACAATATTAAAAAATTTTGTCATTTTTAAGCACAGTTATTTTAAATTGAAAAGGTTAAAACAAGTACATAGCAAAAAATGTGACTCCTCTTACGGTGTCGCCCCTAGGCCTAGAGGGGCGGGTGGGGAGGGGGGGGGGGGGGTTAGAAGGTAGATTGTCATGGTCACGGCTTATCCCAGTGACTTTCACCAGGCTACAAACTGGAAGCCTTGAACAGTTTCCTGATGATAAACCCAGTATTTGTGCTACTTTGTGTCTATAAAGTGGGCAAAACAGTGAGATAAATATGACAACTGGCTGTTCTTCTTTTTTTCCATAATCGTATCGGAAGCATTAAAACATTGAACAATATGTAACAACAAATTACAAACTATGTGCAAACAAAAATATCATAATATATAGCAAGAAAATTTTATACCAAAAACTGACCACATTTAATGTATTTCGGGCAGTCCTTACCAACTGTGCAAGTACTCAGGCTTAGTTTGCACTTCATGAGGTGGACAGTAATCTGCTACTGTCCACACAGGATTGTCTGATAGTCCTAATCTATTCGCGGTGCTTTTGATTGTTGCATCTCCAGAAATAATCTTTTCAAATATATCCATATGTTGTCTAATATAATTGGATAGATAAAGAAACAGCTCACAAAGTTGCGTCAGGAGAACACATATACAAAGGTATTTAAATTTGCAAGCTTTTGGAGCCAGTGTCTCCTTCTGGCAGACAGGTTGAGGGGGAAGGAAGAAGGAAGGAAAGGACTGGTGAGGTGTAGGGAAAGGGGAGAATTTGAAAAAGTCACTCTGAACCCTGGATCAGGGGAAACTTTACAAACAGAATGAGAAGGAAAGACTGATTGTTAGGGACTGCACTGCATTAGATTTCAAAACCTTAGACCTTAAAGGTGGAAGATAGGGTACTATGCAAGATAGACATCACTATTAAACATTGTGCACAAGTAAATAAGAGTAGAAAGCTAAGTGCATTATATGCAGTGGTGGTGGTGAAGTAGGGGCAGTGGGTGAGGGAGGGGGAGGGGTGGAGAATAAACAAGTCAGAAAATGAAAGCTATAGAAAACTAAAAGGGAAATACCACTTTGCAAACCAATCCCAAAAACTTTCCATCAGCAACCCTGACATTAAGCCCTGCCTTGAACAATTCGGACCACGATCTTATTTGACTCACCACCACAATCTCAAAATCATCACTTACAAGCCTTCCAAGAATTCCTCACATATAGTATTGCTTCACAACCCATCCTCAGGTCCGTACAACATGACCCTGACCTGACCTCTGCAGAATTCCAGGCTCTTCATTCGCTAAAACTGATGACTACATGATTACCTCCCCGGTGTACAAGGGGTCTACCACTATGGTACTTCACTGACAGGAGTATGTAAGCAAGAGTCTACATCAGCTGTCTTAACACCCCTAAATACAGCATCTGCCATCAACGTCCCATCCCTGTGATTCAAACTGACATGCAGTCCCTACTTACAACCTCAGGCCCTTCACAAGGACTAACGCCTCAGTCCGTAGAACTTCTTACCCCCACCCTCTTCCTAAGATCCACAAACCCAATTATCCTTCTGTATTAAAGATAGCAATCATTTTTGAGATCATCGTAAATCTTTGTCCACCCCACTTCCATCACACACTTTGCCTGTCTCTATTGATACCACCTCCCTCTATACCAACATCCCCCCATGTCCATGACCTGTCTGCTGCTGAACATTTCCAAACCTATGTCATCCTTCCTGCTAAATGTAATCAACTTTATATGTACCAACAACTACTTCACCTTTGAGGGGCAAACATACAAACAGATCGAGGGCACAGCCATGGGAACCAGGATGGCTCCTTCCTACACCAGTCTTTTGATGGGTCACTTGAAGGAGGCTTTCCTGGGATCCTTAAGCCTTCAGCCCCTCGTTTGTTTTAGATATATTGTGACATCTTTATCATATGAACTTATGGTGAGGCTGACCTATTAAAATTCCTGGAATCTCTAAATACATTTTGCCTTTTTACATTTCATATGGTTGTGTGCATGGAGGATGTTTGGTATAGAGGGAGGTGCCATCAATGGTGACAAGCAAGGTGTGTGATGGGAGCGGTGTGGGCAAATAATCCATGCCACTTTCCTTGGTGTTGGGCTCATCCTCACCAAATGCCAACTACACACTTCTGTTCACATTAAACCTAATAACAAACAACAGTACCATCCTTTCCATGTCAGACCTATCCCCCCATACAGCCTTATCATTCAAGCAAATGTATTTGTTCAGATGCATACTCTTTACAGCAATACACCACCATTCTCACCTCGGTGTTCTGGATGTAATTACACCATCAGCCTAGTTCAAAGTAGGTTTCCTGGGCCATCACATCCAGTCCTGCTACTGCTGATCCCTCAAAGAAAAGAAAAGAAAAGAAGGAAACCTTAGGAATATACCTTTTGTCACTCAGCATTATCCTAGTCTTGAATTCATCAATCAGCTACTTTGACAAAACCATTACTTGGTTAAGTCATGCCCTGAAATGAGGTCCACTCTGATATTTTGCCCACCACACCTAGAAAATCTATTAGTCACCCACCCAATCTCCACAGTATCATTGTGAGACCCTCTGTAAATGCTGTTCAGCCTTTTATGTCAGCATGACTACAATCAAGTTTTCAGTTAGGATGAATGGGAAAAAGCAGAGGGTGTCAACTGGTAACACACAATATCCTGTTTGCAGGGCATGCTCTACAACATTACAGTTGTGACCTCAGTGCCTGTTCTACCACATGTACCATTTGGATTCTTCCCCCCAGATGCTAGCTTCTCAGAACTCTGCAAGTGGGAACTGGTGTTACAGCATGTCCTTGGTTGTCTCCATCCATCAGGCCTTAACTTACGTTAATTTCTTCAGTCTCAGCATGTCTTCACAGAACCATTCCTTTCTTCACTCCCATTTAGTTTCCTGTATGTTTCATTTTCTGTCCTGTCTGTCTTCCCTCACCTCTGTCACATACAATTCACTTAGTTTTCTGTTCTTATTAACAAGTGCACAATGTTTTGGTGTAATCTTTGTCTTATGTATTACCCTATCTTCCATCTTTAAGCTTTCAGATTTTCAAATCTCGTCCTTTGCAGTCCCAACAATCAGTCTCCTTTTCATTCCATCTGGTAAGTCTCCCCTGATCTGGGGTTCTGGGTGATTTTTCTGAACTCTTCCCATTTCCTATACCTCCCAAGTCCTTTTCCTCACCCTTCTTTCTTCCCCTTCAACCTTTCTGTCAGGAGGAGGAATCACTGGTTCTGAAAGCGTGCAAATTTAAAGACCTTTCTGTATGTATTCTACTGCCTCTACTTGGTGATTATATTTTTTATCCATCCAATTACGTTATACTTTCAAAAACTGTATGTTTTCGTTAATCTGTATGTTGCCATAATTTAACTTAAATTCCGTACTTCACCAAATCTGTTGTCACAGTTAAAATTAGTTCTGTATACTAAAGATTTGTCATCTAACTGCAACACTGGAACATAGTTCTTGCCTTTTCCAACCTATGTCTCAAGTGCTCACCCACAGCATAGCATTAAACTGCTTCACTTGAAGAAGAAAAGAAAAAAAGGGTGACAACATCTACATACATTGTTGACATCTTTCCACGACTAATATGGTGTTAAATAAAGCATTTGATCAAGTTGAAAAAGGTAATTATGCGTCTGTTGCACAAAAATTTCAAAGTAATACATATTTTCCCCCTATCATCTTGTAATATATCTTACCAAGCATATTTAAAATTTTGGTGCTTTCCAAGATGATCATGCAAGGTTCTTGAATTTTAATTTTGGTAGCACTGTTTGTACATAGCTCACTCTTAACACTGCATGAATTTTATTTTATCAGCGAAAAAGTCTACAGCTAATAATCAAAATAAAGGCAATAATCTAGTAAAGCAAAAACTCTTCCCTTTGCGTTTATTTTATTTAACAGTAAAATTATGTGCTAACAATTAACAGACTCCAGCTGAGCATCTATCTACACTGATAAGCCAAAGCATTACAGGATTTCTAGCAATTGATCATTTTTCAAATTCAAGGTTTCCTGCAGGTTTTTTCCAGGTTTTCAAGGCAAATTTCTTCTATGTTAAATATGAGACTAAAACATAATATTTTTCAAAACTAGTACAAATTCTGTTTTTATAAATATATAAATACATTGTAACTTGCTGACTAAAGGGAACAAACTGTAGAAATCTGTCAGGATAAACATGAATAAATCATTTCTTTAAATGTTCTACCTCTGCTGAAATCTTTGAGGCTTCACTCAACACATGTGCTCTTTTTGTTTCTAATTCTTTGATTTCAGTTTACTTTCATTTGTTCAACAATCATTCCTCCTTTTCTCTTTTACCTTCCTTCACCTCATGTTTCATATAGTCTTTCTGCAAAGAATGTGCATTGCGAAAACAGTGTATAAGACTTTTGTCAGTGTTGCAATTGTCAACTCCATTTTCATCCTGGACTGTCATCTGTGTCTTTGAGCAATAAGGCTTTTTTTCTGTTTGATTTTCAACAATTATTTCAGAGTTTACAGAAACGCCTCACTCAACGGTAGCATTTCCATGTGAGATTATTAAAATAATTTGCACAAAATCTCAGAAATTTGGGCATGACTGTGAAGATAATTCAATAATATTAATCCAGAATTTATCAATATGATTTTTACTTCTTTTGTAACATTTCATCTCGTCTTCAATCCTTTTTTCTCTGCAGATCACCGCAAATTCCAAGTTTGACACAGTGTGCATTTAAATCCACAGTATTCCGTTCAGTTCCAAAATTTCAAGATATACTGTCAATCTACTTTGAGCTACTGCCTGGTTTAATGCAATTTCTGGATTCAAGCAGGAAATCACACATTTTATGTTATATTTGAGAAGTTATGTTTTGGCAACTTCTCTACTATGCCAATAATCCTTGTTTGCATGTTTTCATTTAGCAACTAAATTTTCTCTTCAGGTACATGCTTCATTTTTTTTCAGCGATATTCTCATAGCAGGAACTGTCTTGCAGTAATTATATTATTTACATCCTTTAAGTCAGTTTTCATGAAAGATGATTATTTTGCTTTTTAAGACCTCTAGTTTAAAAACTTGCTGCATCAGAGATTAGAGCCCACACAGAAGCATACCGACAATCCTTCTTTCCACGTACAATACGAGACTGGAATAGAAGGGAGAACCGATAGAGGTACTCAGGGTACCCTCCGCCACACACCGTCAGGTGGCTTGCGGAGTATGGATGTAGATGTAGATGTAGATCAGTATTTTCATAAGATTGTGTAGTATATCATACAGAAATGGAGCCATTGAGACATCTCTCTGAAAATAGTCAAAATGGTTCCAACAAATGTACTGTTGAAGTGAAGAATGCCAGTTTTTAAGCTAGCAATTTGTCAACGATAGCTTGAGCAACAACTGTGAAACTTGATGACTGAGAAGTAGTTTCCAATTTCTTTATCCCAGTAACATAAGTTCAAATATGTTCAAGAATTTCCACAGCTTTTTCAGCTGCATTGTCGTTTTCAACCCATCTTGTTCCACAAAATGACTTGGGAAGGTCCAGTTATCTCAGTGTATTTTGACCTTCATGCAGGTGAAACAAGAAATAAATATTAAAGTTCCATGTAATTCGTGCAAACTGCAGGTACCAATTTGTAGTAGTTGTAGACAATCAAAGGATTCTTTTAGTTTCTTGTTAAAACCATTCAAAAGTTTTAAATTCACGTTTGGTCCCTCAATTGATAACTGCAAATATTTAGGTTTGCCAAACCCAACAATATTTTTATACCTTTTAGCAAATCATTTGCCCTTGCACGTTTTTGAATGCCAGAATCAAAGTACCGTGTTGTTATTAATGATTTATCGTGATCCCAAAATCGTACATAGAAATCCATCTCTGTTTTTCAAGAAACAGTATTCATACTTTCATCAAATATGAGTTCAGTCATTTCACATTTGTCAATGAGGTAAGCAAGTTTATGTATTTGTATGGTGCCAATGCGTGTTCAATGCTCTAACAAAGTTTTGATTTTTACAATTTATTTTCTATGCAATTTGGCTGTCTGGAAATAATGAAGATAACAACACTACACAGTTCCGAACTGACAAATAACTCTCATGGTGCACAAACGCCACAAAATTTCAGCTCGTGTAACGTCATCTGATAGTGAATATGAGTACACTGTAGACTCATTCTCTGGATCATTCTGTGGCTTTGAATATATCACTTTGTTTGACACTGGACCTCCTATTAGAAACGACACAATCGATATTAGCTAGTAAATAATACACATTTACAAATTAATAAATTGTACTTCATACTAAAAATAGTTTATAATTCTTATCAAAATGTGGATGAAATTCCCACTTCCCTCCTAAAAACGAATAAAAAGTTGTGCCAGTGGATAGTTTCTTCCTGTCCCTACTTTCTTCCCTAGCTTAAACCTAACTTTTTCGTCACGTATTTAATGAATGCAACTGAGGCTTTCCATATCTACTATTGAGAAGAATCTTGTGCATAAGAGGGCAAATGTGATTCTTAAGTCTCAACCTGTATGATATTTGAAATAGCTTTCAGCTCGCACAGCTAACCTCACACCTACGAAACAGCCAACGGTCAAACTCAGTTCCAGTTGCAAGTTACCTAACAGTTTCCAGGGGCAACAAAAATTTTATATTCTGTATCTCATATAATTATTGACCGAATTTAGAAATTTGAAATGCTGTCGTAATCTACTTATTAAGGGAGATAATCTTACGTTGAAGGTTTAAGACTTTCGATATTGCATTGTGCTTGTACATGATTTCGAGATTTCAACATCCCATGGCAGAAAACACTATTTCAAATAAACTGCTATCTGAACCCATTCAAAACTGTACTACAATTTCATCCTGTTTGTTCTCTTTCTAATTGTTGTTGGTTATACAGTGTTACCAACTGTTATTACCAAGCATGCGTTCTTTTATTTGACGATCTGTGCAGTATTTATTTGTGTTGTTAGCAGGTTTGCTACCTTTATTCAGCTGCTGAAAAGTAAAAGTACTACCGAATACATGAACACATTTAAAGGAAGTTGTTGATTTTATTTTGTAGATACTGTACTTGATGCTGCTTGGCAGGAAACAGTCACTTGTTTCAATTTGATCCATGGCCACCACAGGGTGAAATGAGAGAAATTATTATAAACATCGCACAGTGTTGCAAAAGGAAAGAAATATAAACAGGAGAGTCCATTAAAAAAAGGATCAATAATTACTTAATAGTGATATTTGTATAAATGCTGCAAAGTGAGACACAGTTACTAACGTCTAAACTGTCATTCGCCTCTTCCTGTTCGTATAATTATGTTACAACACCCTTGATTTAATTTCATTACTACACAAGGTTATTGCCACTTCACTCAACAAAATGTCCAAGCAAGCATTCACAAGCTATAGATTTATCGAGACAAGACTGCTGATTGCTCCATGGTAAAGCTAACATCTAGCTATAACTTCTTCATTCATTATATTATGTCAGTCTGTCGCCATTGAGCAGTCGTTCAGCCTCATATGTCTGTTCGATATATATGTTGGTACAAGTCATTATGCTTCGTGACTATGACATCTTGTTTCCAACTGTTGCCTTCTGCAATGATTAACAGTTGATATAGTTGTACTAAACTGAATATGAACGTCTGTAAAATGCTTTTACAAAATTTACTACTTTCATGTATTTCTACCTTAGCAGCTCATCTGTACTTTATGCCAGACTTTGAAGCAATTAATTCTCCCATATCTCCTCAGCTCTCACACTATAGCACCAATCAGCTTCCTCAAATCCCTGCCTCATGTGCTCAAAGAGTATAAAACAATTATGAATCATTGTGTAAACATTGGATTACCAACCTGTATTGTGTGTATAACATGTAGATTCCTCTTTGAATATTCTAATTCTTTTTGGAATATCACAGATAGTTTAAATTAATAGTTTATCAATATGGGTACCGCACCGAAAAAGTTTAAAAATCAATGTTTCTAAATGAAATGTAATGGTTTTTTCTGTGTTTTTTCCCAGATTTTGAAAATTCCAGGCTTTTCACCAGGTTTTAAAGATTTCGAGGTTTACTGGACACCTTGCATATGACCGCTGCCCACTGCAACATTGGATGCCACCGTGTGGCACTGCAGGCATGACGCAGTAGCAAAAGTATGTAAGCAGAGCAGTCACGAACAAAGGGTCACCTTAGCAAAGATATGGGTTGCAAATGGGGGAAATCCACTGAGATAAGCTACTTTGAAAATGGGCATATTATTGTTATGCAGAGCCTGTGAGTGAGTATCTCAAAAATGGCAGAGCATTTCAAATGTTCACGTGCTACTGTCGTGAGCATCTACGGAAAGAGGTAGGAGGACAGTGAAATTACCACTAGGCGCTAAATGGTTGGACATCAACGACCCTTCATAGAATGTGTCATTCAGAGGCTTGTCTGCTCTGTAAAATAGGATAGATGGTAATGTGTGGCATCTCTGCCAAAAGTGCACAATGCTGGTGAACACACAAATGTGTCAGAGCACACCATTCACCGTACATTGTTGAAAATGGAGCTCGCCAGCAGAGCACTCCTACGTGTCCACATGTTGACCCAATGACATCGTCAGTTATGATTGCAGTGGGCATGGAACCAGCAGGAATCAAACATTAATCAATGGAAACATGTTGGCTCTTCAGATGAATCACATTTTTGCTACATTGGGTTCATGGTTGTCTCCATGGATGCTGTCATCAATGGCAGATCACAATGTGCAGTGCGCCACGGACATAGGCTAGTGAGAGCAGTATTGTGCTGAGGGAGACATTATCCTGCACTTGCATAGGACCTGTGGAAGTAATTACACACACTGACAGCTGTGGCATCCCTTCATACATGATGTCTTTCCCAACAGTGATTTCATCTTTCAGCAGAATAATTGTCCATGTCTCTGAACCAGAACCATGCTCCAGTGGTTTGAGGGGCATTGTAGTTAACTCACAATGATATCTCAGCAACCAAATTTACCTGATGCAAATCCTATGGAACCCATGTGGGTCACTGTTGAGCACCATCACCACATGTGCAAATCAGTAGCCCATTATTTACACAAATTACATGACCTGTATATAGACATCTAATGCTACATACCTCCACGAACCTACCACCAAACTGTCAGCTCCCCAATACACAAGGTAGTGATGTAGTTTGTTCCAAAGACAGACAAAACAATGTATTGAGCAGGTGGTCATGATGTTTTATGTCATCAGTGTATATTTGTGAGGGCCACTGTCCTTTCGGCTATTAGTATAGTTGCAAATCATACTAGTTCATAAATTTCCTAGACAACCCCAAATTTTTATTACAACAGTAGATACAAATAATGTTTGGCTTTCAAGTATTATTCACATTAAAGGTGTACACTTAAAATAGACATAATATAAAGCTTTGTTACAAAAAGAAGCTGTACCAAATGTCTGTGGAACATTGATTCAGTTTGTTATCTCCAGATGCACACTAACTTAGTTGTTTGTTTTGTATTTTCCCATGGATTCACACAACGCCACAGGAATAGACAGAAAACTGTTTTTGTTCATGGCAAGTAACTGCCTTATTTTGATCATGAGAATAAAATAGACTACCGTAAAGTAGCCACAATATTATGAAAAGGATAGACTGCTACTTACTGTAAAGATGACCTGTTGAATTGCAGACAGACACAACAAAAAGTGTTACACAATGAACTTTCGGCCGAACCCTTCTTCAAAAAAGAACACACACATTCGTTCATAGAAGCAGGCACACCTCACACCCACATCTCCACCCACTGCAGCATACTGGCTGCAGCAGCTGAAGATAGCAGTCATGTGTGCTCGTGTGAATGCGTGTGCACTCCTCCCCAAGAAGGCTTTGGGTGAAATCTCATTGTGTAACGGAATCTGATGGACAACCATAAGCTGTATAATGGAATGACAATGAAAATTTTTCTGGAGTGGTACTCAAACTTGGATATCCAGCTTATTGTGAGTGGTTGCCTTATCGTTAGGCTAGCCGAGCATTACTGTGTTGTTTAGAAGTACAGTGCAATGTTCCTTCATGCATGCATGCAATACAGGCACTGCAATACTGTATTTATGCAACAACATGGGCAAGCAACTTTCAATTAAAATGTCATCCCTGTTGGGGAATATACATAATGAATGTAAGAGTGTAGGTTGTAGACACATGCTTGCTGACATATGGAAGTTTGAGTCTGGCTGTGAGTTGTGCTCAGATAGTCTAATGGTAAGGCAATAAGCAGGAAATCTGTTTTCGTGTCCCAGTCTGACACAAATTTTCATGATCATTCTGTTATACAGCTGAAGATTGTCTCTATTCGCAACTGTGAATGAACTTCATGTGTTTTTTATCATACTTCTGAACAATACAAGCATTGCAGTATAGTGTTATCTATATGGTGAGTAACTGTCAATCCTTTTCATAATACTGTTGATATTCCAACCTGGACTTTTCATTGTTTTGTTATACCTTAAATGGCATTAATCTGGGGGAAAAGAAGTTGTTCCGGGGAAGTGTGTGTGTGTGTGTGTGTGTGTGTGTGTGTGTGTGTGTGTGTGTGTGTGTGTGTGTGTGTGTGTGTAGGTGTGTGTGTAGGTGTGTGTAGTTTGTTTTAATTCTCACATTCACCTCCCCCCCCCCCCCCCCCCCAACATTTCACCTGCAAGTATGGCTGACATGATCAAAGATTCACCCTCCATTAGTAGTGGAGGACTGGAGTAAAGTGCATATCAGGATATTATATGTATCTGTCATGCCAACCTCTGCAGGCATTTCCCTGGTCATTACTGCTGGGGTTCTGCTCTCTTTACCCACAACAATTGTTTGCTGCAGTATGGGAATCTAGTATCCATTTACCTTGAAGCTTAGTTTGTTCTTGTTAAGTGTTGTCATGTTTTTGAATTTCTATGGCTCACTTGAACAAATGGGTGCTATAGCTCTTCTCCACAGCAAGAACCTATGTGTCAATGAGTTTTAGTATGTGGTTGCTTTTGTACAGTGCGTGCTTTGCACACCTGATCTCTCCATCTGTCCCCATGTGTAATACCATTTTATCTTCAATGAACCCCATACTGACGGCTTGTCCAATCATTCTAATGTACACTTTTCCACATGTACAGGCGGTATATTCCAAACATTGCAAGTAGGTCTCGTTTTTTGTAAGTGGCCTTCGTGTTGTGTTTGCATAATACGTAGCCGAGGCACATTCTGCAGAAAGGACATATCCAACTTTTGTTCTTCTGCCGTGGCTGACATATTTGTGGCTTGCACTGGTATCATTCTATGTATACCAGTTTTTTTATACATACTGCCCCAGGTTCTCAGTATTCCTCAAAACTTATGCTGGTGAAACTTCAGAAAAATCATGAAACAAATGTCTTCCGAAGATTCTAAGACAAAAGTCAACAGGCACTTCCCCAAGTGGTCATGAAAACCTAAACAATTTTGTGTTAGGGTATATGTTTCAGTGTGAACTTTAAATTGTTGTCAGTTTGTCACAGAAGTCTCATAATATATTACAACTACAGACATACATACTCCGCAAGCCACAATATGGTGTATGGTGGAGGATACCTTATACCCCTTTTATATTCCTCTCTCAAATGGAGCTAGGGAAAAATTATTGTCTATACATATCCGTGCGAGCCCCAATTTCACGTATCTTGTCTTTATGGCCTTTGCTCAAGATGTACATTGGTGGCATTAGAATCTTTCTGCAATCAGTCACACATGCCGGTTCTCAAACCTTTCTCAGTAGTATTTCACTAAAAGAACGTAGTCTTCCTTCCAGGTATTCATAATTGACTTCACAAAACATCTCTATGGTACTTGTGAGTTGATTGAACCTACCAATAACAAATCTGGCAGCATTTGTCTGAATTGTTTTGATATTTTCCTTTAATCTGGCCTGGTGTGACTTCCAGACACTCAAGCAGTACACAAAGTGTCACACTAGTGGTCTTTTGCAGTCTCCTTTATATATGTGCTGCACACACATAAAATTCTATCAGTAAACCAGAGTCAACCATTTGCCTTCCCTACATACTGTTTTGCAATGTTACGCATAGATATTTAATGGATGTGAGGGTATCAGGCTGCACACCACTAATACTGCATTCATACATTGCAGGATTGTTTTTCCTACTCATCTGCATTAGGTTACATTTTTCTACATTAAGAGCAAGCTACCATTCATGACTCCAAATAGAAATTCTGTCTGTCAGCCTGTATTCTCGTACACTCACTTGATAACACTTCCCTGTACACTACAGTATCAGCAGCAGTCGCAGATTGCTGCACTCACCCTGGCACCAAAGACCATCTGCTCCAAAATACTTCTTCTTTGCATTGATGACTGAAAGGAAAAACTTAAGAATTGCTATTATTGACAGTACAAAAATACATAGTTTTGTGAAAAGTAGTGCACTAAACTGACTCCTAAAACCAGATGATACATTATTTAATTGCTACTAAAATAACAACAGAAATAATCAGTTATTGATAATATAATGTAACTGGATAGATAAAATATCTATTGACCAAGTGGCGGCAGAGGAATATACATACAAAAGGATGCTTTTGGAGCCAATGGCTCCTTCTTCTGGCAGTAACATTGACGGGCAGGAAGAGGATGAAGGCAAAGGACTGAAAAGATTCAAGGAAAAGGTTACTGTTCAGAAAAGTCACCCAGAACCCTAGGTAAGGGGAGACGTACTGGACAGCCAGAAGAAGGATCCACCGGCCTCCTCCTGCCAGTAGGGGGAGCCACTGGCTCCAGAAGCTTGTAAAAGTTAAATCTTCTTGTGTGTATGTTCCACTGCTGCCACTTGGTGAGAATATTTTTTATCTATCCATTTACATTAATAGGTACTAAGATTTATATGTAAAAAGAAAATTTAAAAAAGAGAGAGAAAGGCTAGAGGAGAAGAAAGTAGCAGCAAGACATCACTAAACATATATATTTAAAAAGAACTGCCATAGTACAATATAAAGAAAAATAAAATAACACTACTAGATTCAATTGCTCATGGTACTGTAATAATTTCAGCACACGAAGAACAAAGTTTCAAGTGCTGTCTTTCTCCAAATCCACGCCTTTACAACACTGCCAGCTCCCAGACTCAAGACTCGAATAGTATGTTCTCACTCATTCTAGCACACATCCATTCTAGCCTTCCAGTTTCTTGTTACTTTGAATGTAATGTATTATCTGTTAGCTGTAACTGGTTTCCTGCATTGTGTGGTACTGATGACCCCAGTAACATGCTGTTATCATCCTTAGGTACATACAATGTGAAAATTGCTTGTGTCCTTATTACTTTTACTGAATATACAGAAGTAACCAGGATACAATGCATGACCAGTCAGCATGTGGATCATCCCCCTTTGAAAGGATTTGGTGACTTACTTTTGCACAATCACTTATGTCCAATAGAATACTGGACTTGTCTTTCTGAACTGTAAGACTCTTCCAGATATGTTGCCATTCATTTCCATTCATATTTTTAGCTTTACCACTTTGTGATTCAGTTGTTTCCCTAACTTTTCAGGTTTTATTTTTTCTGAGCACATATATTGCATCCTTTGTCCTTATCTTTAAGTTGGCTGATGAGTACATTTATAGTATCCCCCACAGGAGACTCGCAACACTCCAGTGAGTACATACATGACATGAGTTCGGCCTCAAGCAATTGCAGTACTTCTCCCTTTGCTGTGCTGCAGTTTTAGTCTCTGTCTATATCTTTTCTCAGACTTATTCACTAGCACAGATTCCCTGCTTACAACAAACTAGGTGGAACATATATTCTGGCTTATGTCACTTTGTTCCCTTTATTTTACACCACATATTTCTGTTTATTTTATGTTCAGTCCCACCAGCTGAATATGATCTCCATTTTTTCAAAATGTAAGAATCTGGAAGCTTTGTAGGAAGGTCACTCAGCATGCTAGCCTTTCCATGTGAAGGGGGGAGGTGGGGCTCAGGTGCCCGCATGGCGGTGACCACCTGATGACGCACAGGCACTGGCCAACAAGGCAGGTGGCGTATGCTCTAGCGGATATTTAAAGTCATGAAGCAACAAAAGTTATCGGCTGGTGCCATGAGGCTCTAGCAGTCTCTTCAGACAAAAATTCATTGCAGATTATTAAAACCCTGAAAACTTTCCCTCCTTTGCCAAATCATTGCAGGAAGCCAGAACCAAGTGACTTGTAGTCACGTACTCGCCTGAGTTTGTGGTTTGTACTTGTCCATCCTAACTTTTGAGATGGATTTGCTTCCAGAGAAGGTTTCAATCATGTGTTACCAGTGTGATTTTAAACTGTATTTCCCACTCCCAATGTGGTGCTTAATATGCCCGTGCTTAAAAGCATGTCCACTCAGTGTGCACGTGACCCAATTTGTGGAGACTGTGACCGGCCACTTCATGAAACCCACAAACTGTGGGTGTCAGGGTCAGACCCCATCTTTCTCCCACCTTCTCTCTGCCCACCTTGTCTCTGCCCACCTTCTCTCCCCACACCCACAAAAAAAAGTGATCATTTTGGCAGTGCTAGCATGTAGGACAGGTAGGAACATACTGGGAGGGTGCTGTTTCTGTTTCTTCCTGTAAATTCTTTAGTTCCATATGTAACTACACATTATCTGCTTTCATTTGAGCAATCTTATCAATGGCCTGTCGAGCTGCTACTTTCTCACCAAACGCCATTTCACTCGCCATCCATTACCGACAGAAGCCAAAAGAATTAAATGTAAAATATTATTAAGTTTAGAGAGGGAAAAGTAACATGACCATACATCTCCCTACAGTGCTTATAGTTCACAATTACTCACATTCTTCTGCTGACCACTATTGTTGAATTACTGCTGCATTTTTGTTCTGCAACAATGTCCAACATCTGTTGAAGCCCGCCCCCCTACGCCCCACCCCTAGCACTTTTGACATTCCAAATACTGGATGTTGGGGCTCTGTAGCGAGTAGATGAGGCAGTTCCAATCACATTCTGTTTGCAGGCAGTGGATTCATTTATTTGTTTACAACAGTTTATTACAGAAGACTCATCCTGTGAGTGAGAGGTGCGCATCAAATCCATGATCCTCAGTGCAGAATGCATAGTCATGAAGATGCCTACAGATACTATACCCAGCAGGGTCCAGTAGTGTGACGATCCTGTGGGGTGAGCATTCCTGGACGTCAGATGCTGGTGCAGCCATTGAGGCCCAAGGCTGTTAGCTAAGTGAGCTGGTGGTCTGCCATGGTATGTGTCGGCAGTGGAGACATCAGTGAACAAACCCTGGTCTCACAGCTGGCTGCCAGCATCTGTTGTAGCTAACAGAGACAGCTGCTCCAGTGGACGGTGAGTCAATGACAATGGCCACTCAGTGGTAGCCCTCTCCTCAGCTGTGACAACTTCAATGCCATTTGCTGGTTGGAATGCCAGTATTAATAAGCACCAGGGCATGCTTATTGTTGGACAGATACTGCGTGTGTCATGTACTGCTTGAGCTGCGGGGACACCAAAGTGTTTAAAGTCTTGGCAATACTGGTGGTCATAGTCTGAGCAATTTTACCATTGTACTGAGATGGGTGTGGTATTGAAATGTTGCACTAGCAGATTACAGCAGTCAGTGTGATTAAAGCCACGATCACCTGCACAGGCCTCTGCCAGTACAATACTTACATAATTAGATCAAAGTTGGGCTAACATCTCTAACTCCAGGTAAGTTACCTCTTGACCAAGGAACTGATGACCTTGCTGTTTAGTCCCTTAACCCCCAACAAACCAATTTATAGTACCACTAATTATCTCCTCGAATGTTTCTCCAGTTTTATACTAAAAATCCTTATAGGGGGGCACTGTGGGCAGGGTAAAAACCACAATAACCACAATTGAAGACCAGCAGTATCTTCCAGTGTGCAGATAATCTGTCAACAACAACATCTGTAACATGAATGTAGGCTTCCTAGACGTGGCGAAAGAAGTAAGCACTTTCCTGACTTCAAACTGGCTGACCCAGCCAGTTGGGGGGACATACAGATTAATGTAGATGCCAGACTGTGGTGCTACCCTACATTTTTGCACACAAAACAATTCCAGAGGCCAAAGAAACAATGATTGACAGAAAAAGTTCTTCGACTGACTGGGGATTGAACCCTGGAGTACATATATAATGAATAAACAAACACAATTTTTCAACTAGGGTATACAGGGTGTTACAAAAAGGTGCGGTCAAACTTTCAGGAAACATTCCTCACACACAAAGAAAGAAAATATGTTATGTGGACATGTGTCCGGAAATGCTTACTTTCCATGTTAGAGCTCATTTTATTACTTATCTTCAAATAACATTAATCATGGAGTGGAAACACACAGCAACAGAACGTACCAGTGTGACTTCAAACACTTTGATACAGGAAATGTTCAAACTGTCCTCTGTTAGTGAGGATACATAAATCCACCCTCCGTCGCATGGAATCCCTGATGCGCTGATGCAGCCCTGGAGAATGGCGTATTGTATCACAGCCGTCCACAATACAAGCACGAAGAGTCTCTACATTTAGCTGTAGCTTTTTTAGTAACTACTGTGAGGACGTCATGTGGATATATGGCAACCATTGTACATTTGATCATCTCCAGTTGTGGCTGTCGGTTTATCCTAAAAAATGGGATCACATAAATACCCCCGAGAGCATTCTTCAGTTATCATTTGACCATCGTATCACAAGTTGTTCACACTACATAGCAGTAGTCGTAGTTGGTGTAATACAAACACATAGGTAACTTTGTGTTCATAAACTTTATGAACAGAGAGAGCCACAAGAGAGGATCATAAGTTCTAGTGAAATCTAATATTCTGGCAAAATCTAATAGTCATAACTATTGCCTATGATCATAGTTTTCATAGTTAAAAATATCATTGACTGAGTTACCTGTTAGAAAAACATGCTGAGTTTAAGTTCTGTTTGTTCTTGGTGTAGCATTAGTTCATTGTGTAAGTGTCAAATGTGCTCTTTGCTAAGTATGTTAAACAGACATAGTTACAGTAGATCTTTTGTTACCACCCTATTTAATAATTCCTGCCAGATAACTGGAATCATATCTCAAACACAAATACTTATGTGTAGCTGTTGCACTAGGTAAGGCATTATTTCATACTACAATTATTTGAGGACAGTGTGAAAAATTCATGGCACAAAAATTGTTTATCCGTGTTTCTTTTTTTTATGTTGCTTCTTGTTGCGCACAGGTATATGCACCTGATCTACAGAATAACGTTCTTTGTACAGGGATTTGAAGGGGTTTGTGTTGTGTATGTTTTGTTAACATGCATAAACTGAAATACAGTGCCACCACAAAATTCTTAGTTTTGGACAGTTTATTAGCAAGACAGATTTAGCCCAAGTTGGTGAAAACTTGTAAGAGGTCTACTCTGTCATTACAGGAGACCCTTCATCTGATCCATTTGTCCTGTTTTCTCTGCTATTGTGCAGTTCATTTAACAATACAGAAATAAGAAATTTTCTTTCATTAAATGGAAAATCTCTAATAATACTAAGTGTGCACATTCACCTTGAAAAAGAAGGCTATGAAAACTAATCTCTCATGCAATATTACTATGCCATGTTATACCTGTTTCAAATAAAGTGTTTCTAGTTGTCTTGTGAAACCTTCAGCTGCATATCATATGTTAATTACACTTACAAATAATCTTCCTGTTGGTGTTAAAGATCTCTGTCAGTCACTTATGGAGACATAAGGGTTACTTTATGGCCTTTTGAATTTGTGAAACACAATTGTCTTTGAGCAATGATTGTGCTGGTCCCCTCTGGTTTAGCTTATTTTGTTTTGATGTATATTGTCTTCTATGTATCTGTACATACATTGTTCAGTTGTTTGCTTCCGCCAATCTGATACTGAATGTGTGTGAATTTGTTCTTTTAATTAGTATGATAATTTACTTGTATATGACTACTCCATTTGGCCTATTATTTCACCAAGCAAGGTGGCGCAGTGGCTAGCACACTGGACTCGCACTCAGAAGGACAACGATTCAATCCCGCGCCCGGCCATCCTGATTTAGGTTTTCCGTGATTTCCCTAAATTGCTCCAGGCAAATGCCAGGATGGTTCCTTTGAAATGGCACGGCCGACTTACATCCCCGTCCTTCCCTAACCCGATGAGACAAATGACCTCGCTGTCTGGTCTCCTCCCCCAAACAACTCAACCCCCAACCCCTATTATTTCATAGTTGTTTTGGCTTAAACCATTTGGTCTTCCTCCAGATTATTAACAAATTCTTTGTAATTAACTTTCCCATGTTGTGATTAGCATCCAACTTGATGCCCTCCATAAGCTGCTGGAGGTTCATTCTTTCCTTGTGTCCCTACTTCATTGTACTAATCTGTTTTGTTACTGAGTGGTTAATTGTTTTAAAATGTACAGGATGATTATAATTAAAGTTAAATTTTCAAACCACTGTAGAAATAACACCACTAGCTAGAATGAAGTCAAATTGCTAAGGAATATTATCAGAGGAGGAGGAAAAAATATGGCAGAAGAAAAATAAATAGTTACAAAATGAAGCATAATTTAATAGTGGTCAACAACAAATGACAAAAGAATCATACAGCAATGCCTAAGATGTACGTTTGACATTAAACAAACTGTACTACTCAGTGTGCATGGGTGTACAGGTGTGATACTGTTAGTTATGTAAGCCCATCCTCCATGGCAAGGTCATATGACATCAGATGGGAAAAATCAATTTTTAATTGTCCTGAGACCAAAAACCACATTAAAAGCATAAATTAAAATCAAATTGGATTATTAATTTCCATGTGACTGGTGCAAAACATGTTCAATATGCTGTCCACCATTTTCTGCAACAAGCTGAAATCGAGAAACAGCATGTTCCACAACTGATCAAAATGTTTCCAGGGTCACGTTCAGAATGTGTTGTGGAACGCATGCCTTCAGTACAGCTAAGTTTTGCAATCGGAACACTGAACACAACATCTTTCAGGTAGCCCCACAACCAGAAGTCACACGGATGGCGGCTGGTAATTCTAGCATTTCCGAAATGGTGCTTCAGCAGCTACTTAACTAGATTTGCAATGTGCGGAAGTGTGCCATCTTGCATAATAATTATCCCATCCATGCTGTTGGAGAGCTGGAGTGAAATCGTTGCGCAAAAGACACTCATAGCGCATAGCAGTGGCGGTACAGGTAACAGGACCTGGAGCACCTCTCTCTTCAAAAAAATGTGGCCCTATAATAAATGATGCTGAAAACACACACCACACAGTGACCTTTTCAGGATGAAGTGGTACTGGTTGATTTGTGTGTGGATTTTCCATTGCCCATATTAGACAATTCTGTGCAATAACATATCCTGTCAGATGGAAGTGGATTTTGTCTGTCCACTTCGATGCAAGCAAGAAATTCTAAGGCAAAGGTCTCTCATGATGGCAGGTCAACAGGAAGCAACTCGTGCAAATGGGTAATGTTGAATGGATAGCAAAGAAGGATTTATCACAGGATTTTACACACAGTGCTCATGGGTATGTCAAATGTTGGGGCAATTCTCCGTGCTCTACATGTTTGCACACCACCACTTGTCTCCTCTTGCATTGCTGTGGTCACTGCTTCCACTGATGTCAAATCAATTCATTTCCTCCTCCTATCAGGTCGCACATCAAGAGAACCCAACTTTTCGAATTTTTTTAATCTTTTCTCCAAACCCACGGCAGTGATCGGACCATCACATTATTTCTACAGCGTTTTGAAAGCTTAACTTTAATTATAATCATCCTGTATTTGTGTAGTTTCCCTCTAGAGTAACAGCTAATATATTCCACAATATTTTGAGTAATTTTTACCTCGTCTAGAACTGGTGATGTCTTTGGCAGGTTACTTAACTTTTGGTCTTTTTCACTTTGTGTCCTGCCTCTCTCTAATGTTTGCAGTCTCCTGTTTATTGTTTACAGAATTTTGTAGTTCCAACATAACCATAAGAAATTTTTCATTGCTTTTATATTAGATTTTTAGAGCCATACAGCTTATAAACTGGCATGTGAAAGAAATTAATAAACATAATGGTGGACAGACTGCCACAAAGCAGCTAAATAAATGTATAATTGAAGAATGAAGAACACAAATGTCTGCAGTTTGTATTCTTGACTCTTGCATATGAAATTATCCTCTTGAGCTGTGATAAAATAATTTATTGTTAAAATATAGTTGCAATGTATTTGGTTACAGGGTTATGTCAGCTGGAAACATGAAGATGATAAAGTCATTGCATTTGAAAGAGCAGAAGTTCTTTTTGCGTTCAATTTTCACATATCGAAGAGCTTCACAGATTACACTATTGGCGTGAATGTACCTGGAGAATATAAAGTGGTTCTGAATACTGATTCTTCAGAATTTGGTGGTCATAATCGCATCGATACCTCAGTCTCACATTTCACATCAAATGAAGGATTTGCAGGCCGAAAATATTCTATTAAGGTTTGTGCCTCTTAATTCCTAAATTTTTATTCTCTTTTTTATGTTCTGTCTGTGGTAATATTCTCACTTTGAGCATCTTTTTTCTAGGCTTACCTGCCATCACGAGTTGCTGTACTATTTGCAAAGGTTTAAACATTACGTATTGTTTTGTTGCTCTGAAGAGGTCTTAATTGTTACCATGTGATATTAGATTTAGGGATCAATTCGGAAAAAGTTTTATATGATTTGAAATAAGTGCTTCTCATCTTCAGTGTTTGTTGAAAGTTGATTGCTATAAAAACTGCATTTATTTGATGTCTTCTGAAAAACAAATGACACTGTTGACACTAGTTGAATTATATCTATTTTTAATACTGTTATTTGAATGTAGTACTGAAATATATTTTTACTGTTAAATAAATATAGTGCTGCATTAATATGCATTTCTCAATTGACCTCTCATCATGATAACCCATCCATTGTCACTCCATTGAGTTTCACAGTTCTGGTTCATAAACAATAGGGCTAAATTAATGTTACAAACTTCCAGGCGGACATAATTATAGATTTCATTAATCTATATTTTCATCACACAAGCGTCCTACGTGAGTTGTTTGCTTTCCTGCACCTCTGATCCAAAAGAGCACATATTGAACATAATTTATTACAAAAATTCCATTTAACTTGAACTTTTGTTCTACCTATGAAGAAAATATTGCAAACACGCAGACCTACACACTCATTATCCATGTAAACTAACAGCACAGAAATTGGTTTGTATCTTTGTATTCATAATGTAGATAAAAATTCATTCAGCTGTGTATGTTTAGTACATTTATGACAGAGGTGTTGTTAAATAACACATCATATTGGAGTATAACATTGCAGAATATTGCTGTCAATACAATGAGTTTTCTACAAGTCAAGATGAAGTAAAGAGAAACATGACAAAGGAAAAAGTTTCATTGCAAACAGTACATAAAATGTGAAGCGGGTCATAGTTATCTATCAAGATGTTTTCAAATGCCATATTAAACATGGTCATTGCAGCTCAACACCAGTGAAGGTGGAAACCAACAGGTGATACTAATCCAAACCAAGTCATCATTAACAATTATTTCCTTTTCACTCAGCCATTGGATACACATACAAACATAAACCAATTGAACTGTAATAACTACTATTGCGTTCTTGATGATACGGAACACTGCTCCTGCACTTCTCAGTATTTTGCATAGCTCTTCGGGAAATTCATTTCTTTATGATGTATTCACCTGTGCTACATAATTATTGAGCCTGTTATAAGAATTGAATTGACACTGAAAGAGCCTCAGATGACATGTGTACAGTGCTCGAGACAAGCTCTAGTGACTAAATACCACTTAATACTTTGATTGACCGAGCGAGGTGGCGCAGTGGTTAGCACACTGGACTCGCATTCGGGAGGACGATGGTTCAATCCCGTCTCCGGCCATCCTGATTTAGGTTTTCCTTGATTTCCCTAAATCGCTTCAGGCAAATGCCGAGATGGTTCCTTTGAAAGGGCACGGCCGATTTCCTTCCCCATCCTTCCCTCACCCGAGCTTGCGCTCCGTCTCTAATGACCTCGTTGTAGATGGGACGTTAAACACTAAGATCCTCCTCCTCCAATACTTTGATTGAAGTGACAGCAGTATACATGTGGAACACACATAGGATTCACCTTTTGCAACGTCTATCTCCCCTCCTCCTCACCACCCATCTCCCAAGGGAAAGTTGAGATACTTTGATATCAATCTGATCTCCCAGCTACCTCCACCATATCTTTTCCTGAATGATTTTAATGCCCTTAAACATTTATGGGCAGCTCTAAGACCACGAACATGGATGGCTCATCAGAGCAGGTGTTTTCGTTAATATTGATGTTGGATATTAACTAATGGTTCCCCTATTCATTTGAGTACAGCACATGGACCATTTTGGAGCACCAACCTTATGGTCTGTAGCCCTAATTTTTACACTTTTATTCAGTGGAACATTCACAATGACCCCAGTCATAATAATTACTATTAAGTCATTCCATTCCTTTCTTACAGATACTCAGCTGGATGCCCCCTACTTTGGACTCTTAACAATGCTGTCGGGCCCACTCTTAGTATTTCCCTAATGCTTGATATACCTCCCCATGGGATAACTGAAGGGACCCTCAAACAACTGACCACCAAAATCATACACTCAGCAGAATTGCAGAATTTATCATTTTCTTGAAGAGTCCCCCCAGTCCCTGATGGATCTAGAGTTTCATGATGGACACAGATAATCATGGCCATTATATGTCACAGAAGCGAACTTCAACAGTAGAAGTTCCATCTATTGAAAGATGGTTCTTATCTTCCCCAACCGACTTTGAACCAGAGCCTGCCAGCTTATAAAAAGACAAAAGAAAGGATGCTGGGTACATTTTGTATGTCCACAGTCAGGACTTGGGGTCTCTCTCTCTCTCTCTCTCTCTCTCTCTCTCTCTCTCTCTCTCTCTCTCTCACACACACACACACACACACACACACACACACACACACACACACAATGTGAGTCAAATTATGGTGTATTCATGGTCAACAAAAAGCACGTGATATCCCAGATATCTGTGAGGATGAAATTGTGATATCTCGTACTACTTTTAGCCCAGACCAATTGTCCTTTGGCTGAGCAGAAGCACCTAATAACTTGTGGCCCTACAAAAGTCAAACAGAAAATATCCCTATCTTTTAATATTCCGTGTTTGAAATACTGTAACACTCCTTTTCCTGAGTGGGAACGCCTCAATGAACTTACAATGTACCAAAATATAATTTTATCTGAAACTGTTGTTATGGGACTGCTAGCTGCTGGATGGAGTGGAAGGAGGGGTGCCTTCTGCCTCATTTTTAGCTGGGCTATTCTCAGATGGGGTGCTTGTATGAACTGACACACCTACTCATTACTAATAGTGCTGGGAGTGTCCATTTTTTAAGAATCTGTTTTAGTGCTCCTCCTCTTAGGTATCATAACGCTATTGACATGATACAATGGGTGGGGTAGCCTCGTCTGGTGTGGGGGTGCGCCTACCCCCTGCATGAAAAGCCACATTGGGCTTCCGGTTGCTCTCAACTGTCTTCTACCCTACCCTGTTATTTTTTATCTCATTACCGTCTCCGGCCATCCTGATTTAGGTTTTCCGTGATTTCCCTAAATTGCTTCAGGCAAATGTTGGGATGGTTCCTTTGAAAGGGCACGGCCAATTTCCTTCCCCATCCTTCCCTCACCCGAGCTTGCGCTCCGTCTCTAATGACCTCGTTGTCGACGGGACGTTAAACACTAATCTCCTCCTCCTCCTTTTATCTCATGACTCTTTTAGTAATTTATTCTTTACCCTCTTCTGGCTGTCCTATACCGCAACCCCTTTGTCTGTGTTTTATGATCAAATAGTTTTCTCCCATGTTTCTGACATACCCAGTATATAGAGGCTGATGACAATACTAGTTTGATCCCTTAAAATCCCGTAATCTGCCCATCTTATCACCTGGAACAGTAGCATGTGAGACAAGGTTAGGAAGTTTGTTTCTGCTTGGTTGTAAGTGGATAAGTGTTTTCACAAAACCGTTACATCCTTAAAAAGTAATGGTTTAGAACACACTCAAAAACAAACACCATAAGGCATGTTGTCAATTCACACAGTTTTTTTTTATAATTATTTTTAATAGTTGAGTATCATCTTAAAATACTTAACAGTTTTGGTATAAGTTTTGTGGACATGATTCCTTTTCTTGCTGTTGTATAGGTTCAAACAGGACTTGTGGAATGTAATGTTAAAGACTTTGCAAATAATCAACCAACAAAGTAGTGGCATTCATTAGTCATGATGCACTGATTCTTGGCTAAATTTGATGCTGACACATACTGCTACTCTTGACAATCATAGCAAGTTACCACATGCAGATACTTAATTATGATACACCATCTCAAACAACAATAAAGATGCAAAAGACAGTCTGCTACCACACACCACAAAACATATGAACATGCTTTTGCAACATCTGATGAAGTCACTGACTGGGGACATCTAATCTTCAGTTGCAAGTCAACATAAAGTGGTACCTCTCAATAAATCTTAGGGGCCTCAGTTGAATCTGTGTTACACTTTTACAATTGTGTAATGTGGTCATGTATCTGTCTCCTATTAGGAGTTAACATCGTTCAGGACTGGCATGTTCATTGACAGTATCATAAATTACGATAAGTATCTTTGTATCCCGGAGCAAGTAATAGCGCTTTCATTGTGAGCCTTGTATACACTAGTGTATGAACACATTGTCTTGCACCTGGAGCCTCTAGTTACAAGCAATATTAGAAAGAGTACACATTCATTGACACCAGGAAAGTGGTCGTAGTAGTCTGTTTTTCTGAGCAAGTGAAATTGTAGTGAATAAGATAGTGTTCAACTAGAACCTTGGTGCATACAGTTATTTAAGTGCCAGTGCATTTTAGTTAGTGACACAATGTTGCCTCAAAACATTGCTGTTAGACAGCAGATGCAAGTATTGTGTTGGTGCCTAAATTTGTAGTGTTTTTCCATAAGTCTAATAAACACAATGGTTATACATAACAGAGACTTTAATAATCAATAATACATTGTCTTTCACTATTTACACCAATCTGCCAATATTGGGATAACCTTTTGATTCTGCAACAGTAACATCGTGTGGTTTTGAGGCAGAGAACTTGTAGATACATGTTCAGAGCACATTTTCATTTATAGAAGAAGTGCCTTGAAGGTTGTTACATAGAAAGCAGAAAAGGTAAATATCTGAGGGGGCAAGATCAGGGGCATAAGGTGAGTGTGGAATAGCTTTCCAAGCCAACTTTTGTATAGTGTTTACTGTCAGTCTTGCAGAATGCGATTGGGCATTACCGTGGAGTTGCATCACTTCACACAGTCTTCCTGATCATTGTTCCTGGATTGTAGCTGCAAGACATCTCAGTTGTTGACAAATGTCAGCAGTGATGGTTGCATCTAGAGGGAGCAACTTGTAGTACATCATACTGTCGCTGTTACACCCGATGCATAATACTGTCTTTTGTGGATGCATGCACGTCCTTGTATGGGGAGTTGCTGCTTTGTTTGGACACAACCATTACTTTGTTTTCTTTATGCTAGCATAGAGACATCATTTCTAGTCACCAGTAACAGTACAGGATAGGAATGGTAAGCGCTGTTCACGAGCCCAACTGATGAGGATGACGAGCAAGCAAAGGTGCACGTATGACCACCCACTGATTTTTGTGATTTTGGCTTAGGGCATGCGGTACCCATACACCCAAATTTTGAACCTTCTCCAGTACGTGCAAATGTTGCACGGTGGTGGATAGATCACAGTTCATCACATTTACCAGTTCTCGAGTACAGTGATGTGGATAAGTGGGGATTAATCCGTTTCAACGATCTTAATCAAACACCATAGGTCTTCCTGAATATGAAAAGTCACTTATTTGTCAAAACGATTTGATGTAAAATGAGAAAGTTGTTTTCTTGCCATAATGTGTCCAATGGCATTATCTCCATTCAAAGTGAAAATGTGTCTGCCTCCCACTGCTGTTGCCTCTCTATTGAACACATACGGAAGAATATGTTGGAAAGTTCAGATTTCTCCTCTTGTTACTCCATTTTCTAGTGTCCACAGCCCCACTCACTATCTCCAAATGACAATATGTAAACTCAAATATCAACAGTGAATTACAAATAAAAAAGGACAATCGACAAATAAACCTGTGGCAACTGGAATACCAACATGCAAAACAAAAACACTACAAACTTACGCACCAATCTAAAACTATCTCAAATAGTGTGTCCAGACTTGTAGTTCAGTATGCCTAGAGAATATAAACTCTATAGCAGCTGCACCCAGAGTATTACATGGGGATGAACTAATGCACTGCCATTTTGCTGCTTCAATGCACAAATAGATTACGCCATTTTTATCACTGATGTGTGTGGGATGATGCATTATCCTGGTGAAACAGCATTATTTTGTATGCCACTGTTGATCTTTTTTCAGTCAATGCAATTTTCAAATGATCCAACAATGAAGCTTAATAGGCTCCAGTTAGGGTTCTACCTTTTCCCAAGTAATCTATGATGATTATTCCTTGGGAAACAAAAAAACATGGCACCGTTACATCACCAGCTGACAAAATTGTCTTTGCCTTCTTCGATGCACTTTCACCAACCTATGTCTATTGTTTTGGCTGCCGTTTTTACTGTGGTGTGTAATGATGGACCTAGATTTCATCAACAGCCACAAACTAGTGCAAAAAGTCTTCCAGACTGCGATTAAACATTGCCAGATATTGTGCTGAAATGTACTGGATGCATTTTTGGTCGACTGTGGACAATTGGTGTACCCACGTCACACACAGCTTCGTCATAGATAATTCTCCATACAGGATATTATGCACTCACTCAGTTGATATGCCTACAATCTCAGCAATCTGAGACACCCCCCCCCCCCCCCCCCCCCCTCCCTGGGGCTCATGGTTCTTTTGTGAGTCTGTGCATGGCGCACACACAGAGCCTCGAGCTATTGCAGCCCTCTTTTCTTTCCCGGGCCACATTTCCTTCAGTGTGCCCTTCCTTCTCCATCCTTACTCCTTCCCCTTTCCGTGTTGTGATTTATGTCAACATGGGTACCTGCTTTTCTTCCTCTTGCCTGTTCTCTCTCCACCTTTTTGGCATTTTTCTCCCCCCTTGGTGTTTGACCTCCACTTCTAAATTTTTAGTCTTCAGTGTGAGTCATCTGGGGAAGAAGTCCCTCCCTCGCATCTATGGCATGTATTCCTCTCCCCCCCCCCTTCCTTCCCCTCTTCCTTCCCCACTGTAACCCCCCCCCCCCCCCTCCATCCCATTGGGTCACCAGCATGTCCATGTGGTGGGGCTGTTATGTACCTGTCTGGCTGAGTCCCCTGACAACACAGGGATCACTCTGCTGATACCTGAGCTGTTGTCTCCCCATGTATGCCAAGGAGGGTGCACTTGTCATCCTGAAGCACCGGAACTCCTGGCAATGGCCACTGTGCCAGATGGCCATTGCTGTGGCTGGGTGGCACTCATGAAAGAGCCCCTGATGAGAGTGGCTGGCATCAGGGTGTATGCTTGGTGCACGAAGCATATCAAGCTGCAAAAATCTGGCTGTTCTCAAACGGCTGTCTCTTCAAATGGTAAAGGATCATTGAATACTGCTTCATATGACCCAGCAGCTTTCCCTTCCTTGGCTACATCCTGGGAAGAGGGCCAGGCTCACCATCTTGGGAAGAAACACATTCCTTGCTACCTCGCCTGTACTAGGATGGATGGGGACACATTCACCACCACAAAGCCATTGTTTTTTGTGGAGAGTATTAGGGACAATTTTGGTAAAGTGGCGTCTCTCAGTAAGATGCGCTTGGGCTCCCTGTTGAACCAAGCTTCCTCTGCTGCACAATCTGCAGCTCTTCATGCTTGTGAATATCTTGGCAATCACCCAGTGTCTATTACCTCTCACCAGTCACTGATTATGGCCCAGGGAGTAATTTTTCATATGCACCTCATCCTGCAAACTGATGAGAACTCTGGGCTAATCTAAAGCTATGCGGCGTTCATTTTTTTTTAATGTGTGCAGAAGAGTCGTAAAGACAACCGCAAAAATACTGGCACCTTCATTTGGGCTTTCAAGGGAGATATCCTCCAAGAAGAGGTCAAGGTTATGTGACATGAATCCATACGTCGCAGCACCCATGAGATGCTTCCGATGCTTGCATTTTGAGCATATCTCTTCCCGCTGTATGGCAGATCCTCTATGTGGTGACAGTGGACACCCACTCCATAAGGGAAGCCCCTGTGTACCACCACCTGGGTGTGTGAATTGTTATGACCACCTTGCTCGCCAAACTTCCTGGCTTACAAGAGAGAAAAGAAGATACAAGAGTACATGTCCCTCGATCGCCTATCTTATGCTGAGGCTCACCAAAAATATGACCAGCTCCATCCAGTGTCACTTTCTTCAACTTTTGCCTCTGATACATCCTTTCCCTCTCCTACATATTCCTTACCCCAGCCCCATCCCCCTCTCCCCACTCCCTCCCCAGCAGCTCGCATGCCCTTCCCTCTGAGTGCCGCTCCTCCTCCCCAGATGAGGAAGTGTCCCCCTTCTTTAGCACCTGCCAGTGATGGGGCTCGCCCCATGGGACCCCTCTCCCCAGCGTCTCAATCTAGAAGCCTACTACCACAAATCAGCCACAAGACACACCATCTGTGCACCTCAAGGTTGCCCACTCTCTTTCAGTTCCGGATGTTGGAGAAGCCTGCTCTCCCTCTGTGCCCTGCTCTCCTCCATCTTTGAAAGAGAAGAAGAAAGAAGAAGAACCCAGGACAAGTCTCTCCGGTGCTCCCACAGGTACCATCTCGCCCCTTGCAACCTGAGTCTGATGTCTTATTTATGGATGTCACCCCAGCCTTGTTGGTGACTACCACTGACTGAGTGACATGACCTCCCCTTGGCTTTTATGTCTAACTTGGATTCTCATCACACAATAATCCAGTGGAATTGCAATGGATATTATCATCACCTAATGGAAATACACCACCTTTTTCCTCTTATTCTGCATTCTGTGTTGATCTTCAAGAAACACACTTCCGTAATGGCCACTCTCCAACACTTCGTGGTTATCGGGCATTCTGTCAGAACTGTGATGTCTCCGAGATAGCATCTGCAGGGGTCTGTACTTTGGTTTGCACCAATGTCATTAGTGACCCTTTACCCAAAAGTGGAATGTCACCTGGTGTGCTACTGCTCTCAGTAATAAACTGCACACAATCAAGGAGACTACTGCAGTTTGGCATTCCTCCTTCCGTTCCTCTCAGGAGGTGTCCACTGTCTTATGCCACCTATACATTGGTCATTCCAGGCTAATCCATTGTTTTCTCTTGCGTAATGAGCCACCCCCACAATGTGGCTGTGGAGCCAGACTGACAGTGTCCCATATACTGGTAAAATGTCCCCTTGTTTAGGCCCTGCATACTAAGTATCATCTTCCAAATTCCGTATCTTTAACATTAACAGACGATTCATGGAAGGTTGAACTGGTTCTTTGTTTCCTCCATGAAAGTGGTTTCTATTTTTAGATATAAGGTTTTGCTTTACTCCGGAGCAGGAGCAGGGTGTTGTGGTTGGGACCTCTCTTCATGTTTTCTTGGTCTGGGACCCATGACAACTCCCTTGTGGAAAGACCACTCTTTTTATCCCTCTGTTTTTCCAGTTTCGAAATTTAGTTCACACTTTTATGCCTTCTACTGTGTGTGTTTTAACTTCCTCATTTTATAGTTTGACATCTCTGACTGGATCAATCCACTTTTAGCAGACCTTCTCTCTTTCGTGACTAATTTTGGAATTGTGAGACCAATGATTGCCATTTAGTCCCCAATTAATTAATCAATCATCAATCTGATGAATTTTTATTCGACCGTCTTGCATCACTATATCATGGATTTTGCCAATGGTTTCCTCAACTGGACAGTCAGAGCATGCTTTGTCTTCTATGCTTATCTGACTACATTTAAATTCAGTAATCCAAAAGTAAATGGTCTTCAATCATGGTGCAAAGTCCACATGAACTTCATCCAATTCTGTTTGGATTTGTTTGGCAGTCCAATCCTTTGAAGGAAAATGTTTAATAACAGCAAAAACGTCAGTTTTCTCCATTTTCAACCACAGTCCACACACTGAGCAATTCAGACAGCTGTCAACAACGAACTGTATTCTGTACATTGTTGAAATTCTGTATATTATCCTAGGAATAATCAACCTTACCAACCATGAAGAGACAACAAAAATGTTTCATTTGTAGAAATTTTCCAGACATATCAAACCACCCTTGTAAGTACCAGACAGATAATATTTGTGGATAGTATAACTTTTATGCTATTTATTTCCCCATGAAACTCCAAGAGGTACCTAATTCTGAGATGGCAGAATCCCAACATATATATTCGTGTTTACGGCTTGGGGAAAAGCAACCAGAGGAGAATAAAGTTGTCAGACCATTTTACTTTTCCAGTTTCATCAGTCAATGCCCTAAACATGTAGGTTTGTTGTTATTCTCTCACAGTGGAAAACAACACTGTTGCTGGGTGAAGGACATGTCACACTTAATTTCCTCCCATATGTCAGAACGAAAAGATCCATGCCATATTTGCCCTAGGTGTCTGAATTAATTTATGAGGCATGTTCAAAAAGTAAGTTTTTTGTTTGTTTGTTAGGAACACTGATTGGTAGATGGGATTCTCTGTCCAGAGCGAGCATAAACTCACACTATAGTGTCCGGCTGCATGAAAGATGTTTGTAAGAAATTCTACCAAGTGTAAGGCATGTGCTGGGATCTTCCTGCTCTCAGAAGGAATAACACCTATCAAAAATTAAAAAGTCAAAATGGTTTAAGGCGAAGGTATTACGAACAGAATGAGTGTTTTAAGTGGTGTAGGGAGTTTGGTGGAGGCAGAACAAATGTTCGTGAAAAACAGATGAGTGGAAGACCTTCCATTTTGACTGATGAGTTGGTGCAAAAAGTTGAGGAAACTGTTCATGAAGAGCACCAATTGACAGTGGATGAAATTTCTTTGGTGGTTCCACAACAATCTAGAACTCTCTTACACAAGACACTCACAGAAACACTGTGATACAGAAAACTGTGCACAAGATGAGTCTCAAAACACCTGACAAAGCAGCAGAATTAAAATAAGGTCAGTAGGTCCTGCGAGTTTCTTGAGTGACTTGAATTGGAAGGTGAGGACTTCCTGCTCTCTGTTATGACTGGAGATGAAACATGGGTGGCTGATTACACACATGAGATAAAAAGACAGTCACGACAGTGGTGTCACACCAATTCCCCATCTGCCAAAAAATTCAAAACTACAGTTTCAGGGAAAAAGTTCTGGCCTTGATGTTTCGTGCAATTTCTGTTGGGGGGACCATCAATGTATAAAGATATTGTGAGACCCTAGAAAACTTCAAAAGGAGGATTCAAATCAAAAGGAGAAGAATTCAGATGATAGGACTGCGCTTGTTTCATGACAATGCCCATCTCACAGCCTTAGCCACCAAAGCACTCTTAGACCCCATCAGTGAAACTAAATTTTCAACCAATGAGCAGTTGCACAAAGATTTTCTGATGTGGGGGAAGGAGCTGGCGAGAGAGTTCTTCAAGGAGGACATAAAGAAGCTTGTGCCACAGCTCAGTATATATTGAACAGGATGGTGATTACATGAAAAAATAGTCAATAAGTGTATCAACAATATCCCATAGTTTTTTTTCAAATACACTTTGTCTAATATAATATAAAAATTGAGTACACTTACTTTCTGAACATGCCGTGTACTACAAGTGAGTGATTAATACAGCTTCTGCTGTATTGCTCTACACAAGAACTGGTAAGTGTGGATATGCCCAGTGAGGCAAATAAGTTCTTAAAATCTAAGAGATTTCAACACCAGCAGTTTGTCCCTTTGTGTTACATGCTGACTTTGAGTCCTACCCATTCCTGTGGCAGGCCGTGTGGATGACGCCACTGCCTCACATACCACCTTCACCAAACTACATGTACCACATGGATTAAATATTGTGTGAGAAAGCTGTTAACTGCTATACTTGTGGGTTGTTGTTAGTTAAAATAGCTAAAACTCCATGCAGGGATCTGTGTCATCTAACTGGCAAGTTCCGCAGTGCAGCACACACTGCATGCAACGTGAACAACCAAATACCATGACACATACCCATTTTTTGCCACAGTTTGAGCAGGTATGATGCTCATTTTCTTGTTGAGCACTTGACTGGTATTGATTTGTGGAATAGTTAGGTTAATGTCCTATTTAAAAGTATTGAAAAATATATATTCATGTCCACAAAAAGCACCCCAAATATTATGCTGTGATTTCTGGACTTGCTATGATTTATGCATGCAATACTTCAAAAATTTGCTCAAACCATGCATCAGGAAGACATGTACTGCACTTGAGCTACACATTCTGATGATGTTAAGTTTTAGCTCATGCAAAGAAAGGGCTCTCCCATACAAGCATCTATATTTGATGGAGAAACTCAACAGAACCACATTTCCTGACATAACTCCATTTTCCAGTAACCTTGCACACAATACCATAACGGATGCAGAATACGAGCATGTGGTGAGTGTTTTGCAGATTTACGATACAATGTACTATGATTGCTAGCAGACATTTTAGAGAAATTCCAGAGTGTATGCATGGAAACATACACAATGGATCCACATTCTATTACACCATGCCAGTGCTTTTGTGGAAATAATGCTCAAAAGCACAGAAGTCAACATCGAACTCCCAACCGATACTGACATGCTGTTGTTTTCTGAACACAGGATTTTCAGGGAATTTGCCAAGCTGTCCATAGGCACACCAAAGGAAAAAAAAAAACATGTGAAAGGGTAAAAAGTTCAACAAAACACTTGGTAATTCAAATTACATGCTTTACTTGGATGTTAACAGTTTATATGTACAAGCATGAAACAATCTCTGCCTACAGGAGTGTTTTGATGATTGTCTGATGATGAAAGTGTTGAATTAGGTGATTTCAGAGCTGTGGCAGTGGATTTTGGTGTATGCTGTGTTGTAGAGGTGGACATGATATATCCAAATTGTTTGCATGAGGCACACAGATTTTCTGCTGGCTGAAGCCAAGTTCTGTGAAACAGTTCCCTCCCCAAGCTGATTACAACACTGGGGAGTAAAAAGAGATATACACACATCAAGAAAAGTTTTGCATCAACCCAGTTTCCATATCTCCTGAAGATAGACATTGACTGTGGGTATTGTATCACAGAGACAGTCCCTTTGACTGTTCAGAGATGTCACTAAACCCACCCATAGAGGTAAACATCCATGTGTGATCAGTGGCTATTAGACAGAGGGAGTCTGACAGCCAATCAGTTCCAGTCATTTCACCAGGATGGAGGTGCACGGCTCTTGTTGTCTGTAGTACAATCATGCCTAGACGGTCAATACCGCAGTTCAACCACATCAGCATTAATACTTTGTGCCAGGTAGGGCTCTCAACAAGGGAAGTGTCCAGGTGTCTTGGAGTGAACTGAAGTGATGTTGTTTGAACAGGTAGGAGATACAGAGAGACAGGAACTGTCAATGACATGCCTTGCACAGGCCTCCCAAGAGCTACTACTGCAGAGGATGACCACTACCTACCAATTATGGCTTGGAGGAACCCTGACAGCAATGCCACTATGTTGAATAATGCTTTTCATTCAGCAAATGGACGTCATGCTATGTCTCACACTGTGCACAATAGGCTGCATGATGCGAAACTTCACTCCCGACGTTCATGGCAAGGTCCATCTATGCAATCAGGACACCATGCAGTATGGTACAGATGGACCCAACAATGTTCCAGGTGGACCATTCAGGATTGGTATCACATTCTCTTCACCGATGAGTGACGCATATACCTTCAACCAGACAATCATCGGAGACGTATTTGGAGGCAGCCTGGTCAGGCTGAATGCCTTAGACACACTGTCCAGTGAGTGCAGCAAGGTGGAGGTTCCCTGATGTTTTGGGGTGGCATTATGTGGGGCCAACATACACCGCAGGTGGTCATGGAAGGTGCCATAACAGCTATACAATACGCGAATGCCATCCTCCAACCGATAGTGCAACCCTATCGGCAGCATATTGGTGAGGTATTCGTCTTCATGGATGACTACTCGCACCCCCATCATTCACATCTTGTGAATGACTTTCTTCAGGATAACGACATCGCTTGACTAGTGGCCAGCATGTTCTCCAAACATGAATCCTATTGACCTTGCCTGGGATAGACTGAAAAGGGTTGTTTATGGACAACATGACCCACCAACCACTCTGAGGGATCTACGCTGTTGAGGAGTGGGACAATCTGGACCAACAGTGCTTTGATGAACTTGTGGATAGTATGTTATGATGAATATGGGCATGCATCAATGCAAGAGGATATGCTACTGGTTATTAGAGGTACCGGTGCGAACAGCAATCTGGACCACCACCTCTGAAGGTGTCGCTGTATGGTGGTACAACATATAATGTGTCATGAGCAATAAAAAGGGTGGAAATGATGCTGATGTTGATCTCTATTCCAATTGTCTGTTCAGGTTCCAGAACTCTCGGAACCGAGGTGATGCAAAACTTTTTTTTGATGTGTGTATAACACATTATAGGAACCTCCATCAATGTCACAGTTTGAGAATGGAACCGATTAAAGCCACCTGCACTATTGAATTCAACCAATCATGATGATTAAAGAAATGCATTGGCATTAACACTGCTAAGAGGGCTTTGTGATGTGTGAGTTTTGAAAAAGATTTTTACAAACCTATGAATAATGCAGTTTTCAGCAGAACTATCTTCAATTCGATGCTCTGGAGATGCCTGAGTTTTCGGTCGAGTTCACAAAACCTGTTTGTCGATATGTCTCTACTGGACCTAGCCAAATTCCACATTATCTATTGGATGACGAGTTGCAATCAATATGAAGTGTAAGTCAGGCATAAGACACAGAATGAATCAAAATAGTAGATATTATTCTGTCTTTTTTGTTTTTAAACATATGCTACCCAGTGAGTTCCAGCTAATCCAGCAACATCTAAATGTACAGTCCCGCATTTTTTTAGATTTACAGTTCTCTGCTTCAAGATACTTTTAGCTCCTGACACTGATGATTTGATGCAATTTTTTAAATGCCCTTGTGTTTTCTTCTTTGTAGTGGGTGACGATCAATGCTTGTAACTTATTGGAAATTTATCTCAGCACCCATTTTAATTCTGGTGTGCATTGATGTATCAGCTGCAAATGCTGCAATACATTGTCCTATACCAGTATCCCTTCTTGTATATACAGGGTGGTCCATTGATAGTGACTGGGCCAAATATCTCACGAAATAAGCGTCAATTGAACTAAACTCGTCTAGCTTGAAGGGGGAAGCCTGATGGCGCTATGGTGACCCGCTAGATGGCGCTGCCATAGGTCAAACGGATATCAATTGTGTTTTTTTAAATAGGAACCCCCATTTTTATTACATATTCGTGTAGTACGTAAAGAAATATGAATGTTTTAATTGGACCACTTTTTTCGCTTTGTGACAGAAGGCACTGTAATAGTCACAAACGTATAAGTACATGGTATCTCATAACAGTCCGCCAGTGCAGACGGTATTTGCTTCATGATACATTACCCGTGTTAAAATGGACCGTTTACCAATTGCGGAAAAGGTCGATATCGTGTTGATGTATGTCTATTGTGATCAAAATGCCCCAACGGGTGTGGGCTATGTATGCTGCTCGGTATCCTGGATGACATCATCCAAGTTTCCGGACCGTTTGCCGGATAGTTACGTTACTTAACCCCTTCAGGTACATAAGAAAACTAAAGTGCTAGTGATTAAAATTTTTGTAACTCTGTGGTAACTAGAGGTTTTATAAACAAAATATGTTATTATTTCAAACATTTTTATTTGTACTGCTAAAAAAAATATATTGGGATGTATTTTTCCCTGTAGTTTTTAAAGGACAGTTACAGAACACATTACCCTTAATACATCGAAAAATTACAGAGGCTGTGTATATTTTGTCTATTTGATGTGAAATTCAGCAAAACAGTTTCTGCTCGAAGTAAAGCATAAATTAACACCACACTGCCACAAATAAGTGCGATTTTCATCACACTTTGAAGCACAATGAACACATTTCTTTCTTACGTCTGATTTTATCATTCGGTGTTCTGGACTCTTTAGATTGCAACTGGTCTGCAACCTTCTTGATGTTTTCACTATTGTTGATAAATTCCTTTGTTGACTTGAATAATTTCCAATTAGATTTCTCGCAATGCATTGTCTGAACCTAGGGATGATAGTGTTGATTTGAATCCTGATTCGTCTGCCAGTTTTGAATATATTACATATGCATTGTTTACACCAATGTCAAGAAGATCAAAAAAAATTCTCAGGTAATACTTAATCTTTGCCTTCCTGTCAATCTCATAAGTCACTTTCTTGTAGTCCATAAGGTCCACCCCTCCCATCCACTTGTTGTACTTTCTTATCATAAGAGGACACTGAACATTGATCTCTTCAGAAGAACCAGACTGATGACTCTTCACTGCCGTACATTGTATAGGGGAAATAAAATTAGTCAGTAGATAAATTGGCTTGTTATCCATCCATTTGAGGATTGTCAGACCATTGCTACTGAGACTGTATGAATCACATCTTTTCATTTCCTTGTCTGAAGGGAATGTCTTTGGGATGTTTTTATGATTGGTGCACACTGTTCCACATGATCTGATGTTTTGTAAACCAAGGTAATATTGCCCAGCTGGAGAGTTAAAAAGTTATCTATGTAAAATTTCACATCCTAGTCTTGATAGTGATTTTGTCAGTTGCAGAACTATTGACTCGCCAAGCCCTACTTCTGGACCCGAGGTGTTTTTTTTTTTTTTTCTTTTTTGCCAGTATATAAATCACACTCAAATAGGTAGCCAGTTTATGAATCACATCTGCACCACATTTTGAAACCCCATTTGACTGGCTTATTTTTCACATACTGTCGCATAATATGATGTCCTTTGAATCTGATCATATGCTCATCTACAGATTGAGCCCTAGTTGCACTAAGAGACTCCTGGAAGGTTTTGTTCAAATGGGTAATTACAGGTCTCACTTTGTATGTGTGGTCTTCCTTTATTGACTGGTCTGCGTTGTTGGAAAAATGGAAGTACTTTCAAATCTCTTCAAACCCATGTAGTGGCATAATCCGCAAACCCATGTAGTGGCATAATCCGAGCTATATAAGGAACACCTGAATCGGGTTCAGTTGCCCAGTAGCTTCTAAATGTAGGCAAAATATGGTACCCCATTACCAGGTTCATACCAAGAAATGAATTGATTTCATCTTCATTTGTGCTGAACATGTTGCTTGATTGTTCTGCATACCGAATACTTTCAGGAATTAATATATCATGCACCAAATCTTTTAAGCCAATAGTGGAAGAAAAAATTTGGCTGTGGTATCTCATATTTTCACTAACACTAAACAAAAGCACTTACCCAAATTCATGATCAATGTTATCACTGAAGTATCTTGATTGGTAAGTTCTGGACCATTCAAATTCTGGTAAATCTGCAAGGGAATCAGGTACCTCAGCATTTGGTTCTGATATTTCATCTGTATATTTTTTTTTTCTAGGTGGTCTACGTATTTCTTTTTCAGGATCTTCTATAATAACATATTCTCTTTTATCTTCCATATCTCCTTCACGAAAATTTTTATCTTCTTCATTCGGTAACAGATTATCTTCATCACTACTGCAAGCCTCCAAAATCTGCATAACACTTTCATCAGTGATGAAAAATTCTCTTTTTCTGGAGCACATGACCTAAAAGCAGATTTGAAATTATACCAGTACAATTTTTTCCGCTTATTTAATAAAATGAAAGATAATATATTTTCAACCGAATTTTCAATACCATTCAGCTCGTTTTTTTCCGTAATAGTAACGATTTCATGACATTCAAAAACAAGTACACAAATTACCATTGTGGTACACTGGGACAACTATGTCCCAAAGAATGAAAATAAAGATTTCCACTGATGAAATACAATTATTTTCTAAATGAATGGTCTAAAGTAAAAGAGAAACTTACATGAATATACTTTCAAGCTTTGACAGTAAGGCAGAGAGCACAATACGCACACAATAGGTGAATAAATTTGTGTGTCTGCTCGAAGTGTGAACCACCAACAATAACCGACGACTAATGGTAGTTATAGTAATTGTTGCCACCAAATATGTACGATATTAAAGAAAACAAATATCTCTGGTTCAAGTAGAGCATCTGCAGCACATCAACTGTGATTACAGTCCAATTAGTAAGGTGATTTATATGTGGGACAAATGTGTCCCATGTACATAAAAGGGTTAAGGAAACAGGAAGTGTTCAGCCACATGTGAAACGTCAACCACGACCTGCAACAAATGATGATGCCCAAGCAGGTGTTTTAGCTGCTGTCACGGCTAATCCGCACATGAGTAGCAGACAAATTCCGTGAGAATCGGGAATCTCAAAAACGTCGATGTTGAGAATGCTACATCAACATCGATTGCACCTGTACCATATTTCTATGCACCAGGAATTGCATGGCGACGACTTTGAACATCGTGTACAGTTCTGCCACTGGGCAGCGAACCTTGGCAGGTTAATGTATGGTGCAGCATTATGGGAGCAAGGATAATCGGTCCCCATTTTATTGATGGCAATCTAAATGGTGCAATGTTTGCTGATTTCTTACGTAATGTTCTACCGATGTTACTACAAGATGTTTCACTGCATAACAGAATGGCGATGTACTTCCAACATGATGGATGTCCGGCACATAGCTCGCGAGTGGTTGAAACGGTATTGAATAGCATATTTCATGACAGGTGGATTGGTCGTCGAAGCATCATACCATGGCCCGCACATTCACCGCATCTGACGTCCCCGGATTTATTTCTGTGGGGAAAGTTGAAGGATATTTGCTATCGTGATCCACCGACAACGCCTGACAACATGCGTCAGCGCATTGTCAATGCATGTGCGAACATTATGGAAGGCAACCTACTCGCTGTTGAGAGGAATGTCGTTACATGTATTGCAAAATGCATTGAGGTTGACAGACATCATTTTGAGCATTTATTGCATTAATGTGGTATTTACAGTTAATCACGCTGTAAGAGCGTGCGTTCTCAGAAATGATAAGTCCACAAAGGTACATGTATCACGTTGGAACAACCGAAATAAAATATTCAAACGTACCTACGTCCTGTATTTTAATTTAAAAAAAACCTACCTGTTACCAACTGTTTGTCTAAAATTGTGAGCCATTTGTTTGTGACTATTACAGTGCCATCTATCACAAATCGAAAAAAGTGGTCCAACTAAAACATTCATATTTCTTTACGTACTACACGAATATGTATTAAAAAAAAGGGGGTCCCTATTTAAAAAAAAAAAAAAAACGGGCCAACCATAGCGCCATCTGGTTTCCCCCTTCAAACTAGACAAGTTTCGTTCTTTGTAGTTTTTTCGTTTGATGCTTATTTCGTGAGATATTTGGCCCGGTAACTATCAATGGACAATCCTGTATATGCATGTCTTTATAAGCCGGGACCAATGGCCTCGTTGTTTGATCCCCTTCCGCAAATCAGCCAACCAATCTTTATCAGCTAAAATTTAATCTGAGTGTGACATCCTGCCAAACTTTTATTTGCAGTATATGTGGTATCGTGTTCTTCACAAGCCTCGCCTAACAGATTAAGTCCTCGATCACCACGTGTTAGCATCTTCTTCAGCTTTGTTCCTCTCTTAATAGGCTATTTTCGTGTGTTAAAAATATGGTTCTGAATGGTTGTTATTCAGATTGATTACAACATTCAAACAGCATTTATGGTTAGTATCCTCACAAAATATATGTTACTTTTATGTAATCAAAGCTTAAAAAATCACTAAATATCAAGATTTGGTCACGTGATCGAAATCGCTCTGTTATTGGCTGACTAGGAGTAAAGGGAAGCTCTACCTGTATTATAGGAGTGATAGCCGAAGATACAAAGTTTTTACATACTTTTTCTGCGAAAAGTTTAGCTATTTGATGACGGAAAACGCAATTACAATTTTAAGTAACAGTAAGAAGGATTTTTGTGAACGTTTATAGTGGAAACCCTGTGAAAGTTGATGAGTTTATGCCCCACTCATATAGAGCGGCAATAAGTGCAACGACGGACATTCTTTTCCCTGCTCCCTGTAACATTATTAAAATCGCTCAAAACTAAGGAATTCTAGAACTTTTGCAAATGGGTCAGTATATTATACTAGATTGCCGACTATCAGCCATGAGCTACGACCCAGAACACAATAAAATTATTCTTGGTAATTCTTAGTGCTGATTTCCTATAAAGAAGACACTCAGCATTGATAGTACTCGTATAAGGAGCAACTCAGTGGCGCTACGGGTAGTGCCTCTGACTGCGCGTATTGACGTCTCATGTTCAAATCCTGGAAGGGTCATATATTTATAAAAATTTTACGCGAAATACGTAAATAGCTTTAGCAAGACCAGATTGTAGCAGTTGTTTCGATGTATTACATACAGTCTGCGAAATGGACAGAGGATAAATGCATTTACTTTGCGAACAAACAATTCGCTTTTTTGGTAAGCATTAGTAGTAGTGAAGACATCACCATATGCCCTCAGTACAACGAGGTATATGACGATGAGGTTTTCTATACGGAGACACAAACGTAAGGTCTGAGATGTTTGTGAGCGTAAACTAACGCCAGTATCTGAAGCAGACTTACTTCATCTTCATGTAAGATGGTGAAACTTCCAACATTTTTAAACAATAAGGAGCCTAGCTGGACAGTACAAAGATAAAAACCATGGTTTCTAATAAAATAAAACGTGTGTGGTCACATTAACTAGAAAATATCTTTTTGAATGTGGCATGTGTGAACAGCTATTGGAAATGTCAACAGCAAGGAAAACACAATAATACCCTGTTTTTGATGGGTGAGCTGGTTTACAAATAAGTTAAAAATGTTCTTTCGGGTTGGATTCGAACCAGCGATCTATGGACACCACCATGCAAAATTCGACAGTCTACTACTCTAAAAACCCTTTTTATCTCATTTTGTTCGTTAATGATTGTTGCATTTGTCCGGGATGTACGTCCCATGACATCTGTTCAAGTTCATTGTTAAGCCGTTCACTCAGTTTTTTATTGCAGAGGGCAGCTAACCTTCTGACTGAACACGCTGAGCTACCGTGCCGCCAATGATGATGAAATGATGGGGACGAGACAAACACCCAGTCCCCGAGCAGAGAAAATCCACAGCCCGGCCGGGAATCGAAGCAACTAAGCTACTGTTTCATTTAAGTGAAGATGTGCAAAACGACAATTTTCACTGAGAGTTTATTTTCGTTGAATGACGCTATGCTTCCTCGTAACAGTGGGAAAGCATATCTTAGACGTTAAATTATCATTAACTTCACAGTGCAACACGTTTTTAATTCAGTTAGTGAACTAGTGCGTCGATGTGGTCGCAGTCTGCCGGTACAGTGAATCACATTTTACGCATCTTCTCATATTCTGGATCAGTCCAAAAAACTTTCCAGGAGTTTTTATAGATGTATTTGTACAGTATGGTACTACACACCATTTGACATCCATTTTCCGAAACCTAAATTCCAAAAGAAGACATCACTGTGGATTAGCATTATAACAGGAGCAGCGAGCTAGACAATGACTCACAGGCATCACATGACTCAGATGGAGCGTTATCACTGGACTTTCAGATTATTTGAATTTCTTTTCCGTTTTTATAAAAGAATACTGATATTCAAGAAGGGAAAAATGACATAATTAACCATTCAAGACAATTTCCAGAAAACAATCAAATACTTTCTACCAGTTGCTTTCCGAAAATACTGCCTACACCATGTATGATGTACATCTTCTCAGACACGTTATGCTATTGCATGGTTGGATTATTTGCATGCCTTACTGTATACCACGTCTTCAACATTCACTCAGTTGTTATGTGATAGAAAGAAACCAAGCCATTTAACCAACATCTTATTCCTCGACTTCTCCTGACGCACTGTATAGAAGTCTCCAGCTAAAATACCCTTGAACTGCTCAGTGCATGTAGGCAGATGTCGATACAGACGCTCTAGACTGCACTCAGCTTCCTTGACGCTCATTCTAAAACTCCCGCTCAAATTGTCCCAGTGTCTACTATAATTACCTGAGCGCTGTTCAGCCACCTACTCTAGGATCACAGTGGGTGAACTTCAGATGAATTACAGTGCGAAAATGAAGCTTGATCTAAAAAATATACATCCTGAGTGCGAAAGGCAGCGACCATAACAATGTTTGGGAGAGATTTTCATTAGTGATAGATGAGAATGGAGGCTAAATGTACTCTAGCAAGTGCTCTGTTCTTGTTACGGATCTGCCACCACACATCTGAAGAAATGTGTGTGCAGAACACGATGAAGGGTAAGTTCTGAAGCATTGCCAGTATCTTTGAAAGCTATGGTAATTAAAAAGGTGTTTAGAAATGTGTGCCAGAGTTCTTTGTCCATTTACATTAATTTTAGGTGCAGGATTTTACTCTTTATGTCAGGAGCTTGTAAATGTCGTTTCAGAATTTGGGTATGTAGACGTCTCCAACGTTTTGCCTCATATGAGGATAGTCACGAACCTTACGCGGATGTCCATCTTTGCTTGCGGCTTCCGACAGAGGTAGCTGGGGTGGCCGATGGCAGTACAGAGTAGCAGCGACCGCCTCCACGCATGCGCCGAAGTTTTGGTTCTACATCCTGTAGGTGGCGTTCGTGTCCTTCCAGCTATCGGTTGATATCGTCGCTATTGGCCATCGAATTTGGCGCCTTCCACGCATGCGCACTTCCTGCCTAAGACTGGCATAAATAGTGGGCTCTAGTCATGCCTTAGCGACCAATTCACCGCTTGGGGCAACCAGTGGTTCCTCCGTGTTAATCCCTCCGAGACCCAGGCGATCATCATAGGCCGCACCACCCGCTCCTTCCGCCTGCATGATTTCTACCTCACCATTTATGGCTGTCCTACCCACCTCACTCCTACCCTCAAATACTTTGGCCTCACACTCGACTGCCACCTCACCTGGACTCCCCATCTCCTTACCATCAAAAACAAAGCTCACAACCGCCTCCGCCTCCTGAAACTCCTGTCCGGCCAGATGTGGGGTCTGCATCCTTCCACCATCCTTCACACGTACAAATCCTTGATCCGCCCCATCCTCTGTTATGCCAGCGTCACTTGGATTTCCGCCCCTCCCTGGTTCTATCAAGCCCTCCAAATCCTCGAACGCCATGCACTCCGACTCGCCTTCCGCATCCACCTTCTGTCCCCCACGCGCATCCTCTACAACCTCATCCCCTTCCCCCACCTTCTCCTTTTCCTTGAACACATCCGCGCACTCTATATTGTCCGCCGCCTTGATCCCCCTCACCCTCTGGTTTCTCCCATCCTCTCAACCCTCAACCAGTTGCCGCGCCTTTGCCGTTGTGTCCCACCCTCTCTCCATATCCACACCCTCCATCTCCTTTCCCAACACAACTTCCACCGTCTACCACTCCTGGATGGTGAGCTTCGCCCTGACATCTACCCTTCCTACCAACTCTAACCCCTTCTTCCTGCTGCCTCCTCCTCTGGGTTCCCTTTCCACCCCCTCCCTCCTCCTGAGCGGTTTCCCCCTCCTACTCGGCTGAAGAGCGGCGGATTGTGCCGCTGACAGCCCTCCCCTGCCCTTATGGGGCAGGGGAATGAAATCACAATAAAGAAAAAAAAACATGCCTCAGCAGTTTGTTCGTCGCACCTGAAGATGTCGGCCAGTTGCGCTGAAGAAATATTATGGAGTTTTCAGTATGACATCCGACGTCTGTATACAACATGTCCATCGGGAAAGCCTCCAACAACACAAAGTCATTACTCTTTCTGGCTCCAACCATCTGGCTTGCTTTCTACAACCAGCTCCATGCTCTGAGATTACAAGAACACATGTATTTTCATGTGGTATGCCTCAACATCATACCGTTTACACGATAGTTCGTGGTATCACATGCATAGCAGAATCACTTGCACAGTATAATACTGAAGATAATGAGTGAAAATTATTTCTCTAGAAACCTGAAACTTTAGTGAGATGCAGTGAGGTGGAACGTGCTGCAAACCACTGAGTGACTAGAAGCTTATCTCGTCTGCAACATCGTTATATGAAAACTCGAAAAAATGGAGGAAACCGGTAGTTCCACTCGCGAATGCCAATGTCAGTGATATAACAGTTTCCAAATCATCCTTATAGTTTACAAAGGCAACTAAGGTGTTTCTCATGTATAGAGAACCAGCAAACGTTTCTTCCAACTGTCACCATCTAGATGTAGAGAACACACACCACAATCGATATTCTCACAACCAAATAAATACGAGCCATATGTAGAAGCAGTCAACCGGACAATTTATATGGGAATATAATGGCCCAGCGAAAACACACATCCATATTGAATCTTCTCAAATTTCCAATGAGAACACTTACAAATAAATATTACGATTGCAGCCTCAATATGGCAACATTCGACAATGAGCGAAGTATTGGAAATACTCCCCCCTGATGACGGTGGCTCTGGCGTTCTTATGACTGGACATAATTTTCCAAGTAAAAAAAAAAATCTTTCATTCCCATTACAGCTATCCGAGTTTTCCACATCAAATCCATGCCTTCCAGGCGACAGGCCAAAGTCATTTTCTTTTACTTGTCAGAACACTGATCACAGTACACATACATTACAAGTCCGCTGATCACAGCAAATCTATCATGCATCCCCTATGACTAAGTATAATACTTCACCAATAACTGAATGCTGGCGCTAGCAAACAATACTGAGCGATAATCCGGGATGGATGAACATGTCTCGTAAGTTTTTCTTGCAAGTGGTACCAGTGTGTCTTAGAAAGAGAGACGTAATCGTCTTACAAGCCACCAGATGTTAAAAAGATGATCACAATGGCTATGTTACTATCGCAAGTGGTCTTCGTTCTACAGGCACACAAAAGTATCACTAACGATATCCATGTTAAAAAATATACAAGCTTTATAAATTGAGGTATGGTATGGCTTTCGAATTAAATGGTTTTCCACACAAATACCATGACTTTGAATATAGACAGTGATCGCCTGGGTGTGTATTAACAGTCCGACAGTGTAGGTACACGCCGCCGGCGGTATATGCTCGGAATAAAATCACTGAATTTAGAAAATGGTTTGGCTAAGGAATGTCGTATGAAGCCAGTATTTGGAACTGCCTCTTGACACCACTAAATATTTCTCCAGTATTTGTAACACATTCTATCCTGATGCTATGTCACAGGTTCTGTGATATATCGACTGAGTTAAGGTGATTGCTGATTGAGAATGATCACATACAGTAGATAGTGTGCTATATGGTGAATCACTTTAAAAAATGCAACACTTGATTATGGTCGAAGGAAATGTACAAAATCCTATGACCAATTATTTAGATCTATGGTGTTGGAATGAAGCCTTTTCATTCAACCACATACCTGTGTAGGATCCTATGGAGGAATCTTTTAATGATTACTCCCACTAGTGAATCATATTCGTAGCACTCTCATATTTCAAAACGACACACCTTTTTCGAACCAATTCGCTATAGTAAAACTTTTTGTGGTTTTTTAGGCAGCCCCCATGCATCTTGTAACTGTTCCTCAGTCTCTGCAGCTTTGTACAAGTGATTGTTCCAATTTAAGTCGGAACTGAGCAGAAGTTGGAGAGCGCTATATCCATCACCTTCTGCAACCCGTGTAGAAACAGAATGAGCCGAGTTCGTGCAACAGAATGGCGTATTGACCATTTGGTGGAAATGGGAAGATGTTGTTGTAGCTCTGCCAATAGTGAACAATGTGTAAGGCCAACACCAAATGAAACTTTCTCCTCACAACACACACACTGGATGACTTTAAATAAAGACAGCCACAATATATGGAAACTGCAAGAGTTTTGCAGCATTATGGAACGTTTCCAAAGAACGAGGATTTTGCTACCACATTACAGTGCGTCTTCAAATTGAATACCTATACTGCAGTCCGAAGATCTGCATCCCTCAGGGTGTGTTCATGTCTGTCACCCATAAATTCTGTCTATCATCGTTATTTTGTATCATCCAACAGAGAAAAAGAAACCCTACGAACTATAAATATCTGCTAACGTCATCTGATAGAGAACTCGATAATATTTTCACCACGTTCCTGTCTTTCGATATATATATCGAAAAAATATCATCTATGTGCTGGCATCAAGCATATGCATCGACTACCATTAAATACACAGGTGTTGATCCACAGGTCCTGCACAGACTAGTGTAAGAGCTCATTGCCTGTACTGTACTGTATGTTATCCGCCGCAAGAGAAGGTTCCTGTGCCCATTATTGCTGTTGTTTGAAACATTGTTTTTTTCTGCTATAACACAACAAGAATCAATACGCTAAGAAGTGGGATACGGAAGGTCTAAGGAATGACGAGATACGTTTGACGTTCTCTAGCGCTATAGATACAGCAATAAGGAATAGCGCAGTAGGCAACACAGTTGAAGAGGAATGGACGTCTCTAACAAGGGCCATCACAGAAGTTGGGAAGGAAAACATAGGTACAAAGAAGGTAGCTGCGAAGAAACCATGGGTAACAGAAGAAATACTTCAGTTGATTGATGAAAGGAGGAAGTACAAACATGTTCCGGGAAAATCAGGAAGACAGAAATACAAGTGGCTGAGGAATGAAATAAATAGGAAGTGCAGGGAAGCTAAGACGAAATGGGTGCAGGAAAAATGTGAAGACATCGAAAAAGATATGATTGTCGGAAGGACAGACTCAGCATACAGGAAAGTCAAAACAACCTTTGGTGACATTAAAAGCAACGGTGGTAACATTAAGAGTGCAACGGGAATTCCACTGTTAAATGCAGAGGAGAGAGCAGATAGGTAGGAAGAATACATTGAAAGCCTCTATGAGGGTGAAGATTTGTCTGATGTGATAGAAGAAGAAACAGGAGTCGATTTAGAAGAGATAGGGGATCCAGTATTAGAATCGGAATTTAAAAGAGCTTTGGAGGACTTACGGTCAAATAAGGCAGAAGGGATAGATAACATTCCATCAGAATTTCTAAAATAATTAGGGGAAGTGGCAACAAAACGATTGTTCACGTTGGTGTGTAGAATATATGAGTCTGGCGACATACCATCTGACTTTCGGAAAAGCATCATTCACACAATTCCGAAGACGGCAAGAGCTGACAAGTGCGAGAATTATCGCACAATCAGCTTAACAGCTCATGCATCGAAGCTGCTTACAAGAATAATATACAGAAGAATGGAAAAGAAAATTGAGAATGCGCTAGGTGACGACCAGTTTGGCTTTAGGAAAAGTAAAGGCACGAGAGAGGCAATTCTGACGTTACGGCTAATAATGGAAGCAAGGCTAAAGAAAAATCAAGACACGTTCATAGGATTTGTCGACCTGCAAAAAGCGTTCGACAATATAAAATGGTGCAAGCTGTTCAAGATTCTGAAAAAAGTAGGGGTAAGCTATAGGGAGAGACGGGTCATATACAATATGTGCAACAACCAAGAGGCAATAATAAGAGTGGACGATCAAGAACGAAGTGCTCGTATTAAGAAGGGGGTAAGATAAAGCTGTAGCCTTTCGCCCCTACTCTTCAATCTGTACATCGCGGAAACAATGATGGAAATAAAAGAAAGGTTCAGGAGTGGAATTAAAATACAAGGTGAAAGGATATCAATGATACGATTCGCTGATGACATTGCTATCCTGAGTGAAAGTGAAGAAGAATTAAATGATCTACTGAACGGAATGAACAGTCTAATGAGTACACAGTATGGTTTGAGAGTAAATCGGAGAAAGACGAAGGTAATGAGAAGTAGTAGAAATGAGAACAGCGAGAAACTTAACATCAGGATTGATGGTCACGAAGTCAATGAAGTTAAGGAATTCTGCTACCTAGGCAGTAAAATAACCAATGACGGACGGAGCAAGGAGGACATCAAAAGCAGACTCGCTATGGCAAAAAAGGCATTTCTGGCCAAGAGAAGTCTACTAATATCAAATACCGGCCTTAATTTGAGGAAGAAATTTCTGAGGATGTACATCTGGAGTACAGCATTGTGAAACATGGACTGTGGAAAAACCGGAACAGAAGAGAATCGAAGCATTTGAGATGTGGTGCTATAGACGAATGTTGAAAATTAGGTGGACTGATAAGGTAAGGAAGGAGGAGGTTCTACGCAGAATCGGAGAGGAAAGGAATATGTGGAAAACACTGATAAGGAGAAGGGACAGGATGATAGGACATCTGCTAAGACATGAGGGAATGACTTCCATGGTACTAGAGGGAGCTGTAGAGGGCGAAAACTGTAGAGGAAGACAGAGATTGGAATACGTCAAGCAAATAATTGAGGACGTAGGTTGCAAGTGCTACTCTGAGATGAAGGGGTTAGCACAGGAAAGGAATTCGTGGCGGGCCGCATCGAACCAGTCAGTAGACAGCGTATGATACAGCTTTGTAACCTGCCATACAATTTTCTTCCTTCCACGACTTGGAGGTCTGTGTCTGGTTCTAACCTTACATTAACATGTTTTGAGGCATTGGGTCTCACAGAAAACTAGACATTGCACGGTATAAATTATGTTGCTGCTGCCCTCACATCACACACACTAGATGATTTGAAATAAAAGACAGTCACAACATATGCAAACTTGAAGAATTTTGTGGCATTGTGGAGCATTTCCAAAAAGCTGTCCAAAGGTGATTGACGGCCTCTACATTTAAACTCATCTTTCACAGTGACGGGGCAGCTGATGGTCCAGTGTTCCATTTCAATTGATTCCTGGTATTGTAGTCATGAACGCAATCACAGTTTTGGTGCTAGCCATCCCCCAGAGGTGTTGCCCCTCCACCAAGACTCTTTCTCCATCTCAAACCAGTGATGTCAGTCAACATTTATGTGATAATCAACAGTGTTTTGTTGGATGGATGGGATGGAAAAGACACTGTCGGTGTACTGTAATGATAAGCATCACAGTTCGAACAGTCCACGGGTGTTCTGCCAGTCCATAGTGTCCAAAGGGCCCGATATTTCGGTGATCAGACATGTATCCATCATCAGGTGTGCTGGCGGACTGTGCTCCTGCTCCTGAGTGTGGGTGGCCGTCGTATATCCGCTCCCCTTGCGACGCGTTCTCTCCATGGTCCGCTCCCATGCGTCAGCGGTCAGTGAGACGCTGGCGTCGGTGTCTGTGGTGGCGCCGGTGTAACTGCCTCATATGCCCTAGTCGCCCGTTCGTTTCCTTTGCTGCGCATCTTTTTAATTAGAATCAATGCTGGTTCCCATGCCCTGCTGAGGTTGTTTGTCCGAAAATCATGGAATGGACTACCAACATACCATGGTCTTGGCACAATACTGGGACAGCATCGTTAGAGAGGCTATCTAAATTCGTACCAGGGACAGACTCATCAACCGAGATTGCGGCTACAACCTCAGCAGGGCATGGGAACTAGCATTGAGTCTAATTAAAAAGATGCTCAGCATAGGAAACGAATGGGAGACTAGGGCGGACAAAGCAATTACACCGACGCCACCACAGACGCCGATGCCAGCGTCTCACCGACCGCTGACGCGCGCGGGTGCGGAGCGCGGAAAGAACACTTCACGAGGGGAGGGGATTTAAGACGGCTGCGTACCCTCAGGAGCTCAAAAAATGGTTCAAATGGCTCTGAGCACTATGGGACTTAACTTCTGAGGTCATCAGTCCCCTAGAACTTAGAACTACTTAAACCTAACTAACCCAAGGACATCACACACATCCATGCCCGAGGCAGGATTCGAACCTGCGACCGTAGCGGTAGCACCTAGAACCGCTCGGCCACCCCGGCCGGCTCAGTAGCTCAGTCCGTCAGCGCATCTGACGATGGTGACATGTCTGATCGCCGAAATATCGTGCACTTTGGACACTACGGACCGGCAGTACACCTGTGGACTGTTCAAGAAAGAAATACGATGGGAGAAACTGAAGAATCACATCATATACCTCAACGGGTAGGAGATTTATCGCATCATGAAGAAATTGCACAAGCTGCGCCACCAAGGGAGCCGTTTGCTGAGTGCTCTTGCTTTTCTGAAGAGATGTGGTGCCGATCAGATTGTGCCAAACTTTGCTAAGGTCACGCATCACATCGATTCTGCAGTAGCTACGAGAATTATGAAGCATGCTAGCCTCGTCTTGGTTCGGGAGAGGGTATACTTTACCAGACGCAGCCTCGAGTACAACTCCCAGGAACTACTTAAACTACATCTACAACTAGCCAATCATTTTAATTCCAGGACCTGGGACTATATTGATGGCGTTACCTGAGTGACCGCCGATTCTGCACATAAGAAGACCTTGGGACGTCAGATATCTAAATTCTCTCGTCTCTCTGACAAACCATCGCTGGAGGCTCCACGCAAGGCGGTCATCAATCTCACAGACCTTGAGCTGACTGGGGATGCAGTTGCTGTTTCGGCGAAGGACTTAATTTTGCTCCCACACCTAGGTTCACACCGGTAGCGGACATTGTCAGTGCAGTTGAACAGGTTGCTACTACCACCTGAAGCAGCTGAAGTAGTACCCTGGGAAACCTGTCGTGCTCTGAAAAGAACTAAACCGATCAAGTCGAATATTACCAGCAAGGAGAGGGCAGCCATTCGAGACCTGAGACAGAGCCCTGATGCTGTTGTCATACCGGCTGACAAAAGCAATGCTATGGTTGTTCTTTCCCATAAGGACTACATTGAGAAGATACAAAGCCTGCTAAATGACGAATCTTACAGGAAGATCAACGCTGACCCCATAATGAAGATGGAGAACAAGACTAGAGCTCTTCTCAAGGACGCAGATTTAGCAGAGGGTGTCACGAAGAAATTGACACCTCAAGGATCTCTACCACCAAGACTTTATGGACTCAGTAAATTCCACAAATAAGGGGTGCCGTTACGCCCAATTTTCAGCAACATTAGGGCACCTACATACTTGCTGGCCAAGTACCTGGCAGAATTACTAAGTCCTTACGTGGGTCAATGCCCTCATCACGTTCGTAATTCTGTGGATTTCGTAAAACGTCTCGACAACTTCAAGCTGAAAGACTCAGATATCCTGGTGAGTTTTAACGTTCTTTCATTATTCACCAGGGTGCCTCCTCGAGAGCCACTTGAGCTTATTGTACAGAAATTTGACGAGAACATGTCCGACCTTTTCAAGCACGTTCTGACCTCCACGTATTTTGTCTTTATTGGAGAATACTATGAACAAACAAAAGGAGTCGCAATTGGGAGCCCACTCTCGCCTTTGATAGCGAATTTCTATATCGTGTACTTCGAGGAGGAAGCTTTGGCGTCACCCAAATGGAAACCGACTTGTTTTCTACCTTATGTAGATGACACGTTCGTGATCTGGCCCCATGGGAGGGACAAGCTCCTAGACTTCCTTACACACCTGAACTCCATACATCCGAACATCAAATTCACGATGGAGGCCGAAGCAGAAGGGAGATTACCGTTCCTGGGCATCATGGTCAAAAGAAGAGAGGATTGCACCCTGGGCCACAGGGTATACAGGAAGAAAACGCACATCGACCTGTATTTGCAAGCAGATAGCTGCCACTACCCTGTGCAGTGGAATGGGGTGCTAAAAACACTGGTGCACAGGGCGTACACCACCTCTGACGCAGAGAGTCTGCCCCAAGAGCTGGAACACCTCAAAACTTTATTCATGATAACGGGTACTCGGAATGGCAGATCAGACGCTCTCTCCGCCTTCCTCTACAGTACAGCGTGTGGAGACGGAAGAAGTCACGGAGAAAGATATAGCCACTGCCTATAACCGTATATTGGAGCAATATCGGGGAAAATAGGACGAATATTGAGCAAACACCGAGTAGGAACTGTCTTTTGCCGACCAAACAAAATGCGAGTGTTTTTGAGAAGTGTCAAATACGATCTCGGTTTGCGGAAGGCCGGCATATACCAATTCCATGTCAATGTGGGAAGACTTGTATTGGACAGACAGTGCGAACCATCGAAGATCGTTACCGAGAAAATCAGAGGCACAGTCGACTTGGGTACCCCAACAAGTCGGCGGTCGCAGATCACTGTTTGTCCGAAAATCACGAAATGGACCATCAACATACCACGGTCTCGGCACAGACATCTAAATACTGGGACAGCGTCGTTAGAGAGGCTGTCGAAACTCGTACCAGGGACGGACTCATCAACCGAGATTGCGGCTACAGCCTCAGCAGGGCATGGGACCCAGCACTGAATCTAATTAAAAAGACGCTCACCAAAGGAAACGAAGGGGCGACTAGGGTGGATGAGGCAATTACACCGACGCCATCACAGACGCCGACGCCAGCGTCTCACCGACCGCTGACGAACGGGTGCGGACCGCCGAGAGAACTCCTCGCGAGAGGAAGGGATTAAAGACGGGCGCGTACCCTCAGAAACTCAGTTCGTCAGCGCACCTGACGATGGCGACATGTCTGATCGCGGAAATATTGTGCCCGTTGGACACCATGGACTGGCAGTACACTCGTCAACTGTTTGAGCAAGAAATACGTCGGGAGAAACTGAAGAATAGCATCACAGTTGATAGTGCAATCAATTTTACAATTTTACCATAATTTCACACCAACCAATGGTGTGGCAGCATGCTTCCCAGTTTCTGTATCATCGCCAAACTGCCCTCCAACACTTTGTGAGGACCACATATTTGATTGTGAATGTAGATAGGTGACTGTGCAGTACATCCATTCATTGTTAATTCTCAAACATACACACCAATGTATACCAGACAGCAATCTACATGTTTCTAGCGCGTCACTTGTAGTGGGTAATTTACGATCTTTTCCTATACAGATGGAGGTCCCAGAGTATTTTCGTATTCTTAGGATAAAGTTAGAGATTGAGAGATCTCCTCGTATTGTCTTTGACCATCCCTCTCTGCAGCACTGTCACCGATTTAATAAAAAAAAAGGTTCAAATGGCACTGAGCACTATGGGACTTAACATCTTAGGTCATCAGTCCCCTAGAACTTAGAACTACTTAAACCTAACTAACCTAAGGACATCACACACATCCATGCCCGAGGCAGGATTCGAACCTGCGACCGTAGCAGTCCCGCGGTTCCGGACTGCAGCGCCTAGAACCGCAAGACCACCGCGTCCGGCACCGATTTAATCCACAGCTGCTATATTCTGCATCTCGTGAAGGAACAGAGCAAGCCGAGTTCATAATTGCTATTCTGCAGCAATCTTGCTCATGGTACCCAACCAAGTGCACAAGATTTCTCCAGATGGGTGCAAGTCGAGGAGGTTAGCACTCCCTATCAGCGTATGGTAGTAGATATGAAAGTGTTGCGATGTAATAGCAGGCAGTTAAGAAGAAGAAAAAGAAGAAATTAGTGGTTTATATGCATGATGGAGCTCTATACGGACGGAATTTGAAGCATTTTACGTAAACCAACTCTGCAATTCCCATATATACACCTGCTTGACAGATGTCCTGTTTATGCAGTTAGTGAAGGCATGGAGTGTAATTTCACATGTCAAACACCGCTGATATGAGTTTGCCTGTTTCTTTGTAAGAGGCACTCTCCGTTACTAACGATCATTTTATATAGGACTGATGCAAGCATACTATGATGTCTGAACCATGATCGGATGTGAAGAGTGGGGGCTACACACCTCTGGAAAGCTATATCGTGCTAGTATAACAAAGAATCGATGTTTTAAAGAAGCTAGTTTTTTCATTTACAATTTGTCAGCACAGTTTATCGTAGAGAAATATGCAAGGAGAATGTGTGTCAAGCGCTGGAAATATATTTCTTACGTGGGATATTACCAGCGTTCCGTTTCACATGACTAATTGGTTTGAAACCGCACTACTGTAACATTATAGTGTTTCAAGTACAGAACCGTGTAGTTTAGGATTGCATGTATATGTGTTCTCTCTTACCAATACCTTCATGGTACTGATCCCAACAATAGAACAATACTTCAGAATTGATAGCACATTTGATATTCATAAAATGCTCCAAACTCTGTCAGTATAGAGCTCCACCATACATAAAAACGACCCATTTATTCTTCTTCTTAACCATCTGCTATTATATCACAACACTTACATATCTACTACTATACACTGATATGGGGTACTAACCTCCTCAACATGTGCACATCTGGAGAAATCTTGAGCCCTTGGTTGGGCACCGTGAGCAAGACTGGTGCGGAACAGGAGTTACGGACTTGGCTCGCTCTGTTGCTTCATGAGACGTGGAATGTAGCAACCTACTTCTGGTCAGCTGTAGATTAAATCGGTGACAGCACTGTAGGGAGGGTTGGGCAAAGACGATGCGAGGAGATCTCTCAATCTCTAGCATTATCCTACAAGTGTAAGAATGCTCTGAAACCCTTATCCAGATAGGGAAATACCGTAAATTATGCACTATGATCGAAGTACTAGAAATATGTAAATCACTGTCTGGCATACTACAGGGTATATGTTCCAGAATTAACAATGAATGGATGTACTGCACAGCCATCTATCTACGTTTGCAATCAAGTGTGTGGCCCTCATAATTAGTAGAGAGGCGGTTTGGTGCTGATTCAGAAACTGGGAAGCATGCTGCCAGTAATAGGGAAAACTTCATTCCAGAACAAATTGCGGATTGCCTACATCAGGGGCAAGTATATATTCAGTGGCAAACCTATTGTTCTCCTTTGATCCACAGGTAGTTGACCTATTGTTCTGCTAAGAGGATTAACACCTCCTGGAGATAGCCCACCCTTTTGATTGACAGGTCCTTAACCCATTGTTTCCCCCCTCCTCCCCTATCCCTCTGGGAACACCCCTTGCTGATACAAGCACACTTTTGATATCAATTTGATTGACTAATTAATTAAATAGAAACAATTTATAACATCCATCGGCTGGAAAACCAAACAGCCTTCCCCCTCCCAGAAATTGGTGGGAAAAAGACTTAGTTGATCGGTCATTTGGAGGAATTCGATTGCAGTGTATGGAGTACTGTTTAAACAATTTAGACAATGTGTGGAATATTGCAATTTGAAACAGTTAATGAATTTCTGGGGAAACTGACCACTGTATGAAATACTGTTTATTTAAGCAATTTACAGGGTGGGATGGTGCATGGAATACAGTTTATTTAAAGAATTTGTTAGGAAATCGATCGCAGCATGGAATATTTAAACAATTGCAGCACTTAAACATTCTGATCGCACTTTGGAAACGCTGAGTAAGTTTAGTTTATATCTGCTGCCAGCATCAGGGAGGTTAATGCTCTTATTTTCCTCACTTTTAGAAGCATACTGGTGTATAAGCACTAACACAAAAATCAGAACAGTTACATATCTCAAAGTTCATGACATATTTTGAAACCCATTGTCACTTTCTGCAAAAGGGCAAATTACTTGAATCTCAGTGGCAAACTACTTTTTACACATCAAGAAACATACAGCAGTCACGTTGCACTGACAGTTAAACTCTGAAAAAGTGGTCTACTGGTCATGAATGGAATGGAGCCGCCATTTGGCATTTCCAGTGCATGTCTCTATCATAAAGGCACCGCAACAAAGGTCAAAAGCGCCCAATGTTGTGGGGCCATGTGGCCATAACCACAAGGAAGTTTAATTCGTGTAATATGCAAGTCTTCCGTCACAGTGCCACACACTCCAAAAGGGGGCTCTCCCCATTGGCACCATCCAGCCACAGCAATGTTTGCATAGCCAGTAAACCACTGTCCAGGGCCCCCATGCCCCAGTCACAATGGCCACATATTCCTTGGCATGCATGTGGAGGTTCCAGCTCAGTCACCAACAGAGCGATTTCTGCAGGCGTAGGGGGCTACTACCATGCTGGTACTGGAAGACACACCCCATCCACATTGGAATGGCTATCGTTCTGGGCTTTGGGCATAGTACATGTCCAAGAAAGGAATGATGCAAAGAGAGAAAGGTGAAATAGGCGGAATATATGCCATATTGGACAACCTTCCCTTATGATCTGCACTTATATAAAATTTTGAGAAGAGATAGCAAGTCAATCGCAACAATAGGGACCGTTAAGAATGAAAAACTGTAGAATAGCAGAATGGAAGTAAACGAGTGTCCAAAATCAGAAACCAGATCCAAGCACAATGGACATCAAGAAGACAATTCAATGGAAAGCCACAAGGGAAAAAAAGAATAGTAGAAGGATAGACTTGCAGCATGGAGAGGAAATTAGCACTGCTGCAGCTGAAGCACCACGGAAGTCAAGCACACGCACACACAAAAGAGATGTGAGCCCCCCTGGGGGTTATGTTACATGGCCATATCAGTGAACCATCCAGACTGCTGCCCCTCTTCAGAAACTATAGTTTATAGCAGCATGCATGTAAGAAGACAGCAGCATGGTGTGTTCTGCACCAAGAGATGGAGAATACTTTGCATTGGCACCAATGTGCTCCCTGCCTCTGTCTCACATCTCATGCTCCAGCTATTTCCTACCCTGGTAAATGGCAATGCTGAGGTCGTCTTCATTGCTACAGTGGGCCACTATTTCCATGTCTGACTCCCTCCCTATCAGAATTTATATTCTGTTGTTTCTTAATGGGTTCGCTTTATGTGATTTGCACTGAACACTGTGGTGTTCTAAGCTACCTCACCATACCTAACATCAAAATCAATGATAAATGTGCTTTGTGTACACTGAAGCATATGCTATACGCAGACACAACAGAATGACGCAACTGGCTGGATGACATGTGGTATATTGATCCTTTGCAACGTACATCACCCCATCTTATGCGCACACCACTGTAGTCAGTCTAGCCTCTGCACAGACACCCTTGTCTGATAGTTGCACCTACGGTACAGCTATCTGTATTGTTGTGGCATGTGAGCCCTGACACCTCAGCAATGCCCGTGGTTCATAGGGGTTCTGGAATATATTTTAGCGTAACAACTTGCTACATTGAGACACTTTTCATATGATGCCATATTTTGGTTTTGTGTACCCTTAATGAAGTGTGATGCTACCTTTAATGAGGACGGAGGATAAACATTTGTCTGACAGCAGTGTCATTCTGGAACATCTTGCACACAGTGAAAGTTTTCTGCTGCAAAATGTGATGAAAACCAAATGTGGTCAGTTCAGGAAAATGAAGGAATGATGAAATGTTGCCAACCATAGTGTTTTACAGATTTTTATGTTGCAGTTGCTATGGCAGAAGCAGCATTGTAGAGGATGAAAATGACACTGCACCTGAACATATACTAGTTTTGGATTGCACAATGGAAATTATAGTTTTACAACAGATATTGGCATTGATTGCTGCACATCATTTCAGAAGGTCTGTCAGCAATATACACTACCCATTTGAAAATATCATCCAGAGGAGTTTTTTAATGGTCAGAACCAGTCAGGTTTCTGTATCTGTCGATTTGTTCCAACATTCAGGGTATCCCTTTCAAAAATTCACATTTCAAAGGTCCATAAAAAAAAAAACATTAGACATGATAACGAAATTTGCAGCATCTGATAGAGCATCTCAAAGAGTTCAATTTTCTTGTCAGATGTGCCAACTATTGTCATCAGAGTGGAACATTATCACATGAAGGTGTTACCAGAAGTCTCCACAGCAGTGCACACAAACAGTAGTGTGGTTTGCAGAAACAAAATCACCAATTACTGTGCAAAGAATTTACTCCAGGTTGTAGTGATGTGATTCACCTGATGGGGAAACAATTAAGAAATGGTCTCACAACATTCTGGCAACTGGAAGTGTTCTAAAAGATTCTGACAGTGCACACCATAGTGTTTTGGAAGAGATATTGGAGGATATCAGACAGGCATGGCTCAGAAGCACATGTAAGTCAGTTTGGCAACTTAATGTACCCCGACCAACATTGCATCATGTAGTACATCAGCATCTGCATTTGCACGCTTACAAAATGCAAATTCTGCAACATCTGATGCTGAACAACAAATCATGCTGACAAAAATTTGCTACAGATATGCAGCACTATATTGACATCCATACAAGCTTCCTGAAAATATTCTTCAGATGAGGCAACCTTTCATGTAACATGAAAGTTTAATCAGCATAATGTTTGGATTTTGTGCTCACAACATCCACATGCTATCGTAGAACATCTTGACAGCCCTAAACTGAATGTTTGACGTGGGCTGAAGCACAACTGGATTGCTGTACTGTTCTTTACAGCAAACACAGTGAATGAGTTAGTGTATCTGGCCATTTTGGAAGAGTTTGTATGCTTTCAATAAGATGGAGCTCTGCCACATTAGTCGATGGCTGTTCCCAAGTTCCTGGATACAAAATTTCCCAATCATTGGACCAGATGCAGAGGACGCAGTGCCTGGGCATCATGTTACCCCACTGGATTTCTTCTTGTGGGGATTTGTGAAGGACCGCATTATATAATCAAAGAAGATGTGTGTGTGCATGAAATCTTATGGGACTTAACTGCTAAGGTCATCAGTCCCTAAGCGTACACACTACTTAACCTAAATTATCCTATGGACAAACACACACACCCATGCCCAAGGGAGGACTCGAACCTCCGCAGAGATCAGTGATCAAAGTAGATAATATTCCTATGTTAGTACCAGTGATGTGATTGCAACAGACAGAGGGCATGCTACGAAGGACATGGCAAGAAACTGGATACATACTCGATATTCTTTGAGCTACAAATATTCCCATGTAGTCATGTACTGAAGATTATTAAATAAATTCTCTGAGATGTTCTACCATATGGTGCAATTCATTATCATACCTACCGTAGTTTTTCTTCTGGGACTTTGAAATGAGGGAGGTTTGAAAGAGTCACCTTGTATTATATAACATTTATGCCCTGTCCCCTGTCACAATGCTATTCAAAAATTCATTGCTATCTTCACAGACCTCTCTTGAAAACAGAAATCCACTGCCCCCATTCATTGATTTCTGAGGTCTTTTTTTTGTGAAAAATGTAACAGAGTTGTCATGATAAGTCATTGATTCTCCTTTATCTTCCATTACACAGAATGGACCAATTTGTCTGTCATCACAAACAGCTGCCCGCTGGATTTGGATTCTAGTACACTGCTCTATCTTTAACTAGAACTGTCAACTACTGTCCATACTACTGACACACTCAATATCTGTTCACCACACACTTGACAAATGTGACTGGCTGACAAGATTCCATACATTCAGAATCTGTTTGGCAGACTGCTCTTAAGATACACTATGTATATTGACATTCTTGAACAATTACTGAAACCCATATCAAGTGCCTTTGTTTACATCCAGTAGTGACATCACTGTCATATTGTTGTTTCCCACTAGTCCACATACTATTGCAATTGGAATGAAGACGAGTTATAAGCCGCAAATGGAACTTACTCTCTGGATAGCTTTGTAACAGCAGCAGTAGTACTCCCAAAACATGTAATTACTTGTGATAATGTAAGAAAAATAAACTGAATTCAGCATGAAGGATCTGAAACAGTAAAACTATTTATTATTAATCTTATAAGTTGAAGTAACTCAAAGTATACGAACAGTACAACTGAGGTGAAAGTGATTTCTATCAATGTGCTGACTCAGCTTCAAATCCAGAGCGTATTTTACATCCTTAATATTTTAGTAAAGGCAAGTCTGCTGAGAACCAAAATTACTTCGCATAACTCAAATCAACCAAGGTTAAGTTACATATCTTTTTAGATGGTGACTGGTGAAATAATGACAAATCTGGAAACATCTGTGAGAGATATTCAGAGCTGAGATGTTAAAAAGACGACGCCTGAGCCACATACACCTCCAATAAACAGTAAAATATAACTGAAGCTTCAAGAGGTAAAATATGTTATCCATTGAGAATCACCAAATCCAGTTTGTATAAGTCATTAGTAATTTCTCTCAGTAAGCAAATGCAGAACTGAAGAACATGACCACTGAGGTGGAAGTTGTTGATATTATTGGCCATTACTTTGTGGTGTTATTGCAGTAACCAAAAGAGCATTTTATTATAACCCCATGACTGTACTGTCTGTTGCATCAATAAGCAGCCAGTTTCGGGTTATTGTTGGCGGCTGCCATATGGAGTTGCGCTGAACAGAGTTCCGCTACCACATTGAGTTGCATGCAGGTAATTATTTTTGTGCCTTGCACCACTTATTTTGCAGTGCTCTGTGACCCTGATGCACATTTTTCAAACTGAGTGACTGTTGCGACTGAAATTAGATAACAATTTAAAAATTTTCAAAATAGCGATGTTTTTATGAAAATAAAATTATTTTTTTATTTGGTATGTTATTCTGAGGAAAGATTTTATTGGTGAAGTCAATGCATACACAGTTCTCTTGAACAAATTTATTAGAAATTTATTTTTCTATGGTACAATTAAAAGAGTAGTATAGCACATAGTCCAGCATCACACTCTTCACAATACACAGGCACTTCTCTTCTTACTTTTTTCTCATGGGCATCCTTTTTGCTGCAACACACTGTATTTTTGGTTTGGGACCTACTTGTTCCCAGTACATATAATGTGTTTCACAAAATGTTGTCCAACCAAATGTGTTGAAGCTGATACCTGAGGAGATCGTCCAACTTTTCTACGCTGTGAGGACGAACTGACATCTACACCGTATTTTTCTAGGAACCTTTAAATGAAATTAATTTAAAAGTCAAGTATCACGAATTTATCACCAACTTTCTTGTACAACAGGTACGAATTCATAGCTGTTACATCTATCAAAATTGTTTCATATAATATTTTCAAAGACATTGCCTTGTGGTTGAATAATTTGTCATGTACTGGTCAGATAAATCAATGCCACCCGTTCAGTCAATGTCTTTCAATATGACTTCAGGTTTCATTTTCACTAGTTATTCCTCAGTTTCCTGTGGCTCGTCATAGTAAACAGTGGAAAGGATGTACACACCTTCCTTATCATTACCATCAATTTCCCCCCTTAACCTTCCTCGTATTTTGCCTCCACCACAGCTGTAGGCATTTATTTCCTGTTATCACAGCAGTTTCAGTACAGTTAATTCTTTTATAAATGAGACAATCAAACAGTTGAGGACCTGTATAAAACCTGACAGTAAACACAGTACATCCCTAGTTAAAATATCCATGAAGCAAATACACTAGAGGATACACACTATATTGTGACTCAAATACAGTGTCTTTGCCAGTGTAAATTATAAAATGACAGGAATACCTGCTATTTGTTTCACACAAGCAAAATGATTTAATACCAAACCGAGCATGTTGCATTAATATATGCTGCTTGATAGACAGCTGCCCTTTCCACAATAAGTGTTTCATCAACAGGTAATTCTCGTTCATGAGCATAACCCTCTTCAATTCTACCTTTCTCTCTCTCTGACAATCAATGACAGGTTTTAATTTATACAATTTAGCAAGAATATCTCAGTCTTTTGAATAAATCTGCTAGTATTAAAATGAAAGAACTTTCAGAGCAGACTAATCAGCCTTCTGGCATAACTTTACAGAAAATTAGTGTTTCACAGACTTCTTTCTTAGAATAATACATTTCAAAGTCCAGTTTTTGAATAATCCTTGGAGGAATAACACTGCAAATAAAGAATACAGTTCTCCATTGTTTGTTTCTAGCCTTTTGTGCACATATAATTGCTTTTTCTATTAATCAGCCTATGATTTTATGAACTGTCCAGCATATTTGTTCGTCTCGCTAGTTACCTTTGTAGCAAGCTATTATGAAAAAAGGTGAAAGTATCAACTGGATTTGGAAAATCTAAAGAAGAAATTTTTATATATATGGTTCCTGTGAAAGGAAATTAACTCCTATGTACAATACCCATTAACAGACCACAACCTTACAGAAGTAGAGTCATAGTCAGCAATCATCACTTCTTTGATGTCCCTTTCATGACTCTATGTCTCTGGGTTACAGTCATTATAGTTAACATCGTCAGTCTTCGCTACTACTCAATAAACTATTGCTAGACCACTCATTATAACTTCCGTTTAATGTCATCATCACTAAACGTCAAAGAAGATGCACACGTATATATGTTTACACTTGTGTGTCTACTGCCGAACAAAATAAATGTTTCACACAACAGAATACGAGTGGCATCTGTCTGAAAACTTTTAAACTAGGTAGGGCAACCCTAGCAGCTGATATAGATATTGAAATACATTTCATAGAGCCCGCCAAATGTGGCCAATGGTGCACCTGAGTACTGTTCACTGAACACGCAGAGCAGTGTGGCCAGGCGGGCTGATTTACATTTGATGAGCATGCACACTGAGACAAAAAGGCTGCCCAACCCCAGTTTGCCATGCACAGTGCCAGTACCGAAATGGGTGCTGAGCTCAGCTCATTGAGTACGGCTGAGGGTTAACATTTATCTTTTGTGGTTTACTGTTCTACTGACAGTTGCATCACTGAAGGTTGAGCACTGGTTAATTTTGATTAGGATGAAAGAAGTAATAAGATGGAAACGTTGATGGAACCACCACAATATTCCTATATGCAGATAACTGGGATTTTGGGGGGAAAAATAATAATAATAATAAAATAAAATGGGGGGGGGGGGGGGGGGGGGAAGAGCATTAGCAGCCAAGAGCATTAGTCTGAAACATATGTATAGCATTTATCAAATGTCTGTTTCCACAGTAGGACTGGGATATCAGACAAGGATATATCAACGTATTGATTCATCTGAATCAGTTACACAATATTTTTAATCAATATTTACCTAGCCTATATATAAGTAACATTGATGTTTTGTTCTAATATAATTGGATAATATTATTTTGTCATCTGACTCATAACAGAGAAAACGTAACTCTGCCATCTTTTTGATACTGAAATAATTACAACATAGGAACTGTACCTACAGTTATTTGCTTTGAAGTTCCTACAGAACTTTTGATTGTTGTCAGTTGCGTGTTTTGGTAACCTCCTCTCACTCGAAAGTAAGGTTGGTAGAAAAGTTTGAAGTGTAAATCTCGAAACATGGAAGATAAAAATAAAAATAAGAATAACAAAATTAAAAAATAGTAACTCAAGACATTGAAAACACTGCTCCAGAATTATCAGGTATTTACGGATTCCCTTCCCTGGACAGTTAGGAGATAATCCATTCGCAATCTGAAGGGAAATATCTCAACCTAGTTCCATCCTGTATTATACAGCTAGGAAATATTTATCAGTTGAAGGGACTTCAGTTCCGGCAGGAAGACTATTTTCAAAAGCTGGTGAAGTGATTTCCAGTCAGAGAAGTAGATTAAGAGCACACCATGCCAACAAATACGATCCATATTTTATTGTTTTTCCTCTCTATTATTTCATATGCTCTAGTATAACTTCTTTTATTTTTCTCTAAGACTTTTCTCTTTTTATATGTAAAATAATTTAGTATCAAATTTGGTTTTCCTTATTTTAATTCATTAAACCCACTCTTCAAAGTTCTAAATAACAATGACATCACAAGTTATAATTTGAATTCCATATCTAAATTTTGGCACTGATGTACCAGAATATGGACATTTTTATATGATTATTCGACAATATTGATTTTTAGTGTGGCAATATTCAATTATATCAAATATCAATACTTATCTTTCGATGTCTCGTCCCTACCCCACAGTTGAGATTCAATTATATCGAATATCGATACTTATCTTTTGATGTCTCATCCCTACCTCACAGTTGAGATTGCTGGCATTACACCACGCTGGCACTCAACTTGAAGGTAGCTAGTTGAAATGATGGTGGAAAAATTTTCCATTGCTATAATTTACTGTAGTTATAAGCTGGATTGATGAGGGCAGCATACAAATCTGATTATAAGACTGTGTTCTATGTTAGATTTCAAACCTGCTAGCAATATCTAAAAGTGTGAAGGTACAAAACAATGTTGCTGGTGATTCATCTGTAGGACAGTAACATTAAATTCAATGGCACATTTGATGATATTATAAGGGGAGTACACTAACTACTACCACCAAGTCCCAGCCTCTCTCTGCTTACAATTCCACTCAACCACAAAAAAGGGGAAAAACAAGGAATTACACTGCACAAATGGTCATGAGAGTCATTCACACAAAGATAATCCTTCATCATTAACTCAAAAATCAGGCATTGGCAAATCACCTCCACCACTTTGCCCAGGGCAATAATGGACGATTCCTTCTCATTAATGACCACAGAATGTTACTGACAGTTGACAAATTAATACAGGACAACATATCACTACTGCACCATCTCATTTGATAATATGAGATTACTGGTCTGTTAACTCACACCAATAAATGCTAATTACAATTATCAGTGCTGTTGTATAACAAGTTGATGATTCTTTTAGATAAAGTAGTAAAATATTATGTTACATTACATAAGGTCAATCTCTCTCAGAAATATTGCCTGTTTCCTGAAATGATAACAAAGACAATTTTTCTCAGGGTATTTAATTAGAATTGTGGTACGTTACATTCACTGTTCAAGCAACATATGCATACAATCAATATTACTATAATGCCACATGGACTGGACCTTATCCAACATCAAAAATCTGATTAATAATTATTTCTGTCTTATCTTTACTCTACAGGAGTGACACATATTTGGCAAAAAAAAGATAGATATTGATTGAGAAAATGGATTTGTCATGTGTAAACAAAGATATTGTATTCAGTCTGTCTCCTGTAAGAACCTAAGCTTTCAAATACATTTTTATAAGTGAATAATCAGTATGATTAGCACTACCACTGTCATAGTGCAAAAGAAGTTGTGCCATACTACATTTACACATGCCTGTCATATCACCAATCTGTGCTGCAGAATTTCATTCTGTTCACAGTTTAACGCAAAGATAGTAAAGCTTCCAGGGAATTAGCAAACCATTAAACCACCTCACACACTGCCAACATGAAGGGACTGATCCTCCCTGTGCTCAGCAATATACATAGTGGTCAATTTGTGCATATAACATTTAGTATACCAGTATACTGAGCCTATAATCACAAAAGCCACTCTTCTGAAACTTTATTTTGAGTTTTCCAATACGTCTTCCACACACAGTAGAAAATTCCCTTCTTCTGTCACTTAATGGAGGCTTATGTTATAAAATACAAGCCATTTACAAGATAACACATTAAAAAGTTTTTAACAGATCATTCTCCAATTCTGAATCTGCTCACAGCTCCAGCCAACTCCTCTTCATAGTTCTGGTTCCATCGCACATCTGTACCACTCAATGAACCAACAGAATACCTGTTACAGAGAAAATAGAAAATAACATTGTGGTTACATTTACGAACTTTATATCCACAAAATGCAAATGTAATATGTAACCACTCACCATAAATTGGGGGTGTTTAGCGGTAGACAGGCGCATAAACAGGAATTGGAACATGGTAGCTTAGCTTCCAAAAGACAGAGTGTGTGTGTGTGTGTGTGTGTGTGTGTGTTTACTGCTTGTAAACTAAATACAAAGTTCTAGTTCTTGTTTATGTGCCTATCCACAACTCAGTACCTTAACTTCATGGTACTGGTTATCTTCATAATATTTCACATACATTATTTAACTTTCTCGAAGTTGAGGATTTTTAGTTCAATGAAATAACTATATTACTCCTCCAGCTAACTAAATGGTGTGGATACTCTCAAAGACACAATGTTTCCCATCTGAGATACAATAAAAGCTGTCAAGTCCGACCCACGCAGATTTAAAGAAAATGAAATTTGTGGCACATGGAGAAAATGAAATAATTAACGAACTGCACAGATTTATGGGATGTGTCTGACAACATGCTAAAATAAGTGCAGTGTAAATAGTGAAAGCTATCAGTCTTATGAATACTTATTACCTTATTGGTATGTTCTTCTTTTAGTTATACTTATTTGGGGCTTTTAACATAAGCATGACTATCCAATATTACAACAACAACTGCACTTTGAAAATTAGCTCTTATAACAGAGCCACTATAAAAAATTCAGAGCCTTTTATTAAAATATCTCACCGTTGATCAGTCAGTCTTCTGTCTGGATAACCACCAGTGTGTGATCTATGATGCAGGTTAGTACGGTCTGAGCCATGTGAATGCCTGTGCACTTCCTGTGAAAGGACTGGTGAGTATGGAGGAGGTGGACCACAATCATCCATCAATGGTGGAGCACGAGGCAGTAAATGATAAGAACGTCTTTGGTATCGCTGCACTTGTTCCTTTGCTCTTGTCACAGATTGCCTTGCTGCTTCATTACCTATCAGAGAAGTTACACATTTTAATTCTGGTTATGTTCGCTGATGATAATACACACAGTTAGCTCTACAAAAATGTTAAAATTACTGTGTGTAATGTGCACAGTTTCTCACAAATTACTAAAAATGATTTGCCGAACACATAATAAATTGAGCCAATAAAAACTATTAACTGAACAAAACGAACTGAGTGAACAAAGTAAACAACATTTGAGAAAGAAAGAAACAAATAGAAACAACTAGACTTCTTTTATTGTTTATTTATGTTCCTGTCACATTTGCAGACTAATTTTTAATGCTGACTAGTTTCAAACATTTGTAGTCATTTTCAAATCATTACCTGCATCTCTATAATGTTTGACTGTAACAATTCCAATGAAACATTCAAAAGACTTGGTCATACATCAGGTCAACATAACAAATGTGGTTTGACTGTGGCATAATTCCAATGGCACATTCAAAAGACTTGTTCATACTCCAGGGCAACATAACAACTGTGATGGAAACCTAAATACATAATAAATATATTGAGTTGCTGCTCCTTATACCAATGCAATGATGGAATGGCACAAACTTGACTTCTGTTCATAGTAACAGTTTATAACTAATAATACTCAGAAAAAGTACATCACACTATGAATCAAGGAAAAAGAAATTAATTTCAAGTCACAAGTGGAGATATACTCTATAAAACATTACAAAAATACAAAAAAAATTCAATGTGATGCCTGCTGCTCATTAACACCTCTCCGTTCCCTCTCTCCTTGTGCTACAGATCAATAATGGCATAATCATACTCAGACTGCTTTCAGTATTAAAAATATGAGGCTGACCATATTCACTCACTATACTGGTCTCTAATTTAAACATCACTGACAAACTGCTACATAACCTAATGTATAAATCAAGTTATCATTACAGCCTTTTCTGTGAGAAGTTGAAGCATGCAACAGTGAGGTTGACTTTGATCTAAGGGGATCATCTCACCATTTATATGAAATTAATTACTTAAACCACAGAAAACCAAAAGCAGGCTTGATAAATAAACTCATTGTGAACAAACTACAGATAATTGCTGTGTTGGTTATGCAGTGCTCCTGTTGTCATTTTATATGAAAAAGAGTTCAGTGTGTCCCATGACTGGAATGTTGTCAGACTTCATTTTAGGCACTGACTTGACAATCAGCCACAGAGGAGTCAAGTCACCTAATATCAGTGAATTTGAATGTGACCAGATTGTCGATACTTGGCACAAGGGGCACTCTCACTTCAATGTTGTGCAGCCACTAGAATTTTTATGTGTCAAGTGTGTAGCACGATTACCTTGGTTTGGGTAAAACATCTCTGCTAAAGTCAACTGCCACAAACAATGTGCTAATGATAGGTCGCTGATGACAGTTACAGAGCGTAACAGCAGACTGACAAGCCACAGTGTAGCAAATCACTATTGCAGCAGGTGGTGGAGATATTCTCTTGTGGATGTTGCATGCAAGGGATGAATTGGGGCCCCTTATGTGCCTCTCATTGGAAAGTGGTGCAGGAATCTACTGTCTGAACAAGTGCATCTGTTTGTTTACTTAAAGCACCCTGCAGTCAACCTGTAATTACAGACAAATGATGCACCACATTATTATTCCTGAATTTTGACAGGATGATTTGAGGAAAACTCCTCAGGTATGGAAGTGGTTATGTGCTGACAAGAAGTGCAAAATGGTTAAGCAGGAATGGCTGGAGGACAAGTGTAAGGATTTAGCAGCACATTTCACTACAGGAAAGATAAAGACCACCAACAGGAAAATTAAAGAGGCCTTTGGAGACAAGAGAAGCAGCTGTAGGAGTACCAAGAGCTCAGATGTAAAACCAGTCCTAAGCAAACAAGGGAAAGCTGGAAGGTGGAAGGAAATATGTAGAGCGATTATGCTAGGGCAATGAACTTGAAGATAGTATTATAGAGTGGGAAGAGGAAGTAGATAAAGATATGATGGATACTCCGAGATGAATTTGACAGAGCACTAAAAGACCTCAGTCAAAACAGCCTCTGGAGTAGATAACATTCCATCTGAACTACTGATATCTTTGCGAGAGCCAGTCATGACAAAACTATTCCATCTGGTGCGCAAGATGTATGAAACAGACTTCAGAAAGAATGTAACAATTCCAATTCCAAAGAAAGCAGTTGTTCATAGGAGTGAAAGTAACCGAACTATCAGTTTAATAAATCATGGTTGCAAAATACTAACATGGATTCTTCACAGAAGAATGGAAAAACTAGTAGAAGCTGTCCTTGGGGAAAATCAGTTTGGATTCCAGAGAAATGTAGGAACACTTGAGGCAATACTGGCACTACGACTTATCTTAGAAGACAGATTAAGGAAAGGCAAACCTATATTTATAGCATCTGTGAACTTAGAAGCTTTTGACGATTGTTGACTGAAATACACTCTTTGAAATTCTGAATGTAGCAGGAGTAAAATTCAGGGAGTGAAAGGCTATTTAAAACTAGTACAGAAATCAGCCAACAGTAATAATAACTGAGGGGCATGAAAGGGAAGCAGTGTTTGAAAAGGGAGTGAGACATGGTTATAGCCTATCCTCGATCTTATTCAATCTGTACATCAAGCAAGCAGTAAAGAAAGCCAAAGAAAAATTTGGAGCAGGAATTAAAGTTCTGGACGAAGAAATAAAAACTTTTAGGTTTACCAATGATACTGTAATTCTGTCAGAGACAGCAAAGGACTTGGAATAGCAGGTGAATAGAATGGACAGTCTTGAAAGGAAGATGAACATGAATGAAAGAAAAACAACGATGATGGAACGTAGTTGAATTAGATCAGGTGATGCTGTGGGAATTAGATTAAGAAACAAGAAACTTAACATAGTTGATGAGTTTTGCAATTTGGATAGCAAAATAACTGATCATGGCTGAAGTAGAGAGGATATAAAATGTAGACTGACTGCGACAAGAAAAGTGTGACGAGGGATTTGTTAGCACTGAATATAGATGTCAGTGTTAGGAAGTCTTTTCTGAAAATATTTGTATGGAGTGTAGCCATGTATAGAAGTGAAATATGGACAATGAACAGTTTAAACAAGAAGAGAATAGAAGCTTTTGAAATGTGATGCTACAGAAGAGTGCTGAAGATTAGATGGATAGATCATGTAACTAATGATGAGGTACTGAACAGGATTTGGGAAAAATGCCATCTGTGGCACAACCTGACTAGAAGAAGGGAGTGGTTGATAGGACACATTCTGAGACATCAAGGGATCACCACTTTAATAGTGAAGGGAAAGCAGGGGTGGAGGGGGGTGTGCGGAATCATAGAGGAAGTCCAAGAGATGACTACAGTATCCAAATTCAGAAGGATATAAGTTGCAGTAGTTATTTGAAGCTGAAGAGGCTTGCACAAGATAGAGTAGCATGGAAAGTAGCATCACACCAGTCTTCAAACTGAAAACTGCAACTGTTGTGCCTCACCGATCATTCAAAGTGCCGCCGCGCAATTACGCGCGTCCTCTACATGCGGCGCTGTCTGCCAGCCATGCAGCAGCTGCGCCACCTAAGCGGCCAGCCAGCCAGCGGCCACTATACTTGGATTCAGTGCTCATTCGAATGTTACCGTGTTAACATGTCTTGCTTATCAACTTGCTCTGTGACTTATATGTGTTGTGTCATTTGAAATATATTTGTTCAACTTGACATTATAACAGCAACAAGTCCTACTACTCCTATCATCCTATCTCAAACATACTGAGCACATATGGAATGCCACTGAGTGTGGTGTGTGCATCTTGGATTTAGTTTCAAATCATCTCTGTTAGTTGTGGATGGAAGTAGAAAACTTATGGATCACAATGACTTCGTAATACTTTCAGCGTATTGTGCAGTACATTCCATACCATGTAATTCCCATCATTAGCGCCAAAGGATCTGCCATATGTTGCTAAGAAGATGCCTTTGATTCGACTGCCTGTATACATAGTACACAAGAATCTCACACACCGTGGCACTTTGTCGTCTGCTGAAAAGCCCGCATTCAGATTTATACAATACTTGCACCAAGAAGGAAAAGGAACACAAAGTATTCACATGTGACACACTGTGTCACTAGGAGATTTGAATTTTTTGAACAGCTTCTATGACAACACACATTATTTCAAAGCAGTTAACAGAATTCACACATGACAAAGTGTGTCATTAGAATTTCAAGGCAATTCATGGAATTGAAAATCTGCCTGTGAGAAATTGCATCTGCCTTTCCCAAATTTTGTCGAAATAGTGCCCAAGAGCAAACAGTAGATTGCTATCGGAGTTTTGGTGGTTCATACACTGTCAGAACCGAACTATGGTTTGGAAGTATTTTTCTGTATATTCTGATACAGTTTTCAGTATGACATTGCAAAAATCTTTTATATTATACAACATATAAACAGTTAAATAGTTCAAACACACACATACACAATATCTTTTATTCCTTCAGCTTTCAAAACAAAACATTCTTCTGTGATCAGTATGTCTGGACATCATTTACTTCCCCAGGAATCAAATAAGGAGTCCTCAATCTGCTTTACCCTAAGAGCCAATAAGAAACAAATGTCAAATGGCACACAACCACAGGAATGATAAGAGTAGCACACACACTGCAAACAGGGAGTTCCAAGCAATAAAGAGGTGCACTGAACAGAGCTGAAAAATTCTTTATTTTTCTAATGTACAGTTTGTATTACAACTAATGAAATAGAAATCTGTGCACATACCATTAAATAACTGTACTGTAATTGGTGTGCATCACCATACGTATTAACATGACAAGGTTATTAAATATGGTGCACAAAATTAGAATAGGCAAGAACTGGAAAGGAAACAGGTTGTGTCTATTATGGCACACACTTTCAAGAGTTTAAAGGAGAAACGGAAAACATAAATCACGATGGTCACATGAGGACTGAATCCCACTTAGCCCTCGAGCAGGCACACCATTTTTCATAACACGAGCGGACATGTGGCACACTTTGAACACATGTAAAGAATAGCTGTCTTTATGTTACCAAGGTAAACGTGTAAGAACAAAATTAGAGTTTAATCTTAGTTTAATGAAACAATGATAAAATAAACTGGCATTATATGAGCTAAATCACTGTTTAATTAAACAATAATAAAATAAACCTTTCATTGTATGACTCTGTTGTCGCCATGTTACCCCACAATAAGGACCCTTTCGAAACATTAAACAGCGCAGTTGCATCGGATTCCTACCATTCGCTTATTTTATTACTAATTATCTCATAGATATCTCCCTCATTGTGGGATTGTGCTACTAGCTCAGAATCTGGGTTATTTTCTTAGACAGATTGTAATTTTTTTCTCACCTAGCTCACTGTTTATTATATATTATTGCTGGTCATCTGGACATACGACAGCACATCTTATTACTGTGTTAGCTGAAGTAATAATTAATGAATATGTATAGGCTCACATTGTAAAACAACAATGGTACAATGTTACTTGTGATTGGCGCACTTTATACACAGGCACATCCGATCAAGGGTTAACTACTGTACCATGTTCCTCTGTCATTGGAGAGTAACAGTTCACGTTTTTCATTCAGGAATTGTCAGGTTACACAAACTTTAAAAGTAATGACAATTTCTGTTTATTTATGTCCCTGTTACTTTATCTCAAATTCAGCTATAAGTCTAAATGTGGTTTCTCCATGCTACTTAAGAAGTATTTACTTACCAGTATATGTGATTTCATGAATATTTTGGTCCTGCACATCTGGAATTTCTGAGGCAACATCACGCTGGGCCTCAAATATTACATGACATTTGTGAGCCAATTCTAAATATGATTCTGACAGCTTCAGCATGCCTTCTTTTATTCTAATAAGCTTGACTGCTTCTTTCTCTTTCATGCACTCCATTGCTGAAATAGAATTATATCACCATGTGAAATGCGCCATGTCTGCATTATGCAATTACAGGCTTAAAACTAAATTTAACATGATACTTTGCTTCTTCCACACATTTATTCTGCAACTTCTGATACTATCAAAAACAATTTTTAGCAAATCAACTATATTAAAACATTGCTAAGAGCCACTACAAGGTGCTTCAAACACTGACTGCTGTGGTGTTTGGACTGGCCCAAAAATCATACCACATATTTACAGATTGTACTGCATACAAATGAAGATTTTCTGGAAGGATATAAACTGAGATGAATAACATGCCGGCACCATCCAAAATAAAACATTGTAAGTGCTGAATGCACAAAATCAACAATATTCTGAAAAAGCTCTAATGTTACTGAATACAAATAATACTGCTAACACATAAGTAACTTCATCTGCACACCAATATTGTTATGGTTAGTATGGCTAGTTGTTGAGCTTTGTCTATACATACACCCACCCACCCACCCACCCACCCACACACACACACACACACACACACACACACACACACACACCTGCATGGGAATGGTTTTTGTTTACTGTGTTTATTTTTGTTTGGCTCGTACAAATAAGATAGCTGCACTTTCAAAAACAGATAAATAACATCTCGTATCAGTTGTAGCAAACATCAAAAGAGGCAGAAACTACTCAAATTTCTGAAATCTACCATCTTACATCAGTTGCTTCCTGGCTCACACAACACACATCTATCCAGCAATAAACTATCTCCAGAAGCTGTTTAGAATGTCTGTTAGAATGACTTGCTGTGAATGTGCTACCATGATGCTGCTATGTGGATGTACACAATAATGGACAAGCTTCATCTTTAACAAATGTCTAGAGAAATGAACTGTATGGTGAAAGATTTAGTGAAGAGTATGACGTAAGAAAAACTGTACATACAATTCGGTGCTGCATGAACACAATTTAAAATCCCTCATGTATTCCTGTGTAAAGGGGAAAAAAGCTCATTTCGACTATATAACACAATCAATGCAATTGCTACTGCATTCAGGTAACAACAAGTTTCCTAACAAGTTCAGAAATCACACAAGAGCCATTCAATAAGAAATGCAACACTTTTTTTCTTTCTGAAAGCAGATTGGTTGTATTTCAAAGTTCCACAACACCATATTACTCGCCACTCTTTTGGCTAATTTTTCAACATAATCTCTGTTCAATGTGACAGTCTTACACCACCTTACGGGGAGGACTTGTATGCTCACATGGCACCACTCTACTGGTCAATGTCAGAGCCATCATCTTGCTGCATCAATAACCTCCCCATCATTGATGTACAGCTTCCCATGGAGTGCATCCTTCATTGGGCCAAACAGACAGAAGTCGGAAGGAGGAAGATCCAGGCTGTATATTAAATGAGAAAGAACAGTGTAATGAAGTTTTTTGAGCTCCCCTTAGGTGACCGGAGTTGTGTGAGGCCTTGCATTGTCATGGAAAATGAGGAGTTCATTTGCATTTATTGGCTAATGAAAACGCTGAAGTCGTTTCTTCAATTTCCTGGGTGTAGCACAATACACTTCAGAGTTGATTGTTGCACCACGGGGAAAAACATCAAATGGAATAACCCCTTCTGAGAACAGAAGACCATCAATGTGACCTTATACTGGCTGAGGGTGTGGCTTCAAAATTTTTCTTTAGAGGAGAGGTGACATGGCACCACTTCAGGGATTGCTGTTTGTTTACAGTTTGTAGTGATAAACCCTTTTCATCATCTGTGAAGATGTTTGAAATACAATTGGCATTATCATCCTTGTAACATGCAAGCAATTCTGCACAGATGGTTCTTCGTTGCTCTTTACAGTTTTCTCCTAGGCAGTGCGGAACCTAGCGAACATACAGCTTTGATTACCCCAACCGATGGGTAAGTATGTAAGCAATGGCAAAGGAGACGTCCAGTTGAGCAGCAAGGTGTTTGACTGTGATTTGTCAATCACATCACAAGTGTGTATCCGCACATCATATGAGTGTGTCCGCACATTCAAACATTGCAGGAGTCACAGCTGTGTGCAGCTCGCCAACAAACAGAAGATCAGACAGGTCTGCACAACCTCCTTGCAGTGATGACAGATGCTACACCCACGAACTCAGTATGCTTTTGTTCACTGCCAGGTTTCCATAGACATACTGCAAGGGCCTATGAATATCAGCCATGTTCTGGTTCTCTGCCAAAAGAAACTCAATGACAGCTCTCTGCTTGGAATGCACCTCTGTTACAGATGCCATTCATCAGAAAAAATTACTCCTTCCATAAAATCACCTTTCTCCATTTACGGCTATAATTCTATACTGAACTCAGGCCTTTTCACATTGTCTAATGCTGTAAGCACCTGTAATAGTGGCATCTTGTAGGACTTAATCAGGGTGTATACGTGGACAAGAAACAAAATTTCCCAGATTTTTCCCGGATCTCCCGGTTAAAAACACGCTTTTACCCACTTGAAAATACACTTCTTCCAAGGTGAAAATACACTTTTTCCATAATAAGTGACAGAGTACTTTCCCTTGGAGTTGTAAAAACATCAATGCTTTGAATGGTAATGGTTTTATACACTAGCGAGAACGCCCTGGAACTTTAGAAAACGAAACTCAGGGGAGGTATGGGGGCGGGGGGAGGGGAAGTCAGGGAAGAGAAACGCATTTTGGTAAGATTTTTGATGTGCAGCAACATGTACGCTGCATACTTTCATATTCAAGTATAAATCTGAATTCCACCAAACACAGCATGTTAGTTTTCAAAGCATTGAAACAGAGATCTCAATGCGCTATCGTAAGTCAATCATAGCTCATGACACATGATCTCATCAGCTAATCACAGCAGATATTCAGAGCATAGGACACGTGATTTAGTCAGCCAATAGCATCACTGTTAAGTAGCATGAACGCACAAATAGGAAAAGTTAATGATTTAAATTAATGTACATGGTATTACTACAAGAAAAGCTCAGTTTTCACATATAATGCTGGTCTTGAAGATTAATATGCCACAAGAAAAGTTAAGCTTTCATGTGTAACATTGGTCTTTTTAGCGTGTTTTACACTTTAAGATACAATACACAAATGTGCAGCAAAATTTAAACAATGACACTAATGTCTGGTCTTCTGGGCTCGAGATTATTCTAAGTGGCTAGTCATGAAAGTTTTAAGTTTTAAATGAGAGTCAAACGCACAATGATTTTAGAAATTCATTGCACATTCCCACATGTAAAATAGTTCATACTGCGTAAAAGAAAATTTCTTTTGAAAATAACACTTTTCGAAGAACCATTCACAATATTTTCTCGCGGCCTCTTAGACATGGGTTCATTTCAGCAGCTGCCAAAGAGTACCAGAAAACAGGTATTACTGCATGTAGGCAGCTACAATGACGTAGGAAGCCCATATGTTCATACACATTAAGGCATCTTACATGATATCATAAAATAAAAAGGCAGTATTGTATTGTCTCATGTTTGATTCTATATTGTGGCATAATGCTATACATGCCAGAAGATGAAAATGTGCACTTGAAATTCAGTGAACAGTTGAAACTAGCCAATATTGTGGAATGAAACACTTTATTTCTTATAAATTGACTGCATCTGTGGAAAAGATTAACAAAAGCCACATTTCTTTAGCAGACCGACAAAAATAACTCCATTGTTGTGCAAGGTGATTAATGCTTGCCTGCAAAGTCGTGCAAATAAAATTAAATCAGAAAACCGGAACTAATAACAGTCTTCAGTAATTATGTGAATGTATTTTAATTCACTTGATAGCTCCCAGCCCCAGAAAACTGTTTTGGTTCCATTTGACTTGTGAACTGTAAACAGAGAGGAAATAGGAGATAAGGAAACAGCGAAATCTGTAAAAGTAAACACGGGTGACTATCCCCGTCCCCACTAAATACAGACCGTTCTGCATATGTGTGAATCTGGCAGCTTGGGCGCACCATAAAAATTTTTCTATGTAGCATGACTGCTTCTTGCTACTGCTACAGCCAGACTTCACCTGTGCATGCACTCGCTGGCAACTGCTCGAAACAAACTTAATGTAAACAGTTGTGATGTCATGCTCATCGGAAGCAGTTTGCTGCTACGAAGTACTCTATAGTCTTTGCCCTAAAGCCCCTGACACTTTTGCTGTTCATCAGTTCTTACCAGTCAAAATTACAGATTTAACTAAAGACTAAAACAATGAAAAATTCCTGGAATTCTAGAAAATTCCCAGATTTTTCCTGGGTTTCTTCCAGATAAAAAATTCCCAGGATTTTCCTGGATTTCCCAGTTGTCCCGGAGCGTATACACCCTGTTAATGCATGACTGTTCATGAAACTCCCTTCACACTCTATTCAGGATGGAATAATGACAATATTATGAAAAGGATGGATTGCTACTCATCATGTAGCAGAGATATTGAGTCACAGACAGGCACAATGAAGAGACTACTAAACACGTCAGCTTTCAGCCAGAAGGCATTCATCTGAAATACACACACACACACACACACACACACACACACACACACACACATATTAACACAAATGCAGCTCATACACGCATGATCACTGTCTCTGGCTGCCAATGCCAGACCACACTCTCATTTCTGTCACACTCACTTCCCTGCCTTCTTTAACTGCTGACATCTAAGGGTTTCCATCTCTCTACATTACTTCCAGTGATTGAGTATCAAGTAGCAGATGAAATGTCAATTGTCACTAAACACCACAAGCTGCATCAAGACACATAAAAATTTCATTTAAACAATAAAGCCAGGTTCACACATACATCTAACGTGGCACCACAGCTTGTGGTTTGCTGTAGTGGCATCGTGAGCTACTGTTCCCACAGGAGGCCACAAATTCTAGGTGATTGCACAGCTTTGAATATGGTATCAACTGAAACCAGATGGGCAGGTATAAAAGTTATAGTGCAGGTTATGGCGATAGAGCTGTGATAAGAGTTGAATACAAGGAAGACGAAACGCAAATGCTGGATGTGAAAAGAGTTTCTGCATAGGGATAAATCAAGTGAAACAAACATATTTGTAAAATAAATAAAACTCAGAGGCAAAAATGCTCTCTGCAATGGCAAACTAACCAACAGCTGGTATATAAATATCATTTACAGACATGTCACTCTTCCAAGATTTGAGAATCTTATTGTTTTCATTGATATAGGCATTTAGAATAAATAATTTTTAGTTTTACAGCTGCCAAGTCACACTCTGGAGCTATTTCCTGCATATAATCCACAATTTATACAATGCCTGGTCTCACAAATTATGAAATTTATATGACTTACTTTTTTGGTTACATATATTAACTTTATTTATTTATCCCTTTGTGGGATATGTCAATGATTTCCAAATATTGTACACACACACACACACACACACACATATTGCTGAAGAAAATCAAACACAGGTTGCTGTCCTTGTATTTCTAGAAGATGCAAAAGTGTACCTGCTAGCCATTGTTTTCATTTTCTTCAGAAATAAAATAAAAACGAACTGAAATCAAATGGAGTACAGCAGCAATTACTGCACAATAACTGTGACAGAATGCTCATGTTTCACAATATTGTGGCCAGGGAGCAGTGGTGGTAGGAAAGTGGTGCAACAAAGTACAACCAAGACGAAATTTTTGTGGCGTGACAAAAGTTGCATCTTTTAAGTTGTGCCACAAAAACCGGGAGTTCACACATCCAACTGCAGTACGCCATTAGCTGTGCCAACACTTTCGTTGCATTTGTGAACCCGCCTTAACACAATACATCATGCAAAAATGGCAGTTTTCAATGACATAGTGCAAAATGTCAAAAAATATGTTCAATTCAGTACGTATATAATGTTAGGATACCAAACAATTTGGTTAGTAGAAAACAAAACTTAACCACATTATGTGTACTGTTGTACACTTCATGCTGGATAATAATTTGCTACGGTCAACACATTTTTGTCAAATCATTTTATTTAAAAAATAAACCCTTTCAACCTATGATGGAATGTAACTGTGATCTAGAATCTAAAATTGCCATCTTTTGTATAAATGAGCTGGTCGGTTTCGTGATGTATCCTGTCATAGGTGACACAAAAAAGTATACCCAAGAGAATTGATGGTAAGCCATGGTACACAAGAATTCTGTCATGAATATAAAACTCAGCACTGCAGATTTCAGGAGGGACATCTTATGGATTCAATCAAAGTGTTTGAAGTTTTCTGACAACATGTGATAAAGATGCCCAAACTTTCCATCACTTTTATTTGGGGTCATCCATCTTCTGACTGGTTTGATACGGCCCACCACAAGTTCCTCTCCTGTGTCAACTGCTTCACCTAAAGAGTAGTAACCTTATCCTATGTCCTCAATTATTTGCTGGATATATTCTAATGTCTGTCTTCCGTTACAGTTTTTAGTGTCTACAGCTCCCTGTAGAAGTATGGAGTTTATTACCTTATGTCTTAACGCATGACCAATCATCCTGTCCCTTCTTCTTCTCAATGTTTTCCACATTTTTCTCCTCACCGGTTCTGTGGAGAACCTTCTCATGTCTTATCAGTCCACTTAATTTTCAGTATCCTTCTATACCACCATATCTCAAATGCTTCAATTCTCTTCTTTTCTGGTTTTCATACAGTCCACGATTCAGTCCCATACAATGCTGTGCTCCAGTTATACAACCTCAGAAATGTATTCCTCAAATTAAGGCCGATGTTTGATACTCATAGGCTTGTTTTGGACAGGAATGTTTTCTTTGTCTGTGCTAATCTGCTTATTATGTCATCCTTGCTAAATCCATCATGTGTCACTTTGCTTTCAAGACAGCAAAAGTCCTTCACTTTGTCTACTTCATGGCTCCCAATTTTGTTGATAAGGTTCTCCACTAATCTACATCTACATCCAAACTCTGTGAATCACATTGAACTGTATGGCAGAGGGTATGCCCCACTGTACTGGTTATTAGAACTTTTTCCATTCCATTCATGTGAGGAATGCAGGAAAAATGATTATTTAAATGCCTCTGTGTGTGCTGTAATTAATCGAATCTTACCTTCATGATCCCTATGGAAGTGATGTGTAAGGGGTGGTTGTATGTTGCTAGTCATCGCTTAAAGCCAATTCTTGAAACTTGTAGACTTTCTCAGAGTAGGCTCTGTCTATATTGAAGAGTCTGCCAGTTCAGTTCTTTCAACATTCAGTGAAACTTCCCAGTGGGTCAAACAAACTTGAAACCATTTGTGCTGCCCTTCTCTGTACACATTCAATATCTCCTGCCAGTCCTATTTGGTACGGGTCCCACACAGGTCATATGAATGACTTGTAAGCAATCTCCTTTGTATACTGATTACTTTTTCCTAGTATTCTATGAATAAACCAAGGTCTGCTACCTGCTTTACTTACAATTGAGCCTACATAATCATCCTACTTCATGTCTCTACTAATGTTACACCCAAGTATTTGCATGAGTTTATAAATACCAACTGAATTCATATTCATAGATTACTTTGTTATTTTTGTGAAGTGCACAGTGTTACTTTTTTGACATGTAAAGCAAGTTGCCAATGTTGTGCACCACTTATCAAGATCTGACTGAACATTTGTACAGCTTCATTCAGACTGTATTTCACTGTATATAACTTTACCATCTGCAAAACAACTGAGGTTATTATTAATTTTGTCCACAAGGTCATTAATATACAACATGAACAGCAAGGGACCCAACACGCTTCCCTCAGTACACTCAAAGTTACTAGATTGAGGTTTCTTGGTAGGGTGGACACAGCGTGTTATGTTGGATGGAGTCATCGGCACCTTGGTAGAGAGCACACAGCATGTTATGTTGGATGGAGTCATCGGCACCTGCGAAAACTCTGTTCCATTCTATGCGGTTCTGTGCTCCTCTGCACCGTGCATTTTTGTGCGGTGCTGCATGTCTAGTTAGGACACAGCTTCACAAGACACAAGTATGCAGATTCTGTGCATGAAACACGAAGGAAAGAAAAGACTACACTGATACAGAGATGAGTATGAATGCTAAGCAATGATCTAATTCAAAGTACTTGGAAATCAAATAGGACAGAACACTAACATTTTATAAACACTACAAAAATCTGAAGGCAAACATCAAACAATGAACCGTGTACTGCAGAAGTTGAGAAGTTCTGCTTAGACAGCCTACATGAAAGTCCTACATTTAACAAATCTAAAGCTGCTGGTTGGCTGAGGATGGCATATCTCTGTTTATGTGTGCTGTATATCAGCTTTATAGTTGCGGAACAATTATCATCAAAATATTTATCATTTTCATTAAATCAGCTCAGATGTGTGTTTTTTATGTTCAAGAGCTGTATGATGAAATGGTGTTATAGTACTGGGGCCTACTACTATGGTAGTAAACAAATACCACAATAATGTTTGTAAGAAGCAAATACGGACACTGTGTTGCGGCTGCATCTGATACTGGCAGTGGCAATAATGGATATGCTCATTCAGCTTCACCAGTCACAGAATTGAGGCCACCACCAGTGACACTGCTTTCTGCCATTACTAGAAATCTTGGGTCACACATTGCATCACCTGTAAAACAGTGCCCTATAATGATTGTGGCCTAAGGCTACAGATCCAGTCTGCTCTCACCAACCAAAAGCTATTTGGATGAAACCAAAAAGCAATTCTTACTGCGAATATTGCTGTGAAATTGTTAACAAGCCAGACATTAATTTTGGATAGATTTGTCTGCAGAATCTGTAAACGACTTGGCTTTTCTACAGTCATCAGTGCTGGTATGCATTTATCATTGATTCAAGTGAGTCTTGTCTTGTGTACAATAAACTTAGTTTCACATACAATATCACAAAATTGCTGACGAAGCAACAAATCCATTTGATATCACCATAGAACATGTACTGTTGGAAATTCTAGAAAACCACCAAGAAAACCTAAAACAACAGGTGTCTAAGCTCACAGCAGCGCATTCAATGTCATTAGAAACCTCTGTTTCTCTCTCTTAGAACAAGTGTGTTGATGAGTGGGAAGTTTTCCCAAAATCTCTTTTGCATCATTTTGCACCAAATTAGGTAACAGAGTTCACAGTTCAGCTGTTGAGTTTTTGCTTAGTGTTCTCAGGAAACGTCAGTCTCCTCAATAGACCCAATATTCCGTACATTTGCTGTATTTTCAAGTAAAAATAACATAGCAAATGGACCCGTGTAGATCAGCTGCATTACTTTGGTTACAAAAGCTCCCCCACGATCCTGCTCACATTGGCGAGCAGAACTGAACTGATTAAATCGATATTGTGAATTTGTTTATGAGCATCCTCATTGTGGGTAATCTCATACAGACTCCTTGATCCATGATTGCAGTGTACAATTAGACCTGATAAAAGAGGTTGGAATGCAGAAATTAAACAAGCCAAACCCATCATTATTTAAAGTTTTGTTAATAGCACAAAGTTCTGAGTTAGTTCAGACAGCAGTACGGCGTGGCATCTTCAATGCAGTTAATATGTCTCTGTATTGAATGAATGACTGTGTTGTAATCATGCCACAGACAACTCTGGTACCTCTTTCTACCACTCCCCTTTTCCTCAGAAGTCATACTCCTCCAGCACAGCTCAGGTGTCTTACACATCACCGGCAGCAAGTACATTCATAAGCCCCATTTCCGCAAGCATATACTGCAATTGCCTTCCATCCCACCCCCAGTTTTTAATCTCTCTCTCTCTCACACACACACACACCATACAGTAAACCAAAAGCTGAATTTGTGTTTTTGATGGCAACAATTTGATGTTAGAAGTATTTGTCAACCACACACCATTCACTGACAACCTCATTTGTAACAGGACAATGTTGTGCATCATACACACATACAGTGGCATCCAGAAATTGGCAGATATCAAAAATTTCCTACAGACTTGTCTGACAGGACAAGTTTCATTTTGATTTGGGACCATCTGGCTCACTGATGAATTGGCAAACTTATCTCACGTTAAAAGTTGGAATCTCACAGTAATTACTTATTCTCAAGCAAAGGGTGCTTGGTTCCAATCAAAGGTCAATTCACAGTCCCAGTTATTGACAAACACATTTAGAGGCATAACCGTTTTGTTAGTACTGTGTTCCGGCATTCAAACCTTATTTGAGCTAGGCACATTCAATAATATTGGTTACTTGGTACACGAGCAGGTTAATCTAATTTCTGTGACAATACTGATTGAGACAGTGGAGAATTTATACATGGAATTTTCTGAAATATTTGTCCCTGCTCACCCATATTTGGTTCAGGCTTGTCTCACTGTCATGCCTTACATGAAGGTATCATAGCTGAACTAGGCCATCTAGGACAACATTGATTCTATCAAATAACTTCCGGGAATTCAGCCAGGTAACACTTTCAGCTGCCGCCGATATTTCGGTGGGAGAACACCCCTCCATTTTCAAGACAAACTGCAACGGACAGGCGACGTACAAGCAAATTTAAAACCTCGGTTCTCAGACTGACTCAGGAAAAATAACACACACCTTGAACACTAGTGCCACAAAAGATGACCAAAGTCAGAGCTATCGATAGTGAGACTATGAATGCTATGAAAGTTATCACAGCCTCACTATCGATAGCTCTGACTTTGGTCATCTTTGGTGGCACTAGTGTTCAATGTGTGTGTTATCTTTCCTGCATCAGTCCAAGAACCGAGGTTTTAAATTTGCTTGTACATTGCCTGTCCATTGCAGTTTGCCTTGAAAATGGCAGGGTGTTCTCCTGCCGAAACATTGGCGGTCGCTGAAAGTGTTACCAGGCTGAATTCCCATTAGTTATTTGAAAGTTGTATACGCCCGGAGAAACTCAGGTCCAACATTGATTCTAATCTGAGCACCAGACAGCATTCTTCACAGTGATTTGCAAAACAAGTAGACTTCGCACATTATGTGGGGTTTTTAAGGTAAACAGTGATCAATCTGTCACTGACCCAATCTGACCTACAGAAGATTTTTTTCTGGTCTCAAAGAAGGTGAATGTTATACGAAAATAGATTTGTCACATACACATCTTATAATTCTGATCAATGCAGAAATACAATGCTTTCTTGTAGTTAGCACACTGTCCAGCAAGTTACTGTATCAACAGCTCCTTGTTGGTGTCGTCAGAGCTATCATCATCTTTCAACAGTTCTTATACACTGAGGTGCCAAAAGTCATGGGATACCTCCTAATATGTGGCACCTCCTTTTGCCTGTCTTAGTGCAGCAGCTCAACATGGCACGGACTCAACAAGTAAATGGAAAAGCTCTGTTAGCACTGACAACTCTACACAAACACCATTGCTCTCAGTCATTAAGTGGGCTGTCGGCTACTGTGTTGCACGTAGTGAGAGGTAATACCTGAAATTTGGCATTCTCGGCACACTCTTGACACTGTGGAGTTCAGAACATTAAATTCCCCAACGATTTTCAGAATGGAATGTCTCGTGCTCCTGTCTAGCTCCACCTTACATTCCGCATTCAAAGCCTGTTAACTCTTGTCATGTGGTCATAATCATGTCGCAAATCTTTCCACATGAATCACCAGAATACAAATGACAGCTCCATCAATGCGCTGCCCGTTTATACCTTGTGTACATGATACTACCGCCATCTGTAAACGAGCATACTGCTATCCCATGAATTTTTTGTCATGTCAGTGTACTAACAAATGTGTGAAATTCCTGCTTGTGTCACTTCCACCAACCTGGAGACTGGTCGTCATGCAGTATTAAAATGCAGTTTGCAGACATGGGAATGGTTTCAGCAAAGTGTGGGATATATAGAGTTTACCTTAAGTAACTGAGACAGATTATCCACTGAATTTCATGTCCTCATCATAAGAAAAAATGTCAACTGTAATGACGTTAAGGAAATTTAAACATTTATCGCATTTTATTTATTTATTAATTTTTTTTTTGTACTGTCATCTCTGAAAACTGTCTATGTTTAACAAATAGGAGTTACTTCATTGTGATATCATTCACAAAAGAAGTCAACAAAATTTGCAGATTCCTGTTTTTGGCATGTTGACATTGTAATGAAGGTCCTTACATAAAATACTGACTTCCATGTACATTGACATAGTTAACATACAGTAAAAGACAGTACACAGATTTTATTTTACATTTTCCAAATCATCAGTGCCAAGATGAGGAGATGACTTTTGTCCCCCGACAATTGACGCAACAGTTTAATATTTATCAAAATAAGCCAACCATTTTCCCCCATATACCCAAGCTCCAGGAAAGTGGGTTATTTTGATTTGATAGGAAGAGAATGGCAATCCAGTTAAAGCCACAAAACAAAATTTTTGTGGTCCCCATGATTTTCAACTAACATAGTACTGCAAAGTCCTGGTACAATGTAAATAATTTAGGAGTAAAGGTAATAGCTTACTGTATACTAGGGATGCTGAAACATTGACAGGCCCAATAATGAAGAGAAAGAAAGAAAGACAGAGAGAGAGAGAGAGACAGCCAGAGGGGGGGGGGGGGTGTCAAATATCTCGATTGCTAGTCAACATACTAATTTTTCAATAATGGCTAATATGTTTTGCAGTGTCGAGAGCGGCACAAGAAATATCAACCACTGCAGAGATACTGCATAGCAAAACGGTATCACAAGGTGCCAATGAGATGCTAGGAAGGCTTATAGTTCCAAGGCACCACCGGCTCACCTCTGCCATGAAGCAGCATCGCAGGAGGCCAGTTTTGTTTGAGGTTGGATCCTGCTAACTTCCAGGTAGTTCTTGTCAGGGTAACATCGTTGTGCTGCCTACTCACCATGACACAGCCCGTCTCAACCATTGGGGAGTGAAGAGACTTCCGTCTCTTGCGAAATGTGTCTATGTGCCAACGCTATCAGAACTGAGTCCACAAGTGTTTACAAACTTGTATTTTCTAGTGACTGTATTGAAGCTGCAGTACAGTCATTCTGAATTTGTACCGATTTGCCACTTGGTAGTTATGGCTCATTTCATGTGTTCTGAACCATTCCAAGGCAGAAATGAAATAACTTAATGTTATGTAATGCTAATATAGTCAAACAGGATCTATACAGAGGAGTGACTGCAGTCACTGTATGCACACACTCTACAGACACAGTATGAGGTGAATGTCATTTATGATGGCAAGAGATGAGAACAAATAGAAAACAGCCCTCATGAATAAGCAAGGAATTCATGCTCATGTGCAGAGTATAGCTTTATTTCCCAGAAGTAGTAAACATATTTTCTCTTACTCTGAACACTAAAGGTAGATGGCCACTCTTATAAGATAACCAGTAGGACTAGGAATTATCTGCATGTTCTCAGGTGTTTCCCAATGGACTGCAATTTTGTAATTTTTGCCTGTGCATTCTATGAATGATAGCTATATGTCTTCAGTTCATTTATCTAAACTAATACTCGTGACACGGGTAGAATAAATTACATCAACTTTCCAATTTCAAGAACTTAGAATTTAATGCCTTACTGACAGCAATGGCCATTGTGAGCCACCAACAAACCAATGAAACTGACTAATCTGGACATGGTTTTCACATTTCCACACACATCTACAATAAAAGTGCACTGGTTTGCAATTTTTATACCAAACAAATTCTCACAAACACTTCAAAGTTTCATTGTTTACAGCAGATGGGACTAACAGCTCTCATTTTTACTTCAGCTAGCCAAGTCTATGCCACACGCTATGTCTGTAAACTTTAAAATGCTTTACATCAATTCCTCCCTCTTTTAGTTTTAATATTTTGAGGAAAGCAAGCCCTTGGGTGAGGAATCAATTTAATATGTCTGTCTAGGCCACGGAAGTGGAAACAGCTGTGATGCTATCAGTTCATGAAAACACTGCTTAAATCAGAAATATATGCATATAGCCTATTAGAAAAACTAGTGACTGATTACAATATTAACTTACAGTTTAAAAAGTATGCTCATCTCAGATAGTCATGTTACAGAGCTCATCTGGCAAGTTACCGTTTCCCTTTCAAACTGTAACACTACATCATCAATTTAGTCCATGGGATTGAAAAATAGTCTCTGTTATGATATCAAAAAGAATGGAAGAGTCAGCTGTATTCTAGAAGGAACTCGGCTGGCATTTGCCAGTTGTGTTACATGAAACCACGCATTTTCTAATGCATAAAGGACTTGAATTGGATCTGAACTCAGCTTCTGGCTAATGCAAATTTAGTGATATACAATTAATCTACCTTTGAAAGTGCTGTAATAAATATTTAGCAAGAGAGGTGCAGTTCAGGCTGAAGTTTCATATAAAAGTACTTTGAAGTGAACAAAATATAATGCCAGCTCTAACTCATTAGGCATTGGATGACGACTTACACACATAAGCACACTCTCACTTCAATGCATTTTTCAACATCAGAATCATACAAAAATAATTAAAATACAATAATGTCATGAACCCATAATACAATCAACACAAAGCCGGTGAGGAAAAGGAAGAATCAAAATTACCTTCATATTGTGCAAGTTCTTTAGATTGCTTAGCCTGCACTAACTTTGCTTCTAGCTGCTGTAGTTCTTCTGCTGTGCTCTTTCTTGCTGATTTCTGTATTTCCTTTCTAATTTTTTGCTCCTTATTCTCACATACACTCAACCGATTTCTAACTTGATCCATGTGCTGCTCACCCTCCAGAATCATTTCAAACTGATGGCTAAACTCCTTCAGATTTTCTGATGAAAAGAAAATTATATAATCTTAGCAAGTGAAATCACACAAAAACTCAAAGTATACAACTTTCATAATCAACAGTATGAAGTTCCATTCTGTTAATTAATACATGACTTGCAACAAGAGGGGAAAAGTTAGTGATATAGAGGAAGCATTCAGTTCTAATAGACATTCACATATTTGTGCATGCGGAGATCAAGGTGTAACAGAATCTCATATACCAATAATTATAATTGGATCTACTCCAGATGATGCTTAAGAAGGTTTTTTTTTACATAGCAAGCTGACAAAAGGTTTGAATTCATTCCCATTTCATGTTCTAGTAATGGATCTACTAATCAGGGCATTAACACACATTATAAAAGTTCAGACATCTACAATTCAAAGAATATTTGTGTAACTTTAAATTTTAGTGACTGCAAGAATGAAACTTAAAAGGGAACACCAGTTTATTCCATGGCCATGTCTCATTTTTAACTAAGGACAAATATACAGAATTTCAATAACCTAATCATACTAGGCACTGAGATCAGTTTACAATTTCCAACATAACTGCCCATCACAATATTAATACCTCAGATGTACAGACTAGTCTTCCACTCCAAATTTAAAAGAAGTCTATTAATACAACATTACTGTGTGTACTTACAAAAAATCATATAATGTAGTTTTCATTATATTTCTTCGTAAAATCAACCACAGCAATACTATGACTTTTCTTATACCGCAATGAATTTTTTAAAAATATCATATGCATGTCTTGTACAAGAATGATTCAGGGGACCAATAAATAAATACTGAGAGACCAAGATTCGTCTTTCATGACTAACTTTCTCATATACCATCATGAACTCCCCAACTACAGGAAATAAGAGGCATTAAGCAAACTGTTAAATTGAAAGATACCAAGTTACCCTGCAACAACTACAAGCCAAAAGCAGCCCCACAGCTAACATATCTGTAAATGCAAAAAACAGGATAAAGGAAAAACCAATACCTTGCATACTTATGGTTTCTTATGTGTAAATCTGAACAGTAAATGTAAACAGGTTACCTGAAAATTCCTTCTGCACTTCAGTCCACAAAGAATTCAGTTCTGCTATATAAATGAACGTATTTTTTATTGCTTCATTCTCATCACCAGATGCCCATTTCATCAATTCCATAACAGCTGTATTCTGCGCCACAATAAAGGCTTTTGCTGTAGATCGCACGGCTTTAAGCTCTGAGATTACCATATTCAGATCACGATGGCCCATTCCCATTGATTTTATACAAACACTGCTCCTATAACATCGTATATTTTTATCTTATTTCTGTGGTACAGAGTATGGAAACTCTACAGAATTATAATCATCATTAGGCTACTTATCTAAATGAATGACGATTCAAACGGAACTACAAAATAAATTTGATATTTAACCACCAACAAAACTGCAAGGAACAAGAAATTAAAATGTGAGGTACGCACTTGCAATGAAGGAATTAAGACATACCAAAATAGTGACGACTTGGTTATTTATAATTAATTACTGCTAATGTGTAACACAGAGTTTCTCATGTATTCTCTACCAGAGAAATATATTTAAGAGCCTAATGTACCTTCGCAAAGCTTTACTAGCTTTATCCATCCTCCTTAATACCCGCAACAATGTAACCTTCTCGGTCCTATGGTACGCAATTTGATGCCAATCATCGTTCTTCATGCATTATCATTCCCTTCAAATGCAACACACTCATTACGTTACAAAACTGCACAAATGTATGGAGTCCCTGTCTCTCTCCCTCCCCTCACTTTCCCACCACCACCCAACCCATTATTTCTTTTCGGGACTTACTGAGACGCGGGTGATTAATCTTAAACAAAGAACTTATAGGATTATCGATATAATCGGATACTAGCTAATCACATTGTTAGAAATCGACAACTCTCGAATACTATCGATACATTACATTGTCGATAGTAAATCCTTGGCCACGTTCAAACGCGAGACGATAGAAACCCAATTGGGAAACGGGAGATGAAACATGTACAGTTTCACATCCATACTCTGCAAACTACTATGAAGTTCATGCCAGAGGGCACTTCCCGTTCAATTCACCTATGGAGCGAGAGAAGAATGACTGTTCAAAAGCCTCTGTTATCGCACTGTAATTACCCTAATCTTGTCTTCGCGAACACTATGGGAGTGATATATAGGGGATCTGGTATATTTCTAGATTTGTCATTTTAAGTTGCTTCTCGAAACATTGTTAGGCTTTCTCGGGATAGTTTGCGACTACCTTCAAGCGTTGCCAATTCAGATTTTTCGGCACCTCCGTGACCACGTGACCACCGTGTTTGTCGTCTGTCTTTCTTTCAACTACTGGGTATAGTTTTTGTTCGAGTAATCTAAAGTAGATTATGGTTGAAAGAGGGATTGACTACAACTGGAAATTCAGTATAGAATACTAGAGAAATTCGTCACGTCCTGGAGCTTTGTTCAATTTTAACGATTTCAGCTGTTTCTTCAACACCACTAACTCCAAAATTGTCCATCATGTTAGAATTAAGTTATGTTAGTATCCTGGATTTTCCATTTTATAGGAACATTTGTAAATGGAGTTCAGCATTTTTGCTTTGTAACCTCAATTTCAGTTACTGTCCCATCCATGAATCGCTGGACACTGGTACCATTAAAAGCATTTATATATGACAGCAATATCTTTGGATTTTCTGAGAGATCCTTTGACTATATTCTGATACAGTAATCGAAGGCTTCAGGCAATGCTTTCTTGACAGCCAAATGTGTTTCATGCAGCATGAAAACACACTTGACCTCTTAGCAACAAATAATCCTGAGTTAATAATGAGCATCAGAACGGATACAGGGATTAGTGAACACAGGGTTGTCGCAGCGAGATTGAATATTGTGACCCCCAAATCCGCCAAAGTAAACGAAAAATATACCTATTCAAAAAAGCAGATAAAAATTCACTTGACGCCTTCCTGAGAGACACTCCTTCCAAATTAATGTAGACCAGATGTGGCTTGAATTCAGAGAAATAGTATCGGCAACAATTTAGAGAGTTATACCAAATAAATTACTAAACGACGGAGCTGATCCTCCTTGGTACACAAAACAGGGCAGAACACTGTTGCAGAAACAAGGAAACAAACATGCCAAATTTAAACAGACGCAAAATCCATAAGATTAGCGGTCTTTTACAGAAGCTTGAAATTTAGCGCGGACTTCAAAAAAATGGCTCTGAGCACTACGAGACTCAACTGCTGGGGTCATAAGTCCCCTAGAACTTAGAACTACTTAAACCGAACTAAACTAAGGACATCACAAACATCCATGCCCGAGGCAGGACTCGAACCTGCGGCCCTAGCGGTCACGCGGTTTCAGACTATAGCGGCCAGAACCGCTCGGTCACCCCGGCCGGCAAGCGCAGACTTCAATGCGAGATGTTTATAACAGTTTCCACAATGAAACTTTGTCTCGAAACCTGACAGAAAATCCAAAGAGATTCTGGTCATATGGGAAGTATGTTAGCGGCAAGAAACAATCAATGCCTTCTCTGTACGATAGCAATGGAGATACTATCGAAGACAGTGGTGCAAAAGCAGAGTTACTAAACACAGCCTTACGAAATGCCTTCACAACAGAAGACGGAGTAAATATACCAGAATTCGAACCAAGAACAGATACCAACATGAGTAACGTGGAACTAAATATCCTCGGAGTAGTGAAGAAATTTAAATCATTAAATAAAAGCAACTTTTCTGGTCCAGACCAGTTAGGTTCCTTTCAGAGTATGCTCATACATTAACTCCATACTTGACAATCATATACAACTGTTCGCTCGACGAAAGATGCGCACCCAAGGACTGGAAAGTTTCACAGGTCACACCAATATTCAAGAAAGGTAGTATGAGTAATCCACATCATTACAGGCTCATACCATTAACGTCGATATGCAGCAGGATTCTGGAACATATATTGTGTTCGAACAGTATGAATTACCTCGAAGAAAACATCGTTCTTGTGAAACACAACTAACTCTTTCTTCGCATGAAGTGTTGAGAGCTATTGACAAGGGATTTCAAATCGACTCCGTATTTCCGGATTTCCAGAAGTCTTTTGACACTGTACTGCATAAGCGGCTTATAGTGAAATTGCGTGCTTATGGAATATCGTCTCAGTTATGTGACTAGATTTGTGACTTCCTGTCAGAGAGGTCACAGTTTGCAGTAACTGACGGAAAGTCATCGAGTAAAACAGAAGTGATTTCTGGCGTTAGCCTAGGTAGTGTTATAGGCAGTTTGCTGTTCCTTATCTTTATGAAATATTTGGGAGACAATCTGAGCAGCCGTCTTATGTTGTTTGCAGATGACGCTGTCGTTTATCGACTAATAAAGTCATTAGAAGATCAAAATAAACTGCAAAACGAATTAGAAAAGATGTCTGTATGGTGCGGAAATTGGCAGTTGACCCTAAATAACGAAAAGTTAGAGGTCATCCACATGAGTGCTAAAAGGAATCCGTTAAACTTTGGTTACACGACAAATCAGTCAAATATAAAGGCCGTAAATTCAACTAAATACCTAGGAATTACAATTACGAACAACTTAAATTGGAAGGAACATATAGAAAATGCTGTGGAGAAGGCTAACCAAAGACTGCGTTTTATTGGCAGTTACTTCGAAAATGTAACACATCTAAGGAGACTGCCTACACTACGCTTGTCCGTCGTCTTTTAGAATACTGCTGCGCGGTGTGGGATCCTTGCCAGATAGGACTGACGAAGTACATCGAAAAAGTTCAAAGAAGGACTGCACGTTTTGTATTATCGCGTAATATGGGAGATAGTGACACTGAAATTATACAGGATTTGGGCTGGACATTACTAAAAGAAAGGCGTTTTTCGTTCGACAGAATCTTCTCACGAAATTCCAATAACCAACTTTCTCCTCCGAATGCGAAAATATTATGTTGACACCGACCTATATATGGAGAAACGATCATCACGATAAAATAAGGGAAATCAGAGTTTGTACGGAAAGATATAGGTGTTCGTTCTTTCCGCGCGCTATACGAGATTGGAATAATAGGGAATTGTGAAGGTGGTTCGATTGATTTGCAGAATATCCATGTTGATGTAGATCTCCTTATCTGTAGCCTCATGCTTTGTTTTACACCTATTATGTAGTAGTCTCTGTGAATAAATTTATTTTTGCAGTGACTGTATACTATGGAGGGTCCTTTCTAGCATGAACTGTTCTACTAGGGATTCCTACACTTCTAGCCAGTGCATGGTAAGCTATTCTTCTAAACCTGAGCCACAGTTCTACATCCTCCTCTCCCAAAATAAACGTTTCAAGCTCCTTACTGAGATACAACACTACTTACGCCTCTTCATCCAGTTTACTAAAGTTATACATCTTTATATTTGTTTTAGTTACCCTTTGTACTTTGGCAATAATTGTTGCTACAGCTACCTCATGGTCATAGATGTCCTCAAAGCAGTCATGTCTATTTGTTGATATTAGTTCCAGTAACAAATTAAACCAGTAAACTGAATGGTTATAAGAAGAACAGTATTTTCAGTTTTAACATATTTTCGTTGGGGTTCTGTACAAGAGAGTTCTTAAATACCTTGTATATTTTTTGTATCATCACCCATTCTACATCGACAGTGGACTAAAGCATCCTCCATACTTCTCCTTCAATTACAGCCTACAGGCATGTGCATTCACTATTTTTAAATTCGTAACTGTTATTACATGTAGCTGATTTTGGAAAACAAATACAAATGTGGTGTTTCAATTAAAAATAAGATTACAGGTCAAATTGATTAGAATACATTTTAGAAAATTGTATAGAAATTATTATGTCGTGAACTTATGCAGTTATGGAGGAAGAAGACAGTACTAATCAGGAAGTACTGCATTTCATATTTCACCTTGATAAATTTTCTGTGATTATTCTAAACTCATTGGATGTTGCTGGAATGATTTCTTGGACAAAGTTTCTCCTGATTACTGCTCCCAAGCTTAGCTGAACTGAGAAAATGTATCATCTTAGAAATGTCATTTCCATTTGAACTTATAAAGAATAAAAATATATCAAAGAAAAAATGCTTCAACATGAAAGAAAGCTGGATGGGCGTGCAAAAACAGGAAAAGTTTAGCGAATAATAAAAAATCTAGATGGCAACAAACATTTAAATCACTGAGAAATGCTAAGAAACAGACTAATTAATACGAAATAGAAGATCGGGAAGTAAAGGGAAAGAATGGGTGGGAAACTTATGACTTCCAGCCACATGGGTATTGTGGTAATACAACGACTGAAGTTGAAACTTTGTGCTGGACTGGGACACAAATCCGGTTGCTCCAGTTCTCTAGAACGATTGCCTTAACTGCCCTGGCCATCTGGACACATTTTCTGTCCGACCAAAATCCTCAACATAATCACATGTTGCAACATATTGTCCCTCGTCTGTTAACCTCCTACTTGCAGATTGCTGTTTCCTGTAGAAGTTTGGTCGATATTAGTGCATCCCCATGAAACCAAAGTCAAGGAGAGGTCAAGCTCTTGCAGAAATGTATACATCTGAGTGATGTATGACCCGTCAGACATGTCTGATAGAACATACACCACTTAGGTATATAAGGAATGGATGAAATTTTACGCATTGTTCCATATACAATTTAACTGTACAAGCTCTCCCCAGAGTGTCTGCTCGGTTGTACAATGTGCCGTTATGTCCAAAGATTCCACTACAGTACCTGAAGAGGAGCCAAATGCATTGACGCATGATAAGGACACCTAGGTGCTACTGTACCTCTTGGTACTACTGTAATCTGTGTTCCAATATCAGCAACAAGATGCCATCTTTGACAGAAGTTTGGAACCAGCTGCAGTTCATCTATGTAATGCTGCATCCAGGACTGCATAAAGAAGACATCTGACAGAATGCAAAGGCTACAAAAAGGTATAACCTACATCATTTCACTTTCCTATGGAACCACCAAGACAATGGAATCAACAAAAGCAGCTGCAGTTTACGAAGTGTTTGCAGGTCCACAATGAGGACCACACTTGGTGTTTGCATGGTTTTTCTGGAAGACATGACCTAGTTAGAGCCCACTGTTGCTACAGGCTTCAGCAACTTGTTGAATTTCTTTCCCAAAAGGCCTGCAATACATCATGGTCATACCAGTGTACCAGTGATGAGTTGCTTCCTCTACAGAAAGGGTATATAATTCACAACCTGTGGGCTGTATATGGCCCTTAAAGATTATTTATGTGACCCATCGTGCCAGTATAATGGTATGTTAATGTTGCATCACCTTACACACAGGCATACAAACCTCAATTAGCAGTGAATATTATGACAAGCGACTACCACACATGGGACCCAAAAAATAAAAAAATGACAGATGTTAGGTTTTACTGATACCTGCAGAAAGAGCATCTTCGCCACCACCTCCTTTATACTCTTATCGCCAACCACCCCTTCCTGTATTGCTGGCCACACACTGCGCCGGGTGGAGTGCTGAGGGGGACAATCCTACTGAAGGCCGCCTGTGAACTCTGGTCCCTGTGTCGGATGCGGAAGTCACTCTTGGCCAACGCTGTGATTCTATTGGCTGAGTGGTGGGTTCCAAGCTTTGTTGAGAGTCTCTGTTGATCAGCCCATCAGCGGCTCATCTTTCAATTGCCTCCTTCAGAACACAGTTCCAAAATGACGAGGTCTATCTTAGCGCTTCTGTTTCTTCATACTTCATGGAGTCCCATGCAGCCATGCAGTGTTCTGCAACCACAGAGTTTGATGGCTGCTCAAGTTTGGTGTGTCTTCTGTGTTCCTTGCATCTTTCTTTGATTGTCCATACAGTCCCCCTGACATAAGCCTTACTGCATTTACATGGAATACGGACGGTAATTGCCTGATTTATGGAGCCTAAAGTCATCTTTCACCATACATAATAGGACATGCATTTTCGGAGATGGATGGAAAACACATTCAATGCCATGTTGAGCCACGATTCTGCCGATTTTGTTTGATATTTTACCAACGTACAGCAGATCGCCATTGTACTTTCCTCCTTATCATTATTTATCTGCTGGGCTTGTACTTTCTGCCTGATAGCACGTTGGCATTGTCTCTCGTTGCATCCATTCTTCTTGAAAACGTGTGTAAGGTGGTTAAGTTCCCTTAGTAGGCTATCTTCGTCCACTATTGGGCGGGCCCTGTGTACCAGTGTAAGTAGTGCATCTTCAAACTGTGAAGGATGATGGCAGGTGGCAGAGTGGAGATACAAATCAGTGAGGGTCGCGTTTCTGTACACACTGTGTCCTATAGTGCCATTTGTTCTCGCTTGACTAAGACGCCCAAAAGAGGAGTAAGCCACTCTCTTCTACCTCCATTGTGAATTTGATACTAGGCTGCAGAGAGTTCAAATGTTGGAGGAACTCCTGAATGCTATCACTCCCATGTGGGCACACTACAAACGTGCCATCAACATATCTAAAAAGCATGTGCGTGACATTGAAGCTGCTTCCAGTTTGCCACAATCGGTGACAGAGGGCACCCAATGACATCACCATTTGTTTGTTCATAATAGTCGCAACTGAAGGGAAAGAATGTTGATGTGAGGACAAATTTAAAGAGATTAGACATTGTTGGGTTGATATTATGCTCCATCACCTTGAGGGAATCAGTAAGTGGCACCCTGGTGAAGAGGGATACCACACCAAAGCTCACCATAAGGTCCTGGTCCAGAGGCGTAGTTCTTGCACCTGTTGAATGACATCTTCAAAGTTTCTGATGTGGTGCTGACATTTACCAATGTAGGGGGCTCTATACTGCCATTACATGTTTAGCCAGCCAGTACACAGGTGTGTCTGTGTTGCTTCAACAGGATGCAGGAGAACATCTGATTTGTAAACCTTTGGTATGTCATAGAGCATTGGTGTGCAGCAGCTCGTAGCCGAAGCTTCTTGATGGTTTCCTTCAGCAGGGACTGGCACAGAAGCTCCAGTAGTCTTCTTCACTCTGTTGGTTGTGTCTCCCTTCAATTTTCTGTATGCTGCGTTCTTGAGAAAGTCATACATTTTCCGACTGTACTCTGACAGCGGAAGTAGTACAGCGGCATTTCCTTTGTCCGCAGGCAGAATGACTATTTCGGGATCGTTCCACAGTTCTCGAATGGCAACTATTTCCACTTTCGTAACTATCGTCTTTGGTGGGACGACTATAGCAAAGTCTAATATACACAGGGTGTTACAAAAAGGTACGGCCAAACTTCCAGGAAACATTCCTCACACACAAAGAAAGAAAATATGTTATGTGGACATGTGTTCGGCAACGCTTACTTTCCATGTTAGAGCTCATTTTATTACTTCTCTTCAAATCACATTAATCATGGAATGGAAACACACAGCAACACAACGTACCAGCGTGACTTCAAACACTTTGTTACAGGAAATGTTCAAAATGTCCTCCGTTAGCGAGAATACATGCATCCACCCTCCGTCGCATGGAATCTCTGATGCGCTGATGCAGCCATGGAGAATGGGGTATTGTATCATAGCCGTCCACAATACGAGCACGAAGAATCTCTACATTTGGTACCGGGGTTGCGTAGACAAGAGTTTTCAAATGCCCCCATAAATGAAAGTCAGGAGGGTTGAGGTCCGGAGAGCGTGGAGGCCATGGAATTGGTCCGCCTCTACCATTCCATCGGTCACCGAATCTGTTGCTGAGAAATGTACGAACACTTCGACTGAAATGTGCAGGAGCTCCATCGCGCATGAACCATATGTTGTGTTGTACTTGTAAAGGCACATGTTCTAGCAGCACAGGTAGAGTATCCCATATGAAATCATGATAACATGCTCCATTGAGCGTAGGTGGACGAAACTAAAATGAGCGCTAACATGGAGATTAAGTGTTTCCGGACACATGTCCACATAACATCTTTTCTTTATTTGTGTGTGAGGCATGTTTCCTGGAAGTTTGGCCGTACCTTTTTTTAACATCCTGTATTTTAGACTGTGACTCTAGTGAGCGCGCGGAACGTTTTCCGACTTATCTGTTTCACATTGTCGCTACGGAGTGTGGAAATTACTTGTCCTATACCACTGATGAAATCTGCAACATGTATAGCACTCGGTGTTAGTGTGTAGTTGAGTCCTTTTTTCAGAACTGATTTTGCCGTATCATCAATGTATTTCCCCATGAGGTTGATTATGTTTCATAATTGTTGCTCATCTTGCGGCTGTTGTTCTCTTGCTGCCAGAGGTCAGACTTGGAGACTTGTTTGGTAGCAGCACTCCACCGAGATTGGTCCACATATCTCAAAGTGAGTAGACGCTCTCTCCTGTCGCGAAGTTTATCCATCTTCTTTAGTCTCTGATGCATTTCCTCCCCATAGAGGAATCTGATGTTTGATCTTAGGCTTTCCCCGTGAATCAACTGTTTGTACTGTTGTCGTGCGTCCAGCAGTGTGTAGTCGTTTTCGTAATGTGATATCACAGTGTGAAGGTACAATATCAGATGAAGAAAGCCTACCAAGGGAGCTTAAACACCTTAAGCACGTTTTCAAGAAGAATGTATGCAACGAGAGACAAAGCTGACGTGCTTTCAGTCAGAAAGTACAAGCCCAGCAGACAGATAACGACGAGGAGGAGAAGGCAATGGCGTATCTGCTGTACGCTGGCTAGTATCGAACAAAATTGGCAGAATCCTGGCTCGTTGTAAGATTAAATGAATTTTCCGTCCATCTTCAAAAGTGTGTGCCCTATTATGTACAGTGAATTGACTTGGGACTCCATAAATCAGACGTTTATCGCCTGCATTCAATGTCAATGTGGTAAGGCTTGTATCGGTGAGACTGTATGAACAATCAAAGATAGATGTAAGGAACACAGGAGACAAACCAGACTCGAGCAACCAACAAAAGCTGCCGTTGCAGAAGACTGCATGGCTGCAGGGAACTCCGTGAAGTATGAAGAATCGGATATGATAAGACAGACCTCGTCATTTTGGAACTGTGTTCCAAAGGAGGCAATTGAAATATGAGTCGCTGATGGGCTGATCAACAGAGACACCGAGCTCACTCTCAGCAAATCTTTGGATCCAGCACTCAGCCAATTCAAATCACAGTGTCGGTTGAGAGGGACTTCAGCTCCCTGATGCAGGCCACAGGAGTACTGAGAGATCAGAGGTTCAGGCCTAGCTGCCGGAGGGGTCTCCCCCCCCCCCTCCTCCTCTCCACCATTCCACCCATCACGGCGTGTGGCTTTCAATAGTGGAAGGGGTGGCGGGCAATAAGAGTATAAAGGAGGTAGGATGTAGCAAAGACGCTCATTCTACAGGTATCACCTGAAAATAGTGAGTAGATACGCTGCCAAAATATCGTTTTATGAAAACAACTGCACACGGCAGTAAACCCGACAATAGCTGATTCGCCTGGAAAGCCTAAGGTCACACACAGATGCATCAGAGACTTAAAAAGTAAGATAAACTTCGTGTCTACTCAGTTTCTCTCACCTTGCCGACGAGCTGTGGTGGTCACAGCATAATACCAACATTCACAAGGATTGCCCACTATATAAAAACAGCGACCACCCACAGGATCACAAGAAGAGCTAGTCTGGCACTTGTAAAGGAAAGGATCCGGTACACATGTTGCTTCCTGGGAGTGGGCTGACGCTGTTTCTTGGGCTCATTTGGACTGATCTCGACACAGTGCCACTACCAAACAAGTCTCCAAGTTTAAACATGTGGCACCAAGAGAACAACAGCTGCAAGTTGAACTACAATGACAAACAGTAATCAACATCATGCGGAAAGACTTTGACTCTGCAGCAAAATCAGTTCTGGAAAAGAGACTTAACTTTGCACCAACACTGCTTGCTATACCTGTGGCAGATTTCATCAGTCGTATAGAACAAGTAATTTCCACCTTCCCTAGCGACAATGTGAAAGAGATATGTTAGGAAATGTTCCATGCAATCACTAGAACCATCCCACTGAAGACGAACATCACAAAAGTGGAAAGAGCTGTCGTATAACGATCCTGAAACAGTCAGTCTAGAACAGAAGAAATGCCACTGTACTAATACAATTGTCAGAGTACAACTGCAAAATGTATGACCTTCTCGAGGATTCGCTATACAGAAAATTGAAGGGAGATCCGACCAACAGAGTGAAGAAGAAGACTGTTGAGCTCCTGTGTAGGGTCCCTGCTGAAGAAAATTGTCAAGAAGCTTTGGCCACGAGCTGCTGCACCATGAAGGCTAGAGCCTAGAGCATACCAAAGGTTCACAAATGGGATGTTCCTCTATGTCCTACTGTGAACAACATAAGCACATGAATGTAACAACTGGCTAAACATCTAACAGCAGTATTAAGCCCCAACGTCAGTAAATGACAGCATCACATTGGGAACTCTGTACATTTCATTCAACAGGTGCAAGAACTATGCCACTTGTTGATTCCCTCAATTTGATCAAGAAGAATTTCAACCCAACAATAACTGATCTCTTTCCCTTTGTCCTTATATCAACATTCTTTCTCTTCAGTGGGTGTCTATTAATGACAAATGAATGGCATCAACATGGGGGTCATCTGATATCAGTTGTGGCAAATTTGTTTATGGAAGACTTTGAAGAGAAATCTCTGGAAACAGCTTCACTGTCACGTACATACTTTTTTCAGATATGTTGATGACGTATTTGTTATATGGCCACATGGGAGTGAAAGATTTGAGGAGTTCCTCAATATCTGAACTCCCTGCAGTCCAGTATCAAATTCATCTCGGAAGTGGAAGAGTATGGCGAACTCTCCTTTCGACGTCTTAGTAAAGAGGAGAATGAATGACACTATAGAACACAGTGTGTAAAGGAAAGCCACCCACACTGATTTGTATCTCCACACTGCCATCTGCCACAATCCTTCACAGGTGAGGGTGTGCTATGTACACAGGGTGCGTCCAATATCAGAGGAAGAAAGTTTGTCAAGGAAGCTTAACCACCTTAAACACATTTTCAAGAAGAATGGATAAGACAAGAGACAAATCCGACGTGCTTTCAGGCAGAAAGTACAAGATGAGCAGACAGGAAACAAGGAGAAAAAGAAAAAGGTGTATCTGCCATACACTGGCAGAGTATCAAACAAAATCAGCAGAATCCTGACTCGATGGTTAGGTACAGTGAAAGATTACTTGGGGCGCCATAAACCATGTGTTTACTGTCCGTATTCCATGTAAATGTGGTAAGGCATATATCGGGAAGGCTGTATGAACAATCGAAGAAAGATGCACGAACACAGAAGATGCACTAAATTCGAGCAACCAACAAAATCTGCAGTTGCAGAACACTGCAAGGCTGCAGGGGACTCCACGAAGTATGAAAATACGTAATTGCTATGACAGACTTAGGTCGTTCTTGGACGGTGTTCTGAATGAAACAATTGAGATATGAGTGGCTGACAGGCTGATCAAATGAGACATTGCATTCACTCCCAACAAAGCTTGGGTCCTAGCACACAGCCAACTAAAATCACAGTGTCATCAAGAGAGACTTTCTGCGCCCAACACAGCCAGGGGTACTAAGAGTCCAGACCTCACACCCAGCTTCCGGTGGCGGCATGGCCCCCACTTATCCACCCATTTGGGCGTGAGGTTGGCGATGGAGGAAGGGGTGAAGACCGATAAGACCATAAAGGAGGCAATATGTAGCATAGATGCTCATTCTTCACGTATCACCTGAAGATGATGCCGAGGTACTCTGTTGATATATTGTGTTATTGAAATGAATGTGTCCACTGGGCACCTGACAACACAACAAATATAAAAGAAGATCCCACTCAGGTGTTCTGCAGACTCCTCCATTCAGTACACACTGCTGTCAGACTGTGGAGCAACTGTGTTTGTTTTGGAAAACTGAAAAAAACCTGCTGTGGGTTCACGCACAAACAATAGTTCAATATTGACCAAAATCTTTGTCATTGTAGCTGTGTCAGTTTACTTCCTATGTCTGCTTGATACATATTGATACAAGTCAGTAGTTTTTGTGACTATGACATCATGATGTTTTCCATTGGTGCCAGCAGCAGTGTTCAAACAGTTAAGCTATTGTAGCTGCTTGGTGAATGAGTAAACAATATTAATTAACAAAGCAATTAGTGATGAACCTATTCCTGACCCACTGGGGTTATATTAATTACTTGTGTTTTGTACTATATTTTTCTAATTAAATTTACATTGCTATGAAGACCAAATTTGAAACTGTTTATTTGGCCCGTGGTAGCTTTTGAGTTCGACACCCTCACTTTACAAGCGCTATGGAAGCCCATCACTGATGAAGAAAACACAGCTGCCTTTCAACTATGGTCTCCAGCACTAGGCCCAAATAGGCTAAAAGCATCTTAGCTGTGCTACCTACCCAAGGTTGTCCTTCTGAAGCCACTGAGTGTCTTCCTGATTCTTCACAGGCTCCATCCTGGTCCTCATGAGAGCAGATCTGGCACATCCCACAGGCTTTCACTCAGACATAGTCTACTTGGTCCGAGTCTACACCTGTTACTAGGTGTTTTTGGGATGCTCTATGTGACTCCGTGATTTGGACAAGCATCAGTAAGTTCTGATCTCCTAGGAGAGGATGCTGGAAAACAGCATCCTCCTTGATCTTGCGATTACCCATGTGAGACAGTTCTATCAGTCATTGGATCAACAAAATTACCTGAATTGATGGAAAACGAGGAACTGGGAATGGCCTTTTCTCTACTGGTTTTGAGAAGGGGCATCTTCTATTTCTTGTCCTCTTTATGATATCAATAAACATGGTGATAGCTAGTTATCATCACAAGTTAGATATGTGGCTGAAATACCTCTGCACTTAGGTTGTACCTTCAAGTATCTCAGCCTATAGTTATCAAAATTGTGCATGTGACCATTTCAGCCTAGATGTAACTGAAAATCATTGTCCATATCTATCAAACCACAGCAGGAACTATGTACCTTCAAAGATTTATTTTCTCTTGTCTTTACAGCAGCTTTGATATGTTGTACTTCTGTATGGGTGCACTCGAGCTACTGGATACAGTGGAGTGGTCTCTAGTCTTTAATGTCTTTGGCCTTCCGGTTGTACTTTGATGTACCAATATTCAAGAAGAGTGAGACTGGAGATTGGTGGTCCCTCTGCTCAGTGGCCTAGTCCAATATCCTGCAGCTAAGCTCATTCGAGTGTCTGCTTTCCTTCAAAACAGTGAAGAGTAGAGTCTATCAGAAGGTTATGACATACGTGGAATGGAGTAGCACTTGACAACAATTTCTCAATGTTCAGTAGCAGCTGCTGAGGCACAACGACAGCACAACTGTGGTACAGAATGTGGCACAACGACAATACAGTTGTGCTCATGGGTAATTGCTCACTTCATCTGGTTGAACATCAGGTCAACACAGGTAAGTAACTGATACTGGTGGAATATGACAGCATCAACCCTCTCCAAAAGAGAGCAAGGTTGTGCAATGAACTGAATATAGGCAGTAGAGTCTGTGCTGGCTGTTGACAGTAGAGACTGTCAGTCACACTATCCAACACTGTATTCAGATCCACAGGATGAAGATAAAAGAGCATGTTGCAATAATCAACTATCAATTTCATGGCTGCTCTCTGCATCCATATATATTATAAGTATAAAAATATAGGTATGCTCCAAATCTCCTTCTAAACCATTGGACAATTTCAACCAATCTTGGTACACATATCACTTACTGTCTACGAAGAATCAATGTGGGGTTCAGAACCATCAACCTATTAAAGGGATGGGACAGAGAAAACAGTATAGCCTATGACACACTGATGCCCATACTTTAAGTCACCCATTATTGAGAATGAGAGTACTTACTGTTGCAACAAATTTTACACATAATTTCAAACCTTAATGAAATTTTTTCTCACTAACAAATCTCACACAATGATGAATGTAAAAAAGTTTATTGCTTACTACATGTTACACTGTTCATGCAATAAAACTCTCACATGAAGCATGACATTTTAATTTATTATTTCTGTACTTGTAATGATGATGTGATCTCATACTGTGAGGAGAGTAGGAGATGATGTGGGAGACCCGCACTGCTGTACTAGGCAAGGTCCTAGTGGAGGTGGTTTGCCATTGCCTTCCTCCGACCATAATGGGAATGAATGATGAGAATGAAGACGACACAACACCACCCAGTCATCTAGAGGAAGGAAAAAGTCCCTGACCCCACTGGGAATCGAGCCCAGGACCCCGTGCGCGGGTAGCGCGAACGCAACCGCAAGACTATGAGCTGCGAACTCTGTACTTGTAAATGTATTCCCAATATATTTTGCAGACGGTATTGACGTATAGCACTGACTGTACCAGCAAAATTGTATCTTTGTATGACACATAGATCCAGAGTTATAACATCATAAACATGAAGCTGAATGACAATGACACTATAGGGTGAAATTTGCAAGAGATGCAGGTGAAAAATGCAAACAAATATGTGGGAAACAAGTTAAATATATATGAAATACATTTGATATGTTTGTACATGGCAAAGATAAGGGTAAGAAGCTCATCCTAAGGCCCCTGGACTGATTCCAACCAAATTTGATGCACATGTTTGTTACAATCTAGAAAGACACACTGTGGGGGTAATTATCACCATCCTCCTACTGAGGTGGGCTGATAATGTGGAGAGTGAGGGGAGGTGGAGGAGATGGACAGACAGTGAGGTGGGAGGAGGATATGGATACATGTACAGAAAACAAGGAGATGGGCAGAGAAAGGGAAGAGGACAAATGGGCAAAAAAAAGAAGAGGAGAAGATGGGCAGAGAAAGGGGAGAGGAGGAGATGGACAGAGAGAAGGGGGTGGAGGAGATGGACAGAGAGAGGGGAGTGGAGGAGATGTAAAAAGAGAGGGGGAGGGGAAGGAGATTGATAGGGGAGAAGGAGCATTTGGACAGGGGTTTGAGGATATGGACCGAGAAAGGGGAAAAAAAAAAAGAGGAGATGGAGTAATAGAAGAATGGAATAAATACATACACAGGTAATGCTGGGTACTGAGCTAGTATATTTATAAAACAGTGGGAGCCACATCTTCAGATATCAAGTGGGTTTCAAAAACTAGATATTGTGGTAGTCTACGTCAACACGGCTAATGCATCAACACACAGGTTACTGGTTCTCATGTGAATACATCACCTACTATTATGGAGTTCCCATTCAGTAAACCATAAACCTGTGTACTCATATTTGCAACATAAGCTATATTGATTACCTGGAGCAACATGATGTGGTAAGTGTATGAACACTTCTGAGGTCTTGGCTACTTCAAAGATCTGATATCAGGGATAATACTAATTATTTTATTACTAGGTCTGTGTCATTTACCAGTTGTGACTAGACAGACCATGTGAGAATTTCATTCTTTATCATGTTAAATATAAAGAAGTCATTTATAACAATTTTTATCACATAACATAAAAGAAATTATTTATACCAAGAATATACAAAACACAAAAAACAATATTACTTTGTCCAGTCACTACTGCAGAATTCCACAACAGAGTATAATGGGTTCTGTTTCCAATCCTGTGAAACTTTCCTTCTGAATATTCCTGGTGGCAGACATTGCACTCAAAAGGCAATTTGTTGAAAATTTTTAGGGCAGCTTTGGAAACTTTCTTGTATTCCAGATAGTTGACAGCTTGGTGCTTCTACATCTGTTTTGTTGTGGGTGTCATGTATTTATTGTCTTATGCTGAAAGACCCTTGGCTTTCTTTCACCCAGATGATGCATAAAAACACATACTGACTAAAAATGGCCATCATTCCTAAACCCCCATAACTGATGTGACTAAAATAGCACACAGTACATTGTTATAAGGAACTGGCCAGTTACTTTACACTTTAGTATCTTCAGAACAGAGGAGAGCTCTGAGTGCACATACATAGTGTGCTCATTCATTGACAGTCAGCTGCCAATCACGAAGCATAGCTCAGCAGTTTGACAGCCTCTATATTATCCTGGCACTCACTGTTGCCGAGGCCTCTTATCAGACGATGTGTTTTTCTTCATTCACTGTTTTCCTCGCGTAGACTGTGAGTCTGCACAGATTTATATTTTTTTTTTTTCTTTACTCACATTCTTATGTCATTTACAAATTGCAACATCTTCTAAAAATTTCACAATAATTAAGACCATAGAAGCATGGTCTTTTCTGAATGTACTTCTGACTAAAAAGCAATGCTGGTAACTGGAGCCAGAGGTTTTCATTAACCATGCTTTTTGTGAAGCTGTTTCCACTGCAGCTTTCATCCCTGAACACATACTTCTTTACATATAACCAAGAACTGAAATACCAGTTTCCATAGAATTAGTTTTAAATTTTTTTAAATATAATTAAATATTTTCTTAAAAATTTTCATCCTATAGTAGCTTTAACAATACTTTAGTAATTCTTCAATAATGATTTATTTTTAAAAAAATTCCAAAAATTCTGAGACATGTTTTTCTTTACTTCTGCCCAAGAAACCAAATGACAATTTTCGCAGGTCTAGCTTCAAAATTACGTTAATGGCAACATATTTGCAAAAAAAAAAAAAAAAAAAAAAAAAAAAAAAAAAAAAAAAAACTTTCATCCCCTATTTCACTGCCTTAGGGGCAGAATTTCGAAAAATCCCCTTTTAAATGACACCTACAGTATTCAATCAATACTCTCTCCAAATATCAAATTTCCATTATTAGAGGTTTGGGCTGGGCAACGATGAGTCAGTCAGGACATTGCCTTATACATATAGACACACAAACCGCTCCAAAAAATTTCGGGAGAACTGTCAGATGTTTGTAACTTACCGTCACAATATTTTGGTGCAGAGTCTTCTGGCCAACTTCAGGCGATTCTGGCGAAAACGCACTGAGCTCTGGTATTTAAGGTCCTGCCAGCACATGCGTGGTGGATTCACTTAGTGTTGTGCATGTGCTACTTGAGTGCGTTCGATTCTGCTGCGTCGCACACCCTCCGTGGTCAAAACGCGCCACATCGATATCAGTTCGATAGTGTTCCCACGGTTCCATCACAGAACTACGCCGGCTATAGTGGACACGAAGTTTTTCAATGACTGGATTCCATGCTGAAATCAATTGAAAACCACCGCCTTGATTAATAAGAGACTCACTGTCAGACAGTCATGTTTCCGTGGATTCATAATATAACTACAAAAGTTAAACGTATGGGCCACAATTTTTGTGTCACTGTAATTAATTACATGGGCAGTGGAAATACAGTGTTCGTTAATGACAGACTTACAAGGCTGAAGGAGGCAAGTATGCTGCTGATGTTCTATAATGCGATCCTGCACAATACGCATCATTTCCCCTAAATAAGATTTGCCACATTCCCATGGAATCCTGTAAACACCTGCCTTGTACGGTTCTAGTCATCTTTGACAGATCCCTACAATGACGAAATTTTTGCAGGAGGGTGTAAGATTGCTTTCAGTTCACATTTTCTTAGTAATTTGACTATTTGCGCTGAAATATTGCTGCTCCAATACTACTCACAATTGGACATAATGGCATGTTATCCTTGTGGATCTTAGGCAATTCATACAGCCTATGTGGAACTGAACTATTTGGTGTCAGTTTCTTATTTACCTCCTTCGGTAAGGAACTGTTAGTCAGAAGTTCTGATGTTTTCTGCGCCACTCAGGCAGTAGGATCCTAATTGATTTTGTGATATGTCGAGTTGCTTAATAAAACCTTGATCTTTTTAATATAGTCCTCCCATAGCATTAAAGCAACAGCATTACCTTTGTCCGATTTAAGTACCACTGTATCCGAGTCCGCTTGCAAGTTCCAGAGGGCTGCCCTCTCCATGGGCAAAATGTTGCTCTTTGGCAGTGTAGCTCTTGTCAACACACAAGACTCCCGGCGCACTTCCTCAGCTTCATGCATAGCAAGATGGTGCACAGCTTCTTCGATGGAACTGACAAAGTCGCACTACTGGTGGTGAAATGGCGTAGGAGCAAAATTGAGACCTCTTGCTAATGCAGACACGGTCGCGTCATCTATAGGTTTCCCCATAAAGTTAATAACGGATCGTTGAGTAGGAACTTCGTCCAGCATATGAGGCGAAAGTCGGTCAAACTTGGGCATTTGCCTCGTCCTAGCCTTGACATGGCTCCACTTTGCTTTGGCCAATGTCACACCATCAACCCAGTCCCAAGACAACATAGACAGTCTTGCTGCCGATCCTAAATGAAGATAATACATGTCCTTCGACACGCCCACTGAAACAAATCCTTTCTCTCACATTTTAGATGTCTTGGTGTGACCTAAGTGTGATGACACACTTGGTCATTCAGTATACAGAAAGCCCACGCTCACAGACCTTTACTTGCAAGCCACTAGTTTCCACCATCCAGCACAAACGATGGGTGTTTTTAAGACCTTGAATCACCGAGCCCGCTTCATCTCTGACACCGATATTTTGCAAACAGAACTGGAGCACCTGCAGACTGTATTTCTGAAGAATAGGTATTTGTCCCAGAAAGTGGAGAGAGCACTGCAGACCTGTAAACTACAGGGCAAAGAAGAGGTAGAGGCCTTATAATGACTGCCTATTTACCATATATTGGTAATATTTCAGCGCAAACATGCAGAATACTAGGAAAATATAAAGTGAAAGAAATCTTTCGCCCTCCTGCAAAAATTTCATCGCTGTTGGGATTTGTTAAAGATGACCTAGAGCTGTGCAAGGCAGATATTTACATGATTCCATGCGAATGCAGCAAATCTTATATATGGCAAACGAAGCGTATTGTGCAGGATCCCATTGTAGAACATCAGCAAAATATTCACCGCCTTCAGTCTGCCCCCACCAAACACTGTATTTCTACTGGTCATAATGAATTTTACAGCGAGACAAAAATTGTGGTCCATACATCAAACTTTTGGAGTTCTAATATTAATGAATCGTTGGAAATACGACTGCCTGACAGTGAATCTCTTATTAATAAAGACGGCAGTTTTCTATTGAATTCAGCATGGAATCCAGTCATTGAAAAATTTCACGTCTACCGCAGCCAGCATAGTTCTGTGATGGAATGGTGGGAAGACAATCGGATTGATATTGATGCGGTGAGTTTTCACTACAGAGGGCACGCGGTGCAGCAGAATCGAATGCGCTCAAGCAGCGCATGCACAATGCCAAGTGAATCCACCACGCACGTGCCGGTGGGGCCCTAAATACCATAGCTCAATGTGTTTTCACCAGTATCACCTGAAGATGGCCAGTAGACTCTGTGCCGAACTGAAGTATTGTGGGAGGAAGTTACAAACATCCGTCAGTTCTTCCTAAATTTTGTAGAACAGTATGTATGCTGGGAAAGTTTCAAATATCTCTCTCTCTCTCTCTCTCTCTCTCTCTCTCTCTCACTCACACACACACACACACACACACACACACACACACACACACACACACACACACCTCTATTGCTAATAGAGCTTGTGCAGCAGTTTTTCCTTTGGCAAAAAGGTTTGCAGACTGCAAGCTGTGATTATTACAACGACTATCATTGACATACAGGAACAGGAGAGGTTCTATGACAGATTCTTGGCGTAAACCATGCTCCAATTTTCGTTCCTGGGAGAGTGATCCATTACCTGACACTACCTGCCTGTGGTTTTTCAAGATAAGATTGAAAAGTTGCAAGAAACCACCTTCAGTACCATGACAATTTAGTATAATAGACACTATTTTGTACAAGATGCAGTCAAATGCTTTGCTGATGTCACAGAATGTCTTTGCCACACTTTCTTTTTCTTCAAACCACTGCCTTATCTTTGCAATTAATTCCAGTCCGGCTGTAACTGTTGCCTTTCCTTTGCAAAATATCTACTGTTCCATTACAGACTCCATAACTTAAGCTAAAATGGTGTTTATTGAAATTTGGCTAAAACTGGATACGTCACATGGGTCACCTTTTTTATAGACCAATACTGTCTATGGCAGTTTCAGGGATTCTGGGAAGAAACTGAAGGATAAACATTTGTTGATTACTGTGGCAGAATAATTTTCTTTAGGATTGTGGAGGACATGCCATAGATGCGTGTACTCTGATCACTTATATGAATTCACTATTTTCACAATGTCCTTAGTGTGTACTTGCTTCCCATTTTTAATGGTGCAACAGCTTACATTTTTTATATGAGCAGTAAGATCTAAGCCAGAGTCTGGAATTTCACTTTCAGTATTTTTCAATATCCTAAAAAAGTACTGATTGAAGACATCAAGATACACCCAGAATATGATAGTAGGTTCAAGTCTGCAATTTCTTCCTGTTTGTATGTTTAGCGTCTACAGTGCCCAGGGGCACCAGCTGGAACACACTGTCAGCTATAATAGCGAGTCGCAGAGAGCAGTGCTCACGCGGTCAGTAGCAGCCATGTGGGATTTTAAAGTATGTCTTTGTCTGTAGTTTATCTTTCTGCATGTAACATTTCCATACCCATAGGAAAGTCACCATATATATAAAAATGATGGTGTCATCAATTATAGTCTCAGAACTTTTTATTTCATCTGAACATATAAAATAATAACAATGTTTAAGTAAAGTATTCAATGTAACACATCAAAATTAAAGTAGCCACAGCAAAATGAGAAATTACATTAGGTAACAATCTTTGAAGTGCCAATTCTAATCTATACCTATGATTTAAATGGAAGTTCCACAAATTTTTGCATCAGTTTGTGTTAATCCTACTATTTTCACAGCCATGAGGTCTCTGCATTTCATACTTCCTATTTTTACAGTCTTCTTACAGAAAGTGCAAAAAATGTCAAGGCACAATTTAATAAACTTTTTTAACAAGTAATTTCAAGAAATTATACAAGCTTTCATTATGACTACTGAACCATATTTAATACTTTATTATATTGTCTTCTAGAAGAACATCCTGTGGGTTCCCTTAATGATATTCATCAAGCAATGTCCACCAGTGAGGTTTATGACAATGCCATCATTCTCATCATTTAGCCCATGGGAAATTCTTCAGAGAAAATGCTGCCACAAGGTTAAGTGACTGTATTTAACAGTCACATTACTATGTGGCAGCATCTTTAACTTCAGCATGAGGTCTTGTCGACACTCTTCCCAGATGATTTGGTGATTGACAGTGTTGTAGCAACCTGGTAGACAGAAAGTAACAGAAAAATTAAAAAAGTGACAATACTGCACAAATTATTAAAAAGAGTGACATATAGTAATTTAGTGGTAAAGGTTTCACAATCCTAACAATTCAAAAATTCTGCCAATATTGTCATACTTCAGTCACAAACCTATATCATCATTTATACCTGAACATGTCATTTTAATTTTTTTCAAGGAAACTAGTGGAGAGGAAAAATGATAGTCAACTTATGTTTTCATCAGCCTTTAAAAATGAAAACTAAGTAAATTTACAATAACATTCAACTAATTATTAAAATCCAACAATTATTTCTTTTACATTCTTTTAGTAATAAGAATGCACAAATGCACTTTTCAATTGCGTAATGCAGTAAACACCACCTCCAGATGGTCTTGCAACAAACTATTAAAATCCATCCTCTCCTCCCAGCTGATTTTACAGGCTCAGTATAAACCAATTTTTTGTTTAATAAATATCATCCTGCTACCTCATTTGCTCATTTTCTTATGCAAATTTTAATACTGTACTAAAGAACCACTTAGTTTTAGAACCATTTTAAATCATTCTTTATCAATATATTTCATGACATTGAGACTGTCATTGATTAAGGTTCCATACCAAGGTTTTATGAAAACACATTTTATTGTATTTCTGGGTAATGAAATGGACAGTCCATGTACCTGAAAGCTAGAAACTCATTATCGAAACTACAATAAAAAAAAAAAGCTTCAGATCTATAGTGTATGCAGGTCACTATAAAGTCAGAAATATTTTCTGGTAATCCACTATTTCTTGGCCCAGAAAACATAGTCAATGTAAGCCTACTGCTAATTGTACACATATCATCATTTGTTTTATACTCTGTGGATAGTTTCCAAGAGTTCTTCACACAATTGACCTTTCACATTTACCTATCACTGGCTTAGGTAATGTTTGCTCACAGTTGGCATCGAATGACTGGACTCTGCACTGTCTCTCCTGTCATGGCATTTATCTCCACTTGATTTCATCAGCATCACATTTTTTATATTATTTTTCCACCTCATGTTTCAATTGGGGGGGGGATCCATTTTTCATATTTATGCTTATACTACTGCCATCATACTGAGCAGGAACTAGAGATTGTAGAGACTAACTTTGGTTTTTAATTAAACAAGGTAGACATACTAAAATAATCAAAAGATTATGCAAGATAGCTTAGCTTTCAATCAGTTCAAAATATTTACTAAAACAGGACAGCAAGGCATAAAAATAAGAACTACACACATTGTTGAAAAAAGTAGTCTGTAATACAAATTCAAATTAAATGACCCATAGAATTGAAACAGAATCAAATAGAACAAAAAAAGTATCATAAGTTTTGGAGGATGAAGAAACTTAAGATTTTAATACGAGAAATGATATTCGTTCTTCAGAGAGCAGAATGGGGAAGGTTGAAAAGGAAGGGCAGGTCACTCAATGTGACCTGTGTAGAGAACCTTTTCATATAATGAGATTTTCACTCTGTGGCGGAGTGTGTGCTTATCTGAAACTTCCTGGTGAATTAAAACTGTGTGCCGGACCAGGACTCAAACTCTGGACCTTTGCCTTTTGTGGGCAAGTGCTCTACCATCTGAGCTACCCAATCACGACTCATGCCCAGTCCTCACAGCTCCATTTCTGCCAGTACCTTGTCTCCTACCTTCCAAACTTTACAGAAGCTGTCCTGCGAACTTTTCATATCTTAGTAATTTTAACAATGTTTCAGTCAAATTTTCCATTTTATATGCAAAGCTATTTGTACTACATAGGAGTTGCTTCTTGTCCATCAGAACACCATTATGAGCAACAGAACGATCACATTCATGGCCTTCAAATCCTTCTTAGCACAGTTTTTATAACAAAATATAAAGGACCATACTATACTGCAAGAATAAACACATTCATCAAATATTGCCAAAAGTAGTAGGTAAAGCATCCAACACTTGCATAAGGATCATCTGAAAATGACAGAAATCATTTCTTTTTAATAGGGAGAGATGTGCTTGTTGTGTAGCTTCCGCAATTGTCTACAAAATGACCTCATTAGGGAACCAGCTGGATTTAAAATTGGGTACTGCAACAAGAACCACATGTAAGGAGCAGAATAAGCTACAATATGATGAAATCAGTTCAAAGTTACTAGCTAGATTTAGGTACATTGTGACAGTTACTGACTCTCATGAATTTGTCATGAAGTACACTGTAGAAACAAAAAATTATAACTACATTTATGCATTCTTGAGGAATATCTAAGACTACAGCTAGAATTACAGCTGTGCCCAAAAGTTAAGCATGATTAGGAATGAGGATTTAGTTCCTGACCAAGATGGTGTAAAAGTTACAGAACAAAGTAAAACTTAATCAAAAGACTAGAGGTTGAAAAGACTACTTCAGTTGTAAACTTGTTTTATTATCATGACTGGTTTCGGGCTCTCATAAGACCACCCTTAGGTGTTGAAACTGTGCTGTCGACCCGAGTGCCGCAGTGGATGTGTACTAGGTGCGGTTTGCTACCTATGAGTGTATACACTAGTGTCCAAAACATATACTCAGGGAAGTTTTGTAAACAAAGTCACAAATTTTAAACAATTAACAAAACTGGATAATTCTTCTGAAAAAAGGGGTATATGATTACTGTTAACTGCCACACATGCTTGGCAATGATGTTGCACATACTATTTTATGTTGTTGTTGAACTGATGACAATCAACTCCACTCATATGAAAGAGTTATGTGAAGGTCAGAAAGATTTTGTGCTGGCACCTGACTTACTGCAATTTGTTTCTTCCTCAGTGGACAGGAATTATTGGTCAAAAAAATGTTAAATATGGACTACTAACACTTCTAGAAAGTCACATGCAAGTTGTAGAACCTCATCCATATAGCTGTGGCTGTTACAGAATGCTTGCAACCAAAAATAAAAATGTGATGCTCCATACACCTATAAAACTTAATGCCACCCCATTTCAGGACCACTCTATTACAAGACTGGTCTCTTTCCATAAATTTCTTAAAACTGTATTGAATACAACCTTCTCTTCCAGATGAATGCTTGAAGAAAATTATTGTGCAAACTGAAGCAACATTATCCAGTTAAGAGCACAGCACTCAATTTATTCAAGGCCAAATTTCTAAGCTGCTTATCCCATAAAAATAGACCCGCAATCTCTGAACTTCTGTGAACAGGGACACATTTTTGACTGTCTTGCATACACATCAACAGCACTGGACTGTTGATACACAGTTTATGAGGAAACTAGAAGTACTAATGCAGCTGTACGCTCTGCAGACAAATATCTTGCAGACACCACTGAACATCATGCAGATAAGGCATGATGTTCGTTCTGCTGTCAAGTGGTTATTCTTGGATGAACTTTTTAGTGGCTGATGATAGTAGGATTTAGTTGCTTGACAATATGTTCTTGGCAAGAAATGGTATTTTAACCTCCATTTGTACCTGCCTGCATCTATTGACAGTTCACAAAGTTATGAAATTCCACACTGTGAAACGTGCCATGCTGCTGAGAATGTGCTTCAAGGTATTAGAGGATTCTACAATGTGATACAGGATAAAAATGCTATTGGTGGCATTATATTTCAAGGAAATAAAAGTGCAAACATGACAAGCATAACACTTCTAATCCACTGATTTATCATCTTTAAATAATGTGCCCAACTGAAGAAGAAATATTTCTTACTTATAAATAAAACATAATTTTTATTTGCAATCAAACTGTTGGTGTCACAGTATTTTCGATCCTTTCTGCTTTCAACACTATTCTAACTTTTGTATAGAATTTTAGATTATGCCAAGGGCATAGATATTTTAGTGTTGGGGTGGAGGTGGGGGGATGAGGAGGAGTGCAACTAGTTGACTCCATCACACTGAGGCTATTTCCTGTGGCCTTAGAAGCAGTTCTTAAATCACTTAACTGAAACATATAATGCCATGTACAGATCTTATATGAACAATCTTCAGTTTGTGGGTGGTAATGATTTGTCTGTTTAAGAGCAGAAAAAATTCATGAAAAAATCCAAGCAATAGAGCAAATGTGTTAGTAGTGCAGAAAATTACACGATTTTGGTACTGCTGTAATCAACCAGTTTACTGGAAGGACAGCAAAAGCCTAGCAAAAGCCTGGCAAAAATGGTTTTTAGCCTATTGCTGAATTTGTGAACTTTGAGCAATGGGCAACTACGAGTAGAAAAGGAGGTCGAAGGCACTGACAGCAGTATGATTTCTTTACATTTTCATTCAACTGGGTATTTAATTTCAGTTGTTGCTTTACTAGTATTCCCTCTCACACTTTGCACTGTGTAGTACATTAGTCACCCTTCTACTATAGCTTTCACTTATTTTCTCTCTTCATACATCTCCCACAATTTAACAGATCATAGTCATTGCTTACTTTAACTGTAGAACCTCAGTCATATGATGCACCTTTATTAGTGGAAGTCTACAGATAAACGTTTGTCAGCTTTTCTTCATCCTACTATTTCATTTTAACATTCATTATTTACATTTGCCTTTTTGTGTACCATCAAGCAATCACAACATCGAGCAATGCTGTCTTAGTACACATCTGTGTAAACTACTGCATACCATTTAAGAGCCATGAAACACTTTCAGCTGCTTTCCAACACTACAAAACTATATCTGAATTGCAAAGTTAATGTAAAGTAAAAATAAAAATTTACTTCAGCACACGTTGGGTGAATCCCCACAAGATTATGTAAATCTTTCAGCTTTGCACCAAGTTTTAAACCAAGTCCGAAGCCCTGGGTAATTTCACCAGCATTTGGTCCCAATATGTGGAAGCCAATAATTCGATTCTGCAAATACAAACAAAAAATACATTAAAAAATTATTCCATTACAAGCAGGTATAACCAAGAACAATCATTTTGAAATAAATCGGTCATTCAGTATAAACATTTTCTCTGGTGTATTGTTGGCTTGTAATATCAAAAGAGTAGTATGTTATTTTCCTAATTTGTTTTCTCAAAATAAAAAGTAAACACAGATATGCACAATTGTTTATTGATGTAGCCTACTATTCTTTAGTTGTTCCCATCCAGAACAGCCTTTAGTGTGCCGATCACATTAAGGTCATTGATGGATAAGTAAGAACAGTGAGAAGGTGTTAGAAAAGGTCATCAAGTTTGCTACATGTTAAGGGTACTGTATACGACTAGGGCGCTGATACAGCGAACACACTGTCACAAGAGGGTTGCCACAATAAATTTTCAAGTTTGTCAACAGTCTGCAGTAATGTTTCAGTCATTTTCATACTGTCATAAACATAGAAATATATTACGTTCCACAGACATTACCTTTTTTCAGCTACTCCTTTTGTCTTCTGGCCATCCAACTATGATCCAATCCCCCTCCCCAACACCTAAAACCTCCCCAACCATTCCTTGCTGACTTACTTCATCTTTCATATCACAAAAAATTTCCTCCATCCAACAGACAACTTCCTAACACACATCCTGTAACACTGTTGTCAATCTTTCTGCCAAAACTCTGACCCTACAGAAGTCTCAGTACTTTCTAAAGGACTCCTCTTTAGCCAAAAACTTGAATTTACCCACGCTGGACCTGTAAAAGAACTACTTTCCTTTATCCCTTCTCTGCCGTGGAAAAATTTCTTCGTCACACATCCCACTGACAACAGCCAATCAAAACTTTTTTTAAAAAGTTCCAACCTCCCTGCAACCATGATCCTCCTCATTTTCACCCAGTCATTCCCTCATCTTTCAAGAATTCCTCACTTCTAACCTTGTCTCACCTTTCTTTTCTACATCACTTCTCAGTGAGTTCAACATCACTCATGTGGAAGACACAGCTATCCATAAGCTGAAAACCAACCCAGACCTTATCATACTTCCTACACAAAAAGTCACTACAATTAGTGACCACAGTGCTGGAGCCCATGTGGCGGAGGGTCTCCGTCAGCTTTCTGAACCTTTGCATACACACCTTACAACCACGATCCCATCCCAGAAGTACAAAAAGATCTCCAGCAGCTCTTCAAAGATGTAAGTCCATCCCAAAACCTGGCACCTGAATCCATCTCCCTCCTCACACCAACAACCCCCTGCACTCGTACCTTTTACCTACTCCCTAAACTCCTCAAATCCACGGGTCTTCCCACTGTTTGTCCCATTGCAGCTGGGTGCAATGCTCCCACTGAATGAACCTCTGCCTTTGTTGACCAACACCTACAAGCCACTCGCTTTAACTTCCCATTCAACATTCAAGATACTCTTCACTTCTTTCACCACATTTCGGTAGTTTCTGCCTCGTTATCATCAGACTCCTTGTTGGTCACTTTGGATGCGATGTTCTTATACACCAACATTCCTGAATGCCCACTGTCTTGCTGGCCTGGAACACTATCTTTCCCCAAGTCCTCCTGTTGCCAAACCCACAACATCTTTCCTAATACTCCTAGCCAACTACATCCGGGCCCACAATTATTTCACTTTCAAAGTCAAATCTGTAAACAAATCTGTGGTGCTGCCATGGGCACTCAGACGATTCCATCCTACGCCAACTTATTTATGGGCCACCTGGAGGAAACCTTCCTTTCCAGTCAACACCTAAAACTTATTGTCTGGTTCAGATTCAATGATTAAATTTTTGTGATATGGACTTATGGCAGGGACAACCTTTGCTCCTTCCTCCATAACCTTAACACTGACTTCCAAACCCACTTCACCTCATCCTTCTCCACCTCTCAGATGGTTCTATAAATATGTCTATTCATATCAAGTGCACCAACCATCAACAGTACCCTGATAGCTGCCACTTGTTCCCAGCAGAAAGTCTCTTCCAAACAGCCTAACCACAGATGCACGCTGCATCTGCAGTGGAAAGCTGAAGCTGTCAAAATATGCTGATAACATTACCCAAGGCTGTATTGGCAGACAATATCCTATCCTGCTCATCCATAAACAGATCTCCTATGCCATCTTCTCATATGGCACCAGTAATCCTGTTAACCAGCCACCAACTCGCACCCCTCTAATCACCCATTATCACCCTGGCCTTGGAAAGCTCAACCACATCCTTCATCAGGACTTTGATGACTCATCGTGACCCGAAATGAGGGGTATCTTACCCACATAACCCAAAGTCCTGTTCTGTCACCCACCCAACTTACAGAGTTTCTTTGTTCTTCCCAACTAAAATCCTGCTCCTAATTCTGCACCCCCAAGAGTCACTTCCTCATGATCATACCAAATGCAAGGCCTGTCCCACACATCCATCCACCACCCCCTCCTACCACAGTCCAGTCACAGACACTCAATAAAAGGCAAGGCCATGTGTGAAAACAGCCATGTTATGTACCAGTTATGCTGCAATTACTGTACAGCATTCTAAGTGGGCGCAACAACTTTTCACTCCTATGAAATGAATGGGCACCATCAAACTGTGTCAAACTGCAAACTTGACCATCCAGTTGTCAAACATGCTGCACAGCACAAAACCAAGTTATAACTACAGCAGCCACTTCACTAGACAGGCCATTTGGGTACTCCCATCCACCAAAAGTTTCTCTGAACTATGCAGGTGGGACTTGTCTCTCCAGCATTTCCTGCACTATCTCAGTTCCCTTGGCCTAAATCTCCACAACTTTTTCTCCCATTGCCTCAACTTATTTTATTCTTCTCTCTTTTCTCTACATCACTCCTCCTTCCCCATCCAGATCACATATTGCCTCTGTCTCCCCCTCCCCCAAACACACCCAACCCTCCCTGACTCACTCATCACCATAACCATTCCCCTCCTTTCCTACATCACCCTCCCCCTTTCCCTTTCACTTATTTGCTCTACCCTCTGAACTCTTTTTGTCTTGTGCAGCCACTGAGTCATCTGGCTATAAGCCTGCCTCATGCTACCCTGCTAATCCCTACCTGCCTCGTGCATCCTTTCCTACTACCTCCCCACACCATCAACCAAGGCACCTGCTTTTGATAAGCAACAATGATAATCAGTCTTGCTGCTACTGCGAGCATGTAAGTGTTTGGGGCTGTATATGTGCGCACTCTTACGAGAAAAAGAGCAAAAGCTTGATAGCTAGTGTTAATGGTTTCCTATTACATGTTTCTGTGCACTATGCACCAGGCAAGTGGTTGCCTTTCCATTATTTTATGTAAATCTTAGTACAAGTATTAAATATATTAGATATAGATTGTAAACAATGAACGCATCTGCTTAGGTACTTTGTACTACGGAAAACTATCCAGCATGTATTTGAATGACTCCTTCAACTTTTAAAGATTTTTTTTGAACATTCTGTTCTAGATAGGTATCCTTGCATCAAATCACAGACTATTGTGACTAAATAAACACAGTGAGATATTCACATTAATTACTATGAATGTACTAGTAACTTTGCTCCAGTAGGCATAAATTCAGTTCAGTACTTTTGATAGACATATTTAACAAAGAAAAAAATATTCCTTTCTTCCAGAAGTATCAAATCTTTCCTTGAGAAGGAATGATAAGGAAGTAGGAACAGGTCACTACGGTTCCTTTTATCCTAAGGTGAAAGTGACCTGGCTATTCTTTCTAACCCAATACAATCTATCCTCCTTTTCTCCATGAGGACGAAGTTAATAGTGTCAAAGGCTGGGAACAGTTTTTCACTTTTAAATGTGTGTGTCTGTTTCTCAAATGAATTTCCTTGCAGTGGAACTAAAAACTTTAAATCCAGAAACTAAACTGTAAAATTACCTCATCACTCTTCAAGCATATTATTTTTATGTATGGTTTGCCTTCATCCCTATTTGATAGGGCATTTTCTACTGCATTGAAGTGAGTGTGATACACTTCAATATTTTCTTTGTCATACTCATCAATAGCACGTTCTTCTGAGAAACCCACACAACCATATTCCAGTGGAGTAAATACTGTTGTTGGGACAAATGTGTAGTCCATCTTTGTCATTTCTCCGCTGAACAATCTCTGAAAAAGACAAAACAATGTTAAATAACAAGGCAGTATGGTGCTCAAGAAGGACCTGCTGTTTTTTTTGGCACAATTACCACTAGTACAGTATGTCAAGAAACTCACCAATGATAAGAAAAAAAGGTAGTGATGATACTGGTTCTTATTACTATATTCATACCAGTTTTTCTGGTTACCTGTCTCATGGCAGGCCCTTCCACAAACCCAACCATGCATAAAAATAGAAATTGTGTGTGTGTGTGTGTGTGTGTGTGTGTGTGTGTGTGTGTGTGTGTGTGTGTGTGTGTGTGTGTGTGTTGCTGAAATTAACCTCAATATTGTCAATATCTGGAAGAAACAGGCCATTTATGTGCAAGATTTATTCATGTGTTTGAGTGAAGAGATTTCTGGGAATAGAGAGAAACTGATTCAGAGCTCTGAGGGATATTTTTTAACCTCACTGACAGTGATCATCTCAAAAAACCTGGACACTGACACAATACGGCAGCTTGCATGCCTCCTAGATATAAATAGCGGTAGAGTAGCTGCAAAATCCATTGCACGAATATCTAAGAGTGGCAGACTAACATCGTTTCTAAATACAGCAGCAGCCTTCTTAGTAGCTGCAGTGGCTATAACCTCACTGATTAAATAATCTGGCCTTTTCACACAAGCTGATGCGGACTTGCTATGTGCGTACTGTGAACACCTGAAAGCAAGGGAAAACTAGAGCAATTATATATCCTGAAGGCATGCAGAGCTCTACTGTACAGCTTAATGGTGATGGTATTTCCATGGGTAAAAAATTCCATATTTAGAACAGTCCCTTCATTTGGTTATCCTGTCATAGACTACTCGAAGTTGTCATCAGGAAAAACAAGTTTGGTGTTCTACATTAATAAAACACAAAAGTTACAGAATTAAAAAAGAGAAAAGTATATTAACATGGGAACTAGTGAAGTAAGGTGGTATGAAGAAAAGTATTTCTGGACAGGTTAATACTGGGTTACCGAAACAAAATCAGAGGGGGGTAGTGCAGGACTATGGCTTATAATAAATAAGAAAGTAATAAGTGAGCTCTTATGAACACTATAATGAACACATTATTGTAGCCCATATAGAAATGAATCAATCATCACAGCAGTGAAGGTTTATATGCCTGCTATGATGAGATTGAAATAATGTACTACGAGATAAAAGAAATTATTCAGATAGTTAAGGGAAATGAAAATTTAGTTGTGATGGGTGATCGGAAGTCAATAGTAGTGAAAGGAAAAGAAAGAAAATTGTAACATAGGCTGGAGGGGGGAGGGGGGGGGGGGGGCATGAAAGGGTAAGCCGCCTGGCAGAATTTTGCACAGAGCATAATTTACCTCTCTGCAACACTGGATTCAGAATCCTGAAAGTTCATATATGTGGAGGAAACTGAGTACTGGAAGGTTTCAGGTGAATTATGTAATGATAGGACAAATTTATAAACCACATTTTAAACCACAAAACATTTCTAGGGGCAGATATGGACTCTGGCCATAATTTAGTAGTAATTAACTGTGGATTAAAATTACAAAAATTACATGAAGGTGGGAAACTGAGAACAAAGGATAAACATAAATTAAATGAACCACAGGTTATTTAGAGGTTCAAAGAGAGCTTTATGTGATTAATAACTGTAATGGGGGGATAGGAGTACAACGGAATACAAATGGATGGCCTTGAGAGATGAAATTGTGGAAGCAACAGATGATCAAACAGACAAAAAGGAAATGGGTATTAGAAATCACTGGATAACAAAGGAGAAAATATATTAAAAGAACAAAGTGAGTAAAGCAGGTAAAAGGGAACACAGATGTGTAAATCATTATATTGACAGAAACTGTAAAATGACAAAGCCGGAATGGTTGGAGGAGAAGTGAAAAATAATGTACAAACATGGATGACTATGGGAAGGTGCCAAGCAAATACTAAGCAAAGAAAGGAAGCCTGATTGATAGAAGGAATAGATAGAAGGGTTACACAAATGAAATGAACTTTAAGCCAATATTATGGAAAGGGAAGAGGGCGGAGATGGGAGACATAATACTGCAAGAAGAATTTGACAGACCACTGGAAGACTGAAGTTGAAACAAGGCACCTGGAGTAGACTACATTCCCTCAAATTTATTTAGATCCTTGAGGGAACATACCGCGACAAAACTTTTTTAAAATGATTTCATATACACCACTGTTTATTACATTACCCAATATTGCAATTTCAACCTTAGATTATTTTCAAGCAATTACAGATGCCAAAAAAGCAGCAATAGTCAGCATAACAAGTGTGTGTTCCAGGTTGAAAAGAGCCATGTTCTCACACTTTTATTAATAATAATTACAGCTATGTTTTCAGCACCTGTAACCACTTTAAAATGGCCTAAGGTCAAAATGGCAATTATGGATATTGTAATTAACAATACAGTCAATAGCAAATATAATAATTCAACAAATAAAGTTGTATGACAAAACTGTTCCACCTGGTATGGTGGAATACGAGACAGGAAAAATACCATAATGAGTTCAACAAGAATATTGTACTGATGAAAAGCTCTCTGGTTTAAAGTTGGTTTTCATTGTTGAAGTACTCATCATCTTGCGAAGTGTCGTGACAGTGCAGATGCCTCACCTCCCCCCCCCCCCCCCCCTCCCCCCAACCTCTTTCCACCTGGCTATGGGCTGCTGTGTACCGTCAGGCTGAGGCTGCTGTGGTGGGCGAGTGTTTGCGTCTCTGTCTGGGCACTGAAGCTGTGTCTTGTGAGGTGGACAGAGACCAAAGAGAAACTTGTCTACATCCTTTGTTGTAACAGGAACAAAAAATGTGAGAGACCTGGGAAAAGACTGTGCAACTTACCCAATGCTGCTAGAAGATGAAACAGCTATAACAGACTATGGATCCATCTAAAATACAAGCAATCCTAGAGTGGTGAACTTCATATCAAATCTATGTAATGCAAGTAATGTAAGACATGTTGCACAGCAAATGGATTGACAGCAGCCAGGAATTGGCACCATCCACAGCTTGGTGTCAGCAACTTGGGATTATACTGCCAGGGAGAGGAGTTTCACATTTTGACAACATTGCAGCAGCAATCACTACAGAATTTATTGAAAAGCTTCATCTTGGCTTCACGAGTTTCATAGATGATGTTATACGACAGAAGAGAGAGTACTTGCAAAGAAACATAGAAGACAGTCTCTTAAGTGGGTGATAATGCAGACAAAGATGCGTTACATGATAAACGAACTTTTGTACAAGTGAAGCTGCTGAACACTCAGGAAGTTTAAACACAGACAGTATAACTCATAGTGACCTGTTCGTAAGACTAGAATGCATTTTGTCACCACATGCAAAATCACACCAGATGAAATTCGTGAACATTGTTTGAGGAGAGACTATCAGGAACACCTGCATCAATCCAAGCTGTAGGGCCTGCTGACAGAAGATATGTTCCTCACACAGCAACGCCTGCAACGGAAAGCTTCCAGACTTGTCAGCTGTCCAACTTGATACTGTATCTACATGGAGCTCCTGCCAAAGGGTACAATAAAAAAAGGTGATGATCACAATGACATCAATACCACATCTGCAGTAGCAGCAGAGACCTATGCAGCTTCCTCCACTATTTCCATATGAAGTGGAGTGTGGTGCCTGTGGTAATATTGATGAGTATAAGAATTGCTAAACAGTGAAGTGCAGTGAAAATCAGGTCTTTCCATCAATATAAAACATGTTTCTAACATTAAAAGCCCCACTGAAAATGATATACAATAACACACAGACAAAATTTTCAGTTTACAAATTACTGTCAAGTTAAGTCATTTGGCAGATTCCAGTGTACTGCAGGTTGCTCTCAGATGTATTAGATTTATCTTTGAGATGCCCAACTCTAATAATACATCTCCTATAACTGGGGCATTACATACGATTCTTTTGAGAGTATATAATTCGTCAACAGAGTAAACCATTATTTGACCTCCTTCGGAGGTGTTCACAAGAAGAAATTAACTATGACATTGAGCATTTATATGTGGATTTTGTAAAAGCACATGGATGTGTTTTCTTTGACACTCTAAACACATAAAAGGATGAAGATACTAGAGATAAATGGTGCGTGAAGTAGACTGGCTACAACTGAAATACAAAAGCTAACTGACGAGCTGAGTGTTGATATAATCTGTCTGCAAGAACCATACTGCAGAAACAATACGCTCCTACATTTATCTGTGGATATGTTAAGAGTTACTGGCCATGATGAGGCAATGTCTGCCATTGTGATTACCAGTAGGAAATGTCTGCCACTGTGATTACAAGTAGGAAATCAACTGTGACTAAGGGGGGACAAATGTGTGACAAGCACATGGTCACAGCAGAAGTAAAGAACATGCAGACGAAGTGGATTGTAGTAAGTCTATACATGCAGTATTCTCATCCCATTGTACCTTGTGTAGATAAACACGAGGTGCTAGCTCTATATGGACAAGGTGCTTCTCTCCTTGTGAAAATAGATGCGAATGCAAAATCCTCTCAGTGGCACATAGGCAACAGACAAACAGGGTAAGATAACACAGAATGCAGTACAGGAACTGGACCTCACTGTTTTAAATTCAGAAAACCAGCTGAGCACATTTGAGCGACAATCAGGTATAATGCAATTGTCACCTAATGGAAAACTGTCAATAATAGAGGGACCCAAGCACAGGAAAGCATGACTGGGTTAAATATCAGGAAAATGGATTGAGAGGGCTTAGTTGCCTGTGTTGCAGATATTCATCTCAGCCACTTCTGGTACATGTCAACTTGAGTGAGCAGCTACTAACTGAACTCTTGCAAAGAGCACAGGACATTTATATCCCTAAGAAAATCATAAAAAGTCAGGCTACAATCCCTTAGAGCCCAAAACTTGCCATGCTGAGGAGAAGGGTAAGATTAAGATGAAAAGCTTATAGACATGCTTTGGGGCAATCTGAGCACACTGTGAGGCTCCATTAATACATGGAAATTAAGATGCACTACAAAACATTGCTTCAGGAAATTTAAAGAACATGCTGGGAGAAGTTTCTACGAAGGCAACTGCAATTTGACATATGGGGAAGACCGTATAAGCTACTGACTGTAAAGGTTAAGGAACCTACTCTCATGTACACAATTCGTAAAGAGGATGGCTTAATGACAGCTGGATCGAAGGAGTTAGCAGAAAATCTGCGAACAGCCCTACTATATGATGAAACACTAACAAGATGCTGAAATACATCCACAACAAGTGGACTAGATAATAAATATGACAATCAGATGTTGGGTGACACCTTTTGCTCAAGAAGAAAGTGCTATCACAATTTCCAAGTTCGAAACTGCAAAAGTACCTGGCCCGGATGGCATTTCCCCAAGGTCATACGGATAGTAGGTCCACTGACAGTGCAATATTTGACAGCATTACTAAATGAAGTGTCACGAATAGGTCGGAGTCTGGTGATATGGAAGGCAGCTAGCACATCAGGATTAAAAAGGGAAAGGATAAAGACCTGGCATCACCAAAAAGCTATAGACCTATTTCTTGTTAAATGTCTTGGCCAAAGTTTGGGAGCATCTGCTCTGTGACCAGTTGCAACTGCACAGGGAGCTCTTTGGTCTACATGAGTGTCAATATGGATCCAGACAAGGGAACTGTATATATATGATGCAGGTAATAGAGCTCTTGATAGTTTAAAAAATTCAACAGCCAAGTACGCAATCACGCTCATGATTCACATTGCATGCACATTCAATAATCTTTGGTGTGCCTGGGATATTTACACACCTCCAAGACCTCTGTGTCCCCGAATGTCTGTATGAGAGCTTTGTAGATCAGTGTAGCAGATGTAGTATCTAGCAGATTGCACAGCAGAGCAAGATACTCCAAAAGGTTACCAAGGGCTTTCCTCAAGGCTCCATAAGTAGTCCATTGTTCTGGGATCTTACGACTGAACACCTAATACAACTGTTAAACAGGGCACATGCTACTGGAACATGCTGTTGCATATGCAGACGACATCCTAGTAGTTGCGACTGCGGACTCCAGGGCAAGACTTCGGGAAAGATGAATGATGTGCTTGCTCAGATGTAGCATTGGTACAAGGGTGACAAACTGACTGTAGCTGTTCATAAAACATCACACATACTTTTGAAGGAAAAACTCTCTCTTGCCAGCAATCCCTCCCTGAGACTTGATAGAGAAGCACTGTTTGTAGATATTTAGGCACAATTGACACAGGATGTGAAGGTTGCTGTGTGTGGACGGGTTACTCCTGTAACTGAAATTGCAGATCTGAAGATGGTTTAGAGGTCTCTAAACCGGTCATGTGAATAAACATTTTATGCAATCGAGATGGATTATAAGTAACATTGTAAAACCACTGATTGCGGTTATACCATCAGACACTATGTCTGTTTTTGCAAAATATAATTTGTGATTTTAGCATTTTGGAAAATATGCTCGTTTACCTCATACCCAGATACGAATTTCAATTTTTTGAGAAGTTGTACTTGCTGTTATATATCTCATTTTTTAATAACTGATGAAATACATTTCCACAAATTATTGTATAAATGTTTTACTGTACATTTAATTTCCTTCACTTAGACTTTATACAAAGTATTGGAGATGATTGTGGTTTTTAATCATATATGCTAATTACATGTGTTTTTGCTTGTATTCTGTTGGATTTTAACATTGTCCTTGATTCTGCATTTTTGTCAATTCTGTGTTTTTTAAGTCTGGACTGCACAAAAATGTAACATAGGGGATACACTGTAATCTTTTTCAGTCTTGTTTGTCTACCTGTCTACAATTCTTCATCTCCAGTATTCAGTGAGTGGTTATCTTTGTCATTAAATAATATAAATTCTACCAGTTTTCCCGTGCCATAAAGATCAATAACTGCAATTCATAACTGAAGAATTTGATGTTTAGCTTCTGCAGGTCTCAAACCTCCATACAGAAAGTAATATGTCACAATGCACAGACTGCTTCCTTTATAAATGTTTTGACAGAAGCTGGAAACAGTTAAAAACATCTGTTTATAATGTATTTGAATAGAATGGACTGTCTGAAGTGAATGCTTCTCCAATATGGTGATTAGAAATTAAAAACTTGTGCTGTTGGATGGGGGTTGGTAATTGGCTGACACCTAGATGATCAGATCAGCTGACGTGTGTTGGCTTTGGACATGCACGGAAAACTTAATTCAGGATGACCCAATAGGGATACGAACCCTGTTCCTTTCTGTACACTTTGTGTAGATATAGTTACAGCAGTAAGAGAATTAATGATAGTACCTTTTTTTCCGTTTTTAATGGTTAATGTCTGCAAAGTGCACAAGGAGACAGTTGAACCAAAAAGTGGAAAATGTTTTATCTCCAGCACACAAAACCTATGAAACAAACGTCTTAAAAGCTGTGCTGACTAAGCAAATGTTCACAGAAACATATACTGTTCAAATCAAAATATTTCTAGTCTACCAAATAGTGACATATCAGTGTAAATGACAAAATATTTTGGACCTTTATACTGCACCACTTGTCATACTAAGCCTAACACCCAGTTAATTAGTTCCTGTATGTCAAATACTGATTGTAAAATGGCCACACAATGTTCGTTCTCAAATTTTCATTTGAACATTAGCACCTGCATAACTGAATGTATCTTACCTACCACTGTTTTCTAAAGATCTGAAACTTATATGACCTAACACTTCACAGAAATAGGTTTACTTCACTGGAGTTGAGCAATGTAATTTAACACATCATTTTCATCAGATAAGACATTTTCTTACTACACTACAACAAATGTCAATGCATAGCAATGTGATTGCAACATTAAGGCAGTAATATGGTACTTCAATTATCACAAGGAGAGGAGGTATATTTGGAAAAGGCTGGGTTATATGGGAAGATTTCAGTTAGATTACATCATGGTCAGGCAGAGATTCCAAAATCAGATACTGGATTGCAAAGCGTACCCAGGAGCAGATTCAGACTCCGATCACAATGTAGCACTGAAGAAGAGTAGGTAGTAGTGATGAAGAGTAGGCAGAAGTTTAAGAGATTAGTCAGGAAGAATCAATATACAACATAGTTGGATACGGAAGTGCTAAGGAATGACAAGATACGCTTTAAGTTCTCTAAGGCTATAAACAATGAGGAATAGCTCAGTAGGCAGTACAGTTGAAGAGGATTGGACATCTCTAAAAAGGGCAATCACAGAAGCTGGAAAGGAAAACAGATACAAAGAAGGTAACTACAAAGAAACCACAACAACAGAAGAAATACTTCAGATGAGGGAGGAAAGTAGGAAGTACAAAAATGTTCAGCTAAATTCAGGAATACAGAAATAAGTCACTGAGGAATTAAATAAATAGGAAGTGCAGGGAAGCTAATATGAAACTACTTCATGAAAAATGTTATGAAATCGAAAAAGAAATGATTGTCGGAAGGACTGACTCAACATAAGTCTAAACAACCTTCAGTGAAATTAAAAGCAAGAGTGGTAACATTAAAGTGCAATGGGAATTCCACTGTTAAATGCAGAGGGAAGAGTGGTTATATGGAAAGAATACAGTGAACACATCCATGAGGGGGAAGGTTTGTTTAACGTGACAGAAGAAGAAACAGGAGTTGAGTTAGAAGAGATGGGGGATCCAGTATTAGAATCAGAATTTAAGCGAGCTCTGGAGAACTTAATATCAAATAAGCCAGAAGGGAAAGATAGCATTCCATCAGAATTCTTAAAATCGTTGGGGAAAGTGGCAACAAAAAGACTATTCCAGTTGGTGTGTAGAATGTATGACTCTGGCGAAACACCATCTGACTTGTGGAAAAATATCATCCACACATTTCCGAAGACTGCAAGAGTTGAAAAGTGTGAAAATTATCGCACAATCAGCTTAACAACTCAAGCATCCAAGTTGCTTAAAAGAATAATATACAGAAGAATGGAAAAGAAAATTGAGCATGTCTAAGATGATTAGTTTGGCTTTAGGAAAGGTAAAGACGCAAGAGAAGCAATTCTGATGATGTGGTTGATAATGGAAGCATGACAAAAGGAAAATGAAGACACGTTCACAGGATCTGTCAACATGGAAAAAGCGTTTAATATTGTAAAACTGCGCAAGAAGTTCAAAATTCTGAGAAAATAGGGGTAAGCTATGGTGAGAGACGGGTAATATACAGTATGTACAAGAGCCAAAAGGGAATAATAAGAGTGAAAAATGAAATGTCGTGTGACGAGGGCCTCCCGTCGGGTAGACCGTTCGCCTGGTGCAAGTCTTTCAATTTGACGCCACTTCGGCGACTTGCGCGTGGATGACCTAGAATGAAGTGCTCGGTTTGAAAAGAGTGAGAGACAGGGAGTAGTCTTTTGCCCCTACTGTTCAATCTGTACGCTGAAGAAGCAATGATGGCAATAAAAGGGACGTTCAGGAGTGGAATCAAAATTCTAGGTGAAAGGATATCAATGATATGATTTGCTGTTGACAATGCTATCCTGAGTGAAGGTGAAGAAGAATTACAGGACCTGCTGAATGGAATGAATAGTCTAGTGAGAACAGAATAAGGATTGAGAGTAAGTCGAAGAAAGATGAAAGTAATGAGAAGTAACAGAAATGATAACAGCTTGAAGCTTAACATCAGGATTGGTGGTCATGGAGTGGATGAAGTTAAGGAATTCTGCCAACCAGGCAGCAAAATAATCAATGACAGATAGAGCAAGGAGGACATCAAAAGCAGAATAACATGGGCAAGGAGGACATTCCTGGCCAAGAGAAGTCTACTAACATCAAACATAGGACTTGATTTAAGGAAGAAATTTCTGAGAATCTATATTTGGAGAACAGCGTTGTATGGATATGAAACATGGACTGTGGGAAAACCAGAACAAAAGAGAATCAAAGTGTTTGAGAGGTGGTGCTACAGATGAATGCTGAAAATCAGGTGGACTGATAAGGTAAGGAATGAGGAGAGTCTCTGCAGAGTTGGGGAGGAAAGGAATATGTGTGAAACACTGACAAGGAGAAGGGACAGGATGATAGGACATATGTTAAAGACATCAGGGAATAACTTCCATGGTACTAGAAGGAGCTCTAGAGGGGTGAATAACTGTAAAGGAAGACAGAGATTGGAATGTATCCAGCAAGTAATTGAGGACATTGCAGCTTGCAAGTGCTACTCTGGGAAGAAGAGGTTGGCACAGGAGATAAATTTGTGGCAGGCCGCATCAAACCAGGCAGAAGACTGACGACTTAAAAAAAAGTACTCTACACCATAATGACCTACATTTAAACTGTTTGTTCGCATCTGAGCTGTCAAGTACAACAAACATACCTTACTCAATAACTTCCCAGCTTGAATGGCTACTGGTGTTAACTCTGGTTTTCCATCAATTACATCTCCTATTGCAAATATATTGTTGACTGATGTGCGTTCATACTCATCAACTACAATTTTTCCGTTCCTGCAAAATATACACAAAACATGTTATGCCAGAATACAAAATAATGTAAATAGCTTTACAATCACTAATTATACTTCAAAAATCTTGTCAAAATCAAAGCTCAGACAACAAGAGGGAACTCGGCACATCATCTCTAGCTATTACTGCTGAAAGTTTGGCATTATCTGTTACGGAAATTGCTATAAATACTCACGACTTATTCAGTGCTATTCCAATCTTATCTAAGCCCATGTTGCTAGTGCATGCATTCCGTCCAGTTGCAAACAGAACAGTATTGCACACTATCTCAACAGATTCTCGTTTTTCACCTTCTACTGCATGAACCTGTAAAGAATAACGATTTGTACATGGAGAGGCACAAATGTGTGGTGAAATAAATATCATGTTCCAATAAGTTACAGTGAAACTAGTGAACAGAGAGAAATGAATTCTTTGGACGTAGTACATTCGAATTAGGCATTGCTGATCCAAAGATGGAAATAATTTTGGAATGTGATGACAATGAAAAGCAGACAAAAATGGAACCTGTGCACTTTCACATCATAACAATTATGTGATTCTTTTATCTGTTTCCACTCCCTTGTACAAATACCTATCTTCCTATTTGTTCTGTTCTGGGAATCTCCAACTTCTGTTATTCTTACAAGTTTCTTAGCCCCCATCTCCACTATCACAGTTCTTTAACTACCTGTACATTGGTCTCCTTACTTCCAACTGCCCCCATGACAATAATTACTCTACCAGTTTTCAGCAAATAAGACTGTTTCCATTCAAACGCTTTTCTATATAATACAGAAAGCACTAATGCTGGGCAAAACAAATGGGAGAGGAGGAGGGGGGGGGGGGGGGCATGGAGAGGAGAAAAGGGGACACAAGATATATTTTTAATGGCAGTTGTGCTTGTTGAGCTGTTGCTGAACTTAATCTGGGAGGGCTTCACAGCTTCAACTGAAAATGTTGAATGAGGCACAATGCAATGTGTAGTGAGAATAAGAAATTATATAAAATAACTAAATATATACATGCACCACTACCAAAAATGAGATCAGAAAAAGGGACAATTGTAATGGCATTGCAAGTGGTACAAGAATAAGTAGGATGATCCCACCTTGCTCTTTTACACACACTAAGGAAGAACCTCTTACAAAGTCAATAAAATGCTATTTCCTGATGACACTACCTTATAAAAGATCAAACAAATGTGGAACACTGTGATACCTTTAAAACTGGTGGAGCACCGTCTTCAATCTTTTCAATGGCAGTAGGGACACACCCCCTGATAAATTTTACTCCTTGGGATTCCATGTGGCTCCCAATCATTTCAGCCATTTGTTGATCAAAGCCTCTCAGCAGTATGGACCGTACCTGTGTACGAAAATGAGTTGTTTTGGATATTTCTGACACAATGCTGAAGTTAACCCTTAATTTACTTTTTCGTCACTCAAATACCTGCATATAAAAGAAGCTCACACAACAGAAAATATACTTTGAAATTTTAAGTTTTTACATAGTTAAAAGTAAATTACTAGTTGTTACTAAATGAGTTTCTAGTAGAAAAGGAATTATGTATTCTCACCAGAACAGTTACATCCAGACCCAATCCGCTTAAAAAGCCAGCACACTCGAGTGCGATGTACGAGGCACCAACTATTACTGTCTTTCCAGGATTGTAGTTCAAAGAAAAAATATCATCAGATGTTATAGCATACTCCTTCGCACCAGGAATATTAGGATAATGTGGACGGCCACCGACAGCTATTACAAAATTTTGAGCAGTGAGAGTTGAGACTTCGTTTTTAATATTTCGCATCTGAAATCAAATTTACCACCACTTTGTTTTAAAGATCCTGAGAAAGCCTAGGTGTAATACAAAACAGTGGAATGAATACAGGCAACTATTACTGCATAGTAGATGTTTAGCAGTAAAGAGGCAAATAAACAATAAATGGAACATGATAACACTGCTTATGATCTTTCACTCTTCTTCCTTTTACTCTGCATGCACACATCCTATGTTGTCTTGGTACCTTGTGTGCTGAATAATATATCCATTTTATGATGAGCAGATATGTTTATTGATTCCACTGTTTATAAAATAAAGCTGTTTTGGTTATAACAATTTTTACACAAATAGGTGTCCATTAATATCACTTTTCAGAACCAGCAATATTAATTCCAATGCTTCTTTATACCACAAATGATAAATATCAAATTAAATCATTACTTCATTTTATAGTAACATCTTAGTATAGTAGAAAACTAGACACAATTTATTAATAACAATACTTTCAATTACTTCCTGGCAGATTAAAATTGTGGACAGATCAGGACTCAAGCCCAAAACCTTGTATTTTCATGGGCTACATACTTAACAGCTGTGTACATAGTCACAACTTAAGACCTGTCTTTACAGCTTCACCTCTAACACTCTTCCTCATTGCTTCTCAAAAGTGTGGAAAGCAGGAGATAGGTAGTAGCAAAATTAGCAGAAGTAAAGTTCTGAGGATAAGTCATGAGCCATGCCTCGATAGCTCAGTAAGAGAATTGTCCTCGAAATGTGTGATACTGGGTTTGAGTCCCAGTCTGACAAACAGTTTTAATCTAGTATGATGTTTTAAAACAGAGTAAAAGATTCATCAAGAAGTACTTTCAGTATTCCAATCCCAATTACATAACTAAAACCACTGATACATGAAAGAGTAAGAACTTTTATGGTACAAATTTTGAATGTACACTTTTTTAGGGAGAAATTATTAGTCTTTTATACCCTCAGCAAGAAATAATTTATACATTTCTTAATCTCGTTGCAGACACAGGATGGCTACAATTATGAAAAGTATGCAATCAAGAAGCAATTGACAAACTTTGGCATTAACTATTTCACTGTAAACATCCCTTCAGTATCAAAATTATGTGACAAGACATTTACTGATCACTGTTACAAATGTGACATAGTTTAACGGCAGTCCAACACTGGTGATTGGTTGTCAATGCACATGCAGATCATCAGTAAAAGTAAATTAAAACTGTACAGACATGTGTTCGACACATTGAACAGATTGAGACTGTGTGAAGTAAATGTATACACTATCATTAATTTTTATGGTGGTACTGACCATAAAGTTCAAAAATCAATCATTCATGTTTCCCACCACGAATATTTAAAAAATGCAGCAGATAAAAGGTACACAGTTTAATATCCCTGGCAGTGGACATTTTCAATGGTGGAGTGGAGGCACTACAGTTAGACCTAGTCAGGTGCCATCAGAGGCGCGACCAAGTCACATGGTCTTGGCCAATAGCAGCTCGGTTCCATGTGAGTGGCCACAGCCCAGTGTAGTGTAGTGTAGTGTAGTGTAGTGTAGGACACCGCATGAGCTGGGTTAAATCTCACCCAGCTGCTATTCGGATTTTGACCTTGCTTTGGATGTGGATTCTTGGTTTACATTCTTGTTGTTTATACAGTGCTATGCTCACAACAACCTTGGCTTTGTTCACAGGATCACAAGTTTGTATTACACGTGGGCACTTTAATGGCAACAAATTCTTAGCCTATTGTGTCTACGGCAATGTGTTCACTTCCAGCTCTTGTGTTATGGATCTTGAGTTTATAAAACTTTTGCAGCAACAGCTGTCACTCCAACAGCAACAGTTGTGCCTCAAGAGCAACAACACAAAGAACAGCAGGTCGTTCTCCTGCAGCTTGTTTGTCAGCTACAACTCCCACATTAATCGATAGGCCATAACTAGATCACCACCACTGTTCACAGTGTTATACAAGTCTGCAGAGAGTTGGGACGTCTACCTCCCCCATTCTGAACTGTATTAATTTGTTATAGCATTTCTAGTAGCTGGCACAGTGCTTTGCTTTCGTCTTCCTGTATTTGTTTATACGCAATTATTTAGAAACTGCAACCACTTTCAGAGCCTAGTGAACTGTCTCCCAGTGACCTCTCTGCACTGTTATCCAAATCAGATGTGCCTTGCTGCTAGGTTCCAGTTTAATCAGTGTGACAAACAACACAGGAAGTCTTACGCAGCTTGGGCTGCTGAGTTGCAGGGCCTCCCATCCCAGTGCAATTTCAGATGCCAGAATGTAAAGCTTTGTACATGGAATCATTGATTTGAAAGGGGGGGGGGGGGGGGGGAGGTTTTTGAGGTGGGGCACATCCAACATTTACTAGCCCAGCATTGATGCTGATATTAAATGCACATTCACTCCCCCCATGCCTGCTCCCTCAATCAAGCATCCCCGCCTGAACATTTTTCACTGTGGTTCTACCCTTACCACCTTTGGGAGAGAGTCTATGTCTATTTAGTGAGGCCATTTCAGGGCACTATGTGGTTGATAGTGGTGGACACACTCCGTATCTTCCCATTTGTGTTGTGCATGCCTTTCACCAACACCAATATACAATCATGCCCTTGAGAGGATTTTTGCTATTGAGTGGGCATCTAGTGCCTGGTGCCTGACAATGGGTCCTAATCTACATAGATTCAATTCAAGGCCTTTTGTCAATGCAACAGTGTCAACCATTTGATCACCACCTCTATCACTCCACCTCAAAGGCAAAGGCTGAGGACAGTCTGTACCCTCATAACACAGATGCAGAAGGCCTTGCAAATGTCGTCGACATAGGATGACTTGCACGGTTTCCTCGCGACGTGTAGGTCCATCACTGTTAACGGGGTCAATCCAGCTAAATCCTGCATGGACACAGACATCGCATGCCGTTACACTTCCTGTGCCCCTTGCAGTGTGACCCACATAGACATGAGGCTCTTATGTCTGGTTTTATACACTACTGGCCATTAAAATTGCTACACCACAAAGATGACAATGCTACAGAAGCGAAATTTAACAGACAGGAAGAAGATGCTGTTATTTGCAAATGATTAGCTGTTCAGAGCATTCACACAAGGCTGGCACCGGTGGTGACACCTACAACGTGCTGACATGAGGAAAGTTTCCAACCGATTTCTCATACACAAACAGCAGTTGACCAGCGTTGCCTGGTGAAACGTCGTCGTGATGCCTTGTGTAAGCAGGAGAAATGCATACCATCACGTTTCCAACTTTGATAAAGGTCAGATTGTAGCCTACCGCGATTGCGGTTTATTGTATCGCGACATTGCTGCTCGCTTTGGTCGAGATCCACTGACTGTTAGCAGAATAAGGAATCTGTGGGTTCAGGAGGGTGATACGGAACGCCGTGCCGGATCCCAACAGCCTCTTATCACTAGCAGTTGAGATGACAGGCATCTTATCCGCATGGCTGTAACAGATTGTGCAGCCACGCCTCGATCCCCGAGTCAACAGATAGGGACGTTTTCAAGACAACAACCATCTGCACGAACAGTTCGATGATGTTTGCAGCAGCATGGACTATCAGCTCGGAGACCATGGCTGAGGTTACCCTTGACGCTGCATCACAGACAGGAGCGCCTGCGATGGTGTGCTCAACGATGAACCTGGGTGCACGAATGGCAAAACGTCATTTTTTCAGATGAATCCAGGTTCTGTTTACAGCATCATTATGGTCGCATCCGTGTTTGGCGACATTGCGGTGAACGCAGGTTGGAAGCGTGTATTCGTCATCGCCATACTGGCGTATCGCCCGGCGTGGTGGTATGGGAGTGCCATTGGTTACACGTCTCTGTCACCTCTTGTTCCCATTGACGGCACTTTGAACAGTGGACGTTACATTTCAGATGTGTTACGGCCCATGGCTCTACCCCCCATTCGATCCCTGCGAAATCCTACATTTCAGCAGGATAATGCAAGACCGCATGTTGCAGGTCCTGTACGGGCCTTTCTGGATACAGAAAATGTTAGACCGCTGCCCTGGCCAACACATTCTCCAGATCTCTCACCAATTGAAAATGTCTGGTAATTGGGGGCCAAGCAACTGGCTCGTCACAATACGACAGTCACTACTCTTGATGAACTGTGGTATTGTGTTGAAGATACATGGGCAGCTGTACTTGTACACGCCATCCAAGCTCTGTTTGACTCAATGTCCAGGAAGTTATTACGGCCAGAGGTGGTTGTTCTGGGTACTGATTTCTCAGGATCTATGCACCCAAATTGCGTGAAAATGTAATCACGTGTTAGTTCTAGTATAATATATTTGACCAATGAATACCCGTTTATCATCTGCATTTCTTCTTGGTGTAGTAACTTTAATGGCCAGTAGTGCACATTCAGTCAGTGTCCAGGGTGGACTCAAGAGGTAATCGTATGCCACAGAGACTGCAAGCTGTTTGACATTGAGGGCCATGCACATTTGTCTGACCCAACACTGCTATCAGCTTTGACTACAGCCAATTGCAATCGGCACCTGTGCCCTTACCTCTGGCTTAGACCCCCAGATCAAACAATGAAGTGCCTCCAAAAAGAACTCTCAGCTTCTCCCTGCGTCTCCTGCACTGAGGAATTACCTGCACGTCTGCATCCTTACTCACACACAAGTGGGTGAAGGTTTATAGTTCAGAAATCAAGGTGATGGAAATGCTCCCTGTTGGCAAAGGAACACTCATGCTGTGGACATGTTGACACCTCCACTGCCCCCACAGCCCTTTACCGGGTCTTTTGCCAGGATAAGCCTTTAGTCAATAGTCTCAAATCCACTTATAGACAGTGCTATCTCTCGACTTTCCTGACTCACTGACCCTATGCTTCTATTTCAGATGGAGGGGTTTAATATCCCCACCAGTGGTCAAGAATGACAGTGGAAGCATTACAGTTAGAGACAGTCAGGTGCCACCAGACATGTGACTACCGGGTCTCTGCTAGCAAAGCTTGGTTCTAGGTGAACGGTCACACCCAGTACAGTATATTATGTTACAAGAGCTCAGTTAAATCTCACGTAGCTGCTTTGGGCACTAACTTTCTGGCTTATGTTCCTGATGTTTATACAGTGCTCCACTCACGACAACGCTGGCTTTGTTCACAGATAACACAGTCATGTCAGGCATCGGCACTTAACATACCTCCAAAAATCATTAAGAAAGTGCACATCCATGAGGTTTAAGCCGGTATGAGTGAAGATGGCTCTTTTTTAATTAAAGTCTTTAAGGAATAGAGTGGTTCATGGTATGGGTTCCTGTCGTCATGTCCTAGCTCATGAACCACAGGCAACGTTTGAGTGGCCAAGTAAGTGGTCCCGACAGCCGGGATACCAGTTACTTTGGAATAAGGCTGGGCATCTCTGACATATTCTGAGGAGTGGTCACCTTTGTGCTCATACAGCAAAGACTACCAAATCCACCGGTTAGTCCCTCAACCGTTAGGGATAAAACACAACGGGACTCCGGGCAAGTAAGGCTAGCAACCTGCTTCCCTGGTACTTTAAATATGATGCTGGCAACAATCAGAGCAAAACGCCTCGGACCTTTGGAGGTGACGGAGTCCCACCTCTAACTGACAAACCAGGGACTCCTACGATATGACTTTGAAAAGAAATAGTAATGAGATGGGGAGCTATTAATATCATCGGGGGCTACTCTGGGAAGAAGGTAGAGCTGGCAGAGACTGCAAGTAAGATGGGGCTGGACGTTTTAGCTGTTAGTGACATTCGGGTAAGGGGTGAGAAAGGAGAGGAAGTGGGAGAATACAAGGTCTACCTGTCAGGAGTCAAAGCAGGAATAGCACAATGAGGTGTAGGGCTTTACATCAGGAAAGAAATGGAACCCAGCGTAGTTGCAATAAAGTATGTAAACGAATGACTGATGTGGATAGATTTGACAGTGTCTAGCAAGAAAATTGGGATTGTGTCAGTATATTCTCATTGTGAAGGGACAGATCAAGATAAGGTGGATACTTTTTATGAGGCACTCAGTGATGTAGTTGTTAGAGTAAAGGACAAGGACAGTGTTCTGCTGATGGGTGATTTTAACGCCAGGATTGGAAATCGAACAGAAGGGTATGAAAAGGTTATGGGTAAATTTGGAGAGGATATGGAGGCCAACAGGAACGGGAAACAACGCTTGGATTTCTGTGCCAGTATGGGCTTAGTAATCACAAACTCCTTTTTTTAAACATAAGAACATTCACCGGTATACTTGGGAAGGCAGGGGAACCAGATCTGTCATTGACTATATAATAACAGATCAGGAGTTCAGGAAGGCTGTGAGGGACACACATGTATTCAGGAGATTCTTTGATGACACTGATCATTATTTAATATGCAGTGAAATTGGGATTGTGAGGCCGAAAGTGCAGGAGGTCAGGTCCATATGTAGGAGCATAAGAGTGGAGAAACTTCAGGATAAGTAAATCAGGCACAAGTACATAACAGCGATCTCAGAAAGGTACCAGTTAGTTGAATGTAGTCAATTAGAGTCATTGGAAAAGGAATGGACAAGGTACAGGGACACAGTACTAGAAGTGGCTAAAGAATGTCTCAGAACAATAGTGTGTAAAAGTAGGATGAAGCAAACAGCTTGGTGGAATGACACAGTCAAGGCAGCCTGTAAAAGGAAAAAGAAGGCGTATCAAAAATGGCTACATACTAGAACTCAGGTAGACAGAGAAAGTTATGTTGAAGAAAGAAACAAAGCCAAACAGATAATTGCAGCATCCAAGATGAAATCTTGGGAAGACTTTGAAAACAGGTTGGAGACTATGGGTCACGCTGCCGGAAAACCATTCTGAAGTGTAATTAGCAGTCTTGGAAAGGGAGGTAAGAAGGAAATGACAAGTATTTTGGACAGGTCAGGAAAACTGCTGGTGAATCCTGTGGATGCCTTGGGCAGATGGTGGGAATATTTTGAAGAACTGCTGATTGTAGGTGAAAATACGATCAGTAATGTTTCACATTTCGAGGTAGAATGGGACAGGAATGATGATGGAAATAGCATCACACTTGAGTAAGTGGAGAAAATGGTCAATAGATTGCAATGCAATAAAGCAGCTAGGGTGGATGAAATTAAGTCGGAACTCATCAAATACAGTGGAATGTCGAGTCTTAAATGGCTACACAGGATAATTGAAATGGCCTGGGAGTCGGGACAGGTTCTATCAGACTGGACAAAAGCAGTAATCACACCAATCTTTAAACATGGAAACAGAGAAGATTGTAATAACTACAGGGGTATCTCTAATCAGCGTTGTGGGTAAAATCTTCTCAGGTATTGTTGAAAGGAAAGTGCGAGTATTAGTCGAGGACCAATTGGATGAAAATCCGTGCAGGTTTAGGCCTCTTAGAGGTTGTCAGGACCAGATCTTTAGCTTACGGCAAATAATGGAGAAGTGTTATGAGTGGAACAGGGAATTGTATCTATGCTTTATAGATCTAGAAAAGGCATATGACCGGGTTCCTAGGAGGAAGTTATTGTCTGTTCTACGAAATTATGGAATAGGAGGCAAACTTTTGCAAGCAATTAAAGGTCTTTACATGGATAGTCAGGCAGCAGTTAGAGTTGACAGTCAATTGAGTTCATGGTTCAGAGTAGTTTCAGGGTTAAGACAAGGCTGCAACCTGTCTTCACTGTTGTTCATATTATTTATGGATCATATGTTGAAAACAATAGACTGGCTGGGTGAGATTAAGATATGTGAACACAAAATACGCAGTCTTGCATATGCGGATGACTTAGTTGTGATGGCAGATTCGATTGAAAGTTTGCGAAGTAATATTTCAGAGGTAGATCAGAAATGTAAGAACTATGGTATGAAGATTAGCATCTCCAAAACTAAAGTAATGTCAGTGGGAAAGAAATATAAACGGATTGAGTGCCAAATAGGAGGAACAAAGTTAGAACAGGTGGACGGTTTCAAGTACTTAGGATGCATATTCTCACAGGATGGCAACATAGTGAAAGAACTGGAAGCGAGGTGTAGCAAAGCTAATGCAGTGAGCGCTCAGCTACGATCTACTCTCTTCTGCAAGAAGAGAAGTCAGTACCAAGACTAAGTTATCTGTGCACCATTCAATCTTTCGACCAACTTTGTTGTATGGGAGCGAAAGCTGGGTGGATTCAGGTTACCTTATCAACAAGGTTGAGGTTACGGTTATGAAAGTAGCTACGATGATTGCAGGTACTAGTAGATGGGAAGAATGGCAGGAGGGTGTCCACAATGAGGAAATCAAAGAAAAACTGGGAAAGAACTCTATAGATGCAGCAGTCAGGATGAACAGGCTTAGATGGTGGGGTCATGTTACACGCATGGGAGAAGCAAGGTTACCCAAGAGACTCATGGGTTCAGCAGTAAAGGGTAGGAGGAGTCGGGGCAGACCAAGGAGAAGGTACCTAGATTTGGTTAAGAATGATTTTGAAGTAATAGGTTTAACATCAGAAGAGGGACCAATGTTAGCACTGAATAGGGGATCCTGGAGGAATTTTATAAGGGGGCTATGCTCCAGACTGAACGCTGAGAGGCATAATCAGTCTTAAATGCCACCATGACAGCACACTAGTGCACCACATGCTGTAAATGAAGTTCCTGTTTGAGGAGCCTCAGGTCAAGACACTTCTTCCAACATTCCAAACACATTATTTGGGTGCATGCAATTTCCTCCTGCCTCAACAGTGAAAGAACCCATCTCTGGCTGTCATTGAGTGTTCAGGAACAACGTTATTTGTTTATGATGTCTACTAAAAGGGTCTCCCAAAAGCAGTCAACCACAAAGCCTACATCAATTGGTTTTAATGGATGGAATAGCATTTAGAACACCAGGGTGAGTTTCTTTTTTCACATACGGTTTCTAAAGATGAACAGTCACATAACAGTTTCTCAACTTTCAGAGTGAACCTTATACAAAACATATGAAGATACTAAGCTATATGGATAAGTGATTTATATAAAATTCTGGATATGTTTCTTTCTATATTCAAAGTTTCACAACAATATTAAGGTAGATTCATGAAGTACAGGAAATAAGATGCAAAGTGAAAATAAGCAATTTTACCTTGATACGATGAGCATCCTCAAATTCAGCAAACGCATTATGATATGTGATTTTATTAGTTCTTAATTCTTTTCGATAGTTAAAATTCAGAGACTTGATGTAGTTCTGGACTTCTTCCACGAGTTTTCCCCAATCGTGGGTTACTGCAAAAACAACACATACCACTGAAGTCATAAAATTTTAAAAGTAATTAGAGCCTCTGTAATGATACATTTCTTCTACTAGTTCATGAAAATAATTGTTACTCAAAGGAAATGTGATTGATTAACAGCTGTTTTGATGAGATAAAACATGTTTCCATATCCAGGGCCAAACTTATTAACCAATAAACCTCACATATGTAAAATTACAGAGTTCAACAACATTGTAAATGAATGCACTTATTCCTGGCCATAGAAAAGTTTTAAATGATTTCCATTAGAGACTAATGTATTTTAACACTGGGTATTAAGAACCTTAATACACTATAGCCACAATGCAAACTGATACAATGCAGGCTTTTATAGCTGTAATTATTTTCTTGCTATTCCCACTTTCAGACTAGACGCTGGTTTACGGTATCATTTTCTGATTAATGAATGCTTCATCTCTTTTAGTGGGATGTATCATCACAGGCTAGTAGGTTGAATATTCAGTCTGATGTTTACTGCTTTAAAAAAATTTGCAGTTAAAAATGAAACAAATAGCTGAAATGTACATTTGTTTAGGTACAACAGTTCAAATATTCTCCATGGTCCAAATTTCCATTTTTCAGGCCCATCTACGTCAGAGTAAATACCTGACTTCATAAATTCTGACAATGTCTTCTGTTGTAGATGGTTAACACTATACTGAAGAACAGCACAACTGGCAGCTGGAGGGGCAAGTATAGAAGTAACCCTCTCTACCTTTTTTTCAGACTTCCCCAACTAGTGTTCTCATTTCACACTTCAGTTGTCACATGCTGGAAGCCCTTGGACCGTGCTCATCGAGTTGACCCTGGCGAACTATTGCCCAGCCATGCTGTCAGCAGCTTGAACCCAGCACAGTGTTGCCACATTAATACTGTTAACAATAGGGGTTCATTTAGTAGTCTTTACTTTCTACAATGATTCTTGGATAGCATCTGTTGTGGAAATGGGACTGACAACAGTGTGCACTTATCACAAACCAAGCCACACTACAACAAAGGCTTCACTTTGGCACTTGGAACAAAGGGAAGACGAGTGGTAGGAGAACTAATCTGATTCTCCTAGCCACAAGTTATTGCTGCTCCGGAATATAGACAGAAAATTATGACAAAGACCGCAGTCTAAGTTTCAAAATCTAGATATAATTAAGAACATAAATGTAAGTCAAGTTGATTAATTTCTCCATTTCCTTAGAAAGCTTACACTTAATACATTTTATTGCAAAACATTTTTACAAAGGGGAAAAACCACAGATGTTTAAAACCATTTTAAAACAAACCTCACAGGCCTACAGGCTTGTGGCGCAACTGGTATAAAATTTTCAGACAGCTGGATTTTTTTCCCCCCCTCTCCATTCGTGACCATCAACGGCACAATATTCTGGTATAGCCTCCAGCATGTTCAAGTTTATGGATTAAGACAGGGACATGAGTGGGGGAGGCAGAGGGAATAGATTACTGAACAGCACAATTGTTAAAGCATAGGCAGATATTTTTCAGTCACCACCACCACTATTAGGTTACTTACATTTCTGTCACAAAACACTCAGCGCAATTGTGAGGGACTTCAAAAAGTAATTTAGACATTATTATGAGAGGCCAAGTAACTTTTACTGAATGCTGCACTTCACTTCAAAGTGACACAGATACACGACACTATTTTTCAACCTATTCACCAAATCTCTGTAAAAAATGCTTAGAACATTCATTTCCTCCACAATACAAGCCCACTTCATTGTCACTAAGCCACTTGAGAGCTGTTGTCTCATTGTTCTCATCATTGGAAAATTTATTTCCCTCCAAATGTTCTTTCAGTTTGCCAGAAAGATGGAAATCACCAGAAATATGGAAATCACATGGTGCAAGTTTAGACCTTCTGATCAACATTACCCACATCTCTGCTGTCATGAACAAATTGTTGACACCCTTTCACCACTGCTGTACTTGACATGGCATATGGTTCATACACTGCCAGCATTTTCAGTGAATCAGCATGCAATTTAGATGTTTTGCCCACAAGAATTTTACTGTTCCACATACTTTGGAGCACATTTCCATTTGCAATGCTATTTCACTCACACACTGAGATGCACCAGTTTATTTGTACCACAGCAGAACTGTCAGCAGGAAACCTGGAATATGTACTCTCTTCTGGCAACGTGCCACTCTTCTTGTGCAATGGCCTTGGTGCGAGACGATATGCGTAACTTACTTTCTGAAGTCCCTACACATAAAGACCATGCTAGGACACATACTACTGGACAAAAGAAATAGCAACATAACTACACAACTTTGATTTCAGCCTAAAACAACTACAAACAGACATCCAATCATATTTTGTGAAGCTAAAGTTAATTTAGGCACAACAGACTGTAAATCAGAAAATCCAGTAAAGAGATGCTTGTACGATTTACGAGGCATTGCTGACAACAATAAGTTTATGACAACACCAATCCTATACCATAACTATTTACTTCGTGCCACCAGGCAAACAGATGAGTCTAGGAAAGGTGACTTCTTATCTGGATACAAAAGGAGGGCTAAATCATCATTTGGTTTAGCACTGATCTTATGAGCTACAGTGACCATAAGATGATAAAATACTGTATTATTGGTATGCTGCTTGATCCAGTAAACTTTGTTAAACAGAAGAACCATATAAATTTAGTTGTCGGGGATCTGTTTTTTCCATTGCTTCCATGCAGTCGCTGTGGTTATCCAATATGTAATCATCTTGTTCAGTGTGTTTTCCCTTGACTATGCTATTTTTCTTACGTTTATCTGTTCCAAAAGCCATATTTATATCATTGCTGAATACTTATGTTATCTTTAGTACTTGGTTGAGTTGTTGATTTGTTGCTGCCAGTAGTTTTAGATCATCCATGTATAGCAAATGTGTGATTTTGTGTTGGTATGTTCCAGTAATATTGTATCCATAATTTGTATTATTTAGCAAGTTGGATAGTGGGTTCAGAGCAAGGCAGAACCAGAAAGGACTTTATGAGTCTTCTTGGTATATTCTACGCTTAATCTGTATTGGCTGTGATGTGATATTATTTGAATTTGTTTGGATATTAAGTGTGGTTTTCCAGTTTAACATTACTATGTTTAGGAACTGTATCAATTTAGGATCTACTGTGTATACTTCCAATATTTGTAGTAACCATGAGTGGGGTACACTATCAAAAGCTTTTTGGTAATCAATGTATGCATAGTGTAGTGACCTTTGTTTAGTTTTAGCTTGATATGTCATCTCTGCATCTATTATCAGTTGCTCTTTACATCCTTGTGCTCCTTTACAACAGCCTTTTTGTTCTTTATTTATAATTTTGTTCTGTGTTGTATGTGTCATTAATTTCTGTGTAATGACTGAAGTTAATATTTTGTATATTGTTGGTAGGTATGTTATGGGGTGATATTTTGCTGGATTTGCTGTGTCTGCTTGATCTTTAGGTTTCAGATAAGTTATTCCATGTGTAAGTATCAGGGAATGTTTATGGGTCTGCAATGTAACCGTTAAATAATTTAGTTAGATGTGAATGTGTTGAGGTGAACTTCTTTAGCCAGAAATTTGCTATTTTGTCTTTTCCAGGGGCTTTCCAATTGTGCGTAGAATTAATTGCTCAGGTGACTTCATGTTGCAAAATTATCACTTCATGCATTTGTGGTATCATCTTGTATGTGTCTGTTTCTGCTTGTAGCCACCGTGCATGCCTGGTATGTTGTACCGGGTTTGACCGTATGTTGCTCCAGAAGTGTTCAATGCGTGTTATATTTGGTGGGTTGTCTATTTTAATGTGTGTGTTATCTATTGTCTGATAAAATTTCTTTTGGTTTGTGTTGAATGTCTGGTTTTGTTTCCTTCTATTTTCACTTTTTTGTATCTTCTACGTCGTTTGGCCAATGCTTGTAATTTCTGCTTCTTTTCATCTAATTGCTCTATCGCTTCTTGTTGTGAGATTTTACCTAACCTTTTTCGTTCTTTGTCTGATATTTCATTTCTTATAAATTTTGTTAGCTGTCCGATGTCTTTTCTCAGTTTTTCTATTCTGATCTGCAGCCTGTATTGCCATGCTGGTTTTGTGGGTTTCTTCTGTGTGTGGGTTTGTTCTGATCTCTGCCTAGTGTGTATATTTAGTGTACTGAGTGCTCCTATATAAACCAGTAGGTGTATTTTCATTTATTTTCTTGTGTATAATTGTGTTGATAATAATTGTTGTTGTTTCGACTTGGGGTTATTTGGTGGTCTATGCAAGAATGGTCTAATGTCTGTATTTGTGTCTTTGTATTCTATATATGTTAGCTGAAATTTTTCTTCTATATCTAACATGTGTGTCACTTCATGTTCTATTTGTGCTTGTGCTGGTGGCTGTTTAAGATTTCATTGATTGTTTAATTGATGCGTGGTGTTCTTTGTTTGTTCGCTCTAGGATGTTTGAGTCCATTACTAAATTTTCTTCTTCTTCTGACTGCACATTATTTTGTTCCTGTATTTGTTGTACTTGTTGTTTGATGTTTTCTAATTCTGACCGGGGTATCCCGTTATTTTTATTATTACAAGGATCTGATCAGCTAGTCGTCGTTCTGTTAAAAATTTTAATTCTGAGTATCTGGTAATAAATTCTGTGTATACTTGTGATCTGTATCCAGTTGTGTTGGTTCCTAAGTTTGTTGCTTGGTAATAACAGAACATGAGGTGTCTAAACTTCATCTGACCACCTCATGCTCTGTCTGTTTTCCTTCTAGAGTGGTTGCAGGAAGCAAAACACCTCTATTTGGATTTAAACCATTTTCCGTGTGGCTAGCGGTGTCGTTACCATTGTGGACGGGCATAGGGTTCAAGCGTCGTCCCCGACCGTGACAGCGCTCGTCCGAGGCTCCATTAGTTCTGTCCTGAACCAGCTAATCACACTAAAAGGGGGGGGGGGGGGGTTTAGCTCTATTAGTGGTTTGTTCTTTTCGTCTCCTTTTATGACTGGCAGAACATACCGAAGGCCTATTCTTTTCCCGGGCCTCCACGGTTTTGTTGTTGTTGTTGTTGTTATTTCGCGACTGTGTGGCAGTCAATACTAATAAAGATGCAGAGGGCAGTAACTTTGGGCCAGAGCTGCATGGAAAATAGTCCCACTACTACTCCCTTCCTGCTGGTGTCAAAGGTGTTGGGAGTCATTCCACAGCATTCCCATCCCCTGTTGGGAAGCCAACAGTGAGTAAGAAAACATGCTACGAGTAATGATAGGCAAGATTAATGTGCAATAACAAACTTCTGACATTGAGGTATGTGGATAGTCCTGAGCAAAAAATTTTAATTGAACAACCTACTTATGCTAGTAAAATGAAAATTGTTCAGTCCTTTGGGGAGGTGTAAACTGCACTACACTAAAAATATTCACCTCATTGTTACCAGAATAGGTGAGTAGTTGAATACATAAATACTGAACATAACAACTGGATTACTAAAGCCCATCTCTCCTCTGTTTCATAAAAATAAAACAGTCTTGACATAAAATTACACTTAATTAAACAAGCATTAGCTGCATGAATGTATTATAATTTTTTTACACAGCTAGATGTGGTGGACGGTGAGTAATAAAATAAATAAATAAATAAATAAATAAATAAATAATGGCAAAAGCCAGATAATTCTAAAGCACATTAAAAATCTCAGTCTTAATCTTAACACTATATGGAAGCCTAAGCCTGATGCTTCCCAAAATTTTAAAATAGGTGCTACACTTTTCCATTTATCATCTAAAATACAGGGCAAACCCAGAAACAGAGGGTTCCCTCTCATAATCAGACAAAACACATAGTTGAAGTATGTTGCACAGAACACGATACTTCACAACTTTCACACAAGATATGATCATTGCAGTGGAGAAAACTGTGTGTCCGTGGGCACTGTCCTATCCTCGACCTAGGATCCACTTCCTTTCAGTAGTGTAGCTGGCAAGAGCTTCAACACGGTCAGGTTGTCAATTTAACTTCCAGCAGCTTCTTTTTTTTAAATGATACATAATCCTCCTACTCACCAGCCAGGTTATAGCATGCTCAGGAATGTTACAGTGTGCGGTCTTACTTCTTCACAGAAGTATCCTTGGCCTAGTCATTGACTGTGTCGCTCCCCTGTATCCTGGTACCCAGTAGAGTAACACCACTTTGCCTTGGTTTTTTATCTGTTGAATAGTGTCTTGGATGTTCCGAGTAACTTTTTTCTGTTGGACACCTTTATTGCACCGTTGTTATGGCACAGACTGGGTGGCGCTTATGGCACATTTCTGTCCAGTTTTGTCATACTAGCACGAAATTCAAGCCAGGTCATGTCGGAGCAGCAATTCACATACTAGGCTTAGTTCCAAGGCACATAACTGATTATCTGCACTGAATGTTTAATAAATGTTTTACAAGGTTTTTTTACAATACTGAGAACCTTATCCACATTCACAGCTTTCTAATAATTTCAGTCACTCTAAATTCATATGGAAAGCTTAATTAGAGATTCTATTTAATGTTATAAATGACTGGTGAAATAGATCTACGAACCACAGAAGTACCCCCAGCAGGGAGGTGCAAAATAGTTGGCACAGTTCATGAGACAGTCTACAGTTAGTCTTGACACGAGCAGCATGTTCATGCTATGAGTGATTACTTCAGATTGTAAAAGGCGAACTGAAGTACATACCAGCCTTGGGAAACATTTGTAAAAAGACAGTTCATGAATAGCTTCAATGCAAACATCATGCACGGACAACAAATGGATATTTTCTACAATACAAATCAACTGAAACTTGAATTCAGCCTTTGGAAATTGTTGGACCTAGTCTTTGTCTAGTATCCTGACAGGCAACACTTGTGTTCTGTGTATAGCCCTTAAGTTCATGTAAAATTGAATTAATGTTTGAACTTGCTGCAGAAAATGTTTATGTACTGCGTAAGTCCTTTTCTACAGCCAAGTGGTCAGTGCAGATGACTGTCATTCAAAGGACCTGGATTCAATTCCTGGTAATGTCAGGAGTTTTTCCTCAGTGGGAAGACTCCATCGGGGTCCACCCAGTCTCATGATGCCAAATGAGGAGCTACTTAAATGAGAATGAGCGGCTCAAGGGTCTGTAACACCAACAACAACCATGAGAGTGGTGTGTGGACCACCCTGCCCCCGTACCACATCCAAATGACACCATTGGCAAGGCAGTTGGTCTGTTTGAATGGCCCATCTGTAGGCAGAGCGGCGGAGCTCATTAATAGCAAACACAATCATCATGTAACGGTCTTCCTAAGCAGAGCTATTTACGTCCATTACCACAGGCTTTCTGATTCTCTGGTATGCACATTGAGCTCCATTTAAGAATTATCCTTGTCCAATGCAAGAAATTTCTCTTTATTGTTTTTGAGTCTTGTTTGCCCAGTGCGCGGTTACCTCTACCTACAAGGATTTCTTGTATCTGAGAAGGAGGTGTGGATTGAGATGGACACTGGACACACTGTTGTTATTTGATGTGATTCTGCACCAGATGATTTTTCTTCACATGATGTTAGCCAGTCTATGTGGCCGAGTGGTTCTAGGTGCTTCAGTCTGGAACCGCACGACCTTTCTAAGTTCTAGGGGACTGATGACTTCTGATGTTAAGTCCCATAGTGCTCAGAGCCATCTGAACAATTTCACATGATGTTAGTATTTGATTTACTAGGGAAGGTCTCCTAAATACCTCACTGGCAACTGTGGGCATTGCTTTGAAGGTAGATGTGTAGGCATAAGTAATATTTGTGGAAATTTTACCTTTGTAACAGTCAACTTCAAGATAAAAAACAATATGGTAAACACTGGGGACTACACTGCTTTACATGAGCAAATTTCCCTTGCCCGAGTCCCATGAAGGTAAACGCTTTATGGGTGTGCAAATCAAGATACTGTTAGTGCAATGACTGCTTGCTACGAGTGCTGCTACTGGCTTAATTGTGTACTGAATGTGAATTGTGACTGCACGGCTGTCGAGTCGCAAATGCGGTTTCCTGCATGCTCAAAACAGCAGCAGTTCTGTACACTTGATACATGGCTTTAAATGGCAGCAATTTTAGTAGCTCTATCAGAATCTCTGCTCAAACTTAATATGGAAACAGTTTATTCACAGAAAATAATGATATAGAAGAAAATCCTACTTGGACGACATTGAGAGGGAAGCACATTTTATTGGTTTCCATCCACAATGGATGGTAATAGAGTAACTGGCAAAAATGGGAGGGGATGTGTATGACATCTGCAGCTCATCCATATTTTTCATGGGTTGCTTTGCCTTCAAATTCAATTGTGTCAATTTTTTAACAATGAATGGGGTTCAAGATGTAGAGTCTATCTTAAAACATATAAATCACCCTTTAATGTATAACATAGACTTGCAAAAAGTAAGATCACCACCTGCTGTTTTTCCAATTCTCAATTTTTTTTCCATTTTCATGAGGATGTTCACATCTGATATTCATTTTCATTCTCACTCCCCCTCCAATTCTGATGTTGGGACATACACAAAATCTTTTTCATGTTACAACACCTATGCTAAAATTGAAATATTCTCTTTGTATGTTATTTTTAAGGCAGGTGATAGCCCACTGAGACATCATTATTCTATTTCATTGCCTTCACATAAATTCCCAGTAGGTCCCTCAAAACTTCCCTAGATCTAAAATTGGGACATTTTTCCAAATGATTCATTATCTATCTTTAAGAGCATTCAAGACCATTAGTATCCTGTTATGGTTCTCAAGACCTTTCAAAAAGTTTGCTCTTGATAACAATCCTGTCTTGCTGTAGTAAATGAGCCTGTAGTCCACAGATAATATTGTGGGGAAGGCGAGCCAAAGGTTGCGTTTCATTGGCAGGACACTTAGAAGATGCAACAAGTCCACTAAAGAGACAGCTTACACTACACTCGTTCATCCTCTGTTACAATATTTCTGCACGGTGTGGGATCCTTACCAGGTGGGATTGACGGAGGACATTGAAAGAGTAAAAAAAACTCTCTTCCGAATGCCAAAATATTTTGTTGAGCCCAACCTACATACGTAGGAATGATCATCAAAATAAAATAAGAGAAATCAGAGCTCTAACAGAAAGGTTTAGGTGTTTGTTTTTCTCGCGCGCTGTTCGGGAGTGGAATGGTAGAGAGAGAGTATGATTGGGGTTCGATGAACCCTCTTCCAAGCACTTAAATGTGAATTGCAGAGTAATCATGTAGATGTATTTAATTTTGGTTTTACATATCACGGTATCTGAGTAGAAAAAGTCAAATACATGCACACTCAGGCAGAGTTTTGTAAACCTTGTCAAGTCTACAACAACAAGAACAACTGGTGGAACAGATGTCCCACAGGTCCCCCCTCCCCTTTAGAATCACACACCACAAGCTCAGCTTGATGGATGGATGGATGGATGGGGTGTAAAGGGACCAGACTTCAGTGTCATCATTCCCTTTTTCCTGACCCAAACAAGCCTGAAGGTAAAATAACACCCAAATTACACGTGAGAAAGCAAAAGAGGAAGAAGAAATGGGGAACCACACTTAAAAAGAAAACGTCTGGAATGACCAAAAAAAAAAAAAAAAAGAAAATAAAAAAAAAAAGAAAAAAAGGGGGGGGGGCATACACCACAAGGAAAAGTAGAAAAAGGTATATTAAAACCATAGAGCAGATGGTCTGGGCTGACTGATCACAAGAATAAAAGAGGATGAGTCAGCCACTCTCCAACACACTAAAATGTCCATCCCAAAGAGACAAGGTGAGATGAATACATTTAGGGAAAAGATGAACACCAGGACAAACAAATGCAAAGAAAGGGTGACAGAGTTAAAATGGAAGGAGGGTGGAGGCCTTGGAGATGCAGCCAAATGGCCACCCTTAGATATAAAAAAAACCTCATGAATAAAACGTAAAACTAAATCTGCTGTTGATGCGGTGTCTCCCAACACTGAAGGTAGCATGCTGAGAAGGCTGAAAGTCTGCCACAGAGTGGCTAAAATTGGCCAGTCCACCAAGATGTGGATGACAGTCATGTGGGAGCCACAGCGACACCGAAGTGGGTCCTCATGATGGAGGAGGTAGCCATGTGTTAGCCATGTATGGCCAATGCGGAACTGGCAAAAGGACAACAGATTCCCTGTGAGTGGCTCGCATGGATGACCACCACACATTCGTTGTCTCCTTGATAGCACGAAGTTTATCTGGTGTACTCAGGGTGCGCCATTCAGTATCCCGCATCGCGAAAACTTTGTGGCAGAAGACCGATCACAAGTCAGTCTCTGGCAGGCTAATCTCCACAGATGGTTTACTGGTGGCCTGTTTGGCCAGGCAGTCAGCAAGTTCATTACCCATTAACCTGACATGTCCGGGGGTCCAAATGAAGATCACTGAGCATCCACTGTTGCAGAGGGCATAGACTCTTTGATTAACAGTACTAAAGGATGTTGAGGGAAGCACTGGTCAAGAGATTGTAGGCTGCTTAAGGAGTCACTACAAATGATGAAGGACTCAATGGAGCAGGAGCGGATACGACCAAAAGCGCGATAGATGGCAACCAACGCTGCAGTGGAAACACTGCAGCCATCCGGCAAGGAGCGCTGTTCAGTATGGCCAACGTGAGCATAAGCAAAGCCAACAAGACTGTGTACCACTGATCCATCTGCGTAGATTATTTCTGAGCCCTCAAACTTGCCGAGAAGAGAGAGAAATTGCCGGCGGGTGGCCTCATGTGGAACTGAGCCTTTGGGGCCTTGCAACTGGTCTAGCCGAAGCTGTGGCCAAGGTATAGACCATGGAGGTGTATAGAAGTGGGCCTGCAGGAAATGTAATAAGGGGAACATGTCAAATTCGTTAAGAAGTGATCAGACACAGACTGCGAAGGTATTACCAATTCTGGGGCCCCATTGTGGGAGATGGATCGCCATGTTCAGGAAAAGGAGACGGCAATTTGGATAGCGAGGTGAACTATGTATGTGGGCGGTATAATTTGTGAGCAATAGTTGCCACTGGAGCCGTAATGGAGGAACACCAGCTTGCACAAGGAGGCTGTTCATGGGGCTCGATCAGAAGGTTCCCATTATGAGGCGAACTCCACAGTGGTAGATACGGTCCAGCAGACCCAGTGCGAAGGGCGACGCTGAACCATACACCATGCTTCCATAATCAATACCGGACTGTACGAGGACTTGGTACAACTTCAATAGTGTAGGACGATCAGCACCCCAGTCTGTGTGGCTCAGGCAGCAAATAAGATTAAGGTGCCACCAACACTTATCCTTAAGCTGACGAAGATGGGGAAACCAAGTTAAGTAGGTGCCTAAGACCAGTCCCAAAAAGCAGTAAGTCTCCACTATATCTAGTAGTTGGTCATCGAGATAAAGTTGTGGATGGGGGTGGATGGTATTGCACTTTCCTATGGCCGGCTTTCAGATGCAACAGTAGAAGAGGAGCAGAACAAAACACAAAAATTGTCAGTGTATAGGAGGGGAGAGACTGACTATCCTACTGCAAATGCAAGACCATTGAAGTCAATTAAAAAGAGTGGGACACTCAGGACAGAGCCCTGCGGGACCCCACTCTCTTGTATATCGGGTGCACTGTGGGAAGCACCGAGGCGAAATCTGAAAGTGCGGTGCAACAAAAAGTTCTGTATAAAAATCGGGAGTGGACCCCGGAGAGTCCACTCGTGCAGAGTAGCGAGGATATGGTGTCCCCAAGTGGTGCCATAGGCCTTTGTAAGGTCGAAAAAGATGGCAATAAGATGTTGCTGGCAGGAAAAGTCTGATTGAATGGCAGATTCCAGGTACACCCAGTTGTCGATAGTAAAGCGTCCTTGTCAAAAACCGCTGTGGGACAGAGCCAGAATGTCCCGAGACTCAAGGTGCCAACACAACCTCCGGCTCACCATACGTTCAAGCAGCTGGCACAGAACATTGGTAAGGCTGATGGGACAATAGCTGTCAACATCTAGTGGGTTCTTCCTGGGCTTTAGCACTGGAACGATGATACTTTCTCACCATTGTGATGGGAATTCGCCCTAACTCCAAATACAGTTGAAGACAGCAAGGGGGCAGCATTGGGAATCCGTTGACTGATGTTGCAGCATTTGCGAAAGGATGCGATCTGGGTCGGGATGTGTCAGGACAGTTGTCACAGGCACTGAGAAATTCCCACTTACTGTAGGGAGCATTATAAGGCTCAGGGTGGCATGGAGTAAAAGCGAGGTGTTTGTCACTCCACCCTCTGTTTCAGGAGACGAAAGGTGGGATGGTAATTTTCCGACGCAGAGATGCAAGCATAACGTTCAGCAAGATGCTCTGGAATTACGTCTGGATCGGTAGATACAGCTTTATTTTTGGAAATTCCAGGTACACCTGCCGAGTTCTGACAGCTATAAAGTCAGTGGAGCTTGGTCCAAACCTGGGAGAAGTAGTTTGTGTTCCAATGGTGGAGACTTAGTGTTCCCAAAACTCCTATTTCCTTCATTTGATTAGAAGGCAAACCTGGGCACTGAGCTGTTTGAAGGCAATAAGGTTCTCCAGGGAGGGGTGGTGCTTATGACGTAGGAGGGCCCACCTACGGTCTCCAATTGCTGCAGTGATTTCCGGCGACCACCAAGGCACTGACTTCCGCCAGGGCAAACTGGAGGAAGAAGGGATTGCCGATTCAGCTGTGGCAACAATGGTATTAGTGACGAGATGGACCACTTCATCGATGGTGGCATTCAGCAGATACTCAATGTTGGTAGTGGATCTGACGGTGTCCCAGTCAGCCTTGGGAAGAACCCACCTGGGCAAGTGTCGAGATGAGGGACACTGGGTAGGGACAGGAAGAGTGGAAAGTGGTCACTACCACACAAGTCCTCATATACTCTGCAGTGGATAGATGGGAGAAGGCCAGGACTGCAAACAGAGATCAATGGCCGAATATGCGTCAAGTGCCACACTGAAATGTGTGGGGCCACCTGTATTTACGAGGCAAAGGTCGGGGTAAGGATGAAGATGCATACTCAACCTGACAGCCTGTCACAGTCAGGATGGTTTTTGTAGTACCCCCGATAGTGATTAAGGGCGGGGTTCCACATTGCAGGAAACCAGGTCACCTGAAGGACAATACAGGAAGCAAGTGTACTGATTAACTGCTTAAAAGTTGACATAACTCAGCCAGATGGAAAAAAAATATGCCGCAGTCCACTTGGGAGGCATGGAATGACCAAGGAGGCAAATTAGGCCTCAGCATCACCTGTCACCACTTGTTAAGTGTTGGCATCTAGTAACATTGCATCCGAGGTGTCAGTGAGATCTAGGTCCACAGGGGACACCAGAATCTCCACCTCATCCTTGGATGCAGAGCCATGGGGGAGTGCTGCTGCAGAGGACACTGGATGCTTTATTTTCTTATAGGACTACTACTTTGAAGTTTTTCCCTCTTGCCGCTCCTTAGGGGCTTGCTGGGAGGAGTGACAGAGGAAGACCTTGAAGCCCTTCGACCAGCAGCCGGTGGCTCTTTCAGCCACTTGCTGGTGTCTGATGGACCAGTGGGGGAGAGGAGGGTGGGGAGACCATGGAAAGTTAGAGTCCCAAGGGACCCCTTCTGCTTCAGAGGAGCTAGAGGAGGCTGCTGCTTCTCTGCCTGGCGGGGAGGGACCGATGTCCCAGATACTTTTTTTTTTGGGAGCGGGGGTGGGGGGCAATGCTCCTAAAGTAGAAGCTTTGGGAGCAACACAAAAAGACATGCCCCCAGCTAACTGGAGGGAGGAGGAAGATGGGCAGCCCTGGGGGCCCCACTGAAGTAACCTTTGATGACGAGCATAATGGCATCATTGATGGTGACGCTGTTGTGGCGGCAGCATAAGAAGATAGCATGGGAACAGTGTTTAGTCTTTCATATTTGAGTTTAGCCTCGCGGTAAGCAGCCTTTCCAACGTCTTGTACTCCATAATTTTCCGCTCCTTTTGAAGTATGGGGCAGTCCAGCAAGCAGGGGAGTGATGCTTTTCACAGTTCACACAGGTGGGAGGAGGCACACATGGAGTATTCAGATGCAGTGAGCGTCTGCAGTCTCTACATGTGGTGCTGGAATTGCACCGGGACGACATGTGCCCCAATTTGCAGCACTTAAAAAGCACCTCATTGGGGGAGGGACATAGGGTTTGATGTCACATCCGTACACCATCACTTTGACCTTATCAGGTAATGAATCACTCTCAAAGGCCAAGATGAAGGCACTGGTAGCAACCCTATTGTCTTTGTGTCCCCTGTAAACGTGCTGGATGAAACCATTCTAAATTGGCACGAAGCTTATCTGACTGCAGCAGGAGGTTGCGATGAAAAATAATTCCCTGGACCACATTGAGGCTTTTATGGGGAGTGAACGAATCAGGAATATCACCCAGCTTGTCACAGGCATGCAATGCCTGGGATTGGTTTGGGGATGCCGCCTGAATCAAAGCCATCCCATTACGCATTTTGGACAGCGCTGTCACTTCTCCAAACTTATTCTCGAGGTGCTCAACAAAAAACAGAGGCTTTGTTTCCAGAAAGGAGTATCCATCAGTTCTGCTGCCCACTAAGTAATGTGGCGAATATGGATCCTGCCATTTTGAAGCCCTACATTCCTCCCAAGATGTTTCTAGGGAGGGCAACGATTTAGGGTCATATCTGTCAGAATTTCTTAGAGACTGATGGGGCCATTCAGTCCCCAGCAACCAGCCCACATAAAGGTTGAGATTTTTTTAAAGATATTTATATCTTACTTGTGAACTGGATAATTAAGCCAAGATGCCCACTCCCTGTGACACACAGTGTTCCACCACAATTGCTAATAATGGTTGCTGAAGAGTACCCAGATTCTGTGGTTCCAGTGCACTGGTAATGTTTATCTGTTCTCTGCTCAGAGTTCCCAGATTCACCACGTCTGTACCCAGCCATTTCTGGCAGGGGCAATATACACAACATCAAGAGATTAAATTTGTAACATGAAAAGGGAAACGGTACAGCTAAAGACAAGAGTCAAGCATTCCACAATCACATGCTCACAGCAGAGTTGTGAGCTCATGGGAGCAGGGGTTCTGTTGGTGTCTACAACTTTACTGAAGCAATGATCAACCTGTAAATATCGAGTTCCTAACAGTTGCACATGTAAATGATAATTCACTAATGAGGTACTATGGGTTTGCTCAGCACAGTGCTACAAAATTCATACTGGAGACAAAATTGAATCGTTCCTGCTTGGGATGCAAGTGATATTTCAAAAGTTACTGGCACATGGGTCAGTTACTTATTTTAACTAGAAACATTACTTATTTTAGTTTGCAATGATTGTCATATACAGATTAAGTGGCTCCCTACATGTTGGGATTTCATACTGGTTCAAATGGCTAAATATAGCCATAATAGTGACCTGGCCTGGCTTTGTATGGGTAGGTCTAAGTATGTACGGCCAGACGAGTTGTGTGGTATAGCATATTTTGTCTGCATGCCATTGTGCAGAGTTACGAATAAATTTCAGTGAATATCATCATCACTTTCATATAACTTACACGATGTAAGCAGCACATGGCAGGAAAGTTGTTTGAAAGTATAAATGTTATGAGTTCCATATTGAATTTGCATTTGGAATGACATCTCAGGACAATGATGGGAGCATATCATAATGTAAGTAATATGCTTACAACCAATGTATATACTGAATGTGAATCGTGGGCTTATGTGGGTGTGAGTGATTCAATATGTATTAGGAGGCTGGCCAAGATGGCACCAATAAAAGAAAAAATAAGAAAACCCATGCAAGGTGTACATGTTTATCTCATGTTACAGCACTCCTTTTGTGATGCTTAGTACACACTTTGATGCATTGTTGAGACTCATTGTCTTAATCCTTTATTATGAAGTCTTAATGGCAGACTTCTTCACCCTTCCATGCAAAGAATTATGTCCACCTCCAGGTTCAGTTCAATGGAGGCAGAAAGCTGAGTCATCATCTGCACTGCTGAAAGAATGTACTGTATATAAATGAAGCAAAGTTGCTGAAGTAGTTTATTGGAAAACATTTTACTCAAAGTATAAAAAAATAGAACACTACATTTTTGTCTGATGATGCAAAGGAAACTATTGTTTAAACATATTTCCTTATTTCAAATTGTAAGTCTCACATAACAGATACTTCCAAGTTCCGTAAAACAGTGCCTGTTGTATGAAGAATTTGCAGTAAATTAAGTGTGTGAATTGTGACTGCTAATCTGAGGGACTGGAAATTGGCAGCTTGAAATTATCATTGTATTTTATCCCCACATCACTGAAAGATGAATGCTAAGTTAAACGGCAAAGTGAAAAAAAGTGATATACGTGGGATTTGATCCCATAACTTCCATAACTTTTTGGTTCCCAGCCACCTGCTCTACCACTAAAGCAACAATTCACTAGGTGAAAATAGCATCTTTTTCAGAGTATGTATTAGTCAAAACTGGATCAAAATCCCTATAACAGTTCCTGAGATTAGCCTACATGTATGGACTGATGAGAGCGAGTAACTTTAAAAGAGTGTGTGTGTGTGTGTGTGTGTGTGTGTGTGTGTGTGTGTGTGTGTGAGAGAGAGAGAGAGAGAGGGAGGGAGAGGGAGAGAGAGGGGGGGGGGGGGGGGAGGTGGCTATTAAAATGGCAGCCATTCCAGCTATTTAAATAGCAACCATTCCCAATAGTAATTCCTGCACCTGAGAAATTACAATAGATGCCAGCATACTTCTGTGCATACCTGTACACTATTAGATCAAAAGTAACTTGACACCTCTACGTAACACGGAATTGACCACTACATGTCACAAGAGGTGGACCCTCCACTATAAAGAGGTAAGAAGTATTTTGTCATCGGTAGAGAAGCCACAACAGCAGAATGGGTGAGGTCAGGACAGCTTAAAGAGTACGAACATTAACTAGTCACTGGATGTCATCTGAGTAATGAATCCATCAAGGACATTTGAAACATTCTAAAGCTGCCCATGTTGACTGTTCATGATGTGATTGTGAAGTGAAAATGTGATTAAACAACCAAATCTAAACCAAGACCAGCAGACTTCATTTACTGACAGACTTTGATCGTTTATAGTTGTGGAAAGTGGTTGTAAAAATTGCATGAAATCAGCAAAAGGAATCACTCTTTAATTCCAAAGAGCTACCACCAGGCCAGATAGCACAATGACTGAGTAATGAGTTAAAAAGAATGGGGTACAATGGTTGATCAGCTCCTCAAAGGCCACACATTTCTATATCAATGCTAAGCAATACCATTGGATAGTGTACAACTGAAAATGAGTGATTTGGGGTGATGGATTGTGCTATATTCTGTGGAAATCTGATGGAAGGGTTTTGGTTTGGTGAGTGCTTAGAGAATGTTACCTGCTATCATGTGTGTTACCAACAGTGTAGTATGAAGGAGAAAGTGTTATGCTATGGCATGTTTTCCCAGGTTAGGGTATGGTCCCCTTACTGTTCTTGAGCAAATTCTAAATGCAGAAAGCTATGAATATGTTTTACAACATTGTGTACCACGCACAGCAGAGGAACAGCTCAGGGCAATGGCTGCATCAGCATGACAATGCACCCTGCCTTAGCGAAGCAATGTTTTGGGGACAATAACTTTTCTGAAATGATCTAGCATGCCCAGAGCTATGATATGAACCCAATGAATCAAATTCACTACTTTTTCTTGTTTCTCTGGAGGAAAAGTCAGCTGCCACTCTTACTGAAAGTGTCTCTAGCAGAGTTGATGCCATCATAAAGGTAAAAGGTGGACACACTCCATAGTAATCTCCACTAACAGGTGCCCAAATACTTTTGATCTCATATTGAATGTTGGCTTTCATTTTTATCACATGTTGCCTGGAATATTGAAGACTTCCCCGAAGCATATGATTTATTGCTTTTTCCCTGGTCCGATTGTTGACCACTAGAAATGCATGGAGTACAGATATTCAGTAGGTGGAATGTCATTGCCCTCTAAAATTAAATACCACTGAACTGCCGATATATTTAAACAGTGGAAGCAAATACTTAAGAAATATTAATTGTTTCTCTATTTGACACTTCACTATCTAAGTAGTAAAAGACAAGTTTTGTTAACAAATATTCATTAATAACTACTTGATTTGTGCCAGAATAAATGTACTTTCCCTATAAATCTCTTTGCTGATATCATGAGCAGGTTCTGCATCAGCACCTCATCCACTGGCTCTGAAAGCGCCAGATTGCCAATTGCCTCTGCTAGCCAGTCAGTGTGTGGCGGAGGCTCCTTACTCTGTGCGCACTGATACACTCACTTGACTTATGTGGAATAACAAAACTGGAAATAAAGTAAAATGCGCTCTTACCTGCAAATAAGAGGTACCTTACAACTAAAACATATTCAAAAGTGATCAAAATCACAGTGTATCTGTTGGGTAGGTTTACTTTTAAGTAGTTTAAAATTTCTATGGAGTTTGTGAAGCCATCTGGTGGTGATACTGTTGTGCTAATAGCTGATGGGCATATTATCAACCTGTGTCTTAGATGTAACAAGAGAAAACTGTGTCCACATCATGTGTATCACACCACTTCACGCATAAAATGCAGTCTCTTGCGTGGAACACATGGGACTCTAAAATGCACTATCCCCAAGAAATAGGATTTGGTCGCCAAATAACCCAGGTCAAATAGTAGCCTCTCCATTTATTACAGCCTACTTGAAAGCAACAACAATGGAAAATGCTATCAACAACAATTCAAAGAAATGGAACAAGGCAAACACAGAAAACAATCTTTCAGTCATTCACAGTCTGGTACATGTTCAGTTGAGGCCAATGCTTCAAATGTGCAGTCTGAAGGAGGATACACTGAATGCATATTCTGAAGATTAACAGAGAGAAATGGGAACAGTGATTGGAATGCTATCCTTGAACTACAGAAGAATGTTAACATGAAAGAGCTTTTGTATGCCCTACTGGCACTTCTTTTACATAACAAACGCAGAAAATGTTTCAGATGCAGAAAGGAAGAGAATATTATTATTTTAGGGTTTACCTGTTTTTATAGTAGTTGATATTAAGTGTTTTCTCTGACTTTTTATATTAGGACATAATTTCTATTTTGATTCCAAATTACTTGCTTGCACTTTGTAAATTTTACACAATTATTAAGTGTCAAGCAGCAGAAAATCAATGAATAAAATATAAAAGGCAATGACTTAATGTGGATTTCCAGTTAAGAAATGTACAATTATATCAAATGTGTAATACGAAGTGGAGTAATGTGAGACAAGGGAAGTTTCACATCGGTAATGAGGTCCACCCACCATTGGCATCAATTATCTACCTCATCCAATGAGGCACAGAGGTGGCCCGCCTCTGGAAATAAATCATATCATCCACAAGACTCCCATGTATCCAACAATAGGTCCCACAGTTGGTCAGGTGTGCATGTGGCCACTCTTAAGTTCTCGTGATGCTTCATTTGTGCCAACAAATTTTCAATTGGAGTGAAGTCCGGTACTCTAAAATGCCAGCCAATCGGGTCGATGGCAGCCTGACATGAAAATCACTGCCGAATGATTCAACTTGTATGAACCAGTGAGTAGTTCTTCTGGAACTGGATTACTCCACTGGCATGGAGGATCCTCACACTTGGCACCATAATATTTTCAGGATCTGCACATACTGATCTGTACTGAGATGACCATAAATTAAGTATCTCTGTCCCATCTGATACCATTCATTTCACTTTAGCAGAGGCAAGCCTATACAGTCTGTAATCATAAGAGAGGGCCTCTGTAACAGCATCCACAGAAATTTGTCATTCTTTAGGTGGGCTGTGTTCAAAAAGCGATGTTTCACACAGTTGTCACCTAATACAGACTGTTTTGCTGAGATGTTGACACCCTTAAAGCCAGCCATTTACGCCTGTAGTATGCCACCGCTTGTGCCACTTCTGGGTACAGTGAGCTGAACACTGTACCTGGCTGCCCCTTCATGTGCACTGAAAGCAACATGCTCTCATTAATAGCATATGCTCAAACATCTTGGCAGTAAATGACTGTGTGTCATAAATCTGTCAGTAGCAAAGTGTTTTATGTTCAGCATACCTTTGCTATTTCATGTTATGCTTGCAACACGTCAACAAACAATAAAACATAAAAAATGGTGTTGTGGGGACACAAACCCTACTTATTTCAGAGGAATTTTAAGAGCCTCAAATGCTGCTATGGGGCTACCACATAACTGCAAAGATTTGTTCTTATTTGTTTATTCAAGTGAGAAGCACCCTAGTATTTGAAACGGTTACAAGTAAGTGTTGTAATGAATAGAGGGTGGTCACAAACAGTAAAAGCTTGTAAGGGTGTTACAGGGTAGGTTGTGCTGAGAAATAATTGTTAGGAAAAAAATTCTATACTTTGCACCATTTCAGAGTTAATTAGCACTGAAGTTAAGCTATCACACCATTACATACAAAAATTCAAGTGGCCCACCAGAAATGATGTTACCAAACTTGTTCTTTCATTGGTTTCCTAAAAAACAAACAAGAGAGTGATTCAAAAATTGGACAACAGATAGTAGTAAGGAGCAAATCTGAGCTGAAGGCTGAGCTTTCTCGTGCACTGACATCTACACTGTGAGACCAACTGACACTAGCTGTACCTGGCAAGCCACTTTAATATGCATATGCAACAGCCTGATTCGCTACCTTCAACGCTAATCGAATTCAAAAACAGCGCAACATATGAAATTTTTACGTTAACAATTATTTCTCAGCACAACCTACCCTGCAACACACACACACAATGTGTTACGTGCGGGGTGCTGTATGCGAGCCATACACAACGAAAGGTACCCGAGCTTATCAAAAGAAATGCAAATGGAAAGAGTTTTGTAAACAGGGGCAAATATTCTTTGTGTGTAATAGTATGGAAAATGTGGGGTGTACAATGAAAGGCCCTCTTTTCTAGGGACAGAGTGACTACTGTGAATAGGTAAGATTTTTCTCTTTTTTTTTATCTTTTTTTTGCAAGAGATATTCCACAAGAGATCTCAGCAACACACTACATTCTCCACCAAGAGAATTTATATGAAATGAGTGTCAGTGTGGGAGAAGCAATGAGTACAGTTGCTCCTGAAAAGAGAATTTATTTGTAGATATGGACTGAAATGTTTCCGGAAAAAGCCTTTCAGAAATGCCTGCAAAGCTGCTATAAAGATTTACCATATTTCTGTTAAATAAACTGTCCTAGCCCAGGAATGATCTGAAAGGTATCTCTGAATTTTAAAGAGTAAGATTTAGCGACGGACATGAATGGCCTGTACCAATGATACTATGGAACACTTGATATTTTGAATCTGGTGTCACAGTTAATATTTCAATTTCAAACAACAGTGATCTCCTTTTGTGGAGTAGACCTGTTTTAAATAAAAACTTATTTTCTTAACGTTTATGAGACATGTTGAAACTGTATATCAAATCGAAATCAGATTTGGAAGTCTTAAATTTTTGTGAATGCCCTTCAGCACATTATTTTAACTTGCTACTAAGATGTTATTCTTAGTGTATATTCTAAACAGCAAAATGTGCTTATGTCCAGAGCATTATTTGCTCCCAGTCGTCATCTTTAATAATATGAGCAGATCAATGTTTTGAAAGGTACAGAAACATTAAAACAATCTAGTCATATTTCAAGATTCCATTTCCAGGGCTTTCACAAAATAGATGTGATGTTAAATATATATTCACTTCCCTTTGCCGTTGGCATGGAAACAACTGCAGTTAGAACTAAGACCTATACAGAAACAAGCAGTTGCACGATAAGTGTAACAACATTATTACAGGTTCAAATAACAATTTTCCTTGGTCCAAATTTCATTGACTTCATGTTTATGTTAGGGTCACTTTAACTGTTTGAGGAACTTTTTACCAGAATGAAGGACATTAATTCCACATTGATAAGCTTACACAGTTAAATCCATAGGCAAGTCTTTGAATTATTAGTACTCAGTACCAGATAGTGTAACTTCTTTTAAATGGAATAGTAATATCACGAATGAACTAGTTTCTTGTGTATAATACGTAAATAATTTAAACATGAAACACAAATTAAATATAGTGGGAATTTCATTTGAAAGCATTATTTGCTTACTCTAATCTTCTATAGAAAATTATATGCAAGGTACATGTATTTGGATGCTTACTTTCATTGCAGTTTTTCCATCCATAAAGGATTCTTTGTAAATTAAAAAAAAAATTGGTGTGAGCCAACAAGATGCATAAACATCCACATTACTACAGTGGGTAATAAAATTTGACTTGGTGAGAGCCGGTTACCATCAGTAGCTTTAGTCCTTTACTTTCTCTCTAAAAGGGATTACTAGCACACAACTAGCTAGCCACACGCTCACACTGTGGTATGAGGATGAGCCAGCTCTTACTGGCACTTCTCTGATTACAGTGTCTGCGGAACAAGTTTCCATATGAGCTGACAATGTACCAAGATGAAATCTTGTTTCTTTGACATGTGACAAATAAGGCAGAAGTAATTAAACAGGAGCTTCTCAGACAATGCTGTTTACTGATAAGCAGATTGTGTATGTAGTGACAGAACAATTTTTATGGCGAGTTTCTATGGGAAGCAGCACAGAACTTTGTTGATACACTAGGGGCCAAAATACATTTCTGTGACAAAACTTTTACACCTTCTGCAATTAACCAGAAGTTCTGGAGGTGTCTTAGAATGCACAGGAAATATGCTTGTGAAACATGATGCTTGGATAATTTCAGTGGCAAAGCTGGCTGTGTGCTGAAGTGACTAAGCACTCACGCATGTTTATCACAAATGACAAGGTTGCTGGAGAGGAAAATTTTTTCAGAATAAGTATGGCTACTAACAGAGAGTACAATTGTTCCTGCATAGAATTAACATATACTCAAGCATGGATCTGACCACTGGTGAGCTGAAGGAACACACTGAGAAAGATTGTATGTGGTTTTGGGCTAAAAAGTGTAATCTGTGAAAATGTATCAGTTGATTTTGTGAACTAAATGCTTCAGTTTCAACAGGTGTTGCACTGTGAAATTATCAGCACACTGAAATGTGAAGCAATGCTTAACTCAATACTTTATGCACCTTATCAAACATTTTCTTTATGATCTAATACACATTTTTTGTGATGCTGACACCTCCCCTTTCCCCATTGGCACAAAAAAATGTCTGCTTCACACCTCTACCACTGCTTCCTCTATCTATCATCATTAAACTCTCCTTTATTACAGCGAGAATCAACAACATGACACTAGTTATGTAGCAATTAATAGAAAACAGTTCAGATCTCACTTTCCTTACTACAATTGAATAAAAATAAAAAATAAAAACCACCACCACCACCACCCACTTGATATCCACTACAGGATAACGGCCACCTCCAGAATGCTCCATGCAACATGGATTTCAAATGAAGAAAAATGGTATAAAATGACCAACTCACTGTCTGTAGACACACTCCAACCAAATGCTTGGCCGTCTTTTATATCATGTCCAAGAAGGGCTGCTCTATGCATAAGTTTTTTGGGGATACAACCCACATTAACACATGTACCTCCAAGACCCCATGTTGTTCCCATGGGTGAAGGTTTGACAAAATCGCATACTGCTACTTTCCGTCCAAGCGCTGCAGCCTCCTGTTGACAGACAACATTCTAAAATTGTGGTACATAATATGGAGCAATGAAATCAGTTATCACAGATATAAAATTTCAATCAGTGGGAATGTATCGAGCCAAAGAATAGGTCATTCACAATCAAGAGTCAGAGGAGCTCTTACTATGAACAAATATTTTAAGCAAATATCAACTTTCATACAAACATTTCACTGAGTCGTCATCTCATTACTCTCTCATCCATGTCTCCCTACACATTCTGTCTGTCTTCACTATGTAACCTTTAAAAAACAAGGTTCACATTCTCTTTGAAGATACTGCAGGGGTGTAGAGGTGTTTTTTTGCGATACAGATAGGACAGATAGTATTTGTGTGAAGAAAACTGTCATTTTATTTTGCAGCTAAACAGGTGGAATCACAGGCTGTCTAGCAGTAAAATTTTTGTGACAACAACAGTTTGTTGATGAAATTACTCTGAATTTAAGTGTATTACCACTTTTATTAGTAAAATATATGCAGTTAATATACTTAACTCACAAATGGTTAAACTATACATGTTTCAGTTTTCTTTGAAGGATGGAGAATTAGGGTTGAGCAATCTTGGGATAATTGGAGATTGTAAAAGGGACCATCCCTGCATTTGCCTAAAGTGATTTAGGAAACCCACTGTGTCTTACCACTGCATCACAATGCTCTAAAGTTTTGTGGGATTTAGAAATGAACGAGTGTTGCCTATTTTCACTTACCTATGGATGTACTGTATTTTATTATTTCAACAACCATTCTTATGGTAGCCACTGGACAGTCATCTGCACAGCTTGATTACATTAACATCAAATCACAACCAGTAACGAGACAACTTTTCAAACTTTCCGATTTTATTTGTTTCTAAACGTAAGTGGATTCAGTTATTTCATTCCATACAACTAATTTTACCTAAGAGATGAAGATTGTAAAACACACTACCAATAATACGTTTACAATTTATAATATTCTATACCCATCACCTACCAGATAAATTACACATAATGGCTTTCCATTCAAGAACCTTCAACATTGCAGTGCGTCAGCAATCATTGGTTAATATATTAAAAAACTAAAAACCTGCCTCGATTTGAAGAAAGCACCTAGTGTTACGTGTTAACCCAAGTTTCCATTCATGATGTACGTGTTGAGCTGACATCATTATAGGCACACACACACACACACACACACACACACAAATTACATTTCCAACTGCCGCCGCCACGACCACCATACCCCCTCTGTGAAGTTTAATACTAGCAAGCAGACCACACAACAATTGAATTTTTGTAATTTTGTATGCAGTAAGACTGCAATAATTCAGCATTTGATAATGTGGCATACCCGATAGTCTGGCACACATCTTAAATTTTCCTGTAATTTTAGCTCAGTGCTGTTGGTAGTACAGTCAGACACCTTCAACAAAAATTGAAACTATTCGGAGCGGTGCCTGGTCTGTAAAAAGTTTCTGCCTCACCGAGCAATTACATTTATACCAAGATAAGAAGTTGCATTGTTAGGCCAGGTGAAAACTATGGCATAATTGGTTGAAACAGCTGAGATGGAAAATGATGTAAATGACAAATTGAAAAGAAATCGCTCCGAAATTGTATGAGGGCTGAATTTAGCATCCACTAATGAACTGTGTGCAGTTTAGGCAGAAGTTGGCAAGTGAATCAAAATTGGAAGATTTAGCTATCAAAGAAGAGCTGACTGATGATGAGGTATTACAAAGTGTTTTCAACCCACAAATGGCACCAGAAACTGGAGTGACGAAGTACCAACACCCACTGTTCCCTTCTCTTTGGCTGAGGCTTCAGAAGCCTAAAGCGCTTTTGTGTAATTCGCCGAGAGTGACCAACAATACAATGCTTCTGTAGTTATGAATCTGCACATCACAAAAAATAATCTTAGTCAGAAAATAGCTCAATCTAAGAAACAAGTTAGCATTCTGTAATGTTCCAGAGGGCTCAAAACAAAATTTCAGGTAAATCATCAGTCTTAGCTACCAACCCGATGTATTTCATGCCCTTGACAATGTCATGTGTGTGCTACTCCTAGAGACACTGATTCCAATTACGCTGCACCAAATTCTTGGTAATAGCTTTTATTAATAAGCTTCTCATCGATCTTTTCAAATCGATGATCAATATTTTATTTTGTAACTGGGCTACATAAATCATTTACTTACACTGAACTTAAATAAAACTATGAGCACTATACTGATTTAATAGTGCACTCCAGTATTAGACTTAATTTAATTCTGCTTTTACAGAGAAGTAACAATTTCTGCATTGTAATCTCTCCCGTTGTGTTCCATAAATAATAGTTACTTGTTTTTGTATGTTAAAACTATTTTTCTTAAACCAGGTTTTTAAAAATGGCCTTGATGATCCAGCAAAATTCAGAATCCGGCATTGACAGATCTGCGTCCTTGATTATCAAGGTCCTACTGTATTTATGGAAAGTGAAGTTCAGAACCCAAACACCAATCCCCCAATGTACTTCAATGCAATAAAAAAAAAAATTTAAAAAAATTAAAAAATATTAAAAGAAATAAAAAAAAATCTGAGCACACGAGACCGATAATCGTTGGATCACCAGTTTGAGACTTGTTTCGGTATCCCCTCCTTCAGTTAAGTTCGAGTACCTACATGACTTAAATAAAAGATTCTTCAAATATATGCTAATTGCCATACACCTAATTGTCATGTTTTATAAGAAATGCATGTATTCTTCTTTCTAATTACATACGGTTCACAATATTCCAATTTCCATTGCAAATATAAAACCTTAATTAATGATCATTTATAAAAGAATATGAATAAAGATTTTATAAATAAAAAAACAATTATTAATTTTTGTCATCTTCACGTATTTTATACTTCATGAAAATGCTCATAGAACATGTACTTTTGTTTAAAACTTTCCATTGGTTGAGAATTGAAGCAGGGCCACTCACATGCCAGGCTAACATTCTACCAGAGCCATGTGGCCCATCAAAAAATCTGTTCTGTATTTAGTAAGTTAAATGCACTCAGGAAACAAAGATAATTTTCTGAATAATTTCTGTGACTCATATGAAACTTTTCTGGAAGACTGATATTTGAGTTATGAACTCCATAAGTAATAACATTTCAAAAAATCTGATTCACATGTGGTCTCCTTGAAAGATGAAATAGTTCTGAAGCTTATCCAGTACCATCTGTGTAAGAAACAGACAGATTTCTCCTGTGTGAGATACTTTCATTTGATACCCAGGCTTTTTGTAAGGACTTCATATTTTGAGAAACTTTCGATTTTGAATGATAGATAATTTTTTAATAATTTGTTATGAACTGAACACTTGTGACTGCTCACATCTATATACAATAAATAACCTATCACTCAACAAAACAAACCCCTAGTTCACATAAGCTTAACCCAACTGAGAACAAAAATATAAAAACAGTGAGATATTAAATTTCTTTTTTTGCACTGCTAAGGGATTCCTACAAAATCTACACATACAATTCATGCATGAATGACAGCAAATATTGCTTGAAAGAATCAGTCTTATTTTATTTGATTGTATTTCAAGCAGTCACAAAAGTAAGTATTATCAGCACTGCCCCTTTGTGCAGTATCATTGATTATAAATTTTGTTTCGATACCCAGAACCATTTAAAATTACTTTGGATATCCAATGTGTTTCATATTTTTACATATATTAGTGTGGCTAAAATGGTAATATCACACTTTCTTTTAGTACAACTTACACTACTTTCTTTCCTGACTATGTCTCCTTATTCAGGACAAAGTACAGAGTTGTGTTGCTAATATGTCTTTAGCCCAATCACATGACATTAATTACTTCAGTATCTCCTTAAGATAAAGAACAAGCTGTGTTTTGCATAACGTGGCATAAAACAATTGGGGCCAGTTTCAATAAATGAGTTATTGTACAAGCTGTATAGGTTAATTGCTGTCTTTAGCAACTGTAATAAAAGTCTTATAGTGACCAGACACATTTTGTTTCATTTTAAACCATCTTTAGTGGCCACTGTAACAATACTTTTTTATTACAGTTTTGATAATCGTAAATTAAAAAGATATCATTTGGGTCCACACAACCATTTTTAAATTCTACAATACATTAGTGGAAATTATATAGGCTTGTAGAATTCAGCACTGGCACTCTTGACACTTATTAAATATTTGAAATACCTGTGCTCCTTTCAAATTAAATCACAGATCTTACTGCTCCAGACATTATAGTAAATTGTGTTATTAAAAATGGTTTACTGTCAAGCAAGATTACATACAATTTAAAATGTGAATTACTGGTTTTGTCATCTGTGGATCTGTTTGTGCATGCAGCATCCTCAACACCATGTTACTAAACTAAACTACTGGGTAGCACACGACATGTTGTCAAGAGAAATGTTGCAACTATACATTTTTTTAATTAGGGACTCCCAAGAATTCTGCACTTGCATGCTTGTGGAGCTCTGTCACCTGGCTGCACACAAGCTCCACCACCATTTAACACTCTCTGACTAGTGGAGGCAGAGGGGGGAGGGGGAACTGTGAACGTACTACATTTAGATTACAGTGCAGTTATGGAAGGAACACTTAATGAATGAGAATGTCTGTAATGTGACAAAGATGACAACACAAAAGCCATTAATGTTTAAGTTTGCTTTCATCTAATGTCACTGAATCTTCTACTTGTGGAAATAAAAGGAATTTATTTACATAAATAAATTATGTGTGGTTATTTAGGAGGAAATTATGAGATAGCATACCATAAAAACAAAACTACATGCTACGTATTTAAAAGAGTGATAGGGTCACAAACTGCTTAGTACTTATTGGCTGCTCCAAACTGCTTAGTGCTTATTGGCTGCTCTAACTTTCGTATGAGATCAAAGTCATTGATCGAAAGGTTAGACTAGTATGGCTGGTGCTCCAATTCTTCTCATCCCCAGCATCACAGTTGCCACCATACACACTCTGCCTTATGTGGTTTTTTTTGTTGTCGTGCAATAGGAGTGCACTGTCCACTATCCGGATATTCCTCCTGAATGCCAAGTCATACTGTCACATCAGATAGTCCCTGAAGCAGTCTGCACTTACTGTTCTGCCATGTAGAATGAATTGGCATACAATAACACCCCTGACATCAGACACAATGATCACCATCAATTTCACAGGGTAGTATTATGACAGAATTTGTGCCGCCTTAGTCATCCAGCATCTGGCCTTTCCACGGAATGTTCGAGTATAATGCATTTTCTGGAGACTAGAAACCTACTCTGTAGGAATCAGCATGGGTTTTGAAAAAGACGGTCGTGTTAAACCCAGCTCGCGCTATTCGTCCACGAGACTCAGAGGGCCTTAGACAAGAGTTCACAGGTAGATGCCGTGTTTCTTGACTTCCGCAAGGCGTTTGACACAGTTCCCCACAGTCGTTTAATGAACAAAGTAAGAGCATACGGACTATCAGATAAATTGTGTGATTGGATTGAGGAGTTCCTAGATAACAGAATGCAGCATGTCAGTCTCATTGGAGAGAAGTCTTCCGAAGTAAGAGTGATTTCAGGTGTGCCGCAGGGGAGTGTCATAGGACCGTTGCTATTCACAATATACATAAATGACCTGGTGGATGACATCGGAAGTTCACTGAGGCTTTTTGCAGATGATGCTGTGGTGTATCGAGAGGTTGCAACAATGGAAAATTGTACTGAAATGCAGGAGGATCTGCAGCGAATTGACGCATGGTGCACGGAATGGCAATTGAATCTCAATGTAGACAAGTGTAATGTGATGCGAATACATAGAAAGATAAGTCCCTTATCATTTAGCTACAAAATAGCAGGTCAGCAACTGGAAGCAGTTAATTCCATAAATTATCTGGGAGTACGCATTAGGAGTGATTTAAAATGGAATGATCATATAAAGTTGATCGTCGGTAAAGCAGATGCCAGACTGAGATTCATTGGAAGAATCCTAAGGAAATGCAATCCGAAAACAAAGGAAGTAGGTTACAGTACGCTTGTGCGCCCACTGCTTGAATACTGCTCAGCAGTGTGGGATCCACACCAGATAGGGTTGATAGAAGAGAGAGAGAAGATCCAACGGAGAGCAGCGCGCTTCGTTACAGGATCATTTAGTAATCGCGAAAGCGTTACGGAGATGATAAATAAACTGCAGTGGAAGACTCTGCAGGAGAGACGCTCAGTAGCTCGGTACAGGCTTTTGTTAAAGTTTCGAGAACATACCTTCACCGAAGAGTCAAGCAGTATATTGCTCCCTCCTACGTATATCTCGCGAAGAGACCATGAGGATAAAATCAGAGAGATTAGAGCCCACGCCGGCCGCGGTGGTCTCGCGGTTCTAGGCGCGCAGTCCGGAACCGTGAGACTGCTACGGTCGCAGGTTCGAATCCTGCCTCGGGCATGGCCGTGTGTGATGTCCTTAGGTTAGTTAGGTTTAAGTAGTTCTAAGTTCTAGGGGACTGATGACCACAGCAGTTGAGTCCCATAGTGCTCAGAGCCATTTGAACCATTAGAGCCCACACAGAAGCATACCGACAATCCTCCTTTCCACGTACAATATGAGACTGGAATAGAAGGGAGAACCGATAGAGGTACTCAGGGTACCCTTCGCCACACCCCGTCAGGTGGCTTGCGGAGTATGGATGTAGATGTAGATGTCATTTGAGTCCTGGTTCGTACACCTTGATCCAAAATTTACATATGGAAACTTTATGACAAGAAGTGGCTGCTATCCTATTACCGGCATACTAGGTGGTCAGAGCATATTGCATCCACCACTGAATGTCCATCAGTTCACGCACTGCCCACCGAGATGCGATTTTGTGCAGTTGCAGCTTTGCCTGCACTACCCTGTGGATGATGTGTTTCTCAATGCATTTTACCCCCCCCCCCCCACACCCCTCTAACTCCAGTAGCATTCATCATATGCCTTTTTCCAGGAGCTGTTCAATGACTGCATATTCCATGTCAGTCCGCATCCTCACAGGTCAACCCGAGTACTGCTGATCACCATTGCCACAGATACTTGCTGAAACGTTCCTACCCATGGTGCTACTGCACAGCATTGGAGGGCATTATACCTAAGTGCTTCTATCGATTCACTGTGAAAAATCCTCTCATATTTCCCCCTTGGAGAATGGCTATTTTGATGTATGCATGCTGTTCAGCAATGACTTTTACCCCAACCCTTGAGGACGTGTGGTGCGTGCACATGCACAAGCACACTGACACCGAGAGTGTGCAAGATATTAGAGCTGGCGAAAAAATTTATTACACATTCGTAAGATTTTCTTGCTATAACACAAAGATCTCAACACAAAAAATTTTTCAATTGTTTAATGTTGTATAAAACGTCTTAAATAAATGTACTGATAAAATGCATTAAGATAAATGAGTTTTGACAAACCTTGGCTGCAGCGATGCCACCTGATCCACCTCCAATTACCACTAAGTCATACTCGCATTTTTCATAGGTGCCATCAAGCATATCCCTCAAAGCTCCAGTTCTGTATGCAGTCAGAACATCACTGCACCCTCCAACATGCATTCCTCTTATAAACACATTTGGGACTGTTCTCTGCTGAGTTTTCTCAGCCAAAATATTCTGAAGGGCTGGTCCATCTGCAGAAAAATACATGTAATAGATAAAGTGAGACTTTTTTGTGAAAAATGTGTTCAATGATTTTAAGATTTCTAACTTAAGAACACATACAAGAAATTTACAGCCATTTGTTGTTAATCAAGCACTGTCAGCTACCTACTAGGAATATGTCACCAGATGTGGCAACTTAAAATTATGCCTCTACAAGAGGTATCTCTGTCTTTTGGAAGCAATAAGAGGCAAGATAGAGCCAAATGTGAGGTATAAAAAAATTAGCAGAATTGCTTTCTAAAATTCCACATGTAGTATTTATGTTTCAGTATGTTGCCAGTAGGAACATTGTTATTGTGGAACAAAGTTTCATACTGGCTCACATTTCTAGTGGATTCATTTATGCCGCTGCCTTTCTTTTAAGTGGCTGGTTCACTTACTACAAAGAAATTGCATACCATTTGTGCCCACAATCCTTGCTCTCATACATAATTAAATGTTCAAACTATGGGTCAGCAGAGAAGTCACTTAATCCACATCCAATTACTACCAGTCATTCTTGCAATTTTCACATGCACTGCCAGAACATCACTGCACACTCCAAAATGCATTCCTCTGGCAACCTAATTTGGAACTATTCTCTGTTGTGTTTTCTCAGCCAAAATATTCTGGATGGATGCCTCTACAGATGAGTAAGCAAAATCAAAAATTAAAAGTAACTGAGGCATCACAACTGGTGATTTTCAACATCAGAAGCCATTTTCAAGTGAAATACACACACCTCAAAGCTTTTCTGTACACAAACAGCCTTGAAATTCACCAAATGTATAAATCGACAAATAAGTTTATAAACCAAGAAGCTGTCAACTGGATCAGCTACAATTAATCATATTAAACAGAACAAAGTATGAATCAAAACATATTGATGAACAGCAAGAAATGAAAGAAATGACTTGGTGTGCTTCAATACAAGTTAAGTTACATTCTTTGTTCTATTTAGTGTAAGTATGGTAGCTGATGTATTTGACACCTTCTTGGCATATCAAATTGTTCATCAGTGTATATGTATGGCAATTTTAAAAACTCTGTGTGCAGAATGGGTTTTGATGTACATGTATCACTTAAAAAGGATCTCAAGGTCAAAACTACATTACGAGACGAAAAAATTTAATTTTTTGACATAATGTTCTCAGTCCTGTCGAAACCATAATTATCTTACCCAGATCATAACAGCTGTGGAATCTATCTTAAGGAAATTGGTTCTTGACTTACTTCTGGCAAAAACCGAGTGAAGTGGTTCAGCAGTTGACACTGCACTAGTACTTGAGGAGTAAAGTTCTAAGCTCTGACCTATAATCAAGACTGAGCTTTCTCATTGTTTCCCTAAATCCCTTTAGGCGCATGTTTATGTAGTTTTTCCAATAGGAAACATTTGTGCACAGAAAAAACTCCATCTCCATGACAATGCCATCGATGGGATTTTTTACTTCGAGTCATCTATTTCTTTTGTTGTCGTTGTTGTTAAAAATGTCATCGTTGTCAGGCAAAATAAATTGTAAGACTGCTACCTTGTACCTAGATTAAAATGTTATCACTAAATTTCATTAATAGTTACGTTTAGTAACTATTCTGGCCTGTCAGGTTCAAAATTAAGAACCACATAAGAGTTTCAATGATTTTGACACTATTTCTAAATATGCTACAGCTCTCTTCAATTACTCTCTCAACATGAAATGCATTTTATTCATTAATGATCACTGCTAGAGACGATTAATTTTCATCCTCAAGAGAATTTATTGCATTTCTGAATATGTTTATCAAATATTGCGCATAAATAAGAATCTGCAAATCCATAACAGTTGTTCGAGGTACCAATTTTCTCTGACGTACATATGAAAAATAAATCCTGAAGCTTGATCCTTTTTTTAGTATGTATTACTTCTGACGATACATCGATTACTATGATTATGATCCAAAAAAAATAATGACATTGCTTGCTAGTGGGCATTGAAATACATCAATGAGAAAAGTTGAAACTTGTGCTGGACTGGGACTCAAACCTGGATTATATATATATATATATATATATATATATATATATATATATATATATATATATATATATATATAAACAGCCCAACAATCCCTTCAGTGCAGATGCACAAGCAAGCTCTTAACTCTTACAGGAATCAGCACATCGCTGCGAATAATGAGAATAATGGACAGGGGCACCGTGTCAGTGGTGTATGGGTAAGTCAGAAATTTGATTTGGTCAGGGACAATGTCTGAATGACCGAGGCAATCAAGGGCAACCGTTTGCAAGAAGCAGAAAAATCTGGATTCGAGTCCCGGTCTTGCAGAAGTTTTCAACTTTCCTCATTGATGTATTTCATTGCACACTAGCACCTAATGTCTTTATTTCCTTTGGATCATAATCATATAAGGCTGCAGGACCAAAGATGCTGTCTGTTCTTCCAGACATGAACGAAAGAACACACACCACATACTCATGTAATTGATGCCTCTTAAGAGTAACACATACACGCTTTACAATTTATTTTTCATATCTACTTTAGTTCCTTGACAGATTATAGATTTTAAAATAATGATGAGGGTAAGTACAACATTCCTCCCAAGAAAAAAGTCTGAGGCGAGTTATTTAGCAATTTCTTTCTCTTGAGCTTACAAAATTTCTTGTTCACACAGCAAACATGATGTATTTGTAGCAGAATTACGGCAAACTGTGAAATATAATGAAAACACACACAAAATTACTTCAATGTAATCATATTGGCTTAGTCATTTGCGACAGCAGCTGTTAAGAGATGCTAATGTTTCTTTTGAAATAATTCAACAAATTAAGATTTGAAGAACCAGTCAAGGGACAGCTAGCAAGATGTCCACACATTGTTCTCATATGAAACGAGAACTGTTTTCGAGTGATAGGTGGCTTGTGTGTCGAGAAAATTGTGGCCCTATTTATACTTTGACAGTTTTTTACCACAAAGTTGTGGCCCGAGCTATGCTCGGGCTTGGTCTCTGAAGTGTTAAAATGCAAGTTTTTACTATAAGCAGTAAAAACATGAAACTGATGAACAAGTATTAAAATAGAGCTATATTTATAAGAAGATGGAATTTAATTAATAAACCCATCTTTAACTAAGAACAATGCCATCATAGTCTTGACACCAATTCTGACATTCAGGGTGGACATGCAATTAAGCAATGGGAAATGGGCATAGCAGCCCAAGAACCCCTCAGCAATACTGAAGGTGCCTAAGGTCAGAAAGGGCACATTAGCAGCTGCAAATGATCAACAGATTATACAACACAACACACTACATTACCTTCCCTTGTGTAACAAATTAAAAACTTATTTGAAGTAGAATCTCATCAAGTCTGTGAGAATTTCATGTAGTTTTCCTGACTTTTGCTTGGAAAATCAATATCTGTGAGATTAAGCCTGAACTTTTGTAAAAGGGAAAGTTGTGACGGAGCACTCATAATGTTGAGACAGACAAGTGCTTCACAGCCTACAATTCATCACATATTACAACAAAGCTCTCAGACAACTTGCTTTTTGCCTATGTCATTGTATACCCAAGAGCATTGATCATTTCAGTGTCAGATAGTAACTAATCCTAACGGAGGGATCAGAAGCAGATTCAGAATTGTCCATGCATATAAAAATTGACACAAAGTTAATGAAAAAAAGCCACACAACTTTAATATACAAAATAGCAACAAATTCACATATCCATGCCCACAAAGCCACTGGTTCTTCCTCAGTTCTTTCTGTTCTGAAACATTCTAAGAACAATCTGACATTATACACACAATTTTTAAATATAACAGAGGATAAAATATATTAATAACTCTGGGAAAAATAAAAATCATGAAAGATATGTAAACTATTCACATAACATTTACTTCTGTAGCACAGCTTATTCACTCCAAATCTGGAGCACAACTGATGTGCCGCAGTGGCTTGCTACTACCACTCCAGTTGAGCTCAGCACATGTGACTGCAACTTCATATGCTGCTGTATACTACAAACCTTATTATGTAAAGCTCCAAGGTTTGCACCCACTACATGTACTGTAGTTTTCTCCCCTCCAGAAAAGCATCATCAATAGCCTTCTCTACAATACAGATTGTCTCCCCTTGTCCTCACAACAGGTGGTTCCATTTCCACCTAGGGTCTGAGTGGCCTGCCCCTGTGCCCTCCCATCCCTAAACAGTCCTCTTTTCCTCACTGAACAAGTAACATACACATTCCAAAACCTAGGATTAGTACTTTCTAATCAAGTCTGTCTATTGGTAGCATTAAATCAAACACTAGAAACTAAGTAGGAATATCAACGATGGAGGAAAAGACAGATTGCTACATACCATAAAGAAGACACGTCAAGTTGCAGAGAGGCACAACTAAAAGACACTTATCTAAAGCTTTCAACCACAGCCTTCATCAGTAAAACAGAGACACACACTATTCACACACACAAGGACACACACATGGCTGACAGCTCCAGCAACTCTGCCTGGAATGCAATTATCCATGGTATTCAAGCAGAAATCTGAACAGGGTAGTGAAGGGTGGGTTGGTTGGTTGGTTGGTGTTGAAGGGAGCAAACGGGTGGGGAAGGGAGAGGGGGTTTGGGATGGGGAGAGGATGAAACCCATCCGGTGGAGTGTGCAGGGACTAGACTGCCAACAGATGCAGTGTCGGGAGGTTGTGAGGCAGGGTGATGGGGAACAAAGGAGCAAAAATGGAGAGAAGCGGGGAGAAACAGGCAGATGCTCTGGCAGAGAGCTGCAACTAAACATGGTGGAAGAGGAGAATGGGGAGGAGATGATAGGACAGAGAAGTTGGAAACTTGGGTGGATGGTGCGGGTACAGTACGTTGCCATAGGTTGAGGGTGGGATAACTACGGGAGCGAAGAATATGTTGTAAGGATAACTCCCTTCTGCGCAGTTCAAAAAAGTTGGTGGTGGTGGTGGTGGTGGTGGTGGGAAGGATCCAGATGGCTCAGGTAGTGACACATCTATTGAAATCAAGTGTGTTACATTCAGCTGCATGTTGTGCCACAGGGTGGTTTACTTTGCTCTTGGCCACAGTTTGGCGATGGCCATTCCTCCTGAAGGACAGTTGGTTGGTAGTCATACCAATATAAAAAGCTGTGCAATGACTGCAGCACAGCTGGTAAATGACATGGCTGCTTTCACAAGTGCTCTGGCCCCTGATGTGGTAGGATAAACTTGTGACAGGACTGGAACAGGAAGTGCTGGGTGCGTGGATTGGGCAGTTTTTGCACCTGGATCTTCCACAGGGATATGATCCTGGTGGCAAGAGGTTGGGATCTGGAGTGGTCTAGGATGTTTTGGAGATTGGGTGGGCAATGGAGCACCACTTTAGGAGGGGTGAGAAGTATCTCAGGTGAGATGTCCCTCATGAAGTGTGGATGGAGCCATCAGAAAGGAGGTGGTCAACCTCTAGAAGAGTGGCACACTGGATTGAGGAGGATCACGTGAAGCGGATGGAAGAGAGGGTGTTAAGATTGTGAGGAAACGATGACAGGGTTTGGTGTTTTGGGAGGCTAGGAAGGTCTTCTCTAGATGGCACATAAAAAGGTTGGCATAGAAGGGTTGTTGGGCTGGGTTGCTTTGGGGAAGGAGACCAGACAGCGAGGTCATCGGTCTTATCGGATTAGGGAAGGATGGGGAAGGGAGTCGGCCATGCCCTTTCAAAAGAACCATCCTGGCATTTGCCTGAAGCGATTTAGGGAAATCACGGAAAGCCTAAATTAGGATGGCCGGACATGAGATTGAACCGTCGTCCTCCCGAATGCGAGTCTAGTGTTTAACCACTGCGCCACCTCGCTCGGTGGCATATAAGGGTGACATGTAGGTGCCGATGGCAGTACTGCAGATTTGTTTATATACCTTCCCTTCAAATGAGAAGTAGTTGTGGGCTAGGATAAAGTTTGTAAGGTGTATGAGGAATGAAGCAGTGGGTGTGGTGTCTGAAGGACATTGGGAAAGGTAATGTTCAACAGCAGCAAGACCATGGGCATGAGGGATGCTGCTGTATAGGGAGGGGGCGTCAACAGTGACAAGCAGGGATCCAGAAGGTAAAGGGCTGGAGATGGTGTAGAGCCTGAAGGAACTGGGTGGTGTCTGATGTGGGAGACGAGATTACAGGCAATTAGATGGAGATGTTGGTCAATGAGGGCTGATATTCTTTCAGTGAAGGCACAAGGACTGGAGTTGGTGCTGGACTTCTGGAATGGGATCGCTCTGGTAGAGATTATAGGTGGAGGAGTCATAACTGGCGGAGGGCTTCTTCCAGGTAGTCATGGTGATTGGTAGTATTAGGAATTCCTTTTCGTAGTCAAGTACAGACCAGACAATCTGTCTCCTTGCAATTTTAAGAGACCCCTCCCCAACTGAATTGCATTTGGAGTGTCATGCTCATAAATATGCCTTCAATTCAGCAGCTTTAATGAAAGCTTGTGCTATTTGTGGACCAAAGAATACAGTATGTCATGTGGAGCAGCATGATGGTTCCCATAAAGCATTCTTGTTTTCCAATCTAAGGGAAAATCAAAGGCCGCATAGGTGGCTCAGAACACTTGTGTCACATATGGAGAGAATGACAGATCAAGCAGGGCAAAAATTTTAACGTGACTAATTCATCACATTCAAGAAGCCCACTAGGCTTTCATACATACTTTACGAACACTACTATATGACTGTCAATAGTTGACTTGAGAATTAACAGATGTCACGTATAAGTTCAAAATTCCTGTAAAAAAAAAGAAGAAGAGAGAGAGAGGAAAAAGGAAAAAAAAACCAAACAGTAGCAGTGATTACTTAACCCCCCCCCCCCCCAAATATTAATTGGAGTGCCACCCTTAGAACAGAAAATAGTATGCTGCAGAAAAAAAAAAGAGGTCAGTGCATTAGAAAGTAATGAAAACAGAGTAAAAGAAGATGACCAGGGCAGCTGGCAAATGAGGTAATGTCAAGGGCTCCCAGATCCAGCATGCGGTGGGAGACACCCCAACCCCAATCACACAGTTCCTGCCCCAAAAATAGTTTAAAATGTTATACCTGAGAATTAAAACCACTTTCACAGAGAAAACAAAGAACCAGTTCAACTGCCCACAAACCATCTGCCAATATTATTGACAAATAATCCAGATCATATGCGATCTGAAGTTTTCCTAGCGTATTTCAAATTTGAACAGTTCTCGGGTATCCAACTGGGTAGCATCATAATTTCTCCACAATATTTCGGCAGACGTACCACACTGCCATCTTCAGGTGGTTCCTGACGAATGTTGTGCCGTTCCTCTCGGTGATTATATATAAACAAGGATTCCAAGACTTACCACGCGGGAAAGCGCCGGTAGATAGGCACAATGGAAAAAACACACAGTATTTCAACTTTCGCAACCAAAGGTTGCTTCTTCAGGAAAGAGGAAAGGAGAGGGAAAGACAAAAGGATGTGGGTTTTAAGGGAGAGGGTAAGGAGTCATCACACACACACACACACACACACACACACACACACACACACACACAAGCAGACAAATGGTAATCAATGGGGTTGTTTGCACTCACACTGTCTCTGCTTCGAACGAGTTATGGAGTAATCCGCTCACTGACAATATCTGTGCAAGCCATTGTACAGACTCTTCCAGATGCTCTCTCAGGGCCAGTTCAGTTCTGACAGAACATACAGCAATGTAGAAGAGTTGGGACACATTCATCAGTGAATTGTGTTTCTCGGGCAGAAAAACAGACCATAGAACAAGAGGAAATTAGTAGGTGCAGCTCTGGCAGGTGACAGTAGTATCCACCGCATTTCTAATGGATCATCATGTTGAGGACGAAAACCAACAAAAAACAAGGGTTCGGAGTCTGATGGTGTAGTATGATCTGGCAACTCTGGGGTCACCAGAGTAGCCTTCTCCTCTTTCCACTTCTTTTAGTGGCCAAAATTATTGTGAGAGCTTGTCTGCTGTGGGTGTAAGAATGGAAGAAGAGCCGCAGCCCTGAGACTCACTGCCCATGGATCCTTGAACCACTGGCTGGTGTCAGGTCTCTCTTGTGGATTTCCAGGAAGAGGGTTCCTGAGCAGTAGCCTTGTCACCAGTAAACATGAGGAAGTGGTTGCCAAAGGCAGTGTAACAGCAACTGCTAGAGAGGAGGGCCTATATGCCACCGGGTCAAGTTTATTTGTCGAACTACTGGGTGTTGATAGTGAGGAAGTAGTACAAGATGTACTGCTAATGACCTGTCCACATTAGTGAGACATAGATATCACTGAGACTTCCAAATAAGAGGAAATCTATGACCGTAAGCTCCTGGATTTTGTATTCATCGAGTAGGTTAGCACATTTCGACGATCAGGGATGGTGACACAGACAGGTGTGGTGCACATAGCGAAGTTTAATAAAGTGCCTGGCCACAGTCTCCATAAATTAGGGTGTATGTACAGCAAGAAGAGATGTGCCAGAAGCACTGGCATTCAAAGTGCCTCATTGAGAGTGGAGAAATTAGCACCATATTGCAGTGGCAACATACGAGGCGTGTTTTTTAAGTAAGTACCTTTTTTTTTTTTTTTGGGGGGGGGGGGGGGGGAAGACATGCTAAGATATCTCAATAATTTTATTTTTACATGGAAGCCTGTACCTTTTCTACATAATTTTTGTCAATACTGAGGCACTTGTCATAACATTGTACCAGTTTTTGAATACCCTCCTTCTTCAAGCGCAGGAACAGAAAGTAGTCACTGGGCGCAAAATTGGGACTGTATGGAGGATGATCTAGAGTTTCCCATTGAAAAGATGTTATGAGATCTTTGGGCTGATTCGCCACATGCGGACGAGCATTGTCTTCCAGCAAAACAATGCCCTTGCTCAACTCCCATGGACTGTTACTTTGATTCTGGTGTGACATAGACCACCCATGTTTCATTGCCCATAACAGTTTGGCTTAATAAATCATCACTGTAATTGTGGTATTGCTCAAGGAAAGTCAATGCACTGTCTAAACGTTTGGTTTTGTGCACATCTTAACATTTTCAGATCCCAATGTGGGCACAATTTTCGGTAATTCAAGTGCTCGGCCACAATGCCATACAAAACACTACAAGAAACATTAGGATAGTCATCCCGCAAGGAGGAAATCGTAAAGAGTGTTCTCTCTCACTTTATTGTCCACTTCCTGCACCAAACTTTCATTAATGTTCATTAATGACAGAAGGTCACCCACTCCGTTGTTCATCATGCACATTTGTGCGCGTATCTTTAAATGTTCTCACCCACTTTCTTATCATGCCATCATTCATAATGTTTTCTCCGTAAACTGCACAGATCTCACAATGAATATCTATCGCTTTTAGGCCTTTAGCACTAAGAAATCTTATAACAGCCCGTACTTCACAGTCGGCGGGATTAACGATTATCGGAGGCATCTTAAACACTCAGTACACAACGTAAACAAGGAAGAATCAGACTGTAATGGCATCAGTGCGTAGATTAAGGTACAGGCTTTCATGTAAAAATAAAATCGAGATATCTTAGCACGTCTTATTTTAATTTCAAAACGATACTTACTTAAAAAATGCGCCTCGTAATTTTTTTATCTTTCCTGGTAGCAATTCATCATTAAAAAAAAAAAAAAAAAAAAAAAAAAAAAAAAAAAAAAAAAAAAAAAAAAAAAAAAAAAGGCTGACTGCACTGGTGTCTACCTTGTTGTCAGTGGGGCCTTGACGTGTTGTACACAGTGGATCCCTTGCCTCTCAAAGTGCTCACACAGTGCTTTATCAGACTGCATTGTTAAGTCACAGTGAAAAATTAATCCCTGTCTCGTGTTGCAGTTCTTAGAAAGTGTTACAGTAACAGGTACATCATCAAGTTGTTTACAAGAAACAGGTACCTGATGAATTTTGAAGCTAGAAACAATGTTGATATTAAAAAGTGTAATAATAATAGCATTGTGCACTAACTTCAGATCAATGCAGAAAACAACAATTAAATGCACACAGCATAAAGTATTATTATTATTCAGTTGAAAGGCTGCATGTAAATAAATCCTTTCCAAAACAGTGCAAACAATTTTTAATATTAACAACTACACAATCCAACACAACATCCAGTAATTTTAACAACAAAAGCAATGAAAATAAGGTAAGAAAATATCCATTCTTGAAACTCACCTTGGGTTTGATCCAGTTCAAATGCAAAGTAAGGTTCACTTAAGGATTCCATCAACGATTTCACCTGTCATAAAAGATAATTTGTTAATTGCAGTACCATTACATCATGAACTTTGATTACATCTATAACATCTTCACCTTGCAATGTCATTGTTAAAAACAGTATTGCCAGTCTCATCAACAGAAGAAGCCCATGACGAGAAGATTTACTAGTGAAGTCACAACTGCTTTACTATAAAAATTGCTCATAGTATGAGTGTTAAAAATATAGCACACAGCACTGTCCAAGAGAAATACCAGCAGCAAAGGTGACCTCCAGGAACCCCTTTGGGATGGAAGCCCAAATTACCTCTGCAATAAACCAGCAATTGTATTTGTTTCATATATAAATTATGAACTATTGTCTAAAACTTGCTGCTGACACACAATGGTGATCGAAAACATTATGAACATTGTCCTCTGTGGGACTGAATGGCTTCTGGTGGCATTGCAGCCAAATGATGTAGTAAGAAAAGTTTGTTAGCAGAATAGAGATGAAAAGGGAATCATTCTAGCAATGATACAGTTTGCAAATGGGGATATCTGCTGATATAAGTGACTTTGACAAATGGCAGATTGTTATGGGCTGGTGCCTAGGAATAAGCATCTCAGAAAGGAAAAGTTGCTCAGCTGTTCATATGCTACTATTTTATCTAGGGAAGATGGTTGACGGACAGTTACACTAGGAGTAGGAACCAGATGTTGGACATCTGTGCCTTGGCAGAGAAAGTGGCCAGAAGCTCCCTTGTTCTGTAAAGAAAGCTAAGAGGCAATCTGTGGCAGATCTGATGAAATAGTACAATGGTTGTACACGCATTAAAGTTTCTGAGCACATCGTTCAGCACACATTTTTGAACATGGGGCTCTGTAACAGACAAACTCTTTGTAATTACATGTTGATTGAACAAAGCAGACAGTTCCGATTGGTGTGGTGCAGTGGACACTGGATCATCGAGGTCAGATTGTGAAGCAATGGAAATATGTCACCTGTCCAGAGGAATCACATTTCTTATCACACTGTGAACAGTCATGTCAAGATATATTGTCATGCAAGAAAATAGCTGCTCGAAACCTGCACTAAGTCATGAACATAGGATGGCTGGGGTAGTATTATGCCATGGAGGATGCTCAGTTGGGATTCCATACGACCTGTGGTAGAAATCAAAGGAATTATGACTGTTGTAAATTGCGCGAACATTCCTACGGACCAACTGCATCAATTCATGCTCTGTGCCTTCCCCGATATACAGAAAAAAAGATGTTAAGTACAGAAAGTTGAAGCTGGCTTATGAAGTGGATTCAGAATGAAGCAAAGGGGATATGAATTACCACTGACTAGGATTCACAGATACTGAGGAAGTTTTTGATTCAGTTTCAACACAACAGTACATGCAGTGCTTGACAAGCAAAGTACTGATTCAAAAATATTAGCACACTAAAAAAAAAAAATGTATACATTACTGCTACAGCTTCTGTCAGACATCATCAGGCTAGTGGGAAATTCAGAATTGGAATAATGGTCAGGCTAGTGAAGCTTGTACCACCAAATTTGTTTTCAGTGACCTCACAGAAAGTTTTCAGGCTCTTAAACTGGGAAAACACTGAACGAAACATATCTGACCATCTACAAATGGGCGATGACATTGTAGAGTATTGCCACTACTATGGATGAACATGAATCCCTAATGAGTAAACTTGTCACGTAAGTTTGAATGTTACCTTAAAAATGGATGATAATAGTTTTGTTTGAATTAAGAACAAAGGACATAGAAGCAGTCGAGCTTTTCTTTTCAGGATACTCTAAGACAATAATTGGATGGACACCAAAACAAATAAACAGAAGAGTAAAAATGGACTGTATAGATTTTGGTAAACTAAATTTATGGTACATGAATGTCTCTAATGTGTTTGAAATTAGAACCTTAGGTTATTAGAGTGTTTACTGCCAGTTTGGGCTGTGCAAGCAACTCAAAAATGGACGATTGCTCAATAATCAAAGGAGAGATAGGAAAACAAAATTAATAGATCAGGAAACAGACTGGAGGACATAATTATGACCATAATGAAAATAAAATGGAGATGTGTGTGAGATGTAGACAGGCAATGGACAATAGATGGACCAAAAAAGTTATTCATTGGATTCATACAGAAAGACCAGGAAGATGATTAATGGAAGTTGGTTAGAGGACATTAGAAAGCATGCAACAGCAAATTGAACGTGTATCACAAAAGACTCTAATGGGTGGAAATGTCAAGTAGCAGCCTTAATCCAGTAGTATATTTCAACTGGACGACGACGATGATGATCCCTTCTCGAGTCATTAATACACAACATGATCAACAATGGCCCTATAAAACTTACTTGGGGTATATCTGTACATGTGGATAATTGTTCAATAAAATGCTACATTCACCTTTCAAGGAGTTTTCAGTGCTAGTGAAAGTCTGCATGTCCCAACACATTTCTGATAGATTCTGGGTGGTATCTAATAATCAGCTTTTCAAAATTATTCAATCCGCCTTGTAGGGTGTTCTGTGGACTCTTAGGGTATTCTTAGCATACATATGTATACTGTACAGTGCATGGTTGAAGGAAAATTACTGTATACAATATTTTGGCAGTTTACTGTTCTCAGTTTGGAAGTACAGAAGCGTCCGATCCCACCCATCTGCTTTGACCTATGGCGTCACAAATATGGCAGAAACAACCATAAACCTGGCAGAAATGACCATAAACCACGATTACAATACAGCGCATATAAAGTCGGTACATACACATTATGAGGACGAAAATACATCAAAAAACAAACACACACATTTTCCACAAAAAGCCTAAAGACACTAATGGGACAAGTGTGGGAAATGGGGTGTTTTTGGGCGGGGGGGGGGGGGGGCAAACTAAATATAAACAAACAGACACCCACGCACAAAACAACGGAAAAAAAACCGACTTCACAAAACTCCCAAACACCACGAAAAACAATATCATCTGGAATCGGACAGTTCCCTTGACCTATATAGCTCAACACCAGCTCCTGATCCCAAAAATTAGGATCAAACACTTTCCTTGGCTTATATAGCTCAAAAACATCTCCACATACCAATATCAACATACATAGCCACACATTGGGATCGAACACTTCCCTTGACCTGCGCACTGTTAATTTTATCAGTCATATCCATTCCTGAACAAAAACAACAACCGATTAATTTTACTAAAATTACCACATGATGCACAGTGAACAACACTAAATTAACCTTCACACAAAATCATTAACTCACTGAAACAAATTACACTACAAACACTGCCGACACTTGAACAATTCTGGATAATGAGCAGAAGCAAACTGAGCCCATTACACCACACAAACGAAAACCCTGAACATACCACCAGAGAGCACAACCAACCACAACATTAAGACGTCTACAAACATGCCACACTCACAAACAGCGCCATTATGATGTCACACAAGACAACACCCATACGTCACGGGTCAAAGCTGAAGAGTGGGATCGGACGATTCTATTGACATGTAGTTTATTCATGAAAGATGAGGCAATGGAACACGTTACTGACTTTGCATGTTTTGAGATATGAGTTTTTGCTAGATCATTTGCTAGGCTCTGACAGACCTAAATGATGCACAACTTCCCACTAAGCTGTCTCAACCAGCTTCCCAATATTATCTTTTATAACATAAAAGTGGCAACATGGTTTTGCAACATTCTACATCATAAACAAGGGTGATTTTTTAGCAACTGAATAACTGATTTTGTACACATTCATCTGGAGATTGTCATTTCGTACCAGACTACAACTCCTCCAATTTCGTAAAACTAAAACTTTGCAGTTTGTCATGAGTAGGGTGTAACTTTCTATCAGTTCTAAAACACACACACACACACACACACACACACACACACACACACACACACACACACACACACACTCCTAGCCTTAATAAACGAACTTAAGTTAAAACTACAAACGTAGCTACACTTTGATCTCTACCACGACTTAAAAATACCATGTTTCATTTCTAGCAAGCAATGTTTGTGTCATGTTTGTACTGTTCGGCTAGATAATTGTGTCCAAGGGGCATGGGTTCTCTGTGGCTGTATTACCAATACTCTACCAATAAGTAGCTACTTCTGGATGGTCTGTGTTAGAACTGCAGTAATCTACAATAATAAAACAGTAAAATGGACACTATATAAAAAAAATGTTCAAAAGTGTGTGAAATCTTATGGGACTTAACTGCTAGGGTCATCAGTCACTAAGCTTACACACTACTTAACCTAAAGTATCCTAAGGACAAACACACACACCCATGCCTGAGGGAGGACTCTAACCTCAGCTGGGACCTTCCGCACAGTCCATGACTGCAGCGCCCTAGACCACTCGGCTAATCCTGCACGGCAGACGCTATAATAAAATATCAGTTTTGTTGCTAGTGTGATAGCACTCAGTTGCCAGTCCGGTAGTCATTGCTTTACTACTACAAATGAGTATACTGGGTGTTCTTTTACATCATTCAATATTTTTGCTTTAAATAGATCCACTGGAGGGACTGAGCACTAATTTGTACTGCACTAAACATTTTCAATTTTTGAAGTCATCGCTGGGGAAGTATGAGAACTCATAATTATTTCTAGACTTATACTGTGTGACAAATGCAGGTGATTGATATAGAAGTAGCAATTGGTGGATCAATACTGTGCCCCCACCACATCTTTTTATGGATGGCCTATCTTCTCCAACTGCTGGAAACAAAAAATTGGTTCGAGCAATCTGCAGTAAACAGTGGTTATGAATGGAGTTAATTTCATTACAAATTCTGAATAGAACATGCTAAACCCTCCAAATGTGCTATGGGATGGGTGCTGCTTAAGTTTTTGAAATTCCATATGTTTTTTTTAACGCTATTACTACTGACTGCTATATGCAATGGTACAGCAACTGGATAATGGCATTGTCTACATGAAAAAATATCCAAAGACAGATTTTTTTGCATTCCAAGTACCGTTTTCCCCACTACTACTTTCAAGCACTGTTTCTGCTACAAGCATTTTGACACGAAAGTTTGTGCCAATACCTCACCAGAACATCTTGGAGGGTTTTTTAAAAGGGAGTGCAACAGTATTGTGCATTGTCTTTCTTGTGGACCAAGACATTCCATTTAACCTCTGTCAAGATGTTTTATACTTTGATTTGTCTGCAGCACACACTGTGTCATAAAAATGTTTTATTACACTGTTTGTACACCAAGCAGGATTTCTAGCATCTTAAATTATTGTGTAGACTACACATTGTTCTAAGCTTGATCAACAATTCATTTGAATTTCCTCCACATGTCCATGGCCTAAATCGCAAAATTCTAATTATTGTTCGTGAAACAAGGGCATTTCTATCTCTTCAGAAATCTTGAAAAAGTACTTTTTTCCTTAGGTTTATTGCATTATCAGTCTGTTGTACACTTGTGATCATGCACGATACACTGCCGACTCTACACCGAAGGTAATCTCTACATGAATATCCTCAATCATATCTTGTACTTTCTCGTCGCTAGAATTTGGTATCCATACACTGCATTATAAATATTGCTAGACTAAAATAAAAACTTGTAAAGCTGCCACACACAGATGCGAGGGCGGAAAAAAAACTACCTCTGAACTACATCAATATTTACGGCAAATTGTCTAGAAAAGGCAACAGGTTTTTTTTTTTTTTTACCCCTCATTTTCTATTACTCGTGTGCCGTAGTTGGAACAACCTAGTGCATGGTAGTTAAATTTCTTATATTCTTAACGTAATGTAACAAATAAACTGACAGCAACTATGTAGGACGCAATCCACTTACAACGTTAATAAAAACATTTCACTGTCAGTAGGCCCTACAGCTCTTAATTTCTGGGTAAAAGGATGCATAGTTACTTGTTTTCAACGAATGGTCTCTCTATATTTTACAGAATAATTACAGGTCATACAATCTCATACATTCCACATGGAAAAAAACAATGTTTAATTAATGTAGTACCCACCTCCTTGCAGAAAGGGCATGTTGTCTTGCTAAAAATTGTTACTTTATTACTATTAATAATGTAGTCTACTAAACTTTCACCAGATAATTTCTCCATAGTGGCAGTTATCTGCTTGAATAATACACTAAATATTTTCATACTCCATAACCTTTACATTAAGAGCACCGCCGCGCTATCACGCACATGCAACACACTTCCCCCCAAAACAAAACTCTGTCGCAGATCAGCGATGTACCGAACTTATATCCGCTCTCACCACAGATACTAAAAGTTGCAGCGTCACTTATCTTGCACGCAATGACTTGCACGTCATACAGACCCTGAAAGTCACTGGTTGACTACGTCACTTTGCCGGAGCATAACATCGCAACTATCTTTAACGTCCGTTTTCAATACTCATGGCTTGATATTTTAAAATGACAACTCTGCAGTTTTCCCTTGGGCCTCCTGCAAAGCGCCAATATAAGACATACGAATTTGTAAGGCGCAAATGGCCAATAGAGACAGTAAGAATGGATTGGGGCACAGGCAGGACAGTAATGCGTAATTATGACGCGTGAAAATGCAGCTGAGATGAGAAGGACATGTAGCCAGGCGAATAGATTGAATATGGATACAAAATACATGAAATGCCTAAAACGACCTCTCGGGAGGGGAGTGAACGACATAAGAAAACATCCACAAGAACAAAATGGATATGTATCACAGAAGATTATACTTTATTTACACACAGAATAGTCTAACGGATGACTAATGGCTTCAAAGGATACATTTGTTAATTTTAAGGCCAAATAAAGATAAGAGAAACTTTCGTTTACTATGAAACAGAGACGCGTCTTCGGCCATTTAAGTTAAATCGAAGCAATAAAATTCTAAGGTCAGCCAACCAAGTTAAATTCGAATGGTACATTTTTTTCTCTGAAAAGGTAGCTAAAGTGTCTGCTCTCTTCTGTATTTCCTTCCAGTTATTTCATGTTGCTGGGAAATACATTGTACAGCCACGTTAATGTGTCTACCGGCTATGTTCTACGTCAAAGTGCAATGACCACTCACCGACAGCAGATGGCAGCAGTAGCAGTGGAGGGTATATGAAACGTTTCGGGGGATTTGGGGGAGGCGGAAAAACATGCAGTCGTAGTCATAATGTGGAGACGGAACGATTTATCTGACATCCAAAAGCGCATGATTATTGGATCTCAGGCCAAGGGTGGAAGAACTTCAGAAATTGCTAAGTTTGTAAGCCATTCGCTTGCAGCCATGGTTAAAGCATACCGCGCATGGTACAATGGCGCTATCCAAAACCGGCGCCGAGGCAACTGTGGCGTACCACGGGCCATAGACGATTGGGAGATGTGTACGGGCGAATTGACGTTCAACAATCGATCAACCGACCGCCCAGATGAACCAAGGGGCGACCAATAGCACCTCAATGACTGCTGCTGCGTGTGGGGCCCCAGAGCAGGAGTCTAGTTCACGCACTGCTGCTCATCTTCGACGAAGGCTGGAATTTGCAACCGGACATGCACTGATTGGTGGCAGATGGCCTTTTCAGATGAATCACGTTTTGTGCCAAACACTCTGCAACAATCGTCGAAAGGGTCCAGACCGAGCGAACACTACGGGACTTAACATCTGAGGTCATCAGTCCCCTAGAACTTAGAACTACTTAAACCTAACTAACCTAAGGACATCACACACATCCATGCCCGAGGCAGAATTCGAACCTGCGACTGTAGCGGTCGCGCTGTTTCAGACTGAAGCGCCTAGAACCGCTCGGCCACTGCGGCCGGCCCAGACCGGAGGAGTGAGCGTTATGGTCTGGGGAATGTTTTCGTGGTTCACTCTGGGTGAACTCGTCATTTTGGACGGCACAATGGATCAACACAAGTAGGTATCTATGCTTGAGGTCCATGTTCATCGCTGTGTGCAGTGCGTTTTCCCTCAGCACGATGGCATCTATCAGCAGGACAATGTAACACTCTCACAGCTTACAGTGTATGCGATGCGCGTTGTTCGAAGAGCACCCAGGATGATTTTAGTGTACACCCCTGACCACCGAACACACCGGATTAAAATTCAATCGAGAATCTGTGGGGACTACATTGATCGGACTGTTCGTGCAATGGGTTCTCAACAGAGAAACCTAGTGGAGCTCGCCGAGTTGGAGCTGCTTTCGCTGGTATTCGTCTGAATACGGGTTACTAAAGCGTAAAGCGAGTGCGCTAGAGCGGAAAAGTTGGTTGCAAAGTCTTGTGAAACGGCTGGAGTGTAGAACCCCAAGCTCACGCTTGCGACATCGTTACAAGCCAGTTTGCGGAAATACTTGATGCAAGCGCGTGACCTTCTGAGCTCTCTGTACCACTACTAAGCTGACAAGTGCCGCTTTTTTACGTTAGAGTGACTCGACATGTAGTGAACGCCTTAACAAACCACTCAGTCCGGAAGGTAAGATTCAGCAGTTTGCCATCTACACCGAGCAGACACACATATTCGCTAAAGAAATTTCCCATAAGTAATCCATCACTATCACAAAAATATCGTAATGTCCAGAGCAAACAAAAATAACCTGCATTAAACATCACTAGAGCTGTCAGTGCCTTTGGCCAGTGTACAATTCGTAGTTACAAAAATTTTCACTCATATGGGGACCAGCATAAAATACGTAAAATTTAGCAAAGTAAATTTTAAACCTAAAGTGAAAACATTCCTTCTGGACAACTCATTCTACTATATGAGCAAATTTTAAGTTAAAACTAGCATTTTTCTTTAGTAGTTTAATTGAAATATGTTTTACTTGTAACATGGGTAGTCTGAAAGATAAATGCGTTCATTTTTATTAAATTCAGTCTACTGTGCTATTTACACTGCGCAACGCAATTAAAGGGTCACTTTATTGAGGCCCCGTAAACGTCTCTCACTGCGAAGCGTAAGTTTGAAATTTGGCTCAAAGCTTTTCTCTGTAATGGAGCAAAACATAGCGCCCTGCTCAGTGACAAAAGTGTGAAAAAAAGGTCAGAGCTTAGAAGTTTATGTGAGGTGTTAGGTGGGTTAATGATGTCACATTGGTACCAAATTGCACCACAATTCTGCCCAACGCCACCGCGGACGTATCAGACGATGGGAAGGTCGTCACACTCCCTCTTACCCACATTTCATCCCTTCTTTAGACGCCTTTGTAGCGAAGGTCAGAACGGCGCCGCCCAGCGTTGAAATCATGCGGTTTTCTAATGGGTGGCCGAGGAAAACGTTTCAGACACACAATTGCTCCGAATCGATACGGAAAAGCCTGAGAGGGTTTAAAGGGCGTCAATGAAACCACCCCTACCCTTGGAGCGTTCCTTCCCACACATTTCGTGGTCAAATACGACAATGCGCTGTGTGATGAACAACAGGATGATGTTCTGGGCAACGTTCGTCACTGCTGACACCCCCGGGACGGTTCAACCCTTCTCTAACGATATCGTGGGAATGTAGTCCCATTAAACGTGATCTGCCCTTCTGGAGCGTAGCGCGATCGCAATTTTTGCTCTGATATTCAGGATGGAACCAACCCGGACCGTCCAAAATCATTAGACGAAATTTGGACGTGATTCGAAGCAGAAAAAGATGTTTATACTCATTCAGCCCTCCTGTTTCGTACCCTCTTGTAGCGTGATCACGGGGGCGGGGAGTGTAACATTAACACATGCGCGAATAAAACAGCGCAGGGTCACTCCAAAGCCCTCTAGTTCGGCAGCACAGTAGGTGCCACCAGCCCACCTTTATTGAGCACTTTAAAAGTGTACCAGTACAGAGATTTCGACACCAATTCGACTGAGTGGCGCTCCGCTTCTGCTCTAGCACCAGAGGAAAGGTAACCCCTTCGATACATTAGATTCTGAATGCCTGCAGGCAGCTACTAAAAAAGCAGCAGCAGTGCAACATTCAACTGAAAAGGGTAGCGAAATCTCAATCTTGGTACATGTTTAAAGTGCTCAGCAATGGTGAACGTGCGGCATCAAGGGTGTTACCGAAGTGGGAGTTTTAGAGATACCGTTTGCCGTTTTATTCACATGTGTCAATGTTGCAACCCTCTCTTTGATCACGCCACAAGGGGAAGGAAACAGGAGGGTTAAAATAGCTTAAACACCCTTTACTGCTTCGGATCACGCTCAAATTTCGTGCCGGCCTCGGTGGTCTCGCGGTTCTAGGCGCGCAGTCCGGAACCGTGCGACTGCTACGGTCGCAGGTTCGAATCCTGCCTAGGGCATGGATGTGTGTGATGTCCTTAGGTTAGTTAGGTTTAAGTAGTTCTAAATTCTAGGGGACTAATGACCACAGCAGTTGAGTCCTATAGTGCTCAGAGCCATTTGAACCATTTTTCAAATTTCGTGGAACAATTTTGAAAGATCCCATGTGAATCCACCCTGTGTACCAGAACAAAGATTGCGGTCGCACTACACTCCAAAAGAGTCAGAGAATATTCACTAGCGCTCCAGCCTCACGAGGTATTCAAAGTAGAATTGAATCGTCCAGGGGGGGGGGGGGGCTCTCAGCATAGACAAACCTTGTCAAGAACGTCATTCTATTGTTCATCTCACTACGTGTTGTCGCCTTCGATTGCAGAATTTGTGGAATCAACCCCCAGAACAGCAACGCCAATAGGCTCACAAGGGTTAGAAAGAGAGCGAAACCGCCAAAAACTGTTGAGCTAGCAGTCGCTACACCGGGGAGCCCGAGCGGCGGGGCTAAATGACATATAACAATAATGTTGCAAGCCTTATTTAGCAGAGCAGTTACGTTTAGCTTTCAGTTGAACAATGTTGATACCAAATACGGACTTAGTTAGCGCAACTGCATTAACATCCCCGCCTTAGGAGCAGTAGAGCGGACCTAACTAAACCGTTATTGACAGGCACCTGCAAGAGACCTACGGGATTGGCTGGGTGGCTTTAAGTGGGAAAAACAGTGCCCCCACGCGACTCTTTAAAACCCCTAAATTCCGCATTTTGGCGGAGTTCTCAGTCAGACGATCTGCGCGCCGAATCCGCGTCTGTCGACTCCAGCCTCGGTCCAGCTCCGTGTAAGTCTGCTCTCTCACTTGGAGTTCCTCAGTGAACAGTTCAACATTCAGTATGTTTTGTTTTGCAACTAAGTTGTTGCCTTAAGATGCTGCTAGTGTTTGCTAGTGTGGTTAGCATCCACTCCTGGGACTTCTGCACTGGCTTCTGTTGTGACAGTGTTATTCATGCTTTTTCTAGCCCTAGAACTAGCCTCCAGTGTACTAGTTAGTCCTGTCTGGAATAAACAACTATTTCGAAACTCTGTTTGTCCAAGAGTCTCCACAACGAGTTCCCTACCGAGTCTCACCACCTTCATTTCTAGTAAATGCCTGTTCCAGTGTTGGCTCAGATAGAAGGAAACAATCAAATGCCTTCACTGTGAATTGTCCTTCTGCTCCATACCGCTCGGGAGCGCAGAGCGACCAGTAACCCCTTTTTTCCCCCTCTCCCACCTGTGTCAGGACACGACACAGTCTAGTCGCCACGATGTATGGACCTAGTACACACTACTATCACCAGAGGGTGCTGTCATCCATTCTGTGACATAACCCAAGATGACTGTCTGGAGGGGAAAATGACTCAGCCTGCGCTGGGCTTCTGGAGAGAGGAAGGAGTGTACTTTATTTATTTATTTTGGGATGGATTTGAGGCAGTATATTTATCACACTGATACAAAACACGCGCTCTGATTTGCTTGGGGTCACGCCACACAGCCCACAGACCTGTAAGCTTCTAAATAATGCTCTGCAGACACGCAAACAACTCCTAAGTTACCGAAATAATTTCAGTACAGATATGCAAACTGCTCCTAAATAATGCAGTACACTGATGTGCAGACACGAAATCAACTAGAAAACTCTCCAAATAATGCATAGCACAGCCTACAGACCCGCTCGTTAAATAATGCAACAGATACACACAGATGTCGCCAGCTGCCCCCTGTCCACTGGACCACACAGGATGCTAGTGGCAGCCCCCGTGAAGTGATGTGGCCGTCAGCTGCCAAGCAGAAGGCAGAAGGACAATTCACAGGTGCCCATTTGGGTCCCTCAAGCATGAGGCGGCAGCATCCCTTTCATACTCGACACCTGAAAAATTCCTCTCTAAATACATGATCACCTAGGCGCCGTTGCTGACACAACCTCACGTGTTCGAAGATCCATTTGCAGAGTGCAGACGATCCAAGGGCGAACATGCGTTGACTCCATCTAAAGCACTCCCCAAACACGTTTGCTAATTGTCAACTTTCGAAATCATGCACTGCACATCTGTTCAAAAAATAATACAACAAACAACAAAACATCTACTAAATCCTCAAACCACACCTATCAGGGCCAGCCACTACGAGCCAGCGCAGGGGTGTGTGTTATACTAACATCACATGTCTGTCTACGTAAATATGCACAAAGTCATCCTTGGGGCCGCACGCATGTGAACCCGCTCTCTACCTGCGGCCCAGCATAGACCTAATTGCCAGCTACTCACCCTCGCAGACACTGCAAAAATCGTTACCAGATGACTGTTCTGACGTCAGCGAGTACCGTTACCCAAGGTGGCTGGAAAGTGCTACACACCCCCTGACAAGCCCCACTGGCGGGAAGTTTGGATTTTGGAGGGAAGATAGGTCAATTGGGCCACCTATAGACGTTGCAAGGTGCAAACCATATTGTTACTGCTGTTACCATAACACACCGCACAAACTGGATGATGTTAACTAAAAGCCATTTACAAGATAAGGAAATTGAAAGAGTTTTACAGCGTTTGCGTGGGTTTCCAAACTACATTTGAACTCATCTGTCACACTGGCCGAATAGCTAATGGCTCTACATTCCAATACGACTGATTCCTCATATCACAGATATGAACGCGATCACTGTTTCGGTACTAGCCATTCCCAGAAGGTGTCACCCTCCCACAAAACTCCTTCTCCAACTCAAACAAGTGCTGTTAGTCAATTATTATGTCGTAACCAACAGCGTGCCAGTGGACGGGTGGGATGGAAAAAACACCACCGATGTACTCTAATACTAAGGATCACAGTTGATAGTGTGAACAGTTTCAGCAATTTTACAGTAATTTCAACACCAACCCATGATGTGACAGCATATTTCCCAATTTCAGTATCATAGCTAAACCATCCCTTCTCCACTTTTCGAATATCATGGGGAACGACTGTGCAGTTCGTCCATTCATTGCTAATTCTCGAACACAGACACCATCAAGGTATATCAGACAGCGCTCTACATATTTCTAACACATCGAGCATAGTGCTTTATCTCTCTGCTCTGTCACAGAGCATTCTCGCTGTCTTATGGTAAAATTAGAGAGTGAAAGACACTCCTCACACTATCATTGACCAACCCGCCCTGCAGCACCGTCATCGATTTAATCTGCAACCGACCAGAAGTAGGCTCCTACACTCCAAGTCTCGTGAATGAATGGAGCTTGCCGTGTCGTCATCCATCCAAGTGCATAAGATTTCTCGATATGCGCCCATATCGAGGAGGTTAGCACTCCTTATCGATACATGGTAACGGATTCCAAAATGTGATGTTATAGCAGACGGTTAAGATGAACAGGAAACGGATGATTTTTATGCCCGATGGAGTTCCAGACGGATGGAGCTAGGCGCATTTTTACGTAAACCAACCAAGTTATCAGCTCAAAAGTATTGTTCTGGAGTCTAGGATCAGTACCTGGAAGATACTGGTAAGAGAAAATATAAACACACGCACTCCTAAGGCTTCAACGTTCTGCACTTAAAACGGGCCATAATGTTAGATCGCTCGCGTTTCCACCTTAGCAGTCATATCGAATGTAGCGCTGTTAATATTCTAATGTAAGAAATATATTTCAAGCACGGGATATACATCCTTCTTCCCGGTTTCTCTACGACAAAGTATGTTATCGAACCATAAAACGAAAAAAACTACTTCCTTAAAACATTGGCTCTGTGTGATACGAGTACAATATAGCTCTCCGGAGACGTATAGCGCCCAGTGTTCACATCCGATCACGGTTCGGAAATCATACTATGCCTGCATCACGCCTATATAGAATGATTATTAGTAACGGCGAATACCTCTTACAAGAAAACAGATAAACGCATAGCAATAGTGTCCGACATGTGAAAAGTACAAGTCATTCGGCCACTAACTCTGTAAACAGCACACCTGTCAGGCAAATGTGTACACTGGGACTGCACTGCCTCACAAGCACCTATCGCTAACTTAGTTATCACGCTGAAGTCTCGATTTTACACTCAAGATGCGACAGGGGGGATGGAGCACATCGCATAAATCAAAGTTCGCGTCACGTTTCATCACACATGAGATGGAAGTCCTCTGATCACCGACAGGTTTACCATTAACGATCGCAAGTAGACAGTGCTTTAAACGACATACAGAACACTTGGTTGTATACGAGTAGAACACAGTCTATGCCATTTGACTGATGCATCCTGTCAGAACAGAGGGTAAATTGACCTGCAGCAACTTCTCCCTCTCTAGAATGCATCATCAGTCAACCATTAAATCGTACCTCGTCACAGCTCCATCTCAATCAATCACCCCGTCCACTCTCTGTTATCCTTTAACACAGATGCAAGTAAGTTTAGAGACTGGTAGTTCTCTGTCTTCATGAAAAGCATGAAAATATCGTACCGTCATATTTCTGATTACGTTTTGCTACAGCAAATCTATAGAATTTTGTTTAGTTGTTCCTTGCTCTCTCCAGCAATTTAACTTAGCGTACCTCTTCATTATTTAAGTAGCATTTACGGAAAGTAGCGTAAAGTTTAAGTTCTTGTTTCAGAAACTTTGCACTGTTGTTTTTGTTTACACACAGTTGCGTATAGGCCAAATTTGTGGAAAGATATTTTCGTGTTTATCTGTAATTTAACTGACTTATTCTTAATAAACTATTACGTTTATCATGAGTGAAAAGTGCTTGACTTGCCGTAGAACTGTTACGTCGGGGCTTTGGTGTGATGGGTGCTGTTGTTTTTTCCATGTGGGTGACTGTAGTGGCATGGGAATAGGGGAAGTAAGTGAGACTCATCAGTGGTTTTGTAGGATTTGTAGTAGAGATAGGAAGATACTACAACAGTAGGAGAAAATTGCCGCCCTTCAGGCTGAGTTAGACAAAGCCAGTGAGATCTTGACAGGTTAAGCAGGGAGAAGGGTAAAGAGGGGTGGGAAGTAGCAGCAGGCAACAGGAGGAACAGGCCTAGAACTTTGTCTGCCAGCTTCGTGGTGAATGTGGAAAATTAGATTTGACCTGTTTCTTCAGTTAGGAGCTGGTGAGCCTCAAGCAGTTGTAGGTTAGTATCTCACTTTTGTAGACCAGAAATGGAGAAAGGAGGAGTTGCCACATTCATCAGGAAGTGTAATGAGTTTAAGAACATAGACATTCATAAATTGTGCCTAGAACAGCATATGGAAGCATGTGCAACAGAAGTAGAATTTCACAAAAAATCCTTCATAATATTAAGTGTATATCGAGCACCTTTAGGTAACTTTAATCTGTTCGTGAACCACCTTGAAGCACTACTGGTCCATTTAACAAACAAAAACAAAGAAATAGTGGTTGCTGGCGATTTTAATGAAGAGTTCCTTAAAGATTCTCCCAATAAGAACTTATTTGAGTTAATAATAAAATCATTCAACTTAATCCCACTGTAATGTTCCCCACTAGGGTAGCCAATTGCTCACAAACAGCCATCGATAATATCTTTATAGAAAAGTCCAATGAACAAAATTATATTACAAAACCAATAATCAATGGCCTCTCAGACCATGACATGCAGTTCCTTCTGTTAAATGTTAATACTGAACAGGATATAAAATACGCTCCTGGAAATTGAGAAATAAGAACACCGTGAATTCATTGTCCCAGGAAGGGGAAACTTTATTGACACATTCCTGGGGTCAGATATATCACATGATCACACTGACAGAACCACAGGCACACAGACACAGGCAACAGAGCATGCACAATGTCAGCACTAGTACAGTGTATATCCACCTTTCGCAGCAATGCAGGCTGCTATTCTCCCATGGAGACGATCGTAGAGATGCTCGATGTAGTCCTGTGGAACGGCTTGCCATGCCATTTCCACCTGGCGCCTCAGTTGGACCAGCGTTCGTGCTGGACGTGCAGACCGCGTGAGACGACGCTTCATCCAGTCCCAAACATGCTCAATGGGGGACAGATCCGGAGATCTTGCTGGCCAGGGTAGTTGACTTACACCTTCTAGAGCACGTTGGGTGGCACGAGATACATGCGGACGTGCATTGTCCTGTTGGAACAGCAAGTTCCCTTGCCGGTCTAGGAATGGTAGAACGATGGGTTCGATGACGGTTTGGATGTACCGTGCACTATTCAGTGTCCCCTCGACGAGCACCAGAGGTGTACGGCCAGTGTAGGAGATCGCTCCCCACACCATGATGCCGGGTGTTGGCCCTGTGTGCCTCGGTCGTATGCAGTCCTGATTGTGGTGCTCACCTGCACGGCGCCAAACACGCATACGACCATCATTGGCACCAAGGCAGAAGCGACTCTCATCGCTGAAGACGACACGTCTCCATTCGTCCCTCCATTCACGCCTGTTGCGACACCACAGGAGGCGGGCTGCACGATGTTGGGGCGTGAGCGGAAGACGGCCTAACGGTGTACGGGACCGTAGCCCAGCTTCATGGAGACGGTTGCGAATGGTCCTCGCCGATACCCCAGGAGCAACAGTGTCCCTAATTTGCTGGGAAGTGGCGGTGCGGTCCCCTACGGCACTGCGTAGGATCCTACGGTCTTGGCGTGCATCCGTGCGTCGCTGCGGTCCGGTCCCAGGTCGACGGGCACGTGCACCTTCCGCCGACCACTGGCGACAACATCGATGTACTGTGGAGACCTCACGCCCCACGTGTTGAGCAATTGGGCGGTACGTCCACCCGGCCTCCCGCATGCCCACTATACGCCCTCGCTCAAAGTCCGTCAACTGCACATACGGTTCACGTCCACGCTGTCGCGGCCAACACCGCGGTTCCTGGTGTGTCCGCTGTGCCGTGCGTGTGATCATTGCTTGTACAGCCCTCTCGCAGTGTCCGGAGCAAGTATGGTGGGTCTGACACACCGGTGTCAATGTGTTCTTTTTTCCATTTCCAGGAGTGTATGTTAAATCTGAGCTCGAAAGGGTAATCAATAAGCCACAAATTGATTAGTTTAGGACACTCCTCAGAGACTTCACTGGACTGATGTTTACAGTGCCCATGGCATGAATGAAAAATGTAACACTTTTGCTAATAACGTGCTTACCTTATTCGAACACTGCTTTCCCCAAAAATTTACCAAGGTTAGACCAAAGTCTACAAAGAAGCCATGGATTACTCAAGGAATAGGGGTATCTTGTAAAACAAAAAGAACACTGTATCTGTCAATCCGAAACTGTTCTGATGTTAATGCTATAGCACATCACAAGAAATACTGCAAAATATTCAAATGGTTCAAATGGCTCTGAGCACTATAGTACTCAACTGCTGTGGTCATTAGTCCCCTAGAACTTAGAACTAATTAAACCTAACTAACCTAAGGACATCACACACATCCATGCCCGAGGCAGAATTCGAACCTGCGACCGTAGCAGTCGCACGGTTCCGGACTGCGTGCCTAGAACCGCGAGAACACCGCGGCCGGCTTGCAAAATATTAAAGACTGTAATACAGACATCAAAGCAAATATATTACAAGGAAAAGATAGTCATATCAGATAACAAAATAAAGACTATATGGGATACAGTGAAGGAAGAAACCAGAACAACCAGACATGATGAGGGACAAATACAATTTGCAGCAAACAACGATCTTTTTATGAATGACAATGCGCCATATCACTCAGCATCTCTGGCCAGATGTATCCAAGATCGTCATCCAAGATGGCGGATTTTGGCGGCAAGATAGGTCAATTGGGCAACCTCCACTAACCTAACACCCGTTCCCTCCCCTCCCTTCCCGAGAAAAATGGCGAGAAGTTCAATTTCCAACAGGATAATGCATCACACCACAGTTATCTCTACTATCCTAAGAAAAATCGCGGGAAGATAGGTCAATTGGGCTACCTCCACTAACATAACTCGCTCCTCCTAGAAAAATGGCGGAAGGTTTAAATTCCAACAGGATAATGCATCACACCACAGTTATCTCTACCAACCTAAGAAAAATCGCAGGAAGATACGTCACTTGGGCTACGCCACTAACATAAGTCACCCGACCGCCAACTCTTCCTAGGAACTGGCGCTAAGCTTGAGTTTTGGTGGTAAAGACAGGTCTATTGGGCTATCTCTACTAACCTAAGAAAATCGTGGGAAGATAGATCACTTGGGCTACCTCCAATAACCTAAGTCACCCGACGACCACCTCTTCCTAGGGATTGGAGGCAAAGGGACTCAGCCTGCTCTGGGCTGGTGGAGAGAGGAAGGAGTGTATTTTATTTATTTTGGAACAATTTATTTAGGGATGGAGTATATTTATCACAGTGATACAGAACACACGCTCTGACATGCCACGCAGCATACAGCCCTGCAAACTACTCCTAAATAACTCACGTATAATGGTCTACACACACGCCTGATAGCTGTAAACTGTCAAAATAATGCATTGCACAGCCTACAGACATGAAAACCACTTGTAAATAATGCAATACATTAAGTCCAGAGAGCCAGACAACTCGTAAATTGGCAAAATAATAATCCCTCTAAAAGACTCTGCAAAAATGCTTGCTAATCATCTACATCTACATCTACATGACTACTCTGCAATTCACATTTAAGTGCTTGGCAGAGGGTTCATCGAACCACAATCATACTCTCTCTCTACTATTCCACTCCCGAACAGCGAGCGGGAAAAACGAACACCTAAACCTTTCTGTTCGAGCTCTGATTTCTCTTATTTTATTTTGATGATCATTCCTACCTATGTAGGTTGGGCTCAACAAAATATTTTCGCATTCGGAAGAGAAAGTTGGTGACTGAAATTTCGTAAAAAGCTCTCGCCGCGACGAAAAACGTCTATGCTGTAATGACTTCCATCCCAACTCGTGTATCATATCTGCCACACTCTCTCCCCTATAATGCGATAATACAAAACGAGCTGCCCTTCTTTGCACCCTCTCGATGTCCTCCGTCAATCCCACCTGGTAAGGATCCCACACCGCGCAGCAATATTCTAACAGAGGACGAACGAGTGTAGTGTAAGCTGTCTCTTTAGTGGACTTGTTGCATCTTCTAAGTGTCCTGCCAATGAAACGCAACCTTTGGCTCGCCTTCCCGACAATATTATCTATGTGGTCCTTCCAACTGAAGTTGTTCGTAATTTTAACACCCAGGTACTTAGTTGAATTGACAGCCTTGAGAATTGTACTATTTATCGAGTAATCGAATTCCAACGGATTTCTTTTCGAACTCATGTGGATCATCTCACACTTTTCGTTATTTAGCGTCAACTGCCACCTGACACACCATACAGCAATCTTTTCTAAATCGCTTTGCAGCTGATACTGGTCTTCGGATGACCTTACTAGACGGTAAATTACAGCATCATCTGCGAACAACCTAAGAGAACTGCTCAGATTGTCACCCAGGTCATTTATATAGATCAGGAACAGTAGAGGTCCCAGGACGCTTCCCTGGGGAACATCATCAGCTGCTGAAATCATGCACCAGTCTTTATTTAAACAATTAGAGGCAGCACAACCATCCATTGTGTTTGCCATGAGGTCTGCACTCCAAATGAACTAGTACACAGTACCACCACCAGAGATCGCTGTCGTCTGTTCCGTGACGTAATCCAAGATGGTGGGGGGAAATGGTGGGAGAACGATTCTCCCTGTGCTGAACATAAGCTTTTATTTTGCAGGCAGTGTCTCCACCACGAGATCTAGACTCCAAGTGGCCTAGTACACAATACTGCCACCAGACGGTGCTGTCATCCCTCCTGTGATGTAAACCAAGATGGTGGTCTGGAGGGGGAAAATGGCACGAAAGTGACTCAGCCTGCACTTGGCTGCTGGAGAGAGTAACGGAGGAGAGTACTTTATACATTTTGGATAATTTACTTAGGGATGGAGTATATTTATCACACTAATACAAAACATATCCTTGGGATCACGCCACACAGCCTACAGACCTGTAGACTACTCCTAAATAACGCTCTACAGACACACAAACAACTCCTAATTTACCAAAACAACTTCAGTACAGACATGCAGACTCCTCCTAAATGCCGGCCGTGGTGGTCTCGCGGTTCTAGGCGCGCAGTCCGGAACCGTGTGACTGCTACGGTCGCAGGTTCGAATCCTGCCTCGGGCATGGATGTGTGTGATGTCCTTAGGTTAGTTAGGTTTAAGTAGTTCTAAGTTCTAGGGGACTAATGACCACAGCAGTTGAGTCCCATAGTGCTCAGAGCCATTTTTTCCTCCTAAATAATGCAGTACACTGATGTGTAGACACGCTGAGTACTCGCAAAATGTCCAAATAATGCATAGCGCAGCCTACAGATCTGCTTGCATAATAGTGCAACAGAAATGCAAACAACATACACAGACACCATCTGTCACCCCCTGTCCAGTAGATCACACAGGAGGCCTGCAGCCCTATGAAGTGACACAGCCGCCAGCTGTCAAACCACACACAGATACCCTCAAGCACGAGGCGGCGACATCCCATTCATACTTGGTACCTGAGAATTTCCTCTTGAAATATGTGTTCATCTAGGCACCGTTGCTGACACGACCGAGCGGGAGCGCAAGGGCTCAAGTGGCAGGGGCTGACACAGCCGCAAACCCCCGCCAGACCTAGGTGAAAGTTGTTTCTGTTTTCGGGTATACAGTCAGTGTTAAACTCACATCACAGAACTCTAAGGCACGCTCACGCCAGTCGCATACCCGAGACACCTCTGGGCAGCATGTGTCTATGACATTGATGACAGAGTTGCACAGGGCTTATTGTTCCTAGCGTGACATGAGAGACTCGTCTAACCATGCTTAACTGCATTGTATGGAGTCTCAGAAATAGTTGACGCTCGCTTTCTTGATGTCTCAGCTTGATGCACGGAAATTCTTGCCCTAACGGAACCTATCTACGAAATTAGCGCAGAATAACGTCGAATGCAGTCTTCCTCAAGGACCTAAAGTGGTACCCCGTCCATCACATGTTACCATTCCTGCTTTGAACACACACAAACTTTCCTTAGAGGCTGCAATATCCCAGCACAAATGATGTGAATGACTCGAGCATATCACGCTCCCCCTACTACTACGTACAATACTTCGACAATAACTGATTGCTGGCGATACGAAATTATACTGAGAGAAAAACAACCATGGGTGGAAATTTTTCTTGTGAGTGCTACCACCGTGTCCTAGAAAGAGAGACAAAATCGGCCACATGTTAAAAAAACTCGATCGTAACAACTACTGTATGTTACTGTCACAAGCGGTCATAGTTCTACAGGTGCACACAAGTATCCATGTTAAAGGCTATACTGACTTTACAAATTGATGTACGACATTACCTCTGAATGAGGTGGTTTTTATATCTAGACAAATACCGAGACAGTGATCGCTGGAGTGTATATTATCAGACCAGCACTCCAGTTACATGTAGCCCACGATGCAACCCCGCCATAAAATCGCTGAATGTTGACAATGGCTGGCCGGAGTGGCCTAGTGGTTCTAGGCGCTACAGGCTGGAACCGCGCGACCGCTACGGTCGCAGGTTCGAATTCTGCCTCGGGCATAGATGTGTGTGATGTCCTTAGATTAGTTAGGTTTAAGTAGTTCTAAGTTCTAGGGGACTAATGACCTCAGAAGTTCAGTCCCATAGTGCTCAGAGCCATTTGAACCATTTGTTGACAGTGATTCGGCTAAGGGAAGTGGTGTGTAAGCGGTGTTTGCGACTCCCTCACACCTCCCCAGCTAGATATTTCTATAGTACTTGTAACATATTCAGACTCAATACCATATCATAGGTTCTACGATAACTGATTGAGAAGGAACACAAACAGCAGTATATGATGTGCTGATTAATGTCGTAAGAAAATGTACACTAGCTTTTCAGATCTCTAGTGATACACTATCTGCTAGAAATGATGTCCATAATTTGGAATCAAGTGTTTCCATTCAACCACATACCTGCGTTGGATCACACCCACAAGTGAATCATATTTATGGCACTCTCATATCTCGAAACGAGACACCTTTCTCGAACATGTCTGCTACAGTAAAATTCCAACCTGGTTTTAGTTAACCCCCTACGCATCTTGCAACTGCTCCCATTTCTACAGCTTCGCGCATGTGATCGTTCCAATTTAAGTCGAAACTGGGCAGAAGTCAGAGAAAGACATATGCGCCAACTTTGCAACCCATGTAGAAACAGAACGACCTGAGTTAGTGCAACAGGAGCGTGTTTAGACCGTTCAATGGAAATGCGGGCATTGTGGTGCGCCTCCAAACTAGATACAGATACTACAATCCCATGCAGATCCGCGTCCATTCACATCTATCTCCCAAACATGCTATCATCGTTATTTTGCCCCATCCAACAGAGAAAAATTACGAATTATAAAAGCTCCACTAACTTCATCTAATACAGAACTCACCTAGGCGCCATTGCTTACAAGATGACACATAGATGCAAAATGGGTCAGCCGCAGAGAGAGAGAGTTGTTGTGATGCTTCCCAGAATAGCATTCCTAACGGGACATCCTGTCTGTCATCGAATTCACCTGTCAAACTGCTGCTGTTGTCGATGCAGGCCGTTCCTATTAAATATGCAGATTTTGATTCATTCCAGACGGCAGTGTAAGGTTTCATCACCCACTCTACAGGAGGATGGCCGCATCCAACAGACTATACTGTAACTCGCAAGAGACGCTCCCTATACCCTGTGTCGTTGTTTGAAACATTGTTTTCTAACGCGCTTTGTGCAATGCCACAGACTATGCTGTAACTCACAAGAGATGCTCCCTCTGACCCTGTGTCATTGTTTGAAACATTGTTTTCTAACACGCTTTGTGCAATGCCATACATTTTGTTTTTCTGCTATGACTTAGAGGTCTGTCTGACGTAGTAAACTGACATTAAGACGCTCTGACCCACGGCCTCTCACATAAAACAAGACAACACACGGTGTAAATAATTTTGTTACTGCAGCTACCATAACACGCGATACACGATAGATTATTTTAAATAAAAGACAGTTACAGCATAAGGAAACTAGAATAGTTTGGCTGCATTGTGGAGAGTTTCCAAAGTGATGTCCGAAAGTGAAAGACGACCTCTACATTTAAACTCATCTGTCTCAGTGACAGAACAGATGATGTCTGTGCATTCCCTTTCGACTGATTCCTCATTTTGCACTCATGTACGCGGTCACTATTTCAATGCTAGCAACCCCCAGAAGGTGCCACTCATCCACAAAACTCATTCCCCAACTCAAACAAGCACTGTCAGTCAATTATTATGTGGTAATCAACAGTGCGCCAATGCACGGAAGAGATAGAAAAGACATCGCCGATGTACTGTAATAATAAACATCACAGTTGATAGAGCGACCAATTTTAACAATTTGACGGTGACTTCAACATTGGCCAATGATATGACAGCATGTTTCCCCAATTTCAGTACCGTAGCGGAACGAGACCTTTGAGAGTATCACTGTGAACGTGGATAGATGACTATGTAGTACGTCCATTCAGCGTTAATTCTCGAACACATAAATCATCAAAGCTTACCAGACAGCGCTCCACATACTTCAAACACCTCGAGCATAGTGCTTAATTTACGATCGATCTCTCGGCGTATGGGAGTCACAGACCGTTCTCGCTGCCTTACGGTAAAGTTAGAGAGTGAAAGACCCACCTCACACTGTCATTGACTGACCCACCCTGCAACACCGTTACCAAATCAATCTGCAATCTACCAGAAGAAGACTGCTACACTCCACATCTCATGAGTGAATGGAGCTTTCCGAGGCCTAACCCATCCAAGTGCATGCGATTTCTCGAGATGAATCCATGTCGAGGAGCTTAGCACTAATTATCGATGTATAGTAGCAGATTTCAAAGTGTCGTGATGTAATAGCTGATGGTTAAGAAGAACAAGAAACGAATGATTTTTATGCACGATGGAGCTCCAGACAAATGGAGTTCGAAGCATTCTTATGTAAATCAACCAAGCTATTGTTCTAGAGTCTATGATAGGTACCTAGAAGGTATTGGTAAGAGAGAATAGAAACACACGCACTCCTAAAGCTACAACGTTTTGCACTCGAAAGGGGCTATAATGTTAGATCGCCTGTGTTTCCACCTTAGCAGTCATATGAAATGTAGCGCTGTTAATATTCCAATGTAAGAAATATATTTCAAGTGCATGGGATACATCCTTCTTACCAGTTCCTCTATGATAAACTATTTTATCGAACTGTAAAACGAAAAAACTGCTTCCATAAAACATTTGCTCTGCGTGATACGAGCACAATATCGCTTGCTGGAGACATATACTGAAATAATACTTCTTACTGAAGCTACTATGCCAGTCCCTGTTAAGATATTCATCTATAGGAAATACAAAATTTCCTTTCTTGGGGAATCCTTTTTTTCTGTCTCACATATGAGGCAATAATACGAACCCTTTCCAAACACTTCATCTGTCAATGCCAGCTGCCTACTTTAACCTTTTTGCAATTTAATATCATGACAGTTAACTGTCTGAATAGGGAAGACTAATTCATGAACAAGACAAGATGAGCACTCAAAATGAAGGGCTAAGTCTTGCATATAACAACCTCAACATAGCAATGAGTGCATCTAACAGTTTTTCTGTGTTGCTTAACATAATAGAATATGAACTGACTTGAGCTCTTTGAAAATAAAAAAGCATATTTTATTCAAAAACGTTCATGTAGTATGCACAAGTGCTAATAGGCCCTAATGTAGGTAAATCTATACTTTTATTTAAATACGCTGACAAACTATCTGGCCTGATTATTGTTGTAAGCATGCTGTATTCATGCCAAACATGCCTCCATGAAATACTTCAATTGCAATACATATGTTTGAAGTGTAAACTGTACAATTTTCCTGCATAAAAGTGATGTGCTCAAAACTACACTCCTGGAAACTGAAATAAGAACACCGTGAATTCATTGTCCCAGGAAGGGGAAACTTTATTGACACATTCCTGGGGTCAGATACATCACATGATCACACTGACAGAACCACAGGCACATAGACACAGGCAACAGTGCATGCACAATGTCGGCACTAGTACAGTGTATATCCACCTTTCGCAGCAATGCAGGCTGCTATTCTCCCATGGAGACGATCGTAGAGATGCTCGATGTAGTCCTGTGGAACGGCTTGCCATGCCATTTCCACCTGGCGCCTCAGTTGGACCAGCGTTCGTGCTGGACGTGCAGACCGCGTGAGACGACGCTTCATCCAGTCCCAAACATGCTCAATGGGGGACAGATCCGGAGATCTTGCTGGCCAAGGTAGTTGACTTACACCTTCTAGAGCACGTTGGGTGACACGGGATACATGCGGACGTGCATTGTCCTGTTGGAACAGCAAGTTCCCTTGCCGGTCCAGGAATGGTACAACGATGGGTTCGATGACGGTTTGGATGTACCGTGCACTATTCAGTGTCCCCTCGACGATCACCAGAGGTGTACGGCCAGTGTAGGAGATCGCTCCCCACACCATGATGCCGGGTGTTGGCCCTGTGTGCCTCGGTCGTATGCAGTCCTGATTGTGGCGCTCACCTGCACGGCGCCAAACACGCATACGACCATCATTGGCACCAAGGTAGAAGCGACTCTCATCGCTGAAGACGACACGTCTCCATTCGTCCCTCCATTCACGCCTGTCGCGACACCACTGGAGGCGGGCTGCACGATGTTGGGGCGTGAGCGGAAGACGGCCTAACGGTATGCGGGACTGTAGCCCAGCTTCATGGAGACGGTTGCGAATGGTCCTCGCCGATACCCCAGGAGCAACAGTGTCCCTAATTTGCTGGGAAGTGGCGGTGCGGTCCCCTACGGCACTGCGTAGGATCCTACGGTCTTGGCGTGCATCCGTGCGTCGCTGCGGTCCGGTCCCAGGTCGACGGGAACGTGCACCTTCCGCCGACCACTGGCGACAACATCGATGTACTGTGGAGACCTCACGCCCCACGTGTTGAGCAATTCGGCGGTACGTCCACCCGACCTCCCGCATGCCCACTATATGCCCTCGCTCAAAGTCCGTCAACTGCACATACGGTTCACGTCCACGCTGTCGCGGCATGCTACTAGTGTTAAAGACTGCGATGGAGCTCCGTATGCCACGGCAAACTGGCTGACACTGACGGCGGCGGTGCACAAATGCTGCGCAGCTAGCGCCATCCGACGGCCAACACCGCGGTTCTTGGTGTGTCCGCTGTGCCGTGCGTGTGATCATTGCTTGTACAGCCCTCTCGCAGTGTCCGGAGCAAGTATGGTGGGTCTGACACACCGGTGTCAATGTGTTCTTTTTTCCATTTCCAGGAATGTATGTCATATGTTGTCTGCAACGGTGCAAAAGCGTGACGCGCTGTGACGTCACCAGCGGGCTTGGAAACCCTTCACATAGCAAGGTGTCGACACGTGAAAAAATGATCCGAGCTCAGAAGTTCGCGTAAGGTGGGTTAATGACGTCACGGTGGCACTACGTTGCACCACAATTCCTCCCAAAACCACCGTGAGGTTGACATATGGCGCGGTCGCCACACCCCTTCTTACCCAAATTTCACTGCTTCTTTTGCCGCGTCTGCAACTGAGATCAGAACCGCGACACCCATCACTGAAATCGTGCGGTTTCCTTATGGGTGGCCGAGGAAAATATTTCAGACACTCCACCGCTCAGAATCGACTCCAAACGTCCTTATGGAGTGGCACCAATGGAACCAGTCCTTTCCTTGACACGTTCATTCCCACACATTTCCCTGTCGAAAACAATAGTACACAGTGTTATGAGCAACAAAATGACATTCTTGGAAACCTTTGATACTTCTGACCCCTGGACAATTCAAACCTCCTCTAAGCACAGACCGAGCAAGGTGGCGCAGTGGTTAGCACACTGGACCCGCATTTGTGAGGACGCCGGTTCAAACTCGCGTCCTGCCACCCTGATTTATGTTTTCCGTGAATTCCCTAAATCGCTTCAGCCAAATTCTGGGATAGTTCCTTCGAAATAGCACAGCTGACTTTCTTCCCCATCCATCCCTAATCCGAAGGGACTGATAACCTCGTGGTTTGGTCCCCTCCCCCAAAATCAACCAACCAATCTTTAAGGACATCTTGGGCCAGCAATCCCATTGAAAGTGATCGCACCTCATTGAACTGCAGTGTGACTACAGCTTTTTTTCGGCTGTGCAGAGTGGAACTACTAAGGACTGCTTCAGGAACTCGGGTGGGAGTCTCTAGAGGAAAGGAGGCGTTCTTTTCGTGAATCGCTACTGAGGAAATTTAGAGAACAAGCATTTGAGGCTGACTGCTGTACAATTTTACTGTCATCCAAGTTACATTTCGCAGAAAGACCACAAACATAAGATAAGAGAGATTAGGGCTCGTACAGAGGCATATAGGCAGTCATTTTTCAAAATGACTCTGAGCACTATGGGACTCAACTGCTGTTGTCATCAGTCCCCTAGAACTTAGAACAACTTAAACCTAACTAACCTAAGGACATCACACACATCCATGCCCGAGGCAGGATTCGAACCTGCGACCGTAGCAGTTTCACGGTTCCGGACTGCGCGCCTAGAACCGCGAGACCACCGCGGCCGGCACAGTCATTTTTCCTTCGTTCTGTTTGGGAGTGGAACACGGAGAGAAGACGCTAGTTGTGGTACGAGGTACCCTCCGCCATGCACCGTATGGTGGATTGCGGAGTATGTATGTATATGTAGACTGTTCAAAACAATTCCACGAAATTTTGACGTAATGGTGCTTATGTCTTTTCAGCCCTCCAGTTTCGCGGCCTCCTGTGGTGTGATCATGTAGGGGTGCGACATTGACATATCTGTGAATGAAATGGCAAAGAGTCGATTTAAGAACTCCCAGTTTGGCAACATCCTCGGTACCACCCGCCCACCTTTGTTGTACAGAGTGAAACTGTGACAAGAGTCTCTGGCACGTGCAGGCAGCCTATGGTGCTACTCTTGAACCTGCTAGTATGCATGCAGAATCGGAGGGGTGTCTACTGGCTGCCTGCCTGAAGGCGCTTAGGACTCTCGTCACAGTTTGTCATTTAGTCTCTGGCAGAGACTTGGATTCGTCGGGAAATGTTGGGGGAAAAAGAATGGGAGGAAGATTGAAAGACAGCAGCTCCTTTCGAGCCACCGTTTTTCCACTTTATTTACTCAGTCGAACTGATAATTACATGCTCTATGGTCAATGAGTCTATCAGAGAGGGAATACAATACTAACTAGAAGCATGAAATTATTTTATGTGGAGGAGACGAGCGCTTATTTTGGCTGGATACCCACGGCTGTCGCAGGTGAGATTTAATGGTGCCAGTTCAGGGAACGCGGGAGGCTACTGCTATAGAGAAAGAGAAGGGGACCCGGGCTGGTGCTCTAGAACAGTCAAAGGCGCTGCAGAGGACTCAGCCTGAGCCATGGGTGGTCACTGGCCATACGGAGCAGAGAACCCGACGCAGGGCCATGGTGTATTGTCCCTGAAGGCAGAGGAAAAAGCAGTTTATACAATTTCTTTCACCGAGTTGCTGTGGAAGGAGGTAGCAGCAATTGTTCCCGGCTGAGGCAAAGTGCATTCCGCCATTTCGGTCGGGCCCTTATACTGTTTCCCGGGAAGCTTCTTGTAAGATAGGTATCAGCTAGGCTCAGCCCGCCCGGTTGGCCGTGCGGTCTGACGTACTGCTTTCCGGGTGGGAAGAAGCGCCTGGTCCCTGTCACGAATCCGCCCGGCGGATTTGTGTCGAGGTCCGGTGAACCGGCCAGTCTGTGGATGGTTTTTAGGCGGTTTTCCATCTGCCTAGGCGAATGCGGGATGGTTCCCTTTATTCCGCCTCAGTTACACTATGTTGGCGATTGCTGCGCAAACAAGTTCTCCACGTACGCGTACACCACCATTACTCTACCACACAAACATACGGGTTACACTCGTCTGGTGTGAGACGTTCCCCGGGGATCACCGGGGCCGAACCGCACAATAACCCTGGGTTCGGTGTGGGGCGGCGGAGGGCTGAAGTGGAGACTGCGGTAGTCGTCGTGGGGTTGTGGACCACTGCGGCTGCGGCGGGGACGGAGCCTCTCTGTCGTTTCTAGGTCCCCGGTTAACATACAATACATACAATCAGCTAGGCTGGCAAAAACATTTTGCGGAAACTCTGCTCGAGCCAGACACGGGTTGGCTGAGAATGTTGTGTTGTTTTGTTTTAAGTCATTTAGACTCATAGGACTGCGCATTTTCCTGCGGGTGCAAAATAAGTGTGTTGATTAGAACGTGATCCGTGACATCAGAAATCGTCACAGGGGATGACTGTTCAATGCCTCAAGATGTGCTAGGACTGGAGGAACAGTTTTTTCCCATCTTATGGGAGGAGGCTGTACAGTACACGAAGTGATGCACAATTGGCGTGGGAGTGCTTTCCGAGTTCTCAACTGGTGCCTTTAGCTTTTTGGCGCAAACTCCATGTGGAGCTTTTTGCAGATTTGTGTATAGTGTGAGGAGCAGAGAACTGCAGAGGAGTGCAGTTGAATTTCGGTCGTGAACCGAGGAGAAGATCTGGTTTTGGACTTGGAATGTGGAGACCGGCTGGAGTGGCCGAGCATTTCTAGGCGCTACGGTCGCCGCTACGGTCGCAGGTTCAAATCCTGCCTCGGGCATGGATGTGTGTGATGTCTTTATGTTAGTTAGGTTTAAGTAGTTCTAAGCTCTAGGGGACTGGTGACCACAGCAGTAGAGTCCCATAGTGCTCAGAGCCATTTGAACCATTTTTTTGGAGTGTGGACGCAAAGGTGGATGCGAACGAGAGAAGCAGACGGAGGTCCACTCTTCGACCCATTGCTGAGGTGCGCAGGGCACTGCGTCTCGACTTTTCTACATGTGTATGGTGAGTATTTTGTAGCACCGGCACAAGGAATCTTTAGAGCGAATTTCTCTTACTTTACTGTGCACCCACTTCAGCAGCAGTTGTTGTCCAGTCTAAGCGCATTGTGGTAGTTTGCTTCAGAGTTCAGCTCTCAATCACTGTTATTCGTATTCATCCTAGTCAGGTCACGTTATATAATCTTTTTAAAGTCACGTCATTACCCTTGGTTCAACCTTGTCAACTGTTTATCAGAAGATTTTACTTTACGAACACGAGGTAGAGTGTAATCGATGCGTTATGTTGACCTACGGTCCATTTAACCTGTCCTGGTATTGAATTCTGGCACCATACAGACCGGTGGCAGCTGTATTATGCTGCTCAGCAGTGTAGACCTAGTCGCATCCCTCTGGTGTTGGTGTCACATAAATTCCAGGCTTCATGCCTGGTATTAAAGTTGTCGGCAACAAGAACGTTGCAACGTAGGGAAAGAATCACCTCAAAATGTGGTGCATCCAGCAGTCCCCTAGGTGCTATCTAGGTGGCAACGAATGTGACCTTGCCAATAGAGGCGCTAACTGCCACTGAAATGACATCGACTACTCACTGGGCTGGTTGGTGTGTTCAGTGGTGAATGAGTGCAGTGCAGACGAAAACTGCCTCCCCGCTGTCGACGGTCAGTCTGTGAGTAGCAAACGTAGTTCACGACACCCTCGTTTACAATCAGCTTGAGGTAACAATAATTCCGTGTTTCTTAAAGGACGGGTGAAAGTCTTTCAATTGGAGGTCACTTCCGTGACTTGTTGTTGTTGTTGTTGTGGTCTTCAGTCCTGAGACTGGTTTGATGCAGCTCTCCATGCTACTCTATCCTGTGCAAGCTTCTTCATCTCCCAGTATCTACTGCAGCCTACATCCTTCTGAAACTGCTTAGTGTATTCATCTCTTGGTCTCCCTCTACGATTTTTAGCCTCCACGTTGCCCTCCAGTACTAAATTGGTGATCCCTTGATGCCTCAGAACATGTCCTACCAACAAATCCCTTCTTCTAGTCAAGTTGTGCCATAAACTCCTCTTCTCCCCAACTCTATTCAATACCTCTTCATTAGTTATGTGATCAACCCATGTAATCTGCTGCATTCTTCTTTAGCACCACATTTCGAAAACTTCTATTCTCTTCTTGTCTAAACTATTTATTGTCCATGCTTCACTTCCATAGACGTCTACACTTCATACAAATACTTTCAGAAACGACTTCCTGTCACTTAAATCGATACTCGATGTTAACAAATTTCTCTTCTTCAGAAACGCTTTCCTTGCCATTGACAGTCTACATTTTATATCCTCTCTACTTCGACCATCATCAGTTATTTTGCTCCCCAAATAGCAAAACTCCTTTACTACTTTAAGTGTCTCATTTCCTAATCTAACTCCCTCAGCATCACCCGACTTAATTCGACTACATTCCATTGTCCTGGCTTTGCTTTTGTTGATGTTAATCTTATACCCTCCTTTCAAGACACTGTCCATTCCATTCAACTGCTCTTCCAAGTCCTTTGCTGTCTCTGACAAAATTACAATGTCATCGGCGAACCTCAAAGTTTTTATTTCTTCTCCAAGGATTTTAACACCTACTCCAAACTTTTCGTTACGTGTCCCTAATCCACCCCAGTTATCTAACCGGAGAAACAGAACCTACAGTTATACGCGGAACCCCAACCTCGCGTCGTCGCTAATGATTCCTCACATAGTTGAGAATTGAACGCTAGATCAAAGGCAGACTGAAAATTTCCGTGGATCGACCGGGACCCGATCCTGCGACCTTTCGGTTTCCATGCACACTCTTTACCGATGTATAACTAGGTCCGACACCAGCATGAGAAGGGTCTCAGTAAACACGCGTCCACGATCTACTCGGTAATGAAATGCAGGAATTCTCCTGCCTGTATGCGGATACTTCTAGCATTCCAGACTGACTGCGATTCTGAGCAATGACTCAGCTATTGTGAACTTATGTGGTGGCAGCCATGACGGGTGACGTGACTGCAGCGGGATCTGCCGCGGTATGCTCGATACAATCTCGCTGATGGAGGCGAGGAGCGCGGACGCACGCAAGAAATGCGCCGCAGGAGGGGGGGGGGGGGGGGGGACAGGAACCTCAGGAACCTGGGTAGCGCCACGTGACGCAGAATCACCGACGGAAGTATTGCTCTCAGTGGGGGAGCTCTGCTGTGGTTTTGCGGCGGCGCTGACGCAGTATCTGAGCTTCCTGGTTCGCGGATGCCATGTATCTAGCTACGAGGCGCTTGCAGAATGTACTGACAAAAACAGCAAGCGGGACCGAAAGATGGTGAATCACGCTACATGGAGACAGAATGCAGGTCATATCGTTCACTAGGAGAGTAGCGGAAGACTCCCCACCCCTCACCCACTGTGGCGTCGAGCACTCATCTTGCATCTCCAAGGACACAGCACAGCTTCCTCAGTCTTGAGCTTAGATTTCATGACTGAAAAGTTTATATTGGTGGTAAATGCATTTCTGTGGGACAAAATAATATTGAAATACTAAATTTTAAGAAGTTGGTATGATTCCCCAAAAGTTTAGAACGTATTCAAAGTGAATACTGTTTGCCACAGAAGATAACTGAAATATCTGCAATTCTCAGGAAACTCAATGTTAAACCCCTACAATTTACGAAAATAGAACGTGAAAGTATAGGATGAATGACTGTCCAGTGTTACATCGAAAAAGTAAAGGGCTACTATAAATGACTCATTCGTTTTCAAACCTCTGTAGTTTCCAAAGTATTACATAGACAAATGATTCATGCATACATAGAACCGTAAATTCGCCGAGATTGATTTTGCACTCTACAAATTTTCTGTGAGTGCCCATCTGGTCACAAGCGTCTAAGCGGTAATCAAGTTCGTTCTACAACTTGCGTCCGAACGGCCCGTCAGTGGTCATCACAACAACACTCATGCATTTCTGAGCTGTTTCCGACCTAAGTGGCGCTGTGGCTAGCACATTGGACTCGCATTCGGGAGAACGGCGGTTCAAACCCGCGTCCAGCCGTCCAGATTTAGGTTTTCCGTGACTTCCCAAAATCGCTCCGGGCAAATGTCGGTACGGTTCCTTTGTAAGGGCACGTCCGGTTTTGTTTCTGATTCTTGGTTCAAATGGCTCTGAGCACTATGGGACTTAACATCTGAGATCATTAGTCCCCTAGAACTTAGAACTACTTAAACCTAACTAACCTAAGGACATCACACACAGCCATGAACGAGGCAGGATTCGAACCTGCGACCGTAGCGGTCACGCGGTTCCAGACTGAAGCGCCTAGAGCCGCTCGGTCACACCGGCCGGCTTCTCATTCTTGACACAATCCGAGCTTGTGCTCCGTCTCTAATGACATCGATGTCGACGGGACGTTAAACCCAATCTTCCTCTCGTTCCTTCTCTGAGCTGTTCCAGTATTCTTGGCAGTGGGGTACATAAACATGATCCTTAATGTACTCCCAAAAGGAAAAAGTCACAAGGCGTTCCATCTTCACCTCTACGCTCAATCCAGCGATGAGAAAGTTCGTCGTTAAGGTAGTGACGAACATCGATGCTCCAGCAAAGGGTACCCCGTCGTGTTGGAAGGTCAGTCGGAGGACAACCACAACGGCAATATATAAAAGTAAGAGATACCCGTCACAGTCTTCACACAGATGAAAAAGACTTACAGAGCTTCGTCTCTGATTGCACAGAAAACATTAACCTTCGGCGAATATCGTTCATGCGCCACAATTTCATGAGGCTTTTCAGGGTCTCACACTCCCACATTGTGGCAGTTAGCCTTTCCAGACAAATGGAAGCTTGCTCCATCGCATATTCCAATTCACAACAACACTTTTCTTACTTTGTCAACATTTTGTGAAATCACTGTACTCGTAACGTCAAATGATGGACACAACACAAACTCGGAGAGTTTGCTTTTATGGACTGTTTCTAAACACATTCTAGTGCAAAGTTAGATGTGCTGAAACTGCAATAGACAGCTTCCTTCAGGCAGATTCTGCCACCTATTGGGAACATACAGAAACGAAAACAAGTGATATACACTGAAAGCACATGTCCCCTGAGATAGAAAAAAACATCTGGATGAAGTATGCATGCTACTTACGGACTGAGGAGGGCGAGAGTGGCGGCGCACCGTTAAGTATCTTTGGATGACAATGGACCGTCGTCTTACATGGCGGAGGCACATTGAAGGCCTAAGGGCGAAGGTGAGCCGCAGATTATATGAGCTACTATACCAAGTTAGCAGCTTCATCTCCACTCTCGGTCATACAGTTGGTGCAATGGATATTCTGTGTGTTCTTTTCTATGTGTCTGACAAGCCAACGTGATGTCGTTCCCTATGAGTGGAAAGCGTTCACACTGTATTGGTGGCAAGTATGCGTGTTAATAAGAATTTTTACGAAGATGTGTAAACTAATGTTTATGTACGTAATCAGCATGGCTTCAGAAAACATCGCTCTTGTGCAACGCAGCTAGCTCTATATTCGCACGAAATAATGGCCGCTATCGACAGGGGATCTCAAGTTGAGTCCGTATTTCTAGATTTCCGGAAAGCTTTTGACACCGTTCCTCACAAGCGACTTCTAATCAAGCTGCGGAGCTATGGGGTATCGTCTCAGTTGTGCGACTGGATTCGTGATTTCCTGTCAGGAAGGTCGCAGTTCGTAGTAATAGACGGCAAATCATCGAGTAAAACTGAAGTGATATCAGGTGTTCCCCAGGGAAGCGTCCTGGGACCTCTACTGTTCCTGATCTATATAAATGACCTGGGTGACAATCTGAGCAGTTCTCTTAGACTGTTCGCAGATGATGCTGTAATTTACCGTCTAGTAAGGTCATCCGAAGACCAGTATCAGCTGCAAAGCGATTTAGAAAAGATTGCTGTATGGTGTGTCAGGTGGCAGTTGACGCTAAATAACGAAAAGTGTGAGATGATCCACGATGAGTTCCAAAAGAAATCCGTTGGAATTCGATTACTCGATAAATAGTACAATTCTCAAGGCTGTCAATTCAACTAAGTACCTGGGTGTTAAAATTACGAACAACTTCAGTTGGAAGGACCACATAGATAATATTGTCGGGAAGGCGAGCCAAAGGTTGCGTTTCATTGGCAGGACACTTAGAAGATGCAACAAGTCCACTAAAGAGACTGCTTACACTACACTCGTTCGTCCTCTGTTAGAATATTGCTGCGCGGTGTGGGATCCTTACCAGGTGGGATTGACGGAGGACATCGAGAGGGTGCAAAGAAGGGCAGCTCGTTTTGTATTATCGCGTTATAGGGGAGAGAGTGTGGCAGATATGATACACGAGTTGAGATGGAAGTCATTACAGCATAGACGTTTTTCGTCGCGGCGAGACCTTTTTACGAAATTTCAGTCACCAACTTTCTCTTCCGAATGCGAAAATATTTTGTTGAGCCCAACCTACATAGGTAGGAATGATCATCAAAATAAAATAAGAAAAATCAGAGCTCGAACAGAAAAGTTTAGGTGTTCGTTTTTCCCGCTCGCTGTTCGGGAGTGGAATAGTAGAGAGATAGTATGATTGTGGTTCGATGAATCCTCTGCCAAGCACTTAAATGTGAATTGCAGAGTAGTCATGTAGATGTAGATGTAGATGTACCTCTTATCACTGATATACAGGTTAGCACACAATGATAAAGTCTGTTTGTAATGGCTTCATTTTTGGTACATTGTACATATGATGATGACAGAGAGATTATGTCTAAACCGGTCAGTGTGAAATAAAATAAACAATACCGAGCGATCTTGGTTGCAGAAGATTTTCCTATTTACCAATGACAGATCGCTCTCTACGAACAAATGCAAGTTAGCAACCTCATAGCTAGTGCGAGAGTAAGGGTGTATTGTACCTTAATCCGCACCATACTAGAATATGTCTGCCCTGTGTTTGGCTATGCCACTCAAACCCTCATTAGAAGGTTGAAAACCACCAGAACAGGGCTTTGGTAGAGTCCTGTACCTACACCTCAGGTTCCCGGCGGCTGACGTTCACGCCGCCGTGAACATCGGCAAACTTGACAAGACAACAAGCCGAAACCATCTTGTCAGAGACAGTCGCTGCGCCAACGAACTTAGAAACAGATCAGGCCACTAAAACTCAAAACTTGGACTGCTCAAAAGTCCGAAATCTTTATTCATCAATCATTAACAGGAAAACAGAATCACAGGTCATTGAGCGCTAGGTAATTAATTAGGTAGACAGGATTGCAGAGCATAAGCTTGTCTCTGACAGGCCGAAGGAAACGTGTCCCGGACAAAACCTTTCACGATCAATAGTCTCCCATGTAGCAGAGACAACCAGCTATGAGTCAGCAGCAGTGGGGTTACGGATGCCCTAGCAGGCTTGGCGCACTGAGGCTCGCCTGCATCGATCACGGGCCTATTAGTCCCGCTCTCAGGCTTGGTTTCCTCTATCTGTAACTGACGATATGCTTCCCCGAAGGGAAGGTTACTCCTAAAGGGTCACCGAATTTGCTCAGTTTCGCACGATTGTAGAACATACTTATACGTAACAAATTGTGCTCTAATAATATACTCGTTTCAAGGTTTAGCGAGACACTGAGCCTCAAATTTTACATGACCGTTGAATACCGTAAGTGTACCTCTTCCGTCTTCACTTTTCACTGCCACCTCGTTGTGGGTTTTTCAACATCCATTCTCTTTCCTGCCTGGTGAAGCATGGTCTGACGCGAGATTCTCTTTACACTCATTGTTTGTAGGCGATGTTTCCATAATGTTTTATTTTCTTCAATCTTTCCATTAATATTATAAATATCTGGTTGATACCTACTATGCTCATTTCTTATATGATCTTCCCTGGTTGCACCTCTAACTTTCCTCAGAAATGCAGCTCATCGTTTACTTTCATCGCATTTTTTTTTTAGCGATAAACGACACACTTCCACACATAAAAACATGTGTAACCATGGTTTCATAAAATTTTAGTTTAATTTCCTTCCGTATTTTGTTTTGGAGTGCTCTGTTGAATATTCCGTATACTGACCGATATTCGTTAATCTTACACTATTGGCCATCAAAATTGCTACACCACGAAGATGACGTGCTACAGACGCGAAATTTAACCGACAGGAAGAAGATGCTGTGATATGCAAATGATTAGCTTTTCAGAGCATTCACAGAAAGTTGGCGCTGGTTGCGACACCTACAACGTGCTGATATGAGGAATGTTTCCAACCGATTTCTCATACACAAATAGCAGTTGCCGGCGTTGGCTGGTGAAACGTTGTTGTGATGCCTCGTGTAAGGAGGAGAAATGCGTACCATCACGTTTCCGACTTTGATAAAGGTCGGATTGTAGCCTATCGCGAATCGGTGGGTTCAGGAGAGTAATACACAGCAGCCGTGCTGGATACCAACGGCCTCTAGTCGAGATGACAGGCATCTTATCCGCATGGTTGTAACGATCGGATCGTGCAGCCACGTCTCGATCCCTGAGTCAACAGATGGGGACGTTTGCAAGACAACACCATCTGCACGAATAGTTCGACGACGTTTGGAGTAGCATGGACTATCAGTTCGGAGACCATAGCTGCGATTACCCTTGACGCTGAATCACATACAGGAGGGCCTCCGATGGTGTACTCAACGACGAACCTGGGTGCACGAATGGCAAAACGTCATTTTTCCGGAGGTATCCAGGTTCTGTTTACAGCATCATTATGGTCGCACCCGTGTTTGGCGTCATCGCGGTGAACGCACATTGGAAGCGTGTATTCGTCATCGCCATACTGGCGTATCACCCGGTATGATGGTATGGGAGCCATTGGTTACACGTCTCGGTCACCTCTTGTTCGCATTGGCGGCACTTTGAACAGTGGACGTTACATTTCAGATGTGTTACGACCCGTGGCTCTACCCTTCATTCGATCCCTGCGAAACCCTACATTTCAGCAGGATAATGCACGCCCGCATGTTGCAGGTCCTGTACGGGCCTTTCTGGATACAGAAAATATTCGACTGCTGCCCTGGCCAACACATTCTGCAGATCTCTCACCAATTGAAAACGTCTGGTCAATGGTGGACGAGCAACTGGTTCGTCACAATACGCCAGTCACTACTCTTGATGAAGTGTGGTATCATGTTGAAGCTGCATGGGCAGCTGTATCTGTACACGCCATCCAAGCTCTCTTTGACTCAATGCCCAGGCATATCAAGACCGTTATTACGGCCAGAGGTGGTTGTTCTGGGTACTGATTTCTCAAGATCAGCCAGCCGGGGTGGCCGAGCGGTTCTAGGTGCTACAGTCTGGAACCACGCTACGGTCGCAGGTTCGAATCCTGCCTCAGGCATGGATGTGTGCGATGTCCTTAGGTTAGTTAGGTTTAAGTAGTTCTAAGTTCTAGGGGACTGATGACCTCAGAAGTTAAGTCCCATAGTGCTCAGAGCCATATGAACCATTTTTCTCAGGATCCATGCACCCAAAATGAGTGAAAATGTAATCACATGTCAGTTCTGGTACAATATATTTGTCCAATGAATACCCGTTTATCATCTGCATTTCTTCTTGGTGTAGCAATTTTAATGGCCAGTAGTGTATTTTCTATATCCGTATCATAGCTTATGTCACATCCTAAAAAATTAAAGCTAGGGGTCTGCCCAAGTTGGTATTATCTACTATTATTTTTGAGCGAGTGGGATACTTCCCACAATGAACCATGACTTAAGTTTTCTTTATTGACACACGGAAGTTTGGTTTCTTTTCCCTAATTGATATAGTTTATACACTGCTTTTTGGAGCTCATCGTCTTCCCATCATAATTCGTTATTATCATAATGTACACTGGGTGTGCGTGTTTACAATGAAATCATACTGGGCTACTTGGCCTGAATAATGTACCTGTATTCGCGATACACGGATGAATGTATCAATAAATAAATGTTCATTTCATCGCATTTTCTTATCATGCCTCGCCACGATTGTGTAACAATGATGAATGTGCTATTATCGTTCTGTTATGATGATTAGCTGAAGCCATAGAAGTGTTTGGTGGAATATAAGAAAAAAAGAAGATGACATGACACGAGAATAGTATGCAAGACGTCTAGTCTGACGCCTTAATAGTTTGTGCTCACGCCACTACTTGACTCCTTGCGCCCATAAAATTTTGAACCTCGAGAAGCGCATCGTACTATTATTATTATTATTTTACTGCAGTAGTATGCGTTGCCCTCCCTGTTGCTCGCAAGACCAGTGCCTCATCTCGCAAGTGATGAGGAAGAAGGGGCAAAAACTGTATAAACCCCGTTAAAAAACTGGGTTTATCTGGCTCCGGATAGTAGCGCTCTGTCATAAGACCTCTTGTCGGAGATGCGGTGAAGACCTCAACGGCACCTGCGACGGGGAAGGTGGAATTCGGTACGGCGGCGGTAGCGGAAGAGGCAAACCTGTAGCATACGTTCTCCAGAGGAACTTCTACAAAAGGCATCTGACTCCAAGTTAGGGGCGGTCTAATTTAAACAGTGTATGGCAACGGGAAACCACGACTGTCATTTCCCCAAGACAACCTCATAATGGCTTTACTCAGTCTTAAATTGGGGAAGGAGGGACGTTGAGAGGAGCCTCGGAATGCGCAAATCAGTTTAGACCATCCCTGTCGTTAAAATGATAGTAACACGGAACGTGGGAGGCCTCTTGCAGACAGAAAAACTTGCTATCGTGGAGGGAGAAATGGATCTTCATGATCTAGAGGTACTTGGACTCAGCGAGACACACTGGAACATTTATGATCACTTCGTGCCTTAAAAAAATACAGTCTATTTTTATGGATATGAGTAGAAGTAGCATCGCTATACTGATTTCTAAGAGTTCCAGTAATGCTGTTATGGGCTATGAGCCCATTTGTAATAGAATAATCTCCATTAAAAAGGAAGCTTCTCCTTGCAATATCAACATTATTCAGGTTTATTCTCAAACTGTAGCTTCATCGAACATAGAAACTGATTAATTCAATACGTTTCTAGAAAATACCACCAGAATGTTACATAAAAAGGGAATATTAGTCGTTCATGGTGATTGTAAAGGGAAGATAGGTGAGACTATGGACGACTAACACGTCAGATCTATGGTCGCACTTCATGGCTTGGGAGTGAGGAATGAATTTACGGAACAGTTTCTGAAATTTTGTGTGAGTATCAACTTGCCTGTCTATAATATCCTTTTCCAACATCATCCAAGACATCGCTACACATGAGTTTCTCCTGGGGAAAGAAATAGAAGCCAACGGCCTTGCCGCAGTGGTAACACCGGTTCCCGTCAGATCACCGAAGTTAAGCACTGTCGGGCTGGGCTAGCACTTGGATGGGTGACCATCCGGTCTGCGCAGCGCTGCTGGAAAGCGGGGTGCACTCAGCTCTTGTGAGGCAAACTGAGGAGCTACTTGATTGAGAAGTAGTAGCTCCGGTCTCGTAAACTTACATACGGTCGGGAGAGCGGTGTGCTGAACACATGCCCCTCCATATCCGTATCCAGTGACGCCTTCCAAGGCCTGTTCAGAAGGAGTTCTAGAGTTTAAAGGAATAGAAATCAGACTGATTACATTTTGATGGTGCAACCCTGACGTACTTCGGTCCTGAATTGCGAGACCTATCCTGGTGCAGACCCTTGCAGTGACCAGTACGCTGGCCATGAAGGACAAAAATAGCCTCTAAGAGTGTAGACAAAGAACATGACTCAAACTCTAGCAATTGACAGTGGAAGGAGTAGCGCCCCAAAATGGGACAAAATGAAGGAAAAATTCAATTCGTCTCTTCCTGAACAAGTTACTAAGGTCCCTCATGCGAAGAATTCCTGGATTTTGAACACTACTCTACTGCTAGTCGGAGAGCTAAGCACAATGAAGGAATATGAAGGGGCATTGAAATTTTTTTACGGAAAACTACAGCGCAGCTGCCTAACTGACAAGACACAGTATCTCACCAGTGTTTGTGATGAAACAGACGACCATCAAAGGCTAAATGAAACGCATGGTCTGTTCAAGAAGGCAGACAGTATTACCGAGAGTTCAAACAGCGCACGTGAGTCACAGAAGATGTAAATGGCGATATCAATAACGTTGGGTGGCAACAGTACTGTGAAATATTAAAATGCAAAGGAAAAAAAGATCGAGGAAGCTAACATTTGTATAGAATGAGACACGAAACATTATATTCTACTGAGTGAAATTGAAAATACCAACAAGCATTTGAAAAATAACAAATCTCCAGGTATATAGAGGGTGTGTAAAAGGGAGATGAACTTGCAGGCAATATTATAAAAATGGAATCGGACGTAGGTGAAGAGGAGATGGGAGACATGATACTGCGAGAAGAATTTAACAGAACACTGAAAAACTAAGTCGAAACAAGGTCCCGAGAGTAGACAACATTCCGTCAGATCTACTGATAACCTTGAGAGAGCCAGCCATGACAAAACTCTTCCATCTGGTGTGAAAGATATATGAGACAGGAAAAATACTCTTAGCCTTCAAGAAGAATGTAGTAATTTCCATTCTAAAGCAAACAGTTGCTGATCAAACTAGCAGTTTAGTAAGTCATGGTTGCAAAATACTAACACGAATTCTTTACAGAAGAATGGGAAAAAAACTAGTAGAACCCGACCTCTGGGAAGATCAGCTTGGATTACGAAGAAATGTAGGCACACGTGAGGCAATACTGACCCTACGACTTATCTTAGAAGATAGGTTAAGGAGAGGAAAACTTACGTTTGTAGTATCTCTAGACTTAGAAAAAGCTTTGACAATGTTTATTAGAATACTCTCTTTGAAATTCTGAAGGTAATGGGGGTAAAACACAAGGAGCGAAAGGTTACTTACAACTTCTACAGAAATGAGCCGGCAGTTATAAGAGTGTAGGGGCATGAAAAAGAAGAAGTGATTGAGGGGGAAGGGAGGCAGCGTTGTACCTTATCCCGGATGTTATTCAATCTGAACATAGAGCAATCAGTAAAGGAAAGCAGAGAAAAATTTGGAGACAGAATTAAAGTTTAAAGAGAAGAAATAAAAACTTTGAGGTTTACCGATTACATTGTAATTCTGTCAGAGACAGCAAAGGACTTGCACGAGCAGTTTAACGGAATGGACAGTGTCTTGAACATTAACAAAAGCAAAACAAGGATAACGGAAGGAGCCGAATTAAATCAGGCGATATTGAGGGAATTAGATTACAGAAAGAGATACTTAAAGAAGTGTATGAGTTTCGCTGTTTGGGCAGCAAAATAACTGACGACGGTCGAAGTAGAGAGGATATAAAGTGTAGGCTGGCAATGGCGAGAAAAGCGTTTCTGAAGAAAAGAAATTTATTAATATCGAATATAGATTTAAATGTCGGGAACTCTTTTCTGAAAATATTTGTATGTGATGTAGCCATGTATGTAAGTGAAACATGGACGAGAAACAATTTAGACAAGAAGACAATAGAAGCTTTTGAAATGTGCTGCTACAAAAAATGCTGAAGATTACCTGCGTAGATCACAAACTAAAGTGGAAGTACTGAATAGAATTGGGGAAAAAAGAAATTTGTTGCGCAACCTGACTGGCAGAAGGGATCGGTTGATAGCACACATTCTGAGACATCAAGCAATCACCAATTTAGTATTGGAGGGAAGTGTGGGGGGTAAAAATCGTAGAGGGAGAACAAGAGATGAATATGGTAAGCAGATTCAGAATGACGTAAGTTGCAGAAGTTAGTCGGAGATGTAGAGGCTTGCACAGGGTAGAGTAGCATGGAGAGCTGCATCAAACTAGTCTTCGGATAGAAAACCACAACAACTGGAAAATGTTGTGAGTTCTCTGACTCTTCCTTTATTTGTTTCCCAGATTATAAAAAGGCCTTTGATTGTCATCCGGGACAAGTTGTGGTATGTGCTCAATGGTTTGGGGTTCGAAAACATCTAGTACGATATCTACGGTATCATTATTAAAAGGTTTTCATAACATTCTTACTGATCCATAAAGGTGGATGATGAATACTCAGAGTTTAGCGCTGTGACAAATGGAGTCAGACAAGGTTTATACTATCACCCCAATTCTATAACATCTTTGCAAATAATGTCATCAGGAAAAAGGTATTGGTTGGCTGGGATGGTGGAATTTTATTTGGCATTACTTGACCCAGGAATTCTTCCATTGCAGAGGCAGGCGACCTTTCAGATATGACACAAATTTCAGTTATGGAAACGTCTCCATCACACGATTATTTATTAAATGTTACGCGATTTGAAGAACCATCGACAGACATAAGCTGTGGGGCAAAGAACAGAAATTATGAAAAATAAGTGACATACCAGTGTAATGCATGATCGTGAAAAAAGATATATGCCCGATTATTTCAGTACTTACATTTAAATCTAGTTTTAGATACAACAAACTGAGCACATGGACTGTATATAGTAATATAATTGTCATTTCATAAAGACTGCATATGGTACCACACATGTCAAATTCAGTAAACGCAAGTGTCAAACTGGCCGTAGCGTATTAATATGTCAAAAAACTAAACTGCACCGACAGATAGTGTAATCATAAACTAAAGACAATTCGCATCGACGAGTAAATATACTAGGACTACTTTTTCTGCAAAACGACGTAAGTATTTTTGTGAAAGAATATATTTTAAATTCGTCAATGGGTAAGAGTTAAATGACAATAAAATTTGCATCGAAATGTAGCAATGACACAGATAAACACTGAATGACAATAAAATGTTCATCGAAATATAACAGTAACACAGTAAAAACTACAATCCTGGAAATTGAAATAAAAACACCGTGAATTCATTGTCCCAGGAAGGGGAAACTTTATTGACACATTCCTGGGGTCAGATACATCACATGATCACACTGACAGAACCACAGGCACATAGACACAGGCAACAGAGCATGCACAATGTCAGCACTAGTACAGTGTATATCCACCTTTCGCAGCAATGCAGGCTGCTATTCTCCCATGGAGACGATCGTAGAGATGCTCGATGTAGTCCTGTGGAACGGCTTGCCATGCCATTTCCACCTGGCGCCTCAGTTGGACCAGCGTTCGTGCTGGACGTGCAGACCGCGTGAGACGACGCTTCATCCAGTCCCAAACATGCTCAATGGGGGACAGATCCAGAGATCTTGCTGGCCAGGGTAGTTGACTTACACCTTCTAAAGCACGTTGGGTGGCACGGGATACATACGGACGTGCATTGTCCTGTTGGAACAGCAAGTTCTCTTGCCGGTCTAGGAATGGTAGAACGATGGGTTCGATGACGGTTTGGATGGACCGTGCACTATTCAGTGTCCCCTCGACGATCACCAGAGGTGTACGGCCAGTGTAGGAGATCGCTCCCCACACCATGATGCCGGGTGTTGGCCCTGTGTGCCTCGGTCGTATGCAGTCCTGATTGTGGCGCTCACCTGCAGGGCGCCAAACACGCATACGACCATCATTGGCACCAAGGCAGAAGCGACTCTCATCGCTGAAGACGACACGTCTCCATTCATCCCTCCATTCACGCCTGTCGCGACACCACTGGAGGCAGGCTGCACGATGTTGGGGTGTGAGCGGAAGACGGCCTAACGGTGTGCGGGACCGTAGCCCAGCTTCATGGAGACGGTTGCGAATGGTCCTCGCCGATACCCCAGGAGCAACAGTGTCCCTAATTTGCTGGGAAGTGGCGGTGCGGTCCCCTACGGCACTGCGTAGGATCCTACGGTCTTGGCGTGCATCCGTGCGTCGCTGCGGTCTGGTCCGGTCCCAGGTCGACGGGTACGTGCACCTTCCGCCGACCACTGGCGACAACATCGATGTACTGTGGAGACCTCACGCCCCACGTGTTGTGCAATTCGGCGGTACGTCCACCCGGCCTCCCGCATGCCCACTATACGCCCTCGCTCAAAGTCCGTCAACTGCACTTACGGTTCACGTCCACGCTGTCGCGGCATGCTACCAGTGTTAAAGACTGCGATGGAGCTCCGTATGCCACGGCAAACTGGCTGACACTGACGGCGGCGGTGCACAAATGCTGCGCAGCTAGCGCCATTCGACGGCCAACACCGCGGTTCCTGGTGTGTCCGCTGTGCCATGCGTGTGATCATTGCTTGTACAGCCCTCTCGCAGTGTCCGGAGCAAGTATGGTGGGTCTGACACACCGGTGTCAATGTGTTCTTTTTTCCATTTCCAGGAGTGTATTTAACTACACGAGATTCGTATACATAGGATGTCAGTTATTTTGTATTTATTTACCACTGTTAAGACATATAAGGAATCAAATTGTGCATATCATTGGTAACGTTTTATATTTGCATTTTACATTTTTCCCAAGTGTTGAAAAGAAACACTGAAGCTGTTGCCAAACAGAGACCAGTAGGTAATTCTCTTATGTCATGTTACATGTAACACATTTTAGCGCATACGTTTTGTAGCTCCCTGTATTATTTAGTAATTGGTATAGCGACATACGTTATAACTGACATCCTTTGTATATGAATCTCACGTAGTTAAATAGTTTTTACCTACTGTGTTACTGTTATATTTCGATGTACATGTTATTGTCATTCAACTTTTATCTGTGTCATTGTTATATTTCGATGCACATGTTATTGTCATTCAACTTTTATCTGTGTCATTGTTATATTTCGATGCACATGTAACTGTCATTTAACTGTTACGCAACGACGGCATTTAAAATATCTTCTTTTACAAACGTTCTTACGTCGTTTTGCAGAGCAAGTAGCCTTAGTATATTTCATCGTCGATGCGAATTGTCTTTGGTTAATGCTTATGTCATCTGTCGGTATGGTATGCTTCTTTAACATTTTAATACGCAACGGCCAGTTTGACACTTGCATTCATTGAATTGACAGCTGAACTACCATATGCAGTCTTTATGAAGTAAGAACTGTAATACTACATACAGTCCATGTGTTCAGTTTGTCAAGCCTTAAACTAGATCTACATGTAAGTACTGAAATAATTGCGCATGCAGTGTTTGTCACGATCATGTACTATACTGGCACATGATTATTATTTTTCATAGTTTTTGTACATTACCCCACTGTGTATGCCTGACGATGATTTTTCGAAACGCGTAACATTTAATGAAGAGTTGTGCGTTCAAAACTTTTCCATAATTGAAATTTAAGTTACTTCATTTGGCGGCACGAGAATCAACAATCTGCGCTCTGCAGTTGATACTACCCTCATTACAGGAAGCGAGCAAAAACTTAGTGACATGGTCTCCAGAGTGAAATCTATTAGTTTAAGTTTCGGGCTTGAGATAAACATGAAAAAAAACGAACTAATAGTTATTAATCGTCAAGCAAATTCAACTTACAGGACTCTTAAACGAATGATTGTGTATATCTAGGACAGCTAATCAGTGACACAGAAAAGTGTGCTAACGAAATAAAACGAAGAACCGTCCTTGGGCGATCCGCAATGGTTCAATGGCTCTAAGCACTATGGGACTTAACATCTGAGATCATAATTCCCCTAGACTTAGAACTACTTAAACCTAACTAACCTAAGGACAGCACACACATCCATGCCCGAGGCAGAATTCGAACCTGCGACCGTAACAGCAGCGCGGTTCCGGACTGAAGCGCTTAGAACCGCTTGGCCACAGCGGCCCGCTATCCGCAATGGTTAAACACACTGAGATCTGGGACATTCAAAACAGTGGAGATGTACTTGGTGAAATCGTTCGTGTTTACTGTGTTCTTGTACGCCTGCGAGATCTAGACCGTAAAAGCTAGTGGCAAGTACCGAATTGATACCTTCGAGATGTGGTATTGGCGGAAGATTTTACGTGTACCATGGTCGAAAACAAGAACAAATGCTTCGTTTACAGAACAACTTGAAAGAAATCTACCTTCTCGTGTCAGCCAAAGATATTTCCAGTTCCTTGGCCACATTTTGGGAAGAAGGGGGACAATACAGGAAAGACCGTCTTGCAAGGCAAAAGAGAAGGCAGAAGATCAAGAGCAAGAGCAGCAAGTAGATGATTGGATTAAGTGAAGAAGGTTACCAGCATACCTCTTCGCATTATATTAAGAAGAGCTAGTCGAAGATTCGATTACTGAAGAAACGGATGAAGAAATGAAGCAACGACACTCAGCAGTTAACCGTCTACTGATGAAACATTCGTTACAGCTACGAATGCACTACAGGCTTGTGAAAGGTGAGTAAAATCGGTGCGCCCTTCGGGTGTATACTTCAGTTGCCACTCCCGCTTTGCCTTTTTTTTAATGTCATTTTGTTCGCTTTCGTTCGTTGCATCTGATCGGGGCGGACGTCGCAAGATACCTTTCTAAGTTCGTTGTTGATCCCGAACACGCTGAGCTACCGTGCCGGCTTTCAGCACCGCGGCGCAGTTCACACCTGAACAAGCAGTCGCCGCGTCGCTCCGTTGAGTGGCTTCTTTCCCCTTGCCTGGCATCAGCGCACTGATTCACCTCACACCCGGCCCAGCTTGCGACGTGCTGCTCTCCTCCGAGCCCATGTTACGTGCCGAAAGATCTGCTCTAAGTTTACCTGACGCCTTGCACAAAGGCAATCAAGCAGACTCCGTTGACTGACAGGCTGCTTGCCTGCGGGGGGCTTAGCATGCTTTCAAGCTGTAGCTGTGGTCCTTTTTTCGTAAATAGAATCTCTAAATTCTACATGCACTGGCCAGTCAGGAGTCTTGTCAGTGTCTGACGTCACAACCTACAAAGCGGGGGATCCCGTCACTAGCGCGGCAATGTTACAGAGCAGCTCGGTTGTCACTTAACCTCAGAATTTGCATTGTAACCACTGCCCACTGCTCCACAGTAAAGTAAAGAAAGCATTATTGCTGTAATTAACGCATGTAGGGAAGAGTCGTTTGTATAGACAGAGAAAACTCTCACTTATTAAAAAAAATATCTGCATTTTAAACCGACCATTTTCCACCAAATATCTTGCGTCAGGCTGTAAGACAACTTGAGCAAGCTGGTTAGCCGTCCCTGCTCCTGCTGCGGAGCGTCGTCAAGCATACTTCACGGAAACTTACCTCCATGTGACTCTAGCATTTGGCTCCAACTGGCCCTTAACCCTGAAACGGCGTTGCGGAGTCTCTGGGAGACTGGGACTCCAGGCCTATGTTAAGTTTTAGCAACTTTCGTATTTGTTGATCTGGGAGCATGCACTGTTCAAATGGTTCAAATGGCTCTAAGCACTATGGGACTTAACATCTGAGGTCATCAGTGCCCTAGACTTAAAACTATTTAAACCTAACTAACCTAAGGACATCACACACATCCATGCCCGACGTAGGATGCGAACCTGAAGCCGTAGCAGGCGCGTGGTTCCGGACTTAAGCGCCGCTCGACCACAGCGGCCGGCTCGTGCGCTGTCCAGTACTTTCCTATGGTGAGGAGACACGTCCGTTGCGTAGGTAACTGCAGTCCGTTATCAAGACAAGCGTTGTAAACAACGAACTTTAAGAGTCGCGGGATTCCGCGATGCGATTATTGTAATATTTTCGTTCTTTATCTGTGTGGCCATATTGTCCGTAGTTGCTTTACAATTACTGAGGGTATTTTTGTTCCGTCGTCACAACTACAAGAAAATGCGTGTTTTTCTCTTCAGAGGCGTTTCACTTTATTGAGGTATTGTATTGTATTGTATGTTAACCGGGGACCTAGAAACGACGGAGAGGCTCCGTCACCGTCGCAGCCGCAGTGGTCCACAACCCCACGACGAGTACCGCAGTCCACTTCACCCCTCCGCCGCCCCGCACCGAACCCAGGGTTATTGTGCGGTTCGGCCCCCCAGGGAACGCCTCACACCAGACGAGTGTAACCGATATGTTTGCGTAGTAGTGTAATGGTGGTGTACGCATACGTGGAGAACTTGTTTGCGCAGCAATCGCCGACATAGTGCAAATGTGGTGGAATAAGGGGAACCAGCCCGCATTCGCCGAGGCAGATGGAAAACCGCCTAAAAACCATCCACAGACTGGCCGGTTCACCAAACCTCGATACAAATCCGCCGGGCGGATTCGTGCCGGGGACCAGGCGCTCCTTCCTGCCCGGAAAGCCGTTATTGAGGTAAAGCATCATCAGTAGTCTGCAATAAAATAAATTTATAGTTTGATTTGTTTTCAAGATCGAAAAACAGATTGTTAACAATTTGTGTCATCTCAATAGTGCTTGGTCTGTGGTATTCCTGTTTTAGATGGTCTGCAAATGTTGACTGGTTTGTACCGTATCCCCACGCTCTGACGTGTTCTTTATACCTCGAGCCAAATGTCCTGCTTCCCAATGTAAATGGTTCAAATGGCTCTGAGCACTATGGGACTTAACTGCTGTGGTCATCAGTCCCCTAGAACTTAGAACTACTTAAACCCAACTAACCTAAGGACATCACACACATCCATGCCCGAGGCAGGATTCGAACCTGCGACCGTAGCAGTCGCGCGGTTCCGGACTGAGCGCCTTAACCGCTAATGTAAACTGATGAGCCATACCATATGACCATTTGCTTAATAGCTCGTTGGTCCGTGCCGACCGCGGTGGTCTAGCGATTCTAGGCGCTCAGTCCGGAACTGCGCGACTGCTACGGTCGCAGGTTCGAATCCTGCCTCGGACATTGATGTGTGTGATGTCGTTAGGTTAGTTAGGTTTAAGTAGTTCTAAGTTCTAGGGGACTGATGACCACAGATGTTAAGTCCCATAGTGCTCAGAGCCATTTGAACCATTTTTCTTTGGTCCGTCTTAGGAAGGTTATACATAACTGATTCTGCGTATCAGGTATCCGACAGTTTGTTAGGAGGTTGGGGAAGTATGTGGCATTAGATGTCTACACGAGATTGACACTCCCAGCAAATAATCTTACAAATCTCACTTTTTGTGATGGCTGGTTGTTTGTCTTTTGGATTGAACAAGAAACTACCTTTTACTAGTCATCACAAAAAGTGGAGTTTATAGGATTATACTGTGAGAGCGTCAATCTTGCTACATTGTACAGACTGGAAGGCCAATGTGCACCACGCTTAAAGAACATCATAGAAGCTGGAGATTGAAGAAGCCTTTGGGAACATTGCCTAAACAGACCACAAATACATAATAAATGTAGAAGGAAAAGCGGACATAACTCAGCCAGCTAGAAACTGTAGAAATAATTTTAAAAAATCCATGTGTATATCCCCACACCTACTATGAATGAGCAAACCCAATTCAATTGTTCACATCTTTTAGGTGATATCAAAACTCCTAGATAGAAGTAAAACTTTGGCCCGCAATCCATGAGCAAATAAAAAAGTTCTAGGCTGATGCATAACTGTATTCCTAGGTATGTTTAGTCATGTTAGTGTAATTGCTGAATTGTGTAATTCCATATGTAATTTGTCAAAAAATGATCACAGAAGTAATTTTACATTAAGCCAAAGATCGATACATTAAGAAGTTGAGATGTTTATCTTTGGGTTATCATCATACTTATCTTCGCTTAATCGTCTTTGGAATAAGTAACGTTTTTGAAAATGAGCATATATCCCGAAACCTAGATTGTGCAGTAACCACAAAAAAATTTGTGAAATAAAGCAAAAAACAGTGTATGTTTAGTTAATTGACAATGTTTCACAAAGAAACCAAAGTTGAGTCAATTAAAATGATACGAATGTACTTTTAAAACGAACAAACTTTTACTTAAAACCAACACAAAACAAAAATGGAAAAATGGGAATCCAATAATTTGTTAGCCGCTTCTAATATTACAGTCATACTAAATCACTTCTGAATCGATGTTAGTTGTGTCTGGTACAGTAAATTGCTCAGTATATTTCCAGATCTTTCAGAAATGCTTACCTTTATCTGTCAAAATAGTCCTCACATTTGGAAAAGTCCCCTCTGCGTCACATTATGTTACGAAGTAACAACTTCATTGTTGCAATATCAATTGCAAAGTTACTATCGAAAAGTACGTCCAGAATCATAAAGTCTGATGGAATGTTTTCTTTAACTCGTAAACTGAAAAGCAAGCAGCATATACTGATTTTGTAACGAATCTAAAAAATTGCTCACTATACTTTATATAGAGTGATGGAACCACAGATTACTATAGGTATTGCACCGGCTGTAACGATTGAGCGTTTCATTGCAATTTTTATTTTTTAAGAAGCAAAAAGTGGATGGTTCAGAGCTGAGTTTCCTGATTATGTCATAAGTTGACCTGTATTTACAATGAAGAGAAGCAGACGGTGAGAGCTGTCGCAGAAATAAACTCAATTTATATGCATTCTTAAATTTAATTTATCATTGTCGACCACGCCTTGGTAAAAGTTCACAATGGTTTCTAGCAAAGCTCGGCTGACCAGGTAGTAATAAGCTATACATGCGCTGCTACAACCATGCAAAATTAGGCGTATAGTTCAATAGTTTCTGTCTAACGATAAAAAAATGGAAAAACCTAATAAACTGTATAAACATACTTTTAAAAATTGCTCACCTGTATCTTCACTTTCCTTGCTTTTTGAGTAACGAAGACCTCCAACGTCTCTATGTCGAGCGAATGCGCAATCTCTTTCCACTGCTATTATGACAATACATCTCACCAATTCGTTGCGTATTGAAGAACTCAGATAGTTTTTAATGGTATTTATCTTGTAACAGCTACAGGCACTGGCATGCACAAAAATATTCTTAACACAACGGTTACATACGGGAAACGTCTTGAAAGTTCTTTTTGAAGATGTACTGAAGCATTTCTAAGCACGTGTTGGCAGTTTGTGCAAGTATGGTGGACAACAGCTTCAATTCATTTACAAAATCCTGCGAATTTATGTCTCCTGATAGCATTTTAGGGTCTCTCAAAGCATCCGCAATATTTCTGCATCTTCTGTTGAGATCGTATTTCTTTGTTACCAAGTTCTTAACGTCACAAAGAACACTGAAAACGTTACAGTTGTTACTGAGCTGCTGAAAACTTTGCTTCAAAGACATAATAGCGGCGTACACTACAACACAGAATAAGATTATAATTCTACATCCACACCTACATACATACACCGCAACCCACCCTGTATCACTACCAGTCATTTCATTCCCTATTCCACGCAAAAACAAGAGCTAGGGAAAAACGACTTTCTCTATGCATCTGTAGGAGCCCTAATATTTCTAATCTTATCTTCACGGCCCTTACGCGAAATGTGCGTTAGTGGCAGTAGAATCGTTCTGCAGTCAGCCTCAAATGCCGGTTCTCTGAATTTTCTCAATAGTGCTCCTCGAAAAGAACGTCGCTTTCCGTCTAGAGATTCCCATTTGAGCTCCTGAAGCATCTCCGTAATACTTGAGTGTTGTTCGGGCCTACCGGTAACAAATCTAACAGTTCTCCTCTGAATTGCTTCGATGTATTCCTTTAATTCAACCTGGCGCTGAACCTAAACGCTTAAACAGTACTCAACAATGAGTTGCACTAGTGTCCTAGATGTATGCATTCTCCTTTACAGATGAACCACACTTTCCTAAAATTCTCCCAAAAAAAACGAAGTCGAACATTCGCCTTCCCTACTATAGTTCTTACTCGCTCATTCCATCTCATATTGCTTTGCAACGTTACGCTTAGGTATTTAATCAACGTGACTGCGTCAGGCAGCTCACTACTAATGCTGTATTCGAACATTATGGGTTTGTTTTCCCTACTCACCCGCATTAAATTTCATTTTTATGCTTTTAGGGCTAGCTGCAGTTCATCACACCAACTAGAAATTTTGTCTAAGTCATCCTGTATCATCCTACAATCACTCATCTTCTACACCTTCGCGTACATCACAGTATCATCAGCAAACAATTGCACGGCCCCTCCCGCCCGTGGTTCAAGTCCTCCCTCGGACATGTGTGCGTGTGTTTTTCTTACCGAAAGTTAGTTTAAGTAGTGTGTAAGACTAGGACCGATGACCTCAGCAGTTTGGTCGCATAGGAATTCACACTGATTTGAAACAATTGCAGATTGATGCTCACCCTGTCCGCCAGATCATTTGTGTGTATAGAAAGTAACAGTGGGCTTGTCACATTTTTCTCGGGCATTCCTGACGATACCCTTTCTCTGATGCAACATTCGTCGCCGAGGACAGCATACTGGATCCTGTTACTTAATAAGTCTTCGAGCCACAGTCGGCAGTGCGGAGCCGTGTCAAATGTTTTACGAAAATCTAGGAAAATGGAGTCCGCCTGTTGCCTATCATCCATGGTTTGCTGCAGGATCTCATGTGAGAAAAGGGCAAGCTGTGCGATGCTTTGTAAAACCGTTCCGTTTTATGGGCGAAAGCTTTTACCTCTCAAGGAAATTTATTATATTCGAACTGGGAATACATTAAAAGATTGTGCAGCACACCAATGTTAAAGATATTGGTCTGTAACTCTGCGTGCCCATTCTTTACCCTTCTTATATACAGGAGTCAACTGCACTCTATGCCAGTCGCTTAGGACAATGCGCTGGGTTAGAGATTCGTGATAAATGCAAGCTACGTAAGCTGCCAGTGATGTAGAGTACTCTTTGTTAAACCGAATTTGGATTCCATCGAGACCTGGCGACTTATTTGCTTTCAACTCCTTCAGTTGTTTCCCGACACCAGGGATACGTATTACTATGTTCGCCACACGGGAGTTTGTGCGATGATCAAACGACGGTATGTTTGTACCATTCTCCTGCCTGAGCGACTTCTTAAACGTGAAATTCAAAGCTTCGGCTTCACTTTTACCCTTCAGTGGCTCTCTTCCCATGGAATTGGTTAAACAGTTGTAGATTTGGATTCTGTTAGCAAATCAACATTTCCTAAAGCGGCAACCACTTCTCTGCTTCTTTCTTAGCCCTTTCAAAACTTCTGTCCCTTTATTCTTCAATAACACTGAGTGTTAATTTTATTAATTTTACTGTATGGTGCGGGCTTTCAGCTAAGGATGAAATGATGTGGTGGCCCTCAACTACGTACTCTCTGACTCAGAGTTGAAATATTAAAAATTTTGGTTTCGTTGTCTAGGGGCTGGGATACGTAGTTGCCACAATACAGGTCAAATACTGCTGAGTCTACAGTATACGATAAGAATACACACATGAATCAAATGGCCGAACGTTTCTATCACTCGGCAATTGCGAATTACGAATGTAACATATAAATTTATAAATGAAAGACTGCAATTAAATAAAACTGGCAGGTACTATCTTAACGACTTTTGAGTACGATAGCAGAAGTACTTTTGAGAATGCGGCATATTTATGCAAAACACTTATTGGTGACGATGGTCCAACAATTAAATAAAATATAAGTTTAATAACAGGGAAACCATAGATTCCTACTTCACGTAATTAGTTATGAACAACATAGCTCGCGAGATATTCGCTTCTGAACTCATACTACGTCTTCACTGCTGAAGCCACGGAAATTACACAAGAGCACAGGTCGGCACTCCAAAATATTTCTATCCTCCAGGACCAGGTGCAATTTGCTCCACTGTCCAAGTCTTTCCGCCGACTGTGGGGTCCGTCGCGCCCAGCACTTCCCGTGTCCTGTGCCGTACTCTCCCTCGCGCCGCACTGTCCCAAACTCTTCTTCCGCTTCCATCCAGTCTCTCCATTCACGAGCGCTGTGGTTGGCTAGAGCGCTCGCACCATCTCTTCAAGCCAACGCACCTACACAAACATTAGAAATACTGGATTTACGTTTAAATAACTGGAAATCAAACAAAAATTCCTACAGCTGGACCATAAACACTCTCTAGCATACATTATTAAATACATAAACAAATCAAATAGACATTTATCAAAGGAATAGCAAGCAAAAGTAGGCCAGTAGCCTAATGCCTCTGGGCATTCTAAAACACAGTAAATATTTGACCAATTTCTTCATGAATAGTATATACTGGATATAAACAAAGACATAGACGAATAAATATATTTATACGCATGCTGCTACAGTTTTTTCGTGTAACTGTGGAGTACCTATGGCCTGACGCGATCGTTAGTAATCAGCCACTTTGATCTCCAATAACTCATGTACTATTAAAGTTACATGCCTGTAATTTATACCAATTTAGGTTTATACTGATAGCTTTCTAAAGACACATTTATCAACGAAATCGGATGAACCGTTATATTTTGGAAATTCATTGCTGGGTGTTACTTGTATAATTTAGAGTCAGATACTAAACTTTAAACTAATAAAGATGTTGAAAATCTGATTACACCATCAGAATCGTTGTGCAAATAATGGTAATGTACATGTTTCTTTGTGAGGTATTGTGATTCATCTGGCTACTATTAATTTCTATACGAACTGTGAAAAGTCCGCCATTAATATTTCACAAAGTCCGCGATCTTGGCACTCCCAGCATATCTCCTTCATCGACACGGCATCTCCATGGAATTCCCAGCCACGCAGCCGATGGACCCCAGCTAACGTTCGGCGCCATGTGGCCACCGACGAGCCGCGGCCCTCCGAGATGCCCCAACGCGGCCACGCCAACCCCAACTTCGAACATAGAATATTTCCAGGGCGCCACAACTCGCCCGTTACCTCACAGTGGTCTAATTGCATATCTTCTTGCTGAATTGCTGTATTGACATATCACAGCAGACAAAGATAATTTAAATTTTTGTTTTGTGTAAAGAGTGTAATTACTTCAGTGAAATAGATCACTTTCGCAAGTGTTCAAGCCTTATGTTGCTACGATCAGATCTGAAAACCCGAGCACTTTCAGTCCATGCCTACCGTGTTGTATAACACAACAGCTTCAGAGGCAGGTTTACGTGGTTCTTGAGTGCTTCTCAACGCTTCACAGAGGCAGAAAATAATGTGAGCAATCTTTGAACGACACCAAAAAATGTAGCACAATTACAGATGATTTAACAGTGTCACAAACAACTAAGTTTAAGCTATAAGTGCAGCAACAGATGCAATTAACTCTTGGATTTTATTCGGTGCTACTAGCTTGAGTATCTCTCTTCTTGCCCTTCATGCTGCTTCCATTAACGTAAAATTGTACCTGACGATCTGTATGCGCTATGCCAAAGTTAAGTAGTATACCGAACAACAATTCTGTGACACCTTCTTCAGTAGTATCACTCGCTTAAAAAGAACCAAAAAAATATTCAGTTGCAACTGGCTTGGAAAACACATCTATCAAACTTAAAACCAAGCTTATTTGTTCCTTGTGACTTAAATGTGTTGTGCAGTCTGATATTACTGAATAATGTTTATTTTTGATTGTTTGATTCCTCATGATAGGTATGATTTCGTCAGAAATTACGGAAGTAATTTCATTTTGTATGCCCTTAATTAAGTAACCAATTATCCAGATGTAGCCAAGTGATTAATAATATCATTAATATACACTCCTGGAAATGGAAAAAAGAACACATTGACACCGGTGTGTCAGACCCACCATACTTGCTCCGGACACCGTTAGGCCGTCTTCCGCTCACGCCTCAACATCGTGCAGCCCGCCTCCAGTGGTGACGCGACAGGCGTGAATGGAGGGACGAATGGAGACGTGTCGTCTTCAGCGATGAGAGTCGCTTCTGCCTTGGTGCCAATGATGGTCGTATGCGTGTTTGGCGCCGTGCAGGTGAGCGCCACAATCAGGACTGCATACGACCGAGGCACACAGGGCCAACACCCGGCATCATGGTGTGGGGAGCGATCTCCTACACTGGCCGTACACCTGTGGTGATCGTCGAGGGGACCCTGAATAGTGCATGGTACATCCAAACCGTCATCGAACCCATCGTTCTACCATTCCTAGACCGGCAAGGGAACTTGCTGTTCCAACAGGACAATGCACGTCCGCATGTATCCCGTGCCACCCAACGTGCTCTAGAAGGTGTAAGTCAACTACCCTGGCCAGCAAGATCTCCGGATCTGTCCCCCATTGAGCATGTTTGGGACTGGATGAAGCGTCGTCTCACGCGGTCTGCACGTCCAGCACGAACGCTGGTCCAACTGAGGCGCCAGGTGGAAATGGCATGGCAAGCCGTTCCACAGGACTACATCGAGCATCTCTACGATCGTCTCCATGGGAGAATAGCAGCCTGCATTGCTGCGAAAGGTGGATATACACTGTACTAGTGCTGACATTGTGCATGCTCTGTTGCCTGTGTCTATGTGCCTGTGGTTCTGTGAGTGTGATCATGTGATGTATCTGACCTCAGGAATGTGTCAATAAAGTTCCCCTTCCTGGGACAATGAATTCACGGTGTTCTTATTTCAATTTCCAGGAGTGTAGGATCGAAGTTGGACATTAATTCTACTTGCCTTAAACAGTTTCAATTACCTCATTTCCTGACATTTCATGGTCACTTGTTAATGTTATTTTTCTTTAGACAAAGAAACGTGCTATTGACAATAACCTTAACAAAACCGATTTCCACATATTTTCTTACTGATCAATTTGATCTTGAGTTGCCTGATCAATTAAATTAAAGCTTTTAATGCTCTGAGAGAGCTCTTTCCATTTGCACAGTTCAATAACATGGCTACAGGGCAGTTCATGGTTAGAGAGTATTTTTGACAAGCTTTTCCAGTCTCTTAAACAGCAATACACAGCATCTTTTGTTCGAGAATACGCAAGCCATGTCCGTTTAACTTTTCGTCGTTTGAAAGATGAAAGCAATTAAAAACAATAAAACATCCTCTCGTCCCGCTATCCACAGGAAATTTTACATTTTTTCCACTAATGTCGTGCGGACCTTTCGTTAATTGCTCTTATTGTTAAATTGACATTTATAATACTCGTGCATTGACAACTTGAAAACTGCTACCTTCCCTAGACGATTTTCTTCTTTCTTGGTGATGTTGGGTTGCTCAGGATTGTTCTGCAGCAACTCTATCACAAACTATTAGCGCTAGTGGAACAGTTACATTAGCCACTAGTTCTTGCTTACATGAAGCATACGGTTCTTCACATTCTTCCACATCGCAGTGTACATTCACAGAAACACTATCACTTTTGTTTGAAAATTATTTAATGAACCATTTTGCAGCAACTGCTCTTTTAAGATGGCACACCTATATTTTCTTTTTTTGGCACCCGAGAAGTTCTTGTGGTCCGTTCTACATTCTTGCATAAAACAAATCACAGACTCTGACAGCACCAGACATAGACGCACAGAGAGCATCCGTACTTCACGCTTGACTGAACCAGATTTGTGAAGTTTACAACAGAGATAAGGGTTCATCGTTTTACATGTCGACTATGCCATTGGTTCTCAGGACCAGGAATCAATGTAAAATAAATGAATCGGAATCTGTCTCAGTGTGGGTGAAATGTGTTGACAACTGTAAGAAGATCGTACTCGTTGGTGATCTGCCTCATTATTATAGAAATTAAATAAAGTTCCCTTCCTTATCCTGAATCCTTGTCTATTAGAAAGCTACACATTGATCTTGCCTTTTAAATTTAGGTGATGTCATCGCTTATTGGACATTTCAGATTTGTGAAGTTTACAACTGCGATAAGGATTCCTCGGTTTACATGACGACTATGCCTTTGGTTCTCAGGACCAGGAATCGTCGTAAAATAAATGAATCGGAATCTGTCTCAGTGTGGGCGAAAGGTGTTGACAACTGTAAAAAGATCGCATTCGTTGGTGATCTGCCTCATTATTATAGAAATTAAATAAACTTCCCTTCCTTATCCTTAATCCTTAGCTATTAAAAAAAAACTACACCTTGATCCTGCCAAAAGCCGAGAAGCGATTCTTCTTGGTGTTGTAGGTCTGTGGGGCACCCTGGAATGCTCTCTGGCGCACTCTGTGATGCTAAATGCTCATTAATATTTGTTCATATGGGCGAAAATCTCGTCTATAAAGTGTTGTAGCTGGTTGCCTATCTGCGGCTCCAGGCCGTCTCTAGTTTTAACAAGACGGTCGCTGCACTAAAGTCAAGACTTCCGGTCAACGCCCTTCCGCTTCCGCTGCCATTGCGCCGCAGGCCGGAAGTTGTTGTTTGTAACGCAGCTATATAAGTAATGAATGTGGAAAGACAGCGTTCCCCCTCCATCTCTTGTGCCTCCTTCCAGTGTCTCTGCGCTCCCTCCTGCCCTGTCTTCCCTCTTCCTTTCTTTCCCCACGTGTCTCCTGCCTCTTCGTGAACGCACGGATGCCCCTCCTCTCTTCATCCCATCGCTTCCCCAGCTGCCCCTTGCTCTCCCCTCCTTTTCCATACTCTTGGACCTTTTCCCTCGGCAGGTCCCACCTGGAAGTTGTATTGTTCGTCGTGTGTGCTCCAAGTGGGTTTTAAGTGTGTTGTTCCGGCGTGTTTTTACTACTGTGGCCGATTTTTAACCTGTGCCTGCGCATTCAGTGTCTTCTCTGTGTTTTAAGAATCGCCAATTGTGTTTTTCAACTTTCTGGTGCCTTTTTGTAACTATCCCCCAGGAATGTCTCCATGTCAGTGTATATTTTACCTCCATTTTCTCCCCTTACTCTGTTTTATGTTCCCCTTTTTTATCTTCTTATGTATGTATCATTTTATTCTTGTTTTAGTTGTAGTGTCACTCGGCTGAAGGGCGGCGGATTGTGCCGCTGGCAGCCCTCCCCTGCCCATATGGGGCAGGGGAATGAAATCACAATAAAGGGAAAAAAAAGACAGCTGTCAGTCGTCAAGCAGCCGCACGTGCAGCAGCATCGAGATAGATTAGTTAGAGTTCGCGTCTTACAGTTGGTTCTCATGACCAGGAATCATCGTAAAATAAATGAATCGGAATCTGTCTCAGTGTTGGTGAAAGATTGCACTCGTTGGTGATCTGCCTCATTATTCATCAAAGCTGTTAATTTTAGGAAGTAGCATCAACAGTGAAGGTACCCCCGACAGCAGGGCGAATGTGAATGCAGCCTATTAACATTTTAATTTGAATATATTTTTTTCCTCTTAGCAGGAAACAAGAACATGCGTTAAGTAAGGACAAACTTTGACAAGAATCATGGTAGGGGCCACTCAAACTCTGACACCATCCTTCCCCTCCCCGTCCCCCCCCCATCCCCAAGCGACTGCAGTACTTGCGGTAACCTTAAACCAGCCCTGCATCTCACCGAACGTGCACCTCATTGTGATTCGCGATCTCAACACTGTCCAATGCCAGTTCCCTGCTGTATCCTGTAAGATAACCGATATTCTGGCGAGAATTCACCACAATAAAGTTTAAAATTTTGAACATAAGATTTAGCCGGGCCGAGATTGGCCGGCGGACAGCTTTCGAAGGAGAGCTTCAAGGATGGCCTCGCACTCGCCGACAAAGGGACGGTCAGCCACTACCGTTTTTCTCTTGGGGTTGACGGTCAGGGTGAGTTTCTGGCCGGCAACGTGAAAGAGACAATGTAGAAAACGTGTCTAATGGTGGCGTTATCCACTTATTGTAATGTAACGACACCAGAACATCTTAATTCTATGTTCTGTTACAGCATAAATACAAACATACCAGCATAATCCCCCCCACCTCATGAACTATGGACCTTGCCATTGGTGGGGAGGCTTGTGTGCCTCAGCAATACAGATAACCCTACCGTAGGTGCAACCACAACGGAGGGGTACCTGTTGACAGACCAGACAAACGTGTGGTTCCTAGAGAGGGGCAGCAGCCTTTTTAAGTAGTTGCAGGGCAACAGTCTGGATGATTGACTGATCTGGCCTTGTAACATGAATCAAAACGTCTTGCTGTTCTGGTACTAAATGGCTCTGAGCACTATGGGACTCAACTGCTGTGGTCATTAGTCCCCTAGAACTTAGAACTACTTAAACCTAACTAACCTAAGGACATCACACACATCCATGCCCGAGGCAGGATTCGAACCTGCGACCGTAGCAGTCGCACGGCTCCGGACTGCGCGCCTAGAACCGCGAGACCACCGCGGCCGGCTGTTCTGGTACTGCGAACGGCTGAAAGCAAGGGGAAACTATAGCAGTAATTTTTCCCAAGGGCAAACAGCTTTACTGTATGGTTAAATGATGATGGCGTCCTCTTGGGTAAAATATTCCAGAGGTAAAATAGTCCCCCATTCGGATCTCCAGGCAGGGACTACTCAGGAGGACGTCATCATCAGGAGAAAGAAAACTGGCTTTCTACAGATTGGAGCGTGGAATGTCAGATCCCTTAATGGGGCAGGTAAAAAGGGAAATCGATAGGTTAAGGTGGAGAGTAGTTGGAGGTAGTGAAGTTCGGTGGCATGAGGAACAAGAAAAAAATTGTTCAAATGGCTCTGAGCACTATGCGACTTAACTTCTGAGGTCATCAGTCCCCTAGAACTTAGATCTACTTAAACCTGACTAACCTAAGGACATCACAGACATCCATGCCCGAGGCAGGATTCAAACCTACGACCGTAGCGGTCGCGCGGTTCCAGACTGTAGCCCCTAGAACCCTTCGGCCACCCCGGCCAGGAGAGAAACAAGACTTCTGGTCAGGTGAATACATTGTTATAAATACAAAATCAAATAGGGGTAATGCAGGAGTATGTTTAATAATGAATAAAAAAATAGTAGTTCAGGTAAGCTACTACCAACAGCATAGTGAACGCATTATTGTAGCCAAGATAAACACGAATCCTACGCCTACCACAGTAGTACAAGTTTATATGCCAACTAGCTCCGTAGGTGACGAATAGATTGATGACATGTATGATGAGATAAAGGAAATTATTCAGATAGTGTCGGGAAACGAAAATTTAATAGTCATGGGGGCCTGGCATTCGATAGTAGGAAGAGGAAGAGAAGAAAAAGTAGTAGGTGAATATGGAATGGGGGTAAGGAATGAAAGAGGAAGCCGACTGGTAGAATTTTGCACAGAGCATAACTTAATGGAAATGGAAATGCCGTGTGGCTAGGGCCTCCCAGCGGGTGGACCGTTCGCCTGGTGCAAGTCTTTCGAGTTGACGCCACTTCGGCGACTTTCGTGTCGATGGGGATGAAATGATGATGATAAGGACAACACAAAACCCAGTCCGTGAGCTGAGAAAACCTCAGACCCAGCGAGGAATCGAACCTGGGCCGTCGTGCATGACAGTCCGTCGCGCTGACCACTCAGCTACCAGGGGCACAACTTAATCACACCTGACACAGGTTGTATACATGGAAGAACCCTGGAGAAAAAAATGTTCAAATGGCTCTGAGCACTATGGGACTCAACTGCTGTGGTCATTAGTCCCCTAGAACTTAGAACTACTTAAACCTAACTAACCTAAGGACATCACACACATCCATGCCCGAGGCAGGATTCGAACCTGCGACCGTAGCAGTCGCACGGTTCCGGACTGCGCGCCTAGAACCGCGAGACCACCGCGGCCGGCGAACCCTGGAGACACTGGAAGGTTTCAGATAGATTATATAATGGTAAGACAGGTTTTAAATTGTAAGACATTTCCAACGGCAGAGCTATTGATTATGAACTATAGATTAAAACTGAAGACACTCCAAATTTAAGGAGGTGGGACGTGAATAAATTGAAAGAACCAGAGGTTCAAAATGGTTCAAATGGCTCTGAGCACTATGCGATTTAACTTCTGAGGTCATCAGTCGCCTAGAACTTAGAACTAATTAAACCTAACTAACCTAAGGACATCACACACATCCATGCCCGAGGCAGGATTCGAACCTGCGACCGCAGCGGCCGCGCGGTTCCAGACTGTAGCGCCTAGAACCGCTCGGCCACCCTGGCCGGCGGCAATTAACAGAGTCGAGTGGCACGAAAGGGAAGCAGTGGTTGAGAAGGGAGTGAGACAGGGTCGTAGCCTATCTCCCTTGTTATTCAATCTGTATATTGAGCAAGCAGTAAAGGAAACAAAAGAAAAATTTGGAGTAGGAATTAAAATCCATGGAGAAGAAATAAAAACTTTGATGTTTGCTGACGACATTGTAATTCTGTCAGAGACAGTAAAGGACCTGGAAGAGCAGTTGAACGGAATGGACAGTGTCTTGAAAGGAGGTTATACGGTGAACATCAACAAAAGCAAAACGATGATAATGGAATGTAGTCAAATGAAATAGCGTGATGCTGAGGGAATTAGATTAGGAAATGAGACACTCAAAGTAGTAGATGAGTTTTGTTATTTGGGGAGAAAACTAACTGATGATGGCCGGAATAGAGAGGATACAAAATGTAGATTGGCAGTGGCAAGGAAAGCGTTTCTGAAGAAGAGAAATTTGTTAACATCGAGTATATAATGTTTTAAATACCCAGGAACGTGGATAACAAGTAGTTTCTGAAAGTATTTGTATGGAGTGTAGCCATGTATGGAAGTGAAACATGGACGACAAATAGGTTAGAGAAAAAGAGAATAGAAGCTTTTGAAATGAGATGCTAGAGAAGAGTGCTGAAGATTAGATGGATAGGTCACATAATTAATGGCCCTTCCTCTGCTTTATTGCCGGTCATCAATGCGCTGTCCACAGCAGGGGCGACTCCTCGGCGCTAGTCAGCCTACTTGGACGCGGCCGCCGACCGACCGGTGTCATCGAACTCATCTACACAATGAGACCGAGGAGCTGGGCAGTCTGCTATGTTTTCACCCAGGTTCTGCACAAAAAAACGCTCCCCTCGGCCCTCAGCCGCCGTGCGCTTTTACTGCAGTCGTTTAAATCGGCACCCTCTTCCTCTGAATGCAGGTAAAGCTTACCGCTATTTCTTCACTAGAGAACACGAGCAGGAGTGTTAACTACTACCAACCATATAATCATATGAATGAAGTCAGATCGTATCCAGTTATAGCAACCAAGTAATAAAAACCAACTTCCCTAAGAACATTGCGAAGCATAACACCGTATCAGAAGTTAGACTGCCCTGCAATCTCTCAACCCCTCCAAATCTTAAAAATTATAACAACACCATATCTAAAACAAACTGTTTTAAATACCCAGGAGCGTGGATAATAAGAGAATAGAAGCTTTTGAAATGAGACGCTACAGAAGAGTGCTGAAGATTAGATGGAGCCACCGTCAGGTGGCTTGCGGAGTATGGATGTAGATGTAGATGTAGAAGTAACACAAGAAAATAGAGCCATAGAAAACAGAGTACATAAAATGGAAAGAGCATTCCAAATAACAAAAAATATATACAACAAAAGACTTTGTCCTGGAACACAAAACTAAGACACTATCAAACTGTGATGAGGCCTGAAACACTGTATGCAGCAGAAACACTCAAACTAACAAGATTTGGGGATCATGAAAAACTAGAAAAGATTGAAAGAAGAATTCTGCGGAAAATACTGGGGCATAGAAGTAATAGTAATATTGAATACAAATTAAGATCAGAGAGCTCTGTTTGAAACTGGGAAAGCTAACTCGTGTAATGAGGAAAAGAAGACTACATTTTTATGGATACAAATACCAAATGGATAATAGCAAACTACCCAAACAGATCTTCAATTTACTAAATAGCTACAAATTCAAATCCACATCGTTCACCGAAATGGATAAAAACATGAAAAACACAGGAATTGGAATGGAAATAATAGATAACATAATACTTTTTAGAGGAGCAACACAAAAGACAGTGTGTCAGGAAAGAAAGAGATCTGCAAAAAGAAGAAAGTGGAACCAGGAAGAAAAGGGAGGACGTAGTCAAAGGGTGAAGGAAGTCTGGGAGCAAGAAAATTAAACACAAAGAAGCAAAACAAAAGTTGACTTACCATACCCTCTGAAAGGGTTTAGTTCTTCAATATGGAATTTCTTGGAAGTTACGGTAAATCGATATTCCCCTAACGTAAACAAATTATTATAATATGAAAATATTATTGTTATTATCGTGGTACCTGTGACATGTTAAAAGTGGTGGGGTCCGCAGCTCGTGGTCGTGCGGTAGCGTTCTCGCTTCCTGCGCTCGGTTTCCCGGGCTCGATTCCCGGTGGGGTCAGGGATTTTCTCTGCCTCGTGACGACTGGGTGTTGTGGGATGTCCTTAGGTTAGTTAGGTTTAAGTAGTTCTAAGTTCTAAGGGACTGATGGTCATAGTTGTTAAGTTCCACAGTGCTCAGAACCATTTTGAAAAGTGGTGGCGACAGCAAGCTAGATTTTGGAGCTGAGCGGAGAGACTGTAATGAACCGTTACTCCTTCCCCTGCTCAGAACTGAAGACCAAACCCTGGGTCCACACCAGCCAAGCATTTCTGCCGTGTCCACTTGCGCACTTCACACACCTCTTAGGCATGGGACAGTGCTTGCCCACATGCTTGGGCTGTTGGCAGTGGAAACACTGTAGCAAGTAACGTTTAACGGGAAGCTTTTCGGTGTCACCTTTACAGCCATGACTAAGGTGATGTGGAACAGTTTTTCTCAGTAACGACCAGGTACAGTGGCGTTCTCTCCAGCGCCTTAGGCGATCTCAGTTGTAAAACAAAATGCATGCTGAAGTTCACCTTTGACGTTTGTTCTTTAGTACTTGTGAACCCGAATTTGAAAATCAGTCCTCTAAAAATCATCTTCAAGTGCCTCTCCTTTTCGATGTCGAACATATAGAACGGCGTCTCCTTTGCCGAAAGTTGAGCAGTTGCTAACTGTAGTCCCGGGGACAGTGTAACACAACATTGTAGGGGTACCTACTGGCAGCGCTGAGAGTGAAATTTCCAGAAGAGGGAGTGTGACCTCGATGATAGTCTGCTTCCCAGTATTGGCTGTAGGCAAAGCCAGATTCAATGTTTGTATCGTATGTCAAATATCCTGTATGTTATCTGATTCTACAGCAAACTGATGTCATTGAGGTAGATTTTCGGCTGTGCTCACCCGTTCTGTGACTTCTATTTAAGAATGGAACGAATTGTGCCATCACGTTGGATGCTGCTCTATTCAAGCAACCTACCTCATCAGTCCAAAAAGTTTTGAGTCTAGATTAATGAAATAAGTTGGTTTTAATGCTTCACGTGTTCTTCTCCTCCACGTGTTCTACAGGACGTTCATATAACCATGTAGAACTGTCAGAAAAGTCTTTCTTAGGATGTTGTTCAACTCACACGTCATATTCGCTTCGTCAGCGGTCTTGACGTCACCATCAGAGACCCATTCTGCACTTTGTCATTTTGTGCTAGGTTCGTATTGATAACATGAAGTCTTGTTACCGGTGATGATTTTTTCCAGAGAAGAATTGTCCGCATTTTTTGTTTCAGTCAAGTCGCACCAGGTGTCAACGCATCGTTGTTTTCTTTATTTTTTATTTGGGAATTAAAGAGTGTGGGGAAAATTTTGCACACATTTTTCTCGTTTTCAAAACATCCTGGAGAAGTCTTGAACATTTGGTTTAGAGATCTTCAGTTCGTTGCTCCATTGCAATTTGTGATACAACTACATTAACACACTATGCTTCTACATCCTGTACATGCCTGCTCACAAATGATTGGTCGAATATGCATCTATTGTCGACAGTTATTAGTTCAATCTGCCACCGTAGTTACGATACTGACGTCGTTTATATGCCAGGAATAAAATCAAATTTTTTGGCGGACTATGTGCATCGGAATAATACTTGATGAGTGGGCAGGTCGTCTACATATTCAGTGTCGAGCCTAATGTATACTTCATCACATCTGATGCTGATTCTTCTCAGGCCATTACTGTGAAGCTGTTGCGGAAATATCAGGTGAAGTTGCTGGTGTGTGCAATGCCAGTGGTGGTGGTAGCGGAATTGGAACTATGGTGCGCGTTGGAATTATACTGTCGTGATTGTACAACAAATGCCTGATAAGTCATACGGTTGTGAAAATGTGGAATGAAGAAAAAGGAGGTGTGACCTCAGCAATGAGGTATTTTGGAAAGTTTAGGAGAAGAGGCAGGGGAAATGGGCGGGGGTAATAATGATGTTCATTGTGTTGATGGTGATACCGATGCTGTTACTGATGATGATGATTTTTCTTCCACTTTTGTACCTGCTATCAGATATTTTAAAATGGGTTTTATTGTACATGTTGAATTTAAGAAATTACGTAAGGCAAATTCTTTCATTAAACAAAAAGAAACATGAACTGAGATTTGGTTTCTATGCAATGAAAATATAGCAGAAAGAAAGATAACCTTATCTTAGGTTTCCTGCCACCAGCTGGTCGCTGATTTTAGCGTTCTGGAAAAAGTTTCAAGTCTGTCCAAACACCACCAGGGACCTACTTCTGATTTTAGTAGCAGAGACTGTATATGTAGTTGACAGGAACTATAACTACTACCACCACGGTATACCACTGACTCTGTGGAATTCTCACTTGAATTCCCACTTGTAAAGCAACTAAACTATTACAACATGTAAAAAATTTCGTATAGGAATCCGCTGCCTTGCTGCAAGGAAAATGTTTACAAGCCATTTGTTGCCTTGCTTGCAGCTGTTGACATCTCAGTAGGCCCTGACAGTGACCTAGCAAAAAGTCATGGCTTCGTGGCTAATGCAGGCGAAAGTGGCACTCCAGCTCAATGCGTTGCTTCTCTCAACATTGCTGCAAGTACCACTGCGCTGGTTACATCACAACTGACATTTCAGGAAGGTCATGACGACTAGGCTGATGCAACAGAAGGTGAGTCTCCAGCGCAGTACGATGGATCTTCCAACTTTGCTATAAGTACCATTCCTCTAGTTACATCATGGCACATAATTTGTGGAAACTCTCTGAAGAGCCCCTTAAAGAAAATACAGAAATAATATCTGCCACGCTACTCGCAAATCCCACAATTCTTTGTCTTTAATTATCACGTTGAACTGGTGTTGTTGGTCCATGCTTGGCCTGTGTTGCTTGTAGGGTGGACATTGAAACACAAAGAGATCTGAGGAACCATTCATTCCACATTTATACACTGCAGACATAAAAATGAAGCGCCCAGAAACCATGGTTGAATGTCAGTGTAACTCCGTACACATACACACCATCAACGGATATATAAATGATTAGAGTAGCAATTCTCTGTGACAGGTAGAACGTCCAGAGGTGCATCAGTGTTCTTCGTGTTTACTGTTGTTACCAGTCCTAGTAGGGTATATAAGGGGCATCAACAGCGTCAGATATCTAGTAATCCCTGTAAAGGAACGGAGAGCCCATGTACTCGTGTGAGATGCTGTTTTCAGAAACTGGCAGAGTTTGAAAGTGGCCTCGTTGTGGGTCTCAATTTGACTAGTTGATAGACTCGTGCAAGATCCTGATCTGCGAAGAATTCAGATGTGACAATGGCTCTACGTTGGTCTGTATGGCAACGTGAATGCAGGCAAATTCGCCGTCAAGGTTCCGGTCGACCACATCCTACCACCACAAGGGAGGATCAAATGGTTAAAATGGCTCTGAGCACTATGGGAATTAACATCTGAGCTCATCAGTCCCCTACTTAGAACTACTTAAACCTAACTAACCTAAGGACATCACACACATCCATGCCCGAGGCAGGATTCGAACCTGCGACCGTAGCGGTCGCGCGGTTCCAGACTGTAGCGCCTAGAACCGCTCGGCCAAAGGGAGGATCGCCATTTTGTGCACCAAGTACATTGTAACTCTTGCAGGTCTCGGCCTGCCATCCAGGAAAAAGTAAAGGACTCCCTGCAAACAACACTTGCTTTGACCAGAAACATCAAACCTTTGAAGAGGCACCGCAATGTTCCTCCTGCCGTCATGGTGAGGGAAGCCATCATGGATGACTTAAACTCACAGCTAGTGGTGATTGAGAGAACTCTGACTCCACAACAGTGTGTCACAGATGTCCTGCGCCCTCATCAGTTACCTTTTCTGCTACAGTGGTAGGAAGGCAGACTGCGTCCTGGGACACTTTTCGTATCAAATTCATGTACAAATTAATTGAACTGTGACAGCTGATTGATTATGACTTTAATCTACTGTTATGATAATTGGTTTGGCATGCAACCCTCCCCCCTCGTCTTAAGCTTATGCCCTGTTAACTGATTTATGATCCCCTGGGGATTGATTTTTAGATCCCTGGGAATAAACTGTCCATTTAAGAAACCCACACCCCTCACCCTCCTCTTCTCCCACCCATCTCCCCTCCATCTCGCCAATACAACCACAATTTTTATATCAAATTAATTGACTAAATAACTAAATCGATCAATTAATTAACCTTTTGCCTCTGGTAAATCCACCAGACCTCCCATTCCACACCCCACACGCCCTCCCCTTTCCCACCCGGAAATTGGCGGAAAAAGGGCTCAGTCTGTGCTGGAGAGGAAGGATCTTACGACATGAAATTGAAGTCGATGTCAATTATGTGGCAAAGAATATAATATTTATTTATAAAATTCAGTTTTCAGCTGTTGGATTTCTCATTTACTTGGTGGGAAAAGCTCACATCCATCAACTAAATGTCCTAATTATGTAATTACACTGCTGTAGACTGGAGGTGTTATCTTGCTGGAAAATTTTCGTTTGTGGGTTCACCTTAACATGCAGGGATAAACTTATCTAGTGCACAATGCCGCCACCAGAGGACGTCCCACTCCCCCCCCCCCCCCCCCTCGCCCCTTCCCTCACCAGCCGGCCGGTGTGGCCGAGCGGTTCTAGGCTCTTCAGTCTGGAACCGCACGACCGCTACGGTCGCAGGTTCGAATCCTGCCTCGGGCATGGATGTGTGTGATGTCCTTAGGTTAGTTAGGTTTAAGTAGTTTTAAGTATAGGGGACTGATGACCTCAGATGTTCAGTCCCATAGTGCTCAGAGCCATTTGAACCATTTGAACCTCCCTCCCCACCCCTTCCAGAAAAATTGGCGGGAAAAAAGACTCACTCTGTGTCGAAGAGAAAGGACCTCATGACATGAAATTCAAATCAATGTCAATAATTTATTGATGCATATTCTATAGTTAATCAGTTTGCGGGAGACAGGGCTCCCCCACTTGGGTAGAGCTCACATCTATGCCCCCCACCCCCGTTTCTCACGACGTAATAACAGGCGATATCGAGGAGTGGAATGAAGTGGGGTACTTCAGCCGCCGTTTGGGGCCTCCCGCGCGTGTTACTGTCGTCCGGGCGCCGTGGCGCCGTCATGGAGGTCAAAAACTACCCAATGCCCTAATATTAGATCATAACACTAAATACCACCGACTACGGACTAGCTGTCGGCTCCTTTGATCTCGTGATCTCAAACAAGGCATCAGGTGGCAGCAACTCTTTGATATTGATACCTGAGAAATTTCTGTCGTAACATGTGCTCTCTTTCTCTCTCTCTCTCTCTCTCTCTGAAGTGACCACTTCCTGCCCGTCGTTTCCACACTAACCCCTCTTTTGTTCTGAACAAAGCAGTGGATACCAGGTAAATCACCATCTGTGGGGGCCTCGGAAATACTACCTCACTCTATCAGATTGATTGACTAATTAATTAAATCGATATCCTTTTTGTGATACAGTTTTTCCTTACATCCTATTGGTGGATACTTGGCCTGGTATGTTTGGCGGAATTCGAACCCACAACTATCTGGTTTCCAAACTACTCTGGATATGTTTCCCTTTCCCTCTTGTTGGCGGATACAGGCACAGTTCTTACGTCGTTTGGTAGGATGTCCATTGCTTTGGAGGTAGCTGAAAATTTCAAATTTCAGCTCAGTTGCATGTCTTTAAACAATCTGCAGAGGGGTTGGATTGATGTGTGTGCTTGCAGGACCTCTACTGTAAACAATAAATTGACCATTCAAGAAATTGAGGTCTCGGTCGGAAGTGATGCTGTATAAAATGATAGTTGGGATTTCAAATTTTGGGGTGAATTTATACTGTCAGGTTGTGACATTTCCAACGACCACAGGTCGGCTAAGTGTATTTTATTAATCAATGTAGACTTCCTAAGTTTGTTCTCTCTGCTACACCAGGATGAAGAAGAAGGAGGAAAGGGTCTACCACTACAAGACAGACTGCACTTCAATATACGGAGATGCACTAAACCATGATCCTAGTAGTTGTCACGGCTAGATGCCTGAGATCTCGGAAATCACTCATACATGTAGCCCACACATCTCCTAGATGTCCACCCACAGGGCGCCCATCCCCTCATACACCACCATCTCCAATGCTCAGAGGCCGGAGAAAACTGCCACCATGATCACAGCTGCAGTCGTGGACACGCATGTCTGCAGAGTGCACTACACCAGCCATGGAGGGCATCCAAACATAATTGGAGTGGTAGGAATTTGGTTGTTATCAATACTTCCAGCGCCAACAGGTGGCAGTGATCAATACTGAATCACTAAATTTTCCACGGAGAACACATGCAACACGAGCTCTCATGGAGGCAGCCCAATGCATGCTAAGTACAGTTCACTATTCAGCTATCCAGAGGGCTCTGTGAGGGCTGCTACAAGCACTTGTCCCGTGGCTGCAGGAAAGAACAGACTAGTCGGCTGGCTGGAACTTTTCTTTGCAACCACTACTCGAAACATGCAACACGAGCTCTCATGGAGGCAGCCCAATGCATGCTAAGTACAGTTCACTATTCAGCTATCCAGAGGGCTCTGTGAGGGCTGCTACAAGGACTTGTCCCGTGGCTGCAGGAAAGAACAGACTAGTCGGCTGGCTGGAAATTTTCTTTGCAACCACTACTCGAAAATGTCAATTCATTCTGGTCGCTGGTTACCTCTGCAATGCACCCGGGCCGGCCGGGGTGGCCGAGCGGTTCTAGACGCTACAGTCTGGAACCGCGCGACCGCTACGGTCGCAGGTTCGAATCCTGCCTCGGGCACGGATTTGTGTGATGTCCTTAGGTTAGTTAGGTGTATGTAGTTCTAAGTTCTAGGGGACTGATGACCTCAGCAGTTAAGTCCCATAGTACTCAGAGCCATTATATAAAAAAAAGCACCCAAACAGCTGGCAGTACCGTCCTAGGAAACCAGTCGCGTAGTTATCAACGTAATTACAATTAAATATTACGCTTGCAGTCTTAATCTGGTGACATTTGCCAATGAGCGAAGTATCGGAAATACAAAATTGTTAAGACTTTCGTGGCCACTTGTTGACAAACTGCTTATTTGCTTCTGTCTCGGGTTCTTCGGCCGACGTTCGTGTGATGATTTTGCTGACGTTTCGCCAGCACGAGTGGCTGGCATTGTCAAAGCTTCACCCTCCATTGCCGGAGGTGAACTGGAGCCGGGCTCGCGGCCGCAGACTATATGTACCTTGCGCGCCAACGTCCGAGGGCTTCTCCGCGGTCATTTCCGCGGTCATTTCCGGTGCGTTTCTCCTCTTGCTACCTGCTACGGTCGTTCTCTGCAGTACGGGAAGCCAGGAGCCGTTTACCTTAAGGCTTTCTTCTTTCTTGTTGAAGCTGTTCCCGTGTTTGTGTATTTCTACAGCTTCTCTGTACAAGCGGGTGTGATAGTGCTTCTCTACAGCCAGAACTTCCGTGTCGGTGAATTTTATTACATGTACCTGGTCGGTCTCACTCAGTCCGTGTTCTGCCACGGCCGATTTTTCCACCTGTCCCAACCTGCAATGTCGCTTATGTTCTTTGATCCTGGTGTTGATTGATCTTCCAGTCATTCCGACATAAACTTTCCCGCATGTGCATGGTAAGCGGTATATTCCTGACATTGCAAGTGGGTCCCTTTTATCCTTTGCCGATCTAAGACATTCTTTGATCTTCCTTGTCGGTTTGAAAATTGTCTTTACGCCGTGCTTGTGTAATATACGGCCGATTCTGTCCGTCACTCTGGGAATGTATGGCAGAAAGGCCGTACCCGACATTTCTTTTTCTGGTTTCTTACTTCGCCGGTGGTTTGGCTCTGTTACACTTCTAATATCATTTGTGGAGTACCCATTGCTCCTCAGAACACTTTCCAGGTGGGTACTCCACAAATGATATTAGAAGTGTAACAGAGCCAAACCACCGGCGAAGTAAGAAACCAGAAAAAGAAATGTCGGGTACGGCCTTTCTGCCATACATTCCCAGAGTGACGGACAGAATCGGCCGTATATTACACAAGCACGGCGTAAAGACAATTTTCAAACCGACAAGGAAGATCAAAGAATGTCTTAGATCGGCAAAGGATAAAAGGGACCCACTTGCAATGTCAGGAATATACCGCTTACCATGCACATGCGGGAAAGTTTATGTCGGAATGACTGGAAGATCAATCAACACCAGGATCAAAGAACATAAGCGACATTGCAGGTTGGGACAGGTGGAAAAATCGGCCGTGGCAGAACACGGACTGAGTGAGACCGACCAGGTACATGTAATAAAATTCACCGACACGGAAGTTCTGGCTGTAGAGAAGCACTATCACACCCGCTTGTACAGAGAAGCTGTAGAAATACACAAACACGGGAACAGCTTCAACAAGAAAGAAGAAAGCCTTAAGGTAAACGGCTCCTGGCTTCCCGTACTGCAGAGAACGACCGTAGCAGGTAGCAAGAGGAGAAACGCACCGGAAATGACCGCGGAAATGACCGCGGAGAAGCCCTCGGACGTTGGCGCGCAAGGTACATATAGTCTGCGGCCGCGAGCCCGGCTCCAGTTCACCTCCGACAATGGAGGGTGAAGCTTTGACAATGCCAGCCACTCGTGCTGGCGAAACGTCAGCAAAATCATCACACGAACGTCGGCCGAAGAACCCGACACAGAAGCAAATAAGCAGTATCGGAAATACCTCCTCCTGACAGCTGTGGCTCTGGTGCGAATCTCTCGTTGAAATCTCAATATCTATATCCTCTTTATGACTGGACATAATTTTCCATGTAAAATCTTTCATCACCCTTACGGCTATCGATGCGTTGAAATCGCAATTTTCCACGTCAAATCCATACCTTCCTTACCACCAGACGTACTCTTTTTTTTTTTTTTTTTTTTTTTTTTGCACTTATCAAAACACTGAGCGCAATAACTTTACACCCCAACATAATCTTTATAAGCCTGCTGATCATAGTGAACCTATCACGCATCCTCTATTAAATATAATACTTCGCCAGTAACTGAATGCTGGTGCCACCAAACAATACTGAGTGAAAGTCTGCGATGGATGGACATGCTCCATTTGATTTTCTTGCGAGTGGTAGCAGTGTGTGTAGGAAGAGAGAAATAATTGTCTCATAAGCGATCAGCTATTAAAGCACGACCACAACTACTATGTAACTGTAACCCTGCATAAAGAGCAGTCTTAATTCTACAGGCACACGCAAGTAACGCTAATGATATCCTTGTTAAAAACTACACATGCTTTATAAACAGTCGTATGCTATTCCTTCCAAATGAAGTGGTCTGCCACACAAATACAATGACATTGAATATAGTCGATGATCACGGTGATGTGTATAAACAGACCGAAAGTGCAGTTGGACGTCGCCAGTGGTGTAAGTCTGCAAGAAAATAACCCTTCTCGCCGAATTTGGAAAGTGATTCGGCTAAGGAACGTGATATTAAGCTGATATTTGTAACTCCGCCATTTCGCTACTACACTCCTGGAAATGGAAAAAAGAACACATTGACACCGGTGTGTCAGACCCACCATACTTGCTCGGGACACTGCGAGAGGGCTGTACAAGCAATGATCACACGCACGGCACAGCGGACACACCAGGAACCGCGGTGTTGGCCGTCGGATGGCGCTAGCTGCGCAGCATTTGTGCACCGCCGCCGTCAGTGTCAGCCAGTTTGCCGTGGCATACGGAGCTCCATCGCAGTCTTTAACACTGGTAGCATGCCGCGACAGCGTGGACGTGAACCGTATGTGCAGTTGACGCACTTTGAGCGAGGGCGTATAGTGGGCATGCGGGAGGCCGGGTGGACGTACCGCCGAATTGCTCAACACGTGGGGCTTGAGGTCTCCACAGTACATCGATGTTGTCGCCAGTGGTCGGCGGAAGGTGCACGTGCCCGTCGACCTGGGACCGGACCGCAGCGACGCACGGATGCACGCCAATACCGTAGGATCCTACGCAGTGCCGTAGGGGACCGCACCGCCACTTCCCAGTAAATTAGGGACACTGTTGCTCCTGGGGTATCGGCGAGGACCATTCGCAACCGTCTCCATGAAGCTGGGCTACGGTCCCGCATACCGTTAGGCCGTCTTCCGCTCACGACCCAACATCGTGCAGCCCGCCTCCAGTGGTGTCGCGACAGGCGTGAATGGAGGGACGCATGGAGACGTGTCGTCTTCAGTGATGAGAGTCGCTTCTGCCTTGGTGCCAATGATGGTCGTATGCGTGTTTGGCGCCGTGCAGGTGAGCGCCACAATCAGGACTGCATACGACCGAGGCACACACGGCCAACACCCGGCATCATGGTGTGGGGAGCGATCTCCTACACTGGCCGTACACCTCTGGTGATCGTCGAGGGGACACTGAATAGTGCATGGTACATCCAAACCGTCATCGAACCCATCGTTCTACCATTCCTAGACCGGCAAGGGAACTTGCTGTTCCAACAGGACAATGCACGTCCGCATGTATCCCGTGCCACCCAACGTGCTCTAGAAGGTGTAAGTCAACTACCCTGGCCAGCAAGATCTCCGGATCTGTCCTCCATTGAGCATGTTTGGGACTGGATGAAGCGACGTCTCACGCCGACTGCACGTCCAGCACGAACGCTGGTCCAACTGAGGCGCCAGGTGGAAATGGCATGGCAAGCCGTTCCGCAGGACTACATCCAGCATCTCTACGATCGTCTCCATGGGAGAATAGCAGCCTGCATTGCTGCGAAAGGTGGATATACACTGTACTAGTGCCGACATTGTGCATGCTCTGTTGCCTGTGTCTATGTGCCTGTGGTTCTGTCAGTGTGATCATGTGATGTATCTGACCCCAGGAATGTGTCAATAAAGTTTCCCCTTCCTGGGACAATGAATTCACGGTGTTCTTATTTCAATTTCCAGGAGTGTAGATATTTCCACGGCAACAAGCAATATTTGTAACGCAGTCTTGATATCATTGATACCATGTAGACAGTGTAACAGAGATTTTGCAATACATCTACGGAGTTATAGGTGAGGGAGGATGATGGTTGATTGAGAATGTTCTCTTAAGCAGATGGTGTGCTATGTGAGGAATCACTTACAAATTCAACGTCAGACTGAAATTGTAGGAAATGTACGAAATCCTATTACCGATACACTGGCTTTTCAAATCTATAGTGTTACAATTTCTGGCATAAATTCTGTCTGCGATTTGGAATCAAGTCTTTCCATTCAACCACACACTTATGTTGGATCCTATGCAGATGTCTTAGTTATTACAGCCACTGGTGGATCATATTCTTGGCGCTCTCATATCTCGAAACGAGCACCTTGTCCGAACCTGTCTGCTAAGCACCACATATGGCAAGACTCCAGTATGCATCTTGTAACTAATACTCAGTCTCTGCTCCACCCTCCCTCCAGTTTTGCCCAGGTGATCGTTAAAATTTAAGGCATATCTGAATCGAAGTCGGAGAGTGTTATGTCTGCCACCTCCTGTAACCTGTGGAGAAACAGGGTGAGCTGAGTTAATGCGACAGGACCGTGTTTAAACCACTTGATGGAAATGGGAACATGTTGTCGTAGCGCTGCCAAACATGTAAAGTGGGTACAATGGGTACTGGCAACAAACAAATCTTTCTCCTGCAACACGAGGTGGTAGAAAAGACAGTGTGAGCTGTTACGGTGGTATTTCTTATCAGGAAAATTAGGAAGACTTCACATCATATGGGAAGTGGAAGAAGGACAAGGATTTAACTACTGCACAGCAGTGTGTTTCAAAACTATATACATGGAGAGTAAAGGAGATTTGCATCTCTCAGGATGCTTTTATATCTGTCATCCAAACACTTTCTTCCTCCTTCTTATTTTGTACCATCCAGCAGAGGAAAACTACAAACTATAAAATCTTTGCTAATGTCACAGAACTTTGCTAGAGAACTCAAGAAGATATTACTGCTTCCCTCACTTTGGATATATCGAAAACAAATACTGTTTGTGTGCTGACATCGAGCATATGTGGCCATCCTATTAAATATACAGGTGGCCAGTGATCAGAGTCGCTTGTATAGACCAGTGTAAAGTTTTGTTGTCCGTAGTGTAGGAGGACTATAGCCCATAGACTATCACCCACAAGAGGTGGTTCCTATGTAATTCTTTCATAAGCAGTTTGATACATTGTTTTTCTGCTGTAACTCATCCAGGGCAGTGTGCGACTACAGCATTGTACAACACCATACATATTGTTTTTCCATACCAACGTCAAGGTCTGAGTTAGGTGTTACACTGACATTAACACGATTGCATCCATTAGCTCTCACAAAAGGCTGGACAGCACGTGTTGTAAATTATGCTGCTCCCACAACACACAGGATGGTTGAAATAAAAGTCAAAGGCAAAGTGTTGATCTCTACATTTAATCTCATCTTCCATAATGATAGGGTTGCAGATGTCTTGGTGTTTCGTTTTCTGAAGAGACCCTGAGTACTAATTCCTCATATTGTGTGCATATTACACCAAAAATATGATCACTATTTCGGTGTCCTAGGTGGTAGTCATCCTGACCTACAAATCTTTTGGCACTGCATCTCTCATTTTTATGACTTACTGTGCATAAGTAAATCTGGGTCAAGATGGTATTCTGCAGGACTTAAAACGACAGAGCACAGATAGTATGAACCATCGGTTGTCAATTCCATCAGTGGAGGAATGGAATGATTTTAATACACCTAGGCGAGAACCCTCATCCTTCCACTTTTTTGTCATATTTTCATCATTTTTACGTAAGTTCCACCAATTTTCGTAATTTTTCCAGGTTCTCCGTAATTTCAACGCATTTTACTCAATTACTCAAGGTCCAAACTACCACTCTCGACGAGTTGTCACGTTAACAAAACGTCTCATCTCGTCGATCTTGTTATGCTATCAACCAATGACATTGCAGCATGGTTCTCAATATCTGTATCATTGGTAAACCACCCCATCCATTACTTTGAGAGACTTATATAGACGTGGGCATATGATGAAACCTGTTATACAGTCTACATCACATGACACAAACACTGTTTCTTAGTGTAGGAAATAGCCGTCAGCAGACAGGAAATGCAAAAACCACATTCCTTAGCCGAAACGCTTTACAAATTCGGTAAGATTGTATTACGATTTGCCATCTCCCCCATATGAATGGATTTACCTAGTATTCTATTCATAGGATGAAGTCAGAAAATCAAATCTCTAGCGCTCAGCCCTCTATTTCGAAACAAGCTAACCCTTCATTGGCTAAGGACCTTGAGCTAGATTCTATATGGCAACCCTCTGAGCATCTCATAACTCTTCCTCTGTCTTCAACCAACCCTCCCTGCAACACTGTTTCCAATTTAATTTGAAACTGACCAGAAGTAGGAGGGTACTATGCCCACTGCATTCAAGGTCTCGTGAAGGAACAGAATGAGCTGAGTTACACGTAGCCAATACACTTCAATATTTTCCTTTTGCAACGAGTATAACATCTCTTCCAAACTTGTACTCACCAGCGCTAGTGATATAGACCAGTTTTCTCATTCCAATATTGTAACTGCCATTCTGCAAAAGACTGTTCTGTACCAGTCTTACTCATGTCACCCGTCCAATTACACGTATCTCTCTAGACACTCACATGCTGAGGAGTTTAGACTCCTTATTGGAGTATAGTAGATACGCGTCTGATACATTTGAGAGTGTTGTGGTAATGTAACAGATGATCGAGAAAAAGAAGAAGAAACTTCTGAGTTACCCATGATGAATCTCCAGACAAAAGGAGTTTGAAACATTTTATGTTAATCACTTGTGCTATCAATCCATAGCAGCATTGTTTGATATGTGAAATTACACGCAATGCTGCTCTAACTCCATGAACAGAACACACTCTCTTCTAGACACACAGAATTTGTCTAGAAAATGTATGCATAGGGATTGCATTACCTCACAAACCTCTGTCACTGACTTAGAATCACTGCAGTTACGAATCTGAAGACTCGATTTATGTCCAAGATGTGACAGAGAAATGGAGTACTTTGCACACATCTTCGTTCATCTCGAGGAGGGTGCTGAAATAGGTATTCCATCAATGGACATGGTTCATCACACATGCGTCTGAAGTCCTCTGCTGACTGTGGTATAGGGAGGTTTGCTGTTGACGAGTCCAGGTAGATAGCGCCTTAAGTCACACAGAGAATACGCAATTGTATACAAGTCAAAAACAACTTGTACCACACCACAACTGATGCACCCCGAGAGAACAATGGAAAAATGGTTAAATGCGTAATAAACGATCTGCTGCAATATCTCCTTCCCTCTAGAACGCATCATCAGTCTATCATTAAATCATACCTCGTTACAACCCCTCTCAACCGATGACTACATTTACTTTCTATCATCCTTTAACGCAGATCCAGGTTAATTTAGAAGCAGATGGTTCTCTTTCCCAGGAAAGCATCAAATACATCAGTCAACTTGCATATATCTCTATTACGCCAATAGATATACAGCAGAATGTTGTAAAAAACCATGCAGCAACTGTTTTGTAAGGTATTTGCTAGCTGACACTGTATCGTTATGATTGGTAGAGCGTACAGAGAGGCACATTGGAAATACTGATTGTTAGGTTTTAAAACACCTAATCAGTCCTGCACAGGGTCAAACACGCGATCTGTTCTGTAGTCGTATGTTGCGGTCCCCCAACTGGTAATACAACACTCTTTAGCTAAGGACACGTCATAAAAATCAAGAAGGTGGTTGCTCATAACTTCAGGCAGTTGCAGGTTCGAATCACATCAAATATACTACGGCTAGTATCTACCAACAGGATACAAGGAAAAACTGTCCCACACAGAGGATATCGACTTAATTAATTAGTCAATCAATGTAATAGAGTGAGGGAATATTTCCAAGTCATGCGCTCATCCAGGCCTAACATTCAACTGCTACGTGAGTGGCTCTCTACGGTCGAGCGCCCGACATCCAGTTTCAGCTAGAAAGGCCGTTTCTGTTGCTATCACGCGATCTGTTAGCCTGCTAGCCACGCTACACAGTCACCGCCCGCTGCGTCGCGTGTTTCTTCGTTTATTGAAGGTAATACGATTTTTCAATGAAGCGCAAACTATTCATTTGAATAATTGTTTTTTGTGCGATAAAATTCATATAGGCTATTTGATTAAAACGCAGAATTGATAACTAGATGTCACGAGAGGCGGACCTTCCAGTATAAAAGGAGGCGGGGAGTACTGTGTTGCTACCAGAGAAGAAGTAACAGCAAAATGGGTAGGTCAGGAGAGCCCAGTGACTTCGAATGTGGAAGGATTGGGAGACACTGGGTGTCACCTGAGTAATAAATCCATCAGGGACGTATTTACCCTTCTAAAGCTGCACAAGTCGACAGCTGTTGATGTGATAGTAAAGTGGAAATGTGAAGGAACAACCACAGCTAAATCAAGACAAGGAAGATCTCACGTACTGACGTAAAGGGACTGTCGAGCGTCGCGGAGACTGTTGTGAAAAATCAGAGAAAGGGGTCACTCGTGAGTTCCAAAATGCTGCCAGTAGTCCATTTATCATGATGACTGCGCACAGGGACTTGAAAAAGAATGGGGTACAATGGACGAGCAGCTCCTCATATGACACACAGTTTTATAGCCAATAGTAACCGACAGTTGAGGTGGTGTAAACAGCTACGCCACTGGTCAGCGATCAAGGACGCCCATACCCAGGTGGTCGGAGTGGCCAGAGTAGGGGGAGGGGAGGGGGGGGGCTCGTATATCTCTCACATAAAGGAAAACAAATAGTGCAGTCAGGTGTTTTACGTTCAAGAAAATGTTTGAAAAATTGGTATTGCGCAGATATTTAACAGGATCGAGCTGGACCTTTTTAATAGTTAATGCTAGTCGCCATTTGTTTTCCAAAATGTTAAAAATACTCCCTGCCCCAAGATCTTGATGATGATGTTTGGTTTGTGGGGCGCTCAACTGCGCGGTTATCAGCGCCCATACAAATTCCCAACCTTCGCTCAGCCCAATCTCGCCACTTTCATGAATGATGATGAAATGATGAGGACAAAGCAAACACCCAGTCATCTCGAGGCAGGTGAAAATCCCTGACCCCGCAGGGAATCGAACCCAGGACCCCATGCACGGGAAGCGAGAACGTGACCGCGAGACCACGAGCTGAGGACGCCAAGGTCTTGCCCCCTCCCCCCCCCCCCCCCCAAACTATCGCACGACTGCTCTTGAGTTAGTGGATAACTGGAAACGAGTGATCTGGAGTGATGATGGCGTTATACATTCCTGGAGAACGTTACCTGCCGCCATGTGTGTTATCAACGGTGAAGTATGGAGGAATCTGATGTTGCAGTATGGGGGTGTTCTTGGTAGTTAGGGCATGGCCCCCTTATTGGGCTTAAAAAACGCAGAACGCAGAAGGGTATGAACACCTTTTACAGCACTGTGTACTGCATACAGCAGAGGAACTGTTTGGAGACGATGATGTTGGTATGAGCGTGACAATGGACCCTGTCATAAAGCAGCAGCTGTGTGGCAATAGTTTGTGGAAAATAACAGACCTGAAATGAATTTTCCTGTTCAGAATCCCATCCTAAGCCCATCGGGACACCTTTGGGATGAGTTAGAACATCGACTTCTCTCCAATCCCCAGCGCCCATCATGGTTCTCTGGTTTCAGCTCTTGACGATGAATGGGCTGCCACTTCTCCACTTACATTCAGGCACCTCACTGAAAACGTCCCAACAGAGTTAAAGCCGTCATAAAGACAAAGGTTGGACATATGCCAAATTAATGTCCACTATTAGCTGTTCGAATACTTTTGATCAGATGGTGCATGGAGTAATACACAGCCCAAAGACCCATTGCTTGCTGGTCTAGCGGTTCTAGGCGCTCAGTCCGGAACCACGCGACTGCTACGGTCGCAGGTTCGAATCCTGCCTCGGGCATGGATGTGTGTGATGTCCTTAGGTTAGTCCCACAGTGCTCAGAGCCATTTGAACCATTTGAACCCATTGCTTGCAATGATGACGTGATTACGTTTTCATTGTTTCATTACTGGTCAATGTAAAGCTGTAATAAACAACACACCAGTCTCAAAACATAAACTTTACACTTTCGTTGAGTTGGCTCACTTGACGTAACGAAAGTAGTTCCATCTAAATAATGAATAAAACATTGAAATCACGATTCTGTCCAATTCTTGATTTTTCGCTCGTCCCGCGATCTAGTGACTACTGATGACACTGTCTCCAAGACGGATCTTGCCGCTATATTTTTATTCTCACCACAGGAATTACAATTAGTTTACCATGGTGTACTACGCTTGTTCGGCATTTCATTCTTAATTAGTTTTCTTCCTCGTTTCAAATGAATGTTCTCATCTTGTTTTCAAAATGATTAATTTCTGATAAGGTTTTTACCTGTTATTCACTAGTAGCTCAATGTTATAGTGACACAGATAAATGTCCCTTGTGTGGGTTAGTTGGTACATCACTTCACCGTTTCATTTGCTGTGGTCATTCACGCAACTGGAGGTCACTTAGACACAAACTTACCCTCCTGGCAAGAACCTGAGAAACAGGCAAGACAGGGAAGAGAGCGATGTAAGTCTATGGCACTGTAGAAGACGACATTTACATTTGAAAACAAATAATTTTTACTGCTTAAGAAATATTTCTCTTATTGTTATAGTCTTCTTATTTACTTTATTTAAGGGAGGATGTAATGAATTTTGGTCCAAAAAATCGATTTTTCAAAAATATTATTTTCTTGGTCTACACAGTTTAATCTATGTTGTGCGTGAATTTTATTGTGATAGCAGCTTTATAAATGCTTTTAAATCGTTAAACTGATTAACTATGCATTGGCAACCACTCACATCTTTTCTGACATTTGGGAAACTGCTTGCTTCAGCGGAATTTTTGTCAGTGTGAAGGTATATATCTTTGGCCGATATCTTTGGCTGACTTCTGTTTCTCTGGTTGACATCTATATCTTTGCCTGAAAACTTTCTTGCATGTCGTTTGTTTACAGTTTGACAATACTAACACATTAGTAGGTGGAAGCTTGATAAGAAACTGAGATTTCATGGAAATCGGCGTCCCATCATAAAACAGGAAGCAGCTCGAAATGAAGAACATAAGTTCTCAGCTTCAGCATTGAAACATGAAACAGGAGAATTGTACAGGTGCGTGAAAAATGTTGATATGGGTTCCAATGGATTGAGACTTATTGATTTAGAGCTTCCCTGCCAGGATATACAGTTTTCATGTTCATGTGTTAGCTGTAAAAATATGTAATGCATGATTGTTGTTGAAGAAAGAAGAGTGGGAATGGCTTGTGATTTTAAATTAATTTGTAATTCGTGTGGCTATGAATTTTCATTTTCCTCCTCCAAAATAACTGACACTGGTACCTATGAAAGAAATTTTAAGTTAACATATGCTCTGAGATGCCTTGGACAGGGGAGAGAAAGAGGTAATGTATTGGGTGGTTTTCTGGACATGCCTAAACCTTGTGCAAGGCCTGAAAAAATAAATAAAGAACTGTCTGATGCTGTACGCGATACTGCCAAAGTTTCTATGAAGAAAGCAGTGGAGGAATTGATGGAAATAAACCAAAAAGAAATAGATCCTGGAGTAGATATTCACGACACTGAATCTCCTACAAATGTTACTGACCCGTGTGTGCCTGTAGATGGGACCTGAATGAAAAGGGGTCACACATCTCTATATGGAGATTCATCTATTATTGGTATTGACTTAGGTAAAGTTTTAGATGTGGAAATTATGTCTACATACAGCCATCAGTGTGTAACAAGGAAAATGTCCAACAATGAAGACAGTGAGAAACTGTGGCAAGAAAAGCATGCAGTAGCATGTTATAAAAATTACAGTGGCTGCAGTGGGGGCATGGAGGCTGCTGCAATTGTGAGGATGTTCTCCAGATCTGAGGACCAGTATGGTTTTAGATATACTAAATACCTTGGTGATGGGGACTCCTCGTTCAAAGCTGGAACAGATAAAAAGCCGTACAATACAACAATAGAAAAGTTGGAATGTGTTGGCCAAATCCAAAAGAGGCTTGGTGGTAGGCTTCGTCGCTTGCTGAAAGAAAAGAAAGGTGAATTACTTGAGTATGGGAAACCACTAGGAGGAAAAGACAGATTTGCTCTGAAAGAAATTGATTCTCTTCAGTTATTTTACGGGAGAGCTGTCAGAAAAAAAACATAATTCAGAGGCAATGAGGTGTGTTGTATGGGCATTTTTTTTTCCACAAACTATCCACTGACCAAACACCAATGCACACACTGTGTCCGAAAGACGATTGGTGTGAGTTCAACAACAGAAATGAGAAGTATTCACATAAACACTCATTACCAGTACCTGTTATGAACGCAATTAAGCACACATTCAAGTTTCTTGCAAATCCTGATTTATTGAGGAAGTGTCTTCACGGAAAAACACAAAATGCAAACGAAAGCCTCAATAATTTAATTTAGATTAGATGCTCAAAAAGGACATTCTGTGGACTTGAAGTACTCAAAATAGGTGTCTATGATGCACTTTTACGTTAAAATAACGCAAATAATGGCAGAATTAAAGTGCTGAAGAGAGTTGGTATAGATCCTGGTGTGTTTACAACAAAAGCATTTTACACCATCGACCAGAGTAGGGAAAGAAAGCTTACTTGCAAATACAGGCCAGGCATATTAGAAGAGAAGAGAAGATAAGCCTGGAGGATGACGAATATCAGTCAGAGAATTTTTGAACCTCATTTTCCCTGTTTTACATTTTTTACATTATTAGAAGCCTTTTCTCGAAAAGTATAGGTGCTAACGCTATGAAATTTTTAGGAACTGTTCGCAACGTGTTGCTGTCTCCCTGAAACTAAAAAAATACGAGATCCTGCAATTAAATTCTGATTTTTAGATGAGTGTGTGTAGAAAAAAAGTTAATTTTGGATGTCCAAAATTAAAAACTCTATTAATGATACAATTTGTACCATAAATTAATACCTGTAGTTAAGTAGTCTTATAACCTTCTCAGGATATTACAATAAAATTTTCAGAATAATTGCATGATTAGAATTTGAGTTATGGCCTTTTATAAAAAAAAGAAAATGAAAATATTAAAAATTCAAATTTCTGGCAAAATATTAATCCTGCATATTTTATTATATTTTTCTTTTAAAACACAGCTCTTTTGCTGTACACATGCAAAATTTAAGATTTGTACGTTAATAAATATGGCTTTAATGATTTTTTAAATAAATGTTTACATTTTACGTTACACCCCCGTTAAGACATGCATTTTCTTGATTTATCATGTATATAATACGCATTTGTCAATAAAATTATCTGGTTAAAAATAGAAAAAAAGCGCTCAGCACATCTGACTCTCATGCGGAATACTCGGATTCAATTCCAACAGTGCCAGGACTTTTTCGTTTGTTGGAGGACGAGAACGGGGTGCATTCAGCTTCGTGATGCCAACTGAGGTACTTGACTGAACTCAGTACAACTTTTTATTTCTTTACAAAAGACTGTAATAATTTACCAACTAGGCTGCAAATGAGGATTTCAATCCCTGTTCCCATATTAAAATTAAACCAACTAAACTCAGTGATCAGGCCTTTACGACTACACGATATCCACTAGTCGGTGTGTCATCCTCTGCTGTGTGTCGTCATGCCGATGTGATATAAAAGAGCATGGGGTCAGCACACCGCTCTCCCGGCCGTTGTTACTTTCCAGATCTTTGAGCCACTATAATAAAATGTTAAATGGGACAGAACAGCTTCAAGGTGGTTTATGAACACATGAAAGTTACCTGCAGGTGCTTGATATACAGTTAATTTTATGAAGGATTTTTTATGAAATTCTACTTCTGTTGCACATGCTTCCATATGCTGTTCTAGGAAAAATTTATCAACGTCTATGTTCCTAAATGTATGACAAAAAATGTCTCTGAGCACTATGGGACTTAACGTCTGAGAACATCAGTCCCCTAAAACTTAGAACTACTTAAAACTAACTAACGTAAGGACATCACACACATCCACACAACCTACGACCGTAGCGGTCGCGTGGTTCCAGACTATAGCTCCTAGAACCGCTCGGCTACACCGTCCGGCAAATTTATGACAGTTCCTGATGAATGTGGTAACTCCTCCTTTCTCCATTTCTGCTCTACAAAAGTGAGATGCTAACCTAAATCCTATAACTCTTAAAAGTTCTATACCAGTGGTCACATGATGTCCAGAGAGATAAATTAGGTCAGCTGGGTCTGAGGACTCTAATTCATCTATGCAGATAATTAATTCATTAATTTTATTTCTCAGTCCTAGAATATTTTGATGCAGTAAAGATAGGTGACGCTTCACATTGACTGAGTTAAAATTGGATAGAGTTGACATTTCTGCTGATCGTTGAAAATTCTTAACCAACAGCTGTTTATGCTGATTTAATAGGCTGGAATTATGTTTTTTGGTTTCTTTCTCAAACTGAAGGTTTCTCTCAATCTTAACCTCTCTTAAAACTTCGTTTCTTGCTGTCCTACCAACCGCAGTCCGGAACCGTGCGACTGCTACGGTCGCAGGCTCGAATCCTGCCTCGGGCACGGATGTGTGTGATGTCCTTAGGTTAGTTAGGTTTAAGTAGTTCTAAGTTCTAGGGGACTGATAACCACAGCAGTTGAGTCCCATAGTGCTCAGAACCATTTTTTTTTTGTCCTACCAACCCTACAAAGGGTCTTTCCTGAACCCTATAACCACTGGTGTTTTATCACTCATGACATTGCCTCACCCCTTTAATTTTCCTGCTATTTTCCCATCCAGTTTACTCTTTCCTTTCCTGTTGAGGTGAAGGCCATACCATGATGCAACTTGATACAAGTACACACCATCCACAGGTATGTAAATACAACACATAAAACGGCCAGCAGAGTACATTAATGTTGTTCATGTTGACTGTCATTAGCAGGTGTTGCAGGTTATATAAGCAGCGCAAACAGTGTCTGATGTTGAGTGATCACTGTAAAAAACACAGAGATGCCGTGTACTCATCTCAGACAGCGTTGTCAATACGTTACAAAAGTCCAAAGGGGCTTCATTGGGATCTCCAATTGATTAGATGGTCCAATTGTCCAGTATCCAGATTTGTGGGGCGTTCAAATGTGATAGTGGTCTGACGTTAGACTGTAGGAGAACCTGACGGCACTCGTACTCTCATTTAGGATATAGTTGACATGTGTGCCCACCTCAATGGAAGTAGGTAATATTGAGAGCCAAGCACATAGTAAGCTCTTCATACCTGTGCCTGCCATCTGAAAATAAATAATGGACTCCCTGCCACATTCTGTGTTATCCCACACCATAGGTTGGGGATTAGCAGAAGCTGGACTAGGAAATTATCGTCGCAGGCGTAGGCTGCCAGTAACACCACAACACAAACAGTTGTATTTTGACTGGTGTTGTGACTGGTAATAATGGACTGGTGATGAATGGCATCACATAGTGTTCAGCGATGAATCGTGGTTTTGCACTACACCATCATCGGCAATTATTGCGACGACCTGTGCAGAGATGCCATTCCTTCAATGTTTTGGAGAGCCACAGCTGTGTTACTCCTGGCGTCACAGTGTGTGAAGCCACTGGTCGTGACTGAGGGCATTCTGGTGGCACACCACAGACATCATGTGTCCTCACCTGTTACCAAACACGCAATAGTATCATGCTCCCATTTTCCAACAGGGCAGTGCTCGTTCACACATAGCACATGTCTCCATGAATCGTCTGCGTGATATTGAGGTACTCGCATGACGATTAAGGTCCTCAGACCTGTCCCCAATAGATCACGTTTGGGACCAGCTCAGTCACCAGCTCCATCCCAGTGCCAGTATCCAGCTTATAAAGGACAAGTTACAACACTTGTGGGCCAGCCTGCCTCAGAAGAAGATGCAACGGATTTACGATACCCACTGCAACCGACTCAGTGTATGCATCCAAGCCAGAGAGGATGCAATGACATACTGATAAGTGGTATCATACTGCCAAGTTCTTTGTTAATTTGACGCGATTTTGTAATCAATGAAATAAAATCACACACTTCCTCAACCTGTGAAGTTTCATTTCGTTTCCTTTTCCCTTTCAAAGTGTTTCACTTGTTCTCAGGCAGTGTTAGTGTTGAGAATGACAAGGAGTTCTAGAAAGCTATAAGCTATGCTTAATACTCGATGCTTCTCAGTTTCTTGTGCACAGTGATGAGCTAGAGGCATGACCGCCGTTGGAGAACATTATAGGCAGGAAAAGGTGCACATCCACGGGCTGGCCATACCTACCATTGACAAAAAAATTCGACACGGTTCGAGAGATTACGGAATTAGTTCGAATATTACGAACATGCATTGACGTCAGCTGTTTGTGACACATGAAAATCTGTGTGAGACCGGGACTCGAACCCGGATTTTCCACTAGTCACGAGTGGTCGCCATAACCACTTTGGCCACCTTAATACACTTGCATGGCCGATCCAGGCTTCCATATTTCGCGTAGTAACAACCCTTCTGGTCGTACAGTTCGTGGTTCCCGCACAGGGAGACATAATCACATAGTCACTTTAGCCTGTCGAGGCATGGAGCCGTCATTGGTGGTTGCAATGTCTGTGTTTACACAGCGTTTGTATTTTCAGAATACAATGTCCCGGATGGGGCCTGCGGGCCAACGATGCTATACGCTTACTTCTGTTTTTTTATCTAGTGCCATTCGAACCAGGCACGTACACTGTGAGCTGTGTGACACGTTGCATTGTCCTATTCGTAGATGCCATTATGGCAAGAACAAGCAAACCGCGCCGACGCGGTGGTCTCGCGGTTATAGGCGCGCAGTCCGGAACCGTGCGACTGTTACAGTCGCAGGTTCGATCCTGCCTCGGGCATGGATGTGTGTGATGTCCTTAGGTTAGTTAGGTTTAAGTAGTTCTAAGTTCTAGGGGACTGATGACCACAGCAGTTGAGTCCCATAGTGCTCAGAGCCATTTGAACCAAGCAAACCGCATGTAGCGATGTACATGATCCCCAAGGATAGATGCATACATATATTGATCAATTGTGCCTTCCAGAATGACGAAATCACCCAGAGAATGCAACGAAAACATTCCCCAGACAATAACTCTTCCAACAATTGTTACAGGATGCTTGCTTTCAGACGATTCACGTCGTACACGGCAACCCCATGTGTCCACCGCAGCATATAAAGTGATTCGTCTCAAAAGATCACCTATTGCCACTCAGTGGACGTACAGTTGCGATACTGGGGTGCGTATTGCAGCCTTTGTCTCCGATGAACAACAGCCAGCATGAGTGCGTGAACGAGGCACCTTGTGCGGAAGCCCATGTGCTGCAACGTTCACTGAACGATCTTTGAGGAGAGATCGCTGGTAGCCCCTTGGTTCACCTGGGCGGTCAGTTGCTCAACAGGTGCACGTCTACTCGCCCGTACACATCTCTGACACAATTGTTCACCCCTGTCATATATGGCCTGTGGTGCATTACAGTTTCCTGTGCGCTCGGCCTGAAAACCAATGATCGTGTCCTTTTGGATATCAGATAAATCGCTCCATTTCCGCAGTACGACAATGACTGTATTCACCCCAAAACGCTTTATACAGGATGATCCGAAACTACTCGTTCAGTTGAAAACAGAACGTAGAGAACTTCAAAGGAAATATGTTTCGATAAGCAAAATATGGCGTCTCAAGTCATCTTGTGGGGAACATTTTGTTTGTTGTGCTGACATGTGTTTTTATGTCGATGTAACTGACTCAGAATGTGCAGTGACATTCGAAACTGCTCTGTGTATGGATAGCTGTCTCTGAGGTCTGCTTTGAAACAAAGGATGTACTTCCAGCACTGTGGGACACCAGCCCATTTCAGCCGTGCTGTTAGGAATCATCTGAGGGCCACCTTCTGGAATAGATGCATCAGCCAATGTGGTCCTGTGGGCTGGCCACTCCAGTCACCTGACCTGACCTGCTTGAATTTCTTCCACTGGAGGCATATGAAGCAGTTGCTGTATGAAACCTTAGGGGAAACAGAAGTAGTTCTCTCCGCTAGAATTGTTGTCACCACCTGTAACATTGCAGAAATTCCAGGAATCTTCGAAAGGACACAACAGTCAATGGTCTGGTGGTGTACTGCATGCATACAGACCAGTTTTCGAGCGTTCTAGTAGTTACTGTGAATGCCACTGCTATAATTAGCAAGCTAAACTACGTTCTGTGTAAATTGCCCTAGCATAAGAAATTGCCGTCAGGGACCAAATGCACCATTACTATTACTAAATGTATTTGCAATACCTCCCATATTAATTTGAGCGAATAGTTTTGGGACAGCCTGTATACCCTCCACTGATGGTCTTGCCATCTGGCGTCGGAAAGTGGTCATTGCATGTTGCCGTCGAACACAGGCGGTGGTGACATTAATGTGACTGGACCGTATATATTTTATTGTTATTGTTAGCATAATCATAGACGTCTGTGACACTTGACAATGGGGTACACAATACGTTAGATTTGGGAATAGGGGGAGGCTGTAACAAACTGTGACCTTTCTCCACACCTCCAAAAAAGAGACCTGGATCTACGCCTGATATGGAGGAAAGTGGGGATCGGCCAAATAGTTCGGCAGCATTCATTGGCTCTACACCATGCAAGATCCGACGTCAACAAAGCTTACACTTTCGTGAGGGGTTGGTTGTAGCTGCTGTTCAAATATTACTTTCCTCACAGTACTGGACACCGATTGCACGTGCACTTGATCGAATACTGGTAAGAGATTCCTCATTCACCAGAGGAAGCATTGCTTCTTAAAAGTCGGGAATCCGAACTGCTTATTACTTCCCTCGATTGTTGCATTCGATGCCACTTATCCATGATATTATTGCACTTTTCCTCACTTGGCCGTTCGGAAACACAGGGGTGACGTTACAGTAAACATGTGCAGTGGTGGCTAAGGAAAACGCATCGAAATGTCAATACATTCAGGTCAATCATGCGTATACACTGCGGAGAGAAAAATCATGGGATAACATATACAGATGGCGCTAGTATAGCGTACACACGGTATAAAAGGGCGGTGCATTAGTGAAGGTGTCAATTGCATTCTAATGATTCGTGTGAAAAGGTTGCTGACATGATTATGGCGGTGACAGACTCTGAATGCGGAATGGTAGTTGGAGCTAGACGCATGGGATCTTTCATTCGGAAATCGTTAGGGAAATCAATATTCCGAGTTCCACAGAGTCAAGAGTGTGGCGAGAATACCAACTTACAGGCATTACTTCTCATCGGCAACGCAGTGGCCGATGGCCTTCACTTAACGACCAAGAGCAGCAGCGTTTGCGTAGAGTTTTCAGTGCTAACAGACGATCAAACTTTGCGTGAAATAAACACAGAAATCAATGTGGGACGAATGTCGAACGTATCCGTTAGGACAGTGCAGCGAAATCTGGTGTTTGTGGGCCATGGCAGAGCAGGTGACCGACGCGAGTGGCTTTGCTAACAGCTCGACAGCACCTGCAGCGCCTCTCCTGGGCTCGTAACCTTATCGGTTGGACCCTTGGTAAGAGCTGATGACATGGTTCGAATGTGACACCAACCCGAAGTTTGTTTACATGGAATGGACTGGGTCCTCTGGTCCAACTGTACCGATTATTGACTGGAAGTGGCTACGTTCGGCTACTTGGAGACCACCTGCAGCCATTCATGGCCGTTATGTTCCCAAACAACGATTTCATGTCACTGGGCCACAATTGTTTGCAATTGGTTTGGAGAACGTTCTGGGCAAATGGAGCGAATGATTTGGCCACCCAGGTCGTAAGACATGAATCCTGCAGAACATTAATGGGAAATAATGGAGAGATCAATTCGTGTACAACATCCAACACCCGCAATGCTTTCGCGGTTATGGTTGGCTATAGAAGCAGCATGGCTCAGTATTTCTGCAGGGGACTCCGAACGACTTGTCGAGTCCATGACGTCGAGTTGCTGTAAGTAGGAGGACAGAGCTGCCACGAGCGGAATTTGCATTGTTGCCAACTTTATCCCCCTACACCATCTGGTATAGGGTTGCAGTGGTAGATGCGGCAACATCGCAAAGTAATATTGCAAATTAATTATTTTAATTATAAAAATTATCCCTTCCCCACACCCTCCTTCTCCTCCTACCCCTCTCTCACTCCACCAGTTGCTCTATTGGCGGGAATCACGAATTTTAATGGGACTTTCGTATTTTGCCGGGAAATTCGAAAAATGGAGGGATTTTAAAAAATGGCAAGAATGTTATTGTCTCAAGGCTGCGCTGACGTCACAACCCCACCCCCCAGCCATGAATTGGTAGGAAATTCAAAATGGTGGGCGTCCTTTCCGTGACTCGAATCCTGATCCTTCTGGATGGAAAGCCCAAGTGCATGCCCTACGCAGTGAAACGTTCTGTCTATATCCAGCTGCAGAAGAGGAAAATTAGTTTAATGTACTTTTTTATTTTGGGTGGGAAACTGAAGTAAAGATCGGTCATAATTATGTAATTAATCATAAAGATCGGTCCTAATTATGTAATTGATCATTAAGATCAGTCCTAATTATACATCATATCCATACAGCTACATAACGAGAGTCTAAAATAGCAATAAAGCTCAAATAAATTGGCAACATCACACAACTGGTTCTACTCAGCTGGAAAAAAATGCACAAAACCACGCGAAACTAGTGGCACATATACTCAAAATAAATAATAACTCTATATAGGATGATCCCTTTATCTACAAGTCGGAATTAATCTCCCTGATCCACTTGTGAATTGACAGGAGAAAGGCTGGAGTGGAAGGTTCTGTCTTTATTATGTGTTCAACTGAAGAAATGTTAGTGTTGGACAGAGGAGGTTAATAAGTGTATTACCTACAATCATATAGCTGAAGACTATGTCTATAACCTCATACACGAGGGATCGACGGGGGCGACAACAGACGAGCTGAGGGGAATACTATTCAGCAAATACTCAAAGAGACTACTGCCTGTGCTGGAGCTGATCGTGTTTCTGAAATGACTGATCAGTTCACAGTGCAGGGGACGACTTAAGTGTGCCCACCACCATCCCTTTTCACAGACTGTGTGTGTGTGTCTCACTGTTTGACGTTAGAGTTCGCTACAGACGCCTCCCGCTGCATTGCTGTATGCCCTACTCGACAAACACCCTGCAGCACTAGTGCCCGAAATTCAAACAAACAGTACTTTCTTTATTTCTCGACAACTTTGTCTTATTCCACTGCTTCCGAGAGGTCACCTTGGTATAGCTGCTGAGTGACTTGTACACTGATACATAGTAAGAAGGGATAGGGAAGCTAACCATCGCTAGAGTATAGGAAGGCCAATACATACTATCACTCCTTTCTTTCAGGACTGCTAGTTCTGCAAGGTTCGCAGGAGAGCTTCTGTAAAGTTTGGAAGGTAGGAGACGAGGTACCGGCAGAAGTAAAGCTGTGAGGACGGGGCGTGAGTCGTGCTTGGGTAGCTCAGTTAGTAGAGCATTTGCCCGCGAAAGGCAAAGGTCCCGAGTTCGAGTCTAGGTCCGGCACACAGTTTTAACCTGCCAGGAAGTTTCGTATCAGCGCACACTCCGCTTCAGAGTGAAAATCTCATTCTGGTGACATACTACCACAACTAATGGAAAATTCTTCACTGCTCTAATTACGCATCGAAATTGTTCGGGGGGGAAAACTGCAGTGGTAAACAGCGAGGTCATAATGCAACATAAGTACTGGGAATTGAGAAAAATCATTGCAGTAACACAATATCACAAAAAGCGACCCCAAAGCATTGCAGCAGGAGAGAGAAGCACCAGCTGCACGTCTTCACCTCGATCTGCGGTCATGGACTGACCAGCTCTGAATCAGCCTTTCCTCACCTCCTACCACCCTCATCCCTCCCGCTCCTCACCTTAGGTAGGGATACAGGCCTATTCTATCCTGTTGCTGATAGTGCACAGAGAGTCCCATCTCGCCGCAGTGATATACTGTTTCTGGTCTCTGGAAATCAGTCACAGATGCACAAAAGACTCAAGAACAGGACGCTTCCTGTAAGCCATTAAACGTACTTCTTGGAATGACTGACCTCCCTGGTACATCAAAAAAATTCTGAAAACTCTCCAGAACGCTTTTTCTAACGTCCACTGATTGGGAGACGGGCGCTACCGACAGCAGCCCACTGCTGTAGTTGTGAGCAGTCTTCGGTCAGTTGCGGTCGAGGCTGTGTCGCAGGCCTTGCACACGCCTCTGGAGGCCCGTACTACCAACGCAGTCAAATGCTACACATACACAATAGGCCAGGACTCAAGTGGATCACAGAACAAAGCGAGATAAATGACGGCCATCCCGAACAAAAGCGACCGCTTGCAGTTTGTCCAAAGTACAGCTGCGGCCGCATGCGAGGAACGCCCTACGCCACCGGCCACCAGAAGTGCACATCATTCTGAAAGAGAAAATATCTCAATGTAACAATTTTATTTAGGGTCAACAAATCTCGTATAAGCGAGCATTTATTAAAAAACACAATTGCAAAGATAGTAAAACTGACATGTTTCCACAAATATAAGCACAATCTATTTTCTTTTAGTTTTATCAGTAAAATAGGTGTACTTTGAAAGCATTCATTGTGCACGAGAGCACTACAATCATCTCAGACAACTAAATTATCAATACAGAACGGCATCTATCAAGTCATTTTTATGTCTGACTGCAGGATACAATAACATCTCTCTCTCTTTTTCTCTCTCTCTGTCTCTGTCTCTCTCCTTCTCTGTATCTCTCTCCCCCCACCTTCCATTATTTTGTGTTATCCAACGCTGTGAAAAAAACAAAAAAAACAACAGCACTGCTGCGAGGTGAAGATATCTGCAGCTGTTGCACCTCTCTCCTGCTACGATGTTTTGGGGTCGGTTTTTGTGGTATTGTATTATTACAATGATTTTTCTCAATTCCCAATACTTGTGTTGCAATATGACCTTGTTGTTTACCACTGCAGTTTCTTTTCACGACAATTTCGATGTGTAATTAGAGCAGTGAAGCATTTTCCATTAGTTGTGGTAATATGTAGTGGCCTTCCTATACTTCATCGATGGTTAGCTTCCCTATCCCTTCTTACTATGTATCAGTGTGCAAATCACTCAGCAGCTATACCAAGGTGACCTCTCGGGGGCAGTGGAATAAGAAAGTTGTCGAGAAATAAAGAGAGCGCTGTTTATTTGAATTTCGAGCACCAGAGCTGTGGCGTGTTTGTCGAGTAGGGCATACAGCAATGCACCGAGAGGCGTCTGTAGCGAACTCTAACGTCAACCAGTGAGACACACACACAGTCTGTGAAAAGGGATGGTGGTGGGCACACTTAAGTCGTCCCCTGCACTGTGAACTGGTCAGCCATTTCAGAAACACGAACAGCTCCAGCACAGGCAGTAGTCTCTATGAGTATTTGCTGAATAGTATTCCACTTAGCTCGTCGATAAAAAGGGATGGCGGTGGATGCATAAAGTCATCTCTTGCATTGTGGTTTGACTAGCCATTTCAGAAATATGAACAGCTCCAATGTAGGCAATAGTCTCTATGCGTAGTGAACGCATCTTCAGTCCATCCCGCTGCTTGACCATTATATGCTGAAAAATATTCCCCACGCTCGTCCATTATCACCTCCTTCGATTCCCCATGTAAGAGGCTGTAGACATAGTACTCAACTTTGTATGTACATGTAATAAACTTATTAAACTCCTCTCTGTCCAACACCAACATCTCGTCAGGTGAACACATTTCCTACAAAAAATAAAGACGGAACCTTCCACTCCAGCCTTTTTCCACCAATTCACAAATGGATCAGAGGGATTAATTCCGACTTGTACGTAAAAAGGTCATCCTATGTAGAGTTACTATTTATTTTGAGTACACCTGCTACTAGTTTCAAGTGCTACTGTGATTTTTTTCCAGCAGGATAACACCAGTTGTATGATATCGTCAATTTTTGAGCTGTATTGCGATTTTAGATGCTCTTTGTATAGCGGTATGCATATAAATGTGTGATTAGACTCGATCTTTATGATTAATTATATAATTAGGACCAATCCTTTCATCAGTTTCCCACCAAAAATAAAAAGGTACTCTAAATTAACCTTTCTCTCTTGCAGCTGGATATAGACAGACCGTTTCCGTGTGTAAGGAGGGGGGTACACATGGGATTTCCACCTAGAAGACCGGGGTTTGAGGCACGGAAAGGGCACCCACCAGTTTGAACTTCTCGCTAATTCCCGGGTGGCGGGTGGGGTTGTGATGTCAGCACAGCCTTGGGCTGCCAGCTTTGAAATTCACACCACTTTTTGAATTTTCTGCCAAAATTCGAAATTTCTGTCAACAGGCTACGTGGGATAGGGGTGCGGAGAGGAAGGGGAAAGGGTGTGCAAGGGCTAATTTGCATAATGTATTTAATTAATTTGCGTAATTAAATTGCAACATTGCCACATCTACCATACAACCCTGTACCAAGGTGGGGAAGGTGCAGGAAATTTGGCAGCAGTGCAAACTACACTCGTGGCGGTTCTCCCCTCTTACTGTTGCCCTGCACCAGGCAAAAGGGGGTGCGACACAATATTAGGAAGTGTCTCATGAATTTTCTCATCTCAGTGTAAAATCAAGTGCATCAGCATGTCCTTGTAAAATACTGTAAGTAGTGCAGTGTTGTCCATTATTATGAGTACCCTTGAGCGTGGAAAACAGAGGAAGATGTCCTGAAAGCGGACATAATCAGGTGAGAAAGAGCTTATATTCTAAGTTAAACAATTTTGCATGAAGAAAAATGCAGATAAGGGTAATGATGCCTCTACTAATTTCGGAAATTTGTTTTAAGTTCCTATGGGACCAAACTGCTGAGGTCATCGGTCCCTATGCTTACACACTACTTACGCTAACTTTAACTAACTTACGCTAAGGACAACACACACACCCATGCCCGAGGGAGGATTCGAACTTCCGACCGGGGGAGCCCCGCGAACCGTGTCGAGGCGCCTCAAACCACGTGGCTACCCAGCGTGGTGATATCTCTACAGAAAGCAACCTTGCGGGCGACAAAAATGGTAGGGAAGTCGTTAAGAACAGTAAAATACATTTTGAAATACTTAAAAAATTGGAAGAAATTGGAGAAAAAGTTAAACTACTAGAAAACAAAGGCATTCTAGAGAATTATTTTCTCTAGGTGACTTCGATATAACACTTATGCGGAGAACATTTTTGCAGTATAATTAGCCAAAGAGTTCGAGAAGCCAGAACCCAAACTCGATTCGATTCCAAATCACCAACACACGAGGGGATCATGAAGATAATAAAACCATCGAAAGATAACAGAGCACCTGAAGGAGACGGACTGATGGCGGAAATTAAACCACAAACATATCACACCGAACATACACAAAATCATGGGAAACTGAAAAGGTACCAGAAGAATGGAAGTTAACGCTAATCACCCCCTCCACAAGAAAGGAGACGAAAGAGATCTTAATAACTACAAAGGAATTTCGCTGCTGCCTGTGCGATACAAAATTCTATCAAAATCCCTGTCAAATCGGCTAGAGCCTCAAATAGATCCCCAGACAGAAGAATACTGAAGAGGTTTCAGAAAGGGGAGATCATGCAGTGGACAGGTCTGGTGCCTGAGAACAATATTAACAACAAGAAAGTCCAGGAAGGTTACAATAACATTTGTCGACTTATAATAGGCCTACGACTGGACGAAATGAAGGTGGACAACAGAAAGCTAATCCAGAAAACATTAACAAATGCAGAATCCAAAGTGAAGTTTATGGCAGAGATCTCAGAATCATTCGAAATCAAGATAAGAGTGCGGCAGGGAGATAGCCTGTTATACAGACTGTTTAACTCGGTTTTGGAGAAAATAATCAGGACAGGGTACAAAGGAGTCAATGGGGTAAAGATGGGGAGAGAGTTGGGTTGGGTTGTTTGGGGAAGACCAGACAGTGAGGTCATCGGTCTCATCGGATTAGGGAAGGACGGGGAAGGAAGTCGGTCGTGCCCTTTCAAAGGAACCATCCCGGCATTTGCCTGGAGCGATTTAGGGAAATCACGGAAAACCTAAATCAGGATGGCCGGACGCAGGATTGAACCGTCGTCCTCCCGAATGCGAATCCAGTGTGCTAGCCAATGCGGCACCTCGCTCGGTTTGGAGAGAGACCATCAACGTAAAATGTATGTATGGTCTTTGCTGATGATATAGCCATAATAAAAATAACAGAAAACAAGCCAGGGAGGCTCTAGAAATAATTACACGAAATCTCAACCAAAACAAAACTACAAAGTACAGAAAGATAACACAAGTAGAGAGTTTCACATACCTAAGAGATAGTATGCAAAAACAGGATTGGATTCGACATCCAACGAAGAAAGTATCACAAAATTCGAAAAAGCATACAAACCAACAAAAGAAGTGCAGTGATCAGCCAGAGCATTATGACCACCTACCTCTTATCCAGTATGTCCACCTCTGGCATGGACAACAGCGACGACGCTTCGTGGCATGGAAGCAACGAGGCCTTGGCAGGTCGCTGGAAGCAGATGGTACCACATCTGCACACATAGAAGAACACCTAACTCCTGTACATTCCGCGGAGGGAGGCAATAAGCTCTGACGCCACGTTCAATCACATCCCAGATATGTTCGATCGGATTCAGATCTGGCTAGTAGAGGGGCCATTACATCAGTTGGAACTAGCCACTGTGTTCCTCGAAAAAGCTTGTTTTAACCGCCATCTTATGTTCTGCATTACTGATTTGTTTTTTGAACATGCTTTAAAGACACCGTTGTGAAGACTGTGAACAATGGTGAAAAGTCCAAAAGAATCATGGAAATAGCGATGCCTCAACAAATCATGTATTCTGGTTCATTCATCAGTAAAATACCAAATTAAGCCAAATTTCAATAATTTAAATGAAGAACGCACATTTGAGAGTTGCTGCATGGAACTGAAGGACTATAACATGTTGATATTCAGCATGTATCGTACCCCTGGTTACTCAATTCCCTGCAGTTTTCTGTTCAAACTTGAAAATTTACTCCAGCAACTCAAAACTGAAAAGTTATGTGAAAAATTGTTGTTTGTGCTGATTGTAATATACACTCCTGGAAATGGAAAAAAGAACACATTGACACCGGTGTGTCAGACCCACCATACTTGCTCCGGACACTGCGAGAGGGCTGTACAAGCAATGATCACACGCACGGCACAGCGGACACACCAGGAACCGCGGTGTTGGCCGTCGAATGGCGCTAGCTGCGCAGCATTTGTGCACCGCCGCCGTCAGTGTCAGCCAGTTTGCCGTGGCATACGGAGCTCCATCGCAGTCTTTAACACTGGTAGCATGCCGCGACAGCGTGGACGTGAACCGTATGTGCAGTTGACGGACTTTGAGCGAGGGCGTATAGTGGGCATGCGGGAGGCCGGGTGGACGTACCGCCGAATTGCTCAACACGTGGGGCGTGAGGTCTCCACAGTACATCGACGTTGTCGCCAGTGGTCGGCGGAAGGTGCACGTGCCCGTCGACCTGGGACCGGACCGCAGCGACGCACGGATGCACGCCAAGACCGTAGGATCCTACGCAGTGCCGTAGGGGACCGCACCGCCACTTCCCAGCAAATTAGGGACATTGTTGCTCCTGGGGTATCGGCGAGGACCATTCGCAACCGTCTCCATGAAGCTGGGCTACGGTCCCGCACACCGTTAGGCCGTCTTCCGCTCACGCCCCAACATCGTGCAGCCCGCCTCCAGTGGTGTCGCGACAGGCGTGAATGGAGGGACGAATGGAGACGTGTCGTCTTCAGCGATGAGAGTCGCTTCTCCCTTGGTGCCAATGATGGTCGTATGCGTGTTTGGCGCCGTGCAGGTGAGCGCCACAATCAGGACTGCATACGACCGAGGCACACAGGGCCAACACCCGGCATCATGGTGTGGGGAGCGATCTCCTACACTGTCCGTACATCTCTGGTGATCGTCGAGGGGACACTGAATAGTGCACGGTACATCCAAACCGTCATCGAACCCATCATTCCTAGACCGGCAAGGGAACTTGCTGTTCCAACAGGACAATGCACGTCCGCATGTATCCTGTGTCACCCAACGTGCTCTATAAGGTGTAAGTCAACTACCCTGGCCAGCAAGATCTCCGGATCTGTCCCCCATTGAGCATGTTTGGGACTGGATGAAGCGTCGTCTCACGCGGTCTGCACGTCCAGCACGAACGCTGGTCCAACTGAGGCGCCAGGTGGAAATGGCATGGCAAGCCGTTCCACAGGACTACATCCAGCATCCCTACTATCGTCTCCATGGGAGAATAGCATGCTGCATTGCTGCGAAAGGTGGATATACACTGTACTAGTGCCGACATTGTGCATGCTCTGTTGCCTGTGTCTATGTGCCTGTGGTTCTGTCAGTGTGATCATGTGATGTATCTGACCCCAGGAATGTGTCAATAAAGTTTCCCCTTCCTGGGACAATGAATTCACGGTGTTCTTATTTCAATTTCCAGGAGTGTAGATGTGAGAAAAAAATTACAAATTACTGACGAAGGAGCTGATGTCCACACATGGCTTTATTCTAAATTTTCTAGAAATGAGAAGGGTAACTGCTTTGTGGCCATCCTGCATAGGTAACATTGCTAGTAGCTTAAACTACAGAGTAACAGAAAAATGTGTAGTAAGCTTCGGGATCTTAGGCCACAGTGCTCTATTAGTGCCATTACCCTGTGTTAGCCCAAAGCACACAAATAAGAAAATCAGAAATTTTAGACAAGAAAATAAAGAAATGTTCGTCAATAAAATCAGCCTCATCTCATGTCCATTTACTGCTAAGTCCTCAGAAAATGAAAATTTAAATAACTTTCTGGAGGCCTTCTTGATGGTCTTCAATGAATGCTTTCCTGTCATAACTATAAAAACTGACACCTAAGAAGGGTTCATGGTTAACAAGAGGTATTCAGATTTCAAGAATGAGGAAAAGAGAACTTCATATGAAGGCGAAAGTCAATCGAGACCCAGAATTCTTAAGTTATGTAAGGCAGTATAAGAAAATCTTTGATAAAGTTGTCAGACAAGCCAAAAAAATTGGCGAATAATAATTACGTTTCAAACGCTCAAAATAAGTCTAAAGCAATAGGGACCATTGTAAAGAATGAAATAGGTATCAAAAAAGGCAGATAATGGAAACTTGAACTGGTGGTTAAAGCTGAGACTGTTTAGAACCCTACACAAATCTGTGAAGCGTTTGACAGCCGCTTCATAAATCCATGTAAAACTGATGAAATTTCATCGCCAAACGTGTACCCTGTTTCCAGTTTATGTAACCCCACTAAATTTAAATTCACCCGTATATCCTATTCTGAAGTAGCTGATACCATAAAGTCCTTGAAGAATTTAAATTCTGTAGGCTGGGATGAATTTCCTACAAAAATAATAAAGGTAGTCATTCATAGTATTGCACATCCTCTGTCCCTTACAATGAATCAATCTTTCGAGGAAGGATATTTTCCTGATAGACTGAAGTATGCTGAAATACGACCCTTTTACAAAAAGGTAGACACGATGAAATGATTAATTACATACCAATCTCATTGTTATGAATATTCTCCAAAACATTTGAAAGAGCGGCATGTAACGAGATAGATAACTATAGTAATCTGCATAATAGTATCCATAACAATCAGCATGGTTTCCAAAGAGGACACTGCACTGTGCAAGCCATTAATGAACTTATTACAAAAATTAGTTGTACTCTAGATAAAAATATGAATGTATTGGGCATCTTTTGTCACCTAAGTAAAACCTTTGACATAGTAGATCACAAACTACTATTTCGGAAGCTACAAGCATATGGTTTTAGTGAAAATTCACTGAGATGGGTGTCATCTTACGTATTAAGCAGGATACAGAGAATAGTAATAGAAGAAACTGGTAAGAGATTCTTCTCAAAAAGACAGGACAAGGTATGCCACAAGGTTCTATCCTTGGGCCAATATAGTTCTTGTATTATATAAATGACCTGCCAACTAACATAAATTCAGATGCTATTCTTTATGCGGATGACTCTAGAGAAATAGTCTATGGCAAAAAAGTGCAAATATAATTAGTCATCTTCAGCATTCTCTGGCTCAAGTTGAGGCCTGGGTGAGAAATAACAGTCTGAACTTAAATCTAACAAAGACACAAATCATTCACTTTACCACAAAATAAGCTGTACAGGATATACTAGAAATAACATATGAGGACAATCACCTTGCCACCACAAACTGTACCAAATTTCTAGGTGTAATGCTCAACAAGAGTTTATCATGAACATACCATGTAGATGCCATATGTCACCGTCTAAATAGTGTAATATTGACAGTGAATGTTATAAGCAGCAAAATAGAAACACCAGTCAAAAAAGTTGTATATCATGTATATTTTGTATCTGTGATTATATACAGTATAATTTTTTGGGGATCAGAGAAAACAAACTTACCGATAATATTTAGGCTACAGAAAGAAATCATTAGAGCCATGGCAGGTGCAGAAAAAAGACAATCGTGCAGACCTCTGTTCAAGGTCCCTGATCTTATGACTGTTCCTGGCCTCTATATCTGCGAGACAATTAAGTGTTTTAAAGAAAACCTACATCTTTTTGAAGATAACCTGTTTAATCATTATTATAAAACAATAAACAAATACCAGTATAAGTTACCAACTCATGGGTGTAAAACTGCTGTGATGCCCAATACAACTGGGTGTAAAACTGCTGTGATGCCCAATACAACTGTGCCTGATGTTACATTTTATTCTGTCATGGTAAAAAAGTACTTTAAGTAAATACTTATTCTTAATTTTGCTTTATTTTCAACATGATTATTTTAAATCATTTTGTGGTACTTACAATTACAAAATATCTGGAATTATTCTGCATACTTACAATTAGAAAGTAGCTTAAAACTGACGAGTCACCTATGTGCCAATCATCTGATTGTATACGACATGTTATGTGACAATAAAGTTTCTGTTCTATTCTATTCTATTCATCACAAGAAAACCGCCACGACACAAGAACGAAGATGATCATAGTAATCATGTAAAGAATCTTTAAAATCTGTATAACCATGTGTTAAATGTTTTTGTAATGCCAATACAGCCTCATGATAAGGTATTATCTCGAAACATGTCGCTAAATAAATTAATTTAGTTGTCAACAAATTTTGTGACTGGTAGCGGTATTTGAAACCTTTACATACTATTGAAACAGTCACGGTCAATTAATAGCCAATATGGTTTCCAATTATATTAGTTCCTAATCACCCTGTACCAGGAAAAAGAGGCTGCATAACGAGTTCCCGTCGCAGACACGAAGTAATACACAATCTCTAGTCATTGAGCGGTAAGAAGTGTGAATATGTAGCCAATTTTCATTGATGTGGATATATGGCTACTTTTCGTTGGTGTGGAAGCGTAGAAAGAATTTATAAAGAGCACAGAAAGAATTTATAAATTCTTACCTTTTCTTGTAGTATTGTTGTTGTCTTCAGTCCTGAGACTGGTTTGATGCAGCTCTCCATGCTACTCTATACTGTGCAAGCTGCTTCATCTCCCAGTACCTACTGCAACCTACATCATTCTGAATCTGCTTAGTGTACTCATCTCTCGGTCTCCCTCTACGATTTTTACCCTCCACGCTGCCCTCCAATGCTAAATTTGTGATCCCTTGATGCCCCAAAACATGTCCTACCAACCGATCCCTTCTTCTAGTCAAGTTGTGCCACAAACTTCTCTTCTCCCCAATCCTATTCAATACCTCCTCATTAGTTACGTGATCTATCCACTTTATCTTCAGTATTCTTCTGTAGCACCACATTTCGAAAGCTTCTATTCTCTTCTTGTCCAAACTAGTTATCGTCCATGTTTCACTTCCATACATGGCTACACTCCAAACAAATACTTTCAGAAACGACTTCCTGATACATAAATCTATATTCGATGTTAACAAATTTCTCTTCTTCAGAAACGCTTTCCTTGCCATTGCCAGTCTACATTTTATATCCTCTCTACTTCGACCATCATCAGTTATTTTGCTCCCCAAATAGCAAAACTCCTTTACTGCTTTAAGTGTCTCATTTCCTAATCTAATTCCCTCAGCATCACCCGATTTAATTTGACTACATTCCATTATCCTCGTTTTGCTTTTGTTGATGTTCATCTTATATCCTCCTTTCAAGACACTGTCCATTCCGTTCAACTGCTCTTCCAAGTCCTTTGCCGTCTCTGACAGAATTACAATGTCATCGGCGAACCTCAAAGTTTTTACTTCGTCTCCATGAATTTTAATACCTACTCCAAATTTTTCTTTTGTTTCCTTTACTGCTTGCTCAATATACAAATTGAATAACATCGGGGAGAGGCTACAACCCTGTCTCACTCCTTTCCCAACCACTGCTTCCCTTTCATGCCCCTCGACTCTTATAGCTGCCATCTGGTTTCTGTACAAATTGTAAATAGCCTTTCGTTCCCTGTATTTTACCCCTGCCACCTTTAGAATTTGAAAAAGAGTACTCCAGTCAACATTGTCAAAAGCTTTCTCTAAGTCTACAAATGCTAGAAACGTAGGTTTGCCTTTTCTTAATCTTTCTTCTAAGATAAGTCGTAAGGTCAGTATTGCCTCACGTGTTCCAACATTTCGACGGAATCCAAACTGATCCTCCCCGAGGTCCGCATCTACCAGTTTTTCCATTCTTCTGTAAAGAATTCGCGTTAGTATTTTGCAGCTGTGACTTATTAAACTGATAGTTCGGTAATTTTCACATCTGTCAGCACCTGCTTTCTTTGGGATTGGTATTATAATATTCTTCTTGAAGTCTGAGGGTATTTCGCCTGTCTCATACATCTTGCTCACCATCTGGTAGAGTTTTGTCATGACTGGCTCTCCCAAGGCTGTCAGTAGTTCTAATGGAATGTTGTCTACTCCGGGGGCCTTGTTTCGACTTAGGTCTTTCAGTGCTCTGTCAAACTCTTCACTCAGTATCGTATCTCCCATTTCGTCTTCATCTACATCCTCTTCCATTTCCATAATATTGTCCTCAAGTGCATCGCCCTTGTATAAACCTTCTATATACTCCTTCCACCTTTCTGCCTTCCCTTCTTTGCTTAGAACTGGGTTGCCATCTGAGCTCTTGATATTCATACACGTGGTTGTCTTCTCTCCAAAGGTCTCTTTAATTTTCCTGTAGGCAGTATCTATCTTACCCCTAGTGAGATAAGCTTCTACATCCTTACATTTGTCCTCTAGCCATCCCTGTTTAGCCATTTTGCACTTCCTGTCGATCTCATTTTTGAGACGTTTGTATTCCTTTTTGCCTGCTTCATTTACTGCATTTTTATATTTTCTCCTTTCATAAATTAATTTCAATATTTCTTCTGTTACCCAAGAATTTCTAGCAGCCCTCGTCTTTTTACCTACTTTATCCTCTGCTGCCTTCACTACTTCATCCCTCAGAGCTACCCATTCTTCTTCTACTGTATTTCTTTCCCCTATTCCTGCCAATTGTTCCCTTATGCTCTCCCTGAAACTCTGTACAACCTCTGGTTCTTTCAGTTTATCCAGGTCCCATCTCCTTAATTTCCCACATTTTTGCAGTTTCTTCAGTTTTAATCTACAGGTCATAACCAATAGATTGTGGTCAGAGTCCACATCTGCCCCTGGAAATGTCTTACAACTTAAAACCTGGTTCCTAAATCTCTGTCTTACCATTATATAATCTATCTGATACCTTTTAGTATCTCCAGGGTTCTTCCGTGTATACAACCTTCTTTCATGATTCTTAAATCAAGTGTTAGCTATGATTAAGTTGTGCTCTGTGCAAAATTCTACTAGGCGGCCTCCTCTTTCATTTCTTAGCCCCAATCCATATTCACCTACTATGTTTCCTTCTCTCCCTTTTCCTACACTCGAATTCCAGTCACCCATTACCAATAAATTTTCGTCTCCCTTCACTATCTGAATAATTTCTTTTATTTCGTCGTACATTTCTTCAATTTCTTCGTCATCTGCAGAGCTAGTTGGCATATAAACTTGTACTACTGTAGTAGGTGTGGGCTTCGTATCTATCTTGGCCACAATAATGCGTTCACTATGCTATTTGTAGTAGCTTACCCGCATTCCTATTTTCCTATTCATTATTAAACCTACTCCTGCATTACCCCTATTTGATTTTGTGTTTATAACCCTGTAGTCACCTGACCAGAAGTCTTGCTCCTCCTGCCACCGAACTTCACTAATTCCCACTATATCTAACTTTAACCTATCCATTTCCCTTTTTAAATTTTCTAACCTACCTGCCCGATTAAGGGATCTGACATTCCAAGCTCCGATCCGTAGAACGCCAGTTTTCTTTCTCCTGATAACGACATCCTCTTGAGTAGTCCCCGCCCGGAGATCCGAATGGGGGACTATTTTACCTCCGGAATATTTTACCCAAGAGGACGCCGCCATCATTTAATCATACAGTAAAGCTGCATGTCCTTGGGAAAAATTACTGCTGTAGTTTCCCCTTGCTTTCAGCCGTTCGCAGTACCAGCACAGCAAGGCCGTTTTTGTTAATGTTGTAAGGCCAGATCAGTCAATCATCCAGACTGTTGCCCCTGCAACTACTGAAAAGGCTGCTGCCCCTCTTCAGGAACCACATGTTTGTCTAGCCTCTCAACAGATACCCCTCCGTTGTGGTTGCACCTACGGTACGGCCATCTGTATCGCTGAGGCACGCAAGCCTCCCCACCAACGGCAAGGTCCATGGTTCATGGGGGGGGGGGGGGGGGGTTCTTGTAGTAAGTGAAGATAAAATAAAGAGATACATAGGAAGAAATGTAGATGCATAAACACAGAAATGCATATATGTTTGTAAAATATTTACAGTCTGAGTTTTGTAAATCAGTAGATAATCTGGTAGAAAACTGAATTTGACTTCGCCGATCTGCGAGACAGAGGAAGGATGGGATGTTATAAAACAATCTATATAAAAGTTTTTGTAAATGAGTGAGTTAGTGAGTACCAAATTATGTAACATAAACAGTCGTATCTTTTGACTGATAGAAGCTTAAATTTTGTACACCGCCAACGACCGTAGCCCTTAGTGTTTCTGCTGTTCTTGAAAAAAAAAAAAATGGGTCTCAACAGAAGTCCTATCTTTTGATTGCAGTGACTTAGAAGCTTAAATTTTTTACACCGCCAAGGCTGTAGATCTTAGGATTTGACATAAATTTCAAAGGGCGGACAGATAGGCAGACGGACAACAAATGACAAAAAATATTTTTTTCGTGTGATATCATTACAAATTAACAATTTTCGGCGTTTTCCTTGATGAGTACTGTGAAACTTTGCTTGCTGCCAAATTTCATGATTCTATGTCAACGTGATGTACCCTATAGGTATAGTGAATCTGCGAGTATCAACTGAGTACCGACAGAGATACGGAACCTTGCAAAATTATAACAAAAGCTATATTTCTGTACTAAGACACAAACCACAAGAATGTACTTACAGGAATGATGCGGTCTACCTCAAATTACTATAAACGAAGTAATCTGCAAATACCAGAATTATAAAAGGTGCAGTAGTAGGAGATAAGACGCTGATACACAATGGTAGCAGAGAAAGCTGGGATAGTCTCCTGATAAGTGCAGCCTCCGTATGATACGAGGGAAACAGCCAATTGAAAACAAGATAAGGTACATTTACATCGGTACAAAAGAGGCGAAGCACACCTTGATATGATATGTTTGGAAGAAATTATCCGATGTTTTAAAATCAATTGACAAATACATAAGCTACAACTGATATGAGCTAGTGTATGACCAACAGTTACTTGACACAAATGGGGTAACAGGACATGCAATACCCTGAGAACGTGTTGAACCAAAAGTAAAAACTTTAACTGTATCGGAAAGCAGGTGCGTGTAATAAAGAAACAATAGGTGTCACCAGGAACCGATTCGACATAGCCGGAAACTTCAGTTACCAGACCCCAATTTAGAGCAGATTATTGTAAAATTTATTTTTAACAGGGAGAAAGTCTTTTTGACATGTCACATAAAATCTGTGGTAGAATTATCATGCGAAGATGCAGAGGATAGTGAAAAATGTTGTCATTCTACAAAAGTTAGACTATGTACAGTTTAAAAAACGCAAACACAGGCAAAACCGCATGCAAAAGAAGGCATCTTCAGAGCGGACTTAAAAAAATTCTAGGAGCCACACACCCGTCCAGCATGACTAGATGACTGCGTGACGTATTTGTTGTTAGTCGATAATACGAAATATTTCAGCATACCTAAAAAAAGCGAAATCGATCTCTTTCGTGCCTCAGCGAAGCGTAAATATGAGGGAACATCCACAGCCACAAAAATACTAGACTGACCTCTGGATCTGTATTTATAATCTACAGATCGTTATTAAATGAGTGGCAGAAGGCATTTTTCATTGTTGTTATTTATACCGATTTCTTGTCATTCCATTCGCCGAGAGAGCGTGTGGAGAATAATTACTTATAAACCTCCGTGCGAGCTATTATTAGTCTTATTTGTTATCACGATCTATATGGGAATGTTTTGGTTGTTGGGAGGGAGGGGGAGTGAAGAATGTTCGCGCGCCTTACTCTGAAGCCAGATTACTGAAGTTTTTTTAAGAGGGATTCTGCAAAATACTTGGTTCCATTTTTCTAGTGTCCACTCATTGAGATGTTCCAGCATTTCCCTTACAATTCCCCGCGGTGCTATAAAGCCTATGAACTTCCAGGCCAGGCTTCCTTGTACGTATTCGATGTCCCCTGCTTTGTCACTCTGGATACGGATCACACAATATTCTAATATAAGTGCTATAAATGTTTTATGAGGTGGTGGTGGTGGTTAGTGTTTAATGTCCCATCGACAACGAGGCCATTAGAGACGGAGCGCAAGCTCGGGTTAGGGAAGGATTGGGAAGAAAATCGGCCGTGCCCTTTCAAAGGAACCATCCCGGCATTTGCCTGAAGCGATTTAGGGAAATCACGGAAAACCTAAATCAGGATGGCCGGAGACGGGATTGAACCGTCGTTTTCCCGAATGCGACTCCAATGTGCTAACCACTGCGCCACCTCGCTCGGTAATGTTTTATGAGGGAAATTTTTCTTAGACATATTGTGGATTCCCAGTCTGCTATTAACAAACAGATGTCAGTCATTCATTTTACCTGCAACTGAGAGCCTGTCACACTTCCAGTGCGTACATTCATGTACTGTCACTCCCAGGTATTTGTACAACATATTACACTAGTGAGTCGTTAAATGTGTTGTCAGAAAGTAGTATATTTTTAATTATCGTGAAGTTCAGAACTTTATCTACATTAAGAACAAAGTGAAAGTAACTGGACCTCGCTGGTGTTTGGTCTAGATCTGACAGGTTCTTATCACAAATCTTATCGGATAGTACTTCCTCATAGACAATCCGTGAGAGAAATAAGATCGCAACCAATCAACAAATCATTAACACACAGAGTGATTCATCTGTGTTGTTAATCTCCGATATTTCCGGGACCGTTTTAAGATATCGTAATTCTGTTTTAACCCAGATGAATTATGAGAAGGTTCTCGTCAAACGACCTATATCCTCTTTCCATAGCTGTATCAGTTACAGAGATATGGGAACCAACTTCGCTTTTTCAAATGGAATTAAAGCAATTTATTCCACCAATGTGGTAACTCTAAAAGAGGCCAGTTTAACGGCATTTCACTAATAAAAATCCCTTTAGCAGTTTCGGAGTAATTATGACGTTTAGAAATGGGGTTTTATATGTTTTGGACGTGAAACAGAGCGATGTGTTGTGCGGAAGTCTTGATTTCATGCTCAATAAGGAAATGCGTCACGTCGGATAAGGCGGGGACCAAGGAATAAGGCGGAAGAAGTGTGCTGCACGGCCGCGATACCAAAGGGGCACAGAGGAAATCTAATTTTCATTCTGTCTGTGTCCACCCTGTGGTCGACTGCTTGATAGTTCGAAAAAATAAAACAGATAATCGATGTGTTACTTCTTTACGGAGAATGTAGAAAAGGCAGGAAGAGAAAAAAATGAGTTGTACACACAAAGGTATCCCACTGAAAAAAAGGTATATGGCAGACGCTGTATCAACCTGAGCCACCGAGGACACAGAGGATAGTACGACTGCAGGGACGTATCTCTGGCACGCCTCCAGTGAGACCCACATTCACAGCTTATTGTCCCGCACTATATTCATAGTGCCCTTGTCCATTATACACATTACTCGCGGCTTTTTGCCGATTCCTGTAAGAGTTCGAGCACTGTTTGTGCATCCGCACAGAAGAAGATGGTCAAATGGCCGGTGTACCTTAACTATATATATGTGAAGATGGTATCTGTTCTTTCGGACATGTTCGAATGGGCAGGAGCACTATGAATACAGTGCGGGACAATAAGATCCTGGGTTCGAGTCCCGATCGGGGCACACATTTTCAACTGTCCCGTTGACTTATATCAACGCCTGTATGCAGCTAGGGGTATTCACTTCATTGTAAAAAAAAAAACAATTGTTGGAGCCACACTGGAATATTACGCAGCGAGTAAGGAACAAGACTACAACGAACGGAGCGAACGAAATGCATGTTCTGACAGCTGTTGCTCATAATACACGCTAGGTCCTCAGAGATAGCGAGTGCCTCTGAAATAAGCCAAGCAGCATTGTTCGGAATTCGCGTGCAAACAGTTTCCATTCGTATACTGAGTCATTTCAGCAGCAGATTAAGCAGCGTGACGAAAGCAGTTCTGTCGCTCGGTTCTAACGCTACACCGTGTGATCAAAAGTATCCAGACACCTGGCTGAAAATGACTTACAAGTTCGTGGCGCCCTCCATCGGTAGTGCTGGAATTCAAACATGGCATTGGCCCACCCTTAGCCTTGACGACAGCTTCCACTTTCGCAGGCATACGTTCAATCAGGTACTGGAAGGTGCTGCACTGAGCAGAGGTATCGACGTCGGTCGATGAGGCCTGGCACGAAGTCGGCGTTCCAAAACATCCCAAAGGTGTTCTATATGGTTCAGGTCAGGTCTCTGTGCACGCCAGTCCATTACAGGGATGTTATTGTCGTGTAACCACGCCGCCACAGGCTGTGCATTGTGAACAGGTGCTCGATCGTGTTGAAAGATACAATCGCCATCCCCTAATTGCTCTTCACCAGTGGGAAGCGAGAAGGTGCTTAAAACATCAATGTAGGCCTGTGCTGTGACAGTGCTACGCAAAACAATAAGGGGTGCAAGCCCCCTCCATGAAAAACACGACCACACCATAACACCACCGCCTCCGAATTTTACTGTTGGCATTACACACGCTGGCAGACGACGTTCAACGGGCATTCGCCATACCCACACCCTGCCATCGGATCACCACATTGTGTACCGTGATTTGTCACTACACGCAACGTTTTTCCACTGTTCTATCGTCCAATGTTTACACCAAGCGAGGCGTCGTTTGGAATTTACCGGCGTGATGTATGGCTTATGAGCAGCCGCTCGACCCTGAAATCCAAGTTTTCTCACCTCCCGCCCAAATGTCATAGTACTTGCAGTGGATGGCGATGCAGTTTCGAATTCCTGTGTGATGGCCTGGATAGATGTCTGCCTATTACACATTACGACCCTCTTCAACTGTGAGCAGTCTCTGTCAGTCAACAGACGAGCTCCGCCTGTACACTTTTGTACTGTGCGTGTCCCTCCACGTTTCCACTTCACTATCACATCGGAAACAGTGAACCTAGGGGTGTTTAGGAGGGAAAGCTCGCGTACAAACGTATGACACAAGCGACACACAACCACCTGACCACGTCCGAAGTCCATGAGTTCCGTGGAGTGCCCCATTCTGCTCTCTCGAGATGTCTAACGACTACTGAGGTTGCTGATATGGAGTACCTGGCAGTAGGTGGGAGTACAATGCACCTAACATGAAAAACGTATGTTTTTTGGGGTGTCTGGATACTTTTGATCACGTAGTGTATATGAGGAAAATAGGTTCTTTCCTCAAAGAGTTCTCTTTACCGATGAAGCTACCTGTACAAACCGTGTAAATATGAATGCAAGAAATATGCATTATTGGTTCGCTGTGAATCCGCACTTGCCGAACCAGCTTGAACATCAGAGGCAATGGAGTGAGAATGTTTGCTGCTGTACTACTAGAAACTTCATAACTGGTCCTCACTTCCTTGATAGAAACCTTAATGAGCAAAAGATATGCACAGTTATGGAAATGCTCCCCAATCACGTAGACGAAGTACCACTTGAAATATACATCTACATCTACATCCATACTCCGCAAGCCACCTGACGGTGTGTGGCGGAGGGTACCCTGAGTACCTCTATCGGTTCTCCCTTCTATTCCAGTCTCGTATTGTACGTGGAAAGAAGGATTATCGGTATGCTTCTGTGTGGGCTCTAATCTCTCTGATTTTATCCTCATGGTCTCTTCGCGAGACATACGTAGGAGGGAGCAATATACTGCTTGACTCTTCGGTGAAGGTATGTTCTCGAAACTTTAACAAAAGCCCGTACCGAGCTACTGAGCGTCTCTCCTGCAGAGTCTTCCACTGGAGTTTATCTATCATCTCCGTAACGCTTTCGCGATTACTAAATGATCCTGCAACGAAGCGCGCTGCTCTCCGTTGGATCTTCTCTATCTCTTCTATCAACCCTATCTGGTGCGGATCCCACACTGCTGAGCAGTATTCAAGCAGTTGGCGAACAAGCGTACTGTAACCTACTTCCTTTGTTGTCGGATTGCATTTCCTTAGGATTCTTCCAATGAATCTCAGTCTGGCATCTGCTTTACCGACGATCAACTTTATATGATCATTCCATTTTAAATCACTCCTAATGCGTACTCCCAGATAATTTATGGAATTAACTGCTTCCAGTTGCTGACCTGCTATTTTGTAGCTAAATGATAAGGGACTTATCTTTCTATGTATTCGCATCACATTACACTTGTCTACATTGAGATTCAATTGCCATTCCATGCACCATGCGTCAATTCGCTGCAGATCCTCCTGCATTTCAGTACAATTTTCCATTGTTGCAACCTCTCGATACACCACAGCATCATCTGCAAAAAGCCTCAGTGAACTTCCGATGTCATCCACCAGGTCACTTATGTATATTGTGAATAGCAACGGTCCTATGACACTCCCCTGCGGCACACCTGAAATCACTCTTACTTCGGAACACTTCTCTCCATTGAGAATGACATGCTGCGTTCTGTTATCTACGAACTCCTCAATCCAATCACACAATTGATCTGATAGTCCGTATGCTCTTACTTTGTTCATTAAACGACTGTGGGGAACTGTGTCAAACGCCTTGCGGAAGTCAAGAAACACGGCATCTACCTGTGAACCCGTGTCTAAGGCTCTCTGAGTCTCGTGGACGAATAGCGCAAGCTGGGTTTAACACGACCGTCTGTTTCGAAACCCATGCTGATTCCTACAGAGTAGATTTCTAGTCTCCAGAAAAGACATTATACTCGAACATAATACGTGTTCCAAAATTCTACAACTGATCGACGTTAGAGATATAGGTCTAAAGTTCTGCACATCTGTTCGACGTCCCTTCTTGAAAACGGGGATGACCTGTGCCCTTTTCCAATCCTTTGGAACGCTTTGCTCTTCTAGAGACCTACGGTACACCGCTGCAAGAAGGGGGGCAAGTTCCTTCGCGTACTCTGTGTAAAGTCGAACTGGTATCCCATCAGGACCAGCGGCCTTTCCTCTTTTGAGCGATTTTAATTGTTTCTCTATCCCTCTGTCGTCTAGTTCGGTATCTACCATTTTGTCATCTGTGCGACAATCTAGAGAAGGAACTACAGTGCAGTCTTCCTCTGTGAAACAGCTTTGGAAGAAGACATTTAGTATTTCGGCCTTTAGTCTGTCATCCTCTGTTTCAGTACCATTTTGGTCACAGAGTGTCTGGACATTTTGTTTTGATCCACCTACCGCTTTGACATAGGACCAAAATTTCTTAGGATTTTCTGCCAAGTCAGTACATAGAACTTTACTTTCGAATTCATTGAAAGCTTCTCGCATAGCCCTCCTCACACTACATTTCGCTTCGCGTAATTTTTGTTTGTCTGCAAGGCTTTGGCTATGTTTATGTTTGCTGTGAAGTTCCCTTTGCTTCCGCAGCAGTTTTCTAACTCGGTTGTTGTACCACGGTGGCTCTTTCCCATCTCTTACGATCTTGCTTGGCACATACTCATCTAACGCATATTGTACGATGGTTTTGAACTTTGTCCACTGATCCTCAACACTATCTGTACTTGAGACAAAAGTTTTGTGTTGAGCCGTCAGGTACTCTGTAATCTGCTTTTTGTCACTTTTGCTAAACAGAAGAATCTTCCTATCTTTTTTAATATTTCTATTTACGGCTGAACTCATCGATGCAGTAACCGCTTTATGATTGCTGATTCCCTGTTCTGCATTAACTGATGCATACTTTGATGCATAAGGTATCAGCACGATGGCTATCCAGCTCACTACTAGCACCTGGCTAGGAAAGCCCTCACTCAGATCTTTCCTTGAAGGAGTTATGAGCTGACCTGTACATTCGCCTGATTTAACGCCATTGGACATTTCTTCGGGGGAAACTCAAAAGTGGAAGTCTATCCACAAGTTCTGATGATGCAAGAGACTCTAAAACTTCGCATTGTTGCAGCATGTGCAATGATATCGAAGCAGTCTCTTCAGTTTGTTCAAGAGTCCTTGCACCAGCGATTGCAAATATGTATTGCAATAGATGGTCGGCATTTCGAACACTTTTTGAAAAAAAAAAAAAGGAATTTTAAGGCAGTATTTATGAATATATTCTTTTGTTCAAATGGGTCAAATGGCTCTGAGCACTATGGGACTTAACATCTGAGGTCATCAGTCTCCTAGAACTTAGAACTACTTAAACCTAACTAACCTAAGGACATCACATACATCCATGCCCGAGGCAGGATTCGAACCTGAGACCGTAGCAGCTGCGCGGTTCCGGACTGAAACGCCTAGAACCACTTGGCCACTGCAGCCGGCTATTCTTTTGTAACTTCCTTTCTGTTTGCTGACGTAATTTTGCAGTGTAAGAGTGTATCTAGACATCAAACACATTACACAAAGATATTTTTTAACATTGAGCGCATCCTCTATATTTGCCAATCCTCCTGTGACTCATGACAAGGTCAGTTGGGTTGGCTTAAAAATGGTGGGAAAAACAAAACAGGCAGGTAGAGCGTTGTCGTCTTGGTTGGGTAGGAGGGGGGGGGGATGAAGGTGAGGACATGCAGATTTGTCCTTCCCCATGTCCCTAGACAGATTGCGTGGCTTAGGAAATTGCTTCAAAAACAGAACAGGTGGGTGAGCATTGTTCTATTTTAGGTCAGGCTGAAATATCTTAACATAATTTATAACGTAAAAATAAGGTCAGACACTTTACAATATATTTTTCTGATGAGCAGGCACATAGACAACTCTAATGAACTTCTGCCTCTCAATATTTCAAAGACACAAAACCACTATTTCAGTGTCACTATTGTCAAAATTATACACACTGGATTTTAACCTGAATGACCATAGAATGTGGCCCTGTGATGCAAAACTGAAGACGACACATTGCTTTTTTTTACTCCAAGACAAGTCCTCATATTATTTCTGACACAAATAAGTGAAATTATTAAAGGTCAAATGATGGTTCAAATGGTTCTGAGCACTATGGGACTTAACATCTGAGGTCATCAGTCCCCTAGAAGTTAGAACTACTTAAACCTAACTAACCTAAGGACATCACACACATCCATGCCCGAAGCAGGATTCGAAGCTGCGACCGTAGCGGTCGCGCGGTTCCAAACTGTAGCGCCTAGAACCGCTCAGCCATCCCGGCCAGCATTAAAGGTCATCAAGGGATCTTGTCTACTTGAGTCGTGGAAAAAATTCAACATTGTGGCAGATTTATTCACAGAAATATGAGTTAAATGGAACATAGGTCAACATAGCACAATGATTATATTCTACCTCATGTTTGTAAAGTAAAGTGCTCTGATAGACAATTGACGAATTGAATTATGGATAGTGAATTGACTTTAATTGTGACTTTAAAAATGGATAATGCAATCTGTCATTAATATCAATGAGAGTGATTGTAGACTGAAGCCTAAAACAAGCTACCGAAATGCACTTAAATCTGACAACTGCTGCTGTCGTGTGCACACACTAAAGTGAGAGAAATTCACTCTAAAAATTCCTAGTGCTGATGTTGCGAAGTGCTCACCATACGCATACAGAAAACTCGAGATGTAAAACTCAGTAGGCCTTCGTGTCGAGTCAGATGGCAGACCTCCGTCTACTTCTCTCATTCAGATCCACCTTCGCACTCAGACTCCAAGTGCAAAACCAAATCTCCTCCACACTCTTCTGCGGCTTGTGATTAAATCCCTACTCCTCACACTACATGCACTCCCATGGAAAGCTCCAAGTGGAGTGCACCAAAAAGCTAAAACCAATAACTGAGCACTCGGAAAGCACTCCCGTGCCAATTGCGCATCACTTGACATGCTGTCCAGACCCCACCCATAAGACAGGAAAGAACTGTTCCTTCAGTCCCACCACATCTCGAGGCATCAGACAGGTGTCCACTATGACGATTTCTGAGATCATGATCTGCGTTCCAGTTAACAAACTGTTATTTTGTGTGTGTGGGAAACCCCATGGTCCTGTGCATCTACGCGAGTCAATAAAAACGCCACAACATTCTCGGCCATCCATCGTCTCGCCTCCAGCTGTGTTCTCACGAAATGTTTTCGCCAGACTAGCTGATACCAATCCTACAGGAAGCATCTCAAAAAACGATATGAGGAGCCCCGCCAAAACGGCGGAATGTGATTTGCCTTGACCGGTAACAATTGTTGCTACCTCCTTACAATGCAACTTGGTGAAAGAAGTTGTAAACTGGCTTCAGAGACAATATCCCAAGGCCCTACGTTGGGTTCTCCAGTTCTTGTGGCCAGGGACCATCTGGGGCTCAGGCTGATTCCTCTGTGGTGGCACTGACCTGGGATCACTTCACTTTCTCTATACCAGTAGCCTGTCGTACGCTCCGACATGTTACCATTAAGCCTCACTGGCTACAGCCGTGGCTGTTCAACCAAAAGAAGCCCTTGTTTCCTCCACCTCGAATAACTTCATGAATCTAGCTACTACTGGATTCAGCATTACAACCACTGTCTCTCTAGAAGTCTCATTGATCATAGAGCATGTAACTATAAGTCCAGTTGAGTAAATGAAGAAGAAGAAAATGGATCAAAAGGATTTACCGTCTTTCACACTGATTCACTCGCAATAAATTTTTGTGCATAACTTGTTCCACATAAATCAGGATAGTGGTGGACACACAAGCAAAAATTTGAACTATAAACGACTGATAGCACGCTAATCCCTCTGAACCAAATAACAAGAGCAGGAGACAACTTTTTCAACCAAAAACATGAAACAAAATGAACAAATAATCAGACACAAACATTCTCACGGATCCCAAGAGCTATCAATGTATGTATCTTACTGCTTAATATGGGGATAAAGGCTATGTTCGATGTTGCTGACATTTGATAGGATCATACTGTCTCTGCAACCATCACTGTTACACAGTAACACAATTACAATAAATAAAACTCCAATGAAACATATTCAGCTGACCAAAAACAAACCTAACTCATGTACCAAGGCCATAGAACAAATGCCCAAAACAGTTTTAAAAATATTAAAGAATTTCTATATTTCTACAAAAACCTGCTTACCATTCCAAGAAACATATCTTTTAATTGACGTTTTCATCTGGCATTCATTAATCTCCCCTTGTCAACACTAATTCATTCATGACAAATGCAATAACTTGTGAGACAGGTGATCTGTGACATGTGTACATAATACCAACATCTACAAAGATGTAAGTGCCTTTGGTAAATCATGATGTACCTGCACAAAGACTTATATTACTAAATATGAATGCAGCTGGAGATGTGACATATTTCAAATGCAACATGACAATAACATTTTCAAGTGCATAACTGAGTAAGTATCTACCGTGAATTACAGAATCTAAGCAGAAAGCACCAGTTTGTTTTTGTTCTACAATATTACTTTTATTCTGCTAACCGGCTTACAAGGCCAACTTCAGAGATTTTCATTTATTATAATGTTGTTCTACCAAGAACCGACAGAAGATTTTGTTAACATAAATATGGAAGTTGCAAATACATATAAACGAAATATTTGTTAGATATGTGCACTGCACATGCTATCAAAATTATGAAAAAAATGTTAACTTCATAGTGATAAACTGAATAAATGGCTTGTAGGACAAAGGCACATATTAAATACACATGAAAACAACAACAACAAATGCATGACGTCACTGGAGACATGGTCAAAAAAATGAGTACACAGATAAATATGTGTCAGTGTAGCCATCAAGTGCCATGCTAAGAACTGTGTAGAGTTTCACAACATATAAATAAGAATATTACAGAAAATATACACACTTTTACATGTGAACTTTTGTAAATTTGACAGAAAATTTTAAGATAGCGTTTGAGCAAGGTGAGAAATGGCAACCTCACAGACTTGTAATCATAGACTGAAAGTGTCATACAACTTCATAATGACCCTTTACTGCCCTGTGCATGACACTATGACTTTGCGTTGGATGCTGAATCGTGACTGGAGTTGCCGGATAGGCACACTGTTCAAGACACAGTGGGTGGTGGCAAGGACTTCTGTGCAGCTTTGTCTCTGTGTGTGGGACGACTGTATCCAGATTGCATATTCTTCCCTCCTGTCAAAGGCAGTGTGGGATGAAATGGCAGGCTCTTGTGGACTTGTTGGCAGCACTGGGTAATGACTTGGTAGCCATAACATGTAGCGCAGACAGACATATATGTACCTTCTGCAGTTGGTCTTGTTTGCGAGTAACTCAGAAACAGTGAATTAGACATGGCTCTATGGTAAGAAAGGTACATACAGAAAAAATGCTAGTTGATGTAAGTTGGTCCTGGTCGGTTCCATTTTCGTGGCTGATAGGAGCAGGAGCTCAGCTAAGCTCAGCAAGAGAAAAAGATATGTGTAAGCTTGTTGCAGGTAATCTCATGGCACAAAGCTGCGTTTCGTTACAGCCTGGCGAAAGGCAGTGAGTCACAAGAACTCAGTCATCAAGAAGGGACTGGTGTGGGTTGTTGAATCGGATTACAGAGTGATATTGCTGGAGATGGTTATGACAGACGGCCTGCCAAGAAGGTGTTAAGCTTTCTGGGAATCCTCCAGGCTCGGGAGCGACTAGGGAAGCGCTTTGTGGTTGTACCTCCCCCTAACGCCATGCTGTCTGCTGTCTCTTGAGTTTGTCAACACTCTGCCCGTTCTCCTGTGATGCCTATTGTCACTCTTGCTTGCCCTCGCTGTGTCCGCCCAGGTAGGAGAAGCCATGTGCCTCAGTAGCCCCACTGCATCAAGTACTGCTGGCATGCACCCAGGATGCCAGTCAGCTGCCCACACCAGTTGTGTTTTGACTAGCCCTGCCGCCTGGTCACCGAGACACTTCCACAGCTGCACTGTGCTGACCCTGTGCATTGCACGTATGCGCTGTCACATGCCAGGACCAACTCCGCACACACAGCATACATGCCATAAATCGACTAGTCGCAACCTATTTACAAACACAAGAAAGACACTGATAATGCTAATACAAAAATTGGCTTTCATGTTATAAAATTATAAAATGAATCTTACACTAGCTTATCTACTGCTTACAATATAAACATGATGGGTCACATATGTGAAATGAAGGTATGGTGTGTAGTGTGTGTGTTGCTGTCCATGGTGCACCCCAGTATCGAAAATCCGCTTCATGGGACATGACTAAGGGCACAGCTGCAGCAGTCGCTACGTTAATGTTACCTCTGTAATTGTACTAGCGCTGCTCCGACGGCAGCAAGAGTCACTGTACAAGCAGAAGATCGATGCCTTACCAAGATACACTGAAGCACAACTGTACTAAAATTTATTCGTGGTAACAAACTCACTTACATTCAAGCGAGCAAACACTCGTAACACTAGTTCTGAGATCCACCGCCAAAACAAAGGATTGTCTGAGTCAGCAGGTATCTTCCTGGCGCAATAAGGGTGGTAGGTCACTTCCTGTGCCAGCCAGGGGCGGAAGCGCACCGCGTAGCCTTCAAAGTACTGCTGCTATGCAGTGAGTGTCCAGCACTGTGGTTCAGTCATGCCAATAACTATTCCGCCGTCCCTAGTGTACTGAGGTAACAAAATTCACGCGATAGTGAGATGAACATATGCAGTGCATTAGCGGAGCTGTCATTTGTATTCAGATGATTCATGTGAAAAGGTGTCCGACCTGATTATGGCCCGCACGACGGGAATTAACAGACTTTGAGTGCGGAATAGTATGTGTTGCTAAACACTTGGGACATTCCATTTCGGAAATCGTTAAGGAATTCAGTATTCTGGGGTCCACAGTGCCAAGAGTGTGCCGAGAACACCATATTTCAGGTATTACCTGTCACCTCAGACTACACAGTGGCTGACGGCCTTTACGTAACGCCCGAGAGCAGCAGCGTTTGTGTCAAGTTGTCACTGCTAACAGACGAGCAACACTGTTTGAAATAACCTCAGAAATCAACGTGGGACATACAATAAACATGTCCATAAAGACAGTGCGACGCAATCTAGCGTTAATGGGCTATGGCAGCAGATGACCAATGCAAGTGCCTTTACTAACAGCATGACATCGCCTACAGCACCTCTCCTGGGAGCCTGACTATATAGATTGGACCCTAGACGGCTAGAAACCCATGGCATGGTCAGATGAGTACCGATTTCAGTTGGTAAGAGCTGATGGCTGGGTTTGAGTGTGACGCGGACCCACGAAGCTATGGACCCAAGTTATCAACAACGCACAGTGCAAGCTGGTGGTGGCTCCATAATCGTGCGGGCTATGTTTACATGGAATGCACTAGTCCTCTGGTCCAATTGAACCTATTATTGTCTGGAAATGGTTGTGTTTGCCTACTTTGAGACCATCTGCAATCGTTCGTGGACTTAACGTTCCCCAACAACAATGTCATGTCTCAGGGCCACAACTGTTTGCAATTAGTTTGAAAAACACTTTGGACTGTCTGAGCGAATGATTTGGCCACCACGATCGCCCAACATGAGTCCCAATAAACATTTGTGGGACGTAATCGAGAGATCAATTCGTGCACGAAATCCTGCACCAGCACCACTTTCGCAATTATGGGCCGCTCAATATTTCCGCAGAGGACTTCCAACAACTTATTGAGTTCATGCCACGTGGAGGTGCTGCACTACGCTGGGCGAATGGAATGGCTCTGAGCACTATGCGACTCAACTTCTGAGGTCATCAGTCTCCTAGAACTTAGAACTAATTAAACCTAACTAACCTAAGGACACCACACACACCGATGCCCGAGGCAGGACTCGAACCGGCGACCGTAGCGGTCGCTCGGTTCCAGACTGCAGCGCCCAGAACCGCAGGGCCACTCCGGCCGGCTGGGCGAATGGAGGTCCGACATTATACTAGGAGATATCCCATAAATTTTGTTACCTTCGTGTATAATGCTGAATTCAACGAAATATAGTCATAATGTGGCAGTTTTAGACCATCTCACTGCTTTAGAAGTGACCAAAATGGTCATGTATTCCCCAGTGACATGCTGATACGAAAGGCTGAAAGAAAAGATGATTCATTGGCTGTTGTCCTCTTTCGCGTAACGACTATAGTACCAGTTTTGCAAGGGAGAGCTGGAAGTAGGAAACCATTGCAGTTCCTGTGCAATCTCCGCCTACTCGCAATTTCATATATACGTAGCGGATTTTTGCACTTCATATGAATGCTGCACTTGCCAGATATGCATCTACCTTAGCATCAGTGACCCACAAACTAGGTTTGAACAAACTTGCACAAAATGGTGCACATAGGTTAAAGCTATGCAGTTGTTCAGCTTACCACTTCACATTTGGCTACTAAAGGTGACTTGGCGTTGCAGATCGAGAACCTCACGCGCTAGATCGCTGCTCTTTGCATGTATAATGGATATAGAAGTTCATCTACAGCCCACATGGAAAAGGGACGCACTGCCTCACGTGGTACTAGTTGTGCACAATCCTCGCCCTTTCTAGAGGGTTCTACCAAGAACGCTCTGAGACACACTCTTTTGATGTAGATAGCAGTCCTCCTCTCTAGGAAACTCTATTGGTAGCCTCTCGTGAACTAGGGGCGAGTCTGCCAGCAACAACTTGGTCAGGAACTGCGACGTCTAGCTGTAACAGATAAAGCTATTAAGCTGCGTTCCTAGTGCACACCAGTCCCAGCTATATTTTTTTTTACATGGGCATGCTCCTGGCAGCGGAGGTCATGCAAAAACTTCTCTCTCGCGGCAGCGAACGGCTTCTGCGTAGTAATCTTTGCAGCTACGCTTTCTGGCACCTTTCGAGTAACGCTTTATCGTAGCTAATGGTCATGAGATACCTCCTAACATCGTGTTGGACCTCCTTTTGTCTAGTATTGTGCATCAGCTCCACGTGGCATGGACTCAATAAGTCGTTGAAAGTTCCCTGTAGAAATACTGAGCCATGCTGCCTCTGCAGCCATTCATAATTGCGAAACTGTTACTAGTGCAGGAAGTTGAGCATGAACTGACCTCTCGATTATATCCCATAAATGTTCGATAGGATTCATGTTGGGCGATCTGGGTGGCCAAATAATTTGCTCGACTTGTCCGCAATCTTGCGAGCAATTGTGACCCAGTAACATAACATCATTTTTTGGGAAAATGAAGTCCATGAACCGTTGCAAATGGCCTCCAAGTAGCCGAAAACAACCATTTCTTGTCAATGGTCGGTTCAGTTCCATGTAAATACAGCCCACACTATTAAGGTGCCACCACCAGCTTCCACAGTGCCTTCTTGAAAACTTTGGTCCATAGCTTCGTGGGGTCTGCGCCACACTCGAAACCTACCATCAGCTCTTACCAACTGAAACAGGAACTCATCTGACTAGTCCACGGGTTTCCGGTCGTCTAGGGTCCAATCTATATAGTCAGGCTCCCAGGAGAGGTGCTGCAGGCGATGTCCTGCTGTTAGCAAAGCCACCTGCGTTGGTCGTCTGTTGCCATAGCCCATTAGCGCCAGATTCCGTCGCACTGTCCTCATGGATATGTTTATCGTACGTCCCACATTAATTTATGCGGTTATTTCAAGCACTGTTGCTCATCTGTTATCACTGTCAACTTTACGCAGACGCTGCTGCTCTCGGTCGTTAAGTGAAGGCCGTCAGTCACTGTGTTGCCTGAGGTGAGACGTAATGCCTGAACTCTGGTATTCGCAGCACACTCTTCGCACTGTGAGTCTCGGAATACTGAATTCTCTAACGATTACCGAAATGGATTGTCCCATGCGTCCAACTCCGACTACAATTCTTTGTTCAAAGTCTGTTAATTCCCGTCGTGAGGCCATAATCACATCGGGAACCTTTTCAAATGGATCACCTGAGTACAAATAATAACTTCCTCAATGTACTGCTCTTTTATACCTTGCGTACACGACACTACCGCCAATTGTGCGTGTGCATATCGCTCTCGAATAACTTTTGACACCGCAGTATATAGATCCATACATTTTCACGTTCTATGCCTCAACACTTGATGTACAAAGTAGTTTTATTCTGAACCAAACAGCTTCAATAAGAATAAGCAGCCGGCTGATTCAATGCAGTGAACCAACAATTCATTTCCTCACAGGATCGCTATATTCAAGGACCTGTTAACGGTATTCCATTTGATTATTTGATTGCACATCTACACACAACAGCTCCCCCCCCCCCTCCCCCACTCGCACCATACAACAGTGCAACATATACGGACTGCAGAGGTCCTCCAAATTTCACTCGACAGCAGGCAGCATCTTGCCCTCGGCAGACTTCGAACAGCCACATTAGAATTCGACACAATGGATCAAACAGACCTGAAGCAATTACGGGATAGCATAGGAACAGTGCCGTTGTAGCTCGTGATAAGGAAGTCAGATGGTTGAAGGCCTTAAGACGATTATTGACCATCGGACACTCAGAAAATTCTGGCCATCCAGTAAAACACCTCTACATCAACATACAAATCCCGAAAGCCACCATATGGTGCATGGCGGATGGTACCTCGTTCTCCTACTAGCCGTTTACTTTCCTGTTCCACTCAGAGCGAGGGAAAAACGACTGCCTGTATGCCTCCATATGAGCTCCAATTTCTCTTGCCTTTTCTTCGTGATCCTTAAGCGGAATGTACTTGACGGCAGTAGGATTGTTTTGCAATAAGTGGCAAATGCGAGTCCTCTAAAATTTTCTCAGCACTTTTTCGTGAAAAGAACGTCATCTTCCCACCAGGGATTCTTATTTGCGTTCATGAAGCATCTCCATAATACGTATTGATCGAACCTACTAGTAACAAATCTAGTTGCAAGCCTCCAAATTGCTTCAGTATCTTGCCTTAACAGACACTCGAGCAGTACTCAAGTATGGGTCGCACTAGTGTTCTATATGCAGTCTCCTTTATAGATGTGATACACTACTTAAAATTCTTCCAATGAATCAAAATCGACTATTCGCCTTCCTGATTTCCGTCCTTACGTACCTGGTCCATTTCATATCCCTTTCCAATGTTACACCCAGATATTTAATCGATGTGACTGTGTCAAGCAGGAAACCACTTATACTGTATTAGAATATTACAGGATTGTTTTTCCTAATCGTCTGCATTAACTTACTTTTTACTACTTTTAGAGCAAGCTGCCATTCATCACACCAAACAGAAATCTGTCTAAGCATCCTTATAAACTCACTTGACAACAATACTATCCCGCATGCAGGTTGCTGATCATCCAGTCTGTCAGATAATTTATGTGTATTGAGAACAAGAGCGGTCCTATCACACTTCCCTGGGACAGTCCTGAGATACCTTTGTCTCTGATGTACACTCGCCAACCAGGACAACATACTGTGTTTTATTAGTTAAGAACTTTTCGAGGAACTTATATATCTGGGAACCTATTACGTATGCTCGGACCGTCGTTAACAATCTGCAGTTGGGCATTGTGCCAAACACTTTCCGGAAGTCTAGGAATACGGAATCTGCTTGTTGGCCATCGTCCACTTCGCATGAGCGATGCTTTATACATCATTGCTGATTTGTGGACAAAATCTTTTCTGTCTCAGGGAAATTTATTATATTCGGACTTAAAACATGTTCAAGAAATTTGAAACAAATCGACATTAAGTGTATTGGTCTGTAATTTAACGAGTCCATTCTTTTACCCTTCTTATGTGAGTCGAGGGTAATGAAAGGGAAGCAGCGGTTGGGAAGGGAGTGAGACAGGGTTGTAGCCTCTCCTCGATGTTATTCAATCTGTATATTTAGCAAGCAGTAAAGGAAACAAAAGAAAAATTCGGAGTAGGTATTAAAATCCATGGAGAAGAAATAAAAACTTTGAGGTTCGCCGACGAGATTGTAATTCTGTCAGAGACAGCAAAGGACTTGGAAGAGCCGTTGAATGGAATTTACAGTGTCTTGAAAGGAGGATATAAGATGAACATCAACAAAAGAAAAACGATGATAATGGAATGTAGTCGAATTAAGTCGGGTGATGTCGAGGGAATTAGATTAGGAAATGAAACACTTAAAGAAGTAAATGAGTTTTGCTATTTGGGGAGCAAAATAACTGATGATGGTCGAAGTAGAGAGGATATAAAATGTAGACTGGCAATGGCAAGAAAAGCGTTTCTGAAGAAGAGAAATTTGTTAACATCGAGTATAGATTTAAGTGTCAGGAAGTCGTTTCTGAAAGTATCTGTATGGAGTGTAGCCATGTATGGAAGTGAAACATGGACGATAAATAGTTTGCACAAGAAGAGAATAGAAGCTTTCGAAATGTGGTGCAACAGAAGAATGCTGAAGATTAGATGGGTAGCTCACGTAACTAATGTGGAGGTATTGAATAGAACTGGGGAGAAGAGGAGTTTGTGGCACAACTTGACAAGAAGAAGGTACCGGTTGGTAGGACATGTTCTGAGGCATCAAGGGATCACAAATTTGGCATTGGAGGGCAGTGTGGAGGGTAAAAATCATAAAGAGAGACCAAGAGATGAATAAACTAAGCAGATTCAGAAGGACGTAGGTTGCAGTAAGTACTGGGAGATGAAGAAGCTTGCGCAGGATAGAGTAGCATGGAGAGCTGCATCAAACCAGTCTCAGGACAGAAGACCACAACAACAACATGTACAGGAGCCACTTAAGGTTTTTCCAAGTCATTTGGGACTTTGTCCTGGGCGATTCGCAGCAAATGCGAGCTAAGTAAGGGGCCAGTGGCAGAACTGGGATCCCTTCAGGACATGGTAACTTATTTGTTTTCAACTCTTTCAGTTGCTTCTCTACACAAGGGATGCCTATCACTATGTCCCCCATACAGGAGTCTGTGAGACGGTATGTCTATACGATCCTCCTGCGTGAATGATTTCTGAAACGCGAAATTTAAAACTTCAGCTTTAAAGTCATCTACTGCCATACCAGACAGGTCGACGAGTGACAGGATAGGAGCCTTCGATCCACTTAATGATTTTATGCAGGAAAAGAATTTTCTCGGTTTTGTCAGCATGATCTTGTGCCGTGGTGTGGCGGTGGAAGTTGTAAGTTTCGCGCATCGATCTTTTTATAAATGCTCGATTTTTTCGTAACTTTTGCATGTCGACATTTCCGTGATTTTTTACGTGAGAATGCAACAGTGACTGCTTCCTTAGCATTTTCTGAATTTCTTTATTAAACCACAGTGAGTCTTTTTCGTCCTTAAGTCACTTACTGGGCACATACTTCTCCAGAGCGAGAGATACAGTCGGTTCATTCTTTGCGCTTAATTCCTCCACTTCCATCATATTGAAACCGTGATGTCCATGCATTGTCCGAGTAGGATGCTAACAACTGCTTATCTGCTCTTTCCAGCATAAACATTCTCCTACACTTCTCGAGGAGTTTATTAACTTCAGTAACCATCGACGGTATAATGACATCGCGACCAGTAATTCCTTCTCTATTTTGATACTGTCACTAAGGTCATACATGTTTGTAGCTACAAGAGATACATGGAAGATTTCACATCTCATCTTGCCGGTTGTACAGTTTTTCTACTGTGGTCTCAATCAAGGTTTACAGTCAGATTCCAGTGGTCCCTGAGGATATACATAAACAGCAATTACAGCACCGTTTGGACTCTTTGAATTCCTTGTAAGTCATATGGGCCGGAAAACCTGTACTGGCAAACGCCTGAAGAGGGCCACCATATATCCTCAAAAGCCGACATACGAAGTTTCAAGAACCGATATTAAGTGAGGAATCTACTATTATACTACGGCTCCTTACATATAGCTCCCGTTAAGGGGGGAGGGGGGGGGGGGGATGGACAGCGCGCTTAGAGGCATTTAAGAAGTCATTCCTTGCGTTCTCTATGAGCGAATGGGATTGGAAGTGGCACATTTGGATTTATCCTCTGCCATGCACTTCACTGTGGTTTGCAGTATGTGGATATAGATGTAGAAACCTGAGCGTCTTCATCACTGTATCACATAGATTGATGTTAAAGGTAGAATAAATTATCTCGAGAGCATGTTTTATGTTCACTATTCAGAGAAGAACATAACATTACTGCCGGTACTCCAGAGCAGTATGGAGTATTCTGAATGCTGTTCCACTGTCACAATTTTTTTCTGTTAACTGCACATGAATAGACTGCTATACATCGGACAACTACTATAACTCCAATTTCAAAATCTTCAGAAGACAGGTATTGCTAGTTGTAAACAAGGGCGCCCATGCGACAGTTTTACGGCGGGGGGGGGGGGGTGGGGGGGGTGGGGGGGTGCGGGGCTGGCTAGACCTGGGGGGGTATGGAGTATTTTTAATATTTGGACGAAGAATGGCGGCTTGTAAGTAGCCATAAAAAGTTCCAGTCACAACCCAGTTAAAAATCTACGTAATACCGACTTTTAAATCATTTCTTAAAAGAAAAAAAAAAAACACGTGGCTACACTATATTTGTTCCTTCGCGTATGAGCTGGGAACGGGGCCGAGGCGCCCTCGGTTGTGAACATAAATGGAATCATATTACATACCTATAATATTACTTTGGAAATTAATTACTGAGTTCGTTTGATAGTTGTGAAAACTGACCTTATCAATACATTTATCTCCGCTCTAGAATACATGAAAATTTTCGCTAGAAACCAGGCAATACGTTCTGAAATGAAAGTAATATGATAATTGGGATGCTGTAGTCGTGATACCTTCGCCGCGCTGATGTATATACTTTGCTTTCTTAGCTATGGCAATAAAAACATCTCTGGTGAGCTTGGGCGTGTGTTCAGTTGACAGTATGAGGGTAATGTTTTGGTTGTTGTGAAAGTGAGGGGGGCGTGTTTATTTATCATAATGGTGTTGAGGAACGTTTGAAATCAAAGTAAACACGTAACACAAATAAACAAGAAGATGGCGAGGCCACCTGTCCCTAGTCAGCAAAAATTAGCTGAAAAATTGACAATATTATTGGATAGAGGAGTTGGTATGCTGACAAGGATTTACAACATAAAAAAGGTGAAAATATAATTTTAATAAGTGTCTTTAACTCAAGTGGGTAATACGAATCTGTTGTTGCTAATAGTTCTCTACTTCATGGTGTGCAAATCTTTTGACTGTGAAATTTTGTGCGTAGACAGTATGGATTTATTTGTTTGTTTACACGCCTTAGCGGTTGAACACCGTCAATAGTTTTTCAGTAGTAGCAACTGTACATTTTGGAATTATTAGATTTCCATGGACATGTTCATCAAGGATAAGAATGTGGAATGACTCATTGTCATGTCATAGATAGGCCTCGTGGAAATGGCGAAGAATGCTAAAGTAAACTAAAGCGAAATACTACCGCGAACGGCCAAAGTGAAAGTCCCTTCTTTCGGAACTTATACACAACTATTCACAAATTTCCATGTATGTCAGTGCTCCCAAGGTCTGTGCAATACGAACATTTCCATGCAGGACTTGGTATTTCGTTTACATGAAGTTCACAGTCGTGCTGTATTTATATGTGAAAAATTTTACGATTCTTTTCGATATATAACGAAACGTTAATGGTGAAAAAAAAAAGTATTTTTGTTCCTTCTTGGTTTTAAATCAGTGATGTCACACAACAGTAACAGTAATGGCTCTGACCACTATGGGACTTAACATCTGAGGTCATCTGTCCCCTAGAACTTAGAACTACTTAAAATTAACTAACCTAATGACGACACACACATCTATGTCAGAGGCAGGATTCGAACCTGCGACCATAGCGGTCGTGTGGTTCCAGACTAAAGCGCCTAGAACCGCTAGGTCACTGCGGCCGGCATAACAGTAATCTCAACTGTGTTATTTGATGGCACTGGAATTAGTAAATTGCTATATTTTGTACTTCTTCTTCTTTGAGTTTAACTTGTTTAATGGGTAGTACAAAAGAAACACTTCCAAAATATACCACGCTTTTCACTGCTGTTGGTAAAAGTGTGCCTTGTCTACAGTTCTTTGATCTTAGTGCTTTTCTGTGAATGCTTAGTCTTGTCTGCCTTTCAGTTCCAAACCCTGCTTAATTCTTTTTACAATTGTTTTTTCTTCTGGCTGTGTTGCGAGGATTTTGTAACACACCGTTCAGCGACGAAGTATCACTTATGAATAGACCTACATTATGTACCACCCGTAATGCAGTAATTACTATGCACTCTGCATAGATAGGAAGTGTATTGTAAGTGTGCATGGGGATCAAAGCACAGAACCTCCCTTTAAAGTCACTCTAGCCTGTGGATAGCATTAGCGGCCATTACAGCTTAAACTACTTCTACATCTACATCTACATCCGTACTCCGCAAGCCACCTGACGGTGTGTGGCGGAGGGTACCCTGAGTACCTCTATCGGTTCTCCCTTCTATTCCAGTCTCGTATTGTACGTGGAAAGAAGGATTGTCGGTATGCTTCTGTGTGGGCTCTAATCTCTCTGATTTTATCCTCATGGTCTCTTCGCGAGATATACGTAGGAGGGAGCAATATACTTCAGTAGATGCAGTAGCCATTTGGCTCATCACTGTGATTTGATTTATTTATTAATCCAGGAATCATCTCTCCATGATACAGGATTTATCATCATAATAGAATGAAAATAAGTAGCTCAAAATGTAGGGCTACATAAACACAGAATATACCGTTGTCTATACTTTGTCTTTCATAGTTGAAAGTTGCTAACTTAGCCCATGATCTTCTTAACAGTCTGTCTTCATCTTTCCCAGTCTTCTACACCTTGAAGTAGCTGGTCCCATGTTTGGTTTGCCTTCTCCTTTGTCTGGTCCACCCAGCATCTCGATGGTCTTTCACAATGTATAAATATGCATTTATGAGGACAAGGCAGATGGTTAGTCATAGGTTTGATGAAAGAACCATCCCAGCATTGGTCTGAAATGATTCAAGAAAACCTAGATCAGAATGGTAGGACAGAGTTAACTCAATCCTTCCAAGTATGAGTTCAGTGTCTTAACAACTACACTATGCTACTTCTGAATTGGTAGCTATGGGTAATTCTTCAGTACATGTGGTACTTGGCCTGAGTCTTTGCTTGTATACAAACGTAAAATTTCTCTCACTCTCTTGGTTGACTTTAATTCTATGTTTGCTGTATCATTTTTACACAGCATGATTTGATTTATTGTTGCCTATATTTTATACCTTCTTGTTTTACCATTTCGTTACTACTGTTGTTCTTCATACTTACCACATTGTATATGTTTTTATGTAGTATTTTATTTTAGCTCTCTGACAACCTGTTACAAACCATATCTGTTTGTGAGCTATCAACTCCAAAGCATTTCATTTCACACTTTCCCCTCCCTATTCACACTTACATTGCCTTTACATTAAATCCAAATGGTTTTTGCAATATCATCCTCCTCCTCCTCCTGTCTTTCTGTGTAGGGAAACATTGTGTGATACACTGCAACAACTGCTTCATATCCGAAGTTAATTGTTCGCAAAAATAGACGCTTAGTTACTGAGAATAACAAATGAACTGTTTACTTTGGAACAGAAGTGTGTTTAGTATTTTTAAATTTGTTTCTACAGTTGAAAAATTGTTTTCAAACTGAGTGATGGATACAAAAAATGCATGCTTTTCACAAAGCACGTAATTGGTTGAAACTGGAGAGTATGATTATTATAAATGATTGCACCAAGTATGCTAATTATGGAGAGAGAGAGAGAAACATCAAGGATTCAAGTTGACTACGGTTCAGAGCCCTATTCAGCCATCCAGGTTGAGGTTTTCCTAAATCGATTAAAACAAATGCTGTAATTGTTCCTCTGAAGAGGAGTATGTGACAGATTTCCTTCACAATCCTCCTCCAATTCAAGCCTTGGTACTTTCAACAATTACCATGGTGTCAATAGGGCATTAAGCTCTAATTTTCCTTTCCTTAGCACCAGGAGGCCACTAAGTTTAGCATCCACAAACTGACAAATAGATCACCATCACCTGTGTCACATATCCTCATTCGGTGTTTTACCTCTGTGGTGACTGGCTTTTAATCCTTGCAATATCAAGGGTGGGGGGGGGGGGGGGGAGAGTATTTTAGGGCCCACCTTTTGAAAATATAGTCAGTTGCTTTACATTTTAAAATTCTGAAGAAAAGAAAATTGTTGTTTTTAATGGTTTCTTCTACCAGATTCCATGTACATTTTGTAGCTTTTAGTTAAACTTAACACAAAAATATAAGTCTCAGTAGTAGGTGCTATTTCCCCAGTTGATGTCTAATTCAGCACCTCCAGGTTCAGGACCTTACTTACACACCAGTACTGCTTTAAAAAGTATGTTTTTAATATAATTCAACAACAGTTAATAAATTTTGCTTTTTTTTTTTCTTTAGGGTGGGTACAAAGTAACCCCCCCACCCTCCAAACACACATTATGGAAAATGCCTTGGTATTGCTAGGGTTACACTGGAGCACGGGGGGAAAAAAAAATATTATCGTGAATAATACACCACAACAGGCATCTGAACTGGACAGCACAAACACAGAACCCTTGCCTCTGGAAACCAGTATTATGCCAAGCAAGAAAATTCAGTTCTGTAAATTGATCCCAAAAATCTACCTTCTACATTTACTGAGTCTGGTAGTTAGTTTTGTTCATTCACAAGGAAGAGAAAAAATACAGAATTGGCAGAGGTACTATTTAGAGGCCGATTAAAAGAACAAGACAGAAATAGCTTCGTATCTCACATTCTGGTTTAAAAATGAAGGTAATGACTGTAGTGTTGATAGTTGCAGTTCTTTAAATTTAATATGTGTACATTCGTCATTGCTCTTTTCTTATATGCATCACGACAGTTGTGGTTAAGTAAGGCTGTAGTGCATTGTCAACATCATCAACTGTTTTGGATTTACACTCATTCCTGAGCAGATTTTTGTGTATGCTAGTTTCCCATAGTCTGATTTCTGTTTAAATTTGTCATAAATAATTTTTTTCCATATACCCATTTGTGTAAAGTAATTTTTGGTACATGCTGTACTTGTATGATTGGAATGGACTGTCCTATTAGACAACGATTTTCACGAACATATCCACCATCTTAGGCAACAGTTCCTGTCTTGAGTAGTCGTATTTTAGAACCTGACATCACGTAACAAATGTGCCAATGCTATTTTCCTTATGTATAGCTGAATATGAAGGTGAATTCTTACTTATGGTGATATAATTACCTGTAGTGTTGGCTCAAGGTCTGTGTTACACACAAGTCTGAGAATCTGCAAAATCAACAATTGTGATCTCTTGAAAACAACTATGCTTCTAGCTATGGCATGTATTTAATGCATATTGGATTTCAATGAGCATTTTATGTCTGTCAGTTTGATAACACCATAGCTCAAAGAAGACAGGTGGTAATAGTAGGTTCAATGTTTCCTTGAACTCATTGTAGATGTCTTGACATGCTTAGTGTGTGCTATCACCTTAACATGAATTCTGCTTGCTCTGGAGGGTAGAGATTTCAAATTTATCCAATGTCTCTTCAAATGGTGTCAAAACAAAACAAACTGCAAATCTCCATCAATTTGAATAAAGGTGTTTTTGTATTTGTGTTGTCAGATTATCCCCTACCTTTGCTGAGAAAACATAAGTAATTATCTTTATTAATGTGCACTGACTAAAAAAAAAAAAAAAAAAAAAAAAAAAAAAAAGTAAAAATCCAAAACATAGTTTGACATTAATTTTGAAGTTGGTTTGCTGCATATGAAATAATATATAGGTAAAAGGAAATCATAGTATAAAAATATTCTTAGTGTTATTGATGAAAATGCTCTTCTCATTTTCCAGGCCTGTGGTGATGCTAAGTCAAAACCAGGATTTCTGTCAGATAAAACTTTAGAATCATCTATAAAATATATTGTTAGAAGATTCCCGAACATTGACATCAAAGGAGTAAGTTCAAGTCAATCTGTAAGTTTTCATTTTTGTTTTTATATTTCTTTTGGCACTAGTCCAGTTATGTATTATATAAATAAGCATAAAGTTTAACCATAAATACCCTTGGCCCACTCCTTGAAGTTTATGCATGCGGAAAACAATTTTGAGCGTTATAACCTAACCAAGAATACTAACTTCAAATTACTTGCTAGAAAGCAGAGCTAAAGAAAGAAGGCAAAAATCAGCTTCGAAACTGAAAGCTAATTTCTTCATGTGTAGGGCCATCATTTTGGAGTATGTGACATATCATTAAAATACAGTGAGGTCATTTCATTGTTATGTTTGGTACAGATCAGAGACATTAAAGCCTTAGTACCTCTATGTAATTATCAAGTTCATAAATAATAAATCTCACAATTTTATAATATCGAGCAGCTCTCCTCTCCCATAAGGTCTTCAAAAAATTGCTATTAAAATTAAATAGTTAAAAAAATAATAAAGGAATGTCAAGGTCGGGACTTACAGAAAAACAAATCAAAGTTAAGTTAAATAAAAGGTGAGAGCTCTGTGGATTGTTAATAGTTTTGAAATGGCTTGTGTGTAAATAAAGATTACAACTCAGTAGCTGAAACATACTCTTTATATGTAAAATATTTTGATATAATATTTGTTGTGATTGGGACAGTACAGTGTTACGGTTGGGACCACAATGATATCTGAATATGTAAATACTGTTAGTTTTCTGTTGAACTAAAAACAATAATATATACAAAGATAATTAATACCATAAATGAAGTTGAACATTTTCTCTCAAATAAAACATTTTCAAATATAAACACAAGATGATTAAACAAAACAAGTTATTTAAATTAAAAGTGCGTTCTGTTGTTTGCGTAACCACTTCAGACTCAGGCTCAAAAGATTCATCTATTGGATGTTGCCAATTCCACCTTTTCCCACTATGTTGCATGTATAACAGATGACACTCCTATCCGGTTTGTCCTAGTGCAAATGCATAATAATTTAATCCTTTTGAATGTTTTTAGTTGTATGGAGATGAACAAGCACAAACTCTCCAGGTTTTATATTCTGTGTGATAATATTGACCTCTTTAAGTCAGGCGTGCACTACACGCCGGAAGCGGCTACGAGGGTAGCGGAGTACGTGTGGAGTGCACATGGGGTTTTTTTAGGTTAGAGAATTCCCTCCCTAGGCCCGACAAGACGCCTCCTGATGCGGCAAGGCAGGAGTAGGCAAAATGCAACAAGGAATAACAATATTAATGTGCTTATAGTAAACTGCAGGAGCGTCTATAGAAAGGTCCCAGAACTGCTCTCATTAATAAACGGTCACAACGCCCATATAGTGCTAGGAACAGAAAGTTGGCTGAAACCAGACGTAAACAGTAATGAAATCCTAAACTCGGATTGGAATGTATACCACAGAGATAGGCTGGACAGTGAAGGGGGAGGCGTGTTTATAGCGATAAGAAGTGCAATAGTATCGAAGGAAATTGACGGAGATTCGAATTGTGAAATGATTTGGGTGAAGGTCACGGTTAAAGCAGGCTCAGACATGGTAATTGGATGTCTCTATAGGCCCCCGTGCTCAGCAGCTGTTGTGGCTCAGCACCTGAAGAATAATTTGGAAAATATTTCGAGTAGATTTCCCCACCATGTTATAGTTCTGGGTGGAGATTTTAATTTGCCGGATATAGACTGGGAGACTCAAACGTTCATAACAGGTGGCAGGGACAAAGAATCCAGTGAAATATTTTTAAGTGCTTTATCTGAAAACTACCTTGAGCAGTTAAACAGAAAACCGACTCGTGGCGATAACATATTAGACCTTCTGGTGACAAACAGACCCGAACTATTTGAATCAGTTAATGCAGAACAGGGAATCAGCGATCATAAAGCGGTTACTGCATCGATGATTTCAGCCGTAAATAGAAATATTAAAAAAGGTAGGAAGATTTTTCTGTTTAGCAAAAGTGACAAAAAGCAGATTTCAGAGTACTTGGTGGCTCAACACAAAAGTTTTGTCTCAAGTACAGACAGTGTTGAGGATCAGTGGACAAAGTTCAAAACCATGGTACAATATGCATTAGATGAGTATGTGCCAAGCAAGATCGTAAGAGATGGGAAAGAGCCACCGTGGTACAACAACCGAGTTAGAAAACTGCTGCGGAAGCAAAGGGAACTTCACAGCAAACATAAACATAGCCAAAGCCTTGCAGACAAACAAAAATTACGCGAAGCGAAATGCAGTGTGAGGAGGGCTATGCGAGAGGCTTTCAATGAATTCGAAAGTAAAGTTCTATGTACTGACTTGGCAGAAAATCCTAAGAAATTTTGGTCCTATGTCAAAGCGGTAGGTGGATCAAAACAAAATGTCCAGACACTCTGTGACCAAAATGGTACTGAAACAGAGGATGACAGACTAAAGGCCGAATTACTAAATGTCTTCTTCCAAAGCTGTTTCACAGAGGAAGACTGCACTGTGCTTCCTTCTCTAGATTGTTGCACAGTTGACAAAATGGTAGATATCGAAGTAGACGACAGAGGGATAGAGAAACAATTAAAATCACTCAAAAGAGGAAAGGCCGCTGGTCCTGATGGAATACCAGTTCGATTTTACACAGAGTACGCGAAGGAACTTGCCCCCCTTCTTGCAGCGGTGTACCGTAGGTCTCTAGAAGAGCGAAGCGTTCCAAAGGATTGGAAAAGGACACAGGTCATCCCCGTTTTCAAGAAGGGACGTCGAACAGATGTGCAGAACTATAGACCTATATCTCTAATGTCGATCAGTTGTAGAATTTTGGAACACGTATTATGTTCGAGTATAATGTCTTTTCTGGAGACTAGAAATCTACTCTGTAGGAATTAGCATGGGTTTCGAAAAAGACGGTCATGTGAAACCCAGCTCGCGCTATTCGTCCACGAGACTCAGAGGGCCTTAGACACGGGTTCACAGGTAGATTCCGTGTTTCTTGACTTCCGCAAGGCGTTTGACACAGTTCCCCACAGTCGTTTAATGAACAAAGTAAGAGCATATGGACTATCAGATCAATTGTATCATTGGATTGAGGAGTTCCTAGATAACAGAACGGAGCATGTCATTCTCAATGGAGAGAAGTCTTCCAAAGTAAGAGTGATTTCAGGTGTGCCGCAGGGTAGTGTCATAGGACCGTTGCTATTCACAATATACATAAATGACCTGGTGGATGACATCGGAAGTTCACTGAGGCTTTTTGCAGATGATGCTGTGGTGTATCGAGAGGTTGCAACAATGGAAAATTGTACTGAAATGCAGGAGGATCTGCAGCGAATTGACGCATGGTGCATGGAATGGCAATTGAATCTCAATGTAGACAAGTGTAATGTGATGCGAATACATAGAAATATAGGTCCCTTATCATTTAGCTACAAAATAGCAGGTCAGCAACTGGAAGCAGTTAATTCCATAAATTATCTGGGAGTACTCATTAGGAGTGATTTAAAATGGAATGATCATATAAAGTTGATCGTCGGTAAAGCAGATGTCAGACTGAGATTCATTGGAAGAATCCTAAGGAAATGCAATCCGACAACAAAGGAAGTAGGTTACAGTACGCTTGTTCGCCCAATGCTTGAATACTGCTCAGCAGTGTGGGATCCGCACCAGGTAGGGTTGATAGAAGAGATAGAGAAGATCCAACGGAGAGCAGCGCGCTTCGTTACAGGATCATTTAGTAATTGCGAAAGCGTTACGGAGATGATAGATAAACTCCAGTGGAAGACTCTGCAGGAGAGACGCTCAGTAGCTCGGTACGGGCTTTTGTTAAAGTTTCGAGAACATACCTTCACCGAAGAGTCAAGCAGTATATTGCTCCCTCCTACGTATATCTCGCGAAGAGACCATGAGGATAAAATCAGAGAGATTAGAGCCCACACAGAAGCATACCGACAATCCTTCTTTCCACGTACAATACGAGACTGGAATAGAAGGGAGAACCGATAGAGGTACTCAGGGTACCCTCCGCCACACACCGTCAGGTGGCTTGCGGAGTATGGATGTAGATGTAGATGTAATTTCATCATTGAATAGTGTTGATTTTCTGATCTTTTCACTAAAATTTGAGTCACTGATCTGACTTACTCTTAAACAACCCTTCTCGCTATTGAATTTAATACAATGTGCTCTCTGAAAATGTGGAATTGATAAAATCTTTTCTCTAGTTCTTCCTTACAATATCTCATAGCATCGTTCTATATCATGGTCACTTCTGTACTATCAAGCACTTCCAGAATACGCTTGGAAAAACTTTGAAGGGGGTTGACAATAAATTTTCAACATTTTTCAGCGAACCAGATACTGCTTAACTTTTCCTCCCATACCATCAACAGCCCCTTTCCCATGGCTGGACGCAAAGAAGTTCCATTCTCCTGAGGTGCTAAAATCTTCTTCAAAAAGTAACAAATTGGATAGACTAAATGTGTTCTTATACTGAGCAGCTGCACCATCGGAAAAAATTTTTCACTTTTTCAGGGCACGGATACTTTTTTTTCTTTAAGGAAGAAACAATTACACATAGATATACCCAAGCTGCTACTTTATCATGTTCCAAATCATCAGATGTAGAAGCATAATTTCTTATGCTGTTGTTTGAAAGCCAAGCAAGTGCCGTGAAAACTGTAAGTTTGTTGTGAATCCAGTGAGCAGTCTGGATCTCATCTTGAGAACGCGATGAAAAATTTGGCCAGGTATCCACTAAGAAAATTTAGACTTCGGAAACTTTATGATTAATAATGGTTTTATAATAAAACTTTTAATTATATTGTGTTACAATCAGGACAAAACAAATTGTGCAATAGGAAAATTGAGTAAGAAAACTGTTTTACCTTTAAAATTAATATCCAAACACTTTTTTCCCCCTTCCTAATAATGCCAGCAATAGAATAGAAGGGAAAAAAATCATCTGATCTCTAAACAGTTTAAGCTTAAAATAAAAGACATCAACTGTGCAAGTTTGCCATTTCTAGAGCAATCAAAAATATTCCTTGTTTCAAACTAAATTTCTCAAATTTTGTAAACAAAAACAAACAAACAAAAAACTGATTACAGGCATAAATAATACCATGCTTTAGCTTTAATTTGATGTATAACATGTACTGTTTCTGTAAAATTTATAAGGTGGTCTGTGAGGCTCACTTTTTTATGGAGTGGCTGTGTGCTTTCTTTCACATTTCCCCCCAGATAGACATGTTTGCTTATTACTATAGAATAGCTTTCCTTTACTAGTGCATGAGAACTAAATTCTTATTCTGCTGTTACTGCATTGTGGTTGTCTTCTTTGTGCACTAGTTGTACCCTACTGCTTTAATTCTCTGCTTTATGTTGTATCATGCATTCACACCCAGTTGGCGTAAGACTACAAGGCATGAACGAAGCATCTAATTTAATTATTATGTCTTTTTAATATGTCTTTTACACAAGATTTTGTAAAGATACCTATCCATAAAATCATGGAGGTCAAGAAGTGTTTTTATAAAATGTTAATGTGTTTTATGACAACCAGCTCTTAATAGTTTTGTGGCCATGGTACTGTTCCTTAAAATGATAGCTAATGATCTGGTAGAGGGTAGAACTAAGCTTCAAGATTATTGACTGAAGTTACAGTTGGAAAATCATTGTTTATCAAAACAATCTTTTATAAAACAATAAAAGTAAATGTAATGTGCATAGTCTGACATTACTGTATGGATTATATTATATGAATTATTAAAACATTTTGATATTAAAGCATGAGTGATATAGGAGGATGGACTGTATCCTTTATTATTCAGTTGTCTTGGAGAAAGTGGTATGAGATTGGAGAAAAAGAATGGAAGAAGAGGGAATGAATAAGGTGAAAAAGTATGAGGAAATAGAGAGAATCTTGAAATTGACTGCTTAGCTTTAGCTGATGATTTCACAGTCTTAGCAGAGGACCTACAGTATGCAAAGAAGCAGAAAAACTGAATTACAAATTTTGTTTGACAAACTGTATACATGACCAATGCTAAAAGTACACAAAATATACGAAGACAAATTATGGAAAAATGAAGGAAGTCTCAGAGTTTAAATACTTGGGAGAAGTAACTCAGCTAAATGCTATGGACAAAGAATCCAGAAAAATAGTAATGGTCTTCAATTTTAAAATGAACAAATATAATATAAAAAAAGCTTATGGATTAATACAAAATTAAAGCATGTGTTATGATTAAAATTGCATGTGTTTGTGACTCAGAATACCTCACAGTATACACAGTCAGACATTTGAATACTTTGAAGAAGAAATAAAGAAGAATAAATTGAAAAATTTGAGGTCCAAAGTATGAAAATGGGATGTGGAACTTGAGAAGCAACAGATTGGTGCATGAAAAAACTGAGAATATGGTAGATACAATGAGAAAGTGAAGGATGCATGTTATGGATACTTAAAAAGAATGGCTGACAATAGGCTGACAAAAAAGTATTCAAATTTATTGGCAAAACTCAAATTTCATGGTTTATAGAAGTGAAGAAATACCTACAGAAGTTGGGAATAACAAACAGACATAGAGAACAGACATGAATTAAGGGAAAAGGTCCAAAAAATGAAGGATGTCCCAAAGAAAATACAAAAGAGGAGCGACATTGACAGAAGCAAGAAGACAACAACAGAAAGTAATAACAAAGTAATGTTGTGAAGCAGACAAAAGGAAATAAATCATCTGTTTTATGTGGTCCTGAGTTCCAAATTCAAATAATAATAGCAATAATAATAATAAATTGCACCTAACTGTTAATGTGAAGACTAGAATTCCAGGAATAAGTGTTCCATTTTAGTGCCTGATTAAACACTCCAGGTTATGTACGCTTTACTAAGTGTAATTTAAATTGGAGGGCTATTTCCCACCCAGCCTAATGAAAATACTTGACTTGAAAGTTTTTCCAGCTAATTAATGAACATTATCTGCCTGTTTTTTGGGACCCACAAGTTTGTTCTCTCCCACCTTCCAGATGTTGGCGAGTAACATAAGATATTTTTAGAATTGTGCACATTTCTTTAACTGTAAACCACTGTCCAGTGGTTTATCTGATAAAAAATAGAGGGGTGGAGGAATGGGAAAAATTGTTTCAGTATGGTGGGGTGGGGGAAAGACGTGTAGAAGGAGAGGGGGTAGGGAAGTGTTGAAAAATGGTAGAAGAGGGGGGGGGGGGGAGGCAAGACTTGTGATAGATGACAGGAAGAAAATAAGCATTTTCTATGAAGTATAGGAAACACAACAATATTGCTACTATTTTCTTATCATTGTTCACTTTTGTGATCATGAGCACATGGCAGATGATTAGTCACTTAACGTGCTTATCTGCCTAGTCTACAATGTATGTGTATACCTTGCATAAAGCATGAACTTCAGAAGAGTAATACATAAAAGTAAATTATTTTTAAGTACATTTTATAATGAAATAATTATAAAGTCACATACTCTACACAGTAGATGCTTTTTCATTATTCTTTCTGTTTAACGTTGTTGACTCAGTCCACTGCATCACTAATGTAAACATTCTGCCTCATATAATGTGAAAGCATTACAATGGCTGTTTTGTTAAAATGCTCTCAAATATGTATCCTCCAGATAGCTAAATAAAACCTTCATGGCTATAATCTGTATGGCGGGAGGAAACCCATGACACTTAAAAGTGCTGTTGCAAGCTTTCGTGTGTGAGATGCAAACAACTGCTGCCTAACACTGCAGCAACACCAAGGTGTTGCCATATAATTGTAAACAAAACTGTGTTATGTGATTGATAGTGGCAGACACGCAGCCTGCCAAATCCATTTTAACTGTCAGGGATCTTATCTTGTCATATGGACTGTAGGAACAGTTTAGTATATTATCAGTGTTAAGTAGAACCATAGGCAACATTTGATGCACTATAAAGGGAAATTTCACGAGAGGTATTATGTCCTCAGGTTCCCAAACTGCTTTGAGTGGTGTTCTTATCTTTCAGCGAAAGACCTTAGGATTAGAACCTTTTTATACATACACATAGTAGCTGATTTTTGTACCACATGTAATTCATAAAAGACATAGAAATGAGATAAATTATGTTGCTAATGAATGCCTCACCCAACTTTGGACAAAGGGGTATAATTTATAGATATAGGCTCTGTTTGCTTATAAGAAGAATAATACACAACAGGAATTCTGCAGCCAGTCAGGTGTGTATTGTGATGTGGTCTAGAGCAGAATGGTATGTGCTGCTCAAAAAATGATTTCATGAATTGTACTCATATCAGTATTGGAAGTATGACTAAGAAGATGAGATTCAAGTGACATAAATATATTAAATTTGTCATGCCTTTCAAGCACACTGATACATTGTTAATAACATCAATGGAATTCTTAATTTGTGTGGCCATGGTAACATTAGCTGCTGCATAAATTGTTTATTAACACAGGTACCATGTAAATAAGCAAGAACTAGTATATCACATATGAGAAACTGGATCTGGTAAATGATGATGACTATGCAAAGAACTACTGAAACACTTGTAATCTAAGAACAAACAACAAGCAGTCAAAAACAACCCAGCAAGACAGACAATAAAGTCTACTTGCACGGAAATTTTTTTGAACGGCCAATAGAACCGAGTATAGGCTGCCATTGGCCAGAGGGAAGTAAGGGGAAGAACTGTTTCTCTACTCCCCACTTAACGCTTAAGAGAAATTCTTTTGATCTGGCAACTACAGTTTATCTTAATCTACGTTAAAATGTAACCAGCCATCCTTAGGAGTATTGTAAAGGGTGCCTTGTACATTTGACAGCAAAAAACTTGTGGACCGCTGTAGACAAAATGGCAGAAAATTTAGACCATTTGGTACTAGCAGCAGAAAAACTGGACTAAGGTATGATATCAGGCAGAGACAACATGTTGTTGATTCGGAAAATGAATGATAGCCAACATCCCCTCTATAATCATCTATGCCCTGTGTGCTAAGGATTGCTTATTTGACTGATTGACAGAGTGTAACTCACATCTTCTGATGGCTACGAGACAGATTATGTACAGTTTTTCATGTAAAACTTGGCTGCCACAGAAACTAAGTCCGAGTCACTCACTTGTAGTGTCAATGAAACTACCTAACCCTCAAAGTAAGTACCAAGTGCATGAACTGGCAACAATAGACGAAGTGTTTTTTCCCACTTGAGCTGTTATAATATGCTGGTCTTGTGGTAAATATTGTGCACTGAAGATGACAAGTCGCAGGTTCCTGTTCACTCTTTCCATTATTTAGACTATGGAGTACCATACCGAAAGTAGTGAGAAAACTGATAGTGGAGAAGTTTTATTAAGAGTTCCATATTGATCTTCAATCTGGCTACACGTAGCTCTGTCACTGTAAAGGTAAAAAGCTGATCTCCACCAAGACTGGAACCTAGATGTAATGCAGGCTTCGCTTTAAAGAAAAACATCGTTACTACAGAGCTAGTGAACAACTGTGTTATTCATCTTTCCCTCATTGTCATAGTTATGTCCAAGACGGACAATTCACATTCTAAGAGATGAGATTAGAAGTATTGTCTTCGAGGCAAAAGCTTCATGGACTCAGAATCATAATTTTGATAACTCGGTGTCACACCTTAAGTGAGAATTGCTCAGAGTATTTAATGGAAATGACAATAAAATGTCAAGTGAATTTAGCATGATAATTCTGTGTCATCCAGGAAGTGTCATGACACTCACAGAGTTGCCAAACATATGCTGCAATGTTGCCAATGATAGTAGAGGCAGAGGCGGCCGCAGTGGCTGAGCGGTTCTAGGTGCTTCAATCCGGAACTGCGCGACTGCTACGGTCACAGGTTCGAATCCTGCCTCGGGCATGGATGTGTGTGATGTCCTTAGGTTAGTTAGGTTTAAGTATTTCTAAGTTCTAGGGGACTGATGACTTCTGATGTTAAGTCCCGTAGTGCTCAGAACCATGTGAACCATTTGAACTAGAGGCAGGAAGGATGTTTCCGCAACCGATTTGTTTCCTGAGCAGGCTTGGAACTGAAGAGCACTGCTTAGGTCCCTGAGACGCATCTGCTGCGTTGACTGAAGGTTGAAATACCAAAAATATAAACAGTGACTCTTAATCCCATTTCTGTAACTAGGCATAGGCTAGAGCGTAGTTACCAACAATACTCAGATGCACCAACTAAATGCTGAAAATTGTACACCAGTAGCTGCCACAATTATTTTTATTTTCATTTTTTACATGTTCTATAATGGGAAAGGCTCATTCACCTGACACAATTCATTTTTGTGGTACATCTGCAGTAGTTAGTGTAAACATTATATGCAAGTAACATATCTTTTCATCATTATAGACCTAATATGAGTTTTACTTAAGAATGCTGTCATTAGTACCATACCCAAAATAGTGGAACACAACATCCACAAGAAATTCATTCATAAGATACAAATAACATAAAGCCTTTAACCAATAAAATGTGAACTGTGCAAACAAACAGTGAGCAAGATTGAAAAAGCCTACTGAAAAGGCATAAAGAAATGAAAGTAAGAAATGTAAACAGGAACACAATATGCTGTGAATAAAGTTTTCAATATGTCATTTTTAACTAAAACTGTCATACAGTTACAATAATCACAAGACACATATTAGTGGTTAGTGAGCGTATTGCTAATATGGCCCAAATCATCATCAAAAAACTTTCAGAAGCAATTAATTTTGTTTCACTGCTGAAATATTTACTTTATTCTTGTCCAGTATCATCGAAATCTGTTGCTCCACCATTATTTTGATTTATTAATATGTTTTTCAAGTTTGTCCATGGTGATGTCGGCTGTGAAATCACTAGTTTCCATGTCTACCTGTTGGTCTGGTTTTGCTCTATTTGTATGACTCTAAATTTTTCAGTTAAATACGATTATGAGCAATAATATCTGAAGAAAAGTAAATGTGCTCAAAAGCTATGTGCTGCCTTTTTGATTGGTTTGGGACATGTCAAACACCTCAAGGGTTGGAATTTAGCTACCAGTGGTAAGCAATATCTTTACTGTGTCTACAGAAAGGTGAATAATTAGCACATGATTGGTCTGTGTTGTGTAAGAGGTACAGAAATGTAGATGCTCTTCACACACTGCTGGGAAATTCTTTCACTGACAGAAATTAAGTGTGGGTTATAATCTGGCTCACAGTGACTGAATGTACAGACTTTTTGCAGTTTGGCATAATGAGTTAATACCATCTGGATAGGCTCTACACATTCCAGCAATTAATTTTGTTTCACTGCTGAAATATTTACTTTATTCTTGTCCAGTATCATCGAAATCTGTTGCTCCACCATTATTTTGATTTATTAATATGTTTTTCAAGTTTGTCCATGGTGATGTCAGCTGTGAAATCATTTCTCTCCCCCCCCCCCTCCCCCCCCCCCCACTCCCCCCTCCCGTTATACCATTCCATTCTGTACAATTCCATTCATATTCCCTAATTTTGCTGTAAGGTGCTGGGCAGAAATACCACTCCAATGTGCAACTTTTTCTTCATTGTTATTGTGAACCTATCAACCAGTGAATTAAGAACAAGCTTTACCTGCTGCGAAGTTTTCCATTGAAGATGTTCCCCATGCTCAATTAGTTGAACATCTTATTGCTATTTTGGTTTTCCTCTGTCATAAGCATACTGCAAATTGAGTAGCTCTTTGATCACGCCCTACTTTTATGCATAAAGAATCTGGAGGGATGATTTTGTAATTATTAGGGATAGAAGTTACTTTCCATTCTTGTAATTATTATAGACTGAATGACAGTTCTACTTTAGAAGGGCAGATTAAAGACTCTACTGTCAGCGTATTGTGTACCTTTTTTTAATTCCCCCCCCCCCCTCACTCTCCCGTTATACCTTTGCAGTAGGCTTTCTCAGTCGTGCACATTGTTTCTTTTCACAGTTCACACCTTGTTGGTTTAAGGCTTTATATTATTTGTAGCTAACAAATTTATCTGTGAATGTTTGTGTTTTGCAGTCAGTGCTGTGTTGTTATTTTTCATTTGTTTTCGTCTGTTTTGGGTGCAGTGCTAATGACAGCATTCTTGAGAAAAACCTGTGTTACGTCTATAATGATCAAAAGATTGTTACCTAAACAAAATGTTTACCTTTAAACTACTACAGATGCTTCAAACAGTGAATTGTGTCCAGCACATAAGCTTTTATATTTACAGTACACATAAAGAAGGAAAACAGAAACAATTTTGACAGGTATTGATGTATGATTTTAGGCTTGCAGTCTGTGCATTTGAATGCTAACAGTAACTAGGCTCTAGCAGTTAAGCCTAGTTACAGAAATGGGAGTAAAAGTCATTGTCTTATACGCTTCGTATTTTGGGCCTCAGTCAACTCAGTGGTTATGTCTTAGAAACACAAGCTGTGCTCCTCACTTCCGAGCCAGCTCAGGAAACGCATTGGCTGTGGAAATGTATTCTTCTTGCCACTAGTACAATTAACAACATTATGGAATGTGTCTGGCATTCTTCAATCATAAAGTTACTTCCTGGAATAGCACAGAATTATTGTGCTAAATTCACTTGGTATTTTGTTGTAATTTTCATTAAACAATTTGAGTGATGTTATCAAAATTACGATTTTGAGTCCAGGAAGGTTGTTCTACATGGAAGATACAATTAATCTCGTCTGCTACATTGTGAATTATCTATCTTAGCCATGACTGTGATGATGAGAGAGTAGTAAATACAGTGGTTGCTCACTAGCTCAGTGGTAATGTGGCCACCATCAGATCCAAAGTCTGCATTAGGTCTCTATTCCAGTCTGGCCGGAGCACTGGTATATTATGTTTTTTTTTTCCCCTTCTCTGTAACTGAACTGCAAACAGCCAGTAGAAAATTTTCAAGGCAATCTTAAGAAAACCTCCACATTGCAGTTGTCTCATAACCCTGGTTCAGTACCCCATAGATCTAAAGTTTAAATACTTATGAAATTTTTGCACTATGCACTTGTAAATACCAGCAGTTTTTGTTTCAGCTAACTAATTTTTAATTTTTTAAATACACGATTTGATTTCTTACTCAGAGGCACTGAATAATTTGTTAAATATAAAGATGACTTAATTTTGTCTGTAGCAGACTAGAGCCTCATTGGGGAGGCAATTAACAAGATTTTCAGACAATCACCCAGTCCTGAACCCCACAACTTGTGAAGAGCATGTAAATTATGTCCCTAAATTTAATCTAATGTTTTGTTTTATGAATATCATTCTTTGTTTTACAGAGAGATGTAAAAGAAATGCTTAACACTGACACTGAAATTAGTGATAGACAAATGAACTCAAACTTCCTGGCAGATTAAAACTGTGTGCCGGACTGAGACTTGAACTTGGGTCCTTTGTCTTTCGCGGTCAAGTGCTCTGCTATCTAAGCTACCCTTTGCCTTATGCAAACAAGTGCTCTGCTATCTAAGTTACCCAAACATGGCGCACAACCCATCCTCACAGCTTCGCCCAAGGGCGAGTAAGAAAAGCCTGTCTGTCCAATCTCCTGTTGCAGAAGATGAAACTGAGATGGAACTTATTTGTTTGAATTTGGTTTGCGGCAAGGTCTTTGTCTCTTTGCATATTTAGTGAATGATAATAGTAATGATAAAACCCAGTGAATGAATGTTTGGTCTAATTGTCAAATACCCATATTGAGAATATGAACCATTGTCACACATGTTTTTGCAACATTGAATTCTTAAACAAAAGAAAAAAGAATCCTGTGTACTGGAAATAGCCACAATAGACATATATGTAATGTGTGTGAGGCTGTTGTTGGTTTAGCCTGAGTACCATGTGTTCATGGGGTCTGGAGGTCAAATCTAGGAGTAGGCCCTGCGTATACTGAGATTCTTACTTTCATGTGAAGTTATATTTAATCCACAGTTAGTGATATGAAGGCAATTTCCATTTCCACCGTAACCCTTCAGGTGAATTTGTTTAGCCTTTGGCAGTAAACGTTATTGCTGCTTAATGACTGTTGTGTGAATCTTGAATACTTAAAAATGCATAAACTTGCAAGAAATGTGACAATGTATGTGGTAAATCACTTTGTCTGCCCACCACACGTGTCGGCTTATTCTGATGTGACTGCAGATAGCCAAGCAATAGAGAACAGGCTGCACAATCAAAGAAAATTGCTTTAAACATCTTCAATAGGTGATACAAACACAACCCTCTGCCTGACAAAGTGATAATCTTCTTCGACAACATCTCATTTATGGCCATCCATCCACCATCACCACCACAAGCATACTACTCTTAACTGGAGGTCACCAGTTTGAGTTGAACGCAGTGCATGAGAGATGACATCCATTGTTTTGTTTGTGTGTCTGCGTGTATTTGTTAACACTTGTTACATGCAGTTAATATTTTTCTGCTGTTTAGAGGCCTCTCCTGACTTCTCCTGATTTACTGTGTCCATGCGAACGTTGTTACTGTGGTTCACCATGTGACAGTAGCTCATCTCGCTATCTTCTTCCTCGTCTTCCCCTTTTTTATCCTTTGAGGTGCAGTTAGTCTGTTAATGTGTTTATAACTAATCCCAGGAACATCCACATGATATACCGTGCCCAGAATTCAAGTCAAACGCTTAAACTGTGTATGATGAAAACTAGAGTAATAATATAAACTCCATGAAGAAATTGGGGACTTCACCATAGCAGTGGTAGAATTTCACAGCTTTGACATCATTCTAGATGTGTACCCATGCATATTAGTAATAGACATGGAAAGTGAAATAATAGTTTGGCACATGTGATGGATGAGATTAGCAGGTGTTGTTAATAAATTTTGATACATTTTACTGAACTAGACCAGATTTTTACTGCTTTAATCATTTATCCTAATTTTTTGTTTGTATGTAGTGAAATATACTGAATATGAAAACCCATTAATTGTAACCACGTCATAACTCGAGGTACAAACATTTAACTTTGCTACAAAGTCTTTCATTGTAGGCATAATTTATTTCTAGAAGTCCATAAGAGACTTCATTTCTTACAGTTACTATTTTCTGGCAACTAAGTGATTCAGCAAGACAGTGTTACTAAATTGATAATATTGCCCATTCATTATGCATTTAATAGCTGCTTGTAGGTCCAAAAGCACTCATTATACCTTTATGAGTTGACTGTTGGTTGGAGAAGGCCATCGTTAATTTATAGGGAAATTGTAATCATTGCTTCTAAACACTTACGGATAATAACTATTAGGTGTAGCTGTACAAATTTATAACATTTCTTATGCTGAACTGGTAATGATTTTCATTTTTGATTCTTTGTTTTAAGAATCATTGTCAAAAATTTCTTTTGTGGTTGGATCCTTACTCTGACATAAGACTCCATGTCTATTGCTACTTTCTGAAGAAGAAACTTATTTGAATTACAGCACTGCTGATATTCACTAAGGTCAGGTATTTCGTTACTCTCATGTCTGATTGCATAATTGGGCCAAACAAACTCCACAATACTGCATTTTGTATTTTCGCCCCAAGAAATTGATGCAAGTCATCTCCTTGAACTTAAGATTCCATAAACCTCATCACAGGTGATTTTGTGGCTTTATTCCTCATTCCAAAATGTACAAAGTTAGAATATCAGCTTGCAAAAGGCTAGAATAGTTAGTTTTAGGGAAAAAAAGTTTAGGTGTAATGAGACTTTCATTCTTATTTATCTCCAATCACACTGTTAAGCTTGAATAGTAGACAGTGAGCCCTTATAAACACACTTGTAAAAGTTTTATAGCCTTTTTGGCTCATACATGTTTGTATCCAGTTGTTGTCACAGTGATCCCAACATTCAGTCAGGTCCATAACTGTCTCACAGCCACTAGAAGTTCTGGAGCACCCTCTGACAGTTAGCTAAATCCACAGCTCACACTGCATAGGGGATTCCAAAGTGAGCAGCAGATATCTCGCATTTCCCATATCAGTGACTTTCTTCCTCTGTCTGGTGACACACAGCAGACCAACCAGTTTTTCTGCTGCTATTGCCATATGGTCCAAATTTTCTGACATTTTGAGTACAGTGGTCCAATTATTTTGCTGTCAATTGTATACATGCTATTTATTGCCCTTACTGTTCCATTCATGTCTTTTGCATATGGTTGACAACTGTCTGTACTTCTGCATAAGCTGTAATGTTTCCTATTGTGAGATATTTGTGTAGAGAGAGGTATGAGAGGGAAACAAAACATTTTTATAATATCCAGCAAAGACAAGTTAGCAGATATCCTTACATGTAACTTTGTAGTTAGTATTGGCAAACTTATTGCACTGTAATATTTCCCTTTTCAGTTAAACATTTCTAAGTTCTCCAGTCAGTCAAACTTTATTGAGGCTCTTATTGTTCTGATTAGCCACACCATGTGTCTTAGGGGTAACTCAGTGATACCATACTAAGAGAGTTCATGGTGTTATTATTTATTTGCTAACTTACATTTCACTGAATCTGTTTAGAGTCACATGTCAGTTGATTCACAAGGTATATATTTTCTGAAGATCTTCCTGATTTCACACAGGGGAACAATACTATGAATGGTGGCATCATCTTTGAAAAATCTTAATTAGCTAATGACGTTGTCTACCAATTTCTGTACATACAGAGTGTATCATAAATACGTTTGCAAACTTTGCACACAAATTCTCCTTTCCAAAATACCAAGAAAAGTTTGAAAATCCTTCATTTTTGTATTGTTAATGTAAGTATATGTTAAGTGCATTTCAAGGAAAAATCCAGCAATCTTGTTCAATAATCAAGTGATAATATTGGTAGAAGTAAGTCTGCTGATACACTCATTGTATCTTCTATGGCAGTGTGTTGTTGCTGTGATATTTTGACGTTTGGTACATTCGTTGCTAATCTGGCTTGAATAGTTCACTTGCGTAGTTGTATTGAATTACTTAATAAGTTTTCCATCAAACTGCGGCTGGATATTTATTTTGTGAGATGATACATGTGGTTATTATGTACAGCTATGCAAATGGTAATGAGTGTGAGGCTACACTGCTGTATCAAAATGGGTTTCCAGGCAGGAGGAAGCCAAATTATACAACTTTTACTAGTTTTTATTGTCCCATTACTGAAACAGTTTCTTTAATACCACAAACTGTGGATCGAGATAAACCATGAATCAATCACATGACTGACCAAAAAGAATGTTTCTGCAGGCTGACACAGTAGATCCACACATCAGTGCATAACACACAGCTGCAGCATGTGATAAATATTATGTCACCATACAGGCAGTTCATGTATCCATATTGTGGAGACTGGAATAATAGGCCCCTGTGTTCTCCAGGCATGTCTTTCAGGTGCTATCTACAAAGACTTTATTCATAACTGCCTTCCTTATTTTTGCCCCTGCTCACAAAAGCAAAGTTTTTTTTTTTGGTCTGATGTAGCGCCACTGCATTATAGTCATGTTGTTTGATATACAATGGATTATATGATAAATGGACATATTGTGGAGGTCCAGTTCCACTGACTGCATTTCTTTGGATTCTTGTTTCTGCCCCCTCTCCCCCTAAAACACTTGGTTTATATAGCAGACATTCCGAATGCAGAAACGTTTTATCAGTGTGCCATGAGAGCTTGCAGAACCATTTGACACTTTCCAGGGGTATTTGAAGGGTGGGATAGTCAATGAATGATTGCTTATGTGTATAGAAGAAAGTGGAGGAGATTTGTTGTGATTTGAGAACTTTGTAAATTATTATTTTGTTATTAACTAAAATAATTATGCACTTTAAGATATATTTGTTTATGCGGATTTTTCCCATGTATGGGTATGAGGGATACATCCCAAACTTTGTAAAAATATTTCTGATGTTCTGTAAATTACATCAGTTGCAAGGGTGCTTTGAAATTTCCCTTAGGCATGGCCATTATTCCATCACACTGACGACTATTCATCTAAAAGTGCATACTGTGTTTTACCTGACAATAAATCTTTTGTCTCAGTCACATGTCTAATAGCAGACCTATAAGTGTCTCTAATTAATTAATTGTTAGTGTCAAGAAACTTCCAAATGGCAAGAAACTTGGCATGTACTTGTCAGTTACTATCCGTAGTTTTTGGACTGCATAAATGAAGATGGAGTGTAACTTTCACACTATCTTCGGTGTAATAATCCAGTCCAATTTTGTTTGGTCACAATTCTTGTACCATTATTTTTATCATTCGTCTGTATCTTAATTTCATTTCCATAATCTTATTACAGAATACTGCTACTCTATAACGGAAATATTTGTGTACTTACTTTTTACCATTTTTAATATTGTGAGAACTGTATACATATACATGTATCATCATACTGCAGCATAACAACATTACATACACACTTTTTCAGCATTCATTACTGTTTTTGTAGTTAATCGTAATTTCACTGTGTAAATTCCACTTTGGATAGTAATTACTTTTCATCAATGTTATATTGTATAAATAATGTATGCTTTCCTTTTAAATGCAAAATTAAAATAATTTTCAGCTCCAAGCTATCAACCAGCTTCGAAATGATATTATAAAATCCCTTTCATTGTATTATTATACATTTGTGGATCTGCTGGACTTCAGAGATAATGTTTGTGATTTGTTGACAACGATGGATGCGTGCCAGGTGCACCTTGATATTGTAAGTATATGCTCATTAAAAATAGTAAAGCTACTTATAAAAAGATATTTTATAACTGAAATTCGAATTATTTTACAGACTCTGAACTTTGAGCTGACACGTGCATACCTGGAACTAGTTGTTACGTATGTGACGTTAATGGTGCTCTTGTCAAGAGTGGAAGACAGAAGAGCTGTTCTTGGATTGTTTAATGCTGCCCATGAAATGCTTCACCAGCAAAGGTTGATTTATTGTTTTTACACTTCTCAAGTAATTTTCTACATTACAAACACATTTTGATGACTTTCTCTGTGAAATGAAATTTCCTATTTGTTTTCCATACTACATTGATTAAAGTGCTACAAGAATCAGCCAATGTACAATAACATCATTTTGTAGTATTTGAAATCCCAGGACATCTCGAAAGTCATTGAGAGATGTTGGTTGTAAGATACTGTACTACATGAAGATTCTGTTATGTTCGACTGCATTATGGCAATGTTGGGTATTAAGACAGTGCTGAAAAGGTGAACACTTACCAAACCTTAACCACACAGCATGACTGAGCTCTGTGCTAATTGTGGTATTGTTTCTTAATTCAGAAAATTTCATACTCCAGCAGAATTTTGATCAGAAGATGAAATCCTGGTACAACAAACAGAACAACGAGAATATACTAGCCAGAATAATCTCACTATGAATTAAGTGTAAAGCTACAGTTGATTAGACAGGCAGACAAAATTACTTAAGACATTCATACTTTACAAATGCAAATAGTGACCTATACTGTGTTTGGAGCCACAAGTCTCTTCTCTGGGAGAAGAAGGTAGAAATATCTTATCCATATTTTTCTCCAGTTTTCCATTCTTCTTACACATTCTCCTTAGTGTCCAAAGAAGGAACTCCCTACTATGTAAATTAAAGATTCAGTGTTGTCATATGAGTGCTACTCTTGTAAGGAACAGAAGTTTTAAAAGATGGTTGACTTCCGTCATTTTAAGTGTTGACCATAATTTCTTGTTTTCATTTAGACTTTCATGCGAAACTTTAATGGTATAATGATACCACTCACAGATTTTTGCAGTTTGAAAGTGTTTGCATATTATTTGTATATTGTCAAATGCATAAAGTGTTCAAAATATTTGAGAGGACAAACCACCTTCAAAGTGAAATGAGGAGTGTAGGGAAGAAAGAGACATATGAAGAAGTGTTTACTGTTGGGTTACTTGTAGAATATGATTATGAGGTAAAAATCACAAAAAATACATATTAATTTGCAGCCAGATACAATTAAAAGACACTTATGCAAAGCTTTTGGCCACAGCCTTCATCACCAACTTTTTTTTTGTTTTGCTGGTGAAGGTCAAAGGCTTTGTGTAAGTGTCTTTTAATCGTGCCTGTCTGCAACTTAACATGTCTTTTTTTATGATAAGTAGCAATTTACCTTTTTCTACATAGTTGATACCCTATGTGGAGTTTCTGCTATTTCAAAAAGTACATATTTCAGTTGAAATTAATCATCTATTAAAATTTCACATACTTGTTAATACAAAGAGGTTTTGATATAATGATACTGGTAAAATTAAATAAGTGCAGTGTGTATTTACAGAATGAAAGCTGAAATAGTGGTAACTGGTCTCTAATCTGTGAGTGACCTCTTAACCAGAAAGAAAAAGCTTCACATCTCATTGTGCATAGTGTTAGATTGTGCACAAGTGTATTTATTTTAAGTGTGTTTATTTTAAGAACTGAATAGTGTGTATGTTATTTAATGATGTTTGCGTTAATAGACTTTTTGCTTTACCAAGCAGCTCAGTCCAGTCATATAAGGTGCTCCAGATTAGTCAGTTATTAGGCTACTGTTTGGTTGTAATTCATAAACATACCAATACATGGTAAATCAATAGTTTGTTCCCTGCAGCTCCTCCGAACTCAGTCAGTGCTAACCATTTTAGGATTATCCTGAGAAAGTGTGCTAAGAGATGTATTTTACACGTGGCATTGGAAATCGTGTTCACTCCATAATTGTGTTCACAGCTAAATAAAAAAGAGAAAACCTGATAGTGAACCACATGTAAGATCCACAATGGGAGGGGAAAGGCTAAGAGAGATGTAATTTTATTTTATGTTCTGTCAGCATTTGCATTTTGTCTTAAGTGTGTGAATTTTATGGAGAGTGAAATGTTGTGTATTCGCTTAATATAATTTCTCTTAATATCTTTTATTTTATCAACAGTGATGCCAGTTTTCCTCGTCTAGGGCAAATGATAATGGACTACGATCCACCTATTAAGAAACTTTCTGAAGAATTTGTGCCTCATTCAAAACTGCTTTGCAGTGCTCTTATGTCGCTGTCGGCAGTTTATATGAATCGAAATGTGACTGCAGAGAAGTGGAGGTTAGTAGCTTTGTATGAAAAGAGCTAACTCTTAAATTCCCGTGTTTCTTTGTGTTTCTTACTACTTCTGATTTTTTTAACTTTAAAAGTATGTGTAACAGTAATATCTATTTTCACTGCAAATGTACTGAACAGATGCACAAATTTTGATTACTTTTTGTTTAGCTGAAGCATTTTTCATGAGTTGTGGCTTCAGTTCTCTACGTGTGAGTGTGAATTGTGCATGCAGAATGGATAAAGATTACTCACAGTTTTCATTAATGGATGGTACATTAGTTTCGTTTCAACAGTAGAAATTTTTAAGTTGTATTAATTTGTGTTATGCCTATTGTGTTTCTGATTATTGCTGTCTTTGTATTGTCACATTAGAAAATAAGTATTTTCTTGCTCATTACAATTGATCAGTACCATCACTGTCACTGTTTCTTCATATTTTCATCTCCTCTAAATTTTTAAGTTTTATTTTTGATTCTGATAAGCAAATATGTGAATATTCCTTGTTATTAACTATGTTGTGTGCATTACAGCTAAGTGATAGATTAATATCCATTGCTTTAGGATTTGGCCCAAGACGTTTTGTGTTGTATGTCTTTCACATATGGCATTAGAATGTGTATGAGAGTTTGCTTTGACTAATGTTGCAGTGTTGTAGGTTGATCATCTCCCACTTGCAGTTGCACTGTATTTGACTTAAAAAGTAACTGAGATACACATTAGATATAAAATGAGGCATCAGAAATGTAGTGTCTAGCTTGTGTGGTGTGCAGCACAATGAAAGTTTGAAAGAAAATGGTGATCAAACATGAGATCAAAGTTTCTCATGATGGCATCTTTTTACATAAAATTCTTGGATTTCCTGCTACATGAAATCTATAAATGTGGAATTTGTTAACCATGATCCAAATTTGTTGTTATTGCAGATCCTTTTTAATACATTTAATCCATTGTACAAAATGTCTCAAACTATTTTAGTTGTTTTGAGAAATGCTGCAACCAGCCACATTTTTATGTATTTTTATTTATGCCAATATATGTATTGGGCTTTCACCCATCTTCAGTTGGCGTGATACTTATTCAATTTTCAGATGTAAATTGTTAAAACATTGACAGCTGCAGCATCCAAACTGCTCTCAATGTTTTACTGATGTATAACTGAAGAGTGGATATAACTGGATAGATTAAAAAAAAATAAAAAAAAATTCTCACCAAGTAATGGAAAGAGAACACTCATATAAAAAAAGTTAAGAAATGTGTAAGGTTGCAGAGCTAGTGGCTTCTTCTTGTGGCAGAAGGGGTGAAGAGAAAGGAAGAGAGATGAGGAAGAGGACTGGTGAGGTTTAGGAAATAGGAAGAGTTACAAAAGTTACCCAGAACCCCGGTTCAGGGGAGACTTATCGGATGCAATGAGAAGGAAAGACTGATTGTTGGAGACTGCACTGGACAAGATTTGAAAACCTGAGAGCTTAAGGGTGGAAGATAGGGTGATACACAAGACAGAGTTTACTGACAAGACAGTGTGTAGGAGTTAATAAGAGTGTAAAGCTAAGTGCATTATATGTGGTAGAGGTGGAGGGGGGGGGGAAGCAGGGGGGGGGGGGCAGTGGGGGAGGGAGGGGAGAGGGGAGATAGACAGGTCATAAAATAAAAAATATATACAAAACTAAAAGGGAATGAAGTAAAGAATAGTCACTGACAAGAAATGTTGAGATCAAAGAAATTAATGTAAATTAAGATCAGGTGTGTGGTGAGAACCAAGGACATTTTATAATGCCAGTTTTCACCTGTGGAGTTCTGAGAAACAGGCGTCAAGGGGAAGGATCCAGATGGCACATGTGGTCAAACACACACTGAGGTCACAACTGTCATGTTGTAGAGCATGCTGTGCTACAGGGTATTGTTTGCTGCCAGTATACATCCCCTGCCTATGCCCAATCATTCTAAATGATAACTTTGTGGAGTTATACCAATGTAGAAGACTGAACAGTGTTTACATAACAGCTGATACACAATGTGTCATTTCACAGGTGGTTCCCCCTTTGACAGTATATACATTTTACCAAACACACAGCTGGTATGGGCTAGAGAAATGGTTGCAAAAGGAGCATACTATCTGACCACGAAATTGTGGAGATTGGTATTAAGTGACAGGAGATGTACTCCTAAGTTCTTTTTTGGAAGGATCAGCAGTACCAGGATTGGATGTGATGCCTGGGAAAAAGTAGTTTTGTACTAGGCTGGTGGGGTAGTTAAGGCCAATGAAGGCTGAGGTTAGAATGGTGGTGTATTGATGTAAAGAGTCTAAGTCTGAACAAATATGCTTGCCTCAAGTGTTGAGACTGTATGGCAGGAAACATTTGACATGGAAAGGATGACAACTGTCAAGATGTAAGTACTGTTTTTGTTAGTAGGATTAATGTGAACAGAAGATTTTAGCTGACCCTCGGTGAGCATGGGGTTAACATCAAGGAAAATTGCATGGGATTTGGATAGGACCATGTGGAGTTTATTTCGGAGAAGGTATTTGGAGAGTTCAGAAATTTTAACAGGTCACCTCACCATGAGTCCATTTGGCAAAGATGTCATAAATGTATCTAAACCAAACCCTATAAAAGCCCTCTCCAAGCAACTTATGAAAAGGCATAAGAAGGAGCCATCCTGTTTCCCATGTCTATGTCCCTGATCTGTTTGTATGGCTGGCCCTCAAAGGTAAAGTAGTTGTTTGTAAGTGTAAAGTTGATTAAGGTGGTCAGGAAGGATGCCAGGTTTAGAAGTAGGTGGGTGCTGGTTGAGGTAATGTTCAGCAGCAGACTGTTTGGCTTTCTGCTTTGGTGTGACTACTACCAAGTTATCAGTTAAGATGGATGTGCATAGACAGAGCATGTATACTGGCAACAAACAATATCCTGTTGCAGAACATGCTCTACACCGAGCGAGGTAGTGCAGTGGTAAGGCACTGGACTCGCATTCAGGAGGACGACGGTTCAATCCCGCGTCCGGCCATCCTGATTTAGGTTTTCCGTAATTTCCCTAAATCACTGCAGGCAAATGCTGGGATGGTTCCTCTGAAGGGGCATGGCCGACTTCCTTCCCCATCCTTCCATACACCGACGAGACCAATGACCACGCTGTCTGGTCTCCTTCCCCAAACAACCAACCAACCAACCAACCAACCAACCAACATGCTCTACAACATGAGAGTTGTGACCTTGGTGCGTGTTTCACCACTCGTGCCATCTGGATTCTTCCCTCTGACATTGGCTTCTCAGAACTCTGCAGGTGGGAACTAGCGTTATAACATGTCCTTGGTTCTTCACACACATCTGACCTTAATTTATGTTCCTCTCTGTGGCTATTCATTTCTTCATTCTTTTTTAATTTTCCATATCTATCATTTCCTGACCTGTCTACTCCTCCCTACTCCCCCTCCCCCACTACCACTACCTCATATAATGCATTTAGATTTCCACTCTTATTAACTCCCACATGTTGTTTTGTCTGTAATCTCTGTCTTGTTTATCACCCTATCTGTTGTAAACCCTTGTCGGCAGTTTTGTAAAGGCCTCGTCGATACTGCTGTGGATGCTGAGTTGCCACTGTTGTTATGGTAGGCTGAGTTTGTGAGTTCGTGATATAGCGTCTGGAGCAGTACACCGCTAAGATAATTCCTCCGTGCTACTCTCACACAGCTGTGCCGCATGTCAGGTAACAGGATAGGAGAATGAAGGTTATACAACATTCCAACAAATTTGTAACTAAGTCACACAAATGAGTTAGAAACATTTACTTACCTTTGTGACTTGTTGAATAGTGAAGTCTTCAACAATGCATGTAATATAACACAAGACCGAGCGAGGTGGCGCAGTGGTTAGCACACTGGACTCGCATTCGGGAGGACGACGGTTCAATCCCGTCTCCGGCCATCCTGATTTAGGTTTTCCGTGATTTCCCTAAATCGTTCCAGGCAAATGCCGGGATGGTTCCTTTGAAAGGGCACGGCCGATTTCCTTCCCAATCCTTCCCTAACCCGAGCTTGCGCTCCGTCTCTAATGACCTCGTTGTCGACGGGACGTTAAACTCTAACCACCACCACCACCAATATAACACAAAAAAGGCCCTCAATGACTAAGTACAAATAATCATAGGTAAGCTTCACAGTATGTAGCAAATGCAATTTACAACAACTATTTGATCACTTCTAAGAACTCGCTAAATGACATTTCCTGTCTGTCAGCCCTGGGCGATGATCAGTAACCAAGTGGGCGAGAGCTACTCTTCTATCTTCTGTTGTCACCCAATCATTGGCGGATTGTACTCGGCCACCAATTGGCCAAGGTGAAGCCGATATCTTCATTGTCAGCACTGCCCGTGGCGCCGGTGGAATTCACGCAAATGGCGAGTCTCTATGGCACTGGCACCAGCTCGCACCTTTGCACTTGTGGTGCTTTTTCCCTGGCTGTGTCTTGTTTGGATGACACAGCACAATGTTCCACCCTTAAGCTCTCAGGTTTTCAAATCTCATGCAATGCAGCCCCTAACAATCCGTCTTTCCTACTCATCCCATCCTACAACTCTCCCCTGACCTGTGGTACTGGTTTACGTTTCCCATAATTCTGCCCATTTCCTATACCTCGCCAGTCCTCTTCCTTCACCCTTCCTCCTTCCCCTTCAACCCTTCTGCCAGAAGAAAAGCCACTGGCTCCAAAAGCTTGCACATTTCCTAACATTTTTATAAGAGTTTTCTCTTGCTGTTGCTTCGTGAGTAGATTTTTATCTATCCAATTATATTCACTCTTTAGTTGTACATTGTTAAAACACTGAGAGCAATTTGGATGCTGCAGCTGTCAATGTTTTAACAGTTTACATCTGGAGACTGAATAAGTATTACGTCAACTGGAAATGGGTGAAAGACTGATACAAGTATTGGCATGAATAAGAATATGTAAAAATATGACTGGTTGCTGCACTTCTTAAAATAAAATAATCCACAGCCATGGAGCTCAACAGCCAATGAAATGAATAAGTTATAGCATATTTTTATTTTGTAGTAGATGAAGTGCAGCAGTAATGTTTTTTAATGCATGACACAGAACAGTATTAATACTTCTTTATAACTACCGGTTGTGGTATTGTTCCATCTTCTTCATATTTGTATCAGCCATAAAAAGCAAAACCAACTACAGAAAAAAATGCAAACATACATTGTTTACTTAAAGGCTGTGTAGAAACTAATATTTGAAAAAGATTAGTATTACTTCATATGTCATAACAATTTTGCACATGGAAAACCACATAAGCTGTATGTTCACATGATGTGGAGATGTTCTGAATTTTCTGTTCCGTGTACTTTGTATGTTGTACAAATAATTTACAGTGTCATCGTAACAGTTTTCATTCTATAATTATGTATGTTATAGCAGGTATGCGATAGCTGTGGGAAAACTGGTGCAAATCATGAGCCATTCTTGTAGGGCAGGGTAGGTTCGTGTCTGCCTGTGAGTGTAGTAGGATCCGTAGATGGATTGTGAGACAGGGGAGATATGTGGTAAAGTGTCAGTCAGACCAGCTGTGAACATACACACAGTCCTTTATTTGATCATTCAATTTGACTCCTCCATGAACATGAACAAGTGTTTAATTATTCCCTCTGGTTAATAAAGTCATTGCAGTGCATTCCCTCCTTCGCATACTGTTTCCCACAGCATGGCAGCTACATTAATGGCCAGTGTTGCAGAGATGTGAGCTGCTTACTCAGTGGAATGTTGAGCTGGTGCACTGACTCAGCAGTGGTGATACAGACGTGGTACAAAGCTTCATATCTCTGCAGTGTGGAGCAATGCCAGCCAGGATCATCTCCTGTCTTTACAGCAGGCTGGGGCATCCCACTGGCACATTGATGGTGTTGACGAGGATTGACCGGGAACCAGTGATGAGAGAGCTGGACCGGTGCCTAGTGGAGTGCTGACCACCTGGGCTGGGCAGGAAAGTGACGGTCATTGATTTGCAACCCAGTGGCAGCAGAGCTTCGGTGATGGGTCCAATTGACACAGACTGTCACATAGTGCCTAGTTGGCCAAATGAACTGGTTTGGCTGTGATTAAATACTACTTTTTCCTGCTGATTTCTGCTGTTTACGTTGGTTAATGTGACATGCTGAATTGTCTGGAATGTCCCAGTTACCACCAGTTGTAATTGGGCTGCAGTACTCCTGCAGCATGTGTCACATGTTGGTGGCAAGTGCGGTCTGTAGTCATAGAGACATTGTGACGCTGCTGACACCATGTTACCCTCGCCAACTGCAGTGGCTTGGTTTTGTCATAGTATTCCTCTCCTTGTTCCAAGTCTCATTTATATCCTTTAAAGAGCCCAAAAATATTGTGAAATCGACTATATCAAGTTAGCTTAAGGTACATCTCTGCTTCATTGACTGCTTGTATTAACCATTGTCGATACCTATTATGTATGCGTGTTTACTACATGACAATTGTTATCTACTATTCTAATGGTCCATACTCTTTTTGCATTAAAGCACTCACTACCGATCTGTACATCCATAACTGTGAAAATGTTGTATGTAATATGTGGTTTTCCATGACATAAATTATTATGACATGTGAGGTAATATTGTCTTTCATAAATAATGAAATTTTGGGTGCACATGTGTCTAGGTAAATTGCCAGATCACAGATCAATGTAAGTGCAAGATAAGCCATTGCAATTGTGAAGTCCTGGTACAGTAGTAACTGTTGTAACTGCCAGAATGTTGAATGCAAGCATGCAAATGTGCATGCATTGTGTTGTAAAGGTGCTGAATGTCAGTTTGTCAGATGGTGTTGTGCGCCTATTGCACAAGGCCAGTTAATACAGAGGTGGTTAATGCTATTTGTGGATGATGCTGGAGTTACATTCAATGGTGTTGCACATGTGCTCGATTGGAGACAGATCTGGTGATCAAGCATGCCAAGGCAACATATCAACAGTCTGTAGAGCATGTTAATTTCAGCAGCGATATGTGGGTGAGGTGTTATCCTGTTTTAAAACACCCCCTGGAGTGCTGTTCATGAAAGACAGCGCAACAGGTAGAACCACCAGATTGACATACAGTTTTGCAGTCAGGGTGCATGGGGTAACCATGAAAGTGCCCCTACTTTCATACAAAATTGTACCCCAGACCATAACCCCAGGTGTAGGTCAACTGTGTCTAGTGTGCAGACAGATGGGTTGCAGGCCCTCAACTGGCCTTCTCCTAACCGACACACGGCCATCACTGGCATCAAGGCAGAATCAACTATCACCAGAAAACACAATGCTGCAGTGTGTCTGGCTCAGCGCTTTTCTTGAAGCTACTGATTTGTAACAGTTCATTGTGTCACTGTGGTGCCAACTGATGCTCAAGTTGCTGCTGCAGATGCAGTATGATGCACTAGAGCCATAGGCCGAATACGATGCTCTTCCCTCTCGGTAGTGCCACATGGCTGTCTGGAGTCCAGTTGTCTTGTGACCGTACATTCTCACGGTCACCGCTGCCAGCAAATGTGTACAGTGGCTACAGTGCTGTCAAGTCTTTCTGCAGTATCACAGAAGGAACATCCAGTTTCTTGTAGCCCTATTACACAACATCGTTCAAACTCAGTGAGTTGTTGATAATGGCATCTTTGTCACCTTAAAGGCATTCTTGCCTGACATGAACTCACCATGTCCAATGTTAAAGGTAACTAATGCTCACTACCGTTACAGCATGTATTTGAAGCAAACCTGATTTGCATCCCCATAGTGGTACTAGACAGCGCAACAGTGCCACTCTTGTGTGACTGGCACAGAATATGAATACACATCATCTTTCAGATGTACACACACACCTACCAGATTTTGTTTGTGTTGCACACCTCCTTCTTCGCACTGAGATTTTTTTCCATCAGTGTGTATCCATATTTTTCTGTAGTTGGTTTTGCTCTGTTTTGGTTGATACAGATATGAGAAGATGGTACAATACCAAAACCAGTATTAATAAAGAAGTGTTAATACAGATCTGTGTCATGCATTTCAAAGAAATATACATTTGTTTGTAGTGAATATGAAGCAAGTTTTCTGCTGTTTTATATTCACTTTATTGTTTCGTAAACCTGCTACTTCAAATGCTCTCTTTACATTTTACTCACACTTATCATATTTTGTATTTTATTTTATGCCTAAGTGGCTGTTTGTAGTAGTCAAATTATCTGGAGAGATTGCTTTGTCATTATTATGCATACATTACTGTGGTGTTTCAGGGCTGATCAAAAACTGAGCCTTGTAGCAAATCCTGGACAACTTTTAAAACCTGCACAAACTGAGTCAATGTCCTGTGAATACCTGTCTCTCGACGCAATGGAAAGATGGATAATATGTAAGTAATATTTAGGAGTAATATTTGAATAAAAGCAAACCATTTGTGTGTGAGAGAGAGGGAGGAGGAGGAGGAGGAGAAGAAGAAGAAGAAGAAGAAGAAGAAGAAGAAGACAAAAATGGAACAAAAGGAACACCTCTCTGCATTCCTTGTTCTTTCTGATGTGGCTTCTATATCAGTTTGAAACTGAAAATCATTACATACTGCAGTTCCAATGTAATCTGAGCTCTAACAATGTATGAGGTGTCCTTATTTTGACAGTCTATTTAATTTTATTGTTAGCAGTGATAAAGAGAAATTAGTTTCATTACTTTACTGATCATGGAAAATACAGAGGAAGGAAACAATACGAAAATCATTCAGGAGTCGAGTGAGTTCAAATCCTCATCGTATGATTTGCCTTGCACAGGCCATGATTTTGCACTTCATTGGCTGTTCGTAATATTCAACTGTGATGCAGAAATTTAGATGTCATCATTCACATCCCATCTGGAAAGGCAACTGTGGAAGATAAATGAGAATTTGGGCATGTTAGCTAATTATGTGTCTGCTGCGTAAAAATCATTCTGTATGTGCTGCCATGTCACATTGTTGACTGACATGCTTTGGTATCCTGGGCAATACTGTAGGGCAATATTTCCAGAATTCTTTTAATCCATATGTTGTAGTAGCCTGTTATCTTAGAACTGTCTACTATGTATACTGTGAGACCGAAAACATAAGTGTTTGACATCAAACATGTTAATGTGTATTTGTGGTGGTCTATGGCTGTCATGTTGACAGTGAAATTGGTCTCATGTTCATACTGCACTTAATAGCCTGTGGCTGGTTTTCTGAAAACTGATTATAATATGGACTGTGTTGTAATTTTCTAATGCTGTGGGGGACCTGATACATTGTGGGAAGATTGGTATATCTGATTGATTCATATATGGTAAATTCATTTTCTCCCCAAAGTCTGTTGTACCTGTGAAAAAGACTATGAAATTCAATATTTAAGTGCATTCGCCTTGCTTATAGTGTCCTTATGAAATGAAGAATTTATGGAATCTATATACTTAAACAAAATACCACTTCTTATTGGTGTAGCCTGAAAATAAGTAACATTGACTTTGGACAGAGATTCTGTTGAAATTGAGTTTAATATCATGAGTATTTGATTTTGTGTACTGAACAAGAAACTTTGTGATAAATAATAATACTTTCCTTTCCCCAAAACATCAATTTATGATACTACTTTTTGAGTTCTACTAATCTGGAGACTTGCCTTTGCTGCCACATAATGAACAGAATTGAGCCCATTACCATCAACTCCGATGTTGTCCAGTGGACATTATACCAAGTCACTTCTTGCAAGAGATGCTGTAAGACCATGCAGAAAAGGAATTACCAGGAAGTGTTGATTGAGATGATGATGGATGAAATGATTTGAGTATGATACTGCATAAGTTTTGTCTCCATGGATTGCTGTTGGAAACATTCGTGACATGTTGCAGCTTTAGCAGCCAACACACGGGTGGCTGCATCAAATATAAATTAGCACACTGGTACATTTACAGTGCCATTTATTCTGATTTATAACCCATGTAGACTATTTCTTGGAGGTGGGTTTGATTGGAATTAGTATTTAGTTCAGTTTGAATTGCAGAAGACATTCAAAAAAATAGCACATCCTTTAAAAATTCAGCCTTTATTTCAGTTTCTCAATTGCACTTCTATTTTTACGATGACTAGTTTTGATCAATATTTGACCATCTTCAGATCTATGTAGTTACTTAAGCAAACTGTCCTATCCATACAGAAGTACACATCACAATATCACATGTTAAATCTCCCAACAATGCTGAATGGTGACAGTTCGTTGCTTGTGGAACTACATAGATCTGAAGATGATCAAATATTGATCAAAATTTAGATGCTAAAACAAAGGGTAAATTTTAAATTTAAACACAGTTACGAAATCTCCTGTGATGAATTTTTCAACAACAATGAAAATATAGGCCCTCTTGAGAGATGTCTTAATTCGCAATGTAACTATACAGGTGTGTGTGTGTGTGTGTGTGTGTGTGTGTGTGTGTGTGTGTGTAGTTCTCTGTCTTATTTATGTGCCTTTTGATGATGCAACATGCCTACTATTTGGTGAGCTGTTACCTCTACTCGTATTGTTTACATTCCATCAGGACTTTCCATTACTGTAGTGATGTCTTAATTCTGCTAGTCTTAAAAGCTTCCTTAAAACATTAGTAAAACGCTAATTTTGTGTTTTAGACACCAGCTCTTATGCTGTTTGTGCCCAATTCTAAAAGAAAATACCGTTTTTTGTGTATGTGTTTGTTTTATTTTTATTTTTTTCTATGGTGGCGTAATAGCTGTAATTGAGTGCCATGATATGATATTGTGGTTATGTTAGGTATTTGTAATTTTTGAGCTGCTTGTGTCTTTATAGATTTTGCAACAATTATTCCCTCACAATTGGTGTTTACCCTGAGATAATAGTCACTGTCTTCACTTAAGTCATTGAAGCAGCTGAATGGGTTGAAAATAAATAAATCACCAGGTCCTGATGGGATTCCAATTCGGTTTTACAGAGAGTACTGTATTGCATTGGCTCCTTACTTAGCTTGCATTTATTGCGAATCTCTTGCCCAATGTAAAGTCCCAAGCGACTGGAAAAAAGCGCAGGTGACACCTGTATATAAGAAGGGTAGAAGGACGGATCCTCAAAATTACAGACCAATATCCTTAACATCGGTTTGTTGCAGGATTCTCGAACATATTCTCAGTTCGAATATAATGAATTTCCTTGAGACAGAGAAGTTGCTGTCCATGCATCAGCACGGCTTTAGAAAGCATCACTCCTGCAAAACGCAACTCACCCTTTTTTCACATGATATCTTGCCAAACCATGGATGAAGGGTATCAGACAGATGTCATATTCCTTGACTTCCGGAAAGTGTTTGACTCGGTGCCCCACTGCATACTCCTAACGAAGGTACGAGCATATGGGATTAGTTCCCAAATATGTGAGTGGCTCAAAGACTTCTTAAGTAATATAACCCAGTATGTTGTCCTTGATGGTGAGTGTTCATCGGAGGTGAGGGTATCATCTGGAGTACCCCAGGGAAGTGTGGTAGGTCCGCTGTTGTTTTATATCTACATAAATCATCTTTTAGATAGTGTGCATAGCAATGTGCGGCTGTTTGCTGATGATGCTGTGGTGTACAGGAAGGTGTCGTCGTTGAGTGACTGTAGGAGGATACAAGATGACTTGGACAGGATTTGTGATTGGTGTAAAGAATGGCAGCTAACTCTAAATATAGATAAACGTAAATTAATGCAGATGAATAGGAAAAAGAATCCTGTAATGTTTGAATACTCCATTAGTAGTGTAGCGCTTTACACAGTCACGTTGATTAAATATTTGGGCATAACATTGCAGAGCGATATGAAGTGGGACAAGCATGTAATGGCAGTTGTGGGGAAGGCGGATAGTCGTCTTCGGTTCATTTGTAGAATTTTGGGAAGATGTGGTTCATCTGTAAAGGAGACCACTTATAAAACACTAATAAGACCTATTCTTGAGTACTGCTTAAGTGTTTGGGATCCCTATTAGGTCGGATTGAGGGAGGACATAGAAGCAATTCAGAGGCGGGTTGCTAGATTTGTTACTGTTAGGTTTGATTGTCATGCGAGTGTTACGGAAAGGCTTCAGGAACTCGGGTGGGAGTCTCTGGAGGCAAGGAGGCATCCTTTTCGTGAATCGCTACTGAGGAAATTTAGAGAACCAGCATTTGAGGCTGACTGCAGTACAATTTTACTGCTGCCAACTTATATTTCGCAGAAAGACCACAAAAATAAGATAAGAAAGATTAGGGCTCGTACAGAGGCATATAGGCAGTCATTTTTCCCTCGTTCTGTTTGGGAGTGGAACAGAGAGAGAAGATGCTAATTGTGGTACGAGGTACCCTCCGCCATGCACCTTATGGTGGATTGCGGAGTATGTATGTAGATGTAGATGCAGATGTACCATGTGCTTGTCCCTCCTCCTTTTGCTTACTCATTATCCATTTTTTGTTTCAATTCTGGAAGTTTCTAAGTTATTGTCTTAATCAATTTTATACATAAATATGCTTATAACATACAGTATGTCCAATGTGATAAAACCTTAGACACAGCTCTCAAGTGCAGCATTATGCTATTAATAACCATAAAAGTATTTGTTATCCTTACAGAGTTCAAACAGAATTTGAGAATGTCAGTCCATCTCTCAACAGTGTAAAACTGTCAGTTGCAGGGGTAAGAATTAACATAATTGCATTGCCTAATTCTTATGCCTCTGAAGGAATTATTGTTTTTAAGGCAAGAATCAGATATTGAATTCCTGTGCCTGATTCTTGTTTTACAGTAACTATTTGGTATTACTGAGTCTTTATTTTATACATTTCATGGTCAGTGTCTATTACTGACTGAAATGGAATTTTGAGTTATTTTATAAATAAATTTCTTTACTTTGTGACTTCAACAGACTGACAGCATTAAAATAGGAAATAAGAGAAATGCTGTCGTGTGTTATACAAACATCTATGTTGGCTTCTTGTGTAACCATTACAGCTGATTTAATAACAGATGAATGTAGTGAAGAAACTTGCATATTAGTGTGTGACTGTTGACATGTATACCTGTCTTGGTTCTTATTTTGTTGCTGGCAATAATTGTCAGTTTTTGTAGCTGGTGACTTCATAATGTGAAGTTTCTAAAAAGTGACTGCGGCTCAAACTGTAGGTTGCATACAGGTATTCAAACATAAAGGAAACTGAAATTACATGTGATTTTGATACTGCAGTCATAGAATCAGTTGTTTCAGTTAGCAGTGTAACTCATACTAATTTTCTTCACTAGGATATGTCAGTATTTGTAAAAAGTAATAATTATAGACTCTTAACAGTTTTCTTAAAGTTGAAATCTACAGCCAAGTTCAGGCTCTTGATATGTGCCAAGCTACATGTATTTCTATACTACAGAGTTACAATGTCAAGTTTTGTGTTCTATGATGTGGAGTAATGGAACAGATATTAAACACACTTCTCCAGTAAAATGTTGTATAAAACATGTGTCACTGAGCCAGTGAATTTGTAACATCATAACGTGTATAAATTGCTTCCTATTATTTAGAAGTGGATTTATAGATGTTAAATTGGCACATAATGTGTCAGTGATTCAAGCCTAGTGTCGTAGTGGCATGCTAATTTATATCATACAATTCTATATCAATTTGTTATTTACTAAAGTTGTGTTACCATTGTTTTTATTTGTTGTGAGTCTGCTATGGTCAATAGCATTACCAGCCTAAGGGGGATTCCACCAAGAGGTTTTATGTGACCTCTAGGACAATAATGCTAAGTGAAATGGCCTACCGAGTGAGGGGGAGCAGTGGTTAGCGCACAGGACTTACATTTGGGAGGATCCACATTCTGCCATCCTGATTTAGGTTTTCCATGATTTCCCTAAATTGAATCAGGCAAATGCCGGGACGGTTCCTTTGAAAGGACATGGGCGATTTCCTTCCTCATCCTTTCCTAATCTGAGCTTGTGATTCTGTGTACTTGGTGAACGCTGTTCTCTAGACAGATTATGCAGCAAGATATCCTAATGGAGAACAGTGCCCCTAAAATTACTGCAGAGAAAGTGTAACATATGTTACCACCATGGTGCACTTGTTGCACAATGGGTTGTGCAGTAAACATGGTGTTGGGGTACAAACCGCCGCCTAGCAGCTGTACAACCTGAGTATGCCCTATGTTCTTTTGCTACTGAAGTTTCTACCCTATGCTGTGGTACCAAATTCTGTGGCACACATACAGTTAGACATGTCTATACTTCTGTAGCTGTAGTGAACATTAACTTCAAATTTAGTTCTTAGTTCTATATTAGCAGCTGTATGATACGAGTAGTGCTGTGTTGTCAGACTTAATGCGTATTTTACATTGTCAGTTCCGTAGTTTGCTGGACACTGAATCATTTCATTTTTAAGTCACTGTTTCATATTATGAGGATGAAAATATTTGGTTTTAGTGTTCTTTTCACCTCTGAAACTTCAAATAAGTGGCAGAGATTGCTACATACCAAATATGTATTGGTGGTAGTAGTAGTTTGTTGTGACAGAGATTAAAACTTTGTTTTTTATCCTTCAAAATATGTAATGTAAGGATAAAGTGAAGTAAATATGCTTATGTTAGTGAATTCTAACAAATTTAGGTTAATAATTATTAATATTCATTTGAGTTACATTAAGCAAGAAATGCAAAATCAAAAGGTTGGAAAAGTATAAAAAACAAACTCCAATGTTGATTGTTTGTGTATAACTGAATGACCATCATGAATAAATTTCTGTTAACAAAAACAGCAAATTCAAATAACATTGTTTCAGAGGAAACAATAGTTTAAAAAATTTACAAACTGGAATGAGCAGGTTTAATGATGCTTTCCAAGGGTACAAAGGTCGGGAGAAGATTTCACATTTTGTTGCAGAGATGACACCGATATCAATGATTTGTGTGGGTGTTGTCAGGGTGGGTGTAGGAGGGAGGAGAAGACACATGTTGTGCAGTAACATGACTCATGTGAACTTGATCTGGGAAATACACTGGTGTCCAAAATTAAAGCAGCAAACCACTATTTCCCTACCTTGTGTCTAATTCACGATATAATCATAAAAACTGTCAACAGATATTCATACGATCTCCCTAATTTGCATAGATGATGGCATTTCAGTCTGTGGAAACCGCACAAACAATGACGTCAGGCGTCTATCAAAAGGAGTAGTGTTTGCTGGATAGTCCCACATCCACATTCACTGTGTGCACAGTCACAGTTGGTGCAGTATGGCACAGAGAAGATGCCTACCAGAGTCTCTGCAATGGAGGGCCATAAGAAGAATGGAAGCAGGACAGTCGCAGACTCATGTGGCCTGATGGCTTAACGTGAATTGTTCAGTCATTTCTCGGATGTGGTGGCAGTTTATAGAGACCAAAACTGTATCCCAAAGACCAGGGCACATGGGACATCAGGAAGAGAGGACTGTTATCTGGCTGTAAGTGCACTATAGTACTGTCTTAAGGTACTGCGCAGCATCTGGCATCTGACCTCACAGCATCCACTGTATGTGTTTGCATTGAGGCAAACAGTGTAGTGAAGGTCCTGACAGAGTGGCCTTTATTGCAGAAGACCTGCTCTGTGTGTGCCTCTGATGCGTCTTCACAGAGGAGAATGTCTGGAGTGGAGTTGTCAACATGCCACTTGGACTGTCGAACAGTGGGCTGATGTTCTTTATCACAGGTGAGTCTTGATTTGGTCTGGAGAGTGATTCTCAACAGATTTACATCTGAACACGATTTCGAGGCCTGAACGTTGTGGAAAGAGACTGATATTGAGGAGGATCGCTAATGGTGTGAGCAGGCATTGTGTTGACCACTCGAACACCTCTTCATGAAATTATACAGGTGAATTGGAAAGGTTTAACTGCTGTCAGTCATCATGGCGAGATCTTGGGACCTTATGTACAGGTGTTGCAAGGTGCTGTGGGCCCAGACTTTGTATTGATGGACGATAGTGCTTGACCTTGTAGAGAATAATTGATTGATGTTTTCTTGGAAACAGAAGATACTGGATGCCTTTTATGGTCTGCTGACTCCCACTATCTGAATCCCATAGGGAACGTCTGGGATGCACTAGAGAGACAGGTTGTATCATGTCAACATCCACCAACCACTCTCCAAAACTTGTGAGCAGCTGTGCGGGAAGACTGGGCATTATTACCTCAACATGGCACTGATGTCATTATCCACAGCATGCTCCATCAATGTCAGGCCTACATTGGTGCCACAGGTGGTCACACACCATAGTGAGCACATTAACCAGTTGTCACAATGTGTGTGCAAATCTGTTAAGTTGGAAAAAACGAACAACATTTTTGTCTGCTATTATGTATATTGCACTTATTTATGTTCCGTATTCTTTATGTTGTTTCTACTTTGCTATCATCTGTTTATACTGTTTTGTGGCAAAATAAATGCCATCTGGCAAAATTTCCATTTGTTGCTTTTATTTTGGACACCAGTGTAGTTTTGTTTATATGACTTTTTTAAGTAACCATGATATATGAGCTATATTCAGTGTGTCAGAGTGGAATATACTGTGATCATAAAATTCTTTGTTTTTAATTATTTCTCATAAACAGAAATTCACACAAAGCTAGTGATTATCAGAAGTCTGCTGATTCGTCTTAAAGATTTAAGAAGTAAGTGACAAGTTTAAATGCACCTTACTTCTCTTCAAGACAGTCAACATGTAGGACCTCCCAACACTGCCATCTCTGATGAACACATCAAGAAGTTGTAGAGCATAATTAGTGATTAAAAGTGCGTGAAATAATAGGTGCTTATTAATATCAGAAGAGACAGTACAGTTCGTTTTACACAAAGAGTTAAGAGAAAGCTTTGTGCAAGACTGGTGTTGCAGTCATTGAATACTGACCAATATCAAATGCGAAAATGACATCCTCTGTAATGGTCGGGCTATTTAAACAGGATACAACAGGTTTTGTGTTCCAGTTAGTTGCTATGAACTATATGTAGGTCACAACAGAAAAGTAGCAGCAGTCAAACTAGTTGACGAAGCAAGTGAGCCTGTAAAAGTAAAGGTAAAGGGTAATTCATCTGATGGAAAGGATGGTCATTGTTTTCTGTGATGTGAAAGGATTTCTCCCTAACGATTACCTAGCAAAAGTTAAAGTGACAACTGGTGAGTGCTATGCAAATCGATTGGGCTAGCTAAAGAAGAGTCACATAGTATTGTTCGCTGAGAGCCACAGCTGTGCAGTTAGAAAGGGTTTCCTTCATCTGCACACAATGGCCTGTTTCCTTGTGGATATGTGAGTATTGCATCATATTTGTGTATATTGAATGCAGGTGAGTGTAATGGATGTGTGTATAGTGTGGTGTTATGTTTGTGTCGTGATGATGATGATGATGATGATGATAAGAGGAGGAAGAGGGTAAAACACAGTGCTGGTATGTAGCCTATTCCTCTCGAATAGCATCAAGGGGACCACTGGGCTTAACATCCCCATTCAATGGACAGATCACAATCAACAGAATTAAGATTCTCTGTGAATATAAGAGAACAGAGGGAGAGGTATCTGTATCTATCGTAATATATACTACAATAGTGTGAAAAGGATAGATTGATACTCAACATATAGAAGAGATGGGCACAACAAAAATACTTCTATATGTTATAGCGTTTGGCCAAGTCTGTGGTTGCTGTGGCCACATTGGCCAGCAGTGACAGTGGGGCTGAAAACTAAAATATATAGTAGTCTTTTTGTTGTGTCTTTTTGGCTGAAAGCTAAAATACATAGTAGTCTTTTTGTTGTATGTGTCTACGACTCAACATCTCCTCTACATGGTGAATAACAGTCTATCCTTTTCATAATATTGTTATTATTCCATATTGGACTTTCCATTTTTAATAATACTATATATACTACAAAATATAGTATCAATGAAGTGAAAAATTCACTACACTGAATAGTTTACAGAGAAGGATTTACTTAATTGTGAATAGTAGGCCAGGGGGAAAGCAATAAGCAAAATTGAATGTTTAAAATTCCTGGGTATATGTATTATCATGAATTTTAGAACTGTTATCATCATCTGATAGACTTAGGTTCACCAACTATTGTTGCATTTGCTGATTTTTGTCAAGCAAATTATTAGATAGTTATATTAATGTGTATACTGTTGCCCTTAAATGTTATAAAGAATGCTGCTCTGGGACAGTTCTTTATAAAAGACAAAACTTTTTCATCATAAAAACATATAGTGAGTCGAAAATGCAAGGTACACCCTTCCATTCATAGATAGCAACTTGGAAAACTGAAAACATCATCACAAGGGATTTCTTATTTTTAAAACTTGTCATCAACAAGCACTTAAAATTGTTAAGCAACAGTATCAATTCTAAATATAACACTACAAATGAAAGTAAGTGCCAGTAACCATGGCTGGCTCAGAAATGAGTAATATAATATTATAAAATCCTAGGTGAAATGTAAAGTAGAGAAACCACTCACTGTATAATGGAGGTGTTGCGCAGTAGATAGACACACAAACAAGAAATCGGACTTCATATTACAGCCAAAAAAGCTAGAAATCATCCTCAGAGCAAAGAGATGGCACGTGTATGCAAGGCTACATAGTCCTGCTTTAGTGGTCCTTCAGAAGGGAAGGGTTGTGTTATTTGGTGCAGATGATGTGCACAAGGAAGAGACAAGGGTGAAGAGAGATAGACAGATAGATGTATAGACAGATAGAGGGGGGGGGGGGGGGGGGGCGAGGAGAGGTGATAGGAGTGTGACACCAGAGAAAGCCTGCCCCTGGTGCAAGCATATGTTTTATTTTGTTGCATATGGTGGTGTTGTAAGAGATGGAAATTCAGAGGAGGAGGGGGGAGGAGGGATTGAGCAGGCTGGAATAGAGGGAGACTTGATGAGAGAGTTCTGTGTGGGAGGATTGACTTACAGAATTATAAAGCACACTAAAATTATAAAGACATATTGAAGTTAGGATGAGTAAGGTGCAGATATGAACTGTGAAGTAGGGTTTGTAGCCGACCATTTGAGATCAGAAATATATCTTCCAATTAGGTATTCAACCTTACTCTTGGCCGCTAGGTATTGCCTGCCTTGTACATTATGCAATGAGTAGTTATCCTTATTCATTCAGCAGGAAGGAGTAAATTAGACTGCTGTGATGATGTTTGACCACTTCCGATGTGAATTAAATGTACTGAAAGTCACTGAAAATAATTCTAAAAACCAACTGAAACTATTTTTGTGTGATAGATGCTGCCGATATAAGGAGAAATGTTTGAAAGTGAATTTCTGTGTATTGTCAGTAACTTTAATATTTTATTTGAGTTTATTTACGAGACAAATAAAAAATATACACACTTTTAAGACTGGCTATTCAAACCATATGCTTTGAAATCACAATGGACATGGGTTGAACAGGTAGTACAGTGGTTGAGCAACAGATGGCTGTAGTGTTGTCATGCGTCAGTGTCAGTATACACAGTGAGGCCACAGTACAAACACAACTGATATTCAAGCTGCGAAATAGCATTCTTAAATGGTATTGGAAGTTGGAGAGCATCTGTGAAGCACGATGACATTGGAGGCAAGAATATGGAACTGAACTACCAACACACATAAGTATTGCTCACCTTCATGATAAATCTGAAACTGCTGGAACAATTATAGATATGCATAAGGGAAGATCAGGCCAGCCACGCACAACAGCAGGTGAAGGACATTCACACACTTGCCGCAAAAATTGGTATCACAATCTGCACATGAAACAGGCATGAGTAGGGCAAGCGTAAGTCATATTTAGCACAGATTAAAACCCATGGGGTCTCAAAGATCAGTCGCAACCTCACACCATTATGTAGCAGCCACTTGCACAAGATCTATACGAGTACCACTTCATAACACTATATTTACATAACTTAATGCATTAGAATAACACTCAAACTCATGAGGGTAACCATTAGTAACAATTAATATGTAAAACTGTCATTTTTCAAAATAAGTGTTCAAAAGATCACGCTTCATCATATTGTTCTTATTTCTCGGCCACTAAGTGTGACATATTGAAATGATGCTTACAAGCACTACTAGCGCCAACAAAGTGCATTTTGTAAATAAAGTTCACGTCATATCTTTTGTCAAGTAACAACTAATTAAGCTAAGACAGGTCCCAACACGACAAAATATGCAATACTTCCTATAACGTACTTTACAAGGCCATATCAGTTTTATAATTAATTTTAGCCCATGAGATGTAACTATCACTGTTACGTGCTATAATAATTTTAAACATCTAGCACATTACAGACATGAGAAAAAGTAAGAATTGTAATTTTTACACAGTTTTACTCATAATAATTTCATGTTACTACTTCGTTAGTGTACAACATAAATATTACAAAAATGTCGTCAAAACTGTAACTTCAGGCGCAGCTCATAGAGGGCGCCACACACACAACCAATGTGTACTGTGAAACAAGCATATAATTTTATGACAGTAATGGTTGAACTGTGTAAGCATTCACTTGAGCACGAACAACTGCTACAATTCCACACTGGTATGTAATGTTAACATTAAAAGACAATGATGTGATGGACTTATAACTTTTGTAAATCACATTGTAATATATACTCTTGTATTTGTTTTAGCATTGATAATGACCTGGCACAGGTCGAAATCTGATCTGTGTTGTGACTATAAATGTCATATTAAAGCAACTTAATTCCACGACTGATTGCTGCTCTATCTAACCCAATATCACCACAGTCGTTGCGTGGAAATTTAACAAATTCTTTTCAGTAATCATATGGGTGACTTCACACTTCTTATTGTTTAGATTCAATTTCCACTTTTTGCATGATGCAGATATCTTATCTAAATCATTTTGCAATTGGTTTTGATCTTCTGGTGACTACTAGCTACTAGATGGTAGATAACAGCATTATCTGTGAACAGTATAAGAGGGCTGCTCAGATTGTCTCCTAAATCATTTATATGGATTAGGAACAGCAGGGGGCCTGTAACACTTCCTTGGGGAACACCAGGTATCACATCTGTTTTACTCTGCAACTTTCCGTCAGTTACTGCAAACTGTGACCTTTCTGACAGGAAATCATGAATCCATTTGCACAACTGAAATGATGTTAAAGAGACATGCAGTTTGATTAGAAGCTGCTTGTGAGGAACAGTGTCAAGAGCCATCTATAAATCTCATGATTATTTATTCCTAAGGGGTCAAGTATGTTTTCACAACCATTTACACTTGAGTTTGCACCTGAACTAATTATTCAAAATAATTTTTGAGAAGGCATTTAGTACAATTTTGCGTGATATTTGATGCCTACCACTGATTTTTAACACGTATTTTTGCCAATATCTCGAGCATAGATTGAAGTTGCTGCTAACTGTAAATATAAATATAAATGGAGTTCTTATGATGGCAGTGTGGTTCAAAACTTTCGTTTTCTGTGGAAAGTACTGGGAAGTATACCATTAAATTTCTGTAGAAAAAGAATATAATGTGTATCATGAAACAGAAATCTGCTGTGTATTATCAGGTTAAAGTTATTAGTTTAAATACACACTTGAAATTTATATTTTTCAGTAATGTACTGCTTTTTTTTCAGTTGGCTTCATGTTATGCCATTCAGCCCTCAACCAAGAAAAGGCAAATAAGCTTTGGCTGAGTGCTCTGGAGTCAAGCTGGGTAATAGCTTTATTCCGAGATGAAGTTTTGTACATTCATTCCTACATTCAGAGCTATTTTGACACTCTTAAAGGATATGGGAAGAAAATATCAGAAGTAAAAGAGTGCTATAATCAAGCTGTCCAGAAAGCGTGAGTTTCATAAGTCACTTAAATGTGTTTTGATGGCACTTATTAAACAAATGTTGTTTTTCATATAATTGAAGTTATGAGTTGGTAACAGTATTACATAGCTGTTGGTAACCTTGCTACTGTAATTTCTCATTTTAGTACTCAAATTTGGGGTTTACTCACTTTCCATTATTTACTACTATTAAAAATTTCATGTTAGATAAATTTCAGGACAGTCTTATTTATATGTGAATGCATACAGCATGTTTAAAGCTATGTGGGGGTCTAGGCCACTGAAATATTCTCAAGGCTGGATCAAATAAGGATTTCGTAATTCATCTCCTTCATGAGTAAATTACACTTCCTTCATATTCTTCCCATAAATTTGATTGACTGTAACCTGCTAAATTAGTGTGAAGTATTCTACTGGCAGAAATCGTGAAATTGTTGAACATTACATGGACCATCAATGGTGAGACTGAATCTCTTGTTGTTGACCATTTCTGTTTGAGTGATGTAATAATGTTTTTCTTGTGTGAGTAATTGATATTTTAAATAATTTTCGTTTATAACTGCTGGTAGCAAACTGGGGTGTTATCTATGAGAAGTGGTTATTTGTAGTTTCACAGAAACTTTTGGAGAGCTGTCCTACTCAGCTTTTGATGTAGGGATGGTTCCTTTAGAATGGGCACAGCTGATTTCCTCATTTGTGCTGTATGGTGTGTGGCGGATATTAAATAGTGCACCAAAACCATTTTGCTCCATTTCTGTTAAATTGCAAATGATGTGCAAGAAGAATAATTGTCAGTACAACGAAAAACCAGCCAAAGTTGCAAATTTCACTTTTTTTTTATTCACTAGATTACTAGTTTCAGGCTGGAACCCATTTTCAAATCACTGTAACAGATAGTCAAATTGGTATGCCCAAAAATGCAAAAAACATGTCAAAATTGTGCAAATGAACAGTTGCAGCACATATAGATAACTATGCACTGTAACTGTTCGTATTCACATTTTTGACATGGTTTTTGCATTTTCAGAAATAAAAATTTGACTATCTGTTATGATGATCTAAAAATGGGTCCCAACCCAAAAGCAGTCATCAAGTGAATAAAAAAAGTGAAATTTGCAACTCTGGCTGGTTTTTCGTTGTACTGATTAACAGAAGTTTCTGACCTACAATTATTTCAGCATGCTGGAAGTTCATAGACTAATTATCAGCACTTCTTATGTAAACCTCAATTTCTCTAAGTTTACCATGATGACCATTATGCCAGATATGTGTTGGAGATAATAGTATACTTCTTGACTCATATTGGAACAAGAACTGTTGGAATTCTGAGAGTAAGGTTCTCCATGATGCACAGTGGCTTCTTTACACTGTCTCCCATTACAGTTCGTTGAGCACTTCTGTGACACTTTGAGGCAGGTTCCACAAATCTGTGAAGAACTGTGCACCTCTCTCTCTCTATCTTTCTTTTCCTTTCTTTCTTTGTTGCTTAGGGTCCCAGGATAATGAGCAATACTTAAGAATTGTTCAAACAAGGGTTTTTAATCAAACTCTGTCAGGAGTAAATTACATTTCCATAAAATTTTCCCACATTATATTACATTTGTTTAATGTTGAAAGTCAGGTGTCAAATTTCATATCAGCACTGGTTTTTTATAAACATTCACACATTTTACAACAAATTTCAAATGACTTGACCTTACTGTATAGAATTGCATTATTTCCAACAGCTTCAGAGAACTGCTAACATTGTCTGCCGGGTGATATATATCATGTACTGAACAGTAATAGGCCAGTCACACTTCTTATAAGTCTTCCCATTAAGAAAGATATATTTGTTTCAATTCAATCGCAACCTGTTCTGATATTCCATTAGTGGATGTTTTATCTAATGAAGTGGAACTAAATAGGAGACTTTCTGTGAGTCAATAAATATTGCTTCACAGTGATGAATATTTATGTATCTCTCTATGTGGTATACATTTCTTTGCCTGTATAATTTTCCTCATACAAATTATTGTTTTAACATGCATTAGTTCAAATGGCTCTGAGCATTATGAGACTTAACATCTGTGGTCATCAGTCCCCTAGGACTTAGAACTACTTAAACCTAACTAACCTAAGGACATCACACACATCCATGCCCGAGGCAGGATTCGAACCCGTGACCATAGCAGTTGCGTGGTTCTGGACTGAGCGCCTAGAACCGCTAGACCACCGCGGCCGGGTGTGCATTAGTTTTGGTAATCAGAGAAGGTGTTGGAGGGTGTGCTAGTTTGTTTGGTAAACCAGGCAAACATTTACCTATATCGGTGTGGTAAACCACCTAAAACTATAGGTGGATTTGAGAGTGAGCCAACCTGTCGTTGTTAATGCAGTGAACAGTTTCATTCTGGACATTAAAAGTGTGAGCTGGTCTAGTCTTGCCTTTTGGGTACATTGTAACAACATCTTTTATGCACCTTCGACCACTGTAAAATGTCCGTTGATGTTTATTTAAGTGGGCTAATGTCAATTACATGTAGTCTTAGATGAAGTTGCATCATATGCACAACTTATCACAGCCATAACTTGAATGTTGAATTATTTAAATACCAAGTGAAAATAACAATGAAAAGAGTGCTAGTAATCTTATAATGACAGAGAATTTAAGAATTTATCCAATTTTGCTTTTAATAATAATAATAATAATAATAATAATATAAATAATGGACAAGGAATGGGAAAGATTTTACCAAAGCCTGTTAGGAGGAACCACCTCAGCATTTGGCCTGAATGATTCTGAAAAATCTTGAAAATTGAACTCAAGATGGCAGGATCAGGTACATGAGTTTGAATTATACTTAAAAGTGTCATTTTTGTATACTTCGGTATTAATTTTAGGGACTTACAATTAGCAAATCGTAATTGGGTGTACCTAAAGACGGTGTATATTGACAGCATTCAGTACCCTCACTATTTTGCTTTTTTTTGTCTTAATTTTTACTGTGAATATTTTTTTCTCCGTTTGCATTACACACAAAGAAGCAAAATAATATTGCTATAACTATTGCAGTATAAGATACCCATATAAAATATGTTCAAAGAAATTTTGGGCTTGAAGCCAGTTGTCATGAAATACATTCCGTGGTATTTTGGTTGGTCACTGAAGACACATAAAGACATACACCCCCCCCCCCCCCCTCACCCGTCACCTCCATCCTTCCCCCCCCCCCCCCCCCCCCCCCCCCCCAATACAAATTATTAGTGTGCTGTGAGTATTCTGCACATGTATTAAGATCGTGGTGGCAGACTGACCAAATTACTTGGGAGGCAGCATCCTTACTGGTAGGATTGTGGAACTCAACTGACTCAGGGTTGCCACTCACTGTGCACTCTGTTGTCTTTGATTAGAGCAGATCGTGGAGATAATAGTCTTCCCTGTACTATCAAAATTGTAGCTGCTGTCACGCTTCATCAGATTTTCTCTCAGGCATATTTCCATGCATTTCTTAATAATGGAATCCCAAAAAAATGTTACTGTGGCCAGAATTATTGTTTTATCATATCCCATTGAATGCTTGACTGCAAAAGGTGAGTGCAGTGCTGATGTTTAGTACAATGTTTCCCCACAGTACGCTTGGTCTGGCTTACATAAACCATACCACATTGGCAAGGTATTTTGTAAATTCCAACTGTCTGCACTAACAAGTTGTCCATCTCTGATCCCAGAAGGTCTGCAGTCTTAGATAGTGGGCAGAAAACCACTGAAATTTAGAGAGAATTCTTTGAAAGAAATGGCCCGCATGAAGTTGGGAAGTGGGTGAAAAACACGTTCAGTGTCAAAATCGGGTAGCTCATGAAGCTATTGTTCTTCCACCTCTTCACATTAATATCAGATTAATTAAACGATTTTTAAAGGTGAGGGATGAAACTGGCAGTGGGTTTGCATACTTTGCTGAAAGATTTCCTCATCTGGCCTCAGCAATAATAAAAATTGTATTTGTGGGCTCTCAGATCATGGAGCTTCAGCTAGATCAAAATTTTGAGACATGCCCGACTGATGCAGAATTGCAAGCATAGCACTGTTTCAATGAAGAATCCGCATTTGGGAGGACAATGGTTCAATCCCATGTCCAGCCATCCTGATTTAGGTTTTCCGTGATTTCCGTAAATTGCTCCAGGCAAATGCTGGGATGGTTCCTTTGAAAGGGCACTGTCGACTTCCTTCTATATCCTTCCCTAATCTGATGAGACCGATGACCTCACTGTCTGGTCTGCTCCCCCAAATAACACAGCCCAATCCTCGGGATAAGTTCAAGTTCAATGAAGTATTAGAAAACTTCCTTGGAACAAGATTAGCTGCAAATAACAAGGAAGTGAATCAAATGATCAACACTTGTCAGGATCTTGGCTGCAACATGTCTTTGAAAGTGCATTTCCTGTACTCTCACATTGACTTCTTCTTAGAGCGTTGCAGTGATGTATCGAATAAACACTGAGAAAGGTTCCACAAAGACATACTTACCATGGGAAAATCCTCTAAGAATCACAACATTTCTCTCCAAAAATAGGAAAAAAAGTTCTTTTTGTATGTAGAACAGTGTAATCAATCACCTTAAGAAAAGACAGTTTCCAACTGATTTTCAGAATTTTGTTGTGGCCTTGCTGCCATCAATAATGAATTGTGTGAAGGCCAACAAAAATTGGTTGTTGTTCCAGAAGACATTGATGCTGAATGCAGCATAATTGATGTGAAAAAAGGTATCCTTAGACATACTGAAGACTGCAATACATTTGAGTTTGCATGAACATTTAGCTGTGGAAAAGAGCTGTCCCTGATGAATTCCACGCAGTTTAAGTGAAGCTGAATTCCACACAATTTAAATGAAGCTTGAAATATGCTCATGTCAATTAGTGTAAGGAAATGTTCAAAAAAATCCTCTTAGGAAATGCAAAATATGTAAACAATATAGCAATAGGAGATGAAACTTTGCTCTATTCATAAGAATTGGAGAATAAGCAATAATCAGCAGTTTGGGTGTTTCAAGATAAACTGAAACCAATAAAAGTGATTCATTCGTGAAGCAGTTCCAAGAAAATTATAACTTGTTTCTTTGGTTACAAAGACCATGAATGACCATAGCTTTAGGAGATTGAAGAATAGTTAATGCTGAATGGTATAAAATTTGTTTGGCAAAAGTCATCATTGAAATCGGAAAAAACTGTTGCATGCAAACAGTTTATTGTTTGATGGGGAAAAGTTACCATTATGTGTTACTGAATCGTTGCTCATATTCACCTGATGTGTCACTTAACTAATTCTTTTCATTCTCTTATGTCAAACAAAAAATGCACCTCAAGAAGACATTGTATCCTTTGATAACCATATTTTTGGGTACCAACATCGGAGTGAAAAAAATGTTTCTAAAATTGATTTGAATGCTTGCAAAAGTGTGTAAATTTTGAAAGGGAATCTTTAGAGAAAACATAAAATGATTAGTACTGAAAAAATGCTTTTCTTTAATTGTGTGTGTTCCCTGGGTCATGCCAAATGGTGATCATTGCAGGGAACTCAACAAGTTTTAGATGGGTATGGATTTTGTGAACAAGGGGTTTCTGGGCTATAGAACTGATCAGCTCCAACATTTCTTGTAACTGTAGGATCTGGAAATGTTTTAGGAACCACCATACATTGTGGCAGTGTATTGTTATATCACAGAGAACAGTGATCTTTGCGTAACCGTTTGGATTAAGATGTTGGTAAAAGCTCCTCTTTTTTTAAGTGTAATCGGGGAAGGGGGGGGGGGATGAGTCTGTTTCAAGGTGTACCAGTGGGGTATGACTGTTTGGGCAAAAAGTACATTGTAGCTAGGGCTAATCTTTGTTTGAATTGATATTCATTTCCCAGCCACCTGTGAGAATGTGGAATCTTAAGTTTTCGGAAAAAGCCTTTTTCAGAAAAGAAAGGAAAACACACACAGATGAACACAAGCATGCACACCTTAATTGCACATGAGTGCTGTCCCCAATCACCATGACCAGACTGCAAGTGTTGCGTTGAGCAAAAGCAGCTATCTGTAATGGGGCAGGGAAGGGGGAGGGATAGCAAGGCACAGTTGGGGTAGAGAAGAGATCTCTCTGGTGGAGTGTGCTGCGACTAGAATACGGCATAATAAGGCTGCCAGGGGCAAAGACTGGTGGGTGCACTGGCAGAGAGTAGTGCATAATGAGGGTGAGGGGATTTGAATTGGGAGAAGGTGATAGGACGGAGTGGGCAGAGACTGTTTGGCGGTGGTTGTGGGGACAGTAGGTCATCGTAGGTTGTGCCGGTCTTCAACTCCATGCGTTGTTTTTATGGTGATTAGCAATCTTATCTTTTTCATAATTTTTGATATTCCAATCTGGACTTACCATTGTTTCAATTTTCGGTTTTTAACAAAAATTCTCCCAGTGGCTCATTTGATCCCTTAGAGATTATTCACGCAATGCTAAATAAACAAGTCCATGTGCTTTAGCCTACCTGAAATGCTATGGCCATACTTTCTCTGCTACTTAGTAATAACAAATCCTTTTATGTATGACATGCAGTGTACTTATTGATATTAAAATAAACTATGGAACCTTTGACACACTCGTCATCATTTTAAATACACTAAACATTGGAGAGGTTTACAAGTTCTTTTAAATCAGACAGTTGCTCAAAGAATTGCTTAATACAGACAACAAGAGCTGTACTAGTAAACAAGCTGTTAAATGCATAGAGATCATAAATTTTAAAATACATATTACACATGTCTTATCATCAGCTAAAATAGAAGGCACATACCCAAATAAGATTGGTTCTGCCTTATCATCAGAATCTAAAATGTGTTCTGTTAAGATGTGGTATGCTGAAGTGCATATTCCACATTCACAAAAAGCAAGTGGGTGCTCTCGCCTGTGTAAAAAGCTGTGTTTCAGAGGTCAGTGCCTTGTATGGAAACAGGCCACATCTGTATCTGTGACTGAAAGACAGGAGCAAGGACATGGCTTATTTCCTTCCCCAAAAGTCTCAAATCTGAGCTTTTGGTCTGTCTCTATAGATGTTGTCATCAATGGGACATTAAACCTGATTCTTCCTTCCTTCCAGCCACAGATGTGGGATGCAGTGGCACTGACTTGTATAAGGAAATGTTCTCTGAAGCATAGCTTTCTACGCCGCTGTAGCAATTTGCTGGTCATGTATGTAGAATATACATTTCTGTATGCTCCATTTTAATGAAATAGATTTTATGGGGGACAGAACCAAACTTATTTGGGTACATGCCCTCTATTTTAATTGATAATGGGATTTGCAGAGCATGCATTTTAAAATTTGTGAATTGTCTGGACTGAAGTCTAAACTTATTGTATGGATATGTAATGTGTTTAACCATGTTGTATAGTAGTGCTTTAAAATAGCCTTTACCCATTATCATTGTACTTTAGTATTGTTTCATATATGTACTTTAATTTCACTATAGGCTTTGTTAAATGGGTTATCCATCTGTTGTTTTAATCTGCTGCCATTCTGATATGTAAGTTTATATTTTATAGGAATAAATTATTACTTTATTTCCTCACATAAAAATATTGTGATGCAGGGCACACCGACACCAAGAAAGAAGGAAGTTTCTGCGTACAACTTTAAAGGAACTTGGCTTGATACTTACAGACCAGCCAGGATTACTTGGTCCTAAGGTAAATTTATTTAACTGCATAACTAACACAGATAAATTATGAGCCAGATGTGCTAACCAGTTCTTACCTTTAGGACACAGAGTGTTAAATACTGACTGTAGGCAGAAATAAAAGTCAAAGTGACAACACTATCCCAGTTTTCAGAACTGTTAATTCCTTCCTCAGGTAATAGGGAGGGAGCGGTTAGGGAAGTTTAAAAAGGAAGGGCAGGTCACTTAGACCTCAGGATGAGGTGAAGATAGGGCTAGACAAAAGATGAAGGGGGAAGCGTTAAAGAGAGTAGGAGGTTAGGGGTGGTAAGCACTGTGCCAACTTCACTCCAAAGATAGCAAGAACTGAGTGAGAACCTTTGGCATTGCTTCCAAAGACCTTGCATTAAAAGTCCCCATCTGTGGCTGCAACCCATCCTTCTACCAAACCTCTTTAAATTCCAGATTGATCAATCATTATTCCTTACGCACCTTATCGCTGATCAAGATATTGCCTATGCCAACCACTATTCCCAACAATTGCTGCCTCTCTTTCAAATCCTCCACCTGGTTGTGCTAGCACACTCAGTGCAGATCTTCTTGAAGCCAGCAATAAAGATGAGCAACATGCCCTGCTCCCACAACTACCATCCACAACACTGGCACCAACATCCCCCGTCCTAGCCAACAAGCCCACCTCCCAGTCCCAACACATCTCCCACAACCCCCAACTGTAACTGTTATCAATCATCAATACCTCATAACCCTGATGTCCATTCAGTCCTTTATCTCTTATCTCTTATCCTGATCACTCCCTGATCTTGAAACATCCATTCTTTTCAGAGCCCTAACTTTCGGTCCCACAACAAAATTCAAACACACTGCCCTAGTTGAAGAACCCCTAACCTTACCTGGCAATACCACTTCACCACCCACTCCCAACTAACAATGAACAGAGTGAGCATTGAATTCTGGCTAGACTGGCCCTGTCTCATATCCAAGAGTGATCCTTCTCCTCTTGCGCAAAACCATCATTTCTCACTTCCAACACTGCCTCTTAATCCTTCCTGAAAACTACCACCAAAATCTCAAACCTCACTCAAGCTGACTCCTGAACTATCCATTTCCTGAAGGCATGCTGCTCCATCAACATTTTCCTCTGGACAAAGCCTCCATTGCTGTAGTATGTGAGTGTGAGGACTATGTGGCAGAGGGACATTATCAGCTCTTGGACACCTCATCAAACAAAACTGTTAATGATAGTCCCATTCCCGTTCCATCCAGACTAGGATAGAGAAAATACTGAAACCTTGGCCCCCACACAAAGACTTACAACTACTTCCATAGAACCCCCTACCTTTCCTGATCCATGAACCCTCACTTTCTGCCTACTTCCCAAAATACATGAAAACAACCATCCTGGCTGTCCCATAGTAGCTGGCCATAGTAGCTGGCCTCAAAACCTCCCAACAAACTCATCTCAGCCCTGGGTTGACGAGAACCCCTAACTCACCACACAGAGCCTCCTGTCCTACCTAAAAGACAACAGTCACTTCATGGAATGTCTCAAATCCATTCCCATTCATCTGGCACCTTGTACCTCATTGTCACCATCAATGTGACCTCACTTTCCACAAACCTCCAACATGCACAGCCCTAGAACACTAATTTTCCCAATAACCACCTGAAAATCATCTTATTGTCACCCAAGCCAATTTTGTCACTATCCATAGCTATTTCACTTTTGAGTGGCAAATGTACAAACAAATCGGGGACTGCTGTGGGAAGCAGGATTGCCCTTCCTAAGCCAATCTTTTTTTGAGCCATTCCCCAACACCCAGAAATTTGGCTCCTTAACTTGGTTCAGAGTTATTGATGACAGCTTTGTGGTCTGTATGTAGTGAGGAAGAACTCCTCTGCGTCCTGCAAAAACTTAATTATTTCTACAGCTTGAATTCACCTAATGCTTTTCCAAAGCCACCTTCCTTAACTTTGACCTCCACCATTTCAAACTTCAGTCCAAATAAACCAAACCAATAAGCAGCAATGCATATAGTTCGACAGCCGCTCCTCCTTCCACAGCAAATGGTCATTTCCCTATAGCTTCAGTTACACATCAGATACCATTCACAAACAAATTCCCTCTGCAACATCCTCCTCTCACCCTCCGACTAATACAACCAAAAAACTTGGACGCATCTTGTTTGTCACTTAGTACCACCCAGGCCTTGAATGACTTAATACCTTACTCTGTCAATCCTATAACTTTGTCAAGTTAAATTCTGAAATGAGATCTTTTCTCTTTCATATTCTCCCCAAACCATCCACTGCCCTCCTAAGCTCTGTAACAGCCTAGCCGAACCATATGATATTCCCAAAACATTATACATACCCAAAGGTACCTACCCTTGCAATTGTCTCCTCTGTAAAATCTGCCCCATGCACTCACCCGCTACCACCTTCTCTTGCCCCACAAATGATAAATCCTACAATATCGAAGGCAGAGTAACTTGTGAAACTACATGTGTTGTTTATCAGCTAACTTGTGTCAACTGTGCAGTGTTATGTATAGGCATGACCACTACTAAACTTGTTGAGCACATGAATGGCCATACAAGAACTGCCCGATTGGGTACCAAGGTGCTGAGCATGCTCTGCAGCATGGCTCGAGGGATCTCAGTGCTTCCTATACTACATGGGTATTTGAATCCTCCCACCCTATATTTGTTTCACTGAACTGTGGAGATGGGAACTTGTTCTCCAACACATCCTTGCATCTCAACACGCTCATGGACTTTATCTGCAATATATGACGGTAGTATCTGTTCTCGGAAGAACAGTTACTGTTGATGACCATGCAGCTTTTGCTAGAATGAAATGATAATTAAATGGACACCCTCGCTGCAAACAGGCGTTTATATACTTCATTGGGGACATGTTGAAAATGTGTGCCCTGACCGGGACTCGAACCCAGGATCTCCTGCTTACAGGGCAGACGCTCTATCCATCTGAGCCTCTGAGGGCACAGAGGATAGTGTGCCTGCAGGGACTTATCCCTTGCACGCTCCCCGTGAGACCCACATTCTCAACATTTCCGCACCACTACATTCGTAGTGCGCCTAATAGATGTTTGCCCATCATACTCATTACTCGTGGCAGATTAATCTACCAAGTCCTGTACGAGTTCAGGCATAGCGTGTGCGTTCGCACAAGAAGATCAATGGCCGGGAAGCCATATTTTAGCTATATATGATGGTAGTATATGTTCCCGAAAGAACAGTTAGCATTGATGACCATGCAGCTTTTGCTAGAATGAAATGGTAATTAAATGGACACCCTTGATGCAAAGAGGCGTTTATGTACCACTTGTAGTGGTGTGGACATGTTGGGAATGTGGGCCTCACGGGGAGCGTGCAAGGGATAAGTCCCTGTAGGCACACTATCCTCTGTGCCCTCGGTGGCTCAGATTGTTAGAGCGTTTGCCATGTAAGCAGGAGATCCCCGGTTAGAGTCCCGGTCGGGGCACACATTTTCAACATGTCCTCAATGAAGTATATAAACGCCTGTTTGCAGCAAGGGTATCCATTTAATTATGGTTTTATCTGCAATAACACATCCATCTGCCCCCCCCCCCCCCCAAATATTTTTTTCATTTTACTTTTTGTTCTTTCATTTTTGTTTTCTTATATATTATGTCTTATTTGTTTTCTTTATTGCTTTTATTTTTTCAGCTTTGTTCTCCTTCCTCAACTCTTTCTCTTTTTTTCTAATATCCTAGGTCCTAATTGCACTATTCATTTTTCTTCTTCCTAATCTATTGTTACTTCTCACTCTGTCCTTATCATCTCTGGAGTGAAGCTCACAGTTCTTATCAGTATACCATTTTTGACCTCTTTGGCCTCCTACTCTGCCACTTCATCTTTGTCTACCCTCATCCTTGCTATAGGTGGGGGCCACTCTCATCCTGAGGTCTGAGTGACCTACCTTGTTAAACTTCCCAATATAGCCCTCTCTCCTACCAGAGGAAAGAACTAATAGTTCCAAAAACTTGGATAGTGTCATCACGTTGCTTTGATATGTATTGACTGGCAGTACTAAATATTTAGCTTCCTGAAAGTAAGTACAGGCCAGCAATTCTGTCTCATAATTTATTAAGTATCACAAATGTATGTGGAGCTGCATGTACATAAACATATGCATTTTTGCTTATGTGAAACTCTCTCACCCCCTCTCTCTTTATCCTCTCCATCCGCCTCACCACTCTCTTTTTCCCCCCTCCCTCCCCCCCCCTCCTCTCTCTCTCTCTCTCTCTCTCTCTCTCTCTCTCTCTCTCTCTCTCTGTCTCTCTCTCTCTCTCTCTCTCACACACACACACACACACACACACACTGGCACAACAACAACAAAATTGCTAACATATTGTAGAAGAAAATGTGTAGATCTTTGTATTAAAATTTAAATACAGTGTTTTATGTGTGCATAATTTTATATCTTTTTTTAAGAAACAGCTATGAGATTTTTTAGCAGTGCAATGTCTTAGAAGGATTTTATCATGAGTTGATACAAGATTAATTTGAGTTGCACATAACGCAAAATATCATGCGTTTTAGGTTATTACAGTGTGACTGAAAGAAAGGGCATCAAGCACATCAGTCTTCACTGATTCAAACCCTTTTACCTAGTGTATTGGCTTAGAGATGAAGCCTGTGAAGAAAAAGTGAGCAGTCAGGTGTCAAAGGTTAAGTAGTTCAAACACCTACTTGTCTCACGTTCTTGTTGTCTTACCTGTGGTGGCAATAACACACTAAGAAATATTGCATCTTGCATTTTCTAATGTTATTTGCTGATGTGTGCTTTATATTTGTGCTCCCCACACCCTTTCCCACTCCTTTATAGTTTGTACAAATGCCTTAACCTGTTGTTCTGTATATTTGAGAAGAGGAGAGTAAGACAAGTCATTCATGGTTTAGTTAGACTGTTTGAAACATTGCCTGAAAATTGTCACTCAGTATTGTTAAAGCACAAGATTGTATTTAAGTCTATAATTTGATGTGTATTATATTATGCAAGTAACTCAGCAGGCTGTTTCAGCTTTAGTGTGTTTCATAAAGGTCAAATAGTTCTTAATTGTTTTGTGGCTGTTATGTATCGGTCCTAAAGAATAGCATGGTTTATATGCTTCAAATGTGAAAGAAGGAGCAGATATCAGAGTAAATATATGGTTTATAACCAGGAAACAAGCTCTTACACACCAACCATTGTTGTTGTAAATGGATGTTAGAACCAATGTGTCAGAAACTGTGCATATAATGACATGTGTTGTTGAATTTTTGATGGAGGGGAATAGAGAAATTAAAGTGCTGTGATAAGGCACAGACATCAAAAGTAGTTATCTGAGAATTCAGAATGGAGTTTGATGAAAGGAAATGAACTTTTTTGCTGCAGCTGTCAGGAGACTGTGACCATCAGGAAATTAATTCCTGGGTGTGAGCAGATGTGAATATTGTAAAAAAAGTAGTGGGGGAGTGGAAGGAATAAAAGTCACATATAAATGAAAAGAAAATATTATTTCTAAATGTCGTATGCATAACTAAAAACAGAGGTGTTCGACTGGAAAACAGTGATGTAATCTGTTGGGCCCATTATATGGCTGTTCAAATTTATGCTTCAGGAATCCAGACAATGTTAAAATGAGAGCATGTAACAGGAACATGAAGTGAAATGTGTAATAATCAGACTAGGGGCATGATCATCAGTAAGATAAGAAATGGAGACAGTTTACGGGACAAAAGAGCTGTTATATGAAAGATATTCTGTAAGATTAAAATAAAAGAATATAAAACAATATTGATTTTCATTGGCTAATGGTTAGCATTGATTGCTACTAATGTAGATGTGCTCTGTGTGAGTCTTGGTGATAACCACAGATTTTCAGACACACAGTGGTCCAAAGTGGGATTAATATGTCTTATTAAGACCATATTGATAGTTTTTCAGACAAAGAAGTAGGAGAATTGACAGACATTTCTCCAGAATGATGTTAAAGTGGAAAGAATTGGAGCAGGATGTGGGACTTGGGCTTTCTCCTTCTCTTCCTCCTCACTCTTCTGTGGCTGATACACATGGGCTGGTCTTGTCACATGCATACCAGCTTAATGGTACCTTGTGTGCCTACCGCTTGAATACCAAGCTACCAATTGCCAGCTCGTAATTTACAAGTGTATAGCAACCAGTGGGTGTCATAGCTCTTAGGCATCCTTGGATGAATCTGTTGTATCCCAAACCTAAGATTAGAAGTTCTTACCATAGGATGAATGTTTAACCATCTGACTAAATCTGTCTTAATTAATATAGCCTTTGGTTGCCAGTTGCCATTCATTCAGTAAAATATACCTCAATGTCATGTGACTAAGTTCACTACACCAGCAGCTATATCTCTCTCACTGCACTAACTATTGTTCTATTAACACAGGTTTTCACTGCCCATGTTGCTCATGTTAAAACTGCCAAGCTGTGTGGCCATGGACAATATATAGAACTGTGTAATAGCATTTCACTCCCATCTGCTGGAGTCATCTTCAGAGATAAAAACTGGCAATTACATATGTAACTCAAGGGGCCCTGATTTTATAGGCACATTATAAGCTTTATATCAAGGGTGGACAAATGCGCTACTGCGGGTGTGGGCGCTCGTTAGTTCCCACACTGCTTGCTCATGGGCACTATCAGCCAGCACTTCTCCCTCCACCTCTCTGCTAACACCACTCATTTGTTGCCAGTGTGTGTGTGTGTGTGTGTGTGTGTGTGTGTGTGTCGAGATGGTCTGACCATTTCATGTCTTTAGTCTTGTCGATATCGGAGTCTCTTTTGTATTTGCTGTAGGACAAAGTTAGTGAGAGGCTGAGAAGTTAAGATCCTCAAAACAAAAATCAATCAAATCCATTCGCTTCAACCCACAGTGAGAAGAAGATTAAGTTCTTTTTTTAACAAAAACCAGCCTTCAGTGGCTCTTTTTTAATGTTACTTTACTGATATGGAAGGTGTACCACCTGAAGCAACATTTTCAACTCATTCATGAGAAACTCATGATCATTTTGGAGGAGGAAAGGAAGGCCAAACTTCTCCAACTAAAACAGAAGAGAGAGAGGAAGAACACAATAATTAAGCAAGCTTTTGGAGACAATGGCTTCTTCTTCAGCCAGAAGGGTTGAAGGGGAAGGAAGAGGGGTGAAGGAAAATGACTGGAGATGTCTAGGAAAGAGGTAGATTTCAGGAAAGTCTCCAAGTGCTGCAGGTCAGGGGAGATTTACCAGCCAAGATGAAAAGGAAAGACTGGTTTTTGGGGACTGAAGTGGATGATATTTGAAAACTCTCAGGTTTTCAAATCTCATCCAGTGAATTCATGTTTGAAGCATTTTCCGTTATTATGGCAGTGATTTTAAACTTGATGTTATATTTGGGGACAACATTTTAAATTTGATAAGGGTTGTGTTTCCTACTTCATATTGGGAGCACTCTAGAAAATAAAACTTCAATTGAGCTTTCTGATTGAAAAAATGTACCATGAATGTATAGAACGTATTATTTATAGTTGCCCATCCACTGTTGCCTGTAGTGGTCAAGTCGTTTTTAATTTTATTGGATAACTGGGCATTAGAGAGAGAGGACAAAACAGATTTACGAATTTTTGAAAATTGTATGTATGCAGGGTGTTACAAAAAGGTTTGGCCAAACTTTCAGGAAACATTCCTCACACACAAATAAAGAAAAGATGTTATGTGAACATGTGCCCAGAAACACTTAATTTCCGTGTTAGAGCTCATTTTAGTTTCGTCCACCTGCGCTCAATGGAGCACATTATCATGATTTCATACGGGATACTCTACCTGTGCTGCTAGAACATGTGCCTTTACAAGTACGACACAACATGTGCGTCATGCACGATGGAGCTCCTGCACATTTCAGTCAAAGTGTTCGTACGCTTCTCAACAACAGATTCGGTGACCGATGGATTGGTAGAGGCGGACCAATTCCATGGCCTCCACGCCCTCCTGACCTCAACCCTCTTGACTTTCATTTATGGGGGCATTTGAAAGCTCTTGTCTATGCAGCCCCAGTACCCAATGTAGAGACTCTTTGTGCTCGTATTGTGGACGGCTGTGATACAATATGCCATTCTCCAGGGCTGCATCAGCGCATCAGGGATTCCATCCGATGGAGGGTGGATGCATGTATCCTCACTAACGGAGGACATTTTGAGCATTTCCTGTATCAAAGTGTTTGAAGTCACACTGGTACGTTCTGTTGCTATGTGTTTCCATTCCATGATTAATGTGATTTGAAGAGAAGTAATAAAATGAGCTCTAACATGGAAAGTAAGCGTTTCCGGACTCATGTCCACATAACATATTTTCTTTCTTTGTGTGTGAGGAATGTTTCCTGGAAGTTTGGCCGTACCTTTTTGTAACACCCTGTATAATGTCATAATTTTATTTAATATAATAAACTTGACAGGTTTACTTATGGGTTGTTGCAAATGAAAATCAGTTTAGGATGAGGGTGTCACAAAAGAAAATAAATGAGAATCTTATAGGGAACCAAATGAAAATGACAGACTGAATACAGATTGAGAGTCACTTCAGTTTTCTGTAAGGGAAAGTTCATCTGAAGTCGAAGCAGACCTCAGTGAGGACAATTCACTAGAACGATTTCTCGGATTTCTGCAGAAAAATCATTTGTGTTGTCTTCATAACCCATATTGTTCCAAAGGTACTGTTGGTTGCTTGGACTTTGGACATATCTTCAGGTCTGATGAGAAGCCAGGAAAACAGGAAGTTATCTATTGGCAGTAATGACATATTCCTCTTTTTACTCAGTTTGGTAAAATGATACATATATTGCTTGTATCTCGTCTAGTTGAAGGAGTTGTGGTTGACTTATATCCTGAAACATTAAAATATGTTGGATGGAAAAATTAAAATGCTTACTATTAAGAAGCACTTTTTCAGTAACAAAAACTTGAAATAAGAGCAAATGTACATCAAGTGTATTCTGTAATCTCTAAATGCACTAATATATGTGTAAAATTTAATGATGTAATGTACAGAACATTATTATTTAATGAACATATATGGAGGACCAATATTGAATGGAGAGCACATGCTGTGAGGTGAATCAGTGAGTCAGCCAAGAGTACAAAGAGTGGTGGGGTGGCTTCAGAGTTGTCTTGTGATCTGCTCTTTGATGTCAGGAATGGTATGGGAGCAGTGAGCCATAACTGGGAACTAAATCAGTGAGTGAGTCAATATCGCAAAGAACACAGTGAATCCTGAGTCAGGAGTGAGCAGTCAGTTCCTTGCAGCTTGCTAGCTCCTAAGTAAGCTGCCAACTACTTCCTCTCTGCAGAGTATTGTCTCTCACCATGAAGCACCAAATGGGCTGCCATGGCAGCTCTGTGCAAGCTGTATCTTCAAACCAATAGCAGAAATAAAAGGAAAGAAAATGTTTTCTGCATTAATGCAATGTTCTAAAGAACTTTGTTATTTTCATGGCTGGCAAAACCTGCTCACAACAGTTAGGTATATAAATAAAGACATACACATCATCTGTAGCATATTTTTCTGCATCTAAGTATGGGCACACTTATGCAGCAGCCTGCCCTAGAATTTTCATTCACTGGCTACACAGGAGAGGTATTTTAGACATGAAGGGCAACAGCTCATTGTTTTTTGAGTCCTTGATCATTCACTCTGTAGAAGGCTCAAGCTCTTTTAGTCAATTTAGGAGTGGATCACCCACCTTTAGTCCAAACAGAGCTACTAAATTCACTGGAAAAAAGTATTTTATATATTGAAAATAGCTGCGTTCAGAGGAATAATTGTAAACAAGAAATCGATGCTGAAGTTGCCAACAACTCTGGCCCATGTGAATGTCATTCAGTCAGTTCTATTTTCGTAAGGTTGCACTGATGAGGCTACATATCTGGCCACTTGCTGAGCCAGTTCACGTACAAGAACAACTCATTTGCTTACATTTAGCATTTAAAAAATTGGTTACTCCAGTGAGTACTGTGGCTACAAAAAGACAATTACAGGACTAATGAGGAATAATAACTACGAAGTTGTTTTTTCTCTTGCACTGTCGAGATTACTGATGGAATTGGGTAAAATGGGGTTTAAATGATTTTGAAACCTATTAGGAAACTAAAGTGATCCTTCAGAACTACAAAAGATGTGCTTTGCTATGTAGAGACAACAAACTAAAATTTTATAAGTAAAGCATCATAGCCAAGAGAACACATTATCATGTGCACCTGTTCAGAGACAATAGAAATTTATGAACAACATGATAATTTTAACAGAAAGGAATAAATAGTTAAATAAAATGAAATATGGGCACCAGCTTCACACCAAGAAATCAGCTTAAATGATTGATCACTATTAATTGAGAATGGTGTCACTGGAGATAATCACAGGCTCAGCATCACTCAACAAATGGTAGTGCAATGTGATTTAGAGTGCACCTATAAATTCAGGGCTTTTTTAAGCTATCAATGCAATTGCCAGTTCTTTCTCTGAAGGTATCTGCTACAGATGGGGATGAAATCTTAGTAAATTGTTTTATACATTGACCATGGTCTCTGAGCTTGGAACTTTCCACAGAAATGCTGTCCTACTACTGCAGATGGAAGCTTTTTACTATAAGTAGATGACCCAAGCAAATTGCAGGACCTCTGGTTTCCGTGTGACTATTTTATGCGCCACTACCAACAAAATGATCAACTTTTGTGTTAATTGTCTGAAGGCCATTGGAGTTCTCACTACTGCTGTAAATTTTTCCCAAGTGCAATTGGAATGTAATTCTGTGGCGTTCCTCTTCATCAGCATCATCATCATCATCATCATCATCATCATCATCATCATCATCATCAGTCACTGTGTTTTTTGCCTTGCAGATTCCCTCATTGGGAGGTAACAAATGACTTATGTCCCAGTCACCATATTCAATTTGTCAATCATTTGTCTTCCAAGAGAAAGCTACAAAAGTGTATGATCGTCAAGTTGAATTGGTTGCTATATAATTAGCTATGTAACATTAGAATGCTTTTAATATAAGTGGTAGCACTGGGTTCATGGTAGACCACTTCACTGTAGCATTCCTCTGAGACAATAAAATTTCTGTGGTGACAGTGTAATTGATTTATGAGTGGTGTTCTGCCGTGATGGACTTGCAGTAACTAATGTGAAGGTTTAAAAGTAGTTCTGAACTTGGAGGCTTTTTGGAGTGTGCAATAGAATATCTTGGCTTGAGCTCTTTACTGCTGATAGTAGTATACAAGTGTGTAAGAGAGATTCCTGGAGAAGGAGGAGGGGGGGGGGGGGGGGGGGGAAGCTGTAATTCCTGTTTCCAAGGATATAGTACAGATAATTGCAGAAGACATTCTTGGTGTCAGCATCTTAAGCCCAGGTTCACGTTTGCTCCCCAGACTAACAAGAAACATGCCACTGACCCATATCTCTGTGGCATCTGAAATTCAAACAAGATTCAGCTTACTGTCCAAAATAACTTAGAATTAAGTTATTTTGGACACTAAGCTGAATCTTTTGTGTAATGGTTAATGTTCTTTGCAATTTCAACTTTTTGAGATGCAATCTTAATCCTGCTTCTAAACCAGTAAAAGATTGGTACTTTTCTAAGTATCTTTTGTAATGTAACTCAAATTTCGTGAATGGAAAGCTGTCGGCTATATTACTGTACTGAAAATACTAGCTTAATATTTGATATGAACTAAAATATGTATGCCTTCCTGAAGTAGATGTGTTGTGATTTTCATAATCATTGATGCCAGGATAATTCCACTGGGAAAGCCACAAAGGGTTCACTTCACAGATTACGTCAAGTCTCACTGCCTGCAGGATGTCAAACAAAAGACTCCTAAAAAATGATTAACTGCTTATTCATCTCAAGTGTATTATCCAAAATGCTCAATGGTCTCTTCTAGTGCCGCTTCATTTAATACCATTGTCCAGTTTTTCATAGTGGTAGTGACACTTTAAAGCTTAACATTTGACATACAAAAGGGGTGCATTGCATCTTTTGTGCATGTTATGTGAGGCTTAAATCATGGCTTGAAATCGGGTGGACATGTGGAGCAAAAACAGATTGTTAATGCAGAGAAAAATGACATTGATGGTTACACCCTTTTTTTGGGGGGGGGGGGGGGGGGGGAGGGGGGGGGGGGATGGAAAAGGATGGAAACAAATGTTTCATCTGCCAGGAAGTCCTTAATGTATTAAGAATACTAATAGCTTTTGTGCATAGTATGTTGCACTTTTTAATCGGAAAGGATTAAGGTATATTCAGTGGAGGATTTAGAATTGCCCACAATAGCATTACACAGAAGAACATAAGAAGTAGTGAGCTTGCTAATAATGAATTAAATGTATGTGCACTTGGATGTTGCTTGTTACAATGGCTCCAATATCCCAGAAACAGAACTGATTTTTAGAAGGTGCTAATGCCTGAAATTTGCACTTGCTCTAGAATTGAGTTACACACTGCATGCGACTGTTGATATGAGCACCCTACACACCAGTAGACTGCTTGATTTTCCAGATAATTTCAGGCAGTTGATGGACATATCCAGTTTTTCCCTTTTGACATATTCTGAGTTACTGCTTCATGTAAACCCATTTTTCATATGCAACTTTCTTGTTTGAACCATTTTGAGCTACTCATGATTAGAGGACATGCCATGCCAACTTTTAAATCAGTTGCCAGCCATGTTACAAATGAGTTGCTGACCTCAGTGGTCAATTGACTGTAGTATCTGACGGGTTCCAAAATCCTGAGTATGCAGAAAACTGTGCATGGAGAGATATGGGAAAGTGGATCTGCACTTTGTAATATTCTTGTTCAGTGGTGCACATCCAATGACTTTTCCTCATACCAGATGTTAGTCATTATTTTGAAGTAAGTTGCATCAAAAGGCATGTCCACATATGAAACTATGTAGTTTTACGTATTTGATTATCTTGATTTTGGCATTGTTGTCTTCTTTGGAGGCATGATAATGTCCCCAGGTTTTCTTCTAGTACAGGGAAAATTAACTGATGAAATGATTACAAAAGTTTGATAATTTTTGAAATTCTAAATGAAGTAAAGTGTCTGAGCTTTTAAGCATTTGTATTCTGTGACATTATACGTATTATGATAGCACTGTTTGAACAAACCAAAGAAATAATAAATCTGCCTTCTGCAGCCTCACAAAATGGCTCAACTTTTATTTATTCCCTCTTCCTGCCAAGTCTCTACACAATGAAGAAGCTAAAGCTTACGTCTTTGACAGAGACAATTGCGGGCATATGATTTGTAGAATTAATACAAATGAATTTACAAAATTTTATGTTAAAACTTCAACATCGTTGTAAATGCATGAATTGTGAATATGTAGGTGTTAAATAATTTATTTTTGTGGATGAAGTTTCTGATATGAATTTTTCTTTATGCAGATGAAGATATCGATACCTGCTGGTATCATAACATTCCTAATATACCACTGGCCTGATTACATTACAACATGTACCAACTTTGTTTTCATTCAGCTGTTGGTTCTCTGGCAGAAAATACATGGTTGCTGCTGTTGTTTGTATTAAGCAATTCATCCCAGATGATCTTCATCAGCATTTGTTGATAAAATAGCTTCAGTTATTGTTATAATTGCAATAGATTTGTAATTATTTGTATTTTATAATTTTGTGGTAATTTGTAGAAATGGATAAAAACAAATATTTTAGTAGTGGTGAAATGTGCTTATTGGGAAGAAAATGTTAGTTGATACAGAAAATCCAGTATATAAAGATAATTTTGCAACATTTTAATGTTCTCTGTGGTCTTTACCTTATGGATGGATATGAACTAATAAGCAAACATATTGATAAGTGTCATAAAGACATCTACACTTTCTAGAAGACCAGAAAAAGAGAGGTTGGAGGTGGTGTGGTATCTGAGACCTTTCTTTTCCTACAATACGGCATTGGCTAGTGTTGCTGCCGCTGGTTTTCAGATTTTGAACCCACTGTATTTGTTTACAGAATAATGAAATAACAGCTCATTGGTAGACTCAAAAGTAGATAGAGTATACTGATTATGACAAAAAACAAACACACAAAGCATTAAAGAGTCCATCAACAAGTGAGGTATGTCTGCAAGATGTGGGCAACAAGCACTCACCCATGCACAGTTTTTCCGCTGACATGTAAACATAATCCATCACTCATACTGAGCAAGTCTTAGTGCACAATAATGTGCCAGAAGCACTACTGTAGACTCGCCTACCATGCAAAAGAACTGAAACAAGGAAGTTGCTTTAGTAAAATGGGCTTCATAGCAGTGTTTTTGTCAACGTGTGTTAGACACTTATAATTCTTAACCTTATAACTTATATCTTGTTACCCATACTAATATTAATTTTAGAACTGACAATACTGAGTGGATATGTGAAAAGAACATTTTTATAAACCACACATTGGTTGTACTTCTTGTTGTAAATTTCTCGTGACTGGTTTAATGATATTTGGGATTTCAACAAGTATTTGTCTTAAAAATGTGCTCATACTTCATTACTGTTGTCAGCTGTATACATACATGAATTATTCAGTTTCAGAAGCCGACAGTGTGTTTAATTTTAATGTTTAAGTAATAAAACTTTTTTCCTTGTTAATACTTTTGTGAATTCTTGCTTGTAGGCACTGTTAATCTTCATTGGCCTCTGCCTAGCAAGGGATGAAGTATACTGGCTTTTGCGCCATAATGACAACCCACCTCAGCAAAAGAGTAAAGGAAAAACTGCAGAAGACCTGGTGGATAGGCAGTTGCCAGAGCTGCTTTTTCACATGGAAGAACTGAGAGGTTACCTTTTGACCTATATATTATGTACCATAAAAAAATGTTAACAGTGCCTTCTGTCTCTGATTTATGATTTCTAGATATGTATGCGAATGGCTTTAAATTTCTGTTTTGCTTGCATCTAAGTGCAGTGTACTTTCAAATCATTTTACTAGGATAAGGTCAACAGCATTTCTTTTATCTCGCTCAAGGGAATTATACGAACTGAATAACAGTTGAAAACCAACTGTAATTGCTCATTAGAGGAAAGGTCACTAGAACCATTGGGATACCTATTACAGTATATATAGAATAAGAGGTTTGATAAAAAAAGGGAATTTTTGTTGTTCTTAAAGAATCTTCATTTATCCATCATCATCATCATCATCAACAACAACAATAACAACTACTACTTTGTCCCTTTCGAACTGATCCTCCTCAGATATAATACACTTGTACCAGTCCTTTTTCCACCTTGGAAGCACTTCTGGAACTCACTTTTCATTATGATGTTCAGTTCCTTCAGCGATTCTGTTTTTATCTCATCAGTGATGGTAAAATGACATCTTTTCATGGTTCTCTTCAACCTCAGAAATAGAAAGTAGCCACAGGGGGCCATGTCCAATGAATATGGTGACTGAGGCAAAATAATGGTTTTGTTTTTTGCCAAAAAATCATGAACAAGTATTGAGGTGTGAGTGGGAACATTATTGTGATGCAGCTTCCACGAGTGGTTTTGCCACAGTTCTGATTATTGTTTTCTTTGGATTGCTTCATGCAAACATCATGTAACTTCCAAGTAGTATTCCTTATTGATCATATGACTATAACCCAGGAAATCATGACCCACTATCCCACTGTAATCGAAGAAAACAGTGAGAAGAATCTTCACATGTGATTGAACTTGTCAAATTTGCTGCTACACGTTTCATGTCAAAAACATTCAAAACAATTGCTTGGCATGAACTAAAGGATATATGGACATCATCAGCATCCTCCCTGATAATGATTCAGTGATTTTCCAGAACCATTTTCTTTACTGCTTCCACATTGTCATCAGTAATTGATGCGCTGAAGTGTCGAGGGCAGTAGTCATCTTCAGTTTCTCGATCCTCTTTGAAACATTTGTACCACTTGTAAACCCCCTGTCTTATTCATAGTAAATTTGTGAACAGCCACAGTCAATATGTTGAGCGCTGTGCTGCACTTTATTTCATTTTTCAAGCAAAATTTAATGCAAATGCTTTGATCCATCTTTTTCTAAAGTAAAAATTTGCCTAGCATTCGAAAACGCACACAACCTTTTCAAATATCAACAATAAACTAAATATTCAAAAGAGCTGAAAATGCAAACATACATCAGGAACATGTGTACCAACAACAGATTTTTTTTAATCGGATGTATAAAGTTGTGAAATTAAAAAATTTCCGTCACTTTTAAAACATGCCTCGTATGTTGTAGAACTGACCCCTCTTGTAGGAACTGTCTGTTATAGGTTGCTAGACCAGTAAAACACCCCACATGATTGTAGGTTGTCCCAGTCTTTAAGAAGGTAACATGGCAGATGCAGAAAATTGCTTACCTATATCACTGACATAAGTTTGCTGGGAAGTATAGAATCTTTTTGGGCTTTTGTATGATGAATTTTTGGAGACAAGAAAACTCTGGAGGCTGTCAATATGGGCTCCAGAAGTTCTAATCAAGTGAAAATATGTGAATCTTGGCTTGCTGTACTCATTCACAAGATCCAGAAGACTGTGAATTCTGGAGACCAGGTTGGTGTTGTGCTTCTTGATTTCTGGAAAGACTTATAATCAGTCAAAATTGTCAGGTATGTGGAGCATCTATGTGAAGTTGTTTATGGTGGCAGAGTCACACAAATACAGCCATAAGGAAGGCAGATGACAGAAAGAGATGTATTTGAAGAATCCTAAGGACCTGTATTCACCTGTAAAGCAGGTAGCATACAAAATTTTCACGCAACCATTTATGGGATATTTTTGGTAATGTAGTACCCCTGTCAAGTTGGATTCATGGAAGTGATAAAGAAGGTTCCAAGAAGAGTTGCACATTTCATTACATTTTTGTTTCAGTTGTGTGATAGCATCACCAGACTTCTCAGTGAATTCAACTGAAAGGCAGCACAAGAATGTGCTGGAATCCCTCTTACATGATGACTCTTGTGCCTTTGCTGTCACCAGTGTTCTTTTTCTCTTCTTCATATGCTGCTGGTTGTTCATTTTGACTTCCTGTTATCTCTCTTGGCACCTAATTTTATCACATATACTTCATCCCCCTCCCACTTGTTTTCTTCTCCACACTGTATCTTTTTGTGCTAGGTACTCTGACAAGTTGATTACTTTTTCTGTTGTATATGGGTACTTTACAGAACTTTCTTCACATTCTGCAGGCTCAATTTGCTGCACAGATGATGTCTGCCCTCTGTCACCCATGTCTTGGAAAATTTTGATCTTAGCTGTAACACTGTTTAACCCTGACAATTCTGTAAATCTGTTAGATTAATGTTCATCAAACATCATTGGGTTCTGTGGGCAGCCGGAATCTTGGTTTCATTGCATTTCTTGTCAGAAGGTCAGAAAGACTTTGAGTTATACTACTCCCCCGCCCCCCCCTTTCCATCAATTGCTTTTCCCAAAAGGTGAGTTAATGTAGTGATCAATTCACAGGGGTCACATTTATGAGTAATTACATTCACAAGTTCCAGTGGACAGGGAAACCACAGTCCACGGAACATCAGTTGCAGGGAACCCAGTTCACCAGTATAGATATGCAGTGTATGTTTTTCTTTAAAAAAAAGTTCTGCAGTATTTACTCTTATCAATTTTCAAATTCAGTCTTATTACGCCATTACCTTTTCTTCATTTTCTCTCTCTATGTATTGTTAAGTTTACAGGATGGTCAGAAACAGTCTGAAAACCTAGGAAGTGTGTTTCAGGATACGTTTTACTGAGAAATAATTGTTAAGAAAAAATTTGATACATTGTGCCCTTTAGGAGATAATTAGCATGGAAGTTGGCCAATCAGTCCATTGTATGGACAAATTCTACTGGCCAGCCAGATCGAGTTAGTGTCAGTTGTAGTGTAGTGTAGTGTAGTGTAGTGTAGTGTAGTGTAGATGATGGTGCATTCTGGTCCAAGCTGCTGGAGATGGCTATCATGTGTGTGGGAGGTGTTCTTGCTTGTGTGAATGAATATGTGTGTGTTTCCTGATCTCTAAAAGCTAATGTGTAACTGTAATTTCATTGTGCCTGTCTGCAACTCAAAGTGTCATCTTTAGTATGAGTTCCAATCTATCTTTTCCTTATATTGTTGATATTGCAACTTGGAATTTCCGTTGGTCGATTCTGATATCAGCTGTGTTACACTGATTTTGCCCATTCAAATAGTGTTATAAGTCTGTGCTGTGAGATGTATTTTTCCATTGAAATTTAATTTCTGTTCATATCTTAAGGTATATTTTTACTGAGGTTTTATCCTCCTAATAATAGTTGAAAGCTTTAGTTTAATTTCCTAAAGTACAGTATTTCCTTATTTCACGGTTTCTGTAGTACATACTATGTCAGCTCACTATGTTTTATTTTCATTGCAGTTCTTGTTCGAAAATACAGCCAAGTAATGCAGAGGTACTATGTGCAGTACCTATCAGGGTTTGATGCTATTGCTTTAAATCAAATGGTACAGAATTTGCAAGTTTGCCCAGAGGATGAAAGCATTATTTTGTCTTCAATGTGCAGCACAATTGCTAACTTATCCGTAAAACAAGGTGAGTTTGGGGTGAAGTACTAAATTGTGCTACTATGACATGTACCTGTTATGTCATGCAATGCTACATGCTTTGAATCAAATATTTTGTGTAATTCTTGGAATTACCCCCCCCCCCCCCCCCCCCACACACACACAGCCAGCAAGCACGCTATCACAGAGCCACGTTGCTCGTCAAAAATGATCTACCTCATTTCAGCATACTACTCATGGCCGAAGAATTTAGAAGGTTATTTTCTGGAAAATTTTTGAGGTTTGAATCGAATTGCTTTTGAACTTCACGTACCATAAAAATAAAAAAAAATTAAAAAATCTGACTGTCATGTGGCCCTCTTGTTAGAGAAAAACAGGCAATGTGATCACATGTGAAATTTAATTCTACTCCTGTTAAGTTTTAGTCATAAATTGATAAACTTTCTGGGTTCATCCCAAATATTGGGTATGGTAATCGATGCCTTAAGTCTGTCTCAGTACATTAAAACACATTACTGTCTGAATACCTTATACTTATGAAACCCTGGTCATCTTGAGAAAACCGTGCATGAACCACAATCAAATTTTACCACAGCTGTCTCCCTGTTTAACTTTGATCAAGATTGCTGCACCAGAATTTTGCATAGAATGAGGTTAAATGCTTACTTTACCATGGTTAACTTTTCATCAAGGTTGGGATACTTGCCTGTGAGGTGGAATTTGAGTGGAATTGCTGGTACTATTCAAACAAACCAAACTGATTATTTACTTGTCAGATTATCCAAGTGTGTCACTTCTTCTGTTGACACATGTGATTCTTGACAATTCCATTTATTCAGAATATTTTAGAAAGTAGAAAGAAGAAGGAGGGGCAGAGAGAGGGAGAGGGGGAGGGGGGAGAGAGAGAGAGAGAGAGAGAGAGAGAGAGAGAGAGAGAGAGAGAGAGAGAGATTACCGTATTTACTCAAATCTAAGCCGCACTTTTTTTCCGGTTTTTGTAATCCAAAAAAGCGCCTGCGGCTTAGAATCGAGTGCAAAGTAAGCAGTAGTTCTGAAAAATGTTGGTACATGCCGCTAAAACTAACTTCTGCCCTCGAATATATGTAGCGCTAAACAGGCGTGCTTTGCAGGCACAAAGATAAATACTGGCGCCAAAACCTCTGAGTCTATAAATAGATAAAAAAAAAAAAATGTGTGGAAGATGAGCTTTTTTCTCCGCCCCGAGTTTTGACCACTGCATTTTCATACATTATCCAACGAAGTAAATACAAATTCCATATTGTTCATCTTCGAATGTTGCAGCATTTCAGTGTACTATGAAAATCCGACTGGCAAGACTGTTTGGGATGTTTGTCAATATGCCCAATGGTACGTTCTGAATTTTTCCCTACCTGTGAGAAGATATGGTTGCTAATAGGAACTTTTATGAATTGTGAATCACATGCAGTATTCTCTTCACCATAAGAATAATACGAATATAAACATTTTGCCATGTATTCTTTCGTGTTTGCTGCTATCTCATTTAAATCCTGTCTGCCTAATAAACTACGAAACTAGTGTGAGACAACAGCAAACGCGGAAGAATATACATATCATGTCATGTTTATATTTGTATTATTCTTATGCCTAATAGTGATACAGTCAGAAATGAAGCACGGCAATTGACTAGATTTTTAAATCTAAGATGACTAATTTCTGTGCAGAATGTAATGTACAAAAGAGGCGACTGCAAAGATTTTCAAACGGTGAAAAATTTTAGGTAAATTCTCGTTCAGAACATCTTCTATCATACGCAGTCTATTATTTGGTTCTTGTTGATAATTATCAAAGAAAGCAGCAGTGTTAAGTAACAACAAATAGCAGTCTCTTGCCATTGTTTCGCTAATGAGTCAATTCCTCTCTTTTTTTATCATAAGCGGCGATAGTGAGCAAAATAGCAAGCCATGGCGCGAGCGGCGACAGGTCGTAAACACACATTATCAGAATGCGACAAACAATGCATGATGCAGTACAATAACGCATTTTCAGCTTAGAGTGATGTAAACACCTGTAACACAGAGAACAGCATGTATCAGATCAAAGAAAAATAAGCAATCGATTCAAACCAGACGAAGCACGTGAGAAAGGAAGGGTACCCATATAAATACGGACAAAGCACCTGACGCATAGCAATGGCTACCTGGTAAAGGTTAACTGCTAAGCTTACGACTTGAACCAAACTACTGTAGCTGTATCATCATTCATTCGACCTAAATTGTGTCTCGTATTACAATGGACCAACTTTGTTTCGAGTTGGAGGTGCGGCCTTAAACTTTTCTCTCCTTTGAATTTCGAGTCTCAAATTTCAGGTGCGGCTTAGATTCGGGAAATTTTTTTTTTTCCCTTGAATTCAAATCTCATTTTTCAGGTGTGGCTTAGATTCGAGTGTGGCTTAGATTCGAGTAAATACGGTATATATGCTTGGCTGCCAGCTTTATGGATTGTCCATAATTGTTACAGATTTATTACCTTAATTATAGATTTAAAGGAAATTACTTAAAAATATGGAAATAGACATTTTACAATTTCATGTTTTGAAAAAATTGAGAAAGGTATTGTTCACATTTGGCCAATAATATGCTACTAAAATATTTTATAGACTGTAATGATTTTCTCCCTGAGTACGCAGTAAGCCTGTCTACGAATGAATTCGTCACCACTTCTTACTAAAGATGTGTTTACACAGAGTTCAAAGCATGTTCTGCAGCATTCTTCACAGGTAGTACTGGACTACTGATGTTCGCAAAATGTTAACATCTTGGCAACACAAAACCAGTGTTCCATGATTGTTTTGGTACAGATTGAAGGAACATTGTTCCTGGTCTGCTACCACTAAATGCCACTACACAATGCTAGTGTTTGCTTTTACTCCATCTGTAGTGTTGCATGTTGTCTTTACATGTGTTCCATAATGAAATGGAATAGATAAGAAGCAAAATTTACAAATTTGTCACACACTATGAGTCAGAGTAATGTTTCTGAAATATTTGGAGTCACCCTTATAAAAATATTAAACAGAAGCATGACTCCCTGCAAAAAATGCTATGTTGCTTTATACCAGCAACAGTGATGTACATTAAAAAAATTAAGTCTCTCATTTCTCAATACCAGTGCAGCAAAAACTATAACGGCACTCATTATCTAGTTTTCAAAAAATATACAGGAAATTAACGTGAGCTGTCACCATATGAAAGGCTGGTGAAATAAATAAATAAATAAGTTTATAATATTTTCTATGTGATGGGGATAAATGTGTGTAGGAGGCAGCATCAGTAATAAAGGTGGATGTGACAGGGGAACATCAACTGCAGATTTCCCTGTCACATTCATTGGATGTGTGACACTGAAGCTAAAGAAGTTTTCTTTGTTGAAAATGGATTACTTTTAATTTGAAAATAAAAATAAGTTTATGATGAATTAGATATGTCTTCTTTATGTAGGGTCAGAAAATGTCTGAAACATAGTGTTTAAAGGTCTAAATCAGGCTCCTAAGTTTTAAAATTTTCCAGAGGGATGAGGGGGGGGGGGGGTCACCCTGTTTATATTTGCAGTGTGATCACTGATAGCCTCTTCTCAAAGTTGATAGCTACGTGTATGCAGAGAAAGAGCTTATTAATTTTGGCTGTGTGTAGCTTTCTTGATTTATCATATGTTAAACTGGAAGATTTGTTAATACATCAAGGATGATTCCTGCATTGTACAGGGTGGACTAATATGTAATGTAACAGGACTGAAGACCACAACAACAACAGTGTTTAAGACACTGGAATCACATTTACGATGACCAGGGTTCAAATACTCATCTGCCTACCCCAATTTAAGTATTCTATGGTTTCACTAAATTCCTGAAAGTAATACTGTTTTGCCAATTTTCCCTTTATCCTTCTACAGTCTAAGCTTGTGCACTGTATCTAATGCCCTCATCACTGATGGGGCAGTTCCATGAAGTGAGTTAAAGTAGTGGTTAAAACGTTGGAGTCATATGTGGGAGGACTGATGTACTGTTACTTGTCTGTCTATTCTTATTTAAGTTTTTGGCAGTAAATCCATTTGGCTATATGCTGGAATGATTAATCCAGCACAAAGACACATCAAGTTTCCTTCACCATTTTATCCAACTGAGGTAGTTGCTGGCCTCTTCTAAACCAACTGATGATGACATAATGAACAGCAACCTTTCCTCATTTGTCATGTTTTGTTGACCAAGTATTGAAGGAGCAGTTTGTATGTATAAATCTTACTACCATGAATTTGTTTACGATGCAAAAGTGATTAATTGAGTAATCGGTGGCTTAAAAATAGTATAGATAAAAAGTAGCCACCAAAAATTCTTTTTCGTCATTTTTTGACATTACCAAAACTGATGAGCTCTAGGTGCTGCTGCTTTGATTTATGTGGGAATCAACATGTATACTCCCTTGTGAGGAGCCCCAGGTGCACATGGGAACTTATCTAACTTACTAGAGACAATCAGGCTAAAATGTGTGTAATGGCAGCCCATCAGTGTACACATGAACTTACTCCAATTTAGGAAGAACAAGACACTCAACTGTCTCAGCTTCTCCATGGGATACAAGTAGTGTTGGATTTCTTGTGATGAGCGTACCATTTGACTGTTTTACTACATTAATGTTTAGGACTTCCGGGAACCTTGAATGCTGTTGTATACTTATAAAAAACTTATCAATATGCTTTCTGTAACTGAACAGTAGCTATAGAGCTAAATTTGCAACAATGAGTTGCTCAATATATGCTGTCAGATTATCATCACCTTCACCCAAAGAAAGGAGCATTTTGATTTAATAGCCAATCAATGACAATGTCATTAGACGTAGAACACATGCTTGGTTTGATGAAGAATGGGGAAGGAAATTGGCCATTTACTTTAAAAAGGGAATCATCCCCACATTTTCCATAAGTGCTTTAGGGAAACCATGCAAATGCAAAACTGCATAATGGGCAGGGATTGGAACCAGTGTCATCTCAAATAGTTCCTTTTCCATTTCATTTGATGTCATCATCTGAGTTGGTTGAATGTCCTATATGTACGTTGTTAATGATATCGAGTCAGCTCAGAAAATTATAAAAAAGAAGAATGTGAATATTCCTGCAGAGTAGTATTGTGAACAACCAAATATAGGGAAGCATAAACATAACCTATCTGTTTTTAATATGCAGTGGCTATTTTGAACTTCTTGACAGTATGTGGATATAGTATAAGTTAAATGACTTTTAACAAAGGAACAAAATTGACGGCCATGCCTACTAGCCTGCGATAGAATTTTGTGAGGCTTCATGTGTTGTTATATGTCAAACCATCAGTTCTCTTCAAAAAACATGCCTGACAAAAAAAAAGCGGCACCCAGAATGGATGTCAACATAACTTTGTACAAGCGTAGTTGTTGGGTTCAAATTAATGATGATGTAAATAAAATAGAAAGAAACTTCCACATGGGAAAAATATATTAAAAACAAAGATTCCAAGACTTACCAAGCGGGAAAGTGCCGGCAGACAGGCACAATGAACAAAACACACAAACACACACACAGAATTACTAGCTTTCACAACCGATGGTTGCTTCTTCAGGAAGGAGAGGGAAAGACGAAAGGATGTGGGTTTTGAGGGAGAGGGTAAGGAGTCATTCCAATCCCGGGAGCGGACAGACTTCCCTTAGGGGGAAAAAAAAGGACAGGTGTACACTCGCGCGCACGCGCGCCACACACACACACACACACACACACACACACACACACACACACACACACACACACACGTATCCATCCGCACATACACAGATGTATGTGTATGTGCGGATGGATATGTGTGTGTGTGTGTGTGTGTGTGCGTGTGTGTGTGCGCGTGTGCGCGCAAGTGTACACCTGTCCTTTTTTTTCCCCCTAAGGGAAGTCTGTCCGCTCCCGGGATTGGAATGACTCCTTACCCTCTCCCTCAAAACCCACATCCTTTCGTCTTTCCCTCTCTTTCCTGAAGAAGCAACCATCAGTTGCGAAAGCTAGTAATTCTGTGTGTGTGTTTGTATGTTTTGTTCATTGTGCCTGTCTGCCGGCGCTTTCCCGCTTGGTAAGTCTTGGAATCTTTGTTTTTAATATAACTTTGTACAAGAACGCACCATCGGCAGGCGTGTAAATGATTTACAGTTGCAGTTCTCTGTGACAGGTAAAATGACCATGAGAGTGAATTAATGTTGTGAAACATGAGACTCTTCTGGAGTTAAAATGCTCAAATAACAATTGGCTGGTGTCTTTGACAGTTGTCAATATTTCGACAGTTGCAGACACTGACATTTTCAAGGCACAAATGCAATGATAACATGCTGCACCAGAAAATTTAAAACTGTTGTATGCAGAACGTATGTACTGCATGTGTGTGCCACCCCTCCTTCCCCCCCCCCCCCCTCCCCTCCCCTCTCCTCACACACACACACACACACACACACACACACAAACACACACACACACAAACACACACACACACACACACACACACACACACACACACACACACACAGTAAACACTAACGCAGCCAAAGATGATCAACATCAAATAACCAATCGGTGAGGTAAGCATTAACTATATCCCTCTGTTGTGTGACCAGGGAGAGAGCATGATTCCATGCAGATTTTCAGCAAAAACATCCATCTCCATTTATATGGTCACTTGTTAGTTTAATTTCAACTGCTTTCTTAATAGCAGTAACCCAGTAGCTACCAGTGCATCCCAGACTCTCCATGTTCTTATATTACATATTATTACTGGTGCCAAGGCAATGTTCTGTAGTAGCAGATTTGCTTGGCTGTTGTAAGCATGTGTGACACTTATGCTCAGTACACTGGTTCTCTGCAGTCCTGATAGTCTGACTAGTTTACAACATGCCACATCTGCAACATATGTGGCAGATACCCGCCTTTATGTGTCTTAAAAGGCCCCTTATGTGGTTGAAAAACACATTTCACATCATATTTCATCAGAATATGACAATCCTGTTGGAAATGCTTCCTGTGTAAGCAAACACACTTTAGACTTGGATGCTGTCTCATTACCATCATCACACACCTATTTCACAGTAGGTTGATACTGCTACATGCGTCAGATCTGTCTTTCATTATAAACAATTTGATAAAAGATAACTTCAAGATCGCCTTAATCAACTGAAGAACTTTCAGGATCTGAGATGACATGGATTTGTGAACCAAGCTACAAAGTACCTCTTCATGCCGTATACGAGGGTGGTTTGAAAAGTTCTTGGAACGGAATAGAAAAAAAGTACTTACAGCACTTAAATTTTTTTTAAAATGTAGTCTCCTTGTAGATTCATGCATTTGGTCCAACGGTGTTCCAATGCCTTGATCTTGACCCCATTTCGAAAATGAATTTCCTCCATCCCTGCAAAATAGTTGACAATTCTGGCTATCAATTCTTCATTTGAAATGAATCTTCGTCCACCAAGATAAATTTTCAGTTTTGGGAAGAGCTGGAAGTCTGACGGAGCCGTCGGTCGCTGAGGCCGAGCGGTTCTAGGTGCTTCAGTCTGGAACCGCGCAACTGCTATGGTCGCAGATTCAAATCCTGCCTCGGGCATGGATGGGTGTGATGTCCTTAGGTTAGTTAGGTTTAGTAGTTCTAAGTTCCAGGGGACTGATGACCTCAGATGTTAAGTCCCATAGTGCTCAGAGCCATTTGAATCTGACGGAGCCACATCAGGTGACTAAGACAAGTGTGACAACAATTCATACCTTAGTTCGTTAATTTTGCCATGGCAATGGCACATGTGTGTGGGCGCCCATTGTCTTTATGGAAGATGACGTTCTTCCTTACTAAACGTGGCCTTTTTTCGTGTATCTTTTGTTACAATTTGTCCGGGAGGTTAGCATAGTATTCTCCAGTAATTGTGTGCCCAGTGGGGAGATAATCTACAAACAGAATCCTCTTTGCATCCCAGAACATTGATGCCATGACATTTCCCGTCGAGGGAATTCTCTTTGCTTTCTTTGGTGGTGGAGAATCAGCATGTTTCCACTGATTTGGCTGTTGTTTTGTCTCTGGGAAATGGTAGTGCACCCAAGTTTCATCTGTGGTCACAAACCATCGCAAAAAAATCTTGTTCGTTTCTCCTAAAACAGGCCAAACATTGTTCACAAATGTCCATTCTCATGAATTTTTGATCCAGCGTCAAGAGTTGCAGCACCCATCTTGTAGGTAATTTTTTCATTGAAACTTCCTGGCAGATTAAAACTGTGTGCCGGACCGAGACTCGAACTCAGGACCTTTGCCATTCATGGGCAAGTGTTCTACCATCTGAGCTACCGAAGCATGACTCACGACCTATCCTCACACCTCCAATTCTGCCTGTACCTCATCTCTTACCTTCCAAACCTCACAGAAGCTCTTCTGCGAACCTTGCAGAACTGGCACTCCTGGTAGAAAGGATATTGCAGAGACATGGCTTAGCCACAGCCTAGAGGATGTTTCCAGAATGAGATTTTCACTCTGCACTGGAGCGTGCACTGATATGAAACTTCCTGGCAGAGCACTTGCCCGAGAAAGGCAAAGGTCCCAAGTTTGAGTCTCAGTCCGGCACACAGTTTTAATCTGCCAGGAAGTACATGAGCAATTTCACGCACTTTCAATCAGTGATCCTCTGTGAACATTTTGTGCACTTTTGCAATGATTTCTGCAGTAGTGACTCATCTTGGCACCGACCACTGCATGGATCATCATCTAAGTTCTCCTGACCAAATTTGAATTCATTTGTCAACTTGCCAACAGTTGAGTATAAAGGAGGCAAGTCCCCAGTGTATTCTGGAAATTGGCAAGAATGTGCTTTGCTTTCATACCTTTCTTTATGAAGTAGTTAATCACTGCTCAAATCTCAATTTTCTCCCTCTTCAAATATCACTATTTGGGAACAACAACAGAGCCACGTCACCACCAGAGCTCTCTGTCAAGAGCACTGACATGGCACGTGTTTACAGGGAACAGTCCAATGAATATCATGTTAAAAACTCATTACGCTAGTGCTGATCTCTCGTGGTGATTCCGAGAACTTTTCAAGCCACCCTCATAGATGGCATGTCCCAGCATACGATCAGCTTTCCTCCTGACTGACACATCAAAGAAGGGAAGGCAACCATTCTTTTCCACCTCCATTCTCAAGCTAATATTTGGATGGATTGGATTCTATGTTCTAAAAAGCCATTGAAATTCTCACTTTAATGAGGCCAAACAACAAAAGTCCATCTACATATCAGAAAAAACACACAGGTATCAATACCACCAACTCCAAGGCGCATTCCTTGAACACTACTATAAACAAATTGTCAGTAATCGGTGACAATGGGCTCCCCATCACAGCTCCATCTGTCTGTTGATAGGATCCTTGAATAAAAAGCAAGAGGAAATCAACACCTGTGGAAATAGATTCAGTAATTCAAAGCCAAACTTAAGTGCAATTAACCATAATGAACTGGGCAGAGGAATGTGAGTTAACTGAGAGACCACATCAAAACTTATTAAAAATTGGTGTCATTCATGGGCGTGTTGTGAGTAACATTGGTGCCCCAACACACTGTATAGCATAACTCCTTGATACTCTGTTGAGCCCACTAGTAGGTCTGTGGGTGCATCACATTAAGAACTCAGCAGATTTTGTACATTGATTAGAGGGATTGTGTTTGAATGATTCTGACATCATGATGTAGAGAGCCATCAGGTATGACTTAAGGTCATGGCTGGTTGTAGTTGAGGGAACTTTGATGTCACAGTGGTATGTTATGGACATCTTGTGTCCTCACATGTTATTTCTCATGTTACTGTATCATGGTGCAATTCTTCAAGAGGACAATGACCATCCACACATGGCATGTGTGTATGAACAGTCTGTGAGATGCTGAAGTACTAACATAGCAGGCAAGATCCCCAGATCTGTCAGTGATAGAACATTTGTGGGACCAGCTCAGATGTCATCTATGTCCTAGCACCAGTGTCAACAATATGGAGGACCAGTCACAGAATTTGTGGGCCAGTTTGCCTCAGGAGAGAATACAACAGCCTTATCATACCCTTTGCAACCAAATTAGTGCATGCATCCCGGCCAGAGGTGGTGCAGCTTCATACTGATAAATGGGCTTATACTGCTAAGTCCTTTGTAAAATTGACCCAAGTTTGTAATCAAATAACATAAAATATTGTCTCAATCTGTGAAGTTTCATTTTGTTTTCTCCTCTGCTTCTGAATGCTTCACCTTTTTTGGCAGGCAGTGTATTTAAATCATTCATCCTTCCCTCTTTATGGGTAGAGTAAAATTTTTAAAATAGCTCACATTAATAATTAATAATCTGTTGGATCATTTTTACTGTTGTATGAAAATATTCATGTTGAAAATCAATTTTATGAAATAAATTTGTTTTGCAAATATATTTGATTTCACACAGTCTTTTTAACATCACTAATGTCTCTTTTTTTTATTCTTTTCCAGTTGAGGAAAATGAATTGTTTGATTTCCGTTCAATTCGGCTTGATTGGTTTAGATTACAAGCTTATACATCAGTCAGTAAATCACCAATAGTGCTTGAAGAAAATAAAGACTTAGCTTCCTTGATTGACATTATTGTCTTCCACACAAAAATGGTTGATTTTCTTGATGAAATGTTGGTTGAGACATCTGATTTATCAATTTTCTGGTAAGACTAATATTACAGACATTTTAATTAGATTATGTTGTGTGAAAATTGAGTATCTTCTCAAAAATATAACAACAGACTGCAAAGTAAAATATGCGGTGACATTATTTATTATTTAAATAGTGTTATTTGGCACACTGTGTGTACACTAAAGATGCATTTCAATTCATAATATCCCATAATGATCTGGATTTTTCATTTATTCTACAAATTCACTTAGGAAAACAGTGATATTAAGTATTAAATAGGAATAGAGGAAGTGGCTTTCTAGAGTGTTCAGTAACAAACAAGAGTAATTTATGTGCACTAACATTGTAGACAGGACTCCATTTAATTAGTGAGAAGAAGAACATTTAATACCAGTTAGAAACAGTGAAATATTCGGGGTGGAATAATGAAATATTGAAAGGATAATTGCTACTCACCATGTAGAGGGGCTGTTGAATGGCAGAAAGGCACACTGATAAAGACTGCTAGATGTTATTAGCTATCACACTGACCTTCTATCCTGCCAGCTGTAGAGCCCCCCCAAAATTCTCTACTTCTCTCATCTCTCCTTTAACGCCCCTCTTCCTCCATCCAGCGCAGCCTCCTGATGCTGCACCTAGAAGCCTGCTATCCTATCTTGTCCTGTCCATGACCCTGCACACTCCCACAGGCAGCACTAGCCTCTTCCCCCACCCTTACTCTGCTGTTTCTCCCCCTCCCTGCTTCATGCTGCTTCTGTACCATCACTACCAGCCCCAGCAAATATCATTGCATACCTGATACAGAATCGCAGTTGGGCCGTAGCAGCCGGAGATGATAGTGAATATATATGTGTGAAGGGTTGAAAGGGGAAGAAGAGGGGCGAAGGAAAAGGACTGCTGAGGTTTAGGAAAAGGTTTAGAGTTCAGAAAGGTCACCCAGAAACTGTAGGTAAAGGGAGACTTACCGGACAGGATGAGAATGAAAGATTGATTGTTTGGGACTGCACTGGACAAGATTTGAGAGAGTACTGCTAAAACATTGTGCATGAGTTAATAAGATCGAAAAGCTATGTATGTGACAGTGGTGGAAAGGGGATGGCAAAAAACGGACATGTGAGAAAAATGAAGACATAGAAAAATAAAATGGAGTGAAGAAAGGAATAGTTACTATAAAGAAATGTTGAGACCAAAGAAATTAACATAAATTAAGGCCAGGTGGGTGGCAAGAACCGACGACATGTTGTAGTGCCAGTTCCCACTTGCGGAGTTCTAAGAAACTGGTGCATCGGGGAAGAATGCAGATTTCACGTGTGGTGAAACAGGCACGGATCATGACTGTCACGTTGTAATGCATGCTCTGCAACAGGATATTGTGTGTTGCTAGTATATAACTTCATGTACTGACACATTCCATCTCCTTGGAGATTTGCTCCTCAATTTGGTCTTACTGAACCTGACATGTAAATAAAAGAAAATAAAACCAGGATATTGTGGAGATTAGTACTGAGTGAGAAGAAGGGTATTTCTAACTTGGTTTTTGGAGGGATCAGCAGTACAAGGATTGTATGTGATGGCCCGGGAAATCTACTTTTAATCTAGCTGGTGGGTAATTACGGCCAGTGAAGGCTGAGGTGAGAGTGGTGGTATATTGCTCTAAAGATTCTGCATCTGAACAAATACATGTGCCTCAAATGCCAAGGCTGTATGGAAGGGTACATTTGACATGGAAAGGATGGCAACTGTGAAAATGTAAGTACTCTTGTTTGTTTGTAGATTTAATGTGAACGGAAACGTGTAGCTGGCTTTCGGTGAGAATCCACTTTCCTTCATACATATTGTCAGCTGGAAGTACCATTTTGCAACCTAATTCCAAAACCTGTCTGGCAATAAACCTGACTCTGAACCCTGTCTTGAATACTTCTGACCACGATCCCATCTTGGTCCATCACCACTACCTCAAAATCATCCCTTACAAAACTTCCAAGAATTCCTCGGTTCCAGCACTGCTTCATGACCCTTCCTCAGGTCCCTACAACATGTTTCTAATCTGTCCTCTGCAGAACTCCATGATATGTGTTCCCTAAAAGCTGATGGATCCATCATTATCCTCCCAGCAGACAAAGTATTTACCACTTTGGTACTTGACTGACAAGAGTGTGTTTGTGAAGGTCTGCACCAGCTGTCTAACACGTTAAAAATATAACAACAGACTGCAAAGTAAAATATGCAGTGAAATTATTTATTATTTAAATAGTGTTATTTGGCACACTGTATGTACACTAAAGATGCATTTCAATTCATAATATCCCATAATGATCTTGATTGTCACCTGCCGTCAAGAACACATCCCTGTGATACAAACTGACCTGCAGTCCCTCCTTGAAACCTCAGGCTCATCTCCGTTGCTAACATCTCAATCCATAGGACTCCTTACCCCCATCCAAACCATGTACCTTCACCTTTCACCTTCTCCCTAAGATCTGCAAACCTAATCATACTGTCCATCCCATAGTGGCTGTTTCAAAGCACTCACCAAACATTTATCTGTCTTAGTTGATCAACACTTGCAACCCATAGTACAGAGATTTCCCTTCTATATTCAAGATACGAATCATTTCGTGTTACCTGGTCACCAAGAGCTGTTATAGGATGATTGATTCACGTATCCAGTTATATGGCTCCTTCCATGTATAGCGATTTTATGACTATGACGAGTGAGGCCTGAAGATGGCATCAACGTAATTCCGAAACTGGTAGCACATAGAAGTTCATAAAATAAAATAAATTTCTACAATACATACGGCTGTTGGTAAATTATTGCATCAAGAAGTTCGTACATTGTCTGAAATCTGTGCCCATCCCACTTCTACCACACACCTTGATTGTAACCATTGATGCCACCTCCCTGTATACCAACACAACCCATGTACATGATCTGTTGACTGCTGAACATTTCCTCTGTCAGTGCTCACTTCATTCCAGACCTATGACATCCTTCCTGCTAACCATAATCAACTTTATACAGACCTCCCAACTACTACTTCACCTTTGAGGGGCAGCATACAAGCAGATCAGGGGTGTGGCCATAGAACCATGGTGGCTCCTTCCTATGCCAACCTTTTCATGGGTTGCTTGGATGGGGCTTTCCTGGGATCCATAAGCCTTTAACTTCTGGTTTGGTTTAGATACATTGTGACATCTTTGCCATATGGACTCATGGTGAGGCTGACATGTTAAAATTCCTGGAATCTCTAGATACATTCTCCCAATTAAATTTCACATGGTCCTCTTCTGAATCCTATGCTGCTTTCCTTGATGCTGAACTTATCCTCACTCAATGCCAGCTACGCACTTCTGTTCACATTAAACCTGCTAACAAACAACAGTACTTACATTTTGACAGTTGCCATCCTTTCCATGTCAAACATTCCCTTCCATACAGCCTTGTCATTCGAGGCAAATTTATTTGTTCAGATCCAGACTCCATACATTAAATCACCACCATTCTCACCTCAGCCTTCACTGGATGTAGTCACCCCACCAGCCTAGTTCAAAAGCAGATTTCCTGGGCCATCACGTCCAATCTTGGTACTGATGATCCCTCCAAAAAACGGCTTAGGTGTACACCACTTGTCACTCAATATTATCCTGGTCTTGAATGTATTAATCTGCTACTTTGACAAGGCCATGACTTTCTAAAATCATGCCCTGAAATGAGATCCATGTGGTCAGAGATTTTGCCCACCACATGTAGAATATCTTTTTGTCACCCTCTTGATCTCCACAGTAGCCTTGTCAGACCCTGTGCTCCTTCTGCACCCTTCTCTGTACCCAATGACTCCTACCACTGTGACCATCACTGCTGCAAGACTTGCCCTGTGCACACTCCTACCAACACATATACCAGCCCTGTAACTGGAAAAACATATACTATCAAAGGGAGAGCCACCTGTTAAATGACACATCATAATATACCAGCTGCTATGTAAACACTGGCATTTTGCATCTACATGACTACCACAAAGTTATGATGAATGGGCATAGGCAGAGGGTGTATACTGGTAACACACAATATCCTGTTGCAGAACATGCTCTACAACATGACAGTCATGACCTTGGCGCCTGTTTCACCACACATGCCATCCGGATTCCTCCCCCAGACACCAGTTTCTCAGAACTCCACAGTTTGGAACTGGCACTACAACATGTCCTTGGTTCTTGCCACCCACATGGCCTTAGTTTAAATTAATTTCTTTGGTCTCTGTATTTTTTCACAGTAACTATTCCTCTATTCATTCTGCTTTAGTTTTCTACGTCTTTCATTTTCTGACCTGTCTGTTTTTCACCGTCGTCCTCTCCCCCCTGTCACATACAATGTAAGTAGATTTTTGCTCTTATTAACTCATGCACAATGTTTTAGCAGTAATATCTGTCTAGCATATTACACTATCTTCCATCTTTAAGTTCTCAAGTATTCAAATCTTGCCCGTTCAGTCTCCAACAATTTATCTTTCCTCCTCATCCCATGCAGTAAGTCTCCCCTGACCCAGGATTCTCCTAAATCTCACCAGTCTTTTTCCTTCACCCCTCTCCCTTCCCCTTCAAACCTTCCACCAGAAAAAGGAGCAACTGGCTCCAAAAGCTTGCACATGTAATACCTTTTATACATTTGTTCTCCTGCTGCTGCTCGGCGAGTGTTTTTTTATCTTCTGTCTACTTCTGATGGAGAACTTCTTCCAGTAGCTAATTAATATCTAGCAGTCTTGTTTCAGTGTGTGTGTCTGCCATTCAGCACCTTCTGTATATAGTGAGTAGCAATCTGTCCTCTTCATGTTGTTATTTAACTCCAGTTCTCAAAAAAATGTTGGGTTGACTAATTTTAGCTTGTAGGTTCAAATTTTGGCAGACAATGGGATTTGAAAATGTCATGTACACTTGTAAAAATGAATTTTCTTTGTGTGTAGCAGGGAATGAATCTGTGTTGTGTGAATTTACTGTAAATGACTAAAAGTGTTACAGATACCAAAAAAATGCTGAATGTGGAAAAAAAATGGTAAACCTGTTCCATGAGCCCAACAGACAGTAGCACAACACTATATGCTTTCTAATGGAGCACTGGCCCAGTCAGTGTTCCTTTTCCCTCTAATGATGTGCTTACCACAATATATGTATAGATATATTTAGGAACTTGGTAGGCTGTTAGAGTGCAATTGCTGCCGGACAAGATGGCAGTTAATAAATGTTGGTTGGTGAACTGTTTTGAATTTTTTGTGAATATTCTGATCTCGTTCATTACTATAAATTGTATGAGCTGTCTGCTGTTTCTCACCAGTTTGTTACATTGACCAAACTGTACGAAAGCTCATCCTCTGCCGGGAATGTGTTCTTAGGTTGTTCTGTATCACTGATGTAGACCAGTGTTTAGTCACATATTCTTAAACTTATTTTCAACTGTTATCAACAACTTCAGTGGCTGCACCATATCTCAAATTTTGTTGCTTCTGTGGAAGACTAACATGTTGCCACTTGGCAGAGAATACCACCCACAGCTTATATGGCTTGGAATGACAACAATTGAGGGATATGTGATTCTTCTTCTTCTTCTTCTTCTTCTTCTTCATTGTCTCATTTGATTTTATACCACTTTTATGATTTTCTGAATGATTGTTTTAGTTTATACATTCTGTTTCAAAGTGTAGTGTAGCTTTTGTAACTCACCAAAGTGTCATAATCACTAATCTGGTGCATGGTGCTCTCTTTTAACTAGCTTGTGTGTCATGTCACAAATTGTTCTGGCTCAAGTGCTGGTAGGACATGGCTGCATGCTACTGGGTTACCTGATAACCACCTCATCCAGGGAACATACTACTCTTCTTTTTTTCAATTTTTGCTGTAAAAAATAAATTAGGAAGGCAGTAGTTAGATGCTGGTCAAAAATATGCATTACTTCTGTGTGTGGTGAAATGGAAAATATATCAATTCCATAATAGAACTAGTTTTTGGAAGAGTGATAAGACCATAGCCATACTGTTCATAAAAATTTACCTTTCTGCTTGAAATAAGTTAGCATCTGCCAGTTCTGCACAAGATATCTTATATTAGCAGACTCTTGTCAAATGTTTACTGTTGTTTCCTGGTACATTGGCTTATGTGTATTTCATATTGGAACCTACTGTTTGTCTGAGAACACAGAGGAAGCTGCTGGTCTTTGTGCCAACTCTGTGTATGACCAAATGCAGTTGTGTGTGCTTGAAGGTGAACACAGTAAACAATGATTTGCCCACTAGTCAGGATGCAGCAGTGCTAGTGTCAGTAGAACATCATGTGCACTCTGGCTGCCCTGCAAGCTTTCTCACGTGACATTGAAGAAACTGTTCTTAAAAAAATAGATATATTATTTCTCATATGGTAGTCTCATTTGTCAGATTCACAGTGAACTGCATTTATTTTATGGACATAGCTATTGCAATATTTCGAAATTAAATGTCACACTACATGAAATTCGGATAGATTGCAGTGAAAAATAGGAGTCATTATGACTTTACTTTCAGTACATGTTAAGTCATACATTGCTGCATATGAAATGTAATTAAGGTATTGAACTTTTCTTTAAACATGAGTGGAGATCTATATATACTTCCAGTCTCAAGAAAGTGCATTGTATGTGGTGCACTAACTCCTTTTCTTCCATGCAAATGATGCAGCCAGAGTGAAATCATAGTAACATCACTTCTATCTTAAATGGTTTGAGATGTTGAAACACAGCAGAGTTTACACAACTTCACCTCACTAACAGGTACATTCATGAAAAAAATCTTGAAATAGTGTATTATTAAATAAGGAAATGAGGACTACTCAGCCCAATAGCTTATGAAGAAGCTTATTCTAGATATGAAAATAAAGATGTAATTTCTTCACTTATGCTGTTTCAAACCCACACTAATTCTCATTTCATTAGCTATCAATGACACTCAAAAAAATTATGTCACTTAATTGACAAAATCTATAGTTACTCGTATATCACAGTAGACAAGAAAGTTCTAGTTATGCATGTTAACCATATGGCAAAATAGTCCCCTCTTTGCATACTATAATTTACTGAAAACTCATTTTGATATCTCAAAACATTTATGGGACATAATGGATGTTATGAATATTTCGCTCTGGCTGTATCATTTGTGTTCAAGAAAAGAAGTGAGTGTGCTACATACAGTCTATACTGGTGGCCAAAATTGAAGCAACAAACCACTATTTCCCTGACCTGTGTCTAATTCATGATCTAATCATACAAATTGTCAACAGTTGTTCATATGATTATGTTCTGCATGGAAGATGGCATTCCAGTCAATGGACAACCATGCCAACGATGACGTCAGGGCACCTATCAGACGGGATAGTGTTTGCCAGGTAGCCTCACATCCACAATCACTGTGCACACAGTCGCAGACAGTACGATATGACACAGAGAAGATGCCTACCAGACTCTCTGCAGTGAAGGGCCAGAGATAGAAAGGAGGCTGGACAGTCACAAACTGATGTGGTCCGATGGCTTAGTGTGAATCATTCTGTTGTTTCTTGGATGTGGCAACAGTGTGTAGAGACCAAAACTGTATACTGAAGACCAGGGCAGGGCTAACCACATGAGACTTCAGAAGAGAGGACCATTATTTGGCTGTGAGAGCATGACAGTACCACCTTAGTTTTGCATGACAACTGGCATATGAGCTCGCCAGCATCCACTGGATGTGTTATGTCAGGGCAAATGGTGTGCAGAAGCCTTCAGCAGAGTGGCCTTCATTGTTGGAGACCTGCTGTGTGTCTACCTCTGATGCGTCTTCACAGAAGGGAACTTGTAGAGTGGAGTTTTCAACAAGCTACCTGGGCAATTGAACAGTGAGCCAATGTTGTTTTCACAGATGACTCCTAATTTAGTCTGGAGAGTGATTCTCAATGGATTCACATATGGAGGGAACATGGGACATGATTTTGGGACCCAAACATTTTGGAAAGAGACTGATATTTAGGAGGATCCTTGTGGTGTGGGCAGGGATTATGTTGACCACTTGATGAACATCTCTTCATGAAAATGTGCGGGTAAATCAATAAAGTCTAACTGCTACCAGGTATCGTGATGAGATCTTGGGACCTCATTTGCAGTTATTGAGAGGTGCTGTTGGCCCAGACTTTGTATTGATGTCATAGAGCACAGATTGTTTGTTTTCTTGGAAACAGAAGATATTGCACGCGTGATGTGGCCTGCTCGCTCTCCCAATTTGAATCCCATAGAGCATGTCTAGAATACACTAGGGAGATGGCTTGAATCATGTCAACATCCACAAACCACTCTCTAAGACTGTGCCCACCTCTGCAGGAAGTATGAGCGTTATGCCTCAATATGAGACTGATGACATCATTCACAGCATACCCTGTTGGAGTCAGGTCTGTGTTGGTGCCAGAGGTTTTCAAACCCCATACTGAGCACATTAACCAGTTGTCTGAATGTATGTGCAAATCCATTACGTTGGAAAAAATGAAGAACATTTTTGTCTAACATTATTTATGTTGCAGTTGTTTACGTTCTGTATTCTTTACATTGTTTCTACTTTACTATCACCTGTTTGTACTGTTTTGTGACAAGATAAACACAACCTTCTAGAATTTCTTCTTGTAGCTTTAATTTTGTACACCAGTGTATTTTCTCAAGATTTAAGGTATATGCACTCTCCTCCTAAGTCTAAAGAAAACAGTGACACATCAATGTATGACCTAACATGCACCAAAACTAAATTCATCTCAAATCCTATTTTTCATTTCAGTCTATTAAAATGTTGTAGTGTGTGTTGCTTAATTTTCAAAACATCACAAGAACCATGACCATTAACAAAACAATAGGCAATTTATTGTGAAGCTGATGAATGAGGCTACAAGATATAAGAGAATCAAATTTTTTTATGGAATAGTTTCTCTACAATTGTGTGAGGAGTAGTGCAGAGCAGCCAGTCTGGGTGCACCACCTTCATGCAGTGTAGTGCATCAACTACCTGCTGTGCTGAAGTGAGCAAAGAATGTTTCGTTCATTCAAGTTTGGCAGGCATTATCTGTCAGCTGTGGTCATTGCTGCCTCCTGGCTGGGACTGTGCACTGTCCCGTGAAGTAACACAAGGATATTCTTTGCATTGCTTAAAGCCACCACACGTTGACCTGGACTATGCGAGTAACATGCTTTCTTTATTTGCACAGTCTTGAATTTGTGAATGAAATGGGTTGGTCCTTTATAAATGTGATGAAGAAGCATATCAGTCTGAATGAGGAATTACCTTAATTCATACTAGTTGCTGTGTAATATTTTTGTTGAATCCTGCTTGTCACATGAACCTGTGTGAAAAATGAAAACTCTGTATAAAACTTCAAATTGAACCCAGATATTTACCGTTCATGCATGATCCATCTACATGCCTCATAATTCAGTGTAGAGTTTCAGTCTGCCTTTTTACAGAGGGTCTCCGTGCATGTCTTTCAGAAGTAGCATCCATGGGGAAAGGCAATAGCAAGGAATGAGATAGCAATGGCCTGAACTTCACTCAGGGATATCTTTTCCTGGGGAAAAGGGGGGGGGGGGGGGGGAGAGAGAATGTGTTCATTGGTGAAGTACCAGAGTATTGCAGGAGAGAGTCTTGGTGATATTTGTATAAGTAGGAGAAGGATACTAGTAGTTTGAATCTGCAAGTCATTTTGTAAGACATGGTTGGCTGTCAAAGGCAAAGTTATGATTCCAAATATCATTCCTACACCCAGTTTTTATCCTTGACAGAGGATGATTTCATGCATACTCTATCACAGAGAAAGTTTCATTCGGAAAGCTAGTCATATTTTGGTTATATTGTGACTATGGGTATTGATAACTAATGAAAATTCTGAAAAGCAGCCAACAAACTATACCGGCTATCACTTTACGATGTAATCCAGAAGATTTGCCCTTCTGAAATTACTTGTTGGACCATAAGAAATTTCAGTTTCTGTTTGTGCATTGCTATTTTTATCTGTTTTCTATTTTTCTTCTTATCTTTGACCTATCAGATCACCAGATGTTCTGTCATATGCCAGTGGTATGGGTTTGTGGGAACTGTGTCAGTGTACACTGCAGAGTGCAAGAGCCCATGGAATTAGTGTTATTGGTCTTTTACTGAAGTTAACATTAGCAGTGTGTTCTACCATGTATTTACATGTTTATATTTTAAAGATACCCCATGTGTAAAGTAATGCTAACATTTTATAGGCATTGTACATGATACCCATGTTGGACATGATATTCTTCTATCATTTCTGCCAGCAGTGGATGACATTGTTTCACCTATGTCTTTCCTTGAGTCTTAACTCACACCTAGTATTTTTGTGTTCATTTTCTATGTATCTTCTCCCTTTCTTCAGTCCAGTTCTTGCTAACTTTCAACTGACTTTTCTTGAAAACGCTGGTGTATTCCAAGCTGCTTCATGGAAAGGTAACATTCCTTGATGTTTTAATATGTGACCCTTGAAATTTTGTCTCTCTTCTTATATTTCCCTTTTCATCTTGTCTATTATTTTCTCTGTTATTTCTTCACTGCTAATGAAAGCCAATTTGTAAAATTCCAAAAATTAAGACTTCATAAGTTCTCAAGAATAGGAGAAGAAAATTTTTCCTCTTTGTTCCTGATAGCAAAGAAAATAAGTGTTCTTTTTGCTGCTGCCATGTTTTGTATGACTGAGTCTTTCTCCAGTCATTGTGGTAACTTTTTGAAAGACTAGTTGCATTTATCACTCCAGTTTATTTACTTCATGTTGATCTCAGAACCACCTAATAGTGCAGTAGTCATTATCTCCAGCCATTGGCAACTCAAGTTTATGCAGTAGATAGATGTTGACTGTGGATATTGTATCACAGACACAGTCCCTTCGACTGTTCATAGAAGTCATTGAATCCACTCAAAGATGTAAACAATCATGTATGAACAACGCCTCTTAGACAGAGGTGGTCCGACAGCCGATCAGTTAGAGTAATTCCAACAAGAAGGAGGTACATGGCCCGTGTTGTCTGTAGTTCAGCCATGCCTAGACAGTCAATACCACGGTTTGATCATGTCTGCATTGTTACTTTGTGCCAGGAAGGGCTTTCAACAAGGGAAGTGCCCAGGCGTCTCGAAGTGAACCAAGGAGATGTTGTTTGGATGTGGAGGAAATACAGAGAAACAGGAACTGTCGATGATGTGCCTTGCTCAGGCCGCCCAAGGGCTGCTACTGCAGTGGATGACCACTACCTATGGATTATGGCTCAGAGGAACCCTGACAGCAACATCATCAAGTTGAATAATGCTTTTTGTGCAGCCACAGGACGTCATGTTATGACTCAAACTGTGCGCAATAGGCTTCATGATGCACAACTTCACTCCCAATACCCATGGTGAGGTCCATCTGTGCAACCACAACACCATGCAGCGTGGTACAGATGGGCCCAACAACATGCCGAATGCACCACTCAGGATTGGCAACATGTTCTCTTCACCAATGAGTGTTGCATATGCCTTCAACCAGACAATTGTCATAGACGTGTTTGGAGATAACCTGGTCAGATTGAACGCCTTAGACACACTGTCCAGCGAGTGCAGCAAGATGGAGGTTACCTGCCGTTTTGGGGTGGCATTATGTGGGGCCGACATACGCCGCTAGTGGTCGTGGAAGGTGCCGTAATGGCTGTATGATATGTGAATGCCATCCTCCGACTAACAGTGCAACCATATTGGTAGCATATAGGTAAGGCATTCGTCTCCATGGATGACAGTTCATGTCCCCATCATGCACATCTTGTGAATGACTTGCTTCAGGATAACGACATCGCTTGACTAGAGTGGCCAGCATGCTCTCCAGACATGAACCCTATCGAACATTCCTGGGATAGATCCAGAATGAGATTTTCACTCTGCAGCGAAGTGTGCTGATATGAAACTCCCTGGCAGATTAAAACTGTGTGCCGGACCGAGACTCGAACTTGGGACCTTTGCCTTTCGCGGGCAAGTCCTCTACCATCTGAGGTACTCAAGCACGAGTCACACTCCGTCCTCACAGCTTTACTTTTGCCAGTACCTTGTCTCCCACCTTCCAAACTTTACAGAACAAGAGGATATTAAAGGAAACAGGCTTCTCTTGCAGATTTCAGACCAGAGCTATCCTAAAAAGAGGCTAATAAACAAGCAGACTTTACTTACAGATTTCAGGCCAGAGATACCCTAAACAGTGAATCCTTCTTCTTCATTTTCAATAGGGTTTGTCCCACCTGGTGGCAGGGTCCACTGAGTGGATTCGCTGTCTCCATTTTGCTAGGTCATGGACCATGTCTGTATGAAGATTTACAGCCTTCAGGTTATTGTACAGTGTGTCAGCCCATTGTTGTCTAGGCTGACCCTTGGGTCTTTTCCCTGTGACTTCCACTGTGTATGCAGCCTTTCCAATGATATCATCTTTTGCAAGCAGCACACATCCAAACCATTGCAGACATCTTTCTCACATTTTCTTCTGGATTGGTGTGACCCTGTTCAATAAAAATGTCATTTGAGATATGATCCAGTCGAGTGATGCTACCTGGTCATCTTGGCATCTTAGTCTCCATGACCCCCAATCGTTGTTCATCCCATTTTGTAGCTGGCCAACACCCTGTGCTGTAGAGAGGAATAGGATGGATGACAGTCCAGTAGTAAACAGTGAAGTCTGGCACAATAAAACCATCACCGTTCCAAAATTGGGTGAGCATTGGGAACCTAATATGTAAAGGTACACTCATAACCCATTATATACTTTAAAGTACAGTATGTGTAAGATTGAAGCTGTCCATAGAAGCATTTCATAAAAGAATTACTAGCTGTAGTAATTAATTGTGTTGAAATTAAAGTGGAAGAATTGATTTATTTCCATGTCCTGTCCAAGTATTTTTCAGACTAACATTTGAGAATTCTCCGAAGAATAAGTTTCATTGAAATTTTGTGTGGTTTAATGGTCTGTGGGTCTGCGACTGTGGCACATATATTGAACACTCTTAGTACAGTGGGCTACCACAGCAGTTGTTGAAACATATTTTATGTATCATTCAGCTATGGTGGAATATGATGCCTGTCTAATTGGAGCACCACTAGTGGTATCTCATCACACAGTATCATTTTCTGTAATTAAAAAATGGCATTTCAATGTATAGTATGCAACTTTGTAGATAGTTTGTGTTAGTGGTTTTGGTGTACTCACACCAAACTTTGTGGTTTGCTACAAGTTCAACGGATGACAGTGCACTGTACATCCTGCGATTTCTGTTGATTCTATGTTTTTATGCTTTGCAATTTGTTCTAGACTGCAGTAAATATTGCAAATAAATACTCTTTAACTCTCCCACTGCCAGTCTGAAGCCTGGAATGATTAAAAAAACGAGAAATGATTAATACTTCAGAAGTATTTAGCAGCAGTGCATGGCAAGAGACATGGCAAAGCAGTGCACAAAGTACAGATGCCGAGTCTTGCAAATGGCATTAAAAGGCTCAACAAATTGTGGTAGAGAGAATAACCAGTTTATTTCATTTATTGCCATCGCTGTGAGATCATGTTTGGTTCACTTTATGTAAGCATACACTTCTGTGATTTGTTTCTTCTGCTGTAAGATTTCTCAAGTCAAGGCCATGTTTATGACATAAGTTCATTTTTCTGTCTTAGTATTTACTTTTTTCCTTCCTTTGTGCCTCACTTTTGCAGTTAGATCTGGGTGATTGACAACCAACCACATGTGGTTTTTTCATTTGGCCCAATGTTGAGTGTTTTTTTTTTCCCATTGCTTAAAATCTGCACTGCTCAAATAATTAAAAGTTCTGATTCATGCAGAACACAACTAATAAAATTCTCATACTGATGATATGTGATATATGTCGTTATTTAGCATCACTGTATGATATCAAAAGCGTTGAGAATATGGGGACAGGTCATAGTGTGAGCTCCAATTAGAGTGGTAAACTATAAATAAGTATGCAATCAGAGCAAATTGCCGTACAACTTCCATACTTCCATAGTAGGCACAAATGAACCATGAGGCAAATGGAACTAAAAAGAGTGGATACAGATTGCATGTGATGTCAACATATTCTCAGACCCAAAATTTTGATGAGAACTTGGTCCACAGCCCTTATGTAATTATTACTTATTCTACTTATGGCCGTTGAAAACATTCCAGTTCCAATTTCAACATTTTGTCTTTTACAAGCATATTGAAAGTAAACATTGACATCTTATAAAATATGATGGCATTAAAATAAAGAATGTTAAAACTGAGAGTGTAAGTAATACCTACATGAAATGTTAAAGCCCTTTCTACAGGGCAAGTCTCAGATCTCTGCTATTGTGCCAGCTTAATATGCAGTGGTGATATTAATAAATAGTCCCATAAATAGTCATAGTAAATTGTATTGTTCGTTATGTTTCATGTGTATGCTATAAAGTTACTAAATATTATTTCTTGTTTCAGTTTCTACAGCAAAATCTTTGAAGATCAATTTCATATGTGTTTGGAGTTCCCCGCACAAAATCGATACATTGTGGCCTTTCCTCTTATTTGTGGACACTTCCAAAGCTGCACACATGAACTATGCCCAGAAGAGGTTAGAAAACTTATCACAATATTTTCACTGTTAGTGGAATTTTTTGTTTGTGGTGCATGAGGCTACAGTTTTGATACCAGCAAATCTGCATTATATTTTTAGAGGTAGTGTTGTTTTTATTGGAAGTCTTGTCTGCCTAATTTTTTACAGTCTTTTAGTGTGATATCAACGCATTGCAGAAAAAGATCAGTGAATTCATGGAGGTGAGATTGCAGGCATGACTGACCAGGGGGAGACAAGGAGGGATTTACTCACAAAAACAGCAAAATTGATCTATAGAATGATGGTTTAGGCAGATAAATGGAACTTTTCAAATGAAATACAGAACAGTTTCTAATATTGCTGTGAATTCTGGAGAAAAGAAGAGAAAAATGAGAAATGCAGTGACCACTCACACAACAACAAGATTTAGAAGAAAACAGAAGTAGAAGAAGTTGTAATGAGTGCAAAAAATTTCTTGCATGGACATCACATGTTGCCTGTGTGCTTGTTGTAACAGCTACTGCTGCAGAGACAGTTGTGATATTAACCAGTATGTGATAGTTTTATCACAGAATATACACCATCCATCCAAAAAGTGCTGAGACTTATTTTAATCCTGGCATATAAGCTATGTCAGCTTAAACTAATATCTGAACTAACAAATGTGTTTTTGACCAGTCAGTTGTGAGGAAGCAGCATTAAGTAGCGGACAAGTGGCTGTAGTTTGTCAACATGTCACAAATAGCTGAGTAGTAGCATCTCTAAATCAAGTGTTCAATACATTCTCCAGAATTTCTTAAGAAGAGAAAATTGTGTGCAAAGTTGTTTCTGCACATCTTGACTCTCAAACAAAAGCAACACATGAATGCCTGCCATGACGTGATTGAAATACAAACTACAGACAATTCTTTTCTGGAAAAAATCATTACAGGTGATGAGATGTAGTGTTATCAGTACAAACCTACATACCACAAAATGACAAAGTGCAGAAATTCATTTGATGGTCAACACTTTGATGACATAACTGACATTCCTGCCAATGTGCTGCACAAGTTGAACAACATCCCAGAGAAGGACTTCTCTGACAGTTTCACATGGTTATATGAACATTCTGTACACTTTACTCAAGTGGGAAGAGAGTATGTAGAACACCTAAAGCATCAAAAGCACCATTCTAACTTTCCTCTATTGTTTAGTTATCCAGTCTTGAAATTTTTTGGATTGACAGAGAATGAAACTGCAGTTTCTTTCAGTAATTTCCACTGCTTCATTCTGAATAAGCCAATGGCCTTTCCGCAGTGGTAACTCCGGTTCCCATCAGGAACAGTCGGATGGGTGACCAGCTGGTCTGCCGAGTACTGTTGGCAAGTGGGGTGCACTCAGCCCTTGTGAGGCAAACCAAGGAGCTACTTGATTGAGAAGTGGTGGCTCTGGCCTCGTAAACTGACATATGGCTGGGAGAGCAGTGTGCTGACCACAAGCCCCTCCATATCCACATTCCGTGACACCTTTGGGCTGAGGATGACACGGCGGCTGGTTGGTACCATTGGTCCTTCATGGCTTGTTCAGGCAGAGTTTAGTTTAGTTCTTTTTTTTAATTCTGAAAAAATTAACTTCCACAGAAACTGTGTGTGACGCGGAAACAGGCAAAAAAGAATGTATGCTGTTTAGTGCAGGTAACATGAAATTAAAATTAATGCACTTGTGTTTTCATTGTTAAAGGATTTGGCCCAGATCCATAGTGGTGTGTACATAAGGAGGTGCATCAGAGTCAATACATAATGGGAAGGTCAGCGTGCCATGCAACACTTCAGCCAGTAGTGTCATTCTTCTGCACCTGTATGTTATGTGTGCTTCAGGGTGTGTGCAGAATGTTTAGCATAATTTTCATGTTATTGTGGATATGGTGGCAGTCCTTAGCTGCTGTAGTGTTCAGTATTGGTGGCATAAGGCAAATACGACAAGTATTTTGTTAAGCAGTGACAGCAATAGTTTTTCGAGCATATAAATTTTTCTAAGGAGATCAAAAAGCAGAAACAATCACCTGATGCAGCTCTTGCCCCCAGTTACCAGAGTAGGCTATGGCTGGGGTGTGTGGCACAGTACAGAGACAGAGAGCACACAGGCACTGTCACAGAGTATTCTCAGTCTGTCTGCACAGAATGTATCATACTTAACAGCTACCTGAAATTTGGATATGGTACTATTTACATTGAGAATTGCAATTGTGACAAGATGGTTACAGGTTTTGATTTTTTCTCACTGTTGTAAAATATTCCTGAGTGTGATATATTCCAGTGTAATGCAGGAAACAATATGACTGAAGGATTCAACAGATGCAGTAGACATATTTTAGTGGTCTGAAAATGATTATGTGCAGTAAATTAGATGTACTGTAAATTAGATGAGATGATAGACCAACTGGGGAAGTGTTAATCATTATGTCTTTATGTGTGGCAAACAGTTTAGATGGGTCACTGATGAGTGAACCCATTGTGTATGTGCAAAGCAGGAAAACATGACATTTTACTAAAACTCATTGTAGTATATGTAAAAATACTAATGTAAAATGTAAATGTGGCAGCAGTTAACATAACAATCATTACATAATAGGAAACAAAATATCAAATAGCTTAACAGGAAAAATCTCCTATGGCTCCAGGCATTACATCATAATAGAATATTCACGCTTTTGGCCTCAGTGATGTGTGAGTGGAAAAATAAACAATTTTTATTTTTGTAGTTGCGAAGTACTGACAAACTCTTGCCATATACGCCCAAGTCACAAGACAGATAATCATATCAGTTTTACTTAAAATAGGAAGTGATCTTGTTGGTAATCCAGAGGCCATTCTTATTATTATTTCTTTCACTGATGCAAATTTACTGGTTGACTCATGAAGCTTGATAATTATATTGATGTAACTATCAAGGCCAAATGACATTGAGAAACTTTTTGGGAGAGTGACATTGTTGCACATTTGAGTAGGTTAACTATGAGCTTGCCAATGATGTTAATCCCATGATGGCACCATAACTGTGAGATAGTCAGATAGCACAAGCAGCCAGTATCTTTGGATTTAAAAAAAATTGTGATTTTTCTGGAAAGTTTTTAAATTAATTCACTGACTGTGAATTGTTTGACATCAGCTGTGTTAGGTATACATCTACTACCCAATAGTGACCTATGAAAATTTCTTCCAGTCTGGGACTGGAACCCAGATTTCCCACTTATTGTGAGCGATTGCCTTAACCACTTCCGTCATCCATGCATGCTCCCCAAACCAACCCAAACTTTCATATGTCACCCTGTTTAAATCCTTATTGTAGTCCACTAGTCCACTAAATTCGTCACCTACTTCTCATCTCATAACATTACTTGGATTCCTGCAACATGGGGAATGAGACAACAAGGAATTGAGACCAACGTTCTTACTATCATATGTCCACTTAGGCATGTAATACCTGAATGCACGTTTCAAAGAACAAAAAATATTGTTGATCCATGACTGTAAGAAATATTTTTAAAATTAAATTTGCTGACTTTTAATTCCTTGACATCAGTTGTATTAGGTATAGATGTACTATGCAGTAGTGACATGTGAAAATTTGTGATATAAGAATGTAGATATTGTGACATATGGAAGTTTGGATTGGTCCTGGGAGCATGGACAGATCTCAAAGTGGTTAAGGCGACTGCTTGTGATAACCAGGAAATCTGGGTTTGAATCCCAGCCAGGCACATAATTTCATATGATACTATTGGGTAGTAGATCTGTATCTAATACAGCTGATGTCAAATAATTCAAATTTAATTTTGAAAATATTTCATAAGCTGTGGATTGTCAGCATTGTCTGCTTTAGACATGCTTGTTAGTGTGACGTGCATATTGTTAATGAAAATGATGTAATGATCTATTTCACTAATGAAAAAGCCACAACTGAAAAAGTGATTATTTTGAATATCCATTGTTAATTTCAAAAGAAGGAGAAATTGCAGTTAAGCTCCAGAGGACTATCAGTAATGAATGGGTAAGAGTACAATGAATCTGGGATTAGCATTTGTAATGGGCTACTTCTGTGATCCGTTGTTGAGAGATGAGGTAGCATTGCTTATGTCGTTCAGGATGACACAACCACTATCCTGCCCAGGAATTATGGGTTCGATTAGCAGGATAGGTAGTGTGGAATCCATTGAAGATGAGGGTTGTTATAACAAGGAGATGTATTACAGTAGAACTTAACTGATACATTTGGAATGTGCTCCCTCGTCTCCAGTTGGCACAGCCTGATGTCAACTCATAGGGTCTTCGTCCCTGGTTCTGTTGAGGTGGCCATGCCCGAAGCCATTGTACACTGCAAAGTGCCCTGTAGTAGCAACCAGCTAATTCAATCACAACATTCTTGCAGGCAGACAAGTCTGCAGTTAGGCCAAGCAATGGTGACATAGTGGAGGTCCGCCACATTCGTGAGATTCCACAGATGGGCTGGTGGCATCAAACCTGGCACATTAAGTAGCCTGACTGGCAGCTCTCTGATGGAGGCTATCTGACCTTTGAGCTCTGTTACTAAACTCCATCTGTCAGACAGAACAGGCAAAACTCAGTTACATCAATATAGTAATCAAGTGAATCAGCTCTATGACATATGTTTTGGTGCATGTGCACAAATGTCATTTGAATCCCTATGGGAATCAAGTATTTGTGTATAGGACATGTAATGTATGAGGGATGCTGCAATGCAGTGTGTGATAAGTTGAAAATTTGGGTCGGATAGAAAATGGCTCCAGGTGGCCGAAATGATTGAGGCAACCATTCTGGAGTAGCGGAGCATCTGGCTTTGAGTCCCTGTCCAGCCCAAATTTTCAGCTTTAATCATTGCAGTGTCATGTGCAGCATGGAGCAGTGATTTCATACCTACCTCGTTTCCCTTTCTTCCCCCTTCCTCTATTTTAGAAAATGAACTACAGGCTGTGTCATCACAAATGTTGTCTGTTCTGTCGGACAACACTTGGTTATATTAATAATCAATAACATTTAGTATTTCATGATAACTATAATGTTAGCTATACATAATCACACTCAGTCATTGCTGTAATACTTGCTAAATCTCAGTTTTACAGCATACATTTTCTCTGTAGAAAACATGGGAAATCAACAGCTAAAAAGAAATTCCAATTCCAACTACACTCCAGTGCTTGGCGAGTTTATTAGTGCCACTACATTGTGATGAAGCTGTATAGAGTTTGTGTTTACTTAGACATGAGCTATTGTCAGTCAGTGAGTGCTTGTCACTCAGTGAGTGTGTGACGTGCTACTGTGTGTCGAAACTGCCAGGTGCATACATGCAAAGTGCTCCACGTGCACTTCTGCCATGCAGTCGCAGTGCTTTAGTAAGGATCCCATACCACACAGCAATACTCTTATCAGAGGATGGGCAGTATCAGTTGCAAAGCGATTTAGAAAAGATGCTGTATGGTGTGGCAGGTGGCAGTTGACAATAAATAAAAAAAATTGTGAGGTGATCCACACGAGTTCCAAAAGAAATCTGTTGGAATTCGATTACTCGATAAATAGTACAATTCTCAAGGCTGTCAATTCAACTAAGTACCTGGGTGTTAAAATTACGACCAACTTCAGTTGGAAAGACCACATAGATAATATTGTGGGGAAGGCAAGCCAAAGGTTGCATTTCATTGGCAGAACACTTAGAAGATGCAACAAGTCCACTAAAGAGACAGCTTACACTACACTCGTTCGTCCACTGTTAGAATATTGCTGCGCGGTGTGGGATCCTTACCAGGTGGGATTGACGGAGGACATCGAAAGGGTGCAAAAAAGGGCAGCTCGTTTTGTATTATCATGTACTAGGGGAGAGAGTGTGGCAGATATGATACGCGAGGATGGAAGTCATTAAAGCAAAGACGTTTTTCGTCGCGGCGAGATCTATTTATGAAATTTCAGTCACCAACTTTCTCTTCCGAATACGAAAATTTTTTGTTGAGCCCAACCTACATACGTAGGAATTATCATCAAAATAAAATAAGAGAAATCAGAGCTCGAACAGAAAGGTTTAGGTGTTCGTTTTTCCCGCGCGCTGTTCGGGAGTGGAATGGTAGAGAGATTGTGGTTCGATGAACCCTCTGCCAAGCACTTAAATGTGAATTGCAGAGTAATCATGTAGATGTAGATGTAGGTGTAGCGTAGGAAGTCTGTTTAGTGGACTTGTTGCGTCTTCTAAGTATTCTGCCAATAAAACTCTGACAACTTGTCACTACTGATATGTAGCCACTTAATAGAGCCACAGAAGACTTTATTAATACATTTGGTGCAGGTGGTGCTTCATAGCTCATAAATATTTGAAGAAAACAATTTCTTGTGTAACACTGATGCTGATAAAACATTGCTGCTGGTTTTTATTGAAATAATCATCAGGCAACCTGTGCAATAATAAACAAAATACAGAAGATAAATTTGCTGATATGACTATTAGTGAAATGAATTGTGATGAACATGTTCACAAAAATGTGTTAACATAAATGTAACACTTTCACATACAACTGTTATACAACAACGTATATGATGCCACTCTTACTTTGGTGGCAAAGACATTAATGAAATCATAAAAATAATTTTGTTCCCCTAAAAATAAAATATACAGCATGTCTCAAACCTTTTGTGCCAGATTGAAACAGGTGATAGTGAGTCCACACCCGATTATTTTGAGGTAGGGAACCAATGGTCAGAAATGCATATTGTGTTATGGACACACACAGCATACTCAGCATAACAACAACATAATTCATAGTAACTGTTCAAAGCGAAGACCACTAGTCGCAATGCTTGTGTAGTGGCGCATGATGCAGTTCTGCCACACTCTCACAAGGATCCCGAGTGTTTTATTGTACACTGGAACAGGTAGTGGGTGATAAACAGTGTATGCTCCTGACCACCAAACCGATGTACTGTACTCAACTTAGCTCATAGCATGTATGTCATGTGATAACTGCATGTGCTGCATCGGTGCATTAACCTGTGTCTCATGCACGTCACTATCCCAGGTGTCAGTTTTGCATTGCATCAGACAGCTTGTGATGTGCCCGTGGTGAGGTGTGCTACTGTGTGCAGTGCATAACCTGTGGAACACTACTCAGCATGAGAGGTGGCGGGCATGCATTTACTTTATAGTATAGCAGGAGGTAGTGTCCATAAAACAGCATGAATGTACAGAGAACTTCTGTCAATGGACTAACCACCACAGTGCTCTAGTCCCAAACTTTGTACAGTTTGTATTATGAGGCCTCATTCACCTATGATGGTGTTTTTAACAGCCTTGTCTGGAGTGAATAATGGAACTGACAGTTTACATACATATATACAAAATAGTCAAATACAACACATTTGTACAGTGTTAACTGTTACCTGGTGATAGGACATGTGTTAACACATCCGAAAATAACTTCTATGTACTAGAGGAAGCTGTAGAAGGTAATAACAGTAGAGGAAGACAGAGGGTGGAATAGATCCAAAAAATAAATGAAGACTTTGGGTGCAAGAAGTAACTGTGAAATGTCAATGTTGGCACAGGAGAGGAATTCGCGGTGGGCTGCACAAAAAAAAAAAAAAAAAAAAAAAAAAAAAAAAAAAAAAAAAAAAACACTTGTTATGAAAGATGAAATGGATGTATACAGCTGAGTAATCTTAGTACTCTGTCTGTTTCTATGTTCCCTGCGTTTATGTGATGTGCATTCTGCATACTGATGAACTAGGTATTTAATTTCTGTTTACTGCTCGTAGATTTATGTAACAATGATTTGGTATAATATGTAGAGAACATGTAGCTGTCAATAATTAAGCAGAGAATCCAGTAGATGTTTACAGTTGTCTTTACAGATACATGCTGCTTAACCATATGTAGTTATATATATAAAAAAACTATGACATGTATTTCATATGTAGTACCATATTAAGGGTATTATGACATTACAAGAATAAAAAAACATCGGCATTAACCTTAGTGAACTGCAACGACCTATACTTTTGTTCTTCATATGCAGAATTTGAGATGCACTATAACATTAAATGACTACAGTGAACTTATGTATTAACATTAATGAAGTGTAAGTAAGAACATTTTTATCAGCATGAGGTTAATGGCCTAGTAACCCTTGAATTACAGTTAACATTATAGAGATGTGCTGATGAACCATTGTACTTTTTATATGATCAGAAACCCTCACTTAACCCTTTCACTGCTGTGTGTGTGCACACATGACCTGCTATGCTGTTCCCTAGGTGTTGTGGAAATGTATAATGCACTGCTTGGGTTTTCCTACAGTGCTATGGACGTCTGACTGTGTCCCGAGCTGTCGACCTCTCACTGCTGCGGATGAGTTACCTCCACATCTCAGTCAATAAACAAGTTTTGAGTATTTATCATACAATTTATGTGCCTCATTTTGTGAAAAAAACTTCATTTTGATATCTTGAATCATTTATGAGATATGATGCTTATCATGACCATGATTTGCGATGTGCCAGGATGTTAATGGGTGCATTGTGCATGACCCTCCTCCAGGTGTAAAATCTAATAACAATACAATGAAATGAGATATCTTCTGCTCTCAGTTTTAATAAAATTTTGATATCTTATATACATTTCATTCACTGCATTGTATGAGCTAAAACCACCCATACACAAGGTTTACACAGTATGTTTTTACCTCTGCAAAATGTTTAAAATATTGTGCAATGTTTTACTTAATTTGATGCAGCACTGTAAGTATGATGGATAATAAAAAGAAATTCAGTTCTTTATCAATTGAATATATCAGACTGCAGGTTGTGCAGAAATCAAATTTTTTCACCTGATAATTTTTGAAAAATTATTGGCCAGAATGCCTTGTAGGAGGACAGGCACTGGCATGAGGCGAGCAGTACAACCATAACAATAGCCAACTCAGCACAGAATGCAAAGAGCACATCTGTAACAGAACAAAGATTAATAGTAATTATAGATTCAGCTACAGGTAATCTGATTTATTAGCCAATAATTACATGAGAGGAAAGGCATATATTAGGTGCCAACAAAGTTATTTGAATATAAATAGTAACTTCTTTTACTTGTATAATACTTCAAAAGGAAATATGCAAAGCTATTGAAGCTGCAGTATATGTCTGCCTAAACTGCTCTGTTCAGCATTTCTTTAGGGAATCTCTTGGTCTCTATCATCCTATTATATTTTGGTTGACAATTTATTCATAAGAAAATGGTTGTGTTCACAGCTTACTTTTACATGGACATAGAGACACAAAAATGGAATGTATCATATCACCCACCTGCTTAATTTTAAACATCTAGCTGCACACAGTGCAGGACTAACACAAACTGTCTGCCATTTTACAAAATAATATCTACAATTTGTGTACTTTTGTAAGAGGGTGAGAACTTAAAATGAGAGAGCTTCTTGAGCTACACTGTTCGTTGTTACAGGGAGAGCGTAATGAACAACTGAAGGACTTCACATACAGTGTGTGATGGCATGAAACTGTCTGGTTTTTATTGCCTCCAAGTAGTCATCCATACTGGGGAATCTACCTACAGTCATGGAGTCAGTGGTTAGGGCCATGTGCATTGACAGTATGCTACAACATTTTGCAGTCACGTGACTGAAACAGAATGGAGTTAGTTATACATTGGAGTCATCATGGATTACTCAGTGACTGTCACTGAGTTCACACAATAATTGCATACTGTTATTTAACACAAGCTGTCCATCAGCACTTTTTATGGCATTGTACAAAATTTAGGAAAGTTTTAGCAGAATATAACTATTTTGCTCATAAAGGAGACTACTCACCAAAAAGCAGAAGCATTGAGTCATTGACAGATATGCACAAAAAACAAAGAAATCTTGCTAGCTTTCAGAATAAATCCTTTTCTCTAGCTACAGGACACACACACACACACACACACACACACACACACATGTGCCTGTGCACCTACACAGTCCATGCTGCCCACATTGCAGTTCAGAAGATGGTGTATGGTGGGGTGGAGGTTGTATCAGAGAGGGGGGCTGGAGGTGGAGAGATGCGGGAGGCAGAAAGAGCAGTTGCAGGTGGGCAGCTAGTGGGTTTGAGGGAGACAGCAAATTTTCTGGCTAGGAATGCAGGAGGGAGGGATGATAGGTGCATGTACTATGCATATGATGCACAAGTTTCAGAGCCAGTGGGGAGTGGAACATGATGAAGGTGACATGGAGACGTGAATTGGGAGGAGCTGATAGAACAGAGGAAGGGAAAACTGTTGAGTGGAGAGTGTAGGAACAGTGGGTTAATAGAGATTGAGACTAGGAGGGATACACGTGCAAAAGATGGGTTGCAAGGATAACTTGGGTCTGCATAGTTCAGAAAAGATGGTAGTGGAGGGAAAGATACACATGGCCCAGGCTGTGAAGCAGCCCTTGAAATGTAGCATATTGTGCTCAACTGCATGTTGTGACACCAGGAGTTGAACTTTGTTTTTAGCCACAATTTGTCAGTGGCCATTCAGTCTGGTGGACAACTGGTTTGTTGTCATACTAACCCAAAAAGGTGTGCAGTGATTGCAGCATTGTTGGTGTACGAGATGATGGTTTTCCCAGGTGGCCCTGCCTCTGATGAGATAGGATAAGCCTGTGACAGGACTGGTGTAGGAGGAGGTGTTAGGCTAGTGGATGGTTCAGGTTTTGCACCTGGGTCTTCCATAGGGACGTGATCCCTTTGGTAAGGGAGTGGGAGTGGGAGTGGCATAAGGATGGACTAGGATGTTGTGTAGGTTGGGTAAATGACAATACGCCACTTTAGGAGGGGTGGAAAGGGTCTTGGGCAGTGTATCCCTCATTTCAGGCCATGATGATAGATAATCAAAGCTCTAGCAATGGAAATGGTTTAGTTGTTCCAGTCCAGGGAGTTCTCGTTACTGTACTGCACTGTGTGTTGGTGGCTAGACTTTATGCAAAGCGTTTTTTGGTGTGGAAGAGATGACAGTTGTCGAAATGCAGGTTTTATTGGTGGTTAGTGGGTTAAATTTGGACAGACGTGAATAGAGCCATCAGAGAGATGGATTTCAGCATCCAGGAAGATGGTATGTTGAGTTTAAAAGTACCAGGTGAATCAGATGGGAGAGATGGTGTCGAGATTATAAAACAATGAGGACTGTGTGTGTTGGCCCTGAATCCAGATCATGAAGATGTCATCAATGAATCTGAACGATATAAGGGGTTTGGGGTTTTGGAAGGACAGGAATGTTTCCTCTAGATGGCCCATAAAAAATTGGCATTTGAGAGTGCCATGTGTGTGTCCATGGCTGTGCCACGAATTTGTTTATGTACCATTCTCTCAAAGGAGAGGTAGTTGTGTGTCAAGATATAATTGGTAACATGTGTGTGGAATGACAGAGTGGGTTTTGGATTTGAAGTATACTGGGAGAGGTAGCATTCAATAATGGCAAGGCCATAGGCATGATGGATGTTGGTGTATAGGAAGGTGGGGTCAGTAGTGGCGAGTAGGTATCCAGCAGGTGAAGGGTTGGGAATGGTGGAGAGTAGGTGAAAGAAGTGGTTAGTATCTTTGATGTGAGAGCCTAGGTTACGGGCGTCCCATGAGTGGTGTTGCTTAACCAGAGTGAAAATTCTTTCAGTAGGAGTTCAGTAACCCTCTACAATGTTGCATCCGGGATTGTTGGGTTCATGGATTTTGGGAAGTGTGTAAAGGGTGAGTTTTGGGAGGTGGCATTGGGGTGAAGAGGGAGGTGGACTTGGGGGAGAGGTACTTGGCTGGGCCTAAGGATTTCAGTAGGGATTGGAGGCTATATTGGACTTCTGGGGTGGGATCACTCACATCAAAGATACTAACAAGTGCTTTCACCAACTCTCCACATTCCCACCCCTTTTCCTACTCCTCACTGTTGATGCCACCTCCCTGTGCACCAACATCCATCATGCCCATGACCTTGCTGCCATAAGACACTGTTTCTCCCATTGTCCTTGAGATTCTAAACCCACTGCCTCATTCCACATACACCTTACCAGCAATAACCCAACACACAACTACTTCTCCTTCCAGAGGTAGGTATACAAACAAATCTGTGGCAAGGCAATGGGAACCTTCATACACCAAATTTTTTATGGGTCGTCTAGAGGAAACGTTTGTCTCCTCCCAAAATACCAAACCCATTGTCTGGTTTAAGTTGATTGATGATATATTCATGATATGGATTCTGGGTCAATTGCTTTACAATCTCACCACTTTCTCTCCCATCCACTTCACCTGTCGCATGCTTGGGTGGTGACCACCACCACTCTTATGGCTCCACCATTACTTCTGTCCATATTAAACCCACTAACCACCAGTAGTACCTGCGTTTCGACAGCTTTCATCCCTTCCACACCAAAAAATCCCTCCCATGCAGCTGGGAAGGGAAGGGAAGGGAAGGGAAGGGAGAAAGATTGGATTTAACTTCTCGTTGTCATCGAGGTCATTACAGATGGAGTGCAGGCTCAGACTGTGTAAAGGATGGGGAGGGAAATCAGCCATACCTTTTCAAAGGAACCGTCCCAACATTTGTGTGGAGCAATTTAGTGAAATCATGGAAAACCTAAATCTGGATGGCCGGGTGTGGGTTCCCGTACATCCTCGTCACCATGGTTGGTGTATCTCCAGTTATAAGAATGCCCTTGCCCAATATGGGTATGGTGAAAGTCTCACAAGAGCCTTCACAAGTAGGCACTACCCCTAACCCTAGTCTGCAAACAGATTTCCTGTGCCATACTCTCACAAACCCCTAACCCTGTCATCACCAAAGGAATCAGTTACAAGTGCTCACCTTGTCACCCAGAATCACCCTGAACTGGAACAACTGAAGAATATCCTTTGCCAGGGCACTGATTATCTATCATCATGCACTGAAATGAGGGACGTCTTACCCAAGATCCTTCCCACCTTTTCTGAAGCAGTGTTCTGTTGCTCACCTAACCTGCACATCATCCTAGTCCATCACTGTGCTACTCCCTCTCCCCACCTCTTGCCACAGGACTGTGGAAGACGCAGGTGCAAGACCAACCTGGCACCTCCTGCTCCAGTCCAGTCACAGGCTCACCCTATCCCATCAGAGGCAGGGCCACCAGTGAAAGCAGTCATGTCAAATATCAAATGTGTTGTAATTACTTCACAGCTCTTTATGTCAGGATCACAACGAACCAGTTGTGCACCAGAATGAATGGCCACCACGGAACTGTGGCCGAGAATAAATCTGACCACCCTGCGGCACACGTGCAACTGAATGCTATATGCTCCATTTCAGTGGCTGCTTCACAACCCAGGCCATCAGTATCCTTCAATACACTGCTAGCTTTTCTGAACTATGCAGATAGGATTTATCCTTGCAACACATCCAGACCGCCCACTTCCCCTACTTCTGTCCTATCACCATTTCCCAATTCACATGTCCACTCCCCACTGACTCCAATACCTGTGCATCTAATCCCAGGCCTGTTCACCTGCCATCCTTCCTTCATGCATTTATAGGCAGGAAATCGGCTGCCTTCCACAAAGCCACTAGCTACCCATCTCTAACCCCTCTTTGTACCTCCCACCTCTGTGTCTCTCTACCCATCCCATCTCACGTAACACAGCCATCCATCCAGCTGGCATTATGTAGGGGCCTAGGCTTGTGTTTGTGCATGTATGGGTCGGCAGGTGGGTGGGTGCATGCGCACGTTAGCAGTTTTGTTACTGTTCAGTGATACATTAACTACATTGTGCCAATGAAACAGACTCTTACACTGCAACACTATCCTGTGATGTATTTTATTTCCAACCCACCTTCCTCCCCCCCCCCCCCCTCCTCTCTCTCTCTCTCTCTCTCTCTCTCTCTCTCTCTCTCTCTCTCTCTCTCTCTCTCTCTCTCTCTCTCTCTCTCCCCCCCCCCCCCCCCTTAAGAGTTGTCTTATAAAGAAAATTTACTGCTCCTTCTGTGGATCTATGTTCACCCTTTATGTCATGGATTGACTATGTGTGAAACATGCTTTTCTGAGAGTGATTTACCATGTACCACAACCATTTTCCACACTAAAATTTGTGTAGCATTTGATACAAATGACTATGAAGTTCCTGTTGTTACAGAAGGCAAACAATTGTTCCCAAGCAAAATCTTACTTCTGTTTTTGTAAGTGGACGTTTGATTTGTTGCCAATATTCTCAGAGTGCTACTTAATATTCATGTCTGTTACTGGAAACAAAAGTTCATTTGTGCCATGACTAATCTGAATAATTAGTTGTATTCTCCTGACTGGCATTTCTGGGTGTTACTGTTTTTATAATATGCAATTTACTTTAGGTGGTATACTATGTTGAGCAATTTTTCATATAATAATTTGTCCTCACCAAGCACTTCATCAATCTTCTTGTCAGTACATATTAGTATCTTTGTTTTTGGTGGCGACATATAGAACTAGTGGTTGTGATATTGACAGGTTGTCCATCAAAAGTAGTTTGGAAACTGATTGTTACGACACTTAAGAAAGTCAGTATACATTGCTCTGTAAATTAACTTATAAGACCAATTTCTTCATGTGGGGCACTTCAGCCATATGTTTGTTAAAAGACATTTTGGAGTTTACCACCTCAGCTATTTTTTGACAAGTATTCACTTTATTACATCTTGCAAGATTTGCCAATTTTGGCCTTACAGGCGATTTTCAAACTTCGTCGGCATCAAAGTATTGTACAATTATCCGATTGTAAAACGGCGGATACAGCCAGTCAGAAAGTGAGCATATAACATGCAAGTATCAGAATTAACAGTTGATGTTCAACAATGAAAGTGAGCACATATAGTAACATGACATTAGTCATGATGATGACTATTACTGCATGCAGTAAGCTTCATGGTTTTTACTCTAATACTTGCAGGTTTTGTACTCACTTACTGGTCAGCTATATCCACCATTTTATAATCAGATAATTGTACAATATGTTTACATTTTCTGTGCTTGAAAATGAACTGTAAAGCCAAAATTGGCCAGTTGTGCAAGATGAAATAATATGAATGCTTGTCAGAAACCCTTGAGGTGGGAAACTTCAAAAGTCTTTAAAAATGATAAGAAATCCATCATTGAAATAAAAAGGGTTCGCTATAGTGTTTGTCTCCAAGTGTTAGCTAACTGAGTTTTACTTTGTTCAGTTTTGTTAGATTTGTTCTTGTTTGACAGTTAATAGATATGGGATTTAAAATATTGTGTTACTCATAAATAATTGTAAGTGTCATTTTTCACTTTGAACTGTCTTGATAAGAAGAAGTGATATTTTAAATTTTTCTTTTGTTTCAGCGTCATCACATCAGAGAGAGAAGTTTATCAGTTGTAAATTTATTCTTGGAAGAAATGGCAAAAGAAGCAAAGAATATAATAACAACAATATGTGATGAACAGTGTATAATGAGTGATAAGGTAAATTTTGTGGTGATATCTTCTTGAAACTCATAGTTTAGTATTTTTCATTAGAGGTAACATTGTGAAATATCTGTATATTACATAACAAAAACTTAATACATTTTCTTTGCTAACTTCATATATCACACACTCTTTTGCTGTTAGGAATTTTCATCACAAAAAAGTTACTTGTTTTGGAAATTTATTTTGGCTTTTATAGTGTCTTACCTCATGTACTGTTCATTATTTAGCATTGAATATGTGCAATTAGTCTGGCGGACTGGGTACTGTGTAAAAATTAGGTCCCGTAGGTTTATTAAGAAATTTATTTAGGTGAGATTGTAACTGCAGAAGTAAAAATATATGAAAAGATTTTTATTTCTGTTATTATTTTATGTAGCAACTTAGTTAAAAACAATTGCTGTGTTTGAGACAACTGCCATTTGTAAGAGTGTGTAGATGGATCATGATGCAACAAATCTGCCACCGCTTCAATAGTGAATAGCACTCAGTGAGCATCCATGCCATCTAGAATGTCCTCTTTGCTTTGCTGTTCAGAAACCATCTCTCCAAAGTGACTGTACCACTACTCATTACAGTTCACAGAGATTAACATGGGCACATCCAAGCCATTGGATCCCTGAAACATGGAAAACAGTCGTCTAGGGTGGTGGGTCCTTATATAAATTTATACACACCAATGACAGAGTGTGACTATGAGGAGAACGACATGCATTCTGCTTCCAAACAAGGCACCATTGAGGCAGATCATTAACATATTTACATAGTGTAAAATAGGAGACCCGATACAACTGTCACTCATATGCATGTTTGTTATCATGTACAACACCCTGCAAGTGACCTGAACCTTCAGTGAGGTAGCACATACTGTGATCACTACCCAGTTGTGTCAGAATCCTATTGGGTGTCATAAATTGAGATGTGCGTGTGCTGGACCCTGCTTTGACCAATCTCTTTGGTTGAGTGATCATGGATCAAGATAGCTCCCTAACTCATCAGGTGTCTTGTGGTATTCATATCGCAACATCTTTCCACCATGATCTGTGCGAGAGTGAGTACGACACACTGTTAGGCTTCTGTAATATCTCACTGATGAAACTAGAAAGTAATATATGGTGAGAAACCTAGTGTCGTGCTGCAGTTTTAAGACACTGGACTTATATCCAGGAGGACTGTGATTCAAAGTACTGTCAGCCCATCCTGATGCAGGTGCTCTGTAATTTCCCTAAATCACATCAGGAGAATGCCACGACTTTGTTTTGAAATGGTGTAGGCTAGCTGATTTTCTTTCCATCTGTCCCGAATCTGAACTTGTGCTCCATTTCAAATGACTTCATCTTGAACCTCCCTTTATACCCTTTATATATGAAGAAATGTTATTTGCCCTCAGAGTTAAGAGTACTGAATTTCTCTCTCTCTCTCTCTCTCTCTCTCTCTCTCTCTCTCTCTCTCTACCATGCACGTTCGCGTGCGCGCGCTCACACAAAAAATACACACACACACACACACACACACACACACACACACACACACACACACACACACACACGCTTGCTGCAATGTAATCCAACTTGTTAGAAATTGCTCATTGGAGCCACATTACAAGAACTTAACTGACAAAGGGTATGCTTTAACATAATCTCTTGAAAATTTCTCATATGAGGCATTTTTATCTGCACCTATAACACAGACAGGAAACATTGCATTATACTATTACTACAGGAGCTCTCTAGATTGTAATACATCTACATTTATATTTATATTCAACTAGCCACCAAGAAAAATATTACTTGTTGTATACCATTTAATATGATGTGTAGCTACATGAGAAAAATTATCACATTTTTGTAATACTGTTTCGGTCAGACTGAAACATTGTGAGCCCTGGCATCCTTTCTTGCAACTTCTTCAAACTACTTATCTATTCCAAAATCATAATGACGATGTGAACTGTGGTTGAGTAATATTGTGGAATGAATAACTGTGTCACAGTTAAAAGTGATTTGTTGTTGACACTGCACATTTTATACTCTTCTGAAATTTATGTATAAGGATGATAATTAATTATACTTGGAAGATTATTGTAAAATCTTTGAAGACATTCTATACAGTTGAGGACATTGATCAAGTTACCAAAGTGAGAACCCAAATGCTGTCTACAATCTCGATGTATGGCAGTAATGGGACCCAGTTCTGTAGCACTGCAGTAAGCAACAAAGATCCAACTTCCGCTGACGTTATCAGTAAATGTTACAGTTCCATACCTCAATAGGTAAAACTGGAACCCCTATAGGATCACTTAGTTCTCCGGTTGTCTATCTGTCTGACTGGTAAGACCCTTGTTTCTCAGGAATGGCTAGTGGCATCAGGTTGACATTTATGTCACATATGGTCTATTGTCCCTTGGTGGTGCAAAAACACATAAGTCACTCATTTCGATACTTATAGAATCACTATCAAAACCTATAGATAGGGATAGGAAAAAAATTGTTTTATTTTATGGCTAAATTCAGTGTTAGTTATTGACATTTATTTTTATTTTTTTTAAATTTTATTTATTTATTTATTTATTTTCAGATTCAGTTTTTCTCCCACATTTGATGTTATTTTTTCCAGGTTCGGTGTTACTTTTAAAAAATGTTTTACCAAATTTGGTATTGCTTTTTTACCAATTTTGGCACTTATTTACCATATGCCGTGGTGTTTTTTTATCACATTTGGTGCTTTTTACCAAAATCAGTATTTGTTATTTCTAAATTAGATATTGTTTTTTTCACCAGAATTAGTGCTGGTTGTTGCCAGATTCTGTGGTTTTTTTTTTGCCAAAGTCAGTGTTTTTTTCCAATATCAGTGTTTCTTTTTCCGACTTCAGTGTTATTTATTGCCAAATCCGGTGGCTTTTTTCCCTAAATTTTATCTCGTTTGTTTTTGCCAAATTCAATATTGTTCTTCCTGCCCAATTCTGTGTTTTTTGCCAAATTCCATGTTTTTTCAAAATCATTGTTACTACCCAGTTTCTTTCTTTCTTTCTTTCTCTTCTTCTTCTTCTTCTTCCTTTTTTTTTTAGTGAATTCAGGGCTGAAGTGTCGTTTTAAGATGATACATAAACCTCAGACTCGATTAGAAGTCAAACTGTGATTTTAACATTCGGTAACTGCCAGTTATGAGTATTAGTAAACTGCTGCCTGCAGATATATAACATTTTTACACAGTAAAATTACAAATTTTGCAATATCTCATAAAAACATTGATTTTGCATTATTGTTTTTGTGAAATTTTCCTGTCCCTACCTAAAGATCAACTACATATATAAATGTCTGGCCTGGTGGCCTAGTGGTAAAGTGCATGCCTGGAAACTGAGTGGTTGTTGGTTTGAATCAGGTTCAGATTCCATGTTAAACCCTAGAGCCACTTTCCCCAGTTGAATAATTAGGGTATGTTAGGGACTCACAAGTTGCCAAAGTGGCATCTGATAGAAAGACTTGGACCAGGCCCCTGAGCCACACACAATTATTATTATTATTATTATTGTTACTATCATTTATATACATAATTAAGTTTGTACAATACCCTCAGAGTGCAAGTTCCACTTTCACTTTTTAATATGTCTTCAACACTGGGCCTTTAAATACTAACAGATAATGCTGTTAATTATAAGCATTTTGTGTTCAGAGCAAGACAATCTTTCTTTTAAGATTATAAATCTACATCTACTTCCACATCCATACTCCGCAAGTCGCCTGACGGTGTGTGGCAGAGGGTACCTTGAGTACCTCTATTGGTTCTCCCTTCTATTCCAGTCTCGTATTGTTCGTGGAAAGAAAGATTGTCAGTATGCCTCTGTGTGGACTCTAATCTCTCTGATTTTATCCTCATGGTCTCTTTGTGAGATATACGTAGGAGGGAGCAATATACTGCTTTACTCCTTGGTGAAGGTATGTTCTTGAAACTTCAACAAAAGCCTGTACTGAGCCACTGAGCATCTCTCTTACAGAGTCTTCCACTGGAGTTTATCTATCATCTCCGTAATGCTTTCGTGATTACTAAATGATCCTGTAATGAAGCGCGCTGCTCTCCATTGGATCTTCTCTATCTCTCCTATCAACCCTATCTGGTACGGATCTCACACCAATGAGCAGTATTCAAGCAGTGGGCGAACAAGTGTACTGTAACCTACTTCTTTTGTTTCCGAACAGCATTTCCTTAGGATTCTTCCAATGAATCTCAGTCTGGCATCTGCTTTACTGACGATTAATTTTATATGGTCATTCGATTTTAAATCACTCCTAATGCCTACTCCCAGATAATTTATCGAATTAACTGCTTCCAGTTGCTGACCTGCTATATTATAGCTAAATGATAAAGGATCTTTCTTTCTAGGTATTCGCAGCACATTACACTTATCTACATTGAGATTCAACTGCCATTTCCTGCACCATGCGTCAATTCGTTGCAGGTCCTCCTGCATTTAAGTACAATTTCCCCTTGTTACAACCTCTTGATATACTACAGCATCATCCGCAAATAGCCTCAGTGAACTTCCGATGTTATCCACAAGGTCATTTATATATATTGTGAATAGCAACGGTCCTATGACACTCCCCTGTGGCACACCTGAAATCACTCTTACTTTGGAAGACTTCTCTCCATTGAGAGTGACATGCTACATTCTGTTATCTAGGAAATCTTCAATCCAATCACACAACTGGTCTAATAGTCCATATACTCTTACTTTGTTCATTAAATGACTGTGGGGAACTATCTAACGCCTTGCGGAAGTTAAGAAACACGGCATCTACCTGGGAACCCGTGTCTATTGCCCTCTGAGTCTCGTGGACAAATAGCGTGAGCTGAGTTTCACATGATCGTCTTTTTCAAAACCCATGCTGATTCCTGCAGAGTAGATTTCTAGTCTCCAAAAAAGTCATTATACTCGAACATAATACTTGTTCCAAAATTCTACAACTGATCGACGTTAGAGATATAGGTCTATAGTTCTGCACATCTGTTCAACATCCCTTCTTGAAAATGAGGATGACCTGTGCCCTTTTCCAATCTTTTGGAATTCTACACTCTGCTAGAGACCTACGGTACACCGCTGCTACAAGGGGGACAAGTTCCTTCGCATACTCTGTGTAAAATTGAACTGGTATCCCATCAGGTCCAGTGGCCTTTCCTCTTTTGAGTGATTATAATTGTTTTCCTGTCCCTCTGTCATCTATTTCAATATCTACCATTTTGTCAACTGTGTGACAATCTAGAGAAGGAACTACAGTTCAGTCTTCCTCTGTGAAACAGCTTTGGAAAAAGACATAGAGAGTTTTGGCCTTTAGTCTGTCATCCTCTGTGCCCCTGGTATTTTGTCAAATGTCATGTCTGCAACTTTCTCCTTTCATTTTTAATGAAATTTGTTGTCATTTGTGTGTAACAGTACTTGATCAAATTATGTCAACACTATCCTGTTCATTCAGTTAATAGTTCAGTTGTTGTTTTGTATTTTTCAGCTGTAATAAACCATTGTTTTGACTGTAATTAATGAGTGGAAATTATTTACTGTGTATCTGATTTTCGTTACTGTAAGTTTGTTAATTGAGAGCAAAATTAAAAGAGAAAATATTGATATTTCTGGCAGAATGTAAGTAATTTGGCAGTAAAGGCAACAGTGAACACTGAATCGCTGACAGGCACATAAATAAGACTGAAAATTTGGTAGCTTTCAGACTAATCCTGTTTCAAACTAGCGCGCGCACACACACACACACACACACACACACACACACACACACACACACACACACACACACACACACACCTGCTGTGTGAGTACACAATACCACCAGCAGAACTGTGGCCAATTATCTGTTGTCCCACATTGATTTATTTGACACACTCAAGAATTTTCAGAACATTTATTACTCTTCAGTTTTCTGGCATGGACTGCAGTAACAGTGTACAGGTAACAAAAATCATAATTTCAGAAATACCTTAAATATGGTTTTCAAACACACACTGCATAGATATATATACTTGGTCCAGCCACATTAATGTGACCACCACATATGTTGGATGCTTGTGTGCAGTAGCTACTCACAAGTGGCAGGTGACAGCACTAGCAGTGGAGGGTGCATAAAGCATGTTGTGGAAAAACAGTACAGTCAGTGCCATAATGCACAAACAGAGCCTTTTATGTGACATCCAAAAGGGCATGATCATTGGCTTTTGTGCCAAGAGTGGAAGTATTTCTGAAAAAACTAAATTTGTAAACTGTTTGTGTACCACTGTGGTTAAAGTATACCATGCATGGCAAAAAGGTACTATCCAAAACAGGCACTGAGGCAACTGTTGTGCCCCATGGGCCATAGATGATAGGACTGAATGATGGCTGTGGTGATGTTTACTGGCAAGTAGACGTGTGGCTGTTGAGAAACTCACCACAGATGAACCAGGAAGCTACCAAAAATGTCTTTTCTATTACTGTTCAGTGAACGTTGCTAATTATGGGCATCTGCAGCAGGCGTCCATTTCATATGCCTATGCAGACTGCTGTTCATCAGCAATTAAGTCTGGAATTTGCACACTGGTACTGCAACCAGGCATTCACTGAGTGCCAACATGTGGCCCTTTCAGATGAATCACATTTTATGCTATGTCGGAGAGATGGCCTTTGTTGTGTGCCATGTGAAACATCTGAAAGCAAACACCCTGCTTGTGTTATGTTCTGGGGAATGTTTTCATGGCCTTCTATGGGTGATGACATCATTCTGGAAGGCACAATGGTTCAATATAAGTAAGCATCTATCGTTGGGGACTATGTCTACCCCTGCATGCACTTTGTTTTTCTCCGGCACAATGGCATCTACCAGCAGGACAACCCAATGTGTCACACAGCTCGCAGTGTACATGCGTGGTTCAGAGAGCACCAGGAGAGTTTACCGTACTCCTTTTGACACCGAACTCCCTGGATTTAAACACAATAGAGAATCTGTGGGACCACCTCTATCAGGCTGTTTGTGCTATCCTCAACAGAGAAACTTAGGGCAGATGGCCACAGCAATTCTGTGGGTACCTTCCAGAACCTTGTTGACTCTCTTCCTCCATGTCTTGCAGCAGTCCGCACTGTGAAAGGTGGTTATTTAGGCTTCTGACAGGTAATCACATTAATGTGATTGGACAGTGCATAAAACAATTAAAATTTCTTCATCATGCTCTTGTGTGCACAAATTCTTAAAATGATTTGAGTTTGGAGTCCAGTTTGCCTTTGTTTGAAGATGTGGGGGATAACCAAGAAAGAAGCAAAAAATATGATGGAAAAGATCTCGGAATAAAGTATTAGTAACCAAATCATTCACTAATGAAAAGGAGGTTCTGTGAGCTCAAGAATAGTACAGTTGATTAAATTGGAGCAAGACTCAGATACATTGGTTACAACAGCTGATTCACTAACAGTCCATGATGAACTTGAAGAAATGAAATGATGCAACTTCTCCCAACAACACTAGATGTAATCTAAAGCTTTATCAAATTCCAGCTTTGTCTTGTAGGAAGTGTGAAAGACTGTTGATACTTGATCTCCCAAGACTTTTTCTTAGAAATTTGCTTCTTAGTGTATTTAAAACAACGTATTAACCTTTTAAAATTCTCAAAGTTTACGTTTTTATTTTTCAGCTACTTCCAAAACACTGTGCAATTTTAATATCACAGGTTGTAAACAGAAAAAAGAAAGACAAGAATAAGAAGAGTTCTCCAGAAATAGCCAAACCTGGAGTTGAAAGCTATCGAAAAACCAGAGAAGAACTCACCACGTAAGTTTTTTTTCCCACATTTATATGATGGAAATATTTTTTGCTGTCAGTTAGTAACCTGATGGTAGTTTCATTTTTGTATATAATGGTAAGAATATGGGTCACCCCTAGTCAATTAAATCTGTGAAAAATGTCTTTAATGTGAATAGTCTTTCTCAGTATTTTGGTGCTTTTTATGTTTCATGACATACAAAATTCAAAACTCGATAATCTTGAATGTCACACATTTCTAGTACTGAAAAAGTACCTGTTAGGAAATGACAACTGCTTGTGTTTTGACTGAAAACATGATTCAATTCAGTTGAACACAGTAAAGTGATATTACATTATTTAATCCATTATTACTAGTATCCCAGTTTTTGGAACATTAGTTGAAACACTTAATAAACCTGAAATATTAACCATCACTACCTCATATGTGTTATCGAAAATTCTAATTTTTTTGGTACATGAGACTTGTAACTTGTTAAAGTTTCTCAAACATAGTATATAAAGAAATGAGTCTTCTAATTGCTTGGAATTCCGTTGCCACACAGTCTAGTATATTGACTTTAAAATATGTTTAAACTAAGAGAGATTTACTGAAGAACTGATATTTGCTCACTAAGGACAAAGTTGCATACTGCTCAGTAGATTAATTTATACATAATGTTTTGACAGTTTAAACAAGATATAATTTTCCATTAAACTTCATCAGCTATAAAAATATTGTATTAGTGATTGTAATATATTGCAACAAAATTTAATAAGTGAGATCTTAATGTCTTGTGTAAACTAGACTGGATGAAATGAAAATTGAGTGCTACAAGAAACGGAAACCACATCTATGTCCAACTAATGTAAGCAGTAGAAAGTTTTCTCTAGACAAGAATGGACCAAACTCAGTCTAATGACAAATGGTCTAGCAAACTAAATGTAAATGTTTAAAAATGACTACAGACAAATATTTGTTTCATACTCAGTGCCCCTGGCATTTTGCAAAGTTAATTTGCAGACAGGTTAGTGTTTACAACCCTAAAATTATACATACACAGGTCAGTCGTCAGTGAGCTTGGAGTATTTACACTGAGGTGACAAAAGTCATGTGATACGCACATGTACAGATGGCAGTAGTATCACGTACACTAGATATAAAAGGGCTGTGCATTGGTGGAACTGTCATTTGTACTCAGATGATTCAAATGAAAAATTTTCCAACATGTTTCTGGTCGTGTGACTGGAATTGACAGTCTTTGAAAGCGGGATGGTAGTTGGAGCAAGATGCATGGGACATTCCATTTTGCAATTTTTAGGTAATTCAATATTGCAAGATCTGCAGTGTCAAGAATGTGCTGAGAATACAAAATTTCAAGCATTACCTCACCACAGACAAAGCAGTGGCTGACCGCCTTCGTGTAATGATGGAGAGTAGCAGCATTTGCATAGAGTTGTCAGTGCTAACAGACAAGCAGCACTGTGTGAAATAACCTCAGAGATCAATGTGCGATGTATGATGAATGTATCCTTTAGGTCAGTCCTGCAAAATTTGATGTTAATGGTCTGTTGCAGCAGACAACTGATGAGTGTGCCTTTGCTAACAGCATGATATTGCCTTCATCACCTCTCCTGGGCTTGTGAACCCTAGAGTCCTGGAAAATTATGGCCTGGCCAGATGAGTCCCGATTTCAGTTGGTATGAGTTGATGGCAGGATCTGATTGTGGCGGAGATCCCACAAAGCTATTGACTCAGGTTGTCAACATGGCATTGTGCAAGCTGGTGGTGGACTGGCCTGGCCAGATGAGTCCCTATTTCAGTTGGTAAGAGCTGATGGCAGGATCTGATTGTGGCGGAGATCCCACAACGCTATCGACTCAGGTTGTCAACAAGGCATTGTGCAAGCTGGTGCTCCATAATGATGTGGGCTATGTTTACATGGAATGGAGTGGGTCCTCTGGTCCAACTGAACTTATCATTGACTGGAAATGGTTATATTTGGCTACTTGGAGACCATTTGCAGTCATTTAATGATAGAATTTTTGCGGATGGCAATGTGCTATGTCACTGGGCCACAGCTTTTTCCGATTAGTTTGAAGAACATTCTAGACAGTTGGAGTGAATAATTTGGCCACCCAGATCATTTAACATCAATCCCATCTAACATTTACTGGACATAATTGAGAGGTCAGTTCATGTGCAAAGTCCTGTACCAGCAATACTTTTGCAACTATGAACAGCAATAGGCGGCATGGCTCAGTGTTTTTGCAGGGGCTTCCAACAATTTGTTGAGTCCATGCCACATACAGCTATTGCAATATGCTGGGCAAAAGGAGATTGAACCCGATATGTTGCCTTAATGTATCTATAATGTGCTTTCTTAACACTCGCTGACAGTTTCAAATTCATAAAGACCCCTTGGTTTCTTCCAAAAGTGTTTTCATAGTTTTGAGGTTCTAATGTTTTTATTACACTTTGAATTGTAGGAGACTGAAAATTTGGACCCAACTCAGACAGTGCAACAAAAAAGGGCTAGTTATAAGTTGTAGATAATAATTTTTTCATTACTAAACTGAGGCTATTTAATGAGAAGGAATCTGTCAAGTCTTTAATAACCCAGATATCTGGGTTTAGCTATGCTGGGGGATAGGTTGTCTGTGTCTGTACCAAAGCAATCTGCATGTCTGACAGCCATGCAGAGGAGCTAGGTTCAATTCCTAGTACTGCCAGGAATTTCTCCTTGGTGAGGGAACTAGGTACATCTACATCTACATTTATACTCCGCAAGCCACCTAACAGTGTGTGGCGGAGGGCACTTTACATGCCACTGTCATTACCTACCCTTCCTGTTCCAGTCGCGTATGGTTTGCGGAAAGAACAACTGCCGGAAAGCCTCCGTGTGTGCTTGAAAGTCTCTAATTTTACATTCGTGATCTCCACGGGAGGTATAAGTAGGGGGATGCAATATATTCAATACCTCATCCAGAAACGCACCCTCTCGAAACCTGGACAGCAAGCTACACTGCAATCCAGAGCGCCTCTCTTGCAGAGTCTGCCACTTAAGTTTGCTAAACATCTCCGTAATGCTATCACGCTTACCAAATAACCCTGTGACGAAACATGTCGCTCTTCTTTGGATTGTCTCTATCTCCTCCGTCAACCTGACCTGGTACGGATCCCACACTGATGAGAATACTCAAGTATAGGTCGAATGAGTGTTTTGTAAGCCACCTCCTTTGTTGATGGACTACATTTTCTGAGGACTCTTCCAATGAATCTCAACCTGGTACCCGCCTTACCGACAATTAATTTTATATGATCACTCCCAGATATTTTACAGAAGTAACTGCTACCAGTGTTTGTTCTGCTATCATATAATCATACAATAAAGGGTCCTTCTTTCTATCTATTTGCAATACATTACATTTGTCTATGTTAAGGGTCAGTTGCCACTCCCTGCACCAAGTGCCTATCCGCTGCAGATCTTCCTGCATTTTGCTACAATTTTCTAATGCTGCAACTTCTCTGTATACTACAGCATCATCCGCGAAAAGCTGCTTGGAACTTCCAACACTATCTACTAGGTCATTTATAATTATTGTGAAAAGCAATGGTCCCATAACACTCCCCTGTGGCACGCCAGAGGTTACTTTAACGTCTGTAGACGTCTCTCCATTGAGAACAACATGCTGTGTTCTGTTTGCTAAAACACCCAGCTGGTCTGATATTCCATAGGCTCTTACTTTATCAGGTGACAGTGCGGAACTGTATCAAACGCCTTTCGGAAGTCAAGGAAAATGGCATCTACCTGGAAGCCTGTATCTAATATTTTCTGGGTCTGGAAAGGGCTGGAAAGGGCAATTGAGGAGCTACTTGAATGAAAAGTTGTGGTTCCGGTTCTCAACAGCTGAGATAATGTGGCCACATGCTTCTCAATATCAATGATACCATTTGCAGAAAATGATGTGGCAGCCAGTTGACATTATATGGTCCATTGGGCTTGATCACAGAGTTTGAAATTCAGACTCTTAAGTAAGCTGTGGTCAGTGACAGATAAAGGTTACTATATAGTTAAAGAGAGCACAGATTTAATTTAGCCCACCAGGATAACAAAATAAATAAAAAGAATTACTTAGGAATACGGTAGATGACTTACTGAAAGGCAGAAGTGCTGCATTGTCAATAGCTTTCGGAATGGACTACCGTTTTCAAGCTTATAGGAAAATACAAACACGCCTGTCTCCCTACATTGTGCTCAGTCGATTGCCAGCTCTTTCCTGGCCTATGGTGAGTGTACAGGGGCACCCACCAGACCCCAGTACACTCACCCTGGGCCAGGAAAGAGCTGGCAGTGAGGGATCACCCCACCCCACCCCTACCTCACACCAGTACACTCACCATGGCCCAAGAAAGAGCTGGCAGTCGACTGAGCACAATGTATGGAGACAGACGTGTGTGTATGTGTGTGTGTGTGTGTGTGTGTGTGTGTGTGTGTGTGTGTGTTTTTCTCCTGCAAGGTTGAAAAAGGAAGTTCATTCCAAAAGCTAGCAAAGCTCTGTACCTTGTGTCTGTGTACCTGTCGATGACACAGCACTTCTGCCTTTCGGTAAGTCATTGCCTTTATTCCTAAATAATTTGTAATTCTCAATCAGAACTTTCCATACAAAATTTAAAGAAAACTAACTATAGAATGTGTGGAGATAACCACCCATTGTATACAGGTATTGAGTGATTTATATAACCATGAAAAGCTAGAACATGTTTATTTGCCAGTTTTCTACTCAATGCTTGCACTATACAGTTCGTGTGCTTGAAGTAATCAGTTAATGGTTATCTTCTTGTTTACGAAGCAAAGTAATGTAATGGTTAGCACACAGGACCTGTATGTGAGGACAGCCAGGAAAATCTCTGGCCAGTCATTGTGATAAGGGTTTTCCATGTTTTCCCCAAGTACACCAGCACTACAACTGGGATAATTCTTTTCTAAAAACCTTGTTTTCGACAGGACATTAAACACTGATGTGCCTCCCTGTCTTTTGTAAAGGACACCACCAATTTCCCTGCCCTTCCATTCTCCAATCAGATCTTGTGCTCTGTTTCTAATGATCTTATTATTGGGATGTTTAACTCTAATGTTCCTCTCTTCCTTGTGCTATCTTTTCACATTCTGTTGCTTGTACTTCACCCAAGATTTTTGAGTACCATATAGATAAATCTAAAAGTGTTTGATTCAATTCTGAGACAGAAGTTGGTAGCTGTGTGGAATGTCAGCCTTTTGCTTGTCATTTTCCTTCCTTGCTAAGGCATAATATGAATTTTCTTATGTTTGGATGTCAATAACAAGATTTAAAAACACAACAATTTTGTTAACAGTGTCATGAGATTATATGGTTAATGGATCAATAGGATCAGGTTGTTTCCCACACACAAGAGATGTGTTTATAAAGTACATTATATCTTTCTTTCTCATTAAAAATTATTTGGTTTAGGACATAACATGCATGCAGTTGTTGAGTAAATTCAATTGCAGGATCTTTAATGAAATATATTGTGTATGATATAGTCTCTGGTACAAGTTGTTGTGATAAAGTAATTTGTAATAGTACACTATACTACAGCAGACTTAAGTTAAAAAATTATTATAAATAAATACATTTTATTTAAATGTATTTTACAATTTGTATGGCCTATTCTTTTTGTACCACTGACTAAATTTTTCAATTATTAGCTAGAAAGTAAGAGTTACTGTAATTTTTATTTTTAGCATGGATAAACTTCACATGGCATTGACTGAACTATGTTTTGCCATTAACTATTGCTCAACCATCAATGTGTGGGATTACACTTTTGCACCCCGTGAATATCTGACACAGCATTTGGAAACAAGGTTTGCACGGGCACTTGTAGGAATGGTGATGTACAATCCAGATACCAGTGAAATTGCTAAACCTTCAGAACTTCTGATAAGTGTTAGAGCTTACATGAATGTATTACAGACAGTAGAGAATTATGGTGAGTAATGGTTTTTAACAATATTTACTTTTGTTCTTTGATCACTCTTGTCATCATGTACGAAACACTATAATGTATGCCACTTATTATCCTATATGTTTACCTTGAAGCAGATGAAGAACAGACCTCACTTTATGAGAGCTCTGCTTTTTTCTTTTTTGTAATTTTTGCATTATGGATCGTTTCTCTTTCAAACTTGTGTGGTAAACATATGAGTGCTGCTTGAAGTTTCAAAATTCATTTGGGAATTTGTCTTTTGTTCCATTTCCCCAGTGTGCAATAAACTGAGTCTGCTGTGGGTGTTGAGTTTAACTCATTTTCCATCCACTAATCTCTTTAAAATGTTTTTCATTTTATTAATTGTTACAATAAATCATTCACATGAATGTTCATTATTACCTTTTTGTATATTTTTCCCTTGTGTATGTTGTTCTTTTTTTACTGTATAAGCTAGTCTTTGACTGGTTTGCTTCTTTCTTCAGCTTTACATTGCTAATCTTTGGCATTGCATTGTGATAAATTGTTCCCTACATGCTCATTTTGCTCCACATTTGTAGGTCGATAATCTCCCATCCCCCCCCCCCCCCCCTTTTTTTTATCTGTACAGACGTGATGACAGTGCTGCGGAACCATCACTATCAGCACAATATTTCACTATACTAGCATATGATAACTTGACTACAAGCCCGGGAAGCTGAACCTAGGAAGAGGGAAGGAAACTCAATGTATGAGTCGGTGCATAGTGAAGGAGAGTGTCTGAAAACTGCACAGAGATGAGCACATAGTGCTTCCAATGTGAGCTACTGAATAACCTAAGCACTGAGTAAAAAGTATAATGTGAGACATAGAGCAGGTCCGAGGTAGTTGATGTCTGCATAGGAGCTGCCACACCAGGCCTATTGCTGCCAGCAATTAAACACCTGGGTCTGCAGCTCTGCCCAAACAATGTTCACACGCTCCCTCTGTCATAGCATTCTGCACTTTTCTGCTGCGATAACTGAGACAGCTCATCTGCATCCATCTCTATGTCTGCTGGCGGAGATACTAAATTCCTCCCTCCTGAAGAGGTCACTAAGGGTTGAAAATGGTGTGGCTTCTGCCGCAACCTCTTTCACAAAACCAGCAATGGCACAGGATTCTCCAGCAATGGATCAACCACTGAAGAAGACAATGCTGACACGGCTGGCTCCGTTGGAGGGGAGAAACGAGTAGTTACATTTCACTCCATGGAGTGTCTTCAGTACTTAAGCAATTGGCTACTCGTTGCCACCTGGGCTCCAATGTGACAGAACCGTACCAACTCCATACTGGGACCGAGGTTAATGGTTTACACAGCACAGAGGAATCCAAATAGGGAGCAGAGCACTCACAGTATGAAAATTCTGTTAACAGTCCGCAGACCACATGAATTTGACACCCTTTTGGTGAAGCCAGTCAAGAGGATGGAAAATGTGCACAGCCTGCAAAATGTACTTAGTGTAATAAGAAATCTTGCTCAAGGACTAGAGCTCCCACAGTTCTTGTGTGCCAGCAGGTTGACAGTGGCTTCAGTGTGCTTGTCCATAGGGACTAAGCTGTCTTTGTTAAGCATGTCCCAAAGAAAATACACTTTTGGGGGAAGACATCTACATTTTTCCAGTTTTCAATGAAGACTGTTCTCTAAAATGTGTTGGAAAAGTGCCTGCAGATTTTGTTAATGCTCCTCTCACATGGAAGCCATGACGCAGAGGTCATCATGGTAGTTGATGCAACAGGGAATGTCCTGACCCACCTGCCCAAAATATCCGAGATGAATTACTGATGCAGTTGAAATTCCAAATGGTAAACAATTAAACTGGTAAAGCCCCAAGAGGACATTGAGCAGTAAAAAGTTCTGAGAAGTGGCATCCAATGGCAATTGCAGGTGTTAATCGCACTGTTCGATAAGTGAAAAATACTGTCCCCTTGACAACTTTCCCAACAACTACTCCAGCTGTGCAATTCGAAACATTTTTGCGACACATTGTGCATTGACCTCATATTTAAAAAAGGCATACAGTGCTGTCTGACCTCTGAATCACCCTCAGAGGGGCAGCCCACTGACTAGATGAAATAGGAGAAACAATGCTGAGATCCTGTCAACACTGCAATTCAGCATTGACGTTGTTGTGCATTGTGAAGGGAATGGGGTGGGGACAACAAAATTTAGGTATTGCTGATGCCTTGTGGCTTGAATTTTTTGCCCGATCCAAGGTTTTCTCAAACAATTTGTTGTACAACTGCAGAAAAGAGTCCAAATCTTGAATGGGGACCACTTAAGATACTTTGTCAGTTATCTGGAAGCAAAAACAGATAAGATGACTAATCCAAAAATATTTTGTTCCAAGGATGTAGTAACTACTAACAATGTGAGTTGCTGATCAACGATCTTATAATGTGCAGAGCTGGAGAATCGCCCTACTGAAAGGAATACATTGTGTACTATAGGGCACAACTTGACATAGTGGCTGTTGCAATGCAGGCAACCCAAGAGCCTCTACGTACCTAATTTAGTTAGACTGACAGTTACTTCGGTCTACCTTAAACTAAATCAATTGTCCATCCACTACCAACATTAGCAAAATATGCTTGTTGTGATGCTTGTGGGAGGAGACAGGGAGTAAACTAGAGCCTCCAACAACTGTCCCTCAGCTCGCCGGCATTCACAAACTTTTGCCAAATGGCCTATTTTGTGGCATTCCCCACGCAAGTCATCTACATGGAGGCAGTTGTATCGGATGTGCACCAAATGACAATCAGGACTGTCAGTGTGCTTATAGAGTGAAAATGGCTGCAGAAGGGAAGCAAAGCTGAAAACCTGAAAAAGACGTGAACGGGAATTACGACACTGTGACTGACTTGTACCTGCTGAATCTGACGTGGACAAACACAGGCAGTACCATGATGGCACTGTACATGAATCACCAGCAGCTCATAAGAAGACAAGACCACATGGCTCACACCATGGGGCACTAGGGGCTGTTTACCAAGGACACCCCACTTGCCACCTGACTGTTGTTGTGCCGCTGCCCAAAGTTCATGTGATTCCACTGTCTTAGCAACTTTGGCTAAAGAGGTGTTCAACAAAGATGATGCCCTAGTTGTGACCTTGGGTTCGGGTATAACTGGACATTACATCCCATACTCAGTGAGTCCATATATGTGGTAGCACATTGGGGACATTCAAATCAACACTTGTGTGAGAGACTTTTTAGATAAATGATCCATACAGCATACATCTACCTCGGGTGCTTTTGGTGCTGGTTAAACTGTAATTGTGCTGCCACCATATAGGTCCGATGACCAAAATACTGGGAGAGTAATTGAAGAAGTTCCTCAAAATTAAGTTTCTTGGGCTTGGTGGAGGGCTTCAAATTCTGCAAGATTTTGCACAATACAATAACAAGACAGCCTTACCTGGCAGTGGAGTAAGAACTGGCACAGGTAATTCTCCCATCTTTCCGTAAACTCACTGAAGTCAGTGAAAGGTGTCAGGAAGAGACTCCTTTGCATGCACCTGGCCTCACCACCAATGCAGTGTTAGTGCGGAGCAATTTTGTGTTCTGTTTGAGCAGGTCTTGCATCTCCTCCTGCTGCAGCTTTTGTTGCTGCTCCTGGAGGGACTACTGCTCCTGCCAGCATTGCAAAAATGTTAGATCTATGGTGGCCACAATTTAGCATCATGAGAAGAGCAAAGCATCACACATGTAAGAAATCCTAGAGTGCCCCTTTTTCATCTGCACAGGTGTGACAACTCTGCGAAACAATTACTGTCTGCACAAAATATTACTGTGCTTGCGAATGATGGCACAAGTACGAATCCAAGGAGCTGAACCCGAGAAGAGGGAATAAAACTTAGTGTGCATGCGCATCTGTGGGGGAGCAAGTATTTTGAACATCACATAAAGATGAGCGTGGAGCAAACACAACATGACAGCATCAGTGACAGAATAAATTAAACACAAAGAAAACAGAGCATGGCCTGAGGCAAAGGTGAGGTCTGAAGTTATAGGTGTCTGTGTAAGAACTGCAGGGCCAGGCCTATTGCCACTGGAAAGTTAACACCTCAGTCGGAGGCTCTGCCTATACCACCCTTCACACATGCTCTCCATTACAGTGTTCTGCTCTATTCCAGTGTGATAATCATGCCAGCTCATCTGCATCCATCTTGGTGTCTGCTGGTGGGGATACTGAACCTTTGTTGCTATTAGTTCTTAATAGTGTTTTGTGACTTACTGGTTTTATGACGTCCTCTATACCCCTACACCAGCAGCAGTCATCAGTAATTTATTTATTTATTTTTTTAAATTCCTTTATTGATGCTACTAACTCACAAAGCCATAAGCTGAACAGGAATGCAGTTGCTACAGCTCTTCTCTTGTGTGCTTCCTTTGTTTGCAATTTGTTACAGTTCTCTTCAAAATAGTTATCCAGTTAAGTGATTTTCTTCTGCTTTTTACAGCAGAAAAAATATACCATCTTTTCTTTGTTTTATAAAACTTTTGTGTAGTGGAGATAACTCTCACTTCCCAATAGATGGACAGAATGAGTCCCCCAAAACTGAACAGGTAATAATCAGAGAAAAATATTTAATTGTTAATAGTACGTCAGGCTTGTTGCTGTGGTTCTCTTTGTAAGATTGTTATTGCTAAGTTGGGACAGGTGTTTTACAATGCCCTATAAGTGTTCACATGTCTACCCTTTTCTTTTCAGTTGATTTCAATTTTTCCATGCAGTTAAAATCCTTCATTATGTATCCTTGAAGCTCCTGAAAAATGTACAATGGATATCATTATTTTTCATCTTCAGTTGCGACTGAGCATGTTACTTATGTCAGTTTGATCCTTGAAGTTGTTTTGAAATTTTTCAGTTCATGAATTCTTTTTACGGAGGGATTCTTTAATTTTTTTTTATTATTTATTATATCCTCTACTTTAAGTATTAGGTTAAAATGTTTATTCATTAGAATAAACACATGGCACAACTTTTATGTAACTTATTTTTAAAAATGTATTAAGAAACAGACATTGGTGACGAGCTTTCGGCAGTACTAAGTGTATGAAATTTGTGTGCAGTTACAGAGTCTTTCTGACATCAGCTGCATTAGGTATGATTGGTGACACATGAAAATTTGTCTCGAACCGGGACCCTAACCAGGATTTCTAGCCTGTTGTGAGTGGTCGCCGTAACCACCTCTGCTATCCGAGCTTGCTTCTAGGACTGACCTAAACTTCCAAACGTCATACTGTCTATGACACCATTGCTTACAACTTTACTTGGACTTCTGCCACAGGATTTCAAGGAGACAATTACGATTGTCCTTTTGCCCATCGTTGCTTGTAATACGTATTTTTAACAATGTCTGAAGAAATAGACATTGGTGATGGTCTTGCAGCTGTACTAAATTTATTAGGTAATCTTCATACCAGTGCAGCTAATGTCAGAAAGATTCCGCAGTTGTGAATATATTTCATAAATTTAGTACAGTTGCAAGGTTGTTGTCAATGTCTTTTCTTCACACACTGTTAAAAATAAGTATTACAAGCCCGGATGGGCAAAATGATGATCGTCATACTAACATTGAATACGTTTGCCTCTTTGAAACACTGTCGTGGAAATCCATGTAAAGTTGTGAGCTGTGGGATTATAGACAGTACGACATGTGGAAGTTTGGGTTGGTCATGGAAGCATACTCAGATAGCAGAGGTGGTTAATGCAACCACACTCGACAAGCACGAAATCCATGTTCAAGTTCCGGTCTAGCATAAATGTTCATATGTCACCAATAGGTAATATCTTCATACCTAATACAGCTAATGACAGAAAGATGCTGCAGTTGTGAATACATTTCATAAATTTTGTGTAATTAATATGCACTTTTTGTGTTACTTATTTAGATACTTTAGCACTTTGCTAAACTGTCTTCGTTTTCCAGCTTAACTATGATAATATTCTCCTTCATTTGATCATATGTTTTCATTTTTATTTAGCCTACATCTTCTACCCATTTATTTGAATTATTTTGTTTTTTCACTGGCGTATATTTATGGATTTTACTTGTTGTAATGCTTAATATTACAACTTTATTGATTGTGACATTTAATGTATTAATTATGCTCATTATTATTTTCTGCAGTGCACATTGACATTACTCGAGTCTTCAACAACGCGTTGCTGCAGCAAACACAAAATATGGATAGTCATGGTGAAAAAACAGTGGCTTCACTGTACACTCAATGGTATGTATATTTTGATATGAGCCTTGTCAGCTTTTTTTAAACAGAAGCATTTTTCAATGAAGTACATATAACATTCCTGCATAAAATCTATGCAGAATGTTCAATCCTTAAAGAGCTAACTCTATTTTTTAATCACAAAATTTTATTCGCTGTTGTTGCATACTGACATAAAACATCATATTAATGACAGATGGCTAAAATTTGTGTCCTGCAATAAAAACACAAAACTGGCACAATAGTAATTTAATATTGTTACATATTCAGTCTTGGCTATCTTTTGTGACTCTAAAGCTGGCCATATGTATAAAAGTTGTTGAACCCTAAGCAGAAACAATAAGGCATGTGTCCTCGGAGTCCTTCACAGTGGCATTCTTCAGTAAAATCTTCTTGGTTTACAAGAATCAAAATCTCAAACTTTCAATAGCTATCTCCGCCATCATCATTGGGAGTTGAAATCACTCACTGCTGGGGCTGGCACGATGTTCTGCTTATATAGATGTCTAGGCATAGTTGTGTTATATGTAGTATGATTTTCCTGTGACCTTTGAGCTGACTTACTCAGATTAATCTATAGATTAATGTGAACTTCAAACCACAGTGTAGCACATTGGTGAATCATTGCCCAAGGTGAAGGAAATGATAAGTGACAGAAAGAAATTCTAGGACATTGGGAATGATAGTCTGATGGTTAACCACTAATTCACCAACCCATACTTACTAGTACTGAAAGTGAAGTGTACGAGATCAGGAATTAATTGTTTTCAATATTAATGCTGTTCCATGTTGAGTCTCACAACACTTACGAAGTACACTGTATCGCACAAGTACACTTATGTTCTGAAATGTGTATATTAAAACTAGGCAGTGTGCTGGGAAATTTTTTCTATCTTGTGAACTTAATGTAGCTGTTTTTCATTGGTAAAAGGCACAATATAAAATTTAGCATCAGTTATCCGTGTTACCAAAGTAGCCATATGAATCATAGCTGTGACCAGTGCAGTACATTTTGGCCAACCAAGATTTTAGAAGTCTTAAGTAGGACTTCAGTTACAAATGAGTTGGCTGGAAGTCTGTCTCTAGATGACCAGATTGCTTGCCACGACCTGTAGAAACTTCCTGACATCAGATAAAAACTGCGTGTACTTCAAAAAATTAGCAGGAGCTCAACTTCATGGTTAATCAATTTTGAAGCCAATGTGAGACATTTTGTATAGTTTAAGATCAAATTAAATAAATATAAAACCACTTTTACATTCATGGAATTAATGCTTTCCTACTATTTACAACTCCCCCCCCTCCCCGACCACTTCAGATCAATGTTAGTTTGGCACCCACTTTTACAGTTTTATAATTATAAATTTCACTTAATGAAAATGTTCCAGGGTGTGAAGATACCATTTTAAAACTGCTTGATTTTAGCAAGGCTTTCATTGTGGTTGATTTCGGTGTATTACTTGCCAAAATGAAACAACTAAATTTCTCAAACAGTGCAATACTGTGATTTGCCAGCTACTTCAAAAACAAATGTCAACAAATCAACTGTGCTTCGGAGAAGTGATTGGGAAAATATTGTTCTTTCTTGGAGGCACTTGGGGCTCTGTTCCTGTTCCAGTGCCTTTTTCATTGTATATCAGTCCTTCAGATACTTGTCAGTGGTACCCAATTAGCATTTCAAAAAACAATAAAAGACCTTGGCATAATTTTGGGTGAGCATCTAAATTGGGAAAAACAAAATTTTGCAGCTTGCAGGAAATCTCTCTCCTGCCTACATGCAATCGAGAAATTTAGAAAAATATTTCCACCTCAGATTAAACAAAAAGTAGTCTAGTCTTCAATCCTACAAATCTTTACTAATGTGACATTGTTCAACACGACACAAATAGTGTAAGATACGTGTGTGACATTCAGACGCTTGATCGTATCAGTCCATTCTGGATGTTACCAGATAGGCAACATGTGGAACTCATGCCGGTGCACAGTTTTCATGCTGAAATCTTGGCTGTCCGTATTTTAAGCCAAACGTCAGTATAGTCCCAACAGAAGAAAAGTTGGCAACTATAACCTAGAGCAGTGGTAGAGATTCTTGTGGATAATATACAAATTAGCTTCTAAACATTGCTGATGTAGTATGAAAATGTATGAACTATGTAGGAATTTTTGGGATATTACTTTACGGATTTCCAGTGAGACATTAACAAACAGTGCATAGTGTACAGGTTTTTTTGGCATATGCAGCGATTTCTAAGGTTAATTGGGGCCTAATAGCACAACTTAAATAACTGTGATTGAAATGAGAACCAGTAATACATACAAACATAATTGTCACATTGAAATGTGCCCTGGTTTATGATGTGTCAGTTAGGGTGGGACCTGTCAGCACAACTAAATTTAGCTGCACATTCTGCTGAATATCATGTCTTACAAATTATATTTCATTATGTCACCACATATCTGCATACAGGTAAAGTCGTGGTAACATTTGCAGAATCTTGGGACCTGTCAGTGCAGCTAAAATATAACTGAATATTCTGCTGAATATCACATTCTACAAAATTATATTTCATTGTGCCACTGCTTATCTTCATACAGGCAATGCCATGCCAACATTTATAGAATGCATTGGTTCCACTGTCATACGTAATGTGTCAACAATTCCCAACTATTATTTTACATTTTGCATATTTTTCCTTAAAATAATTTTTTTACCATACAACATAACATGTTTTATGATATGTTGTTAGATATAATTCTTACCTACAGTTTGGTGTCATATACATGTACGTAACATATGTTCAGGCCTTGTAATCAATTTTGGCTTCAGCTAAAATTTTAATTTAGACCTCAGAACTTTTGGATATGTTTGTGAACTAGAAAACAAGACAGGAAAAAATCACCAGAAACAATTGATAAATCAATAATTCTAATTTTCTTAAAACTTCCAGTGTGTTCATGCAATGTTAATCTTGTGTAAGGCCAAAGATTTCAAATTAAAGGTCAGTACAAATAACAGAATTGCTTATTGATGTTTTATGTTCCAGAATTTGAAACACGAACATCTGCTAGCATGAGTTTCTTAGAAGTAGATACCTTAGGGGTTGCGAAGCAACTCAAATCGCTTGATACGGGCAAGTCTTCAGGTCCAGATTGTATACCGATTAGGTTCCTTTCAGATTACGCTGATACTATAGCTCCCTACTTAGCACTCATATACAACCGATCGCTCACCGATAGATCTGTACCTACAGATTGGAAAATTGCGCAGGTCGCACCAGTGTTCAAGAAGGGTAGTAGGAGTAATCCATTTAACTACAGACCTATATCATTGACGTTGGTTTGCAGTAGGGTTTTGGAGCATATACTGTATTCAAACATTATGAATCACCTCGAAGGGAACGATCTATTGACACGTAATCAGCATGGCTTCAGAAAACATCGCTCTTGTGCAACGCAGCTAGCTCTTTATTCGCACGAAGTAATGGCCGCTATCGACAGGGGATCTCAAGTTGATTCCGTATTTCTAGATTTCCGGAAAGCTTTTGACACCGTTCCTCATAAGCGACTTCTAATCAAGCTGCGGAGCCATGGGGTATCGTCTCAGTTGTGCGACTGGATTCGTGATTTCCTGTCAGGAAGGTCGCAGTTCGTAGTAATAGACGGCAAATCATCGAGTAAAACTGAAGTGATATCAGGTGTTCCGCAGGGAAGCGTCCTGGGACCTCTACTGTTCCTGATCTATATAAATGACCTGGGTGACAATCTGAGCAGTTCTCTTAGACTGTTCGCAGATGATGCTGTAATTTACCGTCTAGTAAGGTCATCCGAAGACCAGTATCAGTTGCAAAGCGATTTAGAAAAGATTGCAGTATGGTGTGTCAGGTGGCAGTTGACGCTAAATAACGAAAAGTGTGAGATGATCCACATGAGTTCCAAAAGAAATCCGTTGGAATTCGATTACTCGATAAATAGTACAATTCTCAAGACTGTCAATTCAACTAAGTACCTGGGTGTTAAAATTACGAACAACTTCAGTTGGAAGGACCACATAGATAATATTGTCGGGAAGGCGAGCCAAAGGTTGCGTTTCATTGGCAGGACACTTAGAAGATGCAACAAGTCCACTAAAGAGACAGCTATATCACGTTATAGGGGAGAGAGTGTGGCAGATATGATACACAAGTTGGGATGGAAGTCATTACAGCATAGACGTTTTTCGTCGCGGCGAGACCTTTTTACGAAATTTCAGTCACCAACTTTCTCTTCCGAATGCGAAAATATTTTGTTGAGCCCAACCTACATAGGTAGGAATGATCATCAAAATAAAATAAGAGAAATCAGAGCTCGAACAGAAAGGTTTAGGTGTTCGTTTTTCCCGCTCGCTGTTCGGGAGTGGAATAGTAGAGAGATAGTATGATTGTGGTTCGATGAACCCTCTGCCAAGCACTTAAATGTGAATTGCAGAGTAGTCATGTAGATGTAGATGTAGATAACGTTTATGCTTAGCAAGTAATTTCCCATCATTTACATCTTCTCCACATTTTACACATTTTTTTTTTTTTTAAGTTTAAAAGAATGGTTTTCTGTATAAACTCTCCTCCTCTGTCACTGCTGATTTTTTTCCTTTGCTGGAGAGGCATGTTGTTGCATTATGTTAACTTTATTGGTATGGTTTTGACTGACTCATAGCATAATTATGTAAATTGCATTGCCATGGGAGTATTTCTTATGATCCATGATACAACTCCAGGTCCAGATCTACAGATCTCATGCACGCAAGAATCATGACAATTCAGGTTACAAGTGAAGCAGTACATGCTGAATCTTAAGGCTGTTAAACGTAATTGAATATTACAGATATTATGTGCTAAATAAAAGTTTTGATCTTACGTTTTATAATATTTTAAATTAGTATTGGAATTGTGAAATAGTGTACAATGATAGCCCAAATGTCTTAAGTATGGAAACACCACATACCTTATCATTTTCCAGGACATTTGTTACTGTCTGTCTTCCCACTGAATTTTATTAATGTATCTTTTTGTTATTTCTTAATTGTTAGCATAACCACAGTCAGTGAAGACAGAGTTCACTCTTGTACAAAAGTGTTTACTAGTTTACATTCAGTGACAACCTGTAAGTGTACAGTTTTTAACCCTTTTTTTGAAAATTATATTCCAAAGAATGATATTTTCTTATTAATGAAAAAAAAAAATCCTGTATCGAAACAGTAGATAGAGGCGTATAGAGACAGCTGTTGGAGCTTAACATAATATGTTATAAAATTTGAAAATCACCACTAATAAAATCCTGCGTATACCATGCACTGGATTTTGACTAAAATACTCTGAAACTTGAAGCCATTTTTTAGTTTCTGTGTAGCTATGAAGCCTAACCATGATCTCGCAACAATTTCCTGTGAACATAAATCATGGAGGAGCTGGCTGTGAATGTATGCATCTCATACCACTGGTGAGCACTTGTCACTTTCTGAGCTGCTAAATTCAATGTCAGACTCAGGATCACTACAGTGATTCTTTTTCAAAAGCATTACTTAAGTGTAATGTAGGAGACAGTCTGAAAGCTGATGTTTTGTTGTCAAGTATACACAGCTGCACACAGTAAAGACAATATCTAGGAGCAACCATCTCAACCAAAACATGACAGTCAGGCTATATATGGAGCACCAGATGCTCTCTAGTGGCCAAACACGTAACTATCGGTGCTGAAACGGATATAAGCAGGATTTTATTTTTTTGAAGGTCGCTTCTTAATCTACCTGAGTATACTTTGGATTTTATAAAAACAAGATACCTCAGGGTTTGATGTTAAGCAGTTAGACAGAATTTTAGCATTTTTGTTTGTTTTTAAAAATAGTCCTGTTGTTACATTTTACAGGTATTCTGAGGTTTTATTGAGAAGAGTAAGTGCAGGCAATATTTGCTTCTCCAATATTCAGCGTGCTTTTGTTAGCCTGACAGCAGAAGGTGCAATTCCATTTAATGCCGAAGAGTTTTCAGACATAAATGAGCTACGAGCATTGGCTGAATTAATAGGCCCTTATGGTATGAAATTACTGAATGAGACTCTTATGTGGCATATTGCCAGTCAGGTACAAGAGCTGAAGGTAACTATCTGAATTTGTTCTCTTAATCATAGTTATTCAATATGTAATTTATTGAAATCAGATTTAAGAAGTGTGTGCATTGTAGAGTTATCAGCAGCTCTTACATTCAAAAATCGTAGAAGTTTCTGGCTGTGAAAGTTATCTGTATTCCAATTATGGATGTTTGGATTCATTACTATAAAACTTTATTTCACTGATGATATGAGAATTTGTTTCATCCTGTGTAGGAAGTTCATCCCCCTAATATCAGATATCTTGAGACCATGTTGGCAGCACAATGAGTTTTCTGTGAATCAGGAGCTTCCTTCTTGAGAGTGAAACAAGTTGTCCAGAGCAGAATATTACCATTTTCTTGTTGATGGGTACAAAGAAGGTCAAGCACTAGTTTGACATCTTCCAATTTTCCATAGGGTGAAGGTGGGTACCAGAAATGGATCTCACTGTTAGACTGACAATTCCTATTCGTGTGGTCCTATTTGTGATACTCACAGATGGTTTTTAACAATTTATTTCTACATGTTTAAGCATATTTTGTTGTTTATGTTTCTCATTTGTGGTATTTCTGAGTATATGCCCTCAGTTGAAAAAATATTCTTGGATTTTTTATCACATCCAGTGAGTATACATCCATGAACTTTTGGCCAAGTGCTCCTCAGTCTTTGTCAACTGGTAACTGATTGCCTCATCCTTCTGTAGCCATGTTACCATCTGCAATGTCACTGGTTCTCAGTCTCAGTCCATCACAATATAAGACAGTGTTTTTGTTCCGTGTCAGGTATGTTATCTTCAGCATTGTGATGGCCATGTTCCACATTGTACTTACATCCAATCCACCTTCTTTATTGAGAGTGTTATTAGATATTTATATCTCTCTTAACTTTTTTTATTGTGCTATCCCAGAGACTATTATACCTTGTAATAATAGAGGTATCACTGAACACAGCATTATGTTTGTTTTCAAAGCAGTTTGAGCCACAACTAATTTCTCTGTGTAGAGTAGTTGCAGACACCTCTCATGATTAATCCAGCATTGCTGTATGATATGCATGGTTTGCTTGACAAAATACTGTCTGCATGTATACAGTACTTTGGAAATGGTGAGCATTCTGAGATCTACATTATCTTTCACAGGCCTCATGAGTTGGTGTGTTTTAACTGGAGGTCTGAAGATTGATTTGATGTTATTTCTCTTCAGCAGCTGGCCAATCTCCCCATTCATAAACCACATAATGACAAAAAAATCTTTTTTTTTAATTTTTCCCCTCAGGGGCATTTTACTTTCAGACACCTCCTGAAATTAAAACTTATTTGCTATTTTTTTGTTTGCCTGCCACTTCGAATTTTTCATAATTTTTGTGACTTGACTCTCATTAGTTCTGCAAATCATCCCTTCTTTCATGTTTATAAGTTGAAATACCTTTCTCAGGCACTTGAATTTAGAGAATCAAGTGTTTATATACATGCAGAAGAAAATTTCCACACCAACAATCTTTTCCTAGTGTAGCTTTATATCTTCTGTTAATCCAGTCTGAAATGAACTCCCACAATCAAGTCATAATTGAGTGTCATTGGTGGAGTATAATATGAACAATCTCTTTTATAGAAAATCATATTATAAATGAAACAAGTCTGCCATTAACTTTAGCCAAAACTAAACATACATGGTGATTCAATTTCATATCTGTCAGTTATCTTTGTTACATGGTTGGCTATAGTTGGGCCTTGTTAATGCTATAGTGAAGTGCTACACTTTCCTATGCAACATTTTCTGCATTCCGCTTCTCTATATTTTTAACTATTTGTCAACCTTTGTACAAGGTTAAAATATCACCGAGAATCTCAATCGTCAAGTTTTCCTGGCACTAATTGCTCAGTAAGGTTTCAAGAATGTAGGTGAAACAGATTAATTTTTTATCCACATAACTCAGCTATGGAATGTCTAACTATCTTCTGAGTTGAAAGTTAAAGTATGATCACTCCATGCGGTTTATAAACCTGCAGACTGTGCCAATGAACATGCAGCCACCGACTTTTAACAGATGAAGAAACGTAACTCAGGAGTGTCAATGGGGGCAGGAGGATGCTATTGCCTTTAAGAGCAGACAACTGAAAGTAGCAGATCTCACCCATTATCCAAATCAAAACCATCTGTGCAGCCAAGTAAATTCTTCACACAATGATATTATAAATCCTCTTTGATGTCAGAATTGCAGTAAAAGAATTTAGATACCAAAAATTGTATATTGTCATCATCTCAGTTAAGTGTTTGGTCATTACTGATTTATCCGAAGCTTCACAAAACTGCACTGTCAATATGCCGCACACTTCTTGAACAATATGTGTTGTTCGCTTTACATGTTATAGACCTTACTTACTTGAGATATTGTATACACCTGTCTTTTTAAGCATCAGATCATCCTTGAAGCAATCAAAAAAAAAAGTAGTGTTTCTTGGTGCTGGTCAAAATGTTACTTTATTGTTATGTTTGGTTAAGATCTGAACTATTTTGGCAGAAATACTCCTTACATCTGTTAGGATTTTTTTTCACATATAGTAGGAAATCCATCATTTTAAACCTGTCCTCTTTTACTTATTGGTCTGTGTTCTGTTTGAACAGGAAAACCTTACACATTTTGTTTGACATGTATCAATTATACTATCATTAAATACTCTCTTAAAATGTGCAAGTTCCTCATATAGGTGGCCCTTAACAGCAGTAATGTATGTCTTTTGTACAGGTGGCTTGAAGGCGTGATAAATTTCTTGTTTCAGATACAGTTTGAGTAGGCTTGCAGTAGAGTTCATGTTGTGGGGTGCTTTCATTTTTGCAGCAAACTAAGGCAAACAAGTTAAGAGGCATCCATCCTTTTTTATCTCCACAGTAAATCGTATATTTCCATCAATTGAACTGAAATGGTTCAAGAACTGATATATTTTTTCATTGCCATGGGGTCACTGCTAAACTATCACCCACATACTCCTGAATACACTCATGAACAATCGAATTAGACACAGCAATTTACTTGCATGTTGTAGCCCCTTTCACCTTTATAGTGGTTCTGGGAAGCTATTCAAATCTATGATCTCTCAACTGCCAACCTCATCTCACAGAGAATGGAAGATTGGTAGAAGCTTAAGCTAAGGCAGGCACATCTCCCTCCATGGTATACAAGATGTACCATATAAGACTGAAATCATGTTAGCTGGAAGGCCACACAAGCATCCTCATGCCCTTGAAGTGTTCCTCAGATTATTCTGACACAATTCAGGAGTGCTGGCATGAAACATTGTCTTTCTATAAGCTGAAGGTTGATCTCCATTATCAATGGGCTGAATACTGAAAGTTTAGTTATGTTATCCTCATATCATACATGAGTTTTTCTATTGAAATAGGTAAAATATTCACAAACATAAAATGAAAGTCTTTTATGAAAATGGTTACTGGTGTTGGTTACATGAAGGATGACATGATACTTTGCAGGGAAAGAGTATACAAGAGAGTGGAGTGAGAGTGGACTATTGTGTGCCAGACAAAAAACGTACATTGTTCCTTAATCGAACATGAGTGATACACACTCCTGCTGGAGACCAGTAAATCAATGATGGCTAAATACTGCAATGAGATGGGCCCCTCAATGGATTATTGCAGTATCTAAAATTTTTCAGCCACATCATCATGTTGGGATTGTGACAATAAGGATGCGAACTCCACGTGGCAAAGGATTTACTTAACTGTGGTAGCAGCTTCAATTTATATTGTGCATAGAATCCACCAGTTTCGAGTAGACTGTTGTCAGTAGATATTGCACAGGACTCTCGTCAATGCTGCTTAAACTTGTGGGCCCACATGGTGATCGTAAGTTCTGTTATAAGAGGGTTGACAGGGACCGCATGTCTCTGCTGCCTGAGTGACTTCTCTTTAGCTGTTAATCTGTTGCTGTATGCACATTAGTATTGTCAGCGTGTTTATAAAGTGGACACGAGGACTGCATTGTCAGTTTTTAAACTTGGAAGAGAAGCAGATATTTAACAGTTTAAATATTGAGATAAAACTGATTTCGCCTATGTCATTTGACTGGGTGATTGTGTAGTGCTTACTCTTCCTTACCTCATCTGAAACTTTTGCACAGGTCACTTAATCACGTGTAGAAATCAAAGGTGGTAACTAATTAATATATGAGATAAAGGTAGTCACTCTGCCACATTTCCCGGGCAACACTAAAATTTAGTGTTGTATCTGTTAATGACACACAATCTCACATAACATGCTTTGTTGGGCCTATCAGTTATGAGTCAGTCCAGTGTCATATCTACCTAAATATTCCATATGAATTTGTTTTCAGTTGTATATGTCATTGCTGTACTGATTGAAAAGCATTTTAAAAGCCAAGTAACTTCCAATCCACCTATTTCCCTTACCTGTATGATTATTGGAATAGTGCTAGAAAGGTGGATTGCATGAAATTTTGTAACCTCAATGATTGCCATGCAGAGTACCATTTTATTAGAGGTTGTTCATCAGTACTAAACTCAAAGATGGTCTAGAGTTTTCAGATAGATATAAATGAGCTGAATAATGCAAATGTTACTGAATCTACTGGGTCTTTTCGCAATGCTTCTTATACTGTGAACTTGATATAGGATTAATAGAATATCTTCATGTAAAGATATGTCCATGTTGTAACAGATATAAATGAAATATTATGAAAACACTAGCTTTTGCAGCTGATGTATCTTCTGCTAGCAAATTTGGGGGAGGGGGGAATTCCTTGTCGTATTAATCTGCGGTGTCTCCCTTGATATGGAATTCTGGGTGACTGTATTTTTCAGTCCGTATGTAATTGTGCATCTCTATGCCCTTCTCTGTCTTATATCCAGCAAAGAGCAAAGAGAGACGAGTTGAATTCCCTCTCATCTTTGCCTAGTATTTATCCCTTGACCTTGTGCTTTGGTTCAGTTTACTACTTAATTCTCTAGCACTGCTCACAGTTGAGAGAGAATGTGACTCAGTCTCATCCACTATGCAGATTTAGGTCTTCTGTGCTTTCTGTAAATTGTTTAAGGTGGATGCTGAGATGGTTCCTTTCAAATGGATGTGACTGATTCGCTTCCCTGTGCTTGCCCAATCCGAGCTTCACTTTCTAATCTTGTGACCATTAGTGGGTTGATGACCAATAATCTTTCTCCCATACTTTGTCATTGAGCAGTCTTGTATCTTCGATCCCCTTTGCCTCTTTAATCAGATGAAGGATTTTCAGGTCCTTATAGATGCCACTCTTGGCTTGTTTCATCTGCATCTTTGTGAAAGAATTTTTTTTCTATGCAGTATGAAACTGGAAGAATGTACAAAAACATGTGCTATAGAGATAATGCTAAATATACACTGCCCAATGGGATGCATAATGTATCGATGTCCTGCAGTTTTCCAGCTTTTGTGTGGTGTTATTCTCCCCAGAAGCATCTGAAAATACATGATACATCAGTTCATCTTAAAATAAGTATTGACGAGTAAATTATGTCTCAGATTTGTGTGTTTTTCCTTTGTTTGGTTGTTGATGGTGTGCAGAACCACTTTAGCAGGGAAGTAAAATAGCTTCTGTTTCATAGTTGCCTTATTTGTACCTTGATTGAAATAAGTATGTGGATTAAAGTATCAGTAAGTTGAGTAGTTGGGGTCAGGTGTCACTCAACAACTGTTATTTTTTGATCTCCGTGCAATCACTGCATTTTATATTTTGTAAGTGTTTTCCCAACCTTATCAGCTGTGATTGGTTGCATGGAAAGGCAAATATGTTTAACTTATATAAGGTTAGGATCACAAAAAGATAAATCTTTTGTTGCATATACTGGTACTATCTTGGTACCGAGAGGCTGGTATAAGTATCCATGCGACAGTCACATGAAAAAGAAGCGGAGAACTAAAAATTTTGTGTAATATGATATGCCTACAAGGGGATGGGGGTGTAAGTGAAAGAAAGCAACATTTGTTTATGAAGTTAGACTTTTCAATTTTTTTAAAAATCATGTTCTGTCTTTCCCACACAATTTTTATAAAGTGATTTTAAGTAACTTATTCACTGTGTTGTTTTTAAACTTAAGGAGAGAGAGTATTTGCACTAAGTGGATATTATATTGTAGGTGCTTTCAAAGCTGTCCTAGAATACCATGCAGAATTTATTATTGTGTTTCAGGTTTCTTTTTCACATTTGGTCAAAATCACAGTTTTTATCAGATTTACAGTTTATTTTTGTTTATGAACTAATTGGTTACAGGTTACTACACATCCTCTTTCCATGATGTTTTCTGCAGTGGGTCAGGTTTCTTTATGAAGCAAGAATAGTTATTTGTTAACACCTTGCATAGATATATTCTGTTGGTATAACCTGTTAACATTTTATAAAACAAGAAATGTTTATAGAAGGTCCTGGGTGGAATTCACATAACAGATTTCCTGTATAGTTGAGATGCTTTCCTTAACTTTTGGATGATGTCTTCATTCAAAGCTAACTATTGCAGAAAACGCACTGCATACCTCAACTCTATGGCATATCATTACCTTTTCTTTATTTGTAAAAAAAACAAATTTAATGGTTATGCACGTATTGGCCATCTCCAGTATGTTTTGCCTCTGAATGCTGCTCACCTTACATTTTGCATTTCATCCCTTTTTGTGAAGGGCGCACAAGTTTTCAAAAAGAGAAAAAGACTGCGTATAATATGCCTGCCCGGTTAGCCGTGTGGTCTAATGCATTGCTTTCTGGACGGGAAGGTGTGCCAATCTCCGGCATGAATCTGCCCAGCAGATTAGTGTTGGGGTCGGGTATGGCGGCCAGTCTGTGGATGGTTTTTAAGGCAGTTTCCCATCTGCTTCAGTAAGTGCGGGCTGGTTCCCCTTATTCCGCCTCAGTTACATTATGTCGGTGATTGCTGTGCAAACACTTTCTCCACGTACGTGTACACCATAATTACTCTACCATGCAAACATTGGGGTTACACTCGTCTGGTGTGAGACGTTCCCGGGTGGGTCCACTGGGGGCTGAACTGCACAATAACCCTCGATTCGGTGTGGGGAGGCGTTGGGGTGAGTGAAATGCTGTAGCGTGTTATTGGGTTGTGAACCACTGAGGGCTATGGCAGGGATGAAGCCTCTCCGTTGTTTCTAGGTCCCCAGTTCCATACAATACAATGTATAATAATATGAGACCTTACAAAACTGACTCAATGTTAGTCACCTACATCTGGATTCTGAATATTGGATATCATAGTCAGGTGAATGGATAATTCTTTAATGCTTCACATTAAGTGCCTCCAACTTCATAGCACGTGGTTTAATTTGAAATGCACAGTGAACATACAGGTAATCAATGTATTTCAGGTTGTCTGTCCATATATATGATTACTAGTGTGTCAGTCCTACATGGAAGTACAGTGTGTTTTGAGATTCTTTTTTCAGAACGTATTAAAATTATGTGCTGCATTCCATGTGGAAGATTGCTGTACTTGATACACTTGTGACTTCTGAATTTATATCAGCCATAGGTCATTGTGTCATAGCAGGACACATAGCAAGAATTCTTGGGAATTTTTACCCTGGCGTAGTTTTTATCTCTTCTGCATTAGGACATGGAATGAACGTTTGGGCAAGCTTGGGCATAACTTGTAGTGTTGTGGTCGTGCCACCATTGCCTCAGTTGCCTCGTCTCATTATTTCTCGTGATTTTTGTAAAATGTGTGTCTCATAATTCCCATTGTATATTCTCCAACTGATGTTATACATTTGAAAATGATGATGTAGTTTGTTGAAACCGGAAATGTAACCACATTTTTTAAAGAAAATATTTTGTGTACTGTGACTACGGCTTCACTGTTGTAGTGTCAAATAAACATGTAAGTTATATTTTGGTCACACTCCTCACGACAATTATGTCAGAATATAGATATACGATTACTTACTTCAGCATGATAATGTGTGAATGATACTTATTTGTGGTTTATAATTTTACTTTGTTGTTTGCCTCATTAAATTTGACTTTTTTCCATTTCAGAAATTGGTAACTGGTAATAAGGATGTTTTAGTATCTCTACGAACTAATTTTGACAAGCCAGACATAATGAAAGAGCAGTTCAAGAAATTGCAGCGTAAGTTGTTGTCCTTGATATTATCTCAAAAAAGACCCATTGTTGCATTTATGTTTGACATGTTTCTTCCAATGAAAGATTTACCTGTAACTATGTCAAAAGAAACCTGCTTGCACCTTCTTATATTTCAGAAGTCTTACTAACAATTCAAAAATGTTTACTGTCAAATTTCAGCGTATAATTCTTGCACTCGTTAGCACTAACACAGTGTGAATACTAAAAAAATATGTTGATACTCATCATTCTTTTTTTCTGTAAGTGTATTGAAGTAAAATAAACTGTGGATCCTTAACTAATTTTTCTGCAAGTATATCTGACAATTTTCAAGTAGATGAGCATTTGATTGAATGATAGTATTCTGCCACAATGCCACTGCATGCATTGAAATGTACCACACATATTTCTGTTTATTATTCTTAATAACCACAGAACAAAAAAATCTAATGATAAAGTTTTGGGAGTATTGCCTCACTTGGCTTTTGGTAAGGGTGCTAAATATCAGAGGAACAAAGTCAAGTTGGTGAATCTAATTCAAAGCATTTGTCTCAAAAGTATGTAACCCTCAATTAAATCAATTTCATGATAAGGTGAAGTAGTCATGCATAGACTTAAAAAGGAATCGACACATCAGTGAGAGGCAAGACAGCAGTCATGATAGTACCATAATACATCATCAAATGAAATGTGCTTTTGAATTTTATCACAGAGTAGTTAACATGAAAGGCATAAAATTTGCAGCAGCTGAAATAAAAATGCTTGATAGGGGGTTTGAAATTTAATGTGGATTCTGTGTTGGCATGTAGTACAATTAATAAATTGATAGCCAAAAGTAAAGAAGCTTTGGATCAGGGACCACCTCCAGTATTCATTTCAAACAAAATCATAAGTAAAATAGCTAGCATAATTTAAAAACAAATGAAATGGGAAAAGGAGCCATGGAATGTCAGATCTGAATTACATATAACATGAAATTAATAAGAAATTGGAAACATCGATTGGCATAGCAGTTAGAATGAATCATAAAGAATGTCTTCATTTCAACATTTGGGTATTTGTAGGATCAGCTATGGAATGTGAGAGAAGTGCTATGTAAGCCATACAGGCCCAACCATTAATGACACATTTAAGCAACACATGCGTTTACAAGTAATAGTAATGTTTTGTCTTTTGGCATACAGATATGGTAAGTAGGACATGAGGCCCCAAACATCGACAGTAGAATTCAGATCCTTCATAAACTGAATAAGGGAATGTTCAGACACTCTCTGGAGATTAAAATGTGCAATATTTTTTAACAAAACAAACTGAATTCCAAAACTGAAAATTCCTCTAGAATGTTAATGGAATACTACATGCCATGTTGCATTTCTTGTGTTTCATTTGTTAACATCAGAGAGTGCAGTAAATGTTTCTGCTCCTTCACATTGATGTTGTATTCTCATAGTTTGCTTCTATGTGTCGTACCATATAGTTCTGCTTCTACATACCATACCATATACTTCGGACCTGTGCTCTCTGTTTGATTCCATGTGTTACCCTTTGCCATGGCTTGCCTGATTTAAATATTAATAGGTTTATATTTATTTTTTGCTTGTTGGCTTTTACTTTACATTTTGAGATGATTGTTAAGGATGTGTCAACATCATGTTGCTGTTGTGAGAATGCCTGTCTTTGTATGCTTTCCCTGCTTTCTGATTTAGGGCACCATGTAATCTGGTTTTGGGATTCTGTGCATACACCTAATAGTGGCCAGCTCAGTTTAGTACATAGTCCCATCATTTACCTTTTTATTGTGTTATTTTTTACTGTTTTATATTAATATTTTCTCTTTGTTCGGATGTTGTCATTGCTGCATTTGTTAAGAAGAATAAAGAGAAATGTGTGTGGACACTAGTATGTATGTTGTTGTTATATACTGGTTTTACTGTCACTTTTATCCCATTTTGAATATTACATCTATGATAATGTACAAATGAAAGGTACTTGTTTTTTGTTAGGCCGCAGGTTCCTATCTTTTTATTCAGTAATCCTTTCATTGCTGCTGCTATTGGGAAGCTGATATACTGTATAAATAAAATTGCTACAAAAATTTTACAGCATGTAATTATTACTGTTACAGTTCATAATTATTATACTGCCGGTTGTTTCTCTGTTAAGTGACCTCCGTATGAACCATCCACAAAGTAAAAAGGTATACAGAACTTTGTTTCTCTTCCTGTTGTTCATATACTGCTGTTTGTTGTTTGCATAGGTTTATGAAGATTACTGCAATGTTATTTTAACTACACATAAAGTGTATCTCATTATTGAGACTTATCATGAGCAATTGGCCACAAGGCGTCAGTTTACATAGTCCAGAATACTCATACACTCCTGTGTGGTATGTTACATCAACGTTGTTTGAGGGAAGCTTGGTGTCATGTCTTTAATTGTGAAGTCCATTAATGTGATAAATTGTTTTATTACATGATTTCTCCTTTACTGTATGCTGACAACTTTTAATTGTATTTGACTTGTGTTTAACCCTCGCAATGCCAAGAAGGGAGCACTTTATGCCCACCTTTTGAAAATATTATAATTTAGTCAGTTATTTTATATTTCAAAATTTTTTATAAAAGAAAATATTGTATTTAATGAATGCTTCTATCAGATTCCATAAATGTTTTAAATGTTTCAGTTAAACTTAAGCCAAAAATGTAAGTTGTAGTTGTGAAGTCACTTTCCACAGTGAATGCCATATCTAATATTTGCAGGTTCAGGACCTTCCTGACATATCAGTGTCTCTTTAAAAAGTAAGTTGTAAGTAAAGGCTAACAAAAGATAATGTAATTTGCAGTTTTTAAATTTTTGGTAGTGAACATAAAGCACTCCCAGCTTGGTAGTACACAGATGTAGATGTTGATAAGAGTGTTCTAAAAGATATTTTTAGGTTCTGGATCCTCCTTACACATAAGTACCTTCTTGCCCATGGTATGCAGTTCCTTACATACTGTTCAATATCCTGTCTCCTTGTTCTCCACCAGTATTGTTCAGTGATTCTGTAGTCTGTAGTTCTTCAACTGCCGTGTGTCGCAAACACGTGATGGCGCATTTCCTTAAACACTTCGCTCCTCAGAGCTGTGAGTACCACAGTGCGTGACTTGAACTTCATCATCCTGTACAGTAGTGTGTGGTGCATAGCGAACTGTGACTACGTTCTAAATAATTGGCAGTCTTCATCAGTGATCTGCACTATTTGCTTCTCTGAAAGGCTTCTACCAACCACTGCCACTTAATGCATCGATGTTGCTGTGTTTGCCACTGTGGTTGTGTACTACCTCCTAATCGAGTTTGCTTAATTTTAGTGCCCAATAATTTAATCTGCTCAAAGGATCTTTCAGCCCAAATAACAACTTTAATGCCGCATGGTCTGTTATATTTTTAATTTACTAATGGAGAATTGACAATGAAAATGGGTAAATGACACTCAACATTTCCTTCTCTGTGGTTGAGTAATTCCGCTTGTCTTTGTTTAACTGCCTCAGTGTGTACGCCATTTGTGTTCCTTGTCATTCACTTACTGACTTAGAATGCGTCCTATCACTAGGTTGCTTGCATTACAGGACAGGATAAACCATTTCTCGTAATTTGGAAATATTTACACTGGACTGGTTGTTTGTGCCTCTTTCAGTTTCTCAATTGTGTTATGGCAGTCGGTTGTCCGCCGAAATTTACACCCTTTTTTTTAACAAATGTGTTAACAGCCTAGCAATTTCAGCAAATCATTCGAAGGATTTTCTGTAATAAATACTTTGGTCTAAAAATGAACGGAGTTGTTTCACAGTTTGCAGTGGTAATAAATCATTGACAGCATGTATCAATCTTTGGTAGGTTTTCATACCATCTTGGCTAATCACATGGCCATTCATTTTTGTCGATGCAGAGTGACATATTTCAATATTTAATGTTACATGAGCCAAACACAACTTCTTAAATACCTCCCCCAGCTCTTGTGGGTATACCTCCAAATCTTTAGAAAATAATGTAATATTGTCTAAATATACCATACACTGATGTGATTTCAACTCTCCTAGTACTGAATCTAATAACCCCTGAAACATGGATGATGCATTCTTCAGCCCAGATGGCATCCCTTGATACGTGTAGTGTCTCCAAGGAACAGTAAATGTTGGGTTTGGCTGGTCTTTGGAAATACTTGTAGTGTCATCAAGGAACAGGAAATGTGGGCTTTGACTGGTCTTCGGAAATTAATTCCAACTGATGATACCCACTCTTTAAACCCATCATGGAGAAATAATTACATTGACCTAGGTTGTCCATTATTTCCATTATATTTAGTGTAGAATATGCATCTGTCACTGTTTTCAATAATCCTATCAGCCAACTGCTAATGATGAATTCCTCCATTAACGGATGTAAGTGCCAAGGTATTCTGTATGCTTTTTAATAGAAAGGAGGCTTATTCGCCACTGTGTCATGGCTGTCGCTGGTACTGGTCCACTAGGATTGAACAAATCTGCAAATCTCTTTTCATTTTCAATGCTGTACTTTTTTGCGTAATGCAGATGCTTCGATGGTTTGCTTGTGGCAAAGGTCTCCACTCACCCTATCTAAATTGTCGTCGTCATTTAGAATGTCCGATCAGGAATCGTTAATCCTTTTGACAGATCCACTTCGTCAGAGCCAAACTGGAACCACATATTCTCCATTTAATTCCTGCATGCATGCCATACTCCTGCATATAAAATGTTGTGACATATCACGTTGTGCTCCAACAACTCAGTAATACACAAAACGTCATCACTAGGTCAACACCCACACTTTCCCATACCTTCTATTACTCTGGTAATGTGAACTGAGCTTTAATGATTGCACATTCAGTTTACTTGGCTCCACCATCATGATTGGCGAACCTTCTGACAATGCATCATTTGCAGCAGTCATTTGAAGCTGGAATAATGTCCCACTGGGTTCAATGGTGTGCTGCGGTAGATCAGTCTTTGCATGATGCTTACTCAGGAAATCCAGCCCACAATTGCACTGTACCCCTCACCAATAAGAGGCAATACTTTGGTATATTCCTTAAAATTCTTTGTTACAATACAGAAACTTAACAGTGCTGACCCCAATGATGCCACATCGTTCCACATAAATTTATATTGCGTAGAATAAATCTGTTCCCACCCAAGAGGTGTAGACTACTTACCAACACATGAGCCTCTGTGTCCACTAAAAGCTTATATACTGTTCTGTTTACCATGCCAACCACATAACACTGTGCCTCTGCATACGCCTTAGTTGCATTGCACTGTACTGGGAGTACCATCTTTCTGTGAGGAATTCCCATTGTCATTTAATGGACTCTTACTATGTCACTCTCTTTGCTTTTTATTCTGACAATCTTGCACGCAGTGTCCTACCATCCCACACACATGGCATTGCGCTACAATCCTGCTCTGCAGTCAGTGGCATTGTTTCCAAATGTAACCTATATGTCCACACCTGTAACACTTCTGACAGAAAAACACTCTGGTTATCACGTACCTGTGTTGCTATATCTACTTCCTCTAGTTGTGTAGCACTCTTAGTGACAGCAGCGGAATCGTTTGGATTCTTCATCCATACTGTTCTTGCCAAATTGGGTGGGAGCTCCCTCACCCTGTATTAATTTATACATTTGCACACAGTTTTTGAGAATGTTTCCATTGAATCATTTCGTTTCTGAGACATACCATTGAGCTGCTGCCTAAAGAACTTGGAAAGGTTCTTCTTGAGGTAGTGCTGAAAGAATCCACTCTTGAATTGTTCAAATGTATGTGCCCTATTCAAATCCTCATGATACATTGCATATGTTTTTGTTTCACCCAAAAATCATAACTGGGCCATGTGCAAACATATTTTGTTTGACCAACCACCCAGACCCGAGCAGCTCCCAAATTGTTGATAAATTCTGACTCATTCTGTTGTTTTATCCAAAGAAGGGGTCACTAGATTAGCTGCAGTTGAATCCACAGAAAGACAAGCACACAGAATGGAGCTTTTGCCTCTGCTGTCCAAGCTAATTCACCCTCTTTACGCACATCATCAGCTGTTAAAGTATTGACTTACTTTGGTAAAGCAGCATTAATTTCCTTCAGCCTTCTACCTCTATCACCAAGTAGTCAATCGCTTCCTGCACCATCACTCTTGTTTGAAACCCTGGCATTTGTGCAAATTCTATCTGCCAAAACCACAATACACTTAAAGTGTACCACAAATTGACCAAATGAGGGCAGCTACTACTAACACCCAGGCATAAGAACAAAATAGATATTAATTCTTACAACAGATCATTGCCCATTTGGATTCTGAACATATTTGCCTCATCTCCATGACGTCGGCAAATTCTACGTGTGGCTGTTCCTGACTGCATCTAAGGTAATTCGTTTCTCGCTAGATTACAGTGTTGGCATCTCACTGGCTGTAAATAGTATTCTCTGTAGTATCCCTTAACTGCGACAAATTCACAGGTCACTCAGGTTTCACAAACTGTACCTTCATGTTTATGTTGTTGTTGTTGTTGTGGTCTTCAGTCCTGAAACTGGTTTGATGTAGCTCTCCATGCTACTCTATCCTGTGCAAGCTTCTTCATCTCCCAGTACCTACTGCAGCCTACATCCTTCTGAATCTGCTTAGTGTAGTCATCTCATGGTCTCCCTCTACGATTTTTACCCTCCACACTGCCCTCGAATACTAAATTGCTGATCCCTCGATGCCTCAGAACATGTCCTACCAACCGATCCCTTCTTCTGGTCAAGTTGTGCCACAAACTTCTCTTCTCCCCAATCTGATTCAATACTTCCTCATTAGTTATGTGATCTACCCATCTAATCTTCAGCATTCTTCTGTAGCACCACATTTCGAAAGCTTCTATTCTCTTCTTGTCTGAACTATTTATCGTCCATGATTCACTTCCATACATGGCTACACTCCATACAAATACTTTCAGAAATGACTTCCTGACACTTAAATCTATACTCGATGGTAACAAACTTCTCTTCTTCAGAAACGCTTTCCTTGCCATTGCCAGTCTACATTTTATATCCTCTCTACTTCGACCATCATCAGTTATTTTGCTCCCCAAATAGCAAAACTCCTTTAATCCTTTAAGTGTCTCATTTCCTAATCTAATTTCCTCAGCATCACCCGACTTAATTCGACTACATTCCATTATCCTCGTTTTGCTTTTGTTGATGTTCATCTTATATACTCCTCTCAAGACACTGTCCATTCCATTCAACTGCTCTTCCAAGTCCTTTGCTGTCTCTGACAGAATTACGATGTCATCAGCGAACCTCAAAGTTTTTATTTCTTCTCCATGGACTTTAATACCTACTCCAAATTTTTCTTTTGTTTCCTTTACTGCTTGCTCAATATACAGATTGAATAACATCGGGGATAGACTACAGCCCTGTCTCACTCCCTTCCCAAACACTGCTTCCCTTTCATGTCCCTCGACTCTTATAACTGCCATCTGGTTTCTGTTTCATATTTATATGCACATCAATTCTATCCAACATCACCATATGCAAAACAATATAAAAAGACCAAAAAAATAAAAACCTCACTTAAAAAACTCATACCATCGAAAATACATGTTGAGGTTGGAGATGTGGTCCTGGATCAAGCTACAGATGTCAGTAGTAGTGTCTGACACCAAACGTAGAGGCCGAGGTTGGTTGGCCACTACAGTGGATGGTAGAACTGGAGTGGCAGAGGTCAGGAAGCCATTAGTTCACTACCCTCGGTGGGGTAGCAGAGGGGACAGCAAGTGCATGTCTTGTTGTCACCTGACATTTTGCCATGAAAACAGGATTCTTAAAACATTCATTTATTGCTCATCAAACTACAACAGTTGTGGTGATTCTCAGAGAAGCCAATGCCTCCAGACCATAAGCTGTATACAGTTGGCGAGAAGGTGCTGTGGTCAGTGAGCAGCTTGTTGTTGGTGGCTGCCCACAGCATCCCTCGGCCAGTGAAGTGATGGTGGCGCAACTCGACCAGGGTGGTGATTCCACCAGCAGATGGTAGCCACAGTGATGGCCACACAGACTAGAGGCAGCTTGTGGCTCATAGCATGGTGCACTGGAGCTCAGAGAATCATGCCGTTGTCCCAGCATGGTGGTAGCAGCTCTTAGCAACAATATCTGTCCAAGCAAATGGCGGCGGACAGGAAGGCGTTTGCCTGCACAGGCGATGGCAGCTGTACATGCCCTGTGCTCAAATTGTAGACCACCAGGGTAGGAGGCTGGCAAAAGCTGAAGTCGGCTCACAGGTGACCCCCTGGTTAGAGGGCGCTAGATCAGCAGCATCGGGCTGAGCACAAACAGCAGGACCGTAGGTAGCAGCCACAGAATTCAGCGGTGGTGACTAGTTGATCTGTGGAGACTCATAAGCCAGTGTAGGTTCCAACTTGGAGCTGGTGACTGACTGACTGCATACTTCTGTCTAGAAATGAGTAGCATTTATACGGGCTTGACCCATCCTTATTTGGACCGATGACCATCGCAGTCCGGTCCCTTTAACCCCCACAAACCAACCAACCCATCCTTATTTTGCCAAGGCATCAGTTCCAACCACGCAAGCAACAACAAAACTGTGGTTTGAATGTGAAGCCATCAGATCACCCATGCCTCAGAGACTCTTCCGTTTTGCTACGTCAATGATATTACAACTCTGGTCCATCTACTGGCTATGTTGTGACTACTTGATGCCGTGGTGGTAATACTTGTATCAGAACTTCAGGCCTGGTGTAAGCGTCTGGCTGGCCCTGGTCTGACCCACTTCTAGAGGCTGTGGCATTACTTATTGCAGCATCTATTTTATTCAATCATGCCAAGTAAGTCAGTTGCAGTGCAATATTACATTGGTTCACTGTTCTATACACTGATTACTTTTTGATGGCTGATAAATTCATCTTGTTCAATTTCCTATGATATCATCTCCTACAGACCAAATGGCTTTACTGTGAGGTGCCTGGCACCTTGAACTACATCACAAATTTATGCCGGTCTCTTTTCCCCATCACTTCCTTTACATGCTCCCCTTGTGACAAAAATTGTTGCATAAATGAAATTTATTTTTAAAAGAGGCTAAAATAACTGTGAGGCAGCATATTTTCCAAAAGGCAAACTACATTACATTTTAATGAAGAACTAAACCATAAAAATTAAAATAATCATTGGTTTATTGTGATGAAATATTGACCTATATATAAATGTTATATTGTGAATAAATGCTGGTAAAGTGATGGCGTCCATGGGGAGTGTCGGCAAGCAAAAGTGCTGAAGCCTATGACAGAGCTACATTTGTAATAATACTGAAGCATTTGCTGCAGTTACATCCCATCTCTGTTTCTCAAGCATAAACACGCTTGATGATACTACCTTGTCTAAATGCATTATTTTCCTTTTGTGATTAACTTATCCATCTCTTGCTATATAGACAAGATCCTACCCATCATTATGGAAATATAAAATGTTATGCTGGTAGTAAAGTCATAAAAAACTGATTGAAATGCTTAAAATTCACAAATTACTTTTTAAAAATGAAAACTGCTATTACTTTCCTTTAGAACTAGTGCATTTCAAAGAAAGAAAGAAAGAAGAATAGTGTTTAACATCCCATCAACAATGAGGGCATCATAGATGGAGCACAAGCTTGCATTAGGGAAGGATGGAGAAGGAAATGGGCGATGCGGGAGAAGCTAGGTTCACCTCTATAACACTTCTCCATGATGTCACTATGACGTGTACGTGCCCAGTTTCAACCGACGGGGGGCGTTAATTGGATTTATAGGTCATATCGAGTTCTGAGCCATATTGGATTTCATCACTTAGTTTAATCTCGTATTTAATAGGTTTTAAATTGTGACATATATCCTATGAATCAATACTGCTTCAAATATTAATGCTCTTTTGAAAATGCAACATTATTGGTATGATTTCTTATAATTAAATGTGAGGTAAAGACATATCAGTGGTAAAAAATCAGAAACACAGTTTGTAATTGTGGGAGTCTACAATGGCGTAGTGGGTAGAGATGCCAAGGTAGTGTACACAATGTAGATTCAGTGGTTGTTGAATCCTCTTTGTGCTAAAAAGTTTTTTCGCTTTTCTGAAAGATTGTGGGACCTCCTGATTAATTTAAGAAAATTATGTTTTGTGCATATAAGAGTGCACTCTCCCAGGAGTGCGTTGTCATTGTCAGCAGTTTACAAATTAAGCATGAAACACGCAAATGCTGGGAAATATTCAAAACATATTGATCATCCAGGAAAACAACTAGGTACTACTCAGAATAAAAAGCATAGAAAAGACTAATAAATTTGAGGAAGAATTAAAAGGTAACTTACTCTCTCCCTTCTTTAAAATGTAAAAGAAAATTTACAAGGTAGTATTTTAGGAGACTTTTTTTCCAGAGTATAATATCCAGTGTGCTAACCACTGTGCCACCTTCTTCAGAGTTACTTTTCAAGTCTTAAGGCCAAAAACCTGTAAAATAGAAGTTCTGCTATTGATTTAATAGATTCGTTGTCATTCAAAATGTGAAAACTCTTTGCTATCCTGTTACTGTCAATTTAAATAACTTCTCTTAAATTTTGGTACCAATAAACATAAAATCTTTATGGTAGTAAATCTCATCTTTGGTTTCTTGTATTGTAATACTGTGAAAAAATTAAAAAAAATCACTAATAACTAATAATTAAAACTAATTAGTACAGTTACTTTCACTGTAAGCTGCTTATGTAAAAAAACTAAAAAAAGAATATTACTTCTTTTTTTCTAGATGTTGACAATGTGTTGCAAAGGATGACAATTGTGGGGGTGATTTTGAGTTTTCGGCAGTTAGCACAATCAGCCTTAGTAGATGTTCTAGAAGAAAGAATACCATTTCTTTTGAGCTCCATACTTGATTTTTATAACCATCTTCCTAGTGGAGACTCAATGGTTAGTGTCGCTGTTGTTCAGGTAATGTCAAATGTTTTGAGTAAAACAAATCTGTTAGTAGTTTTTTTTCTATTTATGTAGTAACAAGTAATTGCTTAAACTGAAATATTCTTTATTTAAAAAAATAGTATTATTTATTATAATGGATTGAGAGTCTCACAATTGTTTAGAAATATAAAAACAAGAAAAAATTATAGTGGCACGAAGGGAAAGTTGCTCTGTGCACCATGTTAGACTGTCTTATGATGCAGCATATGTTACAGAAAGCAATTTGTACTTCGTATATTTTAGATGAACACTTTCCTTCAAGAGAAATGTGTAAATTACCTTAAAACTGACTGCCAGCATGGAGACCGATTTAGATCTGGAACTAATTAAAGAAAAATAAATTACGCATTTGGCAAAATTCTCATGGATTTGAGCATATTTTCACATTGTTATCTAAAATTAATAAATCTGTAGTAATGCCCAAGCAAATGGTTCCCAAAATAATTTTACTCAAGGAAACATTTTTTCATCCTCATCCCTGATAAAACTGTGATCAACAAATAAATTGTATTGTGTAGAAAGTTCAGGATTTTACATTGTTTGAAAATGTTAAATATTAAGTACAATGCCCAAGACAGAGATGAGACAGACAAATTGTGTGTGACCACTCTATTTGCTGGCTGATGAGGTGCCACACTAGTCAGGCTAGCTATGCTTTTAAAAGGTCTTGCACTTCATCATCATCGTCATCACCATCATTGTGGTATTGATAGCTATGGTGTCTCGGTGTAGGTGCAAGTTCATAAGTGGGCACTACGACAGACACCAACGACAGCGCCCTCTAGCCGGCACTGTTGAGCTCTACGAGCGCCGCTGCAGATTCTACCCATTTGATTCCAAGGAGACGACCTAGCAACATTGTTTCTATTTCACAGTCAGCAAACCACTACTTCTATGCAAAGTTAATTAAAGGTGATTTTAGTTTCACACTGCAGTGCCGAGAGTTCTACCTCACCTGCTCCTCCTTGCTTCCTACCTTCAGCGTACCTTTGTTTTCAGGAGCAGACCCACATGCCACCTTCCAGGCGGTATACAAAAATAATCGGCGTCGGCGTCGTCGTCATCATCATCATCATCATCATCATCATCATCATCATCATCATCATCATCATCATCATCATCATCTTCATAATAATAATAATAATAGTAATATTGCACATAAGGCTTTTTCCTGTCCGGACTTCTCACTGTTTCCCATCGCCTTTTCTCTTGTCTTTGTAAATGTCTTTTTGCAGCTGGTTGACAGCAGCAGGAAGTTTTAGGAAGACTAACATCTTTCATTCCTATCAAATGTTGAAAGCATGTAAAGTTGTTTATTTTATTTGTTTGTGAGAATAACTACTCATGATGCGGAATGCATTGTAATATACAGAACACAGCATTCGAATTTACACTCTACAATCCATTATTAAGTGTACAGCTGTGGATATTTGGAACCGATATGTTTTTGAACCCCTTCCTATTCTGCTTGTAAATGCTGTGTATGAAAAAGATAGCTAATACACGCATAAGCCCTGTTCTATTACTGAGGTCCTTCTCCAGCATTTTCAGTGTACTGTCAGTGAAGATAAAAATCAACTTTTTCAGCCAGGCACCTGTGTTGTATGGATATAAACGAAATTATATTTCTTTGCTGGTACATGTGTCATAATATTGTCAGTCCAGTCCCCACTTGACCTTCAGAATAGTTTTTTGTGTATGATCTTTAAAACTATATGGGTGTTTCCTTCATATGGATAAACTGAAATACTGTGCTATGGTTTATCACTAATAAAGATTCATTGAAAGCTGGTGACGGTTTACATGTAGGCTGCTCCTTAATTTTTAGCACGTAAGCAGATGACACCTCAGTTTTAAAGTAGCTCTACTTCTCTTTGAAGATGATCCACATCAAGGACGTGACAAGACTACAACAAAAGATGAAAATATTAAGAAAATGCACCATATTGTATTACATTCCTAAGTGCAAAGAATTTTGTACCTGAGAAGTGTTTAATCACTACACAGATTGTTTTTACAGCTATATATAGGTATTTTGCATACCTTCTGAAATCACAATCCAGGGATGAAATCTATTCACTTTGGCAAAGTGCATTGATGTAAAATTGGCCACTTTGAAAACTAAGAACATTTTAAGAATAATCATTGCCAGGTTGAGAAATTTTCTCCTTGTTTGTGTAGGTTATATTTTTAGTCATGCACTCCTTGAGCAACATCTCCATGAGATACATCATTCCTCTAAGGTAGTTACACTATTATGTGTCATTAGTTCGGGATTCCCAGATATTGAGCTCAAGTTGTATCTCATAAAAGTGTAACTCAGTTTATAGTTATGTTATTAGCACTTCCTGTAAATGATTTCCAGATATTTGAGTATTTTTAATTCATAAGCAACAGTACAAACTCTTACCATTCACATCCAAAACAAAAATCCAGATACAAAGTGGGGCATCCATGACTTACTTGAAATTATGAGATTTAAATTTGTGCTAGAATAAACTGAATGAAGTACTCAAAGATACAGTGATTAAAAGCAAATAATTTTCACCTTATGTGGTCACATTTTTGCAGTTATTCAGTGTGGAAATGTGTGACATATCTGTCTACTTCTGTGCCAGGGAAGACAGTAGTCCAAATTCTGTTTTAGTTCTTATTTGGTCATTGACAGTTTTGTGAAATGATTATGCATGGTTCCTTATGCAAGTATTATTAAAAATTATTTTGTTAGCTTGTTTCCTGCCTTGATACTTCTCAAATGTATATTATTCAGTGACACTGTTGTGAAACCTGCAACAAGCAGCTCATGACATGTCTCACATGATATCTAGTGACAAAGCAGGTGTATAGAGGGACTTACTAGCAGTTTCTGTGCATATCACTCACTGCTGTCTTTGGTAATGGAGGCGTTTTGTCTGGGTTACGAAATGGATAACCCTTGAGCCGTGGACCTGTTGTTGTTGTGGTCTTCAGTCCCGAGACTGGTTTGATGCACCTCTCCATGCTACTCTATCCTGTGCAAGCTTCTTTATCTCCCAGTACCTACTGCAACCTACATCCTTCTGAACCTGCTTAGTGTATTCATCTCTTGGTCTCCCTCTACGATTTTTACCCTCCACGCTACCCTCCAATACTAAATTGGTGATCCCTTGATGCCTCAGAACAGGTCCTACCAACCGATCCCATCTTCTGGTAAAATTGTGCCACAAACTTCTCTTCTCCCCAATCCTATTCAATACTTCCTCATTAGTTATGTGATCTACCCATCTAATCTTCAGCATTCTTCTGTAGCACCACATTTCGAAAGCTTCTATTCTCTTCTTGTCCAAACTATTTATCGTCCATGTTTCACTTCCATACATGGCTACACTCCATACAAATACTTTCAGAAATGTCTTCCTGACACTTAAATCTATACTCGATGTTAACAAATTTCTCTTCTTCAGAAACGCTTTCCTTGCCATTGCCAGTCTACGTTTTATATCCTCTCTACTTCGACCATCATCAGTTATTTTGCTCCCCAAGTAGCAAAACTCCTTTAATCCTTTAAGTGTCTCGTTTCCTAATCTAATTCCCTCAGCATCACTCGACTTAATTTGACTACATTCCATTATCCTCATTTTGCTTTTGCTGATGTTCATCTTTAAGGGTGCAGTATTTCTTAAACATCAAATTTATTTGCATGATTCTGTTGCAAAAGTGTGTCATAAGTAGATTAGTGTCATTAAAGTCAACAACCATTTTGAAGAGTGGAGAGCTCCACTTACCATTGATGCCTCTTGTTAACAGTATTATTTATGGTGGGGTTTGAGAGCTCACCAATATTCTACAGTGTATCAGTGAAATATTGTAATGGAGCAGGAGACAATCATGCCTACTACACTATTTCAGCAAATAGTGCTGCATACTTTGTTATGAAAACTCGCTATAAAGACACAAATGTATTTGCACTACTGAAACTGAACTGCTGGTTATTAACAACTGGTAGCATTTTCTGATGAGTTTTATTTTCTACTTCATAGGACAGATGGACTTTGATCACATCCATAGAGAAAGATAGGACAATAATCACTCTGCAACCATGGTGGAAAAACATAATTATGAGGATGTGGTATTATAGTCTAAAGAAAATTTCTGTGCCATTCATCTGCAAAGAAGGCACACTTGCTTGATTTGGGTACAAATTTGTTCTCGGATGTTATGTTCACCCATAGTTTATATGTTACTTGGGAAGAGTACTGTTTTTCAGTTAAATTAATTTTTCTCTCTTATTCTAGGTACTTCATTTGTCCTAGATGCACTCACAAACCCTTTGATATTCACCCTTAGTTAACATTCCTTGGTTGGGTAATATCTTTCAGTTAAATAATCTTTTCTATCTCTTATTCTTTATACTTTATTTGTCCTAAATGCAGTCACAAGTGTATATGACATTACAAATAACTACACAATAAAGAGCAATAAACAAGTATTCAATCCTGAGAGAGAGAGAGAGAGAGAGAGAGAGAGAGAGAGAGAGAGTATTCTGCTTACCATAAAAAATAATAGCCAGTGAAGTGTAATAAAGTCTCAGTCCCAGTGCCAAATTTGGATTTCAACTACAGTAGCCATTCCAGGGTTTGTGGATCACTGTTGAGGGAAAATACCACAACCTTGAGAGTAACTGACAAGTTAATCATTTATTGTTGCCAGTCCATTATTACAAAATTGATCAGCTCTGTGCTGGGTGCTAGTTCCTGGGGGTATCTCTGCTTGGTGACTCCGTAGTTGAGTAGTAGCCCATACTGGAAGGAGCAGTCTCTAGTGACCCATGAGAATTGCTGTCAAGCCACAACACTAGATAATCTGCCATACTACAGGGCTAAAAGTTTCTGCAAATTACTGGAAGAACATGTTCAAAACTAAAGAGTGCTTCTGTGGTGGCCAAATTCTATAGATCTTAATCCAATTGAACATCTTTGAAATGAACTTGATCATTGTGTTCACTGTGTGTATCCTCCCTTCAGTATCTGTGGCAACAACTGTAAACAACATGGCTTCAAATGTCTGTGGATACTCTTCAGTACCTGAATGTCATTTCCAGTAAATCTTGCTCTTGTTTTTACTGATGATGGTAGTTACTGCTGATATTAGCAGATTATGGTAATGGTGGTGATGAAGATTATGATTATGATTATGATTATGATGGTGATGATGATGGTGATTGTGATATGACTTGATGCTGTGTGTGGAACACACTTTAACACCACCACAGCACTTGTTCCATGTTCACAAACAGCTTGTGCTATAACTTTTCCATTCACAAGGAATAATGTTGTAGCTTTTGCATGTCACCATTCATCCTTTTAGTACAAATATCAAGTGAATAAATGAAAATTGTGGACATTAATATTATGGTGTGCCAGCTTTTTACAAGAGTTTTTGATGATCTCACATGTTAAATATTGGTTATTTCTTTTACAGTATTTTAACTACTGAGAACTACTGCTCACATTACAAAGAGTGAAAGAAGTTGTTCAGGACGAAGACCTTAAGTGGTCACTCAAAACATTAAAGTTGTTTGTCAAACATTTAATTTTTATTGATAGATTATGAATTAGTTTTATGGCTTGTATTTTACACATCTTTAGGCCTAAGCTAGGTTCAGTACAAGCTAGTGCAGATCTTTTTTGTTTTGTTTTAGTGTGTGTGTGTGTGTGTGTGTGTGTGTGTGTGTGTGTGTGTGTGTGTGTGTGTGTGGATATCACAATGATTGCATTGCATTACATTACATTACATTACATGATCGTATTCTTTAGACCTCTCTGGGAGGTGTCTCTCGGATGTGAAAAGAAGTTTAAGACTTACATTTTATGTAAACAGAATACAATAGAATCGCTTAAAGTTGTGGAACATTGTAATATGAAAGTGATAATGAGAATTATTGAACTGGAAAGGTTGTGTGCATTTATGTCCAAAGGTAGTACAGGATGTTTCAGAAAGATTTGTCCAATTTCAGAAGTATGTATCTTCCACATTAATGAAAATAAGGCCTTGCTTATGAATACAATATTCTTATTTTCAATAAAACCATATGGTTGTGCAAGGATGTCTCTTCTATTATGCATGCACATACAACCTTCAGATACTTTTTACAATAATGTGTGTTTTGGATCAAAGTTTTCATTTGTCTTGTACAAATGTTCAATGTGCACTATACCAGATGCATGATAAACATCTAGACAACAGTCAAATTCATCTCATACTTTTACAAGCACAACTGGAGTTACTGCATTCACTGCTGTTGCATTGTGGTTAACGAAGAGTTGTTGGAAGGGTAGGCACTTAGACAGTATTTCACAAACTGCCACAAAAAGAATCACCTACAATAAAATCAGGTGATGTTGCAGACCAGTGGTACACTGCACATGCCATGTGCTCCTTAAGGCTGATCCATTGCTGAGGAGGCTTGTATCTAAGAAATGCTCTTCCATGCAGGGGCCAATGCAGTGGTGCTCCTTTTTTTACAGTTGTGAAAAAATGCCAGCTCTCCAACATATCCAGGTATGTGATTCTAGTAAGGGAGCGAGTGAGTGAATGATCTACAGGGGTTGGACAAAAAATATGGAAACACCGTGAGAAAAGCATGCTTGAGCATAAATGCAAATGCTAGCCAAGCCTTCAGGCTGCACTGTTGTATTTGACTAGAAATGGCGTTTATGCAATGTCCTCAATACATTGCAAGTGTCAGTTGCATTCATAACAGCTGTATGGAGCTAAGGACTTTGAAAACGGGCAGATTATTGGTGTTTGTATGGTAGGTGCTTCCGTAACAGAGGTAGTTGAAGTGTTTGGTGGTTTGAGAGTCACCATATTGAAGGTTAATACCACATAAAGGGAAAATGGAAAAACATCATCCACTAAGTCACTATGCGGCTTAAAATGTGTGTTGAGAGATCATGATGGACGGGCATTGAAGAAGATTGTGATGAAAAATAAGATGATGATAGCTGCAAAAGTCACTGAAGAACTGAATTTCGCTCTTGCAAACCATATCGGCACTATAGCAACACAAAGGGAGCTCCTTAAGGTGGGAACTGGAGGGGTAGCTGGAATTCCAAAACCACAAGTCAGTGATGCAACTGCCCATAACACGAAATTGGCACTGAAGCTATAGCATATGGACTGTGGCCTAATGTAAGAAAGTCATTTGTTCAGATTAGTCTTGTTTCATATTGTTTCCAACTTCTGGCCAAGTTTACGAAGGTGAGACATGGCAGGGGTTTGGCAAAGATGATTTGGGATACCATATTGCAGTATTTCCTGGGAACCATGTTTATTCTGGAAGGTCACATTACTGCCAAGGATTATGTGAGCATTTCAGTTGATTTGGGTCCATCCCATAGTACAGTGTTTGTTCCCCAATGCGGATGCAATGTTTCAATACAACAGGGCCTCTGTTCAAACATCTCACATCATCCAGGAATGGTTTTCTGAGTACAAGGATGAATTGTCATGTCTCCCCTGGTCACCACAGTAACCAGATCTCAATATTATTGAACCTTTGTAGTCTACTTTGGAGAGAAGGGTGCACGATCGCTATTCAACTCCATCATTGTCACCTGAATTTGCCACTGTTTTGCAGGAAGAATGGTATAAGATTCCTTTGAAAATCATTCTGGACCTGTATTTATCCATTTATAGATGACTGACAGCTGTTCTCAATGCGTACAGTTTTCCTACACTATTTTAAGCATAGTAATGTGTTGTGGTGTTTGTGGTGTTTCCATATTTTTTGTAGCTGCGTCTGGGAGACCCCTACCTGCAATCACATAAACTGGCTACTTATGGATGGCACCAAGATAAACTTCTGGTTTTGATGTCGAACTTAAAATCCACCCCAAGTTTCTATCTTCATTCACATAGTAGACGTGAAATTGGACAAATCTTTTTGAAACACCCTGTAGTATGTTGTTATGTATAATCAATGACAGAAACATTCTGTATTATGTTGCTATCATTGAATTTTATTGGTACTTAATTTTTCTGTGTTAATCATGGAAGAACACATTTTTGCGTTTTGTGTTTTTAAGTTATTAAAGTGACAGGGAGCATGTGATCACTGATTTACAAACCACACTGCATGCATTGTAGTCCTGAATGGTGATGTGGAGATGAGAGATTATCAAGTGACTGGTAGTGTATTCCCAAGGACTCTCACAAATGTGTGAAATGCCTCAGATTTGAAATTTTCAGTAGCACTCATACCATGTGTTGCAATTGCAAATAGCAAAACAATGGCAAATTCAGGTGACAGTGATGGAGTTGAAGCAAAATGTACAGGCATGACAAATGTGCCCGAGCCCCAAGGAGATTACCATCTCAAGAAACCAGCAGTATATTCCTCTCTGGGTGTGACAAGAGGACGTAGTTCTTGCTATGTGAGAATTGCTCACAGCAGTAACCTACGTCACTGGCCTTCTCTGTATCTACTCCCCTTGTGGCTCAAAACCTCATGCAAGTCTTCTTACTAGACATCTCTTTGGCAGCTTCTGTATCTGACATGTCAGATGTGTAACTCTGTTGTCTAAGATGACTGTGATGACTCATTGTGGTGTTATGTTTGTGTGGTTATGGATATGTTTGGAGTGAAAGGAAGGTAGATGAAGAACATATGGCCCTGCAGAATGTGAAGTGAGAAAAGGTGAACAGAAAAATGACTTATCACTTAAAAAAACATTATTGTAATTATAATCACCTAATTAACATGCTTTTGTTGCACTTTGTGTGCCACTTTCATAGACAGGCGTGTGTTAGGTGTGGATGACACAGTGGCTGTCTGCTGATATAGGCTTCTAAATGTTAACATGTTTCAGTACTGTTGTATTTGCTGGTTAACTGTTTCTCTGTTAGCTACATACTCAATTTGATTCCATTGTTGTGCTATATTTGAGAGTTTTGTGAATGCATCATCATTTCCCCATGATAACACCCATCTTCATCATTTCCCCATGGTATGATCTATCCTGTATCAGATACTGATATATCATTCTTTTGAATAGTGAGTCAGCTTGATGATTTATTATGAAAGCTACAGAACCATATGTACGATTCTACAGCTTGACAAGGCAGTCCATAACCCTGTAGTCACTCACTGTGTTTTTACTCAAATTGGACCATAAGAAGTAGATATGGATATTTCTCCTGTCTAGAAATGAAACCTTTTTTATTTAATAAACATCCCAAATTACTGTAGAGCATTTCAGAGGTTAATGGATCACACCCTCTGTAAAAGAGTAATGTAATGCAGCTATTTCTAATATACATCAGTGATTAAGATTGTATGAATTTTTTGTTGTTAGATTGGAGACATTCATTGCTCATCACTAATAAAGATATGCAATTTGTGTTTTCAGGCTGTTAGTGAAATGGCATCTGCAGCAGGATTGAGTTGCAAGGTTGATCCCACTCTTGTAGCTGCCCTTCGAAATCAAAAGAATGGTTTGTGTTTACATTTAAATAAGTTTAATAACCTTTTGTCTGTAAAAATGATGTTTATGCCAGTATGTGTCCATAGAAGTTCAAGTTAAGGTTTTATTACATAGCTGAAACTGTTGAAAGATTGTTTACTTATCATTTGCAGCGGCACACTTTTTGGCAGCATTCATCTAACATATATATACCGCCAAACTTTTATCCTCATTGTTGATTAAACTGTAAAATAGCATAATTGATTTTTTGGCAGATCGGAATGTTATATAGCATTATCACTATAGCAGCTAGGGGCTGGAAGTAATGCTCCCCATGGTCATGTAATTCAATAAAGTACAGATGCCCCCTGGACATGACAGATGTCAAGTATCTTAGAGAGGGGTGGGGGACATTACTGAGTTGATTTTGGTGAATCTAGGTTTCACAGTGTGGGTGAGAGCCACCAATTATCTGTTTCTGTTAGCTTTGTACAGGCTGCAGGAACCATCATGCAGACAGTGAAACAGTGTGTGTAACAGGAATCAGGGATCTTGGTTTACCTGTGTAGATAACGAGAATAGTAGAAATCTCAGTAATTAAAGCCTCAGACTGAATGAGGTGGATGGCTGTTGAGGCAAAATGATTATTTGTGACCATCCCTTGTGATCCTTGCCACACTCACATGTCATAATATATTCAGTCATAACTGGCTTGGTCAGATAATATAGGTGTCTCTGGATTGGCCCTTATATCCCTACTTGCTAATAGGGACAAAATGGTTCTCACTTTACAAATCCTTATTCCTTTCAGCAAGAGGGCACCTTTTTTGGAAACAATAACACTCATTCATCAAAGAGAGCATCAGCTCAAAAGAAACAGCTTAATGTTGACAGGACCACTGAATATTTTTCCGAATTTATTTTTCATTATCAAAAGAGGGGAAGGATTGTTTGAAAAGGTGTTACCATTGTATTTAAATAAATCTGAAACCTGTCTAACATTTTAACAGTGGAACGCTTTCAATGGAAACTCTTAGTTTTCATCAAGCGTAGTGTATCCACAGCATGTGGAGAATTCCTTGTCTTAAATAAGTAGCACTCTTTCAGAAATATAATGAAGTGTTACCTCTTGAAGGAATTTTATTTGTATAGATGCAAAATAAATAAAAATGTTGGAAAATAAGGAAGGGAAAGGTCTCAAGAACATTATGAAGAGAATGAATAATGAACTGGAGAAGACAGCAGTATTCCTGTTGACTATTAATGCTCCATCATTACATGAACACATAACATCACCAACCCGATATGCTATTTCAAGTAGTTTCTAGTAAATTTAGGTTAGGCAGAGAAGCTATATATGCCTCAAATTTCCCTCAATGACATCATTGTTTGCATTTGTGGCCAGATTAGCATTTAAAAAAATTGAATGGCACTACCAAGACCTTAGCAGTTGAAACCAGCACAAATATTTGTAATTACCAGGTTTACACACATTGGTGGTCTTTCTGCTAAGTCATTTGTTTACTGATGCCACTAAAACAAAGTTTGCTGGAAAATTTATGCTAAGGGCCACAAATTCAACTCTTCAGGCAGATTGAGAACTATCCAACAATTTGTTCCCATAAATGAAATCACTACTGCCTCCTTTGAAGGAAAAATATGCGAAAGAAAACAGAACTGCTGAAAGGAAGATTTCAAAACCCTCATTCCACATTTCAGTCTTTCTGAGTGACAGATTAGAGGATGGTGCATAAAATGTGACATGCTGGAGCCCAACAATGTGATCCACCATACTAATAATGTTATATTGTCAGAGTCTTTAGAATAGCTAAGAAGGCAGAATATTACCTGGTACAGTGAGGAATCTTTCTCTGCAATCAGGGTCAGATGGACAGCACTGCAAACAAATATTAAGTTGACATTGTCTAAGAATCACACATAACTATGGTGCATGATATACTATCCTACTATCAAGAACAGCAAGAAATGATTGTGGCAACAGTTTCTGAATTTAGTCAAGTATTCCAAACAATCCGCACATGTAAGGCAGACGATCAGGTAGATTTCATAGGTGGGTGTGAGGGTCCTGCTAGTGCTGTGAGGAGGAATGGAATTTTTCATATGAACAAAGGAGACATCACACACACCATTAAAAGAACTTTGTTCAAATAACTGTTACTGTCAGACAGGATCTACCCTTCCATTACCTGCAAGGGCTTGCAGAGAGGAGCAATTGGAACATTAGTTCTACAACTGATGAAGTTAACAGCTACCCATTCTAATTGTGGGAGCTTTATGTGACTTTGTCTGTAGCATGTGACGTATTATCAGATCATGATAAAATCCACTAGGCAGTGTTGTGGCATCTCAGTAAAAGTGTTAAAAATCATCCTCAATCTTTATAACTTCATATGCAATGTAGGTTACCCCAGGGTTGCTCTTATCAGCTATATGGGAAAAGACCTTAGAGCAGGTGATCAGCTGCCACTTGGCTGGATATTAGAATTTAATCAGTTCTGTAGTAAGTTTCAGTGTGGGACCAGAAGATGATTTTCCATAACTTATATCATAACCCTTCTGTAGGTGTCTCTACAACAGGCTTGTGCATGAAGACATCATCTAATTGATGATAGAATTATTAGGCGTATCATCCCCGGCAGCTTAACCCCCAGGGCTTCTGGGGATGCCTTCCTGTTTTTTCTATGGTCCTTCCTTTCCCCTTGTTACTTTATATCTAAAATTGCTGACAGTAAATCACATTTGTTAAATATAATGGTGTCCTTCAAGGTACTGTTTTTATTAAATGCGTGATGTTTGTGGTAAGAAGCTTCTAATTTGTTGATAACTTTTTAACAATTACTTCCATTATATTTTTAATGTCATTCATTTTAGAATTAGGAACACAGTTATAAATAATCAGTGAGGTTTTTCTGCTTTAATGTGTGTTCACCATATGAAATTTGGAGTGCCAGTTTCCATCAGTCATAGTACAAGAAGTGTATTAAAAAAGTATTCAGTACCCCAGCCATTTACTCAATATACTGTTGTTTGTCCACATGTGGAAAGACATATTGATAACACTGTAGGATTCTTGAAAATTAGTGCAACAGATATTGGTGTGTTATGCAGAGTCAGGAGTAGATCACCACCTTCATCTCTTGGAAACTTAAAAAAAAGAAAGTGCTCCAAATGTAGCTTTTTAAATAATATATCAAACATTATTCACAATTTTATTCCAGTTCGCACTTGTGTGTCGAAATGGAGGCTACCTCGGCCATGTCTTCAGGATCCACCTGTCAGACAAATTTACGTTTTACAACAGAGAGCTGCATATGACTCTAAAAGTGTTTAAGGCATGATCATGGGAAGAATTTTCGTATATGCTCCAGCTTTAGTGCCCTCCAGGTGATTCAGCACCAGAGTTAGCCAAAATTTGTTCAAATAATAAATCTCAAATATAGATAGGAACTATTATTCATTATTTGTGAATAACAAATAAAAATATTTGAAACATTATTTATTTAAATGGATAAAAGCATTTATTTGTCACGGGTGAATAAAATGGGATGTGAATAATATGTAAATTTGAAATCCGGAGATGTTTATTGCTTCTATTTTTTGTAACTAATAAAACAAATGTGCTACTGTTTGTGACTTTTAAATTAGTTTTCAGAACAACTCTTTTATTTTCAAGTATCTAATCTGAAAGTTTATTTGATGTTGGAAGATTTACCATTTTGGCAAGTAAATAAATACGTTCTTCTCACGCCAAAGAGGGTAGTTGAATCTACATCTGAAAATTGCATTTATCTCAGAATAAAGATGTAAGACTTTAATGATGATCATCTTTGGCGTAAAATTAGTTTTTGGTGTGGTTCCACAATGAAGTTCCATGTAACTTCGTAGATATATGTTTGGTAATGTAAAGCCTACTCAGTTTCTCCAAAATCACTTTATTAATTTCAGATGTCATCCAGCAGCATTTCAAAAAGCATTAAATTTTAGTTTAGTTTAGTTTTGTGATGCACTTCAGTTAATGCTGTTTTAGTAGACTTCAGATTTGAAGTCTGTTGGTGTTAGCCACAAGCAACATCTGAGTCATTACTTGGGTCACTCATTTTGTAGCCCTACAAGTATGAGAGAATTCCATAATTGTATCCATGAGACACACAGATTCGATAGTGTTAGCAATTTTGGTAAAGTGAGGAAAGTATTGCAGCTGAGTCTCTGTTGGCTGTGTTCTCATCTTTGCCTTGTTAGCACAGGGAGGGAGTGGAGGACGTACTGACAAGTACAGAGGTAGTTGAATTGGCTGCACCAGTATTGTGAACTTCTAAGGCCATTTGCTTACTAGGCATACTTATGTTAGTTTTATTATGCTGCAAAGCGACAAAAGCAGTGCTTGACTCGAACATGGATTGAACACTGCGTTGCTTTACTAGGCATTGTTCTACTCAAAATTGTTAGAGGGGAAAGAAGTGATAGGTGGCAGATTAAGTGCTAGTAGCAACAAGGAATTGAACCCCAGACCTTTAAGAGTCCTATTCCGCAACTTAACTCATTGAACTGCGCCCCTCTCCCCCCTGCTCCCCTCCCCAACCTTCCTTCTCCACTTTTTTGTGTCTTGCACCACTGAGAGATACTCCTGTACCACCTATTAATAAATTGTTTAGCAAACATTCAAACAGAAACCAGAAACTATGCTGTGCCACATGAATGAGCACTGGTTACAGATGACAGAGCTCTGTTCAACAAGTAAACAAGGAAAATTTGATGGTTTTCTACATTATTCATTATTTAAGTTATTAATAATAAATAACAAATAATTATTTTTGTTCAGAGAGGAATAATCTCTTTAAAATTTTCGAATTATGTATTTATTTGAATAATTATCTAGGTAGAAATCTATTCAAATAATGCCCATCTCGGTTCAGCTGGTATCCCCAGCAGAGAAAATGCAGTAGACAGTTCACAACATTTTTTTCATAGCTGTACGAAGCAGGGGAATAACATAGCGTTCTGCTGGGTACTAGAACAACAAGCAAGTTGACACTTTAGTCAAGAAAGCTTGTCAGTGACACACTGTACACAACTGTGCTGTCCACAAGAAAGATGTTGTTGCAGCCTGATGGGAAGATGAGTAGTTTAGCTGTGGTTGCATAAACCAACTGTCCAGTTACGGCTTTTACCCTTCCAGACTCAAGACCGGTACTGAAATGCAGTGGCATCCCAGTGACTATTTTAATTATGAATTATACAACTGTCAAGTCCTGCAAGGTAGCCACAGTAATAATTTAAGGATCAGTTCCTGTGATTACTACTCTATAACAAGAGTGTGCAGTGTTGGGTATCAATATTAAGTTTAGTGGTTGCACACTGAATTGTCCAATTCAGCATAGCAGTCTCTCCCCTCTCCTCCTGTGAACCATGACATAAGAAACAGTTGCCAAATAGATGGTGCCCTTATTACATGTGTTATGATTGATCCAAGAATACCACCTCATATCTGGCACAGAGAAATGGCCTTTTTCCAAAATAATAGACTGTTGCTCTCAGTTCATCTCTTGTTCATTGAAACCAGACAGTATTTATGGATTGTAAAAATGTTTCTTTGGCAACATATCAGATCTCATTGTAACTTTCTCGCAGTATTTTATGGGTGCAACTGACCAACATCTTCAGTACAGCGAACACAGTGCTGAGTAGTGACCAAGCCTCCTATTCATGACAGTCTAAGAAGAAAACACTCTGGTGTGAAATACACAAAATTTTGAGACCAATAGCAAAGATTTCCTGATCAGCAGTGGTGAAGGCAGCTATGCCACCTGTCAAATGATGAACTAAGAGCTTTGATGTTGTCGTTACTTTTCACCATATATATAAGTGACCTAGTGGATGACGTTATGTTCCTTGAGGCTTTTCACAGATGATGATATTGTATACAGAGATGACACAATGCTATAAAATTGTAGCAAAATTCCAAAACACAACTTCAGAGGACCGAAACATGGTGCAGGGCTTTGATATAGATCCTCATCATAAACAATTGTGGGATATTGTGCATAAATGGCAGAAAGACCCATTATTGTGTGATTACGCAATTGCAGAAAATTCTCTGCAAGCAGTCACGTCCATAAAATAAGCAGGAGTAAGCATATGGAGTGATTTAAAGTGGAATGATCACATAAAACTAGTTGCAGGTAAGGCAGATGCCAGACTGAGATTCATTGGAAGAATCTTCAAGAAGTATAGTCCACCCACAGAGGAAGTGCCTCTTTCAACCAGCACCTGAATATTGCTCTTCTCTATGGTATCCATACCAGGTAGCATTGATAGTGGAAATGGAGACGATCCAAAGAAGAATGATTTGTTTCGTTACAGTTTCATTTAGTAAGTTTGAAGGCATCATGGGGCCACTCAGCCAACTACAGTGGCAGATGCTGCAAGAGAGCTGTTCTACATCACATTGTGGTGTACTGTCGAAGTTCAGAGTGCCTATCTTCCTAAAAGAATCAACCTATATATTGCCCCCATCCTACGTATTTCATGAGAAAAGACTATGAAGGTAAAACTGGAGAGATTTCAGCTTATACTGAGGCTTACCAACAATTATTCTTTCCACAAATAATTCATGACAGTGGTACACAAAGTACCCTCCACCACATACTTTAAGGTTGCTTGTGGAGTATAGATGTAGATGTAGAAAATGCTGCTGTCCACAGATGGCATCAACCTTGCTAATCCTGTAGCATGTTGTGGAGTAATGACAATTTTTTACCTCGCAGAATACTGCTTAGGGTTTGGTTTTCCTGTGTATGTTTATGATAGGGAATTCTTGCTGTGTTGTGTAAAACAAGTTCACATATTCTTTACATGTTTGTATGGTCTTTTGATATTGCAGCACTGAAGTTATCAGATAGTATAACAAAATGTATGATCATTTCAAAGCAGTTGTAAAGCACTGTGTCATTGCTTAACTATAAGTGTCTGTTATCTACAGTTAACTATGTCTTACGACTGACATAGGCTTAAAATCTAGGAAAAGCATTGGTTGCCTTACTAATACCAGAATCTGGAGTAAAGCCAGGTCAGTGTAGAAAGTTAATAATAGTGATATTGTGCTTGTTTACTTACACGAAATCACAGCTGTAGCAGTTTTTATTCAATTTTGTTTTGTTTTTATAATTCCATCTGACTTTACTGCTGCTAGAGAAAAATCATCTTGGACCTCGACTTTCATGGCTTTTCACATGTTGTCTCCTCCTGTATGATGATTTTGCCAGGTTAAAAAAGGTCATAAACAAAAATATTGAAAATTTAGAATGGTTAAGGAGACTCATACCGATCAGCCAGAACATTATGACCACCTACCTAATAGCTGGTATGTCCACCTTTGTCACGAATGACAGTAGTGATGTGTCATGGCATGGAAGCACTGAGGCCTTGGTAGGTCGCTGGAGAGAGTTGGCACCACATCTGCAAACACAAGTTGCTTAATTCCCGTAAATTCCAGGGAGGGGGCAATGAGCTCTGATGCCTTGTTCAATCGAATCCCAGATGTGTTCAATCGGGTTCAGATCTGGTGAGTTGGGAGGTCAGCACATTAGTTGGGACTCACCACTGTGTTCCTCGAACCACTCCATCACACTCCTGGCCTTGTGACATGGCGCATTATCTTGTTGAAAAATGCGATTGCCTTCAGGAAACATGGTTGTCGTGAAGGAGTGTACGTGGTCTCCAACCAGTGTATGATACTCGTTGGTCATTGCGGTGTCTTGCACAAGTTCCACAGGACCCATGGGTGCTCACATGAATGCTCGTCAGAGCATAATGTAGCCACCGCCAGTTTGTCTCCTTCCCACAGCATAGGTTTCAAGGAGCTGTTCCCCTGGAAGATGACGGATTCACGCCCTGCCATTGGCATGTTGATGTAGGAATCAGGATTCATGTTACACTCTGCCACTGCCCCAACGTCCAATGTCAATGGTCATGTTCCCATTTCAGTTGTAGCTGTTGATTTCATAGTGTTAACATTGGCACATACATGGGTCATCAGCTGTGGTGGCTCATCATTACGAGTGTTCAGTGCACTGTGTGTTCAGGCAGATTTGTATTGTGATCAGCATTAAAGTCTGATGTAGTTCCACCAGAGTTTGCTGCCTGTCCTGTTTTACCAGCATGGTCAGCCTACAGTGTTCGACACTTGGACATGGTTTCACCTTGATTCCGCCACCTGATAAGTCATGCAGTTTCTGAAATGCTCATACCGAGTCTCTTGGCCATCACAATTTGCTCTCAGTCAAACTCGGAGAGATAGCGCACCTTCCCCGTTCTACACACGGACACCCCATTCAGTGATACTACATGCATTGTGCTTTTGTCTGACTAGCAGTCATTCCTCGCCAGGTGACGCAGCTATCACCTGGATGGGTTTATATCAGTAGTAGATCACTGGTAATATTGTTCTGGCTGATCAGTGTGTATCTGATGCACAAATTTCGCAGTATATGTAAAATTATCTTGGCTTGGTGGCTGAGTGATAAAGTGCCCGATTATGGATCTGAAGATCTCAGGATTGATTTCCGTTCAGTCCCAGCATTTTTGTGTGTCACTTGTTGTTTATTTCACTTCTGGCAATGTTTGTAGCTGTGAAAAATGCCAGTGTGCACCTTGGTTTAGATGCCAGATTAAAATGTAGGTCCTTCTATAAATTTCTGTGTAAATCAATTTGAATGTCGGAGGAAGGCAATTGTGCCAAGAGAAACACTGTAGTGTTCAAACCAGCCTTCAGGTTGATGGCAGCTTTACCTTTTTCATGTGAAATTATGTATGCTTCACTTTACATCTCTTAGCATTAAAGCCGTATAGAAGTTATTTATAGCTACAATTACAGGAAAAGAAAGTTATCAGTATGAAAGAAAGAAATAATTCACCTACAGAACCTAAATTCAATAAACCCAAGAAAGAAGTGCAAACACAACATAGTTTAAATATAAAAACTTCATCTTCTGCTCTGTCTTTAAAGTATAATTAGACCAATTTTTAGATCCTCCTCTTACTTCTTGTGATTCTGTTTTATTAAATACAAATTTATAGCCAACAGTGTTTACAACACTGTTTGAAATAGTGTTATTAAATTCTTTGACTTAAACCGTTACTACAGACCTCATGCTTTAACGATCCCTGAAAGCAAATTATGCTTCACCAAAAGTGTTTTATTTATTTATTTAATTTGTCTTTCATAAGTGTTTTTAATCTGCTTCAATACCTTGGAAAGGTAACAGTTCATACTTTTATTTTTATTAAGTAACACAAGTAGTGTTCATTGATAAAAGATTTAAATATTATTTTAAACCAGCCTGTTGTTTTTAAAAAATAGTTTGAATGACTAAAATTTTTGAATATTTTTGTATTACATGGGCAAATTACTTTGAAATATTAACATGGCTATTTCTTTTTGTTTCAAAGATTCAGAAGAAGATGACCACCTAGTGGCATGTTTGCTGATGGTTTTTGTGGCTGTGTCAATCCCAAAATTAGCTCGCAATGAAAATTCATTTTATCGAGCATCACTGGAAGGACATGCCAATAATATACATTGTATGGCAGCTGCTGTAAACAACATTTTTGGTGCACTTTTCACAATATGTGGACAAGGAGATATGGAAGACCGAATGAAAGAATTCCTCGCTGTAAGACCAGATGCATTATTTATTTATATTAGAAATTTTCACCACTTTAATGATAAAGTTAGTTTTGAAAATTAAGTAAAATACTTTTCTTATTTTGAGACATTTATTGCTTTGACAAAAAACTTTAGAAAAATGTGTTCTAGATGTTACTGAAATGATGACGTCCCAAGAACATGTTGCATCCTCAGTTGGAAACATGAATTAGATTACAGTAGTTGAGAAAGCTCTATTAAAGAATGGACTGTGAGTTTCAGTTTCCACTCATCAAGCAAGGAATGCCAACTAACTTGGTGTAGCTCTCACAGTCTGTGAGTGCACAGAAAGAAATTTATTTTTAATTTGAGCATGAAAATAATGACAGATTACTACTCACCAAAGAGAAGAGGCATTTAAGGCATGGAACCTGGAGGGGGATGAAAAGGAGGGGAGTATGCTCAGAAAGATCATGTTGGTGCAGAAATATAAGTGTGTACAGGGGTAAAGCCTGCGCCTGTACGAGGACACAATGTACATGGTAAAGAGCTGCTAGGAAAGACTCTTAAGAAAATATTGCATGTATAAGGTGGAGATTCCAGAGTAAGAGAAAGAGATAAGGAAGGGAGTTAAGGGTGAATACTTCACAGGTCGTGTCTACCCTTCCCATCTTCTCAAGAAACAGAGGACCTGTACCACATACAACCAGCACTTCTCATCTATCTGTGGAGCTAAGTAGCACTGTGGTTAAAACACCAGACTCTCACTCGGGAAGGCCAAAGTCCAATTCCTTCTTCAGACATCCAGACTTAGGTTCCCTGTGATTTCTCTAAATTGCTTAAGAAGAATACTGGCAAGGTTTCTTGGAAATAGACGTGGCTGATTTCCTTCCTCAATTTAAGCTTGCAATCCATTTCTTGTGACCCCATCATTGACAAAATACTGAACTCTAATTTTCCTTCCTCACACACCTGCAGATCTGCCATAAAAGAACACCCTTTCTTTGCACAATACTGCCCAGGGTAGGAACAATGAATCACAATCTCCACAAATTCTTAAATTGCCACTCACTAGTTCTTGAAATGAAGTGTATCCTTGCTTCCCATGCAGCCTACATAGTATCCTTATTTATCCCTATCTCACTCTTCCTCTTATGGGTTGTATCCTTGCAGAAGATCTGCTTGTAAGAGCTGTCTTATATATGTTCCCTGCCACCTCCTCTGGCAGCACTAACATGCACAGTTCCTGTCCTGTCATTGGTAGATCCCTTGTGCAAGTAACAGCATCACTGCAACTATTTCACAGCTTTCTCTGTAAGTATAACTATGAACATACTACTAACTGTGGACAAATAACAAATTATGTTACACCTTTCATCAGCAGCCCCCCTCCCATGTCAGCAAAGATTTTCTAAATTCTGAAAGTCCGTGGTCTCAATGCCATCTGTCTGCCCCTGCTTACCCTTGCCACCTCTCATACCTAATCCCATTTCATTTCACTGCCCTCATGCTAGCCTCACACCACTACTACTACAGGGTGTTTCAAAAATGACCGGTATATTTGAAACGGCAATACAAACTAAACAAAGCAGCGATAGAAATACACTGTTTGTTGCAATATGCTTGGGACAACAGTACATTTTCAGGCAGACAAACTTTCGAAATTACAGTAGTTACAATTGTTAACAACAGATGGTGCTGCGGTCTGGGAAACTCTATAGTACGATACTTTCCACATATCCACCGTGCGTAGCAATAATATGGTGTAGTCTCTGAATGAAATTACCCGAAACCTTTGACAACGTGTCTGGCGGAATGGCTTCACATGCAGATGAGATGTACTGCTTCAGCTGTTCAATTGTTTCTGGATTCTGGCGGTACACCTGGTCTTTCAAGTGTCCCCACAGAAAGAAGTCACAGGTTCATGTCCGGCGAATAGGGAGGCCAATCCACGCCGCCTCCTGTATGTTTCGGATAGCCCAAAGCAATCACACGATCATCGAAATATTCATTCAGGAAATTAAAGACGTCGGCCGTGCGATGTAGCCGGGCACCATCTTGCATAAACCACGAGGTGTTCGCAGTGTCGTCTAAGGCAGTTTGTACCGCCACAAATTCATGAAGAATGTCCAGATAGCGTGATGCAGTAATCGTTTCGGATCTGAAAAATGGGCCAATGATTCCTTTGGAAGAAATGGCGGCCCAGACTAGTACTTTTTGAGGATGCAGGGACGATGAGACTGCAACATGGGGCTTTTCGGTTCCCCATATGCGCCAGTTCTGTTTATTGACGAAGCCGTCCAGTTAAAAATAAGCTTCGTCAGTAAACCAAATGCTGCCCACATGCATATCGCCGCCATCAATCCTGTGCGCTATATCGTCAGCGAATGTCTCTCGTGCAGCAATGGTAGCGGCACTGAGGGGTTGCCGCATTTGAATATGGTATGGATAGAGGTGTAAACTCTGGCGCATGATTCGATACGTGGACGTTGGCGTCATTTGGACCGCAGCTGCAACATGGCGAACGAAAACCCGAGGCCGCTGTTGGATCACCTGCTGCACTAGCTGCGCGTTGCCCTCTGTGGTTGCCGTATGCAGTCGCCCTACCTTTCCAGCACGTTCATCTGTCACGTTCCCAGTCCGTTGAAATTTTTCAAACAGATCCTTTATTGTATCGCTTTTCGGTCCTTTGGTTACATTAAACCTCCGTTGAAAACTTCGTCTTGTTGCAACAACACTGTGTTCTAGGCGGTGGAATTCCAACACCAGAAAAATCCTCTGTTCTAAGGAATAAACCATGTTGTCCACAGCACACTTGCACGTTGTGAACAGCACACGCTTACAGCAGAAAGACGACGTACAGAATGGCGCACCCACAGACTGCGTTGTCTTCTATATCTTTCACATCACTTGCAGCGCCATCTGTTGTTGAAAATTGTAAGTACCGTAATTTCAAAAGTTTGTCCGCCTGAAAATGTACTGTTGTCTCAAGCATATTGCAACAAACGGTGTATTTCTATCGCTGCTCGGCTCGTTTAGTTTTTATTGCCTTTTCAAATATACCGGTCATTTTTGAAACACCCTGTACTACTACTACTACTACTACTACTACTACTACTACAACTACCACTACAACTACAACTACTCTGCTCCACACTATCCATCCACGTCTTCCTTCCCATGTCACTCTATTACTCTGGATCTTCCTGCTTTCTCCACACACACACACACACACACACACACACACACACACACACACATATCAACCACCCCTCTCTCTTCCTCTTATATAGAGCACAACAGATGATAATGTTTCATGATTTACAATTTTCATTATTGTTTTACTTTTTTATGCTAAAAAGAATTTATATTTCAGCTTGCTTCTTCAAGCTTGTTACGCCTTGGACAAGAAGCAGATAAGGAGGCCATTCGAAACAGGGAGTCAGTATACCTACTTCTTGACCAGGTAGGTAACCTGCACAGCTGTGTTAACAAACAACATGAATCAGAAATAAATGGCACAGCACACAAAAACAAGCTTGAAAATGGTAATCATTACCCAAAATGTGTCGTGCAAAATGCAGATAAAAAGATAATCATGACTGGTAACAGAGAAAGATATTTTATAACCAACCCCACTGTTTTTAAAGTCACAAACTTTCATCAGCGATTTCTAATGGATAAAATCAGAGAAAATATGGGTTTATGTAATATTGCTTCAACCATAAACTTGACTGTATAATGTAATAATAATAAGAATAAGGAAAGAACTCTTGGGGAGAATGTGTTAAAAAATACTTTCATCTTGCAACCACAATAGTTAGAGTTGTAATTTTTTGTTTAATGAAAAAATGGAAAGTGCTCTGAAAGCACTAGTATTAGTATTTCAAAAAATAATACAGACTGTCTCAGACTGAACAGAAACTTTAGAAATGCAAACAATTTTCCACACTGAAGACTAAATTATTAACGGACTCAAAGGCAGAAATGTGGCAATTAAAGCTAAATCGTGTCAGAGGGAGAAAGCAGAGTGGCAATAGAAAACTTAGTTTACTGAACATAATGAGTCGAAATTAGTTGAAAACAATTCAATTGAAAATGTTAGCAGAAAACACAGTATATTCAGAAGATGCTTAAAAAATAAATATTGAAGTCTGACTGTTTCCTACTACTTCAAAACACCATTATTTAGATATAGGTTAAAACAAATGTAGTTTATCATGTTGTTGTTTCTAGTCAACTGTTGTTTCTAGTCATACACAGCTACAAGCTGTCTCCTTAATTTACATTCAGATTCCCAAATTTTACTATTCATGTTTTCTTACCATCATGTCCATATGTAAAAACTGCTGTCACATGTTGCCCAATGGGCATTAATGGTTCATCTAATTCTTCCTTCAAGCATGTGCCAGGGGACCACTTTCATCTAGAAAAGACCTGCAAACTCCTGATTCATTAAAGCATCTCACTGTCATGTATAAAACAGCTTCAAATGTCTGCTTACTTTACAAATGAGTTAATGTGTTAAGTATTTGACATTACGCATGTAAGTAAGAAAATGTTTGGGGCAGGTTTGAGATTCTGCTTATAGTATGTTGGAAGTCGCTAAGTGTTCTCATCATGAATCACTGATGAATATTGTGTGAGTATTTTGCACTTCAGCTTAAGGAAAAGCTTGTTTTTCATGAATGTCAATGTTCATGACATCATATCTCCTGAACTATGTGTTGTGGTGTGTTTGGGTACGGACTTCAAATTGTGTTGCAAAAAGTTGATAGTAAATAAGTAATAAATTAAAACATCATATCTGATGCTGAAGTTTTACTGCATGAACAGAGAGAAGGTACTAAGAAATAAACTTCTTTTCCCTTTCATCATTTTTGTCAGTGAGAAAAAGTTTTGTAAAGATTTGAAATTAAGGTGAAAGTTTGTTGGAAGAGTTAAGTGCTCTTATTCTTAAATACTAGATGAGTAAAGACCGAGTATGTGTGTGCCATCTGTTACATTGCCTCAAGACAAGTATGCAGTTTGTAAGTGTAATAATTATCTTAGTGTGTTAAGTCTTTAACATATGAGTATACCTCTTAATGAGTAGATTATGACTGTAAGTTAATTTTTTAAATTCAGTCAATAATTATGCAAAATATTTAAAGATCACATTTTGGATGCCTCTGGAAGCCATTAGATAGGCAGCCTGCAACTGATTCTGGGGTAGTCATTTAGTAACATAGATACATGGTGTCCTTTCAATGGTCAGAAGGAACTGGCTGTTCTGGTTAGCCATGACAAAACTGGCAGTTTATCATGAAGCAACTCACCATTATGCAATACCATAATGTGAAGCAGCAATCACTGTGTGTAGAGAAATTTGCATATTGGAATTAAAGTGAACTGTACAAAATAATATCATATGTGACTTGCTTTATTTTTTTTTTAGCATTCACATGTTTATTCTTTGTCAGCGTGTCATTTTTCCAAATCCAGTTTTCTGTGCTCCCTTGATGCTTTTCTTTTGCAATTTTCAAAATGTTGCCAACTGCAAGTGTTTTAAGCATGTATGTTCTTTGAAAGGAAATACCTATTCTATTGCACTGTAATATTCTCTGCTTTAGTACATAACCATGCACTAGTTCAGTAGCTATTTCTTCATTACTAAGTAAGAACTTTGTGTATACAGATGAAAGCTATGCGTACTGCTAAAAGATATATTTGGAAAATCCAATTGGTCATTATTTTAATTCTGTTGCAGATAGTGCAAGAGTCACCTTTTCTTACGATGGATCTGTTGGAGTCGTGTTTTCCTTATGCTCTCATCAGGAATGCTTACCATGCTGTTTACAAACAGGAGCACATGCAAGTGTAAAGCACAATGGACATCATTTTTTAAAATAATGAGTGATATGCTAAATGCCAAACTATTCTGCTGTTCATCAGATATGTGTAGATTTTGTATGCAACAACACTGCCTTTAACCAAAATAAAATGTAAATTTTGTGTAGCTGGGTCTCTTATTTAATTTCTTCTGTCACTGTTGAATTATTTTTTTATCTCAACAATGTTCAGGTGTCTCAGATTTATGGTGTATCTTGCTTATTTTTAACTGCTACCACATGCAGAAGTATATTTTAGGTGTGTATTGATAATTGATGTAGTCACAAACGAATAATTTCTGCCATTGATATTGAGAAATTTGGCTGTTTATTTTAAAAGCTGCTTTTTAGAAACTTTCTTATGACCAGTGTTAAAGAACATCAGTATTGGGAAGATATTTACTGTTTTGTAATAGACACATATACACAGTTTTCACCCTATGTTACACTGAAATATTCTGTAATGTAATCACACATCTCAAGAACAAACAAAATAAATTTTTAAATTAATATTGGGTAGTGAGAGGAAGTCTATATCATTGTGGTGACAGCAGTATTTGTTTATAAATAAGTAAGGGATGTGACTATCAAATTAAGGTATGCTCTAGAAGTGAGAAGAAATTCAATTTAGTCATCAGCGCAAATGCCACAATTGAGATGAATCCAGATGAAGTTGAGGAATGTAATTCACAGTCCAGATGGTTAATAATGTTGTGAAATTTTTAACGGGTGATTTTAAAGTTCGTATGGGAAAGCAAATGAAAGATGTAAATAAGGTTGGAAGGTACTTGGTACACAAAATGTTGTAACCCTGTAATTACAAAGTTTTGAGAATGAGCTACAATTTATTTGAGTTTCCACCAGAATATCAAAGCAAACTAGCTGTTGCCATTTATTACAAGTTGAATGAAGATTATGACAGAGACAGCGTCTAAAACAGGTTTGATTTTAAAAGTAGGATAAAACTGATAGTGTTGAAAGAGGATTGGTGATGGTCTCAGTGTAACTAAAATATGAGACATAATAATGTAAAGGGGTTACTGTGGTCAAGTCTCAAGATGGCCATTGGCAATTGAGCACCACTTCACGTTTTAAGAGGAAGTAGATGCTGGAAATTTGGAGCATGTGACATAATTTCATTGATAGAAATGCTTGGAACAGATGTAGCACTGTTGAGATTGCCTGAGCTCTGCTGCTGATGCCTGATATCATGAGTAGAGACCGGAAAAGATAACACCTTTTTTTGGCGAAATTTCCATCTGATTTAGGAGAAATTCACATCCATCTTTGGCAAAATTTGCATTTTTTGTTTGTAACATACAAATATAAGAGGTTGTCACACTACATGATTGAAGACAAAGCCTTAGTGCTTTCAAATTGACTGTTAAAATAAAGCATAGGCTTGCGAAATTTTTGATTGGAATATTTGCTTTTGCTAAAACTTCAATGGTTTTTACTTGAAATGGCCTCTGTGGCCATATTTTGGCGTATTTAAGATTTAAAAAGTGATTGTTCTGTCGAGAAGCATCTGTACATGCCACCAGTGAACTGAATGTGTGTCTGATTTAATGTGTTTATCAGTATTATTTTTCTTTCCCACTCAATTCAGTGATTACAAAATCTACAGAATATTAATTATGCCCTTTCGTGGGGATTCATAGCTGTGCGACTCATACTTGACGACACTACGGATAGAACTGACAAGGAACTAAGTGTAGAATTGGAAGTGAAATTAACTCTATTCGAATGTTAGTAGAAGAGTTTCTGTGCTGTTGAAATAGGAGATAGGTTTTGTTTTTCAACTACTATAGTGCAGCATGCGGACACTATATATTTACAGATGGCCACAAATGTAAACAAACTGGAATTTTGACCTCCAGAGGGGAGAGGAGTGATGCAGGGAAACAATCCCAGCATCGCTTTTGCAGTGCAGCAGCCTGCACCTGAGTTCTGTGAAAGCAGAATGTACACATTGACACAGGGATTGCTAATTTGTTCTGGTGTTGTGAGGGTCATAATCAAAATCCATCATGGACCAGAATGAGTCTCTTCACTCATTTCAAAATAAGAAAACAAAACAAGACGCAACACACATAGCAAAATATTCGGGGCTGGCAATTGCTTGTTGAAATTGGCAGACTATTGTTGACGAAGTAGCTCAGGGCCTAACCCGTAGTGGTATTTGACACAACCACAGTTCAAAATACCCGACACCTAGAACAGCCACATCAATAGTGTCTGCATTATATCAGCTTTTGAATGTTAGCAAACAAAGAAATGTACATGTTTCTTTGTTCTAAGATGCTATTTCCCATGGCTGAGTACAATGTTGCATTATGCGGTGTATATACCATACAGACAGATTCAACCGCCCACAACTGGCACGGCACCTGAGCATCAAACACACCAGTATGTGGCTGCAGTCATGCATTTTTATTGTACAAAAACATTCTTACACACATTATCTTCCCAAATTGAGCTTTGCCAGATGATGTGCAATATCAATAACCCAAAAATTGGTTACATTTTTGGTATTTATATGCAGAAAATAAACCTATTTCAAACTGTCTCTAACTTGGCAAATGACTATGATGAGGCCTGTCTGATGGTCGTGACTTCTTCCTACCTCTACCTCCAATAATGAGCTGAAGGTACAAAATAAATGTGGTGGTGGTGGTGGTGGTGGGAAACATGGAACAACATTACATTCTTGCCTCGACAATCATTTATCTCATAGTCTTGCTCTGACAATGTGGATGGCACACAGTGAGGGCAAAACAATGGAGGCTGAATGTTGTTGATGTAGCAGTATACTATCTGTGATGATGTTGGTATCACTGCCTTCCCGAATTTGACAGTAGTGACAGAGATACCCCTGGACTACACATGAGCAAGAACTGTGTCATGTGACATAATGCATCCTGCAATGTAGAAGGCTGCTGCTAGTCCTTCAGACAGAGGAAAAAATTCCATCCTTGTTTGGTGTGCATATAGGTGTGCATTCGGGTTCTGTCCTTTGGTATGTGTCTTTGGAATGAACTTGTCAGTAGTGAAGCTGTAATAGCAGACTGGATTGGTCAAGAGAGCTCTGTGACTTTGGGTGTGGATTAGGCATTGGATGTCACTTGAGCAGGAGCATTTAAATTCTTCTAAAGCTGCCCAAGTCAGCTGCTGGTGATGTAATTGTGAAGTGGAAACACTAAGGAACCATCACAGCTAAACCAAGACCAGGCAGACTTCATGTACTGGCAGATGGTGACCATCGAGCATTGCGGAGGGTGGTTAAAAAAAAAAAAATCCAAATTGGTACCAGCAGCCCATCTAGCACAATGATTGTGTATAAGGCATTAAAAATAATGGGGTACAATGGTTGAGCAGCTCTTCATAAGCCACACATATCTGTACTCAATGCTAAACAATACTTGAGGTGGTGTAGAGAATGATGTCACTGGATGGTGGATAACTGAAAATGAGTGATCTAGAGTGATGAATCATGCTATGCCCAATGGCAGTCCATTGGAAGGATTTGGGTTTGACAAAAACATGGAGAACATCACCTCCCATCATGTGTAGTGCCAGCAGTGAAGTACAGAGGAGGTGGTGTTATGGCAAGGAATGTTTTTTGTTGTTAGGATGTGGTCCTTTTATTGCACATCTGAAAATGCTAAATGTGGAAGGGTATAACACATTTTACACCATTGTGTATTATGTACAATAGAGGAACAGTTTGAAGCTGATGATTGATGTCCCTAGCATAACAGTGCAGCATCTGTGAGACAATGGTTTGAGGATAATATCATTATTGAAATGGACTGGCCTGATCAGAGTCCCAACCTGAACACAATGGAACGCTTTTGTGATGCCAAAATGCAGAAGTATATTTTAGGTGTGTATTGATAATTGATGTAGTCACAAACGAATAATTTCTGCCATTGATATTGAGAAATTTGGCTGTTTATTTTAAAAGCTGCTTTTTAGAAACTTTCTTATGACCAGTGTTAAAGAACAACATTATTGGGAAGATATTTACTGTTTTGTTATAGACACATATACACAGTTTTCACCCTATGTTACACTGAAATATTCTGTAATGTAATCACACATCTCAAGAACAAACAAAATAAATTTTTAAATTAATATTGGGTAGTGAGAGGAAGTCTATATCATTGTGGTGACAGCAGTATTTGTTTATAAATAAGTAAGGGATGTGACTATCAAATTAAGGTATGCTCTAGAAGTGAGAAGAAATTCAATTTAGTCATCAGCGCAAATGCCACAATTGAGATGAATCCAGATGAAGTTGAGGAATGTAATTCACAGTCCAGATGGTTAATAATGTTGTGAAATTTTTAACGGGTGATTTTAAAGTTCGTATGGGAAAGCAAATGAAAGATGTAAATAAGGTTGGAAGGTACTTGGTACACAAAATGTTGTAACCCTGTAATTACAAAGTTTTGAGAATGAGCTACAATTTATTTGAGTTTCCACCAGAATATCAAAGCAAACTAGCTGTTGCCATTTATTACAAGTTGAATGAAGATTATGACAGAGACAGCGTCTAAAACAGGTTTGATTTTAAAAGTAGGATAAAACTGATAGTGTTGAAAGAGGATTGGTGATGGTCTCAGTGTAACTAAAATATGAGACATAATAATGTAAAGGGGTTACTGTGGTCAAGTCTCAAGATGGCCATTGGCAATTGAGCACCACTTCACGTTTTAAGAGGAAGTAGATGCTGGAAATTTGGAGCATGTGACATAATTTCATTGATAGAAATGCTTGGAACAGATGTAGCACTGTTGAGATTGCCTGAGCTCTGCTGCTGATGCCTGATATCATGAGTAGAGACCGGAAAAGATAACACCTTTTTTTGGCGAAATTTCCATCTGATTTAGGAGAAATTCACATCCATCTTTGGCAAAATTTGCATTTTTTGTTTGTAACATACAAATATAAGAGGTTGTCACACTACATGATTGAAGACAAAGCCTTAGTGCTTTCAAATTGACTGTTAAAATAAAGCATAGGCTTGCGAAATTTTTGATTGGAATATTTGCTTTTGCTAAAACTTCAATGGTTTTTACTTGAAATGGCCTCTGTGGCCATATTTTGGCGTATTTAAGATTTAAAAAGTGATTGTTCTGTCGAGAAGCATCTGTACATGCCACCAGTGAACTGAATGTGTGTCTGATTTAATGTGTTTATCAGTATTATTTTTCTTTCCCACTCAATTCAGTGATTACAAAATCTACAGAATATTAATTATGCCCTTTCGTGGGGATTCATAGCTGTGCGACTCATACTTGACGACACTACGGATAGAACTGACAAGGAACTAAGTGTAGAATTGGAAGTGAAATTAACTCTATTCGAATGTTAGTAGAAGAGTTTCTGTGCTGTTGAAATAGGAGATAGGTTTTGTTTTTCAACTACTATAGTGCAGCATGCGGACACTATATATTTACAGATGGCCACAAATGTAAACAAACTGGAATTTTGACCTCCAGAGGGGAGAGGAGTGATGCAGGGAAACAATCCCAGCATCGCTTTTGCAGTGCAGCAGCCTGCACCTGAGTTCTGTGAAAGCAGAATGTACACATTGACACAGGGATTGCTAATTTGTTCTGGTGTTGTGAGGGTCATAATCAAAATCCATCATGGACCAGAATGAGTCTCTTCACTCATTTCAAAATAAGAAAACAAAACAAGACGCAACACACATAGCAAAATATTCGGGGCTGGCAATTGCTTGTTGAAATTGGCAGACTATTGTTGACGAAGTAGCTCAGGGCCTAACCCGTAGTGGTATTTGACACAACCACAGTTCAAAATACCCGACACCTAGAACAGCCACATCAATAGTGTCTGCATTATATCAGCTTTTGAATGTTAGCAAACAAAGAAATGTACATGTTTCTTTGTTCTAAGATGCTATTTCCCATGGCTGAGTACAATGTTGCATTATGCGGTGTATATACCATACAGACAGATTCAACCGCCCACAACTGGCACGGCACCTGAGCATCAAACACACCAGTATGTGGCTGCAGTCATGCATTTTTATTGTACAAAAACATTCTTACACACATTATCTTCCCAAATTGAGCTTTGCCAGATGATGTGCAATATCAATAACCCAAAAATTGGTTACATTTTTGGTATTTATATGCAGAAAATAAACCTATTTCAAACTGTCTCTAACTTGGCAAATGACTATGATGAGGCCTGTCTGATGGTCGTGACTTCTTCCTACCTCTACCTCCAATAATGAGCTGAAGGTACAAAATAAATGTGGTGGTGGTGGTGGTGGTGGGAAACATGGAACAACATTACATTCTTGCCTCGACAATCATTTATCTCATAGTCTTGCTCTGACAATGTGGATGGCACACAGTGAGGGCAAAACAATGGAGGCTGAATGTTGTTGATGTAGCAGTATACTATCTGTGATGATGTTGGTATCATTGCCTTCCCAAATTTGACAGTAGTGACAGAGATACCCCTGGACTACACATGAGCAAGAACTGTGTCATGTGACATAATGCATCCTGCAATGTAGAAGGCTGCTGCTAGTCCTTCAGACAGAGGAAAAAATTCCATCCTTGTTTGGTGTGCATATAGGTGTGCATTCGGGTTCTGTCCTTTGGTATGTGTCTTTGGAATGAACTTGTCAGTAGTGAAGCTGTAATAGCAGACTGGATTGGTCAAGAGAGCTCTGTGACTTTGGGTGTGGATTAGGCATTGGATGTCACTTGAGCAGGAGCATTTAAATTCTTCTAAAGCTGCCCAAGTCAGCTGCTGGTGATGTAATTGTGAAGTGGAAACACTAAGGAACCATCACAGCTAAACCAAGACCAGGCAGACTTCATGTACTGGCAGATGGTGACCATCGAGCATTGCGGAGGGTGGTTAAAAAAAAAAAAAATCCAAATTGGTACCAGCAGCCCATCTAGCACAATGATTGTGTATAAGGCATTAAAAATAATGGGGTACAATGGTTGAGCAGCTCTTCATAAGCCACACATATCTGTACTCAATGCTAAACAATACTTGAGGTGGTGTAGAGAATGATGTCACTGGATGGTGGATAACTGAAAATGAGTGATCTAGAGTGATGAATCATGCTATGCCCAATGGCAGTCCATTGGAAGGATTTGGGTTTGGCAAAAACATGGAGAACATCACCTCCCATCATGTGTAGTGCCAGCAGTGAAGTACAGAGGAGGTGGTGTTATGGCAAGGAATGTTTTTTGTTGTTAGGATGTGGTCCTTTTATTGCACATCTGAAAATGCTAAATGTGGAAGGGTATAACACATTTTACACCATTGTGTATTATGTACAATAGAGGAACAGTTTGAAGCTGATGATTGATGTCCCTAGCATAACAGTGCAGCATCTGTGAGACAATGGTTTGAGGATAATATCATTATTGAAATGGACTGGCCTGATCAGAGTCCCAACCTGAACACAATGGAACGCTTTTGTGATGCCAAAATGCAGAAGTATATTTTAGGTGTGTATTGATAATTGATGTAGTCACAAACGAATAATTTCTGCCATTGATATTGAGAAATTTGGCTGTTTATTTTAAAAGCTGCTTTTTAGAAACTTTCTTATGACCAGTGTTAAAGAACATCATTATTGGGAAGATATTTACTGTTTTGTTATAGACACATATACACAGTTTTCACCCTATGTTACACTGAAATATTCTGTAATGTAATCACACATCTCAAGAACAAACAAAATAAATTTTTAAATTAATATTGGGTAGTGAGAGGAAGTCTATATCATTGTGGTGACAGCAGTATTTGTTTATAAATAAGTAAGGGATGTGACTATCAAATTAAGGTATGCTCTAGAAGTGAGAAGAAATTCAATTTAGTCATCAGCGCAAATGCCACAATTGAGATGAATCCAGATGAAGTTGAGGAATGTAATTCACAGTCCAGATGGTTAATAATGTTGTGAAATTTTTAACGGGTGATTTTAAAGTTCGTATGGGAAAGCAAATGAAAGATGTAAATAAGGTTGGAAGGTACTTGGTACACAAAATGTTGTAACCCTGTAATTACAAAGTTTTGAGAATGAGCTACAATTTATTTGAGTTTCCACCAGAATATCAAAGCAAACTAGCTGTTGCCATTTATTACAAGTTGAATGAAGATTATGACAGAGACAGCGTCTAAAACAGGTTTGATTTTAAAAGTAGGATAAAACTGATAGTGTTGAAAGAGGATTGGTGATGGTCTCAGTGTAACTAAAATATGAGACATAATAATGTAAAGGGGTTACTGTGGTCAAGTCTCAAGATGGCCATTGGCAATTGAGCACCACTTCACGTTTTAAGAGGAAGTAGATGCTGGAAATTTGGAGCATGTGACATAATTTCATTGATAGAAATGCTTGGAACAGATGTAGCACTGTTGAGATTGCCTGGGCTTTGCTGCTGATGCCTGATATCATGAGTAGAGACCGGAAAAGATAACACCTTTTTTTGGCGAAATTTCCATCTGATTTAGGAGAAATTCACATCCATCTTTGGCAAAATTTGCATTTTTTGTTTGTAACATACAAATATAAGAGGTTGTCACACTACATGATTGAAGACAAAGCCTTAGTGCTTTCAAATTGACTGTTAAAATAAAGCATAGGCTTGCGAAATTTTTGATTGGAATATTTGCTTTTGCTAAAACTTCAATGGTTTTTACTTGAAATGGCCTCTGTGGCCATATTTTGGCGTATTTAAGATTTAAAAAGTGATTGTTCTGTCGAGAAGCATCTGTACATGCCACCAGTGAACTGAATGTGTGTCTGATTTAATGTGTTTATCAGTATTATTTTTCTTTCCCACTCAATTCAGTGATTACAAAATCTACAGAATATTAATTATGCCCTTTCGTGGGGATTCATAGCTGTGCGACTCATACTTGACGACACTACGGATAGAACTGACAAGGAACTAAGTGTAGAATTGGAAGTGAAATTAACTCTATTCGAATGTTAGTAGAAGAGTTTCTGTGCTGTTGAAATAGGAGATAGGTTTTGTTTTTCAGCTACTATAGTGCAGCATGCGGACACTATATATTTACAGATGGCCACAAATGTAAACAAACTGGAATTTTGACCTCCAGAGGGGAGAGGAGTGATGCAGGGAAACAATCCCAGCATCGCTTTTGCAGTGCAGCAGCCTGCACCTGAGTTCTGTGAAAGCAGAATGTACACATTGACACAGGGATTGCTAATTTGTTCTGGTGTTGTGAGGGTCATAATCAAAATCCATCATGGACCAGAATGAGTCTCTTCACTCATTTCAAAATAAGAAAACAAAACAAGACGCAACACACATAGCAAAATATTCGGGGCTGGCAATTGCTTGTTGAAATTGGCAGACTATTGTTGACGAAGTAGCTCAGGGCCTAACCCGTAGTGGTATTTGACACAACCACAGTTCAAAATACCCGACACCTAGAACAGCCACATCAATAGTGTCTGCATTATATCAGCTTTTGAATGTTAGCAAACAAAGAAATGTACATGTTTCTTTGTTCTAAGATGCTATTTCCCATGGCTGAGTACAATGTTGCATTATGCGGTGTATATACCATACAGACAGATTCAACCGCCCACAACTGGCACGGCACCTGAGCATCAAACACACCAGTATGTGGCTGCAGTCATGCATTTTTATTGTACAAAAACATTCTTACACACATTATCTTCCCAAATTGAGCTTTGCCAGATGATGTGCAATATCAATAACCCAAAAATTGGTTACATTTTTGGTATTTATATGCAGAAAATAAACCTATTTCAAACTGTCTCTAACTTGGCAAATGACTATGATGAGGCCTGTCTGATGGTCGTGACTTCTTCCTACCTCTACCTCCAATAATGAGCTGAAGGTACAAAATAAATGTGGTGGTGGTGGTGGTGGTGGTGGGAAACATGGAACAACATTACATTCTTGCCTCGACAATCATTTATCTCATAGTCTTGCTCTGACAATGTGGATGGCACACAGTGAGGGCAAAACAATGGAGGCTGAATGTTGTTGATGTAGCAGTATACTATCTGTGATGATGTTGGTATCATTGCCTTCCCAAATTTGACAGTAGTGACAGAGATACCCCTGGACTACACATGAGCAAGAACTGTGTCATGTGACATAATGCATCCTGCAATGTAGAAGGCTGCTGCTAGTCCTTCAGACAGAGGAAAAAATTCCATCCTTGTTTGGTGTGCATATAGGTGTGCATTCGGGTTCTGTCCTTTGGTATGTGTCTTTGGAATGAACTTGTCAGTAGTGAAGCTGTAATAGCAGACTGGATTGGTCAAGAGAGCTCTGTGACTTTGGGTGTGGATTAGGCATTGGATGTCACTTGAGCAGGAGCATTTAAATTCTTCTAAAGCTGCCCAAGTCAGCTGCTGGTGATGTAATTGTGAAGTGGAAACACTAAGGAACCATCACAGCTAAACCAAGACCAGGCAGACTTCATGTACTGGCAGATGGTGACCATCGAGCATTGCGGAGGGTGGTTAAAAAAAAAAAAAAATCCAAATTGGTACCAGCAGCCCATCTAGCACAATGATTGTGTATAAGGCATTAAAAATAATGGGGTACAATGGTTGAGCAGCTCTTCATAAGCCACACATATCTGTACTCAATGCTAAACAATACTTGAGGTGGTGTAGAGAATGATGTCACTGGATGGTGGATAACTGAAAATGAGTGATCTAGAGTGATGAATCATGCTATGCCCAATGGCAGTCCATTGGAAGGATTTGGGTTTGGCAAAAACATGGAGAACATCACCTCCCATCATGTGTAGTGCCAGCAGTGAAGTACAGAGGAGGTGGTGTTATGGCAAGGAATGTTTTTTGTTGTTAGGATGTGGTCCTTTTATTGCACATCTGAAAATGCTAAATGTGGAAGGGTATAACACATTTTACACCATTGTGTATTATGTACAATAGAGGAACAGTTTGAAGCTGATGATTGATGTCCCTAGCATAACAGTGCAGCATCTGTGAGACAATGGTTTGAGGATAATATCATTATTGAAATGGACTGGCCTGATCAGAGTCCCAACCTGAACACAATGGAACGCTTTTGTGATGCCAAAATGCAGAAGTATATTTTAGGTGTGTATTGATAATTGATGTAGTCACAAACGAATAATTTCTGCCATTGATATTGAGAAATTTGGCTGTTTATTTTAAAAGCTGCTTTTTAGAAACTTTCTTATGACCAGTGTTAAAGAACATCATTATTGGGAAGATATTTACTGTTTTGTTATAGACACATATACACAGTTTTCACCCTATGTTACACTGAAATATTCTGTAATGTAATCACACATCTCAAGAACAAACAAAATAAATTTTTAAATTAATATTGGGTAGTGAGAGGAAGTCTATATCATTGTGGTGACAGCAGTATTTGTTTATAAATAAGTAAGGGATGTGACTATCAAATTAAGGTATGCTCTAGAAGTGAGAAGAAATTCAATTTAGTCATCAGCGCAAATGCCACAATTGAGATGAATCCAGATGAAGTTGAGGAATGTAATTCACAGTCCAGATGGTTAATAATGTTGTGAAATTTTTAACGGGTGATTTTAAAGTTCGTATGGGAAAGCAAATGAAAGATGTAAATAAGGTTGGAAGGTACTTGGTACACAAAATGTTGTAACCCTGTAATTACAAAGTTTTGAGAATGAGCTACAATTTATTTGAGTTTCCACCAGAATATCAAAGCAAACTAGCTGTTGCCATTTATTACAAGTTGAATGAAGATTATGACAGAGACAGCGTCTAAAACAGGTTTGATTTTAAAAGTAGGATAAAACTGATAGTGTTGAAAGAGGATTGGTGATGGTCTCAGTGTAACTAAAATATGAGACATAATAATGTAAAGGGGTTACTGTGGTCAAGTCTCAAGATGGCCATTGGCAATTGAGCACCACTTCACGTTTTAAGAGGAAGTAGATGCTGGAAATTTGGAGCATGTGACATAATTTCATTGATAGAAATGCTTGGAACAGATGTAGCACTGTTGAGATTGCCTGGGCTTTGCTGCTGATGCCTGATATCATGAGTAGAGACCGGAAAAGATAACACCTTTTTTTGGCGAAATTTCCATCTGATTTAGGAGAAATTCACATCCATCTTTGGCAAAATTTGCATTTTTTGTTTGTAACATACAAATATAAGAGGTTGTCACACTACATGATTGAAGACAAAGCCTTAGTGCTTTCAAATTGACTGTTAAAATAAAGCATAGGCTTGCGAAATTTTTGATTGGAATATTTGCTTTTGCTAAAACTTCAATGGTTTTTACTTGAAATGGCCTCTGTGGCCATATTTTGGCGTATTTAAGATTTAAAAAGTGATTGTTCTGTCGAGAAGCATCTGTACATGCCACCAGTGAACTGAATGTGTGTCTGATTTAATGTGTTTATCAGTATTATTTTTCTTTCCCACTCAATTCAGTGATTACAAAATCTACAGAATATTAATTATGCCCTTTCGTGGGGATTCATAGCTGTGCGACTCATACTTGACGACACTACGGATAGAACTGACAAGGAACTAAGTGTAGAATTGGAAGTGAAATTAACTCTATTCGAATGTTAGTAGAAGAGTTTCTGTGCTGTTGAAATAGGAGATAGGTTTTGTTTTTCAGCTACTATAGTGCAGCATGCGGACACTATATATTTACAGATGGCCACAAATGTAAACAAACTGGAATTTTGACCTCCAGAGGGGAGAGGAGTGATGCAGGGAAACAATCCCAGCATCGCTTTTGCAGTGCAGCAGCCTGCACCTGAGTTCTGTGAAAGCAGAATGTACACATTGACACAGGGATTGCTAATTTGTTCTGGTGTTGTGAGGGTCATAATCAAAATCCATCATGGACCAGAATGAGTCTCTTCACTCATTTCAAAATAAGAAAACAAAACAAGACGCAACACACATAGCAAAATATTCGGGGCTGGCAATTGCTTGTTGAAATTGGCAGACTATTGTTGACGAAGTAGCTCAGGGCCTAACCCGTAGTGGTATTTGACACAACCACAGTTCAAAATACCCGACACCTAGAACAGCCACATCAATAGTGTCTGCATTATATCAGCTTTTGAATGTTAGCAAACAAAGAAATGTACATGTTTCTTTGTTCTAAGATGCTATTTCCCATGGCTGAGTACAATGTTGCATTATGCGGTGTATATACCATACAGACAGATTCAACCGCCCACAACTGGCACGGCACCTGAGCATCAAACACACCAGTATGTGGCTGCAGTCATGCATTTTTATTGTACAAAAACATTCTTACACACATTATCTTCCCAAATTGAGCTTTGCCAGATGATGTGCAATATCAATAACCCAAAAATTGGTTACATTTTTGGTATTTATATGCAGAAAATAAACCTATTTCAAACTGTCTCTAACTTGGCAAATGACTATGATGAGGCCTGTCTGATGGTCGTGACTTCTTCCTACCTCTACCTCCAATAATGAGCTGAAGGTACAAAATAAATGTGGTGGTGGTGGTGGTGGTGGTGGGAAACATGGAACAACATTACATTCTTGCCTCGACAATCATTTATCTCATAGTCTTGCTCTGACAATGTGGATGGCACACAGTGAGGGCAAAACAATGGAGGCTGAATGTTGTTGATGTAGCAGTATACTATCTGTGATGATGTTGGTATCATTGCCTTCCCAAATTTGACAGTAGTGACAGAGATACCCCTGGACTACACATGAGCAAGAACTGTGTCATGTGACATAATGCATCCTGCAATGTAGAAGGCTGCTGCTAGTCCTTCAGACAGAGGAAAAAATTCCATCCTTGTTTGGTGTGCATATAGGTGTGCATTCGGGTTCTGTCCTTTGGTATGTGTCTTTGGAATGAACTTGTCAGTAGTGAAGCTGTAATAGCAGACTGGATTGGTCAAGAGAGCTCTGTGACTTTGGGTGTGGATTAGGCATTGGATGTCACTTGAGCAGGAGCATTTAAATTCTTCTAAAGCTGCCCAAGTCAGCTGCTGGTGATGTAATTGTGAAGTGGAAACACTAAGGAACCATCACAGCTAAACCAAGACCAGGCAGACTTCATGTCCTGGCAGATGGTGACCATCGAGCATTGCGGAGGGTGGTTAAAAAAAAAAAAAAATCCAAATTGGTACCAGCAGCCCATCTAGCACAATGATTGTGTATAAGGCATTAAAAATAATGGGGTACAATGGTTGAGCAGCTCTTCATAAGCCACACATATCTGTACTCAATGCTAAACAATACTTGAGGTGGTGTAGAGAATGATGTCACTGGATGGTGGATAACTGAAAATGAGTGATCTAGAGTGATGAATCATGCTATGCCCAATGGCAGTCCATTGGAAGGATTTGGGTTTGGCAAAAACATGGAGAACATCACCTCCCATCATGTGTAGTGCCAGCAGTGAAGTACAGAGGAGGTGGTGTTATGGCAAGGAATGTTTTTTGTTGTTAGGATGTGGTCCTTTTATTGCACATCTGAAAATGCTAAATGTGGAAGGGTATAACACATTTTACACCATTGTGTATTATGTACAATAGAGGAACAGTTTGAAGCTGATGATTGATGTCCCTAGCATAACAGTGCAGCATCTGTGAGACAATGGTTTGAGGATAATATCATTATTGAAATGGACTGGCCTGATCAGAGTCCCAACCTGAACACAATGGAACGCTTTTGTGATGCCAAAATGAAATTTTCACTCTGCACCAGAGTGTGCACTAATATGAAACTTTCTGGCAGATTAATACTGTGTGCCAGACGGAGACTAGAACTCAGGACCTTTGCCTTTCTGCAGAATTGAAGGTGTGAGGACAGGTCGTGAGTCATGCTTGGGTAACTCAGTTAGTAGAGCACTGGCCGCGAAAGTCAAAGGTCCTGAGTTTGAGCCTCAGTCTGGCACACAGCTTTAATCTGCCAGGAAATTTTGCCTTTGGGATGATTTAAAATTTTGATGTTGATCCAAACCCTAGTGTCCAACATCACTGCCTTCTCTGGTTTCAGTTATTTAGGAAGAAAGGGCTACCATACTTCCACAGACACTCGGACACCTCATTGAAAGTGCCCCAGTAGAGTTCAAACCATTTTAAAGATGAAGGGCTTACACATCCCGCCTTAATGTCCACTAACAGCTGTCTGGATACTTTTGATCAGACAGTGTATCTTTTTGCAGATTGTTTGGTCCAGAACATGTGCCATATTATCCTGTTGTGAATGAGGGCTAAAGTTTTGTATTGAATTATTGCAAGCGACTACTTAGTCTCATTTTTGGACATGATTATATAGAATTGCATTCACTGCTATGCCCATGTGAGCTGGTAGAGAGACAGGTTACCCACTTTACAAATGACTCATCTTCACAACACTACAGAGTGTGGGAAAGCTCAGAGAGTGGTATAATTTGTCCTTGAGTGACGGCAGATTGCAGGAACCCCCACATCAGAATTGATGCCAAAAGTCACTTATTAAAAATTGACTTGCAGAAGATAACAAATGAATTAGATCACTATTGAATATCAATTATCATGGAAGTGCATCAGGTAGGAAACAGTCACAGCCTGATACTAGTCTTGCACCAGTCATTGTGACGTGAACATGTATCAAATAGTCTAGCTGTTTTCATGTAAGTGAAAGTGATGCAAATGCCCTTTTGTCACATGATATCTTATGAACCATGGATGAAGGGCAACAGGCAGCTTCCACATTCCCAGATTTCTGGAAAGCATGTGATGTCGTGTTTCACTGCCGACTGTTAATGAAGTTCTGAGCGTACAGAATAGGTTCTCAGGTATGTGAGTGGCTCAAAGACTTATTATGTAATAGAGCCCAGTACATTGTCCTCAATTGTGAGTGTTCATCATAGGCAGTGGTATCATCAGGAGTGCCCTAGTGAAATGTGATAGAACCACTCTTGTTCCCTATGTACATAAATGATGTGACAGGCAGGGTGAGCAGCAGCCTGTGACTTTTTGCTGATGATGCTGTAATATACAGGAAACTATTGTCATTGGGTTACTTTGACTTTGACAGAATTTCTGGTTGGGAGAATTTTAGGAAAGTATAGCTCAACCACTAAGGAGACTGCATACAGGACACTGGTGTGATCCATTCTTGAGTACTGCTCAAGTGTTTTGGCCAGATTGGCTTAAAGGAAGTCACTGGAGCAATTTGGAGGTGTGCTGCTAGATGTTTTACTTGCAGGTTTGATGCCGCATGAACTCAAATGGGAATCCCTGGAAAGAAGACGACATTCTTTTAACAAAATGCTATTGAGAAAATTTAGAGGACTGACCTTTGTGGCCGACAACAGAATGATTCTACTGTCACCAATATACATTTCATGTAGGAACCACAGACAAGATAAAAGAATTAAAGCTCATATGGAGGCAAATAGACAGTCATCTTTTCCCTCGCTCCATTTGTAAGTGAAAAAAGAGGGAAAATGACTAATAGTGGTACTAGGTACCATCTGCCACACACTGTACACTAGCTCATTGGTATGCATATAGGTGCAGGTAATCTGGATCTGCAAAATGTTAATTTAATTTTAAAAGATTCATAAGTGAATACAATAAAGTTTTGTGTAATATTTTTGGTGTTTGAGATAGTGTTATCAGACCTCGTGATCATTATATTCATTTAAGAATTCTGAAGGGCTGCTCCATACAGTTGTGTTATATTGATGGATATAATTGTTTTCTATTTTGCATGGGTAGCATCCTTTTCCTTGAAGACTTGGAACATTATTGTAGTGATCATAACAGCAATCAAAAAAAAGCCCCGCTGAATTTTCCTGTTAAAAATAGAAATGTTTGAAGCCAGTGAGGACAATGAGACAGCTTTGGAAGATGCTAGGTGAACAGGCTTATTCTTAAATAATGAGTGAGACACCATGTGCAGACTGATAGAATTTACTGTTGTAAGATGTTAGCATATTCAGATGCCACAATGTAATGCAGTAGAAAGTTTCCTTACGTTGATCTTCCTCTATAGAAGAGACTGGGACAGGGAATTGCTACAAACAAATAAATAAAAGAAATTTCTTATTAGTGGGTGCTGTAAGTGGATACTGTGTACTTACAAAATTGTAAATGTGCCATTGAATGAGGTCCCCATGCTGTTGCATATGTGATGCATTGAGCCTTTAATGGTAGATCCACGGGGGTTGTGAGAGACTAACCTTCTATCTGGCAATAGGCTTCTAATGAGATTTCCAATCTGTTTCACTGAAATGTATCTTTCTATCTTTGCAAACAGATAATTCGATCCAAATGTACAGATATTCTGATCCCTACAGTGTACTGTGTAACATTTCTGTGTAAAAGCCATATGCTGATGTGATGCGCATGTGTTGCAAGGTTGAGTGAGTGAGCTAAGCTGAAGTGTGCAAGACATTGGGCTTGCAAGTCCTTTTGCATTGTGAAATCCAGATAAATGGAATGTTGGATGTACAGAGTTTGTTCAGCAGTGCTGCAATTTTAGATAATATTTGATCTTGCTAAGTGCACGTTGTAATTGAGGGATTTTGCTAGGTGCCAGTTGTTAAATGGCTTCCAAATAACAATGTGCTCCAAGTAATCGACGTTTGGAAGAGCAAAAAGATCAAGAATTAATGTCCTGTCAATGATGAGGTCATTAGAGATGGAGAACAAGCTCAAATTGAGGAAGAAAAATGGCTGTGTCCTAATAAAGGGATCAAATCAGCTATCCTAGTATTTATGTTAAACAATTTAGAGACACCAAAACAAATAAAACTGGATGGCAGGATGGGGACTCGAACCTCCTTGCTCCCGAATGTGAGCCCAATGTCATACCACTCTGGCACCTTGCTCAGTTTTAGGAAGAACTGGCACTTCTGGAGGCTACAACGCAGAGCTTGTACCAAGTGAGTTGACACAGTAGGTAAAGATGCTCTGGACTTCCATTGATCCATCCAGATTTAAGTAGTCTTTGGTTTCCCTAAATTGATTTAGACAGATGCAAGATAGACATTGCCCAAGATGAGATGGAACACACAACCATTCTAATCCACATAGCTACCAATAAATCCATACCAAAATCTCCAGCACAGCACAGAAGAAAGCCTGCCTCTCGGTGGAATTAGCACTGTCATGCTGCAATAGGAGAGAGGCAGCTGACACTAAGATGGTTCAAGAATGGTAAATCTACAGAGAACCTAGTGGTCATTCAAATACTGACGTTAGAGCCAGAAGGATGAACATACACACAAAAGGAGTTGTGGCAAGAGTATCTGAAAACCATTAACCACACTGTTTCATACATGAGAGTGTGGGAAATGTAATGCACATTTAAAACAAAAATTAGGGCATTTCAACTGACAGTCACATTGAGAAACAAGGCATTCACAATATAATTGCAAGAGACTTTCCAGATGATGGCATAATATTTCTATGACACAACATCCTTTGAGAGGCATAATTTGAATTTTTGTATCTACCACCAAACCACGGAGATGAATAAATCAAATTTAAACTCAAGAAATGATGAGGTCTACCACCAAACATGCGGGAACTTAATACTCCATTGGCTGCCTCTCATAATTGCACCTCAAGACCAGGCAGGATTCAGTGTGGAAAAGAATATACAAGTAGTGCTCCTCATGTTTTATAGCAGAATTTAGTCAAAGGAAACAACCCACCTTGTGTAGAGAAGCTGTCATGACCCCTCTTTTAAAACCACACTGGACTTTCATTTGGGAGAACAGTGGTTCAAATTCCCCTTTAGCCATTCAGATGTAGGTTTTCCATGGTTTCCTGATTTTCTTTGCCATCTTTCCACAGCCTGAGTTTGTACTCTGTTTCTAATAACCTTGTCATTAACAGTATGTTAAAACTTAATCTTTCGTCTTCCCACTTAAAATCTGGCAAGGATCACCTTCAACATAGCAGTAAATCATAATATATCTCTTGTACTTTGTAAATATCTTTGACCACATGGTTAACAATCATTTTATTGGGGTTTTGAAACCAAGAAACTTTATCAATCATTTTGAGTGTCAATACAAAAAACGCCTGTCCACCGTAGACAGTTTGGTACAACTACATGCATCTGTATTTTCATGAGTCACCTACCACATTAGTGAACTCTGTATTGTACTGAATTTAACATAGTCCTCCATGTGCAAGAGTCGATGAGGTGATCAGGTGTGAAAATTCCTTATCTCCTCCTATTACCTGCTTGCTGTATAGACAACACAGTATCCGTCCCCAGCAGATAAATTTCTCCATAACATCCAGGATGCCCCTCTTCTTTGCAGATATCACAAAATATTTTCTGTTTGTGCTGTGTACTAAACCACATGAGAATTGATGACAGATGAAATGGGGGACACTGCACCCAAGAGGTCATGTGGCTTAAATAATATAACTTACTGTGCCAACCTCTTATATACTGAATACTGCTGTTGGGGAGATGTGTGATGTGCCAGTGGGGGCATGAAAGGGTGGAAGTGATTGGTAACGTCTATGAAGTCAACAGCCTGGTCACAGCATTCTTTTCTGATGCCAAAGAGATGTGAGAAAAAGGTCTTGCCAGACTCCATGTGAGGCGCTTCTTTGGTTGCATAGATTCATGGGAAGAGATCCCACCAGTATATGGTGCTTGTGGGTATGAATGTTGGTATGTCTTATTTCCATTAATTGTATTGTATTTGCAGATAAGGGGAATCTGTGTAATTAGCTGCGAGCTTGCCTTCTCTTCTCTCTAAGTTGGTAGACATAAATTTTAATGTGTATGAGTGGCCAGTTTTTTTGTCAGTGATTGACTCACCACAGTCTTAATTAAGTTTTAAATTTTGTGCTTGATTGGCATGAGGTTATCTATGTTTCTTTCTAATTCCATAATGTGTAGTAGTCTGTGGAGCAACTGAATTAGCTATATCTACCGTGTAACACTTAGCAGCCTCTTTACGGTGGTAACATATTCTAGTGTAGATTGCATGAGATATTGAAAGAATTGTGAATTCACGTTTGTGAAAACTACAAGATGACAGAGGGTATGTGTGACTGAAATGGACCTTGTATCACATATTAGGTACATGAAAATACAAAAATGGGTAGGTTCCTGCAACTGTTCACAATATTTGACTTTGAGACACCTCTAGGCTGTTTGTGTACAGATCTAACACAGTGTCAACAGTGGTTGCTGGAGGTTCATGAGGAACAAGTTACTGACTAACCATATCCCAGTCATGTCCAGTGAGTAATGTGTGAGTCAAATGTGTAGACCAGGCAAGCAGACATACCCAATATTCTAGTTAGACAATGAATAGACATCATTTAGTTCTGATATTACAGATATGGAGGTATTACGAGCAAACTGTAAACTGATTGAAAATGACGCTATGCCAAGTAAATTGATTAAGGATGGAAAAGACCCACCATAGTTTACAACAAAACCTATAAAAATGTGGAGGAAGGAGAGATTTTTGCGTTCTTGGGTAAAAAAAGAAATGTGGAAATGTTGACAGGCAAAAGTTAGGAGAGATTCATGTAGCCATACCACAACTTTCATCGTTATACCTTAGAAAAAGATCTTGCTGAGAACCTAAGAAATCCGTAAGTGGGTCAAAAGCTTCTATCCTGTAACTTGTTGACCACTCTGGTGTGGCAATAGAAGACAACGAAAGGACAGCTGATGTTTTAAATTTCACGTTTAAAAAATCATTAATGAAGGAGGATTGTGCAGACATTGTGTCGTTTGACTGTTGCACAGATTCCCATATGGAGGACACAGACATGGGCATCCCTGGCACTGAGACACAACTGAAAGTGTTGACAATAGGTGAGTCACAAGGTCACGTTGGCATCCTAGTTCCGATTTGCTGACAGTACCTTCAGTATTTGTCCCTTACTTAGCTTGTATTTTTCATGACTCTCTTGCCCAGTGCAAATTCATTAATGACTCAAAAAAGTGCAGGAGACTCCTGTATTAGAAGGGTAAAAGAACAGACCTGCAAAATTACAGACCAACGTCTTTAACATCAGTTTTCTGCAGGATTCTTGAGCATATTGTAAATTCAAATATAATACATTTCCTCAAGACAGAAAATATTCTGTCCACATATCAGCATTGCTCATGCAAAACTCTGCTTGCTCTTTTCACACGCAATATTCTGAGAAACATGTATGAACAACAGGCAGATTCCATATTCCTAGATTTCTGGGAAGTGTTTAATGGAGTGCCCCACTGCAGACTGTTAATGTAGGTCCAAGCAAGCGAATGGAATACATTCCCAAATATGTGAGTGTATCTTAAGTAATAAAACACAGCACATTGTCTTGGATGGTGAGTGTTCATCACAGGCAGAGTTATCTTCAGCAGTGCTCTTGTTCTGTATGTCCATAACCAATATGACAAAGTGAGCAGCAGTCTGTGACTGTTTGCTGATGACACTGTAGTGTACAGGAAAGTGTTGTTGTTGAGTAATTGTTGGAGAATACAAGTGGTGTGCTGTTTGACAGTCACATAGAATAGATATCTAGGTCTAACATTGCAAAGCGATATGAAGAGGAACAAGCACATAAAGTTGCTAGTGGGAAGGCAAACTTCAGTTTACTGGGAGAATCCTTAGAAAATGTAGCTCATCTATAAAGGAGACCATGCATAAAACACGTAACAACCGAGTCTTGAGTGCTGCTCAAGGTATGTGGGATCCCCACCAGGTCACATTAAAAGAAGCTATCAAAGCAATTCAGAGGCATGCCGCTAGATTTGTTTCCAGTTGGTTTGATTAACACTTGATTATTATTGAGATACTTCCTGAACTCAAAAGCGAATCCCTGGAGGGAAGATGATGTTCTTTCTTCAAAACAGTATTCAGAAAATTTAGAGAACTGACATTTGTGGCTAACTGTAAAATGATTCTGCTGCTACCAGCACACATTTTGCTTAAGGACCACAAAGACTAGATAAGAGAAATTAGGTTTTCTAAGGAGATGTATGAACAATTTTTTTTGTTCATTCCATTTGAGAGTGGAACAGAAAAGAGAATGACTAGTAGCAGTACAAAGTGCCCTCCACCATGTACCTTATGGTGGTTTGTGAGTATACATGTAGATGTAGAAAATGGCTTTTAGATTCCTCATCATAAATGTTAAACTGCGGACACAGAGTTATCCACCCACATTTTTGGCTCAAGCTGTGTGGTGGTTAAGAAAAGGAGACAAGACGGTGGTCATGCTGTGATTAGACTGAATGGTGCAATATCTACGTTCCTCCATCCACTGCTTCCACAGAAAAGTCACTTTTATAGCAGCATGCTCTATACCAGCCATTATAATACTGTTGTTCCCTTGACATCACTGAGGAATACTGGCAATGTATTCACATTTCCATTTCATTTGACTGGTCTTCATTGATTTAGCTTTGCACAGTACTGATCTTTCCAGTTACACAAGAGAGTGCACTGTTGGACTGGTGTGCTCCTCATTTCTATGCAATTTCAAACTCTTATTACTCATACTCTGTTCCAAATCCTTATTTTGACTGCTATTTCTAGGTGTTACAGTTTTCATGATAGTTTATATACAGTATTGTGAATAAAAACCACCATTGCTCACAATTTGAGCTGACACTGAGCCAGAAAGTTTTAAATTATTTTACCTTAAAAATAATAAATTAAAGATGCTAATGGAGAAAAATATCCAGTTTAAAGCAAACTGAAAGTATTTTTGCTTAAGAACATTTCATGAATATAATTTTTTAGAGAGATGAGTTAACACCATTATAGTAATTGTTCAGAAATTAGGTATCCTTTCACTGAGAATTGTGTCATTTGTGCTAACCAATGGGTCTGTTCCACATCATATCAAGATATCACAGACATCAATTAACAAAATGCTTAAAAATCATTGAGAGTTTTGAAGTGCCTTGGCAGGCAAACATGGAGCATTGACAATGTAGTGGTGCTGCTGGATGTCACTAAGAAAATCGAATAACTGGTGTAACATTGTTGTCAGCTACTCTGGTGCCACTATCCAGAGAGTGCTTTTGTCATCAGGACTGGCCTCTAAAGAGACAATGCCAGAATCCAGCATATGAGCCAGCTCAGCACCAGTCTGAGTCAGTTGTGATGTGATCTGTAGTGGGTGCAATGAGTACACTGTTGGTTTGGCTAAAATGTTTATATTGTGGACTCTACTTGTCATAGATGGAACTTCGATACAATGTGGAATAGACTTTGTGTTGTGACACGGACTTAAGATAGGTTGTACTGTTACCAAGCAATGTCTTGTATGTATCTTTCATGAATAAATTGGGGTGAACCCTCACTGATAATGAGTGTAGACCACTTTTTAACAAAAGTGTTGACAGCTTGGGACCCAATGCCAACAAATGTTCATCAGTCTGTGAACATTTTTGTAATTAGGTGAGAGTACAGGTTTTCCATCAGGTAGTGATAGCTGTATTACAGGCAGTGAAAACATCAGTGAATTTAGCAGGAATGTCTCCGAACCATCTGTTTTTACTTCTTTTCCACCATTTAATGGACAATGTGGAGAATAGTAAGCTTGCCTCCAATTACTGCAGTTATTCTTTTGGGTTGTCAGATTTCTGACTCGGGGAAAACAAAAGATGATGTTGTTGTCAGGCAGCCCTGCACTGTATCACTTCATACAAAAATTGGAGTCATTAATGAATCTGGTGGAACTAGAGTTGTCCAAACTATTTTCTTTACTGGAAGAACATTTTTCAATAAAAAAAAACTGTTACTACAGCAAGGTTAAAATTTTGACAGCAAAAAAGAGCCCCAATCAGTCTTATGTATACTGGGCGACTGACTTACATGAATTGAGTAGGAATTGCTACTTTATTGCTACTTTAAATGTTTGTGTGGGAAGAACTATGTGGACTGTTTAATCCTGGAAGTTAAAGTGCGGCTTACGCTAAACTCAGTGAGAAAGCATATACTGAAGAAATCAAGCCCTTCTCTGATACAAGTAATGTGAACCCACAAAACTACACGTGCAGCCCAGCAAACATTTTTTCCTTTGTCACATGCCCACTGTGTGCCCCCAGTGGCACACAGCATGTCACGGGTGCAACAAAATAGGGACATGTGCGAGAAGTAGCCATAGCCTGTTGAAGCAAATGAAGTGAGTGACCAATCTATGGAAGTGCAGACTTCTCAGAAATCTCAGAAAATGTGTATTTGAAACCACAAAAATTGGCCAACAGAAATCTCAGCTAGAGTTAAAATACAGCACAGCACTGATGTGAATGAAATCCAGTGTTGCACATATATATGTTTACCGTTGGAACATGCACATAAGGAAACATTACTTCAAAAATTGAATTACACTGATCTTGTTAGTATTCCAGACCTGTTCCAAGGAGGCACAAAATCTTTTCTGCAAATTGAATATGCTGATATTATCTATATATACAGTGCACGTTAACTGATCAGATGTAAGTTCATAAATGGTCACTGTAAATGAATAAACTATATAGAGAGCTTATACGTTAAGTGTCTTATGTCTGAATCCATGTGATTTTTGCCATGAGGGAGACATTGTTCTGGTTCAACAACTTGTTGTTTATGGAGGCTACTTTGAATTACATGAAACACATTTCGATGATGTTCAGCTAATTTCCTACAGAAGAAGCAATGGAATTTTGGCTATAAATGATTGAGAGTCACTTCTGGAATTGGAAACTTAAATTTATTATGTCTACTTGACATAATACTTGAGAATTATTCACACACTTTCATTGATATCCCACAGTAATAGACTGATGGTCTATCATGATAACTTAGGTCAACAGGCACACCATTCCTTCTATAATAACCAGATCAGTGGATATGGTATGGTACTGGTTTTGGGAGACCAGACTACTTAGAATAATAATAATAATAATAATAATAATAATCATCAAGGAGAGACTCCATGAAGATTATCAACTTTACTGATTAGCTATTGCTGGGGACAGTGTGAATAATGACTGTTGAAACATGATGTCTTCCAATGGGTCAGTATTTTCCTCACTGAATTATGGTCCAGTATGAGCCATAACATCTATGAGTTATCTCACAGTGGCCATGTATCTACGATAGTTTGGGGCTGGCTGTGTTTCTTCAAACTTGGAATACTTTGCAGGATTGATGGCTGACTCAATGATGCCCAGTATAATTATATTGTAAGTAATATTTTGGTCTTATCAGTGTGACACAAATATCCTAATGGCGTAATCTGTTTCAAATAGGATCAGTTTCCTATACACATGTCGGTGATGGTGCAGGGGTGGTTGTAGAACAGCATGAGATTTCTCTTCTTGATTAGTCTCCTCCAGCACAGACCTAAACAGTATTTAAAAAATGGGAAGAGGCAAAATTGAACCATGCAAAAAACTGGCCTGACCACATGCCAAGAAACCGTGATGATCTTTGCTATGTCACCCTAGCTGCCTGGGAGGATGTGGCAGAAAATGAAAGATTTATTACCCATCCCACAGACTCGCTTCCTTGCAGTTTGAGGACAGTCATTGAAGTTGAAAGCATCTGGATGGGCTATTAAGTGGTAAAGAAGCAAGATGCTGTGCCCTTTTGAGAGCCTAAAATATCTTAATCAGAACTGTGATCTGTTTGTTCTGTTAATTTTGTGATTTCTACAAATTAAACAAATTAATGGAGTAACACCAAAAAATTGCACTGAACCAGATCCAAAGTAAACCTTGTCACCAGGCAGTTGCCCACAAGACTGCCGATATGCCACTGAGCTACAAATGCATAATTCTAAAGCTGCCAACATGTAGATAATTCTTTCAACTTGTTACTCCACATTACAAAATGAAGTGCCTTCACTAGGTCTGCAATGCCACAAATGACATGAGACATGACACAGCTTTCTTGTGTTTTTTTATATGCTAAGTGTCAAAAAGTTGTTGACTGTTCTACTGTGCTCACAATTACAAGCGTTCTTTGCTTGTATGAGAAGACCTTTACATCCTGTAATGTGACTGGCTCCTGCCTAACATGATGTGTAATTCAAATATCAGCCACGGCCTTTTCCTGCTGTCAAGTATACTTTGATGCATCCTTGACAAATACTTCCTTGGGCACCAGTGTTTCTGTGTCCTTATTAAACAAACCCAGTTACTTAAATTTAGGGTAGCCTGCTTTGCAGGCAGCCAAGACAAGTCTTTGAACCTTTGGATGCCACCATGTGCCTTTGCCAGAAAGTTTTCAGTTTACTTACAACCAAGACACTCATCTAGTACATTTTTTGCTTGTAGGTGACCCCAAAATGAACAATTTTGTGGGATAGACTCTTTCGATGCTTTAGGACAACACCAGCAGTGAAAGCCTACATTGTATGATCATCACACATTGCTCTCCATATTTAGCCCTAACCATCACTTACCAGACTGGACTGTCCGTTGCCTCCAGCACTGGGCACTGTACTTGTCTAATTTTCATTATTCCACCCACTGTAGGGCAGTGACATTACTCACATGTGTGGATGCACTATCCTGATCCCTCACGGAACCCAATCCAGCCTTTGACCAATATTAATTTGTGTGTTTCTAAAGTCATTCAAATCTGTATTCAGTCATTTCAACCTTTCACTTAAGATTGCTAGACATTGCTGTTGCCACCTGAACACATTCGATGTTATGCTGCCTCACTTACTTTGTAAAATGTTGGTGTCCAAAAGCACTTCCCAGGCCTGAGAATTTCATTACTACTGACCATGCTGGCATCACCTACGCTTAAACCAAGGGGTTCCATTGTGGGTCCTGTTCGAGGACCACTGTCACATCCTGATTCCTCTCTTTCTTCATTTGATAGTGCTGCACCTCCTGCCCACTGCCCACTGGGGCATATAGTATATGAAAAGTTTAGTGTGACAACATGTATTCTGGCAACATATTGACTCTGACATTATGGATTTGACCTTCCAATGTTCCATCTGTCAAACTTGTCAAGTTGAACCTCCCAAGCAGTTCTCTCCCTGTAACAACACTGTGGTGCTGTGATGAGAGCATATCTTCTTAGGTTTTGCTGGTCTATTTTTGGGCTCCATGTGGTTGTTCATGATTGATTCCTCTCTTCCCTTTTGTGTTTAACATTTCTCAGGTCACTATTACCACCACCTTGGAAAAAGGCATCCCACACACCTTGTTTTCTGATAATGGGCTGACATTTTCTTCCTACGATTTCAAACAGTTTTGCACTCCCAATGAGGTTCAACACTTCAAACTGTGCCTTTCCACCCAGCTTCCAACAGTCATATGAAGCTCTTTATCTTTCATAAGGAAATTAGATCCCGCATGACACCAATGCAAGTGAAAAGGGCCACCCCAATCAAGGACCACAGCCCAATGGAGCAGCTGCATGGCCGCTCTCACCACACACTCTTGGATATGCTGTGCCCATCACTAGCACGCACTTTCACTGAGGCATCGGCTTTGGGGTGGGCACCCTGGTGAGGGCATGTCAGTTCAAGTACCACACAACCTGGATCCATAGGATGGTGTCCGTTCACCATGTGCCCATGAACTTCTATGGGACTATCAAAATCAATTTTGTCTCCAGCATCCTGGTCAGCACCCAACTGCTTTACCACCCTTAATGGGCTCATGTATCTTCCATTGGGAGGAGGAGGGAGGAGGATCTTAGTGTTTAACGTCCCGTCGACAACGAGGTCATTAGAGATGGAGCGCAAGCTCGGGTGAGGGAAGGATGGGGAAGGAAATCGGCCGTGCCCTTTCAAAGGAACCATCCCGGCATTTGCCTGAAGCGATTTAGGGAAATCACGGAAAACCTAAATCAGGATGGCCGGAGACGGGATTGAACCGTCGTCCTCCCGAATGCGAGTCCAGTGTGCTAACCACTGCGCGACCTCGCTCGGTCTTCCATTGGGCCTCATCTTGCATCCTACCTTAGTCTTTCACATTAACACCCGTGGACATTGACTTGTCACTTTTCCTTGTGGTTGACACTCCACACTAGGCTCTTGTGCTTCCTCCACCAGTGGTTGCTGTTTGGCAGCTGGGGTTGAGGATGTAGGTGCAACGCCCCCCCCCCCCCCCTCCCAATTCTCTATAGAAACTGAATAGCTAGTGCAACATTATTCAGCAGCTGTGGTATCACTGTCCAGAGGGCTCTTGTCATCAGGAACGCCTGCTAACAAGACCACCCCAGAATCTAGCATATAAGCCATCCCAAGGCTGGTCTGAGTCAGTGGTGATCTTTGGAGTGCTCGGTGAATGTGCCATTTGTTTGGCTAATGTGCCAATACTGTTGACTCTGTTTGTCATAAGCGGAACTTCGATATGACATGGAATGTAGTTTGCTTTGGAGTATGGACTTAAGATAGCTTGTACTGTTTCCAAGGAGCTTCCTGTGTATACAGGGTGAATCATGAGGTTTTCCCCTGTTTCTGGAGGGTATTCCTTAGGTTATTTGGAACAAAACATGTAAATACAGTAATGGGATCAGATCCATAATTAAGGAGCTACAGTAATTGAAAAACTCAGGAAAATGGCAGAAAAAACTTTTATTGTAGGATTTCACTAACAAAAATGCACATAATAATTAATTTAAACAATTTTATAGCAGTCATTTGCATTCAGAGTGGATTTAAAGCAAGTGTTCAAAATTGCCTCCCTGCATTTGAAGGCAAAGATTCACATGGGACTGACCCGCGTGAGTAGCATTTCGCAATTTCAAATGCTCGTTACTTATTGATGTTGTGGCATCAAAAATGCATTGTATCAATTCTTCTCATATTTTCACCTTAACTTCATACATGATGTCTTTCATCTGCCCCCAGATGCAGAAATCTAAGGGTCTTAAATCTGGGGATCTGGCAGGCCAGTTGATAGGGCCCCTGCAACCTATCCATTGATGTGGGAATTGTTGATTAAGATAAGCTGTTACCACATGGTGGAAGTGTGCAGGTGCCCCGTCATGTTGGGCGTCATCTTGTTTCTGGAGGAACATCTTCAAAAAGCTGCTAAGTCTTTTCACAAAAACTTACGGTACATATGGCCATTTTAATTTCTCGGGAGAATAAAAGGCCCTAGTAACTGGTCACACACAACACCACACCAGACACTGACACTGAATCTGTGTTGCAATTGAGATACTACCATGGCATGGGGATTTTTGTGTGCTCAGACATGCATGTTATGGATACCATCTCTTGTAAAGGATGCCTCATCACTGATCATTATGAAGTGACAGAGCTGCCAATTTCCATTTAACCAGTTACAAAAGTGCAAATGCTTGCCACAATAATGTGGCTATAAATGGTGAACTTTCTGCACATGAAAAGGATACAGTCTCATGAAGAATCCTACTTATCTTAGATTGTGAAACATTCAGTCGGGTAGCTAGGTGTCTCATATTTGAACAAGAACAGCACTCTACTGAATTAAGAACGTTTTCCTCTTCTTGAATGTCATGATGTCTTTCAGAGTGGATATGGATACTGGGAAGAGTACCAGTTTCTAGCAATGTTCAATATTTTCCACTAAATTATTTTGGCACTCGGAATCCTACAATTAGGATACTGATGGTGATATTTGGCAACAGCAGCTTTTGCATTACCATCACAGAAGCCCAAAATGTACACCATCTCTCCACACTCCTGTGATGAAAACTTGTATGGCATCACAAAATGTACTATACACAGCAAATAACAACAGTAAACAATGACTGCGGTATCAGCAATGTGGTTGTTGTGCAAATGAACCACTTGCTGCACTTGTCTGTCTGAGACTGATTGTGTGTCCTGTGAACACAAGTGTAGTGCTCCATATGCCGTGGCATGTTTCGGAACTCTGTTGTAGCTCCTTAATTATGGATTTGATCACATTACTGTATTTACATTTTTTGTTCCAAATAACCTAAGGAATATCTTCAGCAACCGGTGAAAAACTCATGACTCACCCTGTGTATCTCTTGTTGTGAATAAAGTAGACAAGGCCCCATTAGTAGTGTGTGGAGACTGTCTATTAAAAAAGACAGGTCCTGTCTCCTGCCTCCTGTAGATACAAGAAGAATTAAAAAGGCTCCAAACTGAATACCACATTGTTATTTATGGATTATAAAGGGCCTCATACATCAGCAGTCTAAATGCTGCCAGTCATGAGGGCATTAGGCTGGTAACAGACATCTAACAGGATAGTCCAATTATGCATCTGTCTACAGTGGCTGGTAAACTATTCTTTTGAACACTATTTTCTATTCTCATAGTGAAACAAACTTATTACAGTAACTGACTCACTGGCATGAAGTGTGGTCACTGTGCAGACTACAAGTAGAAGTTCCAAAATAGGTCACTTGTGACAAGCTTTTTAGATGATGAAGATGATGATTATTATGATGATGATGATAATGATGATGATGATGATGATGATGATGATGAAAGGATACTCGACATCAGTCTCTTCAGAACCCAATACTAAATAATGAGATATATGAGTGGTTAAAATGTCAAAACTATAGTGGTAGAAAGTTATATGTTGCTCTCAGATTAATGTAATTTATGTTATACAGTGTCAAATACACACTAAAGGCAAGCGTAGACATTCCAAAATTGCTTTATTTCATCAGAGCAGACTAAAAAAGAATTATGGGATTTGCTTCTAATGCATTTGGACACAGAGTTATAAGATTCTCAAAACAACTTAGCATAATAACTTTAATTTTGGTACAGCAATATGGAGGGCATGATTGTGAGCACTCACATATTTTTACAGATGTTAATAGTATCAGGCATACCCTTTACAGTTTACACCACATAAGATGTTCCAAGAAGATCCATTCTTATAGTGTTTTCGAAATCCTAATTCATGAAGACATTTTGCTGTACTTTCCATGCTTGATCTGATAACCTGTTTTCTGGGGTACTCTTGAGTTCATTTTTTATTGTATGTCTCCCTTGTTGAAATTAACATGTTCAGCTCCCATATGAGTTACAATTAGTCTCACATCAAAAAAGTGCTCATAATGGTATTGGAAAGAATAAAATTTCTTATCCTGGCACAGTAATGACTGTCATATCAAAGATATTTTGTTGTAATAGTGATGGTACATGTTTGAAAATGTTAATAAAATGTCAAGTTGATCTGCGGAGGATATTTTTTGTTGGCTTTTTAAAGTCTTGTGTTATTCTTGTTTTGTTCAAACAAAGAAACTGCAGTATCATGTCATCATTAAATTCTTTGTTTTGTTTGGGCTGTTCAGCAGCACTTATTCATCCAAAGTTAATGAAAGTTTCTGTGTTTACTCCTTCATTTTTAACAACTAAAAGAAAGTGCTGCTGAATTCAAATGTGATCATATTTCTCTTGAGAATGAAACATGAAGGATACACAAGACTGCAATTATGAAAACATCAAGAAAGTGCTCATAATAGTATTGGAAATGAGCAGTTAGACATAAATGAAATAGGTGAAACCATGAGCATAACAGAAGGCAGAGTATGGTACATTTACATGAAGAATTTACTATGCAAACGCTTTGTGCAAGATAGATGCCCTCTCTTTTTTATTAGGAGTCAGGGAAAAATTATAAAATGAATTTTACAGCAATTTTTGGACCATATTTCCACCTGAACTGGTAACTGACACCCTTAAAAATGTGGTGAAAAACAATGCATGCACCTTGACTCTGACTATAAAACTTTATGGTAAAGAACTTAAAACTCAATGCATGAAAATTAATGGTGATATAACATTTGAAAAACAAAGAAGGGGAACTAAATTACAATACACTATTCTGTTTTACTTTTCTTATGTATCTAATGAAATCACAAACATATGATGCACAATCAAATTACAAATATGTTTTTGCACAGGTGGGAATGAATATTAATCATAAAACACAGAAACTTTAAACTTTGACCAATCAAGTACATATAAAGTAAACTGTGAAGGATACAATAAATATTGCATTGGTCAGACCAAATGAAACTTTCATGCAAGGTTCAAAAAAGACACTAATATGACTGACAATGATTCCTCATACATATCAGAACCAATGTGCACACAACTACTGGCATAAAAAAGAAACAATGTGCAAATCTGATAGAGGCTAACTAGTTAATATATTGAAATCTGGGCTTGCCTGAATGATATTTTAGGTGAAGGAACTGAACTGCAAAATGGAAGTTTATTAACATTTCAACATCATATTATATGCATAACAAGGAAAACAATAAATTTTTGACACTGTAACTGGATAGATAAAAAATTTACTGAACAAATGGCAGCAGAAAATGCACATAAAAAAAGGTTATAATTATGTGTGCTTTCAGAGCCAATGGCTCCGTCTTCTGGTGGAAGGTTTGAAGGGGAAGGAAGAGGGACAAAGGAAAATAACTGGAGAGGTCTAGAAAAAGGGATAGATTTTAGAAAAGTCACCAAGAACTGCTGGTCAGGGGAGAATTACCAGATGGGATGAGAAGGAAAGAAGCAGTCTACTGTTAACTTCTTTCTGGTTCACATGCATGTTATGGGACAGAGGACCCAGTAAGTGGCAGCACTAAAACTAGTAAATGCTGGAAAGAGTATACCCAGGCAACGGGTGGACGAAACAGTGGACAATTTCCTACAAAATAAAACTTAAAAATCTTGTCAAACTCTACCTGTGATGCCAACATTTTGTAATAGGTACCAGTTACTTACTATGTTCATAATTGAATGTGTGTAGTTTGCATGAGATTCATCTTGTTATGTTTCTGTAAGGAATGGAGCATTCAGCTACATGCAAATACTTTCTATATTGACATTTTCATGACTTTTTACATTGGCTGGTAACACGAGATGAAACATCATAATTGAAGGTACAAAGCTACTAGCAGCATTTTTGTTGCAAGGAGAATAGCAGGAAAATAGTTTTCAGATTTCATGACAAATGGCTGTGGGTGCACTTGTTACTGTTCAGTATTTATTATATTTCCTGACTTTCTCCAAACCGATAGTTAATTGACATGTTTGTTTGTGCGGTGATTCAGGATACAAGTTTGATTTGTGAAGATCATAATTTACTCCTCACTGTGTATATCTTTGGGTGCCAGAAACATGAACTGCAGTTATGGAATTAACAGTCCTTATCTTTTTACATGCAATATAGCTTACAATCCATTCTGTATTTAGCTGTTATATCAACTGACCCAGAAAAATATTTTTACATACTAGTCATATCAAGATCAGTCATATATTCAGAGAATTAATATATACCTTGCTTAGTTAGTGCAGCCAAGGTGGAAACACAGGATTTTCATCATATATACTGGCTACAGAACCTGAAATGCACAAGCTATTTGAATGTCCAGACCACCTTCAAAAGCATTCAAATGATTTTGTGCACCAGTTTGTTACTGTGGAAGAGTGGACCCACAAGTTCACACTATATATGACACACAAATAAAAATAAATAAAGAAGAAATATATAGTTTAACATCTAATCAGCAATGAGGCAATTAGAGATAAGATTGTTGAGGAAAACTGGCCATACCCTAAAAAAAGAACCTTCCTAGCCTTTGACTTAAATGATTTAGGAAATTCAAAAAAAAAACAAATTTGGGTAGCCAATGTGGATTTGAACTGCCACCATCTTGAATACAAGTCCAGTGTTTTACCACTGCACCATCTCATTCAATATGGCAGTAATAGCAGTTGATGAAAGACATTAGGATGACTATCAAAGGAGGGAAAGTAGATTTTATCTGCTGGAAAGGTTATAACCAGTGTTTTTGGGGTGTAAAAGAGAGTTTTACAATCAGTGACTGTGAGTAGGGTAAAATGATAACTGATTGACACAAGTCTTATATGGTTACTGGATGAAGAAAGAGGGAAAAACATGAGAAAACAACAAAAATCATCTTTCATTTTTAATGACTTTGATGTCAGTTAGGCATTGAATGCTGACATCTTTTCTCTCTTCCCTGTGCCATGTGACAAAGCTTCAGTTTCAGAATGGACTATAATCACAATGTTTCAGCTGTGTATTGTGTTAGAAAAGGAGTACCAATATCTATTGAAGAAACTGATGACACCATTTTCAACCTGAGAACAAGGTGAACTAGTTGAGATGATACAATGAGTCTCGCTTCAGCATCCATCACTGGTGAAGACTTCTGAGTTTTGGGAACATGATGACTTTGAATGGCAATAAATTTGCTTTTAAATAATTGACAGTTTTTCAGTATTCTATTATTCCGGTCATTGTATTACTCATTCTGTCTATGTCACTCCAGTATACTAACTAGTTTCCACAATGTTCAGACCTGCAGTGTTATATGGGACCTGAATAACTGACTACCCTATGAAATGCTTTACTAACAAGACAATTAAGTAATCACACTTGGCATTAGATGATACCTATAAATCACATCTGAAATTCAGCATATCTGATATTGTGTGTAACTCTTCCCAGAAAAGTCAGCTCACTCTCAGCATGCTTACATATTCACTGTTGTCATAATACAACAATTGTTTATGAGAGATGTGATTAGAAACAGGTTGAAAATGACCAAGTAAAATAAAGCCTATGGTTTAAATTTGAATCAGTATGAAACACTTAATTAACCAAAAGTCAAAGTCAGCTTGAGGATTCAATTATGGAAGTACCTTGTGCTCCATATGGAAAGCACTATGTCAACATATGGCAAGAAAAGCAGGTTTCTGATGATCATTAGTCTCAAATCATTAATGTCACCATGTACAAAGACACAGACATAGGTACCAAACTCAGCATCAATAAGAAAAGCACATATTATTTAGGATTATCATATGAGAGCTTTCTGAAGCTGGAATGTGAATCTTGGGCAGTGATACTGTACTGTTAGTTATTTTCATGTTCCATGTATGAACCATGTCATATTTCAGGATAATATTGATGTATCAATCTCTCCTGGATAGCTGCAAATGTCAGTAAGTCACTTACAGAATTTGAGGAGGTGCAACGGCCCTAGATCAGATTCACTCAGTGGATCAACAATGAGGGCTGGTCAGCCTGGATTTGGTTTTTAGGTGCTTTCCCACATCCAGCTAAGTAAATACTGGTCTGATACCAATGACCCACCTCAGTTACATGACTCAGAAACTATTTCAGAAACGTTCTCACACTTTCACATGAGATAATACTAGCTGCAACTAACATTGCTAAATCCACGTCAATGTGCTGACCCTATGAAGATTTGAACTAAGCCCAGGAAAAAGAAGATGTGTGATATGTCAACTGCTTTGCCTAGATAATAGATGTTCTTCATGAGTGTATGATTATGGGACGACCACTTTCTTGGATTTGTGTTATTTGCATTTCCAATAAACTTAGCCTATTAGAAAGAATTTCGTTCTGAAAACATCCCCCATGCTGTGGCAAAGCCATGTCTCTACAATATCCTTTCTTCCAGGAGTGCTAGATCTGCCAGTTTTGCAGGAGAGCTTCTGTGAAGTTTGTAAGGTAGGAGACAAGGTACTGGCGGAAGTAAAGCTGTGAGGATGGGTTGTGGGTCATGCTTGGGTAGCTCAGTTAGTAGAGCACTTGCCCATAATAGGCAAAGGTCCTGAGTTCATGTCTTGTTTGGGCACACAGTTTTAATCTGCCAGGAAGTTTCAACCTAATCTATTGTTAACATTACTAACTGAAACTTATACACATTAAAATATTACAAAATTTGCATAGTAAGTAGAAAGAGTTATAAAGTTATTGTTACTTTTTAAATTGTCTTTATACATAATGAACACTAGTTTTCTTATATTTTTACTGAATGTGAGAGGCACTAGTGTTGTTTCCAATTTTGGACATTTTTATGAAAATCTTTATAACTGAGGAGTTTGGCCATTGTTGGTATTACCAACTGCTTAAACAGTTATTACAGGAAGTTTATAAACCAGCTTCCATTTATTCTGATAGTGAAACCTGTTCAGTTGCTTCGGAAATGTATGAAACAGAAATGAGCAAAAAGGGTAATATAGACCAGTTGTTTAGAAAGTGCAATAAAACTCACAGTTCAGTATGAGCTAAGAATACATAACTTATGAAATAACAGTTACTGAAAATATGGTGGTTTAAGAAACATAATGTAACTAGCTTTCGTCTGACAGTATTACTTATGATGCTGATCAGTACTCAGTTTTCCCCTGCTAATCCACTTGTGCTGCTAGTAGTCTAATAATAATATTGCTGCTTAGTAGTCTGATAATAATATTGCTGCTGCACTTATCAGCAGGTTACTGTTCATTAAAACTGCAACACCGTGAAGGAAGACTGCAACAAATATGTAACTATTAAACTGATATGAAGTGTACTACATGCTTTGATACGCAAATTATTACCATTTCAGCACCACCACACAGAGTAGGTAGCGGTAGCACCTTTTACATTCTGCGTATAAGGAAAGATTATGCAGTGAGTTTTTCATTCAGAAACTGCATTTGATTGTTTTTTGTTTGTGAGAAGGTCGTTGTTGTGACTCGCCGATCAAAGTGCCGCCGCGCCGTTACGCGCGTCCTCTACATGCGGCGCTGTCTGCCAGTGATGCAGCATCCGCGCCACCTAACCGGTCAGCCAGCCAGCGGCCGCTAGACGACTCAGTGCTGATTTGCATGTTAGCGTGTACACATGTCTTACTTTGGCTACTTGCTCTGTGACTTACATGTATTGTGTCGTCTTTGAAATATGTGTGTTCAAATTGACGTTTTAACAATTGGCGACGAGGTGGTGGATTTTTGCTTTTCATCGTTGGCCCACAGGTTTCCATGGCTACTCTAGAGAAACTGTTGCAAGGTCTCATTGAACAGCAAACGCTTCTCACATCGGCGATCCGCGATTTCGTCGCGGCATCCAATGCGGGGCGTCTCTCGTCGTTGTCTATACCTCCTTTTCCTCCTTACGACGAGACGGCGGAAGATGGTCTGATTACGAAAAACGTCTTCGACAGCACTTCTTGGCATTTCACGTCACGGACGAACAATCATGTAAGTCTCTGTTCCTTTCATGGATTTCACCTCAAATGTATCGATTGTTGTCGCAATTAGCTCCTTTGAAAGATCCTGCGTCTTTACCCTTTGCTGACATGTGCTCACTTCTGTCCGTATATTTTCAAAAGCATACGCGTGTGGTAGCCTCTCGTGTTGACTTTTATCGTTGTCAAAAACAACCGCATCAGTCCAATCGCACTTGGGCTGCTGAACTTCACGGCCTCATCAGAAAGTGTCAATTTGTTACTGACGTTCACAAAGAATCCTACGCCGATTCCATGGTACGGGATGCTATTATCCGGTCGGCGCCCGACAAAGAAGTTAGGCAACGTGCCCTTCAGTTGGCAAATCCGACTCTAGATGAAGTCCTATCCATCGCGCTGGAGCGCAAATAGAGGCGTGGGGTGACGTCGGGGAAATACAACCACTGTGCGCTGTTGAGGCGTGCGGTGCGACTCCGTCGGCCGACGTGGCCGCTGTGCGCTCCCACGCGCAGCCTCGGCCTAACCGTAAACAACCCTCTAAGAAACTGCAGCAAAGCCCACGGCAACTTCCTTCATGTCCACGGTGTTTTACGAAACATTCACGGGAGGATTGTCCCCAATCTTGGGCCAAGTGTCACAACTGCAAAAAGAAGGGTCATGTGTCATCCGTTTGCAAATCCGACCGCATACATGATGTTCATGAACATGACGCTGATTCTGTGTTGTCTGTCAATTGTAGTTCTTCCCTTTCAGGGAAGTTATTCCTCACTGTCCAAATACTTGATCGAGATGTTCGCATGCAGGTGGATACTGGTTCTACTGCCACTATCATCAATTCTCAGACTATCTTCAGCTGGGTTCTCCAAACCTGTCACCTGTCACTAGGCTATTACGGACGTACAATAAACAGAAGACAATTTGATGCTGAGGTATCTTACAAATCCGTCGTTCGCACTGTTCTCATATTTGTGGTCGACCATAGTAGCGCGGAGAATCTTTTTGGTTTCGATGCCTTTCGCGTTTTTGGGTTCTCCATAGATGACTCTGTCAATATCGTCTCTGATGCTATTCCTTATGCTCACTTGGATTGCTTCTCAACGACATTTTCGTCCCTTTTTTCTCCTGGGTTAGGCCGTGCAAACGACTTTGATGCTCATATCACGCTCAAACCCACTGCTCGGCCTAAGTTTTTTAGGGCTCGGCCCATTCCTGTGGCCCTTCATGATCGGGTAAAACGGGAGCTGGATCATCTCACTGCTTCAGGGGTCTTGCTTCCTGTCACTTCCAGTGAGTGGTCCTCTCCTGTCGTTGTCGTTAATAAGCCTAATGGTGATATTCGTCTCTGTGGCAATTTTAAAGCCGCTGTAAATGCTCAATGCCTCATCGACACTTACCCTATGCCCCGACCTGATGAATTTTTTGCTAAACTTGATGGAGGCCAGTATTTTTCTAAAATTGACCTGTCAGAAGCTTATCATCAACTTCCTCTCGACGCTGCTTCCCACACTTTTCCATGTCTTACATACTGCCGGTCTTAAGTGTAATCTTCAGAAATCACAATTTTTTTCAGGCATCTATAACGTACTTGGGGTTCCAACTCTCTCAGGATGGTATTCGTCCACTTCAGGAAACTGTCGCTGCGATCGATGCCTTTCCTCGCCCTACATCTGTTAAGGAACTGCAGGCCTTCTTGGGGAAAATAGCATACTATCACAGGTTTTCACTGTCTGCGGCTTCGGTGGCGCAGCTGTTGCATCGCCTTTTGCATAAAAACTTGCCCTTTCACTGGTCCGCGTCATTCGATGCGCCTTTCCAGAAATTGAAGACTATGCTGAAACAGGCCCCATGTTTGGCTACTTATCGACCTGGCCAACATCTCGCTCTTGCCATGGATGCCTCTCAATACGGGGTTGGTGCAGCCCTTGCACACCGTTTTTCTGACGGTTCTGAACAACCTATTATTTATGCCTCCAAAACGCTCACGGATGCCCAACAAAAATATTCTCAAATTGAAAAAGAAGCTTTGGCCATTATTTATGCTCTTCATAAGTTTGGTGTTTTTCTTTATGGATCCATATTTCATCTTGTTACGGACCACAAACCACTTGTTTCCTTGTTTCATCAATCAACGTTACTTCCCGACAAGGCTGCACACTGCCTCCAGCGTTGGGCTCTTTACTTGTCTCGTTTCAATTATGAGATTCATTTCCGGCCAACGCCTCAACATTTGAATGCTGATGCACTGTCTCGCCTTCCCATGGGTCCTGATCTGGCATTCGATAGTGACGAACTTTTGTGTTTCCACCTGGATGTTGCCGAGCAGTGGGTTGTGGACGGGTTCCCGATCACCGGGGACCTGATGGCGGCTGCTACGGGTTCTGATCCTACCCTCTCCCGGGTTTTATGCTGTATTCAGAAGGGTTGGCCAGATCGTCTGTCCGTTAAGACTTCTGACCCGTTGCGGAACTGCCACGCTTTGCGCTACCGCGTCACGGCTAGGAATGGTGTTATCGTCCTTTCCACCGACAATACTTCGCCGCCTGTTGTTGTACCTGCGTCTTTGCGTGCGTCGGTCTTGCGCCTCCTTCACCAAAGGCACTGGGGTGTCACTCGCACAAAATCTCTGGCGCGCCGTCATGTGTACTGGTCCGGCATCGACTCGGAAATCGCACACATGGTCGCTGCCTGCTGCCCTTGTGCGTCACAGGCCGCTACCCCAAAGTCACCTTTGTCACCGTGGCCTTCGCCTGAGAAGCCCTGGGAGCGTATTCATGCTGACTTCGCGGCACCTTTTTTAGGAACTTATTGGCTACTCGTAATTGACGCCTACTTTAACTTTCCTTTCATTGTCCGTTGCACGTCGCCTACCACCGCGGCAACCACAAATGCTCTAGCTCGCATTTTCTCTTTGGAAGGCCTTCCCTCTACTCTTGTCACTGATAATGGTCCGCAAGTTGCCTCTTCCGAATTTGCCTGTCACGGCGTCATGCATGTCACGGCCCCTCCGTTCCATCCACAGTCAAACGGTGAGGCTGAACGACTGGTCCGCACATTTAAGGCTTAGATGAGGAAACTCCTGACTCCTTCTGCTGCTGCTGATGCACTTCTCCAATTTCTGGCTTCTTACCGTTTCACCCCCATGTGCGACCACAGCCCAGCTGAGCTCTTACATGGCCGACAGCCCTGCACGCTACTTCATCTTCTGTGGCCTTCCTCCCCCCCCCCCTCCCCCACGGGCGCGGGTACCTTCGCTTGGCCGGTTCACCGCCGGCGAACTCGTATGGGTAGAGGGATATGGCAGGCGGCCAAAATGGAGTCCTGGCCGCATCTTACGACACCGTGGCCGACGCCTGTATGAACTCCAGACGGACACAGGTGTTGTAGTGCGTCATTCGGACAAGCTTCGGCCTCGTGTGCCGGCAACGCCTGTTCCAAATGCCGCTACACCACCTTCTGCTCTACCTGACGCTCGGGATCTTGGCATCTCTCATTACTCACAACGCAGCCCTCTCACCGTCATCTCGGTGCCAGCACAAGAACGGACGCCACCAGGAGACGTTCCCATGCAGGAACCGGATGACCATCATCTGTCGGAGCAACTCTACTCTCCTCCTCCTCCTACAGACGTCGACACATCGCCCATGTCTCCTGTTATAACAACCGGACTTGCCGCAACGGCAGATTGGTGCACGGGACCCCAGCAGAGTCGACCCCTACGCCTCCTGTCATCTCGACCCGTTATCATCGGGGACACTTCTGTCCATACGGGAAGCCTCCTCCTCGAGACTTTACGGCCAGTCAAACAACGCCTATGGACGTCAGCAATCTACAGGCCACCTCCATCAAGACCAGTGCAAAAAATTCAAAGCGGGGAAAAGTGTTGTGGCTCGCCGATCTTTCAAAGTGCCGTCGCGCAGTTACGTGCGTCCTCTACATGCGGCGCTGTCTGCCAGCGATGCAGCAGCTGTGCCACCTAAGCAGCCAGCCAGCTAGCGGCCGCTAGACTTGGACTCAGTGCTGATTTGAATGTTACCGTCTACTTGCTCTGTGACTTACATGTATTGTGTCGTCTTTGGAATATATGTGTTCAACTTGACGTTTCAACAGTCGTCTTATGTCCTGTGTAAGAAGGAGAAGTGTCTACAAGCATGTGTCAGAATTTGACGGTGGCAGGATGGTGTCCAACTAAGACTGTGGTTTACGGTATTCTGATATTGCTGCTCACATTGGTCAGAATACCACAACTGTCATGTGAATACGGAATCAATGGGTTTAGAAAGGCCAGATCCAATGCTGTTCAGGAAGGGAAGAAAGGAAGATTGGGTTTAACGTCCCACGTGCATAGAGGTCTTTAGAGACAGACCACTAGCTCAGGCTGTATCAAGGGTGGGGAAGGAAATTTACCATGCATTTTCAAAGAAACTATCCTGGCATTTGCCTGGAGTGATGTAGCGAAATCATGGGAAACCTAATCTGGATGGCCGAACACTGGTTTGAACTGACATCTTCCTGAATGTGAGTCCAGGCCATGCAGGACATTGAGAGCCCTACACAAATAGCACCCAAGAAGGCAGACATATTGTTCATTCAGCTGTGCTGGATCATACAGCCACTTCAGATACCTTGGGTGTGGAAATGGGATCATTTTCAGCATGAGAAATAATCACGCCAATAGCGTGATGAAAACTGGAGCACCATGGACTGTCAACATGGTGACCATCTTTTTATCTTCCCCGTATGTGGCAGGGGAGAGACGTTCCGACAGTGGTGCACTCAATAACAACACTGGACCCATGCATGACACCACACAGTCTTTTCAAATGGTGCCTGGTTCTGCATACAGCATTATGATGGGTGTGTGGTTCCGAGGGGAATGACTGCATTTATCATCGTTTTACAGTTACAGCACCGGACATGATGGTATGAAGCTGCATAGGCTACACAACACAATCACCTCTGGTTCATATAGCCTACAATTTTGACAACAGCAGGTACATTTCTGACATGTGAAGGCTATTGGCTGAACCCTGTCTTCAAGCTCTCTGTGATCTTTCAACAATGTTTAAATTTGAGTGTTGTCCATGCTGTCCTGACCTACCTCGATACAAATGGTGTTTGACTGTTGCTTTGACCAATACGTTGTCTATATTCTCACCCATTGAAAACATCTGGTCACAGATTGTCTAGAGAGTAGAAAACCATCACTCGCCAGCAACTACGATTGGCGGACTCTGGCACAGAGTTGAAACAATATGTAATGACGTACCCATATTTCACAATTAACAAAATGTTCCAGGCTACTATGCTGTGGTCAAATGGATTTCACCTTAAAACCTGGCATTTCGGCCCCATCTGCGGAGGACATTTTCAAGGGGGATAATAGCTTTTTTGAATGTCCACTACTGACTACAGCAAAATTCCGCATCCACGAAGTGGCGTGACGTAATATCTTTTGAATACGCAAGAGCATTTGGCCGTTGTCGACTGCCGTCGTCCGCTGTTGCTATCATCCCATAGTGAAAGACTGGTACACATCTTCTTCAGCACTGGAATCCAAATGTCATTCAATTTCACGCCTTCCTCCTTCCTATTGAAATTCCTGGGGTGTTTTATGATCTTTATAGCCTCTCTGTATAGCCTTTCATGGTATCCGCTTGTGGCTGCCAGTACTTGAGTCCTATCAAAAGCATCTTCTACAACAGCTGATCTGTCAGTCTGCCCTTTCTGCAATTGCCCTTGTGCTCTTCCAGTCGTTTCTTGACAGTTCTTTTTGTAGTACTGTATCCACGTACACCTCCCCACAACTACACGAAATCCTATAAATTCCAGCCTTTTCCAGCAGTTGGCGAGAATCATTGGCCGATTTTAGGTGATCTTGTATTTTCCGTATGGTTATGTAGATTACTGTGATGTTTCGCTTATTCAAGATTTTTCCTACGTGGTCAGTCACGTCCTTAATGAATGTCAGGAAAACTTTCGATTTCACTGGCGCTTGAGCATCGCTATGATTTCTACGCGGTTGTCTTAATGCTCTTTTCACCTCAACGAGCGAGTAGACATTTTTGAGCACTGCATTGGAGAGATGTTTTAATTCTGTGTCAAGCAGCTCTGGTTCGTAGGTTTCCCTTGCTCGATCCGCCAACATTTTTATGGTGCCTCGCTTTTGTTGTGGGTGTTGGTTCGAATCCAGGTGTCGGTAACGGTCTGTGTGCGTGGGTTTTCGGTAAACTATGTGGTCCAAGCTACTGTCTTGAAAACTAGCACCCAAGAAAGCTTAATCTTCCGCATGCGTCCTCCTGTATAAACGGAATCTTCGGATTGATCACATTCACATGTTTGTGAAAACGATTCAGTTTATCCCTGCAATGCCGCCACTAAACAAACGTATCATCCACGTAACGGAACCAAGTATTCGGTTTCTTGTTCGCATATTCCAGCGCCTGCTCCTCGAATTTTTCCATAAAGAAGTTCATAATAACAGGGCTTAAGGGGCTCCTCATAGCGACACCATCCGTCTGTTCATAGAACTCTTCGTTCCATTTGAAATACGTTGTTTCGAGGCAATATTTAAACAGTTCTGCGCCATCGGGAGGAAAAATACGAGTCAGCTGTTGCAACACTTCATTGAGTGGAACCATAGTGAATAGGGACACCACATCAAAACTAACTAATACGTCGTCCGGTTGTACCACTGATAAAATGTTCCGAATTCTTGATATACAAATCCGATCGGTCCAAATATGCTCATAATAATGTTGTCAAGAACTTGGCAATCGAATAGGTGGGCTAACCAATAACACTCACTACCTCCCTTAGAGGAACATGTTCTTTGTGCACCTTCGGCAATCCATAAAGTCTTGGTGCTAGCGCAACTGAATTGAACAAACTGTTCTGAACTCTCTGTTCGATAGAGGACTTCTTTATCAACCGTGTAACAGTTCTAATAACTTTGTCACTGGGGCCTTTACTTAGTTTCCTATATGTTTGCGGATCTAATAAGTCGCGAATCTTATTACAATAGTTGATCACATTCAAAACAACCGATGCATTTCCCTTGTCAATGGAGAGGGTGATTACATGATTACATGATTACACTACTGTCCACATTGAGGCGTTTTATAGCATTCCTCTCACCCATAGTTAAATTACTATTTGGAATCTTTGTGCGAGACAGTACTCTTACAGCTTCTATACGGATTTCTTCAGCCGTAACCTTGTCCATACCCCGAATGCCTCCTCCTACACTGGATATAAGAAATCAGAGCGATACTCAAGCGCCGGTGTAATCGAAAGTCTTCCTGCCATTCATTAAGGACGTGACTGACCGGCTAATGATGCTCACCAACCGCTGGAAAAGGCTGGAATTTATAGGATTCCGTGTAGTTGTGGGGAAGTGTACGTGGTTACTTCAAAAGGAACTGTCAAAAAACGATTAGAAGAGCAGAAGGGCAATTGCAGAAAGGGCAGACTGACAGGTCAGCTGTGCGGAACATGCTTTGCAACCAGGAGACCACCACATTCATTTTGATAGGACTCAGGTACTGGCAGCCTCAAGCGGATACTGTGAAAGGCTGTTCAGAGAGGCTATAGAGATTGTAAAACACCCCAGGAATTTCAGTAGGAAGAAGGAGGGCGTGAAATCGAATGACTTTTGGATTCCAATGTTAAGAATGTGTACCAGTCTTGCACTATGGGATGATAGCAACAGCGAACGACGGCAGTCAACAAGACCAATAGCGCTCGCCAAAACATGTGACGTCACGCCACTGCGTGGAAGCGGAGTTTTGCTGTAGCTAGTAGCGAGCCAGGGTGTAAATCAGACATTCAGAAAAGCTACGATCCCCCTTGAAAATGTCCTCCTTGGATGGGGACGAAACGTCGAGTTTTGAGGTGAAATCCATTCGACTAATTGTCTCATTTCCGACGAGAAAGTTTACATTTTACAATCATACCGTATTTGCTATCCCAGCTCAGTTCAACTTGATACCCAACCGGGTACAGTTCGTATCAGAGGTGACAGTTTGGGTACTAAATTTCACACCTACTGTATATCCTAAAATCACCTACACATTTAAACATGTAGTCTTCCTGCTATATGTACCATAAGTAAAGTTTCGTTACATGCCAGGGGTTTTCAGACTTTGTGTCATGGTTCCCAGAGGTTTTGTGGCCTTACAGTAGGTATTTCTCAGTGATTTCATAGAACAAATATTTCGGTATATTTGATTTCGAAATAAAGGAACTACGTGTGGGCTATGAGTGATATCTGTTGGACTAGCAAGTGTTGTTAGTATTGGGGTAAAGCCAGTTCTGGCCCACTCTGCATAGTTGCCAGATGTATCCAAGATGGCGGCGATGACGTCATCCAATATGGCGTTGTGTAGACTTGGCAACAGCGCATGATGTCATCCAAGATGGCGGCCATGACGTCAGATGATGACGCAAGTACCGTTATCCAAGATGGCGGCTTTTGGTGGGAAAGTGCCACGTCCCCCTTCCCCAGAAAAATGGCGCCAAGTTCAAATTCGAACAGGATAATGCACCACACCACATTTATCTCTACTAAGCAAAGTCAATTGCGGGAAGATAGCTCACTTGGCCTACCTCCACGAACGGAAGTTGAAATTCCAACAGGATAATGCATCACACTGCCATTATCTCTACTAAGCTAAGGAAATCGCGGGAAGATACATGACTTGGCCTACCTCCACTAACCTAAGTCACCCAACTGCCTCTTCTTTCTAGTAACTGGCGCCAAGTTTGAATTTGGGCAGTAAAGAAATGTCACTTGGCCTTTCGCTACCAACCTAAGAAAACTGGGAAACAAAGCTCACATCCACTAACCTAAGTCACCCGGCTGCCACCTCTTCCTAGGGCTTGGTTGGAAAAGGACTCAGCCTGCACTAGGCTGATGGAGAGCAGAAGGAGTGTACTTTATTTATTTTGGAGCAATTTATTTAGGGATGGAGTACATTTGTCACACTGATACAAAACACACACACTGACATGCACCACGGCATACAGACCTGCAAACTACTCCTACATAACTCATACATAATGCTGTACACACACGCTTACTAATTGTAAACCATCAAAAATAATGCACTGCACAGCCTACAGACATGCAAACCACTCGTAAATAATGCAATACATTTACGCCTAGAGAGCCAAACAACTCGTGAATTGTCAAAATAATAATCCATTTAAATGACTCTGCAAACATGCTTGCCAATCGTCAACCGTCCAAGTCATGCATCAGTCTTTATTTAAACAATTAGAGGCAGCACCACCATCCACAATGTTCGCCAGGAGGTCCGCACCCCAACTGACCTAGAACACGGCGCGACCAGCAGAGGGCGCTGTCGTCCAAGACGGCGGCCATGACATCAGGTGATGACGCAAGTACCATTATCCACGAGGTCTAGTACACATTGGCAGCACCAGAGGGTGCCATCGTCTGTTTCATGAATTAACCTTAGATGGTGGGTGTAAATGGTGGGAAAACGACTCTGCCTGTGCTGAGCATGAGTTTTTATTTTGCAAGCAGTGTCTCCACCAAGAGATCTAGAGTCCAACTGACCTAGTACACAGTACTGCCACCAGATGGTGTTGTCATCCCTCCAGTGACATAATCCAAGAGGGTGATATGTAGGGGGAAAATCGCGCGAAAATGACTCAGCCTGCTCTGGGCTGCTGGGGGCAGTAAGGAAGAAGTGCACTATATTTATTTTGCAACATTTTATTTATGGATGGAGTACATTTATCACACTGATACAAAACACACACTCTGACATGCTTGGGGCCATCTCACACAGCCTGCAGACCTGCAAACTACTTCTAAATAACGTTCTACAGACACGCAAACAACTCCTAAATTAACGAAATAATTTCAGTACACAGTTGCAGACTCATCCTAAATAATGCAGCACAGTGATGTGTAGACACGCTCAGTACTCGAAAACTGTCTAAAGCATGCATAGCACAGCCTACAGACCTGCAGCAGACATTCGCAAACACTCTCCGTTACCCCCGGTTCCCTGCGAAGTGATGCAGTCGTCAGCTGCCAAACTACACACAGACGCCCATTCAGGACCGCGTGCACCGTCACACCCACGAGCTGCTGCCGCCGGACACAGGTGAAAGCTGCTTCTATTCTCGAGTATACATTTACTGTTATATAATGACATCACAGAACTCACACGAGACGCTTCAGGTTAACATGTGTCTTTACCGTTGATGAGAGAGTACCACAGGGCACATTGCCCCTAGCGCCACATGAGACACTCGTTTCTGACGCATGCGTAGTACATGCGCATAGCTACAAACGCATCTAAAAGGTTCTCAATGCTATTCTTACGTCACATGGCTTTGTAAAAAAATAACAGCGAAGTCGACCTCTCGCGAATTGTATAGTGTCCCAGAAATAGTTAATACTCGCTTTCTGCATGTATCAGCTTGTAATGCCAGAAATACTTGAGAACCTGTTTACCAAAATAACATCCCATGCACTCTTCGCAGCGCTCCTAACGTGATAGCGTTCCTGCTCTCAACATACGCAATTGTTCTCATCACTATGTAGAGGCTCCGATATCCCAGCACAAAGGATGTGAATGAATCGAGCATTATGATTGGCTCTTATCGAATTTACGCGCCGAATTACTGATGCCGCCGGTATTGAAGCACCATCCATATTTTCTTTCTGGGACTTTCAGAGGTAAAATTATTTTGCACAGATCGCTAAATTATATTGACAGTTAAACCCACAAAGTTGTCTACAGATCATCAAATACATACCAGACTCACAAGAATATTAGAAGCCAGGAAGATATTTACCTTTGTAGCTACAATTAAATATTACGATTGCTGCTACAGACTCACACCAATCGAAGTACAGGTAATGTCTCCTCTTGACGACTGTGCTTCTGGAACGAATCTCAGTACCTGTTTCGCACATAATTTTCCACGTAAAAAATCTCTCTCTTACCCTTGTAGTTATCAATGTGCTGAATATATACGTCCCTCATAGGGCACACAGTCATCCTCTCTAGTCATGCCACAACGTAAACCATACTAACTTTACAATGCAATATATACACATTTTACACAACGTAAGCCACAGTAACTTTACAGTACAATATACACACATGTTACACAAACAGTCCAGTTATCTTTTATATCTGTACAGCACCCAAAAAAAAATTTGTATGCCTTCACTCATACCGGCTATATGTCATGATGCTCCTCAGCCCTAGGGAAGCACCATCAGCCTTTTCTTTCTTTTTTACGTTGATCACCATATTGCACCGACAACTAAACCTGGCAAAGTGCCATACATATCGTCAAATACGGAAAGATTCTTACTCAATTACACTGCTCTCCCACTGAGGACAGGAGCTTGAATATTAGAGCGTGAAACCGATCAAAGTCCTACCTACAAAAAGAATGTTGCCTAATCAAATGAAATGACGTTTGGAGTTAATTCATGGTACCCAAGTTTGGTATACAAACCTTGAGAATACTTTTCCCCAAAAAGTTTAAAGCAAATGAAAAAAACAAGGAAACTCACTAAAAAATCTAGGCTCTTCTTTCACCTTACGAAGCTGCCAGCTGTGTAGCAAAGAGCAAGCAACCTCCCACCTTTGCGAACAATTATATTTTACCAATTGCTCTGGGGATTGTATCTATTATGGTAAGTGAGTCAGCTGCCAAGCAACTGGCAAATTTATTGTTATCAGACAACTCAATTAGTCATCTTTACTCGATACGGGTCACAATGTTAATAATCAGTTGGTTGAAAAACTCAGAGTTAATTGTGATTTCACAATTAGTTGGATGAAGTTATTGACAACCACAATGATGCGCAGTTTGTTATGGTCAGTTTGTGTAAGACAACAAATTTCATGAAGATCTTTTTTCTGCAGGAAAATAACTCTTAGGAAAAATGCAACAGACCTCTTTGAAAAACTACACTCTTGTATGGAAGTAAACAATATTGCCTGAAAAAATTGTGTTGTCGTGTGTAAGATGGAGGTTCTAATATGGCTGGTTGTTACACCAGATTTCAAGCTCTGACCTGTGTAGAAGCTCTTCATGTTGTTTGGACACATTATTTCATTCTCTGAGAAACACTATCATAAAGAACATGGACCCTGCCCTTCATGAGATTCTTCAGTTAAGAGATCAAAGCGGTAAAATTCATTAAAAGTCAGCGGCTTCAGTCATTATGTTTTCAAAAAAGTGCACTGATATGGGCGTTGAGATCATTTCACTAATTTATTACAGTAACTCTCACTGGTTTTCACTTGGAATTTCTTGAAAAGGGTGTATGAACTTAGGGATGAAGCTTACATTTATGTTACTCAAGAGAAACATTTGAGTCCCGAAAAGTTCGTTGACAGTACTAGTGTATCTTTGTGATATATTTGAAAAGCTCAGTTCATTAAATGCATCCTTCCAGGGTAGGCAGCCCAACATTTTGCAACTGGAAAACACAACTCCAGCCTTTTGAAAGAAACTAATAATGCAGAAGAAAAGATATAAATTACATTTTCCCTGCTCCTCACATAGTTTTAAAAGATGATGACTTTCAGTTGAATGAAGAATTGACGTCTATGCTTGTGGAACATTTAACTGACCTCGATGTTTACTTTCTGAAGTATTTTGCAGAACAAGTTGATCAACACAATCTTTCAGAACAGAACTTCCACTAACATTTATCACTGAAGAACAAGAGCAATATATTTCTTCAGACTCCATTTTGAAATCTAAGTTCATTTCCTCATCATTACTTGAGTTTTGTAGCCTGATGAAGCAGGAGTAGCCTTCAATATTATGAAATGGATTCATGTTTTTTGAATCTGGAATGATGTCAACTGTTTTTTACATACGAAAATTTGTGCCGGGCGAGAACACGGATTTCTAACTTACTGCGGGCAATTGCCTTAACCACTTCAGCCATCTTATTTTACAGTATCATTTTATGCGTTCGGTCGTTTACTAGTCGATAGTTATGAATATTATATTATTTGTGATGATAAAAATTTGTAGGTTGCCAAATAACATTGTAAATTTAATAAAAGTTCATCAGATTACACGTATTTTTCCCATTATATCAACTGTAATATAAATAGTGAAGAATATGACTGTGTTGGAAAAGAAACTGACGAATGAGACACGATCCAGCAATTACGGGGCTTGAACACTAACCACTTTGCCGGCCAGAGTGGCCGTGTGGTTCTAGGTGCTACAGTCTGGAACCAAGCGATCGCTACAGTCGCAGGTTCGAATCCTGCCTCGGGCATGGATGTGTGTGATGTCCTTAGGTTACTTAGGTTTAATTAGTTCTTAGTTCTAGGCGACTGATGACCTTAGAAGTTAAGTCGCATAATGCTCAGAGCCATTTGAACTAACCACTTTTTTTAAAATATTGGAATGAAATTAGCAAATAAAAAAATGCAACACAATCCAGGATCGAACCCTCGACCTCCCGCATGTCAACCCAAAACCCTGTCCACTGCATTTTTTCCCTCCAAAGCGCTTATTTAAGGCAATCAATTAAAATAAAACAAAGGAAGCCATTTCGACAAAAAAAAGGTTAAATCAGAAAAACGTATGCGAAGGAATATGGCGTTAATTTTAACATGCCCACACCTTCTTTTCTCCGTCACTTCTGCATCGTGGAACATATAAATCCAAACAAGAGTATCCACAAAAAGGGGGGATTTTAACTCATCCAACTCCTTGTCGATGAAAAACAAGATACAGAATATTAGAAAAAAGCTCACGATAACATGGCATCCTGAGCCACGTCCAATGGGCTGTGGGTAATTGTTGGGAAAAGACACACGGATCTATGTCATATCCACTCACCATCACGTAGTGGACATAATGTCCAACAAGCCACATGATGGCATTGTTCTTCGATCGGGAAAAGAAGGTTGAATCGAGTCGCACGAGAATCTCCCGTGAGATAGCCGTCTCCGACGTCCTGAGGAGAAAAGCCAGTTGTTGGCAAAGCCATTTCCAATGGTCATGACCGCAGGAGATCAACCAATGATAAAATGTTTCAGTTTCATGGCTACGATTGACGACTCGTCACATTGAGACCAATACGAAAAAGTCGCACGTTGGTAGGTACAGTATCATGAACAACTTGGTACCACAAGGACGCCACTTCCATCGGGAAAATCGGGAGACTAACGTTAGACCAAACAATCTTCCATTTCGTTTCTGGCGACTGGGCTTCCACAGAGGGAATACTATGAGGAACTGGCCAGTGGCTTAACAGCATTTCCAAATGTCAGGGAGACCCAAACCTCCCAGCAGACGGGGTGCCCCATGACCCCATAACGCACGTGAAATATAGAGTTGCACCAGATAAACCTTTGCCAGATAAAACTTGCGACACATCATAGCAGGAAGTGGAATTATTTGTGCAATAAAATAGCCTTACTTAACACATACGTTTCCATGGCCCGTACCTTATGAAGAAGTGAGAGGGGGCGACGCACGTGTTCAATGATTGCTCCCTGAATCTTATCCGTGACAGACTTCCAGTTTATAGTAGCCATCTTTAGCAAACAACTGTCAATTATAACATCTAACGATCGATATGGGGTGACCTTCAAAGCCAATGGAATTCCAACAGCGTCAGATCCTCGCAAGCTGAGTAAACGACATCTCTGGTCATTAACCCGCGCTCCCGTAAGACGACAAAAGGCATCCAAAACTTCCTTCAGTAGTGGTATATCATCATGGTTACGGGGAAGAACCATAACGTCGTCAGCATATGCACGAAGGGTAAACCTTTCTCCCAACATCGACCAGCCACCCAAACGAGCAACTATAGACCGCAATATGGGTTCCAGAAATAGCACATAGAGCGACATAGATAACGGATTTCCTTGAAGGACGCCCTGACACACGGCGATGGGGGAAGTAAGACGGCCATTTACGGCAATGGACGCCCGAATACCAGTAATTAGAGAGCTAAACAGCCGTCGTGCAGCATCGTTAAAACCAACAGTCGTCAATACTCGCGTAAGGAATTAACGCGGTCGAACGCTTGGTGAAAATCAATGAAAAGCAAGCGCTTGGCACGGGACAGGTGGAAGCAATCGAAATTAAATCACGACATTCAGCAACGGGAGTCAGGAGTACGACCCGGAAGACAACTTTGATGGCTCGCGATGATGGTAGCCAGGAATACCGATGGTCGGTCATTTACCGCTCGCGCCACTATTTTATAATCGTAGTTGAAGAGGGTTATCGGGCGGACCTGATCCAAACGCAAACGTCCCAGCTTTTTGGGGATCAGGACAATTTTAGCAACGTTAAAGCTGGGCAGGAGAAGGCCTCTGTGGAATGCTTCATTCACCATAGAAGTTATCGTATCTCTTATCACGGGCCAAAATCGATTATAAAATTCTTTGGGAAGGCCATCGAAGCCAGGCAATTTGTGGGAGGGAGGACGCGCCACAATATCAAGTATATCATCGCGATGGAATACAGACAAAAACTCTTCCTGGAGAGCTGGCGTAACAACACTATCAAGAAGGGAGGTAAAATCAACCGTGGATCGACTGAATCCTCTTCAATATAGAGTTTGGAGACGTACTGGTAAAGTTCACGCATGATATCAAATTGGGAAGACCACTCACGCCCATCTAGAGAACGAATGGTAGAAAGACACGTCCTTTGAGATCGCTTGTGAAGCCGAAGAAGATGATAGAGAGTGGTCAACTCATCCTGTATGATTGAACGAGGCTGGACACGCAATCGGACACCATCCATTTGCCTACGTTTGAGTTGTAGAAGTTTTGCCTTCACATGGTGGACGTCGACGACTCTCAAGGGGGCATTACGAGCATTATCATAAAGATCGCGAAGGACAGCATAACAAAATTCCCTAGTTCGCCTTATTTCAGCCACTTTTTCAGCCCTAAAATGCTTGAGTGTATTTCGAATCCAGGGTTTAGCAAAGGTAATCCACCATTCTAGAAGTGAGGAATAACGCGCCTGGGACTGGGTTGTCTGCTGCCATACGTCTGCAACTATGCCTTGCAGAGAGGGGTCCGTGAGATGTAGAGTGTTTAGCTTCCATAAAGGGCGCGAAAGATGGGCCCTCTACGGGATTTGGTTAAAAGTCATTGAAACAGCACAGTGATCAGTGAAACTGGCAGGAATTACATCAATCGATAGAAGCTGACTACATATGGGGTCAGATAAATAAAAGCGGTCCAATCGGCTACTTGAAGTAGCTGTAAAAAACGTAAACCGCACCAATGCAAGATATCTGCAAACCCAAGCATCTTGGAGGTGCAAGGACGTCACCATATCATTAAGTTCACGTCAAAATGTATAATTGGGGACCTGATCTACACGACGTAAGACGCAGTTAAAATCGCCCCCCAGCAAAATATTGCGGGGGTTCCGTCGGAGTAAATAAACAACTTCTTGCTTATAAAACCACGCGTGATCGGATGAACGACCAGATCCAGACCGAGCGCAAAGAAAAATTAAGGTGAGGTCATAAAAAATACAGCCTATACCGCGACCATCATCTAGCGTTGCGAAGTCCATCAGCGGGATTCCATCTCGATAAAGCAAAGCCATACTGGTAGAATTTTCAGGCGCGACATTGAAAAACATAGAGTATCCAGGAAGACAAAACACACACAAAAAAAAAAATTCCTCTTGTGAACACACAATATCAGCTTGGGAATCGTAAATGAACTGGCGTAACGCAGCAAGCCGTAATTGGGAACATATCCTATTATCATTGAGGGTTAGAAATGTATATGCCTGCATCCATTAGCACATGTAAGGTCAATGACACAACACTACGGAAAAAAGCACTCATCACATCCTTCTCTCCTCAACGTCTGGAGGCGGGGGAAAGAAGGTATAATTCTAATCCTCCCCACCGGAAGCCGAGGAATTCTAGTTTTTCTTTTTACGACGCGCCGCTGCACTTGCAGGTTGAAAACACTGTTTCACACCACTCCGTGAAAAACAACACTCTTGGTGTGGAAGGGTTAGGGGCACGTCAAGGTCCAATTTAATAGAGGAGCCATCGCCACTGCACTCATTGGAAACCGGGAACACAATTCAGAACCACTAACAGCAACATCAGGTAGCCAGCCGTTGTGACCGAGCGGTTCTCGCCGCTTCAGTCCGGAACCGCACTGCTGCTACAGTCGCAGGTTCGAATTCTGCCTCGGGCATGGATGTGTGGTGTCCTTAGGTTAGTTAGGTTTAAGTAGTTCTAAATCTAGGGGACTGATAACCTCAGATGTTAAGTCCCATAGTGATCAGAGCCATTTGAACCATTTTTGAACATCAGGTACAGAAGAGACAGGTAATGCAGTGCCAGTGTTGGATTGCATCTCCTGATCATCAGGAAGAGAACCCGCAGAATTCTTTTGCTCCACCGTCTCAGCGTGAAGGAGGGGTGGTATTTCATTGGAACACTGTAAAAACTGGCCAGCAGGCAATGTCTCTGCGGGAACATTTGAACTCACGGGAACCGTCACATCTATGGGTGAAGTGGGGGACGCAGACACTACACACATTTCAGTATCAACAAAAGCAGCTACATCGTCCCTGGTAATACTGGATCACAATTAATGTCAGTAGACAACTCATTAACGCCAGAAGGTGCACCCTCTGTCAACGCCGTATCAGAAGAACGAGACTGGAGTGGGGCGTCCTCGAAATCTGTACCGTTCTCTGTCCGCCGGCGTTTGACTTGCGCTGCAGGAGCCGTCGTCCCCTCATGGACTCGCCGGTAACGGTGGAAATTCGCGAAGAGTTGGGGGTAATGTTGCCCCTACATCGCTTATAGCTGGAGACTGACTGGCAGCTGACTGCGATGACACTATGCCTGCTAATGTTAAAGGAAGACATTGTTGATAAAACGACGCCAGAACAGTAGTGCGGCATGGACAATCAGATCTGAGATGCCCACTTTCGTTACAGGGAAAACATGTTCCTTCTTGCCCTGCATACGTAACATGGATCCAGTAACCACAAACAGTTAAGTGGGAAGGATTATTCTTTTTAACGCACATGTCCACAGTCCAGATACCATTATAACACTGGAAGCGATGTTGCGCTGACCAGCGTTCCCAACGGATATACCGTATTACTCAAAACAGAAGCAACGCTGTTTTAAGAAATGAATCTTCCACTTCTGTAGGAAGGTTATAAATTCTAACCGGAGTGTTCTCTAGTGCCGCATTTACAAGGAGGACTTGACTAACGCAACCATCTCGATGTGTAAACAACACTTTAGAATCAACCCGAGAGAGAAGCCGTTCTACCTAAATGGTATCATAAAACTTCACAAAGAATACTTACAAATCATAATCAAAGTAAGCAGTATCTACCTGATCAGGTGTAACACCGATAACATCAGTCAACCAATCGTGAATTTCTAAAGAGCCAGGTTGAACACAACGTGTTCTCTTGTCAAAACTGAAATGAACAGTAGCTCGACGAGGAACAGACTTGACAGAAGTAGTGGTACAAGCTATGTCCTGGTGCATTTTTTTTAGTGTGGGTTGCCTACATCAGGCACAGGTGTGCACTTGGGGGCAAACTTATTGTTCTCCTTTGACTGACAGGGCCTTAACCTATTGTTCCGTTAAGTGCTTGTCCATGTCACCCCCATTTCCTTTTGATTAACAGGCACTTAACCTATTGTTCCCCCAGCCCCTCTCCCCCTCCCTCAACCCCTCCCCCCTCGCTGCTACAGGTACACTTTCAGGTCTGAGTTATCAGAATAGCCACTCTCGCTCTTACCTATTTGATTAACAACATAATTAAATTGATCAATTAATTAACCTCTCACCCACTGGTAAATTCCCTCCCCTCCCCCCCCCCCCCCACTCCTCCCCCAGAAAAGGGCGGGCAGTTCAAATTCCATCAGGAGAATGCAATATACCACAGCTACCTCCACTAACCTAAGAAAATGGCGGGAAAAAAGGGCACTTAGGCTACCTCCACTAACCTAAGTCATCCGGCTGCCCCCTCTTGCTAGAAATCGGCTGGAAAATGACTCAGCCTGTGCTGGATAGGACGGACATAAGTCTTATTTAACTTATTGTTCTGTTAAGTGGTTTTCCATGTCACCGCACTTAACCTATTCCCCCCCCCCCACCCTCTCCCACTCCCCTCCCCCTCAGGAAACCTCCCCTCACTGCTACCGGTACACTTTCAGGTCTGAGTTACTGGAATACCCCCTGTCACTACTATCAGTTTGATTGACTACTTACTTAAGTGGATCCATTAATGAATCTCTCCCCCTCTAGTAAACTCCCTCCCCTCCCACTCTCTCCTCCCTCCCGGAAAATGGCGGGAAAAAGCCTCAGTTGATTGGTCATTTGGAGGGAAATCGATTGCTCTGTATGGAATATAGACAATATATGGAATATATGGGAATGGTATATTGTTCATTTATAAAAAAAACATCTAGGTCTAACAAGAAGCAATTACATGGAACAAACTTGTTGCATAAAGTAATGTTACTCTGGGTGTCGTAACCTAATGTTTAGGTCTTTGTCAGCACTTAACCTATTGTTCTGTTGAGTGGTTTTCCATGTCACCCTCATTTCCTTAAACTATTGTACTGCCTTTTGTTGTGGTTGGCAGGAGAGCCAACACCGTGTTACTAGAGGAGGCCGAAAGGCACGCGTTCTAGCTCACGCAATCTGGCGTGAGGTCTGGACCAGGATAAGGATATTAGAATTTAGAAAAACGGACGTAGCTGGTGGAATACTTAACTTTAATCCATTAATGATGAACGTCGGTCTGGACGGTACATGATTCACAATATCCATAGTAACTGATAATGGCGCCTTGCTTGGTCGTAGCAAATGACGTAGCTGAAGGCTATGCTAAACTATCGTCTCGGCAAATGAGAACGTAAGTAGGCAGCGAACCATTGCTAGCAAACCTGTTGTACAACTGGGGCGAGTGCTAGGAAGTCTCTCTAGACCTGTCGTGTGGCGGCGCTCGGTTTGCAATCACTGATAGTGGCGACACGCGGGTCCGACGTATACTAACGGACCGCGGCCGATTTAAAGGCTACCACCTAGCAAGTGTGGTGTCTGGCAGTGACACCACATTCCTCCTCCGCAAATCGGCGTACGGTTGTGGCATAAGGCTTCCGCCCGCCGTGGGGAGGATCCCATGTTGACGTCTGCGACGAGGTGGGGAGCCTAACAACAGGCGAGGCTTTGCCACCTGCACCCTGGCATTCGGACCGTGGGGAGCTAGGAAACGCCTGAAAACCTGCTCCAGGGTGCACGCCAACATGCGGTGTATGCGCCCGTAGACAGACAGGAGGGGCCGAAGGGTTGACCTACATCGAGCTGGGGCACCCGACGGGCGAAGACGACACATGTTTCGGAGCGGGCAAGAGTTCCATGTTGGAGGACAACTGGTCCCGGGAAGCGATCGGCGGCGCGTGACCTAGGGAGGCGCCCGACGGCTGCAGCGACGCGTCCACTGCGCGCGTCGCCGGCGGGAGAACAGGCGGCGGCGGCGGCGCGTCGCCATGGGGCAAAATGGAAGGCAGCGTCAGTAACACCTGAGGCTGAGGCGAGCCAGTAGATGGGTCCCCAGGGCGCTGACCGGACGGCACCATCGCTGAAAGCAGACGGGGAGCAGCAGATCCCGTGCGACGACAGAGGCGCAGCTGATTGAGATGCCGACGAACCTCACCAGAGGCCCCCAAAACCAGATACATAGCGCGGCTGAGGCAGTGAAGAATGCGCCCTTCGAGCCAACGCCGTGAACCTCGATAGTGGCCATAGTAGACAACGTCGCCTGGAGCAAAAGCAGGTGTCTGCCACTGCACAGGAACCTGATGCGGCGGATGTAGCAAAGACATCAAGATTCGATGATGACGACCGTGGAGCACCTCAGCCGGCGAGCGACCATCTCGGGGCTGAGAGCGATACGAGGACAAAAAGAGCAGTAACGCGTCCTCCCGAGAATGTGCCTCTTTCAACTTCAACATCTGTGACTTGAAAGTCCTGACCAATCGTTCATGGGTACCGTTTGACTGTGGCGAAAACGGCGCGGACGTCAGATTTTGAATACAATTGGCCTTGCAGAATGACTGAAATTCTGCAGATATGAATTGTGGGCCATTGTCGGAAACAATAGTCTGTGGAAGACCTTCAATGCAAAAGATAGCAGATAACGCTTGGATGGTGGCAGATGACGTCGTGGAAGACATCCGGACAACCAAAGGAAAATTACTGAATGAATCTACCACAACTAATCATCGAGTATTCCAGAATGGACCAGCAAAATCGATGTGTAAGCGTTGCCAAGGGGAAGTGGCTTTTGGCCATGCAAAGAATTTCCGCGGTGGTACTGATTGTTGTTCGGCACACACCATGCAAGAAGAGCACATATTCGTAATCGCGGCATCGATTCTGAACCAAGTACAGTGCTGGCGAGCAAGTTGTTTCGTTCTCACTATACCCCAATGTCCTTGGTGGAGAAGCTGTAAGACAGAGGACTGTAACGAACGTGGTACCACGACCCTGGACTGATCATTATCAGAACGCAACAGCAAAACACCACGTCGTACAAAAAGTCTCTCCTGGTGAGCAAAAAATCGGCGAACCAACGGATCCCCGATCCGTGACTTTGACAAGGACCATTGCGTAGCAACAAAACGCAGAACGGGAGCAAGGACAGGGTCGGCAGCTGTGGCTGTAGCTACACGACGAAAATCAATCGGAAACGATTCGACCACGTCATCGGTTTCCGCATCAATGAACATGCAAGCAAGTTCGGAGGAATCGGTTGCCCTATCCTCAGCAACAGGCAAGCGGGACAACGCATCGGCGTTTCCGTGCTTAGCAGTGGATCGATACAAGATATCGTAGCGGTACTGCGAGAGGAAAATAAACCAGCCAATGAATTTCTGCGCTGTACGTGGAGGTACAGGGTTGTTCGTATGAAAAAGCGATGTCAAAGGTTTGTGGTCTGTGATGATGGTAAAGTGACGACCATACAAGAAATCATGACACTCTGTAACACCAAATACGAGAGCCAATGATTCTTTCTAGATCTGTGAATAATTTCTTTGCGCAGACGAGAGCAATTGTATGTCTGTTGAGGTAACAGTGATACACGTGAGTTGACTACTGCACTTGATGCTCTTCAGGTAGACAGAGAACCATCTGCCTCTAAACTTACTTGCATCTGCTTTAAAGGATAACAGCGAATGGACGTGATGGTCGATTGCGATGGAGCTGTAACGAGTTACGATTTAATGGGATACTGATGAGGCATTCTAAAGAGGAATGGATACGTTGGCGCAGGTCATTTGACCATTTTTTCTGCTGATGTGTCAGGATGCATCAGTCGCATGACATTTATAGCGTTTGACTCATATACAGGGTGTTACAAAAAGGTACGGCCAAACTTTCAGGAAACATTCCTCACACACAAAGAAAGAAAAGATGTTATGTGGACAAGTGTCCGGAAACGCTTACTTTCCATGTTAGAGCTCATTTTATTACTTCTCTTCAAATCACATTAATAATGGAATGGAAACACACAGCAACAGAACGTACCAGCGTGACTTCAAACACTTTGTTACCGGAAATGTTCAAAATGTCCTCCGTTAGCGAGGATACATGCATCCACCCTCCATCGCATGGAATCCATGATGCGCTGATGCAGCCCTGGAGAATGGCGTATTGTATCACAACCGTCCACAATACGAGCACGTAGAGTCTCTACATTTGGTACCGGGGTTGCGTAGACAAGAGCTTTCAAATGCCCCCATAAATGAAAGTCAAGAGGATTGAGGTCAGGAGAGCGTAGAGTCCATGGAATTGGTCCGCCTCTACCAATCCATCGGTCACCGAATCTGTTGTTGAGAAACGTACGACCACTTCGACTGAAATGTGCAGGAGCTCCATCGTGCATGAACCACATGTTTTGTCGTACTTGAAAAGGCACGTGTTCTAGCAGCACAGGTAGAGTATCCCGTATGAAATCATGATAACGTGCTCCATTGAGCGTACATACTGACGAAACTAAAATGAGCTCTAACATGGAAATTAAGCGTTTCCGGACACATGTCCACATAACATCTTTTCTTTATTTGTGTGTGAGGAATGTTTCCTGAAAGTCTGGCCGTACCTTTTTGTAACACCCTGTATAACCACTTGTTCTGTGTGGGTCTTAAAGCACTGTCTACTTGCGATCGTTAACAGTAAACATCTCGGTTATCAGAGGACTTCCATCCCACGTGTGATGAACCGTGACACATTCCTCTAAACGAACGAAGATTTATGTGATGTACTCCATTCCCCTGTCGCATGTTAAGTGTAAAATCGATCCTTCAATTTCATAATTAAGTTAGCGATAGGTGTTTGTGAGACACTGCAATCCCCGTGTATACTTCTGACTTGTAATTTCGCATGTCGGACACTGCTGCTATACATTTATCTGTTTCCTTGTAAGAGGTATTCTCAGTTATTAACGATCATTTTGTATAGAACTGATGTGGGCATAGTAGAATTTCTGAACCTAATCGGATGTGGACAGTGGATGGTATACATGTCTGGAAAGCTATTCTGCCCATGTATCACACAGAGCCAGTGTTTTACAGTTTTTTTACCATAGTTTATCGTAGAGAAACCTGCAAGAAGGATGTATGTCATGTGCTGGAAATATATTTCTTACTTTGGAATATTAACAGCGCTGCATTCCGCATGACTGATAGGTCAGAAACTCAAACGATCTACCATTATAGACTGTTTTATGTGTGGAACGTTGTAGCCTCAGGAGTGCAGGCGTTTATGTTCTTTCTTACCAATACCTTCCAGGTTCTGATCCTGGACTCTGGAACCATACTTAAGTGTTGAAAGCGTAGTTGATTTAGGTAAAATGCTTCGAACTCCATTCGTCTGCAGCTCCATCATGCGTAAATATCACCCGTTTCTTGTTGTTCTTAACGCTGTGCTATTTCATCACAACACTTTCAAATCTGTTACAATACATCGATAAGAGGTACTAACCTCCTCGACATGGGTGCATCTGGGGAAATCTTGTGCACTTGGATGGGTGAGGACTCGGAAAACTCCATTCATTCACGAGACGTGGAATGCAGCGGTCTATTTCTGGTCAGCTGCAGATTGAATCGGTAATGGTGCTGAATGACGGGCTGGTCAGATACAGTGCAGGGAGGCATTTCAGTCTCTAATTTTATCCTAAGACTATGAGAGTGCTCTATGACTCTAGGCTTAAACCAGAGGCTCAGACGATTCTGCGGAGAGCTGGGGTGCAAATTTCTCGACCTCCGCTATCGGGTGGAGAAATGTAGGGTCCCCCTGAATACGTCAGGCGTGCACTACACGCCGGAAGCGGCTACGAGGGTAGCGGAGTACGTGTGGAGTGCACATAGGGTTTTTTTAGGTTAGAGAATTCCCTCCCTAGGCCCGACAAGACGCCTCCTGAGACGCGGCAAGGCAGGAGTAGGCAAAATGCAACAAGGAATAACAATATTAATGTGCTAATAGTAAACTGCAGGAGCGTCTATAGAAAGGTCCCAGAACTGCTCTCATTAATAAACGGTCACAACGCCCATATAGTACTAGGAACAGAAAGTTGGCTGAAACCAGACGTAAACAGTAATGAAATCCTAAACTCTGATTGGAATGTATACCGCAGAGATAGGCTGGGCAGTGAAGGGGGAGGCGTGTTTATAGCGATAAGAAGTGCAATAGTATCGAAGGAAATTGACGGAGATTGGAATTGTGAAATGATTTGGGTGAAGGTCACGGTTAAAGCAGGCTCAGACATGGTAATTGGATGTCTCTATAGGCCCCCGGGCTCAGCAGCTGTTGTGGCTCAGCACCTGAAGAATAATTTGGAAAATATTTCGAGTAGATTTCCCCACCATGTTATAGTTCTGGGTGGAGATTTTAATTTGCCGGATATAGACTGGGAGACTCAAACGTTCATAACGGGTGGCAGGGACAAAGAATCCAGTGAAATATTTTTAAGTGCTTTATCTGAAAACTACCTTGAGCAGTTAAACAGAAAACCGACTCGTGGCGATAACATATTAGACCTTCTGGTGACAAACAGACCCGAACTATTTGAATCAGTTAATGCAGAACAGGGAATCAGCGATCATAAAGCGGTTACTGCATCGATGATTTCAGCCGTAAATAGAAATATTAAAAAAGGTAGGAAGATTCTTCTGTTTAGCAAAAGTGACAAAAAGCAGATTACAGAGTACCTGACGGCTCAACACAAAAGTTTTGCCTCAAGTGCAGATAGTGTTGAGGATCAGTGGACAAAGTTCAAAACCATCGTACAATATGCGTTAGATGAGTATGTGCCAAGCAAGATCGTAAGAGATGGGAAAGAGCCACCGTGGTACAACAACCGAGTTAGAAAACTGCTGCGGAAGCAAAGGGAACTTCACAGCAAACATAAACATAGCCAAAGCCTTGCAGACAAACAAAAATTACGCGAAGCGAAATGTAGTGTGAGGAGGGCTATGCGAGAGGCTTTCAATGAATTCGAAAGTAAAGTTCTATGTACTGACTTGGCAGAAAATCCTAAGAAATTTTGGTCCTATGTCAAAGCGGTAGGTGGATCAAAACAAAATGTCCAGACACTCTGTGACCAAAATGGTACTGAAACATAGGATGACAGACTAAAGGCCGAAATACTAAATGTCTTCTTCCAAAGCTGTTTCACAGAGGAAGACTGCACTGTGCTTCCTAATCTAGATTGTCGCACAGTTGACAAAATGGTAGATATCGAAGTAGACGACAGAGGGATAGAGAAACAATTAAAATCGCTCAAAAGAGGAAAGGCTGCTGGTCCTGATGGGATACCAGTTCGATTTTACACAGAGTACGCGAAGGAACTTGCCCCCCTTCTTGCAGCGGTGTACCGTAGGTCTCTAGAAGAGCGAAGCGTTCCAAAGGATTGGAAAAGGGCACAGGTCATCCCCGTTTTCAAGAAGGGACGTCGAACAGATGTGCAGAACTATAGACCTATATCTCTAACGTCGATCAGTTGTAGAATTTTGGAACACGTATTATGTTCGAGTATAATGTCTTTTCTGGAGACTAGAAATCTACTCTGTAGGAATCAGCATGGGTTTCGAAAAAGACGGTCGTGTGAAACCCAGCTCGCGCTATTCGTCCACGAGACTCAGAGGGCTTTAGACACGGGTTCACAGGTAGATGCCGTGTTTCTTGACTTCCGAAAGGCGTTCGACACAGTTCCCCACAGTCGTTTAATGAACAAAGTAAGAGCATACGGACTATCAGATTAATTGTGTGATTGGATTAAGGAGTTCCTAGATAACAGAACGCAGCATGTCATTCTCAATGGAGAGAAGTCTTCCGAAGTAAGAGTGATTTCAGGTGTGCCGCAGGGGAGTGTCATAGGACCGTTGCTATTCACAATATACATGAATGACCTGGTGGATGACATCCGAAGTTCACTGAGGATTTTTGCAGATGATGCTGTGGTGTATCGAGAGGTTGCAACAATGGAAAATTGCACTGAAATGCAGGAGGATCTGCAGCGAATTGACGCATGGTGCACGGAATGGCAATTGAATCTCAATGTAGACAAGTGTAATGTGATGCGAATACATAGAAAGATAGGTCCCTTATCATTTAGCTATAAAATAGCAGGTCAGCAACTGGAAGCAGTTAATTCCATAAATTATCTGGGAGTACGCATTAGGAGTGATTTAAAATGGAATGATCATATAAAGTTGATCGTCAGTAAAGCAGATGCCAGACTGAGATTCATTGGAAGAATCCTAAGGAAATGCAATCCGACAACAAAGGAAGTAGGTTACAGTACGCTTGTTCGCCCAATGCTTGAATACTGCTCAGCAGTGTGGAATCCGCACCAGGTAGGGTTGATAGAAGAGATAGAGAAGATCCAACGGAGAGCAGCGCGCTTCGTTACAGGATCATTTAGTAATTGCGAAAGCGTTACGGAGATGATAGATAAACTCCAGTGGAAGACTCTGCAGGAGAGACGCTCAGTAGCTCGGTACGGGCTTTTGTTAAAGTTCCGAGAACATACCTTCACCGAAGAGTCAAGCAGTATATTGCTCCCTCCTACGTATATCTCGCGAAGAGACCATGAGGATAAAATCAGAGAGATTAGAGCCCACACAGAAGAATACCGACAATCCTTCTTTCCACGTACAATACGAGACTGGAATAGAAGGGAGAACCGATAGACGTACTCAGGGTACCCTCCGCCACACACCGTCAGGTGGCTTGCGGAGTATGGATGTAGATGTAGATGTAGATCTCTCTCCGTGCTGGAACCTATGAATCATCGCGCCCGCAACGGTACCTAGATGAATACATATTTTGACAGGTATTTTTCAGGTGTAAAATATGAAATAGATTCTGGCGACTCATTCTTGTGGGACCCGAATGGTCATAGCTTTACCTGGACCGCCGATGCACACCGACTCCAGCGTTGGCGTCAGGCGTCGGATTGAGGGATATTTTTTTAGCGATCTTTTGTTTAAACTATATTCCTTCTACATCTATATCTACATATATACTTCACTAGCCCCTAAGCGGTGTGTGGTGGAGGACACTATTCAAGCCAAAGTCATATCCCCCCCCCCCCCCCCCTCTGTTCTACTCGTAGATCGTACAAGGGAAAAACTACTCAGTACGAGCTCTAATTTCCCTTATCTTTGAATGGTGATCATTGCACTATACGAAAGTTGGTGGTAGTAATATATGTTCTACATCCTCGACGAAAATAGAATTTTGGAATTTAGTGAGCAGCCCCTTCTGTTTAGCGCAGTGTCTATCTGCAAGTGTGTCACATTTCAAAGTTTCAATGATATTTGTAACGCTCTCATGATGGCTAAATGTGTCAGTCATGAATCTTGCGGTTCTTCTTTGGGCCTTCTCAGTCACTTGAATTAGATCCAACTGGAAGGGCCCCCCATACAGACGAACAATACTCTAATACCAATGGGATGCTGCAAATTAAAAAGCAACTACCCCATATATGTGAAGAATATCGATTTAATCAATTTACATAAATTTTTTATGTCAACGTGGTGTTAGCAGTACAACAGTTAGGGGGAGGCTGTGTGTGAGTGGGTGACTTGGAGCAGAACAGCAGGTTAAATGTAGAACACTAAATGTAAAACCCAATACAATAGTTTGAAGAGGTGGATGAGAGGGGAATGGGCTAGAAATGGCGTTCAAAAGCAAGTGAAATTCGGAAAGTGTACCAGAAAATGGTGGGTGGAGATAACTAATTACTTAATTTGGTGTCAAAGGCGGTACTCTTACCGCGAGCAGTTGCCTTAACTACTTTGGCTATTCGAGCAAGGGTCCAGGATTGACCTCCTGCCCAATTTGCACAGGTGTAAATACTTCATGCAAATTGGCAGAACTATGGCAGTGTGAAAATTAAATTGGACAATACGATTAAAATTTAATTGTGCACTTTTGTTACTGTATGTATCATACAGCTACTAGCTTACTGAATATTTATAACTAACGTGTCCTCGTTTCTGCTTTAATGCGCTTCTGAACGCGTCGTGGCATAGATTCTACCAGGTTAGAGCAAATGTTTAGTAGTTCATCGTCATGAAACTACACTTTTACCACGTTCATTAACTTGTATTCTTTTGTTGAACAGCCCATTTTACTAAGCCGTCCTTTCACAATACTCCACAAATTATCGATGGAATTTATATCTAGTGAATTACGATGCGACTGAAGCACATTGATATTGTTTTCTTCCATGAAAGTCTTGACTGTTTTAGAAGTATGACGTGGCCAATCGCGTTGAAGTGTTGCTGCAGCATCTGAAAATGTCTGTAGGGATGGCACAATCCTTCACCTGAGGATATCCATGTATTTGGTTGAACTGATTATGCCATTTAGTGGAACTAGTACTCCAGGGCTACAGGATGTTCAAGATGCTCAACTCTCACTGTCTCATGGATGCTTCACCTGAAAGCCCTTATTCTGTAGCCTTGAACATTAAAATGTGACTCATCAATGAAAATTACAGATTTCCCGTCATTGGAGGTCTAATATGTTTTGGCCATGCCAACCATTTTTTCTTCATGGCAAGCGTTAACAACACCTTCTTTATTGGCCTTCGCTCGTGATGACCACTATCAAGAAGGTGTCACCGTACTGTTAAAGAGTCACTCTCAACCCCAGTACCAATAAATCTCTCTGAAGGTCCTTACTTGTCTTGTGAGGATACATTCTATTGTTTACAAGTAGAGTTTTGTCAGCTCTAGGAATGGTTTTTCGTTTTTGCTAACATCTGCCTTTTCTCTTTGGAGACAGTCAGGCAATTTCACTATCTGCCCCAATAACTCTTCAAACACTACATCTTCCCACACCAACAATAGAGGCAATGTCTCTTATACTCGCAGACGTGTATTCATAGTCAAGGCGACACTAGTCTGCCAAGAGTCCAATAATTGGGCAGAAAAAAACTGTTTACAACAAAACAACTTCAGTTCCTTGTAAAATATGAGCTTATTCTAGTGTCGTAGAACTACTGTAGGCTATTGTGGACTATCGTGAGTAAGCGTAGACTACGGTAGTTTTCCTAGTAGCTTCGGTCAGTTAAGGTCATAATCGAATTACCAGTATGTTGAGTGTTTTGCATACCTATTGGGCGTTCCCTCATAACGATTGCTTTCTTTGCGTATGTGATCAGCGTCTTACTAGATTACCCTAAAAACAGGAAGTGGTGAACCATTTAGAAACTGAGTGAGGATATGTAAAGGCCTTGGTAACCTAGGAACATATTTGTTATATATAATTATTAAAAAAATGTTCAAATGTGTGTGAAATCTTACGGAACTAAACTGCTAAGGTCACCAGTCCCTAAGCTTACACACTACTTAACCTAAATTATCCTAAGGACAAACACACACACACACCCATGCCCGAGGGAGGACTCGAACTTCCACTGGGACCAGCCGCACAGTCCATTTCTCCAGCGCCTAGACTGCTCGGCTAATCCCGCGCGGCATATAATTATCCTCCTGTCTGTTACTTAAAGGTAAAACAGTATTTATATCAAAATTAAAGTTGTCAATGTTTAATTCAGGTTTTGTTCGAAAACTATTGATTTGTAATGTGAAACAGAGGGATGTTGTAGCAAAAATAAAACAAAAAATACAGATGAGTCATATAGCGCTAGAGAACGCAGTTTCCTCAACAGAAAGACAAAATATGAAAGACGACAAAACAAAAATATATCAAACTTCGCTACAATACTTAGCCGAACTTATATAGAACTTGTGCACGTAAATTGTATTAAAAGTAATTCCTTTGGTTACATAAAAGCGTCGAAGTTACGCAATTAACTAATTTTTATTACTTATAAAATGAATATATGTTCTGCAAGGAAAGAAAATACACAATGGGCTAACACTGAATGATGTGCCATTCAAGTTATGTACAAAAGAGAAAGAAAGACAAAGAGAAGTTGGTTCGCAGTTTCTTTCTTACATATTCATTCACTACTGAACCATAGTTTTGGTGGAGTGCGACCCTGGCTTGCCCCAATTACTTACACTACTGTATGATGCATTACAATCCCACATCACTGTAAAAAAGATGCTATTGTCGTCTAGCAGCGAATGGCAGAACTCAGCCAGCCTTCCAGTAGCGGTAACTACTAGTAGGACAAAGCAAGCACCAACCCACTCTCCATTGTTGTCAAATTTATTTAAGATGGCGGATCCAAGATGGTGGCGATATATATGGGAACATCACAATGATGTCATGGTGGGAAGTTCCAATTTTGTGGAGAAGATAGGTCAATTAGGCTACCTCCACTAACTTAACCCCCTCCCCTCCCCCCTCTGTTCCCATCCCCCAGAAAATGGCGGGATGTTCAAATTCCATCAGGACATTGCAACACACCATGGCTGCCTCTATTAACCTAAGAAAATGGCGGGAAAAAAGGGCAATTTGGCTACTTCCACTAACCTAAGTCGCCCAACCGCCATGTCTTCCTAGAGATTGGCGAGAAAAGGACTCAGCCTATGCTGGATAGGATGGACGCATGTCTTCATTTAAACAATTTGAGGCAGTATGTCCATCCAGAGTGTTCACCATGGGGTCCGGAGTTCAACTGACCTAATACACAGTACTGCCACCAGAGGGCACTGTCATCCCTCCCATGGTGTAATCCAAGATGGTGGTCTGGGGTGGGTGAAAATGGCGGGTCACGCCAGTGCCAATGGCTGACGTCACAGCCTGCGCTATAGAAATCTGATTGACTGCTTTCTGTCCCTTACAATCCTAACAGGAACTGTTCACGAAAATAGCCCAGAATAACACCAACTGCATTCTTCCTGATGGTCCTAACGAGGCATCATGTGTTACCCTTCCCAGAAATCGTAATATCCTGCTTTCACCATATGTCTCAGAATCAGTAAACTTCTCACCTCTAAAAACCTTCATCATGTATGTGCACACTTGTGAAAACACAGTTAATCATAAAAGGATTCTTGTTACTCAGATAGAGAGGGAGAGAAAGAGAGAGAATGAGAGAGAGAGACAGAGAGAGAGAGAGAGAGAGAGAGAGAGAGAGAGAGAGAGAGAGAGATGATGGTGGCATCAAGCTCTTCCAGTAATAGTGACGTTCGAAGCTTGTTATTGGCTGTACATTCAAATGAAGCTTTCTCATTGGTCGCCTCGGTCTATATAAAAACCCATAAGCAACCTCCATCGTCCTCAGTCCGATGCTGTTCGCCTTGTTGTGCATTCCATCGTGTCTGTGTGTGTTTACTAGTTCTTTTCTCTCCGCTGTATGAAGAGAGGTAGCTGCAGCAGAACCTCAGAATGTAGTGGCAAGAGGCTTAGAGTTCTGGAGGCAGGATTACCAAGTGAGTAAATAATTTCTATTTTGAGTGTAAATTTTCGTGTGTATGTTAAATTCGCCTTATTAATTCTGTCTCCTTGTTATAGTACAACTCCAGGATTTTGTCTTGGAGGGTAAGGAGACAGGAGGGGGCTGGACTGTAACAGACTCTGGAAGTCCAGCCTCCTGTGTTGGGTTCACAGCTGTAATTGCCTTGTGAGTATAATTTTCATTGTAATATGTTCTTGTATAGCAGCGATACAAAATTTTCTTATTTCATACTTTTTTTTCAATATCACTTGAAGGAAATGCAAATTGAGCTGGAGGCAGAGATGGGGGTTGAAAACAATTATCTACTACAGCAGCAGCAACGCTACATGGAACAGCCCCAGTTGTGGATAACCGACAACAGCACCCATGTAAGTATAGAAAAAAAATATCCATGTGTGATCTTTCAGTGTAACTCGACATTCAAAATAAATAAAATTGTGCCTCATCCTGTAATGGAACATCTCTAGACAACTTGGATTTGTTAGACAGGCAGCTGGAGGCTGTTCCTGCATCTGCTGATGAGATACCCAAGCAGCATACTTGTAAATTAAAAACAAATGATTTCTTGCCTCTATTAGTAGTAGTAGTAGTAGTACAGGAAGTTTTTTCTGTAACAAATCGGTTTAAATATCTTGTTTGTTGTTGTTGTTGTAAGCGGGACAGGTGAGGACAGATAAAGACGCTCTGATCTGGCTCTACGAGATGATGATTATGATGACCTTTTTGAGGGTGCGGTGGAGTCGCTCGGTCAAGTGTTTATGCCCTGTAGCCAGAGTGAATAAGATAATTACTCACACTGCTTGTAACCATGTGATCGCCAGAATTCTTTCTTTCACCACGCCAGCAGTGGTAAACAGTGTGCTTAACTATTATTTATTTTATCTCTTCTTCTACAGCGGTCGCGTCTCAGCATGATGTGGCGCGCATACCGGTGGCGGATAAACCGTCTTCCTCACCAAAGTGGCGCCCGGTAAGGCACGCCTCGCCTATAAGGGCGCCGCTAGTGGCGGCGTGGGAAGCGACCGCCGCCGACCCCGCCACTGCCGCCGCCGCCGCCACCGCCGCCGCTGCCTCTGGCGCCGACTCTGCCCCAGCCGCGGCTCTGGAGTCCGTGAGCCGCCCTCCCTCATGCTAGCGGGTTAGGGCTGCAGCAACCAGGCTGCTCGCAGCGGCCCGATTCTGCAGCGTCTCCTCCTCCTCCTGTGCCGTCATGTCCTCGTCGATCACATGAGGTACAGCACACACCCCTGTCCACCTCGCCAACTCCATCGACTAGTTGTAGTTGTATTAGTAATAGAGATGATCCTATGGCTAGTGGCAGCTCCCTCTCCCATCCTTTTAGAGAAGGACATCAGGTATGTGATACAATACCGCAGTTAGAGTACTCGGTGATTGCAGACGCTTTTGAGGTGCGAATCACATCCACCAGTATCGAGAAACTAGCAGGAGGGTACCATGGCCCTGCTGGTTTTCTAAGGGCGTGCCTTCCTGTCGTGGAAACGGAGCTCCTCAATGTAGTTAATGAGCCTCAGTATTCCGCCATTAAATGCAGTGCGGTGCTTTGCATCTAATTAGTCCCCCTCCACCATCCCAAAGTTGAGTCTGCTGTTGAAGAGACAACTCTTCATTATCTTTGTGGGGAAATGGCGTGATAGCGCAGAACACATCAATCGCTGAATGGTTTCGTAAATCGACCTTGAGTACTATGCTTGCCCAGTTTTTCCAGTGCTAAGAGAGAGGGTCAACTAAAGCACTCAGCTGAATACTGCACCTGGACAGCCATACACATGTCTACCATCCGGTAAATGGAGAGTCAAGCTATATCAAGCTCCTTTAAGATATAGCTAATAAGCAGGCATGTATTAATGTCGAAAATAGAAAGCATCAGGTTTGTTTTGCATGGTCAATCCTGGCATGTGAAAGAAAGTACAATTACAGAGATCATCATGAGCTTCCCAGTACATACCATGTAGGTGATAATATTAGTGGGTGTTATCGATTTCCTCATCAAGATCCAGACCATACCTAAATTTGAGGCACAGAATACCAGAATATCAGTTCATGTTTATAGCCTGGAGAAGAAAAGGAAGTCAGATGAGCAGGACAAGCATATTGTCATTGGCCCCCTCCATTTCTCAAAATCTGCGAGTGAGTGTGAGCTGCATGCAAACATGCTGTTCTTCTCTGAAGGTGATAATTATCACTGTGTTTCCATCAAAGACATGTCCCAACTATCATGTGATCATCATGCAAAACATATTTGCTTAAGGTGCCTCAATTATTTCTCCTCAGACATGTTATTAGCAGCGCATCTAGTAGACTGTGCTTCCAAGGACCTGGTATGTGTTATTATGCCTATGGAGGATTAACAAATTCATAAAGTTTAAGAATGCTCACCACCTGGAGTGATGCCTGTTTGTGGTATTCGCTGAGTTTGAATGCCTCCTCAGTCCTGTGACCCACTGAGAAAGTTACTTTACAGACTTACATAACACCTTTACAGAAAAACACGTACCATATGAGGCAGGGTACCAAATTGTATCATCCTATGATTCCAGTCTTAACTGCCACAAATCTTTTGTCAGGTATAATTCTGCAGTTTGGCTGCTCACAGAGCTCTAAAACTGTCATGAGAGGTTGACAAGTTTTACAGCAACAATGTCCCCATGACCAAATCGAAGGAAAATGAAGATTTGTGTAATGACATTGTTGACTGTCATATTTGCAGGCTGCTGTTAGAGAGAAAAGTGGAAACTCCTCGTAGGAGCCACTGTCATCTTATGGGGAATTTCCATGGCGCAGCTCACAATCCATGCAATTTGAAGTACCTACCTAGACACATAGCCGTTTTCTTCCACTATTTAAGTGGGTATGACACTCACTTTCTAGTTGAGCACTTGGCTGATTTCGGTATGGAGAAAGATCAGGTCAGTGTCCTACCTGAGAGCGTCAACCAATACATTTCATTCTCCAATCAAATGACACCAAGAATTACGCACTGCTTCCTTGATACGGTAAGTTTTATGCAGATGCCACTCCAGAAATTCGTGGAAACTCTACCTTGGGGGTATATGCATATCACTTGAGCTGTATTTCCTGATGAGGAAAAGTTTGAACTTGTGACTAGGAGGGGGGTTTTCCCATATGAGTATGTGGATAGTATGGAGAAACTCAACAAAACCACACTACCCGACATAACTGCATTCTACAGCAACTTTACAGGCGATGTCATAATGGATGCAGAGTATGAGCATGGTGTGAATGTCATGCAGGAATTCAATATTTCAACTTTAGGATAGTACACACAGCTTTACATGGACAAAGACGTGCACTTGCTTGCATATGTTTTCAAAAAATTCTGGAGTCTATGCATGACCACATGTTCTCTGGATCCTGCCTTTCATTACACGTCTTGGGATGCAATGCTCAAGAAAACGAGGGAAAACACTGAATTATTGACTGAGGGTCACATGCTTCTTTTCTTTGAGTGAAGGATCCGTGGGGGACTTTGCCAATGTGTCCATGGGCACACGGAGGCAAATAACCTGTGGATGGATGACAGGTTCAACGCATCCCTTGATTCGAGTTACATAATGTACCTGGACATAAATAACTTATACGGGCATGCTAAGCAGCAATCACTGCCGATTGGTGAGTTTCGATGGGTGCCCAAATACGAATGCAAGGGATTAGGTGGAAAAATCATAGTGGGGTATGGCAGCTGATTCCGATGTAGGGTATGTGGTGGAGACAGAACTCATTTACCCAATTAGTTTTCAAGATGTATACACTGATTTGCCACTTTGTACAGAGCAACTAGTTGTGCGAGGAGGCTCCACACCAAAAACGACAATGCTGGGCGATAAGTGGAGACACATAATTCAGTATCGCCACTTCCAGCGGTGTCTCAGCATGGGTATGGAGCTGGTTAGAATCACTCTAGCTATCTCCTTCAGGCAGTCCCCTAGTTGGAGAAGTATATTGATTTGAATACGAGACAGAGAACTTATGTGATGTGTGACAATGAGAAAGTTTTTATAAATTAATGAATAATTCAATTTTTTGGTAAAACAATGAAGAATTTGAGGGAACAGGGTGAAATTTTGATTATAACAGAATGGGATGGGCGCTATGGCGTAAGGAAATGCACTGTCAGTCCAAAATTTAAGCGAGTCACCATATTCAATAAGAACTTTGTTGCTGTGGAGATGGCGAGGACTGCAGTAGAGTTTACAAAACGTATTTATGTGGGAATGTGCGTACTAGACCTATCCAAACCACACATGTACCGCTTTCATTATGAATTTGCGAAAACTCTTTTCCCAGATCCTAAATTACTTTATATGGATATAGATAGCTTCATCTATTGGGTGAAGAACTGTAATCCATATGAAGTAATTAGGCGCCACAGTAATGAATTCGACACATCCTCATACATGGCCGATAATCCTTATGGTATTATTTCACAGAGCAAGAAGGTTATTGGTCTAATGAAGGATGAGGTGGATGGATTGGTGACTGTGTAGTTTGTAAGTATATGCTCAAAAATGTAAGTGCATCGCACATTGGAAGGTGCCACCCAGATGTGGGCTAAGGGTGTATGTCTTTTGGCATTGAGAGCCCTCTCTATCGAATACTATTTGCGGTGCCTGTGCAGTGGTGTTCATTGTGCTGCACCGCAGCCACTGCATATGGTATGGCAGACCAGTATTCGATCGAGAGGACACGAGGTGTACACTCTACTGCAGTCTAAAATCAGTCTGTCTCCTCATGACGCTAAAAGGGTCATTTGTGATGGCAGGATTGAAACTCTCCCATACTCGCACTGCTCACTTGTAGCGAGAGAAGGGCTGGGGGACTCTGATAGAGTGAGTATGTGTGTGAGAGAGAGTGCCTGCAGAGTAGTAGTGTGACCCTTTAGTCATAGTGTAAACAATTTTGTGTGTGTTTGTGTGTGTGTGTGTGTGTGTGTGTTGTATAAATATTTTTGTGTAATATGTACATGTGTATATACATACATAGAGAGAGAATGTGTGGAAAAGAAGGGGACAACAAAAAGAAAAAATGAATGTTTATATGTGCACACCATTTGTGTGAAAGAAAGAATGAGCATAAACAAAAAAATATTGATAAGGAAAAAATTATATATTGATCTATTTTTTCATACAGAACTTGTGTGTAGCCTGTAACACGTACACCATGTACGTGTTGTAAATAGAACAGCTTTTAAGTTTTTCACCTGCCACTAGCCATACAAGTTAGTATAGTTTTTAAGTGTGTATAGCTTGCAGTCCATCAGATTTCTTATTGTAAACAGCTTTACTATTGTGCACTGTTGAAATTAGATTTTAAGCATGCACAGTCCATCAGAATTAGTGTAAAAGCTATGCTTCTGGGACTTTGGAATTTAGTTTTAGTAAAGAAAGTATATTTGCATTAGTTTTTAGCGTAGATTTATAAGAACGAATTTCCTACCAGTGTTACTGTTGCAGCATGTAAGTTAATAGTATTTCTGTATTGGAATAGCAGAGTCAATTTGTACCTCTAGAATATTACATTGTACCTCAAAAACTCCATTGTACCTCAAGAACTTTATTGTATTTGTGTGTGAACTGAATAAACAAAGAAATAAATTAGTCTCCATACATCTTTGTTGTTACAAAAAACCCTACCCTCTATTGCCTTATATATGTATATAAAGGCTGTTCATGTCTCAAGTGACAATAGTTTTCCCAAAGATGAGTGCTATTAGGGGGTGAAGTTTAAGATGGAAGATAACAAAATATATAGAATGGTTACATAGAATTATGCCTATCATGCAGCACGAATTGGGTTATGGGAACAGAAGGAATGTGACCATGTCATCTTCCAAAGATATATAGTGGACATGTCTAAAATTATATCCCCTGTGCTTGAAGACAACCACAGACATAGCATGTTGTTAAAAAACTTCACACTAAGTGGGAACAGGGTTGAAAAAAAGAGGTTGTGAAGTAAAAATTCATTTATTTCTTGTCCATCTTAAAAGTAATTTTTATTTTCTAAGCAGGCACAGAAAAACTATTTGCACACATCTTCTTCTTCATCTTGAGTCTATGGAGAGACGGACACCCATAGAATTCCAGGTATTGAGTAGCAGCAAACTTAAAGATTCGATGCATACACAAGATCTTCGCTTTCCCCTTCATGTGGATGATGGTATCTGTGTAATCGAATAATTTAAGCACTCTCACCATATATTAATAGGGTAAGACAGGATGATCCCAGTGAATGCCATGGTAGAAATGTGTCAACCATTTGCATTCTTCCATTTATTAGCACACCTCACATACTTCAAAGACCTTGTTAATGCAATGTTTGCTGAGAATGTCTCTATTATTCCAGCATCTTGTGTGTACGCTACAAACACAACATCTTTATATATGAACTGCCTACGCTCACCATCATAGACACCCTGAGCATTCGCATAGATGTTCACACCTTGAGACACTACTGTGAAATACTCTAGGTATGATGCAGCATCTATTCATGTATACAGCTTGTTGAACAAGAATGGTGAGCTGGCAGTAGTTGATCACACAGTCATGTAGAACTAAGATCATATGTGGCAGTGTGTTCCTCTAAATTTGTCGGAGACTCAGATTAAATTCACACATCTATAGGTCCAGACATAATTATCTCATTCTGTTTCGAGCAGTCTGTTATCATGGTCAGTGAAAGATCCTTGAACTTTTGTGAAATGAGTAGACACCCTCCTCCCCCTCCTTCAACAATTTTATAGAAGCACGAAACCTTGGATACCTGACATAAGCTGGACTGTATACATGTTCATTCCACTGCAGATGTAAATTGTCATATGGTTAGAATTCTGAATGGAGGTAGACTTTAGCACTAGTTAACTTGCAGTTGTCAAACACGGTCGAATCATTCGCTACATTACCTCTTCTATCAGTCTGAAACGCAAGTATGATGAATGTAGGTGTCTCTAGCTGCGAGGAGGTTTTAATAGCCCATATTTGTCATCTCGCAGTTGATAACACTGGGTACTCGAAAACCTCCCACTAGCAAAATGTCAGTGATAGAAATGTACCGAAATTCAGGACTTTTAAAAGCTTCAAACGCTACTCGTCTGATACACTGATGTGAGGCATTTTTCATATTATCTTGTTGATTGTGATCACATTCTCTTCTTGAGCTCATTGAATGTATGAGTTATTACCATCACAATGCGTACCAGAATGAGTTCTTGTTTAGCATTCATAATAATCTGTTTCATGTTCTCAAAGTAGCCCGTAAACATTTTTAGGGGTATGCATGCAGTAAATTGCTTGTAATCTGCAACTGTTGTATCCTCTGGATCATCTATGAACAACCCCAAATTTCCCAAACCAGTATATTTAATTAAGTAAAGAGATTTTAAAACGTTAACTAAATACGTATTTTTACAATAAAATAAATAATTAAAATAACTAACCGATTTCTAACGTAATTACTTCATTTACAACACTATTTTAACCAAATAACATGTATTAGTAAAGAAAAGTAAGTAATTTTTTAAAACTTTAAACTGTGAATGTAAGTAAATTAATTAAAATGTATTAGTTAAAAAAGTACATTATTTTATACATTTTACACTGTGAAGGTAATTAAATAATTAAAATGTATTAGTTAACAAAAGTAAATAATTTTTAAAAACTCACATTGTGAACGTAAGTAAATAAATAAAACGTATTACTTAACAAATGTGAATTATAAAAATTTACAATATGATTGTAAAGTAGTAAAATGTTTTAGTTAAAACAACAGTAAAATATTTTTAAAAATTTACATTGTGAACCCTATATCATGAAATTTATTATTTTTATTTTTAAGTTTCTTCATTACTTTAAATATCATTTGTCCTGTTTTAATTATTACATAATCAAAATCAACAATTAATTTAGAAAATCTATTTCGTAAAATAACTTTAAAATCATTATTGAGTTCTAGAAAAAGCTGTTCTCAATATGTAGTATTTGAATATTCACAGTTCATAATATAATATAATCATTTATGTCTACCTCATTTACTTTTAAACTTCTTTAGAAATATTGTTGAGCTTCTTCATTTATATAGAAAACATTTTTGTTAGTTTTAGAAAAATAAGTGTGTAGTTTTTATTCAATATATTATTAAAAATCTGTAATTTTGAAGTTAGCTAAGTGATATATTGAAAATTACTTTTTCATTTTTTATAAATATAATAAAAATTATTGATTATAAATGGAGAACCTAACCGAAATGCAAACTAAACTAAAACAAACTTATGAGCTAATTTGAGCAATCTGAAAAGATATTTATTGTCCTATTTGTTTAAGTAACGAATATAATAATCATTTTGTTAAAACAAATTGGAAACATACTTTTCATAGAAAATGTATTGATGAATTATTAAAGGAAAAAAAATTGTCCACTGTGTAGAACTATTATTAGAAATAAAGAACCAGAAGAATTAGAAATAATTGATATTAATGATATGTTTCATACTCAAGATGAAGCAGCATATTCTGGTGAAACACCATATCATTATGATTTTGATTAATCAAATCTTGAAATTGCTAAAATTTATAAAAAATGCTTTTTCACAAGTCTAATATATGTTTCATATGTAAATACGGCAAGCTGAACAAAAGTCTTCTGTGATATCTAAATTTTGTAAATATTGTAATACAGAGAAATCAATTGCTAATATTACTTTACAGAAATATGTAAAAGATGATTATAGAACTACACGTCGACCATGTATAAATAAATATCATGTAAAAAACTTACAATGAAAATCGAATTCCTTCTGTATGTGGAAAAAGTGCTGCTAAATACTATTTAAAGGCACATTTAGAACGAAATCCATGTGAAGAACATTCAAAAATATTAACAGTGAATAATGGAGAAAAATCTACATCTACAAAGCATAATGAAGAAGTTGTAACTGAAGAAACATTTTCATCTACAAAGAAATGTAAAAGTTATCAAGAATTTAACTATTTAAATTATTTTTATTTAAACCCTTCACTTAAAGATAAACATAATTATAAATGTAAGGAGAGTACTTTAGAATATATTAAGAATAAGAAAGTTTTAACTTATGATATATTAATTTTAAAATAAAAATCCTCTATGAAGAATTAAATAAATTATTAAAACTAATTGATTGTCAAACTAATTAGTAAACTAAATGATTTTTAAACTAAATTGTAAACTAATTCTTTTAAATAGTAAGTCAATTGATTGTTGAACGAAATAATATACTAATTTTTTGATTGATTTCGGTATTAAATAATAATTCTTATCCAACTCTTACATTATTATCATTTTGTTATAAAATGTTTTTACAAATCTAAATAATTTTTTTGTAATAAATAAAAGAACATAATGGAAACATACATTGCTTATGAACTACAACAAACTAAAGTTATAACTCTCTAAGAATTTTGCAAAATAATAATTTGTGAGGATATTCTAATTTACATAAAGCTGATATTATTACATTCATTAATTGCAAAACGTCCAATTATTATTAGAAACCATCCAATAATTTTTTGAAATTATACATATGAGTTAAGTGAAAATAACACAAATATTGTCAAAAATTATACACCTGAAATAAGTGAAAAATATAAAAATATTGTTAAAAATTCTATAACTGACAAAGTAAACACTATACAAGTATTGTTAGAATTTATGTAACTGAAGTAAGTAAAAATCATTCAAATATTGTAAGAAATAATAAATCTGAATGCAGTGCTAAGAGTGCTACAGCTGTCGGTGAAATAAGTGATGATTTTTGGAAAAAGTTACTATATTATAATATTTATGATGTTTTTGTAACTAATGAAGGTAAACCATTAAAACGTATGTTTGTATTTCTTACAAATATATTAAATAACTAAAACCAAGAGGTAAAAATATAATTAAAGATTACTTAGTTGGAAAAGCAATTGAAAACAGATTACAACCTATAAATTTTGAAAATAGTATAGATAAACTTGATCCGATTCATTTTTTAACTGCAGTAAAAACAAAAAAATTTAAAATGGTAAAGACGATTTGAAAGTACATAACGGGTTAAAGATAAATTTAAATTTATTTTGGGAATATTAACTACAAACGAATGAAATAAATAATAAACTTCAAAAATTTTGACAACAAACTTAAAACTACAGTATTTTGACAGAAAATGATTTTAGTAAAAAATACAACAAGGTAAAGGTTTTTTTAGAAAAAATATCTAATCTCCAAGCACAGTTATTGGTTTACAACTAACAATTAATAAATATATTCCACTAAAAGGACCATCTTACATTGAAATAAAAAAATCATGTGTTAATGTGAAACAAAATGATCAAACAAGTTTTCTCTGGTCTATAAAATGAGCTTTGTTTTCTATAGATAAAAATGCTGAAAGAATAACAATATATTGGTCGTGATCTTGATAAAAGAACTCGAAAATATTGAATTTTCTATAGTAGTTGAACATATTCCAAAAATTGAAAATATAATTAATGTTTATTCAGTTGATGATGACGATGAAAAATATCAAGTGTATCCATAAAAAATTACATAATGTAAAAAGGAAAACAAAGTAAGTCTACTTTATTTCAAGACAGACAGTAGATCACTCAACTACTATATAAAAATTTTATCTAGACTTGAATCAAATCAAAATACCAACGATACTGAAGTATAATTTATTTGTGATATATTTTTACTACATTTCAATTGTAAAGAAAGATTCGATAATCATACACCAATATGTTTTACTAAGAAACCATTAAAAGTTGAAATGCCAAATAAAGGAACATGTGTATATTTTAGGAATTATCAATATACACAAAAAGTTCCATTTGTTATTTATGCTTATTTTGAAAGTTTAGTTTTAAATATGAACAATTGTGAAGCAAATTTAGAAAAACCTTATACAATGATATTTCAAAAACATGAACCAAGTGGATTTTGTTACTACATAAAATTTATATATGGAAATTATAAAGATCCTGTTGTCCATAGAGAACCAAATTGTCATACATAAGTTATTGAATGTATGTATCAATCAGTTGAAGAAATTGGACAATTTATTCTGAAATTGAAGAAATGAAACCACTTACATTTGAAGAAAACAAAATACATAATAATTCAAAATTTTGTACATTGTGTAAATATCATTATACAAAATGTAATAAAAAGTCCTCTACCATGATCATCTAACTGGAACATATATTGCTCCATAGTGCAATACGTGTTGTTTAAAACTACAACAACCTGATTTTGTGCTTATTTATTTACATAATTATCTGGTTATGATTCACACATTTTTCTAAGAGAACTTGGATATGATAATAAAGAAAGAGAGCTAATACCAAACAATGAAAATAAATACATTAGTTTTGGTAAACTTACAAATATTATTAAATGAGATTGCTCATTCATTTAAATTTATAGTTTTTTATATGATGAACTTTCAACAAATTCAAAGAAAAGTAATTAAAAGTATTAAAAGTATTTTCGTCCAGTATTATTTAATTTTTGTAATTCGAAAAGGTGTTTACCCATATGATTAAATGGATTCTTGCAAAAAAATTTAGGAAACACAATTGCCAAGAAAAGTTTTCCAATAATTTAATTGATTGTAAAATAACTTTTGAAGATTATGAACATGCAAAATTAATTTTTGAAAAATTCTTTAATAAAAATCTTGCTGAATACCATGATTTGTATTTCAAACTGATGTACTATGCGTAACTAATGTATTTGAAAATTGTATGTAGACAAATTATATAATCGGGATCCCTCATGGTATTTTACAGCACCAGATTTATGTTAGGATGAATTGTTAAAAATTTCTGAACAAACATATAATCCTGATACTTCATGGTATTTTACAGCACCAGGTTTATCTTGGGATGCTATGTTAAAAATGTCTGAACAATAACTTGAATAATTGTATGCTGATTATAAGCTTATAATGGTTGGAAAAGGAATAAGAGGAGGAATTTGACAATGTCAAAAAAGATATGTAAAAGCAAATAATAAAAATTTTAAAGATTTTAATAATAAAGAAATATCATATCTAGATGACAAAAACCTAAATGGTTATGCAATGAATCAATATTTACATTATGGAGCATTTCAGTGGAATGTACAAAACAGTTTTACTAGTAAAAAAACAACAATTGTGAAAATGGGTGTATATTTGTAGTAGATTTATAATATCCAAGAAATTTATGTTTTACATAAAGATGTACCATTAACTACTGAATGAAAACGTGTTGCAGGCACAAGTGAAAATAATTTAATAACTACTTCAGATAAAATCATTATTATGTAATACATTATAGAAATCTTGAGGAATATTTATCTTACAAAATTACATAAAGTTTTAAAACGTAAAAAAAATAAATGGTTAAAGAAGTACATAGATTTAAACACACAGGTAAGAATTACAGCTAAACTTAATTTAAAAAAGATTTCTATAAATTAATGAATAATTCTGTATTTTGTAAAACAACAGAGAATATAAGAAATAGAAAACTTATAGAATTAGTTTCAAATATGAAATTTGTTATACACTTGAAGGTAAACTAAACTTTAAGTGAACTAAATTTAATGAAAATCCTTCTGCTATTTATGTGTGTAAAATTAAAATTACATTTCATAAACCTATTCATATTGTATTACGTATACTTGATTTATCTAAAGAATTAATGTATGAGTTTTACTGTAGAGTTATGAAACCTAAATATGGAGAAAATATTGAATTATGTTATCAAGATACAGATAGGTATATTTACAATATTAAAACTAAGGATTTATATTTAGTTATAAAATAAATGATTGATTATTTTTACACAGGTAATTGTCAACAGTTAATATGTATAATATTCAATAAGTTAATAATAAAGTTGTTGGTAAAATGATAGATGAATGTAATGGAAAAGCAATTGAAGAACTTTGTGATTTAAGAGCAAAAATGTATGGATATAAAGCTGGTGATAATATAGAAACTAATCTGAACAAATAAAAAAATTTGTTAACAAAAAGAAAACAAGTTCAGAAGATTACAAAGATTATTTGTTTAACAATATAGAACTATAAAGAAAAATTTGTATGATTAAAAGTGAAAAACATGAAATATATACAATTCAAGTAAACAAAAAGCAATAAGTCCTCATGACAATGAACGTTATGTATTGGAAAATAAAACAGATACATTGCCATATGGTCGTTATGTAATAAAATTTTTTATATAAAAATTAATAAAATAATCTCTATATAAAAATAATAAATTTTTTTATATATAAAGTATTTATATAAATCAATGGAAACTTTTTACAAAGATCAAATAAAATACAAAGATTTTTGTATACAAAAACTACTAACATAATATAAAATAAATAAAATAAAAGATGAAAAATGAAAATTTAAGGCGAAATAATGAAGTCAGAAGATGATCAGTTTCAAAACTGATGAAAATGTTTGATACTTATTTTAAAAATTAATTAATTGTTTAACTAAACACTAATTGTTAAGAACTAAATAGTAAAACTAGTAGTAGATCTAAACTAGTAGTAGAACTAAATAGAAAAACAATTCGTTTTACAACTATTTTATCGTTATTTATCCAACTGTTATAAGAATTATCAAAACCTAACCACATACCATAAAGTTTATTATCTTCATTTCTTAAAAAATTTTCAAGTAAATATACTTCTTAATATTTAGTTTTCTGTAAATCTTGTTCTTAAAAATTTCCTTTTATATCTTTTAGATTATATGTAATTCGATTAGAATGAATAACATCTTCAATCTCCAATATTTCCTTTGACTAATTAGCTGTATAACCTTTTTCAAAAAGACCTTTAAGTTTACTCATTCTAATAACAACACCTTTTTTTAATTTAGCTATTTCATTGGATATATTGTTACTTTTATAAAATTTCTTTCACTAAATTCTATTGGTTTCATTTTTATTGTAGAATGCGTTGTGTTATTATATACGTCAATTGGTTTTAACTAAATTTAACCATTTATAATTTCCTTGTAAAGCAAATGTTTTCCACATTTTTTACTCTAAGTTTTGTGTTCAATAACAGATGCTTTTATTTCTGAAAAAACTGAATCATGATTAATGTGATAATTCTTCATTAATTTTTTTATTTCTGTATTATAGAATTCCTTACCATTATCTGTTTGTAAACTATTGGGTTTTATAACTTCGAAAATTTTTTGAATAGCATTAACTATATTTTTACTTGTTTTATCTTTAATAGGCACAGAAAATTCAACTTTCGAAACAAAATCAATTATTGTGAATAATTTTTATTACCATTGTTTTTTTCGGAATTCCTTTTAAATTACCAGACTCCATTAATACTCGATCAACTTGCCATAAATAATTTCTAAAAAGTGAAACAACAGTTTTTCTTTTAAAGTTCTTTCTAATTGGTTTATGCAATTCTTTAATTAAATTTCACAAATATTATTTGAAACTTAAGCCACTTTCAATTAATAAATAAATTTGCTGTTTTTAAATTTACAAATTTTACAAATACCTTCAGTTCTTTGTCATTCGTTTTTACTTGTTATACTAAATCGATTTATGTGTTTCAGTAAGCTTTTTACATTTAAAACATTAAATATGATCATTATTAAGAACTAAAAGTGAATTGTGATTATTCATTTATATAGATTAAAAATGGTTTAAATTTTAAATTATTTCACAAAATACAGTTATATTTGCTTCTACAGGAACAGTTTTAACTGAATCTTCCAATTTTACTTTGAAAAATTTGATTTGTGTACCAGTAATGATTGATTATTATTATTTATTTGATTTGGCTTAACAACAACACTTACTGTTATATCAACATCATCAAAGTTTATATATCTATTTTTATTTTTACTATCAACAACAATCCTTTTAAGTATGAAACCATAATAAGAATTGAACCCTTTTCACCACCTATCATTAAAGTAAATTCAGTTATGGGTTTATTATAATTTTTTCTTTAAGGTCACTTATCTCTTTTAAGTTTTTAATTGTATAATCTCCTGTAAAAAATTCCTAAAAATTGTTTTGGTATAGTAATTATTAAAATGCGTCATAATGCTTGTTAAATTTAGTTTAAAACTTTCATTACTGAGTTTTATTTGTTCATGAAAGTCTTTTGTAGTAACATAATTACTTAATTGTGTTGTATATCTGGTTTTGTAACATATTCTTTTCCTAAGTATTGTTTGCCAACTATGTCTTTTGCATTAACTGAATCATTTATATTAGCAAGTCTTCTACTTATAAAACCAATGTAACTTCTAGCTCTTTCAAAAACAGCACTAAATCCTTTTAGAAATTGTTTAGTTGCGTTTCATATCCGAATGTAGATGTATTAACTACTTGTTCAGTTTGTTTAGTTAGATGTACCTTTTTTCCAAAAATGTCCAATTGTTAAGTCTAAAATATCATTAAAATTACAATTCTCACAAAGCCATTTTAAATAAAATAAACAAATTACCACATATTACTGCATCAAAATTTTGTATTCCTTCTGTATTGTAGTATAAGTTCATTTTTCCTAAATAGTTACATAATTGTATTGGTTTATTACCACCAAATGAATCAAAAAAAATTTTTTATCATTATTTTTATAATAACAAATCCAGTGAGTACCAGGATAATCAGATGTATCTAAATTTATTATTCCAAAATCAATTCTTAACGGTTTATATACTAATTCATCAATGATGTATACACCACGAAAATTTCCAATTACTGCACATCTTATAAAATTTGGGAGAAGATTACCATGTTTGAATTTGTAACTCACTATCTGGAATTCTACTTTAGGTTCCCAATCTGTTTTGATCATTTAGTAATAATATTTTCATTTATTAATATTTTTTCCAATTAGTATTAATTTTTCATTTATTATTAATTATTTTCATTTATTAATAATTTTTTCATTTATTATTAATTTTTTGTTTATTAATATCATTTCATTTATTAACAATTTTTTTAGATGACAATGTATAGGTTATTTCTACTTAGTGTTAAAAATTCTATACGTTTTTTAACACCAAATATTACAACAAATAATTACAAAGCTTATTGTGATGGAGAAACAATAGAAATTCCTGTAAAATCTTAATAAATTAATAATTTGTTTCCTTAAAAAACAAATTATTGCTAAAAAATCTAGGATCAAATTGGAAGTTATCAGTTTTGTTTATTTCCTGTTAATGATGAAAAATAAATATATATAAAATATTACTAACAAAGATACAGAAATTGAAAAATATTGGTGATGTAGTGGCTACATCCAAATCATGCACAGTTTTACATGAATTTTAGTATTATTGGAAATTATGGTACAGATTGATCAACTAATGATGGGAAATCGAACGAAATATTAATTGATAATTATTTAATTTATTTGTCTGACTTTACAACAATAAAATTGAAATAATAAATATTATCTGGAATTGAACATCCTTTTATTTCATGAACAGTTTTATACATTTGACTTTATCTGTTACTGACAAAATAAGATACTCTTAATAAAGGAAAAATAAATAGTAAAAAGAATGAAGTACTTTATCCATTGCTAATGATTGGTGGATTTTTTAAACATCATAAAGAAATTATGTTTGAAGGAAATTTAACTGTATTTTTTACACATAGTTCATCTTCTAAAGATGCAATTCTGCATTGGTTTTATAAAAATAATGCTGGTGTTGGAATAAAAGATACAATTCCTAAAGAAGGAAAAATTGTTATAGAATCTATAGAAATTCGTGTACCTGTAGTTAAATATGAACCAAATTACGAATTTGAACAACATGATAATATTTTAAAAATCCTTAATTCCTATTTCTTTTTGTGAACTTCAAACAGAAGAAGTTGCTGGATCATCTGGTAAAAACTGTTTTGAACTGGATATAATTCTACAGAATTTGATATGCCATATTTTGTTTTTGTTGTATTTCAGACAAATCGTAAGAATAATAAATTATTTGACTGATCATTATTTGATCATGTTAAACTACAGAATATATATTTAAAAATAGTAAAAAGGAATTTTTTCCTCAAGAAATGTGGAATATTAATCTACCAAATAATTTTCCAAAAGTATATGATCCATTTCTTCTTTAAAAAAATTTATTTTACTAAAATCAGTTATTGGTATTAATCCATTTAATTTTATAGCTAATTATCCGATTTATGTAACCAATATGACACATAGAAAGAATGTTGTAACTACAGAAAAAGCAAATATGAAATTTTGTGCAACTTTTAATGATAAAATTCCAAATGAGACACTTGGTTATGTAATTATATATGGTAAAAAGGAACTTACATATGATGCACAACGTAGATTACTTACTGAAAACTTTTAATTATTAATATTTGCTTCTATAAAAATAAATGAAAATTTAAATATTTATAAAAGTTTTTTTCATTCTTATATACATTTCTGAAACATTTTAAGAAAGATAGAAAAAATGAAAACTGAAAATTTTAATATAATTCACTTTTGCTAACTAATACATGTTAATCAATTTACGAATTTTCACGATGTATACTTTATAATATAACTCACTTTTGTTAACTGTACATTTTATTTACTTCCTTTTGCAATGAGATTGTGTAAAATAATGTACTTTGTTAACTAATACATTTTATTTATTTACTTCCCTTCACAATGTAAAATGTTTAAAACAATTTACTTTGTTAACTTACGCATTTTATTTATTTACTTAAGATCGCAGTGGAATCTTTTTAAAAATAACTTACTTTTTTAAAATAATACATGTTATTGTGTTTAAATCATGTTGTAAATGAAGCAAACGAAGTTAGAATTCAGTTATTTATTGTAATTAGTTGTTGTATTCTAAAATATAGGTTTTTAGTTGACATTATAAAATAGGTATAGTTAATTAAATATACTTATTTTTTATTGATTTTCACAAGCAGTTGTATTATTTATAAAATACAGTTTTTAGTTTAAAATTGAGTTAGTGAGCCACAACATACAAAATTATTCTACTTATATGTTTTAAGTTTTGATTTTATGCCGACATTGCGTGTATGGTCGATTTCTGACCCATGAGTTCATAGCGTATCTCTTGGAACAGGAATGCTAAAGCATTATGTGTAAGCTTGGATCCTAATGTATCACTGCCATCGGTTTTCTTGAATGATCTCTCTTGATATATGGAACCCTTGCATTGAAGTGTGAGTCTGTCTTGGTGCTGGATGACAATCCCAATTTCATTATTCTTGTTAAATGTGGTTGAAGCGTAAGGTTTATGACAGAAGTATTCCTGATGTATAATTCTCACATCATACTCTACTGGACTGGTCTTGAATAAGGACATCATTGCGCGGTTTCAAGCCAACTGATTTAAGAAACTCGTAGTTCGCATGTGTTATCACTTTGCGGTTCAGTAGAGAAGTGTTGTGCTGTGAATTGTGTGCACTTGTTTCATACCGTACGCCCATCTTACTTTAGATTTAATCATACAATGATTTCTTCACCACGAAAGTCAACAAGCTGATTATTCTGGTCCACAATACGCAGCTCCAAATAGTCCATTGTCTGAGCTGTCAATGGAAGGTATATTGCATTGGCAGGGGTCTTAAGAATCTTCTACTCCGTTGCAACTAAGGGGAAGAATCCGAAAATACTATGAGTCAGACTGTCGTTGAGATAGGAGTTTGTTGCAATGTTACACTTGACTCGGATTGTGCTGACGGTAAGTATGTCCACAGCCTGAACTGACTTGTAAAATTTACTTGGATCCTTCTTCAAAACCTGACCTTTTGTGAAACCTAGTAGGCATAGACCAAGCTGCTTAATGTACGGTTTCAAGTATGGTTCTTTCCCAATGGCTGTGGCTTCCAACATGCGGTTGTGTTTTGTAGCCTCTTGCGCGTTCTTGACTGTTCGAGCAATAGCTGCAGCACCACCAGTGAGGGATCCTACTGGCGAGAGCGTGGAGAGGGACGGGATGAGAAATGGAAGATAACCGAAAGATGTCTGGGGTATTGATAGAATTCGAGATGCTTTAATCGATCCTATTCTTCTTCTTCCCGCACCTTTCTGCTTCAGTGCGGTTTTAGCTACTACATGGCTGTCAGAATACAGTTCTTCAAACAGCTCTGCTTTCCGCACTTGTCCTTCTTCTTGTTTACTGCAGAGTGCTCAGCATTCTTACCTTGCTTGAAATTCATCACTCCTAAACCAAAGTTAATTTTTCCACACATGGTTTTATCAACTGCAAATGCTACGATGTGTTGACCTTGTAAGTAGGCTGTTTAGGTTTTCTTATTGGTAACGACACGTAGCGGTCTATATGAAAACCACTGGCTGTGCTGTGTGCAGTCTGTGGCTAGTTTGCATTGTTGTCTGCCATTGTAGTGTTGGGTTGTTGGCTGTTAAAAGCGCGTAGCGTTGCTCAGTTGGAGGTGAGCTGCCAGCAGCGGTGGATGTGGGGAGTGAGATGGCGGAGTTTTGAGAGCGGATGATCTGGGCAGAGACAGCAAATTTGTAAGACTGGATATCATGAACAGATATATATATTATGACTTTTGAACACTATTAAGGTAAATGCATTGTTTGTTCTCTATCAAAATCTTTCATTTGCTAACTGTGCCTATCAGTAGTTAGTGCCTTCAGTAGTTTGAGTCTTTTATTTAGCTGGCAGTAGTGGCGCTTGCTGTATTGCAGTAGCTTCAGTAACGAAGATTTTTGTGAGGTAAGTGATTTGTGAAAGGTATTGGTTAATGTTAGTCAGGACCATTGTTTTGTAGGGATTATTGAAAGTCAGATTGCATGGCGCTAAAAATATTGTGTCAGTGTAGTGTTGATCTGAATAGGTAAAGAGCGAAATGTCTGAGTACGTTCAGTTTTGCTCAGCTGTTTGAAAAACAAATAATGTAAGAGAATTATCAGCACAGTAATTCAATAATTTTTCTAAGGGGACCCTTAGCCGATGATACCTCACTTTCTTGTAGTTTGTGTAATTAGTGTAGCTTTTGTTTATTGCTAGCGCATAATTGTAGAGAGACTCTCCTTTGTAGTTGCAGACTTTCATTGTTGTACAGTAAAACAGTTGTGGCATGCATGTAGATTTGCACCAAGTATTTCGCAGCTGCACTTGCAATTAACTAGATATTATTTTCAGTGCTATGTTAATGTGTTTTCTTATTTTGCTCTTCAAATTGTGCTTTTCTGTGTTATCGTGTGAAATATTGTGACAATAATGGCGTGTGAAAAACGTAATACTCGGCTCCAATGTAAACTGAGAAATGACAGTGAAGACGAAAGCAGTGTGTTAGTGCCACCGAGTAATGAATTAACTAATGTTAAACATAGTAATTTGGTAATTGTGGATAGGGAAATGGAGCGGGCGGCAGACAATGGTGTAGACAGTGAAACAATTAGTGAACAGGGAAGCATTATCGATCGATCGGTCGGCAACATCCCACCTCAGGAATCGGCAATGACAGGACACAATCTTGCAAATACTGCAGATTCAGGTTTTGGGTCCTCACCGTTTTCTCAAATGAGTCAAGACACATTTTCTGCTTCTCAAAATGTGAATGTTGCCGGTTAAAATGCACTGCCAAAAAGCATAGAGAAACAGATTCCAGACACTAATACATTATTATTGGAATTAATGCAACAAATGGAGGAAAATCAGAGACTAACAGAGCAAAAGCTTCAAAAGTTAGACACAATGGAACAAAATCAGAGACAAATACAGCAACAGTTAGACACAATGGAAGAAAATCAGAGACAAACGCAGCAACAGTTAGACACAATGGAGCAAAATCAGAACAACCACAGCAAAAGCTTCAAAAGTTAGACATAATAGAACAAAATCTTCAAAAGTTAGACACCACACTTGAACAAACATGTGAAGATTTAACTACTGAGTTACATAACATTGAATCGAAATGTCAAAAAGTCTGTAATGAAGTAAAAACACAAATTTGTGAGCATTTTCAATCTATTTTTTCGTGGCATGAAAATGCATTACAGAATCACGAAGGAGCCATAAAAGAAATGCCAACTATTGTTCATGAAAATCATGAGACCTTGCTAGCTAAAATTGACTCAGTTGCATCTACCGATTCGGTTACGCAACTTGCAAAAACTCAGGAAAACTTAAAGGACACAGTAGATACTCTGAAAATTGGTTCAGAAAGACACATGGAGGAAATTAGTTCATTATCAGAGGATGTAGTTGAACTTTCAGATCAGCTAAATAATTTATCTATGAAGGTAGATGATAATCTGAATGACACAAAACCGGTAGTCTTTAATGACACAGAAGAGTGCGAACAAATTAGGAAATTCAAACAAAATCAGAATAAATTAATACGCAAACTGAAGAGAAATCCAGGAAGTACAAGATCAGCTGACACAGGTAATACAAGAATTACGTATTTCAGAGGACACTCGCACTCCAATACGGGAAGAGGGGCATAGAAATACGGAACAGCCACAAAATAATAACACAAGGCACTTCAGAAATTATGAAAGAAATTGGCAAGGTACGCCGAATTTTGAGGTGGAACCGCCGAAACGAGGTAACAATGACCAACATGCGACTCGCCGACATGATGATTTTGACTATAAGCTGTTCATTACTACCCATAAATTAAAAACATTTAAGAATTCTGGCAACGAAATTCATCCACAAGCGTGGCACCATGAATTCTCTCATTGCTTTCCTCCCAACTGGTCATTAGAGCACAGATTAGAATTTATGTGTGGCTACTTAGAGAATGAATCAGCTGAAAGAATGCGATCGGTCATTCACGATTGCCACAGTGAAGGAGAATTTTATCATGCCTTCCTCTCAGCATATTGGTCTCAAGCTACATAAGACCGAGTAAAACATAACATCATAATGATGAAACATTTCGAACAATCTGAATTTTCCAGTCTCGTGAAATATTTTGAAGACATGTTGCACAAGAACCTGTACCTGTCAAACCCATACAGCCCCTCAGAACTCATCCGCATTTGCTTAATCAAATTGCCTGAACATTTACGACATATTATTTCGGCAGGACGTTGCAAAGACGACATTGAAGCTCTTGAGGGACTCTTACAAGAATTGGAAATCGACACTGACAATCGAGGGGCGCGGAAACAGAAACACAACAATTGCAGGTCACATCCCTCACAATTCCGCGATGAAAGAAATAACTGGACACGACAAGGCTAGTCTCACAACACAAATCGTGACCAAAACAGACACCACCCTTATGATAACCGCTGGCAGAATAATAGTTACGGAGAAAGATCGCACTTCCGTAGTAATGAATATCACAGAGACTATCAGATAAACAGACAATATGGGAACCAAAATAATTATTATTAAGGGCCGGCCGCGGTGGTCTCGCGGTTCTAGGCGCGCAGTCCAGAACCGTGCGACTGCTACGGTCGCAGGTTCGAATCCTGCCTCGGGCATGGATGTGTGTGATGTCCTTTCGTTAGTTAGGTTTAAGTAGTTCTAAGTTCTAGGGGACTGATGACCACAGCAGTTGAGTTCCATAGTGCTCAGAGCCATTTGAACCAATTATTATCAAGGGGGACAGAATAACTTTAGACGCAATGGTCCAGCGTGCAGTTACGATTCAGGGAGAATTTCTCCACCATGTGCCCGACAAGAAACTGTGGAATCTACCGACATGATGAGAGACGATATAATCATAACGACAGACCAGAATTTCATCAGAACTGGCGACATTCAAACAGGGCAGGGCCCTCTCGACAAGGTGAATTTGTAGAAGCTAGATCTCCTAATCCCAATAACTACGCACGCCAACAAAGAGAGAGCAGACAATGACTCGCACAGAAGGCAGCCACGTGCGCTGGGTGGCTCAGAGAAAAATAACATAAAGGCTACCTTTGAAAAAAATTTGAGCATTCTTTACCAATGTACCATATACCACAAGATAATTGCGTTGAAGTAGAAACTCTGCATACTAGGAAGAGTAAAGGTTTACACCACATTTCACATGTAAAACCGTTCATTGAAAGATAGTCTGTTTTTTAACTTAGTCTTTGCCATAAAACTTTTCACTTCACGCTACTATTACAATTTGTCACACTGAGAAACTGTTAACATGCAACAATTTTTTGAAGTTAACTATCCAGTCTATAACCTAGGGAACATTTTTAAACAGAAATTACGAATGCATTGTTATAGTGAACAGACGACACAGTGTTGTTATTTGTACATTCTTGCTTGTTAGTTGCACGATTATGTAATGACTATAAGGCATACATACTTAGAACATGTACCGGTACTGTTAATGAGATTTTAATGCAACATTTTGGTTTACTTGGAAATACATTCTGGATTTAAAGTACTTTCTGTGAGATACCAGATGACACAGTGGTTATTTTATGTGACAGCTACACGATTTTCTCACGACGCTACTAATGAGTGACAATTTACAATGTTGTTTTTGCGGTGTTTCTGTTTTATATCTGCACAGTTTTCCGAATTCTTCTGGAAAGTAAAACATGTTTTAGTAGTAACTTTTGTGCTATATCTACAATGAGACAGCCTTTTCCGTAGCACAACAATACGTTACAGCACAGTACTTTCTTCATCACGGCAATAAGCATAATAAGTAAGATATCTATACGCAAAGCATTTCACTTTAGTTTATCATGAGGTAACTACATTGACTTCTGCAGAACATAGCTTTCGGAGGAAGATAACTACAACACTTCCACAGAGATTATCTTACAACAAGACGCACAGTTTAGCGCTACAGTACACATATTTGAGTGATTAATTTTGTACTTAGAACATTTATTTTTAAAGATTTTTGAATCACAATGATACAAAGGTTTTCGATGATACATTTCATTCCATTCCTGTAATCTGTAATACCTGAGTGTATAATTACATTAATCCTCAGGTGGGAACACGCTTACATTGTGTACCATGTGTTTGGCAAGCACAAGGAGCCATAGCTAATATGGTATTTGCTTATACAACTTTACACATCGGTACCATATTTCTCTAACACAGAATTACACAGCTATCTGATTATTTGACAGAGAAACAAATATTCTTTTTACTATGTCAGTGACACATGTTTACGCAATTACACAGTTGGATAACTTCACACTTATGAAATTGTATTTTGTCTGTACTGTGTGAACCGTTCATAGTTTTTCGGAACCATTGTGATACTATGAGAGCTTTGAATGATGTGTTTGGTATGAGATCATGATTTTTAAAGTACGTTTGAGGTAGATGACACTGTTGAAATGAGCAGAGAATATTTTTTTAGGTACTGAAATTATTGTAGAAAGCTACGAAGATTTTGAGATTTGACTGAGATGTTATGATGTTATTATTAGGATGACAATGTGTATTATGCTGTTGAGGTATGTTTATGATCAATAAGCTGATGCTATATGAGGAATTTGATTATGCTATGTATTTATTATGATGAAATATTGAAGTGTCGTCTCAAGATTGACGTGTCGACGAACATGTATATGTGTAATAAGGTAAGGAGTAATGAATAGTGGTTAGGGACTCTGACTTGTGAAAAAGGATGTTGGAAACGAAGAATCGTACTTTAAGAGTTATGAAATGTGTGTACAAGCTTGAATGTATTACAATGCTGTCGAAAAATTTTTGGACACTGTTATAATTATAGGATTTTGTTTCTACAGATTTGCTACGCAAATTCTAGACCTGTGAAATTTTTATATGAGATTGTCACTATAGTGCAAATTGCTGTCGTAAATATTTCAGTAAGAAAGTTAAGTGACCACCTTCATGTAATGCATCGTGGGCACCCAGCTGCGCGACAGTTGCCTGGAAAAAAGCCTTTAGTGTGTGCCTTTCAGAGGCACAGGTGGAAAAAAGGAGGCCATTAACCTCGCTATTGACATATCCTTGTCGAAAGCATCACAAATACGACAAGCTCAAACTTGAAAACATATGATTACTCTGTGGAGCTCTTAATTTATTATATTTACTAAAATGCCTAATGAAATGATGAGAAACATTTTACATCTATTGTCTTTCTAGTTGAGAGATTCTTTTTGCCTTTGGAGACGCCATTTCCCTAGTGAGTGACGTTTCATATGTTGCTTTATATATATATTTGCTCATAACGTTTAATATCTAGTTTCTAGCTGTACTGCAGTATTGGTTATAATAAAGTGTAATAGATGTACTAATATCACTAGTTTCTGTCTACAGACCCAGTAAAGAATAATTTTATGATGTTCTTTCGTAGAAATGAGAGCACAAATAGACATCTCCCTTCACAGGAAACGCAAAAATAATTCTTTACCGGTTTGGTAACTTATCTGCTAGAGTATGTCAAGGTGATGCATCACTGCAGTGTTAAGATGTGACATAGGTATTAGACAGGGCAATCTTTACTGTTTTTTCTGCTTGAGCTTTGTAATGTTTAGGTATAAGTTATTGCATTTGCTGCTGCTGCTTGCCAGGCACAGTGCTACTAAATTTGACTTTGTATTACTCTGTTAAGCCAGTTTTACCAATGACTTATTTTTATTGTTTGCTGCACATTGCCTTATATTATTTGTAATACTGCAATTACTCTGCTAATTTAGATTTAATGCTGCTAGCTTTGCCAATTTGCATGTTTTTCATTGCTGTTTGTGTTAATTGTTTTTTGCTGCTGCATTGCCTCGTCCCTTAGTTTAGCATCTGTGCTCAGTAGATTTAAGTTACCCTAAGAGTTGGTATACTATATAAGAAACTAACTATGATGAATTGGAAGAATTGCATTTTGTACAGAGCAACTAGTTGTGCGAGGAGGCTCCACACCAAAAACGACAATGCTGGGCGATAAGTGGAGACACATAATTCAGTATCGCCACTTCCAGCGGTGTCTCAGCATGGGTATGGAGCTGGTTAGAATCACTCTAGCTATCTCCTTCAGGCAGTCCCCTAGTTGGAGAAGTATATTGATTTGAATACGAGACAGAGAACTTATGTGATGTGTGACAATGAGAAAGTTTTTATAAATTAATGAATAATTCAATTTTTTGGTAAAACAATGAAGAATTTGAGGGAACAGGGTGAAATTTTGATTATAACAGAATGGGATGGGCGCTATGGCGTAAGGAAATGCATTGTCAGTCCAAAATTTAAGCGAGTCACCATATTCAATAAGAACTTTGTTGCTGTGGAGATGGCGAGGACTGCAGTGGAGTTTACAAAACGTATTTATGTGGGAATGTGCGTACTAGACCTATCCAAACCACACATGTACCGCTTTCATTATGAATTTGCGAAAACTCTTTTCCCAGATCCTAAATTACTTTATATGGATATAGATAGCTTCATCTATTGGGTGAAGAACTGTAATCCATATGAAGTAATTAGGCGCCACAGTAATGAATTCGACACATCCTCATACATGGCCGATAATCCTTATGGTATTATTCCACAGAGCAAGAAGGTTATTGGTCTAATGAAGGATGAGGTGGATGGATTGGTGACTGTGTAGTTTGTAAGTATATGCTCAAAAATGTAAGTGCATCGCACATTGGAAGGTGCCACCCAGATGTGGGCTAAGGGTGTATGTCTTTTGGCATTGAGAGCCCTCTCTATCGAATACTATTTGCGGTGCCTGTGCAGTGGTGTTCATTGTGCTGCACCGCAGCCACTGCATATGGTATGGCAGACCAGTATTCGATCGAGAGGACACGAGGTGTACACTCTACTGCAGTCTAAAATCAGTCTGTCTCCTCATGACGCTAAAAGGGTCATTTGTGATGGCAGGATTGAAACTCTCCCATACTCGCACTGCTCACTTGTAGCGAGAGAAGGGCTGGGGGACTCTGATAGAGTGAGTATGTGTGTGAGAGAGAGTGCCTGCAGAGTAGTAGTGTGACCCTTTAGTCATAGTGTAAACAATTTTGTGTGTGTTTGTGTGTGTGTGTGTGTGTTGTATAAATATTTTTGTGTAATATGTACATGTGTATATACATACATAGAGAGAGAATGTGTGGAAAAGAAGGGGACAACAAAAAGAAAAAATGAATGTTTATATGTGCACACCATTTGTGTGAAAGAAAGAATGAGCATAAACAAAAAAATATTGATAAGGAAAAAATTATATATTGATCTATTTGTTCATACAGAACTTATGTGTAGCCTGTAACACGTACACCATGTACGTGTTGTAAATAGAACAGCTTTTAAGTTTTTCACCTGCCACTAGCCATACAAGTTAGTATAGTTTTTAAGTGTGTATAGCTTGCAGTCCATCAGATTTCTTATTGTAAACAGCTTTACTATTGTGCACTGTTGAAATTAGATTTTAAGCATGCACAGTCCATCAGAATTAGTGTAAAAGCTATGCTTCTGGGACTTTGGAATTTAGTTTTAGTAAAGAAAGTATATTTGCATTAGTTTTTAGCGTAGATTTATAAGAACGAATTTCCTACCAGTGTTACTGTTGCAGCATGTAAGTTAATAGTATTTCTGTATTGGAATAGCAGAGTCAATTTGTACCTCTAGAATATTACATTGTACCTCAAAAACTCCATTGTACCTCAAGAACTTTATTGTATTTGTGTGTGAACTGAATAAACAAAGAAATAAATTAGTCTCCATACGTCTTTGTTGTTACAAAAAACCCTACCCTCTATTGCCTTATATATGTATATAAAGGCTGTTCATGTCTCAAGTGACAATAGTTTTCCCAAAGATGAGTGCTATTAGGGGGTGAAGTTTAAGATGGAAGATAACAAAATATATAGAATGGTTACATAGAATTATGCCTATCATGCAGCACGAATTGGGTTATGGGAACAGAAGGAATGTGACCATGTCATCTTCCAAAGATATATAGTGGACATGTCTAAAATTATATCCCCTGTGCTTGAAGACAACCACAGACATAGCATGTTGTTAAAAAACTTCACACTAAGTGGGAACAGGGTTGAAAAAAGAGGTTGTGAAGTAAAAATTCATTTATTTCTGGTCCATCTTAAAAGTAATTTTTATTTTCTAAGCAGGCACAGAAAAACTATTTGCACACATCTTCTTCTTCATCTTGAGTCTATGGAGAGACGGACACCCATAGAATTCCAGGTATTGAGTAGCAGCAAACTTAAAGATTCGATGCATACACAAGATCTTCGCTTTCCCCTTCATGTGGATGATGGTATCTGTGTAATCGAATAATTTAAGCACTCTCACCATATATTTATAGGGTAAGACAGGATGATCCCAGTGAATGCCATGGTAGAAATGTGTCAACCATTTGCATTCTTCCATGTATTAGCACACCTCACATACTTCAAAGACCTTGTTAATGCAATGTTTGCTGAGAATGTCTCTATTATTCCAGCATCTTGTGTGTACGCTACAAACACAACATCTTTATATATGAACTGCCTACGCTCACCATCATAGACACCCTGAGCGTTCGCAAAGATGTTCACACCTTGAGACACTACTGTGAAATACTCTAGGTATGATGCAGCATCTATTCATGTATACAGCTTGTTGAACAAGAATGGTGAGCTGGCAGTAGTTGATCACACAGTCATGTAGAACTAAGATCATACGTGGCAGTGTGTTCCTCTAAATTTGTCGGAGACTCAGATTAAATTCACACATCTATAGGTCCAGACATAATTATCTCATTCTGTTTCGAGCAGTCTGTTATCATGGTCAGTGAAAGATCCTTGAACTTTTGTGAAATGAGTAGACACCCTCCTCCCCCTCCTTCAACAATTTTATAGAAGCACGAAACCTTGGATACCTGACATAAGCTGGACTGTATACATGTTCATTCCACTGCAGATGTAAATTGTCATATGGTTAGAATTCTGAATGGAGGTAGACTTTAGCACTAGTTAACTTGCAGTTGTCAAACACGGTCGAATCATTCGCTACATTACCTCTTCTATCAGTCTGAAACGCAAGTATGATGAATGTAGGTGTCTCTAGCTGCGAGGAGGTTTTAATAGCCCATATTTGTCATCTCGCAGTTGATAACACTGGGTACTCGAAAACCTCCCACTAGCAAAATGTCAGTGATAGAAATGTACCGAAATTCAGGACTTTTAAAAGCTTCAAACGCTACTCGTCTGATACACTGATGTGAGGCATTTTTCATATTATCTTGTTGATTGTGATCACATTCTCTTCTTGATCTCATTGAATGTATGAGTTATTACCATCACAATGCGTACCAGAATGAGTTCTTGTTTAGCATTCATAATAATCTGTTTCATGTTCTCAAAGTAGCCCGTAAACATTTTTAGGGGTATGCATGCAGTAAATTGCTTGTAATCTGCAACTGTTGTATCCTCTGGATCATCTATGAACAACCCCAAATTTCCCAAACCAGTATATTTAATTAAGTAAAGAGATTTTAAAACGTTAACTAAATACGTATTTTTACAATAAAATAAATAATTAAAATAACTAACCGATTTCTAACGTAATTACTTCATTTACAACACTATTTTAACCAAATAACATGTATTAGTAAAGAAAAGTAAGTAATTTTTTAAAACTTTAAACTGTGAATGTAAGTAAATTAATTAAAATGTATTAGTTAAAAAAGTACATTATTTTATACATTTTACACTGTGAAGGTAATTAAATAATTAAAATGTATTAGTTAACAAAAGTAAATAATTTTTAAAAACTCACATTGTGAACGTAAGTAAATAAATAAAACGTATTACTTAACAAATGTGAATTATAAAAATTTACAATATGATTGTAAAGTAGTAAAATGTTTTAGTTAAAACAACAGTAAAATATTTTTAAAAATTTACATTGTGAACCCTATATCATGAAATTTATTATTTTTATTTTTAAGTTTCTTCATTACTTTAAATATCATTTGTCCTGTTTTAATTATTACATAATCAAAATCAACAATTAATTTAGAAAATCTATTTCGTAAAATAACTTTAAAATCATTATTGAGTTCTAGAAAAAGCTGTTCTCAATATGTAGTATTTGAATATTCACAGTTCATAATATAATATAATCATTTATGTCTACCTCATTTACTTTTTTAACTTCTTTAGAAATATTGTTGAGCTTCTTCATTTATATAGAAAACATTTTTGTTAGTTTTAGAAAAATAAGTGTGTAGTTTTTATTCAACATATTATTAAAAATCTGTAATTTTGAAGTTAGCTAAGTGATATATTGAAAATTACTTTTTCATTTTTTATAAATATAATAAAAATTATTGATTATAAATGGAGAACCTAACCGAAATGCAAACTAAACTAAAACAAACTTATGAGCTAATTTGAGCAATCTGAAAAGATATTTATTGTCCTATTTGTTTAAGTAACGAATATAATAATCATTTTGTTAAAACAAATTGGAAACATACTTTTCATAGAAAATGTATTGATGAATTATTACAGGAAAAAAAATTGTCCACTGTGTAGAACTATTATTAGAAATAAAGAACCAGAAGAATTAGAAATAATTGATATTAATGATATGTTTCATACTCAAGATGAAGCAGCATATTCTGGTGAAACACCATATCATTATGATTTTGATTAATCAAATATATTGAAATTGTTAAAATTTATAAAAATTACTTTTTCACAAGTCTAATATATGTTTCATATGTAAATACGGCAAGCTGAACAAAAGTCTTCTGTGAAATCTAAATTTTGTAAATATTGTAATACAGAGAAATCAATTGCTAATATTACTTTACAGAAATATGTAAAAGATGATTATAGAACTACACGTCGACCATGTATAAATAAATAACATGCAAAAAACTTACAATGAAAATCGAATTCCTTCTGTATGTGGAAAAAGTGCTGCTAAATACTATTTAAAGGCACATTTAGAACGAAATCCATGTGAAGAACATTCAAAAATATTAACAGTGAATAATGGAGAAAAATCTACATCTACAAAGCATAATGAAGAAGTTGTAACTGAAGAAACATTTTCATCTACAAAGAAATGTAAAAGTTATCAAGAATTTAACTATTTAAATTATTTTTATTTAAACCCTTCACTTAAAGATAAACATAATTATAAATGTAAGGAGAGTACTTTAGAATATATTAAGAATAAGAAAGTTTTAACTTATGATATATTAATTTTAAAATAAAAATCCTCTATGAAGAATTAAATAAATTATTAAAACTAATTGATTGTCAAACTAATTAGTAAACTAAATGATTTTTAAACTAAATTGTAAACTAATTCTTTTAAATAGTAAGTCAATTGATTGTTGAACGAAATAATATACTAATTTTTTGATTGATTTCGGTATTAAATAATAATTCTTATCCAACTCTTACATTATTATCATTTTGTTATAAAATGTTTGTTACAAATCTAAATAATTTTTTTGTAATAAATAAAAGAACATAATGGAAACATACATTGCTTATGAACTACAACAAACTAAAGTTATAACTCTCTAAGAATTTTGCAAAATAATAATTTGTGAGGATATTCTAATTTACATAAAGCTGATATTATTACATTCATTAATTGCAAAACGTCCAATTATTATTAGAAACCATCCAATAATTTTTGGAAATTATACATATGAGTTAAGTGAAAATAACACAAATATTGTCACAAATTATACACCTGAAATAAGTGAAAAATATAAAAATATTGTTAAAAATTCTATAACTGACAAAGTAAACACTATACAAGTATTGTTAGAATTTATGTAACTGAAGTAAGTAAAAATCATTCAAATATTGTAAGAAATAATAAATCTGAATGCAGTGCTAAGAGTGCTACAGCTGTCGGTGAAATAAGTGATGATTTTTGGAAAAAGTTACTATATTATAATATTTATGATGTTTTTGTAACTAATGAAGGTAAACCATTAAAACGTATGTTTGTATTTCTTACAAATATATTAAATAACTAAAACCAAGAGGTAAAAATATAATTAAAGATTACTTAGTTGGAAAAGCAATTGAAAACAGATTACAACCTATAAATTTTGAAAATAGTATAGATAAACTTGATCCGATTCATTTTTTAACTGCAGTAAAAACAAAAAAATTTAAAATGGTAAAGACGATTTGAAAGTACATAACGGGTTAAAGATAAATTTAAATTTATTTTGGGAATATTAACTACAAACGAATGAAATAAATAATAAACTTCAAAAATTTTGACAACAAACTCAAAACTACAGTATTTTGACAGAAAATGATTTTAGTAATAAATACAACAAGGTAAAGGTTTTTTTTAGAAAAAATATCTAATCTCCAAGCACAGTTATTGGTTTGCAACTAACAATTAATAAATATATTCCACTAAAAGGATCATCTTACATTGAAATAAAAAAATCATGTGTTAATGTGAAACATAATTATGAAACAAGTTTCCTCTGGTCTATAAAATGAGCTTTGTTTTCTATAGATAAAAATGCTGAAAGAATAACAATATATTGGTCGTGATCTTGATAAAAGAACTCGAAAATATTGAATTTTCTATAGTAGTTGAACATATTCCAAAAATTGAAAATATAATTAATGTTTATTCAGTTGATGATGACGATGAAAAATATCAAGTGTATCCATAAAAAATTACATAATGTAAAAAGGAAAACAAAGTAAGTCTACTTTATTTCAAGACAGACAGTAGATCACTCAACTACTATATAAAAATTTTATCTAGACTTGAATCAAATCAAAATACCAACGATACTGAAGTATAATTTATTTGTGATATATTTTTACTACATTTCAATAGTAAAGAAAGATTCGATAATCATACACCAATATGTTTTACTAAGAAACCATTAAAAGTTGAAATGCCAAAAAAAGGAACATGTGTATATTTTAGGAATTATCAATATACACAAAAAGTTCCATTTGTTATTTATGCTTATTTTGAAAGTTTAGTTTTAAATATGAACAATTGTGAAGCAAATTTAGAAAAACCTTATACAATGATATTTCAAAAACATGAACCAAGTGGATTTTGTTACTACATAAAATTTATATATGGAAATTATAAAGATCCTGTTGTCCATAGAGAACCAAATTGTCATACATAAGTTATTGAATGTATGTATCAATCAGTTGAAGAAATTGGACAATTTATTCTGAAATTGAAGAAATGAAACCACTTACATTTGAAGAAAACAAAATACATAATAATTCAAAATTTTGTACATTGTGTAAATATCATTATACAAAATGTAATAAAAAGTCCTCTATCATGATCATCTAACTGGAACATATATTGTTCCATAGTGCAATACGTGTTGTTTAAAACTACAACAACCTGTTTTTTGCTTATTTATTTACATAATTATCTGGTTATGATTCACACATTTTTCTAAAAGAACTTGGATATGATAATAAAGAAAGAGAGCTAATACCAAACAATGAAAATAAATACATTAGTTTTGGTAAACTTACAAATATTATTAAATGAGATTGCTCATTCATTTAAATTTATAGTTTTTTTATATGATGAACTTTCAACAAATTCAAAGAAAAGTAATTAAAAGTATTAAAAGTATTTTCGTCCAGTATTATTTAATTTTTGTAATTCTAAAAGGTGTTTACCCATATGATTAAATGGATTCTTGCAAAAAAATTGAGGAAACACAATTGCCAAGAAAAGTTTTCCAATAATTTAATTGATTGTAACATATCTTTTGAAGATTATGAACATGCAAAATTAATTTGGGAAAAATTCTTTAATAAAAATCTTGCTGAATACCATGATTTGTATTTCAAACTGATGTACTATGCGTAACTAATGTATTTGAAAATTGTATGTAGACAAATTATATAATCTGGATCCCTCATGGTATTTTACAGCACCAGATTTATGTTAGGATGAATTGTTAAAAATTTCTGAGCAAACATATAATCCTGATACTTCATGGTATTTTACAGCACCAGGTTTATCTTGGGATGCTATGTTAAAAATGTCTGAACAATAACTTGAATAATTGTATGCTGATTATAAGCTTATAATGGTTGGAAAAGGAATAAGAGGAGGAATTTGACAATGTCAAAAAAGATATGTAAAAGCAAATAATAAAAATTTTAAAGATTTTAATAATAAAGAAATATCATATCTAGATGCAAAAAACTTAAATGGTTATGTAATGAATCAATATTTACATTATGGAGGATTTCAGTGGAATGTACAAAACAGTTTTACTAGTAAAAAAACAATTGTGAAAATGGTTGTATATTTGTAGTAGATTTATAATATCCAAGAAATTTATGTTTTACATAAAGATGTACCATTAACTACTGAATGAAAACGTGTTGCAGGCACAAGTGAAAATAATTTAATAACTACTTCAGATAAAATCATAATTATGTAATACATTATAGAAATCTTGAGGAATATTTATCTTACAAAATTACATAAAGTTTTAAAACGTAAAAAAATAAATGGTTAAAGAAGTACATAGATTTAAACACACAGGTAAGAATTACAGCTAAACTTAATTTAAAAAAGATTTCTATAAATTAATGAATAATTCTGTATTTTGTAAAACAACAGAGAATATAAGAAATAGAAAACTTATAGAATTAGTTTCAAATATGAAATTTGTTATACACTTGAAGGTAAACTAAACTTTAAGTGAACTAAATTTTATGAAAATCCTTCTGCTATTTATGTGTGTAAAATTAAAATTACATTTCATAAACCTATTCATATTGTATTACGTATAGTTGATTTATCTAAAGAATTAATGTATGAGTTTTACTGTAGAGTTATGAAACCTAAATATGGAGAAAATATTGAATTATGTTATCAAGATACAGATAGGTATATTTACAATATTAAAACTAAGGATTTATATTTAGTTATAAAATAAATGATTGATTATTTTTACACAGGTAATTGTCAACAGTTAATATGTATAATATTCAATAAGTTAATAATAAAGTTGTTGGTAAAATGATAGATGAATGTAATGGAAAAGCAATTGAAGAACTTTGTGATTTAAGAGCAAAAATGTATGGATATAAAGCTGCTGATAATATAGAAACTAATCTGAACAAATAAAAAAAATTGTTAACAAAAAGAAAACAAGTTCAGAAGATTACAAAGATTATTTGTTTAACAATATAGAACTATAAAGAAAAATTTGTATGATTAAAAGTGAAAAACATGAAATATATACAATTCAAGTAAACAAAAAGCAATAAGTCCTCATGACAATGAACGTTATGTATTGGAAAATAAAACAGATACATTGCCATATGGTCGTTATGTAATAAAATTTTTTATATAAAAATTAATAAAATAATCTCTATATAAAAATAAAAAATTTTTTTATATATAAAGTATTTATATAAATCAATGGAAACTTTTTACAAAGATCAAATAAAATACAAAGATTTTTGTATACAAAAACTACTAACATAGTATAAAATAAATAAAATAAAAGATGAAAAATGAAAATTTAAGGCGAAATAATGAAGTCAGAAGATGATCAGTTTCAAAACTGATGAAAATGTTTGATACTTATTTTAAAAATTAATTAATTGTTTAACTAAACACTAATTGTTAAGAACTAAATAGTAAAACTAGTAGTAGATCTAAACTAGTAGTAGAACTAAATAGAAAAACAATTCGTTTTAAAACTATTTTATCGTTATTTATCCAACTGTTATAAGAATTATCAAAACCTAACCACATACCATAAAGTTTATTATCTTCATTTCTTAAAAAATTTTCAAGTAAATATACTTCTTAATATTTAGTTTTCTGTAAATCTTGTTCTTAAAAATTTCCTTTTATATCTTTTAGATTATATGTAATTCGATTAGAATGAATAACATCTTCAATCTCCAATATTTCCTTTGACTAATTAGCTGTATAACCTTTTTCAAAAAGACCTTTAAGTTTACTCATTCTAATAATAACACCTTTTTTAATTTAGCTATTGCATTGGATATATTGTTACTTTTATAAAATTTCTTTCACTAAATTCTATTGGTTTCATTTTTATTGTAGAATGCGTTGTGTTATTATATACGTCAATTGGTTTTAACTAAATTTAACCATTTATAATTTCCTTGTAAAGCAAATGTTTTCCACATTTTTTACTCTAAGTTTTGTGTTCAATAACAGATGCTTTTATTTCTGAAAAAACTGAATAATGATTAATGTGATAATTCTTCATTAATATTTTTATTTCTGTATTATAGAATTCCTTACCATTATCTGTTTGTAAACTAATGGGTTTTATAACTTCGAAAATTTTTTGAATAGCATTAACTATATTTTTACTTGTTTTATCTTTAATAGGCACAGAAAATTCAACTTTCGAAACAAAATCAATTATTGTGAATAATTTTTATTACCATTGTTTTTTTCGGAATTCCTTTTAAATTACCAGACTCCATTAATACTCGATCAACTTGCCATAAATAATTTCTAAAAAGTGAAACAACAGTTCTTCTTTTAAAGTTCTTTCTAATTGGTTTATGCAATTCTTTAATTAAATTTCACAAATATTATTTGAAACTTAAGCCACTTTCAATTAATAAATAAATTTGCTGTTTTTAAATTTACAAATTTTACAAATACCTTCAGTTCTTTGTCATTCGTTTTTACTTGTTATACTAAGTCGATTATGTGTTTCAGTAAGCTTTTTACATTTAAAACATTAAATATGATCATTATTAAGAACTAAAAGTGAATTGTGATTATTCATTTATATAGATTAAAAATGGTTTAAATTTTAAATTATTTCACAAAATACAGTTATATTTGCTTCTACAGGAACAGTTTTAACTGAATCTTCCAATTTTACTTTGAAAAATTTGATTTGTGTACCAGTAATGATTGATTATTATTATTTATTTGATTTGGCTTAACAACAACACTTACTGTTATATCAACATCATCAAAGTTTATATATCTATTTTTATTTTTACTATCAACAACAATCCTTTTAAGTATGAAACCATAATAAGAATTGAACCCTTTTCACCACCTATCATTAAAGTAAATTCAGTTATGGGTTTATTATAATTTTTTCTTTAAGGTCACTTATCTCTTTTAAGTTTTTAATTGTATAATCTCCTGTAAAAAATTCCTAAAAATTGTTTTGGTATAGTAATTATTAAAATGCGTCATAATGCTTGTTAAATTTAGTTTAAAACTTTCATTACTGAGTTTTATTTGTTCATGAAAGTCTTTTGTAGTAACATAATTACTTAATTGTGTTGTATATCTGGTTTTGTAACATATTCTTTTCCTAAGTATTGTTTGCCAACTATGTCTTTTGCATTAACTGAATCATTTATATTAGCAAGTCTTCTACTTATAAAACCAATGTAACTTCTAGCTCTTTCAGAAACAGCACTAAATCCTTTTAGAAATTGTTTAGTTGCGTTTCATATCTGAATGTAGATGTATAACTACTTGTTCAGTTTGTTTAGTTAGATGTACCTTTTTTCCAAAAATGTCCAATTGTTAAGTCTAAAATATCATTAAAATTACAATTCTCACAAAGCCATTTTAAATAAAATAAACAAATTACCACATATTACTGCATCAAAATTTTGTATTCCTTCTGTATTGTAGTATAAGTTCATTTTTCCTAAATAGTTACATAACTGTATTGGTATATTACCACCAAATGAATCAAAAAATTTTTTTATCATTATTTTTATAATAACAAATCCAGTGAGTACCAGGATAATCAGATGTATCTAAATTTATTATTCCAAAATCAATTCTTAACGGTTTATCTACTAATTCATCAATGATGTATACACCACGAAAATTTCCAATTACTGCACATCTTATAAAATTTGGGAGAAGATTACCATGTTTGAATTTGTAACTCACTTTCTGGAATTCTACTTTAGGTTCCCAATCTGTTTTGATCATTTAGTAATAATATTTTCTTTTATTAATATTTTTTCCAATTAGTATTAATTTTTCATTTATTATTAATTATTTTCATTTATTAATAATTTTTTCATTTATTATTAATTTTTTGTTTATTAATATCATTTCATTTATTAACAATTGTTTCAGATGACAATGTATAGGTTATTTCTACTTAGTGTTAAAACTTCTATACTTGGAAAAAGATTAACGTTTTTAACACCAAATATTACAACAAATAATTACAAAGCTTATTGTGATGGAGAAACAATAGAAATTCCTGTAAAATCTTAATAAATTAATAATTTGTTTCCTTAAAAAACAAATTATTGCTAAAAAATCTAGGATCAAATTGGAAGTTATCAGTTTTGTTTATTTCCTGTTAATGATGAAAAATAAATATATATAAAATATTACTAACAAAGATACAGAAATTGAAAAATATTGGTGATGTAGTGGCTACATCCAAATCATGCACAGTTTTACATGAATTTTAGTATTATTGGAAATTATGGTACAGATTAATCAACTAATGATGGGAAATCGAACGAAATATTAATTGATAATTATTTAATTTATTTGTCTGACTTTACAACAATAAAATTGAAATAATAAATATTATCTGGAATTGAACATCCTTTTATTTCATGAACAGTTTTATACATTTGACTTTATCTGTTACTGACAAAATAAGATACTCTTAATAAAGGAAAAATAAATAGTAAAAAGAATGAAGTACTTTATCCATTGCTAATGATTGGTGGATTTTTTAAACATCATAAAGAAATTATGTTTGAAGGAAATTTAACTGTATTTTTTACACATAGTTCATCTTCTAAAGATGCAATTCTGCATTGGTTTTATAAAAATAATGCTGGTGTTGGAATAAAAGATACAATTCCTAAAGAAGGAAAAATTGTTATAGAATCTATAGAAATTCGTGTACCTGTAGTTAAATATGAACCAAATTACGAATTTGAACAACATGATAATATTTTAAAAATCCTTAATTCCTATTTCTTTTTGTGAACTTCAAACAGAAGAAGTTGCTGGATCATCTGGTAAAAACTGTTTTGAACTGGATATAATTCTACAGAATTTGATATGCCATATTTTGTTTTTGTTGTATTTCAGACAAATCGTAAGAATAATAAATTATTTGACTGATCATTATTTGATCGTGTTAAACTACAGAATATATATTTAAAAAATAGTAAAAAGGAATTTTTTCCTCAAGAAATGTGGAATATTAATCTACCAAATAATTTTCTAAAAGTATATGATCCATTTCTTCTTTAAAAAAATTTATTTTACTAAAATCAGTTATTGGTATTAATCCATTTAATTTTATAGCTAATTATCCGATTTATGTAACCAATATGACACATAGAAAGAATGTTGTAACTACAGAAAAAGCAAATATGAAATTTTGTGCAACTTTTAATGATAAAATTCCAAATGAGACACTTGGTTATGTAATTATATATGGTAAAAAGGAACTTACATATGATGCACAACGTAGATTACTTACTGAAAACTTTTAATTATTAATATTTGCTTCTATAAAAATAAATGAAAATTTAATTATTTATAAAAGTTTTTTTCATTCTTATATACATTTCTGAAACATTTTAAGAAAGATAGAAAAAATGAAAACTGAAAATTTTAATATAATTCACTTTTGCTAACTAATACATGTTAATCAATTTACGAATTTTCACGATGTATACTTTATAATATAACTCACTTTTGTTAACTGTACATTTTATTTACTTCCTTTTGCAATGAGATTGTGTAAAATAATGTACTTTGTTAACTAATACATTTTATTTATTTACTTACCTTCACAATGTAAAATGTTTAAAACAATTTACTTTGTTAACTTACGCATTTTATTTATTTACTTAAGATCGCAGTGGAATCTTTTTAAAAATAACTTACTTTTTTAAAATAATACATGTTATTGTGTTTAAATCATGTTGTAAATGAAGCAAACGAAGTTAGAATTCAGTTATTTATTGTAATTAGTTGTTGTATTCTAAAATATAGGTTTTTAGTTGACATTATAAAATAGGTATAGTTAATTAAATATACTTATTTTTTATTGATTTTCACAAGCAGTTGTATTATTTATAAAATACAGTTTTTAGTTTAAAATTGAGTTAGTGAGCCACAACATACAAAATTATTCTACTTATATGTTTTAAGTTTTGATTTTATGCCGACATTGCGTGTATGGTCGATTTCTGACCCATGAGTTCATAGCGTATCTCTTGGAACAGGAATGCTAAAGCGTTATGTGTAAGCTTGGATCCTAATGTATCACTGCCATCGGTTTTCTTGAATGATCTCTCTTGATATATGGAACCCTTGCATTGAAGTGTGAGTCTGTCTTGGTGCTGGATGACAATCCCAATTTCATTATTCTTGTTAAATGTGGTTGAAGCGTAAGGTTTATGACAGAAGTATTCCTGATGTATAATTCTCACATCATACTCTACTGGACTGGTCTTGAATAAGGACATCATTGCGCGGTTTCAAGCCAACTGATTTAAGAAACTCGTAGTTCGCATGTGTTATCACTTTGCGGTTCAGTAGAGAAGTGTTGTGCTGTGGATTGTGTGCACTTGTTTCATACCGTACGCCCATCTTACTTTAGATTTAATCATACAATGATTTCTTCACCACGAAAGTCAACAAGCTGATTATTCTGGTCCACAATACGCAGCTCCAAATAGTCCATTGTCTGAGCTGTCAATGGAAGGTATATTGCATTGGCAGGGGTCTTAAGAATCTTCTACTCCGTTGCAACTAAGGGGAAGAATCCGAAAATACTATGAGTCAGACTGTCGTTGAGATAGGAGTTTGTTGCAATGTTACACTTGACTCGGATTGTGCTGACGGTAAGTATGTCCACAGCCTGAACTGACTTGTAAAATTTACTTGGATCCTTCTTCAAAACCTGACCTTTTGTGAAACCTAGTAGGCATAGACCAAGCTGCTTAATGTACGGTTTCAAGTATGGTTCTTTCCCAATGGCTGTGGCTTCCAACATGCGGTTGTGTTTTGTAGCCTCTTGCGCGTTCTTGACTGTTCGAGCAATAGCTGCAGCACCACCAGTGAGGGATCCTACTGGCGAGAGCGTGGAGAGGGACGGGATGAGAAATGGAAGATAACCGAAAGATGTCTGGGGTATTGATAGAATTCGAGATGCTTTAATCGATCCTATTCTTCTTCTTCCCGCACCTTTCTGCTTCAGTGCGGTTTTAGCTACTACATGGCTGTCAGAATACAGTTCTTCAAACAGCTCTGCTTTCCGCACTTGTCCTTCTTCTTGTTTACTGCAGAGTGCTCAGCATTCTTACCTTGCTTGAAATTCATCACTCCTAAACCAAAGTTAATTTTTCCACACATGGTTTTATCAACTGCAAATGCTACGATGTGTTGACCTTGTAAGTAGGCTGTTTAGGTTTCCTTATTGGTAACGCCACGTAGCGGTCTATATGAAAACCACTGGCTGTGCTGTGTGCAGTCTGTGGCTAGTTTGCATTGTTGTCTGCCATTGTAGTGTTGGGTTGTTGGCTGTTAAAAGCGCGTAGCGTTGCTCAGTTGGAGGTGAGCTGCCAGCAGCGGTGGATGTGGGGAGTGAGATGGCGGAGTTTTGAGAGCGGATGATCTGGGCAGAGACAACAAATTTGTAAGACTGGATATCATGAACTGATATATATATTATGACTTTTGAACACTATTAAGGTAAATGCATTGTTTGTTCTCTATCAAAATCTTTCATTTGCTAACTGTGCCTATCAGTAGTTAGTGCCTTCAGTAGTTTGAGTCTTTTTTTAGCTGGCAGTAGTGGCGCTTGCTGTATTGCAGTAGCTTCAGTAACGAAGATTTTTGTGAGGTAAGTGATTTGTGAAAGGTATAGGTTAATGTTAGTCAGGACCATTGTTTTGTAGGGATTATTGAAAGTCAGATTGCATGGCGCTAAAAATATTGTGTCAGTGTAGTGTTGATCTGAATAGGTAAAGAGCGAAATGTCTGAGTACGTTCAGTTTTGCTCAGCTGTTTGAAAAACAAATAATGTAAGAGAATTATCAGCACAGTAATTCAATAACTTTTCTAAGGGGACCCTTAGCCGATGATACCTCACTTTCTTGTAGTTTGTGTAATTAGTGTAGCTTTTGTTTATTGCTAGCGCATAATTGTAGAGAGACTCTCCTTTGTAGTTGCAGACTTTCATTGTTGTACAGTAAAACAGTTGTGGCATGCATGTAGATTTGCACCAAGTATTTCGCAGCTGCACTTGCAATTAACTAGATATTATTTTCAGTGCTATGTTAATGTGTTTTCTTATTTTGCTCTTCAAATTGTGCTTTTCTGTGTTATCGTGTGAAATATTGTGACAATAATGGCGTGTGAAAAACGTAATACTCGGCTCCAATGTAAACTGAGAAATGACAGTGAAGACGAAAGCAGTGTGTTAGTGCCACCGAGTAATGAATTAACTAATGTTAAACATAGTAATTTGGTAATTGTGGATAGGGAAATGGAGCGGGTGGCAGACAATGGTGTAGACAGTGAAACAATTAGTGAACAGGGAAGCATTATCGATCGATCGGTCGGCAACATCCCACCTCAGGAATCGGCAATGACAGGACACAATCTTGCAAATACTGCAGATTCAGGTTTTGGGTCCTCACCGTTTTCTCAAATGAGTCAAGACACATTTTCTGCTTCTCAAAATGTGAATGTTGCCAGTTAAAATGCACCGCCAAAAAGCATAGAGAAACAGATTCCAGACACTAATACATTATTATTGGAATTAATGCAACAAATGGAGGAAAATCAGAGACTAACAGAGCAAAAGCTTCAAAAGTTAGACACAATGGAACAAAATCAGAGACAAATACAGCAACAGTTAGACACAATGGAAGAAAATCAGAGACAAACGCAGCAACAGTTAGACACAATGGAGCAAAATCAGAACAACCACAGCAAAAGCTTCAAAAGTTAGACATAATAGAACAAAATCTTCAAAGTTAGACACCACACTTGAACAAACATGTGAAGATTTAACTACTGAGTTACATAACATTGAATCGAAATGTCAAAAAGTCTGTAATGACGTAAAATCACAAATTTGTGAGCATTTTCAATCTATTTTTTCGTGGCATGAAAATGCATTACAGAATCACGAAGGAGCCATAAAAGAACTGCCAAATGTTGTTCATGAAAATCATGAGACCTTGCAAGCTAAAATTGACTCAGTTCCATCTACCGATTCGGTTACGCAACTTGCAAAAACTCAGGAAAACTTAAAGGACACAGTAGATACTCTGAAAATTGGTTCAGAAAGACACATGGAGGAAATTAGTTCATTATCAGAGAATGTAGTTGAACTTTCAGATCAGATAAATAATTTATCTATGAAGGTAGATGATAATCTGAATGACACAAAACCGGTAGTCTTTAATGACACAGAAGAGTGCGAACAAATTAGGAAATTCAAACAAAATCAGAATAAATTAATACGCAAACCGAAGAGAAATCCAGGAAGTACAAGATCAGCTGACACAGGTAATACAAGAATTACGTATTTCAGAGGACACTCGCACTCCAATACGGGAAGAGGGGCATAGAAATACGGAACAGCCACAAAATAATAACACAAGGCACTTCAGAAATTATGAAAGAAATTGGCAAGGTACACCGAATTTTGAGGTGGAACCGCCGAAACGAGGTAACAATGACCAACATGCGACTCGCCGACATGATGATTTTGACTATAAGCTGTTCATTACTACCCATAAATTAAAAACATTTATGAATTCTGGCAACGAAATTCATCCACAAGCGTGGCACCATGAATTCTCTCATTGCTTTCCTCCCAACTGGTCATTAGAGCACAGATTAGAATTTATGTGTGGCTACTTAGAGAATGAATCAGCTGAAAGAATGCGATCGGTCATTCACGATTGCCACAGTGAAGGAGAATTTTATCATGCCTTCCTCTCAGCATATTGGTCTCAAGCTACATAAGACCGAGTAAAACATAACATCATAATGATGAAACATTTCGAACAATCTGAATTTTCCAGTCTCGTGAAATATTTTGAAGACATGTTGCACAAGAACCTGTACCTGTCAAACCCATACAGCCCCTCAGAACTCATCCGCATTTGCTTAATCAAATTGCCTGAACATTTACGACATATTATTTCGGCAGGACGTTGCAAAGACGACATTGAAGCTCTTGAGGGACTCTTACAAGAATTGGAAATCGACACTGACAATCGAGGGGCGCGGAAACAGAAACACAACAATTGCAGGTCACATCCCTCACAATTCCGCGATGAAAGAAATAACTGGACACGACAAGGCTAGTCTCACAACACAAATCGTGACCAAAACAGACACCACCCTTATGATAACCGCTGGCAGAATAATAGTTACGGAGAAAGATCGCACTTCCGTAGTAATGAATATCACAGAGACTATCAGATAAACAGACAATATGGGAACCAAAAAAATTATTATTAAGGGCCGGCCGCGGTGGTCTCGCGGTTCTAGGCGCGCAGTCCAGAACCGTGCGACTGCTACGGTCGCAGGTTCGAATCCTGCCTCGGGCATGGATGTGTGTGATGTCCTTTCGTTAGTTAGGTTTAAGTAGTTCTAAGTTCTAGGGGACTGATAACCACAGCAGTTGAGTTCCATAGTGCTCAGAGCCATTTGAACCAATTATTATCAAGGGGGACAGAATAAGTTTAGACGCAACGGTCCAGCGTGCAGTTACGATTCAGGGAGAATTTCTCCACCATGTGCCCGACAAGAAACTGTGGAATCTACTGACATGATGAGAGACGATATAATCATAACGACAGACCAGAATTTCATCAGAACTGGCGACATTCAAACAGGGCAGGGCCCTCTCGACAAGGTGAATTTGTAGAAGCTAGATCTCCTAATCCCAATAACTACGCACGCCAACAAAGAGAGAGCAGACAATGACTCGCACAGCAGGCAGCCACGTGCGCTGGGTGGCTCAGAGAAAAATAACATAAAGGCTACCTTTGAAAAAAATTTGAGCATTCTTTACCGATGTACCATATACCACAAGATAATTGCGTTGAAGTAGAAACTCTGCATACTAGGAAGAGTAAAGGTTTACACCACATTTCACATGTAAAACCGTTCATTGAAAGATAGTCTGTTTTTTAACTTAATCTTTGCCATAAAACTTTTCACTTCACGCTACTATTACAATTTGTCACACTGAGAAACTGTTAACATGCAACAATTTTTTGAAGTTAACTATCCAGTCTATAACCTAGGGAACATTTTTAAACAGAAATTACGAATGCATTGTTATCGTGAACAGACGACACAGTGTTGTTATTTGTACATTCTTGCTTGTTAGTTGCACGATTATGTAATGACTATAAGGCATACATACTTAGAACATGTACCGGTACTGTTAATGAGATTTTAATGCAACATTTTGGTTTACTTGGAAATACATTCTGGATTTAAAGTACTTTCTGTGAGATACCAGATGACACAGTGGTTATTTTATGTGACAGCTACACGATTTTCTCACGACGCTACTAATGAGTGACAATTTACAATGTTGTTTTTGCGGTGTTTCTGTTTTATATCTGCACAGTTTTCCGAATTCTTCTGGAAAGTAAAACATGTTTTAGTAGTAACTTTTGTGCTATATCTACAATGAGACAGCCTTTTCCGTAGCACAACAATACGTTACAGCATAGTACTTTCTTCATCACGGCAATAAGCATAATAAGTAAGATATCTATACGCAAAGCATTTCACTTTAGTTTATCATGAGGTAACTACATTGACTTCTGCAGAACATAGCTTTCGGAGGAAGATAACTACAACACTTCCACAGAGATTATCTTACAACAAGACGCACAGTTTAGCGCTACAGTACACATATTTGAGTGATTAATTTTGTACTTAGAACATTTATTTTTAAAGATTTTTGAATCACAATGATACAAAGGTTTTCGATGATACATTTCATTCCATTCCTGTAATCTGTAATACCTGAGTGTATAATTACATTAATCCTCAGGTGGGAACACGCTTACATTGTGTACCATGTGTTTGGCAAGCACAAGGAGCCATAGCTAATATGGTATTTGCTTATACAACTTTACACATCGGTACCATATTTCTCTAACACAGAATTACACAGCTATCTGATTATTTGACAGAGAAACAAATATTCTTTTTACTATGTCAGTGACATATGTTTACGCAATTACACAGTTGGATAACTTCACACTTATGAAATTGTATTTTGTCTGTACTGTGTGAACCGTTCATAGTTTTTCGGAACCATTGTGATACTATGAGAGCTTTGAATGATGTGTTTGGTATGAGATCATGATTTTTAAAGTACGTTTGAGGTAGATGACACTGTTGAAATGAGCAGAGAATATTTTTTTAGGTACTGAAATTATTGTAGAAAGCTACGAAGATTTTGAGATTTGACTGAGATGTTATGATGTTATTATTAGGATGACAATGTGTATTATGCTGTTGAGGTATGTTTATGATCAATAAGCTGATGCTATATGAGGAATTTGATTATGCTATGTATTTATTATGATGAAATATTGAAGTGTCGTCTCAAGATTGACGTGTCGACGAACATGTATATGTGTAATAAGGTAAGGAGTAATGAATAGTGGTTAGGGACTCTGACTTGTGAAAAAGGATGTTGGAAACGAAGAATCGTACTTTAAGAGTTATGAAATGTGTGTACAAGCTTGAATGTATTACAATGCTGTCGAAAAATTTTTGGACACTGTTATAATTATAGGATTTTGTTTCTACAGATTTGCTACGCAAATTCTAGACCTGTGAAATTTTTATATGAGATTGTCACTATAGTGCAAATTGCTGTCGTAAATATTTCAGTAAGAAAGTTAAGTGACCACCTTCATGTAATGCATCGTGGGCACCCAGCTGCGCGACAGTTGCCTGGAAAAAAGCCTTTAGTGTGTGCCTTTCAGAGGCACAGGTGGAAAAAAGGAGGCCATTAACCTCGCTATTGACATATCCTTGTCGAAAGCATCACAAATACGACAAGCTCAAACTTGAAAACATATGATTACTCTGTGGAGCTCTTAATTTATTATATTTACTAAAATGCCTAATGAAATGATGAGAAACATTTTACATCTATTGTCTTTCTAGTTGAGAGATTCTTTTTGCCTTTGGAGACGCCATTTCCCTAGTGAGTGACGTTTCATACGTTGCTTTATATATATATTTGCTCATAACGTTTAATATCTAGTTTCTAGCTGTACTGCAGTATTGGTTATAATAAAGTGTAATAGATGTACTAATATCACTAGTTTCTGTCTACAGACCCAGTAAAGAATAATTTTATGATGTTCTTTCGTAGAAATGAGAGCACAAATAGACATCTCCCTTCACAGGAAACGCAAAAATAATTCTTTACCGGTTTGGTAACTTATCTGCTAGAGTATGTCAAGGTGATGCATCACTGCAGTGTTAAGATGTGACATAGGTATTAGACAGGGCAATCTTTACTGTTTTTTCTGCTTGAGCTTTGTAATGTTTAGGTATAAGTTATTGCATTTGCTGCTGCTGCTTGCCAGGCACAGTGCTACTAAATTTGACTTTGTATTACTCTGTTAAGCCAGTTTTACCAATGACTTATTTTTATTGTTTGCTGCACATTGCCTTATATTATTTGTAATACTGCAATTACTCTGCTAATTTAGATTTAATGCTGCTAGCTTTGCCAATTTGCATGTTTTTCATTGCTGTTTGTGTTAATTGTTTTTTGCTGCTGCATTGCCTCGTCCCTTAGTTTAGCATCTGTGCTCAGTAGATTTAAGTTACCCTAAGAGTTGGTATACTATATAAGAAACTAACTATGATGAATTGGAAGAATTGCATTGAGACACTATAAGAAAAAGGTTTTGCCAAAAGTGGAGAAAAACTATTTTTGAAAGAGGATATGAACAAAAAAGTGGGGTTTAGGGACAACAGGTTTAGGTAGGATTTTCTTGGAAATAAATGATGAGGTAAGATAATGCATAATAAATAATGAGGTAAGAAATATATGAACATATAAATACAGGAAGCATGCTTGGATAGAATTTTTTTGGTGGAAAGAAATGTTGAAGTAAGACGAAAGATCTATGGAATGAAGTTTTGGGTTGGACTGCAGTACCAAATGTTACACTGTAAACAAACCCTGTCCTTTTCTCCTGTGTTCTTCTGGTATGTGTTTGTGTACCCTAGTGTATTTGTGTTCTTCCTGTCTTTATGTGTTTAGTTAATAAGATTTATGTTGTAGAATTTTTCTTGTACTAAGCTACATACACTATGATGAGGAAGACTGTCATCCTCAAGTATAATTTGCATTAATAATATGTTATTTTATTTGTGAAGATGTTTATAGACATTATTAATTCTGTTCTGTTTCAATGCTCATATGTGAAATTAATGTTTCGAAAACTATTCTCATTATTTTATATACTTACTTATGTCATAATTCCTGTAACACTGGTGTATTTGTCTATTTCTATTCTTTTGTAAAGCCTGTATTATTACCAGCACTGATGGGTCTAAGGACAATTCCAACAACTTTGTGCTTGCACAAGTGGTGGTTTATGGACTTGCTATATTCTCCTAAGACTCCTCGATTGTGATTGTGCACCTGCACAGTTGCAATAGATGGCTGCTGGCCGTATCTACAAGGACTATAGTGGGTCTGCATCTTGTGGACCACAGATACCATACTCTCTACCAGACTACAGTGGATCTGCTCTGTGATGACCTACCTACCAGTATTCTTCAAAACTTCGACTGACTCTGTTGTGGGTTTGCTCTGTTGTGGCCCTTTACCTGTCTGCATGTCAAGAGTCAGCACTGTCTTTCCATTGGAAGGACAGCACTACTTCTTCAAGAGTGCATGGAAAACCACTACTTCCGTGTGCATTTTCTTTTACTGCTCAGACTTTGAGAAAAAAACACTGCAATTTTACTGTGGTGAATGATCAGGACAGTCTTTATGGACTGTGAGAAAATTTTAGCTTTTGACCAACATTGTATCAATAAGTGTGTGCATTTCATGTCTTTGTTATTGTAATTGTGAAAAATTTTAACAAATATGTATTGACCAGTGCCCAAAACAATTTGTAAAATTTTTTGTGGGGAGCATAGGGGCTATGTAAGTAGGCTGTTTAGGTTTTGCTATTGGTAACACCATGTAGCGCTCTATATGAAAATCACTAGCTGTGCTGTGTGCAGTCTGTGGCTAGTTTGCATAGTTGTCTGCCATTGTAGTGTTGGGCTGTTGGCTGTTAAAAGCATGTAGCGTTGCACAGAGACAGTAAATTTGCAAGACTGGATATCATAACTTTTGAACACTATTAAGGTAAATACATTGTTTGTTCTCTATCAAAATCTTTCGTTTGATAACTATGCCTATCAGTAGTTAGTGCCTTCAGTAGTTTGAGCCTTTTATTTAGCTGGCAGTAGTGGCGCTCGCTGTATTGCAGTAGCTTGAGTAACAAAGATTTTTGTGAGGTAAGTGATTTGTGAAAGGTATAGGATAATGTTAGTCAAGGCCATAGTTTTGTAGGGATTATTGAAAGTCAGATTGCATTACGCTAAAAATAGTGTGTGTCAGTGTAGTGTTGATAAGAAAAGGTAAAGAACGAAATGTCTGAGTACGTTCAGTTTTGCTCAGCTGTTTGAAATCATACACGCTTTGTCGAGCGGATTAACCCCATTATTAACTTGTGCCAAGCGTTCGTGAACCTTGGTTCCAGGTGCACACTAGTTATACCCCGGGATGTGTAATTCCCTGGCAGTTTGTCTAGAATACCACCACCTCCTCTAGAGCGTCTCCTAGCATGCATGTTATGCTACTGCGGTGGTTGTGGACTGTGCCCTCCATTATATAGCAAATCATAGGCATCAATCCAACTGTTCTGTGCAGCAGGAAAACCAAGCCATTTGACTAGCTGATACAACAAGAAGAAAATACAGTAATTGACTCAAACATCCCAGAACAAACCAACAAAGAACAACACACATCAATTAAACGATCAGAGGAAAACGAAATCATAAGACAGCCACTAGAACAAGAACAAATAGAACATGAAGTGACACATATGTTATATATACAAGAAAAATTTCAGCTGACATATATAGAATACAAAGACCCAAATACCGACATTTGTAGGGAACTTAGAACTGAGTCCAATGACCAGCGAAGATGTGTCTGGAGACGTCCTAAACAGCCCAGACAGTGGTGGGATACCAACCTCATTGTCGGCTGCCAAATGGCCCAACAACCAGAAGTAATAGTGTGGGTGACATTCATTTAATAATATGACCCCTTTGGTTGTCATCAACAGAATCTTTATAGAACAGTGGTATGTCGATGACATTCTAAGAACCGTTTTGTTACCCTTCATGTCAAGCCATCCTGTGCTTACATTTCAGCAAGATAATGCCCGCCTGCACGCCGCGAGAATTTCTACTGCTTGTCTTTGTACTTGCTATTTTGGAGCATTACAGGGAGTGCCCTCCAGTCAGCTCGGGATTTTCACGATATAATGCGTCAATTGGACAGAATTTGGCACGATACCTCTCAAAATGAGATCCAGCGACTCCGTCAATCAATGTCAAGCTGAATAACTTGTTGCACAAGAGGCAGCAGTGGGCCAATGCGTTACTGACTTGCTCAAGTTATAAAGCCCTTTCTCTTGAATAAATCATGTATTTTTTTCCTGAAACTCTAATAATTTGAGTAGATGGATATTGCCGGTTCTGCCCTAGGCCTGGGACTACTGCCCATATCTATCTACTTCCGTCAATTCCTGAGCACCCCTCATACCCCAATCTAATTTTGCAATAAATGAATTTAAAGACTGTAAATAAAAAATTGAAGAATTACATGTTTTAACTGATTATAAATATAAAAACCGTGTGTCCAAAAAATTTTGATTTGGAAATACAGCAATAACAATATATTCGCACACAAGAATCTAATTAAAAAACAAAAATCTAATTTTTCCTTTATAAATAAGTACACACATACAAAGCTTGGATGAGCTACGAGAATATTTTAAAAGAAAGTTCTCTGTGGTTGACCTTCGAGATACTATCAATTTGAAAGGTGTAACATGTCATAAGAAAATGTAAAAAGTGAAAATAAAAATACAAACACTACTTTGGCTGATTGGGTGATAAGTATATTAATGAAAATATATTAATGAAAATATATGGGTTGTGTGATAAACAGTTATAAGAACATAAAAAATAAAGCATGTTTTTTGTGATTACATTTGTATAAATTTTGTGTTTCAATTATATATATATATATATATATATATATATATATATATATATATATATCCTTTGTATTTTCATAACTTCCTTTGTATTTTCATAAATAATCTTATCATCCAAACTACAAGAACATGCTTTTTAGTTTTAGTTTTAACTTTTATTTTCTTATTGTTATCTTATACATTCAAAATCTGAGGTATCTAAATTTACAAAAATTTAAATGTCTTTTACAAATTAAAACACCAGATTTGTCATTGTAATAATATACATTTTCTATTTCGCTTTCACTAGAAAGTGGATCTTCAACATAACATTTAATTTCCTTAAGAATATTTTTATAAATTTGTTTCTACTACATTTATTTGATTCTTTTAATTCTACAAATTTATCTTTTGCATTATCATAAGCAGTAACTTTTGTACAACCATTTTTATGTAAAATTATGTCGAAACTTTCCACTTGCTATTTCCATCTAGTAAACTATTTAATTTTTCTCTTGTATCGTGGTAATGTATTTTATTCGTGTCAGTTAAGTCGACAATTTTAGAATTTTTATCTTCATCCATTTACAAGTACAAAAAAACCAGTTTACGTAACTTTAATTAAAATAAATGGAACCACTAGCTAATGTTATTGATATAGCACTATGGGAAATGGATGTATATATTCATATACTAAAGGAAATTGTAGAAAGGGAATGGTTTCTGTTATTATTTGGTTATTTATTATATAATGTTTGCTATATTTATATAGCAGGAGATGGAAATTTAATTTATCTTTGTTATATTTATGGAGATTATTATATTCATAAACATAAAGCAAGTTTAGTCATAATAAATTTAGAATACCCTAAATTAATGTTAGAATTCTTTAAAATAATATAGTTATTCTAAAAAAACTAAACATTTAAAATACACATATAATAGAATTAAACAATCAACACAACCATTTTTAGTGTTTATTTGGTGTTGTCTCAGTTTTATCTAATTTAACTTAGATCTATTTTAGCAATTCGAATTTCTTCCTCTAACCAATAATAAGAGCAATAACAATCTTGTATAGTTTCGAATTTAAAAATATATTTATTCTTTCCATGACAATTTTCAATAGTAATATTGGAAATAATTAGATCGAATTGTTCTTGTAGGTCTTCTAGTCATCTAAAGTTTTTTATTTTTATATTTCCTAGTACTTCACCTATTTTCATATATTTGATTCTTTCATTATCTTCTTCCTTGTACAGTAAACTATCTTTATTCGAAAACAGGTAATGTTTTTAAATAAATGTCCATTAAAAGAAGAAAAGCTATCTGTTTTTATTTCTAAAAAATTGTTCTCTCTGAGAACAATAAAAAATTTCTAAATCCTGTCAAAGACCAGTATATGGAAAATAAATTAATCGTTAATTTTGAGAATATTTTTATTTCCTAAATTCTACTAATTTATTTTTATTGGGACCTTTAAGAATACAAACAGATTTTTTCCATTTTGTTTACTCATAACACCTACATTTGGAAACTTTAGTTATCATTTACATCAAAGGCATACATTATATAAATTCCACTTGTTGTAAAATCTCTCGATTCTTATTCAAAATAACCTTTTATTTCTTCTTCCTTTTCTTTTATTTTTGTTCCTTATCTAAAATATTTTTGTTTCATCTTTTTTAGGTATATTATTATACAAATATTCTAGCTTACTTTCTTGTATACTTAAAATTTTTAATTCTTGTTCTAATTTTTTAGTGGGTTGTAAATATACTATATTAATTGGTTTAATTTCTTTAATTGTAAATGGATAAAGTTTATGTGAAATATTTATTCTTTTTCTAGGCACAAATGGAATAATATCTTTGTTTATTCATCCTAATTTATTGATATTTATATCTTCTGGTATTTTACAAAATATACTATTGGATCCAGAAAAATATGTTTCCTCAGATTTTATAAAATGTTAGTTTTTCAGAAATTATAGTAATTCTGTTTTCGAAAACTGCTATACAGTTAATAGGCTACAACGTCGAACTAAAAGCAGATTAAAGATATTTAACCGATTTTTCTTTTTCTTCTTTATTATGTGTTTTAATTTTTATTTGTATTTTTATGTATTTTTTCACCCCAATAAACACATTATATCTATTATAAGTAAGGCAACAACTGTCGGTTAGCAATCTGTTAATTTTTGGCACATTTTATATTAGGAGTGAATAGAAAGGAGTTTTTCGAAATATTTGCTATTATTGTTTAGTAACTCTAAACATTCTGTTAGTGGATCGATTTCTTCTTCTTTTTGGGAAACTGATTTAATATAATTACAAACTATTTGTTCTAATCTAGTTAGTCTGTTGTCTTTAGCAAGCTCAGAAGAAATGTTTCCTTTGATCTTTTATCTACAGAATTTGAAAACACAATTACATGGTTGCCAATTTGTTTATTAATTTCCAAGTTGTTATTGACAGCTAAATTTATTTTAGATATTTACTCTAGAATTAGAATTGATCCAAGTTAATGTTTTAACAGAATTAATGTCTTTAACTGTTACATTACAATAATATTTATATTCTATTTGTATTCAAAAGTTAAAATTTACTGTTAAAAATTAGCAGATTTCTTCTGTATTAGAAATACCTGAAAGATCTTTGTGATTCCTAAATCCAATAAATAATAATATCCTTTCATATGTTCTTTTAAAATATCTGGTAAATCTTTTAATAATGTATCTAATTTAAAATAGGATCATTCTCTTTAATAAGGAATAACAACATGATTGCAATTAGAATCTAATAAATAAGGAATTTATATGTTAACTCCATGTCTAGACAAATTAAGTTTATAAATGGATAAATCTTAAAAAAGGTACTAAAACACCCTTAGGGTGATTTGTTTACAAGAAATTTATTATTTTTCATTTCTCTATTGTACACTATAAAATGTGTTGTTTTTACAACCATAAGGTTATCACAAAATTGTTCTAATTTCTTTTCCTCCTTTTGTGTAATTAATGTCTCCTACATTTGAAATAAGAGCATTATAATTTAAATGTTCTATAAGTATCCATGTGTCAAACCTTCCGTTGGTTGTGTTTTTTATTTGCAAGTAGTCCTGTTATAGAATATTTCTTTTTTTGTAGCAGACATTTTATTTTCTGTTTCCATTTATATAGAAAAAATTATTAGATTTATGTTAATGTAGCTAGAATTAGTGAGGTTCAACAATTATTTTATAATGTAGCTGAAACTGAACAGCTGAAATCATAGTGATTCGATTTTCATACCCATCTAAGAATAATAGCCTCATAAATTATGTAAATAAATTTGTACATAATTAGGATGTTTTAACTGTATATTGCATTTATTACATAATAATTTTATATATATTTTCTAGTCAAATGACCTTGATTACGAACTTTTTATTACCTTTTGTGTAATGTTTTCTATATAAAAAACAAATTTTAGAGTTATTATGTGTTGATTTTTCTTCAGAAGTGAATGGTTTAATTTCTTCCATATAAGTTTCCACAATTTCATCAACTTCTTTTTCGATATACTCTATAATTTTTTATAACAAGTTGGTCCTCTCTAAACAACAGCATTTCTATAATGTCGATTTATATATTTAATATAATATCAAAAACTAGTTGAATCATGTTGTTAATATTTTATAGTGAAATATTTTTCTGGGTCACCCTGGCATTTATCCATTTTTAATAGGAACCCTCAGAATCTACGTAAATAAGAAAAGGAAACATTGTGTAAACATGTAATTTTTAAATTGTAAGTATTTACTCAATTTTAGTAGTTCTACTTTTACTGGTTTTTTAATTAAACGATCTTTTGTGACTGGCTAATTTTTTTATTATTAAAATGTAATAAACACCAAACATAAATAAATTTTTGGTGCTCGTTTATCATTAATTTGAATAGGAACAAGTCGATATAAATCTTTTATCCAACAGAATTGTGAATATTTTTTACAAATTATATTTAATGAATATATTTTTTCCTTCCTAGACATTTTAATTGATGTATGCATAATCATAATATTTTTAATGAGATGTTAAAAAATACATTAATTTTTTGATCAATTTTCGGTATATAATTAATTTTAGCAGGGATCAATATGTCCGGTATTTTTCTTCAACTTCTTCAATAAAATCTTTATAATTTCTTGTTGTCTTGGAATTTTACAGTTCTGTGTATCTACTGTTTTTAATGTGGAAGCTATTGTCCATAGGAGGCATTTTTGACCCTTATTTTTTACATTAACAGAGGCTATTTTCTTTTTTTCTGGTCACTTGATGTAAGTCAAACCTCTTAATTAACATATTTATTAGTTGCAGATTGTAATCCAATAATTCTTTTTAATATCCGTCCCAATCCTTGTGTTTGAAAATTAGAGGTTTTTGTTAAAATATCTTTTTTCCACATTCTTAAATTTTTTATTTATATCGTTTTCCCTAAGATCTATATAATTTTGAGTTTGATGTCCATATTTCATAATTTTATTATTGTTTGCATTCTGTAATCACGAAATAAATTTAAAAAATGGCTCTGAACACTATGGACTCAACTTCTAAGGTCATCAGTCCCCTAGAACTTAGAACTACTTAAACCTAAGGAACCTAAAGATACCACACACATCCATGCCTGAGGTAGGATGCAAACCTGCGACCGTAGCGGTTGCGTGGTTCCAGACTGTAGCGCCTAGAACTGCTTGGCCACTTCGGCAGGCGAAATAAATTAAGATTTATTTTCAAATCGTTAAATAATTTAAGATTTTCTCTAACGATTTCCATAATTTCTGGTTTTGTTGCATTTAAGAAATGTTTTGGACGAAGAAAACCTACATTATTTTCAAAATTTGAATGGTATGTAATCTTTTTTTAAATGTTGAATCAACAATATATTCAGTCACTGGTTTTCTATTTCTTGCTTTCCGAAACACATGTTTAGAGAATGGAAATAATTTTTTTAATTGGTTATCCTCATTATTTTTGTTTCCAAACACATTGGTAGAAAGTGGGAATATTTCTTTCAATGGTCTATCCTTGTTGTTTTTTTAAAAAAAGCTTTTTATTTGTGTGCTCATATATAAGGAAAGGATTTGGTTATCTATTTTTAATAAACAATTTTGGAGTAGAAAAAATGAGATCTCTGAGAATATATTTTTTACCCTTTTATTCCTAAATCTAATTTTTTCCATGCACAAGGTTTCTTATTTTTTATAAATAGTTAAAATACAAAAGTCTTCCAATATTTTCTTTTCAGTCATTACATTTTGTTAAATTTACTGAATAGATTAGATTGGGATATGAGGAGTGATCAGGAATCAGTAGTAGTAGATGGATACTTCCAGTAGCCCCAGGCCTGGGGCAGACCTGAGGCATAATTGGCAATATCCATCATCTGTTCATCTATTCTAGTACTATATACCCAAAAGAATCCAAATGACCTGAATTGTTTTTCGCTTATTTGCATACACCCCACATAAAGTAGCTGGCTTACAGATCCTCTAATCTGTTTACAGTACAGCTGTTCGACTACAGAAATTGGATACCTCAAGAGATCACTAGAGAACACTTTTTTAAGGTAATAAGTCCAGACAAAAATCAACTCCAAGTGCTAGGAAATGCGTCATTATAGATAAGACAGTACGCTCAATATTAAATGGTAAATGACATTTCAAAACCACTAACATACACATTAGAAAGTAAATAAACTAACTCCATCACAAAAAGCATTCCAGCGATCTTTAGGCAAAATTAAATACTTTTATGAAAAAGAGGTTTTTAGAGAATATCAGGATTCCCAAAGCTCTATGACAGTTTAAAGGATTCTTTCTGTTTAAAAGGTTTCTCTATGCCTTTGAAACATCGTTCCTGACATGAGTACTTTGTCATAAACTGGATGTTGAACTAATCAGTTAAAAACAGTACGTGTAACAGCGGCAGGCGCTCTATGTTTAATATAATTGCAGGTAACAAAGTTTCCCCATGTTTATAATGGAGTCATAATGTAAAGTTTTTTGATGTGTATTTGAACCCAGCACGTAATCGGGTTGTTGACTAAGTAAAATCAGATCTTGGATACCAAATTTTTTCACAGCAGCAAGATGTCTACTTCTGAAATGAGGATACATTTTTTTTTCCTGACCGAAGATCAAACCCAGCACCTATCTCCGTCGATTTCTCTCTATGGATCGCTTTATCATCAGTAGTGAGGTGTGTGCATGTTTGAACAGAAATAACGACTCCTATTGTTTTTGTTGACAATTCATGAAGAGACATTAAAAATGAAAATTATTAATCAGTTGTAATTTGGGGTACACATGCTACAGCTTGAATGATGCCATGAGTGTTTTTGTGCTGAACCGGGATTCGAACCCACACATGTGTTTTCATGGATACCTAGAATAGTTTGCAGTCTTGGGCAAAACAACGAAATGAGCGAACGATATCATTCTGTGTGGTTCAGATACCACGGAGGAGGAGATCCGAATTCCAGTCCTAGTCGAGTACCAAATTTCCAACGTCTCAAGTTCAAATAATATAAGAGTCCTGTGAACTGAGGTGACCATTGGCTCATTAAATAAAATGGACTTTCTAGTGTAAGGAAGCTCTCTGGTGACAGAGTTTCTGTTTCCCACTACTGCCGCTTCTGCTATGGCTGGCCCAAGCGACACTGGCAGTGCCCCAGCAGGTAACGAAGAGGTATGAGGTTCATAATGCGGATTCTGAACTACGGTGCAACTTGACGTTCTTCATTTGGCATTACTAGAGGTGAAGGAGTTCTGTTACAGCGTGTTTGAAATAAACGCCAGAAGTGGGAATCGAGCCCATACCTCACAGTTAAGAAACTATGATCGATTCACCGGAGGAATGAAGCCCAAATATGTTACTTACATGATTGTGTCGTACCATATGATGCACTTAGCTTACAAATTAGACACTGTGAAAACAATTCAGTTCTCCATTAACTGGTTAATTATCAGCATGGTTTCTGACACTGAAATTACGCTTGTCTCCTGTCAGCTGGATGCAAAGACGCTTTAAGCCATCATAGCCTCCAATCGAAGTTCTTTTGAAATTTTCACTACTTCAAGAAATTTCTTAGATCGAGGAATACCATTGCAGAGTATGAAGTTACCAAATAGTTCGATTATTAATGCTGTTTGAAGGAAGCGTTTAATGCCTCTTGGTCATTTTTAGAAGCAGTTCTCCAAAAACAGGTAAATATTTCATTCGCAATAAATGACTGCGGCGTTCTGTGGCAAGTGGACCGTAATAAGTAGTTATTTAGTTCTTTCCATGTTGGGGAATGCTTTTTAGGTTAATATTGAGCACATCCAATTATTAGTAGCTTACATTAACTGATAAAGACATTACTTCATAACAGATATTGCGTTGCATTACTTCATTTACATGCGCTTAGCAACTAAGCTTGTAAAACTGGTGGTAAACGCTACTTTCAAAGTCAGAGGATGTTAGTATCTTATGTAAAATGTCACCATCATTCTATCCGGATGGCTTCGTCGACGTCACCTATTTCAAGTAGAACAAGGAAGAAAATATTGAAGAAGCTGAACTGTTTTCATTTGCAATTCTGCTTGGTCCAGGTTCACATTTTTGAGGAATAACTCTAACTGTGGTATCCACTTCACCAGTGTAGAAAATTATTTCAACTTTTCAAATCTCCCATCCTACTCAGAGGTCTTACACTTAATCGCCAACCAGAAATTCTAGTTCTGTAGAACACATGTTTCAGTAAACTGATGTAGCGAAGACTGTTTATCACTGGACTTTCTTTCCGGAAAACATGCAATTGATCACTGAACTCTGTTAATATACTGTAACAATAATTTCGTGAACAAGCAAAGCATACGAATGGCAGAACCTGACAGTGCTGTTACTTCCAATTCTGTGTATTCCTAACCTAAACTGGCTCTGCACCAGGTACTGCAACGTTCAAAAATGTTCAGATGAATTTGAAATCTTATGGGACTTAACTGCTAAGGTCATCAGTCCCTAAGAGTGCACACTACTTAACCTAAATTATCCTAAGGACAAACACACACACCCATGCCCGACGGAGGACTCGAACCTCCGCCGGGACCAGCCGCACAGTCCATGACTAAAGCGCTCTAGACCGCTCGGCTAATCCCGCGTGGTTACTGCAACGTCATACTGACGCAAACACTGTGCTCGCACTGCCAGCTTCATTTTTCGTTTCATATGATTTTATAATCAGTGAAATAAAAGTCACATGACCTCCCAACATTAGAGGTTTCATTTCGTGCCTCGTTTCCTTCTGGAGGATTACTTTTCTTGTCAGTAAGCTTTTTCCCTTCTAACCAGCGAAATGCCGCCGAGCTTGGCCAGTAAGCGCTTCAGCAAGCGCTGTTTAGTGCTGTTAAGAGGACTTCTTTTAACGCTGTCGTAGGCAGAGGAATTTAGTTTAATCTTAAAACATCTTAAGCAGCAATATTCACAGCCTTACCAAATAAGAAAAGATTATTATTTAGGTATGAAAAGGTTTAAAAACAAAGTTTGCACAGCCTGGCCCAGGTCAGTGTTTCCGTCTGATTGCACTGCATTGTACTTTGCCTAAGAGGTGTTCCTGTAACTGTGGAAATCATTAGTTGAAACCGAGTTTAACATCTAAGAGTGTGGTACTACTAAAATGTTCAAATGTGTGTGAATTCTTAAGAGACCAAACTGCTGTGGTCATCGTTCCCTAGACTTACACACTACTTAAAGTAACTTAAACTAACTTATGCTAAGAACAACACACACACCCATGCCCGAGGGAGGACCCGACCCTCCGGCGGGAGGGGGGTACTGCTAAAAATATGAAAGGATTAACAAGGGAAGGCTGAGTTCATCCTCAGATTGAGGTGTATTTATAACAGGGTAACCAGGGAAGACTGTTTGTCGTCATCTCCCTCCAACGAGCATTGTTAACCATATACACAAATGTTTACAATACTACGTGTACTCCGAACGTTGCAATTGACGTTGTCCTCCTAAACTAACAATTCTTTGTTTACAACGAATTAAAATTTGCAGAAGCGGCAGATTTCGAATCCGATAATAAGATAGTACAAACTCACCGCTTTATCTACTCCACTATCCTACCACTTATATGAAACGCTGTTACAGACATCTTTGGCGTGATTTGTGGGGTAACACTGGGGACTAAAATACGGCTGTAGGGGCAACATGACCTGCATCACAACGTGAAATTAAATTTTACCTTTGATCTCCGAAAACGGTGTCATTATTATTACAACGGATGATGTTTAGAGACAAAATACAGTTATACGACACTCTAAACAATACTCACAAGGAATTAATGTATGAATACTTAATAACTTTCGTTGTCCTCCTAAATTAATCGGGAATGAATTTGACTTCTGAAGCGAACGAAGTGCCCTCCACCTTGTAGCGCACTTCGGTTCCTCCTACCTTGCCAGTAGGCTTTTACTGGGAAATGTCAAGGCTCTGGAAATGTGAAGAGGGTCACATTCTTATCTACGATACATCTCTGGGTGAAGAGAATGGCGGAGGAAGGCCACGTCAACCGCCGTCGTCACCCTGGACTTCCACAGATTAACGTGAGGGATCAGGACAACAGTACACTCCACCGCAGTGATTTAAACCCTTTCAGAACTAGCACAGAAATTAGGAACATCATCAACCTTAGTGTGAGAAGGTCGGCCATTCGTCGTCGTCTCAACTAGAAAGGAAGGTATGGACGAAAATCGGCGGTTAAGGAAATGTTGAAGGAACAACAGAAGGCTGTCAGATTAAACTTCGCACTGGCATATCTACATCTATATCTACATATATACTCCGCTAGCCACCAAACGATGTGTGGCGGAGAATACAATTCGCGCCGAAGTCATATGCCCCCCCCCCCCCCCCCTCCGTCTGTTCCACTCGAGGATCGCGCGAGGGAAAAATGACTGAGCGCCTCAGTACGAGCTCTTTCCCTTATCTTTGAATGGTGATCATTGCGCGATTTGAAAGTTGGTGGTAATAATATATGCTCTACATCCTCGGCGAAGATCGGATTTCGGAATTTAGTGAGCAGTCCCTTCCATTTAGCGTGTCGTCTATCTGCAAGTGTGTCCCACTTCAAACTTTCTATGAGATTTGTAACTCTCGCGATGGCTAAATGTGCCAGTCACGAATCTTGCCGCTCTTCTTTGGTCCTTCTCAATCTCTTGAATCAGACCCAACTGGTATGGGTTCCATACAGACGAACAATGCTCTAAGACTGGACGAACTAACGTATTGCAAGGAATTTACTTTGTTAAAGGACTGCTTCGCTTAAGGATTCTACCAATAAACCGCAATCTAGAGTTACGCCTTGCACGTTACTTGTGTAATATGATCATTCCATTTGAGGTCATTTAGAATAATCACACCCCAATACTTGACGGATGTTACTGCCTCCAAAGACTGGGCATTTAATTTTTACTCGAGTTAGTGGAGATTTTCTTCTTGTTGTACGCAGTGTTTGTACACTAAACACTATGTCAGCCATCCTTGCAATTGTTCGATAACTGAAAGGGGGAATGGTGCTGCAGTCCTCTACCGCAAACGAGTATTTGAAAGCTACGTTTAGAATTTCGACTTTCTGTTTATCATCATCTGTTACATTACCGTACAGTCAGCAAGAGAAGGTATTGAAATATTTGTAGCGTTCATAGATTTTACATAAGTCCAAAATTTTTTGGGGTATTTTTAGAACTTGCAGATAAAATATTACTTTCAAATTCGTTAAAAGAATCTCTCATTGACCTTTTGACAGCTGCTTTCATTTCGCATAATTTCTGTTTGATAGCGGGGCAGTTACTACGTTTAAACCGACTGTGCAAAATTCTCTGCTTTCTCAGCATCTTCCTAATATGTTTGTTGTACCAAGGTGAATCTTTTCCCTCCCCTATATTTTTGTTAGGCACGTACTACTCTAGTACGTGGTGGACAATGCCTTTAAATTCCGACCAAAGATGCTCAATGTCTTTGTGTCCCGTGGTGAATATTAGGAGCTAGCTATGAAGATATTTATTAACGACATTTTTATTTACTTTCACAAACAAGAAAACCGAAAGAAACCGTTTTCGTACTGGGAGCTTGTTATATTTACGGACGAGAGGGTGTTTTTTTCTGCCCCCAATTACTTCAGTAGGCGTTTATCGACCAAGTGAAGCGAGATTCGACAGCAAATTTGGCCATCAGAAGGAAAGGTGGGGCCGAACTACTGTCAAAGTTTGGGGATGGATATCAGCGAGTGGTTGCGGCATTCTGCAGCAACTGGATCGTCCGTTTTCTAGTCATTACTAGTGTGAAATACTGGGGAACGTAATGCTTCCTTCTTTTACTCAGAGATTTTCGGGAGGCAGAATAACCTTCCAGCAAGATCGTTTTCCTGTCCACACAAAGAACTGTCTAAAACAATGGTTTCGAATGAAGAAAGAGGTTGAGCTGTTGGATTTGCCTTCCAAAGAAAGTGCTCAACTCGGTCCTATAGAGCACGTATAGGCAGAGACGGAGAAAACTATTAGGTGTAGAAGACTATCACTGGCAACCAAGTCAGCGCTGTTCGAAGCAGTTCATGACTCGTGGGAAGAGTCGTCACAGAATAACAAATTCATGCGGAAACTTGTTGTCTCTATTCCCCGGTGGTTAAATGCACTTGTAGACGAGGACTGAAACTGCACACGGTACTGAATTATTGTTTGGGAGAGAAAATTTTGTTTAAGTCAAATGAGCGTTTTGTATCCTTATGAAGAAGAGGAAAATTCGTTTGGTTTATCTTTTTTTTTGCCTAGCAGATTATACACAAAAACTAGGCCGTCTATTTCGCTCTTTTCAGTCGTTTAGTAGTCTCTTGGTTTGAAATTATTTTACGACCACTCATATAAAAAAAAACTGAGACAAACATGAAATCAATTTTTTGCAGATAACGCTTGACGTCTATGCCGATGAAGGCATCAAAGAGAAAGTATTTAGTTTTTTTACTTCGAGAAAAATCATGTGTTCTCTTTACTTACAAGCAAACCTGGCGCCAATACCGACAAAAGCAGGAAGGATATATCATTTTCTTTTAACGCCAATAATAAACCACAATGCATAAAGAGAAAATGTGGTGCAGGACAAGCAAACCTGGCGCCAATACCGACAAAAGCAGGAAGGATATATCATTTTCGTTTAACGCCAATAATAGACCACAATGCATAAAGAGAAAATGTGGTGCAGGACCGGCGACTTAGACGTAAAGTCGAGCGTTTGAGTCTACTACAGCCTAAGTTATATACTCCTGAATACTTAATAATTATGAATAATTTAACATTATGAACACTTAGTAATTCTCGTTGTCCTCCTAAACTAATAACTCTTACCGCGAATTAAAATTCATGGACGTAACAGGGTTCGGCCCCTTACCTAATGATTAGAAAATTAATCACCTCGCCATTCTACCAACAATGTGCACTACGCTTACGAAGTCCTATGATATGGTCTGTGATGTGGCTGCGTCAAGATCAGAACAGTTTATGCTCGAGAGTTTCTTCGCCCCGCAGCAGCTACCGGCTAGTGGCCTACACCGCCTGCGGCCAACGTCAGACATCTCCGAAACGTGAACGGGGCGCGGCGCTATGAGTGTATTTATCAACTTTTATTTTCTTATTTGAATTTCTCGTATTTATCTCGCAGTTACGATTTGGATTTTGTATGCCTGAAACTTATAAACTTTTTCAAGTGTGATGAAATAGGGTCGTAACTGGAAAAAGTCTAACATTGGGCAAAACACGTCAAAAACAGATTTTGTTACTCCAAGAAAGATCGTTCTGGAATGAATAATTTTGCGCATGCAGGAAGCCTCGATAATAGACATATACAATGAAGTGCGACCATTCAAGTGTCGAGCGGCATTTGCATCCAGTAGCCAAGGTTCAGAAGTCGCGAGCAGTAGCACTACATGCTCTAATTTAAAACAATAAAAATCAAAGAGGTGAGTATAATGCATTTCTGCTTGATCTTCGTCAGTTGGCTCATTGAGGATTACAATGCAGCACTGCCACTGGTGGCTAGTTATGATGTCTTTATATCAACTTCTCATGAAGATTTAATGGCTGAGCCCTAATAAAAGACATAAACTCGACTAAAGAGCAGTGTGAATATAATATTTTTTCTCTTGTGGCTCAAAAAGGCTGTTGTGCATTCTAAAACCTCTTCAGAAAGAGAATTTCGCAGCTGGTATTTTTGCCAACATCTAAGACATGTATCAGTCGCGTTGTAAGAAAAACGACCAACAAAACTTCACCACTGTTTGATACACGATAATTCACTCTACCGACTTCACTAACAAAACTATCCAGGAGTTTGAGAAGTCATCACTCACGTACTTATTCTGCTGATCTTATGCCCTCAAACGTTTACCTTTCAAGCTCCTTACCGAAAAATAGTCAAGACAATTCCTCTCAAATCACGTTTGACGACATCTTTAACTCATATCCAGTAGGTTTGTACAAGCATGGAATCGGTAAACTACCTGAGCGTTGTCAGACAGTTTTAGATGATGCAAGAGAATATACTGTTGATGACTGATTTCTCTCTGGTTTCGGGCGGCTAGCGGAAATGGTAAAGACTTCCAGTCTTGCTTTCGAGATTAAGGCGGGGCTCACCATCTGCAGCATCGTTGATAGAAGAGGCTCAGGCGGTTCTGTGATCGTGTAGGCTGCAGATTCCTTGACTTGCGCCATCGGGTGGTGGGTTTCCGGGTTCCACTTAATAGGTCAGGTGTCCACTACACACAGGAGGCGGCTACACGGCTAGCGGGGGCTGTGTAGAAGGGCCTGGGCGGTTTTTTAGGTTAGAGGGTCTCAGGGAACCACAGAAGGGGCTCTGTCCAAAAGTGGGCAGGTAAAACACAGTAAGGTAGTTGCAGAAACGATTGGTATTGTAGGTGTAAATTGTCGTAGCTGTGTTGGGAAAGAACCAGAGCTGCAAGACCTAATAGAAAGCACTGAAGCTCAAATAGTTGTAGGTACAGAGAGCTGGCCAAAGCCGGAAATAAGTTCAGCCGAATTTTTTTCAAACGGTCGAACAGTGTTCAGAAATGATAGATTAAATACAGTTGGTGGTGGAGTATTTATTGCTGTCAGAGGTAGTTTGCCTTGTAGCGAAATTGAAGTAGATAGTTCGTTTGAAATATTATGTGTAAAGGTTATACCTGACAATCGGACTAAACTATTAGTTGGATCGTTTAACCGACTCCCCGACTCAGAAGATATAGTTGTTGAACAGTTCAAAGAAAACTTGAGTTTCATTTCAAATAAGTACCCCGCTCATACGAGTACAATCGGTGGCGGCTTTAATCTATCCTCGATATGCTGGAAAAATTATACGTTTAAAGCCGGCAGCAGGTGTAATACGTCATCTGCTTTCTCAGAAAACTATTTTGAACAATTAGTTCATGAGCCCACTCGAAGCGTAAATGGTTGCGAAAGCATACTTGACCTTTTAGCAACAAATAATTCTGGGCAAATAGTGAGTATTGGGACGAATACAGGGACTAGCGACCACAAGGCAGTTGCTGCTAGGCTGAATACCGTAACACCTACAACCATCAAAAAGAAACGCTAAGTATATCTATTTAAAATGCTGATAAAAATTCTCTTAACGCCTTTTTAAGAGACAGTCTTCACTCCTTCCGATTTGATCACGTAAGTGTAGAACAGTTGTGGAATGTTTTCAAAGAGATAGTATCGACAGCAGTTGAGAGATATATACCACATAAATTAATAAGTGATGGTACTGATCCCCCATAGTACACAAAACAGGTCAGATCGTTGTTGCAGAAGCAACGAAAAAATCATGCTAAATTTAAAAGAACGCAAAATCCCCAAGATTGGCAAAGTTTTACAGAAGTTCGAAATATGGCGCGTACTTCAATGTGAGATGCTTTTAACAATTTCCACAACGAAATTCTATCTCGAAATCTGGCAGAAAACCCAAAGAGATTCTGGTCATACATAAAGCACACCAGTGGCAAGACGCAATCAATACCTTCATTGCGCGATGCCGGCCGCGGTGGTCTCGCGTTTCTGGGCGCGCAGTTCAGAACCGTGCGACTGCTACGGTCGCAGGTTCGAATCCTGCCTCGGGCATGGATGTGTGTGATGTCCTTAGGTTAGTTAGGTTTAAGTAGTTCTAAGTTCTAGGGGACTGATAACCACAGCAGTTGAGTCCCATAGTGCTCAGAGCCATTTGAACCATTGCGCGATGACAACGGTGAAGTCACTGATAGCAGTGCCAGTAAAGCAAAGTAATTAAACACAGTTTTCCGAAACTCCTTCACCAAAGAAGACGAAGTAAATATTCACGAATTCCAATCAAGAACAACTGCCAAGATGAGAAACATAGAAATAAGTATCCTCGGAGTAACGAAGCAGCTTAAATCACTTAAATAAGGCAAGGCCTCCGGTCCAGATTGTATACCAGTCAGGTTCCTCTCAGAGTATGCTGATAAAATAGCTCCATATTTAGCAATTATGTACAACCACTCGCTCACAGAAAGATCCATACCAAAAAACTGGAAAATTGCTCAAGTCACACCAATACCCAAAGAGGGAAGTAGGAGTAATCCGCTGAATTTCAGGTCTATATCACTAACGTCTATTTGCAGTATGGTTTTGGAACATATACTGTATTCGAACATTATGAAGTACCTCGAAGGAAACGATTTATTGACACATAGAGATTTATGTGAAATATTATGGGACTTAACTGCTGAGATCATCAGTCCCTAAGCTTACACACTACTTAACCTAAATTATCCTAAGGACAAACACACACACCTATGCCCGATGGAGGACTCGAAACTCCGCCGGGACCAGCCGCACAGTACATGACTGCACCGCCGAAGACCGTTCGGCTAATCCCGCGCGGCTATTGACACATAGTCAGCATGGTTTCAGAAAATATCATTCTTGTGAAACACCACTAGCTCTTTATACTCATGAAGTAATAAGTGCTATCGACAGGGGATGTCAAATGGATTCCATATTTTTATATTTCCAGAAGTTTTTCGACACCGTTCCTCACAAGCGTCTTCTAACCAAACTGCGTGCCTACGGAGTTGTGGGACTGGATTCGTGATTTCCTGTCAGAAAGGTCATAGTTCTTAGTAATAGACGGAAAGTCATCGAGTAAGTTCCTGATCTATATTAACGACACAGGAGACAATCTGAGTAGCCGTCTTAGATTGTTTGCAGGTGATGCTGTCACTTACCGTCTTGTAAAGTCATCAGATGATCAAAAGACTTGGAAAATAATTTAGATAAGATATCTGTAGGGTCGAAAAGTGGCAATTGACCCTGAATAAGGAAAAGTGTGATGTTATTCACATGAGTACTAAAAGAAATCAGCTAAATTTCGATTACGCTATAAGTCACACAAATCTGAAGGCTGTAAATTCTACTAAATACTTAGGGATTACAATTACAAATAACCTAAACTGGAACGATCACATAGATAATATTGTGGGTAGAGCAAACCAAGAACTGCGATTCATTGGCAGAACACTTAGAAGGTGCAACAGGTCTACTAAAGAGACTGCTTACACCACGCTTGTCCGCCCTATTCTGGAGTATTACTGTGCTGTGTGGGACCCGCATCAGGTGGGCCTGACAGGTGACATCGAAAACGTACATTGAAGGGCAGCTAGTTTTGTACTATCGCGAAATGGGGGAGATAGTGTCATAGACATGATACGTGAATTGGAGGAGGAGGGGATTGGTGTTTAACGTCCCGTCGACAACGAGGTCATTAGAGACGGAGCGCAAGCTCGGGTGAGGGAGGGATGGGGAAGGAAATCGGCCTTGCCCTTTCAAAGGAACCATCCCGGTATTTGCCTGAAGCGATTTAGGGAAATCACGGAAAACCTAAATCAGGATGGCCGGAGACGGGATTGAACCGTCGTCCTCCCGAATGACGTGAATTGGAGTGGCAATCATTTAAACAAAGGCGTTTTTCATTGCGACGGGATCTTCTCATGAAATTTCAATCACCTGCTTTCTCCTCCGATTGCGAAAAGATTCTGTTGGCACCCACCTACATAGGATCAAATGGTCATCACGATAAAATAAGAGAAATCAGGGCTCGCACAAAAAAATTTAAATGCTCGTTTTTCCCGTTCGAGAGTGGAACGGTAGAGAGACAGCTTGAAGGTGGTTCATTGAACCCTCTGCCAGGCACTTTACTGTGAGTAGCAGAATAATCACGTAGATGTAGATGTTGTTGTGTTCAATAAAGTAATGTACGACTCTGTGAAAATATGCAGTGTACTAGTTAATATGAAATTGAGATTACCATGGTATCCTTACATCGGAAGTATATTTTAATAAACATAAAGTATGTGTCACAGGAGCATGCCTATATCAGCACGTGTTAGTAAGATATTACTCATTCTGGACGTCGAAACGGTCTGTGTTTACTTACTGCCCTGTGTCACAAAGAAGCAGTATGGAAATGTAAGATTTTATAAATAAATAAAATTTCCTTATTGATTTTCGATCTGACTGCTCGTAGCTCGGCCACCGCAGCCAGGCTGCTTACACTGGTGCAACACACCATCTCCTTTTCCCCCACGGTCTCGCCCAAACCGCGAAGTACATGCACCGCCCTGCTCCTCGTCGCAGCCAGCAGCAGCAGCGTCGTCGTAATAATAATAATAATAATAATAATAATACCCGTGGAGGCCCGGAAAAAGAATAGGCCTCTGGTATGCTCTGCCAGTCGTAAAAGGCGACGAGAAGAACAGACCACTAATAGGGCTAACCCCCATTTAGTGTGATTAGTTGGTTCAGGACAGAACTAATGAAGCCTCGGACAAGCGCTGTCATGGTCGGAGACGACGCTTGAATCCTATGCCCGTCCACAATGGTAACGACACTGCCAGCCACACGGAAAATGATTTAAATCAAAATAGAGGTGTTTCCTGCAACCACTCTAGAAGGAAAACAAAGACAGAGGATGAGATGGTCAGATGAAGTTAACCGACACCTAATGTTCTGATATTACCAAGCAACAAACTTAGGAACCAACACAACTGGATACGGATCGCAAGTATACAAAACATTTATTACCAGATACCCACAATTAAAATTTTTAACAGAACAGCGACTAGCTGATCAGAGCCGTGTAATAATAAAAAATAACAGGATACCCCAGTCAGAATTAGAAAACGTCAAACAACAAGTACAACAAATACTGGAACAAAATAAGGTGCAATCACAAGAAGAAGAAACTACAGCAATGGAATCAAACATCCCAGAGCAAACAAACAAAGAACAACACGCATCAATTAAACACTCTGAGGAAAACGAAATCTTAAGACAGCCACCAGAACAAGCACAAATAGAACACGAAATGATACACATGTTAGATATAGAAGAAAAATTTCAGCTGACATATATAGAATACAAATACAGACATTAGACCATTGTTGCATAGACCACCAAATAACCCACAAGTCGAAACAACAGTAACAACTATCAACACAATCATACACAACACAATAAATGAAAATAGAACTATGGAAGAGTTGCAACTGCTGGTTTATATAGGAGCACTCACTACACTAAATATACACACGAGACAGAGATCAGAACCAACCAACACACAGAAGAAACCCACAAAACCAGCATGGCAACACAGGCTACAGATCAGAATAAAAAAACTGAGAAAAGACATCGGACAGCTAACACAGTTTATAAGAAATGAAACATCAGACAAAAAACGAAAAAGATTAGGTAAAATCTCACAACAAGAAGCGATAGAACAATTAGATGAAAAGAAGCAGAAATTACAAGCATTGGCCAAACGACTTAGACGATAAAAAAAGTGAAAATAGAAGGAAACAAAGCCAAACATTACCACAAACCAAAAGAAATTTTACCAGACAATAGATAACACTCATATTAAAATAGACAATCCACCAAACATAACAGACATGGAACACTTGTGAAGCAACATATGGTCAAACCCGGTACAACAAACAGACATGCACGGTGGATACAAGCAGAAACAGACACATACAAGATGAGACGACTTATGCCTGAAGTGATAATGTTGCAACATGAAGTCACCCGAGCAATTAATTCTACGCGCAATTGGAAATCCCCTGGAAAAGATAAAATACCAAATTTCTGGCAAAAGAAGTTCACCTCAACACATTCACATCTAAATAAATTATTTAACAGTTACATTGCAGACCCATACACAGTCCCTGATACACTTACACAAGAAATAACTTATCTTAAACCTAACTATCAAACAGACACAGCAAACTCAGCAAAATATCTCCCCATAACATGACTACCATCAATATACAAAATATCAACTTCAGTCATTACACAGAAATTAATGACACATACAACACAGAACAAAATTATAAATGAAGAACAAAAAGGCTGCTGCAAACGAGCACGAGGATGTAAAGAGCAACTCATAATAGATGCAGAGGCGACATATCAAGCTAAAATTAAACAAAGGTAGCTACACTACACACACATTGATTACCAAAAAGCTTTTGATAGTGTACCCCACTAATGCTTACTACAAATATTGGAAATATACAAAGTAGATCCTAAATTGATACAGTTCCTAAACATAGTAATGACAAATTGGAAAACCACACTTAATATCCAAACAAATTCAAATAATATCACATCATAGCCAATACAGATTAAGCGTGGAATATACCAAGGAGACTCATTAAGTCCTTTCTGGTTCTGCCTTACTCTGAACCCACTATCCAACATGCTAAATAATACAAATTATGGATATAATTTTACTGAAACATACATGGATGATCTAAAACAACTGGCAGCAACAAATCAACAACTCAACCAATTACTAAAGATAACAGAAGTATTCAGCAATGATATAAATATGGCTTTTGTAACAGACAAATGTAAGAAAAACAGCATAGTCTAGGGAAAACACACTAAACAAGAAGATTACATATTGGATATCCACAGCGACTGCATAGAAGCGATGGAAAAAACAGATGCCTATAAATATCTAGGATACAGACAAAAAATAGGAATAGATAATACAAATATTAAAGAAGAACTAAAAGAAAAATATAGACGAAGACTAACAAAAATACTGAAAACAGAACTGACAGCTGGAAACAAGACAAAAGCTATAAATACTTCTGCTATACCAATATTGACCTATTCATATGGAGTAGTGAAATGGAGTGACCCAGACCTAGAAGCACTCAATACACTTACACGATCACAATGCTACAAATATAGAATACATCACATACATTCAGCAACAGAAAGATTCACATTAAGCAGAAAGGAATGAGGAAGGGGATTTATTGACATAAAAAAATCTACATTATGGACAGGTAGCCAATTTAAGAAAATTCTTTATAGAACGAGCAGAAACTAGCAAAATACACAAAGCAATCACTCATATAAATACATCGGCTACACCATTGCAATTTCATAACCACTTCTACAACCCTTTAGATCACATAACATCAACAGATACGAAGAAAGTAAATTGGAAAAATAAAACACTACGTGGCAAGCAACACAGCCACACATCGATCAAGACGCATCCAACACATGGCTAAGAAATGGCAATATATACAGTGAGACGGAAGGATTCATGATTGAAATACAGGATCAAACAATAAACACCAGATATTACAGCACACATATTATTAAAGATCCAAATACCACAACAGATAAATAGAAAACAGTAGATCACGCCACAAGCGGATGTACAACACTAGCAAATACAGAAAACACCAGAAGACATGACAATGTAGCAAAAATAATACATCAACAACTTGCCATACAGCATAAACCAATAAAACAACACGTTACCACATACAAGTATGCACCACAAAATGTACTGGAGAATAATGAATACAAATTATACTGGAACAGAACCATTATAACAGATAAAACAACACCACATAACAAACCTGACATCACACTCACCAATGAAAAGAAGAAATTAACACAACTAATCGAAATATCCATACCCAATACAACAAATATACAGAAGATAACAGGAGAAAAATTGAAAAATACATCCAACTGGCTGAGGAAGTCAAGGACATGTGGATCAGGATACAATTGACATTATACCAATCATACTATCAACTACACGAGTCATACCACACAATATCCACCAGTACATCAACGCGATACAGCTACATCCAAACGTACACTCCTGGAAATTGAAATAAGAACACCGTGAATTCATTGTCCCAGGAAGGGGAAACTTTATTGACACATTCCTGGGGTCAGATACATCACATGATCACACTGACAGAACCACAGCACATAGACACAGGCAACAGAGCATGCACAATGTCGGCACTAGTACAGTGTATATCCACCGTTCGCAGCAATGCAGGCTGCTATTCTCCCATGGAGACGATCATAGAGATGCTGGATGTAGTCCTGTGGAACGGCTTGCCATGCCATTTCCACCTGGCGCCTCAGTTGGGCCAGCATACGTGCTGGACGTGCAGACCGCGTGAGACGACGCTTCATCCTGGCCCAAACATGCTCAATGGGGGACAAATCCGGAGATCTTGCTGGCCAGGGTAGTTGACTTACACCTTCTAGAGCACGTTGGGTGGGACGGGATACATGCGGACGTGCATTGTCCTGTTGGAACAGCAAGTTCCCTTGCCGGTCTAGGAATGGTAGAACGATGGGTTCGATGACGGTTTGGATGTACCGTGCACTATTCAGTGTCCCCTCGACGATCACCAGAGGTGTACGGCCAGTGTAGGAGATCGCTCCCCACAACATGATGCCGGGTGTTGGTCCTGTGTGCCTCGGTCGTATGCAGTCCTGATTATGGCGCTCACCTGCACGGCGCCAAACACACATACGACCATCATTGGCACCAAGGCAGAAGCGACTCTCATCGCTGAAGACGACACGTCTCCATTCGTCCCTCCATTCACGCCTGTCGCGACACCACTGGAGGGGGCTGCACGATGTTGGGGCGTGAGCGGAAGACGGCCTAACGGTGTGCGGGACCGTAGCGCAGCTTCATGGAGACGGTTGCGAATGGTCCTCGCCGATACCCCAGGAGCAACAGTGTCCCTAATTTGCTGGGAAGTGGCGGTGCGGTCCCCTACGGCACTGCGTAGGATCCTACGGTCTTGGCGTGCATCTGTGCGACGCTGCGGTCCGGTCCCAGGTCGACGGGCACGTGCACCTTCCGCCGACCACTGGCGACAACATCGATGTACTGTGGAGACCTCACACCCAACGTGTTGAGCAATTCGGCGGTACGTCCACCCGGCCTCCCGCATGCCCATTACACGCCCTCGCTCAAAGTCCGTCAACTGCACATACGGTTCACGTCCACGCTGTCGCGGCATGCTACCAGTGTTAAAGACTGCGATGGAGCTCCGTATGCCACGGCAAACTGGCTGACACTGACGGCGGCGGTGCACAAATGCTGCGCAGCTAGCGCCATTCGACGGCCAACATCGCGGTTCCTGGTGTGTCCGCTGTGCCGTGCGTGTGATCATTGCTTGTACAGCCCTCTCGCAGTGTCCGGAGCAAGTATGGTGGGTCTGACACACCGGTGTCAATGTGTTCTTCTTTCCATTTCCAGGAGTGTATATATACAACTACAGAAATCTGTAATTATTGATACATGTTCAATTACCCGAAAGTTCCTAAATGCAATGTAACATATACCGTACAGTTAAAAGGAAGTCACGCTTGATCAAGGTCCGCGTCACTTTCCATTTTTAACCAGACATAACGTCTGAGAAAGGAAAGAAATAATAATAATAACAGTAGTAGTAATAGTACTAATCCTGCTGCTGGCAGCTGTTTCCTCCCCCGCCCTTGTAACGAAGGACATGAGTTTAGTAACACAATACCGGAATTAGAATACTGAGTGACAGCGAACGCCTTTAAGGAGCGAATCTCATTTACTAGGATCTAGAATCCAGTAGGAGGGTACCGTGGCTCTGTACGGTTTCTGATAACATGCCTTCCTGTTATGGAAACGGACCTCTGAAAGGCTGTTAATGATCCGTGGTGTAAATAGAGGGTCCAGCTATATAAAGCTCCCTAAGAATGTATCTGATAAGGAGACATGTATTAATGTCGGAAATAAAACCGACCAGGCTTGTTTTGCATGGTCACATACCTTGACATTCATAATTGTTATAATTTCGATGGTATTGACGTCCCTGTCAGCATCCAGGAGACACGTAAATTTGAGGCGCAGAATACCGGAATATCGGTTCATGTTTATGACTTGGAGAAACGCAAAGTCAGATGAGCAGAACAAGCAGGATAAACATATAGTCATCAGACCACTGAATCTCTCAAATTTGCCAGTGACCGTAACATACAAGTGAACTTGCTGCTATTCTCAGATGAAAAAATAAGAAGAAAGGCAATTATCACTATGTTTCGATTAAGGACATGTCACTCCTACTTTCATCCCAAGTAAGTAGACACGGTCATAAACAGCATATTTGCTTAAGTGATTTCAATGCCCTTTCCTCAGAGTAGTTATTAGCAAAACATCTAGTAGATTGCGCTTCCAAGGACCTGGTACATGTTATTATGCCTACTGAGGAAAACATTCACAACGTTAAGAGTGTTCACCATCAGGAGCGATGTCCCTTTGTCGCGTATACCGACTTCGAATGCCTCCTCACTCCCGTGACGCGCTGTGAAGGTGATCCTGCAGCCTCACATACTAACTTCACAGAAAAACGCGTACCATATGCGGCAGCATACCAAGCTGCATCATCCTATTATTCGAGACTCAACCGATACACGTCTTACGTCGGGGATAATCCTCCATTTTGGTTTCTCACTGAGGTTAAAAACTTCCATGGGAGGCTGATGAGTTTTACGGCGACAACATTCCCACGACCAAATCGAAGGAGAACAAAGATTTGTACACGAAGGCGGTTGAATGCCATATTTGAGGGGTGCCGTTAGACAGAAAAGCGGAAACACCTAGTAGGGACCATTGTTATCTTAAGGGGAAGTTCCGTGGCCCGCCCGTAACACATGGAACTTGAAGCATCAATTACCGCGACAGATACCCATTTTCTTTCATAACTTAAGTGGATATGACGCTCACTTTCTTGTTGAGCACTTGCCTAATTTCGGTATGGAGAAGGATCAGGTCTGTGTACTGCCTCAGATTGTTAAGAAATATACACACATCACAAAAGGTTTTGCATCACCCCGGTTCCCAGAACTCCTGAAGATAGACATTGACTGTGGAAATTGTATCACAGACACAGTCCGTTTGACTGGTCAGGGATGTCACTAAACCCGCACAAAGTTGTAAACAAGCATGCATGAGCACCGCCTGTTAGACGGAGGGGGTCCGACAGCCCATCAGGACCAGTCATTCCACCAGGATGGAGGTAGACGGCTTGTATTGTCTGCAGTTCAACAATACCTAGTCGGTCAATACCGCAGTTCGATCGCGTTCGTGTTGTTACTTCGTGCCAGGAAGGGCTCTCAGCAAGGGAAGAGACCAGGAGTCTCGGAGCGAACCAAAGCGACGCTGTTCGGACATGGAGGAGATACAGAGAGACAGGAACTGTCGTTGACATACGTCACTCAGGCCGCCCGAGGGCTACTACTGTAGTGGATGACCGCTACCTACGGATTATGGCTCGGAGTAACCCTGACAGCGACGCCACCATGTTGAATAATGCTTTTCGTGCAGCCACAGAACGTCATGTTACGACTCGACCTGCGCGCTATAGACTGCATGATGTGCAGCTTCACTCCCTACGTCCCTGGCGATGTCCATCTTTGCAATCACGACACCATGCAGCGCTATACAGATGGGCAGAACAACACGCCGAATGCGCCGCTCAGGATTGGCATCACGTTCTCTTCACCGGTGAGTGTTGCATATGCCTTCAACCAGACAATCGTCTGAGACGTGTTTGGAGGCAGCTTGGTCGGGCTGGACGCCTTAGACATACTGTACAGCGAGTGCACCATGGTGGAGGTTCCCTGCTGTTTTGGGGTGGCATTATGTGGGTCCTACGTACGCCGCTGGCGATCATAAAGGGTGCCGTAACGGCTGTACGATAAGTGAATGCCATCCTCCGACCGATAGTACAACCATATCGGCAGCACATTGGCGAGGCAATCGTCTTCATGGACGACAATTCGCACCCCATCGTGCACGTCTTGTGAATGACTTCCTTCAGGGTAACGACATCGCTCGACTAGAGTGGCCAGCATGAGCTCCAGACACGAACCCTATCAAACATGTCTGGGATACATTGAAAAGGGCTGTTTATGGACGATGTGACCCACCAACCTCACTGAGGGGTCTACACCGAATTGCCGTTAATGAGTGGGACCATCTGGATCAACAGTGCCTTCATGAAGTTGTGCATAGTATGCCATGACGAATACAGGCATGCATCAATGCAAGAGGACGTGCCACTGGATATTAGAGGTACCGGCGCGTACAACAATCTGGACCACCATCTCTGAAGGTCTCGCTGCATTGTCATAGGCCATGCAAAGTATGGTTTTCATGAGCAATAAAAACTGCGGAAATGATGTTTATGTTGATCTATATTCCAATTTTCTGTACAGGTTCCGGACCTCTCGGAACCGAGGTGATGCAAAACTTTTTTTTGATGTGGGTATTTCATTCTCCAAACGAATGACGCCGAGAATTATGCTCCGCCAAGGATGTGTGAGAGTTTCAACGCAACCCTTTATTCGAGTTACCTCATATACTTGGATCTCAATAACCTACACGGGCACTCCATACAACAATCACTGTCGATTGGCGAGTTTCAGTGGATGCCCAAAGAAGAATGCAAGGGATCACGTGGAAAAATCGATGGTGTGGCGGCCTATTCTGATGTGGGGTATGTGGTCGGGGAAGAACTCACATACCCTTTTCGTTTGCATAATGTGCATGTCGATTTGCTGCTGTGTCTGGAGCAACTAGCTCCGCTAGGATGCTCTACTCCAATGCTGATGACAACACTGGGAATAAGCGGTGACACATTATTCATTATCGTAAACTCCAGCAGTGTCGATGACAGGCACCAGCTTCCTGAATTTCTGTGTCTGAGTAAGCATTGTTCTTCTTCAAAATATGAAGCATGGAACCTCGCATACAAGTCACATGCTAGACTCTATACATTTTCATTCCAATGCACGTGTAAGTAATCATACGGGTAGAATTCGGAATACAAGTAGACTCTGGCATTAGCTAATCGTCAATTGTCAAATTTGGTGGAATAATTTGCTATATTCCCTTTTCTATTGGTCTGAAACGCAAGTATGATGAACCTATTCGTTTCCAATTGAGCAGGGGTTTAAACAGTCCACGTTTGCCTGCTTGAAGTCGGTAGCACTGGGTACTCGAAAACATCCCATGAATGGAAATATAACGGTAGAAAATGAAATAATTGTATGGAGAAAATTTACTACATCTACATCCATACTCCGCAAGCCACCTGACGGTGTGTGGCTGAGGGTACCCTGAGTACCTCTATCGGTTCTCCCTTCTATTCCAGTCTCGTATTGTTCGTGGAAAGAAGGATTGTCGGTATGCCTCTATGTGGGCTCTAATCTCTCTGATTTTATCCTCATGGTCTCTTCGCGAGATATACGTAGGAGGGAGCAAAATACTGCTTCACTCCTCGGTGAAGGTATGTTCTAGAAAACTTCAACAAAAGTCCGTACCGAGCTACTGAGCGTCTCTCCTGCAGAGTCTTCCACTGGAGTTTATCTGTCATCTCCGTAACGCTTTCGCGATTACTAAATGATCCTGTAACGAAGCCCGCTGCTCTCCGTTGGATCTTGTCCATCTCTTCTATCAACCCTATCTGGTACGGATCCCACACTGCTGAGCAGTATTCAAACAGTGGGCGAACAAGTGTACTGTAACGTACTTCCTTTGTTTTCGAATTGCATTTCCTTAGGATTCTTCCAATGAATCTTAGTCTGGCATCTGCTTTACCGACGAACAATTTTATATGATCATTTTTGAATCACTCCTAATGCGTACTCCCAGATAATTTATGGAATTCACTGCTTCCAGTTGCTGACCTGCTATATTGTAGCTAAATGCTAAGGGATCTATCTTTCTATGTATTCGCAGCACATTACACTTGTCTAAATTGAGATTCAATTGCCATTCCCTGCACCATGCGTCAATTCGCTGCAGATCCTCCTGCATTTCAGTACAATTTTCCATTGTTACAACCTCTCGATATGCCACAGCATCATCCGCAAAAAGCCTCAGTGAACTTCCGATGTCATCCACAAGGTCACTTATGTATATTGTGAATAGCAACGGTCCTTCGACACTCCCCTGCGGCACACCTGAAATCACTCTTACTTCGGAAGATTTCTCTCCATTGAGAATGACATGCTGCGTTTGTTATCTAGTAACTTTTCAATCCAATCACAAAATTGGTCTGATAGTCCATATGTTCTTACTTTGTTCATTAAACGACTGTGGGGAACTGTATCAAACGCCTAGCGGGAGTCAAGAAACACGGCATCTACCTGGGAACCCGTGTCTATGGCCCTCTGAATCTCGTGGACGAATAGCGCGAGCTGGGTTTCACACGATCGTCTTTTTCGAAACCCATGCTGATTCCTACAGAGTAGATTTCTAGTCTTCAGAAAAGTCATTATACTCAAACATAATACGTGTTCCAAAATTCTACAACTGATAGACATTAGAGATATAGGTCTATAGTTCTGCACATCTGTTCGGCGTCCCTTCTCGAAAACGGGGATCACCTGTGCCCTTTTCCAATCCTTTGGAACGCTACGCTCTTATAAAGACCTATGGTACACCGCTGCAAGAAGGGGGGCAAGTTCCTTCGCGTACTCTGTGTAAAATCGAACTGGTATCCCATCAGGTCCAGCGGCCTTTCCTCTTTTGAGCGATTTTAACTGTTGCACTCCATACCTGAATAAGTTCCTGTTTAGTATTCAGCATAATTCGCCGCATATCTGTAAAGTATGCATCCAGCATTTTCTAAATCATTTAGATACGAGGGAGAAGTAGAGATATACTTTTTGAGAGTAGATGCTGTGCCTACATTGTGTGTATGGTCAATCTCGACTCTGTTAAGTTCATATCGTATCTCATGAAGCAGGGACGCTAAAGCATTATGTGTAACGTTCAGTGCCACTGTAGCAGTACCATCCACGTTTTGCCCGCCCCTGGTAGCTGAGTGCGCCGGCACTGTAACCCAGCGTGTTCGGTCAGAGGGTTACGTGCCCTCTGTAATAAAAAAAACTGAGCTCATCGATCAACAACGAACTTCAATGGATGTCTTACGACGTCCGCCCTGAGCAGATGCAACGAACAAAAGTGAACAAAATGAGATTAAAAAAAAAAAAAAAAATGTGGTCAGCGCGACGGAATGTCATACCTAACGGCCCGGGTTCGATTCCCGGCTGGGGCGGAGATTTTCTCCGCTCAGGGACTGGGTTTTGTGTTATCCTTATCATCCTAATTTCACATCATCGACAAGCAAGTCGTAGAAGTGGCGTCAACTCGAAAGACTTGCAGAAGGCGAACGGTCTACCCGACGGGAGGCCCTAGCAACATGGCATTTCCATTATCCCTTTTTTCTAAATGATCCATCAAGGTATAATAAACTCTTGCATGCGAGGGTTAAAACACTTTGGTGTCGGATGGCAATCCTTATTTCATCGTTCATGTTAAATGTGGTTGATGTATAAGGCTTATGTGAGAAGTATTCCTGGTGTATAATGCGCTTGTCGTATTTTACCAGGTTAGTTATATTAAACGACATTGAAAGGTCTGTGTTGGATTCGTTTCATGTTAATTTCTTAAAACTGTTGTCATTTACGGAATAAATTCCTCTTCTATATTTACTGTGGTGTTTCTGACTATCTGGGAGGAGACTGAGCAGTGGAACGTGTTACTTTTAAACATAAACAAGAACGATCCGTCACACTACTACACTTTAAAACACAGCTTATATGTAATTCATGTCACACACTCTGGTACGAAACCTACATCCGCTTTCTTTAATATTGTATATGATAAGATACTGTCATCCCCCTTCCCTTCTGTGTGAAAGGATGAATGAGCAAATGTATTTCTGGTTGCATGCTTGATGGTAGCAGACAAGCCGGTCTGTTAGAGAACAGTGGGACCAACGTCAGAACAGGTAGCTACGCTTTCTAAAAGCAGAGAGGTTTCTATTCTTAGTATGGCCCTGTCCGTCCCTTGTCATGTTGGTATAGGAAGCTGCCTTTCTGGTCACTTCCGTTTGTATCTGTTAAGCACCCTCAGTAGGGGCCCAGGCAGTCTGTCCGCGGCGAGCGTCTGAAGAGGTAAGATCTCCGGCTAAGCACGTCTCTGCTAAGTCTGTAGGACGATGGATTTCTTAAGTTCAGCCTAACTGAAAATTGAATCACCTTTATTTCAGGTTTATATCTAAAGTATCTAATGTTATCTTAAATTGCAACGCAGTGTAATTCGAGTGTGAAGTTCAGAATATATTCCAATAGTTGCTTTGTCACTACTTTGTGAGTAAAGTGGAACCACGTGTGGATGATCCGTAACTCTAACTAAGATGATCAATCTTAAATGCGAATGTGCGTGAGATTATAACGTCTCGTCTTGACAATATTTCTCAATATAGCAACTTTTCTTTATGTTCAACTCACGTGTGGTGTACTTTGTGAGACCAGTACCACGTGCTTATACAATTGTTTGAGCGCAGGTAAATAGTGAGACGATAGTAACCAGTTCGAGGTTTTTCTTTTGTAATTTGTGTTTCGATGTAATTTATTTTAAGTATCAAAATTATTGTACTCTTTGTGTAATCCAAGTTGACCACGTGAACCATGTGGTGTAATCATCAAAGTCGCCCTCAGCTATGCTTTTCGGGAAGATTTCACAGAGAGTTAGTATGAATTTAGTATACCAGTGTGTGGTAGTTCCATGACGGACAGGATTGCGCTACGAACGTAACTTCTTTGGGTGAAAATTGAATCGTTTGGTTGTGGTTCATTTCCTCTTGCATATGTTTCAACGTTCTTCGTGTGTTATTTTATGAATGCAGTGTTGTATGCAGTCTCCCAATCTTGGCTCCGTATTTGACGTGTTCCGTCAGATTACAAACTCACATTTTCACAATCCTAAATAAGGCACCAGTGTAATATGCTGAAATTTTAACGGAACAATGATCAATGTTAAAATAAATGTCCAAACATAAACTGATTTATTTCTTTTTATTTAAATTCTCCTTATATATTGTATATATATATATATATATATATATATATATATATATATATATATATATATATATATATATATCACCGGTTGTCGTAAGATGACTATTAAAAGATTATAATTAATGTTAGTCTGGTTGGGAATTTGGTAAGCAAGACTGGATACCTGGTGAAACAGTTGCTCAGTAATGCAAGGTTAACGTCCCCAGATAGCTCATGGCTTTTAACCCGTTTTTATTGTTTTGAATATCAGCATCGCTTTCAGAACAACAGCCGCCCTCGGTGGTCTCGCGGTTCTAGGCGCGCAGTCCGGAACCGTGCGACTGCTACGGTCGCAGGTTCGAATTCTGCCTCGGTCATGGATGTGTGTGATGTCCTTAGGTTAGTTAGGTTTAAGTAGTTCTAAGTTCTAGGGGACTGATGACCACAGCAGTTGAGTTCCATAGTGCTCAGAGCCATTTGAACCATTTCTTTTTTCAGAACAACTTAATGCATCAAAATTACACAGTATAACTGAATAAGTGCGGAGACATTAGTTCGAGGACTGCGCAAACCACCATGTAAAACATACCCTCATAGGCATGTTGTGATTAAAAGTTTGGATGACTTATGGCAGGATGATCTTGTACATATGAAGGAATATTCGCATTCAAATAATGGATACAAATCTGTTGTAATGGTCGTTAATACATCCTCCAAATTTGCCTGTGCATTATCTGTTAAAACAAAAACGGGGAGAGATATCACGGAGGTGTGTGAGCGTTTTCTGTAGCCAGGGACGAATCAATGACCAGACAGCCTCTAATGCCATGACGGTGGAGAGTTTTATAATAGGTATTTCAAGACCGTGATACAGCGGTATGGAATACATCGCTACTCAAAATTAACCCATCTGTAGGCGAATATCGTGGAGCGTCTGAACAGACCAATAACAGGTCAAATATGGATGCATTTTAATCGTCACGGCTCATACAAATGGACAGAGGTTCTCCCAGGAATAACTGCACAGTGTAATCGAACAAAGCATGGCACATTAAAAATTTTACTCAGAAGCGTACCATTGTGCGAGTATAGGTATTCCCTCGCAAACTCTCTGGGCTGCACGACAAAAGACTAGAATATGGTTGGTCGGCGTCCGGAAGAATCTGTAGAGACGGAGAATATTCCGAGGTTTCGAGACTATGATTCGCTTTCTGCAATTAAGAGAAAGTGGAGCTAAGTTTTGCTGGGAAGCCAGTGGTGGAGAGTAAGGGTCTTCCGTTTTGAATGCCCGTGTGTGACGGTCACTCAGTATCAGCTTTGCTGGTAAAGCCGGACTTGCTGTCTTTTCTCTCAGGAGAGCTTATAGTTAGAACGGTTAGGCACTGTACTGTTGGCCGCACGGGATTAGCTGAGCGGTCTTCGGCGGTGCAGTCATGGACTGTGTGGCTGGTCCCGGCAGAGGTTCGGGTCCTCCTTCGGGCATAGCTGTGTTTGTTTGTCCTTAGGATATTTTAGGTTAAGTAGTGTGTAGGCTTAGGGGGGAGTGATGATCTTAGCAGTTAAGTCCCATAAGATTTCACATACACATTGTACTGTTGCGAACTATACGATTCTGGACTTCGCCTCTGGGTTGGAAGTCGTCGTTGAGTACGTAACGTTCAGTGATTGAGAGCACTTCTTCTGCCTATACTTACGGTGAGACGAACTCCGTCCTTGTGGCTGGGACTTCGCGTTTCTCGTCTGTAGAACACAGAGAGGAGAAGACCGTATTAGAGTATATTAGACAGAGGACCTCCTTCTGTCGTCCTAGTGTTTGAAAGAGTCTTATTTTGTGGCTGGAGTTCTTCCATCGTCGCAGATGTGTACGAGAACCATCACTTCGACGAACCGGACGCAGTACATACGGTGATATTGCTAATTGCTTCTGCTTATTAGGGCTATAAAGCTAAAAAGTTGTGATCACGCTAGTTTATTTCCACTGAGGTTCCACACCACCGTAGATCATCTTTGAAAGAAGTGTCTTCTAGTGTTTGGTACGTAGATGATGTCAGTCATTTCGCGTTATTTATGTTAGATCGTGTGGCCATAAAAAGGGGCAGAGTTGGGCAATTGATCAGAAATTTTAGACATTTGTAATAAAGGATTGTTATTTAATCTGCAATAAGTGTATAATAAGAAACAACGCTTATCATTTAGTAGTATTAGTTTCTTTAATCATTCATTTAAGTTGAGGTTGTAATTTATATGTTAAAGAGCATTAATGCATCTTAAGATCTACTTCAGGGGGTAGTCAGACAAGGCAAAATCATCATTATAGCGTTCAATATTTTTCCGTTGCGCACATGCATTTTACATCCGCCTGGAGTAGCATTTGGAATAGCTCTCAATGCTTGGAGGTTACTGAAACAACCTCATTCGAATGCGTAGCATTACCAGCAGCAGCTAACGCCATGAGCAGTCGCAATCAATCTATTAGCTCATTTTTAAAATTTTTGTTTTTAAACTGAATGGAGCCCCTCCACGCCCACAACGGCATGAAGGCCAACACAAAATCTCTACTGCCATTTCTCCATATTGCGAGCTAACATCCCATGTATGTTTGGCTCACATGCGATTCCTCTTCATCGAAATGTCTTGGCTCAAACTCGTCTAGAGGTTGAACCGCAAGTGTCGCATTACACGCCCTAAATTAGACACTTGTGACCATCTGCGTAAATTGCCTGGCTGATTGAAAGTTTGTGAAATTGTATGAAACATACAACATTAATAAACATATAAAAACAGTAATAATAACATCGGGAGCTAAATTAACGACCCATAAATGGTGTAGGCCACACAACTGCGATTTGGTTAGAATAATGTTTATTGAGGAAGCAAACTAACAGCGGAAGTGCTCGTATTTAGAATTACTATTGCACTCGAGCGCATATCCATTTGATACAGTTCGATCATTCACAATCTTATCACGAATTACAAGTCCATTACTCCACAACATGCGCGCGGCTGCTCATCGCTAGAGACTAAGTCGCGCGATACCACACAACGCGAAATTTCCTAAGTGGTTTCACTTCCTAGCTACCTAAAGACTGACCGTCCGTTTCGCTTCTCCCCCAGCCACTGTCACTCTGACTGTCCCCGACCACGTTTCCCCAGCGCCGAACATCCTCGCTCAACTGACTAGGGCTGTTCTCTTTCCTGAAGCCATCCATCTGATTGGCTACAGCTTATCCTTCATTATTTTACATTTTAACACATTTAAATAATCAAAGCTTGACCACTTTCACGTTCTAAATAAAGTAACAATAATACCAATTGCGTAATAAACGTTAAATTCTTTTACATAAAACCAATACAATTTTCTTCTTAGCTTTGAATTCCACAGCCAGTAGCCTTGCACCAATGTGCTTTCTCATAAATAAATAAACTATTATGCACTAAACTTTACAACAAATATTCTATTATCTAATGCTTCAATAACGTGACATGCTGACATCGTTCAATGTGTTTTGCGTGGAGGAAATGATGAACTGATGCTTAACTGAAAATACTGATAATTTAAATTTACTACATCTTTTAAACAAATAAAGTTACAGAGTTGATATTTAAAACATTTCATATTTTAATGATGCGCTTCTATATGAAATATCGACCGTTAAGATCGACCCAAGCGTTCAGATTTTAGCATTCAGGTCTTCGTTACAAAACTTGTTAATTTCACTTTAACAGTAAATCCTAAACTATTATAGATATGATCAATATTCAAGGTTTTATTGGGATCACCATGAAAATTTATGAAGGATGGTAGATTAAAATTACTGTGGCTTCATTCCCTGAATTACTACAGAATTAAAGAGTTTCCATAAATGTTTCCCTTCATGGCCGATCTTAGGTTCGCCATATTTAACACTGCTACGTCCCTTCGGCCACAAACGGCTTCTACTGGGTTTCCCTATGACGTAGGTTCTCGTCTGTCTCGCTCGCACACTACAGCGCTCAGGCCTCATTCAGCACAACAGACGCCTGTGAATTTCCCCATCTCGTGGCGAAGCTGCTCTCTTTGTGGCACACGGCCGTGGAAGACAGGGTTCGTTTCTCACTTCCTGAAGACTGACTTTATCGGCCATATATTTAATTTACTCGCAATATAGATTAGTTTTCACTAAGTGAGGTCTCGCAGAATGTGAGTACTGTGATATTTGCATACGTCTGGTTATCATTATATGATTAACCATTAATACGCGCTCACCTGGAGATAGATTGAGTCGGGAGTTGAACGAAGGGTAGAGGCTTGAAGGGCATAGGAAAAAAAAGTGCCAAGGCAAGAGCCAAGGGAAAAAAACATCTGCAATAGTTGGTTGAAATGGCTCTGAGCACTATGTGACTTAACGTCTGAGGTCATCAGTCCCCTAGAACTTAGAACTACTTAGACCTAACTAACCTAAGGACATCACACACATCCATGCCCGAGGCAGGATTCGAACCTGCGACCGTAGCAGTCGCGCGGTTCCGGACTGAAACGCCTAGAATAGCTCGGTCACCACGGCCGGCTGCAATAGTTGGATCTACACTCCTGGAAATTGAAATAAGAACACCGTGAATTCATTGTCCAAGGAAGGGGAAACTTTATTGACACATTCCTGGGGTCAGATACATCACATGATCACACTGACAGAACCACAGGCACATTGACACAGGCAACAGAGCATGCACAGTGCCGGCACTAGTACAGTGTATATCCACCTTTCGCAGCAATGCAGGCTGCTATTCTCCCATGGAGACGATCGTAGAGATGCTGGATGTAGTCCTGTGGAACGGCTTGCCATGCCATTTCCACCTGGCGCCTCAGTTGGACCAGCGTTCGTGCTGGACGTGCAGACCGCGTGAGACGACGCTTCATCCAGTCCCAAACATGCTCAATAGGGGACAGATCCGGAGATCTTGCTGGCCAGGGTAGTTGACTTACACCTTCTAGAGCACGTTGGGTGGCACGGGATACATGCGGACGTGCATTGTCCTGTTGGAACAGCAAGTTCCCTTGCCGGTCTAGGAATGGTAGAACGATGGGTTCGATGACGGTTTGGATGTACCGTGCACTATTCAGTGTCCCCTCGACGATCACCAAAGGTGTACGGCCAGTGTAGGAGATCGCTCCCCACACCATGATGCCGGGTGTTGGCCCTGTGTGCCTCGGTCGTATGCAGTCCTGATTGTGGCGCTCACCTGCACGGCGCCAAACACACATACGACCATCATTGGCACCAAGGCAGAAGCGACTCTCACCGCTGAAGACGACACGTCTCCATTCGTCCCTCCATTCACGCCTGTCGCGACACCACTGGAGGCGGGCTGCACGATGTTGGGGCGTGAGCGGAAGACGGCCTAACGATGTGCGGGACCGTAGCGCAGCTTCATGGAGACGGTTGCGAATGGTCCTCGCCGATACCCCAGGAGCAACAGTGTCCCTAATTTGCTGGGAAGTGGCGGTGTGGTCCCCTAATGCACTGCGTAGGATCCTACGGTCTGGGCGTGCATCCGTGCGTCGCTGCGGTCCGGTCCCAGGTCGACGGGCACGTGCACCTTCCGCCGACCACTGGCGTCAACATCGATGTACTGTGGAGACCTGACGCCCCACGTGTTGAGCAATTCGGCGGTACGTCCACCCGGCCTCCCGCATGCCCACTATACGCCCTCGCTCAAAGTCCGTCAACTGCACATACGGTTCTCGTCCACGCTGTCGCGGCATGCTACCAGTGTTAAAGACAGCGATGGAGCTCCGTATGCCACGGCAAACTGGCTGACACTGACGGCGGTGGTGCACAAATGCTGCGCAGCTAGCGCCATTCGACGGCCAACACCGCGGTTCCTGGTGTGTCCGCTGTGCCGTGCGTGTGATCATTGCTTGTACAGCCCTCTCGCAGTGTCCGGAGCAAGTATGGTGGGTCTGACACACCGGTGTCAATGTGTTCCTTTTTCCATTTCCAGGAGTGTATTTGTAAGAGCAGTAGCGGTTTCTTTGCTACCTGCGACAGGTCATGTAAGGGTGGGTTTTGTTAGTATTTGGTATCATGGAGGCAGATACCTTTGACGTTGTGGAGAGATATCACACGGCGGCTGCAGCTGGGTACCAGTGTCGGCTTTTCGGTCAGTATCAGATATCTATGGGTTCATCATCGGTTAGTGCGTGATAGGTCATACATCGGATTCACAGCGTAGGGTAGCGTTGGCGGTTTGTGCGTTAGTGTGCGAGCTTGTCGGCTTCCGTGCTGTAGCCTGTTGGTCGACTGTGATAGCAGCTGTCATACCCAGTCAGTGTTGCTGATGTGGAGGGGCTTGCCGATGTTGTCGTTTGTGAGTGTATGCTAGCTCGCCATAGGTGGTTATGCCCTAGCTAACAGTGTCTTTGGTCGCTTATGCTTTCACCTATGGTTGTGATCATAGTTTCCCAGAGTAAGGATGAAAGGATTGTTCGAGTGTCTCGAGTTCCTGTACAGTCGTGTGGCAAGTTTTTAAAATGCTTCCTTGAGGGTCTCAGGGTGGCGTTCAATGCGAAGATCCACGGTGCGGGTGCAGCGTGGTGCGTTGTTAATGATACGTAACGCTTTGTTGTGTACGATCTGCAGGCGGCGCAGACGTGTAAGAGTTGCATGTCCCTAGACGGGAGCTGTGTACGTCAATGTTGTGGTTGGCAGGAGAGCCAACACCGTGTTCCTAGAGGAGGCCGAAAGGCACGCGTTTTAGCTCACGCAGAACAGGACCAGGAAATTAGAATTTAGAAACAACGGACGTAGCTGGGGAATACTTAACTTTAATCCATTAATGACGAACGTCGGTCTGGACGGTACATATTTCACAATATCAATAGTAACGGATAATGGCGCCTTGCTAGGTCGTAGCAAATAACGTAGCTGAAGGCTATGCTAACTATCGTCTCGGCAAATGAGAGCGTATTTTGTCAGTGAACCATCGCTAGCAAAGTCGGCTGTACAACTGGGGCGAGTGCTAGGAAGTCTCTCTAGACCTGCCGTGTGGCGGCGCTCGGTCTGCAATCACTGATAGTGTCGACACACGGGTCCGACTTATACTCACGGACCGCGACCGATTTAAAGGCTACCACCTAGCAAGTGTGGTGTCTGTCGGTGACACCACAGTCATCATAGGTGTAATCAGTGTCGTGTATATGGACCTCAACACTCTCCTATTAAGTGTACTTTCTCTGTTGAGCATAGGGTAGAGTTGTTAGAGCATCACGTGCGCTGTGTTGGCAACGTATTCTATCTGGTTCCCCCATGTTAATATGCAGTCCAGCCAAACACCGAGGTATCTGACTTTCTCTCGGAAACGTATTGGTCGTGCATGTAGTGTTACCTGTCTACAGCGTTGATGTTTGCGCAGTAGCTTCAGTCTGCGTGTGAACAGAACTGCTTCGCACTTGTCAACGTTTACTTCAGTACACCATCATTCCAACCAAGGCTCGGCAGTTCTGAGTGCCATCCGTAAACGTGAATTTATGTTTGACGTTTTCCACTCTCGCGGAAGGACGGCTGTATCATCAGCGTAGGTGGCTAACGTCATGTTTTGTGTTGCTGGAGAGTCATTAATGTAGAGCATGGGTCTCCAAAGTACGGCCAGCGGGCCGAAACCGGCCCGCGAGTGCAGGCAAACCGGCCTGCGTTAGCTGGCCGGACATCCCCAGTATCCGGCCCGCCAAATATCTGAGGTGGTACCTACAGGTATACTGCCAACAATTGAGTTTCGAGGCCTATCGCGACCAATACACCGCGACATTGGCTCTGCTACAGGCTACAAGACTACATAACTAAACTTATTGTTGCGCCGCTTGAAATAACAATGTGTTGACATACTCTACCTCTGTTACGTCTTGCCTTGCAGTAACAGTGTTGCTAACAATGATTTTGAGATTTCGTTAACTTTGCAGGACGCTGTTGTGAAGAATTTGCAGTGACAGACTTTCTTCGCCAGAATAAAATACACCAGAATTTCGGTCAGGTACGTCCACCAATCAAAATTATGTAATTAAATAAAAATCGTAGTTCGTTTCAGTGCTAGCTATTCCCACAACCTTAGATTTTTGGGATTTCATCTTTCCTTTAGACTTACATTACGGTGATCATGGAGTGCTAGGGTGCTTTAATCCCACTAGGTGGATATTGACCCTCATGACTTGGTGGAGGAGTCAATGTGGCCCGCGGACTAAAACGTTTGGAGACCCCTGATGTAGAGGATGACAAGATGAAACCGAGAATGCTTCCCCTGCATCCATTCATGTCCACTGTGCATTCCGACGGACTTGGAAAATCCCAGCAGGGCAATGCGACACCCTACACGTCCACAATTGCTACAGAGTGGCTGGTTTCATGGTATCAATTCCCTCCAGCACACTTCAGATATTGGTCGAGTCCATGCCACGTCGTGTTGCGGCACTTTAGCGTGCTCGAGGAAACCCTACACGATATTAGGCAGGTATACCACTTTCTATGGCTCTTCAGTGTATTTTGAAGGTTAATAACATTTTAAAAAAATTAACAAAACTTGTTTCATTCAGTGATTACTTCAGTTTTAAATTACACACAGAGCGTAACACAGAGAGCATAATAACACAGAGAGTATAATAAAATTTTAAAAAATAAATAATATTGTCAGAATGTGGAAAAAACCGATGTGTTATTAACAGTTTTTCGCAAAGCACTTACTCATTTCCAGTGGAACACCAGTGTTACGCAGAACACGGTTTGTGAACCGCTGGTCCAGCGCTACAGTTAAGCTCTTTATACCGGTCACGCTTTAATCAAAGCATAGCGAGAAGAGGAGGCAGTGTGCTGACTACTCTAGTTCACCGGTTCCGCCGCGAGATGCCGGGTGCTCCCCTTTCGAGCTGCTGAAGACACGTTACTACGGCATTCTGGAAAACATAGCACACGAACTCACATTCACGAAATCTATGTAATGAAACAAAAAGGAAATAAAAAGTACTTGGCTCTAGTTAAGTTACTTCAGTTGTCAGCTAGTTTAGATAGTTTCTGGGCAGTCTTTGTAAGTTTTTGAAGACTTCAGCTCCTTCCGAATTTGTTTACCGTCCGTAAAAAACCGACGTTCCGTAAGATAAACAATCATTTTAGGGCCGATGTCCATCACATGATCTTCGCAGCATCCAACGGTGAATATTTCAACACTAAAGCAACCCAAACTCTCTAGGCATGCATTAACAAAAGATTCCCCATAGACTGTCGTTAGGGAGTTTTACAGCGACGATATTTTCTGTCTGCATATAGACCACTGAAGACGCCTTGCGATTGGTACATGTAACATGAGCAATGTGTTTCCTATAGAGGAACCATAACTGCTAATAGACGCAAGTAAAGAGAGTGGCATTCTATACGAATAGCCACTAAAAAGACACAAAGACTTAGGACATGTTGTGACTCTTCTTGCTTTATGCACTACGTAACCTGCCAGATGATAAACTAAACATCCCTTTCCGGAGTCGCTTTCAGGACTCTTCCGCATACGTTGTGGATCAGATTGAGCCTCTGCGAAATTATATGAAATACAGAGTTTTTCAAATTACGTTTTCCAGTTCCAAAACCCTGAGTTATTTTGCTGCAAATTTCTAGCTAACGTCCGCGTTTGGCCTACGTATGATGTCAATGGAAATTCATATTTATGTTCACAGTTTCCACCGGAAGATAATTAAGTTTTGCAGGAAGGTAACCGGGTTCGATTTCCGGCGGGGTCAGGGATTTTCTCTGCCTCGTGATGACTGGGTGTTGTGTGCTGTCCTTAGGTTAGTTAGGTTTAAGTAGTTCTAAGTTGTGACCATAGATGTTAAGTCCCATAGTGCTCAGAGCCCAGCCAGGAAGGTAAACACACGACAAGAAGTTGATCCTCAAGCACAGTTACTAACTATGATTTGGGAGACAATTTGAGCAGCCGTCTTAGGTTGTTTGCAAATGACGCTGTCGTTTATCGACTAATAAAGTCATCAGAAGATCAAAACAAATTGCAAAACGATTTAGTAAAGATATCTGAATGGTGCGAAAATTTACAGTCGACCATAAATAATGAAAAGTGTGAGGTCATCCACATGAGTGCTACAAGGAATTCGTTAAACTTCGGTTACACGATAAATCAGTCAAATCTAAAGGCCGTAAATTCAACCAAATACCTAGGAATTACAATAACGAATAACTTAAAATGGAAGGAACACACAGAAAATGTTGTGGGGAAGGCTAACCGAAGAGTGCGTTTTATTGGCAGGACACTTAGAAAATGTGACAGATCTACTAAGGAGACTACCCACACCACACTTGTCCGTTCTCTTATACAATACTGCTGCTCGGTGTGGGATCCTTACCAGACAGGACTAACAGACTACGTCGAAAAAGTTCAAAGAAGGGCAGCACGTTTTGAATTATGGCGAAATATGGGAGAGAGTCGCTGAAATAATATTGGATTTGGGGTGGACATCACTAAAAGAAAGGCGCTTTACGTTGCGACGGAATCTTCTCACGAAATTCCAATCACCAGCTTTCTCCTCCGAATGCGAAAATATTTTGTTGACACCGACCTACATAGGGAGAAACGATCACCACGATAAAATATGGGAAATCAGAGCTCGTACGGAAATATATAGGCGTTCGTTCTTTCCGGGCGCTAAACGAGATTGGAATAATAGATCCCGCGCCCGGGTTCGATTCCCGGCAGGGTCAGGGATTTTCTCTGCCTTGTGATGGCTGGGTGTTTTGTGTTGTCCTTAGGTTAGTTAGGTTTAAGTAGTTCTAAGTTCTAGGGGACTGATGACCATAGATGTTAAGTCCCATAGCGGTCAGAGCCATTTGAACCATTTGAATAATAGAGACTTGTTAAGATTGTTCGATGAACTCTGTGAGAGGCACTTAAATGTAATTTGCAGAGTATCCCTATAGATGTAGATGTAGAATGACGGCAGCAGATTTCTCGTAAGTTATGACAGCTTTGGAGATAGGATCATAGTTTTTAGCGGGAAAGCACGAAGAGAGGCTCTAAAGACTAAACAAGCCTTTTTTTATGGATGAGACCTTCAAATGCTGTAGCAAGCAATTTTCACAAATTTGTACTATTCATGGAGACTTCTGATGTTCAAAGTACGAAAAAAACGGCTATCCAGTTCCTTTTGCTTTCTTACCAGACAAAAGAAAAGAAACATATATCCGTCTCTTCCGCAATGTTGTGGATAATGTCGCCGTTGATTTCGAATCAGCTGCAATTTCTACGCTAAAAGTTGTGATCCTTTCAGTTCAAGTGCATGGCTGCCATTTGCGTACGAAGAAATCTCTCTAGAAGAAAGTGCAAGACTTGGGACTTACTAGTGAATACAGAGAAAACAAAGAAGTAAGGCTGCAGATTCGCATATGTGCCGCTCTAGCGTTCCTTCGACCTGAAGATGTCTGCGATAGCTGGCTCATGACACATTCACAAGCACCGGATACCGCCAAACTTTCTGCTTTTCGACTGTTTTGTAGATAGATGGTTCGAAAATGACGAAAACCCGATCAGTCTTTGGGACTGCTGCAGATGGCGCCATCGTACCACCAACGCAGTAGAAGGTTGGCACACAAAATTAATAATCTTCTCTGAAAAGCGAATCCTAAAATTAAAGACCTGATCGTGTGTATGAAGACAGAAGCACAGAACTCGGCATGTACATAAATGAGCTCAGAATTAAGTATGGAAGGCAAATAAAAGAAAACAACTTAGCCGAAACTTGATGAAAGGCTGGAAAAAATAGTAGCCTGGATAAAGTGTGATGGAAGTCTGTTTATTACCAAAAATTCATATACACAACATTATCACTTCCTATAAGAAACGACATTTCATGTATGGAGTACCATGATTGACTGATTTTTTTTTTTATTTTCTCTCTGACGCAATCTCAAAATTTTCACATACGGCCAGTATCGGCGAACGTCGTCCATCTCCACAAACAATATAAAACATATATATAAAATTACAAAAATATAATTTAAGAATCGTATGTCTTCTGCTTGTGAAAAGCATACTTTAAAATAAACATAAAATGAAGTATGGCCCCTAACTACGGATGGTATGTAAAGTACATAACATGCGCTGTCGCATGTGTGCGAAAATGAAGACGCTCTGTGCAAGGGCTGCACTAGGCCTATTTAGCGCTAGCCAGCAGGGTGGCCGAGCGGTTCTAGGCGCTACAGTCGGGAACCGCGCGAGTGCTACGGTCGCAGGTTCGAATCCTGCCTCGGGCATGGATGTGTGTGATGTCCCTAGCTTAGTTAGGTTTAAGTAGTTCTAGGGGACTGATGACCTCAAAAGTTAAGTCCCATAGAGCTCAGAGCCATTTGAACCATTTTTATTTAGCGCTAGGTGTGACGTGAGAAGCCGTGTTCAACTAATTTCACCTATATTCGTGCCTAACCCTGGACTTTTAGTTAGTATGACACCGCGTCTTAAATACATTACATGTACCATATGCTGATTCACAGCTGTGGACCACATTTTGCTTTATTTTTATTTTAAAGTATTCTTTGTGAACTAGAAATGGTTGTATCTTTACATTCTGTGTTTGTAAATTGGTTTTTCTGTTTTCGATTGCAGTCTCTGTAGATATAGTACTAAGTAAAAATCCTCTAACATAAAAAATGATGACTTCTCGTAATAAGTAATGTGGCATTACGAATCTTATTCGATCATGACTAGTCCCCTTCACTTGTACACCACTTAAAAGTATGTTTAAGTGGACTGTAAAAATTGGCTATTGCTGATAATTTAGGCCGGCAGTGTTGTCTGCCAATATCACGGCCACACATATTACAGCCAAATGTACGGCAACATTGACGGTCACTATTGGCCGGCAATGTTTGCGGTTAAACATTTCCGGGCCAAATGTGTTTACATGAGCCACGCTATGGCCGCGTAATGAACAATAGCAAGATAGTGGATGCGAGTGGATCTCTCTTACATTTGCATTCTATAAGGAAAAAAATTAGCAAGAACAAAAGAAACAGGGCGTCATGAATGCGTTCTTTTTTAAAGCAGGCGAACTGCTTCCGAAACTTTAGCTTGTTAACTGATACTGTGAACATACCTCTTCCAGAATGCTGAATTCCGATTCGTCCGAGAATTGGTAAAACCAATACCACTATTATCTACTATATACGAGTCGCAACCGTCCAGTTTTCGGCTAGTGATGCAGTGATACGGGTAGTTGATACAGAGGTATGATATTCCTCTTTCAAGAGCTGGAAAAAATACGTTTTTAAAAGTTTACACTAAAGCTTCAAGTTATTTAGTGTTGGCTGACAAATTTCGGCCTTTGCCTAGTTTCAGATTCCAACTGTTACGGAGAATAAAATTTGTAATGAGTCGATGCGTCGAATGTGGATAATAAATGTAGCCTATCATTAATAGTATGGTACATATGGCAACTACTTACGTATTTTGTATTTAAGATTTGGTTGGTGTGGACAGTTCTATTTATGTAATAACCCTTACATGTATCTCAGATCTGTGTTAAAATAAGTCACAATTTTAGTTACACCTTACTGTATTTTGTTAAAGTATCTGTATAATATATATTATCATTAATTGTTGTGCCTTCATTGCCAAACATGATGTGATTCACGTGACAACGGTATTTTATATACAAAGGAGAATTTCCTCAATGAACTACACTGTGCGTCACGCTGGCTTATTTATCTTAAATAGTATCACAATTTTGACAGATGTTGATGTAACGAATTTTATTATGTCTTATATAATCTTTGATGTATTCAATTTACTTCGCGATTGTATTAAGATCACTGACTATATACAGTGTAAGACAGTGTTCCATCACATCACTGTTGTCCAATAAATATTTTATTTTCTTCTAGAGCTATTTAAAAACAACATATTGTTTAATCTGTATTTCAATGAAATCTACATAGAATAGAATTCTGCTGTTATAATTCTCACTATATAGACTGCGATTCACATGCTGATTAAGTTTCTCTTGAAGGTTTCTATGAATCTTTTGTAATTGTGTATTGGATGATTAATGCATAGTGGAGTGCCTTTCATTTGCTCATTAAGATGATATGGAAATATTCTGATATTTCTGCTGCGCGATTCCGTTTGTTGATTTAATATTTGTCCTGTAAGCTTAGTCTTGTGACTGTAGATTTGTACAGGTATTTCTTCTAGCATGTCCATCAATTGGTCTTTGAAGACATCTGTAAAGTAGTGAAATTTCTCTCTAAATTTTCAGCGGAGTGTGTATTATTCTCTGAGGTGTTGCTGAAAATTGAAACATTATTTTCGCTTCTGTTTACGTATCCTAGATATTCATTTTTAAGGGGAGCTGGAGTTCAACGGGCTGCACATCTACGCCTCGCTTGTATCGCGTGTTACTCTTGATCTACAATGCGAAGGAAGTTGCGGTTGTGTACCAACACTGAATGACATTAAAAAAAAAAGCTGTACGAGGAAAGCTATTTCATTACCTGTTATAATTTACGAAATACGACATTCTGTATAATAGACGGTTCACTTTGGAGGAATTTAGTGAACGTAATTCAAATCAGTGTGAAGATATATGTGCCTAATGTCTTGAAAACGTAGTTCCGAGAAAATGAGGAAAGATTGATTGTTCTCAGTGTTTTTGTCTCACCGCATGCCTCTTTCAGAACATTCCAGCAGCATTATTCTTGTTCACCAGCTGCTTCTTCATCCTCTGTAGAATTTTTCAGGAATCCTTTCCTTACTCTGGGGCGTTAGTGCTGAATTTCGCCTCCCTTACAGCTTCAACTACTTGCTGACACTACATCCACATCTACATATACATACATACTCCGCAATCCATCATACGGTGCGTGGCGGAGGGTACCTTGTACCACAACTAGCATCTCTCCCTGTTCCACTCCCAAACAGAACGAGGAAAAATGATTGCCTATATGCCTCTGTACGAGCCCTAATCTCTCTTATTTTATCTTTGTGGTCTTTCCGCGAAATGTAAGTTGGCGGCAATAAAATTGTACTGCAGTCAGCTTCAAATGCTGGTTCTCTAAATTTCCTCAGTAGAGATTCACGAAAAGAACTCCTCATTTTCTCTAGAGAATCCCACCCGAGTTTCTGAAGCATTTCCGTAACACTCGCGTGATGATCAAACCTACTAGTAACAAATCTAGCAGCCCGCCTCTGAATTGCTTCCATCTCCTCCCTCAATCCAACGTAATAGGGATCCGAAACGCTTGAACGATACTCACGAATAAGTTGTATTAGTGTTTTATAAGCGGTCTCCTTTACAGATGAACCACATCTTCCCAAAATTCTACCAACGAACCGAAGACGACTATCCGCCTTCCCCACAACTGCCATTACATGCTTGTCCCACTTCATATCGCTCTGCAATGTTACACCCAAATATTTAATCGACGTGACTGTGTCAAGCGCTACACTACTAATGGAGTATTCAGACATTACAAGATTCTTTTTCCTATTAATCTGCATTAATTTACATTTATCTATATTTAGAGTTAGCTGCCATTCTTTGCACCAATCACAGATCCTGTCCAAGTCATCTTGTATCCTCCTACAGTCACTCAACGACGACACCTTCCCGTACACCACAGCATCATCAGCAAACAGCCGCACATTGCTATCCACCCTATCCAAAAGATCATTTATGTAGTCAGAAAACAACAGTGGACCTACCACACTTCCCTGGGGCACTCCAGATGACACCCTCACCTCCGATGAACACTTACCATCGAGGACAACGTACTGGGTTCTATTACTTAAGAAGTCTTCGAGCCACTCACATATTTGGGAACCAATCCCATATGCTAGTACCTTAATTAGGAGTCTGCAGTGGGGCACCGAGTCAAACGCTTTCCGCAAGTTTAGGAATATGGCATCCGTCTGATAACCTTCGTCCATGGTTCGCAAGATATCGAGTGAAGAAAGGGCGAGTTGCGTTTCGCAGGAGCGATGCTTTCTAAAGCCGTGCTGATGCATGGACAGCAACTTCTCCTGCAACAAACCGATGTTAAGGATATTGGTCTGTAATTTTGAGGATACGTCCTTCTACCCTTCTTATATACAGGCGTTACCTGCGCTTTTTTCCAGTCGCTCGGGACTTTAGGTTGGGCAAGAGATTCGCGATAAATGCAAGCTAAGTAAGGAGAAAAATGCAGTAGAGTACTCTCTGTAAAACCGAATTGGAATTCCATCAGGACCTGGCGATTTGTTTATTTTCAACCCATTCAGCTGCTTCACAACCCCAGGGATGTCTATCACTATGTCCTCCATACGGGAATCTGTACGAGACTCAAACAGCGATATGTTTGTACGATCCTCCTGCGTGAAAGATTTCTGAAATGCTAAATTTAAAATTCCAGCTTTCGTTTTGCTGTCTTTCGTTGCCAGGCCAGACTGATCAGTGAGTGACTGGATGGAAGCCTTCGACCCGCTTACAGATTTTACGTAAGACCAGAATTTCCTTGGGTTTTCAGCAAGATCTTTTGCTGAGGTATGACGGTGGTAGTGATTGAATTCTTCGCGCATGGCTCTTTTTACAGCAGCACAAATCTTTACTAACTTTTGCCTGTCCTCATTCTCCCGATCTTTCTTGTACCGCGAATGCAACTGCCTTTGCTTCCTGAGCATTCTCCGAATTGCGCTGTTAAACCACGGTGGATCTTTTCCGTCCGTAACTCACTTTTTCGGCACATACTTGTCCAACGCGTGATTTACAATGTGTTGGCATTCAACACAGCTATCATATTATTTCATGGTGGGATGCCTAATTTGTCCATTAGTTCCTAATTTGTCTATTATTTTGTCTCGCTAATTACACCATAACTGAAACAGATGACAGCATCCATTACACTTGACTACTGTCAATCGAATAAACACTGTTTTTGGTACTCTTTGCCACACGCAGCTGTTGAAACTCTCATTAGGGATTGGCGTATGGCCATATAGATATCTGCTAAGTAATTTTGTATCCTCAAGGTCCCTATATGTTGGCTGTATTGTTTCCATGACTGGCAGGCAAGAAATGTTTATGGTGATACTCCTTGCCTTTCGCATGAGGGCGGCTGGTTCGTAGACATTTGTTCAAATAGCGTTTAAGATCAAATCAACAATTGAAATGTAGATAAAATATACGTTTTTTGAAATGGGAGAAATTTGTCTTTCAGATGGTGACAAAAATATGTTTTCGTAAATTTCAATCATTTCAAGTTCAGGTTCCCTTAAACGTCCGTCTGTCGAACATAGGCTTTATTTCATTCGTTGCATTCGTTTTTTTTAACTGCCAGGGTAGTTATATATTCATGTTTTGGCTACTTTATAAATGATGTTGGTGTCGAGTGGGTTTTTGTCAAAATTGCGATAATGCTTGCAATAAATAAGCGAGCCTAATACAATGAGAACAAATTCTCCACTGTAAATAAAATATCGTTGTCACGTGGATCACATCATGCTGGTTAATGAAGGTACTACAATTAAATATATACAGGGTGTTTCAGAAGTGATGGACAATATTCAAGGATATGGCAGGAATAATCATTCGAAACAAAAAGTCCAGTAAACATGAGCCCTAAAACGCATAACTTAAGAGCTATGAGCACTTGTTCATCTACGCTACTTTGGAGCACAACTCTCCTAATGAACATGTGCTCATAACTGTTAAGGTATGCATTATCGAGCGCATATTTAATGTACATTTTTTTCTTGTTTTGGTCCATACTACCACCCCCCCCCCCCCCCCAAATATGGAAAGCAAAGAGCTTGCACTAGAAGAGATTTCTTTCACAGTATCGAAGATCAAGAATTGCTCATAACTCTTAAGGTATGCGTTCTAGGCCCCATGTTTACTTGGCTTTTATGTTTCGAATGATCATTCCTGTTATATCCCTGAATATTGACCACCACTTACATTAACTGTAAGACGGCTGAGTTGTGAGGGTAGTGCAGGGAGAGAGGGAAGCAAGCATTGGCTGGCGAGGGGAGGGGAGACATTGGGAGGAGGGGGGGGGACAAGGCACGCCTACCAGTTGCAGTGCTGGCACTACAATTTGCGCGTCATGCTTACACGAAAGCAGACGAAAAGCTTGGGAGTAAAACTCGCTTTAAATGTTGTTCGTAAACGAAACTGAAATCGTCATGTACATATATGTCTACTATGCGCTCACAAACTATTCATCCGATTGCAATGAAACTTTGGTGAGTTGTTCTCCGAACGCCCAAAGAGTAATAGACAAGGTTTCAATAGTTAGGTCACTGTAGAATGCATAGCGTTATTGATTAGATAAAGGCTTATCATGCAGCTGACCCAGGTTCGATTCCTGTTTGCATTTTTTTTTCATTTTATTTCATTCCCCGCAATGTTAAATTATTAATTATAAAATTTAAATATACTTAAACAGGGCATATAGTATAACGTAACTGTCAATCTCTATATATAAAAATGAATGTATGTATGTCTGCCCTCTGTGGGTTCCCAAACCATTCATCCAATTGCGATGAAATTTTGGTGATTTGTTCTCCGTACGCCCACGAAGGTTCCTAGCTGAAAAAAAGGAAATAAGACACATACTGGAGGAAATACGACGTCATAAACAATGAGATGCCATCGCGGGAAAATACCCAGATTTATGCATCCACTAGCAACAAACGTCACATACAATTTCAAACGTTTACGAACATTTTTCTCGCTGACACCTCCCACAAATTAATGAAAGGAAAAAAGGTTGTCGCTTACTTCATTTTCTCAGTACATACCGTAAATCTGCCGCAGTAGGCATGACATTTTAATGTATTATTTCGTTACTATTAACTCTAATCGCAACATATTTCGCATACAGTATCCACATGTATCAGTAAATGCACCGCCTAATTTATGTCTCTTTACGACATATAATTCAGGAGATATGACGTGGTAAACATCGAGATGCGTGAAAAAGTGCCGCGTCAGGCATTACGTTTTGTTCTATTATTTCTTCACTACTAACACTATTCGCAACACGTTTCGCAAAACGTGTTAAAAAAAAAAAAGTATATAAAACCACGGGGATTGTTGGCGACTCCCGAGATGGGCCAGCAACTGGCTCTTCACTCATTTTGATAATGTTTAGCACAACTGCACAATAAAAACATGCAGAACAGTATAGCGCAAAACAATAACGAAGTAGACGACAATGGCTACCTTGTACAACACAGTCAGCTACGTAATGTTGGCAGCAGTGGAAACTGCGTGCCTACCGAAGCCTCCCGACGTTTACCGACTTCTACCGATTCAGGACTTGGGAGAGGTCTGCCATCTGAAAGGGACCACTTTTTTCTCTTTGTTATAGATAGCACTGTAATAGTCACAAAAGTATAAGTACGTGGTATCACGTAACATTCCGCCAGTGCGCACGGTATTTGCTTTTGATACATTAACCGTGTTAAAATGGACTGTTTACCAATCGCGGAAAAGGTCGATATTGTGTTGATGTAGGGCTATTGTGATCAAAATGTCCAACAGGTGTGTGCTATGTGTGCTGCTCGGTATCCTGGACGCCATCATCCAAGTGTCCGGACCGTTCTTCGGATAGTTACTTCATTTAAGGAAACAGTAAGTGTTCAGCCACATGTGAAACGTCAACCACGACCTGCAACAAATGATGATGCCCAAGTAGGTGTTTTAGCTGCTGTTGCGGCTAATCTGCACATCAGTAGCAGACAAATTGAGCGAGAATCGGGAATCTCAAAAACGTCGGTGTTGAGAATGCTACATCAACATCGATTGCACCCATACCATATTTCTATGCACCAGGAATTGCATGGCGACGACTTTGAAGGTCGTGTACAGTTCTGTCACTGGGCACAAGATAAATTACGGAACGATGACAGTTTTTTTTGCACGCGCTCTATTTAGTGACGAAGTGTCATTCACCAACAGCTGTAACGTAAACCGGCACAATATGCACCATTGGATAATGGAAAATCCACGATGTCTACGACAAGTGGAACATCAGCGACCTTGGCGGGCTAATGTATGATGCGGAATTATGGGAGGAAGGATAATTGGCACACATTTTATCGATGGCAATCTAAATGGTGCAATGTATGCTGATTTCCTACGTAATGTTCTACCGATGTTACTACAAGATGTTTCACTGCATGATAGAATGGCGATGTACTTCCAACATGATGGATGTCCGGCACATAGCTCGCATGCGGTTGAAGCGGAATTCAAGAGCATATTTCATGACAGGTGAATTGGTCGTCGAAGAACCATTCCATGGGCCGCACGTTCACCGGATCTGACGTCCCCGGATTTCTTTCTGTGGGGAAAGTTGAAGGATATATGCTATCGTGATCCACCGACAACGCCTGACAACATGCATCAGCGCATTTATTTATTTATTTATTTAACCTGGCAAGATTAGGGCCATCAGGCCCTCTCTTACATCTAACCAGGCATTCTACTTATTTTACAGTCATATGTTTTAGTAGGCATGTTAAACTACATCTAATACAAAAAGTGAGATAAACAATTAGAAAGGTACACCTCGAAGAATACATTATTGAAGAGAAAGATTTTAGATAGGAGTGCTGGCAGCAGGGAGTATGAGGGAGACTCATGGTGAAGGGAGGAGAAGAATAGAGAGACATGATGAAACATAATTAAGGAAAATATAAAGGAAAAGGAGACTGCGTGGCTAATAGAGATAGATGAAGAGGAAGGCATCTCAGGAGCAAGATAGGAGACGCTAGGTTTGCTATTTGACAGATGAGAGGATTGGCCTTCCACATTAACTTTGTGGAGAATTTTATGCGGATGATAGTAGGAAATGCTTCAACTTCTTCTTAAAAGCAACAGGAGATTGAATTTTCCTCAAGTTAAGGGGCAGTTTGTTCCAGAGGCGGACAGCGGCAACTGAGAAGGAGTTTGCAAAAGTTTTTGTTTTGTGAGTGGGCACAGTTAGGATACGAGATAAGAGTGACCTCGTGTTTCGATTATGATGGCATGACAGGTTTTTAATCTCTGAGGCTAGGTACTGGGGTGCTTGCGCGATGAGGAGTCGGTGAAGTAGACATAGAGTGTGGTAGTCACGCAGTTTGTCCGGCCGCAGCCACCCTAGCTCGGAGTATGAAGCACTAACATGATCATATCGGCGAATGTTGCAGGTGTAACGCACACAGGCATTCATGGTTAGCTCTAGCCGTCTTTTGTTTTCACTACTCATGCCTTGTTGAATCACATCACAATAGTGGAGGTTCGGTAGAACGAGTGCTTGCACGAGCTGGCGTTTCAAGTCCTGTGGGAATATGTTCCGAAACTTTTTGAGGGCATAGAGACAAGCAGACGTCTTTCGGCACACTGCGACTGTATTCTCCGCCCAGTTGAGATGCTCGTCCAAAGTTACACCCAAGTTCTTCACTGTTTTCTGATATGGTATTGGAGTACCTTCGAGCAGAATAGGAGGTAGCCGTTCGCGGAAATCTGAACTTATTAATTTCTGATGGGCTATTAAGATTACTTGCGTCTTTTTTGCATTTAATTTAAGCCTCAGGTTTTTCGCCCAAGTCACTACTGAAGACAGATCATCATAAATCAGAGCGATTGCAGTGTTTACGTCTTCAGGTTTGACGCTTAGGTAGAGCTGGAGGTCGTCGGCATAGAAATGATGTTTACAGGAGGACAAAACCGACGAAATATCGTTGACATATAAAGAAAACAAAAGTGGTCCTAAGACTGATCCTTGTGGCACTCCCGAAGAAACATGTTTCCAGGAAGATTTTTCATTTGCGAAGACAACACATTGCTGTCTGTCTTTTAAGTAGCTTTCAAACCATCTCATTGCACTATCGGAGAAATTAAGCTGTTGCATTTTTCTGAGTAATATGTCAAAGTTGACAGTGTCAAAAGCTTTGCTGAAGTCCAGTAGCGTCAATATTGTTGCCTTTCGATTGTCGATGGCATATTTCAGGTCATCAGTTACTTTAATTAGAGCAGTGTTTGTGCTGTGATGTTTACGGAAACCGGATTGAAATTTGTCCTATAGACTGAATTCATGCAAGTGTTCAGTGATTTGGTCATAAACAATATATTCAAGTGCTTTGGAAACAGCAGGCAGTATGCTAATTGGTCGGTAATCACTAGGCAGTTGCGGGTTTTCGATCTTAGGGATGGGTCGAATTATGCTTCTTTTCCATGCAGTGGGGTATATTCCGTTCACGAGGGAAAAATTAAATATGTCAGTTAAGATAGGCACTAAGATATCAGCAACATTCTTAATCATGGTTATACCGATACTGTCGTTGCCTATTGCATCAGAAGAGATTCTCATTATTGTTTTTCTTGCCGTATTTGTTGTTACATGTTTTAGATGGAAGGTATCGTTGTTAGTTATCCTGTTTGGGGATTCTTGTGGACGGTAATTATCAGCCGTGCTGGTATTCAGAGGTGCAGAGAAGAATTCATTTAATTCGTTAGCTGTCAATGCATGTGCGAACATTACGGAAGGCGAACGACTCGCTGTTGAGAGGAATGTCGTTTCACGTATTGCCAAATGAATTGAGGTTGACGGACATAATTTTGAGCATTTATTGCATTAATGTGGTATTTACAGGTAATCACGCTGTAACAGCATGTGTTCTCAGAAATGATAAGTTCACAAAGGTACATGTATCACATTGGAACAACCGAAATAAAGTGTTCAAACGTATCTACGTTCTGTATTTTAATTTAAAAAACCTACCTCTTACCAAGTGTTCGTCTAAAATTGTGAGCCATATGTTTGCGACTATTACAGCGCCATCTATAACAAAGCGAAAAAAGTGGTCAAACTAAAACATTCATATTTCCTTACGTACTACAGAAATATGTAATAAAAATGGGGGTTCTTATTTTTTTTAAACGCAGTTGATATCCGTTTGACCTAAGGCAGCGCCATCTAGTGGGCCAACCATGGGGCCATCTGGTTTCCCCCTTCAAGCTAGACAAGTTTCGTTCTTTGTAGTTTTTTCGTTTGACGCTTATTTCGTGAGATATTTGGCCCGGTCACGATCAATGGACCACCATGTATATAGACTACTGGTCATTAAAATTGCTACACCAAGAAGAAATGCAGATGATGAACGGTATTCATTGGACAAATTTATTATACTAGAACTAACATATGATTACATTTTCACGCAATTTGGGTGCACAGCTCCTGAGAAATCACTACCCAGAACAACCACCTCTGGCCGTAATAACGGCCTTGACACACCTGGGAATTGAGTCAAACAGAGCTTGGATGACGTGTACAGGTACTGCTGCCCATGCAACCTCAACACGATACCACAGTTCATCAAGAGTAGTGATTGGCGTATTGTGACGAGCCAGTTGCTCGGCCACCATTGACCACAAGTTTTCAGTTGGTGAGAGATCTAGAGAATGTGCCGGCCAGGGCAGCAGTCGAACATTTTCTGTATCCATAAAGTCCCGTACAGGACCTGTAACATGCGGTCGTGCATTCTCCTGCTGAAATGTAGGGTTTAGCAGGGATCGAATGAAGGGTAGAGCCATGGATCGTAACACATCTGAAATGTAACGTCCACTGTTCAAAGTGCCGTCAATGCGAACAAGAGGTGACAGAGACGTGTAACCAATAGCACCCCATACCCATCACGACGGGTGATAGTCAGTATGGCGATGACGAATACACGCTTCCAATGTGCGTTCACCGCGATGTCGCCAAACACCTGTGCGACAATCATGATGCTCTAAACAGAACCTGGATTCATCCGAAAAAATGACGTTTCGCCATTCGTGCACCCAGGTTCGTTGTTGAGTACACCATCGCAAGCGCTCCTGTCTGTGATGCAACATGAAGGGTAACCGCAGCCATGGTCTCCGAGCTGATAGTTCATGCTGCTGCAAACGTCGTCGAACTGTTCGTGCAGATGGGTGTTGTCTTGCAAACATCCCCATCTGTTGACTCAGGGATCGAGACGTGGCTGCACGATCCGATACAGCCATGCAGATAATATGCCTGTCATCTCGACTGCTTGTGATACGAGGCCGTTGGGATCCAGCACGGCGTTCCCTATAACTCTCCTGAACCCACCGATTCAATATTCGGCTAACAGTCATTGCATCTCGACCAACGCGAGCAGCAATGTCGCGATACGATAAACCGCACTCGCGATAGACTACAATCCGACCTTTATCAAAGTCGGATACGTGATGGTACGCATTTCTCCTCCTTACACGAGGCATCAGAACAACGGTTCACCAGGCAACGCTGGTCAACTGCTGTTTGTGTATGAGAAATTGTTTGGAAACTTTCCTCATGTCAGCACGTTGTAGGTGTCGCCACCGGCGCCAACCTTGTGTGAATGCTCTGAATAGCTGATCATATGCATATCACAGCATCTTCTTCCTGTCGGTTAAATTTCGCGTCTGTAGCACGTCATCTTCGTGGTGTAGCAATTTTAATGGCCAGTAATGTATATACATATAATACGGTACAGTAAGTTGTACATACAATTGTGACATCTTCGAGCGTAGATCTGAGACACATTCATGTGTGGTGAAATAAATAGAACTGTCGACACCAGACTCAACCTAAAAACAAAATATGTAAATAGTTGCCATATGAACCACAATATTTATGACACTTCTATTATCTACAGTCAACGCATCCACTCGTCACAGATTTTGCTCTACGTAAGAAGTGGCTTGTGAAAATGGGCGAAGTCCAAAACTAGTCAACCAACACTAAATGATTAAATAACAACTTTGTTGTAAACGTTTGAAAAGTCTTTTCTTCTACATTTTTGAACTGCCAGACGTGAAGCCAGTCGGGGTGGCCGAGAGGTTCTAGGCGCTACAGTCTGGAACCGCGCGACCGCTACGGTCGCAAGTTCGAATACTGCCTTGGGAATGGATGTGTGTGATGTCCTTAGGTTAGTTAGGTTTAAGTAGTTCTAAGTGCTAGGGGACTAATGAACTCGGAAGTTAAGTCCCATAGTGATAAGAGCCAGTTGAATCTGCCAGACTCGATGCACTGAAAGATTTTATATATTTAAAGTTTGTTTATCATACATATGCTTCTTGGTACAAGACATCTGCAATGCTTTGGTGGGAGGGCTGAAAGAATTTTTTTAAAGTAGTAGACCAGAGCTGACCAGAGTTATATGGTGTGCAAAGTAATGTATACAACCGTGGCAATAAAATAATACGCACTGGCAAGTTGATGCCCATTTAAAACGCGCGCTGAAGCTTCAGAAACGTTCAGGCTTCTTAATAACCGATGTAGAATAAAATTTCTGTTCAGTATTGCAGATCTTCTAAAATTATAGCAGCGAGAATTCGCTCTTTGTATACATTACTTTCTGTTTCTTTCACTCTAGTTGTAGAAGTATTTATCACGTTCACGGATTTCTCGTTGGTTGTTTCGTTTGCCCAATTTTACATACCTGTAGGTGCTTCTGTAGTCTAGGAGCAGTGGTTCGTGTAATCCATTAGACAAACCTAATCTCCAAGAACGAAATAATGCCGTTCAGGTGACTTGAGACAGAAGCACTGTCGGCTGAGGAAGAAGAATCGAGGATGAGAGTGAGAGGTAAACACATACAGACAAGAACTTAGACGGATATGACCTAGGCACTGACGTGTTGCAGCAATGTTGCTGGCAACACTATTGCAGCCACACATTGCCGTAAAATAAGGGATTCGACTCTCCTACCTGCCGAGCGGCGATTCTACCCGCCGGCCAGAGATCGGACGGAGAATTTAGAGGCCCCTCCTCGACGTTTCTGGGTGTGAATTTCACTGGGTGCGAATTTCAGGACACCGGCACCTGTCGAGACTGAAGAGGATCTCTTGGCAAGAAGTCTCGCTGCCTGCGACACTGTTGAAACGACACAGGAGTATTAGAATGGATAGGACAGAACTTTGGTTGACAATATCGTGCATGCATTGACACTGGGAGAAGCAACGACTGTAAGAATAAACTTATAAATGATCTCTGGTATTTACACCTGTTCCTCTGCTGCATAACTACAGTCAACCTGTTTGCTGGGTATGCTAGCCGCAAGGCAACTTCTGGTGAGTTCGTCTCGTGTATATTGATTTAGTAATTATCCAGCTACAGCAAGCCGCAACAAGAATTATTGCATTCACTTCTGATGGCCATCGACCGAACAAAAAGTTCTTGCAATGTCTAGGAATTATTGGCACAAAAATAAATTTACCTGTTAGGTTAGATTAGGTTAGGTTCAGGAATTTTGGAGTAGAGTAAATGTATTAATATCAGATTAAATCAGAGTTCGGAAGTTGAGGTCCTTAGTTTTAGCGCTGCGCAAAGCTAAGGCGAGGTTTGCGTAAATGCAGCAGCTTGTGAAGCTTGTGCAGGTAAATAGCATTCATTTTTATTGTACCGTAGACTTAGGATTTTCGGTCTCTCTGACGTAAAGTTACGTGCTCCGTCACTAGTTCATTAACAGGAGGAATTATCAGAGTATTGGGGATTAATCAGCGGGAATGATCAGAGTTCGGAAGTTGAAGCCCTTACTTTTAGCGCTGCGCGAGGCTAAGGCGAAGCTTGAGTAAATTTTGCTTATAACTTTCGACTCAGTCGTTTCTGGACTAGTGTCCCGTACCTCAAATTAATATATTTACTAGCCGGTCGTTGTGGCCGAGCGGTTCTAGGCGCTTCAGTCGGGAACCGCGAGACTGCTAAGGCCGCAGGTTCGAATCCTGCCTCTGGCGTGGATGTGTGTGATGACCTTAGGTTAGTTAGGTTTAAGTAGTTCTAAGATCTAGGGGACTGATGACCTCAGATGTTAAGTCCCGTCGGCCGCGGTGGCCGTGCTGTTCTAGGCGCTTCAGTCCGGAACCGCGAGACTGCTAAAGCCGCAGGTTCGAATCCTGCCTCGGGCATGGATGTGTGTGATGTCCTTGGGTTAGTTAGGTTTAAGTAGTTCTAAGTTCTAGGGGACTGATGACCTAAGATGTTAAGTCCCATGGTGCTCAGAGCCATTTGAATCATTTGTTAAGTCCCATAGTGCTCAGAGCCATTTGAACCATATGAAACATAATACATTTACTCTTCTCCAACATCCCTGAAAGGTTGTAATATTCTCCCGGTATCTCTCTGTAGAGCAGGTATATTTATTTTTAAGCCACTAATTCCTAGACATTGCAAGAACTAAGGGGCCCGGGTTCGATTCCCGGCTGGGTCGGGGATTTTCTCCGCTTAGGGACTGGGTGTTGTGTTGTCTTCATCATCATTTCATCCCCAACCGACGCGCAGGTTGCCCAATGTGGCGTCGAATGTAATAAGACCTGCACCAAGGCGGCCGGACCTGCCCCGTAAGGGGCCTCCCGGCCAATGACGCCAAACGCTCATTTCCTTTTCCATTGTAAGAACTTTTCATTCGGTTGGGGGCCATCTGAAGTGAATGCAGTAATTCTTGTTCCGGCTTGCTGTAGCTGGATAGTTACTAGAATCAATATATACGAGACGATCTCGTCAGGAGTTACGTTGCGGCTAGCATACCCAGCAAACAGGTCGACTGTAGTTATGCTGTAGAGGAATAGATGTAAATACCGCAGATGATTTGCAATTTTATTCTTACAGTCGTTTGGAGTATATTCCCCTAAACTGGCAGTATCCTATAGAACAAAAGAAAACTAGCACTTTTCATTTATTGTAGTTCTTCCTGACATTTTCATCAAAAATCAGCTGGCCTGAAGGTTCCTTTTGACTTGTTATTCCAGAATATGATTCTTAATTGTTTCTATACCCTTAATATTAATTCCATATTAGCATTTGAGGTCCCTTACTAAATTTCGGTGAAGTGTTTCGGAAGGAAGTTGCAAAAAAATGGCTCTGAGCACTATGGGACTTAACATCTGAGGTCATCAGTCCCCTAGACTCAGAACTACTTAAACCTAAGGACATCACACACATCCATGCCGGAGGCAGGATTCAAACCTGCGACCGTAGCAGCGGCGCGGTTCCGGACTGAAGCGCCTAGAACCGCTCGGCAAGGAGGTGGCAACAATCCAAGAATGTCTATATCATTTGGGCAGCTAAAATTTTAAGAGCACATTGTCCAGAAGAAACTCGTTATCATACCACATTTCCTTCTTGTTTTTAAACTGGAATTTTCTTAACATAGTGTTTATCCCTGAGCATCTGGAAGCTAGAACGAAGCATATGGGCATTTTTTGTTCTATTTCTTCGTTAAACAGAGTAACTCTCAACAGCACTTTATCAACTCAGCCTTAAATTTTTCAACGTTCACTCAAACTCAATAAGCACGGACAGTAGCAACATAAAGCCAAATCACGTAAATTTGAGCCTCAAGCGACAGTGCTGCTCGGAGTTCACGTGCATGCCATCTGTCCTATGTCACCTGCTTTAACGAGCGGGGAGGACACTTACTCTTCTAGTCGCTATGGCTAAAAGGGGAAGTGTACCTCGTCTATTTAGGGCCAGAGGCTATTATCCCGTACTGGTACTATCTTTGACTCAATATAGCACACGTCATATTCATTTTGGCATGTTTAGCTGTTTTGTATTATAACCTACAGTATGTCGTTTCAAGGCAGTGGCCCATTGAAGATTTATCACTAATGCCAGGTAAAAATACATCACCAAGACAGGCCATCATGAGATACCACGACACATTAGACTAAAACTGTAGGATATATAAAATGAATTCGCAATTGCAAATAAGGACAACCATCAGCTGTAGAATGGATTGATGTTTTTTGTTTTTTGCGCGGCATTGATAAAGAGAGTATCCAGGAAGACAAAACACATCAAATAGTACCTCTTATAAACACACTGTATGACAATGAAAATTTTTGCCGGACGGGGAATCGAATCCAGTTTCCCGCTTATCGCACGCGGTTTCCTTACCATTTGGCTATCCGTTCACGACTTACAGCCACACCCATACTTCCACGTGTCGTCAACCATGCGTCGACGACCTGTACCCGTACTTCCATTATGTATATTCCTGTACAGGTCAGACGTTGTACTTGAAAGCTTCTTGCCCGGTATCGGCAGATAAACACGATATTTCCATGCCTAAGTTATTCTGCAAAGTAGAGCTGTCGGAGATCGGTGTAGTCTCACCAATTACAGAATTGAAGGAAGCAGGTTAGCCTTATGCTGTATGTAAACTTCTTGTTTTCGTTTCAGCGTTGTTAACTCACTCTGAGAATTTTATATGAATTTAATATAAGTATATTCTTCAGTATTCGATGTTTACATTTCTGTGTGGTTACAAAACGAAGGGAGAAATAGATATTTGGCTGTTTATTTCCGAATATATGGTGACTTCTGGGTGTGCGGTTAGGCAGGAACCTGAGGACAGCTTTAAAATTCATTTTCTCTCTTGTCACATACGGAGTGGACGTAGGTGACTGGGGTGGCCGAGCGGTTCTAGGCGCTACACTCTGGAACCGCGTGACCGCTACGGTTGCAGTTTCGAGTCCTGCCTCGGGCATGAATGTGTGTGATGTCCTTAGGTTAGTTAGGTTTACGTAGTTCTAAGTTCTAGGTGACTGATGACCTCACATGTTAAGTCCCATAATGCTCAGAGCAATTTGAACCATTTTTTTTTTACTCACTCATCGCATTGATGGGCGGCTGACTTCTGTAATACACCGCTGTAAAAAGGTTATCTTAAACCAAACGGCTAATTGAATTCGTGGGAATTAAAATCCACATTGACACATGAATGAAGTGACCGTTTTCGAAAAAGTCCGAATTTTAAGGGAATGCCGCTCGTTAAGTCAATAATATAAACTGAAAGCGGTAACCTTTGATTATTATTATTATTGTGTTAAATAATTATAAAGGAAGCCAGTTGGATAAGACACGATGAAAACGTTTATACTCCAGAGTATGACTTAAATTAGCGGTTTCTTTCAAGATAACTTTTTGACAAAACGACATACGTTACCAGTGAGACGATGTAGCTGCTGCGAAGAGTGTCCCATCCCCCCCCCCCCCTCCCTTAGCTAAAACACTCAGTAAATGGACAGTATTTATAACAAGTTGGCGAAGTTCTTTGTACTTTAATTGGCAGCTCTGCAACAATTACGAAACGCAGCAGCCAGCAAGAAATTTTTTCCTTGTGAAATCATATTGGATGTAGTGGCACTTATACTGAACTTGAATTTCTAGACTTCAACAATTGAAAGAACAACGAAATAGTCAGAAGTCAGAATGAGTAGATCGCAAGACGTTAGTCTGTGTCACATGAGCTTGGAATTATGTTATATCTTCATGTCTTGTGTGTCATAATCTTTAAAATGTATAAGTATATATTGAAATACAAAACGAGTTCGATCGTGATGGTGATATCGTATTGTCAGCGTGTAGCAGTAAATAAATAAATGTCATGTGGCTAGGGCCTCCCGTCGTGTAGACCGTTCGCCGGGTGCAGGTCTTTCGAGTTGACGCCACTTCGGCGACCTGTGTATCGATGGGGATGAAATGATGATGGTTGGGACAACACAACACCCAGTCCCTGAGCGGAGGAAATCTCCGACCCAGCCGGGAATCCAGCCCGTCCACTTAGGATTGACATTCTGTCGCGCTGACCACTCAGCTACCGGGGGCGGACAGCGTGTAGCAGTAAAAGTGCTCCATCATCGGTAGCTTGTGACAGTGAAATCGCCGTCACTATTTGCGCTGGCGTACGCCTTCGCCAGCACACGTGCCTGTCATTAGGAAACATTGTATAGCAGGCGCTGAACTAAGCGCGCCTATGACAAGAGAAGGCCAAGACATGCCCCCAGGCTATGTGCCGATAACGCCCCCTGGCCAGTGTCCATATATGCCGCCGCTGACCAAGCAGTCTCAGTCTCTCAATCTCAGCACCTCAGTACGTTGCATCGGGACTCAGTGTGCATTGCACCTCAATACGTCGCACTGTTCCGTAGTCTCCCACAGCGATAGTCTTCGCCTCGCACCTTAGCTAGCTGTGAGAGAACGTTAGTCGTTGTATATAGTTGTGATGTGGACACGGACAAGGTGTAAGAATGATCATTGAAGTTAAGTACTCAATTGGTTCCTGTAATAAAGCGTATTTTAACCACGTGTGGATTTTGTGTAATAGTGAGAGGAAACCGACCACCTAACTATCATATTACCCTCTCCTCATCCAGCCGGGAACCACAAAACATTGCAGTAGGGCACAGTCACTACACTATTTCTGGTAATTCCACGAAAAATGATACTGGTACTGAAAGTGACAGCCACAGAGCAGGACTTTTCAAAAATATTGGGTAAAAACCTGTACATGGAGTCAGTATGACGAAAAATATGACTGAATTTAATGTTTTTTATGTAGATCTATGTGTGAAAACAAGAGACTGCCTCCAAAAACTGTTACTGCAAACAAGGATTCCTATAATGCATTCGTTAAGTACGGCTTTAAGAAAGGGTCCGTTACTCTAAAACTACTCAGATATAATGAAAAAAGTAATCTGCATATGCGTTCAGTTACTACAAATAATTCTATGAAAAAAGGAGCAAATATTCTGTCGTCATTTAGTCATTGTAAAACAAACGAAATGCAGGCCGCTATTGTCTGTTTAAGAAAAAATTTTACTTCAATATTGTTCTTGGTTTGCCAAGGACTGGCCTTACGTGGTCATGTGGATGAGTCTTCTAATTTTGTCAGCTTTCTGAAATTGCGTTCCGAGGATGTGCCCAAACTGAAACTATGGCTTAAACAGACTACTTACACGTGGATGTCTCGTGACTTATTAATGAAATTGTAACACTGATAAGCATGTCTCTTCAGAGAATTTTGATTCAACAAATAAACTAATCCGATTTATACGAGGGTGAGTCAAATGAAAACCTTAAATATTTTTCAAAATATTAATTATTGCGCAGAAGTGGTACAAAGCTATATCACTTTTCGACATAATCTTCCCCACGCCCAATGCAAGTCCTCTAGAACTGACAAAGTGCATAAATTCCTTTAGAAAAACATTCTTTTGGTAGTCTGCGCAACCACTCATGCACAGCATGGCGTACCTCTTCATCAGAACGGAACTTCTTTCCTCCCATTGCGTCATTCAGTGTCACTCGGCGGCATTCCTTCACTATGGCTTCAACTGCTGCGAAGTTCTGTGGAGTCAAAACTCGTTCCTCCTGACCTGGACAAGGAGCATCTTCCACTCAAGTCACACCATTTGAGAACTTCCTACTCCATTCGTAGACTTGCTGCTGTGACAAACATGCATCACCGTACTGAACCTTCATTCGTCGATGAATTTCAATAGGTTTCACATCTTCACTACGTAAAAACCGAATAACAGAACGCTGTTCTTCCCTGGTGCAAGTCGCAAATGGGGCGGCCATCTTTATACTGCGACGGTATGTGTGCATCTGCACTATGCTGCCACCTACAGGCCATTCTGCACGCCGTTTGTAGCATGCTTACCAACTTACAGGATACCGATGCGAAATTTCGATTTGTTATCACAACTTTAATGTTTTCATTTGATTCACCCTCGTATGAATAAATGTTGGACGAGACATCCCATATATCAATTAAGGTGCGTTGTCCAAGGTGCGACAGCGGCTTGCGGCAGCTAGAGAGCCCGCGGCGAAATGGGCTCCGTGATCACTCAGGTATGCGGCGACGCGAGAGTTTCGTCCGCAACCGCCACTTTTTCCCAAGGAACAGACCAGGCGCAGCTGCGACACCAGCGCCAACGGGATGGAGAGATGCGAGGTCGAATTGAACCTGACATGGAACTACTTAGATATTTTATTACAAGAAGAAAATGACACTTTAATATTATCGTGCTTTCTCAACTGGAACAAGAAGAAGAAGAAGAAGAAGAAGATTAATAATATTTTTGCGGTTCATGACAGTGAATGTTTTCATAACATTTTGATTAACAGGAACCATGTAAACGACACCAAATTCAGACTTTATTTTAGGTTAGTTTGCGCATATTTTGTACATTGCAGAGTAAAAGTGCAACCTCTTTAAGAAATCCACCAGTGCAGCTGAAAAACTCGCAGTGACGCTTATTTTCTTCTGTAAAACACAAAATTTTGAGTAAAATTATTAAAACAACTTCTCTCTTTGTCACAGTTCTAATAGTTTAACAATTCGTAACGTTTTAACACACAATTCCTCATTTATTCTTAAGAACGAATGTTTTCCGATGGGAATTGAACCCCTCCCTGCTACATGCTATCACACTTTTCCTTTAAGGTGAAGACAGTGAAACGTTTGGAAAATAGCTATTAATTAACACTCTTCTTTATCATTTACATTATAACTTCTACATTGTAGTGAATCACTGTGATAAAAGTCTTTATTTATCTCCCACCATCGACAGGTTTACAGCAACGAAGAGAGAGAGAACTTAATATAAACGGTATACATTAAAATAGCAAGCTGCTTTTAAGAAAGTTACGAAATGGAGCAAAAAATTAAACAACACTTTTATTTTAAAAGGTAATACATCATGTCCCTAAGAACATCATTATCAAATAATATCAGTTTATTCTGATATTTTTAAACTTCTCAATTTTGACTTTTATATCCATCACTTAATTCCTAAATTGCATAAGCATTTTTGATTCAACTAAAATAGTGGGTGGGGTATTCTCAGTGGAAATAAATTTATACGAGGGTTGGAACTTAAATAGTGGCAACTATTTATTCATAACCGATACAAAAGAGTTACATATTTACACCTGTTACTGTCCTTCAAAGTAGTCACCAGCGTTGTGTAGAAATCGTTGCCAGCGATGTGGAAGGCGTGGTATACCTTTAGCAGAACATATTCTGTTGATGGTGCGAATGATGCGGTCTACTGCCTGTCGAATCTCTGAAATAGTTCTGAAGCGGATGCCACGAAGTGGTTCCTTCATCTTCCGAATCAAATCAAAGTCACGAGGACTTAAGTCCAGGGAGTATGTTGGATGGTACAGTACTTCCCAGTCCCATCGACCGTACACAGCAGCCACAGCTTGCGCTGTGTGTGATCGCGGATTGTCGTGCAAAATGATGGCTGAGCAGAAAATGTCGCCTCTTCTTTCGCAAAGCTGGTCGCAGGTGGTGCTCCAAAAACGAACAGTAATACTGTGCATTGACGGTCTGCCGTGGAGGAACGTAATGGCGTGGGATAACACCTTCACAGTCGTACACGAGTATCACCATAACTTTAGATCGCTCTATTCGCACCAACAGAACAGGCTCTGCTAACAGCATACTACGCCTTCCACAACGGTGGCAACGGATTTTACACAACGCTGGTGACCACTTTGAAGGACAGTAACAGGTGCAAAGATGTAACTCTTTTGTGTCGGTTGTGAATAAATAGTTGCCACTATTTAAGTTCCAACATTCGTATATTCCTTCGTCGGCCCCTCTAGGTATTTTATTTTAAATTCTGCGAATGTTTTCTCCTTTTCAATCTGTCTTTTTTTTTCGAACAGAAGATACATCTTGTCTCGAACACTCATTTTCTTCCTCTTTCTCTTACGTAAACTTGCGCTACTAGGATCAAAACCTTTGTTTATCTATACGGAAGTTGATTGGCCATCTGAAACAGTTAATGAAGCTTGAGTCTCTGATCTCAGGCTCTCCCAGGTTAAGTGATAGGGATACAACTCCTGTGTAGTCTCTGGAATCAGTGGCAATGTTTGAAACAATACTGTCGGTCTTTTCTTCAGACTGAAAGAGTCAAATATTGGAGGCAGATCTGCAACAAAATATTTCCTGTTTTCGTTGGTCAAATGTATCAATACAGTGCTTGCAGAAAGTTTAGGGACACATCTAAATATCGTTGAATACACATGTGTCACCTAAGTAACAAAATTTCAGTCCAATGTCGTACATGATGTTATTAGAGATCTGAATTACGAGTTTACAGAAAAATTTCGGTGTTCTAGTTCTAATACTTCTGGAGATTTAACGTTTTTCGGTTTTGTAAACAGAGCTAAAAAAATCCTATTTTGCTTCTAAACTTTTTTCTTTTTCTAAAATTGCTAGTTGTACTGCTATTAAATTTTAAATGCCGCTTCATTACATCAAAGTAATCACAAGAATAATAATGCGTCATGGGAAAAATTCCTACTGATGTGGTTACCTCTCAGACAAGATTACTTTTAAATTACGCTGTAAGAAATACTGCCATCAGCCTGAAGCTTTCTGGAAATGATTTTATTGTACCCATACTGGTTTCAGGCCTGACCGATTGTCATATGGTAGCGTTGAATTCTTTTACAATTGCGTCATCCTGAAAAGCCCTCCCATAATTGTAAAGGAGGACTTACAGCTGCGGTGTTCTCCAACCAAAATGGATAAAATAATAAAATTATTTTCCCCAGTGAATTCGGTGGCAAAAGTGGTCAGTTTCGTTCCACGATAACTACCAACTGGCAACACTTAGGCGAATACATTGACCATGCATTTGTTTTCTCCGTGTCTTCTTAATAATGAATAAGCAGTCAAAATGCGTCTAACTGTTGCCAATCGGGAGTTATCGTGGAACGAAATTGACTGATTCTGCCACCGAATTAAAGGGGGAAAATTTTGTTTGAGAGACGACGAAATGAATAATTAGTATTTATATGATTTCTATGCTGTAATGAAACAGCAGTAAAAATTTCGTATGTGTAGAAGTAGCGGCTTTCGGGAAAGAAAACATTTTAGTCAGAAAACAGGACTTTTAGATCAGTTACGAAACGGTAAAACATTCCATTATTAGAGCGACAAGAGTGAAATTTAACTGGGAACCCGTAATTAACATGTCTAATAACACCATGAAAAGCATTAACTGAAATGCCACTACTTTAGGGATTCAACGAAATTTAGGTCTCTTCTCAAATTTCCTGCAAGCGCTTTAACAGCCCAATTGTACTTTTCTCAGAGCCAAAGAAGCGGAAAGCACTGACACAGGGAAGCACTATGATTAAAACCAAGAAATTTACTTATTGTCTTCCATGTTGAACTGCACCTAGGAAAACCTAGTGATCATACAGAACCCATTTCTTTGGTTTCACTGAGACATTTGATCCTGTTCCAAGAGTTCTTTCTCTTCCTTCTTTCTTGTGATACCGCCTTTATCCCGCATTGTGCGCTGAGTTAAGTACGGAATTGGCATGGTTAATTTTAAGGGGTGTCCGGATGCCCTTCCTGCCGCCACCCTGTACCGCCTGGGACGAAAGTAGTGTACCCCAGCTGTCTGCATCTAGTGTAAATCGTGAAATAGTGTGTTTCAAATGTCTGCGAGTCGTGTAACTGAGGCGGGGCGTGGGGACCAGCCCAGTATTCACCTAGTAGGATGTGGAAAACCGCCTAAATACCACATCCAGGCTGGCCGGCACATCGGCTGTCGTCGTTGATCCGCCGGGTGGATTCGATCCGGGGCCGGCGCCCCTACCTGAGTCCAAGACGCAGCGAGTTAGTGCTCTCGGCTACCCTAGCGGGTCAAGCGTTCTTTCTCTTCTATTTCGACGATATGAGTCCCTAATGTTTCTCCACATCTTCTTGAAAATATCACTTAAATGCCACGAAACACAGACTTATTAAAAATAAGAGCGTACTAGCTTAATTATCTTTTTTTCAGGTTTTTAGCTACAGGAGAAACTTTCTCATCTCTAATATTTTGCTTCCGAATCTCTACAGAATACATCAGCAGAAGTATGGAAGAAGTACCCTCCGCATTTGTCTACAAACTTCGTACTACCTATTTCCACTCCATTGAACAGAAAAACATTTGGAGCAAGTAAGGGAATTTTCGACCAAAAGGCAGTTTTCCAACTGTGACGGTAGTGGAACAAAGCGCCCTTGTGCTTATGAAGCTTTAAATCTGAAGACACTGATACTATGAGACTAACTCACAGAGTATTACTTTCTGTGAGTGTCTCGTTGGAGTTTTCTTTGCGTAGACATCACATGACAACACTAGGTAGAACACTTCTGTCGCCGCACTGGTCACTGGTACGGCGTTACAACAACTTCCACACCAGCCGCGCGTTGCAGCCCAAACTCAAACTGCGCATGCGCGAACAGGTTGTCCCTTTCGTCGGGAGGGTTCCTGTCACTGGCGCAAGCTGCTGTCGCACCTTAGACATGCGCGTTTAGAGAACTCATGTATGTTTTTTTTTCGTGCTGTTGACAAAAATTTTGCTGTTCGTGAGTTGTTTTGTGTTTTTTTATGACCTCCCATTGACGGACTCAGATATCCTGTTTCAATCTGTGAATGATATATTACTAGGATACTCTATTTTTGTGAACAATTGTCATAGGCAATGCTATGGCGGCGCAACAAACTTAAGCGGTTGTCTACAAGGATTACAGTCACGGATAAAATAAATTGAATCCAGGACTGCTTTGCTCATTCCTAAATTTAGTTGTTGAAGACTCATTTAACAGGGTTCTAGTATTAAGAGATATTCTATCAATTCTCAAATATTTGATTTCATATATTCATCCCAGGAGGCTAGGAAAATTCGGACATCTTAAACAATTGCTTTCAGATTCTCATGACAATGAAGCAGGTGAAGTACTTTTGCAATTTCTTAACGATACGCAAGGTGAAAGAAATGATGCTGGTGTAAAAGCTAAAGGATGTCTAAAATATCTGCAAAAATTTGAAACTCTGTTTCACATCAAGATGCTATTTTTTTTTAATCGAAAGTATAGAAAACTTAATGCAGTACTTCAAAAAGCTTCATTGAATTTCCGCTTTGCTCGTAATTCTGTAGATGCTGTTTGTCTTCAATAGCAGGAGCCAGAAATACAGATTCATTTTAATCACTTTGGGAACGTGCTAAAGAAAAGAGTGATGCATTGCGGTTAAGAGTGCTCACTGTTACACGCCCTAGGAAATTGTCATTAAATTAGGAGATGGTGGTGACAAGCATAATTCATCAGATATTCAAGAAAAGTTGCGAATTTTATTTTTTGAGGTTGTTGTTGTTGTGGTCTTCAGTCCTGAGACTGGTTTGTGCAGCTCACCATGCTACCCAATCCTGTGCAAGCTTCTTCATCTCCCAGTACTTACTGCAACCTACATCCTTCTGAATCTGCTTAGTGTATTCATCTATTGGCCTCCCTCTACGATTTTTACCCTCCACGCTGCCCTCCAATGCTAAATTTGTGATTCCTTGATGCCTCAGAACATGTCCTACTAACCAGTCCCTTCTTTTTGTCAAGTTGTGCCACAAACACCTCTTCTCCCCAATTCTATTCAATACTTGATCATTAGTTATGTGATCTACCCATCTAATCTTCAGCATTCTTCTGTAGCACCACATTTCGAAAGCTTCTATTCTCTTCTTGTCCAAACTAGTTATCGTCCATGTTTCACTTCCATACATGGCTGCACTCCATACAAATACTTTCAGAAATGACTTCCTGACACTTAAATCTATACTCGATGTTAACAAATTTCTCTTCTTCAGAAACGCTTTCCTTGCCATTGCCAGTCTACATTTTATACCTTCTCTACTTCGACCGGCATCAGTTATTTTGCTTCCAAAAAGCAAAACACCTTTACTACTTTAAGTGTCTCATTTCCTTATCTAATTCTCTCAGCATCACCCGACTTAATTCGACTACATTCCATTATCCTCGATTTGCTTTTGTTGATGTTCATCTTATATCCTTCTTTCAAGACACTGTCCATTCCGTTCAACTGCTCTTCCAAGTCCTTTGCTGCCTCTGATAGAATTACAATGTCATCGGCGAACCTCAAAGTTTTTATTTCTTCTCCATGGATTTTAATACCAACTCCGAATTTTTCTTTTGTTTCCTTTACTGTTTGCTCAATATACAGATTGAATAACGTCGGGGAGAGGCTACAGTCCTGTCTCACTCCCTTCCCAACCCTTTCATGCCCCTCGACTCTTATAACTGCCATCTGATTTCTGTACAAATTGTAAATAGCCTTTCGTTCCCTGTATTTTAATCCTGCCACCTTTAGAATTTGAAAGAGAGTATTCCAGTCAACATTGTCAAAAGCTACAAATGCTAGAAACGTAGGTTTGCCTTTTCTTAATCTTTCTTCTAAGATAAGTCGTAAGGTCAGTATTGCTCACGTGTTCCAATATTTCTACTGAATCTAAACTGATCTTCCCCGAGGTCGGCTTCTACCAGTTTTTCCATTCGTCTGTAAAGAATTCGCGTTAGTATTTTGCAGCTGTGACTTATTAAACTGATAGTTCGGTAATTTTCACATCTGTCAACACCTGCTTTCTTTGAGATTGGAATCATTATATTCTTCTTGAAGTCTGAGGGTATTTCGCGTGTCTCATACATCTTGCTCACCAGATGGTAAAGTTTTGTCAGGACTGGCTCTCCCAAGGCCGTCAGTAGTTCTAATGGAATGTTGTCTACTCCCGGGGCCTTGTTTCGACTCGGGTCTTTCAGTGCTCTGTCAAACTCTTCACACAGTATAATATCTCCCATTTCATCTTCATCTACATCGTCTTCCATTTCCATGATATTGTCCTCGAGTACATCGCCCTTGTATAGACCCTCTATATACTCCTTCCACCTTTCTGCTTTCCCTTCTTTGCTTAGAACTGGGTTTCCATCTGAGCTCTTGATATTCATACAAGTGGTTATTTTTTCTCCAAAGGTCTCTCTAATTTTCCTGTAGGCAGTATCTATCTTATCCGTAGTGAGATAAGCCTCTACATCCTTACATTTGTCCTCTAGCCATCCCTGGTCAGCCATTTTGCACTTCCTGTCGATCTAATTTTTGAGACGTTTGTATTCGTTTTTGCCTGCTTCATTTACTGCGTTTTTATATTTTCTCCTTTCATCAATTAAATTCAATATTTCTTCTGTTACCCAAGGATTTCTACTAGCCCTCGTCTTTTTACCTACTTGGCCCTCTGCTGCCTTCATTGCTTCATCCCTCAGAGCTACCCATTCTTCTTCTACTGTACTTCTTTCCCTCATTCCTGTCAATTGTTCCCTTATGCTCTCCCTGAAACTCTGTACAACCTCTGGTTTAGTCAGTTTATCCAGGTCTCATTTCCTTAAATTCCCACCTCTTTGCAGTTTCTTCAGTTTTAATCTACAGTTCATAACCAATAGATTGCGGTCAGAGTCCACATCTACCCCTGGAAATGTCTTACAATTTAAAAACCTGGTTCCTAAATCTCTGTGTTACCATTGTACAATCTATCTCATACCTTCTAGTTGAGGTAGAGGATCAAATAGAAAGCAGCTTTAAAAGCATATATCTGCCGAAACAATGTCACATATTGTAAAAATATAACAGTTTTAATTAGGCAAAGAAGACAGTAATTACCTCACGATTTCAAAAAATGATTCAAATGGCTCTAAGCACTATGGGGCGTAACACCTGAGATCATCAGTCCCCTAAATTTAGAACTATTTAAACCTAACTAACTTAAGGACATCATACACATGCATGCCCGAGGCAGGATTCGAACCTGCGACTGCAGCAGCAGTGCGGTTCCGGACTGAAGCGCCTGTAACCACTCGGTCACAGCGGACGACGGTGACGATTTAGACTGAGGAAGTTAATAATAAAACCAGCATTATGCATTTTTCACTTGCTCAATGTGTTCTGGCCATGTCCCGTTCTTAATTCGGTATATATATGGAAACAGTTCTATACGCCTTTCTTTAATTCACAGCGCCAGATTTACACTACTGGCCATTAAAATTGCTACACCACGAAGATGACGTGCTACAGACGCGAAATTTAACCGACAGGAAGAAAATGCTGTGATATGCAAATGATTAGCTTTTCAGAGCATAAACACTAGGTTAGCGCCGGTGGCGACACCTACAACGTGCTGACATGATGAAAGTTTTCAACCGATTTCTCATACACAAACCGGCCGCGGTGGCTTGCGGTTCTAGGCGTTGCAGTCCGGAACCGCGGGACTGCTACGGTCGCAGGTTCGAATCCTGCCTCGGTCATGGATGTGTGTGATGTCCTTAGGTTAGTTAGGTTTAAGTAGTTCTAAGTTCTAGGGGACTGATGACCTAAGATGTTAAGTCCCATAGTGCTCAGAGCCATTTGAACCATTCGAATCATCTCATACACAAGCAGCAGTTGACCGGCGTTGCCTGGTGAAACGTTGTTGTGATGCCTCCTGTAAGGAGCAGAAATGTGGAACATCACGTTTCCGACTTTGACAAAGGTCGGATTGTAGCCTATCGCGAGTGCGGTTTATCGTATCGCGACATTGCTGCTCACGCTGGTGAGATCCAATGACTCTTAGCAGAATATGGAATCGGCGAGTTCAGGAGGGTAATACGGATGCCGTGCTGGATCCCAACGTATCACTAGCAGTCGAGATGACAGGCATCTTATCGGCATGGCTATAACGAATAGCGCAGCCAAGTGTTGATCCCTGAGTCAACAGATGGGGACGTTTGCAAGGCAACAACCATCTGCACGAACAGTTCGACGACGTTTGCAGCAGCATGGACTATCAGCTCGGAGACCATGGCTGAGGTTACCCTTGACGCTGCATCACAGACAGGAGCGCCTGCGATGGTGTACTCAACGACGAACCTGGGTGCAAAAATGGCAAAACGTCATTTTTCGGATGAATCTAGGTTCTGCTTACAGCATCATGATGGTCGCATCCGTGTTTCTCGACATCGCGGTGAACGCACATTGGAAGCGTGTATTCGTCATTGCCATACTGGCGTATCACCCAGCGTGATTGTATGGGGTGCCATTGGTTACACGTCTCGGTCACCTCTTGTTCGCATTGACGGCACTTTGAACAGTGGACGTTACATTTCAGATGTGGTCCGACCTGTGGCTCTACCCTTCATTCGATCCCTGCGAAACCCTACATTTCAGCAGGATAATGCACGACCGCATATTGCGGGTTCTGTACGGGTCTTTCTGGATACAGAAAATGTTCGACTGCTGCCCTGGCCAGCACATTCTCCAGATCTCTCACCAACTGAAAACGTCTGGTCAATGGTGGCCGTGCAACTGGCTCGTCACAATACGCCAGTCACTACTCTTGATGAACTGTGGTATCCTGTTGAAGCTGCATGGGCAGCAGTACCTGTGCACACCATCCAAGCTCTGTTTGACTCAATGCCCAGGCGTATCAAGGCCGTTATTAGGGCCAGAGTTGGTTGTTCTGGGTACTGATTTATCAGGATCTATGCACCCAAATTGCGTGAAAATGTAATCACATGTCAGTTCTAGTATAATATATTTGTCCAATGAATACCCGCTTATCATCTGCATTTCTTCTTGGCGTGGCAATTTTAATTGCCAGCAGTGTAAACATGATATCCAAAAACTGGAACTATCTTTTTTCGGCTTAAATCGGTTCCATATTAACGCATTAGAATATCTACCGAATTTCGCTGCCATAAAATAATTACAGACCTCACTGGGCCTCTTTGAGTAGCTGTACTTTATTCATACCCACTCGTATACTGGTATATGGCAGTTTATTTCCTTCCTTATGCAAAGATCAGAAAGAGACAGATACTTCACTTGTTACAACGAATGGCACTTGCGGTTGGTATATTTCTGGCACTAACGACATGTAAAGGGAGAAGTCGGGAAACCTGTTACCTCGGTCGCGAGGAGAATAACTCTCTGAATATCGGTTTCCGGGGACAGAGAGGGTTGCTTGCGCACGCTCTGGGCGAGGGCCCTGGGAGCGCTGGACACAACAAATTTAACGAGATCTCAGAAATGTTTGCCACGGCGTCTTTGCGACCCCTGGAACTATTATGTAGCCACAGCAGTCCTGGGAACTCTGACGCTATTTTGCAAACGCGGAACGGAGGTGTGTCTGCAGCTAACAAACGCCGCACACAGCGAAGTTAAACCGATGTCAGAAACTTTTGTTACGACGCCTACGCGACCCCGGGATTTGTTATGGAACTATAGCGGCTTTTGGAGGTCCGAGGCTATTCTGCAAACACAGAGAGAAGTATTTTGGCGGCTGCTGAGTGTTACTTACCACTTAACTGTAAAAGCTGCGGTTGTCAGGCCTCAGTTGTAACAGGGAATTCATCTGCGAGGAGCAAGAAGGGGGGGGGGGGGGTAGCACGGAATTGAGTCTCCAATGAGAGCTCGTCGCTGTGGATGTTTATGAGACAGCCAGTCAAAAGAGAACAGAGCCCAAGATACGTGTAACGGGTACAGGAGCTGCGAAAGCAGCAAAGGAAGTCGGTGTTGGTCCAGAGTCGGGGCTGCAAATGAAAGTGTGAAATGCTGACTGCAGCATAAGGAGTTTGATGAAGGCGAAATATCCTTGAAACTTCCTGGCAGATTAAAACTGTGTGCCGGACCGAGGCTCGAACTCGGTACCTTTGCCTTTCGCGGGCAAGCGCTCTACCAACTGAGCTACCCAAGCACGACTCATGCCTCGTCCTCACAGCTTTACTTCTGCCAGTATCTCGTCTCCTACCTTCCAAACTTCAAAGAAGTTCTCCTGCGTACAACAAAATTACGTTTAGATATAAAATGATGTTAAAGCGACAACCAAATTCACATTAACATAATTTACTGGCAGATCACAAGCTACCAGTGCCCGATAAAGTACACAGCGTCCTGCATTGGCCTAATTTTCATAGATTAATTATTGCTTAATTTCACATTTTACAGATTTGAATAAAGAAAACCCACAAACTGTGGCGCAAAAGTTCTGAGACATGTTTGGGTCTATATGAGAAAGCAGTGGTTTTGCATAACAGGCGGACCTTATTTCCAGTAATTTTATCTGCAAACACGGTTAATGCAAGAGCAGCAAAAGCAAATTATGAAAATGGTTTTAGTTTTATCTGTAACAGCAACAATTACATTTCATGTGGGGACACTGTCACGAAGCAGCCCTGTTTCACCTCCAGAATACGCACTATTCAGTGTAACAACAGAGGAGTAGGATGCCTATTCGCTACCACTTCCACACTTTTCAGGTAACGTTTCTTGAATTCTAACGTTCATTTTCTCTTTCGAAGTTGTCTCTGGACGTAATGTTTGTCGCGATAACTGCACCTCTTGATCGATACCACATCACTCCTCTTTTCCGAAGTTTGCGAAATACACTCACCATATTATAAGAGACTGATGTATGTAGTGTTAGCTCGCTTTGAATTTAATCAGCGACAGAAACTGCCAACTCAGTCCTGTAAAGCGTTGCTCACTGATCCGACCGGCAATAATCGCGATGGTAAAACTGTTCGTTCGAATCCAAGGTTTAAGTGGTCTTATGCTAACTGTTGACTAGAAAGGTCATTATCCTCTACCAGAGAAGGAAGTCAGCTCTGCGACATTTAACATAAACTGCAGCTCTCACCTCGGGATGCCTCTGGCATGTGTTGGGAGCCAACAAGACTGCCTGCAGTAGCGAGCTGTGGCGTGGCCTGTCACTGGCTAGCTGCAGACGCCGCGATGGCCTCAGAGGGTCGAACCAGCGACCTGCCGTGGACTGGAATGCTGGCGCCCCATCTGCTGCTACGTGTAGCCAGCGGTGTGACCCGCTCTGCCGTCCAGGAGAGCTGTCACACTTGAATGCCTTGTTAGTGAACCGGCGCCTATTTATACGCGGCTGTGCACCTCTGTTTTGCTAACGCGCCCCTCCGAGTCATGTATTCATAACACCTGGGTTGGGCCAGTGGGCCCCTTCTGTAACTCGCGCCATGCACACCACTGCATCTACTCTTTTCACCATATCTACAGGCCTGTGGCCTCCATTCTACTATGCAACCGCTGGAAGCATAACTTACTGTCAACAGGCCCGCACCTGGCTGTAACTTGTGCGCTCTGAAATGCTGCACCGAAGTTAACCTTTTCCCGTCTTAAACTGTTGTGCTGCTACAGTACTGATAGTGGTGGCTGTATGATGGTCAACACATATCGAATGGTCATATCAAGACTGACACTTCATTAATGGCCGTAACAGGGCTATCGTTATCCATGTTCTGAATCTGATTCCCCAAGTATGGTGAGAGGAACAGGGCGGCAGTGCCAGTGCCAGGGAGTCGTGGTGCCAATGTTTTGTAAGCCAGTGACCATGTCGCGCAGGGCATCCCCTTTGTCATAGAGACACCTTGCCTTCTTTCGAATGGACGTCTTCAGAGTTAACATATTTGTTTCCTCGTGGGTGGTAACTACCCTCGTGAGGGAAGGGGCATGAAGGCTCCACCGAAGTACTTTATTTTGCAGGCGCTAGAGGGCGTGCATCCGGGAAGCACTTATCGTGGCCCACACAGTGGAGCCATATGTAGAGGAAGGGTGGACAACCATCCGGTACAGTCGGAGTTTGGTTACTAGGTTCAGTTCCCTGCCATTGAACATTGATACAACGTTTTTATTAGCTTCTGCCCTTTTTGGGTGATATATTCTGCATGTCCATGGAAGAGCAGTTTTTTATTCATCCGGACAGCTAGATATTTGGTATGAAACGTCCCCTTAGAAAAATTATACAAGACTGTGCTTAAACTGACAAACAATATTTTTAGCGCAACGCAATCTGACTTCCAAAAATCCCTACGAAAGAATGGCCCTGACTAGCATTAACCTATACGTTTCACAAATCACTTACCTCACAAAAATCTTCGTTACTCAAGCTACTGCAATACAGCGAGCGCCACTACTGCCAGCTAACTAAAAGATTCAAACTACGAAAGGCACTAACTACTGATAGGCACAGTTAGCAAATGAAAGATTTTAATAGAGAACAAACAATGTATTTACCTTAATAGTCATTATATATATATATATATATATATATATATATATATATATATATATATATATATATATATCAGTTCATGACATCCATTCTTACAAATTTCAGAACTCCGCCATCTCTCTCCCCACGTCCACCACCTCTGGCGGCTCACCTCCAACTGCGCAACGCTACGCGTTGTTAACATCCAACTGCCGCTGCCCGACACTACAATGGCAGACAACAATGCAAACTAGCCACAGACTGTGCACAGCACAGCCAGTGATTTTTCATACAGAGCGCTATGTGGCGTTACCAATAAGAAAACCTAAACAGCCTACTTACATTGGTATCAGGGGACCATGGTACCTGGACCCCCTCAACAGTGATGCTGTGGCGGAGGATTGTGCGCCGTTTGGCGAAGTACACTGCTGTAGTTTTGGTGGCAATGAGAGCAATCTTGTTTGAACGACACCAGGTCACTGTCGCGTCCGGCTGCCGCTGAAGACGAGCAGTGAGCTGGTCGGCGTTGCGGCCGGTGGTATATTGCGCCGTATCATCGGCATAGTGAGCCAGGTGGTAGTGTGGGATGACTAGCATATCATTAACATACATGTTAAGTCGGTTGATTGTATGGCGCCCTCTATGTGAACTACGTAATATGTAACACTCAAAGAAAAGCAGTTATATTCTCTACCAAAAAGCTGCAAATTTGCATAGGACTAACACAAAATAAAATACAAGTAAATTATTTACGTTGCTGTCTCATTTATCACCACATTGAACAGTAAGGCGATGGAAGGCAGACCAGTACTTGGAGGAGTTGATAAGGAGGGTGGCATTGAGTTGTGTGCAGGTCTGGCGCCAATCCCGGCGTTTCTTTGCTGTAATAAGGTTCCGTACATGTCAATGTATTTGCCGGTGGCATTGGAGTGTATCCCTGTCACGAGTGCGCAGGAAGGAGCGATAGAGGCGGCGGGATTCGCGGAGGAGGAGGACAGCCTTCTGAGCTGTTTTTTTTTTTCTTTATTGATTTTCAATTCCCCCCCGAAGGGAGCGGGCTGGCAGCAGCTTATGTCTTGTGAGCCAATTGTTTTGCTATTCTTTAAAACACATAGGTAACGTAAAATTGGTAAAACATTTTTAAAAATATTTACAAAACACCAGGAGGCACATGCTGTATGCTGCGACTATTAGAATTTATTTCATTTAAATGTTTGTATCTTTTTTACTACTTTTGTCTTTGTTTAATCATTGCCACAAGGTATGTGGTTCCTCTTATCTATTGAATAGTTCATAGAGGCCGCCAAATGTTCGCAAGATGGATAATTGGTGTGTCTTGCCGTTCCGTTACGGATGTAGAGGGTACTAATCCCTGTGCCACTTGAAACAGATCTGAATTATAAATACAGTAAAACCAATATGCTGAATTGCTGTTATTAACAATGTGCATTCATAAAAATTAACGTACCATGGAAAAAGTTCCGTAGATTCAATGTTATAACCATCGTACTCGTACAGTATTATGTTAGTGGCTGCTTCATATTGGCAAGACGGGAGGAGCTATTTTGTATCCTTTGGGCCAAACCCTTCGCCGCTTCCCAACAAACAATTTGGTATCGCCCTAGAGATTGGAAATAGATGCAGAACGTTGTCAGTAATGAGACATTGTGCGTTTAGAAGGAGGTCTTCATAGGAAATCTGGTGGAGGCTGGGTTATCGCTTCCTGTCAGGTATAGTACATTTGCTGATGTCCCACTAAAGAAATTGGGAGCCACAACGATAACGTCGCGGTTATAGTTTCTTTCCTTGCACATAAAGTTTGTTTCAGTAACTGTTTACATCGTTATCATTGGGAAGGATATAATGACTAGATGTTGCAAGTAGGTTAGCTGCTATTAAAAAACAGGATAACCTCTGCCTGACAAAATATTAGCCACCTCTTAAAAAAGTATAGTAGTCGCTTTGGAGCGCTGTAGATGGCGTAAAACTTGAATCAAGTGATCTAGTTATCCTCCACAATTGACGTAAGACATGCAGGAAATGTTATGCTTATGCCAGTTGGGTTAATGAAATCAGCGCTGTTAGATTGGTTGGGAGGAGACTTGGAAGGATGAAATGGTTCAAATGTCTCTGAGCACTATGGGACTTAAGTCCTGAGGTCATCAGTCCCCTAGAACTTAGAACTACTTAAACCTAACTAACCTAAGGACATCACACACATCCATACCCGAGGCAGGATTCGAACCTGCGACCGTAGCGGTCGCGCGGTTCCAGACTGAAGCGCCCAGAACTGCTCAGCCACTCCGGCCGGCTTGGAAGGATGACAGAAAGGAGCTATCGTCTTTGGAATACCTACGACCACACCGTGCATGAAGCTGTCTGATTTGTGGGTAAATCAATGCAGACTGTCCAACGCATTGCTCTTGCTACGTTGCGACACACTCTTTATTACAGAAAAAAATATGGATACACTGTAATCACTCGATAGTTAATAATTCCAGTCCGTGCTGAGTCGTCGTGAATTGTAGAACACTCCAAGATCGTCCGGGGCCAAGCAAATTCGTCAATAATACGAAGCATAGCAGTCTACAACGTAGACCAGTGGAAATCTTGTAAACAGCCATGTCACGAAAGTGAAGTGTAAATGTGGTAGAGATTTTAACGCAGCACGATTCGCTGTGACTTTCAGCCACCCAGCAGCTGGGTTTTATCTCCAGCTTGACTTCAGCGACAAGGCCTACGTGACAACCCACTGACGCCTCCTACCGGCCACTGGAGGTGTCTTTGATAACGGACATCGCAGAGTATCGACCTCGATATCAGATGACAGAGAGGTTGCAAAATCCCCACTTAAATCGCCGTGTAGGGACGGAAGCGTGATCGCCGTGCTGGTGGGGGACGAAATAGGTGGCCAGGCCAGTCGAAGGTTTGCTGTCCATCTCGATGCTGGTGTCGCTGTGTCGTCTGCTTGCAGCAGGGCTGTGGTGGTGTTTGCTGTTGCTGGAGTCATCTCCAGGGATGGTAGTGATTGTCTCGAGATGGAATGCACTAGGTGTGGGTGCAGATGGTTGGCGTCTCATATCGGCGTGGCGCCATTGGCGTCCACTGGGAATTTTTATCGTCCCCAGGCACATCTGATAACACCAGATGTCCACCCTGCAATGTGTCCACTTCGAAGCACAGTGTTTAGCAAGAGTCGAATGTGGGATCTGGTACCGTAAGTGGCCTGGATGGGACATTGGCGTTAGCATGTTGTGCTGTCAGCCGATAGTGAACTGAGTAGTTGTAATTGTTGAGGAAGTGGAAACAACGTTGTAGACATTGTTCCGTTTTTTTTTTCTGGAAGGCGGTTCTTAGGAGAGGATAAGGAAATTAATGATTAATGCTATACGGTCCCTTATGAGGTTAAATTTTGTGTCATAAAGAAATGTATCGAATTTTTGGATACCATAGATGACAGCCAGTACTTGTTTTTCGATTTTTATGTAATTGTAATGTGCTGAAGTGAACGTTTTAGATGCGTATGTAACTTGTTGTTTGTGTCCGTCGTCGCTTTTGTGAGAAAGAACTGCCCGAATGCCCATATCAGACATGCCAGTTGGCAGAATAAGGCGTTTTGATGGGTCATGGGTCGTAGGAATTGGAGCTGACTTTGGCATTTGGTGTACAATTTGTATAATAATTTATGACACAAGATCTTGTAAGTTAATGGATTTTTTTCTGTGGCTTCCCTGTGTTACTGAATCGGTTGAACTCCTTTATGACTCAATGTGTTCCTTAAGCACTCAAATCTCTTTAAAGAACTCGCAGTTTTGTAGGTTGCCCTGTAGACCACTTTGCTGTAGTGTTTTGTTTCTCTCTTGTAGCGCCACTTACTAATATATCGCCCATAAAAGTGATTGTGTTCGGAATATTTTGAATCAGCTGCTCCAAAATTGTTTTAAATTTCTGGTGCATTAGCTATTCCGAAAGGCAACCTGTTGTATCACTGCAATAGAAATGGAGTGGTGATGACCATGAATTGGCGGGATTGTTCGTCTAGAGGCAAAGGTAAATAGGTTTTGGATAGTCTAATTTCAGAAAAGTGTGATCCACCTGATAGCCTTGACATGAGTCCATCTGACCTTGGAATGGGATAGATGTCAATTTCTAATTGTGTGTTTACAGTCGATTCTTGGTCACCACAAACGCATAGGGATCCATTTGTCTTCCGTAACACCGCCAATGGCGTTGCCTGTTGACTGGATGTGACAACTTTGAGAATGTCTTGTTGTATCAGACAATCTCTTTCAGGCTTGAGGTCATGTCGCAATACTTATGGTGCTGCTCTAGCTGTAAAGTAGTGAGATGCTGCAGAAGACTTGAGCTAAATGTGAGCTACATAAGTAGTTGCACACCCTGAGTATGCTGAAAAAAGTCTTAAAATTCGCTGCATAGTGCTTCAAGTCGGATAGTACAAGTGTTGACACAATATTGATATTGTCTACTGTTTTAAAACCAAAAGATGAAAAAGCGTCTATCCCAAAAAGTTTAATATCTGACGTGATGGCACAACTGAGAAAGTAATCGGGCGAGCGACCTTTTCGTACCACATCGTTACTGCGCAAAGATATGTGGTGCTTGCTGTAGGCTTGTAACGTTTGTGATGTCGGCTGAAGAGACGGCGAACCAATATGATCATAGGTTTCTCATTTTTAATAGCAACTACTGAATCGACATCAACAATGAATTTGATTAATTGATAGTTGATAATCAGTAGGAGCGAAAACGTTTGCGGTTGCACTGTGAAAGGGCTCGGCTGTGGCTGAAACGTGTTTACGCTGCTGCGGCGTTGTCGGCGCAACGCGGTACCGCTTTTGCAAACTTCCGCCACGTCTCTTTGTTTACAGCACTGAGCACAGCGCGTTACCCTATATTAGTCGACCGCGATATTATTGCACCTGGGATTCAGGGCGCTTCGGTCGGCTTAGCGTGAGTTTTTATCGTAATATTTCACGAGGACTCGCTGAACCACTCGGTGGTGTGCGTACAATTGTCTTGAAATCATTCACACTGCAATGTGTTTTTCTTAATCTCCAATGTACTTGTTTACTGTAATGTCACCGCGTCTTTCCGATAACGGCCACAGGAGGCCAAGTGCAATAATATCGTCGTAGGATAGTAAGTGCACTGAACGCGCACATGTTTGGCAATAGAAGTTGAGCACCGTACCGCTTCCTGCTGTAGAGGGACTACGTAAAGACAGTGAGTCAAATATACGCCTCTGTGAATTTTTTGTTTGTGTTTCGTCCCCCATCGGGGGTTTGAATTCTTAGTCGGGTGGTGAAGACGAACTTTATGTGTTTCGATTCCGATCACGCTTACTTTGGCGTAAATGGGAACGCCGTTACTATATAGTATATTGCTTCCCTAAAAATTTGCTGTACTGTTTTTGATATTTTGAGCGATTTTATATAAGAAATGCTGTTTGCGTCAATCTAGTGCTGTAGTGTCTCTGACATTTCAAAAGGTTTTTAACACTTCTTCGAGAGTGAGATTAGCCGGCCGCTGTGGCCGAGCGGTTCTAGGCGCTTCAGTTCGGAACCGCGCAGCTGCTACGGTCGCAGGTTCGAATCCTGCCTCGGGCATGGATGTGTGTGATGTCCTTAGTTTAGTCAGGTTTAAGCAGTTCTAAATCTAGGGAACCGATGCCCTCAGATGTTAAGTCCCACATTGCTTAGAGCCATTTGAACCACTTGAGATTGGGATTTGTTAATTTCAGTACTATGCACAAGCTTTTTTGTCTAGAGCATATGCAATTTTTGGATCACTTACGAACGATGCAACATAGTATTGTGTACAGTTTTGATTTTAACGCAATAATCGACACTCACTCGCCAGTCTTCTCATATCAGCTGCTCATGCAGCCTGTGACTGATGCGACTTTTTCCGACAAAAAAAAAGTGTGAGTCTAGTTGCTACAACAAGTGGTTGCTCATCATAATGCTTACAGAGGAAACTATAGACTTCAGACAAATCTTAACACTCAGGTTTATCGGTAAGAAGTAACATTGGTAAAAGACGCATTGTTAAGTGTTTAGTAGACAGAGATATAGAGACAAACGTGGAAAAAAAGGTTATTAATCGCCAAAGTTTCGATCAAATTCAACTTGCAGGATGCTTAATGGATATGGAGGTAGTGAATGATTGCCCATATCTCTGATATGTGATCAGGAACAGAGCAATGTGTGATAAAGAAATGAAATGACTAATCGTCCTTGGTAGAGCCGTAATGATTAAACTCACTAAAATCTGGCAGGGCCAGCCATTGTGACCGAGCGGTTCTAGGCTCTTCAGTCCGGAACCACGCTGCTGCTACGGTCGCGGGTTCGAATCCTGCCTCGGGCATGGATGTGTGTGATGTCCTTAGGTTAGTTAGGTTTAAGTAGTTCTAAGTCTAGGGGGCTGATGACCTCAGATGTTAAGTCCCATAGTGCTCGGAGCCATTTGAACCATTTTTAAAATCTGGCGGGACTAGGAAATATCCAAAACAACGTAGGTGCGCTTGGTAGAATCATTATTGTTCTCCTGTGTTTTTGTACGGCTGCGAGAGTAGGATCGTAAAAGCTAGTGACAAGATCCGGATAGATGCCTTCGAGATGTGGTGGTGGCAGAATATGTTACACTTACAGAGAGAAGAACCATTGCTTCCATTATAGAAGAACTCAGCATCACAAAAAGTTTATATTGACATGTCAGCCATTAATACGTGCCGGCCAGTGTGGCAGTGCGGTTCTAGGCGCTTCAGTCTGGAACCGCGTGACCGCTACGGTCGCAGGTTCGAATCCTGCTTCGGGCATGGATGTGTGGGATTTCCTTAGGTTAGTTAGGTTTAAGTAGTTCTAAGTTCTAGGGGACTGATGACCACGGATGTTAAGTCCCATAGTGCTCAGAGCCATTTGAACCATTAATACGTACTTCCAATTTATTGGTCACATTTCGAAAAGAGAAGAGGATAATTCAGAAAAAACCATCTTGCAAGACAAAATCGAAGGCAGATGATCACGAGGAATAGCAGCCAGTGGATCAAACGAAGAAGATTACCGACTTACCTCTTCACACTATGTTAAGAAGTACATAAGATCTCTTTGGACGGAGACGCCTAGTTGAAGATTTAATTACTAAGAAATAACCAGAAATGAGGTCACGGCAGCCAGTAATGAGTAAATAGACTTATGATGATGAGATAGCAGGAAAGCACTTATGCTACGGGCCTGGAAGTGGAGCTGCAGACGTGTGTAATATGCCTCGATCGTTGTCTTCTGGGTGAAAGCTCGCGAATGGTTGTGGTGGACGCTATTCTGGGTTGATGAGCTGATGTAGTACAAGCTATTGCTGCTGTTGTTGTTCTAGAGTTTCCATTTGAAGTTGCAGCTGTTACTCCTACAGTTTCAAGAATTCTGGGTATATGATCCGTGAACTTAGTCTGTTGTCCTTACACAAGAACGAAGTTCGAGTCCTCGTCGCCAATATTACACCTGCTATGGTGCAACATCCTCTTTCTTATACAGAAAACAGGAATACACTGTATTCACTTGACAGTTCACAGTTGTTCTAGTCTACGCCTTGTCATTGTAAACTGCAGAACGCACCAAGAGAATAATCCATATCGAGTCAAGTAAATCCGTCAGTAACCCGAAACTCAGCATCCAAAATGTAGTCCAATGGAAAACCATTAAATAGTCAGATCATGAAAGTACACTGTTGATGAGGTACAGACTTTAGCACAGCACGAGTCAAAATTTGTTGCAGCCGTTTCAGAGACCGGGTTTTATCTCCGGCTTGACATAAGCGGCCAGGTCCATGCGACGATCAACTGGCGTCTCTTATTGGCCGCTGGAGGAGTCGCTGATGGTGGCCATCGTAGGATATCAAACTCGCTGTCGGATGATAAAGCATAACGTGTTTACAAGGAACGGTGTACAACTCACAATCATGTATCATAGCGAAAGAACATTGGTTGTCCTTGGGGCATTCGAAAATGATTGGCACTGGAATTTATTTGAGTTCACAGGAACCATTTCCCCACCAATGTCTATGCACTTTTCCCATCGTTCTGGCAGCAGCCGTATTTGAGTAGCAACTCATTTCCTGGGGGGGAGGGGGGCAACTGCATGATGTTCGTCATTGCTGGTGAACGTCTTGCTCAGCATTACCTGTTTCATTGCTTCGAACTGGGGACAGGCGATAGGAGCCAGATCCGGCGAATATGGAGGGTGTGGGAGTGGTTATAGGCGCTACAGTCTGGAACCGCGCGACCGCTACGGTCGCAGTTTCGAATCCTGCCTCGGGCATGGATGTGTGTAATGTCCTTAGGTTAGTTATGTTTAAGTAGTTCTAAGTTCTAGGGGACTGATGACCTCAGAAGGTAAGTCCCATAGTGCTCAGAGCCATTTGGAGGGGCTCAATCCACCAGCAGTATCCCTTCTACATTTGCTTCTGCACGAATAGTCCCAGCAGTGACTTCTTGGGATGAAGACTCCCTGCATGCTTCCACTCCACAGACTTGTAAGGTGTCTGGCAAATCCAACACCTTCCATGAAAATCCTGACATGATAAGCAAATCCGGCAGTATGTCACATAGCTCCGAATAAATCCTGACATTAAATTAACCAAAGTAATACGACCAACGAGTGAGCAAATGGAATACCACAGACTAACACAAGAACGCCTAAATGCATGTCATACCTTCCCACCGTGAAACAGACGCAGTTCCGAGGGAAGAAACGAGAACAGAAGCCGAGACCAGAACCGTGTTAAGCTAGAAGGCCCTACGATAAGGGACGGACACCCACATCGCCGGCTGACCGCCAGGACCATCCCCCAGCCCATGTTAAAAGATAGAGCCCTCCAGAAGAACAGTATAGATCTTACGATAACACTAAAAGGGCCACACCAGCTGCAAATTTTAGCGTGAGACTTTTTCGCGTCTCTGTTACGTTGCAAACGTTAAAAACATTGCCCCAACACGAAAAGTATAACGTTTCTCATTGGATAAACAGAATTTTTGTAGGCGGAGTTTAAAGTTAACATTGAGACACTGACTGGTCAATTGAAAACACAGCCAGATACCTTTTTTTAAAACCAACTACAGTAAATTGTAGTAAGGAGAAGTTAGGAGAGAGTTGCTTCCGAGACGGCGATGTGCATGGAGCTGTGCCGCCCGTCGCCCCCTGACGCTGCCTAAACACCGTAAATGTAATGAACGCACACGTTGCCGCATAACAGCGCATAACGCTTCACTCAGAACTGCAGAAGTCTCATCTGTTACATCCCCTTTTTACGTAATACTAGTGTCGATCGTGAATTAAATCTCATGGTATTCACATTTGCTACTTGGAGTAAAAATCTGAAACGCGATGATTTTTCTGTTATATAATTATTGAGAAGCCACATCAGCCACTGTAATTTACGACAAGTTAGATAAGTAATTAAAGATAATTGAGGGTCACTGTAGACCATTTTGATAGTTTTCTCTTTTATGAAACGTAACTTAAATCTAGATTATAGATGTGATATGGCATAGGTTATCCTTCGATCCATTGTAGAACTTGGAAACCCATTCAGGGAATATTCGTTCACATATTTGTTGAACGCAGTTGGTTTTTATCATCATGTTTTCAAATGTTTCCTTTCATCAATAGTGTAATTTATGAACAATGTTTTGTGAGTAGAATAAAATTTCCAATGGTAAACATAACTGCTTTTTCGACGTTATTTTACCAGCTAACTAAAAATAGGAAAGCCTTGAACCCCTTCCACTAAATTTAGTTAGTATTAAGATTCTTTTACAGGGAGTGCAGTGGAGCTGACGCTGAAATCATTAAGTATTTGGTTACATTATCGCTAGTCTCACTGAACACTTCTGAACTCTACATGTCATGTGTGGTCTGGCGTCTCCTTACCAGCAACAGGTACCAGATTCAAACTAGTCAATTCCCTAAAAAACACGCTCAGAGCGTCGTTGCGCGAAAGTTGTAGGGAGACACGACTTAGAACAAACAGACACCACGCAGAATGTTAGAGACTGGCGTTTCTTTCTGGAGTCTCGAGGAAGAACCATCGCTCGTTGACTGTGACCGGACAGTGAAGAAACGCTGCTAGTTTTGTACCGTACTGGTGATGGTGGTTAGTGTTTAACGTCCCGTCGACAACGAGATCATTAGAGACGGAGCGCAAGCTCGGTTTAGGGAAGGATTGGGAAGGAAATCGGCCGTGCCCTTTCAGAGGAACCATCCCGGCATTTGCCTGAAACGATTTAAGGAAATCACGGAAAACCTAAATCAGGATGGCTGGAGACGGGATTGAACCGTCGTCCTCCCGAATTGTACCGTACTGTTGCATCAGCTGTTGGTATATCTCCACAGACTTATGTTTTTGCACAATGGTTAGCAAATGGGGTACCCGATGTGCACACACCTTCTTCATCCTGAAACCCTCATGGACGATGGTATGGAGGGTTCTCTGTGATAGATGTGTTGCCTTCTCTAGTTCATCAAACGTGATTTGCCTGTGCTCCATTATCAAGTTATTGACACGCTTGGCATTGTTTGGTATTCGTGCAGTTGCTGGACGCCAAGTACTTTTGTGTTTTTCAGCAGAGTCCCTGGCCCATCTGATGCCCAGCGGAACACGGATCTGCGAGTTGGTGCTATTTCCATACATATAGCTACTGACCTCTAGTGAATGTCTGGAGCAGTCATACCTTCCCCACAGAGAAACCACACTGTCCACCGCTGTCCACGCCTGTCTGCTTCCATGCTGTCTTACCGATGTACACCAGCGGACTCGCAAGCCGGAACAAGTTCTGCTGTAACGCGCCACCTTTGGGAGGCAGCGACACCATCTGATGCTGCTAGGCAGTAGTAGAGTCTATTTTTACGTTTACATCGACACGTGTTTCAGACTGCTACTTTGCACGAGATGTTGTGGAAGTGCCAATCAAAAGATCCTAGCTGACAGGGACTGGAGAGAAGTATCACGCCTTGTCACTGTCAGTCAGATCAAACGTCACAAGAATTGCCGCTGTCAGTAATCGCAGGTCCGTTTCAATCAGCTTCCACACAAACATTGTGACTGGAATTGCGTGGAATGGACAATGAAATCAGGTACCTGGCAAGAGGCCATCGCTCACAGCTTCACATAAAGCTTCATGTCTTCAGGGAGCCAAACAACACAGAAAATGTGTAGTGTGGTTTGATGAGTCATGATTTTGAATGTTTTCAAATGATGTTAGCCTTCAATTGAACTAACGGCCGAATCATGCGTTTGACACTGAGTTCGTGAAGGGTGTAGTTGAGGCCAGCGGTATTATGTAATGTTTTGGCGGTGTTTTTAGTACCGTGACTTGTGCCCATTCATTCTTGGTACGATGAACATGAACCAGGACGTTTATTTCAACATTGCCTGTGACCGGGTGTTGCCAGTTTTTCAACATCTTATTGCTGTAAACACTCCTATCTTCCAAGACGACAATAGTTGCAGCTGCAAAAGAGCAGCACATATATCTTACTGAATTGATGAACACTGAGGCACTCTTCATGCCACACTAATCAGATGAAAATTTCTTGAATTGTTTGTAACGAAGGGTGGGACAACATTCCTGCAATTTTGTAGTTCTACCAAATCTAATCATCAATGGGTGACCTTAGGTGGATATGGGATTCCCGATGGAGCTTGTGGAATCTCTTCCTCGCCTGATTGACGCCATTAACCAGGCAAAGACGGTGTCATCATGCTGTCTCCTGGAGGTAATTAACTTTTGTCCGATACTCGATTTCTGTGTGGCAATAATGTATAATGTATTCGGTCACAGCGACTGTTGACTATTATCTGTTCAGTTTAGGGCCCAAGGTAACATTCAAATTCAGAATTAGGCTAGGAGACAGATTTCATCGACTGATGACCATAGATGTTAAGTCCCATAGTGCTCAGAGCCATTTGAACAGATTTCATCTGTTCGTAAAACATGGATTTGACATCTGATATGTGTATGTATAAATGATTGTCGGTTAAGGGGAATAACAAGGTGTAATTTTTCTGCGAAGGTTGGCCGTGGTACTAAGACCATACTGTGTTTTTGTTAGAAAGGGAGTTCTGCGGAACGTGTAAAAGACCATGCAATCTTTATTCATTTTGCAGTAAGTAGAGCATCTTTTTGAAAAGTTGATGTGTAGTGTACGATTTCCAGAATGAGTTTTTCACTCTGCAGTGGGGTGTGCGTGGAGATGGAACTTCCACAAGATTAAAACTTTGTGCCGGACCGAGACTGGAACTCAGGAGGGCAAGTGCACTACCATGAGCTCCACAAGCACGACTGATGACCTCTCCGTACTCCCGCCAGTATCTCGTCTTCTGCCTTTCAAACTTTACAGAATCTACAGAAGCTCTCCTGCGAAACTTGCTCAACTGCTACTCCTGGGGGAATGGATAATTGCGGAGACATGGCCTAGCCACAGCCTGGCACTTGCCTGCGAAAAGCAAAGGCCCCGAGTTCGAGTCTCGGTCTGGCACACAGTGTTAATCTGCTACGAAGTGCCGGCCAGAGTGGCCGAGCGGTTCTGGGCGCTACAGTCTGCAACCGCGTGACCGCTACGGTCGCAGGTTCGAATTCTTCCTCGGGCATGGAAGTGTGTGATGTCCTTAGGTTAGTTAGGTTTAACTAGTTCTAAGTTCTAAGGGACTGATGACCTCCGAAGTTAAGTCCCATAGTGCTCAGAGCCATTTGAATCATTTTTTGCTACGAAGTTTCTGTGTATTATTTCTTCGACTATATGAGATGGCCAGTGGCATATGTTAGGGTAGGATGTGCCATCAATTTGATGGCTGTGAGCGCGGCTTCTCAGATACAGACATGGCTTTCCATTTTTGTAAGTACCAGTTAACTCCAGATATTTTTAAGGAATCGAACTCCCAAGTATAAAACAGCTTCGTGTTAAACCGAGATCGCTCTGTTCGTCCTCAAGACCCAGAAAGCAGTAAATAAAGGCGCCCACGTGGATTCCGTGTTCGTTGATTTCCGGAAGCCATTCTATAGATACAGTTCCGCACTGCCACCTAATGAGCAAAATACGGGTGTACGGAATATCAGATCAGCTGTAGGACTGGACTGAAGAGTTTCTTGCAGACAGAACGCAGCATGTCATTTTCAACAGAAAGTATTCGGATGTTAAAGTAACTTCGGCATATCCCAAGGGATTGTTATATGTCCATGGCATAATGTATAACGTGGAAAGTTCCATGAGGCTTTTCGCGGATGATGCTGTTTTATTCAGAGAGATCGCGACGCTAGAAAATTGTTACGAAATGCAGGAACACCTGCTAAGGATCGACGCTTGATGCAAGGAGTGGCAACTGATCCTCAACACAAATCAATGTAACGTACTGCGAATACATAGACAAGAGTTCCATTATTGTATGACTACAAAATTGCGGAACAATAATTGAAAGAAGTTACTGCCGTAAAATATCTGGGAGTATGTGTACGGAGTGAATTAAACTGGAACGAACACGTAAAACAAATGGCAGGAAAGGCAGATGACAAACTGAGATTCATTGCAAGAATTCTCGGGAAATGTAGGACGTCAACAAAGGAGTTAGCCTACAGAACCCTCGTTCGACCATTACTTGAATGTTGCTCGTCAGTATCGGATGCATACCAGATAAAGGACTCATAAAGGAAATAGAGACGATCCAAAGAAGAGCAGCGAGTTTCGTTACAGCTTTATGTAATGAGTGCAAAAGCGTCACAGAGGTGCCGAGCCAAATACAGTGGCAGACGCTGCAAGAGAGGTGTTCCACATCACGGTGTGGTTCAAAAAATGGTTCAAATAGCTCTGAGCACTATGGGACTTAACATCTATGGTCATGAGTCCCCTAGAAATTAGAACTACTTAAACCTAACTAACCTATGGACATCACACAACACCCAGTCATCACGAGGCAGAGAAATGGTGTGGTTTATTGTTAAAGTTCGAGTGTGTACGTTCAGAGAAGAGTCAACAAATATATTGCTTCCTCCTGCGTATATCTCGTGAAAAGACTGTGAAGATAAAATCAGACGGGCGGAGGTTCGAGTCCTGTAAATGGGTGTGTGTGTTTGTCCTTAAGATAATTTAGGTTAAATTGTGTGTAAGCTTAGGGACTGATGACCTTAGCAGTTCGGTCCCATAAGATTTCACACACATTTGAACTTTTTTAGTTGTTGATAAAATTAGAGAGATTCGAGTTTACACAAAGGCTCATCCGCAATCGTATTTCCCTCGAACTATTCGCGATGGGAACAAGAAAAGGGGGAAATGACAGTGGTACAAAAAGTACCTGAATGTGGAAGTAGACATAGAAACGTCTGATAACTCACAAATGGGTTAGTGTGTAAAATATTTGGCGTTATGCACGTGAGCGAGAGAAAGATTACAAAAGGTCTGAAATTATGTTTGGCAGCGGCCTTGCCGCAGTGGATACACCGGTTCGTGTGAGATCACCGAAGTTAAGCGCTGTTGGGCGTGGCCGGCTCTTGGATGGGTGACCATCCGGCCACCATGCACTGTTGCCATTTTTTGGGGTGCCCTCAGCCTCGTGATGCCAATTGAGGAGCTACTCGACCGAATAGTAGGGACTTCGGTTAAGAATACCATCATAACGACCGGGAGAGTGGTGTGCTGACCCCATGCCCCTCCTATCTGCATCCTCCTCTGAGGATGACACGGCGGTAGGCCACGCGTGGTCTTAAGATGGAGTGCTTTGAAATTATGTTTAAAGTTTGCTGGAAGTCACTAAGTGCTCTCATTATCAAAATCTGGGTGAGTATAGTTTCGGTCATTTGCGCTCCGTTCTTAGCAAAAGCTAGTTTTTCACGCATCTCATTATTTATTACGTCTTATCTCCTCCACTGTGTGTCGGGTAATCATATCATTTTGCAGGTACATTCAGCGATGTATGTGGATACTGAGCCGCGCGGGATTAGCCGAGCGGTCTGGGGCGCTGCAGTCATGGACTGTGCAGCTGGTCCCGGCGGAGGTTCGAGCCCTCCCTCGGGCATGGGTGTGTGTTTTTGTCCTTAGGATAATTTAGGTTAAGTAGTGTGTAAGCTTAGGAACTGATGACCTTAGCAGCTAAGTCCAATAAGATTTCACACACATTTGAACATTTTTTTTTGTGGGTACTGACACTAAAATGTACTGCGAATAGGGTTAGTAGTAAATAAGTAATAAATTTAAACATCATGCCTGAAGCTGAAGTTTTACTGCATTAACAGCGAATGTAGTGTTCAAATGTGTGTGAAATCCTATGGGACTTAACTGCTGAGGTCATCAGTCCCTAAGCTTACACACTACTTAACCTAAATTATCCGAAGGACAAACACACACACCCATGCCCGAGGGAGGAATCGAACCTCCGCCGGGACCAGCCGCACAGTCCATAACTTCAGCGCTTAGACCGCTCGGCTAAACCCGCGCGGCAGCAAATGTAGTAAGCCATAAACCGTTTTCCTTTCATGCGTTTGTGGGGGTATCAGAGAGAAAAAAGTTCATGAAAGTTTGAAATTATGTGTAAAGTTTGTTGGAAGCCGGTAAGTGCTAGTTCTCAGATACTGGATGAATGCACTCGGGGCAAATTGCGCGCGTCACGGCATATACACAGTTTCTTATTGTAATACTTGTCTTACTGTGTTAAACCTTTAAAATAAGATTACTCTTCTTAATGCAGAGACTGTGACAGCATTTTAAATGTTTAAATACGGTCAATAACCGTATGAAATATTGAAAATCAAATTTATGTTGCCCCTGGAAACCCTTAGATAGACTGCCTGCAGCTGCGACCTAGCAGTGCCTACCGGGTTGGCCGTTTGTAGTAAATACAACTGGGTCGATATTCATCGCTGATATTACGTTTGATAGGATATTTTAATCGAGCTGAAGTGTTTCCGAATGAATAGTTCCGTCAGTAGTTTGTTGGCCTGAAACGTGAGATCGAAACTGCGCTCAGTCGGGCACGGCGTTTGCAGGTAACGCGTGGAGGCGGTTTTTTGCTGGCTACGCCACGGTTCCGCGCTGCGCGCAAGCGCGGACCGCAGCTTCCGGCGGCGCGTGTAGCGAGCGCGGACGGCCCTCGTACCTGCTGCGGTGCGCCCTCTAAACAGCTGATTTGTATACATCCTTTGTGTTCTTCAAATGAGTACAGAATTAACATCGGCTCGGTGCCATGGCCCCTGTTGCCTCGTCGTACGCTTAGACGAAACGCGTCCCTGTTGTCTTATTACATGAAGCAGAAAATTACTGTTATTAACGTGGCGCTGCTTGTTTTAGCGGCAGTATCAACAAACCGTGATGGGGCGTTGTGGCTTCCTTTGTGCGTGCCCCTCTCGCTGTGTTTCTCAGTTTTACTTCACACGCTGTTATTGCTCCCACACTCAACGGATGTAACGGGAGCATGAAGCGGTAGACGCAGTCTGGTTGATGACTTGAAACAGATAAGAGTGTCACATCAGTTCTTTTACGAATATAGACTAGAGTCGATACTTTTCGTTCCATATACCTATAGTAAGAAGACCAAGGATGTAGAATATGTCACAAACGAAAAATACTCATCACATATTTACAATAAAGAGAGAGTAATGTTGATGTTTCTTCTCCAGATCGTAATTGAAATGGTCCTGATAGATGCGCAAAAAGTAAAAACATCTTAAGGGGACCACACCGTGGTTCAGGTACAAAAAAAATCTATTTTCGATTTTCATCATATTTCGATAGATTAAGGTTTTATTTAAGTAGTCTGAAAAGGATTTTGCTGAAAATTTTTTTTTCGAGTATTTAAAGAGCATTTTCCTACCACGTGTGTTTATGTGTCACACCCACTTTTCTGTTACCCACTGTCAACCCACCCACTGTCGACTCTAAGCCATATGGAGATGCCATTATTAGCAAAAAAGAATATGTAGGCTATGTTCAAAAACGTTTGGGAACAAGGCCGAGAAAACTAACTGTTGATATGAGAGTAAAAAAAAATTAGAAGATGGAAAATTGTTGACCGGACAGGGTCGGTTAACTAAAACTGAAATAGAAAACTTGCAGGCAGGCAATTAGAAGAAATAAAGAAAATCTGGAGGCAATGAAGAGAGTTGTTTGGACCATATTCTTCCATAAGTCCTCTACTGATGGCAAGCCATGTCATGGATTGTGTCCATCAGGAGAAAATTCGTGGTGCAAATACAACAGGGCTCTGGCAACTGGAAAATCTTATTCTGACCAGCATTCTCTTCCTGCTGCTGTTATTACAGCAATTAAACCTATTTTCAGAGACTTGGCTCATCCTGACCTAAGGTAATGTCTCCATGGGCAGACACCGAACCCAAAATGAATGTTTCAACAGCATAATTTGGAACCGCCTTCCTAAAACTGAATTTGTAGGCATGCATACAATAAAACTAGGAGTTCATGATGCTGTTATTACATTCAATTGTGGTAATGTTGGAAAGTGCTGGGTACTGAAAAAGCAGAGAACTAATCCTGGTGAAAATATGATCACTGGGCTGCAACATTGTGATATAATGAGAATAGCCGATGCAGACAGGTCTGCATCTTAATATGGCCAAGAAAGCAAGACAAACATCCAGGAAGGAGAAAAAGAAGCTGGAAGACCTGCTAGATGCCAAAGAAGGGCCATCATATGCAGCAGGACAATTTTAATTAACGGTAAGTAACAAATTTCAAAAGTTTTTTCTTTAAAGTCAATTTCCCACAAACTAAAATTTTCAGTACATATGCCCCATTATATCAGAAACTATCATAGATAAATGAATGAAATTTTCAGAGACTCTGCATAACATAAAAAGCCACATTTGCTACTACATTCATTAACGTTCCCCCATTAGGAAGCACACAAAAAATATTTTCTGCAGAAAAAACTTAATATTTTTGTTAATAAATTTAAAAAAGTATTTCTTAAAAAATTTAAAATGGATAAAGTAGATTTTAGTACAGGTGGCTTTATTAGAATCATGTAACATACAGTAAAAATATTAAGGTCCTGCATCAAATAGTTTTTTCAGAAATGGGTCAAATACTTGCCTAAATTAACATGGGTAAGATAGGCAGGGTGTGGTCCCCTTAAACATACACTGAAGGAAAAAATTACAAGCAAAAAAATTAATGTAGAGTAATAAAATATCGGGAATACATTTCTCTAGGTAACATATTTGAGTGATTAACACTGCAGTATCACAGGTTAAGGAAAGTGCGAGCTAAGCCATGCTGGCACATTAATAAACATTGCAACCGCCACAATGTTGTACAGGTGCCGGATGTCAGGTTGTGCGACGGAGTTCCGTGCCTGTTGCCCTTGGCCGGTCAACACAGGCACGGTTAATGCTAGTTGTGGATAACGTTGAAGTTACCGTCCAATCATGTTCCATGCGTGCTCGATTGGCGACAGATCTGCTGATCGCGCACGTCAAGGCAACATGTTGACACACTGTAGGGCATCTTGGGTTATGACAGCCGTTGATGAATGGCTGTATACCAGGTCGAATCACCAAATCGATGTACAAGTTTGCAGTCAGTGTTCAAAAATGGTTCAAATGGCTCTGAGCACTATGGGACTCAACTGCTGTGGTCATTAGTCCCCTAGAACTTAGAACTACTTAAACCTAACTAACCTAAGGACATCACACACATCCATGCCCGAGGCAGGATTCGAAACTGCGACCGCAGCTCAAGCGCTGTTCCCGACTGAATCGCCTAGAACCGCTCGGACACAGCGGCCGGCGAACATCAATGGTATTACATAATTTCATCACAGTATCTTAGCTCAGATTCCACTTTATTTACGTTTTTTTCGGTAAAGGGATAAGAAGTGACAGCCAACAAAATTTTTTGCGTTTGCTGTTGCACTTATTCGTATTGTCGAATCTCTGTTCTAATTACTTACCCTACAATGACACTGTAGACGGCGCCGAAATGTCACGAAAAAGCAACGCATTTCGAACTATGAAGTTGTTACAGTAAATACGGTAAGCAATGTGCACTAACTGCTTGTTCATTATTATTTTCTATTTTTCCTTATTTACCCTTGTGCTTTTTGTAGGCAAGTAAAATTTCTCTAACTTTTTTCGCCGTCCCATCAGAGAAGTAAAAGCATACAATAAATGTAATAAATAAAAATGCAAGAGCAATGCTCGAATTTTGGAGTAATAAAAGGAGTGACAGCCAACAGTATTTTTTTAGGTTTTTTATTATACTGTTTCATACTGTCGAGTTTGTTCTAATTAATTTCCTTACAATGACATTGCATACGAAACTGTCTCATGTAGAAATACTTAGGCACATACAAGGGTTTGAGAACCTGCATGCACTGGAGGAAATTAGTCTTGTTCGTCGCAGAACAAACCGTTACTGGAACCACATACCTAGAGATGTTGTAACAGTTTTTGGAGCCACAGTCGATATCTGATGCGATTATGAATACTGTTGTTTTTCAACAGGATGGTGCACCGCCCCATTTTTCCTCGTTGTTCGGGATTATCTGATCAAGCATTTCCCGGCAGATGGACTGGTCGTGCCTCTCCTGACTTGACACACTTAGGCTTCTTTGCACAGGGGTTTATCAAGTCTAAGGTATACCAGGTGAAGATCTCCAGCACTGAATACTTACACTACTGGCCATTGAAATTGCTACACCAAGAAGAAATGCACATCATAAACGGGTATTCATTGGACAAATATATTATACTAGAACTGATATGTGATTACATTTTCACGTAATTTGGGTGCATAGATCCTGAGAAATCAGTACGCAGAACAACCACCTTTGGCTCTAATAACGGCTTTGATACGCCTGGGCATTGAGTCAAACAGAGCTTGGATGCCGTGTACAGGTACAGCTGCCCATGCAGCTTCAACACGATACCACAGTTCATCAAGAGTAGTGACTCGCGTATTGTTACGAGCCAGTTGCTCGGCCACCATTGACCAGACGTTTTCAGTTGGTGAGAGATCTGTAGATTGTGCTGGCCAGGGCAGCAGACGAACATTTTCTATATCCAGAAAGGCCCGTACAGGACCTGCTACCTGTACATACAGTCATGCAGGGATCGAATGAAGGGTAGAGCCACGGGTCATAACACATCTAAAATGTAACTTCCACTGTTCAAAGTGCCGTCAATGCGAACAAGAGGTGACCGAGACGTGTAACCAATGGCATCCCATACCATCACGCCGGATGATACGCCAGTATGGCGATGACGAATACACGCTTCCAATGTGCATGCACCACGATGTCGCCAAACAAGAATGCGACCATCATGATGCTGGAAGCACTACCTGGATTCATCCGAAAAAATGACGTTTTGCCATTCGTTCACCCACGTTCGTCGTTGAGTTCATCATCGCAGGCGCTCCTGTCTGTGATATAGCGTCAAGGGTAACCGCAGCCATGGTCTCCGAGCTGATAGTCCATGCTCCTGGAAACGCCGTCGAACTGTTCGTTCACATGGTTGTTGTCTTGCAAAAGTCCCCATCTGTTGACTCAGAGATCGAGACGTGGATGCACGATCCGTTATAGCCATGAGGGTAAGATGACTGTCATCGCACCTGCTTGTGATACGAGGGCGTTGGGATCCAGCACGGCGTTCCGCATTACCCTCCTGAACCCACCGATTCCATATTCTGCTAACAGTCATTGGATCTCGACCAACGCGAGCAGCAATGTCGCGATACGATAAACCGCAATCGCGATAGACTACAATCCGACTTTTAGCAAAGTCGGAAACGTGATGGTACGCATTTCTCCTCCTTACACGAGGCATCACAACAACGTTTTACCAGGCAACGCCTGTCAACTGCTCTTTGTGTATGAGGAATCGGTTGGAAACTTTCCTCATGTCAGCACGTTGTAGGTGTCACCACCGGCGCCAACCTTGTGTGAATGCTCTGAAAAGCTAATCATTTGTATATCACAGCATCTTCTTCCTGTCGGTTAAATTTCTCGTCTGTAGTACGTCATCTTTGTGATGTAGCAATTTATATGGCCTGTAGTGTAACACAGCAGGTTCGAGCCACAGCTGCTGAGTTTACACCAGATATGCTTGGGCAGGTTTTTCGGTCAACTGTGGAGTGCTGGGGGTATGCCTAGACATGCAAAGTGGTCACATTGAAATGTACTGAAATTATGTCCTACTGTAACACAAGTTGCAGTGCCATTACATATTGGTTAATAACATTTGTTTAAGTACATAGTGTATAGTGACTTTAGAATCATCCTGTATACTGTATGTGTTACTAATAACTTCAGCCGGCCGCGGTGGTCTCGCGGTTCTAGGCGCGCAGTCCGGAACCGTGCGACTGCTACGGTCGCAGGTTCGAATCCTGCCTCGGGCATGGATGTGTGTGATGTCCTTAGGTTAGTTAGGTTTAAGTAGTTCTAATTTCTAGGGGACTGATGACCACAGCTGTTAAGTCCCATAGTGCTCAGAGCCATTTGAACCATTTTTTTAAAAACTTCAAAAAACGTGAGTGTTACATAAAATATGACCTCTGCACATATTCAGTGTAGTAATGTAATGAATTTAAATAAGAGCTGCAAACTGACTTTCTCTTTGACGATGTGTGGAATGAAAATAAATGACGAAAAAAAAAGCAACACCAAGGAGTCATGCGACATAAAGAAAAGTCTATTCAGACTCTGCGCCATTCGCATAAGAGTGGCGCTAGCTGTGCCACAATGAGGGAGAAAATCAGGTTTGCTTTAAATACACGCTGTAACGGTCGTGAGCGTTATTTACCTTCGAGATTTGACGTGGTGAGTTGATGCAGGCCAAGAATGCCTTCAAAGCGACAAAGATGCCGTTATCAACAGCTCACTGAGATTGAATGGGGTCGTATAATAGGGCTGTGACAAGCAATATGTTCCTTCTGCGATACTGCAGAAAGCTTGGCAGGAATTTAGTCACTGTACATGATTCGTGGGAGTCGTGATCACGGGAATGCACGGTCACAAGAAGACCAGGGTTCGTCGGTGACGTAGTACTACCAAGAGGGAAGACCATCATGTTCGGTGCAAGACTATGGCGCATCGTACTGCATTTGCAGCAGCAATCTCAGCAGCAGTGACAAAACGAACTGTTACAGATCGGTTATTTCAAGGACAGCTCCGAGCCAGACGCCCTGTAGCGTGTATTTCACTGACCGCAAACCACCGTCATTTGCGACCTCAGTGGTGTCAAGCGAGAGCTCATTGGAGCACAGGGTGGAGCTCTGTTGTGTTTCCTGATGAAAGCTGGCTCTACCTCAGTTTCAATGATAGCCGTGTGTTGAATAGAAGGAGGTTAGTTGAGGGCCTACAAGAAACCTTTCTGCGTGCTAGGCACATTGGACCTACACCTGGTGTTACTGTCTGGGGTGCGATTTCGTAAGACAGCAGGGGCACTCTCGTGGTTATCCCCGCATCTTGACTGCAAATTTGCACATCAGTTTGATGATTCGAACTGTTATGCTTTCATTCATGAACATCATTCCGGAGGGTGTTCTCCAACAGTATAACTCTTGCCCACGTACCGCTGTTGTAACACAACATGCTCTACAGAGTGTCGATTTATCACCTTCGTCTGCTCGATCACCACATCTGCAATCGAGGGCATATGGGATTCATTCTGACGACACCTCCAGCGTCATCCACAAAGAGCATTAACTGTCCCTGTATTGACAGGGACCTAACCACACATTTACTTTTACTGTGTCCCATTGCCACTCCTGCAGCATACTTGGTTGTTCTTCCGCCCAGGTCCTGCAGTTATGCCTGTTCACATGTCCACAGGTATGAAATGTAGCTTCATCACTGAACAAGACATTTTGCATCAAATTATCATTTTCTACAGCTTGTAGCAGGTCTGGACACACAGCTTGTCTGGCTGCGTAGTCCTCCTCTTCAACCTTATGTACGACCTGGATATGGTACGCACGTTTGTGCAGCTTGTAACGAAGAACTCTGCATACAGCGGTTTGAGGAATACCAAGCTCCCTACTAAGTCTCCTGGTAGATGCGGAAGGGCTACGTGTGATTGCATCTTGCACACTTTACACGGTGTCTCGCGTTATGGCCGGCCTCCCTGGACGTTCTTCATCTGCAACACTACCAGTACGCTGGAGTTTATTGACATGGGTCTTGATAGCAAGCTTAGTGGGGCCTATTTTCCGGAATCGATGTTCTAAGTCTGTCCGCACCTGTTCATTCGCCACTCCACGAAGACGAGCAGAAACAACAACGATTCGTTCTTCTTCGGTTAGCATTCTGTCATAGCACCTGCAAGAAACAAATATTCCGGTACTATATCACTGAAATGTATAGTGACTTACTATATCACTGAAATGTGTAGTGACTTTAGAATCACCCTGTATATCGGTCGGTTTTTCTAATAAATCCATCAGTGTAGTAGAAGTACTTGACTACCAAGAAATACTTTAGGTTCCTCTTAAACTGAATTTTATTTGTAGTTAAATTTTTATGGGTGCTGGCAAGATACTGAAAATGTGTTCCTGAATATTGGGCACTTTCTCAACCAAAGTAACTGATTTTAGTTCTCTATCAAGATTATTCTCATTTCTGGCATGGATTTCATGAACTGCGCTGTTGACTTGGAAGAGAGATAGTTACGAGTATTTACAGCAAGTTTCAATGACGAATGAATGTATCTGGAAGTAGTGGTTAGCACCACCAGTTCTTTGAACAGGCACCTGCCTGGCATTCGGATTTCACACAGCAAATAATTCATATTTCACGCGTTTGTACTGGGAAAAAAATCAGCTCGGCTTGATGAGTCTGTATGACATTATCGAATGAAAGTAGATGGGGTGTGCTAGCTTTTTTATTTTATACAATCTGTGTCTGACTACATACGAATTGCAAATAAATATTTGCTTAAGCTGTTCAGCAGTTCAGTGGTATGTAATCCCAAGAATTTAACACAGTCAACCTCTTCTGTCTGCTTGTAGTCATGTTGCACACAGACCGAGACGAAACCTATTAAAAGTCTAGAGCTGCATATGGTGTGTATCTTTTCAAAGTTTAGTGACAAGGAACTGACTAGAAGGCATTTATTAATATCCATGAAAATTTCATTAATCAATCTTTGTAGAACTTTACTTGATTTGCCATTTACTGAAATGTTTGTGTCATCTGCAAATAAAACAAACTTGTCATCTGGTAATGTTACCAATGAAAGATCATCAGTATACATGAGAAAAAGCAATGGTGCTAAGATAGAATCTTATGAGACACCACAAGCAGTTATATTTTATTCGCAATAACTGCACCTTTGAATAATAAGTATAATGCATGCATATATCAGAACTGGGAGCATCTACTGGCTGCTTGTAAGCAACTGGTGCAGGTGCTGATTCGACTCTGGAGACCGACAGCATTCACCGCTGTGTAGGCTTGGCGGATCATGTATCAAACGCTTGAGACAGGGAAACGGATTGCCTTATGTGATTTATAACTGGTTTCTCGTACTTCGACGGCCGAATGCCGTGGTCGTTCGCTGTTTTCATCCGAAACACGTGTCTGACCCAGACGAAATAACAAAACTAGTGCGATGAGCACGGATTATACGCTATTCTTTTGAGCGATCGCGACGATACCTTCATATTTCTGCTTGTATTGTAAGTGTCTAATCATTAGTTTCAGTCGTAGCTTTGTAATTGATTTTCACGACCGTTTCTGGGACATAATTATATGCGAGTTGCTTCTTCATTATTGCGCCACGTAATTTACTGCGGCGAGTGCTTTTACACTGTAGTGTGGTGTTTCTGTGTTTACGCGTAATTTTTGAAATTAAAGAAACATAGAAGCTGCAACCCGGTGTCAGTACGTAGCTTATTTCTCTCGAATACCAGCAAGTGAGCCGCAGAGTTCAACGCTCCATTTCGTTGGCTGGGTCGTCGTCAATGGTCTCACATCTTACCGAGGCTGATTTACTGTACAAACCCACAAACAGAGAGCACTGAGGAATAATAATAAGACTAAGAGCTATTATATGCACGATCATGTCACTTGCGGAACTTATCTAACCGACCAAGACTCTCTTTCCAAAGGACAACAATTCAAATCCACACCCGGCTGCCCAGATTTAGGTTTTACGGGGGTTCTTTAAATCGCTCATTCCCATTTCCAAGGTGGCTCCATCAAAGACATGGCCGATGTCTTTTCTCCAATCCGAGGTTGGTCTTCATCTGTAATTACCTTGTCGTCGACGAGGAAAAAATTTTCTTTGTTTCCTCTATGTAAATTTCCGACGTGCTTTATACTCCGAAGACGCCATTATAGCTAAGGAACCTGTTGTAAAATAGAGTTTCCGAATAGCTATACGATCCATAAATATCTGTAGAGTGAGCATTCGGATGCTCAGTACAACAATTCTCTCCGCAAAAAATCCCGCAGCTCAAGTCAAGTGATTTTCGGACGATGCATTTTAGCCCGTAAAGCACTTAGCGTATTTTGAGTATTATTACTTCGCTGCTACAGATAGATCAACTTCAGAAGTACCGTGGAAACTTTGTATATGCGTTTTACAGACATTTTGACCATTCGATACCAGAAATTGAAGTTAGCTGCCGACCGAGGTGGCCGAGCGGTTCTAGGCGCTTCAGTCCGGAACCGCGCGACCGCTGCGGTCGCAGATTCGAATCGTGCCTCGGGCATGGATGTGTGTGATGTCCTTAGGTTAGTTAGGTTTAAGTAGTTCTAAACTCTAGGGGACTGATGACCTCAGAAGTTAAGTCTCATAGTGCTCAAAGCCATTTGAACCATTTTTGAAGCTAGCTTAAAGACGTGAAGAGCAATGGTTCAAATGACTCTAAGCACCATGGGACTTAACATATGAGGTCATCAGTCTCCTAGACTTAAAACTACTTAAACCTAACTAACCTAAGGACATCACACACATCCATGTCCGAGGCAGGATTCGAACCTGCGACCGCAGCTGCAGCGCTGTTCCCGACTGAAGCGCCTAGAACCGCTCGGACACAGCGGCCGGCGAAGATCAATGGTATTACATCATTTCATCACAGTATCTTAGCACAGATTCCACTTTATTTACGTTTTTTTCGGTAAAGGGATAAGAAGTGACAGCCAACAAATTTTTTTGCGTTTGCTGTTGCACTTATTCGTATTGTCGAATGCCTGTTGTAATTACTTACTCTTCAATGACACTGTAGACGGCGCCGAAATGTCACGAAAAAACAACGCATTTCGAACTATGAAGTTGTTACAGTAAATACGGTAACTAATGTGCACTAACTGCTTGTTCATTATTATTTTCTATTTTTCCTTATTTACCCTTGTGCTCTTTGTAGGCAAGTAAAATTTCTCTAACATTTTTCGCCGTCCCATCAGAAAAGTAAAAGCATACAATAAATGTAATAAATAAAAATGCAAGAGCAATGCTCGAATTTTGGAGTAATAAAAGGAGTGACAGCCAACAATATTTTTTTAGGTTTTTTATTATACTGTTTCATACTGTCGAGTTTGTTCTAATTAATTTCTTTACAATGACTTTGCATAGGAAACTGTCTCATGTAGAAATACTTAGGCACATACAAGGGTTTGAGAACCTGCATGCACTGGAGGAAATTAGTGAGATTGCCATGTATAAATTTTATCTGCATATGAACATGCCACCATTGTGTACCTGTATTTACTGACTGGTAGTTTACTCGGACGCCTTGCATATATATCCAGCACTTGTCTCCTAAACACATGGCAATAAAACTGCAGAAATTGTCTCTACAGTACAAGACTTCAAAATACCATGTCTCGATATTTTTCAGCATATACTGTGCCTGTCATCAATATATAGTTCTACAGCTATACAACAAAAAACATACCATATAAAAGACCCCATAAATCATAAAATAACACTACTGATAGAAACTGCATTAAGAAAGAAGACCATCTACATACAAACAAGCAGCATGGGAAAACTATCCAATAAAATAAACGCCCTACTAAAAAATTCCTTCAGAACGACAAATAATATTAACATAAAACTACGTTCAGGGAAAGCCATGCTTTCGGGAACTTGCAAAATTAACTGGAATAACTACACAAAATTGTAAGGACAATCGGGAAGAATTTTTTTCGTTAAATGCACAAAACACAAGTGAGATGCAAATAACGAACAAACCACCTTCTTTATATGCCTCAAAAATGAAAAGCACGAAGTTGACGACATTGCAAACGCACTACAAACCCTGCAAAAAATCCGAAAGGGTCCAGTCATGAATATTTTGCAGTAATTTGAAGTAAGCATACACGCCAAGGATTATCCCAATGATATACTAAACGAACAAATCAAATTCAAGCACACACAGTTTTTGAATTGTAGCGATAACGGATAACCAAAACATCAGCGATTACAAACACATCAATAACAGTTCCATAGACACACGGCTGACAAAAACATAAGTATCTTTGAGTAAACAAGTAGCTGTCAAATTTGAATTTCTACGACTGTCGAATAATAAAAAAACATATTACTATCTACTTACAACAACAAGTTATCGAACAACTTTAAAACGTTACTGAAAAAAAATATTACGTCCAACAACTACAGACAGTAATAATAGTTTTCTCGAAGTTGACATATATCCATGTACAACACCAGGGCATGAGTACAACATCAAATGTAATATATATATATATATATATATATATATATATATATATATATATATATATATATATATAATTAAATGCAGTTGTTTGCACACGTACTGATGAAGGCAATAAAGCCGAAATAAACTTATATACCAAAATAAAATATAAAGCAGCATAATGTCTACCAATTATCTGCATTCTCTGCATAGTTATACATTTGTTATAGATACTGAAACACCCCCGATTAAATTCCTTTATTGGATTTTGTGTAATTTATCGAAGCCGCCAAACAGTTAATTATTTCATTATATGACCGTGTGCTTAATGGATGAAAGGCTATGGTTTCTGCTGTGGTTTCGGTGGTATTTCAACCGAGTGCGGCTGTTTTGCAACTGAATAGTGGAATGATTGAAAGTTTGTCTATTAATAAGGACCACAAAAGTTGCGATGTACAGACTAATGTATATTTTCTACTAACACACAAATACTGAGGCAGTTGCTACCTTCGCCTTAGACATCTGATTACGATTATGTCTCTTATTGGTTGCTGATTTTAGGTATTTCGTCACACGCAATGATGATGATTAACATTCACAACAATCCTCACTGCAATCCATGGTTGTTGCTGGCCGACGCGGTTGACGCGAAACACGTAATTCGGCACTTGTCACTTTCTGTTTCATATCACTTGCGAATCGGTATTAGTGAGCGTCAACCCCACGATGATCAGGGGGACGTGCTCACTCGTCATACTCCGGTGAATTTTACCGTTTACAACTCACTCGACCAACATTCTTGCCTGTCTCTCCACCACTCGTCACTCTCCAGTACTACTCCGTACTCGACACTCGTCTCACTGCCTCCTACAGCACACGACAATCGACTCCTGTCTACTATCGACCTGGGCGTCGGATACTAGCATTTATGTTCGTAAGGGATCACAGATCCCTTACAATACCTACGAAAAGTAACTGGTCCTCCTTTCACATACTTATCTTCACATCCGTATCAACGACAGTACTGCACCGTAGCTGATACTAAAACTCAGACAAAAAGAAATGTATATAAAACAAAGCGAATACAGCGTAATATTCAAGTTTCGCTATTACCGCAAAATATAGACAAGCAGCGTCGCCCCAAAATCACGTAACTATCCCGGTTTGATGTTGAGAACTTGCGCACTTGACTACGCTCACCCCATAGATACACATACTCTATGACATGAGTCTATGATTATAACGTTATATATTGTACAAGTGGTATAAGAGATGTATGTAAGATGAGTTTTACACATGTACACTCCTGGAAATGGAAAAAAGAACACATTGACACCGGTTTGTCAGACCCACCATACTTGCTCCGGACACTGCGAGAGGGCTGTACAAGCAATGATCACACGCACGGCACAGCGGACACACCAGGAACCGCGGTGTTGGCCGTCGAATGGTGCTAGCTGCGCAGCATTTGTGCACCGCCGCCGTCAGTGTCAGCCAGTTTGCCGTGGCATACGGAGCTCCATCGCAGTCTTTAACACTGATAGCATGCCGCGACAGCGTGGACGTGAACCGTATGTGCAGTTGACGGACTTTGAGCGAGGGCGTATAGTGGGCATGCGGGAGGCCGGGTGGACGTACCGCCGAATTGCTCAACACGTGGGGCGTGAGGTCTCCACAGTACATCGATGTTGTCGCCAGTGGTCGGCGGAAGGTGCACGTGCCCGTCGACCTGGGACCGGACCGCAGCGACGCACGGATGCACGCCAAGACCGTAGGATCCTACGCAGTGCCGTAGGGGACCGCACCGCCACTTCCCAGCAAATTAGGGACACTGTTGCTCCTGGGGTATCGGCGAGGACCATTCGCAACCGTCTCTATGAAGCTGGGCTACGGTCCCGCACACCGTTAGGCCGTCTTCCGCTCGCGCCCCAACATCGTGCAGCCCGCCTCCAGTGGTGTCGCGACAGGCGTGAATGGAGGGACGAATGGAGACGTGTCGTCTTCAGCGATGAGAGTCGCTTCTGCCTTGGTGCCAATGATGGTCGTATGCGTGTTTGGCGCCGTGCAGGTGAGCGCCACAATAAGGACTGCATACGACCGAGGCACACAGGGCCAACACCCGGCATCATGGTGAGGGGAGCGATCTCCTACACTGGCCGTACACCTCTGGTGATCATCGAGGGGACACTGAATAGTGCACGGTACATCCAACCCATCGTTCTACCATTCCTAGACCGGCAAGGGAACTTGCTGTTCCAACAGGACAATGCACGTCCGCATGTATCCTGTGCCACCCAACGTGCTCTAGAAGGTGTAAGTCAACTACCCTGGCCAGCAAGATCTCCGGATCTGTCCCCCATTGAGCATGTTTGGGACTGGATGAAGCGTCGTCTCACGCGGTCTGCACGTCCAGCATGAACGCTGGTCCAACTGAGGCGCCAGGTGGAAATGGCATGGCTAGCCGTTCCACAGGACTACATCCAGCATCTCTACGATGGTCTCCATGGGAGAATAGCAGCCTGCATTGCTGCGAAAGGTGGATATACACTGTACTAGTGCCGACATTGTTCATGCTCTGTTGTCTGTGTCTATGTGCCTGTGGTTCTGTCAGTGTGATCATGTGATGTATCTGACCCCAGGAATGTGTCAATAAACTTTCCCCTTCCTGGGACAATGAATTCACGGTGTTCTTATTTCAATTTCCAGGAGTGTATAATGATCCGTTAATGAGGAAAAAATTTTCATAGTCACAAGTGAATTCAGCACCGACCCTCAATAGAGACCAAACGCGGATTTTCTTTCCCTTTTTTTTTTCAGAATCTTACAAAGTTCGCACGTTATCATATCCAGTCTAATGGTGGTTGAAAATGGAACGACAATTTCTGCCCAAATCATGTACTCTAAGATAGCCTTTAGAATCAACTGAGATCTTGAACTACTAAAAAACTCAAAAGGGAAATCAAAATGCCCGTTTTCTGTGCAGAGCATCCGACAAGTACCGCAACCAGAGTAAGAAAGTTAAATAAACATCACGCATTATATGAAAACCCTTTATGTGTAGAAAATTATTTTGCTGCTCTAAAGCTTCCACCTGAACACATACCTGTTTTCACTTCTAGAAGAAAATTTAGTTAAACAAAGGCTGTTAATCTCTGCTTCCGGAAATTGAATTATGCAGTAAAACTGGAAGTACATTTACAATTTTTAACTTTCTGTTTCCTCGATTTGCACTGCTTAAGAATGCGACAGTTACCTGTCGTATCTCGAACACTGTTTAATTTAACTTCATTTCGGAGTTGTTTGACGTCTTTATTTCACTAGAGGTTACATCCTACTACACGTGAAGCCAGAATATTAGACTGCACACCGCCAGTGAGAAACTAGGAAATTTTGAATACATTCACGCCACTCGAAGCGATATCTATTACTATTCTAGGCTGATTCTCGAACCTGATCACCCAGGACGGCAAGAAAAACAGACTCCGCGCGTTGGCGTTTTGAGCATATATATGATGACAGGTAAAGTGTTCAGACATAAAGGAACAACTTTTATTGTACTTGAGGGAGCTATAGAGGATGAACACTATAGGGGAAGACTGAGACTACCATATTCAACAAATAACTGAGGACTTGTGTGCAAGTGATGCTCTGAGTTGGAGAGGTTGGCACAAGAGAGGAAATCTGGCGCTCTACTTCAAACTTCTCAGAAGAATAATGACTCGTATATACAGCGTATCCCTCCTAAGAGTCGACAGGCACATTTTCTATGGTGTATCGGAAAAAAATTCGCAGTTATCCTGACCCGCGCTGACTGCTATCGCCATGCACGAGCCCTACCCAATCGCTCAAGATTAGATGGGTAGATCACATAACTAATGAGGAAGTATTGAATAGAATTCGGGAGAAGAGAAGTTTGTGGCTCAACTTGACTAGAAGAAGGGATCGGTTGGTAGGACATGTGTTGAGGCATCAAGGGATCACCAATTTAGCACATCAGCATGTAGCACGAACAGGTTAGTGTTCATCATGAACGTGGTTTTGCAGTCAGTGCAATGTTTACAAGTGCGGAGTTGGCAGATGCCCATTTGATATATGGATTACCACGGGGAAATAGCCGTGGCGATGTACGTTTGTATCGAAACAGATTTCCAGAACGAAGGTGTCCCGACAGGAAGACGTTCGAAGCAATTGATCGGCGTCTTAGGGAGCACGGAACATTCCAGCCTGGGGAAGACCTAGAACGACGAGGACACCTGCAATGGACGAGGCAATTCTTCGTGCAGTTGATGATAACCCTAATGTCAGCGCCAGAGAAGTTGCTGCTGTACAAGGTAACGTTGACCACGTCACTGTATGGAGAGTGCTAAGGGAGAACCAGTTGTTTACGTACCATGTACAGCGTGTGCAGGCACTATCAGCAGCTAATTGGCCTCCACGGGTACACGTCTGCGAATAGTTCATCCAACAATGTGTCAATCCTCATTTCAGTGCAAATGTTCTCTTTACGGATGAGGCTTCATTCCAACGTGATCAAATCGTAAATTTTCACAATCAACATGTGTATGCTGACGAGAATCCTCACGCAATTGTGCAATCACGTCATCAACACAGGTTTTCTGTGAACGTTTGGGCAGGCATTGTTCGTAATGTCTTGATAAGACCCCATTTTCCTCCACCTACGCTCAATGGAGCACGTTATCATGATTTCACACGGGATACTCTACCTGTGCTGCTAGAACATGTGCCTTTACAAGTACGACACAACATGTGGTTGATGCACGATGGAGCTCCTGCACATTTCAGTCGAAGTGTTCGTACGCTTCTCAACAACAGATTCGGTGACCGATGGATTGGTAGAGGCGGACCAATTCCTAATTTCCTAATCTAATTCCCTCAGCATCACCCGATTTAATTTGACTACATTCCATTATCCTCGTTTTGCTTTTGTTAATGTTCATCTTATATCCTCCTTTCAAGACACTGTCCATTCCGTTCAACTGCTCTTCCAAGTCCTTTGCCGTCTCTGACAGAATTACAATGTCATCGGCGAACCTCAATGTTTTTACTTCGTCTCCATGAATTTTAATACCTACTCCAAATTTTTCTTTTGTTTCCTTTACTGCTTGCTCAATATACAGATTGAATAACATCGGGGAGAGGCTACAACCCTGTCTCACTCCTTTCCCAACCACTGCTTCCCTTTCATGCCCCTCGACTCTTATTACTGCCATCTGGTTTCTGTACAAATTGTAAATAGCCTTTCGCTCCCTGTATTTTACCCCTGCCACCTTTAGAATTTGAAAAAGAGTATTCCAGTCAACATTGTCAAAAGCTTTCTCTAAGTCTACAAATGCTAGAAACGTAGGTTTGCCTTTTCTTAATCTTTCTTCTAAGATAAGTCGTAAGGTCAGTATTGCCTCACGTGTTCCAACATTTCTACGGAATCCAAACTGATCTTCCCCGAGGTCTGCATCTACCAGTTTTTCCATTCGTCTGTAAAGAATTCGCGTTAGTATTTTGCAGCCGTGGCTTATTAAACTGATAGTTCGGTAATTTTCACATCTGTCAGCACCTGCTTTCTTTGGGATTGGAATTATTATATTCTTCTTGAAGTCTGAGGGTATTTCGCCTGTCTCATACATCTTGCTCACCAGCTGGTAGAGTTTTGTCATTACTGGCTCTCCCAAGGCCGTCAGTAGTTCTAATGGAATGTTGTCTACTCCGGGGGCCCTGTTTCGACTGAGGTCTTTCAGTGCTCTGTCAAACTCTTCACGCAGTATCGTATCTCCCATTTCGTCTTCATCTACATCCTCTTCTATTTCCATAATATTGTCCTCAAGTACATCGCCCTTGTATAAACCTTCTATATACTCCTTCCACCTTTCTGCCTTCCCTTCTTTGCTTAGAACTGGGCTGCCATCTGAGCTCTTGATATTCATACACGTGGTTCTCTTCTCTCCAAAGGTCTCCTTAATTTTCCTGTAAGCAGTATCTATCTTACCCCTAGTGAGATAAGCTTCTACATCCTTACATTTGTCCTCTAGCCATCCCTGTTTAGCCATTTTGCACTTCCTGTCGATCTCATTTTTGAGACGTTTGTATTCCTTTTTGCCTGCTTCATTTACTGCATTTTTATATTTTCTCCTTTCATCAATTAAATTCAATATTTCTTCTGTTACCCAAGGATTTCTAGCAGCCCTCGTCTTTGTACCTACTTTATCCTCTGCTGCCTTCACTACTACATCCCTCAGAGCTACCCATTCTTCTTCTACTGTATTTCTTTCCCCTATTCCTGTCAATTGTTCCCTTATGCTATCTCTGAAACTCTGTACAACCTCTGGTTCTTTCAGTTTATCCAGGTCCCATCTCCTTAATTTCCCACATTTTTGCAGTTTCTTCAGTTTTAATCTACAGGTCATAACCAATAGATTGTGGTCAGAGTCCACATCTGCCCCTGGAAATGTCTTACAACTTAAAACCTGGTTCCTAAATCTCTGTCTTACCATTATATAATCTATCTGATACCTTTTAGTATCTCCAGGGTTCTTCCACGTATACAACCTTCTTTCGTGATTCTTAAACCAAGTGTTAGCTATGATTAAGTTGTGCTCTGTGCAAAATTCTACTAGGCGGCTTCCTCTTTCATTTCTTAGCCCCAATCCATATTCACCTACTATGTTTCCTTCTCTCCCTTTTCCTACACTCGAATTCCAGTCACCCATTACTATTAAATTTTCGTCTCCCTTCACTATCTGAATAATTTCTTTTATTTCATCGTACATTTCTTCAATTTCTTCATCATCTGCAGAGCTAGTTGGCATATAAACTTGTACTACTGTAGTAGGTGTGGGCTTCGTATCTATCTTGGCCACAATAATGCGTTCACTATGCTGTTTGTAGTAGCTTACCCGCATTCCTATTTTCCTATTCATTATTAAACCTACTCCTGCATTACCCCTATTTGATTTTGTGTTTATAACCCTGTAGTCACCTGACCAGAAGTCTTGTTCCTCCTGCCACCGAACTTCACTAATTCCCACTATATCTAACTTTAACCTATCCATTTCCCTTTTTAAATTTTCTAACCTACCTGCCCGATTAAGGGATCTGACATTCCACGCTCCGATCCGTAGAACGCCAGTTTTCTTTCTCCTGATAACGGCATCCTCCTGAGTAGTCCCCGCCCGGAGATCCGAATGGGGGACTATTTTACCTCCGGAATATTTTACCCAAGAGGATGCCATCATCATTTAATCATACAGTAAAGCTGCATGTCCTCGGGAAAAATTACGGCTGTAGTTTCCCCTTGCTTTCAGCCGTTCGCAGTACCAGCACAGCAAAGCCGTTTTGGTTAATGTTGCAAGGCCAGATCAGTCAATCATCCAGACTGTTGCCCCTGCAACTACTGAAAAGGCTGCTGCCCCTCTTCAGGAACCACACGTTTGTCTGGCCTCTCAACAGATACCCCTCCGTTGTGGTTGCACCTACGGTACGGCCATCTGTATCGCTGAGGCACGCAAGCCTCCCCACCAACGGCAAGGTCCATGGTTCATGGGGGGAGGATGGAGCTCCGTATGCCACGGCAAACTGGCTGACACTGACGGCGGCGGTGCACAAATGCTGCGCAGCTAGCGCCATTCGACGGCCAACACCGCGGTTCCTGGTGTGTCCGCTGTGCCGTGCGTGTGATCATTGCTTCTACAGCCCTCTCGCAGTGTCCGGAGCAAGTATGGTGGGTCTGACACACCGGTGTCAATGTGTTCTATTTTCCATTTCCAGGAGTGTACATTGTTTGTTCTCTATCAAAATCTTTCATTTGCTAACTATGCCTATCAGTAGTTAGTGCCTTCAGTAATTTGAATCTTTTATTTAGCTGGCAGTAGTGGCGCTCGCTGTATTGCAGTAGTTTGAGTAACGAAGATTTTTATGAGGTATGTGATTCATGAAAGGTATAGGTTATTGGTAGTCAGGGCCATTCTTTTGTAGGGATTATTGAAAGACAGACTGCGTTGCGCTAAAAGTACTGTGTGTCAGTTTAAGCACAGTGATGTATAATTTTTCTATGGGGACGTTTCATATGTCGACCATAGTCGAGGATACCTCACTGGAATCTTCTGATTTTTTCTTGTAGTTTGTGTAATTAGTGTAGCTATTGTTTGTTGCTAGCGCGTAATTATAGAGAGAATCTACTTTGTAGTTGTAGTTTTTCATTGATGTACAGTAATACAGTTGTGGCATGCATGCAGATTTGCACCAAGTATTTCGCAGCTGCGCTTGCAATTAACTAGATATTATTTTCAGTGCTATGCTAATGTGTTTTCTTATTTTACTCTTGAAATTGTGCTTTTCTGTGTTATCGTGTGAAATATTGTGACAATAATGTCATGTGAAAAACGTAGTACTAGGCTCCAAAGTAAACTAAGAAATGACAGTGAAGACAAAAGCAGTGTGTTAGCGCCACCGTGTAATGAATTAACTAATGTTCAATGTAGTAATTTGGTAAGTGTGCATAGGGAAATGGAGCGGGCTGCAAATAATGGTGTAGACAGTGAAACAATTAGTGAACAGGAAAGAATTATAGATCGATCGGTCGGCTTGCCTCAGGAATCCGAAATGACAGGACACAATCTAGCAAATACTCTAGATTCAGGTTTTGCGTCCTCGCCGTTTTCTCAAATAAGTCAAGAGACATTTTCTGCTTTACAAAATGCCAATATTGCCGGTTAAAATGCACTGCCGAATAGCACTGAGGAACATGTTTGAGACACCCGTGCCTTGTTATTACAGTTAATGCAACAAATGGGACAAACGCTACAAAAGTTAGACACAACACTTGAACAAAATCAGAAACAAATGGGACAAAATCTTCAAAAGTTAGACACAATGGAACAAAATCAGAGACAAACACAGCAAAATTTAGACACGATGGAACAAAATCAGAGACAAACACAGCAACAGCTTCGAAAGTTAGACTCAGTGGAACAAACGCTTGAACAAACACATGAAGGTTTAACTGCTGAGTCACTTAAAATCGAATCGAAATGTCAAAAAGTCTGTAATGACATAAAAACACAAATTTGTGAGCATTTTAACCTATTTTTTCGCGTCATGAAAATGCATTACAGAATCACGAAGCAGCCATAAAAGAACTGCAAACTATTGTTCATGAAAATCACGACACCTTGCAAGTTAAAATTGACTCAGTTGCATCTACCGAGTCGGTTACGCAACTTGCAAAAACTCAGGAAAACTTAAAGGACACAGTAGATGCGATTTCAACACAAATGGACACTCTGAAACTTGGCTCAGAAAAACACACTGAGTAAATCTGTTCACTATCGGAGAAAGTAGCCGAACTTTCGGATCAGTTCACTAACTTATCTACAAAGGTAGATGTGATCTGAATGACACAAGACTCGTAGCCTTCACTGACACAGAAGAATATGAACAAATTAGAAAATTCAAACAAAATCAAATCAATACACAGTACAAAAGATAAATCCGGGAAGTACAAGATCAGTTGACGCAGGTAATACAAGAATTACATATTTCAAAGGACACTCGTGCTCCAATACGGGAAGAGGGACATAGAAATACGGAACAGCCACAAAATAATAACATCGAATTTTGAGATGGAACCGCCGAAAAGAAGTAGCTATGACCCACATGCGACTCGCCGACATGATGATTTTTACTATAAGCTGTTCATTACTACACGTAAATTCAAAACATTTAAGAATTCTGGCAACGACATTCATCCGTTGGTCATAGTATATGCTCGATATGTGAAAAAAAAGAGGACTATTAGTGCTCGTACGTATGTTGATAATTCAGCAAGGGACTGGTTAACAGCATTGCTGGTTCTAAGGACAATTCCAAAAACTTTGCGAGTGCACAAGTGGTGGTTTATGGACTTGCTATATTGTCCGCAAGACTCTTCGATGGTGATTGTGCACCTCCACAGTTGCAACAGATGGCTGCTGGCCGTCTCTACAAGGACTACAGTGGGTCTGCATCTTTGATGGCCCACCAATACCATTATTTCTGCAAGGACTGCAGTGGGTCTGCACCTCTGGTGGCCTACCAATACCATAATCTCAACCAGGACTACAGTGGGTCTGCTCTGTGATGACCTACTTACCAATATTCGACTGACTCTGCTGTGGGTTTGCTCTGTTGTGGCTCATTGCCTGTCTGCATGTCAACAGTCAGTATTATGTTTCTGTTGGAAGGACAACACTACTTCTTCAAGACTGCATGGAAATCCACTACTTCCGTGTGCATTTTCTTTTACTGCTCAGACTTTGAGCATAAAATTGTAATTAATACTGTGATGAATGATCAGGACTGTCTTTATGGACTGTGAGAAAATCTTTGCTTTTGACCAACACTGCATCAATAAGTGTGTGCATTTGATTTGTTTGTTATTGTAATTATGATTTTTTTTTCAAATCTGTGTTGGCCAGTGCCCAAAACAAATTGTAAAATTTTTTGTGGGGAGCATGGGGGCTATGTAATTAGGCTGTTTAGATTTTTTTTTTATTGGTAACGCCACGTAGCGCTCTGTATGAAAATCACTGGCTGTGCTGTGTGCAGTCTGTGGCTGGTTTGCATTGTTGTTGGCTATTGTAGTGTTGGGCAGCTGGATGTTAACAGCGCGTAGCGTTGTGCAGTTGGAGGCGAGCCGCCAGCTGTTGTGGATGTGGAGAGAAAGATGGCGGAGTTTTGAGAGCGGTTGATCTGGACGTGTGTCCATCAGAGACAGTGAATTTGTAAGGCTGGATGTCATGAACTGATATATATATATTATGACGTTTGAACACTATTAAGGTAAATACATTGTTTGTTCTCTATCAAAATCTTTCATTAGCTAACTATGCCTATCAGTAGTTAGTGCCTTCAGTAGTTTGAATCTTTTATTTAACTGGCAGTAGTGGCGCTCGCTATATTGCAGTAGTTCGAGTAACGAAGATTTTTGTGAGGTAAGTGATTCATGAAAGGTATAGGTTATTGTTAGTCAGGACCATCCTTTTGTAGGGATTATTGAAAGACAGACTGCGTTGGGCTAAAAGTGCTGTGTGTCAGTTTAAGCACAGTCATGTATTATTTTTCTAAGGGGGCGTTTCACTGTGACTAAGACATCATAGTACCCTGCCGACGTATTCGACGAAGCGCCAATGCAACGACTGTGCTAATGTGCGCAACCAAGCGTGGCGTAGTTCTTCCTACAAATATGTTAACTGGACTTACTTTTCTTGTTTCGATGAGTACTACCATCTCTCAAAGTATTAGACCTTTTTTTTTTGAACACCTAGATAACAGTGGAAGTTCCATGAGGGTTTTCACGGGTGATGCTGTTATATACAGAGAAGTCGCAATGCTAGAAAATTGTACCGAAATGCAGGAATACGTGCAGAAAATGGATGCTTGGCGGTCTAGAGGGCCTTGCCCCACGGTTCGCGCGGCTCCTCCCCCCCCCCACCCTCCCCGAGTCCTCCCTCCAACATGGGTGTGTGTGTTGTACTTAGCGTAAGTTAGATTAAGTAATGTGTAATTCTAGGTACCGATGACCTCAGCAGTTTGGTCCCATAGGAAACTTCTCCCGAATAGGCCATGAAGGCCCAACGGTACATCTACATCTACATCCATACTCCGCAAGCCACCTGACGGTGTGTGGCGGAGGGTAGCCTGAGTACCTCTATCGGTTCTCCCTTCTATTCCAGTCTCGTATTGTACGTGGAAAGAAGGATTGTCGGTATGCTTCTGTGTGGGCTCTAATCTCTCTGATTTTATCCTCATGGTCTCTTCGCGAGATATACGTAGGAGGGAGCAATATACTGCTTGACTCTTCGGTGAAGGTATGTTCTCGAAACTTTAACAAAAGCCCGTACCGAGCTACTGAGCGTCTCTCCTGCAGAGTCTTCCACTGGAGTTTATCTATCATCTCCGTAACGCTTTCGCAATTACTAAATGATCCTGTAACGAAGCGCGCTGCTCTCCGTTGGATCTTCTCTATCTCTTCTATCAACCCTACCTGGTGCGGATCCCACACTGCTGAGCAGTATTCAAGCATTGGGCGAACAAGCGTACTGTAACCTACTTCCTTTGTTGTCGGATTGCATTTCCTTAAGATTCTTCCAATGAATCTCAGTCTGCCATCTGCTTTACCGACGATCAACTTTATATGATCATTCCATTTTAAATCACTCCTAATGAGTACTCCCAGATAATTTATGGAATTAACTACTTCCAGTTGCTGACCTGCTATTTTGTAGCTAAATGATAAGGGACCTATCTTTCTATGTATTCGCATCACATTACACTTGTCTACATTGAGATTCAATTGCCATTCCGTGCACCATGCGTCAATTCGCTGCAGATCCTCCTGCATTTCAGTACAATTTTCCATTGTTGCAACCTCTCGATACACCACAGCATCAGCATACACCGACCAGTTTGAGTCATGTTCTTTGTCTACACTCTTAGAGGCTATTTTTCTCCTTCATGGCCTGCGAACTGGTCACTGCAAGGGTCTGCACCAGGATAGGTCTCGCAATTCAGGACCGAAGTACGCCAGGGTTGCACCATCAAAATGTAACCAGTCTGATTTCTATTCGTTTAAACTCTAGAACTCCTTCTGAACAGGCCTTGGAAGGCGTCACTGGATACGGATATGGAGGGGCATGTGTTCAGCACACCGCTCTCCCGACCGTATGTAGGTTTACGAGACCGGAGCCACTACTTCTCAATCAAGTAGCTCCTCAGTTTGCCTCACAAGAGTTGAGTGCACCCCGCTTGCCAGCAGCGCTGCGCAGACCGGATAGTCACCCATCCAAGTGCTAGCCCAGCCCGACAGCGCTTAAATTCGGTGATCTGACGGGAACCGGTGTTACCACTGCGGTAAGGTCGTTGGCGGTCCCATAGGAACTTACCACAAATTTCCCAATTTTTGCGATTGCGTAACAGTTACTGGAAGCAGTCACTCCATCAAATATGAAGGAGTATGCGTATGAAACGATTTTAAGTGGAACGTCCACGTAAAACAAATCACAGGAAAGGCAGGCGCGGGACTGAGATTCATTAGAAGAATCCTCGGTGTGTTTATTCCACCTGTAAAGGAGGTAGCTTACAAAACCCTCATTCGACCAATACTTGTATGTTGCTCATCAGTGTGGGATCCATACTATATAGGATTAATGTAGTAAATAGAGAAGATCCAAAGAAGAGCAGTTCGTTTCGTTTCAGGTTCATTTAATAAGCGGGATAGTGTCAAGGACATGTTCAGGCAACTCCAGTGGCAGACGTTGCAAGAGACGCGTTCTGCAACACGATGTAGTTAATTGTTAAAATTCTGAGACTGTACGTTCCCAGAAGAGTCAGCTAATTTATTATGATAAAAGAGTATGGAAATAAAATTAGAGAGATTCACATGGAGGATTGCCAACTGTCGTTCTTCTCTCGAACCATTCGCGACGGGAACAGGACAGGGGGAAAGTCACAGTGGTACAAGAAGTGCCCTCCGCCACGTACCGTAAGGTGGCTTGCAGATTGTAGAAGTAAATGTGCGGTTTCGAGCATTTAACTGCATTTTACGGTTCTGCGCCAAAGGACAGACCGAACTAATTGGACGGCGGAGCACATCACAACTATTAACAAGAAGGAAACCATAAGAATGATAAAATTGTGCCTCCACATTGCGTCTATTGAGGGTAGCAAAAGTACTTGACTAAATTTGAGTTTTAAAACAAGAGCTTCTAACCCAAGCAACCAGCATAAAAAATATTTACTCTGGAAGACAAGGACTTCGGAACCATCGCTCATCTGAAATTCACGCGACTCGTTCGCTTCCCACGGGACGTTCGGCAAGCTGATGATGGATATGCGCAGAGGGAATGTAGGGTATATGGTGAGAAGCCTGCAGTGGCTCTCTTGGCTGCAGGAATAGGCTCGCACCTCGTAACACGCAGCACACAGGTTTGCCTGATAAGGTGGTAAGACACAACAGGGTCTCATCCGCCCACCATATTAATTACCGTCGGTCTGGTGCTCCGTCAGTATGAGTATAGTTTTCGGATTCCACACCCGACTAAGTGAATGCAGGGTTTCTATGAGGGTGAAAATCAGGTTTGCTTTAAATGCACACTGTAACGGTCGCGAGCGTTAGTTACCTTTGAGATTCGACTTGGTGAGTTGATTTTAGTCAAGAATGCCTTTAAGCGGACAAAGACGCCATTGGGTCGTACGCATAAAAATGCAACATTCTCAGCGTATGTTCTCAATTTCGTATGAATAAAGAGTTCGAACCATATTCTCTGACCAGGGAGTATTTCCTCCCTACTACCCCTTCTGCTTGGGTTAAGTTCTCAGCAAGTAGTTAAAATTTAACCTCATTGGCGTTCGTGTTGTTTAAATTTGTCTACTGAACGGCTGAAGTGTCTAGCGGTTACGATTGTGAAGTGAAAGAGTGTGTGTGCTGTGTTCACGAGATGGAAGACTCAGAATTTGCGAATGTTAGCCTAATGAAAGATTATCCGGCTTCATCAGCAAATCTCAAACGCCTATCGCCAGAAGAGAGAAAACTGACGCTTTAAAACAAATTCAGCAACGATACCTGTCTAGTTTCGGGAACGACATTACAGACATTCAGATGTTAAAAAAGTGCATAACATGAAGGATCGATTGAAGTATAAAACAGTTTTAAAGAAGACAAGGAACGTGAAGATGGTATTAAAAAGTGGGAGAACTTTTTTAAGTTTATAGGTGGGGATGACCGCAGCCCTACCGTACATAGAATACATGTTATCTCCCCTCTCTCTGTTTTTACTGTGCTTAACGCTTTTTAGTTATGAATTAGCAAACAAATCGTTTTTATTTTTTTCTGCGAAAATGAGTGTATGTTTGATAAAAGTGGTCTAATATTTTTCAGTAAATCTATTACAGTGGACCGTGCATGAAACTGGACAGACCCCTTCTGAATAACTCTGCTTGCTACATAAGCTATCTTTAAAAAACTGAATCGTGACATACACTAGCTTTGCCGTTTTTTCAATTTGGTTTAGGAACCTTGGCATTAGGGGCTCCAACTTCGAACACTATGCCTTCTCCAGAGAATTTTGGAATCTCACGATTACGACGTTCCGTACTTAAATCCGGAATATTTTTTGCAAATGTCGCCAAATGCAGGTGAGGACTCACCAGGTACACTATGTGATCAAAAGTATCCGGACATCTGGCTGAAAATGACTTACATATTCGTGGTGTGGTGCTGTCCATCGGTAATGGTTGAATTCAGTATGGTTTTGCCCCACACTTAGTACTGATGACAGCTTCCACTCTCGCAGGCATACGTTCAATCAGGTGCTGGGATGTTTCTTGGGGAATGGCAGCGCATTCTTCACGGAGTGTTTTATTGAGGAGAGGTATCGACGTCGGTCGGTGAGGTCTGGCACGATGTCGGCGATCCAAAACATCCCTAAGGTATTCTGTAGGATTCAGGACAGGACTCTATGCAGGCCACTCCATTACAGGGATGTTATTGTCGTGTAACCACTACGCCTCAGGCCGTGCATTATGAAGAGGTGCTCGATCGTGTTGAAAGCTGCTGTTCAACAGTGGGAAGCAAGAATGTGCTTAAAACATCAATGTAGAGCTGTGCTGTGATAGGGCATTTACCGACGTGATGTGTGGCTTATGAGCAACCACTTGACCATGGAATCCAAGTTTTCTCACCTCCCGCCTAACTGTCATAGTACTTGCAGTGGATCCTGATGCAGTTTGGAATCCGTGTGTGATGGCCTGGATAGATGACGCATTACGACCCTCTTCAACAGTCGGCGGTCTCTGTCAGTCAACAGACGAGGTCGGCCTGTACGCATTTGTGCTATACGTGTCCCTTCACGTTTTCAGTTCACTATCGCATCAGAAACAGTGGACCTAGGGATGTTTAGGAGTGTGGAAATCTCGCGTACAGACGCATGACACAATTGACACCCAATCACCTGACCACGTTCGAAGTCAGTGAGTTCCGCGGAGGGCCCCATTCTGCTCTCTCACGATGTCTAATGACTACTGAGGTCGCTGATAAGGAGTACCTGGCAATAGGTGGCTGCACAAAGCACCTAATATGAAAAACGTATGTTTTTGGGGGGCGTCCGGATACTTTTGGTTACATAGTGTACAATGCGTCCAAAAGCGAAAATAACTGCAGCGTCTCCACAATCTGCTACAAAACGACTGCGATTAACCCAGGAGCCGGAAGAAACAAAAAATTTAACAAATGCAGGACTGTAGAGACTAGGTTTGCTTCATCAACTGGATGCTCTAAACCGAAAATGGTAAAAAGTGATGCAAAAGGAGGAGAAATAATGCTTTACCTTTCTACATCTACATCTACATCCATACTCCGCAAAGCCACCTTACAGTGTCTGGCGTAGGGTAGCCTGAGTACCTCTATCGGTTCTCCCTTCTATTCCAGTCCCGTACTGTTCGTGGAAAGAAGGATTGTCGGTATGCTTCTGTGTGGGCTCTAATCTCTCTGATTTTATCCTTAAGGTCTCTTAGCGAGATATACGTAGGAGGGAGCAATATACTGCTTGACTCTTCGGTGAAGGTGTGTTCTCGAAACTAACAAAAGCCCGTACCGGACTACTTAGCGTCTTTCCTGCAGAGTCTTCCACTGGAGTTTATCTATCATCTCCGTAACGCTTCTGCGATTACTAAATGATGCTGTAACGAAGCGCGCTGCTCTCCGTTGGATCTTCTCTATCTCTTCTATCAACCCTATCTGGTACGGATCCCACACTGATGAGCAGTATTCAAGCAGTGGGCGAACAAGCGTACTGTAACCTACTTCCTTTCTTCCCTACGTAACGAAGAACCATTTTATTTCTTTATTCTTTATTTGTTATTTACTTGTAAAACAAAAATAAAAAATTAAATATTTATTTCCATTTTTTATCAACACAACTTTATGTCCTCTTGAACAAATTTCTTTTCAGTGGAACAATAAGAGTAACGTTCTCTTTTGAAATGTTGCTCGCTAAACGATCTGCCCATTTATTTACTGTAGCACCTGGCAAATACTGTTGCATTTTGAAATGTTACAGGTTTAACAGTTTGTGCACTTATTTACTGTAATATATGGGAAACACCTTCACCACACCCTTGGAACAATTTTTAGTAAAGTGCAACATAAAGAGTAACTTGTCACAGCTTTAAATGTTGCAGGTTAATAGTTTGTGCACTTATTTACTGTAATATCTGGGAGATACCTTCACTACACCATTGAAACAATTTTTAGTAAAGTGGAACATAAAGAGTAACTTGTTCCAGTTTTAAATGTACAGGTTAAATAGTTTGTGCAGTTATTTTCTGTAATATCTAGCAAATACCTTCACCACACCCTCGAATTTTTTTTTAAGTGGAACTTACCTACTGCAAATGCTGTTTCGGGTCGAAATGTTACAGGTTAAACAATTTTTGATGAAAGTAAAATTGATTAGAGAGGAGGAAGGACAACAATAAACAGCGTTTTTTATGTGACAACAGAGTAATATTTTTTATTTTTATCAAAATGATATTTTGTTACATCTGAAGAAGTAAATATTATTTTAATTATAAAAAATACACGAATTAAGTTCGTTTGTACAATGTTTGAAGCAAACGCCTACACACTGCAATTGACGAATTACATTAACAATTTCCCATCTTTTGTTTGTACCACGTAAATGTACGTTTGCTGCTTCCTCTTCTCCCGAAACTGCAAGATTTTTGTCATCGTCTATAGGTGCTTCAAAATCCTAGTCTCCTATTTATTTTCCTACGTTGTGGAAAAAAGGCTATTATCACACGGGGGATTTTTTTTGGGCAAGCCTTATTTTGTTTTGCAGCATTGGGAAACGCCATTTCAGCTACCAAAGCATTGTTCGATTATCATCCTTCCCTTAAAGCGAAGTCTGTTGTACGCCCTCTCCCCAGGTTTTGGAACAGTGTCGTTAACCGCGATGCAGTGTCATATCCTTCTTCTCCTAAACTTAAAGCATTGCACTGGTTCTCTCGTAATATACGGTATAGGTATGAGTTTCTCCATATCCTAGCATCATGGATAGACCAAGGCCAAGAAGCATCAACATTGTTAAACAATTCAGTGTTATCATATGTCATCTGCACATTTATTGATGGAAAGTCCTTTCGATTAATGTGTTCGTCTCGACGTGCAGCCCATTCAATTAATGTGTTCGTCTCGACGTGCAGAAAGTTTCATTATCAGTATGTACGTGCAATTGATGGGCCCCAGCGCATGTGGAAACTGATATCTATAGCGCCACTTAACTTTTGCTGTTTCTAGTTCGTTTACGTTTCTCAGAAATCGGATCCACAACGGTGCTTTTCTGTTAACCTGCTGCAGAATATATGAACATGTCAGTGAAACAGTTGTCTGGTATATCCCTAAGTCTTCCTCTACACCAGTGTGAAAGCCTGTGTCCGCTACATAGCGCAAAAATGTTCTATTTCACATTCGTTGGAAAGAGCATCTCCGCTTCTTTCGTGATTTTCAGGAAGAAAGTGATTCGCCAGCCAGGTAATGTTTTCACTGTTAAATCTATATATACTTCTACGGTTTTTTTCTTCTTTCTTCCTCCGTGCTATCTTTTTCTGCCTTTCAAGAATCATAAATTCTGCCATTTTCATTCAAATCAGTCGGTAACACTTAACCACAACACAACTTACTCAGCTCGAAGTAGGCTACAGAGCTCACTTCAAAAAACAGAGAATGCTCATCGTTTGTGAAAAACGTTTCCGTTTTTATTCATACGGAACCGGAGAATATTCCTTGTTTTGAGCAACTACCCCCACCCTTCCACTCACGCTGAGAACTTTCGCGGGTGAAGTATATTCTGCGACTCACTCACTCATACGAACCTGAGGATGTCCTCCGAAATTCCGAGTATAAAGTATATTCGCCGTTTTATTCGTACGACCCATTATCAGCACCGCCGCGCGGGATTAGTCGAGCGGTCTAGAGCGCTGCAATCATGGACTGTGCGGTTGGTCCCGGCGGAGGTTCGAGTCCTCCCTCGGGCATGGGTGTGTGTGTTTGTCCTTAGGATAATTTAGGTTACGTAGTATGTAAGCTTAGGGACTGATGACCTTAGCAGTTAAGTCCCAACGACTTCACACACACATCATTATCAGCACCTCACTGGGTTTCAACAAGGTCGTGTAATAGGGCTAAGAGAAGTCACTGTACATAATTGCTCGCCTTGCCACGGTTCACTCGGCTACCCCCGTCGGAGGTTCGAGTCCTCCCTGGGGCATGGGTGTGTGTGTTGTCCATAGCGTCAGTTAGTTTAAGTTAGATTAAGTAGTGTGTAAGCCTAGGGACCGATGACCATAGCAGTTTGGTCCTTAGTAATTTCCAGAAATTTCCAATTAATTGCTCGCAGAGAATGTACTGTCGCAAGAAGACGTGGCTTCCGGCGGCCACGTGTCACTAGAGAGAAGATCATGTGTTCGGCGTATGCCTCTGGCGCATTGTATTGCATCTGCAGCAACAGTTTGAGCAGCAGTTGGCACCACAGTGACACGAACAACTGTTACAAATCGGTCATTTCAAGCACAGCTGCAAGCCGGACGCCCTGTAGTGCGCATTTCACTGACTTCAAAAAAATGGTTCAAATGGCTCTGAGCACTATGGGACTTAACATCTGAGATCTTCAGTCCCCTAGATCTTAGAACTACTTAAACCTAACTAACCTAAGGATGTCACACACAAAAATGCCCGAGGCAGGATTCGAACCTGCGACCGTAGCGGTCGCGCGGTTCCAGACTGAAGCACCTAGAGCCACTCGGCCATCCCGGCCGGCTGACTGACTTCATTGGTGTCAAGCGAGAGCTCATTGGGGGGCAGGGTGGAGGTCCGTTGTGTTTCCTGAAGAAAACTGCTGCTTCTGCCTCGGTGCCAGTAATGCCCGTGTGTCGGTTAGAAGATCGCCAGTTGAGGGCTTCCAGCCAATCTGTCTGGACCTACACCTGGAATTACAGTTTTCGTGTGGCAGCAGGATACCTCTCATGGTTATCCCACGCTCCCTGTCTGCAAATTTGCATCTCAGTCTGTTGTGCGGCTATCATGAAAAGCATTATAGAGGGTGTTTTCCAACAGGATAACGCTCGCCCATATATTGATGTTGTAATCCAATGCGCCATACAGCGTGTCGATATTTACCTTGGCCTCCGCCATCACCAGATCTGTCAGCAATCGGGCACATATGGGACATCATCGGAAGATAACTCCAGCGTCATCTACACTCATGCTCATAAATTAAGGATAATTGCAGAATGTGTTGCCACACAACGTGGCACTACACAAAACTAATAGCATAGGCACATACGGAACACTCACGGCACAGATCTGTAAGACCACGGTATTGGTGATAAGTTGAGAAAACCGTCCCGAAACGCATGTGCTAAAAACGCCACTGTTTCTTGCGCATGTACCTCGACATCAATATGGGATATGATCACCATGCAGACGTACACAGGCCGCACAACGAGTTTGCATACTCTGGATCAAGTGGTCGAGCAGCTGCTGGGGTATAGCCTCCCATTCTTGCACCAGTGCCTGTCGGAGCTCTTGAAGTGTCGTAGGGGTTTGAAGACGTGCAGCGATACGTCGAGCGAGAGCATCGCAGACGCGCTCGAAGGGGTTTAGGTCTGGAGAGCAGGCAGGCCACTCCATTCGCTTGATATCTTCTGTTTCGAGGTACTCCTCCACGATGGCAGCTCAGTGGGGCCGTGCGTTATCATCCATCAGTAGGAAGGTGGGACCCACTACACCCCTGAAAAGGCGGACATACTGGTGCAAAATGACGTCCCGATACACCTGACCTGTAACAGTTCCTCTGTCAAAGACATGCAAGGGTGTATGTGCACCAATCATAATCCCCCCCACACCGACAAACCACGACCTCCATACAGGTCCCTTTCAAGGACATTAAGAGGTTGGTATCTCGTTCCTGGTTCAAGCCATATGGAAACTAGGCGAGAATCACTGTTCAGACTATACCTGGACTCGTCCGTGAATGTAACCTGGAACCACTGTTCCAGTGACCATGTACTGTGTTCTTGACACCAGGCTTTACGGGCTCTCCTGAGACTAAGGGTCAGTGTAATGCACCTTGCATGTCTTCGGGCAAATAAACCGTGTCTGTTCATTCATCTGTAGACTGTGTGTCTGGAGACAACTGTTCCATTGTCTGCGGTAAGATACCGAGCAAGGCTACCTGCAGTACTCCGTGGCCGTCTGCGGGCAGTGATGGTGAGATATCGGTCTTCTTGTGGTGTTGTATACTGTGAACTTTCCGTACCGTAGCGCCTGGACACATTTCCTGTCTGCTGGAATCGTTGCCATAACGTTGAGATCACTCTTTGTAGCACAAGGAGGGCCCGTCCTACGACCTGCTGTGTTTGACCAGCCTCCAGTCGCCCTAGTGTTCTACCCCTCATAACGTCATCAATTTGTGTTCTTTGAGCCATTTTCAACACACAGTCACCATTAGCACGTCTGAAAACGCCTGCACACTTACTCACTGCACCCTACTCTGACATACACCAACACATCTCTGCGTGTGTGGACTGCTGCCAGCGCTAGCGTGCGACGACCGCAGGTCAAATGAACCGCATGGTCATACCCAGAGGTGATTTAAACCCGCAAAAAGTCCACCAGAACGTTATTTCATCACATCAGCATTATCCTTAATTTATGAGCATGAGTGTACAAACATCATTAACAGTACCTGTATTGACCGGCTAAGTGCAACAGGCATGGAACTCCATACTACAAACTGACATCCGGCACCTGTAGTATACAATGCATGTACGTTTGCATACTTGCATTCGACATTCTGACGGTTGCACCGATTATTAATGTACGAGTTTTTCACATTTGTAATGGCTTATCTCGCGCTTACATTAATCTGTGATCCTGCACTGTTAATCACTTGGATGTGTTACCAAGACAAAAGTATTCCCGAAATTTCATTACTCTACGTTAATTATTTTTTTAGCGTTGCGATGTTTTTCCGTCAGTGTAGCTGCAATACGAACACAGAAAACAAAGTTCACGCCATTCACAGACGCATGGTGGAGATGACCTTCTCTCTCATCGTAACAACTGTTTGTTGCTACCTGGTTTGGCTGTCGATCATCATTTGAAGACCTACTGCAGACTCGACGAGTGACAGAAAAAAAGTAGTCGGCCTTGGTAAGTGAGTAAATACAAAATAGTTTGACAGGTAGAATTAAATAACTACGTTGTTGTTTTCTTCACAAATCCAATTAACGTCGTAAGAACAAGAAATTTACCGCAGGACAGGGAGGTTATTAGGGTACACAGTCCGAAGTTGGGCTTTGGAAGAAAGAAAAAAGGAAGATCTGTTTTTAATATCCCATCGACAACTAGGTCATTAGAGACGGCGCACAAGTTCGGATTACGGAAGGATGCGGGAAGCAATCGGCCAATCCCTGTCATAGGAACCACCCCAAGTATTTGCCTTAAGCGATTTAAGGAAATCACGGAAAACATAAATCAGGATGGTCGGATGCGAATTTGAATAGTCGTCCTCCCGTATGCGAGTCCAGTGTGCTAACGACTTTGCTACCGCGCTCGTTATGGAAAGTAGGTTCGTCTTCTCAGGACATATGTAAAACGGATCACTTGTTTTTCGCAGGAGTGGAGCCGCTCCAGGCCTGCACTGGCACGGTGAACATCACAATAAGCTCTACTGTCACCTCTGCGAAGGAGTTATTATTGCTATCGGGAGTCACAGCTTGCGTGACTGTAATAGTATCCGTACGTCTGGCTGCGATCACCCACTGATAAGGGCCTATCTTGGAGAGTGTAGAGAGAAAGCGGTTGAAGAACGATTTTAGTGCAGTGGGGGCTGGGCGGGGTTGGGGGGGGGGGGGGGGGGGGGAAACATGGCGAGCGTCGTGGGAGACAACTACTCAGACGGCTATTGACAGAGTTATACTGCCAGCAGCGGTAGTTCATGCGTGGATGTAAAAATATGTAAGTAGGGGATAAGCCATCGTTGCTGCTGACAAGGGAACCTCCCCATCGCACCCTCCTCAGGTTTAGTTATAAGTTGGCACAGTGGATAGACCTTGAAAAACTGAACACGTGGTTAGCGTGAGCAGCTGCGGAACGAGAGGTCCTTGGTTCAAGTCTTCCCTCGAGTAAAAGTTTACTTTCTTTATTTTCGCAAAGTTATGATCTGTCCGTTCGTTCATTGACGTCTCTGTTCACTGTAATAAGTTAAGTGTCTGTGTTTTGCGACGGCACCGCAAAACCATGCGATTAGTAGACGAAAGGACGTGCCTCTCCAATGGGAACCGAAAACATTTGATCGCAAGGTCATAGGTCAACCGATTCCTCCACAGGAAATCACGTCTGATATATTCTATACGACACTGCTGGCAGCATGTGCGTCACATGACAGGAATATGTTGTCGACCAACTTATCTTGTACACTTGGCGAATGGGTAAAAAGATTCTTCTACCTTGCCCGATTTAGGTTTTCTTATGGATGTGATAATCACTCCCAAAAAAGTGATGAAAACCTAAGAGTTTGTCACATAAACTGCAACAAATGAATGCAACAGTTTCACAGTGGCACAGTTTTCGCTGTGCTCTGTCAAAACATATAATTTTAACGTTTTCAAATTTTTCCGTGTGTAGACCGTCAAATCCTGCATATGTAAAAGCAAATCTGAAGATGTCCTGGAATTTTGGAGAGTGAAGTTGATTGTGTGTGAGTGCCTGAACTTTGATAATTGACACACGATCACGTAAACAATACTGCTCTGTGTACCTGTGCAGCTTCGCAAAATCGTAGAACCTTTTCAAAATAGAATTCACTTGCCGAAAACCAGACACATCTAACGGTTGCACAAGAGGTTTACAACCTGGAGGAATGGTAATCACGTCTACTCCCACACTAAGAGTGTACAATGCCTGATCCTTCTGTCCTGTATAGCTGTCAAGGAGTAAGGCAAAATCTTCGTCCGCGTAAGGAGCAATCACACGTTCATTAAAGTCTTTCACTAGTCTTTTCTCCATTTTTCCTGACGCACTGCAATTCACAATGACATTCCGCGTTTGCGCAAGTACCATATTCACCTGTTGCTGAACTTGCGGTCCAAATACACCATTTTTTTCCTGCAAATATAAATAAAATGTAGGTAAAAGAAATCCTGCTTTGTTCAGAGCATATTGTATGGTGTAACTATGTGAAGTGGCATGCAGCTCGTCTACAGTACATAATAGAAAATTGAACTATTCACTCGAGGGAAGACTTGAACCCAGGACCTCTCGTTCCGCAGCTGCTGACGCTAACCACGGGAATACGGCGTTCCTGAGCTCACTTTGTCCTTGATGTTACTTATGTTGCGCCTGGACTACTCAGTTTGTATATATTGCTTATTTTCTTCATAGTTCCACACAACTTCTTCCTGTTTTCTCGATTGATCTGTGTTCAGTTTTTCAAGGCCTATCCACTGTGCCAACTTACAACTAAATCTGAGAGGGGTGCGATGGGGAGGTTCCCTTGTGAGTACAAACAATATCTCCTGGGCCAGCTTCAGAGTCTGCGTACCTGTAACATGCCAATGTCGTCACCAGAGAGGTCAATCCTGTCATAAAATCAGCCGCTCAGTATAGAATGTAATGTTGGTTTTGTTTGCGTTAATGTGTGTACCGCTTCCCTGTAGTTGCTGGATTGTCAGCTTTATGAGCACAGCTGGCAGTTACGCTGGCAGGGGCTCACCAATACTGCGTTGTCTGTGTACTTAGTTTAAGACTGCCACGAGTGGTTAAGTATCCCTGACGAAAAACGTTTTTGGGCGGTTATGCTTCCACCTGTAGTTATGATTTTTTTTCTTTATTTAATTTCATTCCCCAGCCTCATACGGGCACGGGAGGGCTGGCAGTGGCACAGCCCACCACTCTTTAGCCAAATGGCTTTAATAAAAATACCAGGGGAACTCGTACATAAAAAATGGGGGTAAAAAGGGGGACATAAAAATACAGTAAATGAAGATGATGGGAATTAAAATAGACACTAATGTGGGGACATTGGGGAACAATTAAAAAGTCAACATAAAGTTGAAAGAACACAGCTGGCAATTCGTTACATACTTAAAGTCAGTGGAGTCAAACACAAGGTAAAAGTCAGTCACAGCATAAAATTCACACAGAGTGGGACACTTAAGAAACAAAACCACTGGAAACGACGAAACACTCGCAAAGAATAAAAAACCACTGGTAGGGACCTGCCAAGGAACTGGAGGTCGGACAGGAGGGAAAAAGAGGGGAGGGGGATGTGGGGGTGGGAGGAAGAGGAAAAAGGGGGGCATCAGGTGCACTAAGAGGCAGGAGATGGGCAGGGTGGGGGATGAGAAGGGAAGACAAAGCAGGAAAGAGTGCAGAGACTGAAGGGGAGCACAGGAGAGGGAGGGGGTGTATGAGGGGGAAAACCACTTAGGAGAAGGGAGTGGGAGGAGAGGGAGCCCTGAGGAGGAGGCAGGAGGAAGGTGGGGTTAGAGTTGGTAGGAGCGGTAGATGTCAGGGTGAAGTTCATCATATGGGAGGGGTAGGTGCTGGAAGTAGCATTGGGAAAGGAGTTGGAGGGTGCAGAGGTGGAGAGAGGGGGGGACACTACAGCAAAGGCACAGCAACAGGCTGGGGGTGGAGAGGAAGCGGGACACCAGGGGGTGGGAGGGATCGAGTTGCAGATGTGTTCAAGGAAAAGGAGAAGGTGGGGTACTGGGATGAGGTTGTAGAGGATGCGTGTGGGGGAAATAGGCCACAATGCTCTGGCTATTTTACACCATATTTTAGATCTATATGACGATGTTATGCTGAGTGTATTTATATGTTTTGAAGATGCCATTACGGCTCTATCGCATTAGGACATGGTGCAGAACAGATCTGAAGATGGTCATTACTGACTGAAACCAATCATCGTCAAAGGAATTTATATTGTGATCAAAGACTGGAATAAAAAGACATTTGGCTTGCCATAGAGGCTCACACGTTTCTAAAGAAGAGAAATTTGTTAACATCGAGTATAGATTTAAGCGTCAGGAAGTCGTTTCTGAAAGTATTTGTATGAAGTGTAGCTATGTATGGGTGAAACAAGGACGATAAACTGGTAGCAGTTACTTCTGTAAAATATCTGGGAGTATGCGTACAGAACGATTTGAAGTGGAATGATCATATAAAATTAATTGTTGGTAAGGCGGGTGCCAGGTTGAGATTCATTGGGAGAGTCCTTAGAAAATGTAGTCCATCAACAAAGGAGGTGGCTTACAAAACACTCGTTCGACCTATATTTGCGTATTGCTCATCAGTGTTTGATCCGTACCAGGTCAGGTTGATGGAGGAGTAGAGAAGATCCAAAGAAGAGCGGCACGTTTCGACACAGGGTTATTTGGTAAGCGTGATAGCGTTACAGAGATGTTTAGCAAACTCAAGTGGCAGACTCTGCAAGAGAGGCGCTCTGCATCGCGGTGTAGCTTGCTGTCCAGGTTTCGAGAGGGTGCGTTTCTGGATGAGGTATCGAATATATTGCTTCCCCCTACTTATACCTCCCGAGGAGATCACGAATGTAAAATTAGAGAGATTCGAGCGCGCACGGAGGCTTTCCGGCAGTCGTTCTTCCCGAGAACCACACGCGACTGGAACAGGAAAGGGAGGTAATGACAGTGGCACGTAAAGTGCTCTCCGCCACACACCGTTGGGTGGCTTGCGGAGTATAAATGTAGATGTAGATGTAGAATTACAGATGCTCACGACAGTAGTAGCACTCGAACGGCCTACAAACTTCGTCAAACTGTAACAAATGGTTCAAATGGCTCTGAGCCCTATGGAACTAAACAGCTGTGGTCATCAGTCCCCTAGAACTTAGAACTACTTAAACCTAACTAACCTAAGGACATCACACACATCCATGCCCGAGGCAGGATTCGAACCTGCGACCGTAGCAGTCGCACGGTTCCGGACTGCACGCCTAGAACCGCGAGACCACCGCGGCCGGCCAAACTGTAACAATGTGGCATTTGTCAAAGTCGCATATGTCAGTGGATTTCCCCATTTACGGCCCGTGTCATTGCTAAAATAATTCATAATTCATCTCTCCTCGGCTTATATGAATTTCCTTATCACGCCACGTGCCCATAACGCCACCAGGAGGCATTCGGTCTCGCGGCGGGCAGTGGTCATAATGCCTTGTCTCATCAGAGTAAGTGGATCGCAGTTACTTCCGAGATTAGTAGACCGATTTCAAGCTTCAATTTTAGGAAGTTATCACCCATCTTCTAGGGATCTTTGCCTGTCCTCTGCCACACTGAAACCTTTTGTATGGTAAGGTTGATGTCATCACCATAGATCAATTTGCGAGGTTCGGTTTCTGGAAAGTAGTGAATGTAAAAGTTGAAGAGAAATGGAGATATCACAGGACACAATGATAAGTTGCGATCATAGCAAATAGTAAATGGTCAGTTGTGCTCCAGACGTGGAGTAGAGAGCAAGTCTCGAGTAACAGCAGTGCTTAGCTCGTACACATGATTTAGTTGAGTAGTTTCCCTATGTTCATTATTCCGTTTTTATTAACGTTACTTATTTTTGTTGCAACAGTTTGCATATTTTGCTAACGTTAGTGTCACGTGTGCCGACTTTGTAACATAGGATCAGTGTAGCTCAACACTGTATCTACCGCCTGCTTGGGTTCGTAGTGGTTCAAATGGCCCTGAGCACTATGGGACTTAACATCGGAGGTCATCAGTCCCCTAGAACTTAGAACTATTTAAACCTAACCAACCTAAGGGCATCACACACATCCATGCCCGAGGCATGATTCGAACCTGCGACCGTAGCGGTCGCGCGGCTCCAGACTGAAGCGCCTAGAACCGCTCGGCCACTCCGGCCGGCGGGTTCATGGTACATTTCTTGTTGGATATAGCTAAAGATCGATAGGGATTGCACCTGTTGTGTGCGGATGCATGGCGAAATGGCCGCTCTGCGAAAACAGTTTAGGGGAATTTTCTTGGCCACAGGGGGCAAATTTCAGACTGCTGCCTTGGGCTTTGGTGGCCATGAGGCGCCTGCGGCGGAAGCTGTCACACTTCCGTTGTCTCTAGTGTTACTTGGGATCCCAGATATCGCAGAGCCTATACCCCAGCCGGCGAAACAGTGCACTTGACAGTTCGCTTTTGGTCTAGTTAGGTTGGCTATACTGTAATAGCGATGTTGCAACAGCAGCCTCTATACACACAGCAGACGATACAGTTTTCCGTCCCGTCTCGTAAATGCAAGCGATTGAGCAATTACAATGTATATAAAAACTCGTTTTTAGTTGTACTACAATGACAGGAAGTAAACAACCGTATAATAAAGCATGTAAAAGCATAACAATGCGCACCTTTTCGATAACGGAGCAAAGAAATACAAAAACAAGCATCTGACGACTGGTACTTTAAAATCAATAATGTACGTAGTTTACAAAATAAATAATAACCGAGATTGCAATAAATAACCAATATTAGAATTTTTTCACTCACCAATTTACAGCGATAATGGCGCAATTCCATCCAGCTCGCCATCGTCACTGTTGTCCGATTCATCGCTAAAACCGTCTTCATCGTCGTCATCGGCAAGACAAATCATTAATTGTTCATTTCCACTGATAATGCCTTCTATTCTCTGTGCTGCTCAGTCTGGAAAGAATCTAAATCTGTGATAGGACTACGCCGCTTTTTCTTCTTTCCCGGGGTTGATAAAAATGTATTATTTGATCCAGACAGCTCGGAATCATTACGGATCACTTCAGTATCTTCCAAGTTTTGTACTAATACTCCCTTACTTACTACCGTTCTTGCACTAATACCAAGAGTTTTCGACGTACGTTCCACCACTTTGTCGGCAGGAATTGATGGCTGTCCATGAATGCTTACGTAGTTTTTCTCCTGCTGGTAAAACTCACGAGTTCTGCGTAGCAACTCCAGTGCCTGGCTGTTTAGCGGCACCCCTCGACGCAAAGGATTGTCACTAGGTGAACGAAGTCTTTTCGGTGGCATTTTCCAAGTACGTAAACTCACAACGTAACAAAAGTCACAACGATATAGCACACAGTACAACGAAAACACGCGGTAAACAACACACAACTCACGTTGTATACACATTAACTAAACAAAGCCGGCAACGCGGGAACTGTGACGTCACAGCACGTGAGTAACAGCAGTGCTCACTGCGCTGTGATTGGCTGGCGCCCCACGCTGAACGCCTAGCGCCTATCGTTCTTTACTTGTTACTCTGTTAGGCTGCCAACTTCATACGCAAACGTCAAGTGCAATGTTTCAGCGGCCCGGGTATAGAGATATGTCTGACCTGACATGGCCAGCACACATATACGTGAGTGAATGGCCCAAAAGGGGGGGGGGGAGGGAATTGAGGGATTTAAATTGAGAGGGGGTGGGGAGGAGGGGTGCGTATCTCTGGCTAGAAGGCGGAAGTGGGTACACAGCTGTTCCATTATGCCTTAAAATGAGATTAGATGTCTTAACCATTGCTGTAAGTACATCTGAGTCAGAGCAAGCAGCCTCGTCTGTTGCGATTGGATCCAGTCTCTCTGAAAGATCTGGCAAGCACAGAGAGTGGGTTTGTCGGTCGTTAAGAGCACCACCGTTAAGTGAGTGATGGAATCATTTACGGTTTTAGCAGGGAGGTTTGGAAGGGACACTAGTCTTCACTCGGTGTCTTTGCTAGTTGGTAATGCCTGAGATGTTATGGGTATTTTGCCGGCGACTATTGAGCACATTGGGTACAGTCGAATGATAATCGTGGCTTATGTTGGAGCGAAAGACGCCTACCGCCTGGGTTCAGGGGACATCCTGGGTTCCTGAAAGTGACTTGTTGAATTAGTGAAGATGGCAGGTCTCGTACACTGGGTGTAAGCTGAGGCAATTCCCACAGCTGACCGTAGTCTTCTAGTTTGGTGCCGAGTCGAAGGTTGTCGCCTTTCCGTACGTTTTATACTGTGTGGTGTGAGTCGACCGGGATTCAGCAGACATTCCTCAACTGAAAAATGAACAAATAAGCAATTCTATGTAAATTGAGATGCGAAACACTGTCCAAAGTCTGGGAAACTCACAAAAGGCGAATATACTGGATATTAACGATTTTTGATCCCATTATGATAGAGAACTATCAATCAAAAGCAATCACACGGTGCGAAACAGACTCACAAATAGTGAGGTATGCGGTGCAAAGACAATGGAAACGCTACGCTTGACACTTACTCCAAAACAGCTAAAAAAATCATGAAGGTGAAGCCGGGAACCGAACAGCGACTCTCTAACACGGACACGAGACACGGACGGCCACCGTGTACTCGCGCCAAAGCGACTTCTGACTTACTGCCGACTCTGACACACTCCTCAAAATTACCGTAGGAGGGGAGGAAATTGCGGGGTTTGCCACAGTGACAACTGAATATTGCTCTCTCTCTTCCTGCATGCATGGAAATCCTGCAGAATTTAGTCCTCCAGCGCCTGTTCTGTTCTCTTTGGACGAACTAAAGGTTGGCAATTTAGTGGCCTTCACCTTATGATTGACGTAAAGATGTCTGGGGGTGAAAATGAAGCTCGCTTCCCATGCTGTTTACGGAAACATAGCGGTGGCTCTTTTTCTGCATCCTCTTTTAGGAAAATCTGGGGTGTTTTGTGTAGTTCTCACAGGAACTCAGGTGGCTCTCACTGCTTTGGAAGGTGTATTTGAAGGACCTGTCTTCGAAGATGCCCAAAGTGGTAGACTCGCGTGCTCAGTGCCCTTGGGACGTGATGGTGAGAAACCTCCCAGATTTACGCTATTGTCTACCAAAGGTTAAAACCTGCAGGTGCTGCTTCTCGCCACATTCCAATAAGTGGGAAAGACACAAGATAAAACTCCAGAATTCACAGGCCCTGCTCATCCATTCAGAAAGCTTACGAGAATACATCATATAATGGTTATGTATGTTACCGCTTAGCGACACATGACAGATTATTGTAATCAAAAGGTTTAAACCAAAGGCTCAGACAGTTCTGCGACAATCTTGAATGTAATTATTCTCCTATCGCTACTGAGTGGAGAATTGTAATACTCCCCTCCTTAACAGGTCAGGCATGCGATGTATGCAGGATGCGGTTTTGGTAGTAGCAAAGTACGAGTGGTTGTGCACATGTGGGATTTTCACGATTGATTAACCACTCTCGAGGCCCGATAAAATAGTATATTTTTTCCAAGATAAAGGGCTATATGTTTTATTTGTTGCAGAGTACAACATTCGTCATTGCAAATCGGAGAAGGATAATGATAATATGTTAATTATGGTTAAGTACTGGCCCGGGACTAGTCTCATTTATGAACAATAATAATGCCACATAGTAGCAGAAAACTGGATGGAACCAGAAATGAATAGGAACAAAAATTTTAGTTCCGACTGGATTGTGCACAGCGAAGACAGACTGAACGGCCGTGGTGGAAACGTGCTTATTCCCGTAAATAGTACAATAATACAGTACAAAGTAATTAGAGTGAAGGTAAGGGCAAAGAGTCGAGGAAACGTGGTAACTGGATGCTTCTATGAAACACAGCATGACCTTCTTAACGGAGAGAAATCTTCTGATCGGAAACTATCTTCGGGCGTACCCTAAGGGACTGTTAAAGCACCATTACTGTTCAAAATATACATAAATAAGCTATTAGACACTGTCAGAAGCGCTATGAGGCTGTTCGCGAATGATGCTGTCGCATACAGAGACGTTTAAACCCAAAAAAACAAACAAATTGTAGCAAAACCAAAAGAAGCGACAATTCTCAGAGAAAACTGCTTGAAAGTTGCACACAAATTCTCTAATCACGTTATAACGTATAAGGGGAGACTTCAATGGCCATATCGCCGTTATACACACATCAAAAAAGTTTTGCATCACCCTGGTTCCCAGAAATCCTGAAGATTGTGGATATTGTACCACAGACAAAGTCCCTTTGACTGTTCAGACATGTCACGAAACCCGCACAAAGCCGGGCGCGGTGGTCTCGCGGTTCTAGGCGCGCAGTCCAGAACCGTGCGACTGCTACGGTCGCAGGTTCGAATCCTGCCTCGAGCATGGATGTGTGTGATGTCCTTAGGTTAGTTAGGTTTAAGTAGTTCTAAGTTCTAGGAGACTAATGACCACAGCAGTTCAGTCCCATAGTGCTCAGAGCCATTTGAACCATTTTGAACCCGCACAAAGATGTAAACAACCATGCATGAGCAGCTCCTGTTAGACGGAGGGGGTCCGACAGCTGATCTGTTCCAGTCATTCCACCAGGAAGGAGGTACACGGCTCGTGGTGTCTGTAGTTCAGCGGTGCCTAGACGGTCAATATCTCGTTTCCATCGCGTCAGCATTGTTACTTTTAGCCAGAAAGGGCTCTCATCAAGAGAAGTGTCCAGGCGTCTCGGAGTGAACCAAAGCGATGTTGTTTGGACATGGAGGAGATACAGAGAGACAGGATCTGTCGATGATATGCCTCGCTCAGGCAGCCCAAGGGCGACTACTGCAGGGGATGCCCGCTACCTACGGATTATGGCTCGGAAGAATCATGACAGCCACCATATTGAATAACGGTTTTCGTGCAGCCATTACGATTCAAATTGTGCGCAATAGGCTCCTTTATGCACAACTTCACTTCTGACATCCGCGGCGAGGTCCATCTTTGCTACGAGGGCTGCTATATATATTTCTGGCCTAAGCAACACTAAGTGTTGCCAGGTGCAATCTGACATTTCCATTGGAAAGTTTGACATTTTTTAGCATAAATGTACTCAGAACTTTTTGACTTACGACAATTTTTTTTACTTTTACAGGGACTTGAAGAAATCAATTTGGCACAAAAATAGAATTAACTCGTGAACATTTTCGTGCGATCATTTTTCACAACTTTCGACGTGGATTATCACGACAAGAGTGTATCGATGACCTTAAATCTTTGTATGGCGACGAAGCACCATCCTATAGCACTGTGAAAAACTGGTACAACGAATTCAATCGTGGCCGACGCTCGCTCAAAGACGAATTCCGTGAAGGTCGTCCAAAAACAGCCGTTGTGCCAGAAAACATTGATGCCGTACGTGAACTGATAATGCAAGACCGTCATGTGACATACCGTGAGATAGAGGCATGCCTAGGCATTTCTCCCACCAGCATACATTCGATATTGCATGAACACCTGGCCGTAAAAAAGGTTTGTTCTCGTTGGATCCCGCACAATTTGACAATCGCTCAAAAGAAAGCTCGTGTGGTTTGATGTAAAGAAATGCTGAAAAAATACGATCGCGGTGCTTCAAAAGACGTTTATAAGATCGTCACAGGTGGCGAATCATGGATCTATGCGTATGAGCCCGAAACAAAACAGCAATCGACCGTGTGGGTCTTCCAAGACGAGCCAAATCCAACGAAAGTTGTTCGTGGAAGAAGCACTTCGAAGCAAATGGTCGCCTGTTTCTTCGGCAAAACTGGTCATGTGGCGACTGTACCGCTTGAGCAACGTAGGACGGTCAATTCTGAGTGGTACACCACCATTTGTTTGCCTGAAGTCTTCGGAGAAATTCGAAAAATGAACAAGAGAAGACGAATCATTGTGCACCATGACAATGCGAGCTGTCACACATCGGCTCAAACCAGCGCCTTTTTGACCGGCCAAAACGTCGAAGTGATGGGTCATCCGCCGTACAGCCCTGACTTGGCACCCAATGACTTCTTTTTATTCCCACACATCAAGAAAAAAATGCGTGGTCAACGATTTTCGTCGCCAGAAGATGCTGTTGCAGCATTCAAAAACCATGTTTTGGAGGTGTCTCAATCGAAGTGGAAAAAGTGCTTCGAAAATTGGTTTGAGCGCATGCAAAAGTGTATAAATCTTGATGGAGAATATTTTGAAAAACAATAAACCATTTTCGTTGATAAATATTCGTATTTTCATTATTAGGCCAGAAATATATATAGCAGCCCTCGTATCATGACACCATGCAACGTGGTACAGATGGGCTCAACAACATGCCGAATGGACCGCTCAGGATTGGCATAACGTTCTCTTCATCGATGAGTGTCGCACATGCCTTCAACCAGACAATCGTCGGAGACGTGTTTGGAGGCAGCCCGGTCAGGCTGAAAGACTTAGACACACTGTCCAGCGAGTGCATCAACGTGGAGGTTCCTTGCTGTTTTGGGGTGGCATTATGTGGGGTCGACGTACGCCGCTGGTGGTCATGTAAGGCGCCGTAACGGCTGTGCGATACGTCAATGCCATCCTGCGACCGATAGTGCAACCATATCGGCAGCATATTGGCGAGGCATTCGTCTTCATGGACGACAATTCGCGCCCCCATCGTGCACATCTTGTGCTGACTTCCTTCAGGATAAGGACATCGCTCGATTAGAGTGGCCATCATGTTCTCCAGACATGAACCCTATCGAACATGCCTGGGATAGATTGAAAAGGGCTGTTTGTGGACGACGTGACCCACCAACCACTTTGAGGTATCTACGCCGAATCGTCGTAGAGGAGAGGAACAACCTCGACCAACAGTGCCTTGCTGAATTTGTGGATAGTATGCCACGGCGAATACAGGCATGCATTAATGCAAGAGGACGTGCTACTGGGTATTAGAGGTATCGGTATGTCCAGCAGTCTGGATCACCACCTCTGAAAACCGCACTGTATGGTGGTACAACATGCAATGTGTGGTTTTCGTGAGCAATTGTGCAACCATATCGGCAGCATATTGACGAGGCATTTTTCTTCATGGACGACAATTCGCGCCCCAATGTGTCAATGGAAATGTTACAAAAATTCCCTATGAGCAAACAGAACTTCTCCACACATTTAAAAATAGCCGACGCCTTGTTGACAAAGGAAAACTGAACGAAGCCAAAGTGAGTGTAAGGAAAGCTATGCGTGAAACTTTCAAAGAACGTGAAATTAAAAATCTGTCTGTCGATATGACAAAAAAAATATCCCATGTTAAGTCAATAAACAACCAAACTCCTCAGTCCATTCTACTGGCATCGAAATGGTGAATGACAAAGAGAGGGCCGAAATACTAAGTTCTGTTTTTCGAAATTGTTTCAGTGAGAAAGATCATGCAAAAATTCCTCCTTTCAATCGTCTCAAGAACATAAAAATGAGACGCCGATATAACTGAGTGTGTGACACAAAATCCATTAAATTTGCTCAATAGAGGAAAGTCTGCTAGACCTGACAGTATACTTATACGGTTCTACGTTGAGTATGTGAATGAAGTGGCTTCTTTTCTGGGAGCCGTGAATCGCAGGTCACTGGAGTAACAAAGCGTTCCAAGTTCGTGGCAAAATGAACAGATCATTCCCATTTTCAAGATGGGTCGTCGGACATATGCAGACAACGACAGATGTTGGATTTTAAAACGCGTCTGATGTTGCATATTATGACCTCCCATGAGAATTAATATCTCCATAAATCCGGCAAATCCCAGCTTAGTCTGTTCATCATCGGGACGCTGGAGGCAATAGGTCCAGGTGTCGAGGTTGATGTGTACCTCGTCTCCAAGAGGGCACTTGGCACAGTCCCGCACACTCACGTAATGTGTAAAATACGTGTGTACGTAATATTAGAACAGATCTATGGCTGGAGTGAAAAGTATCTCGCAAATAGAACAGAGCATATCGTTCTCAACAGAGAGAAATCTTCTGATCAGAAAATCTTCGGGCGTGTCCTAAGGGACTGTTAAAGCATCGTTACTGTTCAAAAAATATATAAATGAGCTAGTAGATAGTGTCAGAAGCGCTATGAGGCTATTTGCGAATGACACTGCCGCATACAGAGAAGTCGAAACACAAAAAACAAATCTCAGCGAAACACAGGAAAACCTGCAAAGGATCCAGGTTTGGTGCATGGAGGGGCAGTTGACACTCCACATAGAGAAATATAACGTATTGAACATTACTAGCTGGAAAGACCCGTTAGTGTTTGAGTATACGGTTGACGAACAAATATAGGAAAGAGAAATAATCGAAAAATATGTAAGAGCAATACTCTGGAATAATTTAAAGTGAATGACGATATGTAAGGGGTGACCAAAATATTTCCATTCGAAAGCCGTACTGTCCAAAAACAGTATGCCAATCAGGGCAAATGGCTTTGAGCAGTGAGGCAATCATCTAATCGACGTACCAGGTTGAAGATGCCCGTTTGGTAAAACTCTGTGTGCTGCTACGTGAAGAAGGCCGCAATTGCCTTCTCACATCCTCGTCCCAAAGGAATTGTCTATCTTTCAAGGCCATTTTTAAGGGACCGGAGGCGTGGTAATCGCATGGGGAAAGATCAGAACTATAGTACAGCTACTAGAGCGTCTCCTCCTTGAGTTGGTGTAACTTATGATCTCTCCCAGATCGACTAGCATCCTGTGTCGGATAGCAACTCGCACTGAAACCTGGCGTGCAAGTCCACAACGATGGATTTCGACAGAGATACTGTCCCATACACATTCCTCATTCTCGGATGGGTGTCTACTAGCGTTTGTCCTTCGGCAGGCAAGAAAAGAATAACAACACGTTAGTCCTGTTTAAACGCATTTGTAATAATGTCACCACAGTTCACGTTTCCGCATTTACCTCACGCACGTCGGAAAGACACGAACCCACACTAATCCCTTGTCTACAAGTCGGCTCTTATATGCCCGCATCGGAGTACTGCTACGTCGCATATACGCTGCAGCGAAGCAACGCACTCAAACGGAAGCTTTTTGATCGCCCCTTACAAAACTAATCGTGGGAAACACAGAGGCCTGATATTCATTGGGAGAACATCCAGAAAATATAGTCAACCAACGTAGGAGAGAGATTAGAAAGCTTCATTCGATCGATACTTCAGTATTGTTCCTCAGTCTGGTAGCCTTACCTGCAGGGTTAACAGAGGAAATGGACAAGTCACAAGAAGCGCAGCGCGTTTTGTCGAGCGCAAGTTTAATAAGTGCGGAAGTGTCGCGCAGATGTCCATTCAGCTCCAGTGGGAGACGCTGCAAAAGAAGCATTGTGCATCATTTTCTGGTTTACAGCTAAAATTAATAGAGTATACGTTTGTAGAAGAGTAAACCAACACTTTGCTTCGTGGTACGTATATTTCACGAAAAGTTTTTGGCGGTTTGATTAGAGAATCGAACTCACAGTGAGGCTTACCAGCAGTCTTACTTCTCTGGCACCATTGGCGACTGGAGTAGGAAAGTGGGTATGCGAAGTTTTAGATGAAGTCCCCTTCGCCACATATCCTAAGACAGTTTGTGTAGTATAGATGTAGATGTAGAAGTTGGTTCATCTGCAACTTTCGGGTGAATTTGGAACAAAACTATTTCTAAACTTTTTTTATCAGTGTGAAGATCTTGTGACATGCTGTGATCTTGATGAGTTTCAAGAGACGAGACGTTAAACACAACTCTTTCTTCCTTCCTTCCTTCCGTAGTAAGCTGCCCCGTCTGATGACAAGGGTTTCGTGTAAAATTATTCATGATTTTTTTACAGAACAATGGCGAAAGCTTTTTCATCGTGAATAATCTGTTCTCTCTAACGGCCACATTAACAATTACCACCAATATCCCTGTCGCGTTTAACGGTCGCTCATTTTGGTCCTTACAGTGAACGTTGTCACTTACCGAACTGAACGTCCAAATCAACCTATCACACCCGACTCACTCTTCGTCTTGGACTAGCAAACATGTCAGATTGGGCGGCGATTTCCCGCTACTATTGATTTTCGCTCATACAAGAAATGAACCTCTCCATAACGTAGATTGGCGCATCTCAAGAATGATAGTGCAACCTCAGTATAGTTAGATGTGCTTACCTCCCAAATTACGTATCGTACATGACTCCCAAGAATGCTTGCCTAATGTGGTGTTACTCTCTCTGTTTCACGATATCTATTTAAATACACGACAAACAAAAATGTAAAACACTAGGGGCACAGAGAAAGATAACCATGTAACAAAAAATATAAATATTAGGAAAACGAAAGTTGCCACTCACAATATAGCAGAGATGGTGAGCTGCAGATAGGCACAACAAAAAGACTGTCACCAATAAAGCTTTTGGAACGTAAGGCCTTCATCAAAAATAGACCTCCCTCACACACGCACGCACACACACACACACACACACACACACACACACACACACACACACACACACACACACACACGCGCGCGCGCGCAAACGCAACTCACACACACATGACTGCAGTCTGAGGTAACTGTAGCCACAGTGTGGCAGTGGCCGGAAACTGCAGTCGTGTGTGTGTGAGTTGCGTTTGCGTGTGAGTGTGTGTGTGTGTGTGTGGGGAGGGGGGGGGGTCTATTTTTGACGAAGGCCTTAAGGACCAAAAGCTTTATTTGTGACAGTCTTTTTGTTGTGCCTATCTGCAGGAAGCAGAGATAGGAGTGAACGGTGTGAAGAAGAAAGCAAAAATAGGGAGGGGAGTAAGGCAAGGATGCCCATTATCACCATGTTTGTTCAACTCATTTATTGAAAAGACCATTGAAAAATTGAAAAGAATAACCAAAGTAAAATTAATGGGGAACGAATAAACTGTATCTGTTTTGCAGATGATATAGTAGTACTTGCTGACTCAGTAAAGGAAATGGAGTTTATGTTGCTAAAATTTGCCAAAATCCTAAGAGAATTTAATCTAAAAATAAATAAGAAGCAAACAAAAACTATGGTAGTAGGTAAGACAAAAGAAAATGGTAAAGTTAATATTAAACTAGAAGATGATGTTCTAGAGCAGGTTGAGAACTTCTGTTATTTAGAGAGCACAATCACTGACGACAGTAAATGTATCACAGACATAAAGAGAAGAATAGCCTTGGTAAAGCAAGCTTTCCAAAATAAAAGGAATTTACAATCATATAAGCCTACAAAGTAGGAAACAGTTTGCCAAAACTTTTGTCTGGAGTATCTCAACATACAGATATGAAATGTGGACTCTGGGGAAGGCATAGAAAAAGAGACTGGAAGCAATGGAAATGTGACTATGGAGAAGAATGACGAAAACAAACTGGGAAGACAGAAAAAGTAATGAACAGGTCTTGAGAGAAGTGAATGAGAACAGAACGCTGCTAAATTATATAGGAAGAAGAAAATTAAAAATAATAGGGCACATAATGAGACACAACTAGTTCCTAAAGAAAGTATTTGAAGGAAAATTTTAAGGGAAAACGCCAAGAGGCAGGCCAAGAGCAACGTATTTTAATAACATCAAAGAAGATATGGGGATAAAATCGTATGAAGAATATGAAGATGATGACAATGGATAGAGGGATGTGGCTAAATCGACAACACATAGCCTTTAGTTTATGATGATGATCTGCGACTCAGCATCTCCGCTACATGGTGAGTGACAACTTTCCTTTTCACAATATTGTTGCATTCCATCCTGGATTTTCCTTTGTTTAATTTGAACAAAAACATATTTCATTTATATTTCCCTTCTTTTGTGGGCTGCGACGATTTAACTTGGCTGATGCGACATTTTATATATATGCTTCACGCGTGTCCACATAATTTTTGCTCTGTATGCTGCTTTCCTGAAATCAGACTTCATGCAGAACTCAGAGCAGTCAGTAAAATATCGTAGCCAGAAAGACTTCTAAGGTCACGTGTAGCTGATGTATAAATCAAAGTAACACTCTGTCGCACCTGAGCTCTCAGGTGCAAGTTTAATTCGGTGGCTAAAGAAGGATATGCTAATGATAAAAAAAAGTGGGACATCTTCGTTTAATATTGTCCTTGTTTCAGGCTGGTGATAACTATCTATGCTTCTTCTCAATTTTGTTCTTTCTCAGCAGCATGTTAAGTTCCAAGGAACCTCTGCGTAATACTAGCATTCAGTGATAATGGCGAAATTAATGTGTACCTGTCCAACAGAGTCGCTTGGCTTGTATTCGAATCGAAATCGTAGCAGTTTAACCGTGCTAGAACTGTCAGTGAAATCGATGGCCATAAACGCCTGTCCTTAACGAGCGATGGCATTAATGAAGAGAGATTGGTGCATGATTAGAGAAATGAATGACAAGTGGTGCTCGACGCGCCGCGCGCCCCACGCCGCCATTACGGAAGCCTCATTTCATTTCAGGCCTCCACTCGCTCTCCCCTTCATATTCGTAGCGAAATAAAGCTTCTATCCACGAGTAACGGGTATTCAGCTGCCAGATTTTTGTTGTTAGTCTGTACGAGATGAAAAACTATTCAGAACCGTGGGATTCAGGGAGATGTACGAGGGATGGTACGAGGGGCGTTCAGTAAGTAATGCAGCACATTTTTTTTTTCTTGGCCAGTTTCGGTTGAAGACGTGCGGAATTCGCTGTGGAACATCTTTGAATATACGATGTTGCAGTGACTACAGCAATATCGTATTTATCCGTCGACAACGGGCAAGCGACGTTCACGTAAAATGTGCCCTCTGTACGGAAATATACATAATGGATGTAAGAGTGCTGGCCGCAAGTCGTGCTCGAATAGCCTAATGGTAAGCCGACCGCTCGTGATAAGCGGGAAATCCGGTTTCGAGTCTCGGTCCGGAGCAAATTTTCATTATACAGTTGATGGCTGTTCATATTCGCAACTGCGAATACATTTCATGTATTTCATGCTTCGTGGAATATTATCACTTCAGACCTTATAGTTTCATGAGGTTCCTATAGAGGTGTTGCTATTCGTAGCCTTCAAAATGGCATCTGTAACGGAGGGGCGCTTCAAGCAGAGAGCTGTCATTGAGCTTCTTTTGGGCTGAAAACAAGAGCATCATAGGCGCTTGAAGAATATCTACGGAGACGTGGCAGTGAACAAAAGCGCAACGAGTCGTTGGGCGAGGTGTCTGTCATCACCTCAACAAGGTTGCGCAAACCTCTCCGATCTCCCGCCTGACGGGCACACAGCTCTGACTCCTGAACTGTTGGAACGTGCGGACAGTCTCATTCGAGGTGACCGACGGATCAGAATCAGACACCTCGCTGCTCGACTGGACGCCTTTGTTTGTTTGTGCTAACACACTCGTCCAACAGTTGGGATACTCAGAGGTGTGTGACAGGTGGACTCCTCGCCCCCTAACAGAAGAACATCTGTGCGGATTTTCTTGCGCGTTACGAGCCTGATCGAGACAATTTTTTGTCTAACGTAATATGGGTCCATCATTTCGAATCGGAAACAAAACAGAATCCATGGAAAGGTGCCACACTACCTCTCCTTCGAAGAAAAAGTTCAAAGCGCCATCCTCATCTGGTAAAGTGATGGCGGTGGCCTCCTGGGTCTCTGAAACGGTTATTCTGTTCGATGGCGTCCCTCATGGTGCATCGATCAACTCTCAAGTGTACTGTGCTACACTCATGAAATAGAAGAAGCGACTTCAGCATGTTAGCCACCACAAAAATGCAAGCGAACTTCTCTTTCGACACGAGAACGCCCAAGTCTGCAAACGCGAGAGGAGTTCACAAGACTTCACTTGACTATTCTTCACCGTCCACCCTAATCCCGGATCTCGCACCTTCCATCTGTTTGGCCCAATGAAGGACGCACTCCACGGTAAGCAGTACGTGGATGAAGGTGAGGTTATTGATACAGCAACACGTTGGCTCTGACGTAGAGTGGTACTATACGGACATAAAGGTCCTTCCAGTAAGGTGTCGTAAAGCAGTCACATTGAACGGATGCCATGTTGAAAAATATCGTTCTGTAGCGAAAAGAGTGGGGAACACTATGGTGTCCTGGATTCCTGAATACAACCAATTTGCTTTAAAAAATGTGCATTACTTATTGAAAGCCAATCGTAATAACTTTTGAGTTATCTTCTGACAAAATTGAAGATGTGACCAGAAGACTTGGTGGTGTTGTTGTTAGTTCTTTTCTACAAATATCTCCTCGAATGCTATTCATTTTTCCCAGCGATGGATGACTTGGCAGAGGTCGTGCTTGTAAAATCCTACATTTTGGCAGTTCAGGAAGCGTTCCATCACCCTGTCGTCGTTCTGGAAATGCCTGCTACGCAATGCTTTCTTCATCCGGGGAAAGACGAACCAAAAAAGAAAAAATCCACCTTGGGCAGTTTTCCGCAACACTTCGTCTTGCTAGACTCCTATAACCTCGTAAGAAGATTTCAGATGTCGGCAGTATGCTCCTTACCCCTTACGAGCATAATCTGTTAGCATCACGCCATGGTAATCCCAAAAAATCAGTATCACCTTGCCCGATGAAAGGTGCCCTTCAGCCATTCTGGACAGTGCTATTACACACGTTACCGTACACTTTGAGAATCTCAGAATGGTTGCATTGTTATCTTCCAACCACAGAACACGAATTACTGCACTATGTTCCACTATACACTGAGGTGAAAAAAGTCATGGGATAGCGATATGCACATATAGTATCGCGTACATAAGGTACTTAAGGGAAGTGCATTAGTGGAGCTGTCATTTTACTCAGGTGATTCATGTGGTTTCTGACGTGATTACGGCCGCATGACGGGAATTAGACTTTGAAAGCGGAATGGTAGTTGGAGCTAGGAGGATGGGACATTCAGTTTCGAAAACCGTTAAGGAATTCAGTATCCTGCGATCCACAGTGTCAACTTTGTGCCCAGAAAACCAAATTCCACGTATTACCTCTCACCATGGACAACGCAGTAGCCGATTGTCTTCATTGACCGCCCGAAAGCAGCGGCATTTGCATAGAGCTTTTAGTGCTAATAGACGAGTTACACTGGGTGAAATAACCGCAGAAATCAATGTGGGACGTACGATGAACGTATCGTTAAGGACAGTGCGGAGAAATATGGCGTTTATGGGCCATGCCTTTGCTAACACCACGGCATCGCCTGCACCGCCTCTCCTGGGCTAGTGACCATATCGTTTTGACACCAGACGAGTGGAAAACTGTGGCCTGGGCAGATGAGATGACTACAACTGTATGTCATGAAGAAACACTAAATCAGCCCATTTCTTCTGACGGACGAATTGAACTCTATTTTCTTCGTCTTAGACTTCATGCCGCAATGTTGTCCTTAACTGAGAGGTACCTTTGTGACAATTAACATCCTGTATTCAATACTCTGCTGCGCATAAAAGTTTTATTTCTGTCAACATTAATTGATAAAGGTAATGAAATTCCATATGCAGTATGAAGAACTGAAATGTCGCAGTACTTATTTGTAAAAGGTTATTTTAGTTTTCAGCTATTCCTAATAATCATCTTTTGATAACTTGCATTATTTTTGCAGCAAATTTGTATGCTGGGCCAAGTTATTAGCAATTTACTCAATGTAGTGAGTGATGCGCAGTTTACAATTCTGCGAGACTACGATTGTACAAATGTATTATCGAGTGCTATTTCACCTCGTACGCAATAATGTGATTATTTGCGACAATTTTAAACTCAGAATTCATTGGCAGAGCTCTTACGAGTACACGAGGTGACGAAAGTCATGGGATAGGGTATGCACGTACATAGATGGCGGTAGTATTGCGTACACACCGTAGAATCTGCGAAGCTGTCATTTGCTCTCAGATGAGTCATGTGGAAAGATTTCCGACTTCACTGTTGTCACACGGCAGGAATTAACAGACTTTAAACGCACATTGGTAGTTGGAACTAAACGCATTTCGGAAATTGCTGGGGGAATTCAGTATTCCGCGATCCACAGTGTTAAGAGTGTGCTGAGAATTTCGTCTGGCCACGGACAAGAGGAGAAACTGCTCTGGGTGTAGAAATATGCTAAGCTTGCTCTCCATTGCAGCCATCTTCTCTTTGATTTTCTTCATCTTTGAAGAGAGGGGAATATTTTATATGGAGCTACCATCAAAACAGATGTAAATGGTAATTATTATAAAGCATTTCTCACTAGTGGATTTTATTAATGATAAAAGTGACATCACCATAAAAATTTGCATCTGCTTTCAGTCTCTTGCTTTGTAACTGCAAGTTTGCAACAGTATCTTCATCTGTACTGCATGCTTCCTGTTTCTGTTCTAGTGTTTCCTCCTCAAACACTTGGCTGGAAATATAATTACCAAACTCCATTATTTCACAGCAAGACAAAAGTTGAAGCTGCCTTTTCAGTAACCATCTTACCAGCATTGTGCCTTTAAATAAACACTGGCATGCACTCAGCTGTGAAACCAAGTTCTCTAATCCCGACATTGCATTTGTAGCTACAGTACTGGCATAACATGATTAGTGTGTCAGGTGCGACAATTGCAATTTTACTATTTTTTCTTAATATGAAAGATTTCACTGACTACATTACACAGTAACAAACTGTACAAAACCATGTTATCGACAAAATGTATGCCAGTACAGTACTGAGAATCAACAGAAACTGCAGTAGGCCTAAAGCAGATTTTTAAACAGAAATGCTTCATATAAATTTATGTGCGTCTGCAGTTTAATTCTGGACACTATTTTCTCGCCACTAATTTGGTCCCCTCATAAACTAGCATCATTTCACGTTACACAAGTGATTGTAATTGATCATAGATTGAAAGGTTATGTCCATAGATTTAAAATAAACAACTGCGTTCTGTCTGAAACATGATTACATATGAAAACTGGAAAACGTTGATGAATATCTCACCTTCATTGACAACTGATTTAGTGACTGTACTTGCTTTTGTATATTACGTGTAGAAGAAGCTAGTTTGGGTGGATTTGGGACGTCAAATTTCGTTGGAATGGCATTCCATATTAGCAGTCTTCTTCCATCAGCGCTCCTTAACTCGAACTGTGAATTCTCAAAGTGTACCTTAAAAAAATTGTAAACATACACTATGTGATCAAAAGTATTCTGACAACTGGCTGAAAATGACTTACAAGTTCGTGGCGCCCTCTATCTGCAATTCAGGAATTCAATCTGGTGTTGGCCCACCCTTAGCCTTGATGACAGCTTTCATTCTCGTAGGCATACGTTCAATCAGGTGCTCGAAGGTTTCTTGGGAGAGGCAGCCCATTCTTCACGGAGTGCTGCACTGAGGCGAGGTATCGATGTCGGTCGGTGGGGCCTGGCACGAAGTCGGCTCTCCAAAACATCCCAAAGATGTTCTATAGGATTCAGGTTAGGACTCTGTGCAGGCCAGTCCATTACAGGGATGTTATTGTCGTGTAACCACTCCGCCACAGGCCGTGCATTATGAACAGGTGCTCGATCGTGCTGAAAGATGCAATCACCATCCCCGAACTGCTCTTCAACAGTGGGAAGCAAGAAGGTGCTTAAAACATCAATGTAAGCCTGTGCTGTGATAGTGCCACGCAAAACAACAAGGGGTGCAAGCCCGTCCATGAAAAACACGACCACACCGTAACACCACCGCCTCCAAATTTTTGCTGGCAGATGACGTTCACCGGGCATCCGCCATACCCACACCCTTCCATCGGATGGACACATTGCATAGCGTGACTCGTCACTCCACACAACACTTTTTCACTGTTCAATCGTCCAATGCTTACGCTCATTACACCAAGCGCGGCGTCGTTTGTCATTTACCGTGGTGATGTGTGTGTTATGAGCAGCTGCTCGACCATGAAATCCAAGTTTTCTCACGTCCCGCCTAATTGTCATAGTACTTGCAATGGAGCCTGATGCAATTTGGAATTCCTGTGTGATGGTCTGGATAGATGTCTCCTTATTACACATTACGTCCCTCTTCAACTGTCGGCAGTCTCTGTCATTCCTTCACGTTTCCACTTGACTATCACATCGGAAACAGTGGACCTAGGGATGTTTAGGAGTGTGGAATTCTCGCGTACAGACGTATGACACAAGTGACAGCCAATCACCTGACCACGTTTGAAGTCTGTGAGTTCCACACGGAGCGCCCCATTCTGCTCTCTCACGATATCTAATGACTACTGAGGTCGCTGATATGGAGTACCTGGAAATAGGTGGCAGCGCAATGCACCTAATGTGAAAGACGTATATTTGTGGGGTGTCCGGATACTTTTGATCACATAGTGTATAAATTATACAGAAAACATAAGATATTTCAGCTGTAATTCTTTTAATTGATAATTTACTTATCTCATACAAATTGGAATGTGTTGTTGGCTTACATTTGTCTCTCCTTTATTTCTGTAACCATTTAGCTCTCCGTCCTCTGTCTGTGTTAAATGTGAATAATCTGATCCCTTTAAACGAACTGTTGGAGCACAACAACCCACTTCTAAATACACACACTTTCTAGCGACAAACCCTATACACAGTATAGTCGCGTAATGAGCTAGACCCAAGGCCGGCCGGTGTGGCCGTGCGGTTCTAGGCGCTTCAGTTTGGAACCGCGTGACCGCTACGGTCGCAGGTTCGAATCCTGCCTTGGGCATGGATGGGTGCGATGTCCTTAGGTTAGTTAGGTTTAAGTAGTTCTAAGTTCTAGGGGACTGATGACCACAGATGTCAAGTCCCATAGTGCTCAGAGCCATTTGAACCAAGCTAGACCGAAAATGGCAGAAATCGCAAAGGATCATGGTAGCGTGACCAGACCTGCCCTATATAAACCTTGTCGTATGAAAGTCTGCACCAGCGCCCCAAGCGTACAAGTCTGGAAGTGCCAGTTATGTTTGGCATGATACATGACACACTGTACCTAACGATATACCAACGCCCAAGGATATATATTCCGAACTGCAGGCTTGTTCATGTCGGTGAATCTGAAGGTTGATAGTTTTCTAAGGCTGCTTTTTGCTCATATTGAAACTTCTGACAGGTCTAGGGTCGAATTAATTTCCCAGTTGTTTTTATCTTGCCCAGCTAGAATGAACTTACGTTATGAATGTACAGAATTATGGACGAATGCGGTCACGCTGATAAAAGCAAATGATTATGTTTACGTTCCACAGCGTTCTGGACATGGAGGACGCAATTATGTACGCAGCACTTGGCGTGACAGCTACCGCTGTAGTCGCTAGACGGGCAGAACGATGACGTAATGCCAGGAGTAGGAATTAGATTCGACCCTGGCTGGAGAGAAGGGGTGAAGGCAGGGACATTTACTCCCAGTTAATGAAGAGTTGAGACCCCAAGGTACACAGGAACTTAGGGACTTTGTCAGAATGGATGTGTCTTGTTTTCACAAGCTGCTGTCGACTGTACATGACGCTATTCGCGCAGATGACACAGTAATGATGGGACCACTACACACTCGGTAAACGCATTTTTATCATCCCTGTGCCACTCCTCCCAGTTTCTCTTCTTCAGCTCGGCATAATAATGTGACCGCAAAGATGGAGAACGGCTGTTACAGTCTTCACTGATCGCGCCTGGCACAAATGCTCTGACTCTTGTGGTTAATCTCTCAACGCTATGTACATCTACATCAATACTCCGCAAGCCACCTGACGGTGTGTGGCGGAGGGTACTTTGAGTACCTCTATCGGTTCTCCCTTCTATTCCAGTCTCGTATTGTTCGTGGAAAGAAAGATTGTCGGTATGCCTCTGTGTGGGCTCTAATCTCTCCGATTTTATCCTCATGGTTTCTTCGCGAGATATACGTAGGAGGGAGCAATATACTGCTGGACTCCTCGGTGAAGGTATGTTCTCGAAACTTTAACAAAAGCCCGTACCGAGCTACTGAGCGTCTCTCCTGCAGAGTCTTCCACTGGAGTTTATCTATCATCTCCGTTACGCTTTCGCGTTTACTAAATGATCCTGTAACGAAGCGCGCTGCTCTCCGGTAGATCTTCTCTATCTCTTCCATCAACCCTATCTGGTACGGATCCCACACAGGTGAGCAATATTTAAGCAGTGGGCGAAAAAGTGTACAGTAACCTACTTCCTTTGTTTTCGGATTAAATTTCCTTAGGATTCTTTCAACGAATCTCAGTCTGGCATCCGCTTTACTGACGATCTACTTTATATGATCATTCCATTTTAAATCACTCCTAATACCTACTCCCAGATACTTCACAGAATTAACTGCTTCCAGTTTCTGACCTGATATATTGTAGCTAAATGATAAAGGATCTTTCTTTCTATGTGTTCGCAGCTCATTACACTTGTGTACCTTGAGATTCAATTGCCATTCCCTGCACCATGCGTCAAATCGTTGCAGGTCCTCCTGCATTTTCGTAGAATTTTCCATTGTTACAACCTCTCGATATACCACAGCATCATCCGCAAAAAGCCTCAGTGACTTCCGATGTTATCCACAAGGTCATTTATGTATATTGTGCATAGCAACGATCCTATGACACTCCCCTGTGGCACACCTGAAATCACTCTTACTTCGGAAGACTTCTCTCCATTGAGAATGACATGTTGCGTTCTGTTATCTAGGAACTCTTCAATCCAATCACACAATTCGTCTGATGGTCCATATGCTCTTACCTTGTGGGGAACTGTATCGAACGCCTTGCGGAAGTCAAGGAGCACGGCATCTACCTGGGAACCCGTGTCATGGCCCTCTCAGTCTCGTGGACGAATAGCGCGAGCTGGGTTTCACACGATCGTCTTTTTCGAAACCCATGTTGATTCCTACAGAGTAGATTTCTAGTCTCCAGAGAAGTCAATATACTCTACAACTGATCGACGTTAGAGATATAGGTCTATAGTTCTGCACATCTGTCCGACGTCCCTTCTTGAAAACGGGGATGACCTGTGCCCTTTTCCAATCCTTCTTGGCACGCTGAAACAATACAAAAGATACAATCAAACCGAACACGTGCATTACTTTCACCAATTAATGTGATATGTACATACATTGGAAGTAAAATAATTATACGCACATTTACGTAAAACGTGTAAACTCAGAATTCAACATTTGTAGAGGTACATTAATATGGTACGACGTATGTAGGGGATCATGTAGACACCTTTTCTTCCTCTGTGCCTCAACAGACACGCTTATACTTTCTTTGTTCCTTTTTTTTCTACAACAAGAAATATTTCGCAACGGCAATACAAAACCGAGAATTGTCATTTGTTTTATTACTGTGTTTATAAAAACTTATCTCTTAAAAATATGTAGAATATCTAAAAAAAATAACAAGCAGAAATCCGTTCGATATGCTACGTTCTGAGCACCTGCGCATACACCACTTCTGCTGATAATGCGCAGATCCACGACAGGATAGAACGGTTCCTGTTTCTCCCCGACGGATAAACCGCCTGCTGGAACCGCAGCTTCACCCGTTCTGCCTCTGTGGCAGACCATCTGCATCTGACTTGTACACATTAGGTGTGTCGTCTAATATCGGCTTTAGGCCCGGTTCCAATTAAGGGCTCCCGCGCGTCAAAAGCCCGCGGCAGCAGTACGTTGCTATGGAAACGCCCTCAGCGGCACGGCATAGCAGGCTCAGCCGTCAGCATCGCGGTTTGTAGTTGTCGAGCCTTTGCTGCTGCCCCGCACCGCGTCACAGGTCCACTCCACCAATCACAGAACTTGCTGAACTTGACGTCAGGTACAGAACCCAGGGGTCAATTCTCGTAGGCCTCGTAGAAACCCCAACCATTCTTTCACTGAAGCGCTGGCACGGACGCGGCGGACGCTATGAAATACTTATCGTCCGATTTCAAGGAAACTATTAAGCGAAAATATTTGATTCTTCCGCATCTTAGAGCCTGATATCTATGCTCGACAAAGGACTGAATTTCTATTCATCATTCGTCGTGGTTATTTGCTGTATCGCTTTAGTGGTCTAGCGGTTAAGGCGCTCAGTCCGGAACCGTGCGACTGCTACGGTCGCAGGTTCGAATCCTGCCTCGGGCATGGATGTGTGTGATGTCCTTAGGTTAGTTAGGTTTAAGTAGTTCTAAGTTCTAGGGGACTGATGACCACAGCAGTTAAGTCCCATAGTGCTCAGAGCCATTTTTTTTTTGTATCGCTTTAAGTAAACCACTACACGAAATTTAATTGAGTGTCCAGAGGTAAAAACGCATTGTGTAATACATTATTGCACTGAAATGTAGGTAACATATCGAAATTATTTTTAAAGTTGAGAGCAGAAAGATAACTATCACCGTTCTCGAGATCAAGAATGACATGTCGGCAGGTCGTGCGCGATGCGACCAGTACTCCGCCGTCCTTGTCATAAATGGTTCAAATGGCTCTGAGCACTATGGGACTTAACATCTGAGGACATCAGTCCTCTATAACTTAGAACTACTTAAACCTAACTAACCTAAAGACATCACACACATCCATGCCCCAGGCAGGATTCGAACTTGCGACCGTAGCGGTCGCGCGGTTCCAGACTGAAGTGCCTAGAACCGCTGTGCCACATCGGCAGGCTGTCATAAATCGTGTGGTTGTAACAGCCACAAATTTCGTAAGCGATTCAGAATATCAAACGTGTCTATTAGCAAATGACAGCTGTCAAAGAGACATGTACTTTCCCGCATGATAAATACGCTAAACCTTCTTATCTACCGAGATGTGGAAGTAACTACAGTTTTTTTTTTACAATGGATCAGTGTGCTTTCTCGAACGACCTCAAATAGTATGTGCGCAGCGCGGTATTAGCCGAGCGGTCTCAGGCGCTGCAGTCATGGACAGTGCGGCTGATCCCGGCGGAGGTTTGGGTCCTCCCTCAGGCATGGGTGTGTGTATTCGTCCTTAGGTTAAGTAGAGTGTAAGCTTAGGGACTGATGACCTTAGCAGTTAAGTCCCATAAGATTTCACACACATTTGAACATTTTTTGAATAGTATTTTGATAAATAATCAGCATTGGCGGCCGAAGACTTCCAGCATAAGAAGTCAGCGTCATTCTGCCAACGGCCTTGTCAAAGAGAACGGAGGAGCGGATAGAGGTTCAGGGCACTCTCTTGTCCTAGGGGTGGGAAATTGCCCCTAAAGGCGGAATAATCAGCAATGATCAACGACATGAGGATGCAGAAGGCAATGGAAATCACTGCATTAAAGACACGTAACGTGTATCCACAGAACATGTGGCCTGTAGTTGAAGAAGTGTCATGATGATCTCTCCATTGGCAAAAGATTCCGGAACAGTCCCCCATTCGGATGTCCGGGAGGGGACTGCCAAGGGGGAGGTTACCATGAGAAAAGGATTGAATAATCAACGAAAGGATAATGTTCTATGAGTCGGGGTCTGGAATGTCAGAAGCTTGAACGTGGTAGGGAAACTAGAAAATCTGAAAAGGGAAATGCAAAGGCTCAGTCTAGATATAGTAGGGGTCAGTGAAGTGAAGTGGAAGGAAGACAAGGATTTCTGGTCAGATGAGTATCGGGTAATATCAACAGCAGCAGAAAATGGTATAACAGGTGTAGGATTCATTATGAATAGGAAGGTCGGGCAGAGGATGTGTTACTGTGAACAATGCAGTGACCGGGTTGTTCTAATCAGAATCGACAGCAGACCAACACCGACAACGATAGTTGAGGTATACATGCCGACGTCGCAAGCTGAAGATGAACAGATAGAGAAAGTGTATAAGGATATTGAAAGGGTAATGCAGTATGTAAAGGGGGACGAAAATCTAATAGTCATGGGCGACTGGAATGCAGTTGTAGGGGAAGGAGTAGAAGAAAAGGTTACAGGAGAATATGGGCTTGGGACAAGGAATGAAAGAGGAGAAAGACTAATTGAGTTCTGTAACAAGTTTCAGCTAGTAATAGCGAATACCCTGTTCAAGAATCACAAGAGGAGGAGGTATACTTGGAAAAGGCCGGGAGATACGGGAAGATTTCAATTAGATTACATCATGGTCAGGCAGAGATTCTGAAATCAGATATTGGATTGTAAGGCGTACCCAGGAGAAGATATAGACTCAGATCACAATATAGTAGTGATGAAGAGTAGGCTGAAGTTCAAGACATTAGTCAAGAAGAATCAATACGCCAAGAAGTGGGATACGGAAGTTCTAAGGAATGACGAGATACGTTTGAAGTTCTCTAACTCTATAGATACAGCAATAAGGAACAGCGCAGTAGGCAGTACAGTTGAAGAGGAATGGACGTTTCTAAGAAGGGCCATCACAGAAGTTGGGAAGGAAAACATAGGTACAAAGAAGGTAGCTGCGAAGAAACCATGGGTAACAGAAGAAATACTTCAGTTGATTGATGAAAGGAGGAAGTACAAACATGTTCCGGGAAAATCAGGAATACAGAAGCACAAGTAGCTGAGAAATGAAATAAATAGGAAGTGCAGGGAAGCTAATACAAAATGCCTGCAGAAAAAATGTGAAGACATCGAAAAAGATATGATTGTCGGAAGGACAGACTCAGCATACAGGAAAGTCAAAACAACCTTTGGTGACATTAAAAGCAACGGTGGTAACATTAAGAATGCAACGGGAATTCCACTGTTAAATGCAGAGGAGAGAGCAGATAGGTGGAAGGAATACATTGAAAGCCTCTATGAGGGTGAAGATTTGTCTGATGTGATAGAAGAAGAAACAGGAGTCGATTTAGAAGAGATAGGGGATCCAGTATTAGAATCGGAATTTAAAAGAGCTTTGGAGGACTTACGGTCAAATAAGGCAGAAGTAATAGATAACATTCCATCAGAATTTCTAAAATCATTAGGGGAAGTGGCAACAAAACGACTATTCACGTTTGTGTGTAGAATATATGAGTCTGGGGACATACCATCTGACTTTCGGAAAAGCATCATCCACACAATTCCAAAGACGGCAAGAGCTGACAAGTGCGAGAATTATCGCACAATCAGCTTAACAGCTCATGCATCAAAGTTGCTTACAAGAATAATGTACAGAAGAATGGAAAAGAAAATTGAGAATGCGCTAGGTGACGATCAGTTTGGCTTTAGGAAAAGTAAAGGCACGAGAGAGGCAATTCTGACGTTACGGCTAATAATGGAACCAAGGCTAAAGAAAAATCAAGACACGTTCATAGGATTTGTCGACCTGGAAAAAGCGTTCGACAATATAAAATGGTGCAAGCTGTTCGAGATACTGAAAAAAGTAGGGTTAAACTATAGGGAGAGACGGATCATATACAATATGTACAACAACCAAGAGGGAATAATAAGAGTGGACGATCAAGAACGAAGTGCTCGTATTAAGAAGGGTGTAAGACAAGGCTGTAGCCTTTCGCCCCTACTCTTCAATCTGTACATCGAGGAAGCAATGATGGAAATAAAAGAAAGGTTCAGGAGTGGAATTAAAATACAAGGTGAAAGGATATCAATGATACGATTCGCTGATGACATTGCTATCCTGAGTGAAAGTGAAGAAGAATTAAATGATCTGCTGAACGGAATGAACAGTCTAATGAGTACACAGTATGGTTTGAGAGTAAATCGGAGAAAGACGAAGGTAATGAGAAGTAGTAGAAAAGAGAACAGCGAGAAACTTAACATCAGGATTGATGGTCACGAAGTCAATGAAGTTAAGGAATTCGGCTACCTAGGCAGTAAAATAACCAATGACGAACGGAGCAAGGAAGACATCAAAAGCCGACTCGCTATGCAAAAAAGGCATTTCTGGCCAAAAGAAGTCTACTAATATCAAATACCGGCCTTAATTTGAGGAAGAAACTTCTGAGGATGTACGTCTGGAGTACAGCATTGTATGGTAGTGAAACATGGACTGTGGGAAAACCGGAACATAAGAGAATTGAAGCATTTGAGATGTGGTGCTATAGACGAATGTTGAAAATTAGGTGGACTGATAAGGTAAGGAATGAGGAGGTTCTACGCAGAATCGGAGAGGAAAGGAATATGTGGAAAACACTGATAACGAGAAGGGACAGGATGGTAGGACATCTGCTAAGACATGAGGGAATGACTTCCATGGTACTAGAGGGAACTGTAGAGGGCAAAAACTGTAGAGGAAAACAGAGATTGGAATACGTCAAGCAAATAATTGAGGACGTAGGTTGCAAGTGCTACTCTGAGATGAAGGGGTTAGCACAGGAAAGGAATTCGTGGCGGGCCGCATCAAACCAGTCAGTAGACTGATAAAAAAAAAGTGAAATGATGAGTACAGTGGCATGGGACTCATTAATATTTACAACATTCTGTGTAGACATACAGAGGTTAAACCGAAACTAATTTACTGGTGTCTCATAAAATTTAATTGGTAAGGATCTACAAGTATTAATTATTTCGTTTTTCCTCAAGACATTTTGTTTATTTGCAACGCTTAGAATACTTTGTAACTACATGTAACAACACCAGCTTGCCAGTTATTCTTTCCAGCGTTGCTAAAATAGTCTTTATAGACAGGATACATCAGCCTCTGATAGCTCAGTTTCATTTAACGAAAGATTTTACGTTCCTGATCGCATCCTTGTGCCAAACACCTTGGAAAAAAGTACCAAATGTAATACCCTGTGCATTGTCTTCAATATCCATAAGCTCTAAAGGACAATATATCATACTAGATGAGCATTCTCACTGAGCCCAGTCTAGCAAATAGGTAGGGTCAGTCATAACAATTAGCTTCACTGTAACCAGTTCAGCTTTTATGGTACAATGGTCGATTCGATATTTGTTTGGCAAAATCCCGTACTTGTTTTTTGATTAACCTACTACCCCGACAAAAACGGCAATTAAAAATAGTTTCATACGACGTAAGTGCATACTTTCATAGGCCTGAGAATAGTTACATGATATTTGAAGTCTTCGTGAAGCCTCCCATGCATAAAAGACGCATGGCATCATATGCAGAAGAACTGCATTACAATATATTTGCCATCGATGACTTCTACACAGTTTGCAAAATCCCAATGCATTCGAAAGTGCCGCGCAGGGTAGTCGCGCGATCTAAGGCGTCTTGTCACACTCCGCGAGGCTCCTCCCGTCGGAGATTCGAGTCCTCCCTCGGGAATGGGTGTGTGTGTCGTCCTTAGCGTAAGTTAGTGTAAGTTAGATTAAGTAGTGTGTAAGCTTAGGGACTGATGACCTCAGCAGTCCCCCAGGGGCTCAGCATTCACTTGCTGAGTACGGGCTTGGCGACCCCGGGGTCCTGAGCTGGGGACTGGTCTGCGCCGCCAGTGTCCTGTCACCGTAACCCCCGGACATGCTTCAGCGACCACCGTACGGCGCGGCGGTGAAATGTTGTGTGCTGCGGGGAATGGTAATCTTGGCTTGACCGCCTGGATTGCGAGGAAGGCCAACCTCTATAAAAAAAAACCCTCAATCTTTCGGTGTGCTCCGCGCCTAGAAGATGCATGGCTGTTGGGGTGGAACAGTCGCAAGCGGGCAACCTCTGGGGCACCTGCCGCACCCCAGTTGTATAAGGCTTACTCAGGCACGCGGGGCTCTGTCTGAGCGGACCTTTAGTTCCCTAGCTGCTCGTGGGACCGCAATGGACCCTTAGACCTCTACATCTCCCCATACCAGTGGCTTGGGTGGGCCGCTGGTAGGAAAACACACCCCATCGAAAAAGCGGCTACGCGCTGCGAGTCCTCCAGCGCCTGGTGTTGCTAGAGATTTAACAGAATGTAGTAACGGAGCACATGCTGATAATCAGAATGTGTTTTTGATTATTAAAAGGAAGGAGGGTAGCTTTGAGAGGGTTTTTCCCTTTTACATCCACAAGGGTCTTGAGGGAATTGCAGGAACACTGAAATCTGTAAAGCGACTGCGCAATGGGACTCTGTTAGTTGAAACTTCTAGTTCCCGTCAAGTCGCTGCCCTTCGGAAAGCAACCTGTCTAGGAGAGTACGCTGTCGAGACCGAGCTCCACTCCACTTTGAATTATAGTAAGGGTGTTGTGACGTGTAGGGACTTGGTGGATATCCCCATAGACGTGTTAAAATCTGAGTGGGCTGACGAAGGAATTGTTGACGTGCAGCATATTATGAAACGAGTCAATGGGGACCTCGTCAAATCTGACTCGTTTACTCTCACGTTCAGTTGCCCGAGACTCCCAGAGCATGTTAAAGCGGGGTTCTTACGTTTGCCCGTACGGCCATATTTCCCCAACCCAAAGCGCTGTTTTAAATGTCAGCGCTTTGGGCATACTACGTTGGCGTACAATGGGATAGCCACTTGTGGTAAATGTGGTCAGCCTGCCCATGACGGAGCCGATTGTTCATCGCCTGTGAAGTGCGTGAATTGCTCTGGGAGTCACCCTGTCTGGAGCCGGATCTGCCCCACCTATCTCGAAGAACGGAAGGTACAAGAGATTAAAACATCTAAGCGCATCCCCTATGGTGAGGCCAAGAAGCTCTTTAAGGCCATGCAACCTCCTGTGTTTTCAACATCTTTCGCTTCCGCTCTCAAAAAACCGGTACAACTGGCCACTGTTGCTACGCAAACGGAGGTTGCTAGTGTTAGCACTAATACCTGCGCTTGCCAGTGCACTTGTGCTGCTGCGGTTGTTTTGCAATCTGCGGCTCTCCCCGCTACATCGGACAAGGCCGTGGTTGCTGACATTGAGGTACTTCCTGCCTCTCCCCATATGGCGCCTTCTGCCCAGGCGAGTCAACCTCCAATTGTTGACAAGGCTCTGCATTCCAAGCCCCCCAAGACAAAGCCTCAGAAGATGAAGGTTCTGCCACCTGAGGAGACTAGTCAGCGTCGGTCCGATGACGAGGCCATCGTACTGTCTGAAATCTCCCGTGGGTCGTCATCGGAGCTGATGGACATTGATGTCGACCGGGGGCGATCTTCTCGCCCCAGGAATAAATCTCCGACCAGTACGGTCTCTCCTCCAAAGCACAGAGGCAGGGTGAAAGTTCAGCCACCCTGATCACTGGCTCCCATATTACAGTGGAACCTGAATGGGTTCAGGACGCATGTGGCCGAATTACAACTCCTTATACGAGAGTGCCCCTTGTGCTTATGTCTCCAAGACACACATTTTCGGGCCACTGATTCTCCTTCTTTAGGGGGCTATACCGTATATCGAAAAGATGATCTGACGGGGCAAAGGGCAAAGGGTAGTGTTGCGGTTTTTGTCCGTGACATGCACCCCTCATCTGAGCTCCCTCTCGTCACCGACTTGCAAGCAGTTGCAGTTGACATTCTTGTGGGTCGGAGGCTCACAGTCTGTTCAGTTTACTTACCACCTCCGGATGCGATAGACTCTGAGGCTCTCACGGACCTTTTTAGCCAACTCCCCCGCCCATTTCTTCTTCTGGGGGACTTCAACGCTCATAATGTCTTATGGGGCTCTCCGACTACTTGCCCCAGGGGTCGCATTCTGGAAAGCGTCATGATGTCTGAAGAACTGTGCCTCCTCAACTCTGGTGCTCCCACTCATTTCTGTACTGCTTCCGGGTCGTCATCGGCTATTGACCTTTCCTGTTGCTCTCCAGCACTCGCGGATTCTGCTCTGTGGGAGGCTGCAGCTGACCTCCATTCTAGTGACCACTTCCCCCTTTGGATTCGCCTCCTGGATGAGGCTGTGGCATTACCAGTGCCGCCCTGGTGGCACCTCTGCAGAGCCGACTGGACACTTTTCAGCCAACTGGCTGTTTTGGAACACCGTGCCAGCGTCCACGAATGGGTAGACCATGTTACAGCCGTGATATCCCATGCTGCTGAATTTTCAACCCCACGGTCATCCGGTCATCCCAAGAGGCGTCCTATCCCTTGGTGGACCACTGAGTGCCGCTCAGCCATCCGCGCCCGCCGTGCAGCACTGCGACGCTTCAAGTGCCGTCCCTCAGCTGAAAATCTTGCGGCCTTTCGGGTGGCAAGGGCCAGAGCGCGGCGAGTGATTAAAGAGAGCAAACGACGGTCATGGCAATCGTTCTTGAACTCCATCTCTCGCTCCACTAGTTCTACGAAAGTATGGGAAGCCATCAGGAGGATTTCCGGGAAACTCAGTCAGCTCCCTGTCACGGCATTGCTGCATCAGGGATGTCTCCTCACGGCGCCAAGAGACATTGCCCAGACACTGGCCATGCATTTTGCGGACTCTACCGCCGCTATTAACTGTGATCCAGATTTCTGCCGCTACCGCACTGCCATCGAAAGGGGACTTCCGGTCTCTAAATTCCGAACCCTATAACTGCCCCTTCACAATGTGGGAACTGGATTCTGCGCTGTCTGTGGCTCATGATACTGCGCCTGGTCATGATTAAATCCGGTACAGCATGCTGCGGCACCTGTTGCTGCCATCCAAGGAAGTTCTCCTGAACTGTTTCAATATGATATGGTTATCCGGCACGTACCCTGACTCGTGGAGGGAGGCGATTTTGATTCCCCTCCTCAAACCAGGGAAGGACCGCACGCATCCCAGTAGTTATCGGAGTATTGCTTTGACGAGCTGTGTTGGGAAGACGTTGGAACGCATGGTCAACCGCCGCCTGGTTTGGCTGCTCGAGACCAGGTAGCTCCTTAGCCCCTCTCAGTGTGGCTTTCGGAGATGTCGTTCCACTATAGACAACTTGACCCTGCTTGAGGCCGCCATCCAGCAGGCCTTTCTACGTAACCAGCATTGTCTAGGGGTCTTCTTTGACATTAATAAGGCGTATGACACTACTTGGCGCCGCCTTATCCTCAATCAACTCCATGAGTGGGGCTTTCGTGGCCGTCTCCCCATCTTCATTCGGTCCTTTCTTTCTCACCGCCTCTTTCGGTATCGGGTTGGTAATGTGCTGTCGGATTTGTACGTGCAGGAGAATGGTGTTCCTCAGGGCAGCGTTTTAAGTGTTACCCTCTTTGCCGTTGCTATTAACAGTATCACGTCCACTATCCGGAGTCCTGCCAATGCTCCTTGTTTGTGGACGATTTTGCTGTTTTCTGTTCTTCCTCCAGTCTTGTCACTGCTAGTCGGCAGTTGCAGCTTACGATAAAGCGCTTAGAGGCATGGACTGCAAAGACGGGTTTTACCTTTTCTGCAGACAAATCTGTGTGTGTTCATTTTATCGTTCTCGACGTCTTTTTACCTCCCCTGAATTGCGTCTGAGGGACACCGTTCTTCCTTTCAGAGACACTGTGAGGTTCCTGGGCCTCACTTTTGATTCCAAGTTGTCGTGGTTGCCTCACCTTAAAGACCTCAAGGTGCGGGCCCTGAAGGCACTGAATATTTTGAAGTGTCTGAGCCATCGGTCCTGGGGAGCAGATCGGGCGCGTCTGCTGCAGTTTTATAGGGCTTTCGTCCGATCGCGTCTTGACTATGCTTGCACCGTGTATGGGTCAGCAAGGCCTTCATATCTGAAGATCCTTGACGCAGTACACCATGAGGGTATCAGGCTGGCCACTGGTGCCTTCCGTACCAGTCCCATCCCCAGCCTGTGTGCTGAGGCAGGGGAGGCGCCGCTCGCCATCCGGCGGAAACTCCTCATGGTGCGACGGGTGTGTCATTTCCTTGCCTGTCCTACCTCCCCTGCGTACCCTACCGTTGCCCGACCGCCTATGGAACGTCTCTTTTCCAGTCGTCCCAGGGCAACGAGACCATTTGGGATTCGTGCCAAGCATTTGCTTGAGACCCTTGGTGTGGAGCGTGTGGCCCCCCAACGACAAGGTTTTACTCGCCTGCCTCCCTGGTTGCTCCAGAGGCCCAGCATCCTTCTAGACTTGTCGGAGAACCGGAGGAACTGCACTCTGGCGTTTGTTTTTACCTCCTTATTTTACGATATTTTAAACCAGCATCCGGACCATGTACCTGTATTCACAGATGGCTCTAAACAGGGGGACTCTGTTGGTTGTGCTGTTGTTTTCCCTGATCGAGTCGTCAAGTTACGGCTTCCTGCGGCGTTTACCATCCTCGATGCCGAATTGTTTGCAATCTTGCGGGCATTGGAGCAGATGAGATGTGTTCCCAGTCTTAAGTTCCTCGTCTGTTCTGACTCCCTGAGTGCCCTTCAGACCATACAACACTTGTACCCAGCGGATACGGTTGTCCAGAACATCCATGATGCCCTACTCCACCTGCAACGGCAGGGGAAGGAGGTTTCTTTCTGCTGGGTGCCGGGGCACGTGGGTATTAGGGGAAACGAACTGGCGGATGTGGCTGCCAAAGATGCATGTTCCCTCCCTCACGTTGTTGAATGTGCCGTCCCCCTCCATGCTGTAACCTCCCTTTTGCGTTTTCGTGTTATGCATCAATGGGAAGAAGAGTGGCTGGCAGTTTCTGACAATAAGCTGCGTCTGGTAAAGGCCACTACGCGACCATGGAGTACGTCCTACCAGTCATACAGGCGGGATGAGGTTCTCCTCACTCGCCTCCGCATTGGGCACAGTCCCTTAACGCATGGTTTTTTACTCCGGCGGGAGGACCGCCCAATCTGCAGTGCTTGTGGCGTCCAGATTACTGTCCGCCACATTTTACTTGACTGTGTTTTATTCTCTGACCAGAGGGCGGTGGTTTCTTTGCCACCGGATTTGCCCTCTATTTTGCAAGACGACGCAGCGACAGTGGTTAAGGTCTTACGGTTTTGTGTCCTGTCCAATCTGTTGCCTCAGATTTTAGGGAGAGGGTTTTAATGTGCTGCTGGGTGACTGGCTCACCCAGGTTTTAGGTAAGAGGTCCGCCAGTCACGATTACCTCCTTGTTTCCCTTCGGTATCTGTTCTCTTTTCCTTGTGTTTCCTTTCCTTTTTTAGTGTGTTTCTTCTCCTCTTGTTTTGCCTCTGTATGTGAGCATTTGGAACTGTGTCTTTTAGCCGTTCTCCGTGTTCGGTGTCCGTCTTCGTCCCTTCACCGCATGTGTTCCTGTTTCTATGCGTTTGGGCGCTGATGACCACGCTGTTTAGCGCCCGTAAACCTCAAACACACACACACACACACACACACACACACACACACACACACACACCAGCAGTTTGGTCCCATAAAACCTTACCAACTTACCACTCGAAAGTCATGGATGCAATGTGACCAGTCATTGGCTGTTGGTTCATTAAAGAATTCATGTCTCACGGAAAATGCCACAAATTGCAGAGTGGCCACAACAGTAATTGAACCTTATCATTTGTTGATAGTCGACATAAGAAAACTGCATTCAAATTGTAACTTTTTCCTGATACACTGCTTGAAACAGTTAGAGAGACAAGATTTTGGTCGATTGGACCATGATTAAGATATATACTGTTGCTCTTAGTCTTCCGAAGTGTTCTAGTAATGAGAACAATCCTCCGCAACATTTTTGAATGCCTTGGATTAGTGACAGTATTCACACTTACCGTGCTATGCCTAAGAGTGAAATGGCTGAGCAGTGTCTCATCCTGTCATCTAGTGAGTGTAAGCAACGAGTGCGTCTCTATACTTCTTGTATTCGTTTCATCAGTCAGCATGAGGCATATGATATGCAAAACATGTTCGGGCAGCGACATTACTGCAGGAATGCTGGACTATTCGTGCAGGGTCTGTAGAGCATAATGTGGCTTCATCTGTTGCTGGGAGGATCTGGAAACGATTTCGTGAATCCTGTACATACACAAGAAAGCCAGGGTAAGGGATAAAACGGAAAACATAGGTCAGAGACGACCTATATGTGGTTATTGTTCTCTCAGCCGGCACACTGCTATTGCCCGGGACCCAGAAAATGATTTAAGAGCAACTGGTTACAGTGTCAGTGACCAAAAAATACGCAACATATTCCGAGATGCCGGTTTAAGACCAAGACGACCTCATCTCGTCCCTCAGTTTACTGCTCGGCACATGAGAGATCGACTTCGATTTCTTGAGGAACACCGGCAGCTGTGTCACTGGCGCGTTTTATTGTTTACAGAGGAGTCCCGCTTTCGTCTAACACGGTGTGATGGACGGATAAGAGTATATCGTCGTCGTGGTGAACGCTATAATAAAGCTGCAGTCCAGGAAATGTACAGATTTGGCTGGTGTTGTGGCGACACAAGCGCTGTATCATTTGAGAGATACAGAGGCGGACAAGTGTACCGGGATTTTCCCCAGTTCACTGCTACTAGCGCCACATCATCAAAATGTGCCTGTCCGTGGCGTACAAAGTATTGCGCCATAATCTAACGATGAAATTAAAAATTAAAGTAACTTTTCAAAACTTTGTCAATATCTGGTTCAGTACATGCTGTTGAAATTGTTAAATCTTAGAGTGATCAGATAAATATGTTTCCCTAAATATATCGTATAAAGAAAAAAATAATAAGTGGCGCTAAATAATAAAACTAGAAAGCCGAAAATTGTTCAGAATGTGCATATGTATATCGAAATCAACTGTTAAAGGAGTCAGCTAGATCGGAGCAATAATTTGGTCAAAATCGGTGATATTACGAAAAACTGAAGACGCTAAATCTTAGAAAGATGAAAATAGGAATAAAGCGTCAGTTTGATAGAAAAACCTTAACTATGTGTCCCCCATTAAGCTACCTCTAATAGTTTTCGAGTAACATACTGAAAACGAAATTTAGAACAAAACATCCTCATTTATAATAGATATACGTCTGCCTTGTAGCAAGCTGCAAAGTGTTCATTGTCTGTTCGTCAGTGGTGCGACTGAAAATTGTATTCTGGAACTAACCCTCCCACTCTGAACACCGAGTTCACTCAGTGAGTCTACTCAATCCCACCTGATTCCAGGTACAATCATCGTGGAGCATTTTGATAATCACAATACTACCCCAGGTGGTCAATCGACCGCCAGTATTACTGGAGCAAGTGGTCTTTCGGATCCTGGGACGGCCAGGTTAAAATGCAATGTGATTCAACAAGAGGACGTCGGAGCCCTCTGGCCAACTTAAAACCAAAACAAATACATGTTTTGCAACACTCAAAATGCAAACACTCTTGCAACCAGGTAAATTTCATAAACTGGGAGATATATAAAAAGAACAGAAGATTCAAATTTTGGCACTTCAAGAAACACGAATGCCGGTTAATAATACCATGGATTTCGGTAATTATCGTCTTTCTTAAAGTAAAATTGATAAAAAAATACTTAGTAGTACACCACATCTGGGAGTTGCTTTTTAAGTCGCCAAAAATATTTCAGATTAAGCAACGGAGGTAAAGCCCATTAATAATAGACTAATGACAATTTCTCTTAAATGCGCAAATAAGACATACACTTTAATTAATGCCCGTACGCCAGTCAATGAGGATAACCCTAAAAAACCGGAAGAAGTTCATAAGTTTGAGAAACGTTAAAAAGCATAATCTCGAAAACTCCCTCAAACAATATTAAAATTTTAATGGGTGGTTTTAATGCTCAAACAGGTAAAGAGAAAAAAAAGAAGAAAACGGTGGGTGAATTTCCTGCGCATAAATGGACAAACCAAAATGGCCAAAGACTTGTTGAAGAGTGCAAAAATTTAACTTAACATCTGAGGTCATTAGTCCCCTAGAACTTAGAACTACTTAAATGTAACTAACCTAAGGACATCATACACATCCATGCCCGAGGCAGGATTCGAACCTGCGACCATAGCGGTCACGCGGTTCCAGACTGAAGCGCCTAGAACAGCTCGGCCATCCCAGCCGGCAATCCACCAGTTGTACGAAAGAGAATAGCCATGAAAGATGGCCACCCCGAAACGGCACATCTCCGTAGAACTAACAGTAACGGACGCAGAAATAGCTGTTTGACTACAGTTTCTCGTGCCGAGCTGCCTTTTCCCGATGTCTTGTCCCTTTCCCCCCTCCCCGGACCCCTCATCTCTACACCTACAGTCACTCGCCGCGAGTCGACCGGTTGCTCACTGCTGAGACGTTATCGTGAGCCAGCTCCCACGAGCAGATCGGCGAACAGGAGAGGTATAATCAGTCTGTCTCATCAGACTGTACATGAGAGGAGTAAATGAAGGTACCGTGCTGGATACTTATCATATACTTGCCAAACAGCAGTATATTGGTACGAAAAAAACACTTTTTAGTACTGGTTCAAGGCAGTTCCTATATTATCACTCCTAGTGTATCCTCAAGATAATCAGCATTTCAAACAGATAAATAACTAAACATACAAGTATAGTCTCTGATGAGCAGTAACCGCATTGATTCAAAATTGAAGGCAGAGATACACTGCCAGAAAAGCAGTTTCAACATCGTTCAGGACTGTTCCAAATTTACTGAGACATAATAGAGTGACGGAAAAAATCACAACGCCAAAAAATAATTAATGTAGAGTAATGAAAATTCTAAAATACATTTGTCTGTGTGACATATTTAAGTGATTAACATCGCAAGATCACAAGTTAATGGCTTGCGGTGGATGGATTTAGATGTAGATGTTATCCTGTTGAAACAGTACATCGAAATCAGCACAGAATAACGATGTTGTGGACATATCGTTCGCTGTTCTCTCTTTCCTTCACAAACAGTTGAAACGAATTCAAGTTGAAAATGATGGCTCCTGTAGGATATGGCGACCAATATCATGGACGAATGCAATCTGGACTATACGTCCACCGGCTCTATGCCGTACACCTATGCCATTCTCACTTTCCTACAAGCAGAACCAACTCTCACCACTGAAGACTACAGAGTCGTAGCATTCCTGAGTCGGTCCATTCAATATACCAGAGAATACTGTGTGAGGATATAGTGATTGCAGTCACATGGTTCCACGTGGTCCTGAAAGTAACGACATGCCACCGACAAATTAGGTCAAAACGTGTGATAAACTACCGTTAGGGCCATCAGGCTTCAAGTGTGACTTCCTTCATGTGACTGTAGTTGTAGAACAGGAAAACGTACGATCTTTGTGGCTTGGCCTTACCGCACTGACACTGCAAACGCGACAGAGACTGCCCATAGAATGGACACAAGGAGGCAAAGTGACCGGGGTGTTCAGCGACATGTGTTATTTTACGAACGCGAAACACTGATCTCACAATACGTCCCTCCTCCAAAGGGTACGGCCATTGTTTTTTATTTATTGGGCTATTTTAAAAGCACTGAAGTGGCTGCAGTGATGAATCATTGGATAAAACAAATCTCCCAACAGAAAATATTTTTATGGATTCCAGCCTAGTAAGAAATCTGTTGTAACGGGACGTTCGATAGTTGCTTATTCAGTCTCTTCTGATGTAAGAAAGGAATTTTAGTGTGAAACGTACTGTCGACAAAGAGGTCATTAGAGATGGATCACTAGCGTGGGGTGAACGAGAGTCGCGTAGCAAACTGGCCGTGGTCGTTTCCACTCATCTCACCATCTTCTCAAGTGGCTGAAGAAAACCGCAGAAAACATATAGCTGGGAAAGTTTGAATCCCACTGCTCCTGAATGCGAGCCAAGTGCCTTAACCACTGCGACATTGCACTCGGTGCTCCTGGCAATGGCGAGTAAGACTTATCGATACGTCTCAGTATGTCAACTATGTTACTCGGCAACAGCGTCGAAAAGTATCGATTAGTTCAACACGCCGGAAACTCCTATGCAGGCCTTTCTGAGTACAAGGAATAACTTCATGAGAAGCTACACTGAACTGAAGTTTATCACATAAGACCGATCGTGGAACGTGGGCGTTGTTACAGGTTAATGATTTTCAGAAAATTTACTTTTTAAAATGGTTTTTTTTCCACAGGTTAATAAAACTATCTTTTCTTGTATTGCCACGGGGGATTAGCCGAGCGGTCTCAGGCGCTGCAGTCGTGGACTGTGCGGCTGGTCCCGGCGGAGGTTCGAGTCCTTCCTCGGGCATGGGTGTGTGTGTTTGTCCTTAGGATAATTTAGGTTAAGTAGTGTGTATGCTTAGGGACTGATGACCTTAGCAGTTAAGTCCCATAAGATTTCACACACATTTGAACATTTTTCTTGTATTGCACCTAGTGGTATAAATTTTATATTTAATGCAATCACAATCATTTTACAAATTTTAAAAGCTAACGCAAAAACACATCTTGTCCAATACTGGAAAATGATGACTTTGACTACGAAAAAAGATGACAATACTGATAATAGTTCGATACTTTTTATTCTTAGGAAGTATACGACAATGTATTAATTACTTAAACATTGCTATGCATGTTCTATTGCATAGTATTCAATGTAAGAATTTTTGTTAATAAAATTATTATAAACCGAGGAAAACGTTCTTAATCAACAAATTTCAGACAAAAATTTTCCTGCTTCAAATTCTGAGCCGTCTTTATACCATCATACATAAAATTTGCCTGGTGGAGGCTCAATGGAGATTCATCACAAGCAGGACTCTGCACTGTAACTTATTCGGAAGTTTTTCTTGGCTGTTGTAAATGTCCTCGGTCCACCTTACCTGCATCCCTATCAACAAATATTGGTTTTTATAGGTGAGATTAATAACGCACTTACACTTTGTGGACCGTGACTTATTCATTTTTTCAAACGTAGCCTTTATTTAGGTAATGGCTTAACACTGAAAATTTTTCGGCACCGTTTTCGTTTAACTGGAGTAGCAGGTGTTGATGTTCCTGGTTCTTTATTATGATCTACCTGTTATTCATCAGGAGATTCATTGGGTTGATCTTTAGGCGCTGCAGCTTGGAAAGGAGCATTTTCGGTTTCGACATGGCCCGTTACAAAAAAAGAAAAAAAAACGATCTGTTGTTTTCATAGCAGAAAAATCATGTTCATTAAGCGCAGGGTGATCATAACGGTCGATCTCACATTCTTTGAAACCGTTAACTGCATTAGGGACGGTAACTATTTTGAAACAATGAGTACTTTATGATGAAGAGGTTGGAAACTTGCCTCAGACGACTGTGTTTTAATGTAATATTTCTGGAGTAGGATTAACAGAATGAGACGCAAATAAATAATGAATGTGAAACGCATATTGACTCTTTATTTATTTTACAGCTGCGCCTGCGATGATACCCGCAGTTAAATACTAATTTATAAGAAAATGTTAATCCCTAAACTTACTCTCAACGCGTATGCGCCTTCGCAAAAATCCTCTCTTGGGAGTGTTGCGGCGCGAGCCATTGCGGCCTAGGAAACTGCGCAACATAAGAAAACAACAAATTTTGAGACGATGGGAAATACTGACAAAGCTCATGTTGCTCGCAACTGTCTCATTTACTTCACGGAAAACATTTTTTGCGACCGAGTAGTGAATTACAAAAATTTGTCGGAAGAGGGAGTAATAAATTTCACGATTGTCTGTGACATATTTAGCACGGAAAAGATCATAATTGACTCTGTGCGCATGGAAAGCCAGAAATCTACAGCAATAAATCCCTGTAAACAATGTTCCAAGACTTTCTGTTCTCTGCTTTTATGTAGAGATAGATGAGTACCATGCGTATCCCGGGTGCGTATTGATTCCAGTTTTCTGTTAGTTCAATTCTCCCTTCCTCCTCTCTCTGTCCACATCCTCCTTTTTCCTTTGTCTGTCCATCCCCTACTCTCCCATCTTCCTGTACATCTCCTTTCTCTGTCCATTTCCTTCTCCCCGCTCTCTGTATGTGTCCTCCTGCACTCTCCTGTCAACTCCTCCACCTGCCTCACTCTTTCCATCTTCTCCTTCCCCTACTTATGTCCATCTGCTCCTTCCCCACCTCAGTCTGTCCATCTCCTCCTCCCCCCCCCCTCTCTCCACGTTATCGCTCCCACCCCAATCGGAGGCTGGTGGTTCTTACTCCCACAGTATTTCTTTCCAGATCATAACTAATATGGCTACCAAATTTGGTTGAAATTGTTCCAAGGGTTTAGGATGTGCTTTTTACCCCTGGTTTTGTCCGTGTACGCACGTATCAAATCAGTTTCACACATATTTAAAATGTTTCACACGTATTTATACACATATTTCACTTGTATCTCTAGCGTTTTTGTTCTGTATTTTAATTTTCAGGGAATTCAGTGCTTATGACGTCGTATATCCTGAACAATGTGTCAAACAATGCTATGAATTTGCAGGTATAGCTGGTGGTATATATGGCCACTGTCTGCGAAATGTATTGTGAACAGAGTTAGCAGCAAAGAAGTAATAAATTTAAACATTGTGCATAATGCACCAGTATATCATGCATCTTAGTATTTGACGTCATGCCTCCTGAACTATGTGTAGTACAATGATATATTTTTGGCAAGTACATTCAGGACATATTTGGATGCTGTCTGCGAAATATGTTGCCAATAGAGCTAGTAGCAGAGTAGTAATAACATTAAACGACATATATGATGCAGCAGTTTTTCACACATCTCAGTGTTTATGACGTCATACCTCCTAACTATGTTCGTACAATGTTATAATTCTGCGGGTATATTCAGTGGTATAATGTCGCGAATATAGTTAGTAGTAAAGAAGTAATATCTACATGTACACCTACATACATACTCCGCAATCCACCATACGGTGCGTGGCGGGGTTACCTCGAACCACAACTAGCATCTTCTCTCCCTGTTCCACTTTCAAACAGAACGAGGGAAAAACGAGTGACTATAAGCCTCTGTACGAGCCCTAATCTCTCTTATCTTATCTTTGTGGTCCTTTCGCGAAATGTAAGTTGGCGGCAGTAAAATTGTACTGCAGTCAGTCTCAAATGCTGGTTCTCTAAATTTCCTCAGTAGCGATTCACGAAAAGAACGCCTCCTTTCCTCTAGAGACTCCCACCCGAGTTCCTGAAGCATTTCCGTAACACTCGCGTGATGATCAAACCTACCAGTAACAAATGTAGGAGCCCGCCTCTGAATTGATTCTATGTCCTCCCTCAATCCGATCTGATAGGGATCCCAAACGCTCGAGCAGTACTCAAGAATAGGTCGTATTAGTGTTTTATAAGCGGTCTCCTTTACAGATGAACCACATCTTCCCAAAATTCTACCAATGAACCGAAGACGACTATCCGCCTTCCCCACAACTGCCATTACATGCTTGTCCCACTTCATATCGCTCTGCAATGTTACGCCCAAATATTTAATCGACGTGACTGTGTCAAGCGCTACACTACTAATGGAGTATTCAAACATTACGGGATTCTTTTTCCTATTCATCTGCATTGATTTACATTTATCTATATTTAGAGTTAGCTGCCATTCTTAACATCAATCACAAATCCTGTCCAAGTCATCTTGTACCCTCCAACAGTCACTCAAAGACGACACCTTCCCGTACATCAAAGCATCATCAGCAAACGGCCGCACATTGCTATCCACCGTATCCAAAAGATCATTCATGTAGACAGAAAACACCAGCGGACCTACCACACTTCCCTGTGGCACTCCGGATGATACCCTCTCCTCCGATGAACACTCACCATCGAAGACAACGTACTGGGTTCTATTACTTAATAAATCTTCGAGCCACTCACATACTTGGGAACCAATCCCATATGCTCGCACTTAGTTAGGAGTCTGCAGTGGGGCACCGAGTCAAACGCTTTCCGGAAGTCAAGGAATATGGCATCCGTCTGATACCCTTCATCCATGGTTCGCAAGATATCATGTGAAAATAAATTAAAACACCATGCTTCATGCGGCAGTTTTTCTGCGTCAACAACGGAAACGTAGCAAATGATAATTGTTTTTCCCTTTCATAATTTTGTGGGGGTTGTCGCCGAGAAAAAGTTTCATACAGATTTGATACTATGTGTAAAGTTCGTTTCAAGTTGTTAAGTGCTCTAATTCTGCAGTACTGGTTGAGTAAACTATGGGTATTCGCGCATCGTGGGCTACACTTCTTTATATATATATTCGCGCCAGTCGCGTAAGAGTGGCGCTAGTAGCGCTAGCATGAGGATGTAAATCAGGTTTGCTTCAAATACACGCATTGGTTGCCTTTGAGATTGGACGTGGTGAATTGATTTTAGTCAAGAATGCCTTTAAGGTGACGATGACACCATTATCAACACCACACTGAGTTTGATCGAGGTCGTATAATAGGGCTACGAGAAGCTGAATATTACAGAAATACACGGCAGGAATACAGTCACTGTACACGATTGCTGGCAGCGGTGATCACGAGAATGTACGGTCGCAAGATGACCGGGCTCCGGACGGCACGTGGCATTACCGAGAGGGAATCCCACCGTGTCCAGTGTGTAGTGCTGTCGCATCGTACTGCATCTGCAGCAGCAATTCGAACAGTAGTTGGCCAACAGTGACACGGCGAACTGTTACAAACCGCTTACTTCAAGGACAGCTCCGAACCAGAATCCCCGTACCGTGTATTCCACTGACCCTAAAAAACAGCCGTTTGAAACGTCAGTAGTGTCAAGCGAGAATTCGGGGTGGAGGCCTGTTGTGTTTTATGTTGCAAGTTGGTTCTGCCTCGGTACCAGTAATGACCGTGTGTTGGTTAGAAGGAGGGCAGTTGAGGGCCTGAAACCAATGTGGCTGCGTGCTTGATACAGTGGATCTTCAGCTGGAGCTACAATCTGGGATGCGATTTCGTATGGCAACAGGATACCTGTCGCCGTTATCCCACGCACCCTGACTGCAAATTTATATCTCAGTCTGGTGATTCGACTTCTGCTGCCATTCATGAACAGCATTGTAGGGGGTGTTGTAACCCAACATGCTCTACAGAATATCAACTTCTCCCTTGACCTGCTCGATCATCAGATCTGTCTCCAATCGAGAACGTTGGGACTTCATAGGACGGCAACTCTAGTATCATCCACAAACACCATTAACTGTCCCTCTATTGACCGACAAAGTTCAACAGGCATGGAACACCATCCCACAAACTAACATTAGGCACCTGTACAACACAATGCATTTACGTTTACGTAATTGCATTTAACATTCTGGCGGTTACACGCCCTAACCGCCGTCTGCTTCACGTCTGCTGTGCAGCGAGCTACCTTAATTTAAGTATTAACTGTATTTTTCTTACTTGTCACTGCTTCTTCGGTGTGTTTTTGCTTTTAAGAAGCTTTAATTGTCGAGTGCTAGTAATAGTGTTCCATAGATTTCGTGTTTGTTTTTAATACAGTCAGAGAGAGTCTCTTTAGTCAACCATAGTGCCAGTAGTGCTAGTGTTTGTTTTGAATACAGTCCAGAGACAGGTAGTGCTATTTTCATTGTTTTCTACAAGAAGTGGTTAGCAATCACAGTTTAGTCAATAATCAGCCGTCTTTAGTGAATTAGCAGTCTAGTTAAAAGTTGATTAACTCTCTTCAGTAAATTGATTCCTTAGGATGGATAGGATGTGTGACTGCTGTGTACGGACGCAGGAGGAGCTGGCCACTCTTCGCGAACAGCTGAGCGTGTTGATGGCCACGGTCAGCCATCTTCAGGCTGCTGCCTCGGAGTGTAGCGGCAGTGGGGAGTCTGGTGCGTCGCAAGGTACATGCTTCACCCACTGTCCCTTCAGTCGAGACATCTTCGCGGGTACCGGGCGCGGATGTGCCACCCTCTTCCCAAGGGGAGTGGCGGGTTCAGCGGCGTTCGCGGCGCACGAGGCGGAGGGTCAATGTGGAGGCTGGCCGTGTGGCATCGCCCGCTCTGCCTGTGAGTGGACATGTGGCTGCTCCTTCAGCAAGGTCCGAGCAGGCACACGGGGGGAGGGGTTTATTAGTTATTGGGAACTCCAACGTTAGGCGGGAGATGGAGCCCCTTAGGGAAATAGCGGAAAGGTCGGGGAAGAAGGCCAGTGTTCACTCTGTCTGCTTGCTGGGGGGTCTCATCCGAGATGTGGAGGAGGCCCTACCGGCGGCGATAGAGAGCACTGGGTACACCCGACTGCAAATTGTTGCTCATGTCGGCACCAATGACTCCTGCCGTCTGGGTTCAGAGCTCATCCTCAGTTCGTACAGGCGGTTGGTGGAGTTGGTGAAGGCGGAAAGCCTCGCTCGCGGGGTGGAATCAGAGCTAACTATTTGTAGTATCGTTCCCAGAACCGATCGCGGTCCTCTGGTTTGGAGCCTAGTGGAAGGCTTAAACAAGAGGCTCAGACGATTCTGCGGAGAGCTTGGGTGCAAATTTCTCGACCTCCGCTATCGGGTGGAGAAATGTAGGGTCCCCCTGAATACGTCAGGCGTGCACTACACGCCGGAAGCGGCTACGAGGGTAGCGGAGTACGTGTGGAGTGCACATGGGTTTTTTTTTTTTAGGTTGGAGAATTCCCTCCCTAGGCCCGACAAGACGCCTCCTGAGACGCGGAAAGGCAGGAGTAGGCAAAATGCAACAGGGAATAACAATATTAATGTGCTAATAGTAAACTGCAGGAGCGTCTATAGAAAGGTCCCAGAACTGCTCTCATTAATAAACGGTCACAACGCCCATATAGTACTAGGGACAGAAAGTTGGCTGAAACCACATGTAAACAGTAATGAAATCCTAAACTCAGATTGGAATGTATACCGCAGAGACAGGCTGGACAGTGAAGGGGGAGGCGTGTTTATAGCGATAAGAAGTGCGATAGTATCAAAGGAAATTGACAGAGATTTGAATTGTGAAATGATTTGGGTGAAGTTCGCGGTTAAAGCAGGCTCAGACATGGTAATTGGATGTCTCTATAGGCCCCCGGGCTCAGCAGCTGTTGTGGCTGAGCACCTGAAGAATAATTTGGAAAATATTTCGAGTAGATTTCCCCACCATGTTATACACTCCTGGAAATTGAAATAAGAACACCGTGAATTCATTGTCCCAGGAAGGGGAAACTGTATTGACACATTCCTGGGGTCAGATACATCACATGATCACACTGACAGAACCACAGGCACATAGACACAGGCAACAGAGCATGCACAATGTCGGCACTAGTACAGTGTATATCCACCTTTCACAGCAATGCAGGCTGCTATTCTCCCATGGAGACGATCGTAGAGATGCTGGATGTAGTCCTGTGGAACGGCTTGCCATGCCATTTCCACCTGGCGTCTCAGTTGGACCAGCGTTTGTGCTGGACGCGCAGACCGCGTGAGACGACGCTTCATCCAGTCCCAAACATGCTCAATGGGGGACAGATCCGGAGATCTTGCTGGCCATGGTAGTTGACTTACACCTTCTAGAGCACGTTGGGTGGCACGGAATACATGCGGACGTGCATTGTCCTGTTGGAACAGCAAGTTCCCTTGCCGGTCTAGGAATGGTAGAACGATGGGTTCGATGACGGTTTGGATGTACCGTGCTCTATTCAGTGTCCCCTCGACGATCACCAGAGGTGTACGGCCAGTGTAGGAGATCGCTCCCCACACCATGATGCCGGGTGTTGGCCCTGTGTGCCTTGGTCGTATGCAGTCCTGATTGTGGCGCTCACCTGCACGGCGCCAAACACGCATACGACCATCATTGGCACCAAGGCAGAAGCGACTCTCATCGCTGAAGACGACACGTCTCCATTCGTCCGGAAGACGGCCTAACGGTGTGCGGGACCGTAGCCCAGCTTCATGGAGACGGTTGCGAATGGTCCTCACCGATACCCCAGGAGCAACAGTGTCCTTAATTTGCTGGGAAGTGGCGGTGCGGTCCCCTACGGCACTGCGTAGGTTCCTACGGTCTTGGCGTGCATCCATGCGTCGCTGCGGTCCGGTCCTAGGTCGACGGGCACGTGCACCTTCCGCCGACCACTGGCGACAACATCGATGTACTGTGGAGACCTCACGCCCCACGTGTTGAGCAATTCGGCGGTACGTCCACCCGGCCTCCCGCATGCCCACTATACGCCCTCGCTCGAAGTCCGTCAACTGCACATACGGTTCACGTCCACGCTGTCGCGGCATGCTACCAGTGTTAAAGACTGCGATGGAGCTCCGTATGCCACTGCAAACTGGCTGACACTGACGGCGGCGGTGCACAAATGCTGCGCAGCTAGCGCCATTCGACGGCCAACACCGCGGTTCCTGGTGTGTCCGCTGTGCCGTGCGTGTGATCATTGCTTGTACAGCCCTCTCGCAGTGTCCGGAGCAAGTATGGTGGGTCTGACACACCGGTGTCAATGTGTTCTTTTTTCCATTTCCAGGAGTGTAGTTCTGGGTGGAGATTTTAATTTGCCGGATATAGACTGGGAGACTCAAACGTTCATAACAGGCGGCAGGGAAAACGAATCCAGTGAAATTTTTTTAAGTGCTTCATCTGAAAACTACCTTGAGCAGTTAAACAGAGAACCGACTCGTGGCGATAACATATTAGACCTTCTGGTGACAAACAGACCCGAACTATTTGAATCAGTTAATGCAGAACAGGGAATCAGCGATCATAAAGCGGTTACTGCATCGATGATTTCAGCAGTAAATAGAAATATTAAAAAAGGTAGGAAGATTTTTCTGTTTAGCAAAAGTGACAAAAAGCAGATTACAGAGTACCTGACGGCTCAACACAAAAGTTTTGTCTCATGTACAGATAGTGTTGAGGATCAGTGGACAATTGATTCTGATATGTTTTATTTATTAAGGCAGAGGGTTTGAATAAACACATCCTTTAAAAATTTGCATGCGCATGAGTATGTATCCCGGGTTTTAATGCGCGTGAGTGTCGCGCGCATACCACAAGTGCCTCTATTGGTGAAACTATCTGCCCTAGTGCTTCCACACCCTCTTCAATCTAGTTCGCAGGCTAAGTACTGATAGTATGCCGTGTTTGCATTGACCATCTCTTCAGAATTGTGCTGTACAGATGGAGATGACATTTTAATTTTAACTACTGACGACGCCTATGGCAAGATTGCTTTATGCATCTCCACTGTAGGATGTGATTTTAGTAAGTGGGTAAAAGTTTTTTTGCTTGTAATACTTTGGCAATTTTCATGGTTACTTAAAACTATAAGGCTTTTTTTCTTTTTTTTCCAGTTTCATCCTCACCCGATGCATCCACCAGCATCTCCACCAGCACCGCCTCCTTCACGCTATCCAATGTGGCTTTCGGCTGTCCTTCTCTTCTGCCGATGACGTTCTCCTTCACCTCACTCACCTCCTCTCTAAATAACTCAACTCCCGTCGCTCCGCCATCTTACTCTCCCTGGACCTTGAACGTGCCTACGACGGTGTATGGCATTCCGGTCTCCTCTTCAAGCTCCAAACCTTCGCCCTTCCTATTAACTACGTCTGTCTGATCACCTCCTTTCTTTCCCACCGTCCTTACTACGTCACCATCCATAACACGGATTCCTACACCTTCTACCCCTCCGCTGGTGTGACCTTCTTCACACAGCGCACATGCCGCCACCTTCACCTCCCTTACATCTTCTCCAGTATGCCGATGACACTGCCTTCCTTGCCCTCGACCCCACTCTTCAACGCTCCCAGCACCTTCTCCAATCCCATCTTGACCAGTTTACCACTTGGTGTAACCAGTGGCTGCTCAAGGTCAATCCTTCCAAGACCGAGTGATCATTGTAGGCAAAACCAGCCCTTCTCTCCATCTCCTCGATTTCTATCTCACTATCTACAGCTGTCCTATCAACCTCACCCCCACTCTCAAGTACCTTGGCGTCACCCTTCACCGTCACCTCTCCTGGATCCCCATCTCCAGACGATCCAAGCCAAGGCACGCTCCCGACTCCATCTCCCCGAGCTCCTTTCTGGCCGCACATGGCGTCTGGACCCCTCCACTGTCCTCCACACCTATAAATCCCTAATCCGCCCTATCCTCTGCTATGCCCATTCCGCCTGGATTGCCACCCCTCCTACCTTCTACAAATCCCTTCAAATCCTGGAATACCATGCACTCCTCCTCACCTATCGCATGCACCTCCTCTCCCCCATGCGGGTCCTCTACAACTTAAGTCCATTCCCACACCTCCTCCTTTTCCTCGAATGGATACGGATCCTTTACACCTCCCACAAACTTGATCCCCCTCACCTATTTGTCGCTCCCATCCTTTCCCAACCGCATCTGCTGCTGTGCCTGTACTCCCACATACCACCCACTCTCTATCTCTCCAATCTCCATACCATTGCCCAAGGTGGCTTCCGCCAACTTCCCCTCCCTGGTGATACCCTCATCCCCTGCATCTACTCCTCCAACCAAGTTTGATCCTCCCCTTCCTCCCCCTGTGTTTTTCCTACAGGGCACTATCTTTCCTTTCCCTCCCTCCTCTCTTCCTCCCTCCCTTCCCTCCCTTGGGCTTCCATAACCCCCCTACCCTCTCCCCTCCCCCTCCCTTCTCCTCTCCCGCTGGCATCAACAACCTCTCCCTCTCCCTCCTACCCGCACATCTTCCCTCTGGCAGGTCCCCGCCTTTGTGCGTGAACACTGCATCTTCTTGCACCGGAGGTCGTCGCCAGTGTTCGTGTGTGTCTTCGCATCAGTGCTTCAGTGTCTCTCCGTTTGTGCTCCTCCGTTCACGTGTGTATACTCGTTCTTCCCCGTTGTGTACAGTGATGAACGTTTTTTATCCAATCAGTGTGCCCGTGAACGGCTTCATTTCTTTTTACTATGTCTGTCTCCCATTTTTGTCCACCATGTTTGTTTGTTTATTCTGTGTTTCTGTTTCCAGTATGTGTTCACTGTGGCCGAAGAGCGGCGTAGTTAGGCTGCTGCCGGCCTACCTTTATTGTAAAGGTATTAAAATAACAATAAAGAAAACAAAAATAAATTTAGATATACCAAAACCTTGGTCAAGGATTTCAATAAATCTTTATCCTGGAACTGTTCAGCTGTTATCATTTACTGTGGTAGAGAAAGGCAGTACGGACGTAAACATTATGACGATTCCTGCTGGAACAATCAGCATAATCCAGCCACTTTAGGTTTACAACTTCAGACCTTGGAAGAATTTTCGACAACAGTTCTCCGATGTAATTCAACTATACGGCTACTATGTAAATTTGCACCTGAAAAATAATATCCTAAAAATTCAATCTTTGATTCATAATCAGTTTTCATCCCCTCGATTCGTGCACATGTTTAGGTGTGCGTGGTTCATGAGCAGATACATCACTGAAAAACGTGATAAATGTGAACCTTCTGTTAATTATTGCTTTCAAAATTTTGTTAGATGCTGTAAATTGTCAATAATATTGCAATAATCAGATGTGCGTGGTACACAGTGTATATGTGTTTGCAGCACTTCTTTGCAATTGAAACGTCCCCTTAGAAAAATTACACAAGATTGTGCTTAAACTGACACACAATATTTTTAGCGCAACGCAATCTGACTTCCAAAAATCCCTACGAAAGAATGGCCCTGACTAACAGTAACCTATACGTTTCACAAATCACTTACCTCACAAAAATCTTCGTTACTCAAGCTACTGCAATACAGCGAGCGTCACTACTGCCAGCTAAATAAAAGATTCAAACTACGGAAGGCACTAACTACTGATAGGCATAGTTAGCAAATGAAAGATTTTAATAGAGAACAAACAATGTATTTACCTTAATAGCCATACTATATATATCAGTTCATGACACCAATTCTTACAAATTTCAAAACTCCGCCATCTCTCTCCCCACGTCCACCACTGCTGGCGGCTCACCTCCAACTGCGCAACGCTGTTAGCATCCAGCTGCCGCTGCCCAACACTACAATGGAGAGTATTACAACAATGCCAACCAGCCACAGACTGCACACGGCACAGCCAGTGATTTTCATACAGAGCGCTACGTGGCGGCGGCGTTACCAATAAAAAAACCTAAACAGCCTACTTACACAGCCCCCATGCTCCCCACAAATAAATTTACAAATTGTTTTGGGCACTGGCCAATAATGATTTGATAAAATTTTTCATAATTACAATAACAAAGTTATAAAATGCACACACTTATTGATACAATGTTGGTCAAAAGCTAAAATTCTCTCACAGTCCATAAAGACAGTCCTGATCATTCATCAAAGTCAAAATGCAGTGTTTTTCTCAAAGTCTGAGTAGTAGAAGAAAGTGCACATGGAAGTAGTGGATTTCCATGCAGTCTTGAAGAAGTAGTGTTGTCCTTCCAACGGAAAGACAGTGCTGACTCTTGACATGCAGACAGGTTATGGGCCACAACAGAGCAAACCCACAGCAGAGTCAGTCGAAGTTTTGAAGAATATTGGTAGGTAGGTCATCACAGAGCAGACCCACTGTAGTCCTGGTAGAGATTACTGTTGGTGGGCCACCAGAGGTGCAGACCCACTGCAGTCCTTGTAGAAATAATGGTATTGGTGGGTCATCAAAGGTGTAGACCCACTGTAGTCCTTGTAGAGATGGCCAGCAGCCATCTGTTTGACTGTGCAGGCGTACAATCACCATTGAAGAGTCTTGCGGATAATATAGCAAGTCCATAACCACCACTTGTGCACTCACAAAAATTGTTTGAAATGTCCTTACAACCAGCAATGCTGTTATCCAGTCCCTTACTGAATTATTAACAGACGTGCAAACACTATCAGTCCCTACTTCTCACATATTTTCCATATACTATGACCAACAGAAATGTGTGCAGTGAAATGCAACTTACAAGTTACTTAATTTGATGAACAGGTGTCAATTACAATTTTGTAACATGAGAATACAATAACAAAGGTACAGAATATATCATTAAAGAACATAATAGTACAGATAACATTTGCAATAATACAGGCTTTACAAAAGAATCGAAATAACATATATATCAGTGTTACAGGAATTATGACAGGAGCACATACATAAAAAAATCTGAATAAATTTCGAAACATCAACTTCACACATGAGCATTAAAACAAAATAGAATAAATAATGTCTAAACATCTCTACAAAGTAAATAACATATTATTGATGCAAATTATATTTGAGGATAACAGTATTCCTCATCATAGTGAACGTAGCTTAGTATTAGAACAGAAAAAATTCTATGAAACAGTACACAGAGACAGGAAGAAAATAAATACACAAGGGTACACAAACACGTAGTGGGATAACACAAAAGGAAAGGACAGTGTTTGTTTTCAGGGTAACATTTGGTACTGGAGTCCAACCCAAAACATCATTCCATAGATCGCCCCTCTTATTTCAACATTTGCTCCAGCCAAAAAAAATCCTATCCAAGCATGCTTTCTGCATTCTGTTCTCATCCTCTTTCAAAAATAATTTTCCTCCACTGTACACTACCTTTTTGGCCAAACCATTTTCTTATAGCTTCTCAATGCTTTTCTTCCAATTCACCATAGTTAGTTTCTTATATAGTCTACCCCCTCTTAAGCTAAATTAAACCCACTGAGCTCAGATGCTAAACTAAGGGACGAGGCAATGCAGCAGCACAAAACAATTAATACAAACAGCAACGACAAAAAAATACAAGCAAGCATAGCGAGCAGCAACAAATGTAATAATTTATATCTAAACATGACAAAGATGAAGCAGAAAAAATATTACAGTAAAAATGTTTAATACCTATGTCACATCTTAACACTAGAGTGATGCATCACGACAACATACGCTAGCAGATAAGTTACCAAATCGTAAAAAAATTATTTTTGCAATTTCTGTGAAGATAAATGTCTATTTGTGCTCTCTTTTCTAAGAAAGTACATCATAAAATGATTCTTTACTGGGTCTGTAGACAGAAAATAGTGATATTAGTACATCTATTAAATTTTATTTTAACCAATGCTGTAGTGCAGCTAGAAACTATATATTAAACAAAATGAGTAAATAAATACATAAAGCAAGCCATATGGCATTTCTCTTAACTAGCAAGGCAATAGCCGTGAAATGTTTCTCATCGTTTCATTAGGCACTTTAGTAAATATCATAAATTAAGAGCCCCACAGTATAATCATATGTTTTCAAGTTTGAGCACGTCGTATTTCCGATGCTTTCTACAAAGCAATATCAATAGCGAGGATAAAGGCCTCCCTTTTTTTTCTCCACCTGTGCCTCTGAAAGGCACACACTAACGACTTTTTCTCAAGGCGGCTGGCACATCTGGCCGCTCGCAACGCATTACGTCACGGTCACCTACCTATCTTACCGAAATATTTACGACAGCAGTTTCCGCTACAGTGACAGTCTCATATGAAAATATTTCACAGGTCAAGAAATTGCGTTACAAATCTGTAGAAACAAAATCCTGTAAATATAACAATGTCCAAAAAATTTTCGTCGGCATTGTAATACATTCACGCATTTACATACATTTCATAACTCTTAAAGTACGATTCTCGGTTTCCAACATCCTCTTTCACAAACCAGAGTCCCTAACCACTACTCATTATTCTTACCTTATTACACATATACATATTCGTCGACACTTCTTCAATATTTCATCATAATAAATATGTAGCATAATCAAATTCCTCATATAGCATCAGCTTATTGGTCATAAACATACCGCAACAGCGTAATACACATCGTCATCATAACATCATAAAACCTCAGCCAAATCTTAAAATCGTCGTAGCTTCCTCCAATAATTTCAAAATCTAAAAAAATTCTCTGCTCATGTCAAAAGTGTCATCTACCTCAAACGTACTTTAAAAATCGTGATCCCATACCAAATACATCATTCAAAGCTCTCATAGTATCACAATGGTTCCGAAAAAATATGAACATTTCACAAAGTACAGACAAAATACTATTTCATAAGTGTGAAGTTATCCAACTGTGTAATTACGTAAACATCTGTCATTGATGTAGTAAAATAAATGTTTGTCTCTCTCAGTTAAATAACCAGATAGCTGTGTAATTTATGTGTTAGAGAAATATGGTACCGATGTGTAAAGTTGTATAAGCAAATACCATATTAGCTAGGGTTCCTTGTGCTTGCCAAACACATAGTACACAAAGTAAGCGCGTACCCCCCTGAGGATTAATGTAATTATATCCTCAGATGTTACAGGTTACAGCAATGGAATGAAATGTATCACGGAAAACCTTTGTATCATTGTATTTCAAATATCTTTAAAAATAAATGTTTTAAGTACAAAATTAGGCACTCAAGTGCGCGTATTGTATCGCTAAACTGCGCGTCTTGTTATAAGATAATCTCTGTGGAAGTGTCGTAGTTATCGTCCTCTGTAAGCAAAGTTCTGCTGAAGTCAATGTACTTACCTCATCATAAACGAAAGTGAAATGCTTTCAATATAGATATCGTAGTTATTACGTACCTTACCGTGATCAAGAAAGTACTATAATGTAACGTATTGTTGTGCTACGATAAAGGCTGTCTCATTGTAGCCATACCACAAAGTTACTACTAAAACATGTTTTCCTTTCCAGAAGAATTCAGAAAAACTTTTCAGATATAAAACAGATACACCGCAAAAGCACAATGTAAATTGTGTCACACATTAGTAGCGTCGTGATATAATCGTGTAGCTATCAAAGAAACCAAATGCTAAGTCATCTTTAATCTCACAGAAAGTACTTCAAATAAAGAATGTCTTTTCAACTAAACCAAAATGTTGCATTAAAACCTAATTAACAGTATATGTTCTAAGTATGTAAGCCTTATAGTCGTTACGTAATCGTGCAACAACAAGCAAGAATGTACAAATAACAACACTGTGTCGTCTGTTCACTATAACAATGCATTCGTAATTTCTGTTTAAAAATGTTCCCTACGTTCTAGACTGGGTAGTTAACTTCAAAACATTGTTGCATGTTAACAGCTTGTCGTGTAACAAAGCATACTAGAAATGTGAAGTGAAATGTTTTATCGCAAAGACAAAGTTAAAAAGCAGATTATCTTTCAATAAACGGTTTTACATGTGAAATATGGTGCAATCCTTTACTCTTCATAGTACTCTGAGTTTCGACTTGAGCGCAATTATCATGCGGTAAACGTCGGTAAAGAATACTGGAGTTTTTCTCAAGGTTAGCGCCTATGTTATTTTTCTCTGAGCCAGCCAGCGCACGTGGCTGCCTGCGGTGCGAGTCATTGTCTGCTATCTCTTTGTTGGCGTGCGTCGTCATTGGGATTAGGAGACCTAACTTCTACAAATTCACCTTGCCGAGAGGGCCCAGCTCTGTTCAAATCCCGCCAGTTCTGACGAAATTCCGGTCTGTCGTTATGATTATATCGTCTGTCGTCATGTCGGTAGTTCCTGTAGTTTCTTTCTTGTCGGTTAAGTGGTGGAGAATTTCTCCCTGAATTATCACTGCGCGGTGGACCCTTGCGTCTGAAATTATTCTGCCTCCCCTGATAATAATAGTTCTGGTTGCCATATTGTCTGTTTCTATGATTGTCTCTGTTATATTCATTACTACGGAAATGCGATCTTTCTCTGTAACTATTATTATTCTGCCAGTGGTTGTCATACGGGTGGTGTCTGTTTTGGTCACGATTTGCGTTGTACGAATAGCAATGCGGATGAGTTCTGAAGGGCTATATGGGTTTGAAAGATATTGATTCTTATGCAACATGTCTTCAAAATATTTGACGAAACTGGAAAATTCAGATTGTTCAAAGTGTTTCATCATCATGATGCTATGTTTCACTCGGTCTTGTGTAGCTTGAGACCAATATGCTGAGAGGAAGGCATGATAAAATTCTCCTTCACTATGACAATCGTGAATGACCGATCGCATTCTTACAGCTGGTTCATTCTCCAAGTAGCCACACATAAATTCTAATCTGTGCTCTAATGACCAGTTGGGAGGAAAACAATGAGAGAATTGATGGAGCCACGCTTGTGGATGAATGTCGTTACCAGAATTCTTAAATGTTTTGAATTTACGTGCAGTAATGAACAGCTTATAGTCAAAATCATCGTGTCGGCGGGTAGCATATCGTTCATTGTTACGTCGTGTCGGCAGTTCCATCTCAAAATTCGGTGCACCTTGCCAATTTCTTTCACAATTTCCGAAATGCCCTGTGTTATTATTTTGTGGCTTTTCCGTATTTCTAAGTTCTTCTTCCCGTGTTGGAGCGCAAGTGTCCTCTGAAATATGTAATTTTTGCATTACCTGCGTCAACTGATCTTGTACTTTCCGGATTTCTCTTTTGTATTGCGTATTAATTTGATTCTGATTTTGTTTGAATTTCTTAATTTGTTCATACTCTTCTGTGTCAGTGATGGCTACAGGTCTTGTGTCATTCAGATCATCATCTACCTTTGCAGATAAATTAGTGAACTGGTCCGAAAGTTCGGCTACTTTCTCCGATAGTGAACACATTTCCTCAGTGTGTTTTTCTCAACCAAGTTTCAGAGTGTCCATTTGTGTTGAAATCGAATCTACTGTGTCTAAGTTTTCTTGAGTTCTTGCAAGTTGCGTAACCGAATCGGTGGATGCAACTGAGTCCATTTTAGCTTGCAAGGTGTCGTGATTTTCACGAACAGTAGTTTGCAATTTTTTTATGGCTGCTTCGTGATTCTGTAATGCGTTTTCATGCCGCGAAAAAATAGGTTGGAAACGCTCACAAATTTGTGTTTTTATGTCATTACAGACTTTTTACATTTCGATTCAATGTTATGTAACTCAGTAGTTAAATCTTCACGTGTTTGTTCAAGTGTGGTGTCTAACTTCCGAAGATTTTGTTCCATTGTGTCTAACTTTTGAAGATTATGTTCCATTGTGTCCAACTGTTGCTGTGTTTGTCTCTGATTTTGTTTCATTGTGTCCAACTATTGCTGTGTTTGTCTCTGGTGTTGTTCCATTGTGTCTAACTTTCGAAGATTTTGCTGTGTTTGTCTCTGATTTTGTTCCATTGTGTCTAACTGTTGCTGTGTTTGTCTCTGATTTTGTTTCATTTGTTGCATTAATTGCAATAATAATGTATTAGTGTCTGGAATCTGTTCCTCTATGCTTTTCGGCAGTGCATTTGCACCGGCAACATTCACATTTTGACAAGCAAAAAATGTGTCTTGACTTATTTGAGAAAACGGTGAGGACGCAAAACCTGAAAGTACAGTATTTGCAAGATTGTGTCCTATCATTTCGGGTTCCTGACGCGAGCTGTTGCCGACCGATCGATCGATAATGCTTCCCTGTTCACGAACTGTTTCACTGTCTATACCATTGTTTGCAGCCCGCTCCATTTCCCTATGTACAATTACCAAATTACTACTTTGAGCATTAGTTAATTCATTACTCGGTGGCGCTAACACACTGCTTTCGTCTTCACTGTCATTTCTCAGTTTACTTTGGAGCCTAGTATTAAGTTTTTCACACGCCATTATAGTCACAATATTTCACACGACAACACAGAAAAGCACAATTTGAAGAGCAAAATAAGAAAACTCATTAACATAGCATTGAAAATAATAACTAGTTAATTGCAAGCGCAGCTGCGAAATACTTGGTGCAAATTTACATGCGTGCCACACCTGTTTTACTGTACAACAATGAAAGACTGCAACTACAAAGGAGATTCTCTCTACAATTGCGTGCTAGCAATAAACAAAATCCACACTAATTACACAAACTACAAGAAAAAATCAGAAGATTCCAGGTTCGAATCCTGGCAGGATCGCCACATGAAATTTCCCCTCTGAAAAATTATACAAGACTGTGCTTAAACTGACACACAGTATTTTTAGCGCAACGCAATCTGACTTCCAAAAATCCCTACAAAAGAATGGCCCTGACTAACATTAAGCTATACGTTTCACAAATCACTTACCTCACAAAAATCTTCGTTACTCAAGCTACTGCAATACAGCGAGCACCACTACTGCCAGCTAAATAAAATATTCAAACTATTGAAGGCACTAAGTACTGACAGGCATAGTTAGCAAATGAAAGATTTTAATAGAGAACAAACAATGTATTTACCTTTATAGTCATAATACATATATCAGTTCATGACACCAATTCTTACAAATTTCAAAACTCCGCCATCTCTCTCCCCACGTCCACCACTGCTGGCGGCTCACCTCCAACTGCGCAACGCTACGCGCTGTTAACATCCAGCTGCCGCTGCCCAACACTACAATGGCGAGTATTACAACAATGCCAACCAGCCACAGACTGCACACGGCACAGCCAGTGATTTTCATACAGAGCGCTACGTGGCGGCTGCGTTACCAATAAAGAAACCTAAACAGCCTACTTACACAATGGATAATGTAGCGTCCCTTCATTATTGCACTGACTATCAATGATAATGCAACACAACCTAAGTACTGCAAAATAACAAAGTAGATGTCAAACGTAATATCCAGAACCATACAATCAATGCAGCTAAAAAAAGAAACAACACACAAATAAAACAAAGACCACGAAAAAAACAAAACAAAAGTAGCCTGTGGCCACCACCAACTTGGCTATTCTCGGACTTGAAATAGAGCGAGTCCGTCTTTTATGGTCGCTCTGTGAAATTGCAGACAATACTATCGCCATGTATGGCAAGCGTCATACGGCGGACAGAGCCCGCTTATACACTCCTGGAAATGGAAAAAAGAACACATTGACACCGGTGTGTCAGACCCACCATACTTGCTCCGGACACTGCGAGAGGGCTGTACAAGCAATGATCACACGCACGGCACAGCGGACACACCAGGAACTGCGGTGTTGGCCGTCGAATGGCGCTAGCAGCGCAACATTTGTGCACCGCCGCCGTCAGTGTCAGCCAGTTTGCCATGGCATACGGAGCTCCATCGCAGTCTTTAACACTGGTAGCATGCCGCGACAGCATGGACGTGAACCGTATGTGCAGTTGACAGACTTTGAGCGAGGGCGTGTAGTGGGCATGCGGGAGGCCGGGTGGACGTACCGCCGAATTGCTCAACATGTGGGTCGTGAGGTCTCCACAGTACATCGATGTTGTTGCCAGTGGTCGGCGGAAGGTGCACGTGCCCGTCGACCTGGGACCGGACCGCAGCGACGCACGGATGCACGCCAAGACCGAAGGATCCTACGCAGTGCCGTAGGGGACCGCACCGCCACTTCCCAGCAAATTAGGGACACTGTTGCTCCTGGGGTATCGGCGAGGACCATTCGCAACCGTCTCCATGAAGCTGGGCTACGGTCCCGCACACCGTTAGGCCGTCTTCCCCTCACGCCCCAACATCGTGCAGCCCACCTCCAGTGGTGTCACGACAGGCGTGAATTGAGGGACGATTGGAGACGTGTCGTCTTCAGCGATGAGAGTCGCTTCTGCCTTGGTGCCAATGATGGTCGTATGCGTGTTTGGCGCAGTGCAGGTGAGCGCCACAATCAGGACTGCATACGACCGAGGCACACAGGGCCAACACCCGGCATCATGGTGTGGGGAGCGATCTCCTACACTGGCCATACATCTCTGGTGATCGTCGAGGGGATACTGAATAGTGCACGGTACATCCAAACCGTCATCGAACCCATCGTTCTACCGTTCCTAGACCGGCAAGGGAACTTGCTGTTCCAACAGGACAATGCACGTCCGCATGTATCCCGTGCCACCCAACGTGCCCTAGAAGGTGTAAGTCAACTACCCTGGCCAGCAAGATCTCCGGATCTGTCCCGCATTGAGCATGTTTGGGACTGGATGAAGCGTCGTCTCACGCGGTCTCCACGTCCAGCACGAACGCTGGTCCAACTGAGACGCCAGGTGGAAATGGCATGGCAAGCCGTTCCATAGGAGTACATTCAGCATCTCTACGATCGTCTCCATGGGAGAATAGCAGCCTGCATTGCTGCGAAAGGTGGATATACACTGTACTAGTGCCGACATTGTGCATGCTCTGTTGCCTGTGTCTATGTGCCTGTGGTTCTGTCAGTTCCCTTGCCGGTCTAGGAACGGTAGAACGATAGGTTCGATGACGGTTTGGATGTACCGTGCACTATTCAGTGTCCCCTCGACGATCACCAGAGGTGTACGGCCAGTGTAGGAGATCGCTCCCCTCACCATGATGCCGGGTGTTGGCCCTGTGTGCCTCGGTCGTATGCACGATGTTGGGGCGTGAGCGGAAGACGGCCTAACGGTGTGCGGGACCGTAGCCCAGCTTCATGGAGACGGTTGCGAATGGTCCTCGCCGATACCCCAGGAGCAACAGTGTCCCTAATTTGCTGGGAAGTGGCGGTGCGGTCCCCTACGGCACTGTGTAGGATCCTACGGTCTTGGCGTGCATCGGTGCGTCGCTGCGGTCCGGTCCCAGGTCGACGGGCACATGCACCTTCCGCCGACCACTGGCAACAACATCGATGTACTGTGGAGACCTCACGACCCACATGTTGAGCAATTCGGCGGTACGTCCACCCGGCCTCCCGCATGCCCACTATACGCCCTCGCTCAAAGTCTGTCAACTGCACATACGGTTCACGTCCACGCTGTCGCGGCATGCTACCAGTGTTAAAGACTGCGATGGAGCTCCGTATGCCATGGCAAACTGGCTGACACTGACGGCGGCGGTGCACAAATGTTGCGCTGCTAGCGCCATTCGACGGCCAACACCGCAGTTCCTGGTGTGTCCGCTGTGCCGTGCGTGTGATCATTGCTTGTACAGCCCTCTCGCAGTGTCCGGAGCAAGTATGGTGGGTCTGACACACCGGTGTCAATGTGTTCTTTTTTCCATTTCCAGGAGTGTATATAGGACAACTAAGAATAACCAAATATCTTATCAGTTTTTCCACAGGGACTGGAATTGCGTGTCTTGAAAATTACAACTCGTTAAGCATTGTACACGACAGTTCCCTAAAACACATTGATCAGGCAGCGTCGGTTTGAGTACTAGTGTTTAGAGTCTGACCGTATTAAAGGCTTGTACTATTCTTTTGGTGGTCCTACCACCAGAAGTATGAACTTAGCCTAAGTGATTATTATCTTACCCCGTTCGATTTTTGTCCCTATCTGCCTCTCATAAATATTTATAATGCAAACGTATACTAAAATTTCTATTTCGTATTAAGTGGTACAGTACCGCCTTTGTAATTATTGTGAAAATACCGCCCGAGTCACTGGTCGGGGGAACCATTGCGGACGCCAGCATTCCCTTTATTTGAGACAGTCGCAAATATTTCGGCTGACAGTGAACAGTCTGAATCAAACAATGTTTTCTTTCTTTCTCACTGGTCATACCGGACTCGAGAGTTCATTACCGCAGCAATGTATTTTCGCCATCTGTCCCTGTCTTCCGTTATTTCCTTCCATTCACCTTCAATGCCTAGGCTCGTCAAATCAGCCTTCACATTGTCATCCCATCTACGCCTCCGTGTCCCCACAGGACGTTTTCCCTCTAAGTGCCCCACCAGTACTCTGCGCGCTGCCCTGCCCTCATCCATTCGAGCTACGTGACACGCCTATCGCAGCCTACGTGATTTAATAATACTGATTATATCAGGGCTTGAATAGAGTTCGTGAACCTCTTAGTTATGCAGTTTTCGCCACTCTACGCTAATTTTTATCCCTTTTTGCTCCGAAAATTTTCCTCAAAATTTTGTTTTCAAATACTCGAAACGGCTTTTCATTTTGCACGGTGAGAGACCAAGTCTCACACCCATACAGCATAACTGGTAGAATAATAGTTTTGTATATTGTAATCTTTAAATTCCTAGACAATACCTGTGATGAAAGTAATCTATTCAGTGAGAAGTAGCACGCATTTCCTGCCCGTAATCTCTTCTTCAGTTCGGAATCAATCTCATTTCTTGGAGTGATGTCCACGCCTAGATACTTAAATGTGTTCACTTTTTCAAACTGCATGTCTCCAACTCTTAACATTTCCTGATCTACTGCTGTTGGCATTCTAGTAGTAACCAGGTATTTAGTTTTCTCTTCTCTTATCCTTAGACCTACATCTTCACTAGCCTTGATTAACTCATTCGCATTTGCTGTTACAGATTCTTTCCTATCGCTAATGATGTTTAGATCATCTGCATACCCTAATATCTTAATATTTCCATTTAACTCCACACCCTCTGAATCATCTGCTGCCATTTGTACAATATATTCTAGGACTAAATTAAAAAGTAGCGGAGACAGGGCATGTCCCTGCTTAAGTCCGTTCTTTATTACGAATTCTTCTGACTCCTATTTCCCCACGCGTACTCTACGTTTTGTGTTTTTCAAACTCGCTTCTATAAGTCTAACATACTTCTTTGGTATTCCAAGTCCCAATAGAATTCTGTACAATTTTGTTTGTAATACTGAATCAGAATCCCACAATGTACCTATTTTTAATTACTACCTGTCCAGAGGCCATTGTACCCACCATAACTATACGCTTAAATTGTTCACTTTCACTCATATACATCAGAACAGTACTGTTTTAATACTGGTAACATCGGATATAACACTCGTTGCAATTATCCTGCGAATATGCAGATAATTTGCCCCTGAAATTAACTATGGCCAACACTCGATTGCATTTCATTCGGCTGTAATTAACTTGTTATGTTTTTTAACATTCGATTCCTACATTTCAAGTCAAATGACATTAATAAATTTCACGATATATATCATATATCTCCTAATAAAGTGTTCCAATTAATAATCACCGTACAGATTAAGAGAGCGCAATATCCCACAACATAATTTTTCGAAAGATAGAAATACTAAAATAGAAAGTGACATTTACATACGCATTCCCCATTCAGCGCACTCATCTGACACGTAAAATAATGACAAAATTGTGGTGTCCAATTTATTCACTACTATAATTAAACTACTTCTGTCAGTGATTTAACTTTACGTGCTGGATGCATTGAAACAGTTGAGGTGGAATCAATTATTGCCATCACAAATGCGTATGGTGGCGTGCGGGTGACCTCTCACCGGCAGTTTCGTAACGAGTGTATCTTCCACGCCCTGTACGAATATGTCTACGGCAGCTATGATTTATCAGCAATACCTACTATTTGCCACTCCCTTGTCCTATTTATAGAATTTTTTATGTTCTAGACGTTTGGCGTTTCCTTCACTATATAACAACAAAAAATGTAAACGTGCACAATATAAAAATATATAGGCTGGTTTACGAAATTTACTTAGTTATTTGCAGATAAGTTGGCAACAAGTTGCTTATACACTGCTGGCCATTAAAATTTCTACACTAAGAAGAAATGCAGATGATAAACGGGTATACATTGGACAAATATATTTTACTAGAACTGACATGTGATTACATTTGTCACGCAATTTGGGTGCATAGATTGTGAGAAATCAGTACGTAGAACAACCACCTCTGGCCGGAATAACGGCCTTGATACGCCTGGGCATTGAGTCAATCAGAGCATAGTGTCGCCATCTGTTGTCTCAGCGATCGAGATGTGGCTGCACGATCCGTTACAGCCATGCGGAGAAGATGCCTGTCATCTCGAGTGCTAGTGATACGAGGCTCTTGGGATCCAGCACGGCGTTACGCATTACCCTCCTGAACCCATCGATTCCATATTCTGCTAACAGTCATTGGATCTCGACCAACGCGAGCAGCAATGTCACGATACGATAAACCGCAATCACAATAGGCTACAACCCGACCTTTATCAAAGTCGGAAACGTGATGATATGCATTTCTACTCCTTACACGAGGCATCACAACAACGTTTCACCAGGCAATGTCGGTCAACTGCTGTTTGTGTATGAGAAATCGGTTGGAAGCTTTCCTCATGTCAGCACTTTGTAGGTGTCGCCACCGGCGCCAACTTTGTGTGAATGCTCTGAAAAGTTAATCATTTGCTTCTCACAGCATCTTCTTCCTGTCGGTTAAATTTCGCGTCTGTAGCACATCATCTTCGTGGTGTGGCAATTTTAATAGCCAGTAGTGTATCTGCGACAGGGGACTAAACTGCAGACTCCTCCACAGTCCTCCACACTTATAAATCCCTCATCCATCCCATCCTCTGTTTTGCCCATCCCGCCTGGATCTTCACCCCTCCTACCTTCTACAAGTCTCTTCAAATCCTGGAACGTCATGCACTGCGCCTCGCCTATCGCATCCACCTCCTACCCCCCAAATGGATCCACTACGGCTTAATTCCTTTCCTCCACCTCCTCCTCTCACTTGAACGGTTACGGATCCGTTACACCCTCCCATAAACTTGATCCCTCTCACCAACTTGTCTCTCCCAACCTTTCCTACCTCCATCCGCTGCCGCGCCTGCACTACTGCATCCCACCCTCTCTCCATCTTACCACACTCCATACCCTTACCCAAGGTGGCTTCCGCCAACTCCCCCTCCCTAATGATGCCCTTGTCCCATCATCTACCCCTCCTAACAGCTTTGACCACCGCTACGGTCGCAGGTTTGAATCCTGCCTTGGGCGTGGATGTGTGTGATGTCCTTAGGTTAGTTAGGTTTAAGTAGTTCTAAGTTCTAGGGGACTGATGACCTCAGATGTTACGTCCCATAGGGCTCAGAGCCATTTCAACCATTTGAAGCTTTGACCCTCCCCTTCCTCCTGCTGTATTTTTTTCTCCCAGGGCTCCCTCCTTTTCCCTCTCCCTCTCCTCAGTTCCTCTCCTCTCCCCTTCCCAGGCTTCCACCCCCCATACCCTCTCCCCTCCCCCTTCCTTCTTCTCTCCCACTGGCATCCTCTCCCCCTCCCTCCTACCCTCCCCTCCTCTCCATGGCAGGCACCCGACTTTCTCATGCAAACAGGATGCTTAGTGCGCCGAAGTTCGTCGCCACTGTGCTGGTGTTTCTCTTCCCATCAGTTAATCAGCGTCTCTCCTTCAGTGCTCTTACGTTGACGTGTGCAACTCTGTGTCTCCGTTTGTGTATAGTGTTGAACATTTTTATACAACCTGTGCGTCCATGAACGCCTTCCTTTATTTTAATATGTATGTCTCCTGTTTTTATCCTCCATGTATGTTTGTTTTTGTGTCTTCGTGTTTAATGTATGATTTTCCAAGGCCTAAGAGCGGCATAGATAAGCCGCTGCTGGCCCACCTTAATGTAAAGCTTTGAAAATAACTACACAGGAAAAAAAAATCTAAACTGCACTCACGCCACACAGTGGTGGAATCTCGAAACATTCACGCTACCGATCTTAATCGAAGCGCCAGAACAATAAAAACAAGAAAAAAATTAACTTTTATACCGTTACAGACGATCGATCAGTCTTATACACGAGTTGGTGGCGATCATATCTATCAAAGACGAAACGTTGCAGCTTTGATGCAGCTGGTTGTAGGAATATCACTTCGCAGAAACGTCACGTTAATTGACATTTATTTAGGAAAATGCAGAAATAGAAACGTCGCACACGAATTCACCTTATCTTAAATATGACGTTATTGAAAGCCGCATATTTAGCCTCTTAATTGGGGATTTACAGGAATTTCACGTGGCACAGAATTCTCAGAAATTAAAAAATATGCGATTGCAGCCTTCCGCGACATTCATCTTCAAGAAAACATTTCCGATTGCTATGCTGATAATTATTACTTCGGATCCGTCTAATTAAAACTGAATAACACAAATATTTTCTGGCATACGAATTTCGCCTTTATTAGCTGCAAGGTATTTTCAGTGACAAATTTCGTGGATACTGGTCTAAATATGTTCTTTTTCCCGTTTTACAATGGTTCTCCTCCTGTGTACTGTCATACGAAATTTAATTTGCACAACTGCAGGGAATGAACACATATTTACTTATAAATAATAAAGGCGAAAATTTGTTTATTCAGTTATAATTCGACGGATTCAAAGTAATAATACACTACTGGCCATTAAAATTGCTACACCAAGAAGAAATGCAGATGATAAACGGGTATTCATCGGACAAATATATTACACTAGAACTGACATGTGATTACATTTTCACGCAATTTGGGTGCATAGATCCTGAGAAATCAGTACCCAGAACAACCAACTCTGGCCGTAATAACGGCCTTGTACGCCTGGGCATTGAGTCACACAGAGCTTGGATGGCGTGTACTGGTAGAGCGGCCCATGCAGCTTCAACACGATACCACAGTTCATCAAGAGTATTGACTGGCGTACTGTGACGAGCCAGTTGCTCGGCCACCATTGACCAGACGTTTTCAGTTTGTGAGAGATCTGGAGAATGTGCTGGCCAGGGCAGGAATCGAACATTTTCTGTATCCAGAAAGGCCCGTACAGGACCTACAACATGCGGTCGTACATTATCCTGCTGAAATGTAGGGTTTCGCAGGGATCGAATGGAGGGTAGAGCCACGGGTCGTCACACATCTGAAATGTAATGTCCACTGTTCAAAGTGCCGTCAGTGCGAACAACAGGTGACAGAGATTTGTAACCAATGGAAACCCCATACCATCACCCCGGTTGATACGTCAGTATGGCCATGACGAATGTGCGTTCACCGCGATGTCGCCAAATACAGATGCGACCATCATGATGCTGTGAACAGAACCTGGATTCATCCGAAAAAATAACGTTTTGCCATTCGTGCACCCAGGTTCGTCGCTGAGTACACCGTTGCAGGCGCTCGTGTCTACGATGCAGCGTCAGGGGTAACCGCAGCCATGGTCTCCGAGCTGATAGTCCATGCTGCTGCAAAGGTCGTCGAACTGTTCGGGCAGATGGTTGTTGTCTTGCAAACGTCCCCATCTGTTGATTCAGGAATCGAGACGTGGCTGCACGATCCGTTACAGTCATGTGGAGAAGATGCCAGACATCTCGACTGCTAGTGATACGAGGCTGTTGGGATCCAGCTCCTGAACCAACCGATTCCATATTTTGCTAACAGTTATTGGATCTTGACCAACGCGAGCAGCAATGTCGCGATACGATAAACCGCAATCGCGATAGGCTACAATCCGACCTTTATCAAAGTCGCAAACGTGATGGTACGCATTTCTCCTCCTTACACGAGGCATCACAACAACGTTTCACCAGGCAACGCCGGTCAACTGCTGTTTGTGTATGAGAAAGCGGTTGGAAACTTTCCTCATGTCAGCTTATTGTAGGTGTCGCCACCGGCGCCAACCTTGTGTGAATACTCTGAAAAGCTAATCATTTGCATATCACAGCATCTTCTTCCTGTCTGTTAAATTTGACGTCTGTAGCACGTCATCTTCGTGGTGTAGCAATTTTAATGTCCAGTAGTGTAATTATCAACATAATATTACACGTAACTGGAGAAGGCGGGACAACAAAACTTAAAGATAGAACTTTTCCGGATTTGCGAGCATGTCGTCATGTTGTTATATAACAACATTTCAGCCACTTTGGAAGTGGTCTGCATCAAGATGGTGTATTTAGATATGCTTAGAAAATTCAGAAACAATCATGTAACACAACTGGTATCAAAACACATGGTTACACTTTTAGAAACTAATTTGCAAATGATTCTCAGAGAGGAAACTGGTGAACTTCCGTGTTACGTGTTTTAAGATAATAATAATAGAAGAATACACAGCGCTGTCGCAACCAAAACACGAGCTGCCGCCTAGCGGTGCGGTTGTTCACATGACCGCTGGCAGTGTTGCAAGCGGGATGCCCTGGCCATATGCGGTTTTGCTGCGGGAATGCCGCATCTTCCACTTCCGCGACGCGCAGTCGGGCAGGAAGCAGGCGATAAACGGCTGCCGGATAGATAAGCGCCTGCTGAAATATTCCCTTGAGAAGTTACTCACTTGGTTACCCTTCACAGTTCTCGATATAAGCACACCGGCCAAAAATTCGGCGTCCCCAAAGACATCACGCTAATGTCGTGTAACACTGCTTCTAATCTACATAGTGGTCTCATTTCGATGAGGAATAGAGTTTACAAGTTTCTTCAGGTATGCCATACCCAGCAGAAGCCAATCACTGATGATTAGCACCAGTAGAGCTACCAAACTAAGGGGATAATGATTGCTATATTTTTCGTCGGACGTTACCAACAGTCCTAGACATTTTCTATGGGGTTAAGGCTGGGTGATTTAGCGGACCAGTAGAGGTGCGAAAAGATAGCCTGAGTGTTTGTCAAAGTACGAACGTACGCCTGCAGCCATGTGAGCATTGTTACTTGCACCCTTGAAGACGAGAGTGTCTACAGCATACTCATCACGAAGGTACACTGAAGCGCCAAAGAAGCTGGTATAGGCATGCGTAACAGAGATATATAAACAGGAAGAATATGGCGCTGCGGTCGGCACCGCCGCCGGCCAGAGTGGCCGTGTGGTTCTAGGGGCTACAGTCTGGAACCGAGAAACCGCTACGGTCTCAGGTTCGAATCCTGCCTCGGGCATGGATGTGTGTGATGCCCTTAGGTTAGTTAGGTTTAATTAGTTCTAAGTTCTAGGCGAGTGATGAGCTCAGACGTTAAGTCGCATAGTGCTCAGAGCCATTTGAACCATTTTTTCGGCACCGCTTTTGTTATGTCTGTTACTGCTGCTACTACGGGCGGTTATCATGATTTAAGTGAGTTTGAACTTGGTGTTATAGTCGGCCCACGAGCCATGGGACCGGACACTGCGTCTCCGAGGTAGTGATGAAGTGGGGATTTTCCCGTACGACCATTTCACGAGTGTACCATGATTATCAGTAATCCGATAAAACATCAAATCTCCGACATCGATGCTACCGAAAAAAAAAAGAACCTGCATGAACGGGACCAACGACGACTGAAGAGAATCGTTCAAACTGACAGAAGTGGAACCCTTCCCCAAATTGCTGTAGATTTCAATGCTGAACCATCAACAAGTGTCAGGGTGCGAACCATTCAACGAAACAACATCGATATGGGCTTTCGGAGCCAAAGATCCACTCGTGTGCCCTTGATGACACCCAGGCACAAAGCTCTATGCCTCGCCTGGACCTCTCAACAGCGACATTGCAGTGTTGATGAGTGGAAGATTGTTGCCTGGTCGGACGAGTCTCATTTCAAATTGTATCTAGCGGATGGACGAGCACGGGTATGGAGACAACCTCATGAATCCGTGGACCATGCATGTCGGCATGGGACTGTTCAAACTGGTGGAGGATATGTAACGGCGTGGGGCGTGTGCAGTTGGGGTGGCAGGGGACCCCTCATACATCTAGATACGACTCTGATAGGTGACACGTACGTAAGCATTCTGTCTGATCACTTTCCTCTGTTTCATGACCATTGTGCATTCCAACGGACTTGGGCAGTTCCAGCAGAACGGTGTGACACCCTACACATCCAGAATTGCTACAGATTGGCTCCAGAAACACACTTAGGCTAGCCTCCAAACTCCCCAGACATGAACATTATTGAGCAAACACTATGTGATAAAAAGTATCCGGACACCCACCCACCCCCCAAAAAAACTATGCGTGTTTCTTATTAGGTGCACTGTGCTGCCACCTACTGCCAGGTACTCCATATCAGCGACCTCAGTAATCATTAGACATCATCAGAGAACAGAATGGGGCGCTCCGCGGAACACACGAACTTCGAACGTAGCCAGGTGATTGCGTGTCACTTGTGTCATACGTCTGTACGCGACATTTCCACACTCCTAAACATCCCTAAGTCCACTGTTTCCGATGCGATAGCTAAGTGGAAACGTAACAGACACGTACAGCACAAAAGCGTACATGCCGATCTCGTCTGTTTATTGACAGAGACCGTCGACAGTTGAAGACGGTCGTAATGTGTAATAGGCAGACATCTCTCCAGACCATCACACACGAATTCCAAACTGCATCAGGATCCACTGCAAGTACTATGACAGTTAGGCGGAGGTGAGAAAACTTGGATTTCATGGTCAAGCGGCTGCTCATAAGGTACACACCACGACGCCTCGCTTGGTGAAAGGAGCGTAAACATGGGACGATTCGACAGTGGAAAAACGTTGTGTGGAGTGAAGAATCACGGTACACAATGTAGCGATCCGGTGGCAGGGTGTGGGTTTGGCGAATTTTCGGTGAACGTCATCTGCCAGCGGGTGTAGTGCCAATAGCAAAATTCGGAGGCAGTGGTGTTATGGTGTGGTCGTGTTTTTCATGGACGGGGATTGCACCCATTGTTGTTTTGCGTGGCACTATCTCAGCACAGGCCTACATTGATGTTTTAAGCACCTTCATGCTTCCCACTGTTGAAGAACAGTTTAGGGAGGGTGATTGCATCTTTCAACACAATCGAGCACCTGTTCATAATGCCTGTGGCGGCGTGGTTACACGACAATAACATCCCAGTAATGGACTGGCCTGAACAGAATCCTGACCTGAGTCCTATAGGCCACTTTTTAGAAGTTTTGGAACGCCGACAACGTCCTAGGCCTCATCTACATCTACATCTACATCTACATGACTACTCTGCAATTCTCATTTAAGTGCTTGGCAGAGGGTTCATCGAACCATAATCTTACTATCTCTCTACCATTCCACTCCCTAATAGCGCGCGGGAAATACGAACACCTAAACCTTTCTGTTCGACCTCTGATTTCTCTTATTTTATTTTGATGATCATTCCTACCTATGTAGGTTGGGCTCAACAAAATATTTTCGCATTCGGAAGAGAAAGTTGGTGACTGAAATTTCGTAAATACTGTAGATCTGGCCGCGACGAAAAACGTCTTTGCTTTAATGACTACCATCCCAATTCGCGTACCATATCTGCCACACTCTCTCCCCTATTACGTGATAATACAAAACGAGCTGCCCTTTTTTGCACCCTTTCGATGTCCTTCGTCAATCCCACCTGGTAAGGATCCCATACCGCGCAGCAATATTCTAACAGAGGACGAACGAGTGTAGTGTAAGCTGTCTCTTTAGTGGACTTGTTGCATCTTCCATGTGTCCTGCCAATGAAACGCAACCTTTGGCTCGCCTTCCCGACAATATTATCTATGTGGTCCTTCCAACTGAAGTTGTTCGTAATTTTAACACCCAGGTACTTAGTTGAATTGACAGCCTTGAGAATTGTACTATTTATCGAGTAATCGAATTCCAACGGATTTCTTTTGGAACTCATGTGTATCACCTCACACTTTTCGTTATTTAGCGTCAACTGCCACATGCCACATCATACATCAATTTTTTCTAAATCGCTTTGCAACTGATACTGGTCTTCGGATGACCTTATTAGACGGTAAATTACAGCATCATCTGCGAACAACCTAAGAGAACTGCTCAGATTGTCACCCAGGTCATTTATATAGATCAGGAGCAGCAGAGGTCCCAGGACGCTTCCCTGGGGAACACCTGATATCACTTCAGTTTTACTAGATGATTTGCCGTCTATTACTACGAACTGCGACCTTCCTGACAGGAAATCACGAATCCATTCGCACAACTGAGACGATACCCCATAGGCCCGCAGCTTAATTAGAAGTCGCTTTTGAGGAACGGTGTCAAAAGCTTTCTGGAAATCTAAAAATACGGAATCAACTAGAGATCCCCTGTCGATAGCGGCCATTACTTCGTGCGAATAAAGAGCTAGCTGCGTTGCACAAGAACGATGTTTTTTGAAACCATGCTGTTTACGTATCAATAGATCGTTCCCTTCGAGGTGTTCATAATGTTTGAATACAGTATATGCTCCAAAATCCTACTGCAAACCGACGTCAATGATATAGGTCTGTAGTTCGATGGGTTACTCCTAATACCCTTCTTAAACACTGGTGCGACCTGCGCAATTTTCCAATCTATAGGTACAGATCTGTCGGTGAGCGAGCGGTTGTATATGATAGCTAAGTATGGAGCTATTGTATCAGCGTAATCTGAAAGGAACCTAATCGGTATACAAACTGGACCTGAAGACTTGCCCGTATCAAGCGATTTGAGTTGTTTCGCAACCCCTAACGTATCTACTTCTAAGAAACTGATGCTAGCAGCTGTTCGCGTTTCAAATTCTGGAATATTCCATTCGTCTTCCCTCACCGACCGATATCGATACATCTCCTCAGTCAGCACTCTGTGAAGAATGGTCTGCCATTCCCCTAGAAACCTTCCAGCACCTGATTGAACATATGCCTGCGAGAGTGGAAGCTGTCACCAAGGCTAAGGGTGGGCCAACACCATACTGAATTCCAGAATTACCGATGGAGGGCGCCACGAACTTTTAAATCATTTTCAGCCAGGTGTCCGGATACCTCTGATCTCATAGTGTACCTGCGATGCCTTGCAATATGCTGTTCAGAAGAGATCTCCACCCCGTTGTGCTCGTACGGATTTACGGACATCTCTGCAGGATTCCAGGTGTCAATTCCCTCCAGCACTACTTCAGATATTAGTCGAGTCCATGACACGTCGCGTTGGGGCATTGCTGCGTCTTCGCGGGGGCCCTACACTTTATTAGGCAGGTGTACCAGTTTCTTTGGCTCTTCAGTGGTTATAAGAAAGGGTTACACATGGTCACCGAGAACGTTGAAATAAATAATTCTGGTTCATTTTCAGGGCAACCTGAATTAGTGGGTCCAGGCCATGGGACGAGAAGTGCCCTCACAACATCACGGAACCGCCTGCACCCTGCACTGCTGCCTCCACACACTCCAGATTAGACTGCTCATAGTACCGTCGCTGCACTCGACGCTTTGTATCATGTGAGAAAGTTGCAAAATCGCGACTCGTCGGAGCACGCAAGACGCCTCCATTCAACTACCATCCAGATTCTGCGTTGTGTGGCCCAGGGAAAACGTGGACTTCGAAACGGGCCTGGTTCTTTGCCTCGCTTCATTACAACATTAAGGTGCCTCTACTCTGCCACCTAGGAAGAGGAAGGGAGTTTCTCCTAAGAGTCGTCAGGCTCTTTTTCTCTGGGGCTTCAGGAGACACCCGTTATTTCGTTTTTGCAATTTGTCGCTGGAGTTAGCTCAAACAAATTCTGCTCATCATGTCTTCCACGTGTCGCCCATTGTTAACAGAAAACGTCGGATTGCTTCTCGTTGCAAGCAATATGATTTTTAGAGAGGTGTTTTACATGTCCATTTGATAGAGCGGTCCCGGATATGTCTAGTGTTTCTTTCTCTATTTCACTGGTGCCATGTCCCGCACTGACGCAGCGTCGGCATTGTTAGGAACGAATTTGGTAAGGTTAGTGGATAGGGGTGGCCGGATGTCCTTCCTGCCGCCACGCCATAGCTCCGGGACGTAATGAGTGTAAGTCATGGAATAGTGCGAACGTGTTCAGATGTCTCCGAGGCGTGTAACTGAGGCGGAACGTGGGGAACAGCCCAGATTTCACCTAGCGAGATGTAGAAAACCGCCCAAAAACCACATCCAGGCTGGCTGGCACATCGGCCCTCGTCGTTAATCCACCGGGCGGATTCGATCCGGGGCCGGCGCGCCCACCCGAGTCCAGGAAGCAGCACGTTAGCGCGCTCGGCTATGCTGGCGGGTTCCGGATAAATCTAGTGTGATATTCGTTTAATCGGGTGTATTAACAGGGACAGTAAAACACACATAATAACTAGTAATCAAGCAGCGACAGCACAGCCCTACCCGCGCCGGCCGTCACAGCCAAGTATGCAGCGCTGCTGAGTCCCTGCTGGATTACTGTTTATTCTTCGTGTAAGGAGCAGAATGGTCCGGTATTCATGTGGAGAACAAGCGAGATGGTGTTTGTGTACGGCCAAGCAGATAGAAACGGTCTTCCAAATCTGGTGTACGCACAGTCCGCCACCTCCCTGCACATTCGTCTATCTGAAAGGACTCATGATCACACAAACGCCCAAAAACGGCTTGAAGTGTGTGATGAGGCTGGAGTCTGTGAGGGTATTTGTTCTGGCGTAGCAGTGCTGCTTGTCAACCATTTATATCTGCTTGATCGTACACAAACACCATATCGCTTGTCCCGAATATGATTACCGCACCATTCTGCTGCTTACAGTACGCTGCGTCAATCACTCAGCCTGAAACACACAAGGAACACATGGCACGTGGTCAGAGGAACACTCATTCACCAGCGTCATGTACTATGACAACGATGCATTTCCATACACATGTTCATACGACAGTCAGAAATCCGTGTCTGCAGTTTGTTGGCTTTATTAATGTTCACCCGTATATACACTGATAAGCCAAAACTTCATGACCACTGCCCACCGCGAGGTTGGATGTCGCCTGGTGGCGTTACAGGAGCGTCAGACGACAAGGAAAGTATATAAGTGGATCAAAGACGGATGAGGAATCATTCTAGCGACGAGACGGGCCACGAATGGGGATATATACTCTCATACGCGATTTTGACAACGGTGATATTATTATTACCCAGAGCCTGTGAACGAGAGTCTCGAAAACGGGATAGCTGATCGAATGTTTACGTGCTACTGTAGTGGGCTTCTATAGAAAGTGGTAGAACGACAATGAAAGTACCACTGGTCGATAAGTGGTTGGACCTCCCCGACCCTTCACAGAACGTAGGTTTCGGAGACTTGCCTGCTCTCTAAAGCAGGATAGGGGGCGATCTGTGGCATCTTTGCCAAAAGAGGACAATGATGGTGCACGCATAAATGTTTCGGAGCACACCGTTCATCGTACATAATTGAACTTGAGGCTCCGCAGCTGACGACCCCGAGGTTTTGGCTCAACGACATCGTCAATTGCGATTGCAGTGGCCACGGGATCGTCGAGAATGGACCACGTATCAATGAAAACGTGTCACCTACGGGAGACATTCTACTGCGCTCGCATGGGATCTGTGGCAATAATCGAAGACACTGACAGCTACGGACCACCTGTGTCGCTTCATGCTTCATGTCTTCCCCGACGGTGATGTCATCTTCGAGCAGGATAATTGTCCGTATCTCAAAGCCAGAACAGTACTACAGTGTTTTGGGGAACATGACAGCGAACTCACGTTGATATTTTGGCAACCAAAATCGCCTTTTGTGAATCAAATGGAACCCATCTGGGTCAGTATCAGGCGCCAACACCGCACCCACAAATCAGCAGCCCGTCGTTTACGGAAATTACATGACTTATACGTAGAAATCTGGTGCCACATACCTCCTCATCCTACCAACAAACTGTCCGATCCATGATGTGGTATTGATAGCTACGATGCCACAACGTAGGTGCGCTCTCGTAGGTTGGCACTACGAGAGCGGACGAACAACGCCGACGACAGCACCGTCTAGCCGCCGCTGTGGAGCTCGACGAACGCCGCGACACATTCAGCCCATTTGATCAAGAGTAGAGAGCCAGCAACATTGTTTCTAATTCATAGTGGGCGAGCCACTACAGATTTTGCCTTTATAACTTCCAGTAGCTGTTAGCTTTGATACCTGTACGGCTTCGCACCTACGTTCTTATCTCAGCCAAAGTTAAGTAACCACTTATGTACTCATATCTTTGCCTATAGAAAACATCTCCGGCGGTGGTTCGCAAGAATACCGCCCTTCGATTGTGACATTCCGATCACTAATCGAAGCGATAGGTTTGCAGGTGCCAGCCAGCCAGCCCGCCAGCCAGCCACCCTGCACCGGTCCAGCCAGCAGCGGTCCTAGCCAGCAGCAGCAGCAGCAGCAGCAGCAGCAGCAGCGCTGGAGGCGTCCCCGCCGGCCAGCGTTCCTGCCAGCGTTCCTGCCAGCCAGCCAGCCGGGTTGCAACAGCAGAGTGGGGCTTCGGCTCCAGTCTTCTTCGTCACTCTACGTCCTATTTCTTCTGTTTCTCGTCCGCTTGCCCATCCCTCGTTTGCTTCTGTCCTTTTGTCCTGTCCTGTGTCTTTCTCCTTGTCACAATATCGACCCCCATCACAACTACTACAGCCACCACCACTGCCATCATCTACACATCTCACTCCGCCGCCATGCCCCATCTGCACCTAAAAGAGCTACACCTCGTCCTCCCTTCCCCTGCCCAGGATGCCATGGATGTCACCCTGCCTGTCCCTGTCCCCTCCTCCTCCTCCTCCCCCTCCTCCTACCGCTACCTCCTCTCCCATCCTGATCCCTCCCCCTTCTTGAGACCCGGAACCTCACCCTCTTCATTCGCCAGCATTTTCCCGGTGCCCCCATCTCCCTCCTCACTCCTCACTGTGACTCGGTCTTCATCTCTTCCAACAGCCCTACCCTTCACACCGATATCCTTTCCCGCATCCCCGTCACCCGCTTTGGCCCTAACGCCTCCCTCACCCTTGCCCCTTCCCCACCTCCCTCCCACCAACCCCAGCCCCCGCATTGCCCACTGACCCTCACCGCCGCGATCACTCGGCTTAGTCTGACAATCACGGAGGAGGAGGTGTTGGCGGAGCTCAAGGCGCATCCCTATCTAGAGGTGCGTGCAGTTCGCTGCATTCACAACTCCACTGGCCCTACCTGCCTTATGTAGGTTTTTACCGAACACGCCCCCTGCATAGACCATCTCCTGAAGGAGGGTGCCCTCTTCTTTGACCAACGTTACAAGGTCAACCCCTCCCATTCCCCTCCTCAATCACTCCGCTGCCAGAGGTGTTTCTGGTACAACACACACCCAACATCTGATTGCTGCGAGGCCCCCACCTGCCCACACTGTAAGCCAACACCCTTCCTCTGGAAGTGCCCCAACCTACAGTCCCCTTCCTTCTGTAACACCAGTAACCTCCCTCATCCTACGTACTTCCAAGAAGTGTAAGCCACAACCCCCTCCCCTCATCACTCCTGAACTCACTGTCCCTGTCCGCCCTCTGGACGCCCACACCCTTCCTGGCAATTCCCTTCGCCCCCCCCCCTACTGCTGAGAACATAATCAGATTCCTTACCATCGTACTCCAAAATGTCCACCCTTTCCAGCGCTCCCACACCTCCAGCAGATATCCGTCGCCGCCCATTCCGTCTTCCACCTTAAAATGTATGCCACCTACTCCCACAACCATGCCCATTTCACCTTTTTCCGTCTCAACACCCTCTTTTAAATCCTTGTCATTGTGCGACAGCACCATATCCTGTTCAACAACATCCGCTCCCTTCCCACCAACAAGAACCTCTTATTGCACACCCTTGCTACCCACCGAGTGGATGCCTTCCTCCTAAATGAAACCTTCCTCCAACCCCACCACACCATCCACACTTCGCCCTACCTCCTTCACCGATCCAAGAATCCCTTCCTGATAGCGTGCGGCGGAGTTGCCATTGGTCACCACCGCCAGATCCCAGTTCGGCTCCAACCTCTCCTTCCCGACCCAACCGAACACCTGATCCTTAGTCTCTTCTTCCCAGGCCTTACCATCACCTGCGCCACCATCTATGTCCGCCCTAACGCCCCTATTCCTTTCGACTTCCTCTCCCACATTGACTGTACCTTATCCTCCTACATGATCGCTGCCGACCTCAACATCCATAGTCGTTCCACCACCCAGTTATGGCAGTGGCATTGGTTCCTCTCCTCCCTCCAAGGCGACCTCATCCCCATTCCCCAGCACACCCACTACGAATCCAACTCCACTCCCGACGTCATCCTCTCCTCCTCTAACCTCCTTGGCCTCATAGTGGTGGATGTCCTGAGCCCCATTGGTAGCGACCATCTCCCTATCCTCCTCACCGTTTCAGACGGTTGTCGCCCCGCCCTGACCCTCGTAATGACCCTCCTCCGAAGTACGTCCATGATTATTTCTGTGCCGACTGGAATGCCTACTGGGATACTCTCTCCACCCAGGTCGATAGCCACCCCTTCACCTACCACCACCCTGATGATATCACCCATGCCGCCTCCTTTCTCCAGCAGACCCCCACAGGCCGTCCTACTCCGTGAACCCCGCCTTCACTACTGTGCCTTCCTCCACACGAGTGACCCGGACACACTAAGACGCCACTGGCAACTCCAGCGACACATCCAAAACTTGCTCGTGGCCAAGAAACGCCGAGACTGGCGACAGACATGCGCCCGTTTAAATGCTGCCCTTCCTATAAACTCGTCAAAGTTCTGGTCAGCCTTCTGTCGCCTTACCAGAACTAAAACCTCCCCCTACTATCCTCTTCTCCATGACGATCACCCCTTCCCTGACTTCCTTAGTAAGGCCAATCACTTTGCCTCCAACCTCTCTGATGTGTTTTCCATCCCCGACGATCCCCAGTTGCCCACATCTCGTGGTCGTGCGGTAGCGTTCTCGCTTCCCACGCCCGGGTTCCCGGGTTCGATTCCTGGCGTGGTCAGGGATTTTCTCTGCTTCGTGATGGCTGCGTATTGTGTGATGTCCTTAGGTTAGTTAGGTTTAAGTAGTTCTAAGTTCTAGGGGACTGTTGACCATAGATATTAAGTCCCATAGTGCTCAGAGCCATTTGAACCGTTTTTTTTATCCCCAGTTCGATTATTCACACTTCCCAGATATCTGCGATCAAACTAACACCTCTGTCCCTCCCCTCACACCTGGTTTCCAGTACTTGGACAACATTGCACACACAGAACTCAATACCCCTATCACTACACAGGATCTCATTGCTACACTCCGCATAAAACGCAACACTGCTCCTGGTCACAGTCGTTTCACCTACTGCCACCTTCGTGAAGCTCCTGTCTCCTTCCTCTCCATCCTGGCCAGGCTCTACAATGTAGTGCTGTCCACCGCCTACTACCCCGACCTGTGGAAAATCTCCCATATCCTGATGTTCCTTAAACCCAGTAAACCGCCGTCCGCCATCTCCTCCTACCGTCTCATCAGCCTTACCTCGGTCTGCAGCAAGGTCCTGGAATCCATTCTCACCTGATGCATCCACCAGCATCTCCACCAGCACCTCCTCCTTCCCGTTACCCATCGTGGCTTTCGGCGATCCTTCTCCTCCGATGACCTTCTCCTTCACCTCACTCATCTCCTTTCCGAACAGCTTAATTCCCATTCCCCCGCTATCTTCCTCTCCCTGGACCTCGAACGTGCCTATGACCACGTATGGCATCCCAGTCTCCTCTTCATGCTCCAAACCTTCGCCCTTCCTATTAACTACATCTGTCTGATCAGCTCCTTTCTCTCTCAATGTCCTTCCTACGTCACCATCCATAACACGGATTTCTACACCTTTTTTCCCTCTGCAGGTGTGCCCCAAGGCTCCATCCTCTCCCCCCTTCTGTACCTTTTGTATACGGCGGACATTCCGCCGCCGTCACCCCCCGTCCACCTTCTCCTGTTTGCTGATGACACTGCCTTCCTTGACCTTGCCCCCACCCTGCATCGTTCCCAACACCTTCTCCAATCTCGTCTTGACCGGTTCACTGCTTGGTGTAACCAGTGGTTGCTTAAGGTCAATTCCTCCAAAACCCAGACGATCATTGTAGGCAAAACCACCCCTTCCTTCCGCCTCCTCGATTTCTGTCTAACCATCTGTGGCCGTCCTATCGCCCTCACCCCCACCCTTGAGTACCTTGGCGTGACCCTCGACCGTTGCCTCTCCTGGACCCCCATCTCCGGACAATCCAAGCCAAGGCACGTTCCTGACTCCGTCTCCTCAAGCTCCTTTCCAGCCGTACGTGGGGTCTGGACCCCTCCACCATACTCCACACCTATAAAACGCTCATCCACCCTATCCTCTGTTACGCCCATCCTGCCTTGATCTCCGCCCCCCCCTACCTTTTACAAATCCCTTCAGATCCTTGAACGCCATGCTCTCCGCCTCGCCTATCGCATCCATCTCCCCTCCCCCATGTGGATCCTGTACGACCTCATTCCGTTCCCCAACCTGCTCCTTTTCCTGGAGCAGATACGGATCCTCTACATCTCCTGTAAACTCGATCCTCCTCACCCGCTTGTCCCGCTGCCGCACCTGTATCTCCACGTCCCACCTGCTCTCCATCTCTCCACTCTCCTTACCCTATCCCAAGGTGGCTTCCGCCAGCTCCCCCTCCCTGATGATGCCCTTCTCCCCTCCATCTACCCCACCTATCAACTTTGATCCTCCCCTCCCACTTCCTGTGTTTTTTCCTTTGGGCACCCTCCCTCCCTTCTCTCCACTTTCCCTCCCTCCTCCCTTTCTTCACACTCCTCCCCCGAGCTTCCCCTACCCCCGTTCTCTACTCCTCCTCCCATCTCCTCTGTCATTCGCAGCTTTGCTCTCCCATCTCCCTCCCCCTCACCCTTCACCCCCTCTTGGTCCCCTGATTCGCACACCTTACGTGAACATTCGCGCGCCGGAGATAATCGCCATCCGTTTCTCGTGTGTGCCGTCGTGTTTTGTGTTTAGTGTTCACCGTCACACTCCATCGTTCACATGTGCCATCGACATCATCAGTGTTTGTGCGTCGTGTCAACAGTTTTTAGTGTGGATTATCGTCGAGTTTGAACGGCTCCGTGGTTTTGTATTTATGTGTCTACTGTTTTATTACCCGCCATTATGTAAATTATGTGTATACCTTATGTTTTTTTTTCTTTGTCTATTCTACGGCTGAAGAGCAGCGTAGAATGCTGCTGCCAGCCTGCCTGTTGTACAGGTTTTAAAATCACAATAAAGAAAAAAAAGAAAACAAGCCTATAGTAAACTTGTAAAATCTACTGGCAGTACCGAAGTACTTCACCTTTTTCTGTTCCTACTCGCGTCCTTCACTCTCGGCCTATTTTGTAGAAGCAGTTCACAGGAGTGTGTGTGTGTGTGTGTGTGTGTGTGTGTGTGCGTGTGTGTGTTTGTAGGATGTTAGGGGCATACGTGTAGCTATTGTGGTAATTGGTACCGTAATTTGTAGCCACTTCAAGGTGTTAGTTGTTTTTCCCCTGCAAACACATCACATAATTTACTACATGACGTTTTCTGAATGGTCGTAACTGAGCCACGAAGTGGACTATGCCTGTTAATATAGACTGTCCGTTTTGCGTCCAAGCATCCACTCTTCAATACCTGGCGTGCTGCCCAAGACAACATAGCCCATTAATGGCTTGCTTGTCCCACACGTACTTGGAGTTGCTAACCAACCTAAACACAGACTACTTGTAATAGCTGTAATTACTAGTATTGCTAAGGAAGTAAATAATGACGTAACTTTGTCCAGTATAGAGTCCTCAGTCAACAACAGAAATATCTGTCCCTCCTAAGAGACATCAGCCGCATTTTCTCTGGTGTTGCGTAAGATCGCCAGTTTAATTTTTGCGATGTGTAGCTGGAGGCACCTCAAATGAAAATTTCTCATCCCGTCTTTCATGTAACAGCCAGTATTGACGGATAGCGTAGGTTCGTTTCCCGTTACGAGCGCTGCTCCGGTCGCAGGTTCGAATCCTGCCTCGTGGATGGATGTGTGTGATGTCCTTAGGTTAGTTAGGTTTAAGTAGTTCTACGTTCTAGGGGACTGATGACCTCAGATGTTAAGTTCCATATTGCTTAGAGTCATTTGAACCATTTTTGAACCATTTGAACCCGTTACGACCAAAATGATCAAATCGGAACTTTTCGTGCTAATTCGATAGAGCGGTCCTAAGTTAATCTATATGATATTCGTTTTATTGATATGTATTATTAACAAGGACATTAAAACACGAAGAAGTATACTACTCTATCAGCGACCTAGCAGCGCTGCTGTATGGCTGTAGCAGGCTGTGCGGGTCAATAAAAGAAAAAAAATAAAGGTTCAAATGGCTTTGAGAACTATGGGACTTAACTTCTGAGGTCATCAGTCCTCTAGAACTTAGAATTACTTAAATCTAACTAACCTAAGGACATCACACGCATCCATGCCCGAGGCAGGATTCGAACCTGCGACCGTAGCAGTGGCGCGGTTCCAGACTGAAGCGCCTAGAACCGCTCGGCCACCCTGGCCGGGTGTGCGGGTCAGACAGAGTGTGCTTAGTCGCTGCTGGATTAGCGGCTATTGTTCGTGTTTGTATATCCATGTTAATACATATTTTCGACCACTGTATCGACTGTGCACTTAAAATCCCGCTTTAAAATCATTACGTTCATAACGGGAAGCAAACTGACGCTTTTTGGCGACACTGAACGTCACGTGAAAGACTTGATAAGCGCTACTTATTTGGGGATACTTCAGCTACAGCTTGCAAAAACGAAATTGCAGATATTTGCCAAAACACCAGAGAAAATGCGACTTACGACTCTTAGAAGAGGCTCTATACATTGATACTGAAACCTGGAACCAATTTCTTTGGACGATCCCAAATACACGTGATAGAAATATCTTGCGCAGCTTTTTGGGTTAGCAGGTAGTCAGGCGAACGACGTGTTTCTTGCGGTGCTCTTTGCATACATTCAGCCAATCAGATATTTTGCTGATAGCGTTCGATTTGTGGTTGTTAAAATACTGGAGTCGATGTTACACAGTCTGACGTAATCGATCGTTCGATGTCCGCCTTCAGTCGGCATTCTCCCCGCATGCAAGTTGCGGCTATTGTTAGTGAGATCGCTACATGATTCTGGATAAGGGAACCAATAGCAAAAAGCCTGCTGCACTCACTGCAACACTTCATTCCTGATATCACCGTCACGCACAGTAAATTCTTCCATTTCTCACTTTCTGACTGAAATCGGAACTTTGATTTTGTGAATGGGTTTGCATCTTTTGCCCACATGGCGTGGGGTATTCTCTCTGTCCATTGCATTTGTGCCCATACTATACGTACATGCCGTCTGTCAACTGTTATCAATCAATTCGATACGTACAAATCGTTACTTATGATCTTATTCTTGAGCTTCACCTAATTTTTACTTATATTTGTTCACTTCTTATGTAAATTTAATACCATGTGTGCAGATACTGGGCAAGGTATCACGGCCCATATTATTTTCCGACAGCATGTCAATACATCTGATAAAATATACTTTCCGAAGACTCAGGTATCCTCTTTACCTGTAACATGTTCATATTCAATTTACTGTATGAGTGCACATGATATTGAGTGATGACCATTAATATGTACTTGTTGTCCTGCAGAAGATACTGCTCGAATACAGTTAAATTCTAACAAATCTTGTGTCTATACAACTACTTTCTTCCGAGACTTTCTTTGTGTTTTTTTTCATGTGTTTAGGTATACTAACGGACTACATTAGGTGGTGCCATTCTTCCATTTCCCGATTACCTGCGCCATTCTTTACAAATGTTTCGTACCTTCTGCAGCGTATCTGGTTTCTAATACTACGTGATTGTGATCTTTCAGCAGTAAAACGTAAGTCGCCAAGCAGTAAAGCAGGTGGCAGGAAGTAGCAGCATAATCACTTTCTTCGGATCGTCTCTCGTCAAATAATCAGTTAATATCCTTCTATTTGAATTAGGGGAAATTATTCTATGTGCGTGCTTAAGAGATGCTCATGGGCTCATGCAGTTTATACAAACAGCATCCACATGTGAACTGCACAGACGATTCCTATGATTAATTTTTGCTCTTAAAAATTATTCTTGGCCGTAATCATTTCAGGTAATGCGTGGTACACTATGTTCAATTGCGATTTATATTGTGAAGATTAACTGTTGTCACCCCAAATAATGTCGTCAGACTCGTAGTTATATGACAGTATGAACAAAAACAGGAGAATCACTTATTGAATGGGCATCACATTTCATCACTTAAGATGGTATATGAGATAGAAACGGAGGGAAAATTCTACAAAGATTAGGATATTTCTTTAAAGATCTACATAATTTAAGAGATAAATCAGAAACGCACATAATAACGAAAACAATAACATTCTAGGAGTAGCGTCAAAAGAGATATGTAAAAGCATTCGGGAAAGGTAAATTACCTAAAAATGATGATGAGAGGCAAATTAATACGAAAGAAACTTGCAAAATTAATTACAGAATGTCTGCGGAGGAAGACAATTCCCCAAATGTGGAACAATATTAAAGTTACTCTACTTCAGCACAAGTGATGTAAAACAAAAAATAACTATAGACCTATTACCATCCTCACCACGTTGTACAAGATGTTCACTAAAAGCGAAGCATGGAACAAACAGGATTTAGAAATGAGTTTAGGGCAACGGACAGTCTGCAGTGGCAAATAAAAATATAGACTGAAGAAATGAGTACGAATTATCTCTTTTTATGGGCTTCATCTATTTTTAGGAAACTTTTATCTTAGTTTCAGCAAACGATGTAAAGACAGCCCTTGCGAAAGAAGCCATTAATTAAGCATATGCTAGTAAATTAATAGGGATATAGATCAATGCTTCAGCTTCGTCACGATAGTGAAAAATCTTAATTCGGAGATCCTGCAACTATATTCAGCAGCAATAGAGGGAATTTTCAGGTCCTTAAGCTGGGAAAACGAAGAGGGAAGATGAATTATTGAGTTGCATCTGAACCATCTTCGTTTTTCTGAACACATTATAATGTCTGCCTCTAGTGCAAATATACAATAACGAATAACAGTACTTAATACAGATGTCTAGAAGTCGACCTGGAAATTGTAACAGGAACAGAAGTACCTATAATCCACACATCGAAAAGAAAATTGTACAAATTAAGAATGAAGTCTCACAAACACTTGATGAGCATTAATACTTATGGCAGTCGAGGACAGTAACTGGATGGACTGGGGAAGAAATAAACGTAAAAGTGGATGTGTCTGAGACCTAAAGTTTACAATCAGTGTGTGTTACCAATTTTGACTGACGGTAGTGAGTCATGGACTTCTAATGCGAACACCGTTCATAGCTTGAAGGTTGCTCAACTAGCAGGAAAGAGATCCATACAGGAAGTAACTAATAGAGACAGGAAAACAAACAAATGGACTAGGGAACAGAATGGAGTGGAAGAAATAACTGCGACAGTAGTAGGAATGAAGTGGACGTGGACGGAGCGAATTCGAAAACATGCAGGAGCACCGTGAATGCTTACAGCTGTTCTTCTTTTCCTTTTTGCCTTGCCTCGTTTTTCACTTCGGGGTCGGCAGCGTTATACTTCGGCTCTGGCAGCGTTAATGGCACTTGTTGGCAAGATGTCCTTCCTGATGCCATCACTCTTCCCAGGAAGGAATCTGAGTGACCCGTTTGTCTGCGCCTAGTGCAGAACTCATGTTCAAGTGTGATAACGTGTTTTACGTGTTTGCATAGCGTGTATCTGAGGCGGGACGTGAGTACTAGCCCGCGTTTAGCTGACCGGATGCGGTAAACCGCCTAAAAGTCAGATCCAGGCTGGGCGGCTCACCAGTCCATGTCGTTAACCCTCGAGGCGGGTGCCACCGAGGGTGCTGCTTCGATCCGTGAAAGGGGGGGGGGGGGGGAGGTAGCCTCTCCGAGTCCCGGAAGCGAGCGCGTCAGCTCTGTCGGCTATCTGGGCATCCTACTGTTGACAGCTGCATGAAAACGTTTGGAGGAAGCATTTATCAGTAGCGGATCTTAACTGGCCGATGACGTTGCTGATATTAAGACACAAAGGAATTAAGGAACGTTTAGCTGTCCGTAGGCACTGATTTGCATCAGTGCGGAAAGTTGAAAATGTGTGGGGGACTGGGATTCGAACCCAGGTCTAATGCTCACTAGGCAATGCTCTGACCACTAAGCCATCCAGACAGTGGTGATCGCAACCGCACGATCTAACCTAGCCACGTCTCCCATCAGACCCAAGTTCTCAACTTATCCACACACTACAGATGTAGCACCCCTGCCCATTATCCTCATTACTAGTGACGTTTCGCCGATTCCCGTAAGAGTTCGAGCGTGGTATGCATCTACACTGAAGGGATCGTTAGCCAGCCTCGCCTAAATTATGTATGTGATGTCTGTTATTTCGGATATGTCCGAAAGAACAGATACCATATCGATCCTGCGGCCATTATGAATCGATACACAAAGGAGTTAACGACATTTAGCTGTCAGTGAACACTATCTACAACATTGGGGAAAGTTGAAAACTTGTGCCGGACCAGGATTCAAACCCAGGTCTCCTGCTCACTAGACAGATGCTGGTCCGGCAGAAATTTTCTACTTTCTCCAGTAATGAAAAACAGTGCCCACTGGCAGCTAAATGTCACAACTTCCCTTGTGTCTTGATTCATACTGGCTGCAGGATCAATAAGGTGACACCACATATATAATTATGGTGGTAAATTGATGATGGTGAAAGTTCTTCACGTTGCCCTCTTCGCCATTTGTATCCCATCTTTCTAGGTCGCCCTGACGGAACAACTAGCAGCACAAAAATCTTTCCTGTACGCAGAAATTATTTTTACGTTTGTGAACGTATCTTTACCACCATCACTTCTACGTGGGCATTGGGTTTTAGCTCCCTGTGTACTGTTACTGCTGCAGTTACTAATTATTGCCTTTCTAAAGATATAACTGAATAATAGCAGCGATAACTGTCATCAGCGTTGTAGTTCGGTTCTAGAATGTCTAACAGAGAATTTTTGAAGAGCTTCAGCAGACATACTGCCTTCGGCAGTAAAAATCCGCAGTACTCAGAACGAAATGTAACACAAACACCTGCAACACTCAACATTCAAAAACTCCAAAGAACATAAAAATTCACTTAACGTCTCCCTGTGAGACGATCTCCACTCATTCCAAAATAATAATGTAAGTTTAGACCAGATGTGGCTTGAATTCAAAGAAATAGTATCGGCTGCAAATGAGAGATTTATACCAAAGAAGTTTACAAACGACGGAGCTGATCCCCTTGGTACACAAAACGTGTCAGATCAGTGTTGCAGAAACAACAAAAAAAGCATGCCAAATTTAAACGAACGCAAAATCTTCGAGATAGTTGATCTTTTACAGAAGCTCGAAATTTAGCCCGAACATCAATGCGAGGTGCTTATAATAGTTTCCACAACGAAACTTTATCTCGACACGCGTCAGAAAATACAAAGAGATTCTGGTCGTATGTAAAGTGTCCTAGCGGCAAGACACAGCCAATGCCTTCGTTGCGCGATAGCAATGGAAAAACTATCGTCGACAGTGCTGCGAAAGCAGAATTACTAAACACAGCCTTTCGAAAGTCCTTCAACAAAGAAGACGAAGTAAATATTCCACAATTCGAACAAAGAACTGCAGCCAACATGGGTAACTTAGAAGTAGATATCCTCGTAGTAGTGAAGCAACTAAAATCAATTAAAAAAAGCAAGTCTTTTGGTCCAAACTGTATACCAAACAGGTTCCTTTCAGAATATGATGATGCAATAACTCCATACTTAACAACCGTATACAACCGCTCGCACGGCGAAAGAGCCATATCCAAAGACTGGAATGTAGCATATTTTCAAGAAAGGTAGTAGGAGTGATCCACTAAACTACAGACCCATATCATTAACATCGATATGCAGCAAGATTTTGGAACATACACTACTGGACATTAAAATTGCTACACCACGAAGATGACGTGCTACAGACACGAAATTTAACCGACAGGAAGAAGATGCTGTGATATGCAAATGATTAGCTTTCAGAGCATTCACACAAGGTTGGCGCCGGTGGCGACACCTACAACGTGCTGACATGAGGAAAGTTACAGCAGTTGACCGCCGTTGCCTGGTGAAACGTTGTTGTAATGCCTCGTGTAAGGAGGAGAAATGCGTACCATCACGTTTCCGACTTAGATAAATGTCGGACTGTAACCTATCGCGATTGCGGTTTATCTTACCGCGGCATTGCTGCTCGCGTTGGTCGAGATCCAATGACTGTTATCAGAATATGGAATCGGTGGGTTCAGGAGCGTAATACGGAACGCCGTGCTGGAGCCCAACGGCCTCGTATCACTAGCAGTCGAGATGACAGGCATCTTACCCGCATTACTGTAACGGAACGTGCAGCCAAGTCTCGATCCCTGAGTCAACAGATGGGGACGTTTGCAAGACAACAACCATCTGCACGAACAGTTCGACGACGTTTGCAGCATCATGGGCTATCAGCTCGGAGACCATGACTGCGGTTACCCTTGACGCTGCATCACAGACAGGAGCGCCTGCGATGGTGTACTCAACGACGAACGTGGGTGTACGAATGGCAAAATGCGTGAAAATGCAATCACATGTCAGTTCCAGTATTATATATTTGTCCAATGAATACCCGTTTATCATCTACATTTCTTCTTGGTGTAGCAATTTTAATGGCCAGTAGTGTATATTGTGTTCCTACATGTTATAGGCCCTCTGCAGTCCCTTATTTATATAAACGATTTAGGAGACTATCTGAGCAGCCGTCTTAGGTTTGCAGATGATGCAGTAGTTTATCGTATAGTAAAGTTATCAGAAGATCAAAACAAATTGCAAAACGATTTAGAAAAGATGTACGAAAGATGGAAAAATTGGCAATTGACCCTAAATAATGAAGAGTGTGAAGTCATCCACGTGAGTCCTAAAATGAATCCGGTAAACTTCGGTTACACGATGAATCAGTCTAATCGAAAGGCCGTAAATTCAACTAAATACCTCGGAATTACAATTACAAACAGATTAAAATGGAAAGAACATATAGAAAATATTGTGGGGAAGGCATACCAAAACTGCGTTTTATTGGCAGAACACTTAGAAAATGTAACAGAGCTACTAAAGAGATTACCTACACTACGCTTGTCCGTCCTCTTTTGGAATACTGCTGCGCGATCTGGTATCCTCACCAGACAGGATTAGCAGAGGACATTGACAAAAGTCAAAGAAGAGCAGCACGTTTTGTATTATCGGGAAATAGGGGAGAGTGTGTCACGGACGTGATACAGGATTTGGGATGGACACCATTAAAAAAGGGTTTTTCGTTGTGGCGGAATCTTCTTACGAAATTTCAATCACCAACTTTCTTCTCCGAATACGAAAATATTTTGTTGACGTCATCCCACATAGGGAGAAACGATCATCATAATAAAATAATGGAAATCAGAGCAGGGAAAGATATAGATGTTCGTTTTTTCCGCGCTCTCTCCGAGAGTGAAATAATAGAGAATTATTGTAAGGTGGTTCGATGAACCCTCTGCCAGGCACTTAAGTGTGATTATCAGAGTATCCATATAGATGTAGATCTACGCGTCCATATATGCGAGCTCTGCGATTAATGATATTAGGAACTTACAACGATAATTAACAAAAAAAGTGTCACATTAAAAACAACGTAAATATTCAGAAACGTTACTTACAAGAGCTGAAGAGCGTAGATCGGAGTGGCCACGACAGACACTATAGCGATGCACCATAGAATGTCTTACACGCTTACGAATCACAGGATGTTTGTGAGCGCATCCATACTGGTTTCATAAAGCCAACACTGTCGAAAACAAAATCAGGTACTGGACTCAGCAGCACACAATTTACGTCTGAGGACGAAGCTCAGTTATCTTAACAGTGAGTAGCGAGAGTCAGTGGAAACGTTTGCCTTACAAACACAGCAGACATTTGGTATTCCATGCATTTGAACTTTCCCTTTCGTATCTCTTATCCTGATGTATGGGATCCTCTGTTATGATGATTTAGCAAATATATTTTATTTTAATGTTGTACCCGATGCTTTTTCTGTCATTACAGTCGTCAGTTTACCTAAGAAAGGGAAATCGTGTGCGGTATCTGCCTGGGAGTCAAGTAAATAATCCACTACAGTTGAAAAGGAATAATGATACGCGTAATTACAATACTAGAAGAAAAAATGATATTCATTATTCCACATTATGGCTACCTTTAGATCAAAGAAGGGTGCACAATCCTGCCACAAAAGTTTTGATCCTTATGCAATGATATAAAATGCCTTACACACAGCAGAGTTAAATTTGAAAACAAACCGAGAAAGTGTCGCCTTGACATCTCCTTCTGTCCTTCTGTTGCATAGAAGAATTTCTATTTTTGTAACGTTTATTTAAAAAATAAAATACAACTGGAAAGAAACCACTTACAAATGTGCACCAGGTAGCGATATTTACATACTAACTAGCTGGCTTGGCATGAGTAGCACTAAGTATACGAGTTGTGATTAAAAAGTAACAGGCAGTTTTGTTTTTCTTAAAGAATCTTTATTTATTCATCAACATCAACTTAGTCCCCTTCAAAGTAAAGCCCCACAGATATAATACACTGGTCTGAGCACCTTTTCGAATCTTGAAAGTACTTCTGGTACTCAATTTTCGTTACGATGTTCAGCTCCTTCAGCTACTGTTTTTTGCTCATAAATGGTTGGAAAACGACGCTCTCTCATGGTTCTTTTCAGCCTCAGAAATAGAAGGAAGTCTCAGGGGACTATGTCTGGTGAATACGGTGGCTGAGGCAGCACCACGATCAAGCATTGAGGTGTTGAGCGAGAGCATTATCGAGATGCAGTTTCCTCGAGTGGTTTTGCCACAACGACGTCATTCCCAGATACCCATGTTTCGTCACCTGTTATAACGTTCTTTAGAAGTTCTGGATCGTTTTCGACTTCATTCAGTAGTTCCTGAGCGATATCTACGTGATGTCGTTTTTGGTCGAAATTGAGCGATTTCGGAACAAGCTTTGCTGCTACACGTTTCATCCCCAAAACGTCGGAAAAAACTGCTTGGCATGAGTCAAAGGTTACGCCAATGTCATCAGCAGCCGTCCTGATGGTGACTCGGCGATTTTCCAGAACCATTATCTTTACTTCTTCCACACTATCGTCAGCCATTGATGTGCTAGGGCGCCCTGGGCGGTGGCCATCTTCGTCTTCTCGACCCTCTGTGAAACGAATATACCACTCGTAAACCTTTGACTTATAACAGATTAGCCAAAAGTCATAGCCAACATTTCTAATGAAGTGCTACATTTTATTCTATTTTTCAAGCAAAATTTAATGCAGGTTGTTTGATCCACCTTTTTCGGAAGTAAAAATTAACCGAGCACTCGATATTATTATAATTTTTTCGACTATCAACAATAAACTAAATATTCGAAACACCTGAAAATGCAAACATACATCAGGAACACATGTACCAACAAGATAAAAAGAATTTTTGAAAATCGGATGCATAAAGCCCGCGAAATCAAAAAATTCTCGTCACTTTTATTGATTTAGCGCTAATAAATCATATACACAAACGTTCCTTGTGAATCAGTGTATCTATTAGTGAAATCCCTGAAGTATTCCTAACACTAGTTGCGGCGGCAATTTATTGCTTTTTCGGCTAGATATCGCCTCCTCTGTAGATGACCAGCTCGTGGCTTCCCTCATTGCCACGAGATGTCACTCCAAACGCCAATGGAACGGATACCAGCACACACATCACGCACTCATTACCACTGTGATCATGAATTACATACAAAAACCTTCCTCGTGAATCAGTCTATCTATTAGTGAAACCCGTATCAGAAACCCCAACAGTAGTTCATGAGATTAGCCTTCACATACAGACGTAAAAACGTGGTAGAAAATTTTAATTACGTCGGGGTGCGTAAGCCAATTAACATAGAACCATACAGCTTATAGTAGACTGAAATATTTTGAAAGGCAGAACTCCTCCCCCCCCCTTTTTTCTTCCCCCTCCTCTGTCCAGGTCCCCCCTCCCATCTGCCCTTGCCTGTGGAGTGTCATCTTCGTGCGGACCTTTCAGTGAAGTGTTCCTAGTGATTGTTAAGTGTTGTGCGTCTTTTCCGAAGTGTTGGGAACGAACATCATGCTCTCGCAGGGTGTGATTTTTTTTATATCTCTTGCGAACAGAATCCAGACTGTAGCCGTGTTTTTTTAATTGACTGTCTACTTTTCCCCTGTCTGCTTCCTGTGTATTTTATTATCATCGCTCACCATTAGTTTTATGTTTTAACTTTGCACAATTTTCCGCCGTTTTACATTTTACGTCACCGTTTAATCGCCTGTTTTTATTGTTTCTTAACTTCTTATGTTTTAAAAATTCTGTAGGCTGAAGAGCGGCGTACTAAGCTGCTGCCAGCCCGCCCCCTTCGGGGGGAATCGAAAACCAATAAAGGAAAAAATAAAGAAAGGCAGCAGTTTAGACCTGAAGGAAAAATGTCGCAGGCAAGCTGTAAGAAAAAAAAATTCTGCGACAATATGAACGGATATTAGGGCTATCAGTGAACTATGCTGCCAGCAGCGACAGTTAATGCATGTGCGAAAGGATGTGTTCGTGACGGGGAAGTTACGGTTGCTGCTGGGCACCTACGATGTCCCCTGAACCAAACGAACTCGCGCCTGTAACATATAAAATCATCCGCGCTGAGGTCAATTCGATTATAAAATAAACCATTCACTGTAGATTATTGTGTGTGGTTTACGTGTCATCAACTTCCTTGCTACAGCCGGATAGTAGGCTGCATAAGAATATCTGGTCAGATTTTCTGATACGCATGGTCTTGCCAACATCATTTTCTCTTCGTTTTTGGGTTTCAGCTTAGCATTGGTGGTTACGTTTTCCTAAGAAAAAGTGTTCTTGGCTGGTTATGTTTGCTCGTACGGTTGTGATCATAATTCCCAAGATTCAGAAGAAGTGGTTATTCGAATGTCTCGATTTCCAGTACCGTTATCTAGCGAGTTTCTCGAACAAATGCACAAGGGTCTCGAGGCGGAGTTCATTGTACTTGTCCATTGTGTATGGTGGAACGTTGCTTATGATTCGTGGACCATTGTTCTGTATAACCTGCAGGTGGCACGGATGTGTTGGAGTTGCATATCTCCAGACTTTAACTGCGTATGTCATCAACGTTCTAATGAGAGTCGTGTACATGAACCTCGACGCCCTCGTATTTAAAATACCTTGCCCGTTAAGCGTCGGGTAGAGGGGATTGCGACACTTGTGAGGAGCGACAGTTGTGAGGAGCGACGTTTGTGAGGAGGCCCGGCCGAACAGGTAGAGGGCGGTCTACAGGGACACCAAACAGGTAGCACACCACAGTTCAGTACTGAATCATCGCATCACTGCCGTCACACAGGAGTGCAAAACGATCGCTGCAACGCATCAGGCAAAAAGCATGGGATCTACACAGGATCCGACCGATGCTGCAGGAATATTTCTGCAAGAACATCATTTGCCAATGAATGGTGGGAGCAAAGTATTACTTGCAGATGACGACAAAGGACCAAATGATAGGATATTGGTGTTCGCCAGCGAAAGGGGAAAATCCTGTTTAACAGACTGCAATTCGTTCTTTGTCGATGGAACGTTCAAAAGCTCCAGCAAGCAGTTTGGACAGTTATTTATTGTTCATGCCGATATTTCTAGTCCTGAGGACGAATCAAACACAGTTCCAACCGTATACGCCTTGTACCCAACAAATAGCGAGAAACGTCCGATCGCTTTTTCACAGCTGTTAAGAGCAACGCACCTGGATGGGATCCGACAGCTATCATGATGGATTCTGAAGCTGCAATCATCCAATCAGTAGCACATTTGTTTCCTGATGCAAAGATTAATAGCTGCAGCTACCATTTCAATCAGTGCTTGTGGAAGGAAGTGCAGAACTGCGGCCTTGTTGCTACCTACAAGCAAAACGAAGAAATTCGTTTTCACATAAGATTGTGTTCCGCTTTGGCTCACATTCCCCTGGTTATGTTACATTATGGGTGTCTATGCATTCAGGAGAGCACGCCAGATAATGAAGAACTGCAGGATTTTTACGACTATTTTGTTGAACAATGGCTGGATAATGAAGACATGTCAAGACATACATATGGAACTGCGCAGTAAGGCGCTACCGCACGAACAATGTTTCCGAAGGATGTAATCGGAGGATAAATACATTAATTTCGAAGGTTCATCCAAACTTTTACTCCTTAGTAAAAATTCTCAGAGAAGACGCGAATATCATGGGAACCGACTAGTCTTAAATCCAGGTGGAAAAAGAAGAAGTTTCCAAGACCCTTACAAGACACCAAGTTGACGGCAATATAAAATCATTTCTTACTTGCGTGGCTTATGCACAGCAATTACAATGAAAAGGAAGTGGCTGAAGCTACAGCAATATTTGTAAATATTGAAAAGGGGTGCAGTTCACGTCGATATCACTATTGTAAAAATTGTAAATAAATAGTCATCCTGTAAATATTGTAAATAAATATAATGTGGGACGAAGAGAGACTACCTCCGCGCGGTGTTCCTTGGAAACGACACAAAGTCGGCTAAATGTCTCTTGCAAATTGTAAAAGATTCACTAATGAAGTCTGAAAAGTTTAACAATCACAATCAGCATTTTTGTGCAGAGAATTTTAGAAACAATGTCTGTCTGAGTGGACGATGAATACATCTTGTTTCAATACATAAACTGCATTCCTTAACGTTAATTGCTAGCAGGACTCACATTAGACCTCAGTACACTTCCCTGGGTGTTACGTAAATATTGAGGTTTAGTTCGAAATAATTAAAGAAAAAGTTTCTACCGAGAACCAAATTCTTTAGTTGGCTCCTCTTAATATATGTTAAAAAGTTGCCACTCCTATCATATCAAAAACTGGGTGAGGGATTGAAAGATGGAAAACATTTTCGGTTTCTATAGTTTCTGTAAAATACATCGTTAAGTATGAGGTTGACCGAAAATTATGCCCTACGTAAGATTAATCAGAACAAAAATTCCAATGAACAAGGTCTTACGAATAACTGTGCTGCAACTAACGGTTAACATTATATCATGGGGGCCAAATTAGCTTTCTAATTTGACTAAGGCTGCTCTTCCTTGCCCAAAAAAATTGTGAAATAATGTAACCTGGCTGCACTGGAGGAGTGTGAATGTCCCTCGGCAGCTGCCCGGGCCGGCACAAGCCGAGCGCTCAGTCACACTAAGCGGCAGCAGGTAGTGGCCGAGGTGGTAGTGGCGCAGCATTTGCGACACACCCTGTGGCAGTTCCTTAGCATCCCGGATTTCTCACTAGTGTCGCCACATCCCAATTTCTCACAAGTGTCGCTTCTCAAAGTGTCTACAACTCGGGTAGAGTTGCTTGACCGTGGCATGCCCTCAGTTCGCGACTTATTGTATGTTTCCACCAAGGCAGTTCCTGGCCAGTCCTGACACCGACATACCTGATTGTCTCACAGAACCTTATTGGTCATGTATGTAGTCAGATTGTCTACAGTGTTGCGTTTGGTTGCTTCAGAGTGAATAGAAGTGCCATACACCTTCGACATTTACTCTAACAGACCATTTCCCCAAGCAAGGCTCGGAAACTCTGAGGGTAGTCTTGAATTAACGTCTGCTGGCTTCCAATCCTGTGCCATGACATCCGTGTCATCAGTGTCACACGTCGATAGGATATTGTTAATATAGCGGTTTAACATAAGAGGTGTCAAGAAGCTAACTTGGGGCACTCCGGCTTGAATACCGCGTTGTAGTGTTTGCTGGCCCTCAGTGTAAGTGTTGGAAGTTCTGTTAGTGAGTTATGAGTGTATGAGACATGCGATGCCGCCGGGGAAACCAGCGGATGAGGCCACTGTGCCTGAATCGGTAGAATACCTTTTCAATCTTAAAGAACGCTTCCACAGTTACCTTGTTTGTTCAAATGGCTCTGAACAGCATGGGACTTAACATCTGAGGTCATCAGTCCCCTAGAACTTAGAACTACTTAAGCCTAACTAACCTAAGGACATCACACACATCCATGCCTGAGGCAGGATTCGAACCTTCGATCGTAGCGGTCGCGCTGTTCCAGACTGAAGCGCCTAGAACCGCTCGGCCTACCTTGTTTGTATTGGAGCTGTCTGTTACACTGACAGAGAAAAAAAACGCAACATCAAGAAGGAGTTGTGCGATATAAACGGAAGCTGATAGGCGTGTTTCTACATCTGAAAGATGATGTCTATTCAGATTTCGCACCAACCACATAAGAGTGGCGCTAGTAGGGCTACTATGAAGATGCAAATCAAGTTTTCTTTAAATACACACATGAAGTTTAGTTATATTTGAGACTGGACATGGTGATTTGATGTTAGACAAGAATGCATTTAAGGCGACAAAGATACCATTATCAACACTTCACTGAGTTTGAATGTGGTCGTGTAACAGGGCTACGAGAAGCTGGAGATTCCTTCTGCGCTATTGCAGAAAGGCTTGGCAGGAATGTAAAAACTGTACATGACCACTGGTAGCGGTGGTCACGAGAATGTACGCTCGCAAGGAGACTGGACTCCCGACTGCCACCATGGCACTACCGAGAGGGAAAACCATCGTGTTCGGCGTATGGCTGTGGCGCATGATACCGCGTCTGCAGCAGTAACCTGAGCATCATTTGGCACCACAGTGACACAAGGAACCATTACGAATCGGTTACTTCAAGGACAGCCCCGAGCCACAGACTCTGTACCATGCATTACACTGACCCTAAACCACCGCCATGTGCGACTTCAGTGGTGTCAAGTGAGTGCTCATTGAAGGACAGGGTGGAGCTGTTGTATTTCCTGATGAAAGCTGGTTCTACCTCTCTGCCAGTGATGGCCGTGTGTTGCTTAGAAGGAGGTCAGTTGAGGGCCTACAACGAAGCAAGCTAGACACACTGGACGTACACCTCGAGTTATGGCCTGGGGTCGATTTCGTATGACAGCAGGAGCAATCTCGTGGTTACCACACCTATCTTGACTGCAAATCTGTACGTCAGTCTGGTGATTCGACCTGTTGTGCTGCAATTTATGAACACCATTCCAGGAGGTGTTTTCCAACAGGATAACGCTCGCCCACATATCGTTGTTGAAACCTACATGGTCTACCGTATTTCGGCATGTTGCCTTGGCGTAATAGGTCACCAGATCGGTCTCCAGTCGAGTACAGATGGATTCTTATCGGACGACAACTCCAGCGTCATCCACAAACAGCATTAACGTTCCCTGTGTTGACTGACCTAATGCAATAGCCATGGAACTCCAGCCCGCAAACTGACATCAAGCAGCTGTACAACACAACGCATGCACATTTGCATGCTTGCATGCAACGTTATGGCGGTTGCACCGGTTATTAATACACCAGCATTTCACATTTGCAAAGGCTCATTTCCCGCTTACATTAACCTGCGATCTTGCAATCTTAATGGCTTACGTATGTTACCCAGACAAATGTAGTCAAAAATTCATTACTCTACATTAATTAATTTTTGGTGTTGTTATTTTCTTCCGTCAGTATATATGTAGTATTGCCCGTAGGAGCTATGATTCCTGAGATCAATTTGCTCCGGCCTCAGGGGGTCGTTATGTGTAATGTCTACTGAGACGCTTTAAAATAAACTTCTTCACAATGTTGCTGTGCGAGGTTAACAGAGTGATGGGATGGTAACTTTATGACAGCAAATGGTCTTTCCCTGGTTTCCTGTTCGTCAAGACCTTGATCACATTCCAAAAGGCAGTGAAGTGTTAGTGTTGGAGGGTGATGTGGTTTCACAGTTGCTAACAAGTCGAAAGATCCGTACGTATAGACTGGAACGTTGTAGAGGTCATAGCAGTACGCAAGGAGGAAAACTGGAGTAAATCGCTGAATTACAAGCCCATATCACTGATGTAAATTTTCAGTAGGATTTTCGAACATATACCGAGTTTGAACATTATGAATGACCCCCAAGAAAACAATCTATTGACACATAGGCCGAACGAACTGAGAAAATTTCATTCTTAAGCAACACAAATAGCTCGTCATTCTCATGAAGTAATGAGTACGTACCATCGATAAGGAATCTCAAATTAATTCCATGTTTCTAGATTTCCAGAATACTTTTGATATCGCTCCTCACAAACGGCTTTCAGCCAAATTGCTTGACTATGGAGTATCGTGTCAGTTGTGTGACTGGATTCGTGATTTCGTGTCAGAAAGGTCATTTTTCGTAGTAACTGACGGAAAGTCATCGAATAAAAAGGAAGTGATATCTGGCGTTCCCCATGAAAGTATTAAGCGCCCTCTGCTGTTCCTAATCTACACTCCTGGAAATGGAAAAAAGAACACATTGACACCGGTGTGTCAGACCCACCATACTTGCTCCGGACACTGCGAGAGGGCTGTACAAGCAATGATCACACGCACGGCACAGCGGACACACCAGGAACCGCGGTGTTGGCCGTCGAATGGCGCTAGCTGCGCAGCATTTGTGCACCGCCGCCGTCAGTGTCAGCCAGTTTGCCGTGGCATACGGAGCTCCATCGCAGTCTTTAACACTGGTAGCATGCCACGACAGCGTGGACGTGAACCGTATGTGCAGTTGACGGACTTTGAGCGAGGGCGTATAGTGGACATGCGGGAGGCCGGGTGGACGTACCGCCGAATTGCTCAAAACGTGGGGCGTGAGGTCTCCACAGTACATCGATGTTGTCGCCAGTGGTCGGCGGAAGGTGCACGTGCCCATCGACCTGGGACCGAACTGCAGCGACGCACGGATGCACGCCAAGACCGTAGGATCCTACGCAGTGCCGTAGGGGACCGCACCGCCACTTTCCAGCAAATTAGGGACACTGTTGCTCCTGGGGTATCGGCGAGGACCATTCGCAACCGTCTCCATGAAGCTGGGCTACGGTCCCGCACACCGTTAGGCCGTCTTCCGCTCACGCCCCAACATCGCGCAGCCCGCCTCCAGTGGTGTCGCGACAGGCGTGAATGGAGGGACGATTGGAGACGTGTCGTCTTCAGCAATGAGAGTCGCTTCTGCCTTGGTGCCAATGAATGCCGTATGCGTGTTTGGCGCCGTGCAGGTGAGCGCCACAATCAGGACTGCATACGACCGAGGCACACAGGGCCAACACCCCGCATCATGGTGTGGGGAGCGATCTCCTACACTGGCCGTACACCTTTGGTGATCGTCGAGGGGACACTGAATAGTGCACGGTACATCCAAACCGTCATCGAACCCATCGTTCTACCATTCCTAGACCGGCAAGGGAACTTGCTGTTCCAACAGGACAATGCACGTCCGCATGTATCCCGTGCCACCCAACGTGCTCTAGAAGGTGTAAGTCAACTACCCTGGCCAGCAAGATCTCCGGATCTGTCCCCCATTGAGCATGTTTGGGACTGGATGAAGTGTCGTCTCACGCGGTCTGCACGTCCAGCACGAACGCTGGTCCAACTGAGGCGCCATGTGGAAATGGCATGGCAAGCCGTTCCACAGGACTACATCCAGCATCTCTACGATCGTCTTCATGGGAGAATAGCAGCCTGCATTGCTGCGAAAGGTGGATATACAATGTACTAGTTTCGACATTGTGCATGCTCTGTTGCCTGTGTCTATGTGCCTGTGGTTCTGTCAGTGTGATCATGTGATGTATCTGCCCCCAGGAATGTGTCAATAAAGTTTCCCCTTCCTGGGACAATGAATTCACGGTGTTCTTATTTCAATTTCCAGGAGTGTATATATATGATTTAAGAGACAAGTTTGAGTAACCCTCTTAGATTTTTTGAAGATGATGCTGTCAATTACCGCCTAGTAAACTCATCAAAACCAACTGAAAAATGATTTAGACAAGATATCTGTATGGTGGGAATAGATGAAACTGACTCTAAATAATGAAAAGTGTGAGATCATGCACGTGAGTACCAAAAGGAGTATACGATAAATCACACAAATCTAAAGGCTGTCAGTACAGTTAAATACCTAGGAATAACAATTACGAACAACGTAAACTAGAACGATCACATAGATGTGGAGAAGGTGATATAAAGATTGCGTTTTACTGACAGAACACTTAGAAGATGCAACAAATCCACGAAAGAGACTGCGTACACTACGCTTGTCCGTCCCCTGCCAGAGTTTTGCTGTGTGGTATGGGATCCTTACCAGACAGGTCTGATGGAGGGCATCGAAAAAGTTCAAAGAAGAGCAGTTCGCTTTGCACTATCGCAGAGATAGTGTCACGGGTATGATACGGGTGTTGGAGTGGCGATAATGAAAACAAAGACGTTTGTCGATGCGGTAAAGACTTTTCACGAAATTTCAATCTCCAACTTTCTCCTCCGAATGCGAAAGTATTTTGTTTGCGCCTATCTAAATTGGGGGAAATAATCGTCGTAATAAAATAAGAGAAATCAGAGCTCACAAGGAAAAATTTAAATGGTCGTTTTTCTTGCGCATGATGTGAGAGTGTAATTGTAGAGAAATAATGTGAAAGTGTTTCGATGAATCCTCAGCCAGACCTTAAGAGTGAATTGCAGAGCAGTCATGTAGCTACAGATATTCCACAGCTTCAGCTACCAACTCCTTGAGGACACAATTTTGAATCTCCTCTGGACCAGTAGCTTTCCTAGAAGTGGTGAGCTTAATATCAGGTATGATTTTATATGTGCTAGTTCGTCTGATCTCGTTTCGCGCTGTTTGAACTAAACGTCGAATACTTCATGGCCTTTTTCAAAACTGGTAATGCTGGTTCTGCTCTGTCCAGATCAGGCATGAAAGATGATTCTAGTGATTTGGTCATTAGTTCCGTCTTCTTCTTAGTGGATGAGGCAGGCTGTGAGGTCCTAATAGTGTGGTACCGCTCACTGGTATAGTTACGAGTGAGATTCTGCACGCCGGTCACTGTGACCGAGCGGTTCTAGGCGCTTCAGTCCGGAACCGCGCTGCTGCTACGGTCGCAGGTTCGAATCCAGCCTCGGGCATTGATGTGTTTGATGTCCTTAGGTTAGTTAGGTTTAACTAGTTCTAAGTCTAGGGGACTGATGACCTCATATGTTAAGCCCCATAGTGCTTAGAGCCATTTGAACTAGATTCTGCGCGTCTTGCCTCTTGATATCCAACTCAACGAGTTTATAATCCCGAATTCTCTTGGAGATAAGGACCAAGTCCTCCTGCTCCAGGACTTTTGACTCCTGTTGTGGTGTTATATTTGGAAAGGTGTCGGCCATCCATCCTAGGCTGCAGTAGTTAAGCCTTTAACAACATCCATTTGGGCTTTGCAACAAGTAATCGTGTGAGTTTCTGGAATAAGTCAGGCAATATCCCACTGGTACTTACAAGTGCGTAACCTCCTCTCTACAATTTTTTGTCTTTTCTTTGAAGTCCAAAAATCAATGATAACTATAGACATATAGCTTGTACAGATGTGTGTTATGACACTGATCCTTTTCACGCCACACTTTATAGTCTATTTTCAACAGTATTTAAATTACACTAGAAAAAATGAATTTACGTGAACTTAAAAAAACTACGTTAAAATTTTCAAACAAAAAGCAGGAAGTGCTTTACCCGTCCTTTCCAGTGGTGGTTTCAGCTGTGTTATTGCGCTCACCAGTCGTGGATTACAATCAGGCTTATTGATTGTATTGTGCATTCACATTTATTCATATTACAGCCAAAGCATATTACCTATCAGTACACGAAGCTGTAGTTGTGCGTAATAAAACATTTAAATTGATGTACAGCATGACCCTATGATGCGTTCCAGAGGAATAATAAATGATCATGTATTATAAACATGCACATCATCAGAAGCCGTTGAGGTTTGGTGCGTAATTGATGAGATTATATATTTTATTACCTGGGCGAGACGCTAATTTTGGTGTGCTTGGAATTCTTGTATCTCAGTTTGTTCAAAATAGCTGCAAAATTGTCCTCTCTTAATAAAAGTTACATGTTTTCATTTTATCCTACGACTATAGCGCACTATAGTACTGTGGCATTATCTGTGCCCTCACTAATAAAAAAAAATTACCTATCTTTCATGATGTAAAGTGCGTCTCAGGTCTTACTTAATGTAAGCCTCGATTAGTTGTCGACGGTTGGTTAGCAATTTTAAACTGACTCCACTTTTAACGTGTTCTTTTAACGCTATTGCTGCTAGCTATTAATTGGCATATTACTTTCTGACAGTATAGACTGTAAGGTTTCCCTACTTTCCTTGTTGATAAGTAACGAGAGATTGTAAATAGCAGTGGCACATGTGAATGTTCTTTTAACTGATGACTGTGGCGCGTTGCTCCACGTTGCCACTTATATATCCCCACTAAATTTAAAACTTGTTTGCCACTCATGTAAAGGGAAAGTTTCATTCCGCTTTACCGTTTATATAATAATTTTACAACGCACCTTCCACTCAGTTTTATCATAGTTCTGGACCGACCTGTTCAATACGCCCTTTACTACGCATAAAGCATTTTTAACTTACATCATGTATTTTTATGTAATTTTTTGTTTTTTCTTCATTTTAAATGTAAACCACTAAATTGAAATTGTGAACGGCCGGGATAGTGGTCCCGTGTTCTTCTCTCGGTCAATAGATGGCAGCACTTCTGCCACTCTGGTTTACTAATTTGCCTCCTCGTTCGCATCCGCTACTCTCTGTTCTGCGCTCATAAAAAAATGATTCAAATGGCTCTGAACACTATGGGACTTAACATTTGAGGTCATCAGTCCCCTAGAACCTAGAACTACTTAAACCTAACTAACCTAAGGACATCACACACATCTATGCCCGAGGCAGGATTCGAACCTACGACCGTAAGGGTCGCGCGGTTCCAGACTGAAGCGCCTAGAACCGCTCCGTCACGCAGCCGGCTCTGCGCTCATAGACACCACATCTTGCCTGGTACCCGCGGCGCTCGGGGACCACAGCACAGCTTAAGTGTCGTGATATCATTTGCATATATTCCCTAGCCACGCAGTCGTCCGCACAGGGTGCAGCCAGCTGCAGGTGGTGGCACATGTCGGCACTAATGACGTGTGTCGCTTTGGATCTGAGGAAATTCTCTCTGGATTCCAGCGGCTATCTGATTTGGTGAAGGCTGCCGGTCTTGCTTACGAGATGAAGGCAGAGCTCACCATCTGCAGCATCGTTGACAGAACCGACTGCGGACCTTTGGTGCAGAGCCGGGTGGAGGGTCTGAAACAGAGGCTCAGACGGTTTTGCGACCGTATTGGCTGCAGATTCCTTGACTTGCGCCATAGGGTGGTGGGGTTTCGGGTTCCGCTGAATAGGTCAGGAGTTCACTACACTCAGCTGGCGGCTACACGGGTAGCGGAGGCTGTGTGGCGTGGACTGGGCGGTTTTTTAGGTTAGAAGGCCTCGGGAAAGTGCGGGATGGGCTGCATTGTCAAAGGGTGCTTGGCAATTACAGGACGTGCTTGGATCAAGGAACAGTCGGAATTATAGTTGTAAATTGTTGTAGTTGCGCTGGAAAAGTCCCTGAGCTTCAAGCGCTAATAGAGAGCACAGAAGCTGATATCGTTATAGGTACAGAAAGCTGTCTAAAGCCTGAAATAAGTTTTGCAGAAATTTTTACGAAGTCTCAGACGGTGTTCAGGAAAGATAGATTAGGCAGAATTGGTGGTGGAGTGTTTGTGTCTGTCAGTAGTGGTTTATCTTGTAGTGAAGTCGAAGTAGATACTCCGTGCGAATTGGTGTGGGTGGAGGTTATACTTAACAGCCGAATTAAGTTAATAATTGGCTCCTTCTACCGACCCCCAGACTCCGATGATACAGTTGCGCTTAACAGTTCAGAGAAAGTTTGAGTCTCGTAACAAATAAATACCCCACTCATACGGTTATAGTTGGTGGGGACTTCAACCTACCCTCGGTATGTTGGCAAAAATACTTGTTCAAAACCGGTGGTAGGCAGAAAACGTCTTCCGAGATTGTCCTAAATGCATTCTCCGAAAATTATTTCGAGCAGTTAGTCCACGAACCCACGCGAACTGTAAATGGTTGCGAAAACACACTTGACCTCTTGGCCACAAACAATCCAGAGCTGATAGAGAGCATCATGACTGATACAGGGATTAGTGATCACAAGGTCATTGTAGCTAGGCTCAATACCATTTCTACCAAACCCGTCAGAAACAAACGCAAAATAATTTTATTTAAAAAAGCGGATAAAGTGCCACTAGAAGCCTTCCTAAAAGACAATTTCCATTCCTTCCGAACTGACTATGCGAATGTAGACGAGATGTGGCTCAAATTCAAAGATATAGTAGCAACAGCAATTGAGAGATTCATACCTCATAAATTGGTAAGAGATGGAACGGATCCCCCGTGGTACACAAAAAAGGTCCGAACGCTGTTGCAGAGGCAACGGAAAAAGCATGCGAAGTTCAGAAGAACGCGAAATCCCTAAGATGGGCTAAAATTTACAGACGCGCGAAATTTGGCACGTACTTCGATGCGAGATGCCTTTAATAGGTTCCACAACGAAACATTGTCTCGAAATTTGGTAGAAAATCCGAAGAAATTCTGGTCGTATGTAAAGTACACAAGCGGCAAGACGCAGTCAATACCTTCGCTGCGCAGTGCCGATGGTACTGTTATCGACGACTGTGCCGCTAAAGCGGAGTTATTGAACGCAGTTTTCCGAAATTCCTTCACCAGGGAAGACGAATGGAATATTCCAGAATTTGAAACACGAACATCTGCTAGCATGAGTTTCTTAGAAGTAGATACCTTAGGGGTTGCGAAGCAACTCAAATCGCTTGATACGGGCAAGTCTTCAGGTCCAGATTGTATACCGATTAGGTTCCTTTCAGATTACGCTGATACTATAGCTCCCTACTTAGCACTCATATACAACCGCTCGCTCACCGACAGAGCTGTACCTACAGATTGGAAAATTGCGCACGACGCACCAGTGTTTAAGAAGGGTAGTAGGAGTAATCCATTTAACTACAGACCTATATCACTGACGTCGGTTTGCAGTAGGGTTTTGGAGCATATACTGTACTCAAACATTATGAATCACCTCGAAGGGAACGATCTATTGACACGTAATCAGCATGGCTTCAGAAAACATCGCTCTTGTGCAACGCAGCTAGCTCTTTATTCGCACGAAGTAATGGCCGGTATCGACAGTGGATCTCAAGTTGATTCCGTATTTCTAGATTTCCGGAAAGCTTTTGACACCGTTCCTCACAAGCGACTTCTAATCAAGCTGCGGAGCTATGGGGTATCGTCTCAGTTGTGCGACTGGATTCGTGATTTCCTGTCAGGAAGGTCGCAGTTCGTAGTAATAGACGGCAAGTCATCGAGTAAAACTGAAGTGATATCAGGTGTTCCCCAGGGAAGCGTCCTGGGACCTCTACTGTTCCTGATCTATATAAATGACCTGGGTGACAATCTGAGCAGTTCTCTTAGACTGTTCGGCAGATGATGCTGTAATTTACCGTCTAGTAAGGTCATCCGAAGACCAGTATCAGTTGCAAAGCGATTTAGAAAAGATTGCTGTATGGTGTGTCAGGTGGCAGTTGACACTAAATAACGAAAAGTGTGAGATGATCCACATGAGTTCCAAAAGAAATCCGTTGGAATTCGATTACTCGATAAATAGTACAATTTTCAAGGCTGTCAATTCAACTAAGTACCAACTTCAGTTGGAAGGACCACATAGATAATATTGTCGGGAAGGCGAGCCAAAGGTTGCGTTTCATTGGCAGGACACTTAGAAGATGCAACAAGTCCACTAAAGAGACAGCTTACACTACACTCGTTCGTCCTCTGTTAGAATATTGCTGCGCGGTGTGGGATCCTTAGCAGGTGGGATTGACGGAGGACATCGAAAGGGTGCAAAAAAGGGCAGCTCGTTTTGTATTATAACGTTATAGGGGAGAGAGTGTGGCAGATATGATACACGAGTTGGGATGGAAGTCATTACAGCATAGACGTTTTTCGTCGCGGCGAGACCTTTTTACGAAATTTCAGTCACCAACTTTCTCTTCCGAATGCGAAAATATTTTGTTGAGCCCAACCTACATAGGTAGGAATGATCATCAAAATAAAATAAGAGAAATCAGAGGTCGAACAGAAAGGTTTAGGTGTTCGTATTTCCCGCGCGCTATTAGGGAGTGGAATGGTAGAGAGATAGTATGATTGTGGTTCGATGAACCCTCTGCCAAGCACTTAAATGTGAATTGCAGAGTAGTCATGTAGATGTAGATGTAGAATACTGTCTGGTGCCACTTGCGAATTGACATAGGTTTCATAGCACCAAGCCCCACCGGCGGTTTCGAAATGTTTTTTACAAGCTTTTAAAAATTTTTAGAAAAAATTTGTTTTTTGTTTTTTATGTGGGATGCGGCGAGTAAAAATTATCTCCTGTCTTTTGCTATTTCCAGTGCGACACCTGAGGATGGGCTTACAACAGTCCGAAAACTGTCGTGTGAAAATAACGTAATTCACAACTGAAGCGGTATTTTCAACCTCTGCTGTTCAATATTTATTATTCCTTCACGTGATATTATATGTCGCTTGGTTCACAAGGACGGCTAGAGACGTTACCGTCATTTACCTTGCGGGCACATCTAGTGTAGTTACATTTGCGACCTTACTGGTGTTCCTGTCACATATCTCCGCCTCCTCTTTTTATGTGGCTACTGTCTCTGCTGTAGCCATGCCCGCAGGCTGCTTCTCTGTGCCGTCACTCGCGACTCGTTCTATCTGTTAGCAGTGGCTGCTCACCCGGGTCTTGACAGGAGACGCGTCATGATTTAAAATGAAAAGCTTTTTAAGAGTACAGCAAAAGTTTTTACATTCAGCACTACGGATACACTGTTTGACAAAAAAGAGAGTGAAGCTCCCAGGAGAAGAGGAAACCAAAACCAAATAAAACTTCACTGACGGAGAGGGTATGTGATGTTGTGGCAGTGATTACAAAACTTTGGCAGCACGAGCCTATTTGTCAGTATGATGTACATCCTCTGGTCAGGATGCATGCACTGATTCGGTTGGGAAGGATGACATAAAGCCATTGTATCCTCCCCTGAGTCAAGACAGACCACAACTGTTGTTACTGGCCCTTGATATCCTGGGTATCAGCACTGGGATGGAGCTGACGTCCGAGCTTGTCTCACACATGTTCTATCAGGGACAGATCTGAGGAACTTGTTGGTCACAGGAGTACCTCAAAACCACGCAGACATTTCACAGAGAGAAGTGCCATGTGTAGACGAGCATTATCCTGTTCCAAAATTGCATCATGAGAACGCAGGATACCTGTGACATGCCACAATCACTACCGGCCATGACCCGAAGTCATAGGCGATGCTTCCCCACTCCATAACGCTAGAAATATTACTTCCGTGCCCCTCTGGAACACTGGAAGAAAGGGAAACTAGAGAACTTCGATTCATCACTGAACGCCATTCGTCAGTAGCTCATTCTTTCTGGCATAGCGCTACACCAAACTCTCCCGTTTGCATTTGGCGTTGACAGCAGCCTACGCTTGGGACGGTATTTCCCTTGTCTGGCTGCTGCTTGCCTCCGAACAATGGTGTGGGATGACAGATTGTTGTAGGGAGTCCATTACTTGTTCTCGGATGGCAGTAGCAGATGTGAAGGTGGCACGAAGTGCTTGGAGCACAGTATAACGATCCTCCCTTGTAGTAGACATTCGCGGTCAATCGGATACTTGATGACGATTATGGTTGCCTTCACGTTTCCACGAAACATCCAACATCAGGATGCTGTTACATCCGAATGCTCCAAAAATCTCGATATTGCACGATGCACCCAGCTAGCCAATGGAGACCTACAATGAGGCCCCTTTCAAACGCAGTCTTGTGCTGATAACGCTGTCTCACACGAGGATACAGCTTCTCCTTGTTCTTCATAGTCATCAACTTAATATCTTACTTGCCAGGACTGGTAACACCAACAAGCACAAACAACACTACTGCACTCTGGTGGCCGATCTATCTGTCACAGAGAATTTAAACTCTAATTATTTATACACCCGCCAATGGTGTACCGCTGACATCCGACCACGCCTTCTGGGTTCTTCACGTTTTTTTCTCTGGCGTTGTAGTTACATGACGCTCACTATAGTTTTCACAGTCTTCAGAAACTTGCAATTCCCTTATTCTCACTATAAAATTTTCGTCCATAAATTCTTCCACTGTGTTACACAATTTTTCCACTAGAAGAGTAAAAAGCCATCTTCTTTTTGAACCAAGTTCCATGTTAAACGTATTACGGCCTTATAGTTTATTGCAAATTTTTAACCTCATAATTCTGATGTTTCAGCGTTGAGTTTTAAATGGTGGGCGGGGCATGTCTCTGTCACCTTACACGCCGTCTTGTCACTGCGCCGCCTCTATAACATCGCTACTACTCATTGATCTCATGGGTTTACATCTCAGCGTAGATTTACAAATCTCTGTTGAGTAGCGATATTGATCTGCGAAAAGTACAAACACTCGATTCTGACAACAAGGGTTCACGGCCCAGGGGCCACATCGAGGGAGTGTGCAGGTGAAGAGGAGCTACGGATGGTGTAGCATGCTCGCTGGCCTGGCGTGGAGCTCTCGCTTTATTTGCTTTCCGGGAGGCGACTTCCTGCGCGCCCTGCGTCCAGCGCCTGGGGCCCTACGCTGTATCTTTCCGCTATTCTGCCGATTGGTTCGGTACGCGAGCGCACTGAACAGTCTTGTTTTCGAAACAGAGCCCCAACATTATTCAGTAGGCATTTCGAAAGTGGTCCTAGCGCACCGAAACGATGTTGTCGGTTCTTCTGGTGCCAACTAATGAAAAGCAATCTGCCTCAGATCCGTGCATGCGCACTGCAGCACCACAGCGGCACGAACTCGAAGAGGCTAGCAACCGGCACAGGCACGCCATTCTTCACTGTACCGAGAAGTGTGGTTAGAGTACGTAATCCTGTTCAAATTTCTCTGACCACTGGCTTCCATGGATGCATGATAACGACAGAATATTGACTGTGTTCCGGAAACTGTCGTAAATGTCATATTATGTCATTTTATTCTTATTCACATCGAGGTCTTGTTTTGCACTTTACGTTTCGGTATATGAGTTAGGAATGGTGTGTAGTTCCACATTGTACAAATACATCTATAGAAACACCTGAAAATTTCCTCGTTTTTTTCTGTTTTCCGTCGTTCCTTAGTTGCTTTAAAATTCATGGCAATTTGTTTATCGCCATACGCGTTTCGCTTCCTTTATTCGTGATGATGCTTCACAAATAAAAGAAGCGAAACCCGTAGCGGAATAAACTGTATTCAATTAGTTGTATAGACGGAACACATCTCCAAAAGCCCGAAAATTTGTTTAAGAGAGGGTCAAAGAATACGAAGATGCATAAAATGCGGTTGTAGCTCGCTCTTAGAGAGCCAAATGATGAAGTAGCCTAATTCCCTATATGATACATCAACGGTTTCGTTCATAAAAACAAAATTTTAAAAAAATCACCTTTTCGAAAGCGTGTGGCGAGTGCAGCTATAGAATTTCATTGTACTTTATAACATGCATCTCATGAATCAAAATGTTTCATATACGGTGGTATAGTCTGAAAATATTGTGGCGGGAACCTTTCACTTCTGTCTACTGTAGTTAACGATTCGATCGCAGACAAATACTTGTGACAAGCTAAAGTATAAAGACGATTGCTGCTAGCCTCATTCTCAGTAATTAAAGTTGTGCTCTTAGATTCCAGTCTGACCCCAGTATCGGAAATCCCGACCGTGTCACAGTTTTGGGTGGAAATTTTAATTTACCAGATATAGACTGGGAGACTCAAACGTTTATAACGGGTGGCAGAGACAAAGAATCCAGTGAAATTTTTTAAAGTGATTTATCTGAAAACTACCTTGAGCAGTTAAACAGAGAACCGACTCGTGCGATAACATATTAGACCTTCTGGTGACAAACACACCCTAAATATTTGTAACAGTCAACGCCGAACAGGGAATCAGCGATCATAAACGGTTACAGCATCGGTGATTTCAGCCGTAAATTGAAATATTAAAAAAGGTAGGAAGATTTTTCTGTTTAGCAAAAGTGACAAAAAGCAGATTTCAGAGTTTTGACGGCTCAACAAAAAAGTTTTATCTCAAGTACAGATAGTGTTGAGGATCAGTAGACTACGTTCAAAACCATCGTACAATATGCATTAGATAAGTATGTGCCAAGCAAGCCACCGTGGTACGACAACCGAATTAGAAAACTGCTACGGAAGCAAAGGGGACTTCACAGCAAACATAAGCATAGCCAAAGCCTTGCACAAAACTAAAAATTACACGAAGCGAAATGTAGTGTGAGGAGGGCTATGCGAAAGGAGTTCAACGAATTCGAAAGTAAAGTTGTTTGTACTGACTTGGCAGAAAACCCTAAGAAATTTTGGTCTTATATCAAAGCAGTAGGTAGATCAAAACAAAATTTCCAGACACTCTGTGACCAAAATGGTACTGAAGAAGAGGATGACGAACTAAAGGCCGAAGTACTAAATGTCTTTTTGCAAAGCTGTTTCACAGAGGAAGACTGCACTGTAGTTCCTTCTCTAGATTGTCGCACAGATGACAAAATGGTAGATATCGAAATAGATGACATAGGGATAGAAAAACAATTAAAATCGTCCAAAAGAAGATAGGCCGCTGGACCTGATGTGATACCATTTCGATTTTACCCAGAGTACGCGAAGGAACTTGACCCCCTTCTTGCAGCGGTGTACCGTAGGTGTCTAGAATAGCGTAGCGTTCCAAAAGATTGGAAAGCGGCACAAGTCATCCCCGTTTTCAAGAAGGAACGTCGAACAAATCTACAGAACTATAGACCTATATCTCTAACGTCGATCAGTTGTAGAATTTTGGAACACGTATTATGTTCGAGCATAATTACTTTTCTGGAAACTAGAAATCTGCGCTGTAGGAATCAGCATGGGTTTCGAAAAAGACGATCTTATGAAACCCAGCTCGCGCTATTCGTCCACGAGACTCAGAGGGCCATAGACACGGGTTCACAGGTAGATGCCGTGTTTCTTGACTTCCGCAAGGCGTTTGATACAGTTCCCCACAGTCGTTTAATGAACAAAGTAAGAGAAATGAACTATCAGACCAATTGTGTGATTGTATTGAAGAGTCCCTAGATAACAGAACGCAGCATGTCATTCTCAATGGAGAGAAGTCCTCCGAAGTAAGAGTGATTTTAGGTGTGCCACAGGGGAGTGTCGTAGGACCGTTGATATTCACAATATATATAAATGCCCTTGTGGATAACATCATAAGTTCACTGAAGCTTTTTGCGGATGGTGCTGTAGCATATAGAGAGGTTGTAACAATGGAAAATTGTACTGAAATGCAGAAGGATCTGCAAGGAATTGACGCATGGTGCAGGGAATAGCAATTGAATCTCAATGTAGAAAAGTGTAATGTGCTGCGATTACATAGAAAGAAAGATCCTTTATCATTTAGCTACAAAATAGCAGGTCAGCAACTGGAAGCAGTTAATTCCATAAATTATCTGGGAGTACGCATTAGGAGTGATTTTAAATGGAATGACCATATAAAATTAATCGTCTGTAAAGCAGATGCCAGACTGAGATTCATTGGAAAAATCCTAAGGAAATGCAGTCCGAAAACAAAGGAAGTAGGTCACAGTACACCTGTTCGCCCACTGCTTGAATACTGCTCACCGGTGTAGGATCCGTACCAAATAGGATTGATAGAAGAGATAGAGAAGATCCAACGGAGAGCAGCGCGCTTCGTTACAGGATCATTTAGTAATCGCGAAAGCTTTATGGAGATGATAGATAAACTCCAGAGGAAGACTCTGCAAGAGAGACGCTCAGTAGGTGGATTGCAGAGTATGGTTGTAGATGTAGATGTATCCGAAAAAAGTGGCGAATTATTTGTGACGAGAAGGAGTATAAACGTCACTGTCACTTGTTTCACGCACAGTAATTTCATCTTTCATTTCTTGAACATATAAATCAGAGATACTCGTTACTGAGAAAGCGCGCTCTTATGTGTAAATTACAAAGAATATTTCAGAAAAATGCTTCACTCTGACGGTTAACGAAGTTTCAGAATGCGTTGCAAACACGAAGAGGGAAAGAAAAACTTTCGTGTCAAGCAGTAATGGAACCTACGTCTTTTGCGACAGCAGTTCGGACCCTTCCGAACTTCGCTACTATAGCTTGTGTGCTAGTGGCGCTTTATTGTATATAATTCCCAGTGATAGATACTCAGACTGACTTCGCTGCCGAATGATGCGGGCGTCAGCCGTAAGTGCATGAAATTTTGGACGGATTCCTCTATCATGCCCCACAAAATTCCTTTGCATTGTTAATTAAAAGCTGTAAACGCGTTTGGACAGTTAATAAGTAAACCATTTGCGGGAAAGAGTACTCGAAGTCACTAGTAATTTCAGCTAAAACTCATGTAATATACACTACTGGCCATTAAAATTGCTACACCAAGAAGAAATCCAGATGATAAACGGGTATTCATTGGACAAATATATTATACTAGAACTGACATGTGATTACATTTTCACGCAATTTGGGTGCATAGATCCTGAGAAATCAGTACCCAGAACAACCACTTCTGGCCGTAATGACGGCCTTGATACGCATGGGCATTGAGTCAAACCAAGCTTGGATGGCGTGTACAGGTACAGCTGCCCATTCAGTTTCAACACGATACCACAGTTCATCAAGAGTAGTGACTGGCGTATTGTGACGAGCCAGTTGCTCGGCCACCATTGACCAGACATTTTCAGTTGGTGAGAGATCTGGAGAATGTGCTGGCCGGAGCAGCGCTCGAACATTTTCTGTATCCAGAAACTGCAAATACCGCATGTTGCAGGTCCTGTACGACAGGAACTGCAACATGAGGTAGTGCATTATCCTGCTGAAATATAGGGTTTCGCAGGGATCGAATGAAGGGTAAAGCCACGGGTCGTAACACATCTGAAATGTAACGTCCACTGTTCAAAGTGCCGTCAATGCGAACAAGAGGTGACCGAGACGTGTAACCAATGGCACCCCATACCATCACGCCGGATGATACGCCAGTATGGCGATGACGAATACACGCTTCCAATGTGCATGCACCGCGATATCACCAAACACGGATGCGACCATCAAGATGCTGTAAACAGAACATGGATTCATCCGAAAAAATGACGGTTTGGCATTCGTGTACCCAGGTTCGTCGTTGAGTACACCATCGCAAGCGCTCCGTCTGTGATGCAGCGTCAAGGGTAACCGCAGCAATGGTCTCCGAGCTGATAGTCCATGCTGCTGCAAACGTCGTCGAACTGTTCGTGCAGATGGTTGTTGTCTTGCAAACGTTCCCATCTGTTGACTCAGGGATCGAGACGTGGCTGCACGATCCGTTACAGCCATGCGAATAAGATGCCTGTCATCTCGACTGCTGGTGATATGATGCCGTTGGGATCCAGCAGGGCGTTCCGAATTACCCTCCTGAACCCACCAATTCCATATTCTGCTAACAGTCATTGGATATCGACCAACGCGAGCAGCAATGTCGCGATACGATAAACCGCAATCGCGATAGGCTACAATCCGATCAAATTGATGGTACGCATTTCTCCTTCTTGCACGAGGCATCACAACAACGTTTCACCAGGCAAAACTGGTCAACTGCTGCTTGTGTATGAGAAATCGGTTGGAAACTTTCCTCATGTCAGCACGTTGTAGGTGTTGCCACCGGCGCCAACCTTGTGTGAATGCTCTGAAAAGTTAATCATTTGCATATCACAGCATCTTCTTCCTGTCGGTTAAATTCCACGCCTGTAGCACATCTTCGTGGTGTAGCAATTTTAATGGCCAGTGGTGAATGTAAGCAGAGCCGATGCCTTGATATTTAATGTTCTTTAAACTCTAAATTGCACAAAATAACAGGTATTTTGAGAGAATATTGACCGAAAACGTGTTTTTTTATATAGTAATCATTCAGAGCAACAACCTAATTTAACCATATTTCTAATAAAGAAAAATAGTCTATTATGAACTCACTTTCCAACCGGACGCGTCCTGTGGTGATTCTTTAGTAACACTATCGCTAAATCCAAAACTAAAAGAGCTCAATATGTTAAAAATAACAAATTATAGGTGTGACTGGAATTCTGTACTAGGAAAAGAGAGAGAAGGAAACGTAGTAGGTGAATATGGATTGGGGTTAAGAAATGAAAGAGTAAGCCGCCTGGTAGAATTTTGCACAGAGCACAACTTAATCATAGCTAACACTTGGTTCAAGAATCATGAAAGAAGGTTGTATACATGGAAGAAGCCTGGAGATACTAGAAGGTATCAGATAGATTATTTAATGGTTAGACAGAGATTTAGGAACCAGGTTTTAAATTGTAAGACATTTCCAGGGGCAGATGTGGACTCTGACCACAATCTATTGGTTATGAACTGTAGATTAAAACTGAAGAAACTCCAATAAGGTGGGAATTTAAGGAGATGGGACCTGGATAAACTGACTAAACCAGAGGTTGTACAGAGCTTCAGGGAGAGCATCAGGGAACAATTGACAGGAATGGGGGAAAGAAATACAGTAGAAGAAGAATGGGTAGCTTTGAGGGATGAAGTAGTGAAGGCAGCAGAGGATCAAGTAGGTAAAAAGACGAGGGCTTGTAGAAATCCTTGGGTAACAGAAGATATATTGAATTTAATTGATGAAAGGAGAAAATATAAAAATGCAGTAAATGAAGTAGGCAAAAAGGAATACAAATGTATCATAAATGAGATTGACAGAAAGTGCAAAATGGCTAAGCAGGGATGGCTAGAGGACAAATGCAAGGATGTAGAGGCTTATCTCACGAGGGGTAAGATAGATACTGCCTACAGGAAAATTAAAGAGACCTTCGTATGAATATCAAGAGCTCAGATGGAATCCCAGTTCTAAGCAAAGAAGGGAAAGCAGAAAGGTGGAAGGAGTATACACAGGGTCTATACTGAGGCGATGTTCTTGAGGACAATATTACGGAAATGGAAGAGGATGTAGATGAAGATTTTCAATGGGAGATATGATACTGCGTGAAGAGTTTGACAGAGCATTGAAAGACCTAAGTCGAAACAAGGTCCAGGGAGTAGACAACATTCCATTAGAACTACTGACAGCCTTGGGAGAGCCAGTCCTGACAAAACTGTACCAGCTGGTGAGCAAGATGTATGAGACAGGTGAAATACCCTCAGACTTCAAGAAGAATATAATAATTCCAATCCCAAAGAAAGCAGGTGTTGTCAGATATGAAAATTACCGAACTATCAGTTTAATAAGTCACGGCTGCAAAATACTAACGCGAATTCTTTACAGACGAATGGAAAAACTGGTAGAAGCCGACCTCGGTGAAGATCAGTTCGGATTCCGTAGAAATATTGGAACACGTAAGGCAATACTGACCCTACGACTTATCTTAGAAGCTAGATTAAGGAAAGGCAAACCTACGTTTCTAGCATTTGTAGACTTAGAGAAAACGTTTGACAATGTTGACTGGAATACCCTCTTTCAAATTCTGAAGGTGGCAGGGGTAAAATACAGGGAGCGAAAGGCTATTTACAATTTGTACAGAAAGCAGATGGCAGTTATAAGAGTCGAGGGACATGAAAGGGAAGCAGCAATGGTTGGGAAGGGAGTGAGACAGGGTTGTAGCCTCTCCCAGATGTTATTCAATGTGTATATTGAGCAAGCAGTGAAGGAAACAAAAAAGAAAAATTCGGAGTAGGTATTAACATCCATGGAGAAGAAATAGAAACTTTGAGGTTCGCCGATGGCATTGTAATTCTGTCAGACACAGCAAAGGACTTGGGAGAGCAGTTGAGCGGAATGGATAGTTACTTGAAAGGAGGATATAAGGTGCACATCAACAAAAGCAAATCGAGGATAATGGAATGTAGTCGAATTAAGTCGGGTGATGCTGAGGGAATTAGATTAGGAAATGAGACACTTAAAGTAGTAAAGGTGTTTTGCTTTTTGGAAGCAAAATAACTGATGCCGGTCGAAGTAGAGAAGGTATAAAATGTAGACTGGCAATGGCAAGGAAAGCGTTTCTGAAGAAGAGAAATTTGTTAACATCGAGTATAGATTTAAGTGTCAGGAAGTCATTTCTGAAAGTATTTGTATGGAGTGCAGCCATGTATGGAAGTGAAACATGGACGATAACTAGTTTGGACAAGAAGAGAATAGAAGTTTTCGAAATGTGGTGCTACAGAAGAATGCTGAAGATTAGATGGGTAGATCACATAATTAATGAGGATGTATTGAATAGAATTGGGGAGAAGAGAAATCTGTGGCACAACTTGACTAGAAGAATGGATCGGTTGGTAGGACATGTTCTGAGGCATCAAGGGATCACCAGTTTTGTATTGGAGGGCAGCGTGGAGGGTAAAAATCGTAGAGGGAGACCAAGAGATGAACACACCAAGCAGGTTCAGAAGGATGTAGGCTGCAGTAGGTATTGGGAGATGAAGAAGCTTACACAGGATAGAGTAGCATGGAGAGCTGCATCAAACCAGTCTCAGGACTGAAGACCACAACAACAACAACAACTACAGGTGTAACTAAACCACAGCTAACCGAACGACAGGGCCATACCGAAATCCAAAACCTCTTGGTACAGTTTCGAAAAATCGGCGGGTGGACCGTTCGGTAACAGGTTTCAGAAGCTTACTGAATAGGAAATTCGGATAAAGAACCGATTGTGACGTCACTACCGCGACCAACCTACTGCACCTATCGGTATGAACGATAGGATCCCTGGTCACATCCATACGCTTTACGCGAGCCATTAGAGAAGTATCGAAAATTTCGTGAGGAAGAATGTAGTCGCCGTGTTAGCAACTCCTACGGGAGAGGAACTACCGATGCCCTAGACAGCCTCAGCCAGTATTTTGTTGACTCGTCCACTCTGAATTTATGATGGTGCACAGTTTTGTCCTATTTAGTTTAACTGAAAAATATACACTGGCCGGCGAGAAGTCATCAGTGGGCACTGGATGTGACTTCTGTCGTCGGATGCAGAAGAATATATCGTACATTTGTCTGTGCACAGTCCTAATAGAAATTAACACAACAGGAAGAAGGAGTTGTGCGACAAAAGGCGCGTTCCTACATCTGAATGATGATGTCTGTTCAGATTTCGCGCCAGTCGCATAAAAGTGGCGATAGTAGCGTCACTATGAGAAGGTAAATCAGGTTTGCTCGCTGTGACGTTTGTGAGCATTAGACGAGATGAGTCGATGTTAGTCAAGAATACCTTTAAGGCGACATAGACGCCATTATCAGTACAAATGGTTCAAATGACTGTAAACACTATGGGACTCAACATCTGAGTTCATCAGTCCCCTAGACTTAGAACTACTTAAACCTAACTAACCTGAGGACATCACAAACATCCATGCCCGAGGCAGGATTCGAATCTGCGACCGTAGCAGCAGCGCGGTTCCGGACTGAAGTGCCTAGAACCGTTCGGCCACAGCAGCCGGCCATTATCAGTACTTCGCAGTGTTTGAATGAGGTCGTGTAACAGGGCTACGAGAACGTGAATGTTCCTTCTGCGATACTGCAGAAAGACTTGGCAAGAATGTATCCATCGATCATGACTGTTTGCAGCGATGGTCCCGAGAATGTACAGTCGCAGGAAGAAGGGACTACGGACGGCCAGGTGGCACTACCGAGAGAAAAGACCATCGTAATCGCCGTATGGCTCTGGCGCATAGTATTGCATCTGCAGCAGCAATTTGAGCAGCCGTTTGCACCATAGTGACACAACAAACTATTATGAATCGGTTACTTCAGCGACAGCTTCGAGCCAGACGCCATGTAGCGAGCATTTCAGCGACCCCAAACCACCGTCATTTGTTACCTCAGTGGTATCAAGCGAGAGCTCATTGGAGGGCAGGGTGGAGATCTGTTGTGTTTTCTGATGAAAGAAGGTCCTGTTTCGGTACCAATGATGGCCGTGTGTTGACTACACGGAGGCCAGTTGAGGGCCTGCAACCAACTTTTCTGCGTGCCAGACAATCTGGGCCTAAACCTGGAGTTATGGTCGGCGGTGCGATTTCGTGTGACAAGCGGAGCACTCTCGTGCTTATCCCACGCATCCTGACTGCAAATTTGTACGTAAATCTGTTCATTTGTCCTGTTGCGCTGCCATTTATGAACAGAGTTGCAGGGGGTGTTTTCCAGCAGGATAACGATCGCCAACATACCGCTGGTGTAACCCAACATACTCCACAGAGTGTCAACATGTTGCCTTGGCATGCTTGCTCACCAGATCGGTCTTCACTCGAGCTTATATCGGACACCATCGGACGACAGCTCCAGCGTCATCCACAACCAGCATTAACAGTCTCTGTATAGACCGACCAAGAGCAACAGGCATGGAACTCCACCCCAAAAACTGACATCCGGCACCTGTACAACTGAATGTGTGCACGTCTGCATGGTTGCATTCGACATACTGGCGGTTACACCGGTTATTAATGTACCAGCATTTCATATTTGAAAATGGCTTATCTCGCGCTTAAATTAACCTTCGATCAATGTTAATCACTTAAATATATTACCTAGACAAATGTGTTCCCAAGATTTCATTACTCTACCTTAATTAATTTAGAAGGTGGTTCGTGAACTAAAACGGAAATCCCTGGAGGGAAGACGTCATTCATTTCGCGGAACACCATCGAGAAAACAGTGTAAGCTGAGCAGAACATGGCAATGTCGTTCGCGTGCGCACACCGCTTCGTTTACACGACGGCGTCAGCTATGCGGTAAGAATCCACCGTGACCTTCTCTTTGTCGCCTGAATCTGTATCTTGTGGTTTAACTCTGCCTCTCTGGCTTAAACGAATTCCCTCCTACATTGTCCATCTAGCACAGCACTGGCCTCCGTGTAGCTCAAATATACTGTGTAGTTTCTGTGCACTTTACCTGAAAGTATGTGTTCTATTCATGTGCTCTACTTTAGTAACGCTTAACGTTAGTGAAATCTGCCCTAGCCTCAATATTGTATCCCTGTAATCTCTGAATACATCATTAGTTTCTGTTAATTTTTTTTTTTTTTTTTTGTCTGCTGTCCTCCTATCTTCCTCTGTCCCTCTGTATCGGACCAGACCTCATACGTGGCTACTTTTAGAACTGCAAAGGAAGGAAACGTCACACAACTGGTGACTCTCTCTTACTGCTCGTGGCTAGAGACATGGCCCAAACTGTTCTGGCGAAAGAAGCTGCCAAAGAAATACAAAAAGCTCCATGACACAAAAATAAGGTGAACTAAAGGCAATACTGAACAAACGTTGTCATTACAACTGCAAGAGTGCACTTATTTCGCTCTTCAAACATGCTATAGTACAATCGTCACATATATGAAGCAGTTACTCGTTTTCCTACGTAGTGCCCATCATGAAGATATAAGTGAAGATTTTTTAGTTTCAAAGCCCTTAAGTTATATGCTATAGTAGAAAACATTTTCAATATGATTGATCTTTATTTGTTTGAAGTAGGTATTCCTTGGCAAAAATGCGTTGGTATCTGTACAGACGAGGTTAAGGCGATGTATGGTCACTTACCAGGCCTAGCAGCAAAAGTGAAGGAAGTTGAACCTGGTGGTCGAAGCAAACACTGTATAATATGCCGAGAAGCATGGGCGTCTAAGTACAATCACGAGAAAAAAATCGCAACACCAAGAAGGAGTCGTGCGACATAAAGGAAACTTCGAAGGTGTGTTTTTACATAGTACAGACGTCACATAGTACAGACGTCTCATATATGGCGCAGTTAGTCTTTTTCTACGTTGTGCCCATCCGATACAATAAATAGTGAGTATTAGAATCTCGGCAGCCTGTTGATTTTTACCGCCTGTGCAAACTGGTGCAAGTCGACTTCATATTAGCCGCCTGGGGTGGGAGCATTGTTAGCAGTCAGCGAAGGGGGCCAGCGCAATATACGTCACCTTCCCGTGACTTCTGGTCATCACGAGAAATCCCTTGAGTGCGAGGTCGCAAAAGGACGATGGTATTTACAGCATTCGGCGTCCCACATATTGTCTACCATGCAACCACAATATTGGCTGCTAATGGCAACAGGGGTCACGATTGGAGGTATCCAATGGCGAACACAGAATGAGACTACGGGGCGTAGTCGAACTGCTTAGTTGACGAGACATGTAGTTCATGATCCTTGTCGGACAGGGAGCCACAAACCCCGTCTCCAGTGAAACGTAGTAAAGGACAGTCGTTGTCCAAGGAGCGGGTACTATGTATAATTACTTACATGGAAGATAATCCGCAGGATAGTAAAAATAAAAACAATTCTGGACTGACTCCGAATAAGTCCGTAGCACTATGACCGTGTAGTGCATAAGAAAAACTACAGATGTTTTAGGGAGGACACGGTGCACTTGATACAAAAAGAGGTGTTGACGCGTTTCAAGGTTGTTCGATACAATTTAGAAGGCGTGCATGATAGTGATCTACTACATCATGCGCATAAAATTGGGCGTGACATATGTTACAGTGATTTCAAGGGAAGCAGTGGATGGCTGCATAACTCCAAACAGTGCTGCGGAATTGGAAGGCGTAAGATAACGAAATATCAAACCAAAGCCTCAACATGACGATGAACAGCAAACTGCTGAATCACCCTGAAAATTTGTAGATGACATAAACGAACTTATCCCATCGTTCAGTAACGAATTAGTTCTCAACTCCGACCAATCGGAATTTGAAGAGGAAATTCCTAAGAAAGGAACCCTGGAAATTAGAGGTACCAAGAGAGTTGTATCAAGATCAAGTAACACCAATGCCTTAACGCATTCGCACGCAATTATGCTGACCGTTAATCTGGATGGTAAATAGGCTGGAGTGTGCTGCGGGAAGTCGGAGGTGCCCTGCATCCTATGATTCTGCCTCGTGTGCGTGATCTTGCAAGGGCAGCAGGGAATATTTACTTCACAGCAAACAAGAGTGGAAAAATGGTCGTAAGAGAACTACAATTACGGTATGTGCGCTGCTTTTGCCCAATAGTTGGTGAAAATAACTTGCTTTTGCTTGATTCCTGGTCTGCGCATAAAAATCGTATTCCTTTAGAGCAAACTAAAAGTGTGTGACATTGTAATTTGTAACCCCTGGAATCACTGTACAAATTCAGCCTTTGGATGTTTGGTTTTTACTTGCCTATAATACATATTATCAAATAGCTACAGCTACGACTTAAAGAATAGCTAGTTTCACGATGAGCTCCTCGACAGACTATTTCGCATTCGGTTGAGTTCCGTTACATTCCATCAGTTCTCATCACCCTTTACACCAATATGATTCTATATGCATTCCTTAAGGGTGGATACAGCTGGACGTCCTGAACGGTTTGTATCTCCCAAGAGTTCGCCTTCGGTCTTGATGGTGCGAACCTTTGTCATTCCTGTGGCAAGCAATTTTTCATTCCGTGTTCATGGTGCAAGTTAATCGTTTGTTGAATGTCGACGAAGTTCAGTTTGTGAAGCGTAATACATGCATCCGATAGTACGTTATCTGTGCACCTCCCGGACATTCATTTTCTGTCGCCCTTCTGAGTTACATGTTGAGTCACTAGCAGCTAATATTTCTCTTGTCATAAGTGCTGTCACAACAGTCTCAAAAGAGCTTTACTAAAGACTGCAAGTTACACAATACCAGACAAATTTTCGATATCTGCTGTTAATGTGTCTTAGCTTCTACAATGTCAAGTTGTAAGTTATCGGATTAGAAGTCACTGTGACAGCACACCTAAATTATACGTTGTTTTCGCATTGTAGTGACTCACTGAAGCTTGGTTTATATTGCCGAGTCTACGGCGACAGGTTAGTAGTAATGAACGTGATTTTGCAAGCGGCGATATAAAGAATTACCAAGCAAAGCCTGCACTAATGTGGAGATTGCAGGGGTGGCAGACTCATTGGGGCACAAAGATCATCCAACGCAGAGTTCATACTCTATTTTCGCCTGTTTTGGACAGGTAGCAAACTAAGCACAGCAACCCATTAATAGGAATTCTACATCTTGCTCCGATTCACGTGCATGTACGCATACATGTCAAGGAAAGGAGAAGAACAAAGCTGTCAGTGAACGTGGCTAACGAGACATGTCTGAATATTTGGTCCTGGTGTTTGAAGAATGACAAACAGTAAATAGAGATATTAGTCGAAATTATAAGAGATGATAACAAATTGTGTTGTGTGGTCTTCAGTCATGAGACTGGTTTGATGCAGCTCTCCATGCTACTCTATCCTGTGCAAGCTTCATCATCTCCCAGAACCTACCGCAACCTACATCCTTCTGAATCTGTTTATTGTATTCATCTCTTGGTCCCCCTCTACGATTTTTACCCTCCACGCTGCCCTCCAGTGCTAAATTTGTGATCCCTCGATGCCTCAGAACATGTCCTACCAACCGGTCCCTTCGTCTTGTCAAGTTGTGCCACAAACTCCTCTTCCCCCAATTCTGCTCTATACCTCCTCATTAGTTATATGATCTACCCATCTAATCTTCAGCATTCTTCTGTAGCACACATTTCGAAAGTTTCTATTCTCTTCTTGTCCAAACTATTTATTGTCTATTTTTCACTTCCATACTTGGCTACACTCCATACAAGTACTTTCAGAAACGACTTCCTGACACTTAAATCTATACTCGATGTTAACAAATTTCTCTTCTTCAGAAACGCGTTCCTTGCCATTGCCTGTCTACATTTTATATCCTCTCTACTTCGACCATAATCAGTTATTTTGCTCCCCAAATAGCAAAACTCCTTTACTACTTTATGTGTCTCATTTCCTAATCTAATACCCTCAGCATCACTTGATTTAATTCCACTACATTCCATTATCCTTGTTTTGCTTTTGTTGATGTTCTTCTTGTACCCTCCTTTCAGGACACTGTCTATTCCGTTCATCGACAATGTCATCGGCGAACCTCAAAGTTTCTATTTCTTCTCCATGGATTGTAATACCTACTCCGAACTTATCTTTTGTTTCCTTTACTGCTTGCTCAATATACAGATTGAATAGCATCGGGGAGAGGCTACAACCCTGTCTCACTCCCTTCGCAACCACTGCTTCCCTTTCATGGCCCTCGACTCTTATAATGCCATCTGCGTTCTGTACAAATTGTAAATAGCCTTTCGCTCCCTGTATTTTACCACTGCACCTTCAGAATTTGAAAGAGAGTATTCCAGTCAACATTGTCAAAAGCTTCCTCTACGTCTACAAATGCTAGAAAAATGGGTTTGCCTTCCCTTAATCTTTCTCCTAAGATAAGTCGTAGGGTCAGTATTGCCTCACATGTTCCAACATTTCTACGGAATCCGAACTGATCTTCCCCGATGTCGGCTTCTACCAGTTTTTCCATTCGTCTGTAAAAATTCGCGTTAGTATTTTGCACCTGTGACTTAAACTGATAGTTCGGTAATTTTCACATCTGTCAACACCTGCTTTCTTTGGGATTGGAATTACTATATTATTCTTGAAGTCTGAGGGAATTTCGCCTGTCTCATACATCTTGCACACCAGAGGTAGAGTTTCATCAGGACTGGCGCTCCCAAGGCTGTCAGTAGTTCTAATGGAATGTTGTCTACTCCCGGGGCCTTGTTTCGACTTATGGCCTTCCAGTGCTCGGTCAAACTCTTCCCGCAGTATCATATCTTCATCTACCTCCTCTTCCATTTCCATAATATTGTCCTCAAGAACATCGCCCCAGTATAGACCCTGTATATACTTCTTCCACCTTTCTGCTTTCCCTCCTTTGCTTAGAACTGGGTTTCCATCTGAGCTCTTGATATTCATGCAAGTAGTTCTCCTTTCTCCAAAGGTCTCTTTAATTTTCTTGTAGGCAGTATCTATCTTACCCCTCGTGAGATAACCCTCTATATCCTTGCATTTGTCCTCTAGCCATCCCTGCTTAGCCATTTTGCACTTCCTGTAGATCTCATTTTTGAGACGTTTGTATTACTTTTTGCCTGCTTCACTTACTGCATTTTTGTACTTTCTCCTTTCATCAATTAAATTCAGTATCTCTTCTGTTACCGAAGGATTTCTACTAGCCCTCGTCTTTCTACCTAGCTGGTCCTCTGCAGCCTTCACTACTTCATCCCTCAGAGCTACCCATTCTTCTACTGTATTTCTTTCCCCCATTCCTGTAAATTGTTCCCTTATGCTCTCCCTGAAACTCTGTACAACCTCTGGTTCTTTCAGTAAATCCAGATCCCATCTTCTTAAACTCCCACCTTTTTGCAGTTTCTTCAGTTTTAATCTACAGTTCATAACCAATAGATTGTGGTCAGAGTCCACATCTGCCCCTGGAAATGTCCTACAATTCAAAATCTGGTTCCTAAATCTCTTTATCACCATTATATAATCTGTCTGAAACCTTTTAGTATCTCCAGGGTTTTTCCATGTATACAACCTTCTTTCATTATTCTTGAACCAAGTGTTAGGTATGATTGAGTTATGCTCTGTACAAAATTCTACCAGGCGGCTTCCTCTTTCATTTCTTAGCCCCAATCCATATTCACCTACTACGTTTCCTTCTCTTCCTTTTTCCACTGTCGAATTCCAGTCACCCATGACAATTAAATTTTCGTCTCCCTTCACTTAATGAATAATTTCTTTTATCTCATTATACATTTCTTCAATTTCTTCATCATCTGCAGAGCTAGTTGGCATATAAACTTGTACTACTGTAGTAAGCATGGGCTTCGTGTCTATCTTGGCCACAATAATGCGTTCACTATGCTGTTTGTAGTAGCTTACCCGCACTCCTATTCTTTTTATTCATTATTAAACCTACTCCTGCATTACCCCTATTTGATTTTGTATTTATAACCCTGTATTCACTTGACCAAAGGTCTTTTTCCTCCTGCCACCGAACTTCACTAATTCCCACTATATCTAACTTTAACCTATTTATTTCCATTTTTAAATTTTCTAACCTACCTGCCCGATTAAGGGATCTGACATTTCACGTTCCCATCCGTAGAACGCCAGTTTTCTTTCTCTTGATAACGACGTCCTTTGAGTAGTCCCCGCCCGGAGATCCGAATGGGGGACTATTTTACCTCCGGAATATTTTACTCAAGATGGTGCTAATACAGGGGAAGAGACTGAATCCTCGGTGACTGAAAACTGTGACACGTCTCAAGGTAAGAATGGGAGCAACAGTACTCTTGAGATTATAGTAGGAAATTGTGATGCATTATTACGTTTTCAAAACTGGCAAAAGACTAAGTCATGGCTGTCCGTAAATGACGAAAACTTAGTAATATGCACAGTGTGTTCACAAGTTCGTAAACATAAGGTAGAAAGCAATGAACGTGTGCTATCGATAACGCGTTTTTAGCTGCAAATAACGCCAAAAAATTAAATGATAAAATCGGGGATCACGTAAAGTGCAAATCACACATGAAGTGCGTAGAAATCATGAGTATAAAAGAAAAGAAAAGTTTAGAAAAATGCGTGAGTGAAAGTGACAAGTTGTGGGGAAAGCAGCATGAAGAAAAATTAATCGCAACTGCTTCGTTGTTCAGATCTGCATATGTAATAGCTAAACAGAAATTATCATTCAAATCGTATCCTGCAGCAATCGAACTACAAAAGCTTAATGGTTTATCAGTCGGTAATATGCTTCATTCTGACCATGCATGTCGAAATATCATTATGTTTGCAGGAGAAGAAATGAAAAAGAATCTTGCTCACTTCCTTGCAGAATCGGGTACAAACTTTAGTATCATGATGGACGAAAGTACAACGGTTTCCAATAAAACATGTTTAATAATATATTTACGTTTGTCCTTTGAGGGAGTTACTTGCAATTATTTTTTTGACATTGTTGAATTAGAAAGTGTGACAGGAGAAAGTATTTTCAGCACACTGTTAGCAGCTCTTGAAAAGTATTGTATTACAAATGATGTACTAAAAAATCACCTTGTAGGTATCGCTGCAGATGGTGCCTCAACAGTGCTTGCATCTTACAAAGGCGTAGCTGCTCTACTGCGCAGTCATTTACATAAGGATTTAACTGTCGTTCATTGTATAAACCACAAAATTGAATTAGCTGTCCACGATGTCATGAATGACGTAGCAGATGTATACCATATACAGGTTTTTTTTAGATTCCTTATATTCTGTGTTTTCTCGAAGTCCAAAAAATCAGAGACTACTACAAAGCGTTTCACAAGAATTATCCTCGTAGCTATTAAAACTAGGCCGTATTTTTCGCGTACGTTGGGTTGCTTCCTCATTTAATGCTGTTCGAGCTCTTCTTGAAAGTCACAGTCTCTTGTCCATCTCTTTGAAAACTGAGACATGATGGTTCCGGATCAACTCAGGAGAGATCTAAATTTGAAGGTTTACTAAAACATCTCACAAAGAGATTGCTTGTAATGGAATTAGTTATGCTTTATGAGGCCTTAGAAGTTCTGCAAGTATTATCATTCTTTATGCAGAACAGAAATTCCTCAGTCCTTAAAGCAAAACAGGAAATTTACGTGGCTATCAGAACTCTTGGAACACTGAAAACAAATGACTCGCCACGAATTAGCATGATAGTACAAGAGTTGGAGGAGAAGCGCACATTCAAAGGGGTATTAATTAAAGAACCATCTTGTGATGAATATAACAGATTTCAGACTTTCGGAAGAAATTTTTTCAGTCTTTGGTAGACAATATAAAAAACCGCTTTGAGGACCTGGATTTCTTTTCGAATGTAGCCGTATTAAATTCAGATACATGGCCTTCAGATGATTATGAACGTGTGTTTTATGGTGACGTGTCAATTTCTCGCTTGTGTAATAAGGTGGATTTTAAATTACGTGAAAGCACGTCTGCGTCACTAGTTAAAGATTCTCGAATCCATAAAGAAAATCCTCAACACATGCCCAATTCTGTGAAGGAACTTGTGAAAGCAGTTGAAGTTATATCTAGATCTACGGCTGAATGTGGACGCGGATTTAGTGCCATGAATTTAACACTGACTGATCAGAGAAATCACAAATTCCGCTACTTTAAAATCTACTTTTCATTTCAATAAATGGACTTCAACTGCATTGCTTCGATGCAGAAAAATTTGCAGCAAGTTGGATCAAGTCTCAGCACCATATCGCCCTTGACAAACCAACAGGCTAATCCTCGAATCTTCAGGAGCAATGTCATTCATCTCGTCTCTTCAACTAAACTCTGTAAGTTAAAATGACAATTATATACTGTAGTACTAGCTGAACCGGCCACACTTTGCTGTGTCTTTGTCATAATACGATGATTTAACAAATTAACATTCACTTATAATTTCAGTGTTAAAATTAAGCACAAAACAACACAAAAATTTTAATTTTACATTTTATTCATCTTATATTTTAGTATAGTTTGAGTATCGTATATTACATGAATCATTTACAAAGTTGTTAATTAACAACATATGAAGATTTATTAATTTTATAAATGAGGTAAATAAACTCGGCATTACCCGGATGTCTCTACCTTCCCCTTATGTCCATCTCCTTCTTTTCTCACCTCTCACCTTCTCCTGCCCTTCTCTCTGTCCATCTGCTTCTCTTCTTTATCACCTCCTACCCCCTCCGTCACTCTCTCCTTCACCAAGGTCAATTTTTCTCCCCCTCTATGTCAATCTCCTCCTCCCCTCTCTTTCTGTCCCTGTGACATCTAACATTTGTATATTGAAAGCAGTAATTTGTGTTTACAATTTCCATAAGGACAATGCTGAATGTTTTTTTGTAGTTCATGTATTCGCTTCCAGTATTCGGAGGTCACATAATTTGCACATGTTTTCCATATACGGCTCCTATGCAGTGAGGGAAATTCCACTTCACTTCGAAATTTCTTGCTACCTTCTGCCATTCTTCAATATCCTTTGGAATCTGAAAAGTAAAACATACTCATTACTTTCCCTATTTTTTCAGACTGATGACACAGAGGACACAGTGTCAAAAGGTGATGGCGATGTAGCTCTTTAAGAACATGTACTTCCCACATATGTCAAGCACGTATTTTCGAATGTTCTTTTTAAAGCGGCCTTTGGGGAATATGAACAGCAAACTCCGAGCAAACATTGGTTGCAAAACCAAGCTGTGAAATTGTATATGTGGACAATAATACTTGTGACGAATTTGTTGAAACAGAAACAGTTGAGCTCGAATTAATTCGATTTTAGAAATAAGTATTTTTAACAGTTCTTTAATATCTATTTTAATTTGCTTAAAAATGACAATAAAACATTACTTAAATGAAATCAGTATTGAATGTTGCGTGCTTACCTTTATGTAATTCTTCAACACCAATGAAATAGCTTCACATACTTCTGGCACTATGAGGGAAATAGCAGAATATGATACTTTAAATAAGTACATTAGTGACTGGTATGAATCGCCAGTGGCTAAAAATCGTAATGTGATGGCCCATCGAATTCTTGGTGAAATACTGTCTTGCAGTTGTTATCTTTCTTTACAATAAGAGGTGTAGTTAACTGCAGTAAGTAATTAAAGTCTTCAGTCGACATTCTCGTAAAATTACTAAATAACGCACCATCGTCTGCTTCTAATTCCTAGGATACTATTTCGTGGACCTTCTTTAAATACTCTTCTCTTCCACAATCGTTTTCTTTTCCCTTGGTTTTAATTTCCGTTGTTAACTGCATGTGCAAATACCAAGTAGACCGCCGCTGCGATCACTTTATCATCCATTATACTGCAAGACCGACACACTTGTGGCACAAATTCTGTTGCTTTGGTATAAATTAACCTGCCGCATGCAACATACGCCGCAAGATGTGGCTTGTTGTAGCATGCTACAAGACGACGCACACCACATTTCCGTACCATACCACAATGTTGCAAGACGTCGCCCTAGCGGAAACGAGGCGTTAGAGCCAGGCCTGTATTGTGTGGTGGATGTGATGTGTTGCGTACGAAACTAAAACCTGCAATCAGATCCAAACGTCGTGGAAAACTGTGAAGAGGTATCATCCTGCAGCAGGATAACGCTCGCCCACATTCTGCCAAACGGAGAGCCGACGCAATAAAGGAGTTGAGATTCGAGGTGCTGGAACATCCACCATACAGTCCAGACGTGGCGCCAAGCGATTTCCACATGTTTGGACCGTTAACGGAAGCACTACAGGGAATAAGATTTGAAAGTGATGAAGACGTCATTGCTGCGGTGTAAAATCGGTTACAGATGCAACCGAAAAACGTATTTTTTGATGACCTAAAAGAAAACTCGTACAATGTCGCGAAAACTGCGCCATATATGTGACGTCTGTAAATATAGCATATTTGAAGTGCGAAATTAGTGCACTTTTACAGTTGTAATGACAAAGTTTGTTCAGTATTGCCTTTAGTTCGCCTTATTGTTCTGTAATGGAGCTTTTTGTATTCCTTTGGCAGCTTCTTTCGCCAGAACTGTTTGGGCCATGTCTCTAACCAGGTGCAGTACGGGAGACTCACCAATTTTGTGACTTTTCCTTCCTTTGCAATTCTGAAAGTAGCCACGTATGAGGTTTTTGTCAACTTACTTATTAGTATCAGTGTTTATGAGCTTTGCCCTGCATTTGGAGTCTTTTATACATAAACCAAATTTACTTTAAAAAAGGTCAATACGTTTGCCAACTAATTCAGAGCGCTTAGAACTTTGATGATGATACTATGATTTGAGAGCGTCTCTAAGCATACATCAAATTGGGAAATTCGATTGTGCTGGTTTCTGTATATGCCTTTATTGTAATGCCAAATTGTAAGCAGCTTTGATCATACATGCGGTTAGGGTGTCTTTTAGGTTTTTTCTAACTGCATCGTTGTATATAAAATGAGCTTCGTGCATTAAAACACGCTTCATGGTTAACTTAAACGCAGTGACGTATAAATTACGCAATCAGGTTACACTTCACATCACAATGTAGCAATCAAGTATTAGCTCGTTGAAACACGCACACTTCGGTTCTAGTCGCAAACTTTCTTTATATGACGATTCGGTTTAACGCAACGCCCAACAAAGCGACAACAACGACAATACATTCACTGCGTAACGACTACTTCGGCGTCACACATTGATACACCGCAGAACGCAGAAATTGGCATCAGTTGCAAAGCGGCACGAAAAACTTCCTTATAACCACCGACAAGATTCGATCAAAATATCGCCAACGTCAAAACAAGATGAATCGTTCCTGGCCAAGGCAGCGACGACTAATAAAGGGAGGTGGGGGAGAGTACAGTCCCACCTTCCTGGGTAGTGCGTACAGTTCGTAACTAACATTCTGTGGTACATCAATTTTCTTTAACATTATATAGATGCCTTGTTTATCAGACAGTTTCATGTAATCAAATAAAGTAACGTAAGCGAATAATTTGCTCATAGTAGTACGTGTTTTGTTTACTTGTACGCGAACCACCTGAAATGTCCTTGCGTACCACCGTCTGGGAACCCCTACCCCAGAAGATAGACCCATTCAAAAGAAGCACGTCACTACAATATTTTATTCATTGAAATAAGGTAACTATTGACGTTAAGGTACTAGTATGACACTCAGTATGTTGTCATTTTCATTGGCCGATTAGTTCCGTCGACTAAACTGAAGAGTGTGAGTGGACTGTGGCGAGCTACGTTCCTATGACCTACAATTCTGTTTTGAAGTTTTTTGGCTCTAAATGAAAACCTGTGATTGCTATGCCACTGTTCATATGTAACTTGCTGTTTTTTTATATATGAAATAAAAAAGCAGTGGACATATAACGTACCATTGTTCCGCATCATACGTAAATGTTTCTGTCAATAACCTTGCAGCTTCTTACTTTGTACTCTAAGGGTGACCGCATTCGCGTAATGTGACTATACTATATAGCTTGTCCAACTTTTCTTGAGGCCCTGCCCCATAGCACAGATAAGAATTCGTCGGTAGAATTCGGAAGTTTTCGTGACGCTTGTCACCGCGCTTGCCAGTCTACACGAGCTGACTTAAATTATAAGTGGCACTGCACTAGCAATTACGCAGTGAACTCCATGACCTTGAGCTGTTTCATTAATTTCATTTCATTTCATATTCATAGCTACAAATAAGTACGAGATTTGAACATGAACATAGCCCCAACGCGCTTTCACGAAACCCTATTACCTCTTTGTGTCATTTCCATCACCGAAAGTGGTGAAATCGCAAAGCGAGCTGCAAATGTCAACACTGTGGAGGATTTCTCCCCATAACACACCACCGAACAAGCTATATTTTGCTATTGACTTATGGCGTAGAAACAGGTCCTCCATGTCGAATTTACGTGATTCCGCCACATTAAACAGTTTTTAGTTTCCTTCACCATGTTATCAATATTGACTGTTTTCCAGAATAACATAGTTTGAAAATATTCTCAAAATTCCGTATTTTATGCGAAAATTTGGTGTGGCATATCAGCTAAGGATCGGCAGCGCTTTAGAACTATTACCGAAATGAAATACGAATCAAAAACAGAATTATATATTTAGGTATAACAAACTATAGGATGGCTTCTCTGTGACTTGCCCCTTACACTATACAGCAGGCATGGTGGGCATGGTAATTACATCCCTATAATTGAGTTATGAATCGTTTTCCGTTCGTTCACAAAAATTATTCTATACATTACAGTACACATAAAGTCATATTTCCACTTAAAGTGTTTCCCAGTGGGTCTTCTGAAGCATTACGCTTATTATAAATGCATTTAAAAGGCCGCTAGAAACAGATTATTTATGGTTTATTTAAATAGTAGCCCTGTACCCTTAATATTGAATGGATAATACAAAAATTACATTTAATGTCATGCAAGGTTAGCAGAATTAAATTAACACAATTATTTAATAAGACTTCACTCTTCCAAAATTAAAAACTTATCATTTAACATAACTTCAGGTGAATTGGCCAGACAACACAATCCGTCACGCTAAGTACTGCAACTCCCTTAGTCAATGTGTTGAAATATTTTTAAGGTTCCACAGACTATACTCGTATTTGCCATTTAACCCTCAAGTAAAGAATCACACGCTCTGTGATTGATTAGTGACCCTAGGACACAGCCATCGTGTACCGTTATGCCATGAGAAATAGGTCCAATTTATATATTAGGTATATTCATGGGCGTTCACAGAAATTTTTCCAGGACGGAGGTGGGGAGGGGGGAAGGTTACAGAATTCCCACCTTTTATATAAATGAGTTAGACAGCTTTGAGACATGCCATGCAATAAGAACTAAACTGAGAAGGTGGCACAGAAAATGTATCATAGAGAACTGACGGTTACCCACAAAGTATATGAATAACTATTTTGTATCTCAGTTTCCAGGAGAGGGTGGGGAGCAAGTGCTCCTATTGTCTCCCCTTGCAGACACCTACGGGTATACTGGCCTTACGATAGTAGAAATTAAACCCTGGGACGCTAGAGAGTCTAAAGTATTAAAAGCCTTCAAGTTTTTAGTAATCACTATCATGTTTAAACCATGTTTTTCAAGTTATAGTAATTTCAAACGCCATAGTTCCGCTCTGTAGATATCGATAAAAGTCTGTATAACTTCTCGGTGCTAAATTAAGCCTCGAACTCAATGGAGAGAAGGATGCGGAGAAAGAAGGAAGGAGAATTTTGTCTCCACGTTTAGGAGGGACTTAAAGAGGTCGAATGTTGTCTGTCTACCATACAATGATGCTGCTGTAGGCATGCATGCACGCAGATAATCAACCGCTGTAGCCTATAGTTTAAATTAAACCCAGAAGTAGCAAGGTTATGTGAAAGCGTGTCATAGAGTTGTTCGTGTTCAAACTCACTCGTTCCTCTATCTGTTTTTCAGATGACACACTCAACACGAGTTCTCCACGCTACTATAGTGCTACCGTTGTTGGATAATTAGATTTGGTAGCACTCACATCAGAAAGACAGTCGTCACGAAGTGCACCAACAAGCAGAAAGCCGAAGCTCAACATAGCATTCCAACTTCATAGACATTGTGGCACTTCTCACTGCTGCCAAACTTTGTAATCTAATACTCGCTGCAGTCTCTGTAAGTGTTCAACAGGCAAAATTTAATCTCACATTCATTGTAACTAATAATTTCCATGTTTTAACGTGAGAGACTTAAACAGAGGCAAGAAAGCCTTTTTGGCTCTGCGGATGGTTTGGACCCCCACCCCCGTATCTATGCCCCTCTTCTGAAGGTAGCAAGTGAGAAATGCAGGGAGCGAAAGGTTGTATACAACTTGTACAGAAACCATACGGTGGTCATAAGAGTCGAAGGGCATGAAAGGGGAGCAGTGGTTCAGAAGGGGACGAGATAGGGCTGCAGCCCATTTATAAACTGAGCAAGCTGTATAGGAAGCCAAAGAAAACTTTGGAGATGGAATTAAAGTTAATGGACAAGAAATACGAAACTCTGAGGTTTGCCGATGGTATTGTAATTCTGTCAGTGACAGCAAAGGACTTGGAATTGCAGTGGAACGGAATGAACAGTATCTTGAAAGGAATACATAAGACCAGTATTAACAAAAGCAAAACAAGTATAATGCAATCTAGTCAAATTAAATCAGGCGATGATAAAGGAATTAAATTAGGAAATGAGGCACTAGAAGTATTAAATCACTTTTGCTATTAGGGCAGTAAAATAATTGATGATGGCGGAAATAGAGAGGATATAAATGTAGACTGGAAATGGAAAGACACGCGTTTTTGAAGAAGAGAAATTTGTTAACAACGAATTGAGAGGACACATCCTGAGTCATCAACTAACTGTCCATTTACTATTGCATGGAAGTGTGGGGGGCAAAAATGCAGAGGGGGACCAAGACACGAGTACAGTAAGCAATTTCCAACGGATGTGGATATGAGTAATTATTCGGAGATGAAGGTGCTTGCACAGGATAGGGTAACTTGGAGAGTAGCATCAAATCATTCTTCCGACTGAAGACTAGAACAACAACCACTCAAGGAAATAGTGTTAAGACACTTGTCATTCATGTTGGATATGAATCTACATCTTAATCTACTCTGTACTCAGAAAACCTGGCAGGCAATATTAATAGTAATCTCAGACTTCTCGAAGATGATGTTATCTATAATGAAGGAATATCCGAAGAAAGCTGCATACCTAAAATCCAGTCAGGTCTTGATAAGATTTCACAATGATCCAAACATTGGTAAATATTTTAAACGTTAACAAACATAAAATTTTGTACTTCAAAAAACGCAAGAACATAGTGTCCTACGACTAAAATATGACTATGTCACAATTGGAGTTCGTCAATTCACAGAAATAACGGGCTGTAACAATTTGTGGGGATACGGAATAGAACAATCACTTAGTCTCAGTTGTAGATAAAACCGGTGGCAGATTCAGTCATAGCACACTGGGGAAATGCAGTCAGTCTACGAAGGACATTATTTACAAAACAGTGGTGCAACCAGTACTAGAATACGGCTCAAGATTATGAAGATGGACATCAACTATCCCTCAAAATCCTGCTTACAAAGTTTCGAGAACCAATATCGTTGTATTGCTGGTTGAGGTGGCCAACAAATACAACCAGACATCTACGAAAAGATAACACGTTAATAAATTTATCTACACTAGGTACACTTAATAAATGAATTATACATAATGTCGTGAAGCTATAGGTTCTTCTGTGGTAGTGAGTCACATACGATTAGAGTAATGTTCTTAGTAAAACCAAATACGAGGACTATTCATAATGTAAGGGCCGGTCGGTCACGAAATTGACACGACAGTGCAAATCAATAATGTTTTATTTGGAAGAGTTTACTACACCTTCCAGTTATTTATCTGAATAGTCGCCGCTCCGATTTAGATATTTGTCGTAGCTTTGTACCACCTATCCAATATCCTCGTCATAGAAAGCAGACGTCTGTGTTTTCCGTCACTTCTCTACGCTGTCTGTTGTTAGTTGGTTGTGCCAAAATGTTCAAATGGTTCAAATGGCTCTGAGCACTATGAGACTTAACATCTGAGTTCATCAGTCCCCTAGCCGCGCGGGATTAGCCGAGCGATCCAGGGTGCAGCAGTCACGGACTGTGCTACTGTGCGGAGGTTCGAGTCCTCCCTCGGGCATGGGTGTATGTGTTTGTCCTTAGGACAACTTAGGTTAAGTAGTGTGTAAGCTTAGGGACTGATGACCTTAGCAGTTAAGTCCCATAAGATTTCACACATCAGTCACCTAGAACTTAGAACTACTTAAACCTAACTAACCTAAGGACAGCACACACATCCATGCACGATACAGGATTCGAACCTGGGACCGTAGCGGTAGAGCTATTCCAGACTGAAGCGCCTAGAACCGATCGGCCACTGCGGCCGGCGCCAAAATGTTGTCTTCATAGGTAGCGGTTCATGTGAGCAGAGATGAACATCCGAGGGAGCCAAGTCCGGGCTGTATGGTGCGTGACCAAACACTTCCCATCGAAAACGCTGCAGAGGCGTCCTCGATGTCCCTGCAGTGTGGGGCCGGCCGGAGTGGCCGAGCGGTTCTAGGCGCTACAGTCTGGAACCGTGCCACCGCTACCGTCGCAAGTTCGAATCCTGCCCCGGGCATGGATGTGTGTGATGTCCTTAGGTTAGTTAGGTTTAAGTAGTTCTAAGTCTAGGAGACTGATGACCTCAGATGTTAAGTCGCATAGTGCTCAGAGCCATTTGAACAACCTGCAGTGTGCGGTCGAGAATTGTCATGAAGAAGGTAAACCATGACATGTTCGTTATGTGTGGTTGCTTGAAATCAGGCGCAACCTCGCACTGGGCACTCATACGCTACTGGCCATTAAAGTTGCTACACCACGAGGATGAAGTGCTACAGACGCGAAATTCAACCGACAGGAAGAAGATGCTGTGATATGCAAATGATTAGCTTCTCAGACCATTCACACAAGGTTGGCGCCGGTGGCGACACCTACAACGTGCCGACATGAGGAAATTTTCCAACAGATTTCTCATACACAAATAGCAACTGGCTCGTCACAATACGCCACTCACTACTCTTGATGAACTGTGGTATCGTGTTGAAGCTGCATGGGCAGCTGTACCTGTACACGCCATCCAAGCTCTGTTTGACTCAATGCCCAGGCGTATTAAGGCCGTTGTTACGGCCAGAGGTGGTTGTTCTGGGTACTGATTTTTCAGGATCTATGCACCCAAATTGCGTGAAAATGTAATCACAAGTCAGTTCTAGTATAATATATTTGTCCAATGATTACCCGTTTATCATCTGCATTTCTTCTTGGTGTAGCAATTTTAATGACCAGTAGTGTACTTGGCGGGAGGCACAACTGTTCTAGGCACCTTTACGTGCTCACTGTGTGCTCAAAACTGAAAAGAGTGACGTGACGTGATCGACAGGCATGCTAGAGACACTGCCAAAAATATCTGTGCAAACCATCGTCAAATTTTCGCTGTTGTTTCCATTTCGCGACCTATCGGACGTTACTTTCCGGTTAACCCTCGTACATTCACGGTATCTATCAGTCAGAGTCGCATGCGGTGATGTCATGTCAATCCCCCACAGTCAAATTGCGCACCTTTGTCGCACTGTGTGGGTGCAGGTGATGACGAGGGGCCGTCTGTGCCGTGGTGCTACTGATATTGTTGGCCGCGGTGCGATGGCAATTAGCGCCATCCAGCCCACGTCCCGACTGTCGTATTGCGAACTGCCGGGAACTTCTGCCGAGTAACGGGAGGTAGCACATTCTTCCAATGGCACAGATGGGTGCTGTATTGGCAGCACTGAGGACACGGAAGTGCGTGCAGCTGGTGCAGGCTCGATGTCCTTGACTGCCGCCGCTGCGAACTGCTACGGGCGCGGTGGCTGCGGCAGCAGATGAGGATGCGGAGGCGGAGCGGCAGCTGCTGAGTGGGAGGGCAGGGGTCGATGTCCACGGCAGAGTCGTCGCAAGACCCATGCGCCCGGACCTCAGGGACTGCCAAGGGCTGCTCGGGACAGCGGGCTCGGCTACAGGCACAGTGTACGAAAAGGGAAATTTACAGCAACATCACGATAATCACGGAAACGAAGCTGGTTTTGGTGCCGTCGATGGGACCCCAATGCACCTCAAATGGTATAAAGTGCACCGCCAGACGTCTCAGTATTGACGCTGGATTCCTACACTACTGGCCATTAAAATTGCTACACCACGAAGATGACGTCCTACAGGCGCGAAATTTAACCGGCAGGAAGAAGATACTGTGATATGCAAATGAATAGTTTTTCAGAGCATTCACACAAGGTTGGCGCCGGTGGCGACACCTACAACGTGCTGACAAGAGGAAAGTTTCCAACCGATTTCTCATACACAAATAGCAGTTGACCGGCGTTGCCTGGTGAAAAGTTGTTGTGATGCCTCGTGTAAGGAGGAGAAATGCGTACCATCACGTTTCCGACTTTGATAAAGGTCGGATTGTAGCCTGTCGCGATTGCGGTTTATCGTATCGCGACATTGCTGCTCGCGTTGGTCGAGATCAAATGACTGTTAGCAGAATATGGAATCGGTGGGTTCAGGAGGGTAATACGGAACGCCGTGCTGGATCCTAACGGCCTCGTATCACTAGCAGTCGAGATGACAGGCATCTTATCCGCATGGCTGTAACGGATCGTGCAGCCACATCTCGATCCCTGAGTCAACAGATGGCCAGCACATTCTCCAGATCTCTCACCAATTGTAAACGTCTGGTCAATGGTGCAAGACAATAACCATCTGCACGAACAGTTCGACGACGTTTGCAGCAGCATCGTCTGTCAGCTCGGAGACCATGGCAGCGGATACCCTTGACGCTGCATCACAGACAGGAGAGCCTGCGATGTTGTTCTCAACGACGAACCTGGGTGCACGAATGACAAACCGCCATTTTTTTATGAATCCAGGTTCTGTTTACAGCATCGTGATGGTCGCATCCGTGTTTGGCGACATCGCGGTGAATGCACATTGGAAGCGTGTATTCGTCATCGCCATACCGGCGCATCACCCGGCGTGATGGTATGGGGTGCCATTGGTTACACGTCTCGGTCACCTCTTGTTCGCATTGACGGCACTTTGAACAGTGGACGTTACATTTCAGATTTGTTACGACCCGTAGCTCTACCCCTCATTCGATCCCTGCGAAACCCTACATTTCAGCAGGATAATGCACACCCGCGTGTTGCAGGTCCTGTACGGGCCCTTCTGGAAACAGAAAATGTTCGACCTGCTGCCCTGGCCAGCACATTCTCCAGATCTCTCACCAATTGAAAACGTGTGGTCAATGGTGGCTGAGCAACTGGCCCGTCACAATATGCCAGTCACTACTGTTGATGAACTGTGGTATCGTGTTGAAGCTGCATGGGCAGCTGTACCTGTACACGCCGTCCAAGGTCTGTTTGACTCAATGCCCAGACGTATCCAGGCCAAAAATATTGGGACTAGAACGTGAATGAACTACTGTGAAAGGTACTGATTTAGTCATATTCTATATTTTGCTTACAATGTACACGTTCCAAGAACAGAGGTACTTTCACTGTCGTAGGTTCCGAGGTGCAGGTTTCACTTTTGTAAATGAGGATGTGCCAGTTGCTCATAAGCATTCTGGTTAATCAGCGTGACTGAAGCACCGGTATCTAACGGAAATGGTATAGACTGATTGCAAGCCTGCAGCTAGATGAACGGTTTTCAGTTCGTCCTCTGAATGTGACTATCTGTTCTGACTTGTCGAAGGCCGTCTTTGTCAGAAATATGATTGATTAATCTTTTATCTGTACGTCTATTAGAGGAGCACTGGTTAGAACGAGACAAGCTTTTTACTGTGTGTTTCGCTGTGCGATTTTGTCGTTTTCGTCCACGGGCCCCTTGTGGATTGCCAGGAGTGGGTACAGACTCAGAATGAGAGATCATATTGATTTCAATTTTCCCAAGTCGAGATTTGTATGGAACAAAATTTATTTTGCCTTTTTTTCATCCAAACTTGGTGTGTGTGTGTCCTGATTTATGGAAATGTCGGCATTCCGCGTTGCAGAAAAAGTTGTTTTGTGGTGAAACATTACATAACATTTCACACAAAGCTTCGGAAGGTTAGAACAAGCCGAAGAAGCGGCTGAGCGCGTCGTGCTGTTGCTTGTGGTGGCGGCTGACGTGTACCCTATGAGACTGGGCTGCTTAAAGCTACCCGTGGTCACTGTTGCAGCAACACGCACTTCCTGCGCTTCGATTAATTTCAGCACGTCGTTGAGACAAGGGCTGCTATGCTTCAGACTCTCCGATTGTATTCTGTTGTCAGCAAGGTTCTGAATAATGGTATTAGGAATAATTTAGTCTTGAAATGAGGCACCACAACAGCAGTGAAATTTGTTCCCAGGCATACCCTTGAGTTGCGAGATCCATTCCTTGCAAGAATGAGTGTTATGACAACACACACAAATAAATTTGAAACGTGCAGCGGCTACACGAATCTGTGTTACGAAAAACTCTTTGGACTTGCTAACAAGTGTTCTAACCGAGACAACAACTTGCACTCCTACCCACGAAAAAAAAAGGAAGGGGGTCGCGATTCACCTTATATATTGTATGCAGCGAAGTGTTGCTGTAGCTGCAAGCAGTACTTCGTCCATTCCTCATGTCGTGCATCAAAAGACCGGAAAGGTGGAAGAGGCGGCACCTGGCCGCTGTTGTTCTGTGCTTTAGTCGTTGCAGTTTGCTGAGGTTGCTGCACATCCATCAATCTGCCAATAGTTTTCAGCAGAGAGATGATCTGTTGGCTCTGAAACTGTATAAGTTTAGTGAGGAATTGATCTTCTGAAGTTGCCATAGCACAGACAAATGAAAGACGCCTGAAACAGATGACAGGTCCGCACACAAAAAATTGTGAAAACATTGAATGAAATTACATCATCATCATCATCATCATCATTTAAGACTGATTATGCCTTTCAGCGTTCAGTCTGGAGCATAGCCCCCTTATAAAATTCCTCCATGATCTCCTATTCAGTCCTAACATTGGTCCTCTTCTGATGTTAAACCTGTTACTTCAAAATCATTCTTAACCGAATCCAGGTACCTTCTCCTTGGTCTGCCCCGACACCTCCTACCCTCTACTGCTGAAGCCATGAGTTTCTTGGGTAACCTTGCTTCTCCCATGCGTGTAACATGACCCCACCATCTAAGCCTGTTCATCCTGACTGCTGCATCTATAGAGTTGATTCCCAGTTTTTCTTTGATTTCCTCATTGTGGACACCCTCCTGCCATTCTTCCCATCTACTAGTACCTGCAACCATCGTAGCTACTTTCATATCCGTAACCTCAACCTTGTTGATAAGGTAACCTGAATCCACCCAGCTTTCGCTCCCATACAACAAAGTTGGTCGAAAGATTGAACGGTGCACAGATAACTTAGTCTTGGTACTGACTTCCTTCTTGCAGAAGAGAGTAGATCATAGCTGAGCGCTCACTGCATTAGCTTTACTACACCTCGCTTCCAGTTCTTTCTCTATGTTGCCATCCTGTGAGAATATGCATCCTAAGTACTTGAAACTGTCCACCTGTTCTAACTTTGTTCCTCCTATTTGGCACTCAATCCGTTTATATTTCTTTCCCACTGACATTACTTTCGTTTTGGAGATGCTAATCTTCATACCATAGTCCTTACATTTCTGATCTAGCTCTGAAATATTACTTTACAAACTTTCAATCGAATCTGCCATCACAACTAAGTCATCCGCATATGCAAGACTGCCTATTTTGTGTTCACATATCTTAATCTCACCCAGCCAGTCTATTGTTTTCAACATATGATGCATAAATAATATGAACAACAGTGGAGACAGGTTGCAGCCTTGTCTTAACCCTGAAACTACTCTGAACCGTGAACTCAATTTACCGTCAACTCTAACTGCTGCCTGACTATCCATGTAAGGACCTTTAATTGCTTGCAAAAGTTTGCCTCCTATTCCATAATCTCGTAGAACAGACAATAACTTCCTCCTAGGAACCCGGTCATATGCCTTTTCTAGACCTATAAAGCATAGATACAGTTCCCTCTTCCACTCATAACACTTCGCCATTATTTGCCGTAAGCTAAAGATCTGGTCCTGACAACGTCTAAGAGGCCTAAACCCACACTGATTTTCATCCAATTGGTCCTCAGCTAATACTCGCACTTTCCTTTCAACAATTCCTGAGAAGATTTTACCCACAACGCTGATTAAAGAGATACCCCTGTAGTTATTACAATCTTTTCTGTTTCCATGTTTAAAGATTGGTGTGATTACTGCTTTTGTCCAGTCTGATGGAACTTGTCCCGACTCCCAGGCCATTTCAATTATCCTGTGTAGCCATTTAAGACCTGACGTTTCACTGTATTTGATGAGTTCCGACTTAATTTCATCCACCCCAGCTGCTTTATTACAGTGCAATCTATTGACCATATTCTCCACTTCCTGAAATGTGATCCTATTTCCATCATCATTCCTATCCCATTCTACCTCGAAATCTGAAACATTGCTGATCGTATTTTCACCTACATTGAGCAACTCTCCAAAATATTCCCTCCATCTGCCCAAGGCAGAATGAATACCCCTAGCTGCATACGGGGGCCATTTCCATATAAGTATATAGTTCTGGCAATACCGGCCATGACCTTCCTCTTCTGTGCGGATACACACATATTACCCGAACTCTTACGGGATGTGGTAAGAGTGTCTTCCACGAGTAATGAGTGTGTTGGGTAGGGACACTACGAATGTAGTGTGTGGACGTATAAGGTGAGAATGTGGGTCTCTCGGGAGGCGTGAGCGAGATACTCCATGCAGTCACACTATCCCCTGTGCCCTCGGTGGCTCAGATGGATAGAGCGTTTATCATGTAAGCAGGAGACCCCGGCTTCGAGCCCCGGGCGGTGCACACATTTTCACCTGTCCCCGTTGATATATATCAACACGTGTCAGCAGCTGAAAGTATTAATATATAATTCTAAATAAATTGGTTTCCCTCACACTAAACAATGTAGAGACTATCATCCAAATAGTGGCAATATATGTTAGCTCACTGAAAGAAGATATATTTATTGTGGGCGACATTTTAGCTGAACAAGCCGTTATTGTTGACTAGGGAGAAAAACAGTAACTAGTTTCTTTTCCAATGAAATATCGTGCAGAGACAAGGATACAGGTGGTGGTATATGTAACACTGTAGAAGATGCCAAGGCAGGTTGAACGATAAAGATTTTATAAAGATTCGACAGAGGAAAAGGAAAATGCTCTGACTTCTGAGCAAACAAATAGGTAGAATTGGGAAACTTAGAAAAAGTGTCTGAGGCAAGACAAAAAGAAATTAAGATTCATGCTTCATGGCAGCTAGAAGAGAAATTGTTACGGATTGGAAATGAGAGGCATATGGTCATGCATTGTGTTACTCTAACAATGAGAACAGTTTATTGAATCAGGAGAGCACGAAGGCTTTCCAAGTGAAAGACTACAAGAACTTTCTTATTTCGGATTCATTCTTTCAGCCAGAAGTATAGAAAAGTCCAACAGATTTCCTTATCAAAAAATTGCTTCCAGATATGTCAATCCACGGATACGTGTGTCATAGAAGAATGACATTATTTAGTGCCGCCTGGAAGCAAGTAAACGAAATGTTAAGGTAGATGCAAAGATATTTATAGTAATTTTCTTTTGTGTATATTTTATAAGTTGTATACAATGATCAGCCAGATCATTATCACCACCTACCTAACTGCCAGTATGTCCTGAAGCGTCGTGGCCGGCCAGGGTGGCCGAGCGGTTCTAGGCCCTACAGTCTGGAACCGCGTGGCCGCTACGGTCGCAGGTTCGAATCCTGCATCGGGCAGGGATGTGTGTGATGTCCTTAGGTTAGATAGGTTTAATTAGTTTTAAGTTCTAGGGGACTGATGACCTTAGCAGTTAAGTCCCATAGTGCTCAGAGCCATTTGAACCATTTTGATCGTCGTGGCATGGAAACAACGAGGCCTTGGCAAGTCGCTGAATGGAGTTGGCACCACACTTGCACACGCAAGTCACCTAAATCCCGTAAACTACGGGAGGGGGCGATGAGCTCTGACGCCATTTTCAATCACATCCCAGATGTGTTCGATTGGATTCAGATTTGGCGAGTTGGAGGGCCAGCACATCAATTGGAAATCACCACTATGGTACTTCGAACCACCCGATCAGACTCTTGGCCTTGTCACATGGCGCATTATCTTGTTGAAAAATACTACTGCAGTCGGGAAACATCATCGTTATGAAAATATGTACGTGGTCTGCAACCAGTGTACGATACTCTTTGGCCGTCATGATGCCGTGCAGTAGCTCCACTCGACCCATGGATGCCCATGTGACTGTTCCCCGGTGCATAATGGAGCCGCCGCCAGCTTGTCTCCATCCCACAGCGTAGGTGTCAAGACGTTATTTCCCAGGAAGACGCTGGCCGCTGTGGCCGAGCCGTTCTAGGCGCTTCAGTCCGGTACCGCGCTGCTTCTACGGTCGCAGGTTCGAATCCTGCCTCGGGCATGTATGTGTGTGATGTCCTTAGGTTAGTTAGGTTTAGGTAGTTCTAAGCCAGGCTGTTCCAGTTCCAGCTCGTCGACTCCGCGGAGCGCTCCCTCCTCCAGGGTGCCGTGTTGCTCGCTGTGATCATTCAAGTGGTCCCGCACGCCGGCACGTGGCACGGCTAGCTGAGACAGGAGGCAAGGCAAGCGTCTTCACGTGTCAGCCGCGTCTTACAAGATCGACAACCTCATACTCTTAGCTGCTAAGACGTGGTGACATGCTACACCAGGGAATACGATGTTCAGGAAATAAATATGAAACAACTATTTTACAAGAAATTGCATACTAAATTTATTGGGCCTCTGTAGCTTGACATTTTCTTTTCATTACAAGATCGGAAAAATCAGGCGTCAAAGTGTTCGCAGCGTTAATGCGGAGGATGGCCTTCATTGTTGCATCCTGAAGAAACGACCGTTCCTTACTTTTTACTCTTTTCATTGCTGAGAAAAACTGCTCACAACAATACGTAAATCCAAACATGCACATGATCTGAGCGGAATTGTTGTGAAGCTTGGGAAATGTTTTTTGCTGTAGCGAACGATACCATCGTGACAAATCCAACGTGTTGTAGTACCTCTCTTTCAACGAAGTTGAAATTTGCAAATCAATGATCGCCAATTGAAGTGACAATGACAAGTCATCGGGGGAAACTGAAAAAGGAGTGCTGAACACCTTAAGTTCCATTTCCAAAGTAGTTAGGTCTCGGAATCGTGTTTCAAACGACGTGATGAGCTGCTTTCACTTTGTTTGGTAATCGCCGAAAGCAGTACCTTCAGGTAGTTTTTAAGAAGCAAGACGATTGAAGAACGTTAAATGTCCATTACTCATCTGTCTCTCATATAAACGTACATTTTCCATGAACGCTTTGATCTGGTCGTGCATGTCAACGATTAGCTGCTCTTTGCCCTGCAATGACAGATTTAAATTATTCAGATGCATAGTTATGTCAGCTAGGAAAACCAGGTCTGATATCCATTTTATATCTTTCAGACAACGCATTTCTTCCCCTTTCATTTCGAGAAAAAGGGATATTTCATCACGAATGGCAAAGGAAACATCAAGAACTTTTCCCCGACTCAGCCAACGAACTGGAGTGTGGTAAGGTGTATCGCCATACTCCGCTCCCATATCTTTCAGGAATCCTTTGAATTGGCGACGATTCGTACCGTGACGCCGCACAAAATTCACACACTTCACGACATCTTTCATTTCGCCACCTAGCTCTACTGCTTCAGCATACAGTGTCTCTCGGTGAATAAAACAATGAAGAGTCAAAATGTCTTTCCCGAATTCGTCCCTGAGCTTATTTTTCAAACGAGGAGCAAAACATTGGTGACGCCCAGTCATTTGTGGTGCACCGTCTGTCGCTACAGAATGGAGCTTATCCCACGGCAAATTCAAATTGATTCGCAAACAGCTTCAAAAATGTCACGTCCTGTTGCTGTGTAATCGAGTGGTACCACATCCAAGAGTTCTTCAGTTAGTTGCAGCTCCATGTCGACACCACGCACAAAGACTGCAAACTGAGCACAGTCCGATATTTCGGTGCTTTCGTCAAGTGCTAGCGAAAATGCAACAAAGCTCTCCGCCTTTTTCTGAGCTGTGTCTCTAAATCCACTGCCATGTCCAGGATTCGACGAGACATTTTTTGCTTCGTCAGGCAAACCCCTTCAATTGCCTGCACTTACCTTGGAAACAAACATTCTGCAACTGCTACCACGCACGATTTTACGAGTGGTCCCACCGGAAACCTCTTGCCACTCGTCGCAATGACGTAAGCGACCCTGCAGCTTGCTCGAACTGCAGATTCAGTAGTGTTTTCTCCGCTCTCATTCACCTGAAAATTATAAACGCATTACAGAACACGAACTATGTTGCATGTTTTGATACCCGCAGTATTACTAAACCGTTTTTAAACTTACGTCTCCTGGTATGTCGTTCTTAAGCCTGGCTACCAGTTCTCTGCGTGCAACGCCTTCTACCTGATCGTAGTGCGCTGCGTGAAAACGTCTATAATGTCGTATATTGTACCTCTTCGCAGAATTAAATACTTTATGACATACAAGACACTGCGGACGACCATCCCTGTCAATGAATAGAAATGTATCCTCCAATAGAGGTACAGGGCTCCCGCGGCTAGTCGTAGCTGTCATTGAACACGAATTATTGCGTCAGTTGCGGCTGCATGCGGCCAGGGGGCAGTGAGTTCGCTTTCCCCCTCCACGCGGGCTCCGAACTGCCGCAGTGAGCGCTCCGGAGCACTCCGGCTCCCTGGAGCTCGGTTGGAACAGCCTGTTCTAAGCCTACGTATTCGCATCCCCCGGTCGGCATGATGAAGAAGGTATCGGGATTCATCAGACCATGCAACGCTCGACCACTGCGCCAACGTCCAGTGCCCATTTCAGTCGTAGTTGCCGATGTCGTGGTGGTAACATTAGCACATGAATGGGTCGTCGGCTGTGGAGGCCCATCGTTAACGAATGTTCGGTGCTCTGTGTGTTCAGACACACTTGTTCTCTTCCCAGTTAGTTCCACCTATCCTGTTTTACCAGTCTGCCTACACAACGACGTACAACATCTGTAATGAGGAGTGGCCGCCCAATCCCACGACGTCTGGACGTGGTTGCACCTTGATTCCGCCACGTGTTGGAGATACTCACCGCAGCGCTTCTCAAACACCCAACAAATCGTGCAGTTTCTGAAATGCTCGTGTTGAGTCTTTGGGCCATCGCAATCTGTCCTCGTTCAGACTCAGATAGATCGCACTCCTTCCCCATTGTACACACGTAAAGCACGCTCACTGATAACACATGCACCATGCGTGTGTCTAACTATCAGTCATTCCTCGCCAGGCGACGCTGCTATCGTCTAGACAGGTTTATATCGATAGTAGACGCTGGTCACAATGTTCTTGCTGATCACTGTATATCTTGCTGTTCCGTGCGACGTCATCGGAAATAGGTGGTCAAGAGTGAATACAGTGGATGTGGGGGTCTGTGCTCTCACACAGAAATAGAAATTCCTTATGTTGTGTGAAGGTGTAGTCGTGGCACTAACAGGGAGCAGAGGTCTCGTCATAGACTGCATCGGATCTTCAGTCATCAGCCTTCAACATCTGCAATATCGTAAAATTTTATAGGAGTCTAATCCCAGACTCCTACAGTCATCAGAAGAGAGCCAGGCGGGTTACAGTGATGTGGACGTAGTTACATTCTAGATCGCCAAGAAAACGTCATTGACGATAACACATTTTTAGGCAGTAACAGAGGATTGTATTCCAAAGCGCTGCACCACAACCAGACTGGCGGAGCAGCGCCTCGTCAGCAGTGGAAAGCTGGCATGTGCTCCACTTGCAGTACTGCCAGTGCAGTATAGTGTCAGCTGGCGGCTGTTGCGTCACAGGGCGGCTGTCGATCACAGACTCTGGCAAACTCCAGCTATACAAATCGATATCCAAAGTGCGCTCATTGACATCGAGGAACTGCACTCAGGAGTCTCGCCCCATGCTCACCTGAAGTACTCGCTGGCTTGGAGGGGTCATCTGTCAGTCCCCATTTAGGAGACAGAGCCAGCAGCACCGGTGTCTGCCACAGGTACGGGATGAACAGCAGCAGTGCCTCTCCTCTCGAAGGCAGATGGCGGACAGCATCCAGGTAACGCAGGTCAAGCCTCCAGTAAAATCTGCATGGTGATAACGGTCTCCACGCCCTGTCAGTGTTGCCTCAGAAGATGGCAGTGCAGGTGGCAGAAAGTGTTTTCCAGCTGGACTCGTGGTTCCATAGACGATAGAAGACCTCCGTAGCCTCCCCTCTCACTGGATAGCTGCAACTGACACAATGGCTGAGACTATACGCTGGACAGTCGCCAACCAACAATTAGCAATGAGACATTTGTTAAAAAGGATGGGGTATTAATGTTGGCACTGCCAGTGCACTCTGAGGCGGTGAGGATAGCTATGACATAATGTGTCTTGGTTTTCCCTCTGTGTAAGCTCTCCTAGGAATTTTAGACTTTCAAAATTTCAGCTTCAGACGTCCTTTTCTGCTGGCTCGGCACCTAAATGCTTATTGTGACATTATATCTAGCCTTCCTTACGAAACTCTGCTTTGTCACTAGTATGACGGTATCTCTCGTAATCTATGATCTCATTATGCTTCGCTTGCAGACGTGTGCGCTCGGTAGTTCCAGTGTGCTCTGATAGCTTCCGTGTTTGCCGCAACTCGCTCAGCATGTCCTCCTAGTTGACAGCTTACTGGTCATTCACAGCGGCGGTTCGGCTTCCGCGAGCTGCCTAGGTAGAACTTTGGACGAATTTTTAGTGTCCGCTGGAGATACTACACGGGACATAAGAATTTCTTTAAATGCTGACTGGGTTCTCGCAGCATATTAGGGTTTGGCCACTGCTTGTTGTCAGCCAGACCAGGACAACAGCAGGAAGTGAGTCATCCTGATCAATGCCACAGTCGATGGCCAGAGTTGACATCAGTCGCCGCTATAGTCAGCACAGAACGACAAGGTAAGAAATTTGTGCACAGGGATTGCATTGTTCCCATGTGAAAACATTGTGTATCAGCAGTGCCATACGGTCAAACCACGCAAACCGCTCTGAGTGATGAATCTCTCGCTGGTGCACAATTTGCCTTCCATTTGATTTTGTTGCCAGGACTGCCCCAATCAATTCACATCTATAAAAAATGTAAAGTGCAGTTTGCTTTCAGGATTTTCTTGATTACAGCTAAAACCCTCCATTCGTTCGTACGCCCTTTCCATTTACAGCACAGTCAATTTATCATCGGCCATCATGCAGCACTGTACAAGTCCAATTCTTATTCATGATAAGTCAAGTGCAACCTACTGTTCAGCTCAGTGAAATACATTAACGGAAAAAATTGCAACACCAAAAAATTATTAATGTAGAGTAATGAAATTTCGGGGATCCCTTTGTCTAGATAACATATTCAGGTAATTGACATTGCAAGATCACAGGTTAATGCAATAGCGAGATAAGCCATTTCAAATGTGAAATGCCTGTACATTAATAACCGGTTTAACTGCCATAATGTTGCATGCAAGCATGCAAACGTGCATGCATTATGTTCTACAAGTCCGGGACGTTAGTTTGTGGGGTGGAGTTCCATGCCTCTTGCACGTGGACGGTCAATACAGGGACAGTTAATGCTGTTTTGGGTGACACTAGCGTTGTCGTCCGATGATATCCCAACGTGCTCGACTGGAGATGGATCTGGTGATCGAGCAGGTCAAGCGACAAGTCGATACTCTGTAGAGCATGTTGGGTTGTAAAATACCCTCTAGATTGCTGTTCAAGAGTTGCAGTACAACAGGTCGAATCACCAGATTGACGTACAAATTTTGCAGTTAGGGTGCGTGGAATAACCACGAGAGTGCTCCTGCCGTCGTATGAAATCTCGCAACCTGGCACATAGATGGATTGGTTGCAAGCCCTCAACTGACTTCGTTCTAAGCAACACACGGCCATCACTGGCAACGAGACAGAACTAGCTTTCGTCGGAAAACACAACAGACCTCCACCCTGCCTTCCAATGAGTTCTCGCTTGACTCCACTGAAGTCGCAAATAGTGGTGGTTTGGGGTCAACGAAATGCACGCTACGGGGCGTCTGACTCGAAGCTGTCCTTGAAGTAACCGATTCGTAATAGTTCGTTGTGCCACTGCGGTGCCACCTGCTGCTCGGTTGTTGCTGCAGATGCAGTATGGTGCACCAGAGCCATATGCCAAACAGGATGGTCTTTTCGTTCAGAAGTGCCACGTCGATGTCTAGAGCCCGGCCTTCTCGACACCGTACATTCTCGTGACGACCGCTGATGGCAATCATGTCCAGTGGCTACATTACAGTTAAGCCTTTCTGCAGTATCGCGGAAGGAATATCCAGCATCTCGTAGCCCTATTACACGACCTAGTTTAAACACAGTGAGGGGTTGATAATTAAGTCTTTGTTGCCTTAAATTCATTCCTGACTGACTTCAGCTCACCACGTCTGGTCTCAAAGTAACTAACGCTCACGACTGTTCCAGCGTATATTTAAAGCAAACCTGATCTGCAGCTTCATAGTGGCGCTACCAGCGCCACTCTTATGCTAGTGGCGCGAAATCTGAATATACATCTTTCATATGTAGAAACACGCCTACCAAGTCTCGTATATGTCACACGACTACACTACTGGCTATTAAAATTGCTACACCAAGAAGATGACGCGCTACAGACGCGAAATTTAACCGGCAGGAAGAAGATGCTGATATGTAAATGATTAGCTTTTAAGGGCATTCACACAAGTTTGGCGGCGGTGGCGACACCTACAACGTGCTGACATGAGGAAAGTTTCCAACCGATTTCTCATACACAAATAGCAGTTGACCGGCGTTGCCTAGTGAAACGTTGTTGTGATGTCCCGTGTAAGGAGGAGAAATCCGTATCATCACGTTTCCGACTTTGATGAAGGTCGGATTGTAGCCTATCGCGATTGCGGTTTATCGTATCGCGACATTGCTGCTCGCGTTGGTCGAGATCCAATGACTGTTAGCAGAATATGGAATTGGTGGGTTTAGGAGGGTAATCCGGAACGCCGTGCTGGATCCCAACGGCCTCGTATCACTAGCAGTCGAGATGACAGGCATCTTATCCGCATGCCTGTAACGGATCGTGCAGCCACGTCTCGATCTCTGAGTCAACAGATGGGGACGTTTGCAACATAACAACCATCTGCACGAACAGTTCTACGACGTTTGCAGCAGCTCGGAGACCGTTGCTGCGGTTACCCTTGACGCCGCATCACAGACAGGAGTGCCTGCGATGGTGTACTCAACGACGAACCTGGGTACAGGAATGGCAAAACGTCATTTTTTCGGATGAATCAAGGTTCTGTTTACAGCATCATGATGATCGCATCCGCGTTTGTCGACATCGCGCTGAACGCACTTTTGAAGCGTGTATTCGTCATCGCCATACTGGCGTATAACCCGGCGTGATGGCATAGGGTGCCATTGGTTACACGTCTCGGTCACCTCTTGTTCGCATTTGAACAGTGGACGTTACATTTCAGATGAGTTACGATCCGTAGCTCCACCCATCATTCGATCCCTGCAGGATAATGCACGACCGCATGTTGCAAGTCCTGTACGGGCCTTTCTGGATACAGCAAATGTTCGACTGCTGCCCTGGACAGCACATTCTCCAGATCTATCACCAATTGAAATCGTCTGGTCAATGGTGGTCGAGCAACTGGCTCGTCACAATACGCCAGTCACTACTCTTGATGAACTGTGGTATTGTGTTGAAGCTGCATGGGCAGCTGTACCTGTACAAGCCATCCAAGCTTTGTTTCACTCAATGCTGATGCGTATCAAGGCCGTAATTACTGACAGAGGTGGTTGTTCTGGGTACTGATTTCTCAGCATCTATGCACCCAAACTGCGTGAAAATGTAAGTGAGGATAGCTGTTGGAGCCAATGAAGGATCTTTGACGCTAGTAAAACATTATTAGTGTTCAGTCATTTATTCAAACCGTTTACAAGTCGTTGTTCTTCCGCACCAGCGCCGGCTGTTTCTCATTCAGCTGTGTGTTGGATTATATCTAATGTCTGTCGAGTTAGGTCAGCGGTTGTGCATCCAGTAGAGGATTGGTGACCTCGGCACCATGTCGGGTTGCTGGCGAGAAGGTATCGTCATTGCCCATCCTGAAGTGACCTTGGACTGGCTGCTGGAGTGTCCTCAGTCCCACTCTGAATGCTCCAATGGCTCTTGATGACCCATCCACAATGTACCTGGTGTCTTAGTCATGTAGTCAATTGATCACCTCACTACCGTCCGGTAGAGTTCAGCAACTGGGGCACCTGAGTGTTGAACATGAACATGGACCCTAAGAGGCCCTGTTTGCTAGCTTCCATGCTGAAGTTCAGTGCTGAAAGCACCATGCAATGTGATGTTCTTACAAGGCAGTCACGTTCTCTATCAGTAGCTGGTAGGCAGCCATCAGCATGAAGTTCATCATCTGGAGGACATCATCTTGAGTACATCTTCGGCTAGTTCGTGAACCGTGCTGGAGCGTCTAGGACACAGATTCGCTACAGTATTGTAATCGTGGAATTGAGTGCCATTACTGTGAATGGCATCAACCCCAATGATCCACTCACGACAAGAACTGCAGAGCTGGGGTATGTAAAGAGAGCTAGCATAAGGCTATGATGCAAGATTTGGTTCATAATGACTACATGTGGTCTCCATATTCTACTTTATTCACTTAACAGACAGTTAACTGCTTTGTCGTTTCTTTGCCATGTCCTCTTGTGAAAGAGATATAGTTTCTTGCAGCATGTCTTACGTGCTAACGAATATGCTTTTCTCACTGCCTTTGGTTTTCTCTCACTGTCTCCTTTATGCTGAATGCGTATCCTCAATGAGCAGACAGTGTAATAATGTGTCGATGATCTGACCCACTTACGACATACTGGCTCGCTTCATACTTCATTCTCTGTCATGACTTTTTTTTCCCTGCGCCATAACAATTTGCATATCGAAACTGAAGTTTTATCACAGTCAGTCACTATGTGTTATTTTCATATGACCATACTCTTTATGAATGGCATCATCACACCATACCACTCTCGAATCCAAACCCCCTCTTCCACCTCCACTCTCTCCAACCATTTCATGAGTTGTACTCCTACTGCTCCCATCCCGGGTTCGATTCCCGGGATTTTCACCTGCCTCGAGATGACTGGGTGTTTGTGTTGTCCTCATCATTTCATCATCATTCATGAAAGTGGTCATATTGGGCTGACCAAAGGCTGGGAATTTGTACAGGCGCTGATAACCACGCAGTTGAGCGCCCCACAAATCAAACATCATCATCATCATCATCATCATCATCATCCTACTGCTCCCCTCTTCACCTCTCGCACTTTCCTCTTGTAAGTCATACCTGACTTCACCCCTACTCCTCCCCTCCCCTCACCTCTCCAACAATCACAGCCCAATATTTAACCAACCATTAAAACGAAATAGCCAGTGAGTATGGTAGGATGGTAGGGAGGTGATCAATTGACCACATGACTCCAACACCAGGTACATTGTGGATGGGTCATCTTGTTCTATATACCCCACTTGGCATCATTCTTTAACTCCTTCTTAAGCCATGTCATTTTCTTGGATATAGGTCAGTCAGAGAGCTTCTAAACCACAATACGCATCTTTTGCTTTCCAGTCACTATAATCATTTTACCCACAATTAAAACGAAACAGTTGTTCAGTATGCATGCCAGAGTCGCCATCTTCTCAGCAACGTGACACAGCTTTGTCAGCAGAACACGCATAGCCTCTTCTTCTTATCAGATACCACAGCAATAGATTTCTTAAAAAAAGTGGCATTTTCCACTTTTGTTGTATTACATTTAATTAATTAATTAACACAACAAAAGTGGAATGTCACTTCTTTTAAAACACATCTCCTTTGTCAGCATTTTCAGCAACCTGGTACAGCTCACTAACACACACACACACACACACACACACACACACACACACACATACACACACACACACACACCTCCATCACAGCCCAGTATTTTAGCAGCCATTGAAATGAAACAGCAGATCACTGCCCAACACTTTACCACCCATTAAAACGAAACAGCTAATCTGTACGTATTCCTTAGAGTCAAACACCTTGGTTTTTGTTCTCCACTTGGCGATGATTAAAGCTTGATCTTTGTACCCCATTTGGTGCAGGTTGCAATGAACCTTCAAATTAAATTTCATTAAGTTACTTCCATGGCTAAATTCTTAGTATTACTGTTCTATAACAATACAAAATACACATGTCACTACTGATTTAACTTATGGATTACGGTAAGCTCTACTCTTGAAATACGACTATGCACCCTCAAATTTAGTGTCACAGTCTTATTTGCACATCTAAATTGCATGCATTACTATTCTATAACATTAAAACACAAATGTGATTAATATGATATGCTAAGCAGACAAAGCTGCGGAACTATTTTGCCAAGGCTCTCCAAACACGTCTACAGACTGTATGTCCTTTCCTTTGCGTAATAAACTACTAAATATTACTGGTATCTATAGAATGTTTATCCGCTGACTTCACATTTTCCCAGACGTTAGCACAACAATGCATACTAACAATTATGCTTCTTGGAGCGATCTTTAATGGAGTGTTTCACTTAAACCGCACATCTTAGTAACAAGCAAATATAACCACGAATAGCACCAACTACCTCATGTTAGCTTCACAGACAGTTAGATTTACATGGCGGTTGTCTGCTTGCTTCTGTCAAAGGCAACGACGGACAACGTTCCACACGAAGGAAATTCGATCTCTGATTCTGAACGAAAATTCAATCTTTGCATAAAAATAAAATAGCTCTTTAAAGAAACCTAAATTTTTCTGTATCAATTTTAATAACAGTACAAGACACATGTTGTTTACTTATCCGCACACCTGATCTACCTTAAAGGTTAAGGTACGCTTGGCGACGTCAAGATTCGTTCTTTGCACTAAAGAAAAATATCACTTTGAAGGAAACGAAAAATTGTCTTTATTACCTATATTTGTTCTATAACGTATCTCGCTTATTGGGCTTACTGATCTTATTTACAGGTTGAGATACACTTGCTGATGATTGCTTGACTTATACTGTCACACAGTGGAAACAATGTGACGCTTTGATGTTTTAACGTATTGAACGATAGTTTTAACAATGGAACACATTGACATAATTAAGAAACGAGGGTTGCTGTACTTTTTAAGCTCCACAAGATAACAGGATTTACGTATTTGAGTAAATATTTATAGGCAAAGCAATAGGCGAGCAAAGCAGGTTAGTACGCAACTCTTAAATGGCTTCTGGAATGCCTACGAGGAATGATCACTGATGTTGGCTACAACACATCTGTAAGACTGAGTTAAATGCTACACACAGTAACAGCTTGGTGTCAGACCATCAATACAGCAGAATGACATGATAGACAGAGGAGGATATCGTCAGCGTGTTGACCACGTGAAGCGGAGTAACTTGGATAAATATGCTGTAGATATTGGTATTAGTTAGTTGATAAATGAAAGGAAAAGAAATACAATCTATAAACTCTGCCAGGTATTCAAGTGTGAACTGCAGAGCTGTCACGTAAATGTAGATGTAGATGTAGATGTAGAGAGCCTTGGAAGCCTTCCTCAAAAGTTAGTTTAGTGTATTAGTGGAACCGAAACTGATATCGCAAATAATAAAAAGAGCTATATTCGCCAGTCAGTACCGTCAGATATATTTTTCTAGTATAGAAAATGTTGTATTATCTTCTTGCCCTTTAAACTGATGACTGGACAAGTGAAGTAACTTCGGTTTTTGAATTACCAATAATATATAGTCATGTTTAACGTAAGGGGGTAGTTCAAGAATGTCGATGTTTTTGGCTTAAAGTATCCTTTGGGGTATCTACTTTATTATTGTGTTCATCCCAACTTAGCCAGGAAGTGCGTTATCGAGTTAGAAGGTTATTTGTGAAAAAGTGTCTCCGAAACCCATTCACAACGGTAAAAAATAGTCGACGTCGCAACCAATGTGGCAGCACGAAATTTCAACGACGGCCTAACGTGCTGTAACCTGAGATCGGACCAGCCTGTTGCAACTTCTGCACAAAAGCGTATCGAGCAACCAGAGCACCGGATGATAGAAGCTGCCGAAGATGGCTACACGACCGCCACGGCAACGAAGAAGATGGAGGAGGAGCTTTTTGATGTGGAAGGATTGCTGTATGGTACAAGAGTCGCTGACTGGAGTATGTTTAACTTAGCTACAAAAAATGTAACCAAAAACTGTAGACTCGTTTTTATCGAAATCGTAATAATCAAATTGGCGATGAACATAACATGAGAACGGTACATACGATTTTGATCTCTATTTCATCCCGAAATTCTAAATTACATTCTATGTCAGCCTACGTAGCCGTTTTGCGATATCTTCAAAACACTACTTTTGGATCACGCTTTTGTCTCGATTTTTTGGGCGAAGAAAATTAAATTTGTTACAACTTAGTATTTTTCAATTATCCTATTTTTTCAATTATCCTATGTATGCTGATAGAAAATATATTGAAAATGACATATACAGGGCGGGCCAAATAAAAGTGGCACGGGAAAAGAGCTCCGCGGTGCAGAGAAATACAGCAGAGGAACGGAAATACAGTAATAATCTGACTATAGCAGATGCTGAAAGTGACTACCATTCAACTCTTGGCACTTTTGGGTCTTGGTCTGCGAGGTGCTGAAGGCGTATCGAACTGGACTGCTGGAACTGATGCAGCCTCGTCCGAAATGTTCTGCTGCAGTTCTTGAGTTCTTGAAGACTATGACGGCTGTTGAGATACATCTTAGACTTAAGGGCTTCCCACACAAAGCAATCGCACACTGACAGAACAGGTGACCTGGGTGGCCACCTAGGGCCACGATCAGACTGACCTCTGATAATCTGTCAGGCGTGAAGATTGTGCTCTAAGGTTCGGCCGGCTGCATGGACAGTTACTCTATACTGTTGGAAGTTTCTTCCTCAGTTAATGCTGCCAGAATTAGTATCAAAGTGTTGGCAATATATAGCTCCGAAGTCAGCATCTGACGAAAAAAGGCGGGAACAATACTGTGGCGTGCAGACACTGCACACCAAACTCCAAGCTTCTGATCATGTAATGGTGTTTCGTTTAATTTATGCGGTTTCTCTGACGCCCAGAACCTGCGATTCTGTGAGTTAACATAACCACTCAGGCAAAACCAGGCTTCATTAAACATAAAGAACAGATCCATGTCCAAGTAATTCAGTGTTATCTCAGTAAACACCTACTCACAAAACTGAAGGCACTGAGAAGCGTTTGCTGGTTTTAATGTATGAACAAGAGAAATACGGTAGGGATGCATGTGTAGGTCTAGGTGGAACATTCGTCCGCCTGATCGACGTGATTTGCCGGTCTCTTGCTATAGGTGTCGGGTTGATTAGGCAGGATTTTGAAGAACTTTCTGGTGAACTGAAAGCACATTTTCCTTTGTGCGAGCATTTTTTGGAGAGTTTTTTGACTTGTCCAAAACATATCCTGTCTGACGCCATTTTCGGACTAAGTCTTGCACGCCCTCTTACTGGCACTTTAACACCATTGAACTTCTCAGCAAACAACAGACCACACCGTTTCCACGACTGTGTTGGCACATAACTTTCCGCAACAAACATCCGCTGCTCCACTGTGAGTGCCCCTTTGCACTATTCCACTCACACTGGCACAGCCTGCACTACCCTGTGAACCGGAGTGGATACATGGCGGGTGTACACGTGGTGTGCGCGTCACGGGGTGTTGTTATATCCATACATTCACGTTCAGTTGTATCCACTTGTCTGAGCCACTTTTGTTTGCTCCACCCTATATAAAATTATTTTGATACAGATCAAATAAAAGGGCTTCGGGAAATCCCACTGATGTCCAATGTTCCAACTGCAAGGCGTCATTACACCTGGCGCAGTCGTTACAGGAAGCATCCAATGTGGACACAAAATGGTTCAAATGGCTCTGAGCACTATGGGACTTAACTTCTGAGGTCATCAGTCCCCTAGAACTTAGAACTACTTAAACCTAACTAACCTAAGGACATCACACACATCCATGTCCTAGGTAGGATTCGAACCTGCGACAGTAGCGGTTGCGCGGTTCCAGACTGTAGCGCCTAGAACAGCTCGGCCACCCCGGCGGCAATGTGGACACACAAATGATTTTTTAAAGACGAATGTGTACGGTATTATACTATATGATTGGATATAGCATTACTTTTTATTCTATTTAAAAACAAACCTATTTAATCACCTATTCTTCAGGCATTGACAGAGGACTACCCCCTTAATAGGAAGTGTCAACTAATACTGCCTTGCCTGCTTAGCATATTATTTTAGCTACATGTACTTTTTGTACTATTATAGAACAATAATAAAGGCAGTTTAGACATGGAAATAATATTATGATGTATAACTTGAGATGATGCATTGCACCAAGCGAGGTACAAAGACTGAATTTTACTCATTGCCAAGTTAAGTACAGGGAACACGATGATTGGCCCTAGCGGGTGCATACTGACTGGCTGTTTCGTTTTAAGGCCTGTAAAATGGTGGGCTCTGATTGGTTTTTTTTAATAGCTGTTAAAATACTGGGCTATGATGGAGAAATCTAAATGTCTGTGTATAAGCTGTGTCAAGTTTCTGCGAACGCCCACGAATCTGTTCTGGTTATTGTAAAGTCAGCAAGATCTCATACAAGTAGGGACGTCACAAAGAGAGAGAGAGAGAGAGAGAGAGAGAGAGAGAGAGAGAGAGAGAGTGTGTGTGTGTGTGTTTTCTGCTGACGAAGCCGTGTCTGGTTGCTGACAAGATGGCGGCTCTGGGATACATACTGATTAGCTGTTTCATTTAATGTCAGATAAAATACTGGTTGTGATTAGGAGAGAAGGATGTGTGTAATTTTGCTTAGGTCTCTGATTGACCTACTTCCAAGGAAGTGGATTGGCTTAAGTGGAGTATATAGAACAAAATGGATGTTCTGGGCCTACATATTGATTGGCTATTTCGCTATAATGGCAGGTAAAACATTAGGCTGTGATTAGCTGTTGCGTTTTAATGGCTGCTAAAATAATGGTTGTGATTATAAGACAGGGGAAGCAAGTGTAGTGGAGGGGGACGGAAGGGGGCACAGCTTAGGAGAGAGTATTAGGAAGGAGAGGGATTCGAAGAGGAGGGAGTGAAGGTGGCATGATCACATCATGCGAGCAAAGTCAAGTCGACAGTTAAAGATAATTTATTACGTAATGTATTCAATGTGAATGACTGTGTTCAAGGTGGAATTATAACCCAAACATTGTTGCCCTCCTACTAGACATATCTATTTCACTGAATGCCTCCGCCTGATTTTGGCTGTAGTATTCTTTTTGAAGTTTTTTCCACTTTTACTGATTGTAGGTAGCCATGATGTATAGAGTAGTATCTCTTTCGCAACAATGTCTATATCATTTGTCTCTTTAAAAATGTCACATTATCGTACAGCAAATGTTACTTATCTAAACTAGAAAAAATCCGGAAACAAATAAGTGTTGACAAGAGTAACAGAAATGTTCTCCACTCAGTGATGTAGGCGGTCTTCCTGTAGAACTTAATTCATCACTGCATAACGACTGTGTTTCTCTCTGTACTTGGTCCGCTGATTGGTGCTGATGACAGTCATACAAATGTATTAATTAATATTATTTTTCACCTTGTCCGGTTTTTTTACTTTATAAACCACACCATCATGAGAATCATTTACGTCACATAACTTTCGTCCAGCACTCATTATCGTCTGGATTGTTGCGTAATTTTCATTGCAAATTCCTGTACGCTAATCAGTTTTGCTCACTTCCATTAATAATTCACTGTGTTCTATGCCCATTCTTCCACTGTAAATTTTCGTGCAAGAATGATACAGGCAATAAGAAATGCTATACTGAACATTTCAAGGTTCGAAACCTGGGGTCTGTGGTTCTGCTGATACGTCGTACTGTTTGCTACGTTATCTAATATACTTCGTTTCGTTTCATCTCTTATTAGATATGTAGACATGCACGTATTATCGTTCAATGTGTATTACCTGCGTCGGTGCAGGACGTTTCCGTGTGAACGTGAGATTCCATCATAACGGAATACTTACACATGGCCGACCGTGATGGCCGAGCAGTTCTAGGCGCTTCAGTCCGGAACCGCGCTGCTGCTACGGTCGCAGGTTCGAATCCTGCCTCGGGCAGGGATGTGTGTGATGTCCTTAGGTTAGTTAGGTTTAAGTAGTTCTAAGTTCTAGGGGACTGATGACCTCAGAATTTAAGTCCCTTAGTGCTCGGAGCCCTTTGAACTTACACATGAACGTCGTGCATCCGTCCCATTGCCACATTTCCTCGATGCTGGACTGCAAGGGAAGACGTTCCCAGACCTGCAGGTCAGCCGAGTTCAATTTCCTCGATTGTTTCACACGCATGTATCTAAAATCAAAGTTTATGAGGCCCCCCTAGTCATACCGGCAATGAGTTAGCTGTCTATATTGTAGTCATCTGTGTTTAGATATTAAATACAGTCTGTGTTCTGTATGTTCTAAGGTAGGGGGCCATAATTTCGCACAAATGGTGTCCGGTACGAAATCTTATATCGTTACTTCAGATTTCTGATAGACGTGTCAGTATGTACATAATACAAGGAATTCATCCAGATCAGTATAAGTAACAAGATACTGATCAAAATAAATTAAATATTACAACGGACGTCCCACAATCCAGGTAGACTTTTTGAAGGACGCTTTGCTGATATTACGTACCCCACCTGTCAATAGAATCTAGATTGTGAAAAGTCATAAAAGGTATTCAGAAATAGTCATAAATTAATAAGACCGTATTAATAAAACATTTTTTTCTTTTCCGGATCGTCAGTATAGAAGAAATTCAGAATGATCCCCAAGACGGATTTCCAAAAGAGACAAATTACCTACACCTCTGCTCATCGGTTACGCCAGCAGCCAAAGCTCCTAACAAGCTGTAAGACACCCGTGGCTACTTACAAGAATTATGGAAAGCTTAAAAAAACCACATAAATTTTTACATATCGCAAAAACAAGCTTTTCTTTAAAAACATATTGGCCATCAGCAATAGTATAACAGGTGTATCTACATCGAGGACTGCCAAGATTATATTACTTCACACCGGTAATCTGTACACGAAAGCTGCTACTAATGATGAAACAGCTGAACATTTAATAAACAATATATCAATGACTTTCAAGCAGTGCAGTAGTTGGTTACCACGAATGGCTCCAAGCACTATGGGACTCATCATCTGAGGTCATCAGTCCCCTAGACTTAGAACTACTTAAATCTAACTAACCTAAGGACATCACACACATCCATGCCCTAGGCAGGATTCGAACCTGCGACCGTAGCAGCAGCGCGATTCCGGACTGAAGAGCCTAGAACTGCTCGGTCACAGCGGCCGGCTTGGTTACCACGACAGAAACGCCATGAGTAGCAGCAAAAACAAGAACACTACTATAAACGGTTTTTTATCGTAGTACATAAGGCAGATGCAGGTCTGACAAACACAGCAGTCAGATGAAATTTTAATAGCAGTTTGGTTGAACTTGTGTGAACCAAGAGGACACCAACATAAACAACCAAGGATGTAACTCGGTAATAAAAACTGTATTCATGGTTGTGGACCATCACTGAAATATATCTAGATCAAGGTAAAATGAAGCTAAATAAATAACCTATATTTTGCTCAAGGTATTGACCTCAAAGTACACTCCAAGGGAAAAAAATACCCACCGTGAATGAATTATCCGAATGGGACGGAAATCGTTAGGTGTGATGTACATGTACAAATAAACAAATCATTACGATTTTACAAAAATTTGATGATTTATTCAAGAGATACAGCTTCACAAATTTAGCAAGTCAATAAGGCGTGGGTCCACCTCTGGTCTTACGCAAGCAGTTGTTCAGCTTGGCATTGATTGACAGAGTTGTTGGATGTCCACCTTAGGGATATCGCGTCAAATTCTGTCCAGTTGCCGCGTTAGATGGTCAAAATCCTGACCTGGATGGAGGGCCCTTCCCCTAATACTCCAAACGTTCTCAAGTGGGGAAAGGCCCGGTGACCTTGCTGGCCAATGTAGGGTTTGTTAAGCACAAAGATAAACAGTAGAAGCTCTCGTCGTGTGCGGGAGTGCATTAACTTGCTGAAATGAAGGCCCAGGATGGCTTGTCACGAAGAACAACAAAACGGGGTATAGAATATCGTCGACGTACCGCTGTGCTGTTAGGGTGTTGTGGATAACAATCAAAGGGGTCCTGCTAAGAAAAGAAATGGTTCTCCAGACCATCGCTCCTGGTTGTTGGGCTGTATGGCTGGCGGCAGTGAGGTTGGTTGGTTGATTTTGGGGGAGGGGACCAAACAGCGAGGTCATCGGTCCCATCGGGTTAGGGAACGATGGGGAAGGAAGTCGACTGTATCCCTTCAAAGGAATTATCCCCGCATTTGCCTGAAGCGATCTAGGGAAATTATGGAAAACCTAAATCAGGATGGCGAGACGCGGGTTGGAACCGTCGTCTTCCCGACGTGTGCTAACCACTACGTCACATCGCTCGGTAGTGAAATTGGTATACCACCGTTGTATAGAGCGTCTCCAGACACGCCTTCGCTAGCCATCGGGGCTAAGTTCGAAGCTGGGCTCATTACTGAAGACAATTCTACTTCAGTGAATAAGATTCCAGGCCGAAGACCTTCCTGTAGCCACCCCTTCCGCTCTGGAACGGAATTAGTGTACCCCTCTCTCTGCGTCTAGTGTTTTCCCATATGAAAGCGTGAGAATGTTTTTCGAAAGGTTTTCGAATCATGTAACTGAAGTGGGAGATGGTACCAGCCCAGTATTCACCTAGTCAGATGCGTGAAACCGCCTAAAAGCCACATTCCGGCTGGCCGGCATACCGGCACTCGCGTTGGTCCACTGAACGGACTCGATCTGGGGCCGGTGCGTTTCTTCGACTTCCGGAAGCTTGTGGCTATCTGGGAGGGTCTTATTGAAGCACAATAAATTAAGTAAATATGAAATACTAGAGCTTGTTCGGCGTCTTACACGAGTATTTTAATTTTAACAATGTAGTTGACATGTTTCAAAAGAACATAGGAAAGCATCTGCTTTGCAGCTGCCAGTGGCAAAAGAAGGAACGAAGATTAAAGAAGGATCAGAACCGAAACAAGGGTGTCCTCTTCAAGGGAACTATACGGTCGTTTTATATCAGAGATTTATAGAAAACATGGAAAATATAAATCTGAATGGTCACACGAGGATTTGAAATCCGGTTCTCCCGAATACAAGTCCGGGTAACAGTAGCAAAACACCGTCATTAGTAAAACGCTCGAATGACCTCAAGAGGGAACTAGCGGTGTTAAGGGTCGCTTGAATTCAATATGGGTATATCTCGAGCGAAACGGCAATTGATGATCCAAAATACTCAGCACAAGACTGGATGACAGCTGGCACGTTGCGAGAAAATGACGCGTTAAGGAAACAAAAAAATGTTCGTACTCAGTTTTCCATGTCAAACTAAAGATCACAACCACAGATGTTATTTGGTAAATTAACAGTATGAGGTTTCCTTACTAACCTCTACATATACACTGAAGCGCCAAAGAAACTGGCATGCGTATTCAAACACAGAGATATGTAAACAGGCAGAATACGGCGCAGCGGTCGGCAACGCCTATATAAGAGTCCGCAGCTCGTGGTCGTGCGGTAGCGTTCTCGCTTCCCGCGCCCGGTTTCCCGGGTTCGATTCCCGGCGGGGTCAGGGATTTTCTTTGCCTCGTGATGACTGGGTGTTGTGTGCTGTCCTTAGGTTAGGTAGGTTTAAGTAGTTCTAAGTTCTAGGGGACTGATGACCATAGATGTTAAGCCCCATAGTGCTCAGAGCCATTTGAACCATAGCCTATTTAAGACAACAAGTGTCTGGCGCAGTTGTCAGATCGGTTACTGCTGCTACAGTGGCATGTTACCAAGATATAAGTGAGTTTGAACATGGTGTTGCAGTCGGCGCTCGAGAGTTGGAACAAAGCTCTCCGAAGTAGCGATACCGTGATTATCAGGAATCCAGCAAAACAGCAAATCTCAGACATCGCTGCGGCCGGAGAAAGATCCTGCAAGGACGGGTCTAACGATGACGGAAGATAATCGTTCAACGAGACAGAAGTGCAGCTCTTTCCCAAATTGTTGCAGATTTCAATGCTGGGCCATCGACAAGTGTCAGCGTCCAAACCAATCAACGGAACATCATCCATACGGGCTTTCGGAGCCAGAGGCCCCCTCGTGGACCCTTGATGACTGGACCACACAAAGATTTACGCCACGTCTGGGCCCGTCAACACTGACATTGGGCTGTTGACTGGTCGGACGAGTCTCGTTTCAAATTGTATCGTGCAGATGGATGTGTACGGCTATGGAGGCAACCTCATGAATCCATGGACCCTGCATGTCACCAGGGGACTGCTCAAGCTGGTGGAGGCTCTGTAACGGTGTGGGGCGTGTGCAATTGGAGTGATATGGGATCCCTAATACGACTAAATACGACTCTGACAGGAGACACGTACGTAAGCATCCTGACTGATCACCTGCATCCATTCATGTCTATTGCAACGTGCTGTTCAGAATAGATCTCCACCCCCTCGTACTTCTACGGATTTATGGACATCCCTGCAGAATTTATGGTGTCAATTCCCTCCAGCACTACTTCATACATTAGTCGAGTCCATTCCACACATCATGTTGCAGCACTTCCGCGTGCTCGAGGAGGGCTACACGATACTAGGCAGGTGTACTAGTTTCTTTGGCTCTTCAGTGTATAACGATTAACTAAATTAGCCTTCTCCAAAAAGAAAAAAAGTCCTGCACCAGGTGACTTGTCACAGAAGGGGAAAAAGTACTGATACATTACTAAAAATGTAAACTTAGAAACAACTAACGAACCGCTTGCAGGAAGGAAAGGCTTCAGTGCCAAGCTGAGCCTCGTGCATATTGGTTCTGATCGCGGTGAACGCTGAATAACAACAAAACAGGCAGCAAAGAAAAGGAAACAACTGTAGAGGAAAATCAAATGGTTATGTCCGAATACGAAAAGGGAACTTCATTTTCATAAACAGCTGGTATTATTGCAAGAAGCCAGGCAATTGTGTAGTCCATAATATCGCGATTTAGAGAATGAAAGACTTCCATTAATAGCGAAAGAAGAGTTCGACCACAGAAGCTAACGCAAAGAGAACGAAACATGCTAATAAGAATCTTAAAAAAATCCTACATTGGTAGCTTGTGCATGTTTGCACATGTTAATGATCAGTTCGGGAAGGCAATCACACCAAAGGCTGTATGCTATATTTTAAGTGTGCAGGTTATGGAGCCAGGGTAATTAGAAGGAAACCATTCATTAGCAAGAAGAACAATAATTTGATACCTGAATTGGCTAGAGACCATATAAGCCAGAATAGAAGTTTCTGGGACAAGGTATTGTTCACAAATGAAAGTACACTTAACATATTTGTAAAGGTTTGAAGAATTTTTGTGTGGAAACGACCAAATATTCAGCTGGATACCAAACACATTCAACCCGCAGCAAAACACGGTGGTGGAGGAATTATGGTGTGTGGATGTATGGCTACATCTGGTGCTGGTTAGCTCATTTTTGTTGAAGATAACATGGATAGATTTCAGTATTTAAATATCCTAAAGGAAAATCAGCAAAAAAGTGTTGATAGCTTGGATTTAGGCACAGACTAGTACTTTCAACAAGACAATGACATGCAATATACAGCAGAAACTTTTCGTCTGTGGATGTTTTACCATACTCCACATGTTCTCAGGTTTCCAGCAGAGACCGCAGACCTTAATCCAGTTAAACATCTTTCGAGTACGATTTAAAGATTAGTCAGAAAACATGAAATACGAAGTAAGACTGCTTGAAATAACGTTTACAACAATAACTGCTAAATATTACCTCAGAGACTACAATAAACTTGGTTAATTCCGTGCCAAAGAGGTTAACAGAAGTGATATATACACTCCTGGAAATTGAAATAAGAACACCGTGAATTCATTGTCCCAGGAAGGGGAAACTTTATTGACACAGTCCTGGGGTCAGATACATCACATGATCACACTGACAGAACCACAGGCACATAGACACAGGCAACAGAGCATGCACAATGTCGGCACTAGTACAGTGTATATCCACCTTTCGCAGCAATGCAGGCTGCTATTCTCCCATGGAGACGATCGTAGAGATGCTGGATGTAGTCCTGTGGAACGGCTTGCCATGCCATTTCCATCTGGTGCCTCAGTTGGACCAGCGTTCGTGCTGGACGTGCAGACCGCGTGAGACGACGCTTCATCCAGTTCCAAACATGCTCAATGGGGGACAGATCCGGAGATCTTGCTGGCCAGGGTAGTTGACTTACACCTTCTAGAGCACGTTGGGTGGCACGGGATACATGCGGACGTGCATTGTCCTGTTGGAACAGCAAGTTCCCTTGCCGGTCTAGGAATGGTAGAACGATGGGTTCGATGACGGTTTGGATGTACCGTGCACTATTCAGTGTCCCCTCGACGATCACCAGAGGTGTACAGCCAGTGTAGGAGATCGCTCCCCATACCATGATGCCGGGTGTTGGCCCAGTGTGCCTCGGTCGTATGCAGTCCTGATTGAGGCGCTCACCTGCACGGCGCCAAACACGCATACGACCATCATTGGCACCAAGGCAGAAGCGACTCTCATCGCTGAAGACGACACGTCTCCATTCGTCCCTCCATTCACGCCTGTCACGACACCACTGGAGGCGGGCTGCACGATGTTGGGGCGTGAGCGGAAGACGGCCTAACAGTGTGCGGGACCGTAACCCAGCTTCATGGAGACGGTTGCGAATGGTCCTCGCCGATACCCCAGGAGCAACAGTGTCCCTAATTTGCTGGGAAGTGGCGGTGCGGTCCCCTACGGCACTGCGTAGGATCCTACGGTCTTGTCGTGCATCCGTGCGTCGCTGCTGTCCGGTCCCAGGTCGACGGGCAAGTGCACCTTCCGCTGACCACTGGCGACAACATCGATGTACTGTGGAGACCTCACGCCCCACGTGTTGAGCAATTCGGCGGTACGTCCATCCGGCCTCCCTCATGCCCACTATACGCCCTCGCTCAAAGTCCGTCAACTACACATACGGTTCACGTCCACGCTGTCGCGGTATGCTACCAGTGTTAAAGACTGCGATGGAGCTCCGTATGCCATGGCAAACTGGCTGACACTGACGGCGGCGGTGCACAAATGCTGCGCTGCTAGCGCCATTCGACGGCCAACACCGCGGTTCCTGGTTTGTCCGCTGTGCCGTGCGTGTGATCATTGCTTGTACAGCCCTCTCGCTGTGTCCGGCGCAAGTATGGTGGGTCTGACACACCGGTGTCAATGTGTTCTTTTTTCCATTTCCAGGAGTGTAGAAGAGGAAGTATTGATATTGTCATTATATTTCTGTACATTGTAATTTTCTTTGTGTGTATGAATACTTTCTCCCGACTGTAAGAAGCCAGCTGAGACAGAATTTTTATCTACTTTGGGCAGAAGGCTAGTTTAGTTAATCCTTTTATATGTACAGATTAGGAAGGAAACCCCATGCAGTTTGTTTACCAAATAACATTTGTCGTTGTGGTTTTTAGTTCTAATAAATACACTTGTTCTACATGAACAGTGCATGAATACTTTTTCCGTGAAGGTATATAAACGGAGCAGAAAAGACTGGGGAATCATTGCAACAGCAATGCGATCCGCAAATGGGGAAGCTGACTGACATAAAGGACTGTGACAAAGGGCAGAGTGTTATAAGCCGATATCTAGGAAACGGCGGAGATGGTCGGCTAGTCGAGTCCAACTGTCGTCGGAGCCAATGGAAAGTTGTTGATGCACGGTGAAACCACGAGTACGAGACAAGGAGTTGGACGTCCACATCTCATCACAGAACGTGGAGGTCGGATGAGTGTCTGCTCTGTAAATCAGGATAGGCGACGATCTGCGAGGGCTAGTCGGAAAGTAAGGAACTATAGGTCGCGAAATGGAAACCACAGTGAAAATCAGAACTGTTTTATTTGCAACAGTTAGCTACAACTTGCAGCTACTTATCTCCATAGTCGCCGATCCGACTTAGACGTTTGTCGTAGTGTTGTACCAACGTTCCAATACGCTCGTTATAGAAGGCAACCGCCAGTGCTTTCCGCCAATTCTCTACGCTGGCCTACAGCCCGTTGTTTGTGCAAAAAGGTTGTCTTCATAGCCAGCGGTTCATGTGAGCAGAGATGAAACTCAGAGGGAGACAAATACGGGCTGTATTGTGGGTAATAAAACATTTTCAATTGAAAACGATGCAGGAGCATCTTCATTGACCTGCAGAATGCGGCTGAGAATTATCTTGAAGAAGAAAACGCGCGACAGTTATGTAATGTTGGCTGCATAGCTTCAGGCGAAATTCCTCTCAAGGCCCTCATACTTGGCTGGAGACACTATTGTTCTAGGTACCTTTATGTGCTCCCTGTGTGCTCAGAACTAAGAAGAACGACGTAACGAGATCGACTGGCATACTAGAGACACTGCCCAACACACCTGTGCAAAACTTCATTGGATCTTCACTGTGGTTTCCACTTCGCGACCGATCTTTCCTTACTTTCCGAATAACCCTAGTATGACGGATTTGACAACACAGTGCAAAGCTGCTGCAAGCACAAGCGTTTCTGAGCACACCATTCACCGCACGCAGTTGAACATGGGGGTTCTGCAATATACGATCACATATGGATTCCCATGTTGACCAAACGACAACGTCAATTAGGATTGCAGTAAGCACACGGTCATCGAAATTGGACCGTGGATCAATGGAAATGTGTCACTTGGTCGGATGAATCACCTTTCTAGTTATACCAGATCGATGTTCGTGTCCAAATATGTCCTTGTCCAGGCGAGGGTTTGCTCCAAACATGCACCACGCCGCACACTGACACCAGTGGGGGCAGTATTGCGCTATGGGGGACGCTTACCTGGGCTTGCATGAGACCTGTGGTAATTATCGAGGGCAGAATGATAGCTGTAGACTACGTGAACATTATTACAGGCAACTGGTATCTCTTCGTGCTGGTGGTCTTCTCTGACAGCAATGTCATCTTCCAGCAAGATAACAGCCGAGCTCACAAGACAAGAATCTTGCTACAGTGATTTGAGGCGCATGATATCGTGGCCACCAAATTCACCTGACCCGAAACTGATGGAACACGTCTGGGATGCTATCTGGTGCCAACCCCTCGACCACCAACTGTTGGCCCGTAATTTATGGAAAAATAAGCTGTGCATAGACATCTGATGCCTCATGAGTCAGCAAGCCTACCAAGGCTTCATACAGAATCGCTGTCGTATTGGCCCCCAATGGCGAAACAACACGCTGTTAAGCATGTTGTCACTATGTTCTGGCTCATCAGTGTACTTATATACAGCTTTGGCAACCCCATATTCGTAGCACAAGTCCATTGTCTGAGTTCTAAACCTTTTCGTCCAAATCTTCATTTAAATGCGAATCACCATAGATTTATACTCTCTCCGTTTGCTTTTTATTCGAATAAACGCTCTGTCCTAGATAAAAGGAATCAGGTATAATGGACACGTATCCAATAATGCCTGTCTACGTATCGGTATCTGCAGAAAGCGGGCTTTTATCTCCTACTTCTTCCTTCCTTCTTTTATGTGCTCTCGAAAACTGTCGACGCTGTCGAATTTCTCTACCAACAACAACTGCAAAAAGGAAAGAACGTTACCGCTAGGCGAGCGAGAGAGCTAATCCAAGTACGGCACTGCAGAGTCAATGATGGCGTGTTAACTTAAGTTTCCTCTCGAGACCGTCTCACGCTAACTTCTTACTGCAGCGGCTAACTGTAAATTGTGCTCGAACTGCAGCGAAGCGGGGGAGTTGGCCTCCAATTATCGCAGCGCGAGGTCGTAACTGGCCAGCACTTCCACAAACAGTCCTCCGGACTGGACGCGCTGCGCTGCTCCCAGCCGCTCCGTGTACGCGGGCCCTACTCTGCCCTTACCTACACTGCTTCACAACTTCCAAGGGATAATAATACAGCGCGTTCGAGTTCCTGTTGACAGGAGAACTGCTACTAAACCAAAGCGCTCTACATTTGGAGGATGTATACAGGATGTCTGTCTATTATAGGTACAAACGAAAGGGGCAAGTAGACCACAGTCAAACAAGCAAATAATTCTAATAAACTTAAATGGGGTGGATTAAAATATGGACCCACGAAAAACATAACACATTACAGTGCTTAATACGGTGTAAGAAAACCGTCGTCATTAAAAACAGCTTCCGGTGGTCTTCGAAGGGATACATGCGGGTACTGTATGGTTTTCAAGGGAATATTGTACCATTCTTCCTGCAAAACAGAGACAAGTTCAGGTTGTTGTTGTTGTGGTCTTCAGTCGTGAGACTGGTTTGATGCAGCTCTCCATGCTACCCTATCCTGTGCAAGCTTCTTCATCTCCAAGTACTTACTGCAACCTACATCCTTCTGAATCTGCTTAGTGTATTCATCTCTTGGTCTCCCTCTACGATTTTTACCCTCCACGCTACTCTCCAATGCTAAATTTGTGATCCCTTGATGCCTCAGAACATGTCCTACTAACCGGTCCCTTCTTCTCGTCAAGTTGTGCCACAAACTCCTCTTCTCCCCAATTCTATTCAAGACCTCCTCATTAGTTATGTCATCTACCCATCTAATCTTCAGCATTCTTCTGTAGCACCACATTTCGAAAGCTTCTATTCTCTTCCTGTCCAAACTATTTATCGTCGATGTCTCACATCCATACATGGCTACACTCCATACAAATATTTTCAGAAACGACTTCCTGACACTTAAATCTATATTCGAAGTTAACAAATTTCTCTTCTTCAGAAACGCTTTCCTTGCCATTTCCAGTCTACATTTTATATCCTCTCTACTTCGACCATCATCAGTTTATTTGCTCCCCAAATAGCAAAACTCCTTTACTACTTTAAGTGTCTCATTTCCTAATCTAATTCCCTCAGCATCACCCGACTTAATTCGACTACATTCCACTATCCTCGTTTTGCTTTTGTTGATGTTCATCTTATATCCTCCTTTCAAGACACTGTCCATTCCGTTCAACTGCTCTTCCAAGGTAGGGATTCTTCAGGTAGCGATCACGAAACCTTCTCTCCACAAAAGCCCAATAATATTGACACTTCGTGACTGTGGGGGTCAGGGGAGAAATCATCCTAGTGCACAACAGACCAGTCGTCTTGGAACACAGCAGCACCATTGGGGAACAAACGTTGTTGATGGACCTGATAAGCCAAAATGGTCAAGTAAGTAGTAGGGTACTGGCAGCATGGGTGCAATTTTGATATCAAACTGACATGCAAATTAATTTAATTTATCAATTACTTATCCCCCCTCCTGACCATTCCCAACTCCACCGCCGGGTCATGTTATCTGTTTATGTCAAGCTGCATGTGGGTCCCAGACCCCCCCCCCCATCCCACCCCTCCCCCTACCTTCCCCACTTCCCCCTTCCCCACCTTCTACCCTAGTGACGGGAATTTCGAATTTTGGTGGGGATTTCTTTGTCCAAAGGCTGTGTAGACGCCCCATCCCACCCCACACCATGGAACTGGCAGGAATTCGATACTGGTAGTGCCCTATCTGGGACTCGAACACTAATCCTACTGGACAGAAAGCCCAAGTGCACCCCGTAACACAATTATACCTCCACATGTCATTGGAATAGACGGGAAATTAAAAATGGCTGTGCCCTTTCTGGGACTAGAACGCAGATCGTTCAGGACGGAAAGCCCAAGTGCACCCTCCCACACATGGAAACTGCCCAGACGCAGAGAGCAAGGTGAGGTTAGCGAACTTTATTTATTTTGGTAGGGAAACTGAACTAAAAACCGGTTCTAATTACGTAATTACTCATAAAGACTGGGCCTAATTACACAACTATATGCACAGTGCTGCACAAGGACTACCAAAAACGCCCATAGAGCTCAAAAATTGATGATACCATAAAACGGGATTTATCTTGCTTGGAAAAAAATTCACAATACCACTTGAAACTAGTGGCAGACACACATAAACACTACTCTTCACCTACAAGCTGGCAGGGAAAAGGCTGGGGTGAAAGGTACCATCTTTACTGATTTATTCCTTTTTTGGGGGGGGGGGGTATATTCAACTGACGAGATGCTGGTGTTGGACAGAGAGGAGTTTAATAAGCGTATTATCTGTAAGCATACAACTGAGGACTGTATCTGTCGCTGTTTGACTTCCAAGTTCGATTCAGATGCCTCCTCGACACTCATCCAGGTAATTGAAGCTAATACACACTACCACAACTGATAGAAAAAAATGCATCACTGTTCTAATTACATTTCGAAACTCTCGTGAAAAACCAGCACTCGTAATGAACAGGTCATAATGCAACACATGTAATGGAGAAAATCGTCGTCCCAAAAGACTGCAGAGGAGGCGGTAGTTGAATGTGCGTTCTCCTCGATGGGTGTTCACAGACTAACCGATTTGGACGAAGTTTTACCCCCCTTCCAGCCCTCATCGCTCCCTCCCTCCCTCTCCTCACTGTTCTGTCTTGCCATTGGTGGTCCAGAAAGAGATCCTTCTGGTGGCATTGATATACTGTCTCCAATCTGTGGAAATAAGTGACAGATAGACAAAAGATAAGAAGAGAATGCTTCTTGCAATCTGTTAAACATATTTCTAGGAAAGACTGCACCCCTCTGGAACAACAACAAAATTCTGGAGAACGTTCCAAATCACTTTTTCAAACGGCCAAGACCCATCCCTTCACAGTTGCTGGCTGCACCAGGTTTCTTAACTACCCGTCATACCATCGCAACACTCTCATGTCTACTATACAGTGGGGACTGGGTGTTTGTGTTGTCCTCATCACTTGAGCATCGTCATAATTTGTGACAGTGGTTAGACTCTCCAGTAAAAAAAAAAAAAAAAAAAAAAATGAGCTGTGTAAAAATTGGGACTTTGTACGGGCACTGATGACCCCGCAGTTGAGTACCCCATAAACCAAACATCATCGTCAACTACTACACAGTGATAAAAGGCTCTGCCCTCCTCGACATGCAAGCATCTATAGAGATTTTGTGCTTTTGGATGGGTGTTGTGATTAAGATTGGTGTTACAAGGACAATGTGGAAGGGATATGAGAATCTCAAACTTTATCTTACGAATAAATGAATACTATGTGACACCTATCCACACAGGGAAAGATGGCCAGTCATAATCGTAAATTCAGCACTATGTCGATGCGCTGGAAATATGTAGATAACCTAATTCTACATCTATATCTACATGACTACTCTGCAATTCACATTTAAGTGCTTAGCAGAGGGTTCATCGAACCACAATCATACTATCTCTCTACTATTCCACTCCCGAACAGCGAGCGGGAAAAACGAACACCTAAACCTTTCTGTTCGAGCTCTGATTTCTCTTATTTTATTTTGATGATCATTCCTACCTATGTAGGTTGGGCTCAACAAAATATTTTCGCATTCGGAAGAGAAAGTTGGTGACTGAAATTTCGTAAAAAGCTCTCGCCGCGACGAAAAACGTCTATGCTGTAATGACTTCCATCCCAACTCGTGTATCATATCTGCCACACTCTCTCCTCTATAACGCGATAATACAAAACGAGCTGCCCTTCTTTGCACCCTCTCGATGTCCTCCGTCAATCCCACCTGGTAAGGATCCCACACCGCGCAGCAATATTCTAACAGAGGACGAACGAGTGTAGTGTAACCTGTCTCTTTAGTGGACTTGTTGCATCTTCTAAGTGTCCTGCCAATGAAACGCAACCTTTGGCTCGCCTTCCCGACAATATTATCTATGTGGTCCTTCCAACTGAAGTTGTTCGTAATTTTAACACCCAGGTACTTAGTTGAATTGACAGCCTTGAGAATTGTACTATTTATCGAGTAATCGAATTCCAACGGATTTCTTTTGGAACTCATGTGGATCATCTCACACTTTTCGTTATTTAGCGTCAACTGCCACCTGACACACCATACAGCAATCTTTTCTAAATCGCTTTGCAGCTGATACTGGTCTTCGGATGACCTCACTAGACGGTAAATTACAGCATCATCTGCGAACAACCTAAGAGAACTGCTCAGATTGTCACCCAGGTCATTTATATAGATCAGGAACAGTAGAGGTCCCAGGACGCTTCCCTGGGGAACACCTGATATCACTTCAGTTTTACTCGATGATTTGCCGTCTATTACTACGAACTGCGACCTTCCTGACAGGAAATCACGAATCCAGTCGCACAACTGAGATGATACCCCATAGCTCCGCAGCTTGATTAGAAGTCGCTTGTGAGGAACGGTGTCAAAAGCTTTCCGGAAATCTAGAAATACGGAATCAACTTGAGATCCCCTGTCGATAGCGGCCATTACATCGTGCGAATAAAGAGCTAGCTGCGTTGCACAAGAGCGATGTTTTCTGAAGCCATGCTGATTACGTGTCAATAGATCGTTCCCTTCGAGGTGATTCATAATGTTTGAATACAGTATATGCTCCAAAACCCTACTGCAAACCGACGTCAATGATATAGGTCTGTAGTTAAATGGATTACTCCTACTACCCTTCTTGAACACTGGTGCGACCTGCGCAATTTTCCAATCTGTAGGTACAGATCTATCGGTGATCGAGCGGTTGTATATGAGTGCTAAGTAGGGAGCTATAGTATCAGCGTAATCTGAAAGGAACCTAATCGGTATACAATCTGGACCTGAAGACTTGCCCGTATCAAGCGATTTGAGTTGCTTCGCAACCCCTAAGGTATCTACTTCTAAGAAACTCATGCTAGCAGATGTTCGTGTTTCAAATTCTGGAATATTCCATTCGTCTTCCCTGGTGAAGGAATTTCGGAAAACTGCGTTCAATAACTCCGCTTTAGCGGCGCAGTCGTCGATAACAGTACCACCGGCACTGCGCAGCGAAGGTATTGACTGCGTCTTGCCGCTTGTGTACTTTACATACGACCAGAATTTCTTCGGATTTTCTACCAAATTTCGAGACAATGTTTTGTTGTGGAACCTATTAAAGGCATCTCGCATCGAAGTACGTGCCAAATTTCGCGCGTCTGTAAATTTTAGCCCATCTTCAGGATTTCGCGTTCTTCTGAACTTCGCATGCTTTTTCCGTTGCCTCTGCAACAGCGTTCGGACCTTTTTTGTGTACCACGGGGGATCCGTTCCATCTCTTACCAATTTATGAGGTATGAAAATCTCAATTGCTGTTGCTACTATATCTTTGAATTTGAGCCACATCTCGTCTACATTCGCATAGTCAGTTCGGAAGGAATGGAAATTGTCTTTTAGGAAGGCTTCTAGTGGTACTTTATCCGCTTTTTTAAATAAAATTATTTTGCGTTTGTTTCTGATGGATTTGGAAGAAATGGTATTGAGCCTAGCTACAATGACCTTGTGATCACTAATCCCTGTATCAGTCATGATGCTCTCTATCAGCTCTGGATTGTTTGTGGCCAAGAGGTCAAGTGTGTTTTCGCAACCATTTACAATTCGCGTGGGTTCGTGGACTAACTGCTCTAAATAATTTTCGGAGAATGCATTTAGGACAATCTCGGAAGACGTTTTGTGCCTACCACCGGTTTTGAACAAGTATTTTTGCCAACATACCGAGGGTAGGTTGAAGTCCCCACCAACTATAACCGTATGAGTGGGGTATTTATTTGTTACGAGACTCAAACTTTCTCGGAACTGTTCCGCAACTGTATCATCGGAGTCTGGGGGTCGGTAGAAGGAGCCAATTATTAACTTAATTCGGCTGTTAAGTATAACCTCCACCCACACCAATTCGCACAGAGTATCTACTTCGACTTCACTACAAGATAAACCACTACTGACAGACACCAACACTCCACCACCAATTCTGCCTAATCTATCTTTCCTGAACACCGTCTGAGACTTCGTAAAAATTTCTGCAGAACTTATTTCAGGCTTTAGCCAGCTTTCTGTACCTATAACGATATCAGCTTCTCTACTTTCTATTAGCGCTTGAAGCTCAGGGACTTTTCCAGCGCAACTACAACAGTTTACAACTATAATTCCGACTGTTCCTTGATCCAAGCACGTCCTGTAATTGCCAAGCACCCTTTGACATTGCAGCCCATCCCGCACTTTCCCGAGGCCTTCTAACCTAAAATTGGTATAGGACGCTGTATGGTATACTTTGGAGTATATGGCCGAATGGATGTACTATGGTACTGGCAAAGTAGCTGAGGGGTGATTTAGCGATGATGCAGAAATTGGGTAACATTCTGATGTGTCATTGGCTGGCATTGAAATTACGGAACAACTGGTGAAATTGCTAAAATTGTTCGAGATTTCAACTATGGCGTGTATTACAGTACATCACTCCATATCATCAGTGGTTTTCCCATCCTGTCCGTCCATTGGTACGCTGTTGATTACCACACAGTGATTGACTGATACCACTTGGTTGAGATGAGGGAGCCTTGGCGGAACAGTGGATATGTGCTACTTGTCACTGTGGAGCATAGGATTAAATGTAGAGGTCATCATCTTCAGAAAGTTGTTTGGAAGCGTTCCTCAGTGCTGTAGACTCCTCCTATTTCCGTACGCTGCGATGCTCTTCACATGTTTTTATTTATTTTTTCAGCAATAAGAAACAGTACCTCTTTTTATTTCCAATACATCGCGCATGTTGTGGATGGCACCTTCTATCGATGGTTAACACCGGAACAGTAACCATGTACGTGACGGCAAAATGAGGAAAAAATGCTCGTCGAAACGGAAGACTAAGACACCCACTACCTCACCACTGTGGAAGATGAAATTAACTGTATAGGTCAGCACCTTCAGATAGCTGTTGAAAACGCTCTACAATGCCACAGACTATTCCAGTTTCCATATGTTGTGATGTCTTTCACATTTTTGTCAGTGAGAAACATGGCCCCTGTGTTTTATTTCTGCCGACCTGTGTGTTGTGGGAGTTGCATAGTTTACACCATGCGACGGTCAGCTTCCTGTGAGATCCAAAGGATCAAAACGTGTTAACATCGCTTTAGCGTGTGACACAGACCTCAAAGCCATGGTAGAAAATCAAAGAGTATGGCAGTGTACAAAACCGTATTCGTACCTTGCTTGGATGTGTTACAGCCAAAAAAACAATGTATTTAACAGCTTATGAAGGATCAATACAGGAACCCCTCTTGTGATTGTTGGATATGGTCCTCCTCCAGTACAGCTGACAAAACTTTATGCAGTGGCCATGTGCTCCAGCGGGGGTAATTCGTGTATACGTAATATGCTCGATGTCAACACGCAGATGGTATTTGTTTTTTCGATATATCGGAAGAGACAGACATGGTAAAATCTTATAGGAGGTTGTATTATAAGGAGCGGTATAACCGGTTAAAGTTTTGATGCAGATAGTTCTCTCAAAACTACACTGATTTTGCTCATAAAACTAATAGAAATCGGATGTATCTACCTATTCTCATGGAATCATGACTGTTTTTATTATTATCGTCACGATTGCATGATTAAAAAATAGCTGTTACCTCAAGTCCTGCGTTACTTCATACTTCATAACCGTTAATTATAACGTAGTCACCATTTGAATTATAGCTCGTTATGGACCTAGAAATGATAGTGTTTCTTTCTCACACGAGAGTAGATTGTGTGAAATATGACAGAACTAGAACACAAGAATCTACTGTATCGTAGAAAGTTTGCAGACATATCGGTAGAGGGGAGTTATGAAGCAAAAATGTCGGATGTAAGCATGCAGATGGTAACTGGTTTCGATGTAACTGAGAGAGAGAGAGAGAGAGAGAGAGAGAGAGAGAGAGAGAGAGAGGGATGTGGTAAAATCTTATAGGAGGTTCCGTTACAAGACAGGCTCACAGGATTTGTTTCGTAAACGCAGATGAGATTTAGCTTCATGTTAGTTAAACGTGGCAATGCCATAGTGTACAAAAAAGCAACGTCCTCTTGAATTAGAGCATATTGTTGTCGAACATAAAATGATTTTGCTTTTTCCAACATGTGAGCTACAGGCGTGAAAGACTGTATTCTCTAATGTTATTTCCTATCTCTGAAATATTTGTACCACATACATGCCTGACAATTTATTTACAGACACCGATTAGAATGCGAGAAGCGCTCTCAGGTCGTGTAATTTGTCCATCAATTTGAAAGAAATAGCTTAACACAGACGTTTTTTTTAGGTTTAAATTCTTGCTTTTCCTTTACTTCGATGAATCAAAATAACGATGACATTCTGAGGTAATCAGTAGCTTTCGCAGCAAAATAGTGGAAACTTTTTTCCTGGTTTTACATAGGATAGACATGTATAGGCCTCCGATCATTTGTAATCAGATGTGGTGCACTTCATTGGATGTAACAAAGTAATGAGATGCGCATTGTATCCTGCAGTCGAATGTAAAAACTGTACCGATTATGCTCATGAAACTAAACTGTGTTCTCCTTTTTAATAGATGCTCAATTATAAAAGATGCATTGACATTAAATACAATTTTTCTCCATCACAGAAAGTTGGTGTGCCCCCACAGCATGTATGTGTGGATGTGTGTGTGTGTGTGTGTGTGTGTGTGTGTGTGTGTGTGTGAAGGTCGTGCAAGGCCGATGTGTCCCAACCTGTGCACGGTCTTTGCGGAATGGCTGTGTTGCCATATTGTAGACAAACGAAGTTCCACTTGGGGGAGCCCACCTTTTTCCTCCTATTCCTTAGTTGACTATACATGCTTTTGTGTAGGCGAAGCACCATCGCCCCAAGGTGGTCAGCATCCGCAGGGGTATGGAGGAAGGCCCGGTGTGGGTAGCGACCGCGAAGGAGTGGCTGTTGGCCTTTTGAAAAAGCGATTTGGAGCGTTCTCTGCAATTTCGTTGTTGTTCCAGAGGGGCGCAGTCTTTCTTAGAAATATTTTTAACAGATTGCAAGAAGCATTCTCTTCTTATCTTTTGTCTATCTGTCACTTATTTCCACAGAGTGGAGACAGTATATCAATGCCACCAGTAGGATCTCCTCGTGGACCACCAGCGGGAAGATAGAACAGGCCTCTATCCCTACCTACGCTGAGGAGAGGAAGGGAGGGAGAAAGGGATGAGAGCTGGAAGGGGGACTAAGACTGTCTCTGTCCAGGAGGACCAGTGTTCAAGTCCTGGAAAGGTCACCGCCATTTTTAATTTACAACCAGTTCCCTGGGTGTGGGGTGGGATGGGGCGCCAGCACAGCCCTGGTACAAAGAAATTCCCACGAAAAATTCGAAATTCCCACCAAAATTCGAAATTCTCACCAATAGGATAGGTGGGGGAGGGGAAAGGGAGGGGAGGGGTGGGGTCTGGGACCCATGTGCAGACTGACGAAAACAGATGACGTCATCCAGTGGTGGGTGTGGCAGTGGTCAGGGGGTAATTAATTAAGCAATTTAATTAATTTGCATATCAATGTGATATCAAAATTGTACCCAAGATACAAGTTCCGAACTACTCACGTAACCATTGATAGTAATGTGACGTTACATAGTAACCGTTGGGCCAATGGAATATCGCAATATGGCTACCCAATTCATCAGCGGATCCCTGCTATGTTCCACTCTTTGGACTTAATCTCGACCAGAAGTTGGAAACAGTGTGAAACAAGCTTCATCCAACAGAATGTCATACTTTCATTGCTCTATAGTCCACATTTTATGGCTTGCACACCATGTTTTCCTGCTACGGACATTTGCATCACTGATGAGTGGATATGGAATTGTAGCTTGCCCTGTAATTCCCAGCGTATGGAGCTCCCTTCGTGATGTTTTGGTGCTGACAGCGTTCGCGAGTGCAACATTCGGTTCTGCAGTGACTTTTACAACTGTTGTCCTCTTTATTTTTCATCATAATCCTCATTAATGACCGTCCGTCGAGATCAATCGAAACACACTTTCGTCCGCGCTGTGACTTAGCGGACGACATTTTTCCGCTTTTCCTGGTTGCGGTATAAACTTCGTCCTGGTGCCTCTTGGAACACCAAAAACTTCGTCTATCTTGGTTACGAAAGCACCCACCATACGAACAACAGGTTGCCCACGTCCGAATACAGTGAGCTTCCACATAATACACTCACAACTATGCAGAACACTGCTCTGACCATGACTGACACTTGTTACCTATTGAGGACATTGGATATGTGACGTCTGTGGTAAAACACAGCTGTGCAACCTGCAGGCTTGACTAGCATCTGCATTTATATTCAGCCATGATTTTCTCTCGGTGTTTCCGTATATGTGCCCACTCACTGTAGGCCAATACGGCATACTACGACTGAACACATGAACACTCTATAACAGAGTCCCCGAGGATCCAAGATATATACCTGAGGACGAACATATTACAGCAAGTGATCCACATGACCACTGTTCGTATTAAGGCAGGTTTCAGCACGTCTCCTCATCAACGCATGTGCGCTGTCAGAACTCTCAGGAGTGTTCCGAATGCGCTGACAATCCGCCACGAATGCGTTCCTGGAGTTCGTCGACAGTATCCCCAGACAAAAAGACCCAGTGAGTTCAATTGTGGTGACCTGAGGGATCATGGTATTGGCGAGCCATGGCCGATACAATTGTTGCCGTATCTCTATTTACTGCTGCTTAGGTTCCTGGAATGATGATGCAGTCAAAGGATGACAGTTTTTCATCTTGTAATTTACTGCTCAGTTGCGAAGTTCCGGAATAAATGCGGGCATAGACACTATCAATGTTGAAACCATTGGTTTCAGGACCTATGATTATAGGATTATTTGCTTGTTTCATTGTCCTCTTCTAGCCCCTTTCGTTTTTACCTGAAAAACACACCCTGTATACACCGTAACGCAAGAATTCCCCATTACAAAATAACGAAAACATCACCCTCCGAACAGCAGAGTGCTATGGATTGGATTGGTTGGGGGAAGAGACCAAACAGCGAGGTCATCGGTCTCATCGGATTTGGGAAGGAAGTCGGCCGTGCCCTTTCAAAGGAACCATCCCGGCATTTGCCTGGAGCGATTTAGGGAAATCACGGAAAACCTAAATCAGGATGGCCGGACGCGGGATTGAACCGTCGTCCTCCCGAATGCGAGTCCAGTGTCAGAGTCCTACGACCAGGTTGTAATTATGCCATGCGTGACAATAGATCAGTATGTACTGTGTGGATCACTGACACTAAATCACGACCTGCGTTTCTTAGGTGCATCATTTGACGAGGCTGTACCGAAACTCCATACATACTATCATGTACTTTTTTGCCATATTTCTCTATGTTTCCGCAATGTGCGTGTGTATCGAATGGGGGACCTAGAAACGACGGAGAGGCTTCGTGGCGTTCAAGCCCTCAGTGGTTCACAACACAGGGTTTCTGTGCTTGGCCCCCAGTGAATTTTGACAATCCGAAACCTTCATCTCCTACTAACATCAATGGCATAGGTCTTCCAAACGATAATGAAAGTTGTACCATCTTGTAGTTTATTATTTAACACTGTATTACGAAACACAGTTGAGTCGGCCGATTTCCCATATGCTCCAACGTCTATAAATAAGAATTTGTACGTCGAATCACAAACAGCGAACAACAGAATGGAAAAATAGTTCTTATAATTATAGTAGAGTGAAAACTGGAAGTGGGTTTTACAATTCTGATGTGCTTCCCGTCCACTGCACCCACACAATGAGGAAAGTTGGCCCTCTTATGGAATCCTTCTGCTGAGGCAAGCTGTAGATCCTTCGAGAGGTCGGGAAAACATTTTGACTTCATTTTAGGCCATATGGCAGAGCAAACGTCTCGTATAATATACGAGATAGTTGATACTCCAATTCTGTACTGAAAATGTAAGTCCATCATGGATGATCCGGCCCCCAAGTATCTGTAAAGAAAAGATCAACCATATGGAGCAAAACTACAAAGTTATGCAGGTTACACACAAGCATACACACGCACGCACACGTAGACATAATATATAACCAGCTGAAACACCCGGCAACTATAATTTTAATAAATGTTAATAATTGTACTATGCCTATAACTTTCGCGCAAGTGACAAAGTTTCATCGCAATCGGATGAACGGTACGGCTGCGCATAAAATACGAACAAAACCAAACAAACATTCATTTTCATATATTAGATATTACAATACTATGGTTGCTTTTGTTTGTTGCAGGGACAGTCCTTCAAAGGAAATGGAAGAACTTAAGGGCCAGTTATACCAGAGAATTATTAAGGAAAAAAACAGAAAAAGAGGGGTTCTGCAGCAACTGGTAGGAAGAAGTATATTTACTTCGATCAGCTGCGATTCCTAACAACTGACTGTAAGAACACTACTTCTAGTATTGACAATGATGATGAAGACAGAAATGAGTTTGATGAAGGAGAAAATTTAGAGCAGGAGGCACGTGAAAAAACTGCTGATCGACAGCAAAAAAGGTCACGTGAAAAGAAGAGTCTTGAAGAAGAAGATATCCTATATAACATTTTGAAGGAAAAGTACGACAGAAAAGACAATTCATCACAGCAAGCCGACGAAGATAGCTTGTTTATGCAGTCTTTAGTACCTGAATAAAAAAAAATTACCCAGTCATGCAAGATTGAAAGTGAAATCAGATTTGATGAATGTCATTATTAATGCCCAACAATATTACAGCGCTTCTGCTTCCTCTTCGTCCCAAATAGGATTTGCGCCGGTACCAAATTACGCTACGGGGGATCCTCATCACGACGGTGCATACCATGGAACAGTTCAAGGCTACACTGGAGGACAATCGAGGTTGTCCGATAAGTTACCAGCTGTGTGCTCGACAGCGGCCTCCGAGTACAGTGACGCATTCTTAATATACTTTTCAACAGCACATGCAGAGAAACAATGAACTTAAAACTATCAGTGTAAGTTTTACAATATTTTGTAATGTATATTAATACCAGTTAAAATCTGTAAAATGTGCTTTCAATAAAATACAATACACTCCTGGAAATTGAAATAAGAACACCGTGAATTCATTGTCCCAGGAAGGGGAAACTTTATTGACACATTCCTGGGGTCAGATACATCACATGATCACACTGACAGAACCACAGGCACATAGACACAGGCAACAGAGCATGCACAATGTCGGCACTAGTACAGTGTATATCCACCTTTCGCAGCAATGCAGGCTGCTTTTCTCCCATGGAGACGATCGTAGAGATGCTGAATGTAGTCCTGTGGAACGGCTTGCCATGCCATTTCCACCTGGCGCCTCAGTTGGACCAGCGTTCGTGCTGGACGTGCAGACCGCGTGAGACGACGCTTCATCCAGTCCCAAACATGCTCAATGGGGGACAGATCCGGAGATCTTGCTGGCCAGGGTAGTTGACTTACACCTTCTAGAGTACGTTGGGTGGCACGGGATACATGCGGACGTGCATTGTCCTGTTGGAACAGTAAGTTCCCTTGCCGGTCTAGGAATGGTAGAACGATGGGTTCGATGACGGTTTGGATGTACCGTGCACTATTCAGTGTCCCGTCAACGATCACCAGAGGTGTACAGCCAGTGTAGGAGCTCGCTCCCCACACCATGATGCCAGGTGTTGGCCCTGTGTGCCTCGGTCGTATGCAGTCCTGATTGTGGCGCTCACCTGTATGGCGCCAAACACACATACGACCATCATTGGCACCAAGGCAGAAGCGACTCTCATCGCTGAAGACGACACGTCTCCATTCGTCCCTCCATTCACGCCTGTCGCGACACCACTGGAGGCAGGCTGCACGATGTTGGGGCGTGAGCGGAAGACGGCCTAACGGTGTGCGGGACCGTAGCCCAGCTTCATGGAGACGGTTGCGAATGGTCCTCGCCGATACCCCAGGAGCAACAGTGTCCCTAATTTGCTGGGACGTGGCGGTGCGGTCCCCTACGGCACTGCGTAGGATCCTACGGTCTTGGCGTGCATCCGTGCGTCGCTGCGGTCCGGTCCCAGGTCGACGGGCACGTGCACCTTCCGCCGACCACTGGCGACAACATCGATGTACTGTGGAGACCTCACGCCCCACGTGTTGAGCAATTCGGCGGTACGTCCAACCGGCCTCCCGCATGCCCACTATACGCCCTCGCTCAAAGTCCGTCAACTGCACATACGGTTCACGTCTACGCTGTCGCGGCATGCTACCAGTGTTAAAGACTGCGATGGAGCTCCGTATGCCACGGCAAACTGGCTGCCACTGACGGCGGCGGTGCACAAATGCTGCGCAGCTAGCGCCATTCGACGGCCAACACCGCGGTTCCTGGTGTGTCCGCTGTGCCGTGCGTGTGATCATTGCTTGTAGAGCCCTCTCGCAGTGTCCGGAGCAAGTATGGTGGGTCTGACACACTGGTGTCAATGTGTTCTTTTTTCCATTTCCAGGAGTGTACTACTACAGTACCTACCTTAATGTAAGAGCAAGTTTTTCCTCTGGTGGGATAGTCTTCCTTAGTATAGTGTCTTTTCCTGTGATTGCTTGTTTCACATTTTCTAGTAGTTCATCAAATGAAGTTTTTGACATTCGAAAATACTGAAAAATCTTCTTCTCAGATTGTCTCAGATCGTCATAAAGGGTGTAATACAATCCTTTCTCCAGCCGATCACGTAGCAGTGGATGTATGTGTAATGGACGTTTTGTCTTCATTCTCCTCCTCCTCCTCCTGATAAGTACTAACAACAGTTCCTCCTCGCTCGAGTCCATTTCACCAACTAATCAGTTGGCAACAGCTGCAGTGTGGGACACCAGTGACCCAGGAGTGTTCGCCACAGTCACCGGTGACCGTCACCGGTGACTGTCACAAGTGTCCCAGTGTGAAACGAGCCTAATCCGCCGGGCAGATTCGTGCAGGGGACCGGCACGCCTTCCCGCTCGGGAAGTAGCGCGTTAGACCGCGCGGCTAGCTGGGCGGGCTTCCGCAAGGTAATAATTAACTGACGAACTCTTCTTACGTTACGGCGGTCTTCCACTAGATACACGGTATCTCAACCTGACAGAGTGGATTTAGGGAACACTAATAAAGATATATTTCCGAAATTTGGCTGAATTACTCCTCGAGAATGCAGGCAAGAAGTAGTAGGCTACTTTTTATTTCAATTTATTCCTTAGTTATTTGCAAAAAAGTTACCAAAACACACGACGGAACTACATCTTTGTTTCAGACGTTCGCCATTTTATTATTTTTCCAAATTTCAAAAAGCTGCGCTATTACTCTGTGCACGATATCGTATAGCTTGTGAAAACTGCTTGTTTCGTGATTTTAGATAAGATTTGCAGACTGCACAACTTCGGAAATGGACATGTCTCAATACCATTTCACTGTGGGGATATACATGAAGTTCGAGCGTTGATCAAGACGCATGACAGGCCGCGACTCTATCCGGAGCCTAATTACAGCGTTACAAATGTTTTGGTTCTCAACTTACAGTACTACAGGGTGTTTCCAAATGATTCATCTAATTTCTATACCTATTGATATAGAAACTTGGGGTGATTTTTGACTTAGACACAGAACTAAAAAAAATTTTATTTTCGAAAAAAACGTTCGACTTTACAACGGTATGTATTTTAGATGCATACAAATATCCTTGGGGTACTTTTTACAATTACACTCTCTGGCAAAAAGTATCCAGACACTCCGATGTAATGAGGATCGACCACTGATGTCACGAGAGGCTGACCAACCAGTGCAAAAGCAGGCGGGGCGTATTGCGTTGTCTGTAGAGGAGCTGTAACAGCAGAATGGGTCGCTCAGGAGAGCTCACTGATTTCGATTGTGGACTAGATGTTTGATGTCATCCGAGTAACAGATCCATCAGGGACATCTCAACCTTTCAAAGCTGTCCAAGTCGGCTGTTGGTAATGTGATTGTGAAGTGGGAAAGCAAAGGGCGAACCGCAGCCAGACCAAGTCGAGCCAAAACTAATGTACTGATGGAAACAGACCGTCGAGCATTGCGGAGGGTAGTTGAATGTGCGTAGGATGTTAAAAAGAATGGAGTACAATGGTCGGGCACCTCCTAATAAGCCACACATTTCTGTAGTCAGTGTTAAGTGACGATTGAAGTGATGGAAAGAGCGATGGCAGTGGATGGATCACTGTGACAATCCGATGGAATGGTTTTTACTTGAGGAACGGCTTAAAAACTTTATCTGCCATCATGTGTAGGGCCAACAGCGATGTACAGATGAGGTGGTGTTAAGTTATAGACGTGTTTTTTGTAGTTGAAGTGTGTTTCCCTATTGCGATTAAGAAAACGTCAAATATGGACGAGTATGAATACATCTTGATATGTTTGCGTAAGCAGAAGAAACGAACGATCAAAGTCCGAAAACAATGTATTGGACTGTTGAATTCACCAAAACAAATTCTCCAAGTATAACACCAACACAAAACAGTGATTCGTCTTCGATTCACAACTACATACAAGAATCATATAGAAAACAACTGAAATAATTTCCTACTAGTCTCCGCCAGAGACATCTCCGATATACCAAGACTAATCCATAGATTAGCGAGAAGATCCAAGCCAGGCTGCTGAGACAGCAGCTATCGACGTCTGCTGGCGGTCGATGAACTGCCGATGTGCGGCCGAGCGCCGGCCTTTATAGTACTTTGGCGGATGAGTACCTCAGAACTATTTTCCATCATGTCGTTGGATGTGTGAAAATATTTCTGGGATCTGCAGCGACCACTTCCTTATGTTTATGTGGGCCGCTAGTGGCCCTTTGGTGGCCGCTGGTGTCTTTGATGCGTTGTTGTTGTTGTTGTTGTTGTTGTGGTCGTTAATCAATATTGCCTGTCAGTTGTGTAGTGCTTCGGTGTGCCTGTGAAGCGGGCAACCCGCGGCTGCAGGCTGTCAGTTTGGTTGCTGATACTCTAGGCGCCATGATGTCTGATGGAGAAGGCCATAGCGTAACTTACGGCATTGTTTACTGCACGCAGTAGAGAAAAAAGTAGGGGACGATGACACTTTGTATCAGCATGACAATGCGACCTGTCGTAAAGTAGCATCTATGAGACAATATTTTGTGGACAATAAAACTCCTGAAATGGACACACCTGCCCAGACTACCGACTTGAACGCAAAGGAACTCCTTTGGGATTACTTAGAACGTCGACTTCGCCACAGACACCATTTTACAACATCACTACATTCTGTGGTTTCAGCTCTTGATGAGGAATGGGCTGTAACAGTTCCATACACAACAGACCCCACATTAAAAGTGTCCCCAGCAGAAATATAGTCGTCACAAAGGCGAATGTTGAACACGCTCCATATTAATGTCCACTAATGGATTTCCGTATATTTTTGGTTAGATAGCGCAGGTTTGGGTTAAAAGACTACATTTACCTTTCACAAATGTTCACTGTACCTTATAAGATCACGTGCCCATGGAAACGAATAATACGAGGGGCATTTGAAAAGTCTGTGCAAAGTCCGAGTGATGGCACCACCAGCGCGTATCGAGGTCATGTTTAGTTAGTAGCATCTTTGGAAAGAACGCCCACGAAGTTTCAGCCATATTGGTCTGTTTCTTTGTGTTTGGCATTCGTGTGAATCAAGGAAGCCGAGTGATTGTCAAAAACTGGACTAAAAAGAATTTCGGGTGGTGATTAAACATTACTTCATGAAAGGCAAAACGCCTCAGGAGACTAAAGAGAAGCTTCATAAGCATTATGGTGACTCAGCACCTTCGATTAGAACAGTTTATAAGCGGTTTCAAAATTTTCGGAGTGGACATATGGGCACAAGTGATGCTGAACTTTCTGGACGCCCTGTGGGCGTTACGAATCCTGAAATTTTTGAAACTTCCTGGCAGATTAAAACTGTGTACCCGACCGAGACTCGAACTCGGGACCTTTGCCTTTCGCAGGCAAGTGCTCTACCATCTGAGCTACCGAAGCACGACTCACGCCCGGTACTCACAGCTTTACTTCTGCCAGTACCTCGTCTCCTACCTTCCAAACTTTACAGAAGCTCTCCTGCAAACCTTGCAGAACTAGCACTCCTGAAAGAAAGGATATAGCGGAGACATGGCTTAGCCACAGCCTGGGGGATGTTTCCAGAATGAGTTTTAATCTGCCAGGAAGTTTCATATCAGCGCACACTCCGCTGCAGAGTGAAAATCTCATTCTGGAAACATCCCCCAGGCTGTGGCTAAGCCATGTCTCCGCTATATCCTTTCTTTCAGGAGTGCTAGTTCTGCAAGGTTTGCAGGAGAGCTTCTGTAAAGTTTGGAAGGTAGGAGACGGATACTGGCAGAAGTACAGCTGTGAGCACCAGGCGTGAGTCGTGCTTCGGTAGCTCAGATGGTAGAGCACTTGCCCGCGAAAGGCAAAGGTCCCGAGTTCGAGTCTCGGTCGGGCACACAGTTTTAATCTGCCAGGGAGTTTCATATCAGCGCACACTCCGCTGCAGAGTGAAAATCTCATTCCTGAAATTATTGATAAAATCCATGATATGGTGATGGATGACAGAAGAGTTAAGGTGCGTGATATTGCTAGTGCTGTGGGCATCTCGAATGAACGCGTACATAATATTTTGCATAAACATTTGGACATGAGAAAGCTATCCGCAATATGGGTTCGGCGATTGCTCACGCTTGACCAAAAACGAAATCGTGTGAAGTGTTGCAAGGATGGTTTGCAGCAGTTGAGGAAGAATCCGCAGTACTTCAAGCGTCGTTTCGTCACTGTGGATGAAACATGGATACATTACTATACTCCTAAAGCCAAAGAACAATCTAAAAATGGTTTACCAAGGGAGAATCTGCACCAAAAAAGCGAAGACCATTTCTTCGGCCCGAAAGGCTATGACGTCTGTCTTTTGAGATTTGCAAGGGATATTCCCCATCTACTATCTGGAATAGGGTAAAACTACTACAGGTGCGTATTATTCATTGTTGCTGGACCGTTTGAAATCAATCTGCAAGAAAAACGCCGGAGACTGGATCGCAAAAAAATCCTTTTCCATCACTACAATGCACCAGCACACACCTCAGCAGTTGTAGTCGCAAAATTAATGGAAATAGAATTCCAATTCGTTTCACAAACCCCCACCCCTCCCTCTTCACCAGACTTGGCTCCCTCGGACTACTATTTGTTACCCAACTTGAAGAAAAGGCTGGCGTTATAAAGATTTTATTTAAACGAGGAGATTATTGCAGCAACTAATAGCTATTTTGCAGACTTGGACAATTCCTATTATTCGGAAGGGATCAACAAATTAGAACAGCGTTGGATGAAATGTATAAGTTTGAAAGGAGACTATGTCGAGAAATAAAAACTGTTTACCCCAAACACGTAAGTAGTTTTTATTCTTGCACGGACGTTTCAAACGCCCCTCACACAACTCGAGATTCTTACTGTCATTATGGCCGACCTATATTTTCGGCGGGTGATTGTTAATAAATGCTCTTACTTATGGGTGCTAGTGCAGAGTTGCTACGTCCTGTTCTGTTTGAAATTTTTCGCATGGTCTCGAAATTGCTGATAAAAATCCAGGCACATGATTTCTGCGTATGTCAGTACCGGAAAAAAAGCGATATGTAAAATATTTTCTCGGGAAACGGTGCAAAACACTCGAAGCTCGGGGAGTGGCTCCCGTGCTCGACTGTGGTATGTGGCTGCTGTGTTCCCGATAGTCTTAAGTTGTGACAGTTCTCTTTTCCTCTTAAATGAAACGTAAACGCATCACTGAACACAAAAATCAAAGGAAATTGTTATCTACACTCCTGGAAATTGAAATAAGAACACCGTGAATTCATTGTCCCAGGAAGGGGAAACTTTATTGACACATTCCTGGGGTCAGATACATCACATGATCACACTGACAGAACCACAGGCACATAGACACAGGCAACAGAGCATGCACAATGTCGGCACTAGTACAGTGTATATCCACCTTTCGCAGCAATGGAGGCTGCTATTCCCATGGAGACGATCGTAGAGATGCTGGATGTAGTCCTGTGGAACGGCTTGATATGCCATTTCCACCTGGCGCCTCAGTTGGACCAGCGTTCGTGCTGGACGTGCAGACCGCGTGAGACGACGCTTCATCCAGTCCCAAACATGCTCAATGGGGGACAGATCCGGAGATCTTGCTGGCCAGGGTAGTTGACTTACACCTTCTAGAGCACGTTGGGTGGCATGGGATACATGCGGACGTGCATTGTCCTGTTGGAACAGCAAGTTCCCTTGCCGGTCTAGGAATGGTAGAACGATGGGTTCGATGACGGTTTGGATGTACCGTGCACTATTCAGTGTCCCCTCGACGATCACCAGAGGTGTATGGCCAGTGTAGGAGATCGCTCCCCACACCATGATGCCGGGTGTTGGCCCTGTGTGCCTCGGTCGTATGCAGTCCTGATTGTGGCGCTCACCTGCACGGCGCCAAACACGCATACGACCATCATTGGCACCAAGGCAGAAGCGACTCTCATCGCTGAAGACGACACGTCTCCATTCGTCCCTCCATTCACGCCTGTCGCGACACCACTGGAGGCGGGCTGCACGATGTTGGGGCGTGAGCGGAAGACGGCCTAACGGTGTGCGGGACCGTAGCCCAGCTTCATGGAGACGGTTGCGAATGGTCCTCGCCGATACCCCAGGAGCAACAGTGTCCCTAATTTGCTGGGATGTGGCGGTGCGGTCCCCTACGGCACTGCGTAGGATCCTACGGTCTTGGCGTGCATCCGTGCGTCGCTGCGGTCCGGTCCCAGGTCGACGGGCACGTGCACCTTCCGCCGACCACTGGCGACAACTTCGATGTACTGTGGAGACCTCACGCCCCACGTGTTGAGCAATTCGGCGGTACGTCCACCCGGCCTCCCGCATGCCCACTATACGCCCTCGCTCAAAGTCCGTCAACTGCACATACGGTTCACGTCCACGCTGTCGCGGCATGCTACCAGTGTTAAAGACTGCTATGGAGCTCCGTATGCCACGGCAAACTGGCTGCCACTGACGGCGGCGGTGCACAAATGCTGCGCAGCTAGCGCCATTCGACGGCCAACACCGCGGTTCCTGGTGTGTCGGCTGCGCCGTGCGTGTGATCATTGCTTGTACAGCCCTCTCGCAGTGTCCGGAGCAAGTATGGTGGGTCTGACACACCGGTGTCAATGTGTTCTTTTTTCGATTTCCAGGAGTGTATTACTTGCACTCTGAGAATGAATTAAAGATTCACGTTGCTGTTTATCAGCTGCGCGATTGGGTTATAGTAACTGAACGCCGAATGGTTTGAAACACAAACGTCGCTGCAAAACACGCCTGGCAGACACATGGCGGATGGATAGCTATTGGCCGACTCAACGAGCAGACATCTGTGGACGACATACGAATGTCTCTACGTCTTAAATGAACACTGGAAGCGACCTGTGGATTTCCCGTTACATAAAAAACCAGTGTCTTGGAACTGTTGGCGGCATCGTCGAATGCTTTAAGCCTGGGCCGGCGAAGGCGTGCCAAAATTCATGCCTGAAGCGTGTGAATGCCACGGTCGGCCAATCCCTTCAGTTCGGTAGAATCGTGGTAGCAGCGCTGTTTAAACTTCGTTACTTGTTCCTGGCGGACGTCGCTAGTCTAGTGGCTGATTGTACTAAGAAGGCAGGCGATCTATCGTCGGAATCCTTTAAAATGAATGGGAATAATAGAAGAGAAAGATGAGAATTCTCAGATCGCATAAATGACAGGTAGCGCATATTTGCTATGAAATGACATTACAGTGCCATGCAGAAAGAATTTAAAGAATTAGTTGACAGTGAAAGATCAAAAAGTTACAAAGATCGACAGAAGTGATACATCGTCTTGTACATCAAAAAGTACTTTGTGCTAAATTTGCGGGCATGGAGCACGTGAAAAAGTCTGTGGTACGAATAGTGAAATTTCTGAAGCCACACGCATTATTCCAATGTCTGTTGCAACAGTTTTCAATGGAACGGAACGAAGAGTATGGAGACTTCATATGTTACTGAAGAGAACGTAGCTTAAATCAGGGGGCATGCCTGGAACGATTTTTCGATTTAAAATTCGCTACTTTCTAATTCTTTGAAGGAAAAAGGAACTAAGGAACGAAAATTAGAACATCTGGAATAGAGTGTAGACTTTGCATTTTCATTGGAGTTGACCGCATACTCCTCACTGTAAGATTTTGCAAAGTAACTTCTTTCTGATTTGACGGGTATCCATTTAAAAAGAAAGTCTCGTTTTAAAAGGGACACATTCTGACAAAGATAGTCCAGTTCACTAAGCTCGCTAGAAGACAATGCGAGGATGGACGAATTCACTGTGGCCTAGAAAGAATGACATGGGTAGTTTTATAAAGAGTTTGAGGATATTGTCAGTCTTACATCTGATTTCGGGCCGTTTTCGAAACCGTTTGCCGTTTCAGTTGAAAGCGCGCCTTTCATGTACTGGTGTAACTGATTGATCTGCACGGTAATTCCAGTTATGAAAAATCCTTTGGAGTTTAAACTATCCAGGACGTTTACACTGTTTTCCTCAGGAAGAATTTCCATGTCTCCATAATGAGGTTAAAAAAGTGCTACATTATTTCGATCGACATATTTGTATGAAACCTTTTTTGGATTATGAAACTAAATAGTTCACGATTATGTGATAACTTGAGTGCGAAACTCTTCATAATTGTTTGCTTCTATCGGTATGCAGGCAGTTTGTGCCAGATAAACATTATATTATGTCTTCAACGTGCCAAAAATAATGAAATAGTACCGAAAATTTGTTTTGTTTGTGACCTACGTTGTTGAGAAATGCGAAACATAAAGCCAAGTCGTATGCAGTGTGACTACGCTGCCACTTAAATGCGGCGCGTTCGCAGTGTTCCGCTCTCTCAGAAAGCGTGGCGTAGCGGTGGGGGAAACGTGAAGCGAAGCTGAGCGCTTTGGCACTCGCGTCACGGCACGGCCCGCCAACCGAAATCTTGGTTCCCGTGCTTTAAGCTGTAGGAAGTGCTCTCAGCGAAAACCACGCCGTACACTTGTAATTGCACCTGCTGAAACAGAGAACGCTAAACGGCTTTAATTGCTGTGCTATCGCCATCTCAACATTGGGTAACTTGCGAGCGACGAACAAGCTATCTGCTCCGTGGGGAACACTATCGGCAACCACATGAACCCGCAACTTGCAACTAGTGCCACGGTAAACTTCTAGTTTCGGTGCATAAATTAAAATTTACCTCAAGTTTCTAACTTCATCCGTGTGACATCGAATTAATCATTCTGAAACCACCTTGTTCTGTGATAAGACCGCTGCCGTTTATGATTTACACATAAATGATTGTCAGGAAACTTCGGACGGAATTCCGTCCCCTCTCGTCTTATCAGAGGTACTTATAATCAGCTTTCTCAGTTACTTGGCTTCTATTCTCATATGTATTCCACATGGTCCATGTTTCGCACCAGTTCAGATACAATAAGTGTGCAGATTACCCGCTTAAATTGTAGCACAACTCTCTTATTCCTTATAAGACTTTTTATGGCAACGAAGACTTCGTAAGTTCTCGAGAAAAATCATTCCACAACAGTTCACCACTCTTTCCTTCCATTGCGTCATATGTGACACTACGTTGTAAAATGGTTTAGGCAAGATGTCTGTATGGTGCCGAAAGTGGCAGTTTACTCTAGACCATAAAAATGTGAGGTTCTCCACATGAGTACTAAACAATTCCGTTAATTTCAGTTACACGATAAATCATACAGATTTTAAGATTGTCAATTCAACTAAACATCTACGGATTACGATTACCAACAATTTAAATTGAAACCATAACTTAGAAAATGTTGTGGTGAAGCCGAACCAAAGACTACTTTTTATTCACAGAACTCTTAGAAGATGCAACAAATTTACTAAATATAAAGCCTATACTACGCTCGTCCGTCCTCAGTACTGCTGTGAGATATGGGATCATTACCATGTAGGACAGACGGAGGACATCGAAAAAGTTGAAAGAAGGGCAGTTCTAAATTATCTTGAAACGGAGGAAAGAGTGTCACAGATACGACACCCAAGTCATTGCAACCTTGTGAATGAAGTATTTTTTTCGTCGAGGCGAGATGTTAGCGCGAACTTTGAATCACCACCCTTGTCCTGCGAATACTAAAATACCTTGTTGACTGGCACATGTATAGGGAGATTCAGTACCTCCTGTGTTTTCCAAGGATTTCTACGAGGACTTGTCGTTTTACTTACTTGATCCTCTGCTGCCTTTACTATTTCATATCTTAAAGTTACCCATTTGTCTTGTACTATCGGTCGCAGGTTCGAATCCTGCCTCTGGCATGGATGTGTGTGATGTCCTTAAGTTAGTTAGGTTTAAGTAGTTCTAAGTCTAGGGGACTGATTAACTCAGATGTTAAGTCCTATAGTGTTTAGAGCCATTTGTCTTGTACTGTATTCCTTTCCCCAATTCTGGTCAGTCGTTGCCTAATGCCCCCTCTGAAATTATCAATAACCTGTGGTTCTTTCGTCTTATCCAGACCCCATCTCCTTACTTTCCCAACTTGTTTGCAATTTTTTTAGTTTTATTATACAGTTCATAACCAATAAATTGTGGTTAGAACCCACATCCGCTCCTAGAAATGTCTTACAATTTAAAATCTGGTTCAGAAATCTCTGTCTACCCATTAAATAATCAGTCCAAAACCCTCCGGTGTCTCCAGGTCTCTTCTACGTATACGACATTCTTTCATGACTCTTCAACCAAGTGTTAGAAATGATTACATTATACTCTGTGAAAAATTCTACTAAGCGGCTTCTTCTTTCATTCCTCTCTCCCAGTCCATATTCACCTACTATTTTTCCACCTATTCCTTTTCTACTATAGAATTTCAGTCCCCAATCACAATTACATTTTCGTCTCCCTTAATTATCTGAATAACTTCTTTTTGTTTTGTCAAACATCTCTTCAATCTCTTTACCATCTGCGGAGCTAGTTGGCATATAGATTTGTACTACTGTGCTGAGTGTTCGCTTTGTGTCAATCTTGGCTACGATAATGCGTCTACCATGCCGTTCATAGTAGCTTACCTGCAGTCTTATTTTCTTATTCATTATTAAACGTAAAAACTGCATTACCCCTATTTGGTTCAAATGGCCCTGACCACTATGGGACTTAACTTCTGAGCTCATCAGTCCCCTAGAACTTAGAACTACTTAAACCTAGCTAACCTAAGGACATCACACACATCCGTGCCCGAAGCAGGATTCGAACCTGCGACCGTAGCGGTCGCGCGGTTCCAGACTGTAGCGCCTATAACCGCTCGGCCACTCCAGCCGGCTACTCATATTTGCTTTTGTATTTATAACCCTGTATTCAGCTGACCAGAAGTACCGTTCCTTCTGCCACCGAACTTCACTAATGCCCACTATATCTAATTTCAGCCTATCCATTTCTTTTTTTAAATTTTCTAACCTACCTGCGCGATTGAGGGATCAAACATTCCAGTCTCCGATCCGCATAATGCCAGTTCTTTTTCTCCTGATGACGGCATCCACCGTCCGCTGTAGCCGAGCGGTTCTAGGCGCTTCATTCCGAAACCGCGCGACTGCTACGGTCACAGGTTCGAATCCTGTCTTGGGCATGGCTGTGTGTGATGTCCTTAGGTTAGTTAGGTTTAAGTAGTTCTAAGTCCTAGGGGACTGATGACGTCAGATGTTAAGTCCCATAATGCTCAGAGCCATTTGAACCAGTATTTTTTTTTTTCGGCATCCTCCTGTGCAGTCCCCATCCGGAGTCCGAATCGGGGACTGTTTTACCTCCGGAATATTTCACCCAAGAGGATGCCATTATCATTTAACCATACACTAGAGCTTCACGCCCTCGGGAAAAATTAGGGCTGTAGTTTCCCCTCGCTTTCAGCTGTTCGCAGCACCAGCACAGCAAGGCCGTTTTGGTTGATGTTACAAGGCCAGATCAGTCAATCATCCAGACATTTGCCTTTGCAACTATTGAAGAGGCTGTTGCCCCTCTTCAGGAGTTACACATTTGTCTGGTCTCTCAAAAGATATCCCTGTGTTATGATTGCATCTGCGGTACGGCTATCTGTGAGGTGATCATTTATTTATTCTTCGCACTTACAGCCTGTTATCTGACAAGTTATAATAGGAAATACCATTGATACTCTCATCGACAATAATAAATCTATACATTAATTATTTACTCCAGATAATAAAAATACCGATTCCCATCAGATCACCGAAGTTAAACGCAGTCGGGCGTGGTCGGTACTTGGATGGGTGACCATCCGGGCCACCACGCACTGTTGCCATTTTTCGGGGTGCACTCAGCCTCGTGATGCCAATTGAGGAGCTACTCTACCGAATAGTAGCGGCTTCGGTCAAGAATACCATCATAACGACCGGGAGAGCGGTGTGCTGATCCCACGCCCCTCCTATCCGCATCCCCCACTGAGGATGACGCGGCGGTCGGCTGGTCCCGGTAGTTCACTCGTGGCCTGACGACGGAGTGAGATAATTAAAATGCTGATACTACAACTACTTTCTACCTCTACCGTAACACCTCTAACCAATCACCCAGCTACAAATAGTAGGGTTAGTGCTACAAATGCGTCCTGATTTTGTTAATTTGTTATGGTGTATTTAAATTATGGATGGTTGTTTCTGCTATTGGATCCGCCCTCATATTACCCCAGTCAACAACTGTTGTTTGCTGGATTACTTGGCCGTAAGTCAGCACGTTAGTTGCGTTTCCACTATAACAAGCGTTTCCACGATTCAGTGTTTCGTCTTAGAATTGACACTCCTTTCATCACTTGCACCGGCGTAATGCAGATTCTTGAGAAACCATTTCATTGAGTCGTCGCCGACCTCAATTGTCTTCTCTCAATCTGTAGAGTACTATTTCTAGCCGGGATGGCAGCATGCTGACATGTGGTTGAATACCTCGTGAAGTCTTCCTTGTCATTCCTAGATGCTGCGGCTGCAGTTCGTCCAAGATGCACCAGCTTGAATCGCTCCTCAGAGATGCTTTAGGATCCAACATCCTTAGTGCCTGACGGCCGCTATCCTCTGCGTCTTTTAGAGCTCATCGCCCCACAGTGTGTGTTCTGGAGTGCCCACATTCATGTATCTTTTGATTTTGCATAGATGCATAGATAAAGGCCATGACTGGTCAGGTAATGTATCAGTCACTTGATTAACGAATCACTTTTTTATTCCCTCCGTGATGTTAGGGACTAAATTCGTATGTTCTTCCCCTGTACCCAGATTGTCCGATTCATTTTGTCACAGTTGTGACATGCAATCTTACATTAACTATTTCATATTGCCGTCGGTTCCTGAAATCCTTAGTACTTCCACTTGGTTGTCTTTCTTTAACCAGTAATGACGTCCCCTTTTTATGATCTCCAAGACCAAAGGGGCATATTCCTGGAATTACTAGCAATCCGTCATTCGGGGTAGTGCAATAGGCACCCGTTAATCCCAGAAGCACTCTCGTTGAACTGTTCTCACTTTTTAGGCAAGCTGCAGTCTATTAGCCCAAACGGTTGTACCATATCCTACAATTGATACTAATATAGATAGGTGTTATGATCTGATTGTTTTCAAGGGAAGCGGAAATTACCTATTTGCATTGGTTGTAATTTTGTTCACAAAGTTTGTACCTTTTCTGCCAGCCTACTCTATATGATATGCAAAGCTACAGCGTTCGCCCAGAAATACTCTTAGATATCTCGTTACTGCACTTCTTCTTATTGTTACATCGTTTAATTTTATTTTAGGATTTTTTTCTAGGTTCCCTTTCAGCAGGAGGAAAGTAGTTTTGTAAGGTACAAAATACATATTTGTCTCATGGACCCCATCCTTCAAGTTCATGGGGCGGTTCATTATATCTGTCTTCTACATTACGCAGAAAAGTATCACTTTCTCGAACCTCCGCAGTTGTCTCCTTTTGCAATGCATAAGTTTGAAATTTGGTTCATGGCTTTCCTTTGTAATCGACCAAAAGCGTGGCATCCTTCGACACATCCGAGAAAAAGGCCACAGCTCAGAATTTCATGTGAGGTGGAATGTGTGTTAATGTCCCACTAGCACCATATTTCACCTCAATTCTACCTAACGCTATCGTGGACGTGTCGCACTATGGGAAGGTCGTCACCTCCCACCGCTTACGCACATTTTCCCCTTCTTTTGACACCTCTGCATGGACATCAGAACCGCGACACGCGGCGTTGAAATCAAGCTCTTTTCTCATGGGTCGCTGAGGAAAAAATTTCAGAGACACTGCCGCTCGGAATCGAAACAGAAAGCCCTAGGTAGGTGGCATAATTGGCGTCAATGAAACCACCCCTTCCCTTGGGGCACTGATTCCCACACATTTCGCCGTATGCCAGTTCGAGGAGCGATGAGAAACAGGAGTGCATTGTAGACACCGTTCGGCACTGCTGACATCCCCCAGACAGTTCAACTCTATTCTAAGGACATCGTGGGCTTCGAGATCCGTTAGGTGGGGTGCCATGCCGTGCGCTAGAGCAGCCGCGTGTCACCGCGCAGCTGACCGGTGTCGAAGTCTCCGACAGTTAAGCATTTAATGAACTCAAAAAAGGAACATAGGTGTAACCGAGGGTCTTGTCGCACTGGAAAGTGTTTGAGGGATCTTCGCCGATTTATGTACGCACATGTCAATGTAGCACCCGCCCGAACTCACGCCACAGGAGGGCAAGGTGGTGGTGGTTAATGTTTAACGTCCCATCGACAACGAGGTCATTAGAGACGGAGCGCAAGCTCGCGTTAGGGAAGGATTGGAAAGGAAATCGGCCGTGCCCTTTCAAAGGAGCCATCCCGACATTTGCCTGAAACGATTTAGGGAAATCACGGAAAACCTAAATCAGGATGGCCGGAGAAGGGATTGAACCGTCGTCCTCCCGAATGCGAGTCCAGTGTGCTAACCACTGCGCCACCTCGCTCGGTGGAGGGCAAGGAAAAGGAGGGCTGGAAAAGCGTAAACACCCTTTGCGGCTTCGGATCACGTTCAGGTTTCCTCTAATGATTTTGAATGGTCCCTAGTAGTTCCATCCTGTATAGTTGAGGAAAGCTGCGGTCACACAAAATGTCAGCGGTGTCGACTGACATCAAGAACTTCGTCCTGTTGTTCGTCGCACTGTGAACTGTCTTTTTCGACCGAGAAATGTGTGGCATTCAAAGTGCCAAGGGCAGGGGTAGTTTCGTGTTACCAGTCCGCTTTGCGTTGCAGCTGTCATGTAACTTCTGTGCTATGTGCGCCAATGCTACGTTCCAAATCTATGGACCACACACTGTTCCGTGCGGACAGACTTTTGTTATTGTATTCGTTATTTCCCCTCCTGGGCATAAACCGCTGTATTATTTCTCAGGCAGTTGCACAGCGCCTCTGGACATGCCAACTCCCTAAGGCGACCATAGACAGACGGCCACCATATGTTGTCGAAAGTGCCAGCAATATCAGTCATCATTGTTAGCGCGTACGTTGAACGATTATCTGTCCCCGGCGAGATCACCTTAGTAATTGCGCCTGCAGCTGACTTGCCTTTTCTACACCCGTACTGGTGAAGTCTCGTCAAATGTAGCTGTCTACGATCTTGTAATCACTTGCATAATAGCTTTAAAAATATGTTACTGAGAACCTTGAGAAAATAAACTGGTCTGTAGGATTTAAGTATCACAGGACCTTATCTTACCCTTTACTAATAATCATTGTTTCAGCATTCTTTCAACGTGCAGGGACCCTTCATCGCAAGAGACACTCACCATACAGTTCACCGTAAGATAGACAACCCAACTTAACATCATTTGTAAGTTGGGTTGCCTGTCTTAAGACACAAGGAATATTTAGCAGGCCAGTTCTATTTTGTGCCGCCTGTACATCTCGTGTGATGACCAGGGCGGGCTGAGGAAAGAAATTAGAGTATATGCGGAGGGGTGTCAACAGTCTTTCATTCTGTGTACCATCCACGTCGAATAGATTGATTCTATTACACCAGGTACCCTCTGCCACACACTGCATGGCCCACCTCCCTAGCCGAGGTCACTAACGCACCCTTGTGCGGTGGTGTTCGACCTGGGGGTAAGCCGATTTGAACCCTGATGGTTAAAAAAAAATTCATTGACAGTATTTCGCCGGCAAGGGGAAGAGAGATGGTGGCGTGAAGTTCTTGATCACCAGACTTTGCACCAACGTCCTGATTCAAATGTCAAACCTCTCCGCAGTCTCTCATTAAGTGAGAGCATGAGACACTGTTGAGTGTGTTCTGTCCGTGGGATGGGGTCGTTTAGATTGGCGGCCCCCATGGTGATATTCGAGAGGAGTAGGTTGTGTGCCGGCACTGGGTTTCACCCTCTCTCTTCTCTCATCATCATCATCATTATCATCATCATCATCATACAACACAAACATTACACTACACCACTACACACAATATATATATAGTGGAAAATGTTGAAAGTAAACAAACAAGCATGGTGCCGTTGCTTTCAGAGTAAAGATATACTGCAGACTGCAGATGTTTTTTAAAGTCGCAACACATAAAGGTAATCTAGCTAAATACAGTACAACTATTATTCAGTAAGAAAAATATATTATGTTTTTAATTCGCATCACTAAATAAGAATTGTAAGCAGACAATATTTCGTGTAGGTGAAATAATAAGCAACGTAAGAGTGGTTTATAAAATATACAGGACTTAAAAAAAAATATTCTGGGTGATCTCGTGTAACAGGAACTAACACAATGTTTCATGGCTAGTCGACAGTTGATATGTGGGGACTGAACAATCAATTTCCACTCATGTTTTCTTTTTAGGTGACATTCCCAGCAAATGGTGCTGGCACCGGCCAATTAGCCCCAATACTCTCTGAGCACTGGAATCAACTATCGTTAAAGCTCCTGAGATAACTGACGGAGATCATCACTGGTCGCTGCCAAGCATGGTTGCTTATGGTTATCACCTATTATCGCTTATTTATGTTGATAAAGACCTTTTCCTGTTTCAGTATTTTATAAATGCCTAGCTTCCGTTTCATCACCGTAAGTCAAACAAGCTACGGTTACCTTGTCTCTAACCTTTCAGGCACACTATTCAGGAAATGTTTCTTCTTTCTCGATTGTTCTTAGAAGTCTTTCAGGCGAGAAGCAGCACCAGTCCCGGAAAACGAACCTGGGAAACTTAATTCTCACTCGTAACATGAAATTCTGTACACCTACTACAGTAATTTTTTTTGTCTCTCGCGGAAGTGTGATAGGGCCGCTACATTACGACTGGTACTTTCATTATCCAGCTTAGTGTGAGCCTTCATAGGCTGAAATTGTTTATCGGATCGGGTTCTGAGCCTGCTTTTCGTTGTCAAAGCTTTTAATAACTGAGCCATGTGATCACACCTGACGACTCGGCTCAAAGCTTTGGGCTGCCAGTAGCCGTATCCCAGTCTTTTGAACTTCACAGACCCCATGCACACCTTACTGAACTACCACTTACTAGAGGGAGGACATGAAAGAGAATGGTTTTGCAGCAGTATATTCATACTTCCTATGATGAAACTTTATGGAACTGAGGAGGAGCTTCACAAATTGAGCAAGTCAGTAACATATTGGTCCACCTCCTGACCTTGAGCAAGCAGTTGTTCGGCTTGGCACTGATTGAAAGATTTGTTGGATGTCCTGAGGGATATCGTACCAAATTCTATCAAATTGGCTCGTTAGATCCTAAAAATTCTGAGATGGTGCAAGGGACCTACCCATAATGCTCCAAACTTTCTCAATTAGAGAGCGATCCAGCGACCTTACTGGGGAAAGTAAGGTCTGGCAAGCATGAAGACAAGCAGCAGAAATTCTCGCCGGGTGCGGACGGGCGTTATCTTGTTGGAATGTACACAGGATGATTTGCCATGAAGGATAACAAAACGGGGTGTAGAAATCGTCGACGTACCGCTCTGCTGTAAGGGTGCCGCAGATGACAACCAAAGATGTCCTGGTATGGAAAGAAATGTCACGCCAGATGATCACTCCTGGCTCTCGGGCCGTGTGATGGGTGATAGGTTGATATGCTACCTCTGTCCAGGGCGACTCCAGACACGTCTTAGGCTTGGTATATGAGTGTCTGGAGTAGAATTGCTTTCAGTGATGAGTCCCACTTCGAACTGTGCCCCGATGATCAGCGAAGACGCGTCTAGAGTGGGAAAGCAGCCTGACTGTCGGCCGCCATATGGCCCGACAACCAGGAGTGATGGTCAGGGGTGCCATTTCTTTTAATATCAGGACCCCTTCGGTTGTTATCCGCGGCAACCGTACAGCACAGTGGTACGTCAACAATATTATACGCCCTGTTTTGTTGCCGTTCATGTAAAGCCATTCTGGGCTTACATTTCAGCAAGATAAAACCCACCTGCACATGGCGAGAGTTTCAGTTCCTCGTCTTTGTACTCGCTGAACCCTACCTTGGTCAGCAAGATCTCCGGATCTCTCCCGAACTGAGAACGTTTACAGCGTTATGGACAGAGCCCTCCAACCATTCCGGCATTTTGACTATCTAACGCGCCAACCGGCCAGGAATTGGCACGAAACCCCTTCGGAGGATATCTAACAACTCTGTAAATGAATGCCAAGCTGAATAACTGTTTACACATGGACCAGGGGTGGAGTATCTCTTTATTGACTTGCTCAGTTGATGAAGTTCTTTCTCTTGAATAAATCATCCAACTTTTTGAAGTTGTAATCATTTGTGTGTCTTCATATGCACATCACATCTATCGATTTCCGTCTCATTCGAGTAATTCTTTCATGGTGTGTCGTTTTTATGTTCTTTTACAATGGACTAACACGTCTGTTCCACTGATCTGTAGAGCGCAGAGGTAGATGCAAAGGCACATGCGTATGAATTTTAGTGTAGTGTGTAATGGTTGTGTTGCTCAGGAAGAATTAGTGTGTGTGTGTGTGTGTGTGTGTGTGTGTGTAAAGCAGATGTGATTTCTGGCGTTCCCCAAGATAGTTTTATAGGGCCTTTGCTGTTCCTTATCTATATAAACGATTTTGGAGACAATCTGAGTAGTCGTCTTCGGTTGTTTGCAGATGACTCTGTCGTTTATCTACTAATAAAGCCATCAGAAGATCAAAACAAATTGTGAAACGATTTAAAAAAGATATCTGAATGGTGCGAAAATTGGCAGTTGGCCCTAAATAACGAAAAGTGTGAGATCATCCACATGAGTGCTAAAAGGAACTCGTTAAACTTCGGCTGCACATTAAATCAGTCTAATCTAAAAGCCGTAAATTCAGTTAAATACCTAGGTATTACAATTACGAACAACTTAAATTGGAAGGAACACATTGAAAATATTGTGGGGAAGGCTAACCAAAGACTGCGTTTTATTGGCAGGACACTTAGAAAATGTAACAGACCTACTAAGGAGAGTGCCTACACTTCGCTCGTCCGTCCTCTTTTGGAATACTGCTGCGCGGTTTGGGATCTCTACCAGATAGGACTGACGGAGTACATCGAAAAAGTTCAGAGACAGGCAGCACGTTCTGTATTATAGCGAAATATGGGAGAGAGTGTCACAGAAATGTTACAGGACTTGCGCTGGGCATCATTAAAAGAAAGGCGTTTATCGTTGCGACGGAATCTTCTCACGAAATTCCAATCACCAACTTTCTCCTCCGAATGCGAAAATTTTTGTTGACACACAATAAAATACGGGAAATCAGAGCTCGTACGAAAGACATAGGTGTTCATTATTTCAGCGCGCTATACAAGATTGGATGAATAGAGAACTGTGGAGGTGGTTCGATGAACCCTCTGCCAGGCTCTTGAATGTGATTTGCACAGTATCGATGTAGATGTAGATGCGTGTGGGTGGGTGGGTGTGTTTACATGTGTGTTCCGGTGAGAGAGAGAGAGAGAGAGAGAGAGAGAGAGAGAGAGAGAGAGAGAGAGAGAGTGGAATAAATAATTAAAAGAAATATGTTCAAATGTGTGTGAAATCTTATGGGACTTAACTGCTAAGGTCATCAGTCCCCAAGCTTACACACTACTTAACCTAAATTATCCTGAGGACAAACACACACACCCATGCCCGAGGGAGGACTCGAACCTCCGCCGGGACCAGCCGCACAGTCTATGACTGCAGCGCCTTAGGCCGCGCGGCAGAGTGAATGCAGTACACGTTGTTATAGTTTCTCCCCAGATTGTCACACAACGTATTTTATAACGTAACTAGCTGAATACCTACCGTTACATATGTATGTATTTATTCCAATTCCGTTAACCCACCTCTTCCGTCCTCATCTCTTTTTCAATCTCCTGTGCCCTCCTCTCTGTCTATCTCCTTCTCCCCTTCTTTCTGCCCACCTCCTTCACCCCCCCCCCCATTCGCTCTCTATCTTCTCCTACACCAGCTGTGTTCATCTGATGCTTCTCCTCTCTCTGCCCATCTGGTTCTGCCCACACACTCTGCCCATCTGCTCCTCCTCGCTCTTTCAATCTGTTCCTTCCCCCTCTGCCTATCTCCTCATCCCCCCTCTGAGTCCATAGCTCCTGTCCCTCTATCTCCTCCCCACTCCATTTATCACCTACTCCCGCTTCCTCTGCCCAGATCCTCCTCCTCCTATCTCTCTCCCTCTCTGTCTATTTCCTGTTTCATTTCTCTATTTCATTCTCCCCATCTTTCTGTCCATCTCCTCCTCCACCCTTTCTCAGTGCATATACTCCTTCCCCCTCTCACTGTCCATCATCTCCTCATTCCTTCCTCCATTCATCTCCTCTTCCTCATCTCTCTGACCATCTCCTTCTGTTCCCCCATCCCCCACTCCATCCATATCCTCCACCCCTCTATCTATGTCCGTGTCATTCTTCCCCTCTCTGCCTGTCCATCGCTTCCTCCTACCCTACCTCTCCACATTATCACCCCCTCCCCAACAGGAGGCTGGTGGTTCTTACATCCACAGTACGTCTTCCCACATAGTAAGTCACATGTGCACCATGTTTGGTTCGAATCGATACAGAGGGTTAGGAGGAGCTTTTTATCCATGGCTTTGCCAGAGTACGCACACCTCACAAATATTTCATGTCATTTTTACAAAGGTCAGACATATTTCACCTGTATCTGTAGCTAATTTGGCCTTGTAGTTTCGTTTTCACGCAGTTCACTCCTTATGTCGTCATACCTCCTGAATTATGGGTCATACAATGATATAATTCGCAGGAGCACCCGCCAGGATAGCCGAGAGCACTAATGCACTGCTTCCTGGACTCGGGAAGGCGCGCCGGCCTGGATCGAATCCGCTCGGCGGATTAACGACGAGGGCCGGTATGCCAGCCAGCCTGGATGTGGTTTTTAGGCGGTTTTCCACATCCTGCTAGGTGAATACTGGGCTGGTCCCCAAGTTCCACCTCAGTTACACGGCTCACAGACATTTGAAAACGTTCGCACTATTTCATGACTTACACTAGACGCAGACAACTAGGGTACACCACTTCCGTCCCAGGGGGGTGGGGTGGCGGCAGGAAGGGCATGCGGCTACCCTCTGTAATTAACACTGCCAAATCCGTCATAACAAAGCCGACCCCGCGTTGGAGCGGGACAAAGGTCCGAGAAAGAAATAAAGAAATGATATAATTCGCAGGTACATCTTATTGCATAAGCAGATACTGTTTGTGAAAGATGTTGTGAATAAAGCTAATAGTAAAGAAATAATAAGTTAAAATGTATTGCATAATGCGGCAATTTTTCTCGCACAGCAGTGTGCAGGATGTGATATCGTCTGAACTATGTGTCGCACAACAATATATTTTTGCAGGTACGTTTAGCGATAGAGGTGAATGCTGTCCGCAAAATACACTCCTGGAAATGGAAAAAAGAACACATAGACACCGGTGTGTCAGACCCACCATACTTGCTCCGGACACTGCGAGAGGGCTGTACAAGCAATGATCACACGCACGGCACAGCGGACACACCAGGAACCGCGGTGTTGGCCGTCGAATGGCGCTAGCTGCGCAGCATTTGTGCACCGCCGCCGTCAGTGTCAGCCAATTTGCCGTGGTATACGGAGCTCCATCGCAGTCTTTAACACTGGCAGCATGCCGCGACAGCGTGGACATGAACCGTATGTGCAGTTGACGGACTTTGAGCGAGGGCGTATAGTGGGCATGCGGGAGGGCGGGTGGACGTACCGCCGAATTGCTCAACACGTGGGGCGTGAGGTCTCCACAGTACATCGATGTTGTCGCCAGTGGTCGGCGGAAGGTGCACGTGCCCGTCGACCTGGGACCGGACCGCAGCGACGCACGGATGCACGCCAAGACCGTAGGATCCTACGCAGTGCCGTAGGGGACCGCACCGCCACTTCCCAGCAAATTAGGGACACTGTTGCTCCTGGGGTATCGGCGAGGACCATTCGCAACCGTCTCCATGAAGCTGGGCTACGGTCCAGCACACCGTTAGGCCGTCTTCCGCTCACGCCCCAACATCGTGCAGCCCGCCTCTAGTGGTGTCGCGACAGGCGTGAATGGAGGGACGAATGGAGACGTGTCGTCTTCAGCGATGAGAGTCGCTTCTGCCTTGGTGCCAATGATGGTCGTATGCGTGTTTGGCGCCGTGCAGGTGAGCGCCACAATCAGGACTGCATACGACCGAGTCACACAGGGCCAACACCCGGCATCATGGTGTGGGGAGCGATCTCCTACACTGGCCGTACACCTCTGGTGATCGTCGAGGGGACACTGAATAGTGCACGGTACATCCAAACCGTCATCGAACCCATCGTTCTACCATTCCTAGACCGGCAAGGGAACTTGCTGTTGCAACAGGACAATGCACGTCCGCATGTATCCTGTGCCACCCAACGTGCTCTAGAAGGTGTAAGTGAACTACCCTGGCCAGCAAGATCTCCAGATCTGTCCCCCATTGAGCATGTTTGGGACTGGATGAAGCGTCGTCTCACGCGGTCTGCACGTCCAGCACGAACGCTGGTCCAACTGAGGCGCCAGGTGGAAATGGCATGGCAAGCCGTTCCACAGGACTACATCCAGCATCTCTACGATCGTCTCCATGGGAGAATAGCAGCCTGCATTGCTGCGAAAGGTGGATATACACTGTACTAGTGCCGACATTGTGCATGCTCTGTTGCCTGTGTCTATGTGCCTGTGGTTCTGTCAGTGTGATCATGTGATGTATCTGCCCCCAGGAATGTGTCAATAAAGTTTCCCCTTCTTGGGACAATGAATTCACGGTATTCTTATTTCAATTTCCAGGAGTGTATATCGAAAATTTGTTGTGAATAAAGTCGACAGTAAGGAAATAATAAATTACAGCGTCAAGCAAGATGCGGTAATTTTTCACAAACGTAAGTGTTTATGACGTCAGATCTCCTGAACTATGATATAATTTTGTAAGTACATTCTGCGATATATGTGAATACTGTCTGCAAACTTTGTTAATTATAGAGTCGATAGCAGAGAAATAATAAATTCAAACATCTTGCTTGATTCGACGTTCTTTACGCATGTAATTGCTTATAACATCATATCTCCTGAAGTATTTGCCGTACAATTAAATAAATTTGTAAGTACATTTAGCAATATAGGCGGATAATGTCCGGAGAATACATTCCGAATAATGTTAGAAGTAAAACAGTAATAAATTAAAACGTCATGCATGATGTGATAGTTTTTCACGCTTCTCAGTGTTTACGACGTCATATTAGCTAAACTATGTGTCGTACTATAATATAATTTTGCAGGTACATTCAGCGGTATATGTGAATACTGTTTGAAAATTTGTTTGGTCTAGAGTTAGCAGCAGAGCAGTAAGAAATTTAATCACACATGATTTGGCAGGTTTACTGTTTGAAAGGCTGGCCTGTGTGGACGAACGGTTCTAGGCGCTTCAGTCTGGAACCACGCTACCGCTACAGTGGCAGGTTCGAATCCTGCCTCGGGCATGGATGTGTGTGATGTCCTTCGGTTAGTTAGGTTTAAGTAGTTCTATGTTCTAGGGGACTCATGACCTCAGATGTTAAGTCTTATAGTGCTCAGAGCCATTTGAACCATTTGAACTGTATGAATATAGAGAATAAGCGAAAAAATTTTTCTTTCGTCATTTTATGGGGGTTGTCAGGGAGAAAATGTTTCGTAAAGGCCCGAAATTATGTACAGAGTGCTCTTATCTCAAATACTGTTTGAATAAAATCTGCGAATTCGTGCGTCGTGAGCTACACTACTTTTTCACTTCCATCCCCTTCCCTTCGATAGGTATATGGTTATTACCCCATAGCGATTCTTTTCCATTCTGTAAGTAATATGTGTACCAAGTTTGGTTGTAGATCTGTCGAGTGATTTAGGAGGAGATGTGCAACGTACATGAATACACTATGGTGAGAAAAGTCATGGAATAGCGATATGCACATATACAAGTGATGGTAGTTTCGCGTACATTAGGCATAAAAGGGCACAGCACTGGCGGAGCTGTCATTTGTACTCAGGTGAGTCACGTGAAAAGGTTTCCGAAGTGATTACCGCCGCACGACGGGAATTAACAGACTGAGCGCGGAATGGTAATTGGGGCTGGACACATGGGACACTCCATTTTGAAGATCCACAGTGTCAAAAGTGTGCCGAGAATACCAAACTTCAGGCATTACCTCTCACCATGAACATGGAGGTGGCCGATGGCCATCACTTAACGATCGTGAAGTGAAAGTGAACTACACTTCTCGAACAATCACTATATGCACACAAAGAAAACAAATAACATGTAGCCGACTATTCGTCAAGAGCGTCTGTGAGGTCTGTCGGAGCTAGTCCTATCTCAGCGAAGAACTGTCTGTACCGCGGTTTTTTTTCCTTTATTGTTATTTTAAACCTGTTTACAGGCAGGCCTGCAGCAGCATACTACGCCGCTCTTCGGCCGCAGAGAAACATACAAGACAGAAATGATGACAATGTGAGATGAATAGATGGTGGACATATAAACGGAGACAAACACTTTTTAAAATACACGGAGCCGTTCACGGGCGTAGAGTCCAAGATAAAAATTGTTCAGGCACCGGAACGAAAGTTGTCACACGTGAACGTAGGTGCACAAAACGAATAACACTGAACCACTTAAGCACAAACGACGGCACACACAGAAACACGAGGCGATGATCTCTGGCGCGCGAATGTTCACTAACCGTGTACGAGTCCGGGGACCTGCCAAGAGAGGAGGAGGGGGGAGGGGTGGGAGAGGGAGAGGGAGAAGGAGAGGGGAGAAACGATGCCATGGGTAGGGGAGACAGGGGGAGGGGAGAAGGGGGGAGCCCTGGGGAAGAGGGGTGGAGGAAGGGGACGGGGGAAAAGGAAAGAGAAGGGAGGGAGGGTGCCAAGAGGAGAGGCCACAGGAAGTGGGGGTGGGTAGGATCAAAGTTGATAGGAGGGGTAGATGGAGGGGAGGAGGACATCATCAGGGAGGGGGAGGCACCTTGGGATAGGGTAAGGAGGGTGGAGAGATGGAGACCGGGTGGGATGTGGGAATACAGGCGTGGCAGCGGGCGTGGTTGGGAGAGGATGGGCGAGACAAGCAGGTGAGGAGGGTCGAGTTTGCGGGAGGTGTACAGGATCCGTATCCTTTCAAGGAAAAGGAGGAGGTGGGGGAAAGGAATGACATCGTACAGGATCCGCATGGGGGAGGGGAGACGAATGCGATAGGCGAGGCGGAGAGCATGGTGTTCAAGGATTTGAAGGGATTTATAAAAGGTAGGGGGGACGGAGATCCAGGCTGGATGGGCATAGCAGAGGATAGGACAGATGAGGGATTTATAGGTGTGGAGGATGGTGGAGGGGTCCAGACCCCACATACAGCCCGAAAGGAGCTTGAGGAGGTGGAGTCGGGAGTGTGCCTTGGCTTGGATTGTCCGGAAATGGGGGGTCCAGGAAGGGGTGGTTTTGCCTACAATGATCGCCTGGGTTTTGTAGGGATTGACCTTGAGCAACCACTGGCTGCACCAAGCGGTGAACCGGTGAAGATGGGATTGGAGAAGGTGTTGGGAGCGCTGCATCATGGGGGCAAGGGCAAGGAAGGCGGTGTCATCGGCAAACTGGAGAAGGTGGACGGGAGATGACGTCGGCGGCATGTCCGCCGTATACAAAAGGTACAGAAGGGGGGAGAGGACGGAGCCTTGGGGCACACCGGCGGAGGGAAGAAAAGGTGTAGGAATCCGTGTTCTACATCTACATCTACATCTACATCCGTACTCCGCAAGCCACCTGACGGTGTGTGGCGGAGGGTACCCTGAGTACCTCTATCGGTTTTCCCTTCTATTCCAGTCTCGTATTGTACGTGGAAAGAAGGATTGTCGGTATGCTTCTGTGTGGGCTCTAATCTCTCTGATTTTATCCTCATGGTCTCTTCGCGAGATATACGTAGGAGGGAGCAATATACTGCTTGACACTTCGGTGAAGGTATGTTCTCGAAACTTCAACAAAAGCCCGTACCGAGCTACTGAGCGTCTCTCCTGCAGAGTCTTCCACTGGAGTTTATCTATCATCTCCGTAACGCTTTCGCAATTACTAAATGATCCTGTAACGAAGCGCGCTGCTCTCCGTTGGATCTTCTCTATCTCTTCTATCAACCCTACCTGGTGCGGATCCCACACTGCTGAGCAGTATTCAAGCATTGGGCGAACAAGCGTACTATAACCTACTTCCTTTGTTGTCGGATTGCATTTCCTTAGGATTCTTCCAATGAATCTCAGTCTGGCATCTGCTTTACCGACGATCAACTTTATATGATCATTCCATTTTAAATCACTCCTAATGCGTACTCCCAGATAATTTATGGAATTAACTGCTTCCAGTTGCTGACCTGCTATTTTGTAGCTAAATGATAAGGGACCTATCTTTCTATGTATTCGCATCACATTACACTTCGCTACATTGAGATTCAATTGCCATTCCGTGCACCATGCGTCAATTCGCTGCAGATCCTCCTGCATTTCAGTACAATTTTCCATTGTTGCAACCTCTCGATACACCACAGCATCATCTGCAAAAAGCCTCAGTGAACTTCCGATGTCATCCACCAGGTCATTTATGTATATTGTGAATAGCAACGGTCCTATGACACTCCCCTGCGGCACACCTGAAATCACTCTTACTTCGGAAGACTTCTCTCCATTGAGAATGACGTGCTGCGTTCTGTTATCTAGGAACTCCTCAATCCAATCACACAATTGATCTGATAGTCCGTATGCTCTTACTTTGTTCATTAAACGACTGTGGGGAACTGTGTAAAACGCCTTGCGGAAGTCAAGAAACACGGCATCTACCTGTGAACCAGTGTCTAAGGCCCTCTGAGTCTCGTGGACGAATAGCGCGAGCTGGGTTTCACACGATCGTCTTTTTCGAAACCCATGCTGATTCCTACAGAGTAGATTTCTAGTCTCCAGAAAAGACATTATACTCGAACATAATACGTGTTCCAAAATTCTACAACTGATCGACGTTAGAGATATAGGTCTATAGTTCTGCACATCTGTTCGACGTCCCTTCTTGAGAACGGGGATGACCTGTGCCCTTTTCCAATCCTTTGGAACGCTTCGCTCTTCTAGAGACCTACGATACACCGCTGCAAGAAGGGGGGCAAGTTCCTTCGCGTACTCTGTGTAAAATCGAACTGGTATCCCATCAGGACCAGCGGCCTTTCCTCTTTGAGCGATTTTAATTGTTTGTCTATCCCTCTGTCGTCTACTTCGATATCTACCATTTTGTCAACTGTGCGACAATCTAGAGAAGGAAGCACAGTGCAGTCTTCCTCTGTGAAACAGCTTTGGAAGAAGACATTTAGTAATTCGGCCTTTAGTCTGTCATCCTCTGTTTCAGTACCATTTTGGTCACAGAGTGTCTGGACATTTTGTTTTGATCCACCTACCGCTTTGACATAGGACCAAAATTTCTTAGGATTTTCTGCCAAGTCAGTACATAGAACTTTACTTTCGAATTCATTGAAAGCCTCTCGCATAGCCCTCCTCACACTACATTTCGCTTCGCGTAATTTTTGTTTGTCTGCAAGGCTTTGGCTATGTTTATGTTTGCTGTGAAGTTCCCTTTGCTTCCGCAGCAGTTTTCTAACTCGGTTGTTGTACCACGGTGGCTCTTTTCCATCTCTTACGATCTTGCTTGGCACATACTCATCTAACGCATATTGTACTATGGTTTTGAACTTTGTCCACTGATCCTCAACACTATCTGCACTTGAGACAAAACTTTTGTGTTGAGCCGTCAAGTACTCTGTAATCTGCTTTTTGTCACTTTTGCTAAACAGAAAAATCTTCCTACCTTTTTTAATATTTCTATTTACGGCTGAAATCATCGACGCAGTAACCGCTTTATGATCGCTGATTCCCTGGTGTGTTATGGATGATGACGTAGGAAGGACGTTGAGAGAGAAAGGAGCCGATCAGAAGGATGTAGTTAATGGGAAGGGCGAAGGTTTGGAGCTTGAAGACGAGACCAGAATGTCATACGTGGTCATAAGCTCGTTCGAGGTCCATGGAGAGGAAGATAGTGGAGCGACGGGAATTAAGCTGGTCGGAAAGGAGATGAGTGAGGTGAAGGAGAAGGTCGTCGGAAGAGAAGGACGGCCGAAAGTCACACTGGGAAACCGGAAGGAGGCGGTGCTGGCGGATGCGGCGGGAGAGGATAGATTCCAGGACCTTGCTGAAGACCGAGGTAAGGCTGATGGGACGGTAGGAAGAGACGGCAGACAGCGGTTTGCCAGGTTTAAGGAACAGCAGGATACGGGAGGTTTTCCACAGGTCGGGGTAGTAACCAGTGGACAGGACTACATTGTAGAGCCTGGCCAAGGTGGAGTGGAAAGAGGCAGGAGCTTCACAAAGGTGATGATAGGTGACACGATCGTGACCAGGAGCGGTGTTGCGTTTTGTGCAGAGTGTAGCAATGAAATCCTGTGTAGTGATTGGGGCATTGAGTTCTGTGTGTGTAATGTTGTCCAAGTACTGGAAACCAGGTGCGAGGGGACGGACAGAGGTGTCAGTTCGATCGCAGACATCCGGGAAGAGGGAGTAATCGAACTGGGGATCATCAGGGGGGGGGGGGGGGCGGAAGACATCAGACAGGTAGGAGGCAAAGTGATTGGCCTTACTAAGGGTGTCAGGGAAGGGGTGATCATCATGGAGAAGAGGATAGTAGGGGGAGGGTTTAGTTCCGGTAAGGCGACGGAAGGCGGACCAGAACTTGGATGAGTTGATAGGGAGGGTAGCATTTAAACGGGTGCATGTCTGTCGCCAGTCCTGGCGTTTCTTGGCCGTGAGAAAATTACGAATGTGTCGTTGGAGTTGCCGGTGGCGTCGTACTGTGTCCGGGTCACGCTTGTGGATGAAGGCACGGTAGAGATGGCGGGATTCATGGAGGAGGAGGATGGCCTGTGGGGTAAGGTAGGACGATGGGGGTGGATCGCGACAGTAGGGACGTGGGCCTCCACAGCCTCAGACAAGGTCTACTGGAGAAACGTGGCGGCATGGGTTACATCGTCAGGGTGACTGTAGGTGAGGTGGTGGGTATCGACCTGGGTGGAGAGGGTATCCCGGTAGGCATTCCAGTTGGCACGGGAATAGTCATGGACATACTTAGAGGGAGGGTCATGACGAGGGTCGGGGCAGGGGCGACGACCATCTGAAACGGTGAGGAGGACAGGGAGATGGTCGCTAACAATAGGTTCCAGGACATCCACCGTTATGCAGACAAGGAGGTTGGCGGAGGAAAGGACAACATCAGGAGTGGAGTTAGATTCGGGACGGGTGTACTGAGGGATGGGGATGAGGTCGCCTTGAAGGGAGGAGAGGAACCGATGCCACCGACGTAACTGGGCGGCGGAACGACTGTGGATGTTGAGGTCGGCGGCGATCACGTAGGAGGAGAAGGTACAGTCAACGTGGGAGAGGAAGTCGAAGGGAAGAGGGGCGTTAGGGCAGACATAGATGATGGCGCAGGTAACGGTAAGGCCGGGGAAGAAGAGACTAAGGATCAGGTGTTCGGTGGGGTCGGGAAGGAGAGGTTGGAGCCAAACAGGGATCTGGCGGTGGTGACCAATGGCAACTCCGCCACGCGCAATCGGGAGGGGATTATCAGAACGGTGAAGGAGGTATGGCGATGTGTGGACGGTGTGGTGGGGTTGGAGGAAGGTTTCATTGAGGAGGAAGGCGTCCACGCGGTGGGTGGCAAGGGTGTGCAGGAAGAGGTTCTTGTTGGCGGGAAGGGAGCAGATGTTGTTGAAAAGGATACGGTGCTGTCGCGCCATGACAGGGAATTAGACAAGGGTGTCAAGGCGGGAGAAGTTGAAATGGGCCTGGTTGTTGGAGTAGGTGGCGTACATTTTCAGGTGGAAAACAGAACGGGCGGTGAGGGATACCTGTTGGAGGGTGTGGGGGCGCTGAAAAGGATGAACATTCTGAAGGACGATGGTGAGGAATCTGATGATGTCCTCAGCGGTAGGGGGTGGACGAAGGGAATTGCCAGGAGGGGTGGGGCGTCCAGAGTGTACCGCGGCTGCACTGGGCTTATAAAGCCGGCGGAGGTCGGCGGAGTACTCCAACTTTCCCTATGTCTGTGAGGCGACCTCTGCAGAAAAAGGTTCGCATTAGTCTCTAACAAGTTCTGTTTATTTTGAAGAATTGTTTTCCTCTTGGTTGCGCCTGCATGTGCTTGCGTATGTTATATGGTACACAGGGTTGTCTTGAGTGTAGTCTGCCTGGCAGGGGCCGTCTGTGGCAGACGTAACAGATCGATTGGATGGTTGGTTTTTTTGAGGAAGGAGACCAGACAGCGAGGTCATCGGTCTCATCGGATTAGGGAAGGACGGGGAAGGAAGTCGGTCGTGCCCTTTGAAAGGAACCATCCCAGCATTCGCCTGTAGCGATTTAGGGAAATCACGGAAAACCAAAATCAGGATGGACGGACGCGGGATTGAACCATCGTCCTCCCGAATACGAGTCCAGTATCTAAGCACTGCGCCACCTCGCAGATCGTAACAGATCGAGAGCAGCGCCATTTGCAAAGAGCTGTCAGTAGTAACAGATAAGCAACACTGCTTGAAATAATGGCAGAAATCAATGTGGGACTTTTCACGAACGTATCAGTTAGACCAATGCGGCGAAATTTGGCTATGGCAGCAAACAGACTGAGATGAGTGCCTTTGCTAACAGCACAACATCACCTGCAGCGGCTCTCCTGGGTTCTTGACCATGTCGTTTGGACTCTAGATGACTGGAAAATCTTGGCTTGGTCAGATGAGTCCCAATTTCAAATGATAAGAGCTGATGGTAGGGTTCTATAATGGCGCAGACATCACGAAGTCATGGGCCCAGGTTGTCAACAAGGCGAATGGTCTGGGTCCTCAATTAGGTTCGACTACTTGGAGACTCTTTGCAACCATTGATAGGCTTTACTTTCCCAAACGACGATTGAATTTTTTAAGAAGACAATGCACCATGTCATTGAGCTGTAATTGTTCACAACTGGTTTGAGGAACATTCTAGAGAGTTCGAGCCAACGGTCTGGCCACACAGATCGCCCGTCATGGATGCCATCAAATATTTATGGAACATAATTATGAGGTCAGTTCGTGCACAAAACTCTGCACCAGCCACACTTATGGATTTCTACAGAACCAGCATGACTCAATATTTCTGAAAGGCACTTCCAACGACTTGTTGAGTCCATGATACATCAAGTTGTTGCACTACACTGGGGAAAAGGAGGTACGACATGATATTATGAGGTATACTATGATTTTAGTCACCTCAGTGTACATACATACATTTCATAATGAGATACAGAATTCGCTACATCTCATCTCAGCACAGTAGGCGATTTGGGGAGAGCGGTCTGCAGGAAAGCTCTATTGTGCGACACACCAGAAGAAGTCCATTTGGAAATACAGCCCGTGAAGCCAAGTTGAGGGGTGCGTGAGACAAGCTGTTTCTCTTTCGTCACGCCATGAAAGAATGTTTATTTAGTATCCTAATAATGGGCCCTCTGATTGGATCACTATAATTTATTATTTCTGTAGAAGGCGCACTTTCCCACGCGCGTTCACATGTAAGTCCTTGGGATGGCCAGAGTCAGGAACCTGTCATGGAGTGTTAGCGGTTTTCAGCCGTTCTTCCCTGGCCAGTCCATCATTGAATAACAATAACAAATTCCGTAGGAGTTTGATTAACTTGACTACAAAATTAATATTGATCGTAACTGGCCAGTGAGATTGCTACACTGACAGAAACAGCCAAGTTTGGAAGAGTAAGTCAGAGGACACCCGTAGCCAGGCGACGGAAGAGAGCAGACTTAATACGGGGAAATCGATTACTACATACTTGCTATCGCCCGCCCTGTTAGCCGTGGGGCCTAACGCACGGCTTTCTGGATTGGGAAGGAGCACCTGGTCCTCGGCACGAATCCGCCCAGCGGACTTGTGTCGAGGTCCAGTGAGCCTGCCAGTCTGTGGATGGTTTTTAGGCGGTCTTCCATCTACCTTGGCGAATGCTGGCTGGTTCCCCTTATTTCACCTCAGCTACGCAAACGAGTTCTCTACGTATGCATACACCACCATTACTCTTCCACTCAAACATAGGGGTTACACTCGTCTGGTGTGAGACGTTCCCGGGGGGGGGGGGGGGGGAGGGGGGGGAGTGTCCACCGGGTGCCGGGTGCCGACCCGCGCAATAACCCTGAAAGAGTGGTTTGGTGTGGGGCGGCGGAGGCGTGAAGTGGACTGCGGTAGTCGCCATGGGGTTGTGGACCACTGCGGCTGCGGCGGGCCGGAGCCTCTACATCGTTTCTAGGCCTGCGGTTAACATACAGTACAAAATCAATACATGCTTGCTGCTGAGGCGTCGCACAGAAGGATGTCTTCATGTTAGAACTGAGTACAGAGTGTGAGCTGGCTTCAGAATTTCCAGTCATTACTGCTGCCGTCTTCTACGTTCACACCGTATAGGACTGGTAAGAATGAGCCAGTGATGCAATCACCGAATCGGGTGGTGTGGGGGGGGGGGGGGGTATTTGAGGGTTTTAACTACACAGTCTTAATGTTCACAACCAGTTAGTTCCTTCCAGCATGCACTGTGGAGATTCTGCTTGTGTTCATACTTGTTTTTCCCGGTTCTTACTTCAAACTACTAACCATTTTTACAGTGATTGGGCATGTCCGCAATATAGTTTCATGGTTAGGCTTTAATGTGTCCGCAAACCTATGCCAAGAATAGATTTCACAATTACAATCCCTTGTTCGCTTCTTAAATGTTCACATGCTTATTTCAGTGGGTAATTCATTTGTTCGATGCGTTAATGTAATAAACCAAATTGTTATAGTGACCGCTAGTTTCTTTTGTAGTTTAGTTGAGCCCCATCAGTAATATATCCATGTGTGCTGTGGCACCCATACTTTCATGATGGATTGGGCAACCCCTGTACACATTTCCGTTGCACGATACTGTTTTTCTTAAACTTGCATGATCTCATGGGGTGATTCCCTTCCCTGTAGGTCACCAAGGATCGGACTTAAAGCGTCTTAAGGGTATGATAAATAGCTCAACCGACACCTAACAAGTTGCATCGCCCACGTCGTTACAGTTGAATCAATTAGGTCACCGAGCTCAGCATCCCCATCCACTGCTTGAATCACTATTTACATCTACACGTACATTTTTATCTATATACTTCAAACGGCTGTGATGTGCTAGGCAGTTAGTTATTAGAGCTTCTTTCCGTTCTATTCACGTTTGTAGCGCATAGGAATGATTAATTAAATATTACTGTGCATGCTGTAACTAGTCTGATTCTGTCTTCGCGAAAAATATGGGAGAGATACATTGGAGATATGGTATATTAGTCAACAACCACATTCCCTCATTTCATGAGATTCTGCTAGAAGCCTGGAAAACATTATGTTACAATGTTAAATTGTTGTGTTTTTAATGTATTTTATTATACTTAAACGCTTTGCTGAACTGTATGAGAAGCCTATCTTTGTCATGCATTTCTCGTGTTCTTTCGTTAGCCTCTATTTAAAAGTGATTATAATAAAATGATACGTTTCTATTTGCTCCAAATGCTGAAAACGATACTTGTTTTAAAGATTCGTTTTTCTGTCATACTTGCTTGCGTCATTTTACATGTCGTCTACCCAGGTTAAAAAAAAAAAAACATATTACATATTGCACTTCACAGCAACTCGATTCCTCTCCATCAACAACAAATTTTAATCAACTTACGTAGCAATGAATTTCCAAAACAGAACATTTCCTCATTCAAGATTGAGTTATTTATGTTTCGCCATTTTATATCGTTGCTGCATTTGAATAACACAAATTTCGTTTCACGAGGACCACGTATATTAATTTAATTCTCGTCATAAAAGAAAAGAAAGTCCATCGGTATTCAGCAGTACATTCTTGAAAGAAAAATGCTGCTTCTAATGTGCCTCGTGTGTAGCAAGCTTTTTTCGGTACTTTTACTAGGAATTTTCACGTCCTGCAAAGCGTATTGTCCGAACATTAATCATTTTTCCTATCTTTGTTTTGACTGCAGGAGATAATGCCGCTTTTGTGAGGCTGTTTCTTCATTTCATGCACTTTAGAGCGCTCTTTATTCTTGACTCCTTTGCTTCGCATTTTTTTCGTTCTCCTCCTCTCAATGAACTTCCTTTTTTATAAGATACCTCGTCAGGGAGAAACACAGGCACAATACCTCTGGTACTTGAAATATTTAGCTCTTGTCTTCAGAATGAACAGTACTCATAACCGAAGAACTAATTGGAGACTACTGTTACGGATTTCACAGAAACAAATCTAAAGTAGGCCACTTATTTACCCCAAGAGAAAGTGTAGAGAAGACCTATAATTCATGTTCCCTTTTTTCATGTGACAACGTTTGCTAGCAGACACTGGCAAATATTATGAGAGCATTAGAGTTCTCCACTAAATTATCCCAATTGGTATTAACAAGCATAGGAGAAACGTTCTGCAGAATCAAGTCAACCGAAGGGAAGACTTTTAAGAATACAGTAAACTCGGTAGGAAGACAAGGAGATTCTATTTAGTTTTTTTTTTTATTTAATACCGTCTTAAATAGGACAGATATAACATATTTGAAAAGAAATACTACAGAGATTTAGTTTGAGGGAGTTAAAATTGCTGGCCTTGCTCATGCAAATTATGCAGCCCGAATAAGTACTTCAAGGTAAAGACTGACGAAAATTATACAAAAGTAAAGTACTGGCCATTTAAATTGCTACACCACGAATATGACGTGCTACAGACGCGAAATGTAACCAACAACAAGAAGATTGTGTGATATGCAAATGATTAACTTTTCAGAGCATTCACACAAGGTTGGCGCCGGTTGCGACACCTACAACGTGTTGACATGAGGAAAGTTTCCAACCGATTTCTCATACACAAATAGCATTTGACCGGCGTTGTCTGGTGAAAAGTTGTTGTGATGCCTGGTGTAAGGAGGGGAAATGCGTACCATCACGTTTCCGACTTTGAGAAAGGTCGCATTGTAGTCTATGGTGATTGCGGTTTATCGTATCGCGACAGTGCTGCTCGCGTTGGTCGAGATCCAATGACTGTTAGCAGAATATGGAATCGGTGGGTTTAGGAGGGTAACACGGAACGCTGTGCTGGATCCCAACGGCCTCGTATCACTGGCACTCGAGATGACAGGCATCTTATCCGCATGGCTGTAACGAATCATGCAGCCACGTCTCGATCCCTGAGTCAACAGATGGGGAAGTTTGCACGACAACAACCATCTGCACGAACAGTTCGACGAGGTTTGCAGCAGCCTGGACTATAAGCTCGGAGACCACGGCTGCGGTTACCCCTGACGCTGCATCACAGTCAGGAGCACCTGCGATGGTGTACTCAGCGACGAATCTGGGTGCACGAATGGCAAAACGTCATTTTTTCTGATGAATCCAGGTTCTGTTTACAGTATCATGATGGGCGCATCCGTGTTTGGCGACATCGCGGTGAACGCACATTAGAAGCGTGTATTCGTCATCGCCATACTGGCGTATCACCCGGCGTGATGGTATGAGGTGTCATTGGTTACACGTCTCGGTCACCTGTTCTTCGCATTGACGGCACTTTGAACAGTGGACGTTACATTTCAGATGTGTTACGACCCGTGGCTCTACCCTTCATTCGATCCCTGCGAAGCCCTCATTTCAGCAGGATAATGCACGACCGCATGTTGCAGGTCCTGTACGGGCCTTTCTGGGTACAGAAAATGTTCCAGTGCTGCCCTGACCAGCACATTCTCCAGATCTCTCACGAACTGAAAACGTCTGGTCAATGGTGGCCGAGCAACTGGCTCGTCACAATACTCCAGTCACTACTGATGAACTGTGGTATCGTGTTGAAGGTGCATGGGTAGCTGTACCTGTATGACTCAATGCCCAGGCGTATCAAGGTGGTTGTTCCGGGTACTCATTTCTCAGGATCTATGCACCCAAATTGCGTGAAACTGCAATCATATGCCAGTTCTAGTAAAATATATTTGTCCGATAAATACCCGTTTATTATCTGCATTTCTTCTTGGTGTAGCAATTTTAATGGCCAGTAGTGTATTATATAACTGCCATGAAAATTGTGCTTTATTTCAATGAAAAGAAATCAGAATTGTTCGTGATTGCTGAAAAAATACTTCGTTGATTGAGAAAATTTCACTTCCAAAAGAACAGTGTGTTTTAAATATCTCGGAAGCGCTTTTAGCAAAGAGAACAACAACGAATGCTTGCTTAGCAGCTACAAACAAAACAATCACCTGCTTTTTGGACGTTCTTGGTGGAAAAGCAACCTGGTCAAATACTAACATTTGTCTCTACCAGTCACTCATATGAATATCAGACTCTAACTTTCGTAAAAAAACGATAAGAAACTACTTGTATATGAAAGAAAAATGCAAAGAAAAAATGTAGGACCTATTGTGGGATTGGAGAATATTGATAAACTAAGAACAATGGATACCATACAAAGATCGAAATATTGTGGGGGGGGGGGGGGGGGTAATGAATAAGACAGAAAGCCAACATCTGAGACTTGAGTATGAAATCCGCAGCACAAGTCAGGACCCAATAGAAGTGATGTAATGGACAGGCATATGTCGTTTAGCCACATGTCACACCTAAAATAAACTAAGAAGTAAGTGTAAGTTTAGAGCAGGGATGACCAAGAATTCGTCTCGCAAGTCATGCTTTTGCACGAGTGCTGCCCATTTCCCACACCGCCATAGCATGCTACCTGAGCATGAGGAAGGGGAAGAAGAACTGTGAGCGGCTTACAGACAGATGCAGACAATTTCACAGATGTTCGCCCTCAGGTTGCCACGTAACTGTGACTTATTTAGTTTCGTAATCGAAAAAGGTCTTTCACACATGTATGTTGGTCGAAATATTGTCGCACTTCTGCTGCTTCATTATGGAGACATGGAAACTCCACATGAGGAAAACAACGTAGACGTCCTCGACTGTTTTAATGTAAAAGGATTTATTTTTAAAATAAGAATTGCCTTGCAGATCAATCAGTTACATCTGCACATGCGCAGAGGCGCTTTCAGCGGAAACGACAAACGGTCTCAAAAACAGATGTAAGATCGACAGTGTGCTCAAAACGTTTCGGAAACTAACCATGTAATTATTTCAAGGTCACGATGGATTCTGCCGACCTTGTATTTCCAATAACGACAGTGAGCTTGAGGAATTGGACTGTGTTGGTCAGAATGTGTTCCTCCTACAGCGCGATTTTTGATTAAATGCATCCCCATCAAACCAGAAAGAAATTGTTTCTCACCCTGCAATGTTTTACTGAGACCAGTGTGCTGTCAAGCCCACTTAAAATGCGAGGTCTGCAATCCATTCTGAATGTTCTAATTTTCGTTCCTGCACTCCTTTTCCTTTATAAATTCTATAACAGTGAGTTTTAAGTCAAAAAAGTATACAGACTCTTCGTTCAGTTCCATCAAAAACTATTCAACTGGTAGCTGAATACTGCGTTCGACTTCAGAAATTTCATATCATCAGTTTCTTCACGTCCTCGATGCCTGCAAATTTAACACAAACTGATTCTTGATGGACAGAACAATAAATACCGTATGTCAATCGTTGTAATTTTGGCTCTTTAATTCTCAACTAAATCTTAAGTTTCTTTCTGCATTGCATTGTAAAGACGTTTTAAAACGAATTGTGATTCCTCTTGTCTGTCATTCCCATTCAGTTTTACAAGCTTGTGACGATATATTTCTAGACTGTTCCTTTTGTGCAAACAACCGGTGGACTTACATACGGCCTCTGCTTGCGCGCTTCTCGCGCATCCAGCTCGTGTGTGGTTTGACACGCTGTGGCCAGCCCTCGTTTGGGGAGTTACTAATTCCTCTCGTGCACAAACGTTGCTACTTGTTCTACATAATCGATCACTGGCTTCTGTAATCTGCAGTTTGTTGGTTCTAAAGTGGATATTACTTCATCAGATGGGACTGATGACCATAGCAGTCTGGTCCCTTTAACCCCCACAAACCAACCAACCAACTTCATCAGAAAGCGTGTGGGGCGGCAACACTTTATTGACTGCTACATTCGAAAATCGGTTCGAAACAAACAAAAACATTCGATTACAGTTTTTCACGTATTCTGATGTTCATTTTCGGGTATTCTTTCAAAACACTACCCATTTCGCTCAACTGATCTTCTAAGTCCGTTGCCGTCTCTGGCAGAATTACAATGTCACTGGCAAAACTTAAAATTTTTGTTTCTGATGCCTGAAGTTTAATTCATTTTCCTCAATTTTCTTTACTGCGACATTTTCGGCTACCTCTTCTCCTTAATATTTTTCTGCCCCTGTGACTGCAGTCTGCACTTGTACAAATAATACGTGTTTGCTTCAAAACGTAAGTTATAGGGAACTCTGGCGTATAATGGGGAACAAAGCTGACAATATTTTTTTAAATACAAAAGGTTTAATTAACAGAGCTGCGACGTTTTCTGTGAATTCATTATGGTTTAATAATCTCAAAAATACAATAACGTTTTAGGAAATCCAAAGAACAAAACCTTTTTGTTGCAAAACAGGACACTATGTCATTTGCCCAATCTACCCTGGGCATGGGACAGAATGGAGCGGTAAGGGCAAGCAGTCATAAAAGCATACAAAACTAGCGAAATGCAGATTTTTTTGGTCTACATTTATTTCATTTTAAGAGACTATAAAGTTTTAGTTACAGCATTCATTGTCAGTACCTTATTTTTTAAAGCCTGTTCACATAATTCATGCACTAGAAGAGCTTCACTATCTTCGGTGTCTAGTTCTGCTTATGAGTTGCGTGCCCACTTTTTGCATATGGAAGAAGCGACCGAGCGTTCAACTGACTTTGAATAAAATCCACCAGAGTGTAAACATTCACAGTCAGAACAATACTCAGAATTACTCTAATTAGTTATGGGTTCTCTCTTCTGTTTTGGATTCATCGTCAGGTTCTTACTTTTGCTCTTTACATTTCTAATTTTATTGTCGTTCTTTAATAGTTTATTTCTTACTCTTTCGTATTTGGCAAATTACTTTTCCTCTTTTTCCTTAAGAGTAGCTTATAACTCGTTTTTTTATGGCGAATCAGTCAAGACCGCTGTCTTCCCTCTCTTCCTTTTCATCTATTTCGTGCTTTCATTAACTTTTGACAAAAGTGTTCGAATGTACTCGTACATCCAATGTGTATATTTTCGTACAGGGGAGACATTGTAATTGAAAGTCGCTTTCCCGGTATCGACATATTAATGGGCCGACACTGGGCAATCGACTTTAAATTACACTGTCTCCCCTACACGGAAATATACAAAATGCTTAAATGTGTGTGAATTTCTAAGGGACCAAACTGCTGAGGTCATCGGTCCCTAGTCTTACACACTACTTAAACTAACTTATGCTAAGAACAACACACACACCCATGCCCGATGGAGGACTCGAACCTCCGGCGGTTGGGTGAAATATACACAATAGATGTACGAGTACAGGTTGTAGACACATGGTTGACGACATATGGAAGTTTTGGTCGTGGTCGGATAGCCTAATGGTCCCGGCACGGTAGCTCAGCGTGGTCTGACAGAAGGTTAGCTGCCCTCTGTAACAAAAAGACTGAGTGGATTGATCAAAGACGAACTGCAACGGGCGTCATAGGACATCCGCCCCGAACAAATGCAACGAATAATACTGAACAAAATGAGACTAGAAAAAAAAAATGGTTAAGCGACCGCTTGCGATAAGCGGGAAATACGGGTTTGAGTCTCGGTCCGGCACAAATTTCCATTGTCGTCATCCCATTACGCAGCTGACGGTAGTCCATATTCGCAACTGCGAATACATTTCATGTAGACCTAGTGTCTATACAATGGTGGGAATGTTCAACCAATCGTTCAACTCCTAGACGACAGAAATCTGCTCCTTGCTCACGGAGCCATCGGAGAACCTCTGTGTAAATGTGCCCACCGTTGGAAAATCTCTTTCGGCCCAGATGTTCTTTCAGCTTGCTGAAAAGATGAAAATTGCTTGGTGCAAGATGTGGACTTGCCGACTAGCGCCACCCACATCTGTGGGTCCTCGTTCAAGTGCTTGGCACTATTTCGTTACGGCTGGACTCGAAATTGCATTTGCTCCACATACACCAGAATTTCAAGGTGAATCTGCGTAAAATTTAGAGGTTTTGCGCACAAGAATCGTAACTTGCTACGTACTTTAGTATTGAAGTACGTCTACTGTTATCTGTACTGCAGCAGGACTTGGATACAAGATGACCTAGACAAACTGTCTAGTTGGTGTGATGAATGGCTGGTAGCTCTAAATGTAGAAATATGTAAGTTAATGCGGATAAGTTGGAAAAACAAACTCGTAGTGTTCGGGCAGAGCCTTAGTAGTGTACTGCTTGATACAGTGACGTCGTTTAAGTATCTGGGCGTAACGTTGTAAAGTAGTATGAAATGGAACGAGCACGCGAGAAATGTGGTAAGAAAGGCGAATAGTCGACTTCGGCTCAATGGGAGAGTTCTAGGAAGGTGTGGCTCATCTGCAAAGGAGATCGCGTATAGGATGATAGTCGGACCCTTTATCCCACATATATATGAATTTTTTCTTCTTTGATTAACGCTGACTTGCCATATGAACTCTTGATGTTGATACAGCTGCTTTTCTCCAAACATTTCTTTAGCACCATGTTTATTTTTTCTGTAGTCGTGCATATTTCTGCAACTTTGTATTTCTCCTATGGCCATTCTTGCTTTGTCTTTCATTTTAGGCATCTATATTCCCTTTCGCCTGTTTCATCTTCCTCATTCTAGTATTTTCTTTTGTCATCAGTTAAATTAAATATACGAATTGTCTGCCAAGGATTGCTGCTGGACTTCGTACACTGGTGTCCAAAATGAAAGCAAAAAACCGCTATTACCTCGTCCCGTGTCTATTTCATGATATAATTATACAAACTGTAACAAATGTCCGTACGATCGTGTTCTGCACGGAAGATAGCATTCCGATCAACGGACAATCACGCCAACGATGACGCCATGGCACCTACCAAACGGGGTAGTGTTTGCCAGGTAGACCCACACCGACAATCGCTGTGTACACAGTCATACTGCAGTATGGCACAGAGAACACGCCTACAAGATTCTCTGCGGTGGAGGGCCATGGAATGGAAGCAGGAGAGTGACAAACTCATGTGGCCCGATGGATGAATGTGAATCGTTCTGTTGTTTCTAGAATTGGCGACAATTTTTAGAGACCGAAACTGTATCCCGAAGACGAGGGAGCGGCCGACCACGTGTAACGTCAGAAACACAGGACTGTTATTTGGCTGTATAGGCACGATGATACCGCCTTGGCACTGCACGGCAACTGGCATCTGATATCGCAGCATCCACTGGGCGTGTTACATCGAGGCAAACGGCGTACAGAAGGCTTTGGCAGAGTGGCTAAATTGTGTCGTATGGGATACATTAATTGAACTAAATATTTTATTAGAAGTACTTCAGGGAGCATCTGTACATCGCAAAACAAATATTCTTCTTAGTGAAACGTCTTTTGCCAGCCGGTGTAGCCGAGCGATTCTAGGTGCTACAGTCTGGACGCGCGACCGCTACGGTCGCAGGTTCGAATCCTGCCTCGGGCATGGATGTGTGTAATGTCCTTAGGTTTAAGTAGTTCTAAGTTCAAGGGGACTGATGACCTCAGAAGTTAAGTCCCATAGCGCTCAGAGCCATTTTTGAACCATTTGAAACGTCTTCTCATTCTGAACGTAAGAACACAATGACAGTGTTACCAGCTACGTGCAATACACGCTTTCGGCTTATTTGGCATTGCAGTGCAATTTTGTAAACGCGTAAATAAAACCAATAATTTACTAACAATGATTGGCGTCGCGGGATTAGCCGAGCGGTCTTAGGCACTGCAGTCATGGTCTGTGCGGCTGGTCCCGGCGCAGGTTCGAGTTCTCCTTCGGGCAATGGTGTATGTGTTTGTCCTTAGGATAATTTAGGTTAAGTAGTGTGTAAGCTTAGGGACTAATGACATTAGCAGTTAAGTCCCATAAGATTTCACACACATTTGAACATTTTTGAACAATGATTTGGTAAACACTCAAATCAGATAACATAAATTTTTCCTTCCAAAAAAATAACTTTATCCTTAATATAAGCACGTGTGCAAACAGTTGACTATGGATCGAAAGGCACATTTATGGTCGCCGTTCGGAAAAACGATGAATAGATGTAATAGATGTAATTACAGTGGATGATATGGTAGAGCATATGTAAGTAGACCGTTTAGGTCTTTTTATTGGTAACGCCACGTAGCGCTCTGTATGAAAATCACTGGCTGTGCTGTGTGCAATCTGTGGCTGGTTTGCATTGTTGTTTGCTATTGTAGTGTTGGGCTGTTGGCTGTTATCAGCGCGTAGCGTTACGCAGTTGGAGGTGAGCCGCCAGCAGTGGTGGATGTGGGGAAGTGAGATGGCGGATTTTTGAGAGCGGATGATCTGGACGTGTGTCCATCTGAAACAGTACATTTGTAAGAATGGATGTCATGAACTGCTATATATATTATGACTTTTGAACACTATTAAGGTAAATACATTGTTTGTCCTCTATCAAAATCTTTCATTTGCTAACTATGCCTATCAGTAGTTAGTGCCTTCAGTAGTTAGTGCCTTTTATTTAACTGGCAGTAGTTCAAATGGCTCTGAGCACTATGGGACTTAACATCTTAGGTCATCAGTCCCCTAGAACTCAGAACTACTTAAACCTAACTAACCTAAGGACATCACACAACACCCAGCCATCACGAGGCAGAGAAAATCCCTGACCCCGCCGGGAATCGAACCCGCGAACCCGGGCGTGGGAAGCGAGAACGCTACCGCACGACCACGAGATGCGGGCCTGGCAGTAGTGGCGCTCGCTGTATTGCAGTAGTTCGAGTAACGAAGATTTTTGTGAGGTAAGTGATTTGTGAAAGGTATAGGTTAATGTTAGTCAGGGCCATTCTTTTGTAGGGATTATTGAAAGTCAGATTTCATTGCGCTAAAAATATTGTGTGTCAGTTTTGTGTTGTTCAGAATAGGTAAAGAGCGAAATGTCTGAGTACGTTCAGTTCTGCTCAGCTGTTTGAAAATCAAACAATGTAAGGGATTTGCCAGCACAGTAATTCATTAATTTTTCTAAGGGGACATTTCACATGCACTAGTGATTCGACGACACATATCGTCTGGCGTAGTTGGGGCTTCGTCATAGACTGCATCTTTGAGTGCTCTCCAAGGAAATAAATCAAGAGGAGTCAAATCGGGGGACCTCGTAGGCCATTTGACAACAGAATTTCGTCATATCCAACGTCCAGGAAAGTTTTCATTCAGTATTTGCGCTGAAACACGGGAAGGGTGAGCTGAACATACACACTGTCGAATATCCAGTGTTATCTCTTTTAGAAGAATCGGCTGAATGTTCGTCAGAATGTGTGTGTACAGATGTCCACATAGAACATCATAGATGAAGTAAGGTCTCACAACGTAATTTACTATGATGCCGCACCATACGTTTATGCTCCACGGCTGTTGATGTAATACCTGACGATGCCAGTGTGGATTTTCGTTTGCCCAGTAGTGCATGCTATGCAAATTTACATTAGCTTCGTTAGTAAACGTTTGCTTCAGCGGTAAAGAGCACACATTGGAAAAACATATGGTGTCTCTCAGTTGCTGAATGAAAGCCGACAAAATTGTGTATGATGTTAGAAATCATGGTTGTGAAGTGTCTGATGTAGTGACAAATGATAGGGGTAGATATTCTGTCGATTCAGGATGCGAATGACACTCGCCTGGCTGAGTCCACAATCTTGACAATATGTCTCGTATCACTGTGTGGATTATTTGGGTCGTAGCCAGAACAGCTTTTTCGTGTTCTCTGTCAGTTTCAGTCTTCTCTCTTGTCCTCTTTTTGATGTTCAAGGAGTCTAGCCGCACAAGCGTCTTGATAATTCGTGCAATTGTCTGGCGCGTCGGACATTGGCGATCCGGGTAGATAGCCCTTTACCGCTGTATTGATTTTACGGCATTTCTTTTACGTTCATCATATAAAAGAAGTATATCCAACTTCTCCTTATTGGTGTACATGTCTGCACGCAACGAATGTTAAGGCAGAAATGAGTGGCCTACAGTGTAGACAAGTAAACAGGCAAATGTGTTGACATTCTGACACAGCATAGCACGAGAGCTCTACTTGGCGGTGTTTGCATCGCTAATGCCGATTCCGACTACCTTGCTCTCAGTTTCTAGGGCATTTCTCGAATTTTTCTGCGACAGGTTTCAACATATATACCACTGTGATTGTCTTCTTAACAGCTATCGAATACAGTTATAAAAATTATGTGGTTCCTTTAAAAAAGAAAACGTACTTGCTTCAATATCTCCATTGATGCCAGCGCTGAAAACATAGCCAAACAAAACAATACGTGCCCCTCGACGCTCTATAAAATGGCCGAAAACCGCGTTTCGATATGTGTAACCGTTTACGAAATAAAAGCTGTTTTGCGTCTTACGCGACTCGCCCTGTAGACACTCGCCTTTGGTCATTTTAGTCCAGAAAATTGTGCTCTTTATTTGTTGTTCTTTTTCCTTTTCGGTGCATGTTAGACTTATTTATTTACTTCGATGTGAAGGACTCTCTCTGCAACTTTACTTTCTTTCGACTCCTACTGGCTATTCTCAGTTCAAACCATCATGCTCTCATACATGTTTTTTATAGTAAGCAGAACCATCTCTGAGAGCCGAGATCCTTTGCACCTCAATTAAATTAAGGTTCTCGAAGTCCACTTTACGTGACCTTAGTGTCTTTCAGTAAAACGTGAACACAGTTATAAAAGTTTTAATTAAGTTTTCCAGGAGTTGTATTGCGAGTTCGCTGAATTCATTTTACGTGACCAAAGCAGTTGATTCTAAATTTGTTAAATGCTTGTTAGCAGAAACGATGATCGTTTTTCTTGTTATGTTAATCTAAAAAGAACATGTCTAAAAGAAAAAGGTTTTCTTCCATACAAAGCTATCTTCGCACTACGTTGCATACCACCAGAATTTGGTTTTTAATAACCACTGAGCCATGTATATTTTCCTATTTCAATCTCTATTTGCTCTAAATTCAGACATCCTATATACTGCAAAATGGCCCAGTCCTTAGCACATTTTTCCACACACTTGTCAGTCACAAACTCTTCGCCCTTTAAAAAAAATTAAGTGAAGAGATTGCTGGTCAAATTTACAAACATGTCGTAACACATTAGAGGTTCCAAAACGAGTGTTCAGTAACTTTCTAAGCAATTTACATTGCGAAACACCTACTGATTTATTTGAAGCTTCCTTATAAACACATTAAAACTTTTCCCATGCTGGACTTGGGCTCTGTTTCGTGACTGGTGTATAGCCCCACTTCTTAATTTTTCCTTAATTCCAAAAATTTTAGTTTTGTTTGTTTATTTTTCTTTTCCAACCGTTAAGATAGCTGATCTGCAGTGAAACTACTTACGCAAACATATACTACGGTCGCAGGTTGGAATCCTGCCTCGGGCATGGATGTGTGTGATGTCCTTAGGTTAGTTAGGTTTAAGTAGTTCTTAGTTCTAGGGGACTGATGACCTCAGATGTTAAGTCCCATAGTGCTCAGAGACAGAGCCAAACATATACCTGGCTCTTCTGTAGTCACGTTGGATTGACAGCGCAAAAATATTGGAAAGTTGTGGGAAGTTCCTATGAGACCAAACTGCTGAGGTCATCGTTCCCTCGGCTTACACACTACTTAATCTAACTTAAACTAACTTAGGCTAAGGACAACACACACACTCATGCCCGAGGGAGGACTCGAACCTCCGACGTGGTAGCCTCGCGAACGATGACAAGGCGCCTCAGATCGCGCGGCTACCCCGCGCGGCATTGACAGCGCAACTTATTTTCAGGTGCAGCAGGCTGAAAGGGTTCAGTTAAGCTTGCCAGTCTTTTGGAAACCCAATTTAACCAGCTGTAACCACTGTGCTTCAGTACGCAAGCACTCATGTGTCTCCGTCGCGGCAGGTTGAGCTGCCTTAATGGTTGCGGCGGAGACAGGGGCAGACAGGCTGGAAGGAGAATTTGTGCTCCTCTGGAGCTTGGATGCAATAACAGCCTCAGGCGACGAGACTCGTGAGTCTAGTGCACGGGCACACGGAGGCGGTGAGTTCGGAGATGGCGCCTCAGGACCCACTGGTGAGTTTAAAGCGGGTATACGGAGTTCATATCTGATCTCTACTGCCCACGCGTCTTTTTTTTCGAGAGTCATGGTGTACCGTATGAACTCTGCACACACTTTTGTCTTCCACAAAATATTTTGCAGAATGTCTTGGATACTTGATTTGGAGCCGGCCATTGTGGCCGAGCGGTTCTAGGCGCTTCAGTTCGGAACCGCGCTGTTGCTACGGTCGCTGGTTCGAATGCTGCCTCGGGCATGGATGTGTTTAATGTCATTAGGTTAATTAGGTTTAAATAGTTCTAAGTGTAGGGGACTGATGGCCTCAGATGTTAAGTCCCATAGTGCTCAGAGCCATTTGAACTCGATTTGGAGATGTTTAGTCCGTTCATCCATCGCGATTTGTGGCATAACAATGCTGACGCATTACGGCCACACGTCCATTACTTAACACTGCCTAGTAACAGCTGACTGGTCGAATGCCCATCTGTAGTTTATAGTTGTTAGTTCAAGCTGCCACAGTAGTTACAGCGCTAACGTCCTTTATCGGACAGAAATAAAATTGGCATGTTATCGTGTTCCCACTGCAATTTGCAATGCACAATATAGGCAGTTGTAACGCGTAAAACTTACAATAAGTCAGGGGAAAACTATAAAGTCGCAGTAGTTGAACTACCTTCTGATGTACAGGCACCTTCCTAAAGTAACAATATACATACTTTTCTGCGATTGTGTAAGTATTTTTTAATAAACAAGCATCTTTCACAAATTTAACCAAACATATTCTGATAGCAACTTTTGCAAAACACGACTATTTATGAATCTGTATCAACTCAAACGATAGAAAACGATATTCGAATACACGTGACACGTAGTAATGCAGGAAAATGACTGATCAATTGTGCGTATTGCCTGCAATCTAGTGCAATAAGTTATTGAAAAATCTAAAGAAAAAACATCATTTAGACAACTTTAATAGCAATAATTCCCTATTGAGAACGTATATCGGAAAACAGTAACTTCATAAAATGCTTTTCCTATTTTAATGTATTTTCATATTTATTTGTTACCTATACCTTACCGTGTCTTAAGGCAAGTACAGAAATAGAGATTTCGCAGGTATTAATCATAAATTAATGAAAATATAAATCCTTGAGAGACATTGGTAATGTGCGAAAGGAATACTGCATGAGAGGAAGGAGACATACAAGTCAGCTGCTGGTATAACGTAACGCACATCGCGCCAGGTCGTGAGTCAGGAATATGAAACAACCTTATCGAAAACATGCGACGAATTGAAGACTGTTACCTGTGCAGTATTATTCCTGTGGTTTTTGAGCGGTTTCCCACCCTAATTTAGGCAAATACTAGGTTGGTTCTCAGTTTCCGCCTGTTTAATTAGTATAAATACAGGAAACTGCAACCAGTCACTTTTTTAAAAATTGTTATTTATTCCATAAACCGACTTTTCGAACTTTTTCAGGCTCATCTTCAAATGGTGTACAGTAGACTACATAGCTGAATCTCAGCATAATGCTGGGTGCTGGCTCTGTGACAAGAAGATGGAACATGCTTTAATGCATAGCCATGAGTATTGTTCATATGCCGATTTGGATCCAAAATTTAATTTTGTATTTACTACGACAGTATGGCTGCCTTTTTTTGTTAATATTCACACGTATGCTTTCATTGAGATGGACAGTTGTTACAACATCACTTATTTTTAGAGAATATGTATACATATACATTGTAGTAACGAAACTTTGTCAGCATCCAGCATGTGTTGTACAACTGTTGCTTGTTACAAGATCTTCACACTAAGATATACCATTGGCCTACTTTGCTCAGAGAAATTATTTGTTTTTGTTTGCATGTACTAATGTCGATGTATAGTCAAGTACTTTAATCAGAACTGATATCAATATGAATGCTCAAAATAAAGTAAATACGTAAATTACTACAAGAGCAAACTTCAAAATGTGATCTGATGTCTTATTTCTATTCTTATTTTAACATATTATATAGTCTATTTATGAGCAAATACTTTAATAGAGACGGGCATTACCTTGAATGTCAAGGAATAAAATAACATAATGTTATAGCATTTGCAATTAACTGCAGCTGTTTTTAGGACCATGAACTTTATATTTAAAAAACAACATGAAACAACTTCAAATGAACTGCTGACTTATTTCTGTTCATACATTAACATGATGCGGAATACTCATAAAGGTCGACTCTGTCTGTTTCAGCTAAAGGTAATATGTATAAAAATATTGATTTATTTTAACCGTAATGGACTGGGAGATTTACATACATATAGTACAGGATTTATTCTGTGGTAAGCTATTTAATTTGACACCAATGTAGTTAGGACGTAAAGTGTGGGATAAAGCGGGGAGCAGTGGAGGTGGGGGACAGGGTTGGTTGCTGTTTTGAAGTAGTAAGTCTTCGAAATTCTGAAGAAAAAATTTATTTCTCAGTTTAGTCTGGTCATTGAGTAGTCGTCAGGAACAATATTTATGTTGATAGGATTTCCATTTCTTCAAGAAGGTCAATTATCATGCCTTTTGTAGGCAAGATGAAGTATTTGTAGGTCCTGTTCTATGTTGTTTGCAGAATGATAGTGTTGGGCGAGATGTGTAGCAAAACTGGATTTGTTCGGGTTGTTAAGACAGAGTGCATGCATGTGCTCTTTAAATCTCGTTATGAAGTTCCTACCGGTTTGTCCAACATAGAATCTTGGAGAACCGATCGAGGTAGCTCAGTGGTTAGCGCATCGGACTCGCTTCCGGGAGGACGACGGTTCAAGCCCGCGTGCAGCCTTCCTGATTTAGGTTTTCCGTCATTTCCCTAAATCGCTTTAGGCAATGGCCGGGATGGTTTCTTTGAAACGGTATGGCCGATTTCCTTCTGCGTCCTTCCCTAGCCCGAGCTTGTGCTCCGCCTCTAATGACTTGGTTGTCGACGAGACGTTAAATAATAATCTCCTCGTCCTCCTCCTCTTTCTCTCTAGAAGCTTCGACACGAGATGCAAATGAGTTTGTATTCGCTTCACTTTTGATACTGTTGTATAGTGGTTTTGGTAATGTGAATGATTTTATTTTGTAATTTATAGTTGGCGAAGAAACTTATTTGTTGTCGTATGTCTTGAAGGAGTTGGCTATTTGGTGAGAAATCTTCCCTAGGAAAGGCAGGCTTACAAATGTAGTCTAATTGTTTGTAGATGGTTGTTCAGCAATGGTTAGTTTAATTTTGTTGTATGGATTAGTTTATCTATTACAGCAGGATTGTACCCATTGAATGAGGCAAATGTTTAAATAATTTTTGTTTCTTTTTGTCTTTTACTTGTATCCATTGCGATTTTAGACATAAGATGAGCCATTGTTCTTAAGAACACCAGTTTTGATTGAAGTATTTGCCCATACATCGACCTTGATACACACAAACAGCCGGCCGGGGTGGCCGAGCGGTTCTAGGCGCTACAGTCTGGAACCGTGCGACCGCTATCGTCGCAGGTTCGAATCCTGCCTCGGGCATGGTTGTGTGTGATGTCCTTAGGTTAGTTAGGTTTAAGTAGTTTTAAGTTCTAGGGGACTGATGACCACAGAAGTTAAGTCCCATAATGCTCAGAGCCATTTGAACCATTTGAACACACAAACAAAAACATATAATATCTCTGAGCAAAGTAGGCCTATGTCAGTAAAAGTGAGTGATGTGGTATCAACTGTCCATCACAATGGAAGCAGACAGATGGATATTAACAATAAAATCTTCCCATACTGTCGCAGTAAGTATAAATTCAAATTTTGGATCCAAATCGACGTATAAACAGTACTCATTGCGATGCATTAAAGCATGTTCCATCTTCTTATCACAGAGGCAGCACTCAGCATTAGGTTTGAAATAGCTATGTAACCTCTTATACACCATTTGAAGATGAGCCTGAAATGGTTCGAAAACCGGTTCATGGAATAAATAACAATTTAAAAAAGTTACTGGTTGCAGCTTTCTGTATTTATATTGATACATAAACAGTTAAAATACGATCACACACAGAAAAAAGGTCACACTATCGACAGATAGGTGATGCACACAACTCTACTCTTTTGTGCCACGTCCTACGCGAGCGATAAGCGCGACTAGGCTCTCTAAACGCGACCGACAGCACGCGACATCTGGATGTGCTTGTTCCCAGCTACAAGCGCAGCGTCAGGCGACATGCACAGGTGTCCTGTGCGCGAGCGACAAACTTGAGCCATATACAGCTGACAGCTGACTTGGCGACACGAAAGCTATGAATGTTGTTGCTAGAAGTTACAGCGTTCAATACGTAGGTAAAGCGAAAAAGGTAGCTCTGTACATGAAACACACAACGCTTTATAAACACAAGAATGAGCGGAGATACTTTCGACTATCTGATTACAGGGTTAAAGAAAAGTGTTTCTCTTTAGACCACCAACATTCAGCAGACCATAAGCATTGAAGAAAGGTAAGCTACTTATACAAGTTATAAATTTGGAACTGTATATGTTGTTTAAACATACTACGTGATTAGCATTAGACATTTTAACGCGGTTTCTTAACAATTTGGTATTTCAAATCAGCGATAGTGAAGATTGTGTTGTGTAAAATTACGCCAAAAATAGTTTTCTACACATTATTAGTCGGAAAGCACTAATTTGATAAATTCATACTGTTTTGCTCACTTGAAAAGCAGTAATTTATGGTCTGTAGCTGAAACCAATTATTATAGGGAACAGACGACACTCGCCCGGATAGCCGCGTGTGTTAAAGCGCCGCTTCCGGGATGGGGAGGTGCACCAGGCCCGGATCAGATCTGCCCGGATGATTGAAGACAAGGTGCTGTATTCCAGCCAGCCCGGATGTGGTTTTTAGGCGGTTTCCAATATCCCATTAACTGAACACAGGCCTGTTACCCCATAAAAAAGGTAGGTTACTGAGGCCTGCGGCGACAGGAATTGCATCCGGCAGCGAAGTTAAATAGAACAGTTTTGCCAAACCTTGATTACAGAGGACCTCGTACTAGAAGGGAGTAACGCGAAGAAGGAAAATAAGATAGACACACATAAAAGTAACGAGAAAGTGAAAAGAAATGTTAAGTATGGATCTTCCATCCATGGAAATTTCTACTATCTTTCTTTTTCTTTTACTTCAAGCAGTATTTGTCTTATCTGCTACGCGGCTTTAGTGATACACAGAAAATGAGGAGGCGCAGTGATTAAGACGCGAGGTAGGGCAATGGTAATCTATCTACAAAGGAGATCGCTTACAAATCACTCGTGCCACCCAGTCTAGAATCCTCCTCAAGTGTTTGGGACCGGCACCAAATAGGAATAGCAGGGGATATTAAAACGTATACAGACAAGGGCAGCACGAATGCTCACAGGTTTGCTTGACCAGTGGTAGAGTGTAACACAGATGCCGAAGAAACTGAACTTGCAGACTCTGGCAGACAGACATAAACCGCTTACGAAGTTTCAAGAACCGGCTTTAAATGATGACTCTAGGAATATACTACAACCCCCTACGTATCGCTCACATAGAGATTATGAGGACAAGATTAGATTAATTACAACACGCATAGAGGCATTTAAACAATCATTCTTCCCCCGCCCCATACGTGAGTGGAAGGGGAAGTAAAACTGATAACTGGTACAATGAGACACTTCACAGTGATCTGCAGAGTAAACATGTAGATGTAGATGTAAGGAACAGGATTCACATTCGAGAGGACGGCGGTTCAGACTCTCGTCTACCCAAAGAGATTGAGGTTTCGCTCGAATTCCCTAAATCGCCTAAGGCAAATGCCACTATGGTTCCCTTGAATAGGCCACGGTTCATTTTTTCAGCATATTTTCTCAAATTGGAAACTGTACTTTGTCTCCAATGAGCATGTCATCAAGGGACATTAAACCATTATCTTCCCTCCCGCCTTTTCGTATTCTTCCCGATGGGTGTAGATCCGAGTGCTTCCCGGCCATCCCGAATTAGGATTTTAGCATCCTCCTTCAGTCACCTCAACGGAGAACCACGACAGTTCTGTAGATAAGACCAAAACTGACTTAGTTTCCCGTCCTTGTTAAGTCCGAGATTACGCTTCGTCTCTAATGACGTCGAAGGTACTCAAACATTTTGTCCATTCATAGTTCTGTTGAGACTGTATGTCTCACAATCTGTCGCCGAAAGGACACTTCTCAACTCAGTGAAAGCAAGGGCGTGTCACCTCCAATATGAAGATGTGCCCTAAAGCGCTGTTATGGACTGCATGATCAAAATTATCCGGACGTTCATTAGTGGATATTACTATGGAATGTATTTACCCTTCTGCTTTATGACGGCTTGAGCTCCGTTGGGGACACTTTCAGTGAGGTGTCCGAATATCTGTAGAGGAATGGCAGTCAGTTATACATCAGAAGCCAAGACCAGAGAACGTAGTGATGTTTGGCACTGGGGTCTGGAGCGAAGTCGACGTTCTAATCGATCCCAATGATGCTCCATAAGGTTCAAGCTGGTAGTCTGGACAGACCATCCCATTTCAGAAATGTTTTTGTCCACAAACCATTGTTTCACAGTGGCTGCTTTGTGACGGAGTGCTTGACATGCTAATGCAAATAGTTTTCGTCTCCGAATAGTTCCTCTACTGTACGCAGCACCCAATGCTGTAAAATATATGAGTATCCTACGCATATAGCTTTTCTTACGCTCAATAAGGGACCAAACACTAACCACGAGAAACACCCGCATACCGTAACACCACATACCGTAACACTTCACTGCTGGTAACACACCTCATGGCAGATAACATTCTCAAGGCATTCGCCAAACCGAAACCCTTCCATCGGATTACCACAGGGTACAGCGTGATTCACTACTCTAAATCACTCGTTTGCCGTCTTCCATTGTCCAGCGGCGTCACTCTTAACACACCTCAAGCGCTGCTTGGTATTGACTATAGACGACGTACCATAATTAATGGCGTAAACGCCTACAGTTGAAAGTACGCGATATTAGACGCAAAGAAGCGTCAGAAAACATAGGTCGACAAACGAACCGCTTGCGATATTATGCGACTTTATGGTTGCCAGTCATTACTGACGTCATTCAGTGTAAACACCACATGCCGGTTCGTGACGTGGTCTTTGTTTACATTTGCGAGACGCGGACATGTAAACAGAATGGATACCACAGTAAAATATACCGTCAGACTCTTGTTAGCTATTTGCGGAGCGTCAGTTGTATTGTAAGTGTTGGTAATATCATGGAGCAATACCGTAACGAGGAGTATGTGGATACACATTTCATATATGGTAGGTCTAACGGTATGCACGGGAGGCTGCGCGCTTCTACCAAGACGCACACTCTGCCCGAAGGCACCTCGGGAGTCGAACGGTTTCAAGGGTGCTTCAATGCCTCCGAGAAGCTGATAGCTGTGCACATGCTGCGGGAGCGGTTAGCTGTGCGCGAATTACACTTGTGCGTGAAGATGTGGTACTGGAAGCAGTCGAACAGTCTCCACGAATCCTGACATGGAGACTTGCCACACAAATTCCTGAAATGATTCACAGTAGTGTTCGCAGCACAGTTCAGTGTCCTAGTAAGGCGGACATTGGTCCTACACTAACATTCTGTCAGTGGATGCGACAACAAGCTGTAGGCAACCCTACGTTTAACGATAACATATTTTTACAGATGAAGCAGAATTCACTCGTGAGGGTGTGTTTAAACATCTCAATTCTCACGTTTAAAGTCATCTAGGCTCCAACCCATATACTGTGCATGCGTCACCATATCAGCAACGTTTCTCGTTGAATCTGTGGTTAGGGGTACCAGATGATCATCTTATTTGACCATATATGTTGCAGGATTGCTTGAGGATGTTCCGTTAGAGCAATGACAGAGGATGTGGTACATGCAAGTTACTATGTTAAGCCGACATCCAATGCGCCGATATGGCCGAAGCTTGATGGAGTGAGGAGGGCCTGTACTGTGATCTCCAAGACCACCTGAACCTCATGGATTTCTGTGTTTGGGTTCACCTTAAAGGTGTCGTGTACACCACTCCAGTTAACACGATTAAAGACATGGGGCAGAGACCTGTCAATGCCAGTCAAAAATTTCCAAATGATTCAGGCGAGTTTGAAAGGATTCGGAACTCATTGCGGCGACGGATCCTGCCCTGAATCCAGGTACAAGGACCACACATCAAAGTATCTCTAATAACTTTTCATAATGATGCACAGTATTGTTAACTTTTCCCTACTGGAATTACGATTATTCAGCATGAAGTCAGTGGTAGCTGGTAAGCACGAAGTCGCAATTCCTTCGCAAAAGGTTCGTTTACGGGCCTATGTTTACTGAGCAGCTTTTGCTTCTAGTATCGTGCATCTGAGTTTACGCCATTAGGTATGATACACCCTGCAGAAATGTGTGGCTTATGAAATGCTGATCAACAATTGCACCCTATTCTTTTTAACTGTACACGCATAGCCATTGTGCTAGGTGGACTGCTGGTAGCACATTGGGACTCATGATTGATTCCTTCCTTTTGTTTCATGCTATTTCTACAACTATCCTATCCCTGTCCGTCAGTTCATGAGGTCTGCCTGATCTTGATTTAGCTGTGGTTTTTCCTTTGTTTTCCGATTTCACAACCACATCCAACAGTCGCCTTGGGCAGCTTCAATTGTCCCTGGCGGATTTCTTACTTTGGTGACTTCCAGTGACTAGTTCACGTTTTTAGTCACTGAGGTCTCCTGAGCGACCCATTCGGCTGTAACTACATTTCTACCTTCAACATACTGTCGCTGCTGTCGCTCCATTGGCGAGCTTTCCGACAACACAATACTCCCCGCCACCTTTTATATTGGCGGGTCCGCCTCTCGTGAAATATAGTGGTCAGTTCCATGTTACCCAGGCATGTTAGTAGACTTTTGATCAGATAGTATATTGAGATCAGCTTTCTATTTGATGGCCAACGGCCTTGCCGCAGTGGTAACACCGATTTCGGTCAGATCACCGGAGTTAAGCGCTGTTGGGCTGCGTTAGTACTTGGATGAGTGACCATTCGGTCTGCCGAGCGCTGTTGGCAAGTGGGGTGCACTCAGCCCTTGTGAGGCAAACTGAGGAGCTACTTGACTGAGAAGTAGCGGCTCCGGCCTCGTAAACTGACATACGGCCGGGAGAGCGGTGTGCTGGCCACATGTCTCCCCATATCCACATCCAGTGACGCCTGTGGGCTAAGGGTGACACTGCGGCCGGTCAATACCGTTGGGTCTTCATGGCCTGTTCGGGAGGAGTTTTTGAGTTTTTTCTAGTTGATGACCACCTCTAAATTCCTATTTATTTTGCCTGAGGAGGTTACGGTATGGCTGTGTTTTTCGTGGTTAGCGCTTAGTTCTATTACTGTGTTCCAGGAAAAACTATGTGAAGCACATTAATCACTATAAAAATAGTTTCCTTTCACCAGTTTTGCAGTAGACTCAGAAATATTTCATTCTTCCACGTTGAAGCATCCATATCCAACTAAGTGTTCCAATCGAGATAAGGCGCGAATGAGTTCGCTATGCGACATAATTCGTGTTACCGGCATCAATGTGTCACACTCTTTTAAATGACTGATTTTGTCTGCATGACAGTCAACGCCCTCACGAGACAATGGTGAGTTGATATACCTCCCACTCCTCTATTAAGCGCCCTGTAGCACGCTGATTGCTACTCAGAAATCCAGCAGATCAGACCAGTGGACCGTAAAACAGTGCGCGCCATCTCCACTCACCCTCCTATTAGTACCCTACAAAAACGCCTTCACCGAGAACTAATACACATGCGTAATTTCGTATCGAGTGAAACCGCTTTCGTTGCCTAGAACGGCATAGTTTAATCGTGTAAATCAAAGCCCCGAAGTCCGTTGTCTGCAACCACACACTCCGCCACCTCATTTTTACCATTCTCTGCTTACACTGGTCAGCTGCTGAAAACCCTTGCGCCCGCGGAAAGAGCCGTAACTGTGCAACACACTTCCTCCATACACTCAGGTCGTAAATCCGCCGGTCCCTCCGGACCACGGCTGCCACTTACGAAAACTGCCGAATAACTTCCGTCTCTACTCCGGGCTCCGCAGGACGCCCAAGAAAACTCACAAGTTCACTTTGCGGAAACCCGCGCTCAGCTCCGTCTCACCGTTTATACCGAGTGATTCCGGGAAAACATTAAGTCTTTATCTTTTCAGCCAGTCAGAGCTGGAAAAACGTCCTCGCTGGATTTTGCACCCGTCACTTGCATTCCCATTGGATTTGCCCCACTTTCACACGAGCAGTGCCAGAAACTGTATGAAACAGAAAACTACAACCAGTCACCTTTTTGACATACTTGTCTATTCCATAAACCGATTTTCGAGCCTTTTCAGGCTCATCTTTAGATTGTGCACAGGAGGTTATATGACTATCTCATAGCGTAGTGCTGGGTGCTGGCTCTGTGACAAGAAGATGGACCATGCTTTATTGCATCGCCATGAGTACTGTTTATATGACAATTTGAATCCAAAAATGAATTCTGTACTTACTGCGACAGTAAGGGCTGCTTCATTACTAGTGTTCATCTATCAGCTTCTATTGTGACTGACAACTGGTACCATATAACACACTTCTCACGGGATATATACGAAACTTTGCCAGCATCCAGTATTTGCTTTACAGCTAGTGCATATTACAAATACCTTCACACCAAGATATAATGTACTTTGCTCTAAGACATTATTTGTTTTTCTTTGCATGTGACACTGTGAGATTTATGGGGAAATACTTAATCAAAACTGGCGTTAGCATGAATGCCCAACAATAAATTTCTAATATTTGCAGAGAATTGTAGCTGTTTTATGTAGACGACCTTTACGTTATCGACTGCATTATATGCAAAAAGAACAAATGTCTCTGAGCAAACGAAGTATGCAATATCTTCGTGTGAAACTCTTTGTGGCAAGCATCAGTTGTACAGAACATGCTGGATGCTGTCAAAGTTTCGTGACTATCGGTATGAATATAAATATACTGTGAAATGTGAGTGATGTGTTACCAGCTGTCAGTCACAATGAATGCTGATAGATGGATGCTAACAATGAAACCGCCCATACTGTCGCAGTAAGTACAGACTTTCGTCCTCCCACATATCTCTCTCCACCACCTCCTCCTCATCTTTCTGTCCACTATCTCCTCCTTCACCCTCTCTATCCCATTTCCTCGCCCCTCCCCCACCCTCATACCCGTCTGTCCCTCCGTTCTTCTCCCTTCTCTCACCTTGTGCCTCGTTTGTTGGCCAACGAGACATTGATCAGGAATTAAAGTCGCTTGAAATGAATAGGTAAATCGGTTGAAATCTTTGGCATGTGGGATATGAGAGGCCTCTGCTGCTGCATCTGTGAGCATAGTGAGGATAGTAGCTTCAGTGACAGTATTTTGTGTAGGACGACAAAGTTTCGGATGATTCGGGTACTGTAGTAGTATTCTAATCATAACCCGATAACGCGCAAATACAACCTACCTGTTTTCTGTTAAAACCGAATCCAAGGAAGAAAACGAACCAATACATAGCTAAATATACAATTTTTGTTTAAAATTATGTATAAGAAGAAAGAATACCAATGGGAGAAACAATTTGTCTATTGGTTTCAATGTGCTGCAATAGTGGTTAAAACTGACTGTCAGAATGAAAACAAAAACGAACATTTTCACAACACAGCAGAGCACAGCGTCATTTTTCAGGACAACCTTTTTGTGTTGCTTAAAAAATGTAACTGCTATGTTCGTCAGAATGTTTATTAGAGTATTGTGTAATAAATGGAAGGAAGTCGGTCAAGATCTTTTCGAAATTATTGCTAACAACTGTTCCGTATAATGCATTATATATATATATATATATATATATATATATATATATATATATATATATATAATGCCTATACAAATGTTTATTAGAGTATCGTGTAGAAATTTGAAGTAAATAGGACGTTTACTGTACCCTATGTTCGTCCGAACGATTATTGGAGTATTGCGTAAAATTTGAAGTAAATAGGTCAAGAATTTTTCGAGGTTTTGGTAACAACATTAAGTAACCAACTGTGTATATATAATAGTATAGTTTTTATATATTGATTTATATACCGTAAACATTAAAAAGCATGCCCGATGTGAGTCCGAACGTTCATTAGAGTATGGTGCAAAAATTTGATGTTAATTGAACAAAAAAGATTTTTGGAAATACGTTTCCCCTTTATATACCATAATGTATTTATTAACCGTATATATCAAATACATATAGTCTATGTCCCTCCTAACGTTTATTAGGGTATCGTGTAAAACTTTGAAGTAAATCGGTCAAGAACTTTGCGAGATTTTTAGTAACAACATTAAACAACGACTTGTCTGTATACAGTAGTATATATAAATGGTCACGGGTTCTCAAGTACCCGTAATGGATATGCTTAATCTGTCATTAACTGTCCTAATATTCAGTGTAGTTTCAATAACGTCATCGTAAAACCAAATTCATTAGCATAGATGGGTGCCAAAGGAAACGAGAAGTTGTCCTACCATGTCTTTCAGATAACCAAAAGAAGCCCCTACTCCCCTAATTAAAAGAAAACTGCACCCCATGCTATGTATGACTGTCTTTAGTGTCAGCATTAAACTATACTAACTTCTACAAAGCTCATAAATGATATGTATCAGCACTTCCGGTATTGTTGAAGTAGTTTTCAGTTACACTGTCATAAACGACGTAAAAAATCCTAAAGCCTGCGCGTTCTGTAATATAAAGCATATTCTCTGTGTGTGAGTGACAACACAGGCGAGAATCTCACTGCGGAATACTTTTCTCGTGACTATCCCGCGAGGGGCCGAAAGAGAAACCCATTACTCAGGCGCTCAATAACTACGAGTACTCACGGCCGCGTTAACTGAATCATAAATGTTTAGGGCTGATGGAAACTGCACATAAACTCAGTAATGGTTTCGGTAGTGCTGGTTCCTCCACCACGAGTAGAATTTCGTGCGCGGAATTTTTTTGGTTCCTTGCTGATATAAAATTATACTCATACTAAGAGTAGTTCACCATTTCGATACCAGTTTGAAGCCCATTTCGTGCCATCTGGAAAAACTATAAGTTAACCCCTTACCTATCCAGTTTCAGTAAAACTTTCGACATACAGGCGTTACTGTAATATACGAAACACGATGAAGGTAGATCCAATAGAGCAGCGGAAGTAAGGGTTGTGTCATGATTCTGTGAAAGCGATATGAACAGTCCTTATGAGCGTAGCAGGCATAAATGTGAATTGTCTTGTCTCCTGCGTGACGCTCGTGCAGTTTCCAAACTCGCCGGGAGTGAGTGAATAGATTTCCAGCGCGAAATTCCGTGTCTTTGTTCCTCCTCCGGGAACGCGGACAGCTTTAAATGAGGTCTGATACCTGCTGGAGCAAATTTGCTTCACTCACGTGAGTATGAATTGCAGTGGAGATGATATAATGTACGATGTTCTTCCGACATACAAAATTCACTAATGTACCGCACACTGAAAGACGTCAATTGTAAAAGTTGTAATAAGGTGTAGAAAACGATACTTGTGGGTCAAACTGTGAACACATGTTTTATAAATTCTTATTTCTGAGAAAGCTAAATATAAAAGCAACGAAGGAATTCGTTTTACCAAATATTTCGCACTACTGGTGTGGATCAGTGTTAGTCGAATTATTTCTCAAGTTTGTTGTGTGAAAAGTTTAGAATTAAATTGTTAGTACCAGTACAATATACAGCTTTTAACAATACGAGGGTACATATTTTTTGACGTTGATAAACCATGTAAACTGCTTTCGGCTACCTGTGATTTGTGCTGTATTATATCACAGTACATGTGAGATATTACGATTAAAACTTGAGTGCACATTTTTCATTTCATATTTACCACGATATAAGACATAAAAAAGAAATAATTGGAAGAAAAACGGTACTTACAATTGTTTGAAGCCAAGCATACAGCATCTTCATGAAGAAGGATTTGATAGACGAGTGGAATGTTGTGAGAAAACAGACAACTGACAATGCCGGAATATTTTTGTAAACTCTTTTCACTGAATAAGCTGTTTTTACCCATGAACTGGGATTCGATTGTAGTGAACACTAATATGATAATTTACCTATACATTTAATTCCAAATAATGAAGAAAATTACACATTTCTGCAGAACTAACCGAAAGTATGAAGTTGTAGTATAACGATACATTAAGATCCATGGGGTCGTCTTTAAGCAAATTATCACCAAAATTATCAAAATATTTAATAAACTGTAGTAACTAATACTTTGATAAGGATCATACTGACCTCATTATAAGCAACTGTACTAATTAATACTTTGATTAGGATGGTACTGACCTGTTTATAAGAAGAGATATTTTCACTAGAGTTGAATCGGTACATCAAACAAGTTTGTTAAGTAACACTATTGCAACCAAAACATACGCTTTACAGTAAATCAAAATAACGTAAAATAACTAAAAACATTACAATTATGCCCAATTTGTGTGTAAAATTCGGTATACAGATTCTTGGAGAATGTTGAAATCTACATAGATACAGGTGTGTGTGTGTGTGTGTGTGTGTGTGTATGTGTGTGTGTATGTGTGTGTGTGTGTGTGTGTGTGTGTGTATACATAGATGTATGTGAGTATATACGTTCCAGAATAGCTCAGGAACCCCTACACAATTACAATAAAACACACTATGAATATGATTTACGAACTGCAAAAAACATTATGGGACTAGAAAATCTCCAACATTACTAGGGACGGCGATAGGGGAGAAAATAGGGTGAGATGTCAGTAAAACTTCGGAACACATGAAGAAATTTCAAACAAACTTAAGGCGCGTACGGTTTAATTTAAAGAATAAAACAGTGTGGTGAAAGAAACCGCAAGCACACGTACTCATGGTGCTCAGGGTGGGAAAGTTGTGAGATGTACCCTCAACTCTGGAACGCCTAGAGCGGTTTCAATCAAACTTGATACAAATATGACACGCTATTTGGAAAACTTATTGGGAGAGTGGAGACAAGGCAGCCTAACATCGCTGGCAGTAGTAGTCGGGTGGGAGGTACAGTAAATATCAATATAATCAGAAACAACCGATCTGAGTGTCGAATCTATATTTTTCGGTGTTGCTGAGTTGACTGGTGAGAGCTCTGATAACATTTCAGCACTAAAGTATTGGTGGGGATGAGGGGAAAGGGGTGGCATGTAGAGCAGAAATGTAAAACATCTCTAACATTTTCAGCTCTTGGTACACCTATAACTCATTATCTCAAAAACACTGAATGTAAGACTTGCCTAGCACCCAAGCGTAGGGTGTGAAATGGTGATGGAAAGCAGGTGACACGTAAAAAAATCAAAGTTACTTAGATTTGTGTCCCATCCAAAGGACGTTTGGGTCATTGGTTGATTGGTGACTGCCCTCGTGACATTCGCATCTACTGGTGCAGCAGGGGTGGGAATAGGATGATATAAAATTAAGCAACTTGCAACGGCATGTAATCAGCTCGTTTGTATCTAAAACTGATGTTTTACTATTAAGAGGTATCTTTAAATATTTTATTTATGATTAGGTCTTTCCTAATATAAAACACACCTAAGAGTGTGTTACTACACTACACTACACTACACTACACTACGCTAAAGATCCAAAGAAACTGGTACACTTGCCTAATATCGTGTAGGGCCCCCGCGAGCACGCAGAAGTGCCGCAACACGACGTAGCATGGACTCGACTAACATCTGAAGTAGTGCTGGACGTAACTGACACCATGAATCTTTCAGGACTGTCCATTAATCCGTAAGAGTGCGAGGGGATGGAGATCTCTTAACAGCACGTTGCAAGGCATCTCAGATATGCTCAATAATGTTCATATCTGGGGCCAGCGGAAGTGTTTAAACACAGAAGAGTGTTCCTGGAACACCTCTGTAGCAATTCTGGACGTGTGGGGCGTCACATTGTCCTGCTGGAATTGTCCAAGTCCGTCGGAATCCACAATGGGCACGAATGGATGTAGGTGATCAGACAGGATGCTTACGTACGGGTCACCTTTCAGACTCTATCTAGACGTATCAGGGGTCGCATATAACTCCAACTGCACACGCCCCACACCTATGCAGAGCATCTGACAACTTGAATAGTCCTCTGCTGACATGCAAGGTTCATGGATTCATAAGGTTGTCTTCATACCAGTACACGTCCATCCGTTCGATACAATTTGAAACGACACTCGTCCGACCAGGCAACGTAATTTCAGTCATCAGTCCAATGTCAGTGATGACGGGTCAAGGCGAGGGGTAAAGCTTTGTGTCGTGCAATCAACAAGGGTACACGGGTGGGCCTTCAGTTTCAAAAGCCCATATCGATGATGTTTCGTTGAATGGTTCGCACGCTGATACTTGATGGTCCAGTACTGAAATCTGCAGCAGTTTGCGGAAGGGTTGCACTTCAGTCACACTGAACTATTCTCTTAAGTCGTCGGTGGTCCCATTCTTGCAGGACCTTTTTCCGGCCGCAGCAATGTCGGAGATTTGATTTTTTTTATCAGATTCCTTATATTCATTCACGGTATACTCGTGAAAGCTTCGTACGGGAAAATCCCCACTTCACCGCTACCTCGGTGATGCTGTGTCCCATCGCTCGTGCGCCGACTATAACACCACGTTCAGACTCACTTAAATGTTGATAAGCTGGTATTGTGTTCGCCCCCGGTAGCTGAGTGGCGAGCCGGCACGGTAGCTCAGCGTGTTCGGACAGAGAGTTAGCTGCCCTCTGTAATAAAAAAACTGAGTTAATGGATCAACGACGAACTGAAACGAGTATCTTGCGACGTCCGCCCGAAGCAGATGCAACGAACAAAATGAGATTAAAGGAAAAAATTGGTCAGCGAGACAGAATGTCAGTCCTAAGGGCCCGGGTTCGATTCCCGGCTTGGTCGGAGATTTTCTCCGCCCAGGGACTGGATATTGTGTTGTCCTAATCATCATCATTTCATCCCCATCGACTCGCAAGTCGCCGAACGGTCTACCTGACGGGAGGCCCTAGTCACACAACATTTTAGCTGCCATTGTAGCAGCAGAAACCGATCTAACAACTGCACCAGGCACTTTTCTCATATAGGCGTTGCCGACCGCGGCGCCGTATTTTGCCTGTTTACGTATCTCTGTGTTTAAATACGCATGCCTATTCCAATTTCTTTGGCGCTTCAGTGTATACAATGACGAGCTTCAATCGTAAACATTTTTATTAAGAACATATTTGTATGCTAAGGATATCATTTATATTTAATACGACACACACTTGAAAAAGTACAATCTGTCCACTTTTTTCTAGATTAACACTTGTCTGTTTTTGGTCTTCTTATCAGTTTATGATATAGAACCAGAGCTGTCACTATTTAACGGAATGCAAGAGTCAATATACATCACAGATTACAAAAATATAAGGGTGAGCTGAATGAAACAAGAGTTACAACGAGAATGAAATAGGCGGCGCGCGTTTGTCGTTCTCCAAAGTGCAAGGGACTCGTTTGCCCAAACATATGGTTCAAATGGCTTTGAGCACTATGGGACTTAACTTCTGAGGTCATCAGTCCCCTAGAACTTAGAACTCCTTAAACCTAACTAATCTAAGGACATCACACACATCCATACCCGAGGCAGGATTCGAACCTGCGACCGTAGCGCCCAAACATATGCATGCACTTTTCTACCTAAAGTGCAACTGCAGAACTCGTGTAGCAGGATTAGTGGATCCTTCCTCGACTTTTTCTGATTAAGAAGTTCGAGTCTACCCGTTTGCTTAGGGCTCTCATAACCGTATTCCTTTAGCCGATTTCCCAGTGCCTCTGTTGGTTGGTCATGTAAACAACCCAATATCGACCCTGGCAATGCGATTATAACTGCCGGATTTGCTCTTCCTCCATCGATTTTTGCTCCCATGTAAACGCACATCCGCTTTTGAAACACGCTTGGGTTGTCAGGATACATCTTGTTTTGTGCACCGAAGATGAAGTTGAAATATCATACTGAGCATGAAGTTGTCTAACTCCGATATTCAGTGAAGAGATTCGGCTATTGCGCTGACTAAACCGGAACAGCTGATTTCCAGTAGCCATTTGTGTAAAACAACTGACGGTTGAAAAACTGATATTTGATCGGTCTAGCGAAAACGTTTCAGGCCTTGCATGTAAACATGACCTGCCGAAAATGGCTACTGAATTTCGGTTTTCACCTTCCGAAAATTGTATCTGATAACGCACAACTGAAAACACAGCATGACTAACACGTAATTACACGACTAGGCCCGGTGGCCAGTTCCGCTTTGGGTCGCATCCCTGGACAGCGGCGTTCAGTCTGTAGTCGGCGCTACGAGACGGCTCGGCAACAGTGAGTGTGGTTCGGGTTAGGCTGGTGTGAGTGGTCTCAACGAAAGCGTAAGACTCGTTTACATTTCAGATTGCAAACATTGCTGCATGTGGCGACCATCTGCGTCCACAACCTGGAAACACACTAAAGATACAATTTCACGTTTGTTCAAATAGTTCAAATGGCTCTGAGCACTATGGGACTTAACTTCTGAGGTCATCAGTCCTCTAGAACTTAGACTACTAAAACCTAACTAACCTAAGGACATCACACACATCCATTTCCGAGGCAGGATTCGAACCTGCGACCGTAGCGGTCGCGCGGTTCCAGACTGTAGCGCCTAGAACCGGTCGGCCGCTCCGGCCGGCTTCACGTTTGTTCACAGCATTTTTCGAACGATCGACGGTGGAATGTTCAGCTGTTGTGACACAGCTCGCGCACAGCTTGAAGATCGCACTTCACATCCAGCAATCACAGCCATGGCAACAGTAACCTATCTCTTTTTTTCTATTCATTTTAATGGAAAGAGTCTGTGAAGGCCTGAAGTGTAGGTTAAAGAACTGTAGCCATTTAGGGGAAATTGGCGAGAGTAACGTCGGAGTAAAATAAAATAAAAACAAAAATTGTGAGTTAACTGGTAAGAATCAGACTATAAAAGCAAAGGTCTGGGATCTAATCGATCGGGCCTAGGATTTATTCTGTCATTTATCCCTTCTTTCACATTGGGGAATGATTTTTTAATGTGAAAAAGCCTACCCACTCTGTGATTCAGAGTCCATGTTAAACTCTACATCTCCCTATATCAAGCTGGGTAAGTCAGTTCAAATGTCAGAGAAAGGTAATGATATACCATACCCGAGCTAGCCATGTCTATTAAAGCACTGCTCTCTTGAAATCAAACTTCAGCTCTACCTTACCCACTACTGGGCACTAAAACTGAAACACCACGGAGTCAGCATACAACAAACGTCAATTTCGAGTGAAGTGTGCTACATACTTGGATGTGCAAAATCATTTAGCATTTCAGCATAATAGCACTGACAAGGAACGCCTTGAGTGTGAGGTCACAAGTTCAATCTTTAGTAAAGCTCCATTTAAAGTGATATGTTAACTTTTAAGATAGGAAAAATTAGCTGCTAATGACTCACCATGTGCATCAGGAGGGCGACAGAAAATGAGTGTCCGGGAGGTGCAGGGATCATCCTTTATGGGATGTATGTATTAAACTTCACGGAATTGAAATCGTCGACATTAAAAAAATGTTCAAAACAAACCATTAACTTGCACCATGGCGAACTCTTTGGCAGCTAAAAACCGTGCAATACATTCAGCTAGATACCCACTTTTAAAAATTGCATGTGGAATCATATTGGTGTAATGGGGTGATGAGAACTGATGGAATGTGACGGCTTGCAGCTGACTGAGAAAAACCAGTCTGTAGGGGAGTTTATCGTGAAACTAGATATCGCTTAAGGCGTAGCTGCAGCCCGATAATATCTTTTACAGGCACGGAAAAAACAAACATCCAGAGACTGAATATGTACAGTTGTTCCACCTGGTATGAACGGCAATGTCACACACTTACCAGGAGGGATAGTTTTCTCTAAAGAAGGGCGATTTTTATACGCAGACCAGGAAGCAAGTGAAACCCAATTATTTTGACCAGCTATTGGCCAAAAGCAGTATTTATACCATAGTTGTAGTTCTCTTACGCCCATTTTCTCACTCTTGTGAAGTAAATATTCCCTGCTGCCCATGCAAGATCACACACACACACACAAAAAATCGTAGGGAGCAGAGCACCTTCAACCTTAATTTTGATACAACTCTCTTCCTACTTCTAATTTCCAGGGTTCCTTTCCCATATGTTTCTTCTTCAAATCCCGATCGTCGGAGTTGAAAACAAATTCCTTAATTAAAGATGTTTTCTTATCTTATCTACAAATTTTCTGGCCGATTCCGCAGTTTTCTGGGCATTGTCAAGTTGAGGCTTTGTTTGAAATCTCGTTATCTTACGGGGTTCCCGGCAAATAAGAGTAACGCTTTCTATAAGGAAAGATTACGCAATAAAAATTCTATCTGAATGTTGTTTGTTGAGAAGATTGTGTTCTGCCTCCTGAGAGAAGGAGAAACATCTACCACTACGAGTTGGAATTCAATAGCGGCATATTGTCGACAATCGAGAATGCAATCCGCGATATCCCTCTTCGCATTGGTGGCGATCCCAACACTGTCATGTAAATATGGAATCGATTGTCAAGGAGGGTTATATTCAATGCCATGCAGGATGTTAACGACCCCGAGGGACTAGCGCCCTAGTCGTCAGACATATTGTCCGTTCGATCGTGCAGAATCATACAGCAACGTCACGTACCTCGAGTCAGGAAATTGGCTTGTTTGCAGCAAGACAGGTATACACTCGCACAATTCTATAGGGCCAGCCCCTCGTGTAATAGCATGGGCTGCCACTGGATACACAACAAGATCACCTCCCGCTCGCATAGAAGTTAATTGAACAGCAGCCATTACATTTTTGGCATGTAAAGACAGGAAGTTAAGCACTACCTTAGAGGTCTCCTTTACATTATGTGTCAAAGAGATAACGGAAAATTGTATGTTTCCCGTGTTGTCCTGACCTACCTCGATGCAGAGGGTAGTCGAGTGTTCCCATGGCCAGCATTTTTTCCAAGTTTTTCACCCACTGAAAACATATGGCCGTTGTTTACCGAGAGGGTGTCAGGTCACCACTCGCCAGCCACTTTGACGAACTCTGGTGTAGAGCTGAAGTACACTGAAGCACCAAAGAAACTCGTCTAGGCATGCTTACTGAAATACAGAGATATGTAAACAGACAGAATACGGCGCTGCGGTCGGCAACGCATATATAAGACAACAAGTGTCTGGTGCAGTTGCTAGATTGGTTGTTGCTTCTACAATGGCAGCTTATCAAGATTTAAGTCAGTTTGAACCTGGTGTAATAGTCGGCGCACGAGCGATGGGACACAGAATCTCTGAGGTAGCGATGAAGGGGGATTTTCTCGTACAATCATTTCACGAGTGTACGTTGGATATCAGGAATCACGTAAAACATCAAATCTCCGACATCGCTGCGGCCGGAGTAAGATCCTGCAAGAGTGGGACCAACGACGACTGAAGAGAATGGTTCAGTGTGACAGAAGTGCAACTCTTTTGCAATTCGCTGCAGATTTTAATGCTGGGCCATCAACAAGTGTCAGCGTGCGAACCATTCAACAACACAAAGCTTTACGCGCCTCGCCACCGCGCGGCATTAGTCGAGCGGTCTCAGACGCTGCAGTCATGGACTGTGCGGATGATCCCGGCGGAGGTTCGAATCCTCTCTCGGGCATGGGTGTGTGTTTTTGTCCTTAGGATAATTTAGGTTAAGTAGTGTGTAAGCTTAGGGACTGATGACCTTAGCAGTTAAGTCCCATAAGATTACACACTTTACGCCTCGCCTCAGCCCGTCAGCGCCGACACTGGACTGTTGATGATTGAAAGCATGTCGCCTGGTCGGACAAGTCTCATTTCAAATTGTATCGAGGGGATGAACTTGTACGGATATGGAGACAAACCCATCAATCCATGGACCTTGCATGTCAGCACGTGACTGTTCAAACTGGTGGAGGCTTTGTAGTGGAATGGGGCGTGTGCAGTCGGAGTGATATGGGATCCCTGATACGTGTAAATAAGACTCTGACAGGTGACACGTACGTAAGCTTCCTGTCTGATCACCTGCATCCATTCATGTCCATTGTGCATTCCGATGGACTTGGGAAATTCCAGCAGGACACGTCCAGAATTGCCACAGGCTGACTTCAGGAACACGCTTCTGAGTTTCAACACTTCCGATGGCCTCCAACCTCCCCAGTCATAAATATTACTGAGCATATCTGGGATGCTTTGCAACGTGCTATTCAGATGACATCTCCATCCCTGTTGTTGTTCAGAAGAGACTTCCTCGAACTCGTACTCTTACGGATTTATGGACAGCCCTGCAGGATTCACGGTGTCAATTCCTTCCAGCAACAGGCTAATACAGACATTAGTCGAGTCCATGCCACGTCGTGTTGCGGCACTTCTGCGTGCTCGCGGGGGCCCTACACGATATTAGGCAGGTGTATCAGTTTCTTTGGCTCTTTAGCATAGCATCGAGACCCACGAGAAAGACAGGCCGAGCCGCTTACATCATAGCGCGTGACACTGCAGGTCTTAAGATGTGCCAGCAGCAGTCTCCGGTGGGGAGCGAGTAACTATTTCACACGAGTTAAATAAGTCTTAACTGCACGTTTAAATCCATGCAAGCTCTCTATAGCACCCTAAAAAGATTTTTAGTTAGTACCTTTACACCAATATACTGATTTCCTGTGGGCCCTGAACGAAGCCAAGCGTCTGCGAAGTATAGCGGATAAAGCGACTAGTGTGATGTGACAAGTTCGTTGCGCAGCCCGTGTTTCTCGTTGGCCCCGAGTGGCATGCGATGACGTAACTGTGTCTGCCATGCAATCTTTGTTCGAGTCAGTGTCCAGCTGTGTTAGGGGCACTGTTGCTGCCAGAGTTGGCAGCTATGAGTAACAAATTTTGCAGCCTGCACACACCCAAATTACCTAATAATGTTTCCATGTATTCTTTCTACTATATCGTACATGCACATTAATTAATTTTTTGTATATCCTGATGTTGAAAATTTTATCACCAGCCGTGTGTTCTGTTTAGGATCCATATCACAAAAATTGCATCCATATTTAAAAAAATACATGTCAGAATTTCTTTCGTTACAAGCAAAATACTAAGCCACTTCAAAGCACACAAAACGCTGTAGGCTATATAAACTGATCTATAACTATTGCAAACCGTTTTACGTATAAAAAACAGGGTGAAACGTCAACATATGTTCGCGAGAAAACACATATTCAGCCTCGACCATTATAAAAATGTTTGTGAATCCTTAAGGGACCATACTGCCGAGGTCATCGACCTCTAGACTTACACACTACTTAAACTAATTTAAACTAATGTATGCAAAGAGCAACACAAACACCAATGCCCGAGGGAGGACTCGATCCTCCGGCGTAAGGTGCTGCGCTATCCGTGAGATGGCGCCTCAAACCGAGGGGCTACTCCATGCGGCCCGACCATAATAAAAAATTGATTATCACATTTACAGCAAGCGGCACAAAAGACACATAGGCGACCACCTCACTACACTGAAACTGAAATCAATGTGAGTAACTCGAAGGCTGTACAGTCCATAATCGATATGCCAATCAGGCTAGCCGGCCGGAGTGGCCGAGCCGTTCTAGACGTTACAGTCTGTAACCGCGCGAAGGCTGCAGTCGCAGGTTCGAATCCTGCCTCGGGCATGGATGTGTGTGATGTCCTTAGGTTAGTTAGGTTTAAGTAGTTCTAAGTTCTAGGGGACTGATGACCTCAGATGTTAAGTCCCATAGTGCTCAGAGCCATTTGAACCATTTTGAACTATTTGAGTGAAATACATTGTGCGTGTTGCTTACGTCTCGTCATCGTCTGTCAGAAGACTGTCATAATGGTGCTCTCCACCAAGGTCTATCAAGTCTAGGTCTTTTTTATATGTACATAATTTCTGGATCTTCCATTTGAAGCTGCTTACTGTTCTGAAGCCTCTGTTCCCCTGCTACAATTTTTTATCCCTGATGGCATCCTCTTGGGTAAAATATTCCGGAGGTAAAATAGTCCCCCATTCGGATCTCCGGGCGGGGACTACTCAGGAGGATGTCGTTATCAGGAGAAAGAAAACTGCCGTTCTACGGATCGGAGCGTGGAATGTCAGATCCCTTAATCGGGCAGGTAGGTTAGAAAATTTAAAAAGGGAAATGGATAGGTTAAAGTTAGATATAGTGGGAATTAGTGAAGTTCGGTGGCAGGAGGAACAAGACTTCTGGTCAGGTGACTACAGGGTTATAAACACAAAATCAAATAGGGGTAATGCAGGAGTAGGTTTAATAATGAATAGGAAAATAGGAATGCGGGTAAGCTACTACGAACAGCATAGTGAACGCATTATTGTGGCCAAGATAGATACGAAGCCCACACCTACTACAGTAGTACAAGTTTATATGCCAACTAGCTCTGCAGATGATGAAGAAATTGAAGAAATGTACGATGAAATAAAAGAAATCATTCAGATAGTGAAGGGAGACGAAAATTTAATAGTAATGGGTGACTGGAATTCGAGTGTAGGAAAAGGGAGAGAAGGAAACATAGTAGGTGAATATGGATTGGGGCTAAGAAATGAAAGAGGAAGCCGCCTAGTAGAATTTTGCACAGAGCACAACTTAATCATAGCTAACACTTGGTTTAAGAATCATGAAAGAAGGTTGTATACGTGGAAGAATCCTGGAGATACTAAAAGGTATCAGATAGATTATATAATGGTAAGACAGAGATTTAGGAACCAGGTTTTAAGTTGTAAGACATTTCCAGGGGCAGATGTGGATTCTGACCACAATCTATTGGTTATGACCTATAGAGTAAAACTGAAGAAACTGCAAAAATGTGGGAAATTAAGGAGATGGGACCTGGATAAACTGAAAGAACCAGAGGTTGTACAGAGTTTCAGAAAGAGCATAAGGGAACAATTGACAGCAATAGGGGAAAGAAATACAGTAGAAGAAGAATGGGTAGCTCTGAGGGATGTAGTAGTGAAGGCAGCAGAGGATAAAGTAGGTACAAAGACGAGGGCTGCTAGAAATCCTTGGGTAACAGAAGAAATATTGAATTTAATTGATGAAAGGAGAAAATATAAAAGTGCAGTAAATGAAGCAGGCAAAAAGGAATACAAACGTCTCAAAAATGAGATCGACAGGAAGTGCAAAATGGCTAAACAGGGATGGCTAGAGGACAAATGTAAGGATGTAGAAGCTTATCTCACTAGGGGTAAGATAGATACTGCCTACAGGAAAATTAAAGAGACCTTTGGAGAGAAGAGAACCACGTGTATGAATATCAAGAGCTCAGATGGCAGCCCAGTTCTAAGCAAAGAAGGGAAGGCAGAAAGGTGGAAGGAGTATATAGAAGGTTTATACAAGAGCGATGTACTTGAGGACAATATTATGGAAATAGAAGAGGATGTAGATGAAGACGAAATGGGAGATACGATACTGCGTGAAGAGTTTGACAGAGCACTGAAAGACCTGAGTCGAAAGAAGGCTCCCGGAGTAGACAACATTCCATTAGAACTACTGACGGCCTTGGGAGAGCCAGTCATGACAAAACTCTACCAGCTGGTGAGCAAGATGTATGAGACAGGCGAAATACCCTCAGACTTCAAGAAGAATATAATAATTCCAATCCCAAAGAAAGCAGGTGCTGACAGATGTGAAAATTACCGAACTATCAGTTTAATAAGCCACGGCTGCAAAATACTAACGCGAATTCTTTACAGACGAATGGAAAAACTGGTAGATGCAGACCTCGGGGAGGATCAGTTTGGATTCCGTCGAAATGTTGGAACACGAGAGGCAATACTGACCTTACGACTTATCTTAGAAGAAAGATTAAGAAAAGGCAAACCTACGTTTCTAGCATTTGTAAACTTAGAGAAAGCTTTTGACAATGTTGACTGGAATACTCTTTTTCAAATTCTAAAGGTGGCAGGGGTAAAATACAGGGAGCGAAAGGCTATTTACAATTTGTACAGAAACCAGATGGCAGTAATAAGAGTCGAGGGGCATGAAAGGCAAGCAGTGGTTGGGAAAGGAGTGAGACAGGGTTGTAGCCTCTCCCCGATGTTATTCAATCTGTATATTGAGCAAGCAGTAAAGGAAACAAAAGAAAAATTCGGAGTAGGTATTAAAATTCATGGAGAAGAAATAAAAACTTTGAGGTTCGCCGATGACATTGTACTTCTGTCAGAGACGGCAAAGGACTTGGAAGAGCAGTTGAACGGAATGGACAGTGTCTTGAAAGGAGGATATAAGATGAACATTAACAAAAGCAAAACGAGGATAATGGAATGTAGTCAAATTAAATCGGGTGATGCTGAGGGAATTAGATTAGGAAATGAGACACTTAAAGTAGTAAAGGAGTTTTGCTATTTAGGAAGTAAAATAACTGATGATGGTCGAAGTAGAGAGGATATAAAATGTAGACTGGCAATGGCAAGGAAAGCGTTTCTGAAGAAGAGAAATTTGTTAACATCGAATATAGATTTATGTATCAGGAAGTCGTTTCTGAAAGTATTTGTTTGGAGTGTAGCCATGTATGGAAGTGAAACATGGACGATAACTAGTTTGGACAAGAAGAGAATAGAAGCTTTCGAAATGTGGTGCTACAGAAGAATACTGAAGATAAGGTGGATAGATCACGTAACTAATGAGGAGGTATTGAATAGGATTGGGGAGAAGAGAAGTTTGTGGCACAACTTGACTAGAAGAAGGGATCGGTTGGTAGGACATGTTTTGAGGCAACAAGGGATCACGAATTTAGCATTGGAGGGCAGCGTGGAGGGTAAAAATCGTAGAGGGAGACCGAGAGATGAGTACACTAAGCAGATTCAGAAGGATGTAGGTTGCAGTAGGTACTGGGAGATGAAGCAGCTTGCACAGGATAGAGTAGCATGGAGAGCTGCATCAAACCAGTCTCAGGACTGAAGACAATAACAACAATAACAACAACAACACTTTCCTCTCTTACCAAATTAATGGTTTCTTGATGCTCAGGTTATGTTCAATAACCTATCCCTTCTTCTAGTCAAATAGTTACATACAGCCCTTCTCTCTCTAATTATATTCAGTATTACTCCATCATTTACTCACTCAACCCATCTAATCTTCATAATTCGTCTGTAGCATCCCGTTTCAGAAAGTTCTGTTCTCTTCTTTTAAGTACTGTTTATCGGCTATGTTTCATCTCCACGTGAGTCTACACTCCATACGATCTATATTCAGGTATTACTAACACATAAATTTATATTATGCAAGGAGACTTCAGTAAGTTATGCAAAAAAAAAATTCTCGGCCAGTTTCGATTCAAAAAAATTCGGAATTTGCTGTGGGACATACTGGAATACTCTCGCTCAGTCCCTATGGTTTCATGAAGCTCGGCAGATGGTGGTGCTATAGTGGTACGTAGCCTTCAAAATGTCTTCTGTAACAAGGTACATTCGAAGTAAGCAGGTGTCACTGACTTTCTTTTAGTCGAAAAACTAAGCGTGGCAAATATTCATACGTTCTTGCAGAATGTCTACGGAGACATGACAGTGAACAAAAGCACGGTGAGCCGTTGAGTGAGGCGTCTATCATCATTGCAACAAGGTCGTGAAAACTCGTCTGATTTCCTGTGCACTCTCAGGAAATTGAAGAAACGACTTCAGCGTGTTCATTGCCACAAAAATGCAAACGAACTTCTCCTTCTCCATGACAACGCACGGCCTCACGTAAAACTGCGCATCCGAGAGTAGCTCACATAACTTCACTGGACTGTTCTTCCTCAACCGCCCTACAGCCCGGATCTCGCACAATCCGACTACCGCCTGTTTGGCCCAATGAAGGATGTACTCCACGGGAAGCAGTACGAGGATGATGGGGAGCCTATTGAGCTGCAAGGCGGCTCAGATGTCGATCAATAGAGTGGTACAACGTGGGCATACACCCCCGCCCCCCTCCCACCAGTAAGGTGACCTAAGGCAGTCGCAATGATCGGAGATTACACTACTGGCCGTTAAAATTGATACACCAAGAAGAAATACAGATGATAAATGGGTATTCATTGCACAAATATATTGTACTAGAACTGACATGTGATTACATTTTCACGCAATTTGGGTGCATAGATCATGAGAAATCAGTACCCAGAACAACCACCTCCGGCCGTAATTACGGCCTTGATATGCCTGGGCATTGAGTCACACAGGGCTTGGATGGCGTGTACAGGTACAGCTGCCCATACAGCTTCAACATGACGCCACAGTTCATCAAGAGTAGTGACTGGCGTATTGTGACGAGCCAGTTGCTCGGCCACGATTGACCAGACGTTTTCAGTTGGTGAGAGATCTGAAGAATGTGCTGGCCAGGGTAGAAGTCGAACATTTTCTGTATCCAGAAAGGTCCGTATAGGACCTGCAACATGCGGTCGTGCATTATCCTGCTGAAATGTAGGGTTTCGCAGGGATCGAATGAAGGGTAAAGCCACGGGTCGTAACACATCTGAAAGGTAACGTCCACTGTTCAAAGTGCCGTCAATGCGAAGAAGAGGTGACCGAGACGTGTAACCAATGGCACCCCATAACATACGCCAGTATGGCGATGACAGGTACACGCTTCCAATTTGCGTTCACCGCGATGTCGCCAAACACGGAAGCGACCATCATGATGCTGTAAACAGAACCTGGATTCATCCAAAAAGATGCCGTTTTGCCATTCGTGCATCCAGGTCCGTCGTCGAGTACACCATCGGAGGCGCTCCTGTTTGTGATGTAGCGTCAATGGTAACCGCAGCCATGGTCTCCGAGCTGATAGTCCATGCTGCTGCAAACGTCGTCGACCTGTTCGTGCAGATGCTTGTTGTCTTGCATACGTTCCCATCTGTTGCCTCAGGGATCGAGACGTAGCTGCACGATCCGTTACAGCCATGCGGATAAGATGCCTGTCATCTCGACTGCTAGTGATACGAGGCCGTTGGGATCCAGCACGGCGTTCGGTATTACCCTCCTGAACCCACCGATTCCATATTCTGTTAACAGTCGTTAAATCTCGACCAACGCGAGCAGCAATGTCGCGATACGATAAAACGCAATCACGATAGACTACAATCCGACCTTTATCAAAGCCGGAAACGTGATGGTACGTATTTCTCCTCCTTACATGAGGCATCACAACAACGTTTCACCAGGCAACGCCGGTAAACTGCTGTTCGTGTATGAGAAATCGGTTGGAAACTTTCCTCATGTCAGCACGTTGTAGGTGTCGCCACCGGCGCCAACCTTGTGTGAATGCTCTGAAAAGCTAATAATTTGCATATCACAGCATCTTCTTCCTGTCGGTTTAATTTCACGCCTGTAGCACGTGATCTTCGTGGTGTAGCAGTTTTAATGGCCAGTAGTGTATGTTGAAAAATAGGGTTTTGTAGTCAAAAGAGTGCTGTATAATATGGCGTATTGAAATCCGGAATAAAAGCAACCTACTTTCGGAAAAATAAGTGTTGCATTACTCATTGAACGCTCCTCGTAAGTTAACGTACGCCTCATTTTCAGGACAGCTCTCCTTGTTATTGCCAGTCGGTATTTTATACAGTGTGCTCTTTATTTCTGTCGTCGTCAGTTGTTTTGCTTCCCCATCAGAAAACTCATTTACTACTCTCTGCGTCTCATTTCCTAATCTAATTCCAGCAATATCACCTGTCTTAGTTGTGCTACACTACAGTACCTTGCTTTTATTTTATTGACACTCATCTTCTAATTTTTTTCAGTACACTTTTTATTCCGTTTAATTGATTTTGAATGTATTTCTCGTGTTTGACACTATTAATATCATCGACGTGCCTTGGAGGTTTTATTTCTTTCTTCCAGAATCTTAATTCAGTTTCCCATGCTCTTCTTAGTTCCTTTAGTGCTTGATAATTGTACCGAGACAGTGACATAAAACAAATTGTAGCAAATCAGGTTCCAGACAGATTCGTTGGGAGAATGTTATGGAAACGTAATTTATCTACGAAAGAAGTGGCATACAAAAGAACTAGTTCAGCAGGTTTGTGAGTATTCCTCTGCCTGATAATCGTACCGAGACAGAAATATAAACCAAATTGTTGCAAAGCTGGTTCCAGGCTGAGATTCATTGGGAGAATGTTATGGAAATGTAATTGATCTACGGAAGTAGTCGCATACAAAAGAAATTGTTCAACCAGTTCGTGAGTATTGCTCATCAGCCTGGTATCCTCATCAGGATGAATTGATATAATGTGTAGAGGAGCTCCAACGAAGATTGGTACGTTTCGCCACGGTGCCGTTTAGTCGGCGCAGGTGCATTATGGAAGTGCATAACAAACTACAGTGGGAGACGTTGCAGGAGAGGCATTGTGCATAAAGGAGAGGCTAAGTATTGAAATTCCGTGAGAATACGTTCCGCGAAGAGTCGGGCAAGATATTACTTCCTGCCAAATATGCCTCGCGAAATTCCGCCAACAAGAATAGCGGAGAAATTAGATCTCATACGGTGGTTCACAGTTAATCGTTCTTCCCACGTGCCATTCGCGAATGGAACGGGAAAAGGACGAAATAATATCATATCACAAGTACCCTCAGCCACACACGGGGAATTGTCCTTCGGAGTATCGCTGTAGATGTTGATGAACTGTGAACTATACAGCGTATTTCTTCGTAATTGCTGATACTTTTCTTGTTTGCACTTCGGTGTCGGTCATTTGTTCTGCATTTGCAGCGAATGCGAGAACAGATAACATTAGTAGTAGTAACATTAGCTTGTATAACGAGAACTTGAAATGCATTTTTAGAGTTGTGGACATTACTTAGATACGGGTAAGGGAAGGTGTATAGCAGGGCGACTTCTCCAAACACTCGTTCGCTGCACGTGGTAATGTGATGATGTTACATTGTATGTCTCGTCGATGTAATGTTCCTTTCAGACTGCTCTCTTGAGAAAAGAGGGGAGACTCCTCCAGCACTCTCAAGGCGCCTGCGCTTCCCAAGAGTAAACACCAGCACGTGTGCTGCATTCGATTTACTGCATGAAACATACGAGTAAGCGCGCCGCTTGCCGCCAGTCCAGTTCCCCTCTCCAGAGAGCAGTAGTGGCACATTATGACTTGTGTAGCAGTTATATCACGTGCTGTGATCATACCGTGATTGGTACGTTGTAGAATTGATCAATCTCCGTCACATGGAACGTAGGTAGTTGTAATTTTTATAACATTATTGAAAATGAAAAGACTATGTAAGTTTTTTGCCATAAATGATACTGTAATAAATGCATGGCATTTCTTTCATTTCACGGTATGAGCGAGGAGCTTGGCAGTAGCAGAAGAACCTGTCGTCTTGCCGTTACGCAGCCATACTTGCTGGTCTACACTGGCATAAAAGCGACAGTCGTTGTCCAAAGCAAACCTCCGAAGCGACTCATGCGACCCTACATTAATAATGAAGACAAATGAATTTAACAGTTCTGAACTGTAATGAATTAAAATATGTACCCAGTTCTTCCCCCCCATGAACCGTGGACCTTGCCGTTGGTGGGGAGGCTTGCGTGCCCCAGCGATACAGATGGCCGTACCGTAGGTGCAACCACAACGGAGGGGTATCTGTTGAGAGCCCAGACAAACATGTGGTTCCTGAAGAGGGCAGCAGCCTTTTCGGTAGTTGCAAGGGGCAACAGTCTGGATGATTGACTGATCTGGCCTTGCAACATTAACCAAAACGGCCTTGCTGTGCTGGTACTGCGAACGGCTGAAAGCAAGGGGAAACTACAGCCGTAATTTATCCCGAGGACATGCAGCTTTACTGTATGATTAAATGATGATGACGTCCTCTTGGGTAAAATATTCCGGAGGTAAAATAGTCCCCCATTCGTATCTCCGGGCGGGGACTACTCAGGAGGACGTCGTTATCAGGAGAAAGAAAACTGGCGTTCTACGGATCGGAGCGTGGAATGTCAGATCCCTTAATCGGGCAGGTAGGTTAGAAAATTTAAAAAGGGAAATGGATAGGTTAAAGTTAGATATAGTGGGAATTAGTGAAGTTCGGTGGCAGGAGGAATAAGACTTTTGGTCAGGTGAATACAGGGTTATAAATACAAAATCAAATAGGGGTAATGCAGGAGTAGGTTTAATTATAAATAGGAAAATAGGAATGCGGGTAAGCTACTACAAACAGAATAGTGAACGCATTATTGTGGCCAAGATAGACACAAAGCCCATGCCTACTACAGTAGTACAAATTTATATGCCAACTAGCTCTACAGATGATGAAGAAATTGATGAAATGTATGATGAGATAAAAGAAATTATTCAGATAGTGAAGGGAGACGAAAATTTAATAGTCGTGGGTGACTGGAATTCGTCAGTAGGACAAGGGAGAGAAGGAAACATAGTAGGTGATTATGGATTGGGGCTAAGAAATGAAAGAGGAAGCCGTCTGGTAGAATTTTGCACAGAGCATAACTTAATCATAGCTAACACTTGGTTCAAGAATTATAAAAGAAGGTTGTATACATGGAAGAATCCTGGAGATACTAAAAGGTATCAGATAGATTATATAATGGTAAGACAGAGATTTAGGAACCAGGTTTTAAATTGTAGGACATTTCCAGGGGCAGATGTGGACTCTGACCACAATCTATTGGTTATGACCTGTAGGTTAAAACTGAAGAAACTGCAGAAAGGTGGGAATTTAAGGACATGGGATCTGGATAAGCTGAAAGAACCAGAGGTTGTACAGAGTTTCAAGGAGAGCATAAGGGAACAATTGGCAGCAATGGGGGAAAGAAACACAGTTGAAGAAGAATGGGTAGCTCTGAGGGATGAAGTAGGGAAGGCAGCAGAGGATAAAGTAGGTAAAAAGACGAGGGTTGCTAGAAATACTTGGGTAACAGAAGAAATATTGAATTTAATTGATGAAAGGAGAAAATATAAAAATGCAGTAAATGAAGCAGGCAAAAAGGAATACAAACGTATCAAAAATGAGATCGACAGGAAGTGCAAAATGGCTAAGCAGGGATGGGTAGAGGACAAATGTAAGGATGTAGAAGCTTATCTCACTAGGGGTAAGATAGATAGTGCCTACAGGAAAATTAAAGAGACCTTTGGAGAGAAGAGAACCACGTGTATGAATATCAAGAGCTCAGATGGCAACCCAGTTCTAAGCAAAGAAGGGAAGGCAGAAAGGTGGAAGGAGTATATAGAAGGTTTATACAAGGGCGATGTACTTGAGGACAATATTTTGGAAATGGAAGAGGATGTAGATGAAGACGAAATGGGAGATACGATACTGCGTGAAGAGTTTGACAGAGCACTGAAAGACCTGAGTCGAAACAAGGCCCCCGGAGTAGACAACATTCCATTAGAACTACTGACGGCCTTGGGAGAGCCAGTCATGACAAAACTCTACCAGCTGGTGAGCAAGATGTATGAGACAGGTGAAATACCCTCAGACTTCAAGAAGAATATAATAATTCCAATCCCAAAGAAAGCAGGTGTTGACAGATGTGAAAATTACCGAACTATCAGTTTAATAAGTCACAGCTGCAAAATACTAACGCGAATTCTTTACAGACGAATGGAAAAACTGGTAGATGCGGACCTCGGGGAGGATCAGTTTGGATTCCGTAGGAATGTTGGAACACGTGAGGCAATACTGACCTTACGACTTATCTTAGAAGAAAGATTAAGAAAAGGGAAACCTACGTTTCTAGCATTTGTAAACTTAGAGAAAGCTTTTGACAATGTTGACTGGAATACTCTTTTTCAAATTCTAAAGGTGGCAGGGGTAAAATACAGGGAGCGAAAGGCTATTTACAATTTGTACAGAAACCAGATGGCAGTAATAAGAGTCGAGGGGCATGAAAGGCAAGCAGTGGTTGGGAAAGGAGTGAGACAGGGTTGTAGCCTCTCCCCGATGTTATTCAATCTGTATATTGAGCAAGCAGTAAAGGAAACAAAAGAAAAATTCGGAGTAGGTATTAAAATTCATGGAGAAGAAATAAAAACTTTGAGGTTCGCCGATGACATTGTACTTCTGTCAGAGACGGCAAAGGACTTGGAAGAGCAGTTGAACGGAATGGACAGTGTCTTGAAAAGAGGATATAAGATGAACATCAACAAAAGCAAAACGAGGATAATGGAATGTAGTCAAATTAAATCGGGTGATGCTGAGGGAATTAGATTAGGAAATGAGACACTCAAAGTAGTAAAGGAGTTTTGCTATTTGGGGAGCAAAATAACTGATGATGGTCGAAGTAGAGAGGATATAAAATGTAGACTGGCAATGGCAAGGAAAGCGTTTCTGAAGAAGAGAAATTTGTTAACATCGAATATAGATTTATGTATCAGGAAGTCGTTTCTGAAAGTATTTGTTTGGAGTGTAGCCATGTATGGAAGTGAAACATGGACGATAACTAGTTTGGACAAGAAGAGAATAGAAGCTTTCGAAATGTGGTGCTACAGAAGAATGCTGAAGATTAGATGGGTAGATCACGTAACTAATGAGGAGGTTTTGAATAGGATTGGGGAGAAGAGGAGCTTGTGGCACAACTTGACCAGAAGAAGGGATCGGTTGGTAGGACATGATCTGAGGCATCAAGGCATCACCAATTTAGCATTGGAGGGCAGTGTAGAGGGTAAAAATCGTAGAGGGAGACCAAGAGATGAATACACTAAGCAGATTCAGAAGGATGTAGGTTGCAGTAGGTACTGGGAGATGAAGCAGCTTGCGCAGGATAGAGTAGCATGGAGAGCTGCATCAAACCAGTCTCAGGGCTGAAGACAACAACAACAACCCAGTTCTTGTTCAGATTTAGCCACCAGCAGTTGAAATCTATTCATATACGTTATTAATGTTTGAGGCGTTATCGATGTGTGATGATATTTTAAAACCGTTGCTAAAATACATGTAAATAATTATTAAGATCTTTTCGAAGTTAACTTGAGGATGAAATTTGCGAGTGATTGATTCGAAGAGAAAGTTTTATCTAAGTGAAGTTTTCTTGGCGTCAGATTTCACTTACCTCATATCTCAAGATCTGACACAAGATAGTAAGATCTCTGGATTATTGATATTACATTATTGAGAAATATTAACGTGGGAGCTCATCGTACTTATGGAATAACTCTGATTGACAATAGCTCAAAGCCAAAGCATTCATTAAGACTGATAGTACAGATTAACTGAGTTCATGGTTCGTGTCTAACTACAGAGTACTTCAAAATTAAATATTAGCAGACCAGAGATAATGAGGAGCAGATAGCGCATGAAATAGAGAAGACCGTGATAAGGCGATTTTCACACCTCAAACATTAAAAATGCAATTAATAACTGAAAGCTTACGTCCTCGACGATCGACCGTCAAAACAGATTCTGTAAATTGATTAAATGTTCCCTGCGGAGCTATACAGTTTTTGTACCTGTGGCACGATTTACGCATTATCCAACTTCATCTCGTAACTGGCAGGTAGCACATTCGGCCCCGTTGTAAGAAGACGAAGGGAACACTGTAGTGTGCAGTACTAATATTTCATAAAGAGATCAAAACAACACAGAGATATCTAAAAAGGCAGAATACGGCGCTACGGTCGCAAACGCATATATAAGACAACAAGTGTCTGGCGCAGTTGCTAGATCGCTTACTACTGCTACAATGGCAGGTTATCAAGATTTGAGTTTGGACGTGATGTTACAGTCGGTGCACGTGCGATGGACACAGCATCTCCGATGTAGCGGTGAAGTGGGGATTTTCTCGGACTACCATTTCATGAGTGTACTGTGAATATAAGGAATCCGACAAAACATCAAATCTCCGACATCCCTACGGCCGGAAAAAGATCCTGCAAGAACGGGACCAGCGACGACTGAGGAGAGTGATAAAAGTTTAACACTTCCGGAAATTTCTGTACATTTCAATTCTGGGCCATCATAAAGTGTCAGCGTGCGAACCATTCAACGAAACATCATCAATATGGGCTTTCGGAGCCGAAGGCCCACTCGTGTACCCTTGATCAGTGCACGACGCAAAGCTTTACGCCTCGCCTGGACCCGTCAACACCGACATTCGACTGTTGAGGACTGGAAACATGCTGACGAGCCTCGTTTCAAATTGTGTCGAGTGGATAGACATGTACGGGTATGGAGTCAATTTCATGAATCCGTGGACCTAGAATGTCAGCAGAGGACAGCTGACGCTGGTAGAGGCACTGTAGTTGTGTGGGGCATGTGCAGTTGGAGTGATACGGGGCCCCTAATACGTCTAGATACGACTCTCACGCGTGACACATACGTAACCATCATGTCTGATCACCTGAACACTTCAGCTGGCCACCAAACTCCCAAGACATGGACATTATTGAGCATATCTGGGCAGCCTTACTACGTGCTGTTCAGAAGAGATCTCCACCCCCTCGTTCTCGTTCTCTTACGGATTTATGGACAGCCCTGCAGCATTCATGGTGTCATTTCCCCCCCCCCCCCCTTTCCCCTCCAGAACTACTTCAGACATTAGTGGAGTCCATGCCACGTCGTGTTGCTCGCGGGGGCTTTACACGACATTAGGCAGGTACCAGTTTCTTTGGCTCTTCAGTGTACATCGCGATAAGTTCAGTGTAATTACTGTCTTCGAGTAAAAGATTCATTTCTGTTCGTCTCATTGTATATTTCTTTCAGTTATCTTCCGTACTATACTGTAACCGTTCTTTCTATGTAAGGCCCAAGTTTTATCGAGCAATATTACTTGGCAGTGACACTTTGTATGAAAATTACTTTCGTCCTTAAATTTTACGCACCAGTGTACTACGCTTATAATTCTGACGAAAAAGATACAAACTAATACTTTAATTTTAGAATAGGTAATTTGTATGGGGTTAGTTTATCCTGAAGTGGTTGAGTTAAGGAAGACGACGGTTAAAATCAACGTCTGGCCATCCAGCTTAAGTGTTTCCGTGATTTCCTTAGATGCCTCCAAGTAAATTTTGGGATTGTTCCTTTGAAATGGCACGGCCGACTTCCTTCGCCATCCTTGAAACATTCTGAGCTTGTGCGCCGTCCCTAATGACCCAGTTGTCGACGAGACGTGAAACCCCTGTCTTGCTCCTTTCCTTCTTTTGTTATAAGCCAGTTAAAACAAGCTAAGTGTGCACAAAACCCAGAAAGACACATGTTAAAAATGTGACATGGAAATTTGGGGTATCAGTAACATTAATAACTATATGTATAGAAAATAGCAAATAAGAATAAACGCCATGTAGAAACTCTGTCACCAGTAACCTGTCTTATACTAGTTATTTATTTCTAGTGACGAAACAAACGCTGTGTAGGGTCACACGACACTTATTTCATCTTTTATTTGAGCTTCTGTATGTCGATAAAATTGGTTCTGAACTGGAAATGCAACTCAGACCGCCCTTAACGCGGAATTTGATCCCTTCGTGACAATTCAGCTCGACTACAATTTGTTGTTTGGTCAAAACTGCAGATTCCTCAACATCTCCACATATTGCGCGTGAATGGGTTCGAATCCTGGCCCAGCACTGAAGTTTTTATTACTATTATCAAGCTCTAGCATGAGAACACCTTATCTGCTGGTGCATAATAATTTTGATTTTTAATGTATTTTCATTCGTTGTCAACACTAACGATATCTGTCGTTTTTGACTCCCAGTGAGACACAGAACCATTTGCGAGATCACTGTAAGCTGAAGGATGTTATTCCGAGCTGCTGGTGGAGAAAAATTCGGAAGCTGACGTCTCTTTGTGTGTAGTCAACAACGATATGTGTGGGGTTCGATTAACAGTCAGCACTGAACTCTTCATCATATTATTTCTAGTTCAAACATGCTCACATATCTCTGCTGGTGTAACAAACCCATATTTAACGTTAGTTTTCTCTAGAATATAACAGCGATAGGTGCCGGGTTGGAGCCCTGGGAAGGAAAAAAAAATTTAAGTTTCGTCTCGTCATTTCAGTTAAAATATGTTGCTACTACTGAGAAAATCCGATATGTCACGGTTGATTGTGCTTCGATAACAATCCGATTAGGTTCTGGGTTCGAATCCCTGTCCAACACAAAGCTTTACCTCGCGGCATTTCATGTAAGTTTCTTGTGAAGAAGCAATATTTAACATCTTTTGTAGTTCGTTAGCAGGGACAATAGATGCTGGGTAAGAATTCGCGTCCGTTAAAAATTTTTATGTTATGTGATTTAAAGTTGATATTTCCTAAAAGATACTGTCTAAAATCGAGGCATATCACTCTCTGTATGCCTAGTCACGAAATCTTTGCTTAGTTTGTATGACCTGGGTTTGAATCCATATGCAGGACGAGACGGTTCGTCGTGTCATTTGAAGTTCATACATATTTTCAACTAGCACCTCGTGAAAAACTTAAATTTTTAATGTCGTTTTGTGTTAAATAAAAAGTACGGTATTACTTTGAAGAGAAAATCATGAGTACGACGAACGTACTACGAGCATTACCGATCTGATGTAATAATGAGAGTGGTAACATTTAAGGTATGTGATTTATTGTAATAAATGTGAGCTTACAAGCCTTAAGAACAGTTTCAACTGTTAAGGTGTTCCCTGATATTTGTAGTATCGTGGTATCACTTTACATCTTGAGTCATTGCGATACAGAGCAGTGTTTTCTAGTGGTCATTTGTTGGAACCATTTTGAATAGTCAAACGACTGTACCGAGGAGCGATTAGAGGACCTGCTACACAGCTGCGGTATGAGGGTTGTATGCGAATCATGCGAAATGTAATTCAGGTCGTTCGGATACTTTTGAGCACGACTGATCGCCTCGAAGTTGAATGTAACTCTACTTGCACAGGCTCCAGCGGTTAGAGACAAAGTCCATCTCTCCCAGATATGGACTGAAAGTAACTTACAGTTATAGTAACTTGGTTATATATTTTCAAACCCCCTCGTCTGCCGGAGGCACACTCACATAAGCGTAGAAATGTAGTATAACGGTAGAAAATAAATGGTAAAGGATTTTTACATCGTCCTACACACTGTCTTACAAAAAAGCTAAACACCCAAAAAGGAACAAAACAAACGAAATGAAGCTTTACTGGTTGAGAAGTGTCTGATGTTATTTAAGTGATTACAAAATTGATTTAAATTTACGAAGAAATTAGCAGTATAAGCCCACTTATCAGTATGACGTTGTACCCCCTCTGTTCTGGATGCATGCACTGATTTGGCTGGGAAATAAATCATAAACACTTCATATCCTCCCCTGAGGCAAGCTGGCCCACAACTATCGCAGATGGTCGTTGATATCCCGGAGACTGGCACTGGAACAAAGTTGTCTGAGCTGGTCCCACATACGATTTATCGTGGACAGATCTTGGGATCTTACTGGTCATGGGAGTATTTCAAACATAACATTATGGAGATATGTGCTATGTGTGGAGGAGTATTCTTCTATAGAAAATGACACCTCAGTACAGCTGCATGAGAGGTAACACATAAGGATGTAAGGACGCAAGTCCCAGCGGAGGTTCGAGTTCTCCCTCGGGCATGGGTGTGTGTTTGTCCTTAGGATAATTTAGGTTAAGTAGTATGTAAGCTTAGGGACTGATGACCTTAGCAGTTAAGTCCCATAAGATTTCACACACATTTGAACATTTTTTAAGGACGCAGGCTGTTCGTGACGTACCTTCGTGATGTCAGCGCCCCCTCATTCACAACCAGTGGTGACATGAAGTGACACCCGACGCCTCCCTACACCATGACGCCAGGAATAACACAGCTGTGCTCCACCAGAAAAATAGGAGAATGGGACCTCCCTCCATGTCGCCACCATACTCGCCGAAGATGGTCGTAAATGGTAGTGCTAAACCGCGATTCATTTTGGAATACGATACAACACCACTTATAAACAGCCGTAGCCGTTTAAAGTGGTGTATTAATGACAGCCTACACGTGGGGATGGTAATTCCAAAGTCTGGCTGCTGTTAGCCTCCAACCAGTGGTGCATGATGACACAGAATGTACAATAACAGGGAGTCCATTACTTGTTGTCGGACAGCAGGAGCAGATGTGAAGGGGTTAGGATATGCTTTGGTGCACAGTACAGCGATTCTCCCTTATGGTAGTCAGACCTGATCGACCAGAACCTTGGTGACGAGTATGCCAGCCCTCACACTCGCATGCAATCCAACATCAAGTCACTGTCACATTCAAACGCCCAAAAATCTGGGTATTCCACGATTCGAACATCTGGCCAAATAAAGACCTCAATAAGACCCCTTTCACTTCTGTAAGGTGCTGATAACGCTGTCTCATATGAGTACGCAACATCTCCATGCTCTTCACTGATCATTCAACATCTGACACTATTCACGCTCATTATGCACACCACCAGGTCTGGTAACACCTCTAACTGGGAATAACAATAATGTACTCTGGCGGGTGTTCTACCTGTCACATAGAATCGCAACTCCGATCATTTACAACCTGTCGATGGTGTGTATGTTTACGAAGTTGTATTTTCTAGGTCTTTCACTTTTTTTTGTTATGCAGTGTATAGGCATCATAACTGATCACAGGAGGTTTATTTATATTAACACAGGACAGCTTATATTGCATTTTAACTTAGTTATAATATACCAACAGACTCACACATCACCATATGAGAAACGTAGTTGTAGTTCACTAACACATTAACATAACACGAACATTGACATGACATAGCAGTCTCAATCTGTTGAGCAGAATACATGTAAAATCAGTTAAAAGTTCGTAATAACAGATGTAGCATTACCTGCTATAGTACCTAGACAGCAGGTCAAAACTCAGTATTAGCAAATCTGTACTAATATTATAAATGATGAAGTGTGTGCTTCTGTTATCTTTTCACGACTTAAGCCGGCCGAAGTGGCCGAGCGGTTGTAGGTGCTTCAGTCTGGAACTGCGCGACCGCTACGGTCGCAGGTTCGAGTCCTGCCTAGGCCATGAATGTGTGTGATGTCCTTAGGTTAGTTAGTTTTAAGTAGTTCTAAGTTCTAGGGGACTGATGACCTCAGATGTTAAGTCCCATTGTGCTCAGGGCCATTTGAACAATTTTTTCACGACTTAACTGCTGAACAGATTTTCATGAAATTTGGTATGGAGATACCTTGAATCCTTATATGTTGAGAACGAGCAGAAGATGCTTACAAAAGACAAAAAGTTAAAAAAATCGACCCCTAAGAGGATAACGTAGGGAATGAAACATTTTTTTTTGCATTAGTGAAAAGAAACCACGTAAAAAGTTATTAAATTTGCTGTATAATGCACACATTGCATAATGTATTGCTATTTCAATAGCAGGTGCATATACGCGCACATCCACATGCACAGCTTAACAGTGATACTGAGTTTGCCGCATCATCGCTTATTGGGACATCTGGGGGTGGAAGGAGCGGGAGGGGGGTGGGGCAGTACATGTCAGGAGCTGTGCTTACCTGAATAGGCATACATGTTGGAGCTCCTGATGTTATTGCACACAGAATAGCGTACATATTCACGGTCACTCATCATAATAAAATTACTGATATGGAAGTGCAGCTTGGGTAGCATCTACTGCATAAGTAGTAAGAAACAGTTCCGTCATATGACGTCCTGAGCAAGGTGGCTGACTAGGCTTCAGGTGGACGATGATTTAAATCTCTCTCTAGTTATCCAGATTTTCCCTATGATTTCCATAAATCACTTAAGGCAAATGACAGGTTGATTCCTTTGAAAAGGCCAACCTTAATTTCTTTCCCCAGCCTTCCATAATCCGAGCTAGTGCTGTTTTTGTAATGACCTCGTTTTCAGCGAGACATTAAACTCTAATTGTCCTCCTTTTTCGTAGTGAGGGAATACTTTCGTGATGGGCCTACCAGCAAGGACATGTTGTCATTGGTCCTCGATGCAGCTAGCTGTGGCAGGCACTGGCAAAGCTACCATCTCGAAGGAGCAACGGCTACTAGTTCATATTGAGTCTTCCATCCCAACAGAGCTTTCCAAGGGTCTAACCGAACTACGTTCTCTCACTGAGTGTTTTCATGGCCTTCTCTTCCTCGTGGTTTACTGTCAGAAATTCGCGTATCATACGTTCTGCAGCCGCCGAGGTGTGGCGTTACTAACTCGTTGCTTGTACTGTCTCCTTGGTGGTAATGAATGCATCTGTCCAACAAATTCTGACCAGAAAATGGTGCGACAGGAATTTCCATCTTTGTGTTCCACACGGTTGCAGTCATTCTCCAAGAGCAAAGACTCCCTGCGTCCAAGCGGACAGTTTAGGGATTAGGTAGGCCAAGCCATCTGCCGACAAACAGCTAACGTGAAGTTTCCAGAAATGCCTCTTCAAGTGACAGCAGTCTGACTTTCTTTCCCATGAATTACAGTTGTCGACTGAATCATATATAGTGCTTACACAAATATGTGTGATCTTATCATATAAAAATAGTATCACCCAAATATTAGGATACTTCACTCCCATGATTGCTGTCACACAAACACATTTGTCACCTAAAACAACTTCGCGGGAATCTTTATGTCTCCAGAAAAATCACTTCACTGCAAATTGCCATGACTAAAGTGTGGCTAATAACGTCAACAATGTTCTCCGAATTTGTACGGCGCATAATAGACGCTAGTAAATGTCACTGGTACATTCTCAGCAAGTCAAGAGGGGAAAATAAATTTTTCGTGCAAATATGTTGGTTAAGGTATGATGTTTCTGTAGATCATTTCCAATGTTAATCATTTTACCTATTCAGTAATTTGTAACATAACAGTCTATCTTCCAGTGAGACTATATGAACATATTCTACAAGCAACACCAGTCTGTCACAAGCATACAAAAAACTGAGAAATATTATCGTTTCTTTTTTGGTCATTTATGTGTTTTTTTATGTCCTTACAAGAATAACACTGTTCTATAAAGAGTTGATACTTGTATATCTTTATTATTAACATATGTCTATTGCAGAATCTTATAACTTACTAGCTGTTACCTGTAGCTGTGCTCTCATAGCACGGATTTTGTTATGGTGGTGAGGCAATTGCAGGAGCAATAAAGTCAGTTGCCCTCGCGTGTAAGCATAGTTCCTGATGTGCGCCGCCCAACCCCCCCCCCCCCCCCCCCCCCCCAATGTCACCTAACGCACGATGTGGTGCCACACGTGGAGGTGGCTTGGCTAGGAGTGCAGCAGTGCAGCTATACATCGTGCTGTATGTTATACAACGTGTACATTATGCAACAAATTTAATGGTTTTAGCATGATTTCTGTTCACTGATGTAAAAAAAGATGTTCCATTTTCTACTTCACCCTCTTAGAGATCGATTTCTTTTTTATTTTTATTTTTATTTTTTTACTTTCTGAAGTATCCTGAGTTCTTCCTCATGGTTCAAGCTATCTCCGTACCAAAGTTCATCGAATTTGGTTCAGCGGTTTAGTCGTGAAACCTGAACAGAGTTACTTTCGCTTTTGTAATATTAGGGTGAATTCTGAGTTCGAATACAACGGCAATCCCATAGAAAGAACACCTTCTCTATAAAAGTCAAGAAGGAATTTTCAGGCATTGTTTATGAAAAACACAGCTTGCTCTGCGCACAATACAGAAGGTGGACAAACACATGAAAACATCAAAAACACGACGCATTACCATGTCTAATACGGTATAGGAAAACCGTTGGCATACGGAACGGCTTCTAGCCGTCCCAGAATGAATAAATGCAGCACCTGTATAGTTTTCAAGCTGATATTGTATACCATTCTGCATGCAAAATAGTGACAAGTTCAGTTAATGATGATGGAGTTAAGTAAGGACACGCGCCCTTCTCTCCAAAGAGGACATCAAAGTCTCAGTAATATTAAGATCTGGTGACTGTGGCGGACAGGGGAAATGCGAAATTCATCTTCGTGCTGGCAAAAACAGTCCTGAACAGGGGCCCTTGGAACACAGAATTACTATTGGGAAACAAATATGATAGCATGGGATGAACGTGATCAGCCAGAATGGTTACATAAGTAATGCGACCTTGCAGAGTAACTATGGGATACCACGATATGGTTGCCAAAATCATCACGAAACCCCGCCATCTTACACTCGTGGGACGTAAACTCGGCTACAAGTTGGAAATAGTATGAAACAAGACTCATTCGACGAGATGACATTCTTCCATTGCTTCATACTCTAGGTTTTATAGCTTCAGCACCACGTTTTTCCGTTACGGGCATTTTCGTCACTGGTGTGTGCTTTGGAATTCCAACTCGTCCTGATTGCTCTGAGCACTTTGGGACTCAACTGCTGTGGTCATCAGTCCCCTAGAACTTAGAACTACTTAAACCTAACTAACCTAAGGACATCACACACATCCATGCCCGAGGCAGGATTCGAACCTGCGACCGTAGCAGTCGCACGGTTCCGGACTGCGCGCCTAGAACCGCGAGACCACCGCGGCCGGCCAACTCGTCCTGAGATTCCCAGAATGTCTGCTGTTTGGCACTGGCAGGGTTCGTGAGTACGACTTTCAATTCTGCAGTGACTTTTGCAGTTGTCGTTCTCTTACTTTTCGCCACAATCCTCTTCAACGAGCATCTATCACGGTCACTAAACACACATTTTCGCCTGCGTTGTGACTTAGCGGATGATATTTTTCCGGTTTCCATGTATGCGGTATAAATCGTCAACACGGTGCATCTTGAAGTACTATACACTTTGGCTACCTTGGTTACGGAAGCATCCATCATACGAGCAACAACAATTTGCCCACGTTCGACTTCACTTAGCTGCGATGCAAGCACACACAGCTACACAGACTACTGCTCTGACCATGACTGGCACTTGAGTTTTGTCCAAAACCTGAATGTCACACCGCGAACACACGTACTCGGTATTTCTATATCTCCGAAAGCCGCATATTCAGTACCACATTGTCGACTGACAATGATGCGAGAATTCACATTACCTTCTCAAATATCTAGATGGCTCCAAGAATGTTTGTTTAATCGCACCAACACGTTATCTTGGACTGAGATGGCATAGAAACAAATCTCGTCATGCGCCCTAGGAAACGTGCTACGACCTACTTACTGTTTGTATTCGTTTACAATTTTTCTTCTCTTTTAACTCTCCCAAAATAATAAAATTATGTTTTTAAAGCAATTCTCGTGAGTCGTCATGGGTTCCTTGAAAATTCGATCAGTGTCGACGTGCGTTCAAGTCGAATCTGTCCTTGATGTCTATTGGTTGGACTCTTACGGTTTATTTGTTTCATCTTCAGTTGTAGATGCTCATGTCGATGTCAACTTTGGCAGCATATTTTCGCAACTCCCTTCAAGTATGTTACAAATAATGTCCAATGTTATTGCTTTGTGTAACACACGTCAACAGTACGCATCCTAAGTGCTTTTAAAATCACATTTATTTATTCTTTCGTCACTTCTTGGTACATCTACATCTACATTTACATTTGTACTCCGCAAGCCACCCAACGGTGTGTGGCGGAGGGCACTTTACGTGCCACTGTCATTACCTCCCTTTCCTGTTCCAGTCGCGTATGGTTCGCGGGAAGAACGACTGCCGGAAAGCCTTCGTGCGAGCTCTAATTTTATATTCGTGATCTCCTCGAGAGGTATAAATAGGGGGAAGCAATATATTCGATACCTCATCCAGAAACGCACCCTCTCGAAACCTGGACAGCAAGCTACACCGCGATGCAGAGCGCCTCTCTTGCAGAGTCTGCCACTTGAGTTTGTTAAACATCTCCGTAACGCTATCACGGTTACCAAATAACCCTGTGACGAAACGCGCCGCTCTTCTTTGGATCTTCTCTATTTCCTCCGTCAACACGATCTGGTACGGATCCCACACTGATGAGCAATACTCAAGTATAGGTCGAACGAGTGTTTTGTAAGCCACCTCCTTTGTTGATGGACTACATTTTCTAAGGACTCTCCCAATGAATCTCAACCTGGTACCCGCCTTACCAACAATTAATTTTATATGATCATTCCACTTGAAATCGTTCCGCACGCATACCCCCACATATTTTACAGAAGTAACTGCTACCAGTGTTTGTTCCGCTATCATATAATCATACAATAAAGGATCCTTCTTTCTATGTATTCGCAATACATTACATTTCTCTATGTTAAAGGGTCAGTTGCCACTCCCTGCACCAAGTGCCTATCCGCTGCAGATCTTCCTGCATTTCACTACAATTTTCTAATGCTGCAACTTCTCTGTATACTACAGCATCATCCGCGAAAAGCCGCATGGAACTTCCGACACTATCTACTAGGTCATTTATATATATTGTGAAGAGCAATGGTCCCATAACACTTCCCTGTGACATGCCAGAGGCTACTTTAACGTCTGTAGACGTCTCTCCATTGATAACAACATGCTGTGTTCTGTTTGCTACAAACTCTTCAATCCAGCCACACAGCTGGTCTGATATTCCGTAGGCTCTTACTTTATCAGGCGACAGTGCGGCACTGTATAGAACGCCTTCCGGAAGTCTAGGAAAATAGCATCTACCTGGCAGCCTGTATCTAATAATTTCTGGGTCTCATGAACAAATAAAGCGAGCTGGGTCTCACACGATCGCTGTTTCCGGAATCCATGTTGATTCCTACAGAGTAGATTCTGGGTTTCCAAAAACGACATGATACTCGAGCAAAAAACATGTTCTAAAATTCCACAACAGATCGACGTCAGAGATATAGGTCCATAGTTTTGCGCATCTGCTCGACAACCCTTCTTGAAGACTGAAGCTACCTGTGCTCTTTTCCAATCATTTGGAACCTTCCGTTTCTCTAGAGACTTGCGGTACACGGCGGTTAGAAGGGGGCAAGTTCTTTCGCGTACTCTGTGTAGAATCGAATTGGTATCCCGTCAGGTCCAGTGGACTTTCCGCTGTTGAGTGATTCCAGTTGCTTTTCTATTCCTTGGACACTTATTTCGCTGTCAGCCATTTTTCCGTTTGTGCGAGGTTTTAGAGAAGGAACTGCAGTGCGGTCTTCCTCTGTGGCCGGCCGCGGTCGTCTCGCGGTTCTAGGCGCGCAGTCCGGAATCGTGTGACTGCTACGGTCGCAGGTTCGAATCCTGCCTCGGGCATGGATGTGTGTGATGTCCTTAGGTTAGTTAGGTTTAAGTAGTTCTACGTTCTAGGGGACTGATGACCACAGCAGTTGAGTCCCATAGTGCTCAGAGCCATTTGAACCATTTTTCTTCCTCCGTGAAACAGTTTTGGAAAAAGGTGTTTAGTATTTCAGCTTTACGCGTGTCATCCTCTGTTTCAGTGCCATTATCGTCCCGGAGTGTCTGGATATGCTGTTTCGAGCCACTTACTGATTTAACGTAAGACCAGAACTTCCTAGGATTTTCTGTAGAATTTTACTTTCGAACTCACTGAACCGTTCACGCGTAGCCCTCCTTACGCTAACTTTGACATCGTTTAGCTTCTGTTTGTCTGAGAGGTTTTGGCTGCGTTTAAACTGAGTGAAGCTCTCTTTGCTTTCGCAGTAGTTTCCTAATTTTGTTGTTGTACCACGGTGGGTTTTTTCCGTCCCTCACAGTTTTACTCGGCAGGAACGCATTTTACGATTGCCTTGAACTTTTCCATAAACACTCAACATTGTCAGTGTCGGAATAGAAATTTTCGTTTTTGTCTGTTAGGTAGTCTGAAATCTGCCTTCTATTACTCTTGCTAAACAGATAAACCTTCCTCCCTTTTTTTAATATTCCTATTAACTTCCACATTCAGGGATGCTGCAACGGCCTTATGATCACCGATTCCCTGTTGTGCACATATAGAGTCGAAAAGTTCGGGTGTGTTTGTTATCAGTAGGTCCAAGATATTATCTCCACGAGTCGGTTCTCTGTTTTAATTGCTCGAGGTAATTTTCGGTGCACTCAGTATAATGTCACTAATGTTCTACTAATACATATTTATTTACGACTTACTGGGTCATCGTCAGGAAACAACTGACTAGCGTCCACAAGAGACACTAGCATGGTGGGATCCGAACATCAGGATCAGCTTTTTTTCTTTTTACGTCGATGTGCTCAGAGAACTGTGAGCATCCCCAAGGCTTCTGTTCCATCTTCTCTGCCGATTTGCAGCAAGTCCACATCGATTCCACCTCTAGCTTTTCTTAGGTCTGAAAATACACACATCGAATTAAGTTTTGCATCATCTCGGTTCTGAGAGTTCCGGAACCTGAACAGATAATTGGAATAGAGATCAACATAAACATCTTTTCCGCCCTTTTTATTGCTCATGAAAACCACACATTGCATGTTGTACTACCATACAGCGACACCTTCAGAGGTGGTGGTCCAGATTGCTGTACACACCGGTACTCCTAATACCCAGTAGTACGTCCTCTTGCATTGATGCATGCCTGTATTTGTCGTGGCGTACTGTCCACAAGTTGATCAAGGCACTGTTGGTCCAGATTGTCCTACTTCTCAACGGCGATTCGGCGTAGATCCCTCAGAGTGGTCGGTGGGTCACGTCGTTTATCCTGAAGGAAGTCATCCACAAGATGTGCACAGTGGGGGCGGAATTGTCGTCCATGAAGACGAATGCCTCGCCAATATGCTGCCCATATGGTTGCACTATCGGTCGGAGGATAGCATTAACGTATCATACAGTCATTACGGCGAAACATGATTACCAGCGGCATACGTCGACCCCGAAACAGTAAGGACGCTCCACCTTGCTGCACTCGCTGGACAGTGTGTCTAAGGCGTTCAGCCTGACCGGATTGCCTCCAAACACGTCTCCGACGATTGACTGGTTGAAGGCATATGCGACACTCATCGGTGAAGATAACGTGATGCCAATCCTGAGCGGTCCATTTGGCATGTTATTGGGCTCACGTGTACCGCGCTGCATGGTGTCGTGGTTGCAAAGATGGACCTCGCCATGGATGTCTTGAGTGAAGTTGCGCATTATGCAGTCTATTGCGCACAGTTTGAGTCGTAACATGACGTTCTGTGGCTGCACGAAAAGCATTGTTCAACTTGGTAGCTTTGCTGTCAGGGTTCCTCCGAGTCATAATCCGTAGGAGCGGGCATCCACTACAGTTGTAGCCCTCTGACGGCCTGAGCGAGGCATGTCATCGACAGTTCCTGTCTCCCTGTATCTCCTCCATTTCCGGATAAGATTGCTTCGGTTCACTCCGAGATGCCTGGGCACATCCCTTGTTGAGAGCCCTTCCTGGCACAAAGTAACAATGCGGACGCAATCGAACTGCGGTATTGGCCGTCTAGGCATTGTTGAACTACAGACAACACGAGCCGTGTACCTCCTTCCTGGTGGAATGACTGGAATTGATCGGCTGTCTGACGTCCTCCGTCTAATAGACGCTGCTCATGCATCGTTGTTTACACCTTTTGTGCGGGTTTAATGACATCTCTCAATAGTCAAAGGGCCTGTGTCTGTGGTACAATATCCACAATCAACGTCTGTCTTCAAGATAGATGTGATGTTTGTATTAGAAATAAAGATACACATAGAATATTTGGTTGTGATATTAGGTGAGACATGTAAGATCGAGCGCACATCACTCTTGTTGTGCGCCATACATGTTAAATTACAGCGTTAAATTACAATTTACACGATATTGAGTATGAATCACATTACATAACGAAAATACACAATATTAAAATGTAGAAGTGATATGGATGTAATACTGATGGTTGTGAGGAAAAAATAAGGTATTAGACATTTTATTCTGTTGTGGTAAAATTGTGTTGAGATAAGTGAGTTCATCGATACTGAGGTTTGGGAATGTGTAAGTGGATGACTGGATCGCGTAAAGCTTAAGAGTAAGGATGTGCTCAGCTATAGCTGATCATTTAGAACCTTGTGGGGGTTTTGAGCTAAAATTTTGTTTACCTCAAGTGCTTGTAATAGGCTAAGTTTTTTCGCGTTGCTGGCTGTATGTAACACTTCCGTGTGGCTTTTGTATCTATGACCATCTTTCAGCACATGTCCAGCAAAAGTGGATCCGACGTACCTAATCTCCAGCTACGTTGATGCTCAGTCACTCTAGCTGCTATAACCCTGCCTGTTGCAGCTAATGTACAGTTTGGTACAGCTAATGCTAGTAATTTTGTAAACATCACTATTACTTAATAAATCTATTTTATGCTTGCAGTTGAATAAGATATGAGCTGCGGTGCCTTTTACATAAATGAGGTTTTAAAGTAGCAAGGTTTCAGAGTACTGGCTAATTTGTTGGATAACTCCTAAATTGTAACTTAACACTGTAATTTAACATGCTTGATCCATAACGTCGCTGGGTTACCAGCCCTCTATTTAACATTTCTCACCTAACGTTACGACCAAAGATTCTGTGTGTCCTCGTAGTATCTCTGTTTCAAATGTTCGGTTTCTTCCACACTAATGTGTCTTATTGACGCTAATCAACTGTTTCCTGACAATGGCCCGATAAGCCTAAAACAAATATTAGTAGAATAAAAACGCTTTTAAAATCTATTTTATAACCTTCTTTTTTTCATCTGCAATACTTTTATGTTGCTTGTTCTTGGAGTGAAGCGAACAGAACGTGTTACTGAGTCTCATTTTCGTTTCATTACTGAGTTCTGTGCTTATGAAGAAGGAAGTTACATATCTTACATTTATGTTCTTTTATTTCTCTCGTCTCTCATGTGTGCATGACGATATTTGACTGCGCTTGCTAAAAATAAAACCTTCCTGCTTAACGCCACTCTATCTCCCAGCACAGGATGTTTCTTCTAAAAGGAGGATTTGTCGGCGTTAGTTTCTTCTTTTTCGTCCTGCGGCACTCAGCTAAGGATATGTGAGATCTGACCCCATTTTATGATGTTTTGATGTAGTTGACTATACTTAAATAATGGCGTGTCATCTGCCTGTTCGGCGAGGTACACGTTTTTCTCTTGCAAGAAAGTCATTCATTTATATATTAGAAAGCATACGCAACAGTATGTGTGAACACTGACACTCTTGTGCTTAGTGAGGAATTATCTACGATATCTAGATTTTATAAGACTCTGACAGTAACATGTGTGATGCAACGAGGAACTAAGGTTGCTTAAGTACTTTTACAAAAAATGGTTCAAATGGCTCCAAGCACTATGGAACTTAACTTCTGAGGTCATCAGTCACCTATAACTTAGAACTACTTAAACCTAACTAACCTAAGGACATCACACACATCCATGCCCGAGGCAGAACTCGAACCTGCGACCGTAGCAGTCGCGCGGTTCCAGACTGTAGCGCCTAGAACCGCTCGGCCACCCCGGCCGGCGTACTTTTACAATTACATGTTTTTGCCAAATATGACTCATATGCATTCTTCTCATTTATAAATATTGTTGCTTGTGGTTATGAGACGTTTTGGTTTTCGTATAGTAATTTTGCTAGCCTTAAAATCTATATTCCTGCTGGGCTGTTCTTTGGAAATCCATGTGTATCGTACCGTTTTCCTCAAGTAGGACCCGGCTTCCCTGAAAAATTCGGCGTATTAAAAATTTTCCTGTAGATGAGAGAAGCCCTTTTGCTCTTCGCTTTGGATGCAGTTTTTTTTTCACTTTTTGTCACTGTCTATATTGGTAGATAATAACCTTCTAGCAACGGTTGACAGTGGATATAGGTGAATGGTAGCTCAGATTTCTAGGAAGATATGTCACTTGTTATTTAAAGTTATTTCATCTGATAGCTGGTTTTCTTCTCCATAGAGAATTTGTTATCTCGATCTCACTAGATGTGGTTTAAAACGGATCTTTGGCTGCTGGAGCTACCCAAAATTCTTAGAACTTGTCTTGAGTTCTGATTTCCTATTATTCCTATTACGTTAGTTCGTATTTGACGAGCTAGTTTTGTTGTTCATAAGTCGCTGCAAAGATGTCTACTTTATTCAGTGAATCGCTCGGCTCGGATTCCGTTGCTGACGCAGTTGCTTAACCACTCTTCATTCATCTCTGGCGCTGTATCACGTTCGGTGTACGTGTAAGTGAAGCTGCTCTGGTTTTTTCCCGTGTTGGCCGTACACCTACTACGCGGACTGTGGAAACCACAAAATCACGGATTCTGACTATTCTTATTACTTGCTTTTACTTCGGAACTGAGGGTTAGTTCCGCTGCAGCACGAGTTTCATTTAACAAAAAGTCTAACACAGACGCAACCAGCATTAATATTACCGGGGACGACGACTCAATAGACAGGAATCCCCTTGAAAAAAGTTGAAAAATTTAGGACCTAAAACCACTTCCTGGATCGTTCTGGATGTCTCAGACCATATATCTCAATGACACTTAAAACTCCTAAAGCATTCCAGTTTAGGCTTGTGATTAAAGAGTTTGAAAAAATTCTATAATATTAAAATTTAACGATACTGTGTGTGTTTGATAATAATGTGTAATGTGTTAAACAACCGTGGAAACTATTTCAAATAACTTTGCAAAATAAATCCTGCTTGATTCATCACTTGTAATCATACCAAGATAGTTCATTAAAACATGGTGTACAACGTTTTAGTGAATAAACCCTTCAAAGCATTAATTCTTACTGCAAAAAGCTTTTAGCGTGTGTAATTAGTTAAGATTTGATATATTCGTTTAGTGATGTCATTTTGTTCACTTAAGATTCAAATAATTGAAAGTGCTTTTCACGATATGAGGGGGAGGGGGGAGGGGGGGAGGGGCACACATCAGCCCTAGCTCCCCCGGCTGCGACACCGATGTCTACAACATCGCTTCCGCCATTTTCCAATAGATGGCAGTAGCAGCAAGTGGTGGCACAGATGGTTGTTCGTAAGTATTAGTCGATTTCTGATTGCATCATAAAGTTATTCATGCTTGACTATGTCAGCTTAAGAGCATACATAGTTTCATTGTTTTCTGGAAGGCTTAATGTTCTCCTTAACATGAAGAAATCTGCGGCTGAGGCTTATAAAATTCTTGGTAAAACCACCGGTGAGGCAGCTATTAGTGATATACTGTACAGAGAATGGTATCAACGTTTCAGTAACGGTGATGTTAACATCGAAGACTGGCATGGCTGTGGAAGAGAGAATGTTTAAGTTACTGAAACTGACGGAGAGAATCAGAGGAGACAGTTACTGAAAGCAATTGATGAGTTCGAGCCGAGCATTCAAAGACAAACTGCCACAACACAGAGACAGACATGAAAAGATGGTATTGCTGTATGGCAATGCACGATTACTTGTCGCAAAATCTGTCAAAACATACTTGGAAATGAAATGTGAAGTCCTGTCCCACCCGCCGCTGTGTTTTCCGGACATTGCTCCTTCTGACTACCACCTTTTTCGATCCGTGGCACAGAGCGTGGCTGACCAGCACTTCCGGTCATATGAACAAGTGCAAAATTGGATCGGTTTATGGAACTCTTCAAAAGATGCCCTATTCTTCCGTCACGGGCTTCGCATGCTGCCCGAAAGATGGGAGGAAAGTCGCCAGTGATTTGAATCGTACATTTTTTCTAAGTTTTTCGCAATAAATCCTCGAATTTCGAGAATAAACAGCGGAAGCAAAGGTTTAGACTTAATAGGATCTAAATCAAATTAAATTATTTTTGTCATAGGGCTGTTCGCGTTCCCAATACGTTCAAGCGATCTGTCAGATCTGCCAGATAATATGACAACCGCTCTCAGAGTATTTACGATGCTTGTACACGCCGACAAGCATCATTGTCTGCCTGTACAATCTGGAATCCCAAAACTGAACGATTTGGCCTTGTTTTCGGTTGTCAATGGCATGCCGTGTGGTGGAATCCCACTACTTTTATCAGTGTGTGTGTGCTGTGTTTGACTGATTAATATTTCAGATGTGTAGTATATTTGTGTTGTTACGACTGATTATGGAAGTAAAAGGATTAAAGGATTTGGAGAGGGGGAGAGGGTTAACGTCAGTGTGACACTTTGCATATTCATTTGGAGCAGAATCCAGGGGGCTGCTGAATTCAAGGATCCCATTAGGTGGACGGATGGTCTACAACATAGTTACAAATCAACAAGTTGGAAATTTAACGCACAAAATGGCAAATGTCTTCCCTTTGCTAGTTAAATACTGGCTAATTTCTTGACCCAAAATGATTCGAATCGATTACCGCTTGGTCGAGAGGTCATCATAAGGCATGATACGGAGGAGAGTCATTACTGAATAACACCAGAACTTAAATTACTTAAGGTCTTTTTCGCATTGTGTAGAAAACGATGGTTTTTGCTTTTGAACAAAAAGAAACAAAACGTGGCGGTACTCGAGTACATTTTTATTAAAACTTAGGGATAATTTTACGAAACATGTAACAAACATGAAATTTGTAAGAAAAGCGGACGGATAAAGTCGGTATATTGCTATATTTCAGCGTAAACTGGATGCATCCTTAAATGACATTACACAGATATTCCCTATCCTTGAGTACTGCTTTGGTGTTTAGGATTCTCATCAAGCTAGTCTTGCAGAAAAAGGCCAAAGGAATTTAGAAGCGATCGTCTAGAGATTTAGTAGCTCAGTTTAGTGCATATGGAAGTGCTGCTGACATGCGTAGGGAACTTTATGGAATAAGTTGAGAGAAAAATACTGCTCTTTTAAAAGCTTGTTGCATAAGTTTAGAGAGCCTGTGTTTGATGTACATTATAAATTCTACTGCTTCCGTTATATATTTTGCATGAGGACCATAAAAACAACATAAGATATTTAACGCGCCTCGGAGCCATCTTGGCAGGCATCTTTCCCTCCGCTCCATTCTTGAATGAGAGAGGGAAGGACGGTATTAATAAAGGCAATAAATACCACTCGCTGTCAGTTGTGCGTTGGTTCGCTTTACACATTTTCGAATGTGCCACAGTGTACAACAGAATCACGAGGAATATTTCCCGTGTCGAATCTGAAATGAGTTCGAATAGAAATGCCTTAACCAAAGGCTTTACCTCAGGTTTACCGCGATTTAATTGAAACTACAAGGGCCCATTTCAAATTTTGACGTATGTGAATTATTTCGTGGATCGACAAGCAGCGGTAAGCGCTGACAGAGATTGTCAGCATCATCTGCGGTATGAGCATCTGGAGCCAGTAATGCTGACATGTGCATTTGTATCTGACAGCGTTGGCTATTGATTCCCAGCTGCGGTCTGCGCCGACCGGTAGCCCGGCGCTTCCCCTGGTGCCGAGTTTGATTTCCGGAGGGAACTCCCTTTATCCTCAATCCCCTGGTCATCAGGGTAGATAGCCAGCTACTCGGCCGATTACCAGCGAAACCAGATCATAGAGTTCGCTACTGTCGGCGGTGGGACGCGATCTGTTGCTCCCCCATTCGCAGACTGCAGCGGTTAATGCTTTACAAGATGAAAACGCATCTCAGAACTGAAACAAAACGTCACATTCGGAAATTCTATTACAGAAAGAGATCAGCTGACGTATTGCGGATGCAAACGTTGAATTAAATATTTTGTTTTTCACTGCTATAAGTGCGCTTATGTGCTTCTACTCAACGCTTGGAGGAACAAATTAAATTGGAAGGAACACATAGAAAATGTTGTGGGGAAGGCTAACCAAAGGCTGCATTTTATTGGCAGGACACTTAGAAAATGTAACAGACCTACTAAGTAGACTGCCTACTCTACCCTTGTCCGTCCTCTTTTAGAATACTGCGGCGTGGTGTGGGATCCTTACCACATAGGACTGACGGAGTACATCGAAAAAGTTCAAAGAAAGGCAGCACGTTGTGTATTATCGCGAAATATGCAAGAGAGTGTCACAGTAATGATACAGGATTTGGGCTGGAAATCGTTACAAGAAAGGCGTTTTTCGTTGCGACGGAATCTTCTCACGAAATTCGAAACACCAACTTTCTCCCACGAATGCGAAAATATTTTGTTGACACCGATGTACATAGGGAGGAACGATCACCACGAGAAAACAAGGGAAATCAGAGCTCGTACGGAGAGATATAGGTGTTCATTCTTTCCGCCCGCTATACGCGATTGGAATAATAGAGAATTGTGAAGGTGGTTCGATGAACCCTGTGCCAGGCACTTACATGTGATTTGCAGAGTATCCATGTAGATGTAGAACTGCTGGTTACTAACTGCTGATTCTCTGTCGTCAAGACCCATTGCTGCATTTATTTTTTTACCTGGTAATGTGGTCGTAATAGAAATATTACACTTATTAATAAGTGTAAGCTAAGTGAATACAATGGTAGTTCAGAAACCAGAACAAGAAAATCAAAAACTTGAATACGCAGTATTAATGTTCCACAATTATATTTATTTAATATTTCGTTATGAGCTGGCTTTCTCCTTCCTTGGGCGTCATGTGATAGCTTAATACTAAACAGATAGTCCACACAGTTTCAAAGAGAGTTCATATCAGTGCAAATTTGTTTTCAGAGGCATGTGGCATTTTACGTCTCTACCGATGCAAAAACACAAGCATAATATAATACCCAAAGAGGCTCTAAACAAATAAATCTTATATTACAGTATATTAAAAGATTAAAAGTACGTGGATGTATAAGCTAAATATGCTGTGCAGGTGAGTAAGGACAGAGACTACTATGTTATATGAAGAAACTAGTGCATGTGATGAACAGGCCGAAAAGGGGTAGGGCAGAGGAGCGAAAGGAATCTACAACTACATCCATACTCCGCAAGCCACCTGACAGTGTGCGGTGGAGGGTACCTTGAGTACCTCTATCGGTTCTCCCTTCTATTCCAGTCTCGTATTGTTCGTGGAAAGAAAGATTGTCGGTATGCCTCTGTGTGGACTCTAATCTCTCTGATTTTATCCTCATGGTCTCTTCGTGAGATATACGTAGGAGGGAGCAATATACTGCTTGACTCCTCGGTGAGGGTATGTTCTCGAAACTTCAACGAAAGCCAGTACCGAGCTACTGAGCGTCTCTCTTGCAGAGTCTTCCACTGGAGTTTATCTATCGTCTCCGTAACGCTTTCGCAATTACTAAATGATCCTGTAACGAAGTGCTCTGTTCTCTGTTGGATCTTCGCTATTTCTTCTATCTACTCTGTCTGGTAAGGATCCCACACCTGTGAGCAGTATTCAAACAGTGGGCGAACAAGTGTACTTGTTGTGTACATAGTTCCGCGTAGTCAGCGCGTACACAACTTTCTCACTAGAGCGCGCTCCGCTAAGCACAACAGCGCAGGCGCAGCGCTCGTCCGTCTCCGCACTACGAGATGGCGCTGACTTAGAGACGGACCAAATTCTGCTTCCGCAGATTCGCGTATTAATATGTAACGCAGCCAATGAGATTGCTGCTAACGTAGAACCTTCTCAGCGTGGATCACACTCGCGCAGTGATACCTGAACGCGCGAAGTATTATAACGAGTGTACAGACCTCCAATTAGTCAGTCTGCATTTGTCTGCACCAGTCCGTACCAGTCTGCATTAGTCTGTACCAGTCTATAGTCAAGTTTCAGTCTGTACCTAAGAAGATGATCATATTCCTGTACATAGCCATGAAGATAAATGTATAGACACTTTGTCAAGTATCAGAGATATGTGAGAATAAGATTAACGTACCAAGACCAAAGGAACTTCAGATTGTCAATTGTAAACACCATCCAGAATCAAGTTACGTAATGTCTATGCTTTTGATTATTTTAATAAATGTGTTTAAAAATTAATCAAATTCTGTTCAAAGTGGGTACTGTCAATCTGCTACTCTAAGTGTGCAAGTGGCATTTCTATTGTCTGATCTAACAGCAGAAGATAAACACGCCACGATAAGACCACGAGACATATTGCTGACACTCACCTACTTCATTAGAGCGACAAGTCAAATAATCTGATGGTGTGTGTACCGAAGGTCTTACAGTAGGCACACCACAGTACTGTAACATACTTCCTTTGTTTTCGGACTGCATTTCCTTATGATTCTTCCAATGAATCTGTGGGATGTGGAACAGTTATAACAAGCATTATACTGCCTGGCATTGACTGATCGAGTTGTTGGATGTCCTGCTAAGGGATATCGTGCCAGATTCTGTCCAATTGGCGCGTTAGATCGTCAAAATCCCGAGCTGGTTGGAAGGGCCCTGCTCATAATGCTCCACACGTTTTCAATCGGGGAGAGATCCGGCAACCTTGCCGGCCAAGACACGGTTTGGCAAGCACGAATATAAGCAGTAGAAACTCTCGCCGTGTGCAGGCGGGCATTATTTTTCTGAAATGTAATCGCGGGATTGCTTGCCATGAAGGGGGGCAAAATGGGGCGTAGAATTTCGTAGATGCATCGCTGTGCTGTGAGGTGCCGCCAATGATAACCAAAGGGGTGCAGCTATGACATCAAATGGCGCCCCAGACTATTACTCCTGCCTATCTGACCGTATGGCAGGTGAAAGTCAAGTTGGTATCAAACCACAGTCTGGGGAGTCTCGAGACATATTTTCGCTGGCCATCGGAGCTCATTTCGAAGCGGGACTCATTACTGAAGACAGTTCTACTGCAGTCAGTGGTACTCCAGGCCCCCATGGCCAGCGGTTTTATCGTTGTTGTTATTGTGGTGGTGGACTGCAGTCCGAAGACAATTTTAATGCAGTTTTCCACGACAGTTTATCCTGTCCGAGTCTCTTCATCTCTGCATTAACTTCTGCAGATTGCATCCATTTGAACACGCTTGCTGTAATAGAGCCTTGACCTCACTTTAAAATTTTTGCCCCTCATGCTTCCCTCCATTACTAAATTTAGGATTCTTTGATGCCTCAAGATGTGTGCTACCGAACGATCCCTTCTTTTAGTCAAAGTCCTGTACCTCCCTTTTTCCAGTTCGGTTCAGTACTTCCTCATTCGTTAATCGATCTGTCCATCTAATCTTCAGCATTCTTTTCTACCACCACATTGTCCATATTTCACTTCCGCACAAGGCTACACTGCAGATAAAATCCTTCAGAAAAGACTTCCAAATATTTAAATTTATATTCAGTGTTAATGAATTTCTGCTCTTTTTTTCAGAAATGCTTTTATTATTGTCAGTCTGCATTTTATATCCTCTCTACTTCATCCATCATCAGTTATTTTCCTTCCTAAATAGCAGAACTCATCTATTACTTTTAGTGTCTCATTTTATAATCTGATTCCATCAGCATTGCCTGATTTAATACGACGACACTGGATTACATTTATTTCACTTTTGTTTATGTTCTTCGTATGACCTCTTTTCAAGGCCTATCCAATTCCGTTCGTCTTCTCTTACAAGTCCCTTGCCGTCTCTGGCAGAATTACAATGTCTTCAATAAACCACAAAGTTTTTATTTCTTCTCTTTGAACTTTAACTCCTTTCCAAATTTCTCCTTTGTTTCCTACCTTTCAAGATAAATCATAAGGTCAATATTGCCCCGCGTGTTTCCTGCATTTCTCCGGAACTCAAAATGATCTTCCTCGAGGTCGGCTTCTACCATCCTTCTTTAAATAATTCGTTTCAGTATTTTTCAGCCATAACTTCTTAAACTGACAGCTCAATAATATTCACACTAGTTGGTACTTCCTCCCTGAAACCTGATGGTTATCGTCTGTCTCATATATCCTGCACACCAGGTGGAACAGTTTAGGCATGACTGGCTCCTCCAAGGATCTCAAGAATTCTGAGGAGATGCCATATATTCCTCGTGCCAGCTTTCGAATTAAATCTTCCAGTTTTCTGTCAAATTTTTCTCACAGTGTCATATCTTCCATCTCATCTCCACGTACTTCCTCTTTCCTTTATATAGTATTGTTTTCAGGAACAATTCCCTAGAACAGCCCTTCTGTATATTCCTTTCACCTTCCAACTATCCTTTCTTTCTTTCTTTCTTTACTAGAGCTTTGCCGTCTGAGCTCTTAATAGTCATACAGCTGCTTCTTATTTCTCCAGAGTCTTTAATTTTCCTATAACAATGTCTATCTTTCTACTAGTCTTGCATGGCTCTACAGCCTTACATCTGCCCTCTAGCTATACCTGCTTAGAAGTTCTGCATTTTTTAGAGGTCTGTATCCCTTTGTCTGCTTCATTTGTTGCATCTTTTTGCCGCATGTTTTCTCCTATCGTTAGTTATGATCAACATTTTGTGTGTTATTCGAGAATTTGTTCAGGGCCTTGTTTTTTTGTCTGTTTGGTCCTCTGCTTTCTTCAATATTTCATCTCTCAGAGTTACTTAATCGTCTTCTATTGTGTTTCTTCCTCCTGTTTCCGTCAGTCATTCACTAATGCTCCTTTCGAGACTTACAAAAACATTTGTTTCTTTAAATTTATCTGGGATCTATATCCGTAATTCCCTATATTTCTGAAATTTCTTCAGTTTTAATCTGTAGTTTGTAACCAATAAATAATGGTCAGGGACCACAAATATTTTAAGCTTAAAATCTACTTTCAAAATCTCTGTCCTATCATTAAATACTAGGTCTGAAACCGTCGAGAGTCTCTTGGTCTATCCGTTGTACGCAACATTCTTACACGATTCTTGAACCAAGTGTTAGCAATGATTAAATTATATCCTGTGCAACATTCTACCAGGCAGCTTAATCTTTCATTCCTTTCCCAAAGTCCATGTTTTGTTACTACTTTTCTTTCTTTTCATCTCCTTATGATCATATTCCAGTCTTCTATTTCAATTAAATTTTTATTCCCTCAGTTATTTGAATAATTTCTTTTATGTCATCACAGATTCTTTCAGTCGCTTCATCTGTGGACCTAGTTGATTTGTAAACTTGTACTACTGTGTTGGGTGTTGTCATAGCCTCTATTTTGACAACGACAACGAGTTCACTGTTCATAGTAGCTTACCTGCGTTCTGATTTTCTTCTCGTATTTACAATACTATACTCACCAGATCAGAAGTCATGCCGCAATTTACCGGCGTGGGTTTTACGGTGACAAATTTATAAGGGGAAGAATTTATAAAGTGAAAAATAATTTTATATAAAACTAATTTGTTACTATCCAATCATTGTAGGACAAGCACACAACCATAGAGTGATTTAGTGGATCTAATTCTAGTCTAAGGGTCAGGTTGTGTGCGGTTGCTTTGTGCCCAGCTGAAATATTTTGAATCATTAGAGCCCAGCCTAACGGACAACCAGTGACTCAACTGCAAAACACAAATAAATATGAAACATTAAACAAGATGAAATAGTAACAGTCCGTTAGGACAAAGATGTACTCTGGAAATGGTATAATATACAGTCTCAATTTTATTTACTTCAAGAAAACACGTTATATTGAATGGTGGCCTAACAGATAATAACATAACATACATACTACGAGGCAAATATAATCTGATACAGCAGTGCAGCCAAAGTAATCAGAGTATACAGACAACATTTATCATATACCAATGGCATTGTGTAGTGCACAAACACGTTAACCTGAACAAATTCTCCACATTTCAACCAAGTCTTTCTGTATATCAGTCCACCAACAACAAAGTTCAGTTCGAAAGTCTGTATTGATTCACTTTTTTTTTAGAAGATAAACCCGCTAGAAGCGTTTGTGAAATTGATAAAAGTAGGTGGTGGGGGAGGGGGGTGATGTCCCATACTATTATATGGGTTTTAATTTATCATTAGCGTGAAGGGTGGCGAGAGGCTTCAGAACAGCATATAATATTATTGTAAGCCCAATTTATATGACCTGACGGTGCGCCTAAATTTGCGTGAAACCGGTCGTGGTTTTAATGAAAAACTTTCTACATCCAGAACGGTGTTTTTCGACTTCTAAAAAAAAGAGAAATTGGTTGTGGTTGTATGCAGTTCAAAATAACATATATTGCTTCACAAAAAATACTCATTACCAACCTCTAAACTGATGTGTTGAACTATGTCCACTGTGCCTGCAACGCGCGTTAGTTTGTAACACACACAATCGGCTCAAAGGCCGCACAGGTTTTTACAATGTAACCCGACCCAGGATAGCGACCTAAGGACCACATACAGTGGCTAACATTGTTGTGTTTTGGCACTCAACAGACATAAAAGTAATTATATTTTCATTTATAATAAACTTTGGAAATTTGTGGTAAGGTGTTATGGGGCCAAACGTCTGAGGTCATCGGTCCCTAAGCTTACACACTATTTAATCTAACTTAAACTAACTTACGCTAAGGACTACACACACACCCATGCCCCAGGAAGGACTCGAACCTTCGACGGGGTGGGGGGGGGGGGGGGAGGGGGGGAGCCGCGCGGACCTTGACAAGACCTCTAAGACCGAGCGGCTACCCCGCGCGGCGCATTTATAATAAATAGACAAATAGGCAATCTCATGCGGTAACAGATGACTTATCGTAGACATTTGTAGCATGGCTGTAGCTTTTGCTGCTGTTGTTGTAACGTTCTTTTAATAAATAATGAGAAAACTTTACGATTACGTTGAATGAATGTCTGATCTGTGGAATGAGTACTGAACTCGAATTGTCGTGTTGAGTCTTGTAAGTGCAAGTGGTGTACTTACTCTGTGTTATTGTTAGCAATGCTTTACACGAATTGATTGGGCAATGCAACTCCCAATACCAATAAAGAAATACATTCACTGCAGAATACATTCAACCCCTTAGGCACTGAATCATCTTGCCCTGTTCAAAACTGTTAACTTTGGTCCCTGTGCACATAACAAATAAATTAAATGTCTTATCTCTAAAGGAGCAACGGTGGAGCGATATATATTCTGGTCTCTCACATAAAATATGAATACTAGCTACAGGCTTTGCAGTGTGAAAAGAGGGCCATAATACTAGAAATGCTGGCCATAATACTTCAAATGCTAATGAAATTCTTTTGGCTGATAATTTATGAAAATCCAACTACTTTAAAAAATATATGACCTGGACAGGGAAGGGGTATTGATTATGGTAAATTACTAACACTAAGTTTTTTTAGAAAAAATATATTGCAAGTTAAGTTTGGCTTTTCAAAAACATCTGACAACTGAAGATATATTACTCACAATTGATTCACAAACAATGAGATTTAAGCAGCAAGTAATATATAACTTCATTAATCCAACATAAATGCAACTCATCAAATTAAATATAGCTCTGTTAATAAGTATTAGAAACATTACAAAGTGAAATATTTAACTAGCCTTTATATCAAAACGGTTTACGTACATTCTGGGGTTACTCAATAATTACAAATTATCAGCCAACTCATCTATACTAACGCGCTGGCAAAAACAGAAATCACAATTATTTAACATCTTTACCTTGCTTACATGAAGACTTGTGCTTCCAAGTTCAACAATATTGACATACCCAAATTAATGTAACTCTTGGTGGCTTCACAGAGCACACCACATCGTCTGTGCGCCCAGCGCTCTCTTACTCCAACAAAGCAGTATCTTTTTGTTCTGCCGTCGCGCACAGTGAGCGCGATCCGCATTATCGAGCTATCAGAGCCATTCATCGTTTATAGTCAATACGGCGGCCCAACTCCCCCGAATGGGGTCTCCCGGCCAATAATGCCATACGATCATTTCCATTTATCGTTTATAGTATAATAGATTCATTTTAATTTATTAATATTCTTATCTTATTCTGGTGCCACATACAAGTGTGCCCCAGTAGACTCCTTTCACTGCTATAAACAATTTCACATTCAAACGTTAGTAACTTCGCTGGTAAATATGGTAAACATGGTCATAATTTTATAGGAATTGCCTCTTCATTGCGATTTCAACGTTGTCTTTAGATTTTCTGGAGCCCGTTTGAACGCAATTTGAGTGTTTTCTGTGAACATATATATATTGCGTTCAAACGGGCTCCAGAATATATATATATATATATTCTACGTGCGTATTTTTGTAGGAAATACCTTCAGGAATTGTAAAGCAACTACGTGCAATACGGCCACACAAATGACGAACTAAAATATATATATATTTTAGTTCGTCATTTGTGTGGCCATATTGCACGTAGTTGCTTTACAATTCCTGAAGGTATTTCCTACAAAAATACGCACGTAGAAGTGTAAGAGTAAACAGGAAGTAGCAGTGTACGAAAAAGTGTGCTGTGTAAAACGTAAGAAATGCATAGTTCTGCAGAGCAGAAAAAAATTAGACGACAAGTATCGGTGTCTAAGACACTCAAGACGTGCTAAAGACACCAAAAATGTGCTAGCAGACGGCATTTCCTAATGCAGGTTAGATACTAAGCAGAAATCACTATAAGTAAAAGTCAACAGAACTGTTTTTCGATCTTAAAAACAAATCAAAGAGTAAATATCTATAATTACAGACCACTGATGATGTTTTACTTCAATAAATAGAAACACACCTGGTGAGAAAGACACACATTTTCTTTTTCATGGTCAGAAATAGACATTTTAGTCTTAGACGCTGTTCGCCAAGCACCCACTTGAGTAATCCCCTTCCGGAGATTCGAAAGGGGGACTACTTTTTCTCCCCAATATTTTACCCAAGAACATGACACCATTTTGATCAATGTCTGTATATTTTAATACGTAAAGTAATTAAACTGAAATTCATTTACGTTCATTGTATCTGGAGTGAGAATATTATCAAGAAGTGAGCAAATATAAATTTTATAACTGCAATATTGGTTACTTTTAAGTATATAGTTTACTTGGAATCTGAAATCGTTGTTGGTAACGCACACAGTCTCATCTGTTATTGGTAAAACTAAATTTTCAACTGACGAGCATTCCACCATTAACAGGTAGCGACTGCTCACATTGGGGTAAGACATTTTTCGTTTTCTTTTTGCGTCGGCTTGGTAATGAATCAGTAGTTGTACAGTCATTAACACTCCTGTCGGTTAGGAATCTAATATTTTGTTGAGTCATTTTGATAGGTAGCTGCAGAGGCTGTATATGTCAAACTGTGAATGGATGACTTAATCCACAATCTTGCAATAGACAATAGGTAAAGGGACCCATATTTGATATATTTAAAGTTACTGAAAGAGATATATGTCGATGCTGCTGGACGCCTGATATCGGAAAAGTTCTTGAAGCTTGACCTACAGTCAACGCCTGTGAGAATAGTGTCAATCCTATTGGGGGCTGCACGCCAGAAATTTCGTTTTAAGTATGTCTTTCCTTTCCACTGCCATCAGCATAAGATGATAAATGTGCCACCAAATGGATGCAATAGATAGGAGTTGTAGCTCCCTATCCTTGCCCAGTTTAGTGTTCATCCCTCCCTCAAACACCTATGGTCGCAGGTTCGAATCCTGCCTCGGGCATGGATGTGTGTGATGTCCTTAGGTTAGTTAGGTTTAAGTAGTTCTAAGTTCTAGGGGACTGATGACCACAGCAGTTAAGTCCCATAGTGCTCAGAGCCATTCGAACCTCAAACACCTCTACCCCACTGATATACCCCTTCTTATACACTCCTGGAAATTGAAATAAGAACACCGTGAATTCATTGTCCCAGGAAGGGGAAACTTTATTGACGCATTTCTGGGGTGATACATCACATGATCACACTGACAGAACCACAGGCACATAGACACAGGCAACAGAGCATGCACAATGTCGGCACTAGTGCAGTGTATATCCACCTTTCGCAGCAATGCAGGCTGCTATTCTCCCATGGAGACGATCGTAGAGATGCTGGATGTAGTCCTGTGGAACGGCTAGCCATGCCATTTCCACCTGGCGCCTCAGTTGGACCAGCGTTCGTGCTGGACGTGCTGACCGCATGAGACGACGCTTCATCCAGTCCCAAACATGCTTAATGGGGGACAGATCCGGAGATCTTGCTGGCCAGGGTAGTTGACTTACACCTTCTAGAGCACGTTGGGTGGCACGGGATACATGCGGACGTGCATTGTCCTGTTGGAACACCAAGTTCCCTTGCCGGTCTAGGAATGGTAGAACGATGGGTTCGATGACGGTTTGGATGTACCGTGCACTATTCAGTGTCCCCTCGACGATCACCAGAGGTGTACAGCCAGTGTAGGAGATCGCTCCCCACACCATGATGCCGGGTGTTGGCCCTGTGTGCCTCGGTCGTATGCAGTCCTGATTGTGGCGCTCACCTGCACGGCGCCAAACACGCATACGACCATCATTGGCACCAAGGCAGAAGCGACTCTCATCGCTGAAGACGACACGTCTCCATTCGTCCCTCCATTCACGCCAGTCGCGACACCACTGGAGGCGGGCTGCACGATGTTGGGGCGTGAGCGGAAGACGGCCTAACGGTGTGCGGGACCGTAGCCCAGCTTCATGGAGACGATTGCGAATGATCCTCGCCGATACCCCAGGAGCAACAGTGTCCCTAATTTGCTGGGAAGTGGCGGTGCGGTCCCCTACGGCACTGCGTAGGATCCTACGGTCTTGGCGTGCATCCGTGCGTCGCTGCGGTCCGGTCCCAGGTCGACGGGCACGTGCACCTTCCGCCGACCACTGGCGACAACATCGATGTACTGTGGAGACCTCAGGCCCCACGTGTTGAGCAATTCGGCGGTATGTCCACCCGGCCTCCCGCATGCCCACTATACGCCCTCGCTCAAAGTCCGTCAGCTGCACATACGGTTCACGTCCACGCTTTCGCGGCATGCTACCAGTGTCAAAGACTGCGATGGAGCTCCGTATGCCACGGCAAACTGGCTTACACTGACGGCGGCGGTGCACAAATGCTGCGCAGCTAGCGCCATTCGACGGCCATCACCGCGGTTCCTGATGTGTCTGCTGTGCCGTGCGTGTGATCATTGCTTGTAGAGCCTCTCGCAGTGTCCGGAGCAAGTATGGTGGGTCTGACATACTAGTGTCAATGTGTTCTTTTTTCCATTTCCAAGAGTGTACTTGCCACTGCTATACTAGTCAAAAAACGTATCTTCTTTCAACGCCTATCATTACGTTTGGGTCAAAAGACAGGAGGCTGTATCTGATATCATCGACGTACAATTGTCCATCTAATAATTTTAAAATATGCATTTTTATAGTTTTATGAAAATAGTTTTTCAGCTCTCTCCGTTTCTTAAAACGATTTTCACTCGAGAACGGCAAATTAAATTATTGCCAGCTTGTTCCCTACCGTGAAGAGAGAGAGAATGAAATTACAATAAAGGAAATAAAATGAGAATAAGCGAGTCACTTTCAGTTTTTGGCCTCTCGACATAGTCTCGTCAAGGCACAAACAACAATAATGATAGCGATATAGTGGAAACATACATATTGTACGGTTGACTATTTTTTAAGGCAATTGTGGCCTGCAAACCATGAAGAAAGGCATCCGAAAGGCCAAATAACCGCTGTCACAAGCGTAATGAGTGGCTCAGAAAAATAGCTTTTTGATCCGGTAATGAAAAAGTGTGTTATTAACGAGGATCTGTCACCATTAGAACCACATTCCTCTTGATTGCGAATCTAATATTTTATTGGGTCATTCTGATAAGTAGCTGCAGAGGCTGTATATATCAAATTGTGATTGGATGATTTTGAATTGACGTGTAATGTGTATTTATACAGGATGAACTTTAGTAAAACCGACTAACTGCAGGGATAGATTCCTGACTGGAAATGGAGGAAAAAAGGCCCTTTGAACGTGTTTCCCGAAATGGCTGTTGTCATGGCAATTGGCGCTGACGAATGGAACTTCCTCTGAGCACGCGCTGTGTGTCCCTTGTGTGCTGCGGGCTGTGTGATTAGCGCAGCGTACTGTAAGTAGCAGAATGGTCCGGTATCCAAGTCGGGAACAAGCCGAGATAGCGTTTGTGTATAGCTAAGCAAATTAAAACAGTCGAGAGGCAGCATGGCTATACCAAAAACAAATACTGTCACAGACACCAACCACATTACACAACATTTCAAAGCATTTTTAGGCGTCTGTTTGATCATGGATCATTTCAGACAGAAGAACATATAGGGAGGCGGCGGACTGTGCGTCCACCAGGTTTGAGGACTGGGTTCTGCAGGCTACTGAGACGAACCGTAGTAGAAGCTCCAAGCAAGTGGGCAGCCAACATGGTGTAAGCCAAAGTACGAGTACGATTACGTGTAACCTTCATGACAACCACTACTATCCCTACCACATACAACGAGTGCAAGGATCATCAGCAGAGGATTTCCCTAAAGATTTTTTCGATGGCTTTTCAGCAGGCCATCACAGTTGCGGGATTTCTGTCATCAGTCCTCTTTACCGACGAAGCAACATTTACCACAACTGGCATCATCAATCTGCATAATCGTCATCTGTAGGCTACAGACGATCCTCGGGGAATGGTTTAGGCGTCTCATCAGTAGCGGTTCAGCAACAGTTTTTGGGCAGGAATTCTTGGGGACCATATACTTGGACCAGTTACCGTTCCACAACGTCTCAGCGGAGGAACGTACCTGTACATCCTGCGGAATAATCTCCCTGGATTGCTTAAGAATGTATCTTTGGCAATAGGGTAGATTATGTTGTTTCTGCATGCACACACCCCACTTCCTCATTACAGTTCGCCGAAACCTCAACATCTTCCCCGGATTTTGGATAGGATGCGGAGGCCCTGTAGCATGGCCTACCAGATCTCCGATTCATTAAACCCCTTTGGATATTTTTACATCTGGGGGCATGTGAAAAGCGTTGTGTATGCTGAACCAGTTCCTGATGAGCAGACTCTTCAACACCGTGTTCACGACGCCTGTGACGCTATTCAGAGAAAGGCCGGAACGGGCGAAAGAGTCCGGCAATCCATGATGCGACGTGTGAACGCGTGCATTGCATCCCACGGAGACCACTTAGAACATATGTTATGACGTGGATGCGATGCAGCTCTGTATTGTGTTCGGGGACGATTTGTTGTCGTTGCACACACACCGTCCGTTTCAGGACACTTGTTCATAGGACTTATTTTCTCCGTTTCCAATCTGCAATCCCTCCCTGAAGTTTGTCAGTTCTATTTATGTTCGTCCTGTACATGAAACTGTGAGCAGATGATTGTGAATTAACGTTTAATGTGCATTTGTATAACGGTACATAACAACTTTTGATGCAACGTTTATTATTTAAAATGCTATTATCACTATTATTCCATCACTCTTATTGTGGATACCAGTGTTCTCGTTTTTAACAATGTGACCACAGAGACAGAGTGAGTTGTAATCTATCAGAGCCAGGACATGTAATAGCTAAACTCAAAAAAGTATTGGCCAGTTGTTGAATAATAAAAGAATCTCTATTGATATCAACAACTATAAATGCAGTTCCAACACGCTATTCTATTAGAGTAATCAGTCAAATGGATATTACCAGCAAATGCATATGTCGGTCCACATATCTTAATTTGTAGGAAAAATGAATAGAAGAAATGTAAAGCAGTGAAACTCCGAAGCCTTTGAGATCAAGTTAATACAATTATCGATGCGGTGCAAGTTGTATGCTGTATTTCATCCATATCATTGAAATTTACGCTGTTTGCAACCTCTGAACAGTTAAACGTCGTATTTTACAATATACATATACAGTAAGTTAAGAAGTGTCGAATACATTGAGTGGTAGTACTAGTAATCGAACTAAAAAATAGAAAAATTAGTCCATTAAACACATCTTCTCAATCAGGTGCTCTGCAGCTTGGACAAATTGTAAATTCATATCTATACTACCATATAAAGACAAGTTCTTGTTTAACGTTGTTATCAGAAATCTCTAACAGTGCGTGACCGATAAACTTCAAATTATTACACGATAATCTGACATTCAGATGAACATTGGCTAAATATTACTTAAACAACAATGTACAGATTTTCTGTTAAAATGACTGAGAAAGAAAACGCTCTGCTATTCTCTGTGTGAAAATGTGTGATTTTGTTTTCTGTCTCACAGTCAGACAGATTGCTTCTCGCATATATATTGTTTTTCACTATATATATTAAAATAAAAATTGCATTGTACTCTTTGTTGTTTTGCGTTCTTCCTTGCAGTCAGTTTTCACAAGAAACAGAAACATTGAGTGTATGGCTTATCGGCTTGTGATTAGAATATTACTACGGAATATGAATTTGGAAATACAATACACAATGTTCATGGTCAGAGAGTGTAGGGAAGAGGAGATAGGCAGAGGGGGCAGGAGGAAATGTACACAGAGAGGGGGAAGGAGGAGATGAATAGACAGAGGTGGGAGCAGGAGATGGAGAGAGACGGAAGCAGAAGGAGGCGGAGTGATGGAGGGTGGAGGAGGTGATGGAGAGAGTGAAGTTTGTGGATGAGATGGACAAAGAGAGGGTGAGGAAGAGATTAGGACTTATATCCAAATTCGAGACATCTATAGCAATTGCGAAGCGTTAACTGCTTTGCTAGTATGCATATGTAATCATATTATATGAGTATTATGAAACCTCGCCTTTGGTATACGCTAAACAGTAATACATATAAGACACAATCGGTGATAGTCAAATTCCCTAAACTAGTCTGATAAAAAAAAACTATCCATAAAAAGCAGCTTACGTCAAATACATACTTGTTAATATGACACTGGCCATTAAACATGGGTCAAGAAACACATAATTTCTGTGATCTGTACACTCGTTCATATGATGCGTTCAGAGCAACGTCTATTCATAACAGTTTTGCGTAGAAGGTGCTCAATGTGACGTCTATGCATAGCAGTGAATCCCAGTGTCTTTCGGCTTAAGGAATCACACACCCTTCGAGGCTGACACGGTTACTTTTGTACACTGCCGGCAAAAAATGCAACACCTTCAAGGACAAGGTCATTTACCTCACAAGTGAGATGACAAGCACTTCATAGAAACAAATTCAGACAAAAAGAAACATAAATGTCACAGTAAATGGTGCCAAAGCAGTCGCATCATTAAACTGTTTACCCCCTTCTGGCGGCAACACAGGAGTGTATTCTCGCATGCAACCGATGATCAAGTTGCCGAATAGCATCCTGCTGTTTACTGCCCCAAGCATCTTGCGCCTTTTGTTGCAGTTCGACTATGGTTCTTGCAGGCCTTGGAGCACAAATAAGTTTCCGCTTGATCATTTCTCATACGTGTTCTATTGGAGAGAGATCTCGTGATCTTACCTGCCAGGGCAATTGTTACTACACGAAGAGCACTTTGCATCGCAGCACCCGTATGCGAGAGTAGACTGTCCTGCTGAAAAAGCACGTCACCTTCCTGTCGAAGAAATGACACGCCACTAGTACAATGTGCGCAGAACTTGCAGCAGTCCGTCGATACGCCCGTATACAGTAGGCTCATAATGAGACGCCGTTCAAGTGGCTGGAAAATGGAGTACGTACTCGTCCGTGGGGAATGGTTGTACACTAGAATGAATGTTGCAAACACTGTTCACCTCTAAGCTCAGCACAGTTACTGCCTGCAAAGCCAAAATAGAGGGTGGTCACACAGGGTTCCCGACCGCTATCTGAGTGCCGGTGAGCCCAACAGGTGAATCAGTAACACAACATATGGCTCTGAGCACTATGGGACTCAACTGCTGTGGTCATCAGTCCCCTAGAACTTAGAACTACTTAAACCTAACCAACCTAAGGACATCACACACATCCATGCCCGAGGCAGGATTCGAACCTGCGACCGTAGCAGTCGCACGGTTCCGGACTGCGCGCCTAGAACCGCGAGACCACCGCGGCCAGCAGTAACACAACAGCCCCTCAGTACTGCCACTGAACACAGTCCCTGAGGGTTTTGCATGTCTCTTTGGCAGTGTTTGTTTTGGCATGCATCGAACAGCGATCTTGTAGTTCCTGCGCGTCGTTGATGGAAGTGACGTGGAACAATTCCTTCAAGTATCACGACAAGACTAAATCGGAAGAACTTGAAGGTTAAGCTGTTGAGGCTCAACAAATCCAATGGTCCTGAAATGTCAACGTTAAACTGTCGCAACACTTCTGCGAGAACGTGCTGGTGCACCCATCGTGCATGAACCACATGTGTAATATTTACTAACATAGAACCCCCTCCAACAAGGTAGACAATACGTTAATCACAACGTCCTTTTTTTTGAGTCATTGGCTTTCTGTCTGGTTTGGTGCGATCCGCCACCAAGAATCCTCTCCTGTTTCAAACTTTTCATCTCAGAGTAGCACTTGCAGCCTACGTCATTAATTATCTTCTGGATCTGTCCGAATCTCTACTTGCCTCTGCCGGCCGGTGTGGCTGAGCGGTTCTAGGCGCCACAGCCTGGAAAAGCGCGACCGCTACGGTCGCAGGTTCGAATCCTGCCTCGGGCATGGATGTGTGTGATGTCCTTAGGTTAGTTAGGTTTAAGTAGGTCTAAGTGCTAAGGGACTGATGACCTCAGCAGTTAAGTCCCATAGTGCTCAGAGCCATTTTCTACCTGCCTCTACAGTTTGTACTCTCTGTAGCTCCCTCTCGTAGCATGGAAGTTATTCCCCGATGTCTTCTCAGATGTCCTATCATCCTAGCCCCTCCTTTTGTCAGTGTTTTCTATATATTCCTTTCCTCTCCGATTATGCCACGGAGAACCTCCTCATTCATTACTTTATCAGTCCACCTAGTTTTAAACAGTCTACGGTAGAAACAGATTTCAAATTCTATTCTCATCTCTTTCGTCTTCCCAACAGTCCATGTCTCACTGCTATACAGTGCTGTGCTCCAAATGTACTTTTTCAGAAATTTCTTCCTCAAATTAAAACCTATCTTTGATACTAACAGACGTCCCTTGGCCAGGAATACCTCTTTTACCAGTGCTAGTCTGCTTTTTATGTCCTCCTTGCTCCGTTAGTCATGGCTTATTTTGCTGCCTAGGTAATAGAATTACCTAACTTCATCTACTTCGTGATCACCAGTTATGATGTTAAGATTCTCCCTGTTCTCATTTACACTACTGCTCATTACTTTCTTCGGTTTATAATTCATGTTCTGTACTCATGAGACTGTTCATTCCATTCAACAGATCCTTGAATTCTTCTTCACTTTGAGTAGCAATATCATCAGGGAATTTTTACATTGATATCCTTTCACCTTGAATTTGATTCCCACTCTTGAACTTTTCTATTGTTTTCGTCATTGTTTCTTTGACGTATAGATTGAACAGTAGGGGCGAAAGACTACATCCCTATTTCAAACCCTTTTTAATCCGTGCCCTTCGTCTTGGTTTTCACTCTTAATGTGTATTACCCTTCTTGCCCCATAGCTTACCCCTATTTTATTCAGGATTTCGAACATCTTGAATCATTTTACACTGTTGGCCGCTTTTGCCGGGTCGACAAATCCTATGAACGGGACTTGATTTTTCTTCAGTCTTGCTTCCCTTACCAACCGCAACGTCAGAATTACCTCTCTGCTGCCTTTGCCTTTCTGAAGACAAACTGATCGTCATCTTGGAGGTCCTCGCAAGTCCCAAATATGAACCCAATTTGGTCTCTGTGATACCATATGAGGAGCAACTTTTCAAAACGTATCATCTCTGAGTAGCATTATGCAAGAAATGAAAGACGATGCAGAAAAACCACGAAGCCTTAGGTTTGAAAACACTAGAGAGAAAATGAAGTGCTTAGGATTTTCACCGAGATTAGCAGCCTTCCATGTAACGAACATATTGCACAAGGTACTGCTTGTGATTATTTAGAAAAGGATCCTGTTCTTGAAAAAATAATATAAACAGTACCATTGGCAGTGAAACACGTTCAGGTTTTTGTTTCTACTTCTTATGTTGATACGCTTTATTGGATATTAAAAAGATAAGTTCAAAAAATGAAATGTATTTACAAGTTGTATTTTACTGAAAACTAATCGAAATGCATCACGTCAAAATAGCTTACATCAAAAAGCGTAGTATCCAATAGAACAAAACAAACCGCATTTAATCCAACACAAAAGTCCTCATATCTTGAAACTAAAACAAAAAATTACTTCTAATAAATACAATTCTGATAACAGCCCTATCTGAGTATTTTGTGTAAAATTCGAAAAAAATAATGAAGTACATTTTGCGGTGTGTTTCGCTCCTATAGAAACTTTTACTTTCTCTGATATTATGCGTTTTGAAAGTTGCTCCCAACATATGACCCTACCAGTCTATCACAAGAACGCCTGTCAACACGTTTTCAAAGAACTTTATTGGTTGGTGTGCTAATGCGACATTTACACTCTTATCCACAATCAAATGTCTTTTTATTTCCTCCTGTGAAAAAGTGTCCTTTCGTCAGAAAATATGCATTTCCGACCCTATGTTTATTGGGCTTGTTTCTTTTCTTTAGATACCTTTCAAAATATTCGACGCAGTTCAACACTTGGTATATGTATGCTCTTTGCATATTATAATAGAAATAGCAGCACAACGGGGCAACCTGAAATACCTCTTTTCCTTGGTGACGTCTTGTCTGACCCGATTAAGGTTTACATTTTTAGAGCTTGCGCACTCTACAGCTTTATCCTGTTCTCCTCAAGCGGAGGAGAACAGCCCGTCTAATTCTGTGCAGAGTGCGAGGCTTTTAGGAGCTTTGAGATGCTTTTAGAATGCTAGAGACGGCGAGGAAATCTCCATTAGGGGGAACAGGAGGTTTTAAGACAAACCATTCTCAGGGGAGGCATCTGCCTGAAATTGTGAGCTGGTATTTTCTTCTTTGCTTCGCTTCTCGCATAAAACAAGTGTATTTGCTACAGTTTTATTTCGTTCATTTTCTAATTTTCATGGCTTCATGTACCTACATTTTAGATGGACTTAATACGTACATTCAGATAATATACAAGTAACAAAACAAGATAAACAAAAAAACATATATGTGATTACTGAATCACAACAATATGCTTGAAATTTGTAAGAGCCGGCCGGAGTGTCCGAGAGGTTCTAGGCGCTACAGTCTGGAACCGCGCGACCGCTACGGTCGCAGGTTCGAATCCTGCCTCGGGCATGGGTGTGTGTGTTGTCGTTAGATTAGTTAGGTTTAAGTACTTCTAAGTTCTAGGGGGCTGATGACCACAGCAGTTAACACCCATAGTGCTCAGAGCCATTTGAACCACAAATTCGTAAGAAATTCTTTTGGGTACAGCCAAAGGCATATGCTGCAAACATACTTTTCAATTTAGATTTAAAAATTAAATTTTTATCGCTTATAGTTTTCATTTCATTTGAAGTTTATTGAAAATGGAACTTGGGGAACAGAGCAAACCTTTCGTACAACGATTACGGAAGTGTTGTCTACATACAATCCGTTCGCCTGTCCAGTGTACATTAAGTAAAAGCTTCATTTTTTTTGTTAAGGAGTCCAGTTTGCGAATGGCAAATAAGAGAAGGAGTAATGTTCTGAAGTGACAGTATTTGATTTCCCTTGCGTTTGAACAGTGGTCTACACTTGATATTTGCATTTAACATTCACACCATTTAGATAGCTACTTTCTGCCATTTTAATGCTACCTCGGGACGTGCAGAGTTCTTCCAGTACACAAAAAACGTATAAGTCAAAACATTATGACCACTGCCAAACGTGAGATTGAATTCCGCCTGGTGTCGTTGCGGGAACGTGAAGCCGCAAGGGAAATATTTAAGCGGTGCAGAGACGTTTGGGTAATAATTCTAGCAACAATAAAGGCAGCCAAAGAGGAAATCCACTCACATTAGCAACACTGACAGAAGCCATGTTGTTACCCCCCCGTGCCTGGAACGAGCATTTCGGAAATGGTGCAGTTGGTTGGCTGTTTGCGTTATACTGTCGTGAGTATCTTTGGATAGCGGTTGAAGTACGGTGAAATCACGAATAAGCAACAAGGTACGTTAGATATCTACGCATATCCCATAAATTGGAGGCAGTAGGTTTGTCCGTTCTGTAAGGCAGGATAGGCAGAGATCTCTGTCAGATCTGATGGCAGAGTATAATACTTATGCCAGTACAACTGTTTCGAAGTACATCGTTCAGCACTCGTTGTTGAACATTGGGCTCTGCAGCAGACGATCCCATTGTTCCTTTGTTGATCCAACGTCAATTAAGATTATACCGAGCGAGGTGGCGCAGCGTTTAGCAGTGGACTCGTATTCGGGAGGACGACGGTTCAAACCCGCGTCCGGCCATCCTGATTTAAGTTTTCTATGATTCCCCTAAATCGCTACAGGCAAATTCTGGGATGATTCTTTTGAAAGGGTGCGGCCGATTTCCTTTCCCCATCGTTCCCTGATCCGAGCTTGTGCTCCCTCTCTAATGGCCTCGTTGTCGACCGGACGCTAAAAACTAATCTCCTCCTCCTCCTCAATTACGATTCCAATTGGCAAGGGAACATCGAGAAGTGACCTTGGATCAATGGAAATGTGTCACCTGGTCCAACGAATGACGTTTCCTGTTACACCAGGTCGATGTTCGTGTCCAGGTACACTGTCATCCAGGCGAACGGCGGCTAGAAATATGCACCACACCACAGACACAGGCCAGTGGGGGCAGTGTTATTCTACGAAGGACGTTAACATGGTTGCGTTGGACCTATGGTAGAAATCAATGGCACCAGGTCAGTTGTGGTCTATCTAAACACCACTGCGGACCATCCACATCCGTTATTGCTTCATTTCTTCTCCCGCGGCGATTCCATCTTTGAGCAAGATAATTGTCCGTGTCAGAAGTGCTTGATCGTGCTACAGTGGTTTGAGGAGCATGGTAGTGAACTCAAGATGATGCCTTGGTTACCAGATTCGCCTGATCTCAACCACATGGACCACCTTTGGGACCCTATCGGGAAACTATCGAGAGGCAGCATGGCTATATCGAAACCAGTACCCTCATAGACGCCAACCACTTCACACAACATTTCAAGCACTTTTAGGGCGTTTGTGTGATCATGGGTCCTTTCAAATGGACGACCGTGCAGGCGACGGACAGTGCATACACCAGATTTGGTTTTACAGGATACTGAAACAAACCTAAGTACAAGCTCCAAGCAAGTGGCCCTCCAACATGGTGTAAGCCAAAGTACGGTTATGTGTATCCTGCATGACAACCGCTGCTATCCCTGTCACCTGCAGTACCATGGCGACCACTTTGAACATATGTTGTGACGTGAATGTGACGCAGCTCTGTACATCTACATCTACATTTATACTCCGCAAGCCACCCAACGGTGTGTGGCGGAGGGCACTTTACGTGCCACTATCATTACCTCCTGTTCCAGTCGCGTATGGTTCGCGGGAAGAACGACTGTCTGAAAGCGTCCGTGCGCGCTCGAATCTCTCTAATTTTACATTCGTGATCTTCTCGGGAGGTATAAGTAGGGGGAAGCAATATATTCGATACCTCATCCAGAAATGCACCCTCTCGAAACCTGGCGAGCAAGCTACACCGCGATGCAGAGCGCCTCTCTTGCAGAGTCTGCCACTTGAGTTTGCTAAACTACTCCGTAACGCTATCACGCTTACCAAACAACCCTGTGACAAAACACGCCGCTCTTCTTTGGATCTTCTCTATCTCCTCTGTCAACCCTAACTGGTATGGATCCCACACTGATGAGCAATACTCAAGTATAGGTCGAACGAGTGTTTTGTAAGCCACCTCCTTTGTTGATGGACTACATGTTCTAAGGACTCCCTCAATGAATCTCAACCTGGTACCCACCTTTCTGTGTTCCTGAACGATATGTTGTCGTTACACGCACGCCATCCATTTCTGAACACATGTTCATGGGATCTTTTTTTCTCCATTTCCAATCTGGAATCCACCCCTGCAGTTTTTCGATTTTGTTAATGTTCAGCCCGCATTGCGCTTCAAATGTGGTCGTAATGTTTTGTCTCACGTGTGTACGATCGGACCTAAATATATAAGCATATCAACCACTGATAATAAATTCGCATATAGAGCAAGAAGTAATGGAAAATGAGGAACCGTTTGCTATGCTTGCATAATTCTCTTATTTTGTTTTATTTGTTCAGAACGACAACACGCATCACGTATACTTTGTTCACCATTTGCTGCACGAGATTTGTGGACATGTACTTCATATATATTTGTAATTTTACATTACCTGACCTGTACATAGGACTGGCAAAAATTTCTTAATATTTTATGATTTTGGAATAGATTTTCGGTTTTTCCATTATAGTTTTTGAAAATTGCTAATATACAGCCGAAAGGGATCACAGTTCAACAAGTATAACCGTTATTGTGTCTAAAATAAATATAAAAGTTTGTCTAGTAAACATCAGTCCAATTTATCCAGGGGCAGAATGCTACTTTCATATAACATCTATTATAGTTGTTACACAATCTGTATGAAATGTATACTTCTTGCTAAGTGTGATTTAAATAGTTAGTTAACGTCGAAATTTAACTTTGATCAGATTTCTAAATCGTTTGTTAACTGTCGCACTATATCAAAAAGTTACTTGACGTCTTTCTTAAGAACTGAGCTTAGCATATTGTCGAGAACAGACAAGAAAACGCTATACTTGGAACTGACAGCTCGGTAGACGACAGTAGTTGTGGCGGGTGTGACGGAATGAGATAATGATTTAAACTCCAGGAACTGATACGATAAGGAGGTAATTTCCAGATCTTTGAATGGTACGAATTTAAAATAGTTCAAATAGCTCTAAGCACTATTGGAATTAACAGCTGAGGTCATCAGTCCCCTAGACTTAGAACTACTTAAACCTAACTAACCTAAGGACAACACACACATCCATGCCCGAGGCAGGATTCAAACCTGCGACCGTAGCTGCAGCGCGGTTTCGGACTGAAGCGCCTAGAATCGTACGGTCACAGCGGCCGGCTACGGTACGAGGTTTTCCGCTGTTTTATTGGTAAGAACTTTAGAAAAGCAAATCGTTTGATTAATGGAAAGATTCTGTACTATATATATAAATCAACAAGCGTTTATTTTTTTACGTTTTGGTAAAGTTGAGAAGAAAGATCATTTAGAGGGTTAGAAGTATCGTTATTACGTAAGAAAGTTTATTTTGGAGCACGTTATGTTGTGGTTGCTCTACTTACTTGCGTGAGGTATTCATTATAGGCTTCGTTAGATGATGAGAACTATGGCACTCCGCTTGACGCCAGCACAAATGCAGCAAAGAGACTGCTGCACCGTGCGCGCCTCCAAGGACTATCAACGACTTTAACACAATATCTACCGAAAATGTCAATATATGTGTTCAATCTTTTTGAAATCGGATTTTGTTTAATTTGTTGAATGTTATAGTCTCAACTGGACGTCAGATTAACATAAAGAGCATGCTAATGACTAATCTCTTCCCTGATGTGCAGTCAACGCGTAATGAAGTCTGACTGTAGCTCCAAGTTGCCGGAATAGTGATTTAGTACACGTTGGTGTCGAATTAAGATTTCAGAAGATTTCATCTACACTCCTGGAAATTGAAATAAGAACACCGTGAATTCATTGTCCCAGGAAGGGGAAACTTTATTGACACATTCCTGGGGTCAGATACATCACATGATCACACTGACAGAACCACAGGCACATAGACACAGGCAACAGAGCATGCACAATGTCGGCACTAGTACAGTGCATATCCACCTTTCGCAGCAATGCAGGCTGCTATTCTCCCATGGAGACGATCGTAGAGATGCTGGATGTAGTCCTGTGGAACGGCTTGCCATGCCATTTCCACCTGGCGCCTCAGTTGGACCAGCGTTCGTGCTGGACGTGCAGACCGCGTGAGACGACGCTTCATCCAGTCCCAAACATGCTAAATGGGGGACAGATCCGGAGATCTTGCTGGCCAGGGTAGTTGACTTACACCTTCTAGAGCACGTTGGGTGGCACGGGATACATGCGGACGTGCATTGTCCTGTTGGAACAGCAAGTTCCCTTGCCGGTCTAGGAATGGTAGAACGATGGGTTCGATGACGGTTTGGATGTACCGTGCACTATTCAGTGTCCCCTCGACGATCACCAGAGGTGTACAGCCAGTGTAGGAGATCGCTCCCCACACCATGATGCCGGGTGTTGGCCCTGTGTGCCTCGGTCGCATGCAGTCCTGGTTGTGGCGCTCACCTGCATGGCGCGAAACACGCATACGACCATCACTGGCACCAAGGCAGAAGCGACTCTCATCGCTGAAGACGACACGTCTCCATTCGTCCCTCCATTCACGCCTGTCGCGACACCACTGGAGGCGGGCTGCACGATGTTGGGGCGTGAGCGGAAGACGGCCTAACGGTGTGCGGGACCGTAGCCCAGTTTCATGGAGACGGTTGCGAATGGTCCTCGCCGATAACCCAGGAGCAACAGTGTCCCTAATTTGCTGAGAAGTGGCGGTGCGGTCCCCTACGGCACTGCGTAGGATCCCACGGTCTCGGCGTGCATCCGTGCGTCGCTGCGGTCCGATCCCAGGTCGACGGGCACGTGCACCTTCCGCCGACCACTGGCGACAACATCGATGTACTGTGGAGGCCTCACGCCCCACGTGTTGAGCAATTCGGCGGTACGTCCACCCGGCCTCCCGCATGCCCACTATACGCCCTCGCTCAAAGTCCGTCAACTGCACATACGGTTCACGTCCACGCTGTCGCGGCATGCTACCAGTGTTAAAGACTGCGATGGAGCTCCGTATGCCACGGCAAACTGGCTGCCACTGACGGCGGCGGTGCACAAATGCTGCGCAGCTAGCTCCATTCGACGGCCAACACCGCGGTTCCTGGTGTGTCCGCTGTGCCGTTCGTGTGATCATTGCTTGTACAGCCCTCTCGCAGTGTCCGGAGCAAGTATGGTGGGTCTGACACACCGGTGTCAATGTGTTCTTTTTTCCATTTCCAGGAGTGTAGTTGGAAGTTCGACAACTACTACAGGCCAAACATACAGTTTATTAGTAATAAACATATCGATCGAACTCTTGCATTCAGATAATACTTCCAAGGAATCAAGTTATACCTTAGGCAGTTGGGCTAGGTATATTCAAGGTCATCCAGCGGAACCTCTGTTCTGCCATGCCTTCCCCCTCCCGTTCCCTCCCATCAAGCCTGTCCACACCCCACTATGTGGTACATTCAAAATCACTCCCACTCTCTACCCCCTGGATCGATCAGAATTAAGCTCTCCCTCCCCCTCCTCATCCTTTTATAACTAGTGGAAATGCATTGACCTCCTCATTCGACACCTGTGCACTGGGTTGGAAGGATCTTCATTAAGCGCCAGCACAGTCCAATCCGCCCCTGCCCCCAATAACAAAACAGATTAGTACAATTAACCCCTTTCTCCCATTATTAATTGCTGGTTAATATGTTTTTGGTAACTTGTTGCAATTTTAACGATTTTCCAAATACCTACGTCTCCATCCTGATATATATGTAAATACGATGTTAAGCAATTACTGCAGTGCATTATTTAATAAATTTTATTTAATAAATTACGTTGATATCCTGAATTAAAGAACTACTGCAACAACTTATGCAACAAATTACATCGATATCTCGAATTCAACATTTTCCAAAATGCATTATTTAACATCAAATATGTTCTTGGTGACACATTAACTGTTTAACAAATAGCAGAGTGTGGTATTTAAACAAAGCACAATGGTATCCTGAGTTTAAAAAAAATTGCAATGCGTTATCAACAACAAATATCCAGAATGAGATTTTCACTCTGCAGCGGAGTGCGCGCTGATATGAAACTTCCTGGCAGATTAAAACTGTGTGCCCGACCGAGACTCGAACTCGGGACCTTTGCCTCTCGCGGGCAAGTGCTCTACCATCTTTTTTTTTTTTTTTTTTTTTTAAATCTCATTCATTTTGTTCGCATGTGTTCGTTGCATCTGCTCGGGGCTCGGGGCGGACGTCGTAAGACATCCATTTATGCTCGTTGTTGATCGATTGACTCAGTTTTTTCATTACAGAGGGCACGTAACCCTCTGACCGAACACGCTGAGCTACCGTGCCGGCTACCATCTGAGCCACCGAAGCACGACTCTCGCCCGGTGCTCACAGCTGTACTTCTGCCAGTATCCGTCTCCTACCTTCCAAACTTTACAGAAGCTCTCCTGCGAACCTTGCAGAACTAGCACTCCCGAGTTCGAGTCTCGGTCGGGCACACAGTTTTAATCTGCCAGGAAGTTTCATATCAGCGCACACTCCGCTGCAGAGTGAAAATCTCATTCTGGAAACATCCCCCAGGCTGTGGCTAAGCCATGTCTCCGCAATATCCTTTCTTTCAGGAGTGCTAGTTCTGCAAGGTTCGCAGGAGAGGTTCAGTAAAGTTTGGAAGGTAGGAGAAGTATACTGGCAGAAGTAAAGCTGTGAGTACCGGCCGTGAGTCGTGCTTCGGTATCTCAGATGCAGTCGTGTTCCGGCACTCGGCCAGTGCACATCGCGCGGTGACGGGCGGTAGCGCGGGCCAGTGTTTACGTCGCGAGCAGTGCTGAGGTGGAGAGCTGAGCAGCGTGTGCGAGCGCTGTTAACGTTTGTTTCTGTGTAACTGTTGTAAGTAAGATGTCGACAATTAACTGAGCGAACAGCGTTCAGTGTGTTTTCGATCGGGCTGCCTTGCGACCGACGGCGTTTGAAATTCATGAGTGGATCTTTGAGGATTTGAAATTGCCTGAAGATATAGTCGACACATTCCAGTTGGACTTTGTGCAGTACTCGTTATTTATCAAATTTATTTCGAGTGACACTTACGAGAAATTCGTTGAGGAGCATGTTGGTGTGAGACCATTCCGTCATAATGATGGCAGTATTAGTAACGTCCAAATCGTGCCTTCGGGATACGGAGTAAGAACCGTCATAGTATTTAATGTGCCACCTGAGTGCCCTAATGATCTGATTGCACGTTCTCTGTCACTGTACGGCGCTCTTTTGTCAGTTACAAATGAAAAATGGTCGAGTGCCTATCGCTACCAAGTTAACAGCGGGGTGCGCAGTGTACGTGTAGACTTGAAAAAGCATATACCTTCGTATGTTGCCATTGGCGGCTGTCGTGCACAGGTAACTTACATTGGTCAACCCCCTACCTGTTCGATCTGCCATTCAACTGAACATCTGCGGATGAACTGTACACGTCGACGTCCATTTCAACTTCCACGGGAACGTCCTGCAGACGGTAGTGAAAAGCTAGTACCACTATTGAGTGAGGTGGTCGCGGGGACTGTACCACCACCCCGGAAGCCGGAACATGTCAGCGAGGCGGAGGTGCCAGTTCAGGTGGAATGCAGTGCCAAAGACATTCGCGGTAGGACGGATGTCGATTCGGCACCGTCATCCTCACCGGGGCAGTTACAGCTGGATACCAACGATGCGCCAGCCACCTCTGAAACTAAGCCGTGTGAGATACAGGAGCGGGTGCAGATAAGTTTGCCTGAACCACCCCTATCGGTAGAGACTGTAGCAGACACGAAGAAAGGCCGCCGAAGGAGAAGCAAAGGGAATAGTAGCAAAGAGGAAAAGTCGAATGATTTAGGACCCGTACACATGTCAGAAAGTGGCAGCGAGACTGAACCTCAATCTTCTTGCTCCGTGCGCTGCGAGGACACCGCGAGGCAAGAACGCATTCGTGAACAAACCAAACACCTGAAGGCACTACTGAGCGCTGAAAGGGATCAGAGCACCGTAACGGCCAAGAGGAAGAGCGAGCAGAGCAGCGAGCAGCTGCAGCAGCGATCTCGCAGGAACTCGCTGACGTCAGTCGCAGCCCCGCGTGGTGGCCAGGCGGATGCGACCACGTTGACAGACTCAACCGGCGGTGGCGGGCAGGGCGGCGCGCGCACCGCGCAGCACCCCGACAGCAATGAGCCGTGGTGGCAGCAGAACGAGGAGACGCAGCAGTAGCTGCTCTCGCGCATGACCATCGCGCTGCGACCTTCCCCTCCCTGACCCGTTATTGGTTTTGACATTTCGTTTCGTACTCCAAACGTTACCAACGAGTTTGGTTCAAAGCCGGAGAGAAGGACGATGCGAAACTCACAGCTCATTGTCCTCTGAACCATCATGGGTGACAGCCAAACCTACAACATTACCACACATAACGTCAATAGAATTCAAAGTGCGGTGAAACTCCGTTCGCTAAATGATTTCTTGTATGGTACCAGCGTTGACATTGCCCTTCTACAGGAGGTAGTCACAGCCTTAGAAGTGCCCGGATACGTTCTTATTGATAACGTCAATCTTCAGGATGCTGTAGGCACTGCCATCCTTCTGCGCGACGGTATACCCTTTACGGATGTGCAGCGGCTGCCCAGTGGTCGTGGCATTTCTCTTCGAGTGAATGGTGTGCAGATTGTTAACGTGTACGCCCCCTCAGGTAGCACTCATAAGAGAGATCGTTCAAAATTTTATAAAACCGAGGTTCCCATTCTTCTTAGCGCTTATCGTGAACATCTCATCCTTGGTGGTGACTTCAATTGTGTGCTCAACGACAGAGACCAAACTCCTAACACGAACAGATGTATCGAACTTGAACATTTAATTCATGGCATGCGTCTTCACGATACATGGGAACAACTGCACGGTGAACGGGTAGCGTACACCTTCGTAACCAGTCATTCTGCCAGTCGGCTGGATAGGATTTATGTGTCCGATTCCCTCCAGCGACACACTGTGAACTGTGACATAGCTCCTGTCAATATCTCCGACCATTGTGCATATCAGTGTTACCTCAACCTATACCGCCAGTTTGGAAGGTAGGAGACGGATACTGCCAGAAGTAAAGCTGTGAGCACCGGGCGTGAGTCGTCCTTCGGTAGCTCAGATGATAGAGCACTTGCCCGCGAAAGGAAAAAAAAAAAGTTCGAGTCTCGGTCGGGCACACAGTTTTAATCTGCCAGGAAGTTTCTTTAACAACAAATATGATATTGTTAAATATCTTAAAATGTTAAACAAATACCACAACACGATATTTAAACAAGTAAACTCTTTCTATATACCAAAGCTATGTCTCCCAACATTAACAGTGTGTGTGACGGCATAGTTATGTGTTAAATCGAGAGAACTGTCCTATTTGCGTAAATACAGCAATATAATGTCAGTGCATATTATGGAAAGTCTTGTCAAATATTAACATATTTGTGACATGAGACACTTTAACAATATGGTGTGTGAATGAGTTACTATAATTTAATGTTATTATAGCAGAGGCACTATTCTGTAAGAACTCTGACCATCGAGTGCTATATGCAGATTTTGAATTTTTTTTAAATTCAATCGATTTTCTCCCACTTTGCTAGAGAGACAAATAAAGGCGCACGTAAATACGGTATATAAGCATAGTGCAACATATTAACAAATACTACACTGCTACAAATACACATCTAGATTAAGAGGAGCTTGCCCGTGCATTATCAGTGTGCGACATTACTATACTAAGAAAAATAATTTCGTGTGGCTTACTGACCTGGTGCAAGTCTTTCAATTGGACACCACATTGGCGACTCGCGTGTCCCTAACCTAGCCCAGTTATATAAACAGAGAATTATGACCTACAGTTAAACATGGAATCCGAATCACATATCGTTTCTAGCGATTCTTCCCATAGTTGAGAAGTGAAGGCTAATTTAAGATAAAGGCTGAAAAATCCAAATTACAACCATGATTCGATCCTGCGACTCCTCGTTTCCAGTCACGCGCTTTACTGTTAGACTACCAGCTTTAACACGACAGTGCTATAAAGCTGCCTGAGTGGGGTACAACACTGCAAGGGTAGAGTAGACTCGTAAAATAATGACGGAAGAAATCCAAGTATGTACATTCACTATTACATGTGCACTTCAAACAACTACGACGACCACCACAACCACTGACAAAACAGAACTAAAAAAAATGCCAGAGATCATTGCAACACTAATGTGTCACCGAACAGCACCACCAGAGGTGATTACTATCACTGTTACCAGCCGACCAAGTAAACACTACTGCTATGAGTCAGATCCAAGTGAGATGTCTGTGGTGTAGGGCCAATTTTGGGCCTGTCTGCCCAAAACTATGCCAGCCCCCTGTCCATTTCCCCATCATGAGATAGGAATGGTAGAGACGGTAGAGGGACGCACTATATTTGCTGAACGACAAATATATCCTTCCTTATGCCTTCTACACTCCTGGAAATGGAAGAAAGAACACATTGACACTGGTGTGTTAGACCTACCATACTTGCTCCGGACACTGCGAGAGGGCTGTACAAGCAATGATCACACGCACGGCACAGCGGACACACCAGGAACCGCGGCGTTGGCCGTCGAATGGCTCTAGCTGCGCAGCATTTGTGCACCGCCGCCGTCAGTGTCAGCCAGTTTGCCGTGGCATACGGAGCTCCATCGCAGTCTTTAACACTGGTAGCATGCCGCGACAGCGTGGACGTGAACCGTATGTGCAGTTGACGGACTTTGAGCGAGGGCGTATAGTGGGCATGCGGGAGGCCGGGTGGACGTACCGCCGAATTGCTCAACACGTGGGGCGTCAGGTCTCCACAGTACATCGATGTTGTCGCCAGTGGTCGGCGGAAGGTGCACGTGCCCGTCGACCTGGGACCGGACCGCAGCGACGCACGGATGCACGCCAAGACCGTAGGATCCTACGCAGTGCCGTAGGGGACCGCACCGCCACTTCCCAGCAAATTAGGGACACTGTTGGTCCTGGGGTATCGGCGAGGACCATTCGCAACCGTCTCCATGAAGCTGGGCTACGGTCCCGCACACCGTTAGGCCGTCTTCCGCTCACGCCCCAACATCGTGCAGCCCGCCTCCAGTGGTGTCGCGACAGGCGTGAATGGAGGGACGAATGGAGACGTGTCGTCTTCAGCGATGAGAGTCGCTTCTGCCTTTGTGCCAATGATGGTCGTATGCGTGTTTGGCGCCATGCAGGTGAGCGCCACAATCAGGACTGCATACGACCGAGGCACACAGGGCCAACACCCGGCATCATGGTGTGGGGAGCGATCTCCTACACTGGCCGTACACCTCTGGTGAATCGTCGAGGGGACACTGAATAGTGCACGGTACATCCAAACCGTCATCGAACCCATCGTTCTACCATTCCTAGACCGGCAAGGACAATACACGTCCGCATGTATCCCGTGCCACCCAACGTGCTCTAGAAGGTGTAAGTCAACTACCCTGGCCAGCAAAATCTCCGGATCTGTCCCCCAATGAGCATGTTTGGGACTGGATGAAGCGTCGTCTCACGCGGTCTGCACGTCCAGCACGAACGCTGGTCCACCTGAGGCGCCAGGTGGAAATGGCATGGCAAGCCGTTCCACAGGACTACATCCAGCATCTCTACGATCGTCTCCATGGGAGAATAGCAGCCTGCATTGCTGCGAAAGGTGGATATACACTGTACTAGTGCCGACATTGTGCATGCTCTGTTGCCTGTGTCTATGTGCCTGTGGTTCTGTCAGTGTGATCATGTGATGTATCTGACCCCAGGAATGTGTCAATAAAGTTTGCCCTTCCTGGGACAATGAATTCACGGTGTTCTTATTTCAATTTCCAGGAGTGTACAAGCACACAGACGAATGATTCCATCCCTCCATTACTGTTTACTCGTATCTTGGGTGGTTGATGAGAGACTGCCATGACCTAAAGCACACTGGCAGGTCCCTACAGCCCATGAGAATCCTCACCCCCCCCCTCTTTCTCTCTGGAGCAATAAGAATCATGATTCCACCTTTCCTACATTTATTACCAGAGCAAATGTGTGGGCGGTGTTATTCTTGTTCTGCTCACCACAGAGAGAGGATAATCATGAAGTACCAGCAATAGCAGGGATCACGTACGATTACAGAAAACTTAATGATACAACAGAATAAAACCAGTAAGAAGGCATGCAAGTACAATTAACTTATCACAACGCGATATTTAAACAAACGAACTCCCATTACATACCAAATCTACGTTAGTCCTACATTATTAATGTGTGTGTGTGATGTCGAAGCGTGTCTTAAAAATGACCGTGCTGTCCTACCAGCAAACTTACTATAATTTAATGATATCGTTAAGTTTTCTCTAAACATACGTAGCATAACATCCCAAAAATCTTTCAAATGCGTGCGAATTCCTAAGAGACTAAACTGCTGAGGACATCAGTCCCTAAACTTACACACTACTTAAACTAACTTATGCTAAGAACAACACACACATCCATGCCCGAGGGAGGTCTGGAAACTCGGGCGGGAGGGCCGGGCAATCGGTGACACGGCACCTCAAACCACGTAAAGTGGGAGAAAATCGGTTGAATTAAAAAAAAATCAAAATTTGCACAAAGCTCTTGGTGGTCAGAGAGCTTACAGAATAGGGCCTATGGTATAGTATGACACCCAATCAATATTCCAAGGCAGACACGTAAATATACGACACTTTAATCTTTAATAAATTGAGCAATTCGTTATTTAACAGAAAATACCCGGTTAGTAAGTTCCAAGTCTTCACTATCCTATTATTAATATGTGACATCGTTGTGTTAAAAAACAGTCCAATCTAAAAATGCGCTGGTCGTTGTGGCCGAGCGGTTCTAGGCGCTTCAGTCCGGAACCGCACTGCTGCTACGGTCGCAGGTTCGAATTCTACCTAGGGCATGGATGTGTGTGATGTCCTTAGGTTAGTTAGGTTTAAGTAGTTCTAAGTCTAGGGGACTGATGACCTCAGATGTTAAGCCCCATAGTGCTCAGAGCCATTTTAACCACTTGTAAAAATCCCTATAGCTATTTACATTATTGTGACTGAGTATCTTCCACTTTTTTAAGAAGACACATGTAAATACTTGACTGAACAAGTGACACACTGCAATAAATAAAACTAATGCTACTTACTAATAAGGGAAACTCCCCATCGCACTCCCTCAAGTTTAGTGGAAGATGTCCCAGTGGATAGTCAGTCATAAACTGAACACAGATCAAGCATGAAAACAGGGAGAACGTGTACTGAACTGTGAAAAAAGAAAAAAAATGTAAACAGTGAACGGTCCAAGCTCAAGATGTGAAACATCGAGCGAACTCGAATAGTCACTGCATCATGGTAGTGTGGTCCCGGTGTTGGAGGTCGAAAGGGAAGATCCGTGTTCACATCTCTCTCGTGCCCCTCCACGTTTTTTGTACAAAATTATGAACTGTCCGTCCGGTCATAGATGTGTGTGCTCGCTGTATTCAGGTTTGTGTCCGTATCGTGATGTAACGTCCGTCTGCAACAGCGAGTTGTAAGCAAGGGACTTCCAGACATACGAACCACCTATTTGTTCTACACAAGTACCACATGGTATGAGTCTTGCGTCCAGTACTGGAAGTTTTGACACTTGAATTCCTTTATTGTAACATAGCTCACACCCATTTATTTGTTGCTTTCATTTCTGTGACCGATTTATGCGTCATCTCGCCTGTTCTCACTATTCATCCATTTACTTGAGACGGTAATATATTCTTATGGCATGACTCGTATTGTATAAGCAGTGTACGACAATTGTCAAGACTACGTAGGGAGAACAGAGAAGTCAATGACCGGGCGGAAAGTCCATAATTTTGTGAAAAAAAGTGGTAATACAAATCTCGCACTTTGCAGTCCAACACCGGGACCGCACAGCCACAACGCCGTGATTCATGCAATTTGCTCGATACTGCGCATCTTCAGTTTGGACCGTTCACTGTTCCTAGTTTGCTTCTTTCTTCACAGTTCAGTATACCTTATTTCCTGTATTCAAGTTTGATCAGCGCTCAGTTTTTGATGGGCTATCAACTGGGCCTGTTTACCACTAAATCTGAGGGGGATGCGATGGGGGACTTTCCTCGTAAGTGCCGGTGCGTAAGGTTCGCCACCGCCCTCCACTGCCGCTGCGGATCTCGTGGACGTCGCCTGCTCTCCGACACAGACACTCCTATCTGAGAAGTCCAACACCTCTGTATATGCATCGCTACGCCTAAAACTGCAGCCGATAAGATTCAGGCTGCCGACAGCACATGCACATTAGCTGCCAGTAACTGCCTTAAAAAGGTTTTACATATACCTCATAAATGTACAATCCCCGAAATCCTGCACGGAAGCGTACAAACGCGACCTGTCTTCGTATCTGGATGCAGAGGGCATGACTGTGAAGCTCTCGTGGAGTACCAGCCACCTATAAGAATTTTTTGGTCGCAACGGGTAACGTCAGGTACAATCGCAAGGTACATCTTGTATGAATATGAAGATGGTATCTATTCTTTCACACATGTCCGATAGAACAGATACCATCGGTGACCATGCAGTGCTCTAGAATGAAATGATAATTAAATCAAGACCCTACGCTGCCGACAGGCGTTGATATGTATCAACGGGGAAAGTTGAAAATGTGTGCCCTGATCAGGACTCGAACCCGGGATCTCCTGCTTACATGGCAGACGCTCTATCCATCTGAGCCACCGAGGGCACAGAGGATATAGCGACTGCAGGGACTTATCCCTTGCGACACACATTCCCAACTTAATGTCCGCACACTACACCGCAAGTAATGAGTGTAACGGGCAGGGGCACTACGTATGGCAACAGGGGGCGGGACGGGAGGTATCAATGGTGAGCACAGCATGGGGCTACGAAGCGTAGTTGAACTGCTTAGTCAACGAGTAACTCACAAGAGTGATATAGTGCTAGTGGTGTTGATACGAAGAGGAACAATGATAGCTATAAAAAAGCAAAAATTGCATTACATCTACAGCAACAGTTGTCGAAGTTTATATTTCGTCAGAAAGGAACCCTAGAAACTTCGCAATATGAGAAAGAAGTGGCAGATGAAATATCAGCAGCCGGCCGGTGTGGCCGAGCGGTTCTAGGGGCTTCAGTCTGGAACCGCGAGACCGCTACTGTCGCAAGTTGGAATCCTGCCTCGCGCATGGATGTGTGTGATGCCCTTAGGTTAGTTAGGTTTAAGTAGTTCTAAGACTAGGGGACTGATGACCCCAGTTGTTACGTCCCATAGTGCTCAGAGCCATTTGAACAATTTTTTGAAATATCAACGTTTCTCTAAGATGAGTCAGTGGAATGTGTGGTGTCGTATACCCTCTACTGTGCGGACAATGCACATGAGGTGTAGAATTATGACGATACGTGCTTAATAAGTGAAACAGGTATTGAAAGAAACGTCGAACCATGTAGTACATCATCCTCGTCGGACGGGAAGCAACAAATTCCGTCTCCAGCGAAAAGGAGTAAAGGTTAGTCGTTGTTCAAGGAGAGGATACTAAACGTAATTACGTACATGGAAGAACATCCTATGCACAGTAAAAAAAATTATGAACATCTTTAGAATAAGTCCCCAGCAATATAACCGTGTAGTGCATAAGAAAAACTACGGGTTTTCAGGAGAGGACAAGGCGCACTTGTTACAAAACTACAGTTTGCGCATTTAAGAATGTTCGGTACAATTTACAGGACGTGAAGGATAGTGACCTACTACGTTATGCACATCACATTAAGTACGACATACATTACAGTGATTTCAAGGGGAGCAGTGGATGATTGCGGAACTTCAGTGTTACAGAATTGGAAGATGTGAGATAATGAAATTTCAAACAAAGCGTCAACTTGACGATGAACAGCAAATTGCAAATGGGCCCAAAAATCTGTAGCTGAAATTAACAAATTTACCCCATCGTTTAGTAAGAAATATGTTTTCAACTCCGATCAATCGGGATTTGAGGAGGAAATGCATATGACAGGAACCATGCAAATCAGAGGTACCAAGAGAGTTTTATCAAAGTCAACTAACATCAATAACTTAACTCACGCGTATACAATTATGCCGACTGTTAATCTGGATGGTAAATTGGCTGGAAGCTTATTTATTGTACTGTGAGAAGTTGGAGGTGCTCCGACCCCTACGATTGTGTCTCGTCTGCGTGATCTTGTAAGGGCAGTAGGGAATATTTACTTCACAGCAAGTAAGAGTGGGGAAATGGGCGTAAGAAAACTACAACTATGGTATGAGCACTGCTTTTGGCCAATAGCCGGTCAAAATAACTTGCTTTTGCTCGATTCCTGATCTGCGAATAAGCATCATACTCCTTTAGAGCCAACTGTTCCTCCTGAAAAGTGTGTGACATTGTTAGTCATACCATCTGGAACAACTGGACATATTCAGCCGCTGGATGTATTTTTTCTGTGCCTATAAAACATATTACCGCACTTCTTCTTCTTCTTCTTCTTCAGAAGCGCTACAGACCTTGATGAGCCTTGGCTTCTTCAATAACCTTCCTCCACACTTCTCGGTTATTTGCTGCTCTTTTCCACCCCCGGACTCCCATACTGTTGATATCCATAATTACCTCGTCGATCCATCTTCTTCTAGGTCTCCCTTTTCGCCTAACTGAATGGATCACACCTTTCATCATTTTCTTTGGAATTCTATCCTCTGCCATTCTCTCCAAGTGTCCTAGCCATCGTATTCGCTGTGATATCACAAATTTTACTATGTCCCTGCCTTCTATTAACTCTTGTAATTCGGCATTGTTGCGTATTCTCCAGACTTCTTCCTCCATTATTGGCCCATATATTCTGCGTAATATTTTCCGCTCAATGGTTCTTAGTGCATTTTTATTGTGTTCTGTCAACGTCCATACCACTGACCCGTATGTGATAACTGGGTGGACTAGGGAATTATATATCAGCAGTTTAGTTTTCCTTGTAACAAGACTATTTTTGAAAAGTTGCATCTTTGCAAAGTAAGCTTTGTTTTCTGCTTGTATTCTTTCCCTTATAGCCTTTCCAATACTGTTATCATTTGTTATTAGGGCTCCGAAATAGTTAAAAGAGGACACTCCTTTGAAGCATTTCCTATTGATGTTTAGGTATTGAGGGGTTCTTCTGGCCTCAGAGTGTGACGTTACCATATCTTTCGTTTTGTTTTCATTTACTATGAGGCCAATTTTTAAGGCTTCTGTTTCCATTGCCCGGTATGTTTCTACAGGGTGTTTCAAAAATGACCGGTATATTTGAAACGGCAATACAAACTAAACGAGCAGCGATAGAAATACACCGTTTGTTGCAATATTCTTGGGACAACAGTACATTTTCAGGCAGACAAACTTTCGAAATTACAGTAGTAACAATTGTCAACAACAGATGGCGCTGCGGTCTGGGAAACTCTATAGTACGATATTTTCCACATATCCACCATGTGTAGCAATAATATGCCGTAGTCTCTGAATGAAACTACCCGAAACCGTTGACAACGTGTCTGGCGGAATGGCTTCACATGCAAATGAGATGTACTGCTTCAACTGTTCAATTGTTTCTGGATTCTGGCGGTACACCTGGTCTTTCCAGTGTCCCCAAAGAAAGAAGTCACAGGGGTTCATGCCTGGCGAATAGGGAGGCCAATCCACGCCGCCTCCTGTATGTTTCGGATAGCCCAAAGCAATCACACGATCATCGAAATATTCATTCAGGAAATTAAAGACGTCGGCCATGCGATGTGGGCGGGCACCATCTTGCATAAACCACGAGGTGTTCGCAGTGTCGTCTAAGGCAGTTTGTACCGCCAGAAATTCATGAAGAATGTCCAGATAGCGCGATGCAGTAATCGTTTCGGATCTGAAAAATGGGCCAATGATTCCTCTGGAAGAAATGGCGGCCCAGACCAGTACTTTTTGAGGATGCAGGGACGATGGGACTGCAACATGGGGCTTTTCGGTTCCCCATATGCGCCAGTTCTGTTTATTGACGAAGCCGTCCAGGTAAAAATAAGCTTCGTCAGTAAACCAAATGCTGCCCACATACATATCGCCGTCATCAATCCTGTGCTCTATATCGTTAGCGAATGTCTCTCGTGCAGCAATGGTAGCGGCGCTGAGGGGTTGCCGCGTTTGAATTTTGTATGGATAGAGGTGTAAACTCTGGCGCATGAGACGATACGTGGACGTTGGCGTCATTTGGACCACAGCTGCAACACGGCGAACGGAAACCCGAGGCCGCTGTTGGATCACCTGCTGCACTAGCTGCGCGTTCCCCTCTGTGGTTGCTGTACGCAGTCGCCCTACCTTTCCAGCACGTTCATCTGTCACGTTCCCAGTCTGTAGAAATTTTTCAAACAGATCCTTTGTTGTATCGCTTTTCGGTCCTTTGGTTACATTAAACCTCCGTTGAAAACTTCGTCTTGTTGCAACAACACTGTGTTCTAGGTGGTGGAATTCCAACACCAGAAAAATCCTCTGTTCTAAGGAATAAACCATGTTGTCCACAGCACACTTGCACGTTGTGAACAGCACACGCTTACAGCAGAAAGACGACGTACAGAATGGCGTACCCACAGACTGCGTTGTCTTCTATATCTTTCACATTACTTGCAGCGCCATCTGTTGTTGAAAATTGTAACTACTGTAATTTCGAAAGTTTGTCCGCCTGAAAATGTACTGTTGTCCCAAGCATATTGCAACAAACGGTCTATTTCTATCGCTGCCCGTTTAGTTTTTATTGCCGTTTCAAATATACCGGTCATTTTTGAAACACCCTGTAAGAGTGTATTGGTATTTCTTCCTACTATAGCAATGTCATCGTCGTATGCACATATCTGGCTAATTTCATATTACCGCACTGTCTGCAGCTGTGCCTTAAGGGATAGCCAGTTTCAAGATAATGTCCATGACAGACTGTTTCACATTCGGCTGCATGCCCTCACATTCCAGTACTTCTCATCACTCCTGTGGCGTATTAATTGTATTCGGTCAAAAAAGTACGCCAGAGCGAAAGTAAGTTGCGACAGAGCCAGCTGCAGGCAGGCAAGAGTGTTATGCATTGTGAAGCAAAACGCGGCTGACAGGTCTTGTGTAGCAGAGCCAGCTGGGCGCGGTATAACAACAGCTACACTCCTGGAAATGGAAAAAAGAACACATTGACACCGGTGTGTCAGACCCACCATACTTGCTCCGGACACTGCGAGAGGGCTGTACAAGCAATGATCACACGCACGGCACAGCGGACACACCAGGAACCGCGGTGTTGGCCGTTGAATGGCGCTAGCTGCGCAGCATTTGTGCACCGCCGCCGTCAGTGTCAGCCAGTTTGCCGTGGCATACGGAGCTCCATCGCAGTCTTTAACACTGGTAGCATGCCGCGACAGCGTGGACGTGAACCGTATGTGCAGTTGACGGACTTTGAGCGAGGGCGTATAGTGGGCATGCGGGAGGCCGGGTGGACGTACCGCCGAATTGCTCAACACGTGGGGCGTGAGGTCTCCACAGTACATCGATGTTGTCGCCAGTGGTCGGCGGAAGGTGCACGTGCCCGTCGACCTGGGACCGGACCGCAGCGACGCACGGATGCACGCCAAGACCGTAGGATCCTACGCAGTGCCGTAGGGGACCGCACTGCCACTTCCCAGCAAATTAGGGACACTGTTGCTCCTGGGGTATCGGCGAGGACCATTCGCAACCGTCTCCATGAAGCTGGGCTACGGTCCTGCACACCGTTAGGCCGTCTTCCGCTCACGCCCCAACATCGTGCAGCCCGCCTCCAGTGGTGTCGCGACAGGCGTGAATGGAGGGACGAATGGAGACGTGTCGTCTTCAGCGATGAGAGTCGCTTCTGCCTTGCTGCCAATGATGGTCGTATGCGTGTTTGGCGCCGTGCAGGTGAGCGCCACAATCAGGACTGCATACGACCGAGGCACACAGGGCCAACACCCGGCATCATGGTGTGGGGAGCGATCTCCTACACTGGCCGTACACCTCTGGTGATCGTCGAGGGGACACTGAATTGTGCACGGTACATCCAAACCGTCATCGAACCCATCGTTCTACCATTCCTAGACCGGCAAGGGAACTTGCTGTTCCAACAGGACAATGCACGTCCGCATGTATCCCGTGCCACCCAACGTGCTCTAGAAGGTGAAAGTCAACTACCCTGGCCAGCAAGATCTCCGGATCTGTCCCCCATTGAGCATGTTTGGGACTGGATGAAGCATCGTCTCACGCGGTCTGCACGTCCATCACGAACGCTGGCCCAACTGAGGCGCCAGGTGGAAATGGCATGGCAAGCCGTTCCACATGACTACATCCAGCATCTCTACGATCGTCTCCATGGGAGAATAGCAGCCTGCATTGCTGCGAAAGGTGGATATACACTGTACTAGTGCCGACATTGTGCATGCTCTGTTGCCTGTGTCTATGTGCCTGTGGTTCTGTCAGTGTGATAATGTGATGTATCTGACCCTAGGAATGTGTCAATAAAGTTTCCCCTTCCTGGGACAATGAATTCACGGTGTTTTTATTTCAATTTCCAGGAGTGTATATGTAAGCACAATAAAACCTGCATTTTCATGTTCCATACGTTGATTTTTTTGGCACGGTGACTATTTCTGCCCCCTCCCCATTGACTATTACTTTCTTCAATTATTCCATCTTTCAGCCCCACGTGTTGAGCAATTCGGCGGTACGTCCACCCAGCCTCCCGCATGCCCACTATACGCCCTCGCTCAAAGTCCGTCAACTGTACATACGGTTCACGTCCACGCTGTCGCGGCATGCTACCAGTGTTAAAGACTGCGATGGAGCTCCGTATGCCACGGCAAACTGGCTGACACTGACGGCGGCGGTGCACAAATGCTGCACAGCTAGCGCCATTCAACGGCCAACACCGCGGTTCCTGGTGTGTCCGCTGTGCCTGCGTGTGATCATAGCTTGTACAGCCCTCTCGCAGTGTCCGGGGCAAGTATGGTGGGTCTGACACACCGGTGTCAATGTGTTCTTTTTTCCATTTCCAGGAGTGTATCTAAATGCGAAACTCATAACGGACGCCTACATTTTGCCAAACGCCACAGAAACTTTGGATCACATAGGAAAATGAAAATATTTTTCAGCAATGGATTTGTACAGTGGGTATCACTAGATAGAGGTTTCACTGCAGGATGGACACTAAACAGCGTTTTCGGCACCCTGGTGACATTGCCAATTCAGAAGAATTCCATTCTTATTTAAAAAAAAATGCACCTGCAACGTTTCAGAGGCTGTTGGATGGAGTACGCAGAAGTTTAAAACCACGTTTTAGTGTATCTCAATGACATAATCGCCTATAGGAGTGATTTGGAACAACAAATGCAGCGATTAAGGGAATTATTCCTAAGATTAAAAACAGCGAAGTTAATACAGAGTACAGAAAAATGTAATTTTGTTGTGATGGAAGCGTGACAACGTCGTATCATAAGTACAGATGGGGTTAAGACAGACCCAATATTAACTAGAGCTGTACGTGAATTTCCTATGCCAGAATCTATAAAGGATTTGCAATCGTTCTTAGGAGCCGCGAACTATTACCGCCGATTCGTAAAAGGCTTTGCGGAGATTTCCAGACTGTTGGCACAGCTGTTCAAGAAGGATGCTAAATTTGTGTGGACTGAAGAGTGCCAGCATGCTTTTGAGGAGCTAATAGAAGATTTAACACCGAGTCCGATATTGGTATGTCCGGATTTTAATAGAGACTCTGTTTAGTCATGTGATGCATCAAACCATGCACTTAGCTGTGTGTTGTCACAAGAGGTAAAAGGCGTAGAACATCCGGTAGCTTACGCATCAAGACAAGTAAATTCTGGAGAAATAAATTATTCCACAACGCAGAAAGATTTTAGGCGTTATTTATGGAGTCACACGTTTCAAATGTTGTCTGTATGGTAAAAAGTTTAGAGTAATAACAGGTCATGCGGTATTAAAATGGTTGCTGGGGTTGAAGGACCCTTCTAGTAGGTTGAGGCGATGGGCAGTGAGACTAAGTGAATTTGATTTCGAGGTCAGACATACACCCGGGAAGAAGCACGGAAATGCGGATGGCTTAGGTAGGAAATTAGCAGTGTTACGTATTGGGTTAATGAGCGTAAGGAATGGCAGTCTGTACAGAGAGCGGATAACCATAGTATGCAGTATTTTAAGCAATAACAGTTTTGTCGAAACAAGGCCCCCGGAGTAGACAACATTCCATTAGAACTACTGACGGCCTTGGGAGAGCCAGTCATGACAAAACTCTACCAGCTGGTGAGCAAGATGTATAAGACAGGCGAAATACCCTCAGACTTCAAGAAGAATATAATAATTCCAATCCCAAAGAAAGCAGGTGCTGACAGATATGAAAATTACCGAACTATCAGTTTAATAAGTCACAGCTGCAAAATACTAACGCGAATTCTTTACAGACGACTGGAAAAACTGGTAGATGCGGACCTCGGGGAGGATCAGTTTGGATTCCGTAGAAATATTGGAACACGTGAGGCAATACTGACCTTACGACTTATCTTAGAAGAAATATTAAGAAAAGGCAAACCTACGTTTCTAGCATTTGTAGACTTAGAGAAAGCTTTAGACAATGTTGACTGGAATACTCTTTTTCAAATTCTAATGGTGGCAGAGGTAAAATACAGGGAGCGAAAGGCTATTTACAATTTGTACAGAAACCAGATGGTAGTCATAAGAGTCGAGGGGCATGAAAGGGAAGCAGTGGTTTGGAAAGGAGTGAGACAGGGTTGTAGCCTCTCCCCGATGTTATTCAATCTGTATATTGAGCAAGCAGTAAAGGAAACAAAAGAAAAATTTGGAGTAGGTATTAAAATTCATGGAGAAGAAGTAAAAACTTTGAGGTTCGCCGATGACATTGTAATTCTGTCAGAGATGGCAAAGGACTTGGAAGAGCAGTTGAACGGAATGGACAGTGTCTTGAAAGGAGGATATAAGATGAACATCAACAAAAGCAAAACGAGGATAATGGAATGTAGTCAAATTAAATCGGGTGATGCTGAGGGAATTATATTAGGAAATGAGACACTCAAAGTAGTAAAGGAATTTTGCTATTTAGGAAGTAAAATAACTGATGATGGTCGAAGTAGAGAGGATATAAAATGTAGACTGGCAATGGCAAGGAAAGAGTTTCTGAAGAAGGGAAATTTGTTAACATCGAATATAGATTTATGTATCAGGAAGTCGTTTCTGAAAGTATTTATTTGGAGTGTAGCCATGTATGGAAGTGAAACATGGACGATAACTAGTTTGGACAAGAAGAGAATAGAAGCTTTCGAAATGTGGTGCTACAGAAGAATACTGAAGATAAGGTGGATAGATCACGTAACTAATGTGGAGGTATTGAAGAGGGTTGGGGAGAAGAGAAGTTTGTGGCACAACTTTACTAGAAGAAGGGATCGGTTGGTAGGACATGTTTTGAGGCATCAAGGGATCACAAATTTAGCATTGGAGGACAGCATGGAGGGTAAAAATCTTAGAGGGAGACCGAGAGATGAGTACACTAAGCAGATTCAGAAGGATGTAGGTTGCAGTAGGTACTGGGAGATGAAGAAGCTTGCACAGGATAGAGTAGCATGGAGAGCTGCATCAAACCAGTGTCAGTACTGAAGACAACAACAACAACAACAACAACATACAGGATGGGTTGCTATGCAGAAAAAAATGAGTTGGTAAGGTTGCCAGCGAAGCTAAAGAAGCTCATGACCAAATATTAGCGGCTCATGGAGCTTGCAGATCTACATACAGAAAAGTATTGGCGGAGGAATAGGCAGACGGACGTATGTGCGGAATTGCATACAATGCGCACAGAGCGTGAATTTGTGTCGAAAAAGAGTACCACTGCAGCTGTTACCTAAAGCATTACCACCATTCGAATTTTAGGTAAAAATTTTTGGAAATTTGTGGTAACACCTTACGGGACAAAACTGCTGAGGTCCTCGGTCCCTAAGCTGACACATTACTTAAACTAACTTACGCTAAGGACAACACACACACCCAAGGCGGGAAACCGCGCGGACCGCGCGGCTACCCCGCGCGGCCAAATTTTAGGTCTATTCAATAAAAAAGGCGTAGAACAACGATAGCGGTCGCGCGGTTCTAGACTGTAGCGCCTAGAACCGCTCGGCCACTCCGGCCGGCCAGCGGGGAATAAGTACGTACCCACAATCATAGGTCATTTTTCCGAGATGTGTACAAATGGTCGCGATGCTAAACCAGCAGGCAGCAACAGTGACACAAGCTATTGTGAATAATTGAATACTGAAGCTTGAGTGCCTGAAACAACAGTGACAAAGCGGGGAATGAACTTCATGTCAGATCTGTTCATGGGATTCTGTAAGTTACTGAACGTGAAGAATGTAAGGACGAGTCATCTCCATCCACAAGGCAGTGGAAGAACTGAAAGAGTGCATACGACAATAGGAAAGATGCTTGGATGCTACGATGACTCACATCACACCACCTGGCAAGTCTGAAGTACGTTGTCTCTGCCTACAACAACATCACGGTCGAAACCGGAGACGTCACTGACAGCGGCATTCACGTGACGCCACGCTCGGCCTCGCTCTTTGCACTGTCAGCAGTGCCGGACGTCTATTGTTCCGCGTGAGAGGCAACTGGACGCCTCCACCGAGCTGTTCCTCATGTACTACGGCCGAGGGCCGGAATAAAGAAGTTAATTGAGCAAATCCACTGACGTGCTGTCGGCACATTTCACTCTCCACGGGTGACAATCTATCTAACAACCCCATTACACCAACATAATTCTATACGCATTCTTTAAAAATAGCTGAACATCCTCCACGGTTTGTAACTCCCAGGATCTCGCTTTCGATTTGGATGGTGCGAACTTTTGTGATCACATAGGAGCGTTTTTCATTTGGTGATCATGGTGAAAGTTAATGGCCTGTTTTGAACATTATTTGGATGTCGACAATATCCATTTTGTGAAGTGTAATACATAATCTCACTAGGGGTAAGATAGATCTGCCTACAAGAAAATTAGAGAGCCCTTAGAAGAAAAGACAATCACTTGTATGAATATCAAGAACTTAGATGGAAACCCAGTTCTAAGCAAAGAAGGGAAAGCAGAAAGGTGGAAGGAGTATATAGAGGGTCTGTATAAGGGTGATGTACTTGAGGACAATATTATGGAAATAGAAGAGGATGTAGGTGAAGATGAAATGGGAGATACGATATTGCATGAAGAGTTTGACAGAGCACTGAAAGAACTGAGTCGAAACAAGGCCCCGGGAGTAGACAACATTCCATTAGAACTACTGACAGCCTTGGCAGAGCCAGTGCTGACAAAATTCTACCATCTGGTGAGCAAGATGTATGAGACTGGCGAAATACCGTCAGACTTCAAGAAGAATATAATAATTCCAATCCCAAAGAAAGCAGGTGTTGACAGATGTGAAAATTACCGAACTATCAGTTTAATAAGTCACAGCTGCAAAATTCTAACGCAAATTCTTTACAGACGAATGGAAAAACTGGTAGAAGCGGACCTCGGGGAAGATCAGTTTGGATTCCGTAGAAATATTGGAACACGGCAAACATACGTTCCTATCATTTGTAGACTTAGAGAAAGCTTTTGACAATGTTGCCTGGAATACTCTCTTTCAAATTCTAAAGGTAGCAGGGGTAAAATACAGGGAGCGAAAGGCTATTTACAATTTGTACAGAAACCAGATGGCAGTTATAAGAGTCGAGGGGCATGAAAGGGAAGCAGTGGTCGGGAAGGGAGTGAGACAGTGTTGTAGCCTATCCCCGATTTTATTCAATCTGTATACTGAGCAAGCAGTAAAGGAAACAAGAGAAAAAATCGGAGTAGGTATTAAAATCCATGGAGAAGAAATAAAAACATTGAGGTTCGCGGATGACATCGTAATTCTGTCGAGACAGCAAAGGACTTGGAAGAGCAGTTGAGCGGAATGGACAGTGTCTTGAAAGGAGGATATAAGATGAACATCAACAAAAGCAAAACGAGGATAATGGCATATAGTCGAATTAAGTCGGGTGATGCTGAGGGAATTAGATTAGGAAACGAGACACTTAAAGTAGTAAAGGAGTTTTGCTATTTCGGGAGCAAAATAACTGATAATGGTCGAAGTAGAGAGGATATAAAATGTAGACTGGAAATGGCAAGGAAAGCGTTTCTGAAGAACAGGAATTTGTTAACATCGAGTATAGATTTAAGTGTCAGGAAGTCGTTTCTGAAAGTATTTGTATGGAGTGTGGCCATGTATGGAAGTGAAACATGGAAGATAAATAGTTTAGACAAGAAGAAAATAGAAGCTTTCGAAATGTGGTGCTACAGAAGAATGCTGAACATTAGATGGGTAGATCACATAATTAATGAGGAGGTATTGAATTGGATTGGGGAGAAGAGGAGTTTATGACACAACTTGACTAGAAGAAGGGATCGGTTGGTAGGACAAGTTCTGAGGCATCAAGGGTTCACCAATTTAGTATTGTAGTGCAGCGTGGAGGGTAAAAATCGTAGAGGGAGACCAAGAGACGAATACACTAAGCAGATTCAGAAGGATGTAGGTTGCAGTAGGTACGGTGAGATGAAGAAGCTTGCACAGGATAGAGAAGCATGGAGAGCTGCATCAAACCAGTCTCAGGACTGAAGACCACATCAACAACAACAAATACATACACCCCATAAAATGTTGATATCTGTATACCCGGACACTCATTTTCTGTTACCCAGCTGAAGCACATGGTAAGTTATTAGCAGATAATATTTATCCTGTCATAATTGTTAACTCAAAGCTTTCAAATGAGCCTTACTAAAGATTCATTCGTGGCCTCGCACTCAAGGGGTGCCTTGTTGGAGAGCCTGCTCTCTACCCATTAAATGATACAGTAGCTGCAAACCGCTAAGAACACCCATGCACTGTGAGTACCTCTGATGAGCGGAAGCAGAGGCCTCATAAGACAAATAGTATGCCACCAGTCAAAGCGATCTGCAGCAGAGTAAAGTGCGAGCTGCACTAAACACATTTTAATATTCTTTATTACATAGTTCTTTAATTCTCTGAGAATCATGCAAATGTTCTCGTCTAGGAGGCTGGAAACGCTTTGACGTACATGTACATTATTTACTCACTGTTTGCTTCGCTTTCACTCGTTGATAACAACCTCACTGCTTTAAACTTCATGTCTTTATGGTGCATTTCAGTTTGTAATTTCGCTGGCACCCGTCTGTAGCGTGCACTTCCGAAACTATTTAACAGCAGTAAATCTTTTGTTGTGTGCAGACATTTGAAAATGCTGTAAAACTCTCCTCAGCTAACGATGGGTAACTTTGTAGAAGGCTTTCTCTAAATCAGTTACGTAATGCTATGTCGGATAGATTTGTTACCAGTAGAATACACTTGTATTACGGAAATGCTTCGTGAACTCAAACGGGAATGCCTGTAGAGAAAACGACGTTCTTTTCGCGAAAACACTAGCGAGAAAATTTATAGAACTGGAATTTTTGGCTGACTACAGAATGACTCTACTACCGCCAAGGTAGATTTCCTGTGAGGGCTATGAAGATAAGTGAAATTAGGTCTTGTACACAGGCATATAGGTAGTCGTCTTTTTTTCCTCGCTCTATCTGCGAGTGGCACAAGGTACACACACCATGCACCAATGACGGGTCACGGACTATGTATGTAGAACCAGGTGTGGTCTAAAAATTCACTAGTCTTAAAAAGAAGACACATTATAATCATGTGACTGACAGGGACATTAAAAAAACACTAATAACCTGTGACAAGTGTGCAGAAGTAGTGTGCATTTGGCTGTTTCACGGTACAGTCCGATAGTTCTTCGTACTCAGACATATGTAAACCCTGGACTGATTTCCCATCTCCGCAATAAAATAGGCTTCCATAGAACAGCAGAAACATAGTTCCTACGAAAATCACCTGGATAATTTTTTAGGGAACATGTCTTTAAGATAGGGCGTGGAATAATCATACACCAGACTGTCGTATCTACCACATCTGTTAATCTAACCTGGTAACCTTCTCAGGCTGACAAGTAAATCCCATGTGTAACACATCACGAAACACACACTAGAAAACCCCAATCATTTCCTGACATGTGTTAAGCAAGTGATAAATATCTATAGATTTGATCAATCGTGATGGGTAGTCATGGGTATTTTATGACTACATATTTACATTAGCGTAGCGCGGTGGAAGTGTAACGAATTTCCACACATATTGTTTCTGCTGTACCGTTAGAGCACGGGTAGCACCTAACACACACACACACACACACACACACACACACACACACACACACAGGCGCGCGCGCATAGAAAACAGTAGGAACCACCCAATCAGGTAATGCGATTTTTATTAGTATGTCAATATGTATTCGAATTTTAGCACTCATAACCAGAAGTTACGTCATGATCACGCTAATAATTATAAGCTTCAATTCAATCACTGTGCACAAATTTACAGAAACACAGTAGTGCTACAAGCACAGATTGGTCAGAAACAGTCCGAAAAGTCGGTAAGAGCAGGTTGCGCTGAGAAATAATTGTTAAGAAAAAATCCAGTACGTTGATCTGTTTCTGAGTTAATTACCACTGAACATAGTCACTCAGGCCGTTGCGTGTGCAAATTCAAGAGGCCTGCCAGAAACGGTGTCACCGAACATGTTTTTCGTTTGGTTTCCTAGAACTGGGCAAGAGTGAGATACAAAAACTGTATATAGGACAGTAGTAACGACCAAACCCGAGCCGAAGGCTGAGCAGCCTCGTGCGCTCTTGTCTACGGTACGAGAACCGTTGACAATAATTGTATCTGGCGGGCCTTTCAGATTTTCGCGCGCAATGGCCTGATTCGCTAACTTCACTGTTAATTAATTTGGAAACAAGGCAACGTATCAAATGTTTTTCTTAACAATTATTTCGTTGCATAAACTACACTGCAACACTCTTACAAGCATTTCAGACTCTTTCTGACCAACCTGTATATAATATATACTTGAAATCTCTGATAGGTAATGATTTAAGTCTGGTCGACATGTTGGTTCCTCTAGTTACCAGGAAGACGAAATTTATTCTATATCATTGCCAGCAAGACAGCCAGGCCTCTCTCTTGTTGGCAGATATGTATAACTGTTCTTTACATTCTCAGATTTACTGTCATGGAGACAATGATTCTTACTTGAAATTTAGATATCCTTAACGCTAGCAAAAACGTTTGGGAAGGTGGAGCTTTTGCCAGCCATAATTCAAATAGTTGAAATGGCTCTGAGCACTATGGGACTTAACATCTGAGGTCATCAGTCCCCTAGAACTTAGAACTAATTAAACCTAACTAACCTAAGGACATCACACACATCCGTGCCCGAGGCAGGATTCGAACCTGCGACCGTAGCGATCGCGCGGTTCCAGACTGAAGCGCCTATAACCGCATGGCCACTGCGGCCGGCCCCAGCCATAGTTATGAGTGCGTACCCGTAAATGACAAACAGGTTTCCCAGTATCATCAGCTTACCCAGTGTTAGTTCTGTAGGAAGAACCTGATCCCAGTAAGGTTGACGAATCGATTTACATATAGACAAATGGCCAGTCATCCACTTCATCCTGCCATTAATAAACATTCCGTTAAGACTACAATCTTATACGGCATATACATGGTATGCTGATTTTTAAACGCAATTTATTACGATGCATAGACAGTCATCCCACAGAACAATGGAATCGGATCTGCACGTATAATTCCACCGAGAGACAGTCTACAGTACGACAGACAGTATCGCTGTTTGGTAGTTTGTCTAATCATTCATCTTCCCAAGAATGCATATTAGCTTGGCGTTTTGATCAAATTTCTACAATCAGAAAGTGCTTCTTATTATGGCAATTGTTTGTACCCATAGGAAAAACCTCTGTGTAAAAACATAATCTTCCGGTCATACATTGTAAATTTGGTTGTACTTTCGATCCAGTGGTAAACTCCTAACCCAGTTGTACTATTTTGTGTGTGCTACGACGTGGATACCCAGGGCCAAGGGAAGGTTGCGGAAGTTGACCCACCAGCATGTGTTTTTAGTATGCATAGTTTTACTCTATGCAGCAAAACGTATGCTAAGGGTGGAAGTTTAGTGACATGTATTTGTCAGAGTATCAGCCCTGATTTCTTCTGACTGCAACATGTCATCCCCCTCCCCCGCCGCAACCAGTTCATCCCGTCCTGACAACAACAGAAGAACAGAAGTAAAAATACGAGGTAATGTCATCGCTGGAAGTTACCCTAGCATGGAGGGTCCCCATTATGTATTCACCACTTTTATATCGTTTTAAGTAGAACCAAGAAGAGCATTTTGACAAAATAGTATGTACAATTTATATTTTGGCCCACGTCCTTACCTAACCCACATTTATGCATCCTCTGCAGCAAACGTCCCAGAATACATTATGTTGTATGAGTACACCAATGAGTTCGTGTACTCCGTTCCCACATTAAGAAATTAACACTACAGACAGAGAAACAAAATTTTGCATTAGATCCCCACCTGTTAAACATAACTCAGTCATATGTAGTAATTACTTTATAAACCATGTTCTGGTGAATAGGGAGCCTAAAATATATTTGGCATCATATATTTATACAAAGCTTATGGATAATATGTGTGTCCTTTAAATGAAGCTATTAAAATATTCCATTAAAACACTTATTTTAACCTCAAACAGTTCCACTGTTTAGCAAGAATTTATTTGCTTATTTAATAATAATAATAATAATAATAATAATGTGAGATGGTAAATGTGAAACATTAAACAGGAAGATGCAGACAGGCAGACGCTTGCTTGCTACCAAACAGATAATGTTGCTGGAAAAGGGACCCTAACCTACCACACAACACTGCTACAGTATGTGATGGTACACCACAACTTTAGCCGTCACCGATGAAGTGTGAATGTGTATCTCCACGCAGAATGCAAGGAATTACATGATCTCTTTTGAACACCACAGAACAACATTCATGTCGACAAACTCTGGTTCTGTCTGCAAAACCTAAATTTTAGTGTCAAGCTCATGGCTCATTAATGTTGACCAATCTTTTTCAGCGACGTGTTAAGATCACTATGTAGGTATATTAAGCATTAACATATATAGATATATGTCCATCTTCGGAATGTTGATATGTGTGTCATTTTACTTTAACAAAAACAACCACATCCTTTGGACGTATACATGTATAATTATATAATTATACAATAATATTTACTAACTCCACTAAAGGATGTCTAATGCAGTATAAGAACTATACTGTATACCCATTTCATATACAGATTTTAAAAAACCACAGAAAAGTTTTTTATATACACTTCCATAAGATGATAATCGTCTCCAAGGACTTGATCCATTATAATGTGCATTTGATGTTGACCTATGATATGGCCTTAGATTTTTTCATATTTCTTCAATATGGTTTCCAGCGCATCTCTTCTAAAATTTTGCGTATATCACTATCACTGCTGCAGTATGAGCCACTTGTAGGGTAATAAAGTAGATTCACCTTGAAATATGTCTCTCTAGAATGTACCGTCCTTCTGCTAGTAAACACGTATATGTGGTTTCATCTCTCGCCTATATCTATCCAGTAGTTACATTAAAACTCCTGCCACAAATTCGGATTATTATCTGTGTCTAAAGCTTTTTTCTAAATGTATGTGGGTGTTATTCGTCTCTTACATATAGAGCGCTTATGCTGCAAAAATATAGTATAAAAACAGAACATCCTCTACTCCTTTTTTGGGTCCATATTTTTACCACTTTTTCCATTTATTCCAATACTTTTAGCATATATTTCACATTTTAGACATTTTCCAAATTTTTCCATTTTTTCCTTTTTTTAGAATTTTTTCATATGTTTCCCACTTTTCCCATATTTTGTTCCATAATCCATGGGTAAATGTACGTAAGTATATTACACTCTTATTGCGTACCTCACCAAGTTTCGTTAGCATCGAATAGTAACTCTGATTCTGATCCCTCCACCAAACCAGAGAAATTCCACAAAGTGACTACAAAATCACTTGTTCCTCTTCTTCCTGCAAATGACAACCCAGAAAGACAGCCTCCGTCAACCCGCACAACGCTAACTAGCAATTTTAACTCATGGGTTTCTGCCTTTAGGGGATCTCAAACTGTCTATATTTTTAGACTTCCAGCAAGCTTTTGACACCGTTCCATACAAGAGACTACAAATTGGATGCCCATGGCGTATCACTTCAGTTGTGCGGCTGTATTCGTGATTTGTTGTAAGAAAGGTCACAGTACGTAGTAACCGAAGGAAAATGATCGGGTAAAACAGAAGCTCCCCAAGGAAGTGTTACACCCCGCTGCTGTTTCTAATCTATGTAAACGATTTAGGAGACAATCTCAGCAGCCCGCTTCAATTGTTGGAAGATGATACTGTGATTTACTGTATAGTAAAATCACCAAAGGAGCAAAAACAATTGCAAAAATAATTAAGCAACATATCTTCATGGTACGAAAATTGGCAATGGACCCTACATAATGAAAATTGAGATCATCCAACTAAGTAAATAGGAATTACGATTGCCATAACTTAAACTGGAACGATCACGTAGATAATATTGTGGGAAAGGCAAAGAAAGCCCGCGTTTGTTTGCAGATTAGAAAATTTAAACAGGTCTACTAAAGACACTGCCTACACTACGCTAGTCCGTCATCTGCTAGGCTATTGTTGTGCAGTGTGGGATCCTTACCAGATAGGACTGTTGGAGGACATCGAAAAGTTCAAAGAAGAGCAGCTAGTTCCGTAATATCGCGAAACAGGTGAGAGAGTGTCACGGATATGACATGGGAGTTGGGTTGACAATCATTAAAGCACGGATGTTTGTCGTTGCGGCGAGATCTTGTCTCGAAATTTCTATCTTCAAAGTTCTCTTCCGAATGCGAAAACATTTTGTTGACATCCACCTACATAGGGAGACACGATCATCGTAATAAAATAAGAGACTGCACGGAAAGAGTTAAGTGTTCGTTTCTCCCGCGCACTTTTGTAGAGTGGAACGGCAGAGAAATGGTGCAAAATTGGTTCACTGAACCCTCTACAAAGCACTTAATTGTGAATTGCAGGGTGGTCGTGTAGATGTAGATGTATAACGTACGAGAAAGTGCAGATACATGTCATCGTTGTTAAGTGTTCATGGCGAGATACTTTTGTAACAATCAGTGGGCATTAGGCTGTACTTTGAAAGTCAGTAATCCATACGCGCGCGAGTGTGTGTGTGTGTGTGTGTGTGTGTGTGTGTGTGTGTGTGTGTGTGTGTGTGTGTGTGTGTGCGTGTGTGTTAGCATATGTATGGGTTATCTTTGGTAGTTAGCATTGTGTGTGTTGACAGATTTTTTCTGGGTTGTCATTTGGTGGAAGAAGTGATCGCGCAGACGCTTTGCAGAATCTCTCTGGCTTCTTAGAGGGATGCAAATCACTACTGGATGCTTAAGAAACGCAACAAGAGCATAATAAATTTTTTTACATTTACTCATAAAAATCGATAAACAAAAAAATGGGAAGTATGGGAAAAATATGAAAATTCTGGAAAATATGCAATATTTGTAAAACATGGAAAATAGGGAAAAATTTGAAAATATGAAAAAATAAGAATAATAAATGGGAATATTCTGTATTTATGCAGAGGTAGTAACTGAGTTTTGCAGCATAATTACTGGATGTATAGGGTGGTCAGAAAGAGTATGAAACCTAGTAAGGTTATGGCAGAGTAGCTGCGCTGCGAAATTATTTTTGAGAAAAATTTCGTTACGTTGCACAGTTTCCGAGATGACTGGCATTGACATTAACCACTCAGACCGCTGCATGCCCAAATTCAAGCGGCCCACGAGAGAGGGAGTCGCCAAACGTGTTTCTCGTTTGGTTTCCTTAAAACCGATACAAAAGTTGGATATGGGACATTAGCGAGGATCGAACCCGAGCCAAACGCTGAGCAGCCTTGAGCTCTATCGTGTACGCTGTGAGAACGACTGACACTAATTGTATCTGGCCAGCCACTTGAACTGCGCGTCAACCGTCTAATTGGCTGACTTCAATGTTAATTAATTCGGAATTTTTTTCTTAACAATTATTTCTCAGCACAACCTAGCTGCAACACCCTTACAAACTTTTCAGACTGTTTCTAATCACCCTATATAAGACTATGAACTAACGAGCATTGCACTCTCATTTAAATAAATAGCCGAAAGAGTCAGCCTACAGGAATCGCGACGTGAACGCTGTCGTCCAGGACCGTGTGCTACAAAGGGCGTAGATTCACCACGAGATGGGGAAACCTACAGACGCCTATTGTCTATTGAGGCCAGAATGAGATTTTCACTCTGCAGGGGAGTGAGCGCTGATATGAAACTTCCTGGCAGATTAAAACTGTGTGCCCGACCGAGACTCGAACTCGGAACCTTTGCCTTTCGGGGGCAAGTGCTCTACCAACTGAGCTACCGAAGCACGACTCACGCCCGGTACTCACAGCTGTACTTCTGCCAGTATCCGTCTCCTACCTTCCAAACTTTACAGAAGCTCTTCTGCGAACCTTGCAGAACTAGCACTCCTGAAAGAAAGGATACTGCGGAGACATGGCTTAGCCACAGCCTGGGGGATGTTTCCAGAATGAGATTTTCACTCTGCAGCGGAGTGAGCGCCGATATGAAACTTCCTGGCAGATTACAACTGTGTGCCCGACCGAGACTCGAACTCGGGACCTTTGCCTTTCGGGGGCAAGTGCTCTACCAACTGAGCTACCGAAGCACGACTAACGCCCGGTACTCACAGCTTTACTTCTGCCAATATCCGTCTCCTACCTTCCAAACTTTACAGAAGCTCTCCTGCGAACCTTGCAGAACTAGCACTCCTGAAAGAAAGGATACTGCGGAGACATGGCTTAGCCACAGCCTGGGGGATGTTTCCAGAATGAGATTTTCACTCTGCAGCGGAGTGAGCGCTGATATGAAACTTTCTGGCAGATTAAAACTGTGTGCCCGACCGAGACTCGAACTCGGGACCGTTGCCTTTCGCGGGCAAGTCCTCTACCAACTGAGCTACCGAAGCACGACTCACGCCCGGTACTCACAGCTTTACTTCTGCCAGTATCCGTCTCCTACCTTCCAAACTTTACAGAAGCTCTTCTGCGAACCTTGCAGAACTAGCACTCCTGAAAGAAAGGATACTGCGGAGACATGGCTTAGCCACAGCCTGAAGGATGTTTCCAGAATGAGATTTTCAGTCGGCAGCGGAGTGAGCGCTGATATGAAACTTCCTGGCAGATTAAAACTGTGTGCCCGACCGAGATTCGAACTCGGGACCTTTGCCTTTCGCGGGCAAGTGCTCTACCAACTGAGCTACCGAAGCACGACTCACGCCTGGTAGGCAAAGGTCCCGAGTTCGAGTCTCGGTCGGGCACACAGTTTTAATCTGCCAGGAAGTTTCATTTATGAAAATTATTTAATTCTGTAGCAATTCAGGGAATGAAGCCACAGTAATTTTAATCTACCATCCTTCATAAAATTTCATAGTAATCCCAATAAAACTTCAATATTGTTCATATCTATAATAATTTAGGATTTACTGTTAAAGTGAAATCAACAACTTTTGTAACAAAAGACTTGAATGCTAAAATCTGAACGCTTTTGTAGACCTAAACGGTCGACATTTCAAATAGAAGTGCATCATTAATATAACAAACGTTGTGAATATCAACTTTGTAACTTTGTTTGTTTAAAAGATATAGTAAATTTAAATCATCAGTATTTTAAGTTAAGCATCAGATCACCATTTCCTCCACACAAAACACATTGAACGATGACAGCATGACACCTTATTGAATCATTAGATAACAGAATATTTTTTGTAAAGTTTAGTGCATAATAATTACTTTGTTCTTTATTTATTTATCAGAAAGCACATGGGTGCAAAGCTACTGGCTGTGGCATTCAGAGCTAAGAAGGAAACTGTATTGGCTTTATGTAAAAGAATTTAACGTTTATTGTGTAATGGATATTATTGTTACTTTATTTAGAACGTGAAAGTGATTATTAAAATATGTTAAAATGTAAAATAATGTAGTATAATCTGTAACCAATCAGATGGGCGGCTTCAGGAAAGGGAACTGCCCTAGTCAGTTGAGCGAGGATACTCGGCCAGCGGGAAATGCAGCTGGCGACGGGCAGAGACAGTGCACAGTACGGCTGGAGACACCAAAGGGTACAGTTCGGATTGAGACGCGAAAGTGGACAGTCGGTCTTTAGGCAGCTAGGAAGTGAAACGACTTAGAAAATTTCGCGTTGTGTGGTATCGCGGGACTTAGACTCTGAGCGGTGAGCAGCCGCGCGCCTGGTGTGAACTCTAACCTTTCGTGTAAATGACGAGGTGGAGTATCGGACTTGTATTTCGCGATGAGATTGTGAATGGTGGAGCTGTGTCAAGTGGATATGCGCTCGAGTGTAACAGTAACTCCAAATACGATCACTTTCGCCATTAGTTTGCTTTCTGAACAAACATTATTCTAACCAAATTGCAGCTGTGTGGCCTACATCATTTATGGGTCGTTAATTTAGTTCCCGATATTGTTATTTCTGTTATTATATGCTATATTAACTTAGTGTTTAGCAAACTTGCCATCAGCCAGACAATTTAACCAAAGGGTCACTAGTATCTAATTTAGGGCGTGTAATGCGACAAGTGCGCTTCAAAACCTAGACGAGTTTGAGCCAAGACATTTCGATGAAGAGGAATCGCATGTGAGCCTGAACATCTTTGGGATGTTACTCGCAGGACACGAATAACAGCACTTAGAAAAAATCATTATACAGAAAGGGTAATCCGAATTTATGGTACTGCTTTTAACGTAACTACTGTATAGATATAATGTAGAGGTGACACCGCGGACGGACGGTATATACCAGAAAGACAAGGTCTCAAGACGAAACTAGCCAACATTAATGACTTACGATTTTAGCACTAAAATGTAGAATTTGCACGATCATACTGCAGCAACAGTAGATACGACGGAAAAATTTTAGTAGGGAAGCGCTGGAAATCATTTCGAAAAAAATATATTTAAAAAAACTATGGCAGTATCATACACCACCGTCGGTAAAGCAGATGCCAGACTGAGATTCATTGGAAGAATCCTAAGGAAATGCAATCCGACAACAAAGGAAGTAGGTTACAGTACGCTTGTTCGCCCACTGCTTGAATACTGCTCAGCAGTGTGGGATCCGCACCAAATAAAGTTGATAGAAGAGATAGAGAAGATCCAACGGAGAGCAGCGCGCTTCGTTACAGGATCATTTAGTAATCGCGAAAGCGTTACGGAGATGATAGATAAACTCCAGTGGAAGACTCTGCAGGAGAGACGCTCAGTAGCTCGGTACGGGCTTTTGTTAAAGTTTCGAGAACATACCTTCACCGAAGAGTCAAGCAGTATATTGCTCCCTCCTACGTATATCTCGCTAAGAGACCATGAGGATAAAATCAGAGAGATTAGAGCCCACACAGAAGCATACCGACAATCCTTCTTTCCACGTACAATACGAGACTGGAATAGAAGGGAGAACCGATAGAGGTACTCAGGGTACCCTCCGCCACACACCGTCAGGTGGCTTGCGGAGTATGGATGTAGATGTGGATAATGGATTCAGTGCATGGAGACGATTATTACCTTATGGATATGTATACAGCGTGTTCGCAAAGTCCCATTACAAACTTCTAGGACTTGTAGCGGGGAGTGAGTACACTACATTTTGAACAGGGGCCCATATCAGGAAACGTATCGTTTCCGTGCTACAGCCGTTGAAAACATATTTGCTAAACAGGTATGCAACACGGTAGTCATGGTGGGAGGTGGTTACGTAAAATCGGCTGATGTCGTTTGACATCTGTCCTACCTCTGCGACGTTATTCGAACCTCATTCACGCGTCTGTGAGTGTTAGAGCAATATGGTTGATTACACGTTTGCAGAATACATGGGCATGGCTATTCTGAACGGTGAACCTCACGGTAATGGAAGAGCTGCTGGTCGCCTTTACAAAGCTCGTTCTCCGCAACGTCCGAGTCCATGTACAGGCTTATTGAAAGGGAAGTTTCACCGGCAGCAGGCATGACTGTGGTGCTCCAAGGAGACGCCGCACACCCGCGCTGGAAGAGGCCGCACTGCATCAAGTTGAAGAGAACCCGTCAACGAACACAAGAGCATTGTATTTGGCTATTAGTAAGTAGACTTTTTAGACCAGGTGTAAACGTAGTTGCGTTACTAACATGTTTTCAAATGGATATAGCATGGAAACTGTACATTTCCGGACATGTGCTGCTATTCAAAACTTTATCAACTCACACCCCTCTACAAGCCCTAGAAGTTCCGAACACTCTATATAATACAACCCTTTACTGGGATATTTTTTTATCTGTATACGAAATGAGTATACAGTATAGTTTTTACATTGTATTAGACATGGTATTGTGCAAGTAGCAAATAATAGGCATAATTACACATATACAGCTCGAAGAAAAAATACCGCACTTGGAAGTCGTCATACGATTCCTCATCCCAATTGGAGACAAACATGTATCTAGCAAAACCTGGTCCTGCCAACAGGTTTAATAGAAATACGATTTTAAAAAACGAGGCTCCGGCAACTACGTAAATGCGTGCACCGTGGACAAGAACAGGTAGCGTGAACTCTGTGGTCTGTAGGAGCTGTCCAATTAGCTCAGTGAAGCGAGGAAATTCTTCGGGGAACGGATATGCAGACGCCCCGTTGTTCGAGTCGCATTCGCGCCAAACATTTCATTTCAGTTAAAGCACCAAATTTAATTCCATTTACACCTCCAGAACGCAATATCTCGAGTATATCTTTCTCTTACTGTTACCTTATTTAAACACTAAGACGTAATATCAACTTCTTACAGACAAAAAACGACCACTTTGTTTCGTCCATGACACGAACAAAGCCAATAGAAAATAATATTGGATACAGTACAATCGTCTGTATCCGGTAAGGTGCAAAACCACAACAGGAAGGCAGCACTAGACTGCACATAACGCTATGCACGATGTTTCTGTTCTGTACGTTTGACGGTCAGACTTAAATTCTCATCGGTACATACACGTACGGGCAAGGTTCATTTTAGAGAAGATGTTCAAAGCGACCATGCACGCGAGCTATTAGGTCGCATATATCCATGGATGCAGTACTATAAACTTGTTCATTTAAGTGTTCCCACAAATAAAAATCTAGTGAATAAGCTTCCGGGGGACGTGGAAGCCAGAATATTGGACCTGCATGGCTGTTCTAGTTCCCTAGAAACACTTCATTTAAATAGTTATTTACGTTAACTGCAAAGTGTGGCGGTGCAACATCATGCTGAAACCATAGCTGTGGAACGTTTTCTGATGCATCAGGCAAAACACTGCGTAGAAAAGTACGAGGCAGGGGCGCATTCAACTTGTCCGGCAATAGGTAAGAGCCCAGAAACACTCCTCCTACGATTCTAGTTCACAGGCTTACGAAAAATCGTGCCTGAGAGCCACGTTTATGGATGACATGTGTTCCAACCAATAGTGGCTGTTGTGATGGTTGAAAATACCTTCAAGAGTGAAGCTATATTCGCCAGTCCATATCATGTTATTTGTAAAATGTTCTTTATATTCCACTCGGTGCAAAAGCCATTCGCAAAATGGTACTTGTCAAATGCGGTCTTCTGACCGTTGCTGTTGAGTTAACGTATGATGATTTGAATGTAGTGCTTCATCGTACAACAATTCAAAAACCAGTCTTTCAGCTGAAACTGCCTTGCAATATCACAGGTACGTCGCCAAGGTGATTGGTGGACAGTTTCAAGAATCGAGTCCTCTGCTTGTGGAGTACGTCTAGTCCTTGGACGATCTACGTCCATTACTCGTGGACGAAGATTAGCAGTTTCCCGAAGCCGTAGCACTAGGTGACGAAACACATTTTTATCCGGATCGCATAGTTGATGCTGTCGTGCAGCATAAGCACGAGCAGAAGTAGCAGCTGTGATATCTGATGCACCCAGCACCAAAAGCATATCGACGCATTCATCGTTTGTGTACTCTATCGGAAAGCCAAGCTACATGAACTCGATAGCACTGCGCAGTTGGTAGACACATGCATGCAGTTTAATGGACCCCACTGTCAGTTAATAAGCTATTGTCATGTGACAAAATAATGCCCTGCTTATAAACAACGAGAACCAGCGAACGGACGTCTGAAAAATAAAAAAGGAACCTGATAAGGATGTGATTGATAGCTCCTTAGAGGATGTGGATTTGGCGTCCCGGTATTTTACTGAATGAGCTACGACGGCTGGTAGGTGAAGTTTGGGATGATACACGTTCCTCTGTTGATTCCGATGCTCTGCACGATGTGACAGTGTTGCCAGCTCCTCGTTTCCACACACGTGTTTTCAAAATGCAACCAATATGATTTTTTTAGAGAAATTTTGGTCTTGAATTTGGTCGAGCAATCGCACGCCGATGTCCAAGTGCTGCATTTTTTCTTCATCCTGTATACGTCCTAAGTATGTGGCTTTTTTTTCTTAAAGTAAGACACCATACACATCAACATTCTGTAAATAGACATATATAATACGTAGATAGGTTAATTCTTATTGCACATACATAGTGATCTTAACACTCCCTTCAAAGAAACTGGCCTACATTAATGAGTTTTGGTTTAAGAACTAAAGCGTAGAATTTGCTGACAATACCAAAGTTTTTGGCTTTGGATGTTAGTTTATAGGGTTTAAAAGACGTCATATTATTCCTCATATTGCTTATAGAAAAACACATTCACATTTCGTCGGAGATGTTTAAAGCTGTGGTCTACCATCCATATCGCAACGATATGTGTCAGGGCAGGGATCTCTTTGTATGGCAAGTACCTGTCTGCCTGCATCTTACGGTTTAATGTTTTACATTTACCATAGAGCATTATTATTTTTTCAAAATAACCAAATATACTCTTGCTGTATTGTGTAACTGGTGAGGTAAAACCGAGTGTTCTGATTCAGTATTGAAACAACTTCATTTAAACGACACACATATCCATAAGCGTTGTAATATTGTTTGATGCAAAAGTTATCTTAGGCTCCGTCTTCACCACACCGTAGTTAGTAAAGCAATTGCTACATAGGACTAAGTTGTGTTTGATCGGTGGGGATGTAATGTAAAATATTATTTCTCTGTCTATAACTTTAATTTCTTAGTGTGAAAATCGATTACACAAACTCGTACCGTTGGTGTACTCATATAAAATGATGTATTCTGGGATGTTTACCGCAGAGGATGCATAAGTGTGGTTTGGGCAAGAATGTACGGCCAAATTGTAGATTGTCCATATTATTTTATCAAAGTGCTCGTCTTACTTCTCCTTGAAACGACATCAAAGTAGTGAATACATTATGGCGATCCTTCGTGCTGGGGTAATTTCTAACGGTAGCATTACTTGGTATTTTTACTTCTGTTCTTCTATAGTAGCCAAGTTGGGATGTTTTCAAGAAGGGACATCGAGCAGACGTGCAGAACTATATCTCTAACGTCGATCAGCTGTAGAATTTTGGAACACGTATTATGTTCGAGTTTAATGACTGTTATGGAGACTAGAAATCTACTCTGTAGGAATCAGCATGGGTTTCGAAAAAGACGATCGTGTAAAACCCAGGCTCAGAGGGCCATAGACACGGATTTCCAGGTAGATGCCGTGTTTCTTGACTTCCGCAAGGCGTTCGATACAGTTCCCCACAGTCGTTTAATGAACAAAGTAAGAGCATATGGACTGTCAGACCAATTGTGTGATTGGATTCAAAAGTTCCTAGATAACAGAACGCAACATGCCATTCTCAATGGAGAGAAGTATTCTGAAGTAAGAGCGATTTCAGGTGTGCTGCAGGGGTGTGTCGTAGGACCGTTGCTATTCACAATATACATTAATGACCTTGTGGATAACACCGGAAGTTCACTGAAGCTTTTTGCGGATGATGCTGTAGCATATAGAGAGGTTGTAACAATGGAAAATTGTACTGAAATGCAGGAGGATCTGCAGCGAATTGACGCGTGCTGCAGGGAAAGGCAATTGAATCTCAATGCAGACAACTGTAATGTGCTGCGAATACATATAAAGAAAGATCCTTTATCATTTACCTACAATATAGCAGGTCAGCAACTGGAAGCAGTTAATTCCATAGATTATCTGGGAGTACGCATTAGGAGTGATTTAAAATGGAATGATCATATAAAGCTGATCGTCGGTAAAGCAGATGCGAGACTGAGATTCATTGGAAGAATCCTAAGGAAATACAATCCGAAAACAAAGGAAGTAGGTTACAGTACACTTGTTCGCCCACTGCTTGAATACTGCTCAGCAGTGTGGCATCCGTACCAGATAGGGTTGATGGAAGAGATAGAGAGGATCCAACGAAGAGCAACTCGCTTCGTTACAGGATCATTTAGTAATCGCGAAAGTGTTACGGAGATGGTAGATAAACTCCAGTGGACAACTCTGCAGGAGAGACGCTCAGTAGCTCGGTACGGGCTTTTGTTGAAGTTTCGAGAACATACCTTCACCGAGGAGTCAAGCAGTATATTGCTCCCTCCTACGTATATCTCGCTAAGAGACCATGAGGATAAAATCAGAGAGATTAGAGCCCACACAGAGGCATACGACAAAATTTCTTTCCACGAACAATACGGGACTGTAATAAAAGGGAGAACCGATAGAGGTACTCAAGGTACCCTCCGCCACACACCGTCAGGTGGCTTGCGGATTATGGATGTAGATGTAGATGTAGATGTACTGTTTGTTTTGGGTTACGTTTTACAATTTAAAGACATCAAGGCTGAATAGTAAATATGTGCCACTCAGCTTCCTCCCTTAGCATGCATTTTGGTGTATAGGATAACACTATGCATGTAAGAAAGACATCCAATTTTCTTGTTTTTGCTGTTGGAACCACTCCCGTATCCCACCCCTGGTCTTGGGGTATTCATGTTGCAGCACATACAAAATAGTGTGATTGAGCAAGGAGTTTATAACCGGAGTGCAAGTGCAACCAGACTTTAAAGGTGAGACTGTAAGGTTACGCCTTTACCCAGAGGCTTTTACTACCGGTAAAAATAATTGTCATCAACAAAATGCATTTCCTGGTGGTGGATATTCTGATCGTATTACTATGCTAAAATGCGTGATTGCATAAACTACCAAACAGCGGTACTGACAGTCATATTGTAGACTCTCTCTTAGTGGAATGCCATGTTGCGCATCTGATTGTCTTGCTCTGCTGGATGAGTGTCATAAGCAAATTACATTTCAAGATCAGTATGAAATGTATGGACTTTGAAAGACTAGTTCTAACGGAACATTTGTGAACGGTAGGAGGGAACGGATGACTGCCTATTCGTCTTCATGGAAGTCGATTCGTCAGCGAAGTTTCTGGGGTGGTATACTTCGAGGTGGTGACAGTGGGAAATTTGTTTATTATTTACTGTAGTGCGCTCGCAACTACGGCTTGAAAAAGCTTCACCTTGTGACATGACAGACTGTTACTTGCTCTGGACGTTTGTGTCTGGTCACGAGCGGTCTTTGAGATGCACGCTTTTCGCGAATCTGGGTGAGTGGGCTCTTGTCCAAAGTGAGGCATGGGAGCGTCTCAGCTGCTGCGTAACGACAGCTTCATGTACTGGGCGTTGACGGTTTCAGTGCCGCTCAGCAGTCCGGCGTGGCTGACCACTAGTCAGGCGGGACATGAAGAACTTCAAAACTTTTCAAACGTCAGGACTGCCACTGACGCACATGATCACTTCTCACGTATTGTTCATGTTTGCATTCATACAGCGTAAACTATTACTGGTAGAGTTTTTTTTTCTTTACGAAAGTGGAATGGCAGCGACCTTGCCACAGTGGATACACCGGTTCCCGTGAGATCACCAAAGTTAAGCGCTGTCGGGCGTGGCCGGCCCTTGGATGGGTGACCATCGAGCCGCCATGTGCTGTTTCCATTTTTCGGGGTGCACTCAGCCTCGTGATGCCAATTGAGGAGCTACTCGACCGAATAGTAGCGGCTCCGGTCAAAGAAGACCATCATAACGACCGGGAGAGCGGTGTGCTGACCACACGCCCCTCCTATCCGCATCCTCACCTGAGGATCACACGGCGGTCGGATAGCCCCGATGGGCCACTTGTGGCCTGAAGACGGAGTGCTTACAAAGGTGGAGCCCCTCCACGCCCACACCGGCATGATGACCAACTCAAAAGATCTACTGCCATCTCTGCATTAGGGTTAGTTTTCACTGAAGTGAGGTGTCGCAGGATGTGGGTACTGCGATGTTTGCGTAGGTCTGGTTAAGATTAACCGTTAATACGCGCTCGTCTGGAGGTAGATTGGGTAGAAGTCGAACGAAGAGTAGCGGTTTGAAGAGTAGAGGAAAAAAAGTCCTAAGGCAAGATCCAAGGGGAAAAAAACCTCTGCGATAGTTAGGTCGGGTGGTAAGAGCAGTAGCGGATGTCTAGCTGCCTGCGGTAGGTAGTGCAAGGGTAGGCTTTGTTAGTAGTGGGTATCGTGCATGTCGATACCTTTGACGTTGTGCGGTGCTGTTGCTCGGCGGCTGCCGCTGGGTAACGGTGTTGAACCATCGGTCAGCGTCAGAAATCTGTAACAGTTACGTTTATCATTATTTTTGCGTCCGACAGATCATATATCGGTTTCACAGTGAAGGGTGATGTTGTCGAATTGTTTGTGCGTCAGTGGGCAAGCTCGTCGGTGTTCCTGCTGTGGCCTGTTGGTCGGCTCTAATAGCAGCTGGTAGTTACCAGTCAGTGTTGCTGATATGCAGGGGCTTGCCGACGTTTGTCGCATGTTAGTGTATGTTAGTTTACCATAGGTGGCTATGCCCTAGCTAGTAGTGTCTTTGGCCGCTTGTGCTTCCACCTATGGATGTGATCGTAGTTTCCCGAAGTGAGGATGAAAGGATTGTCCGACTGTCTCGAGTTCCTGTATAGTCGTGTGGTGTGTTTTTTGAGTACTTCCTTGAGAGTTTAAAGGCGGTATTCTTGGTAAAGATCCACGGTGTGTGTGTAGCGTGGAGCGTTGCTGATGATTCGTAGTACTTCGTTCTGTATGATCTGATAAAGAACAAACTTCGTCTTCCCGATGCCTAAAGGAGTCAATCTGTCCAGCAGATCTAAATTTACCTATTAAAGATTTCCTGTATAAATTGTATACATGGTGCTTAGAAACAGACTGAAAAGCTTGTAAGTGTGTTACAGGGTAGGTTGTTCAAAATGGTTCAAATGGCTCTGAGCACTATGGGACTTAACATCTTAGGTCATCAGTCCCCTAAAACTTAGAACTACTTAAACCTAACTAACCTAAGGACATCACACACATCCATGCCCGAGGCAGGATTCGAACCTGCGACCGTAGCAGTCGCGCGGTTCCGGACTGAGAGCCTAGAACCGCGAGACCACCGCGGCCGGCGTGTAGGTTGTGCTGAGAAATAATTAAGAAAAAAATTCGATACGTCGGTACGTTTCCGAGAGTATTGGTATTGAAGACATTCAGACAGGCTGTTGTGCACGCAAATTAAAGCGGCACACCAGATACAGTTTGTGCCACTCTTTCTCATAGCGCACATGATAGTACACGAGACTGCTCAGTCTTTAGCTCGGACTCGGCCATTACTATTATGCCATGTAATTTTTATATCGTTCTATTATTCGGTACTAGGAAACCAAACGAGGTACAGGTTTAGCGACGCCGTCTCTGGCGGGCTGCTTGAATCTGCACACGCAACAGCCTGATTGGCTAACTTGGGTGCTCATTAACTCGGAAACGGCGCAACGTATCGAATTTTTTTCTTAACAGCCATTTCTCAGTACAACTTACACTGCGACACTCTTACACGGTTTTCAGGCTGTTTCTGACCACTCTGAATAAGTATCGCTACTGTAGTTCTACAAATTTGTGTACTGGGAAGTAATATGAGCTTCTAATTTTGTCACGTGATCATAACATAACTTCCGGTTATGAGTGCTAAAATTAGAATGTACAATCACACTAATAATAAAAATCACGTTATTTGATTGGTTGGTTCGCAATGTTTTCGATGTGTGTGTGTGTGTGTGTGTGTGTGTGTGTGACACTACAAAAGATATCAGTATATATGTGCAAATCTGTAGCAGGCCCACCACGCTACACCAACTTCAATATCCACAATTACCCTTCATAAGTGATCAAATCTGTAGTTTTGTTTACATGTGATGTCTGTTCTTTGAGACATATCCTAAAGAACAGACACCACATATACAGGCGTAAACGCATACAGTTGAAAGTACACGATACTAGGAACAAAAAAGTCTGAGTAAACATAGGGTCGAAAATGCACACCTTAAGACTATGAGCAATTGTTCATCTTCGATACTGTGAAACAAATCTCTTCTACACGCACAGGCCAAAAACAATGGTTCAAATGGCTCTGAGCACTATGGGACGTAACATCTGAGGTCATCAATCCCCTAGAACGTAGAACTACTTGAACCTAACTAACCTAAGGACATCACACACATCCATGCCCGAGGCAGGATTCGAGCCTGTGACCGTAGCGGTCGCTCGGTTCCAGACTGTACCTCCTAGAACCGCTCGGCCACTCCGGCCGGCTGTGGCTTTAACATTCGGCAGTTATTATTACCAATATAAGAGAGAGAGGGGTTTTACCTTTAATATTCTATACTCATCTATGAAACAGTTTTACTTTCTTAAATAAATTGTCATGCACTACAGTTTGATTTCGTTTCTCTCCTTGTCGCGATTTTCATATTTAATCGTAGCTCCGCTGTTGTGGGTTGGGTTCGGTTTTTTGGGGGAAGAGACCAAACAGCGAAGTCATCGGTCTCATAGGATTAGGAAAGGGCGGGGAAGGAAGTCAGCCGTGCCATTTCAAAGGAACCATCCCGGCATTTGCCCGGAGTGAATTAGGAAAATAACGGGAAACCTAAATCAGGACGACCGGACGCGAGATTGAACCGTCGTCCTCCCGAATGCGAGTCCAGTGTGCAAACCACTGCGCCAGCTCGTTCGGTCTCTGTAGTGGAAAGCCACGTGGTTACCAGTGATATAAAGTGGCTCACACCTTAGGAAGAATAATTCACATGACATAGTTCGCACTCTTTGTTTCTTAATTGATATTCCAAGTAAATTTTACTATAAAATTTGGAGTAATTTTGTGTTAAAATACACGACCATCGAGTCTAGTCTCTTTAACCCAATTTAGATATTATTTCAGTAGTCTGAATGTCAGTGTGTGTAATCCATCCTTCCCACCGCACTTCTGATTTTCAAATGACCGTATTAGTCACGCATTAATTTCCGTCCGCTTTACCAGTAATATTTTAGTACCAACACACCATCGCAGGTTAACGTTTTTTTGTTAATAACGCGGTTATTGTGCACATTGTTCAATGTCTTAATCAAAAGACTAAATGTACAGTATAATGTTTAATAACTCATCCACTACTTATGCTGTTCCTATCGAGCCTCTTCTAGCCCAGCTTATACCACATGTGATACTTTAAGAGCATTTACCGAAAATTGATTCTCTTCCAGAATTAATCAAGAGGTTATCTATGTATCCGAAGATTTCATCGTTTTTCCTGAATTGAGGCTTATTCACTAATCATCTTGAAGCAAATGTGCAGTGTAGATAAGTGGTAGGTTCACTCAGGTGGCGACCCAAGATTAAATTCACATAATAATGTACCAAATTAAATTCTCATAGTGATGTTCCAGAGATAAGTTCCTGAAACTATTTCTCCAACTGGTACTTTAACAACTGAAGCTAGCCAGTCAGGCCACTGTGTGCGCACATTCGAGTGACCCACAAGACGCGGTGTCACCAAACGTGTTCTTTGTCTGCTTTCCTAAAACGGAACAAGAGAGCAGTCTCCTGCGCTATCAAGTACTCTATGAGAACAACTGACACTAATTATATGTGGCGGGCTGCTGGAACTTGTGCACACAACGACTAGACTGGATAACTTTGATGCTAATCATCGTGCAGCCTACTTCAAATTCATGATCCCTAACAAATTATCCTGATGATTTTAGCGAGAACTCGTTGTTGCTCTTCCATGGAAACTTATTTCACGCGGTGGTGTGAAACGTCCATGGTTTTCAAATGGTTCAAATGGCTCTGAGCACTACGGGACTCAACTGCTGTGGTTATCAGTCCCCTAGAACTTAGAACTACTTAAACCTAACTAACCTAAGGACATCACACACATCCATGCCCGAGGCAGGATTCAAACCTGCGACCGTAGCAGTCGCACGGTTCCGGACTGCGCGCCTAGCCATGGTTTTCATATTCATATCTTCAAACAACTGTGAAACAGAACCGTGGGCACGCGGGCTAACCGCACGGTCATGGGCGTCTTATCACGGTCCGCGCTGCTCACCCCGGCGGAGGTTCGAGTCCTCCCTCGGGCATGGGTGTGTGTGTTGTCCTTAGCGTAAGTTAGTTTAAGTTAGATTAAGTAGTACGTGAGCTTAGGGATCGATGACCTCAGCAGTCTGGTCCCATAAGGACTCACCACAAATTTCAATTTAGAACCGTGACCGAGCGAGGTGGCGCAGGGTTAGCACACTGAACTCGCATTCGGGAGGACGGCGGTTCAAATCCGCCTGAGGCCATCCTGATTTAGGTTTTCCGTTATTTCCCCAAATCGCTTCAGGCAAATACCGGGATTGTTCCTTTGAAAGGGCACGGCCGACTTCCTTCTCTTTCCTTCCATAATCCGGTGCGTCCAATGACCTCACTGTTTGGTCCTCTTCTCGAAACCCACTGAAAATCCAACTGAACCGTGAAGCAGACAAATGTACACTAATCCTGCACACATGTCGCAGATTCTTCGTGTTTTCAATGTCCCTTTTAATATAAGTGATACTGATCCAGACTCTAGGTCGTTTTATGCTTATCAGTCGATCACATGATTACGACGTCTCTCCACAAGCTACGGTATGGTACATTGTGATTGAGTGTCTGAATGAGCTCTCATTTCTCTGTCTTCATAGTCCTTGAGATTTGCATTGGCAGTAGTAGAGTCGTGCTGCAGTCAGCCATAGATAGCAGTTATATAGAATTTCTCAACAGTTTTTTTCACAAAAGGAATGTCGTATTTTGTACAGGGATTTCCATCTGAGTTCATGAAACATCTCTGTAATACTTGCGTGTTGATCGAACCTACTGGTAACAAATCTGACATAGCATTCCGTGACTTGCCGTACCACTTAATGGTCACAGAGCGGGCCCTGTGTGTGTTCTGGACGTTGTTGCGACTGGAGATTCCCGTAGGTGGGTGGTACCCCACAGCTTCTCAGCGCGTCGTGCCCTCTCCACCCAGCTACGAGCATAAGTCACGTGTGTACGATTCCATGCAGGACCGCAGGGCAGGGGTCCTAGATTTATCAGGGATAAGGTGTTGGACTTCTCAGGAAGGAGTCGCTGTGGTAAACAGCACGCAACGCCCACGAGATAACGGCAGCGTGTGAAGGGTGCAGTGGCGGAGCATTGTACCGGCCCTTGGTAAGAGGCATTAGTTTTATTTCTTGCAATGTGTTACTTGTTAAGTATTTACGTGTTTCTTCTTGAAAAAATATGTAAATAGGTGTTGGTGTTTGTACATTGGATTATGTTTAACACTATAAAGTTGCGTATTAATAACGGAGCGATAATGTAGACTTGGTACTTACCAACAGGGTATTTATTGTTAAATAATGCAATGCTTAATTTGTTAAATATTCAGGTGTCTCGTATTTATGTATGTGTTTTGGAATACTGGTAGAGAGTCATGCTATATATGCTTTCAGAAAATGTAAGATATCATTAAATCATAGTACCTGTAATTCTGTTGATAGGACACACATGCTACAATATTACACACATATTGATAATATAGTAGTGACGTAGATTTGGTATGTAGCAAGAGCTAATATGTTTAAATATTGTGTTGTCATACGTTAATTGTAAATATATGCCTTATTACTGGTTTTATTCTGTCTGAGGGCGCTGGCTGATCCCTGCTGTTGGTGGTGCTTCATGATAATCCTCTCTCTGTGGTGAACAGAACAAGAATAACACCGCCTATACATTTGTTCTAGTAATGGAAGTGTGAGAGAGGGAATCATGATTATTGCACTACTGGCCATTAAAATTGCTACATCACGAAGATGACGACCTACAGACGCGAAATTTAACCGACAGGAAGAAGATGTGGTGATATGCAAATGATTAGCTTTTCAGAGCATTCGCACAAGGTTGGCGCCGGTGGCGACACCTACAACGTGCTGACATGAGGAAAGTTTCCAACTGATATCTCATACACAAACAGCAGTTCACCGGCGTTGCCTGGTGAAACGTTGTTGTGGTGCCTCGTGTAAGGAGGAGAAATGCGTACCATCACGTTTCCGACTTTGATAAAGGTCGGATTGTAGCCTATCGCGATTGCGGTTTCTCGTATCGCAACATTGCTGCTCGCGTTGGTCGAGATCCAATGACTGGCCGGCCGCGGTGGTCTCGCGGTTCTCGGCGCGCAGTCCGGAACCGTGCGACTGCTACGGTCGCAGGTTCGAATCCTGCCTCGGGCATGGATGTGTGTGATGTCCTTAGGTTAGTTAGGTTTAAGTAGTTCTAAGTTCTAGGGGACTGATGACCACAGCAGTTGAGTCCCATAGTGCTCAGAGCCATTTGAACCATTTGAAGTTGAGTCCCATAGTGCTAAGAGCCATTTGAACCACCCAATGACTGTTAGCAGAATATGGAATCGGTGGGTTCAGGACGGTAATACGGAACGCCGTGCTAGATCCCAACGGCCTAGTATCACCAGCAGTCGAGATGACAGGTATCTTATCCGCATGGCTGTAACGGATCGTGCAGCCACGTCTCGATCTCTGAATCAACAGATGGGGAAGTTTGCAAGACAACAACCATCTGCACGAACAGTTCGACGACGTTTGTAGCAGCATGGACTATCAGCTCGGAGACCATGGCTGCGGTTACCCTTATCGCTGCATCAGAGACAGGAGCGCCTGCTATGGTGTACTCAACGACGAACCTGGGTGGACGAATGGCAAAACGTCATTTTTTAGGGATGAATCCAGGTTCTGTTTACAGCATCATGATGGTCGCATGCGTGTTTGGCGCCATCGCGGTGGACGCACATTGGTAGCATGTATTCGTCATTACCATACTGGCGTATCACCAGGGGTGATGGTATGGGGAGCCATTGGTTACACGTCTCGGCCACCTCTTGTTCGCATTGAGGGCACTTTGGACTGTGGACGTTACATTTCAGATGTGCTACGACCCTTGGCTCTACCCTTCATTCGATTCCTGCGAAACCCTACATTTCAGCAGGATAATACGCGACCGCATGTTGCAGGTCCTGTACGTGCCTTTCTGGATACAGAAAATGTTCGACTGCTAACCTGGCCGGCACATTCTACAGGTCTCTCACCACTTGAAAACGTCTGGTCAATGCTGGCCGAGCAACTGGCTCGTCACAATACGCCAGTCACTACTCTTTATGAACTGTGGTATCGTGTTGCGGCTGCATGGGTAGCTGTACCTGTACAGGCCATACAAGCTCTGTTAGACTCAATGCCCAGGCGTATCAAGGCCATAATTACGGCCAGAGGTGGTTGTTCTGGGTACTGATTTCTCAGGATCTATGGACCCAAATTACGTGAAAATTTAATCACATGTCAGTTCGAGTATAGTATATTTTTCCAATGAATACCCGTTTATCATCTTCATTTCATCTTGGTGTAGCAGTTTTAATGGGCAGTAGTCTATTTGTCGAGAGAGAAAGGGGAGAGGGGAGGATTCTCATGGACAATAGGGACCTCCCAGTGTGTTTCAGATTATGGTAGTTTCTTATCAACCATCCACGATACGAGAAAGCAGTAATAGAGAGATGTGACCATTAGTGAGTGTGCCTGCAGAAGGTATAAGCAGGGCTGTATTTGTCGTTAAATAAAGATTGTCCACTTCTCTACCATTCCGTCGTACGACGGGGCGATGGGCAGGTAGCTAGAGTATCATCGGGCGGAGCGATGGAGGTCCATCGTTGCAGACAGGTGGACGTCCATCGTTCGTGGCATGGGGTTGTCGGCGACAGTGCGGAGTATCGCCTACCCACAGACATCTCATTTGTACTCAGCTCGTAGCAGCGGTGCTTCCTGTGTCGGCATTGTGGCAAGTGGATGTTGGTATGATCCTCCGAATTTTTCTTAGTTTGGTTTTGTCAATGGTGATGGCGGCAATGGTTTAAAGTGTAAATTCAGCACAGCGGGTACATACTTGGAATTTTTCCATGTTACCGTCCAACTCTAGTCTTAGTCTTTAGTGATACACCTCCCTAAGACAACCGTATAGTAATGTCACACACAAATAATGCGGGGGTGAGTTCCCCGTAAGTAGGTGTGTACTTGTAGCAATGTGGTATTTATTAATTAAATACTGCACTGTGCTTATAGGCCGCATTTAAGGGGAGGTTTACTATTTTTTGCTCGAAAAAAGCATCTTTTTTGAGAATTTTTTTCTCCGGATTTGTTGCAGATATCAATGTCAAATTTGGTCACAATGTGTATTGATACACTCCTGGAAATTGAAATAAGAACACCGTGAATTCACTGTCCCAGGAAGGGGAAACTTTATTGACACATTCCTGGGGTCAGATACATCACATGATCACACTGACAGAACCACAGGCACATAGACACAGGCAACAGAGCATGCACAATGTCGGCACTAGTACAGTGTATATCCACCTTTCGCAGCAATGCAGGCTGCTATTCTCCCATGGAGACGATCGTAGAGATTCTGGATGTAGTCCTGTGGAACAGCTTGCCATGCCATTTCCACCTGGCGCCTCAGGTGGACCAGCGTTCGTGATGGACGTGCAGACCGCGTGAGACGACGCTTCATCCAGTCCCAAACATGCTCAATGGGGGACAGATCCGGAGATCGTGCTGGCCAGGGTAGTTGACTTACACCTTCTAGAGCACGTTGGGTGGCACGGGATACATGCGGACGTGCATTGTCCTGTTGGAACAGCAAGTTCCCTTGCCGGTCTAGGAATGGTAGAACGATGGGTTCGATGACGGTTTGGATGTACCGTGCACTATTCAGTGTCCCCTCGACGATCACCAGAGGTGTACGGCCAGTGTAGGAGATCGCTCCCCACACCATGAAGCCGGATGTTGGCCCTGTGTGCCTCGGTCGTATGCAATCCTGATTGTGGCGCTCACCTGCACGGCGCCAAACACGCATACGACCATCATTGGCACCAAGGCAGAAGCGACTCTCATCGCTGAAGACGACACGTCTCCATTCATCCCTCCATTCACGCCTGTCGCGACACCACTATAGACGGGCTGCACGATGTTGGGGCGTGAGCGGAAGACAGCCTAACGGTGTGCGGGACCGTAGCCCAGCTTCATGGAGACGGTTGCGAATGGTCTTCGCCGATACCCCAGGAGCAACAGTGTCCCTAATTTGCTGGGAAGTGGCGGTGCGGTCCCCTACGGCACTGCGTAGGATCCTACGGTCTTGGCGTGCATCCGTGCGTCGCTGCGTTCCGGTTCCAGGTCGACGGGCAGGTGCACCTTCCGCCGACCACTGGCGACAACATCGATGTACTGTGGAGACCTCACGCCCCACGTGTTGAGCAATTCGGCGGTACGTCCACCCGGCCTCCCGCATGCCCACTATACGCCCTCGCTCAAAGTCCGTCAACTGCACATACGGTTCACGTCCACGCTGTCGCGGCATGCTACCAGTGTTAAAGACTGCGATGGAGCTCAGTATGCCACGGCAAACTGGCTGACACTGACGGCTGCGGTGCACAAATGCTGCGCAGCTAGCGCCATTCGACGGCCAACACCGCGGTTCCTGGTGTGTCCGCTGTGCCGTGCGTGTGATCATTGCTTGTACAGCCCTCTCGCAGTGTCCGGAGCAAGTATGGTGGGTCTGACACACCGGTGTCAATGTGTTCTTTTTTCCATGTCCAGGAGTGTATTTCCTCTAAAACTTGAATTTTTTCGACCGGAAATGTCGAAGAGAAAAGGCGGAAGTGCCGTCGGAACGAAACAATATTTCGATGTGGACCTCCACGTGCAGTATGTCACAGGGCAGCCGGTTCGTCTTAAATCAAAAATTGAGTTTACGTTAGCGAAGTACATAAATTTCTTTAGGAGTTGTACCTCGCTTAAGTTATTTGGACCGTAGGAAACGAAATGGCGGCCGTTTGAAAAAAAAATGGGATTTCTTTCATAGATTTGGTGACTTCGTCGGGCAAGTAAAAATATTTTTAGTTGATGGATCGGAATAAAAGTAGTCCAAGTCCTAGACAATTTAGTTAGTTTCGTCGGAAACCAAGAATCATGCCAATTGGTTCAGTAGATTTGAAGTTACCACACCGCGCGAAAAAAGAAAGTCATTTCGGGAAAAACGGTTTTGAAGTTTTGACTACATATAAATGCAATATTATGCAACTTACGTTCAATCTGCTATTCCGGGTCCATTAATTAGTCCTTCCTCTTCCTCACAGATGGCGTTCTGCTCGATCTGCGCCATCCTGCGCTGCTCCAGAGCCACTCGTACGGCCGGTGACAAGCTGTTTTCTGCCACTTGAATCCGGTGGTAGTCCGAATGCTTGGCGAACTGCGTCGAACAGAGTCCCAGGGTGATTTACATCGTTGTCATGGTCTTCAGAATTGCTGAATACCCTTCATCGAAGCTGCTCACTGCCAGGAAAATCGCAGTCTCCACAGTCTTCACACCAGAATGCAAATGCTTTGGGGCTAACGTCCAAAAACACGTGTCAAACTTTCATTTGAATTTTTTGTGTTTGCTCCCAAGCACCGGTACAATAACCCGTCCTCCGAAAGAAAAAACTGGTGCGTGAAACCGGCCGATTTCAGGGAGGTGCATTTTTTTGTTCAACCGCGAATAACGAACATTTCCGTTCCGTATTCGGAAAAACCGTTTCAGAGGTGGATTCCAAACACTTTTATGGATCCAACAATGCAATTTTAAAAAATCGATTTCTTGAACCAAAAGATAGTAAACCTCCCCTTAGGTGAATCATTGGTCGACAGTCAGAGAAACTGGAAGCTTATAAGACGATTAAGTCTTTCTTTTTAAGACACGCTGATACCACTGGCAATAAAAACAAATGAGGCATGTGTATCCGTCGCGGATTTTCACTCGGTGTTGTGTGGTGACATCAGTATTCACCTACTGGCGAAGTATTATACTTAGTAGAGGATGTTTGATATATTCGCTGTGACCGGCAGGCTTATAGTTTGTGTTGGGGTGTAAAGTTACTTGGTCATTGTGCAAAGAAAATGACTGTGTTGTTTCGTAAGGGGGGGGTATGGATCTGATGTGGGAGATTGTGATTTCAGGGCACCAATAGTTTTAAGGGGGATGAAGTATTCTGTTTGGAAAATTATGTCCAGTCATAAGAAGGACCTAGATATTGATATTTCCAGAGTCACAGTCATCAGGAGGAGATAATTCCGATACTTCGCTCATTGTCAATTGCTGCAATCGTAATACACTGGTGTGCAAAATTAAAGCAACAAAATCAAATTTTGCAAGGTTGCGTTTATTTTCAACAAAACAATATAATGGCATGAAAGACAGCAGAGACAATAAAAAGAATACAGAACTGAGACATCTGGAACATGCATAACGGCCGACAAAAACGTTCTTGGTTTTTTCCATCTTAACAGATTTTCACACACATTTAGACAACTGGTTAATGTCCTCAGTATGGGGTGTGACCACTTCTGGCAGCAATACAGGCCTGATAAATGACAGGGCATTCTCTGAATGATGTCGTCAATCTTATGCTGAGGCAATAATGCCCATTCTTCCTGCAGTGCGGCTAGCAAGTCTTGGAGAGTGGTTGGTGGATGTTGACGTGATGCAACCCGTGTCTCTATTGCATCCTTATCTCTAGTGCATCCCTGACGTGCTCTATGGATTCAAATCGGGAGAGCGAGTAGTCACGCCATGGGCACAATATCTTCCGTTTCCAGGAAAACATCAACCACACGTGCTGTATGAGGTCGAGCATTATCATCCAGCAATATGATGTCTGGACCCACAGCACATTGTAACAGCCGCACATGAGGTCCCAAGATCTCATCACGATACCTGACAGCAGTTAAATCTTTCTGATTTAACTGTACAATTTCATGAGGAGATGTTCGAGTCGTCAATATAATCCATATCCATACAATTAAGGATCGTCCTTGATATCAGTCTCTTTCCACAATGTTTCGGTCCCAAAATCTTGTTCCACGTTCCCTACAGATGCGAATCCATCGAGAATCACTGTCCAGACCAAACTGGAACTCATCTGAAAAAGAACAATGGCCCACTGTTCGACCGTCCAGGTAGCGTGTTGACGACTACGCTCTGGATGTTCCCTTCTGTGAAGATGCATCAGAGGGACACACATAGCAGGTCTCTGACAATAAAGGCTATTCTAAATGGTTCAAATGGCTCTTAGCACTATGGGACTTAACATCTGAGGTCATTAATCCCCTAGACTTAGGACTACTTAAACTTAACTAACCTAAGGACATCACACACATCCATGCCCGAGGCAGGATTCGAACCTGCGACCGTAGCAGCCGCGTGGTTCCTGACTGAAGCTCCTAGAACCGCTCGGACACAGCGTCCGGCAAAGGCTACTCTGCTTAAGCCTTCTGTTCACCGTTTGCCTCACTACAACACGTCAAGTGAATGCTGCTTGCTCAGCTGCCAGTTACCATGCAGTCCTAAGGCGGTACCGTCGTACCCTTACAGCCAAATAACGGTGCTCTCTTTCTGATGTTACACGTGTTCAGCCCTGCCCTGATCTTCGGGATACCATTTAGATCCCTATGAACTATCGCCACATCTGAAAAACAACAGAATAATTCATATTAAGCCATTGGGCCACATCAGTTTGCGACTGCACTGCTCCAAGTCTTCCCATGGCCCTCCACTGCAGAGAGCCTGGTAGGCGTCTTCTCTGTGCCATAAAGCACCGTCTGTGACTGTGTGCGTACCGATTTTGGATGAGTGACTACCCGGCAAACACTATCCCATTTGATTGGTGGCCCTACGTCATTTTTGGCGTGGTTGTCCATTGACCAGAATGCCATCTTCCGTGCAGGACACGATCGTACGCATATTTGTTGACAGTTTGTGGGATTATATCATGGATTAGACACAGGACGGGGAAATAGTGGATTTTAGCTTTAATTTTGGACACCAGTGTGTTTGGTTGTAATTACAACGGTAAATATGTGGCTTGTTTCCTATAACGACAACGTTTGGTATGTGGGGCATGTGATGAAGGTAGCCTGTGGCTGGAATGAATGTGCATTTCCGGCTTAAGGTTTTTGTGGGTGGCGGGTACATAGAAAAGTTCTAGCTGGCCGGCTAGTCAGTTCTTGCTCGTAGCTGCAGGGGCAAGTTCCGAAAGCGGTGCCTTCTTTGATACCAGAACAGTGAACTAATACACAGTATGTGTTGGGCTGTCTCTGTCATCAAGTGTATTGTATGTTTTCTCCATGGAAAAAATGAGCATTTCAGTATTGACCACTGACAAGTGATAGCGCTGGACATATTTATATCATCCGAATTCCTACCACTCAAATAATCCCGGATGCCCTCTATGTCTGAGGAGGTGCGCTCTACCATACCTACGCGTCGACGACTGCAGCAGTTTTCTCTGGCCTCTGAGCGTTGGCACTGGCGATGTATGATCGGACGGGCGTGGTGTGTATGGACATTTCGGAGACGAGCGCGCGGGATGTGTGTGTTTTCAGCGATCTCAGGCATCTAGCCATGACAGTTACTGCTATGGACAGGATTGTGGTTTAAGTGTTTCGTGTTTAGCGCCCCTCAATACAGCACAGTGAACTCTATCTTGCAGTGGTATTTACTGTTCTCTCTATCCTACCACGCAGTCGATCATTCCTCCTCCTTCCGAATGTAGCGGAGCGGAGTAGTGGAACTACACCCGAATGATATTGGTAATAGAGATAAGTGACAGTTACAATTATCAATAATTTATTAAAAGAACTTTGGAAATACGTAACTATGGTATGATAAGGTCTGCCAAGTGTGTTAAAGCTCAGTAACTATAAACAGTGGACTATTCCCGAATCCAGTGTACGATAACTATTAAACTAGTAGAATGGTTAGTGTGGCTCTGCCTGTGGTGACAGTATATACTCTCTCTCTCTCTCTCTCTGTGTGTGTGTGTGTGTGTGTGTGTGTGTGTGTGTGTGTGTGTGTGTGTGTGTGGTACTAAACGGATACTGCGACGCTGTGAGACTTTGGAAGCAGTGACTGATGTGTAGAGCTGTGCGCCTGCTTAAATCCGTGGTTGGCGGATGAATTTTAAATTACGAAGTATTTGCTTAATGCCGGCCGCGGTGGTCTCGCGGTTCTAGGCACGCGGTCCGGAACCGTGCGACTGCTACGGTCGCAGGTTCGAACCTGCCTCGGGCATGGATGTGTGTGATGTCCTTAGGTTAGTTAGGTTTAAGTAGTTCTAAGTTCTAGGGGACTAATGATCACAGCAGTTGAGTCCCATAGTGCTCAGAGCCATTTGCTTAATCTCAGGCGGATGCAGGGTATAGTCTGTGTTATGTACGCTTTCTGTGGTCTTGCTTTGCCGCGTCCTCTGAGAGTACGGCTGTGCACAGTATCCACTAGCGGACTCGATATAAATAATTTCAGAGTAAAGTTCCATTAGCAGTTCATCTAGAGTACCCGCAAAGCGCCCCTGCATCATTTGTCATCAAGCTGCGAGATGCGTCTGATTCAGAAACGCAGATGGCCTGTACTCCCCACCCAATACCTACCACTACTGTGCGCATGCACGTCGGTGATAGCAGCCCCTGCGTCTTTTGTACCTCTACAAATACTGCAAGTTCCTTGCTGTTAATTACCAACAAATAATTAATTCAGTAGCTAATCTTCTGACCTGTGAGATCAGAGTGCGATCTGTTCTTGGGAGCTGGCACCCCCACTCAGCTGCGTATCAAGTTCCTCTGTAAAGTCTTCCAGTGTGAGTGAAGGCCACAGGTTTGATTCTCCGAGGGAGTGTCCATTCCAATCAGCCTGTAACTCCAGGAAAAGGCTCTGTTACATTTCTCACTAGCCTTTACACTGTACGGTGTTTGATGCTTTTAAATTATTGAACTTACAGAACAATAATGATGAAATGTAAAAGATGATTAGGTGATCGTTGCTGTGAAAGGTGAACATGTGTATAGAGAGATGACCGTATGGTACTCGGTCATGAATCGTTGTGCGTGGGTTTTTCTTTGTGTCTCCAGGTCTCACGAACTACACCGTAGACCTGTCGCATTGTTTTGGCCTGCGTAACCTAACGGTCTGAGCAAGAATCAAGTGCACGAAATCAAAGCACATTAAAACTCGACAGCACTGTAGGATCATCACCAGACTGTCTGAAAGCAATATTAACAGATATCAACTAGGGAATGAGGCTGACCAAAGAAGTAGTGGTCAAGAGCATGTTTTGATTCTCGGTTTATTCACCAGCCTGATGAATCGACTAGCGTCATTCTGCGAACACAATGCACACTACTATAAACCAATCTACAATGATGTAATATAATCACTGTTTTTGGAATTCATTCGCAGCTCACAGCTGTGGAATATCTCTGCCATTAGATACATTAGGTGTGAATATATTACCTATTGGTTACACACGAAAACTTGTGCCGGAGCGGGACTCGAACTTAGATTTTCCGCTTATCGCAAGTGGTCACCTTAACCTCCTCAGCTTCCAGGACCAATTGAAACTTCCATATGCCATACTGTCTACGACCCCACCGCTCGCATCTTTACGTGGATTTCTACCACAGGATTTCAAGGAGACGTATGTAATTAACGTTAGTTTTACGATTGTTATTTTTCCTGTTGAGGCTTATAAAACTCGGTCCTGGACGCTATCTCTAATAGGCTAAGTGGTTAAGGCCATCGCTTACGTCGGGCGCGAAATCTGGTTCGAGTCCCGGACCAGTAGAAATTTTCGTGTGTCACCAGTAGGTAGCATCTTCATACTCAATGCAGCAAATGCAACTGCATATAGATTTCATAAATTTAGTAGAGCTGCAAGACAGTCACCAATTTTTGTTTCTTCAGACATTGTTAAAAATAAGTATAATCATTATAGTTACCTCAACGGTAAGCATTATGTTGTGCAACAGTCCTGACTCACTTCTTACTAGCCACATATTTTACCATCGTCGACTACATGAAAACTCCTATGGTCACTTTTCTTGACCGGTTCCACACTGCTGGAAGAGCTTCAGACGCTCTGAACGAAATATCACTCTTGTACAAGGTAAAGTTCAGAACAGGACGTTCCAGTTACGCTACTAGCTTCCTTGTCTCGCCGATATATGGAAGGGATTGATTTGTTCGCCAAATGAGTCGTGGCTGTCTCTCGCCAGCCTTTGGCGTTCGAAAACCTTTTCATATGGCAGTACGGAGCCTCACTCCAGCAGTGCAATTAATAATTGATTTGGACAATCGTACACCTCTCGGCTCCACTAAACTGCTGGCGCGTTCTCTGACTCTTCCTCTTCAAACCATCTCGTCGTCTACTCACTCCTCACTTAAATTGCGTCAGTTAATTGGCGTAATAGGCGTTCCCTCACAATGGTCTACAGACAGGCAGAATAAAGAAAAAACTTTCCCACTGTGTGTGCTTGCGAGGGTTTAGGATGATAGGGGCTTGTCTCCGTTGCCATAGCTGTTCTGTTGGGATGCTACGAATACATAGGCAGAAAGTCATTTACTGATTGATTACACGATTGGAGAAAAATCATTGGAAGCAATTATTTACATCAAATATCTAAGAGTGTGCGTACGGAGCGATTTGAAGCGGAGCGATCACGTAAAATTAATCGCAAGTAAGGCAGATGACAGATTAAGATTCATTGGAAGAAATCTCAGGAAATGTAGTCCATCAGCAAAGGAAGTAGCTTACGAAACTCATTCAACCAGTACTTGAATATTGCTCGTTAGTATGCGATCTGTACCAGATAGGACTGACAGAGGAAACAGAGAAGAGCGGAAGAAGAACAGTACGTTACGCTACAGGTCCATTTAGTTCACGTGAAAGCGTCACGGAGATGTGCAACCAACTCCCGTGGCAGACCCTGCAAGAGAGGCCTTCTACATCACGTTAAGGTATACTGTTAAAGTTTCGTCAGCGTATATTCCTACAAGAGTCAGCCAATGTATTGCTTCTTCCTATGTATATCTCACTAAAAGACTGAAGATAAAATTAAAGAGATGCGATCTCAGACAGAGGCTTACCAACAATCGTTCTCCCGCAAACCATACGCGACTGGAACAGGAAAAGGCGGAACTAACACTAGTACACAAAGCACTCTCCGTCACACACCGTAAGATGTCTTGCGGAATATGCATGTAGGTGTAGATACCAACCTGTGAAGTTTTAGATTCTGACGATACAAGTTCTCTGTCAATGCTTAGAGCATCTGTTCACCATGTTTATGCATTTGTATACGGGGTGAGGCGAAATTTGCGCACTCGGGCTTCGCAGCGCTACTCCTCACATGCCAGCGGTAAAACGTCTGTCACAAAATTTCCTACTGTGAGTACATCGGGCAGGAAATGGACGTTAAAGAGTGGCAATCTGGCAACGCTGTAACCACATGTACGGTAACTACCTCTGTTAGCACATATTAGTTGGTGCAGTGGATAAAGTTTTGGGTTAGCACGCAGGAGTTCGGAGGTTCGATCTTGGGTTGGGGCTCATTTTTTTATTTGAATGAAGTTGCCTCCCTTCTTGCAGCGGTGTACCGTAGGTCTCCAGAAGAGCGTAGCGTTCCAAACGATTTGGAAAAGGGCACAGGTAGCGTTCTCGCTTCCCGCGCCCGGGTTCCCGGATTCGATTCCCGGCGGGGTCAGGAATTTTCTCTGCCTCGTGATGACTGGGTGTTGTGTCATGTCCTTAGGTTAGTTAGGTTTAAGTAGTTCTAAGTTCTAGGGGACTGATGACCATAAATGTTAAGTCCCATAGTGCTCAGAGCCATTTGAATTTGAAAAGTTCACAGGTCATCCCCGTTTTCAAGAAGGGACGTCGAACAGATGTGCAGAACTATAGACCTATATCTCTAACGTCGATCAGTTGAAGAATTTTGGAACACGTATTACGTTCGAGTATAATGACTTTTCTGGAAACTAGAAATCTACTCTGTAAGAATCAGCATGGATTTCGAAAAAGACGATCGTGTGAAACCCAGCTCGCGCTATTCGTCCACGAGACTCAGAGAGCCTTAGCATGTCATTCTCAATGGAGAGACGTCTTCCGAAGTAAGAGTGATTTCAGGTGTGCAGCAGGGGAGTGTCATGGGACCGTTGCTATTCACAATATACATAAATAACCTGGTGGATGACATCGGAAGTTCACTGAGGCTTTTTGCAGATGATGCTGTGGTGTATCGAGAGGTTGCAACAATGGAAAATTGTACTGAAATGCAGGAGGATCTGCAGCGAATTGACGCATGGTGCACGGAATGGCAATTGAATCTCAATGTAGACAAGTGTAATGTGATGCGAATACATAGAAAGATAGGTTCCTTATCATTTAGCCACAAAATAGCAGGTCAGCAACTGGAAGCAGTTAATTCCATAAATTATCTGGGAGAACGCATTAGGAGTGATTTAAAATGGAATTATCATATAAAGTTGATCGTCGGTAAAGCAGATTCCAGACTGAGATTCATTGGAAGAATCCTAAGGAAATACAATCCGAAAACACAGGAAGTAGATTACAGTACACCTGTTCGCCCACTGCTTGAATACTGCTCAGCAGTGTGGGATCCGTACGAGATAGGGTTGATAGAACAGACAGAGAAGATCCAACGGAGAGCAGCGCACTTCGTACAGGATCCTTTAGTAATCGCGAAAGCGTTACGGTGATGATAAATAAACTCCGGTGGAAGACCCTGCAGGAGAGACGCTCAGTAGCTCGGTACGGGCTTTTGTTGAAGTTTCGAGAACACACCTTCACCGAGGAGTCAAGCAGTATATTGCTCCCTCCTACGTATATCTCGCTAAGAGACCATGAGGATAAAATCAGAGAGATTAGAGCCCACACAGAGGCATACCGACAATCCTTCTTTCCACGAACAATACGAGATTGGAATAGAAGGGAGAACCGATAGAGGTACTCAAAGTACCCTCCGCCACACACCGTCAGGTGGCTTGCGGAGTATGGATTTAGATGTAGATGTAGATAATTTTATTCTGACTGTGCTATCAACTTTGGCGTCTCGAAACTGATATTGTTTTTGTAGTTATTCTGTCCTGTGACAGGTTATTTGCTTCAACTGTGTATTTCTTATTCGTCTGACAACGTATTTGTTATGTTCAGCGTTACAAAATGTGACCTAAGAAACAGTTTATATTACTACTGTAATATATTACTACTGTAATATATTACTACTGTAATATGTTACTTCTGTAATATACACTGTTTCTTAGGTCACATTTTGTAACGCTGAACATAACAAATATGTGGTTAGACGAATAAGAAATAGCAGTTGAAGCAAATAACCTGTCACAGGATAGAATAACTACAAAAACAATATCAGTTTCGAGACGCTAAAGTTGATAACACAGTACAACAACAAAACATCTACTTTTCACCTATACTAAATGTCATATGAGCGCTCAGATGTCGCACATTAGCAACCAGTGACTATAATAATGTCCATATTAATGACCACATGACCTTCAAAACAGAATACGTTGTCCTCACAACAACAGAAGCTCAAAGCGACGTCCCTGCACGTCCAAACATTGCCCAACACGCCGGATCATACAGCTATGGACCCTTTGCAGCAAAGCTGCATTCACAGTAACAACAGTAGCATGAACACGCTCTACCAATTCTTCCACATTCGTCGGTGTAGTAGAGAACACGTGCTCTTTCAGGTGTCCACACAGGAAGAAATCCAGGGGATTTAAGTCAGGTGAACGCCTCCATGTGCAAGTCATTTCCCTGGAAATATTTTGTCCAAATACTGTCGCACATTAATTACAGAGTATGGAGGTGCACTATCATGTCGGAACCACATCCTCTGCCGAAAATGTAGTGGAACATCTTCCAGTGCATCAGGCAGATAGTTTGATAGGAATGCATGATACCTTCGTGCAGTCAACCGCTCAGGCAACATGTAGGGGCCCAAACACCTGTCGCCCAATATTCCGGCCCAGACGTTGATATCAAAGCGAAGATGATATTCACGGTCGAAGGTGAAATGCGTGTTAACCTCACACCATTGGTGGCCATTGTGCATATTGAAGACACAATCACGAGTGATTGCTGCTTCATCCGACCCTATTACAATGCCACGTAGTCGTCGTTGGCTTCCTGTTGTTGCTGGAACCATTCACAGAATTGCATCCGCTGATGGCGATCTGCAGGCTTCAGGTGTTGCATGAAAGCATAATTATAGGGGTGCTACCCGTGCTCGTGCAGCACGTTAACGACCGTGCGTTGCGAGACACGCAGCCGCCTTGCTAAGCTACGTGTACTTCACTGAGGTTCTTGGTGTAGCTTCCTCAGTAGCTGGACAGCCTCTGTCACGCGATGGTGGAAGGAGAGAACCTAACTCCCGAAGGGGCAGCTCCAGACAATGAACCACAATTTTATATGGATGGCGTCGACGAGGATATCTACATATTGATCGTTTATTTATGCCGTATGTCTGCCACACTGGTTTAGAGGTTTAAAATGAGAAAATTCGATACTTGTATTTATGAACATTGGAGTCTGTCACGGGCGCGTTACTTTGCTCGCAACTAGTCCCTGTCTGGTGTACATTGCATACAGTATAAGCATGCCGTCAGTCCTGCGCGCTGTTCCAGCTAACGCGCATTACCCTTCTGCCAGGTATTGTTCTGCAAGATTCATCAAAATGGCTCTGAGCACTATGCGACTTAACTTCTGAGGTCATCAGTCGCCTAGAACTTAGAACTAATTAAACCTACGGACATCGCACACATCCATGCTCGAGGCAGGATTCGAACCTGCTCTAGGCCAGATTGGCTGCCGTCCGTGTCTTGTGTGCGCCTAACAGTTCATTCTCCCAGAGCAAGTCTAAAAGCTCCGAGAAAATTATGACCATGTGGAAAGTTAGAGTTGCACATTTACGAGAATAGCTGTCTCCCTACAGCGGAAATGAATTATATAAAAAATAGGTGCACTGTTTGCTCATTGTAACGATCGATCTCGTTCTGTATGCTGGGGCGTAACAACTGATATGCAATGTGGGTTGATTTTCTAATCGGTTTCACTGACGTGAAATCATACTTGCCAAAACTAAGGGATTAGTGGTCAGTTGTATTAGGGCTACACACCGTTCACTTCAGAAAATGTGGCTCGACTTTGTCATAGGGTCGAGCAGTGCACGTCTGCTTTCATGCTCATTAGCTAAGATAGCGGAAGTAATAATTAGAAATTATGATCCTCCCGACAAATAACTAAAGCACTGGAAAGTTAAGCGGAATTTTAAATAAACACAAATAGCAATTAAATGAATAACAATAAATTCCAGCCGCGCCGAATGGCCGCCATGTCACAAATCGGGCGGCCACTCCCGCCGGAGGTTCCAGTTCTCCCTTGGGCATGGGTGTGTGTGTTCTCTGTAGCGTAAGTTAGTTTAAATAGTGTGTAAGTCTACGGACCAATGACCTCAGCAGTTTGGTCCCACAGGAATTCACACACATTTGAACAATAAATGCCAATAAGAAGTTATCTGTTGATAATAAATTGATGTAGACGAAACCACATATCAGTGTTGAATAAAGAGATAGTTTATTCTGTCAATCACATGGCAGAATATCTAGATCGCGAGTCGATAGTCGTTTGTTCGTTTCTTTTGAAAGCTAGTGACCGCATGTTGGGCGTTAGTGTGCCAGTCATGCAGCAGCAGCCGGCTGAGACAGAGGCAGCAACAGGGAAGGAACCGATTTTGTAACTTTTACGAGGTCCCAACCAGGAGCGAATTGTATAATTTCATTTGTGTGCTTCGATAGTTTAGTTTCTTGAGTTTCTGCGATTTAATTCAATATTTAATAGACACAGTTCTCGCGTTTTCATTTGCATCGGAAGGTGAAGCGATTTTGTGACATATTACAAGTTCCTAATAAGGAGCGAATTATTTAGTGTCACCTGAAAGCTTCGGTAGTTCGGTTTTTGAATCTCTGCGTAATTTATTAGACACAGATCTTGCATTTTCGATAGGGACTACAGTAGAGTTCTGCAGAACCTGTCGATAATCCGTTTGTCTTAGTAGTGTAGTTGTCAACTGAATTTGGTATGTATATGGACTGTGACTGTTGTGTGCAGATGCGAGCACACTTCACTCTCACCTACAGGCTGTGATGGCTTCGGTTACACAGCTTGAAGCTGCAGTGGATGGGTATCATTGTTGTGAGCTGGCCGTGGAGAGCCAATGGACGTCTAGCACGTCCGTGTCCTCCGATCGGTCCTCACCAGTGGCCAGCCCAGTTACTGCTTGCACTGAGGTTGATCCCTCACACGTGGTCAAGTGGGAGGTCGCCTTGGGGTGTAGCATACGGCGAAAGACTTCCCACGGGGCAGCACATAAGGTCTCTCCGATTAGTCTGACAAACAGGTTCCAGGTGCTGACACTCTGGCTGACGCTGTCGCTCAGCCAGATGCAGTCGCCTGTCCTGTTTCAGAGAAAACCTCTCAGCCTGCAAGATCTGGGCAATCACAGAAGGTGGAATTATTGGTAGCCGAGAGCTCTAGTGGTAGGCGCTTTATGGCGCCCCTTAGGGACATGGCTGCCAAGATAGCCAATGTGCACATTCCAGACGTGGAACTGGTTCTTGCAGGTGCCATGAAGAGCACAGGGTGTAGCCAACAGAAGGAGATGGCTCACGTTGGTACAAATGATGTGTGTCGCTTTGGATCTGAAGAGATTCGCTCTGGTTTCGAGCGACTAACAGAAGTGGTAAAGGCTGCCAGTCTTCCTAGCGAGATAAAAGCAAAGCTCATCATTTGCAGCATAGTCGACAGGAACGATTGGGGGCTTCTGGTACAGAGCCGAGTGGAGGGTATGAATCAGAGGCTCAGACGATTCTGCGAATGTGTAAACTGCAGATTCCTTCACTTGCGCCATAGCGTGGTTGGGTTTTGGGTTCTGCTGAATAGGTCAGGAGTCCACTGCACGCAGGGGGTGGCTACACGAGTAGCAGGGGCTGTGTGGCGTTGACTGGGCGAATTTTAGGTTACATGGTCTCGCGAAAACACAAAAAGGGCTTCAGTCTCAAAGTGTGCAGGCCGATCACAGGAACCATCAGTATAACAGTTGTAAGTTATCGTCGGTGTGTTGGGAAAGTACCAGAGCTCGAAGTGCTAATAGAAAGCACTGATGCTCAAATCGTTATAGGCACTGAAAGCTACCTAAAGCCGGAGACAAATTCTGTCGAAATTTTTGCGAAGAACCTAACGGTGTTCCGAAAGGATACGCTACACACTGTTGGTGGTGGCATGTTTGTTGTTGTTAGAAGTAGTTCAGCTTGTCGCTAAATAGATGTTGATAATTCATGTGTGTTAGTATGTGCAGAGAACCGGAATAAAGTAATAATTGGATCCTTTTATCGACCTCCCAATTCAGATGAAACAATTGCTGGAAGGTTCAACGAAAACTTGAATTTCGCCTCAAACATGTCGTATGTGAAGTATGCTATCGGCAAGACCCAATCAATGCCATCTGTGCGCGTCAGCAATGGAAATAGTATCGACGACTGTACAGCCAAAGCAGAGTTACTGAACACAGCCTTCCGAAATTCCTTCTCCGAAGAAGACGAAGTAAGCATTTCAGAATTCGAATCAAGAACAGCTGCCAACATAAGTAACTTAGAAATAGATATCCTCGCAATAGTGAAGAAACTTAAATCACTTAACAAAATCAAGTCTTCCGGTCCAGACAGTATACCACTTGGGTTCCTTTCAGAGCATGCTGATACAATAGCTCCATATTTAACAATCATATACAACCGTTCGCTCGACGAAAGATCAGCATCCAAAGACTGGTAAGTTGTACAGGTCACACCAATATTCAAGAAAGGTAGTAGGAGTAACAAAATAAATTACAGGTCCATATCTTTAACGTCGATATCAGCAATATTTTAGAACATAACATTGTATTCGAACATTATGTCCGCCCCGAAAGCTGAATGGTCAGCGTGACGGACTGCCGTCCTAAGTGGTCCGGGTTCGATTCCCAGCTGGGTCGGGGATTTTCTCCTCTTAGGGACTGGGTGTTGTGTTGTCTTCATCGTCATTTCATCCCCATCCGGCTCGCAGGTCACCCAATGTGGCGTCGAATGTTATAAGACCTGCACCACGGCGGCCGCACCTCCCCGCCAGGGGCCTCCCGGCCAATGACGCCAAACGCTAATTTCCATTTCATTCGAACATTATGCATTACCTCGAAGAGAACGGTCTATTGACACACAGTCAACACGGGTTTAGAAAACATCGTTCTTGTGAAACACAACCAGCTCTTTTCTCGCACGAAGTGTTGAATGGTATCGACAAGGGATTTCAAATTGATTCTGGATTTCCGGGAGGCTTCTGACACTGTACCACACAAGCGGCTTGTAGTGAAATTGCGTGCTTATGGAATACCGTCTCAGTTATGTGACTGGATTCGCTATTTCTTGTCAGAGAGGTTCGTAGTAATTGATGGAAAGTCAGCGAGTAAAACAGTTCTGATATTCCCCAAGGTGGTATTATAGGCCCTTTGCTGTTCCTTATCTATATAAACGATTTAGGAGGCAATCTGAGCAGCCGTCTTAGGTTGTTTGCAGATGATGCTATCGTTTATCGACTAGTAAAGTCATCAGAAGATCAAAACAAATTACAAAACGATTTAGAAAAGATATATGTATGGTGCAAAACTTGAGAATTGACCCTAAATAACGAAAAGTGTGAGGTCATCGACATGAGTGCTAAAAGGAATCCGTCAAACTTCGGTTACACGACAAATCAGTTACATCTAAAGGCCGTAAATTTAAACTAAATACCTAGGAATTACAATTACGAACAACTTAAATTGGAAGGAAAGAACAGAAAATTTTGTGACGAAGGTTAACTAAGGACTGCGTTTTATTGGCATGACACTCAGAAAATTTAATAAATCTACTAAAGAGACTGCCTACACTACACTTGTCCGCCCTCTTTTAGAATACAGCTGCGCAGTGTGGGATCCTTACCAGACAGGACAGATGGAGTACACCGAGAAAGTTCAAAGAAGGGCAGCACGTTTTCTATCATCGCGAAATAGGGGAGAGTCTCACTGAAATGATACAGGATTTGGGGTGAACATCACTAAAACAAAGGCGTTTCTTCTCACGAAATTTCAATCAACAACTTTCTTCTCCGAATGCGAAAATGTTTTGTCGACGCCCACCTACGTAGGGAGAAATGAGCATCACAATAAAATAATGGAAATCAGAGCCCGCACGGAAAGATATAGGTGTTCGTTTTTCCACGCGCTGTACGAGGTTTTAATAATAGAGAATTATTGTGAAGGTGTTTCGATGAAATTTATGCCAGGCACTTAAACGTGATCTGCAGAGTATCCATGTAGATGTAAAATGTAAATGTAAATATAAATATGGTCGTCCTACACTAATACAGTTGAAAATGTACAAATTGGTATATATCCTATTGCAGTTAAGGTTGCGTAAATCTGCGTAATTAGCATGGTAGTAGACTCCACAGAAATCCACTGTTGTCAATAGTCCCCATGGATTTAACTAGGCACACACAATCCCATAACAGCAAGAATTGACATCAGATTTTCCTGAAGCCCAGCTTATGATGATCTCTCCCAGTTAAAGTTTATAATAACTCGCCGAGTCAAAAAAAAAAAGCAAATTTGTAAAGTATTCGCTAGCGGAGCAGCTCATATGCTGCAATTTAACCCCACTAACCACTTTGCAAGTATAAGTCTATCCTCTACCACGTCCCGACACGAAGCATTCCCTCTATCCCGTCTTGAGACGGGATGTTCCCTATCACATCTCGCACAAAGTTCAAAGTTCAACTCTCCCAGAAATCGCATCTTGCTCACAAGAGCCAATTCATGAATGCAAATGTCCGAGACCGTCACCGCTCGCACCCGTAAGAAAGATTCGCGCTCTCACCAAATAGCGCGAGTTCCTAAAATCTATAAAATGGACTACCATTTGTATAATAACAAGGCTGCAGAGTAGATATATGGCTTTCCTTAAAGAACATTTCCCCCCACTTCTGTACAGACCAAACATGATATTGTACATATAAAAGCGGATAAGTAATTAATTAAACATTATCTAACACATAGGCACTTGTAACAAATAATAAATAATACACGCTAGAACATAGGAATTCTCGATTGGCCTGTTCAACTGATGCGTCTTGTCACGCTCGGTCTATTTATGGTATTACATCTTACTCATTATTTATCGTTTTTGTTGTACAACGGTTTTAATACTGACCAACAAAATTTTTAGTAACCATTCAGCAACTGTTAATTATTGAGATCATGATTACGTATAGCTGGACCTGAGAATTGCACACCGCTTTCATTTGCTGAGTGTCTAAGGAGGATACTATGCTCTGACCCATTTACGTAATAGATAGATATAAAAAGTAATAATTCAGTGAATAAAATGTGTATCAATGTGTGATTTTCAGGAATCGTACATAGTCCTGAGCTATTATCCAATACTTCGTTTATAAAGATCGCTTGATGCGTTCAGGAGTTATAAATTTGCAGCTACTATTGTTGGCATATCTACTAACTGCCATCAAATAACTTCCACAATTTCTATGGTATTTATGGTACGAAAGTCTTAATAAATTCGCCTCAATGGCGCAAGAAAGGTGATACGTTTGGATTTGTCGTACTGTGAAATATCGATTTATTATGGAATTATGAAGTATTTCAATATTGCCGTAATTCATAGTGAGGGTCCATCGCTTTCTATATCCAATAATGGGGAAAAAACCCTGCTATTGTCACGACTGACTAGTCCTTTATCGACGCATGTGGACCATCCAGGAAGTCCCTGAAGTCAGACTGTACTCTCATGATACCTTTTAAATATTCTCTCTGGCTGACTTCTCGATAATGTGAGCTAGGTTAGAATGTGGACCATCTTTGGATTATCATTCAGTCTCACATTTTGCATCAGGGGAAATTGATTACACAGTACACCAGTGACCACAGTATTCTTAAAACAGCAATAAGCAACTGTGCATCCCCTAAATACAGTCCATCACCGTGATTTTGAAATATTCCATTGTAGCGAAAACTGCATGGCACCTAATCATTCAGCCCTGTCTTTAATACTCAGGCTGGAACACTAGTGGTACTAAATCATGTGGCCTGAGTACTACTTAAAAGTGTCCAAAGACCCCATGCCACAGGCCACAGATGTTACATACACTTTAAACGTCGATACATTTCGACTAACACTAAGCCAAAAATATCAAGTCCCTCAGTATTATAGACATCGTTCAAGAAGCTAGACATGGCACTAATTGTTTTTTGCCACATCGATACACTTGGACAAATTAAAGTAGTCACAAAATCCATCTAGGGTGCAGTCAAATTATAAAAAGAATCTACATCTAGCTGAACTAACTTCATTAAAAAGCTAAACTATGAAAATACAGTTTGCTACGTTAGCATTTACATGATGTGAACAACATTTCACTGTTAAGAAACGATACTGAAAATTTGTTAATAATTTAGAATGAACAATATTACTCTAACATGTGCAATCGCATATTATCGAGACCCACGTTTTAAATTGGCACTGAAGCCACTGTTATCAAATTAAGCTGTACTAAATATGTGACAAAGCACTTATTCATACTTTAAACAAATACTTTTTTTAGAAGCTTATGACAATATGAGTACCAATATAAGTTGTACAAAAACACACTTAAAATTTATAAAATGCAAATACTGTCTAATTATAAAACTAAACCGTACATCTATACTCAGAGGTTATAAATGTATGTATATATGTTTACATAAGCTAACCAATAGGCCACAGTGAAGAAACGAAGCTGAAAATTTTATAGTCTTGAATGAACACTATTACTCTAGTATATGTAAAATGTGTTAAACACTTACTCACACTTTACACAAAAAGCTGATGATAAAGTGCCTTCCAAAATGTATACAAATGAACACGCTGCAGATAAATAATACATAACTTAACAGTGGAATAACTCAGAACTCAGAAAAATTATCTAAATATTTCGTCTGTGTATTAATTTAATATCTTATTTGGATGAACACTAAGGCCGGTATATATCTGAACTTCTTCAAAAGATTCGTATGCTTCTCATTATCTACCTCGTGTAACACTCATATTTTGCACTGTCACCTGTTGTGTGTTTCTATGCTTTCAGGTGGACACTCAAAGCTTACTTATGACTGGGATTACTGACCTCCCTAAACTAGTTTCCTTCCTGTCTCCTAGCTGTAGGTATAGTTACGTTTACTGCAAGTAATGTTATACACCTCTGACTGCTCATATATAGATCCTTTCTCTACATTGTTCCTCACTTTTTTCCGAGTTTCATTGTTTGTCTGAAAATCAATTTTCACTTGCTGTTTCTAAAAACCTGTCCTTTTTTTGAGTTTTTCCCTAAATATGGCAAAATTGAAAAGCTAGTTTTTTCATTGTCTGTAAGGTTTCGCAGTGTGTTCTCCTGTTGGCTTTTATTCTAACTGTATTCTTGCACAGTTCGTCCACTAATGTAGTGTCGTACTTATAGCTGATAGCCACATGCTTCAAAATGTTAAACTCTCTATTAAAGTTCTCCTTAGATACAGATAATCTCATCAATTTATCTGTAACGGCATTGAACTAGGGACGATTGTATCTTAATGGACGATATGCATATTTATGTGGCGGGCTTCCTGAACATATGTATTTCAACTGTGAAATTCAGATTGCGGTGTAATTCCTTGTATTTAATATGCAGTTCTCCTATATCTTTTGCGTTACCTCTGATAATATATGGATATCACCTAGATATATCTTTTAACAGACAATTCAGCTATTCAGTTCTTGTTACCTTATTTAAAAAAAATTCCTACAAAAAATGAGAACGATATTTGCTAATGTTCCAGCCAGGCACATCCCCCTTTACCAAACACCTTTACTGTTTATTAAAGCGGCCATTGAATGAAAAATAGCTCAGAGATAAGACTAGACTGAGGAGGCCTACTATTTCAACACTCTGAGGATGGCCTTGCTTAGTATGTGTCAGCAAATTATTTTTAGTAAGATGAATTTTTTCATCTGCTAGGACATGTGTTTCTAGGTTAGTCACATCTACTGAAGGGAACTGAGCCAACTACTTGAAGTCGAAATAGTGACTCCAGTTGCTACGTTCCTGTAACGCTGAGTTTATTTCAGTGTGGGTACAGCGACGGATAAGTTTTATGCCAAGCGCATACGTATATTCAGGTTTATTATTATTGTTTCAAATAGGTATCGTAACATAAAGTTTGTCGTGATTCATTGTATAATTCTTTTGGATCTAACCTAATAATTGGAACACATGATCCTAGGCTCATTACCAAGCTACCATAAACGACTGCTCTTATGCACAGGTATCAAACGAGTGGGACCATCCAAGCGAGTCTGTAGAGATCATGCCACTGCTAGGTAAGTCGAGAGAGAGTTGTACTAACCCAATACTGCCGTCAAATATCTGCTCCAAAGTGCACAATTATGGCAAGATCGTTTGTTTTCGAGGACTCGAATGTTGGCAGAGGAATGCTTTCCTAGTAGATACTGGTTTATATAGAAACTTCCGCCACTAGCATATATCTTTTACGACTTCGCACCATCCATTTTCATGAAAGATTACAGGAATAAGATAGCAGATTTAGACATTCGAACGAACACACCACACGTGGAAACTAATATGAGCCCGCACCTGTTAAAGGACTTTTTAAATAATTGGGATCATTCACGCCGTTTCTACAAAGATGGATTCTGTACTGCAGATGGCGTCGGAGGCGCATATTATGACGAAGAGACACACCACTCTGGCTAATTCCAGCTCCCTCCGAAGCTTCGGTACGTAATGGTGGAGCTCACCTCAGTTCTAGAGGGTCTTATGTATGCTGACAGCTTAAAGATACGATCATTACCCTGACAGACTCGCGATCACCACTGCTTCTCACAGATAATCATGTCAGTAGTACCAACAATTACTCGGTGTACCAGGTCATAGACTGGTTTACAGCACCACAGCGTCGTAACAAGGAAATCACCATGCTGTGGATAAAGGGAGACCATGGTATTAGAGGCAATGACAAAGTCGACGCTCTCGTTAAGAGTGTCATTCACCACGGGACTAAGGTATACGAACATGTGAAACGTCTCTGTGAAGTCGTTTCATAAGACGCTTGTCGAATTCGGTACAACTTATTCACTTTACTACCTGATTTTAGCTCAATTCATGAACTCTTCCAGAAAGGCTGAGCACTCAAATAAGGCTGGGTCTGAGCACTATGGGACTTAACATCTCAGGTCATCAGTCATCCACCCTCGAGGCAGGATTCGAACCTGTGACCGTAGCGGTCGCGCGGTTCCTAACAAGCGCCTAGAAGCGCTCAGCCACCAGCGGTTGGCTCCAAATAAGGCTTATTGAATTTTATATGTGTGTTTTGATGTGGGGTTTCGGTTTTGTTTTGTGGGAAACGCTGAGTTGGGTCATCGTCTGCTGGGAGGAGACGATGTTGCTTCTCGTTCGAAGGAGAGCACAGGATGACCAACTTAGGTTTCCAATACCTGAACAGAGAGGTTTATCCATCTTAGTCGAAGGTTGTGTCGAAGGCTGTTTTTGTGTGTGAGGTTGGTGACGGAGGGCTACCCCTCTGGTAGCTTCCGCTGCACGGAGAGCTGGGTAATCTCGAAGGAGAAAGCGGCACTCTTCGGTGAACGCTTTATGACTACGGATCGTAACTCTTAAGGGGGTTTTTAGGTGATACTAAGCAGGCTGAGTTAGGTCTTAACTGTTGAAATACTTAAGAACTTCAGCTTAACTGAAGCGTGTGAAGCGAGCTATTTTTCCGAATATGCCATAATTATATTGCTTTAAATAGGCGATTTTTGGGTGTTTGAGTTAAAAGTGTGGAAGTTACTTTGAACTGTGGAAGTTACTTTTGAACAACGATGAAGTAGAATTTCAAACGGTAAATCTGATTAGAAAAAGCTGGTTAGGATCACTTCAACCCTGCGTGAGTCTAATACTGTATCAAAGCGAGTAGGATTTTTAATGATTTTTAATCTTATATTTACTGGAAGTAGCTTATGTCTTTGTATGTCGATTTTGTGCCACGTGTTTGGTAATCAGTGACCCTTCTGGTCCACCACGGCACCGTTGTAGGCTTTATTTTCACAGTTTTCTTGTTTAATGAGCTATAATTTCTGAAAGAATATCTGTTCTTTCGTTCGCTTTCTACAAAGCAGCACAACAGTTTGATTCGGAATGCACCACGGGCTCTAGTTCGGCCGTTTGCAAGCAGCAAGACGCAGTTAGTATGTTGAATAATTATCGCACAACCTCGTGCATTGGTTAAACCTCTGTCCAGAATAGTGCAGGCGTAGAATCGCAATACAAATCTCACTGAGATATTTTTATGGTATGAATGCCAAGGAGATGATAGTATCATTGTCTCACACCCCCGTTTGCTGTGTTTATTCTTGCTGTAGTTAAACTGTTCAAAATGGTTCAAATGGCTCTGAGCACTATGGGACTCAACTGCTGTGGTCATCAGTGCCCTAGAACTTAAAACTACTTAAACCTAACGACATCACTCACATCCATGCCCGAGGTAGGATTCGAACCTGCGACCGTAACAGTCTCACGGTTCCGGACTGCGCGCCTAGAACCGCGAGACCACAGCGGTCGGCAGTTAAACTGTGCTCTGTTACATTCTCACGTAATTCTTACTTAAATATTTCTAGTCAGGCACCAGTTATGTGTAGTTAGGATGTGCAACCAAATAATTAGACACAATAAATAATCTACGTGAATGATAAATTCTGTGGTGTTGATCTTACCCACTTACTCCGATTTCCAATCCTGAATTAATCAAGTTGCTTCATGCACGACATGGAGTGCTATTTATCTGGCTACTTAAAGAAATTTGAATACTTGTAATTAAATTATTAAAGTAATTAAATTAATAATTTTCCAGCTCCGTTTTTTTCTAAATGGTTAGGAAGGGCTTGGGCTGGTGGCGACCCTGAATTTCTGAATTTTTATCATTATTTGTGTGGGAGAAGCAGCTATAAATGCGAGATAACGTATATGGCTCGATGAGAAACGTCGTAAACATAGTATACGTTACACATGTTCCTTACACAGACCCACAGCAAGACGTGCGGCAGCTGATGAGAACCTTTTGGAACAATAAGTGGCTCCTATCGTAAAAACAAAAAGAAGGCATGCTATCACATATCCCTGCACGACCGTGGTACTCCCTTGGTATGTACCACAGAAAGTTTCTAGACATGTTCCGCCTCTGCTTTAACCGTGGACGGTTCCGACTGCACCTCAATAGCTACGACTGATTGATTCGTCGGTATGTGAATGCGGCTCGGAGGAGGATATCGACCTCACCATTTACGGCTGCCCACTGCGATACTAAGCGATATCCGAACTGTCGCAGTGCATGTTGCTTAGTGGATAAGAGCTTCCTGCCAGTGCAAAGTCACTATTCGTATTGAATGTGTCATTGTATAGATGCATATATAACTTTTTGACATCTGAACGCCTCATGATTTAGTTTTCTGAATAATCCAATGTAAACATTCTATGCGCGTCTTCGGTGAATGTGTGATCAATGAGACTGGGTGTACCTTTTAAATTGCAACATATAATGTATTGGAGGCTGGCTGAGTGAAAAACGTCGGAAAGGCAAAATAAAAGAAAAAAAGGCAGGTGATTAATGATTAGCCGATTATCATCTCACTGTTCTCTGGAACTGACGGTATAGTTAATGATACTTAGCTCAAGATACTTGGTAGATTATGGAATCGTCTAAAGTTTCGTGGCCATCGTAACAGGAAAGGCAACCACGGATGGTATTCATGCAGTAAGACTGGCGATGGAAAATATCTCTAAAAACGAGCAGAATCTTTGGATGGTCTCTACGGATCTAGGAAAGGCTTTTAATCGAGTACCAAATGATCGAGTACCTCCTTCTTTAGGTTAGTTAGCTGAGAGCTTGAGGGGGGGGGGGGGGGGGGAGCTTCGTCACCGGGAATAGGAGCCATTGCCGTTTGGCTGTAAAATAAATCTGAATGTTCCTTCATTTTCAAATCTCCCGTTTCACGGTATGCACACAGCGTAAACAATCAGCTCTGGCCTGTGGTTATACAGAAGCCCACGGCATAGCCAGTGCTTAGACTACTCGTAGTCTGGCTCTCTTCTCCCTGAGAAGGACATTCTCTTCAATGCCGTGAGTGTGATGCGTCCTGGAGCACCGCAGTTCACCCTTCACGTTACGAATCTACTAGTCTCTCGCAACCGTTCTTGTTGTCAGAATAAAATGGTATGTGATGTCGTAATTACAGAAGGATCTGATAGCGCTGCCCTCTTCTCAGTTTGTGCGCGAATCGTGACGCAGGAGATTTGAAAGTAATCTGATCTTCATAGTTATTATATATCCGAACGACACATTTCCGTGCACAGGTTTATCGATTAAGTGCTCTCTACAAGCACTATAAGACTATAACAGAAATTGCGAAACGCTCAGTATATGAAACTTTCTGGCAGATTGAAACTGTGTGCTGCACCGAGGCTAGAACTCAGGACGTATACCTTTCATGTGGAAGTGCACTATTGCCTGAGCTACCCAAGCACCGCTCACGATCTCTCCTCACAGCTCTACTTCCGGCAGTACCTCGTCTCCTACTTTCCAAACTTCAAAGAAGTTCTCCTGCGAAACTTGCAAGGCTAGCACTCCTGGAAGAAAGGCTATTTCGGAGACATGGCTCAGCAACAGCCTGGGGGATGTTTCCAAAATGATGTTTTCACTCTGCGACGGATTATGCTCTGATATGAAACTTCCTAGCAGGTTAAAAATGTGTGCTGGATCGAGGCTCGAACTCTCGACCTTTGCCTTTCGCGGGCAAGAGCTCTACCGGCCTTTTCAGTATAAGTGACTTAAATAAAGAAAACAAAGAAGATAAATTAGTTTCCCTAGAGGGACTCCAAACCATGACTCCCTCCTTTTTTGGCTGACAAGTTAATTAAAATTCCTCAGTGCTCTGAAACAATTAAAGCATTTGTGTTTTTATTTAAGTTTTTTTTGTTATTATTAGTGTTACAGTGAGCTACAGGCTGGAGGAAACAAGGGGGACAGAGGTCGAATGCCGAAGCCCCCCCCCCCCCCCCCTCCTCCCTCTCACACGGCTCTTTTTACTTTTCTTTATTACAAATATATACATTGGAAAAAGAGAGGTAGACCACCCATCCGGAACGCTGAAAACCACGCAAGGCAATGGAGGACGACAGGCAGACCGAGTCTAAGGGATAGATGTGTCACCTTTCGTTCCGAATCAGGTGGGTGCCTGTCACGCCAGGAAAATAGCAACACAGTGGGGGCGTGGTAAAATGGCTGTTAAGACAGTTATCACAATACGCTCGATAACGGAGACAGCGCGCAATCTCCGCATGTGCAGTCTGGAAGTACTGACAAAACTCGAGGCGCGAGTGAGAAGAATCTCCATAAAGATTCGGCAAGGTCCAGTTCTTTATCCAAAGAACCGCCCGAAACTTTGTGGCAGTAAAATATTTCACCATTGGGTAAAGGAAGGATTCTGGGCCTATAGCACGCTGCGAAACTCGCAGAAAACGTGCGAGCAGTTGTCACCTTAACAAACGAGACATCCGTAACGGCTACAAGACTGAAATGGTGGTGATCATCGTCGACACAGCGACAGATGATGCAGAGGGGAGAATCCGCCAGTCATATGGCATGGAGCAGCTGGTTCGGTGTATACTTCCCAAAGGTCACATAGTACCAAGTCGGCCTAATACGCGCCGGATAGAAACTGTGATGAACGTGCCGCCAAATCACAGTCCGTCGCAACATTAGGAACTTACATTCTACGGCGCTACATGCGACGCAACGCAACCTTCGCCCGCGGCGTGCGCACTCGTGAGAGTTCGGCACGAGCATAACTGAGTTCCACAATGAATGCTGGGATGTGTACAAACGCAGGTGTGATGTTACCGACCGGGAACGGCAGGGAGAGGGACATTGGCACAAGGACGGCAAGTAAATGATGCGTAACGGAGGCCTCGATACCGTACCATTGTTTATACATCGTGGCCAAGTAAAGTGCCACAGCACGACAGCGTACGTTCGTAAGACCAAGCCCTCCTGCACACGGGGCGTGAAGGAGAGTAGCACAGCGTACTTTGATGATGGACTCTGTCATTAGAAAATATCATAATGCCGCTTGAGGACTATGTCCTATCGTAATCAGCCTCGGTAGAATCTGCGTAGCATGAACTATTTTGGATGCCAAATAGGCCTTCATGTAGGCAACACACTGCAAAGGATCGAGGCGGCGTAGAGAGTTATGACGGATCATCTTACGGGTAATTCTCAAAACTTGAAGAATGCTGAGCGCCGCTGTGCGGCGCGTTGAAGACGTAAAGGTGAACCCAAGACAGCGGAAGCGGTTGGACAAAGGAGAGGGCCACTTGGATTTTCCGAGGGTAGCCCGTGACCAACAGACAGCGCCGTGGATTTGCTTACATTTATCACACTTCCAACCGTCCACCCACGAGCCGAAATGTTGTCGATGATCTGTGCGACCTCCTCCCGAGAAAGAATCAACACCAGGAGGTCATCTGCGTATGCTCGACATCGAAAGGTGTAACTGCGTAAGGAGAGTCCAGACAACTGCACCGTCAGCAGGCCCCAGCGCCACCGGAAAGGTGCATGGAAAGCGGGGAAGCCTTGGCGGACTGACCGTAATCTGACCCTGCACACGCCCATTGACGTGGACCAACGAAAGTGTGCTGCTAAAGAGCGGCCGAAGGAAGCCATTGAACCGGGCAGGTGAGCCCATCCGTTCCTAAGAAATATGTAGGGCACCCTGTCAAACGCGCTGTCATAATCTTCGGTTACGATCGCCCCACGAAATCTGCACGCCTCTGTTAGCGAAGTCTCCAGTGGCTGTCTAGCCGTTAACTGTACCACCTGCGTCGTTTTCTCGGCGGAAAGGACACGTGGTGAGAGGGGCCTGCACCGTGCAACCATTACAAGCTCAAAAATCTTGTAATCAGTATTTAATATGGTGATAGGGCTGTAGTGGGTCATCGTAATACCAAGTGTCGATTTAAGAACGGGATCAATAATGCCCTCAACGAAAGCTTGCAGAATCGCAGGTGCCGGGCTATGTGGCCGAGCGGTTCTAGGCGCTTCAGTCCGAAATCACGCGGCTGCTACAGTCGCAGGTTCGAATCCTGCCTCGGGCATTGATATGTGTGATGTCCTTAGGTTAGTTAGGGTTAAGTAGTTCTCAGTCTAGGGGACTAATGACCTCAGATGTTAATTCCCATAGTGCTTAGAGGTATTTGAACCATTTTTTGAATCGCAGCTGCAGATGTGATCAGATACATCTCCATCCATGATGTAGATATGACACCACAAACGTACGATAAAATTTGATAGGGAGTCCGTCTCTGTCTGGAGACTTGCACAGCGCACTAGTGAAGACAGAAGATAGCGGTAGTGACCTCCTCGGAGGTGAAAGTTTCCGTTAACGTAACCCCCTCCTCAATCGCGAGGGCGCGTGCAACGTCCACGGCGACAGGATCGAAGTCCAGGACGGACCCATCATTGTCACGGTAGACTCGGCGATATGTTCGACAAAGGTGTCGACTATATGCGCTTGGAGGGTGACCCGCTACGAGCGGTGATCGACGAGTTGAGCGATTAAGTTTTGTTTGCGGTGTCTACGATAGTGCACAAAATGATGCATGGAGGGATTCTCCCAACACACTACATCAGGTTTGCAGGCACGCAGTTTCCGGCGAGTAATTGCTAGTAGCTTCGCCTTAACTATGCTGTGCTCAGTTTGCACTTCCGGGGAGGGTGGCTGCTCACCAAGGTCGTGGAGGGCAATGAAGTAGAAACCTGTAGTGCCTGTGCCAAGCGGCCACCTCTCTGCTATAAGTCAGGAATGTGAGACGGAGCGTCGGTTTAGCATATTCCAGCCACCAGGCCACGACTGATGCGTCTGATCGGAGACGCCGTAGACACGTCTCAGCTGGCAACAATCAGGATCCTATAGTTGCTGAGTGTTGAGTTTCCATGGTGACCGACTCCTCTAAACCTCCTGGCGGGAAAGGAGCAGTGTACACATGTACGAGGGGTCAGAGAACGCCAAGGGCCAGTGCTATGCATAGAGCAATCGAGCACCGCATCAACCATCCCACGGCAGGCATAAATGCGGTCTAAACAACTTGCCGAATGGCTCGTGTGAAATGTGAATCCCTGGGCACAGATATTACTGACACGCGTGGAATGAATCGTCAACGCCATACCCCTGGCAGACGGGACATACACTGAAACGTCCCCTTAGAAAAAATATTAATTACTGAGCTGGTAAACTTCTACGTTATTTGATACAAAGACAGCCGAGTAAAACTGAACGTACTCAGACAGTTCTTTCTTTACTTATTCTGATCATCACGAAACTGACAAACAATATTTTTTTAGCGCAACGCAATCACACTTTCAATGATCCCTACAAAAGAATGGCCCTGAATAACAATAACCTATACCTTTCATGAATCACTTACCTCACAAAAATCTTCGTTAGTCGAACTACTGCAATACTGCCAGCTAAATAAAAGATTCTAGCTACTGAAGGCACTAACTACAGATAGGCATAGTTAGCAAATGAAAGATTTTGATAGAGCAAACAACGTGTTTACATTAATAGTGTTCAAAAGTTATCATATATATTAATCTTTACAAAAAAATTGTTCGAATGGATCTGAGCACTATGGGACTTAAATCTGAGGTCATCAGTCCCCTAGAAGTTAGAAGTGCTTAAACCTAACTAACCTAAGGACATCACACACATCCATGCCCGAGGCAGGATTCGAACCTGCGACCGTAGCAGTCTCGCGGTTCCAGACTGAAGCGCCTAGAACCGCACGGCCACCGCGGCCGGCTCCCATCTTTACAGATTTCCTTTTTATGGAGGACACACGTCCGCTTATAGCAACCTCTCAAAACTCTGGCATCTCTCTCTCCACATCCACCACTGCTGGCGGCTCATTTCCAACTGCCCATCGCTACGCGCTGTTCACATCCAACTGCCCAACACAACACAAGCGAATATTCCAACAATGAGTCCAACCAGCCATAGGCAGCACACAGCGCAGTCAGTGATTTTCATGCAGAGCTCTACGTGGCGTTACCAACATAAAACTTAAACAGCATACTTACAACATGATGTCGTCAAACAGGCTGCCTTCGCTTATTTACACCTCCACTCTGCGGCCAAGGTAATCACCGTGAGAAATATTGACGATGTATCCTGCTATCCGAGGTAGCGTTCCTAAATGCACCTTCCGTAACAACGTAATGTCTAATTCCGAAGCCCATATCATTTTTTTCAGGAGATGGATCTTGACGGAAGAAGTGCTTAACATTCAGAGTCGCGATACTGTATGCGTGGAGCTGCACCACCGGGGTTGGGGCTTCAGTTTGCTGTTGGGAAGGTAAGGGCCACCCGGCGGCAGGCTTTGCCGGCCCTCCATATTGCGGTGCAGAAGACGTCAGTAGGTCGCCGCCTCTAACGGCGGAGACTCCTGTAAGGAATCTACTGTTTCTTCAGGCTCGTCGCTCCAAGCCAGCGGTGAACCCATCGCCGTGTTATCCATATTTTCGACACCTGTTGACACCACTAGAGCAGCTGGTATCGTTCCTTTTTCGGTAGGGACTTCAGAGGCAGGAACATTCCGTCCCGTCGATGCGAGAGCCACTGAGGGTCGCCGTTCCACAGACGCACTGACGCCGCCTTCGTACACGGTCTCAGACGCTGAACGTATCATCTAGGCAGGGGAAAGTGTTCCGCCCCGACGTCGTCCGTCTTTTAGGGAAGTATTGTTTACGCAATCGTTCTTCCGTGTGGAAGATGGGAGGGATTAGCGCCTGTCAGGCAGGAAGACTACCGTCGGGACAAACAGAGAGTCACGTTCGACATCAACGTCGGCCACGGGCGTAGCCTGAGCAACCACCGGAGTTGAGGACAGGGATGAAGTCACATCATCAGTCACCTCGTCCGCAATCAACCCATGAAAGAAAGACACTATCCATCAGCTGTTCATGTGATTCCGAGAGCCGCTGGACGGCCGGCGGCGACTTAGGCGCCGTCACATATGCGATCATAAGTATCGTAGACAACGAGGCAAGTACCACTCCTCCAGTGCCTGCATTAGGCAGACATTCAAATCTGATGTGGTCTCCTTTTCCACACCCAGAAGAAGTAAGCGGCTGTCCGTCGTAGATGATTACGGCCCGACATCCACTGATGGTCAGATAAGACGAAACGCGGCTGCGTAGATCAATTGTGATCTGACGCACCCCGTTAAGAACAAGGTGTGTGCGGAAGTGGACCCAGCGTTCTGCCTAACGATCATGCACAGCGAGCGCCGTATGGCCGAAAAGCCGCTATGACGTCCCCTGCAGGTATCTCGGATGGCAGTTAGAGCACGGAAACAGTGCTAATACATAATACAGCATATTCGACTTTGTCCACACTGACGTTACCGTCACCATGACGGAAACGGAGTCCCTGTCTGGTCGCCTTAAAAACGCGCTCACTTTCAGCGTCATTGATCATTGTAACGTACACGGTGTTACTGAGACTCGAGAGGTGGATTCCCAGACGTTCCGATGGTGGGATCTTCGCCTCTTCACGGAAAAAAACGTTCCACATCTAAGGTTTTCGGTCGTGCATATAGCGGACAAAAGTTGAAATGTAATGTCGATTTTCTGAACTTACCTGCCGTGATGTCAGAGCGCGAAGCCCGCGAGCAGGGTAAGTCGCAATGTAAACAATCACGAGCTCACACGCTCCGCAGGCGGAAGTACAGCACGTCCTCTGCGGGTGGCCACTATAGCGTGTCTATACTGAACTACCCAAACAAGACTCATGACTCGTCCTCACAGCTTTACTTCCGCCGTCGGTCCGGCATACAGTTTTAACCTTCCAGGAAATTTCTTATCATCGCACACTCCGCTGCAAAGTGATTATGTCATTCTGGACCCCATATATGTCTGGAGGAAAAATTCTAACCTTCTTAGAAGCTGTGACGCAGAAGTCGGGATTTGCTTCTTAAATAAGGAATAACAACCGAGAGCATATCGGACCCCCAACAGCATGTTACGACATTCTTATAAACACACACAGAGGAAGTAATTTAATCTTTACGCACAATTTTGAAATCGAAATCAGAGAAAAGAAAATTGTTTATAATATTGCTAGAAGGCTGACGTAGATATGGTCAATGATTTAGCATCCTGTACCACTACATTTACATAACAATAATTTTACATATCGATAGAGAAATATTTATACGCGCATTCATACCAACTGCATGAAGAATGCACAAAAATAATACTGTAAACAGCCTTAAAAGTACCGTGGAGATATCAAATGTTTTCAGGAAGAATTTATGGAGCGAAATAAAATGGACTTCATCGCCAAATAACGTTACTGAAGAAAACATGTATTTCCATTTCAGAGTAATAACTAATGTTTTTCTTTCGTTGTGATGAGGTGAAGACAGAGTTGTGAAACTACTGCAGGCTGCGGTAGACTATTAAGTAAGCGTAGAATACATAATTTTCATAGTAATTTTGGGCAGCTAAAATCACAACTGCATTACCAGGACGTCAGGTGTGTTGCATATCTGTCGGTTGTTACCTCATTTCGATTGCTTTGTCTGCATGTGCGATCCTTGTCTTACTTAGAATTGTAAAACTATTGTAGGCTACTGTAGACTGTCGTAGTAGGCGTAGACTATGGTACTTTTCGTATTAGCTTTGGTCATTTAAAACTGCCACAGCCGGCCGAAGTTGCCGGGCGATTGTAGGCGCTACAGTCTGGAACCGAGCGACCGCTATGGTCGCACGATCGAATCCTGCCTCAGGCATGGATGTGTGTGATGTCCTTAGGTTAGTTAGGTTTAAGTATTTCTAAGTTCTAGGGGACTGATGACCTCAGAAGTTAAGTTCCATAGAGGTCAGAGCCATTTTGAAAACTGCAACTGCGTTACCTCCACATTGTGTGTATTGCATACCAATCGGGCGTTAGCTCTTTTCGAACTATTTGTTAACGTATGAAACTGGAGGCGGCGAATATTTAGAAACTGAGTGAGGATATATAAAGGGTCGTATAACTTGAGGAACATTTTCGTTCTACATAATTATCCCGCTCTCTTTTAATTAAAAATAATCAGTATTTATAGCAAAATTAAAATAGTCACGGTTTAATTCAGCTTTTATTCGAAAATTGTTGCTCTGTAACGCAAAACAGAGGCATGACGTAAAAATAAAAAAAAATCAGATTTATCATATAGCGCTAGAGAATGCAATTTCCTCAAAAAGGAGAAAATTAAAAGAAAAAACACAAAACAATAACATAACAAACATCGCGTCCATTGTGGAGTCGATAGTTCAAGATGCCTCAACGTAGGTGCACGCTCTCGTAAGTTGGCACTACGAAAGAAGACTAACTAAGCCGACCACAGCGACCCTGGCCGACGCTGTGGAGATGAGGGAGGGCCGTCTTGATTTCGCCCATTTTCATCTAGAGCAGACGGCCTGGAAATATCGCATTTACTACCTAGTGGGCTAGCTTGCTATTGAGACTTTGTATTAATTACGTTCAGTTAAAGTTTGGACAGTAACGAGTATTTGTTAGTTTTGATATAATATAGAACACTCATCCTAACTTCACAGGATTAGACATGGACTACGACTTCACACCTACGTGCTCATCCTAGCTAACGTTTTGTATGCATTTGATATTTATTTGTGTTTTTGACTCTATTAAAAGCGTTAAAGTTACATGCAGTACCGCAGTGCTTCACCTCTCCTGCTCCTACTCGCTTCCTTCACTCTCGGCCTACATTACAGAAGCAGATCACAGGAGCAGACCCACGCACCGCCTATCCAGGCGGGATACAAAATCAACACTTCTTCGAGCTTATATAAAACGTGTTTCTGTAATTACTAAACAATTTTCGCACTTATCTTTAATAACAGGAAACTGTTGCCTTTGATCGTGATTAAGAAGGTTCTATTAAGTACAAAATAACAATAAGAATATATATATTTTTTATGTTTGTGCATATAAACAGTACGTGCATCAAAAGTAATTGCTTTGGTTGCATAAAAACGCAGAAGGTACGCGAACAGCTAATTTTTATTACTTATAAAATTCACTTTACATTTCGTAAGTACACTACTGGTCATTAAAATTGCTACACCACGAAGATGACGTGCTACAGACGCGAAATTTAACTGACAGGAAGAAGATGCTTTGATATGCAAATGATTAGCTTTTCAGAGCATTCACACAAGGTAGGCGCCGGTGGCGACACCTACAACTTGCTGACATGAGGAAAGTTTCCAACCGATTTCTTATACACAAACAGCAGTTGACCAGCGTTGCCTGGTGAAACGTTACTGTGATGCCTCGTGTAAGGAGGAGAAATGCGTACCATCACGTTTCCGGCTTTGATAAAGGTCGGATTGTGGCCTATCGTGATTGCGGTTTACCGTATCGCGACATTCCTGCTCGCGTTGGTCGATATCCAATGACTGTTAGCAGAATATGGAATCGGTGGGTTCAGGAGGGTAATACGGAACAGTGTGCTGGATCCCAATGACCTCATATCACTAGCAGTCGAAATGACAGGCATCTTATCCGCATGCCTGTAACGGATCGTGCAGCCACGTCTCGATCCCTGAGTCAGCAGATGGGGACGTTTGCAAGACAACAACCATCTGCACGAACAGTTCGACGACGTTTGCAGCAGCATGGACTATCAGCTCGGAGACCACGGCTGCAGTTACCCTTGACGCTGCATCACAGACAGGAGCGCCTGCGATGGTGTACTCGACGACGAACCTGGGTGCACGAATGGCAAAACGTCATTTTTTCGTATGAATCCAGGTTCTGTTTACAGCATTATGATCGTCGTATCCGTGTTTGGCGACATCGCGGTGAACGCACATTGGAAGCGTTTATTCGTCATCGCTGTACTGGCGTTTAACCCGGCGTGATGGTATGGGGTGCCATTGGTTAGACGACTCGGTCACCTCTTGTTCGCATTGACGGCACTTTGAACAGCAGACTTTGCATTTCAGATGTGTTTTGACCCGTGGCTCTACCCTTCATTCGATCCCTGCGAAACCATACATTTTTCAGCAGGATAATGCACGACCGCATGTTGCACGTCCTGTACGGGCCTTTCCGGATACAGAAAATGTTCGACTGCTACCCTGGCCAGCACATTCTCCAGATCTCTCACCAACTGAAAACGTCTGGTCAATGGTGGCCGAGCAACTGGCTCGTCACAATACGCCAGTCACTACTCCTCATGAACTGTGGTATCGTGTTGAAGCTGCATGGGTAGCTGTACCTGTACAAGCCATCCAAGCTCTGTTTGACTCAATGCTCAGACGTATCAATGCCGTTATTACGGCCAGAGTTGGTTGTTCTAGGTATTGATTTCTCAGGATCTATGGGCCCAAATTGCGTGAAAATGTAATCAGATGTCAGTTCTAGTATAATATATTTTTCCAATGAATACCCGTTTATCATCTGCATTTCTTCTTGGTGTAGAAATTTTAATGGCAGTAGTGTATATAAAATGCACAATGGGCTAAAACTGAACGATGTGCTGTTTTAATTATGTGCAAAACAAACACAAAACAAAGAGAAGTCGTCGGCTCTCAGTTTCTATCCCACAAATTCATTTATGTGTCTTTTCCTACCAATACTACTACTGGTAATCGTATCATTCACTACGTTATTTATGTATTGTAGCAAAACTACTGAACCGTAGTTTTGGAAGAGCCCGACTCTAGTTAAAAATGATTAAAAAATTTAACCTTACTGATTACTTTTCAGTGATCGAAATTGTGGCTGAAAAAAAGTGTTCTTGAGAGCTCCACTTTACAAATTCTGTTGATAGACTTCCTTTGTAGATGCGTTGTTGGAGTGAGTGTCATGACTTGAGTGGTATACTGTCATCTCTCTCTCTCTCTCTCTCTCTCTCTCTCTCTCTCTCTCTCTCAGCGCCTCCGTGGCGATTTTATGTTAAATAACCCATAGCGGTAAAGATCTTGCTCTACCATCTCAATATATCACCACATGTTTGCTTCCGGACGTCACCGTTACAAGGCTCTGAGCACTATGGGACTTAACATCTATGGTCATCAGTCCCGCAGAACTTAGAACTACTTAAACCTAACTAACCTAAGGACATCACACAACACCCAGTCATCACGAGGCAGAGAAAATCCCTGACCCCGCCGGGAATCGATCCCGGGAACACGAGCGCGGGAGGCGAGAATGCTACCGCACGACCACGAGCTGCGGACATACACCGTTACATCCAAAGAACATTGACTCATTGCTAACAACAGACTGCAACTGTTAGTCTCCCTTTCAACAACAAGAGGGCCCCCTCACACGTAAAGTACTATTGTCAATATATTGACAATGAACTAATATTTTGACCGTCTGAGGGTGAGTATCGACATATTGTCAATACTGGAAATATTGTATTGATGTGCCCAAAAATAATCTCTGGCTTGACAATATTTGCTGTTCGGTTGTTTACCGTGTCTCACCAAACAGCCGTAGGGCGCTAGCGTATATTACAGAACTTCTGTTTAAATTTGCTCTTCCTATTAGTCTTGAATACACTTTGAGAATTAGGCAGAGAAATGAACAGACAATGAAAGTTGCAGTTTGCTGAATGTTATAGAATAATCGTTATCTATGGTGTCAAAGGTCACCAGACGACATGAACAGGAGCAAAAATCCGTATGTATCAGCAGTTATTAGGCGTTTATCACTTGCAATATCCGGCCTCCAAAACAGAAAGTGTGAAAAAGAAATTAATGCACTGAGAAAAAATTTCCGCAAGGAACTGAAAAAAAAAACCGGAGGATAGCAAGGGCTCAGGTGCCGGAAGTCAGACATTTATACACTGAAGTGCTGAACATTCCGCCAGTTTAACTTCCTGCCTGCCACAGCGGGATATGGGACATCATCATATTGTTTGGTTTTTCGATTTTGTGCAGTATCATCATAAGTAATTTGTCGTATGATTCACGATTCATTCAAAAATAGTTTAAGAAATCATTCGAGTCAGTGAATCGAATTTACGTGTGAAAAGGCATTCCTTCTCTTCAAAAACTCGCGAATCCGTTTTCTTTATTTCATTGTGTTCGGCTGTTTGTTTTTACCAGGCAATGCTAATATAACTATGTCACACTCTTTCTCCTGATTCGACATGTTGTATTCACGAAATAGTATCGCCAACTGAAAATGCCAATATGGTATTTTGCAGATAATACTGTTATTTACCATCTTGTAAAGTCATCAGATGCCCAAAACGAATTGCAAAATGATTTAGATGAGATATCTGTATGGTGCAAAAAGTGGCAATTGACCCTGAATAAAGAAAAATGTGTAGCTATTCACATGAATACTGAAAGAAATCCGCTAAATTTTGATTATACGATAAGTCACACAAATCTGAATACTGTGAATTCAACCAAATACTTAGGGTTCAAATGGCTCTGAGCACTATGGGACTTAAATTCTGATTTCATCAGTTCCCTAGAACTTAGAACTTCTTAAACTTAACTAACCTAAGGACGTCACACACATCCGAGCCCGAGGCAGGATTCGAACCTGCCACCGTAGCAGTCGCTCGGTTCCAGACTGTAGGGCCTAGACCCGCTCGGCCACCTCGGCCGGCTAAATACTTAGGGATTACAATTACAAGTAACCTAAACGGGAATGATCACATAGATAATGTTTTGGTTAGAGCAAACCAAAGACTGCGATTCATTGGCTGAACACTTAGAAGTTGCAACAGGTCTACTATAGAGATTGCTTACACCACGCTTCTCCGCCCTATTCTAGAGTATTGCTGAGCGGTGTGCTATCAGCATCAGGTGGGGCTGACGAATGACATCGAAAAAGTTCAAAGAAGGGCGGCTCGTTTTGTATGATCGTGAAATAGGGTAGATAGTGCCACAGACATGATACGTGAAATGGAGTGGCAATCATTAAAACAAAGGCGTTTTTCGTTCCGTCGGGATCTTCTCGTGAAATTTCAATCACCAGTTTTCTCCTCCGATTGCGAAAACATTCTGTTGGCACCCATCTACATAGGGAGAAATGATCATCACGATAAAAGTAAGAGAAGTCATGGGTCGCACAGAAAAATTTAAGTGCTCGTTTTTCTCGCGCGTCGTTAGAGAGTAAAACGGTAGAGAGATAGCTTGAAGGTGGTTCATTGAACCCTCTGCCAGGCACTTTATTGTGAACAGCAGAGTGATCACGTAGATGTAGATGTAGAAAACTGACGTTGTGAGAGTCACTGAAATATATTGAAGGTTTATATTACACACTCTACTGTTTGCACGCTATTTAATCTTTTAAGGAAGTGTATTACAGAAATAATAATAAATAAAATTACAACTTTGTACAGACAAATTAAAAACATTTACAGACATAGTTCCGAACGCCATCAACAGGTTTACAGAACATTGGCGTATACAGGGTGGTCCATTGATAGTGACCAGGTCAAATATCTCACGAAATAAGTATCAAACGAAAAAACTACTAAGAACAAAACTCATCTAGTTTGAAGGGGGAAATCAGATAGCGCTATGGTTGGCCCGCTAGATGGCGCTGCCATAGGTCAAACGGCTATCAACTGCGTTTTTTTAAAATAGGAACCCCCATTTTTATTACATATTCGTGTAGTACGTAAAGAAATATGAATATTTTAGTTGGACCACTTTTTCGCTTTGTGATGGATGGCGCTGTAATAGTCACAAATGTATACGTACGTGGTATCACGTAACATTCCGCCAATGCGGACGGTATCTACTTTGTGATACATTACCCTTGTTAAAATGGACCGTTTGTGATCCCTCCCTTCTTGAAGCCCGGAACCTCACCCTCTTCCATCGCCAGAATTTTCCTGGTGCCCCCATCTCCCTCCTCACTCCTTGCCGTGATTCGGTGCTCAACTCCTCCCCCAGCCCTACCCTCCACACAGACCTCCTTTCCCGCATCCCTGTTACCCGCTTTGGCGCTAATGCCTCCCTCATCCCTGCTCCTTCCCCGCCTCCCTCCCGCCAACCCCAACCACCACATCGCCCGCCGACCCTCACCACCGTGATCAGTCAGCTTAGTCCGGCGATCATGGAGGAGGAGGTATTGGCGGAGCTCAAGGCGCATCCCCACCTGGAGGTGCGTGTGGTTCGCCGCATCCATAACGTCGCTGGCCCCACCCGCCTTATGCGGGTCTTTTCCGAACACGTCCCCTCTATCAACCGTCTCCTGAAGGAGGGCACCCTTCTCTTTCACCAACGCTACCCAGTTGACCCTTCCCGTTCCCCTCCTCAATCCCTCCGCTGCCAAAGGTGCTTGCAGTATAATGCACACCCGACATCTGAGTGCCGCGAGGCCCCCAACTGCCCGCACTGTAGGCAAGCCCACTTTTTACGGCAGTGCCCCCTCCTGTAATACTTGTAACCTCCCTCTTTCTACTTACTCCCAGAAATGTAAGGCCCGACCCCCTCCTACCACTCCTGAACTCACCGTTCCTGTCCGCCCTCTGGACGCCCCCACTCCTCCCGGCAATTCCCTTCACCCACCCCCTACCGCTGAGGACATCATCAGATTCCTCACCATCGTCCTTCAGAATGTTCATCCTTTTCAGCGCCCCCATAGCCTCCAACAGATATCCCTCGCCGCTTGTTCCGTTTTCCAACTAAAAATGTATGCCACGTACTCCAACAACCAGGCCCATTTCACCTTCTCCTTTCTTGACACCCTCGTCTAAATCCCTGTCATGGCGCGACAGCACCATATCCTTTTCAACAATATCCACTCCCTTCCCGCCAACAAGAACCTCTTCCTGTACACCCTTGCCACCTACCGCGTGGATGCCTTCCTCCTCAATGAAACCTTCCTCCAACCCCACCACACCGTCCACACTTCGCCCTACTTCCTTCACCACTCCGATAATCCCCTCCCGATTGCGCGTGGCGGAGTTGCCATTGGTCACCACCGCCAGATCCCCATTCGGCCCCAACCTCTCCTTCCTGACCCAACCGAACACCTGATCCTTAGTCTCTTCTTCCCCGGCCTCACCATTACATGCACCATCATCTATGTCCGCGCTAACGCCCCTATTCCCTTCGACTTCCTCTCCCACATTGACTGTACCTTCTTCTCTTACATGATAGCCGCCGACCTCAACATCCATAGTCGTTCCGCCGCCCATTTACGGCGGTTGCATCGGTTCCTCTCCTTCCTTCAAGGCGGCCTCATCCCCATCCCCCAGCACACCCGTTACGAATCCAACTCCACTCCCGATGTTATCTTTTCCTCCCCCAACCTCCTTGGCCACATAACGGTGGATGTCCTGGAGCCTATTGGTAGCGACCATCTCCCTGTCCTCCTCACCATTTCAGACGGTCGTCGCCCCTGCCCCGAACCCTTGTAATGACCCTCCTCCTAAGTATGTCCATGACTACTCCCATGCCAACTGGAATGCCTACCGGGATACCCTCTCCACACGGGTTGATGGGTCGATAGCCGCCCCTTCACCTACCACAATCCTGATGATGTAACCCATGCCACCTCCTTTCTCCAGCAGACCTTGTCTGAGGCCGTGGAGGCCCACATCCCTACTCTCGCCATCCACCCCCACCGTCCTACCTTACCCCACAGGCCGTCATCCTCCCGCTGTCTCTACTGTGCCTTCCTCCACACGCGTGACCCGGACATACTACGACGCCACCGGCAACTCCAGCTACATTTTCGTAATTTGCTCGCGGCCAAGAAACCCCGGGACTGGTGACAGACATACACCCGTTTAAATGCTACCCCGCCTATCAACTCGTCCAAGTTCTAGTCAGCCTTCCGTCGCCTTACCGAAACTAAACCCTCCCCCTACTATCCTCTTTTCCATGATGATCACCCCTTCCCTGACACCCTTAGTAAGGCCAATCACTTTGCCTCCTACCTCTCTGATGTCTTTTCCATCCCCGATGATCCCCAGTTCGATTACTCCCTCTTCCTGGATGTCCGTGATCGTACTGACACCTCTGTCCCTCCCCTCGCACCTGGTTTCCAGTACTTGGACAACAATGCACACACAGAACTCAATGCCCCTATCACTACACAGGATATCATTGCTACACTCCACACGAAACGCAACACCGCTCCTGGTCACGATCGTGTCACCTACCGTCAGCTTTGTGAAGCTCCTGTCTCTTTCCTCTCCACCTTGGTCTGGCTCTACAATGTAGTCCTGTCCACCGGTGACTACCCCGACCTGTGGAAAACCTCCCGTATGCTGATGTTCCTTAAACCTGGCAAACCACCGTCCGCCGTCTCTTCCTACCGTCCCATCAGCCTTACCTCGGTCTTAAGCAAGGTCCTGGAATCCATCCTCACCTGACTCATCCACCAGCATCTCCGCCAGCACCGCCTCCTTCCCGTTACCCAGTGTGGCTTTCAGCCATCCTTCTCTTCCGACGACCTTCTCCTTCACCTCATTCATCTCCGTTCCCACCAGCTTAATTCCCATCTCTCCACTATCTTCCTCTCCCTGGACCTCGAACGAGCTTATGACTGTGTATGGCATTCCGGTCTCCTCTTCAAGCTCCAAACCTTCGCCCTTCCCATTAACTACATCCTTCTGATCGGCTCCTTTCCCTCCCACCGTCCTTCCTACGTCACCATCCATAACACGGATTCCTACACCTTGTTTTCCCTCCGCCAGTGTGGCCCAAGGCTCCATCCTCTCCCCCCTTCTGTGTCTTTTGTATATGGCGGACTTGCCGCCGCCGTCACCCACTGTCCACCTTCTCCAGTTTGCCAATGACACTGCCATCCTTGCCCTTGCCCCCACCCTGCAGCGCTTCCAACACCTTCTTCAATCCTATCTTGACCGGTTCACCGCTTGGTGCAACCAGTGGTTGCTCAAGGTCAATCCCTCTGTAACCCAGGCGATCATTGTAGGCAAAACCACCCTTTCTTCCACCTCCTTGATTTCTATGTCACTGTCTATGGCTGTCCAATCGCCCTCACCCCCACCCTCAAGTACCTTGGCGTCAACCTCGACCGTCGCCTCTCCTGGACCCCCCATCTCCGGATAATCCAAGCCAAGGCACGCTTCTGACTCCGTCTCCTCAAGCTCCTTTCGGGCCGTAAGTGGGGTCTGGACCCTCCCACCATCCTCCACACCTATAAATCTCTCATCCGCCCTATCCTTTGTTATGCCCATCCAGCCTGGATCTCCACCCCCCCTACCTTTTATAAATCCCTTCAAATCCTTGAATGCCATGCTCTCCGCCTCGCCTATCGCATCCGTCTCTCCTCCCCCACGCGGATCCTGTACGATCCCATTCCGTTCCCCCACATTCTCCTTTTCCTTGAAAGGATACGGATCCTGTGCACCTCCTGCAAACTCGATCCTCCTCACCTGCTTGTCTCGCCCATCCTCTCCCACCCCCGCCCGCTGCCGCGCCTGTATTTCTATGTCCCACCTGGTCTCCATATCTCCACCCTCCTTACTCTCTCCCAAGGTGGCTTCCGCCAGCTTCCTCTCCCTGATGATGTCCTCCTCCCCTCCATCTACCCCTCCTCTCAACTTTGATCCTCCCCACCCCACTTCCTGTGTCCCTTCCTTTAGGCACCCTCCCTCCCTCCCTTATCTTTCCTTTTCCCCCATACCCTTCCTCCACCCCTCTTCCCCCGGGCTTCCCCCCCTTCCTCCCCTCCCCCTATCTCCCCTGCCCATGGCATCTGTTCTCATCTCTCCCTCTACCACTTCCCCCTCCTCCTCTCTTGGCAGGTCCCCGGACTCGTACACAGTTAGTGAACATTCGCGCGCTGGAGATCAATGCCTCGTGTTCCTGTGCGTGCCATCGTTTGTGCTTAAGTGTTTCAGTGTTATTCGTTTTGTGCACCTACATTCACGTGTGACAAATTCGTCTCTGTATGTATCCAAGTGTCTGAACAACTTTTATCTTGGACTCTACGCCCGTGAACGGCTCCATGTATTTTAAAGAGTGTTTGTCTCCGTATATCTGTCCACCGTAATTTTATCTCACATTGTCTTCCTTTGTATCTTGTGTGTTTCTCTGAGGCCAAAGAGCGGCGTAGTATGCTGCTGCAGGCCTGCCTGTACACAGGTTTGAAAATAACAATAAAGAAGAAAAACAAGGACCGTTTTTCCAATTGTGAAAAAGGTAGATATCGTGTTGATGTATGGCTATTGTGATCAAAATGCCCAACAGCCGTGTCTTATGTATGCTACTCGGTATCCTGGACATCATCCAAGTGTCCGGACCGTTCACCGAATAATTACGTTATTTAAGGAAACAGGAAGTGTTCAGCCACATGTGAAACGTCAACCACGACCTGCAACAAGTGATGATGCCCAAGTAGGTGTTTTAGCTGCTGTCGCGGCTGATCCGCACATCAGTAGCAGACAAACTGCGCGAGAATTGGGAATCTCAAAAACGTCGGTGTTGAGAATGCTACATCAACATCGATTGCACCCGTACCATATTTCTATGCACCAGGAATTGCATGGCGATGACTTTGTACATCGTGTACAGTTCTGCCACTGGGCACAAGAGAAATTACGGGACGATGACAGATTTTTTGCGTGCTTTCTGTTTAGCGACGAAGCGTCATTCTCAACAGCGGTAACGTAAACCGGCATAATACGCACTATTGCGCAACGGAAAATCCATGGAACATCAGCGACCTTGGCGGGTTAATGTATGATGCGGCATTATGGGAGGAAGGATAATTGGCCCCCATTTTATCGATGGCAATCTAAATGGTGCAATGGAAGCTGATTTCGTACGTAATGTTCTACCGATGTTACTACAAGATGTTTCACTGCATGACAGAATGGCGATGTACTTCCAACACGATGGATGTCCCTCACATAGCTCGCGTGCGGTTGAAGCGGTATTGAATAGCATATTTCATGACAGGTGGATTGGTCGTCGAAGCACCATACCATGGCCCGCACGTTCACCGGATCTGACGTCCAAGGATTTCTTTCTGTGGGGAAAGTTGAAGGATATTTGCTATAGTGATCCACAGACAACGCCCGACATCATGCGTCAGCGCATTGTTAATGCATGTGCGAACATTACGGAAGGCAAACTACTCGCTGTTGAGAGGAATGTCATTACACGTATTGCCAAATGTATTGAGGTTGACGGACATCATTTTGAGCATTTATTGCATTAATGTGATATCTACAGGTAATCACGCTGTAACAGCAAGCGTTCTCAGAAGCGATAAGTTCACAAAGGTACATGTATCACATTGGAACAACCGAAATAAAATGTTCAAACGTACCTACGTTCTGTATTTTAATTTGAAAAACCTACCTGTTACCAACTGTTCGTCTAAAATTGTGAGCCATGTGTTTGTGACTATTACAGCGCCATCTATCACAAAGCGAAAAAAGTGGTCCAACTAAAACATTCATATTTCTTTACGTACTACACGAATATGCAATAAAAAATTGGGGTTCCTATTTTAAGAAAACGCAGTTGACATCCGTTTGACCTAAGGGCCAACCATAGCGCCATATGGTTTCCCCCTTCAAGCTGGACAAGTTTCGTTCTTTGTAATTTTTTCGTTTGACGCTTGTTTCGTGAGATATTTGGCCCGTCACGATCAATGGACCGCCCTGTATATTAAGGTGCTTCAAACTTAATTATTAAAAAGTGGCAAACAAAAGAAATAAAATTATGTTGTGTATTAATGTCTTGAATTTGTGTGTGTTTTGAACATGGTTTCATGTCTTGAATTTACTACGCCATTACAAAGTTCAGCTGATGACATTATGTTTACGTAATAGCTTCTTGTATCCAACTTTGTGCTACCATTAGAGTTCTAAATGTGTTCACCTAATCGAATGTCACCACAATAGCGACCTCTGTTACAGATTTTAGTTATTAACAGCGGCAATTGCAAGGAGGAAGGGACAGTTTGTGGGAAGAGCTGAAGACTGCAGTTACGACTATCGTGTGTGGCTGCGATAGCTGGCCAACAGAGCCGCATATCGCTTCCGGCACGTGGATGCTGCCCGCGCCTTCCTCTGAGAACGCACACAAACGAAGGAAATGAACTGGCTGACCTCATGAACTGAGCTTCCGTGCACATGCCGCACTTAAAACTATTACGCATGTGCTCTTTTCTCTGACGAGCAACCGCGATTTATCGTGTAATCACTTTAACAGCTTGTGACACATAAATGCGTCGCGAATTTGCGTCCGTCTTGTTTTATATATATATCACCAATAACTCGACTGTGTGATGTACAGGTTGATTCAAAAGGCTGACCGAGCGAGGTGGCGCAGTGGTTAGCACACTGGACTCGCATTCAGGAGGACGACGGTTCAATCCCGTCTCCGGCCATCCTGATTTAGGTTTTCCGTGATTTCCCTAAATCGTTTCAGGCAAATGCCGGGATGGTTCCTTTGAAAGGGCACGGCCGATTTCCTTCCCTAACCCGAGCTTCTGCTCCGTCTCTAATGACCTCGTTGTCGACGGGACGTTAAAAGATTAAACACCACCACCACCACCAAAAGGCTGCGCACAAATTGAAAGCTCCGATAGAGGAGTCGAAACGAACTATGTTGGAACAACAATTTGTGGTACTGGAAGTAATCTTGAGAAAGTGAAAACTTTGGTATGTCAGGAGCAGCAAGGACAATCGAAACTTTTGTTATATGATGCTGTGACGCTGCAGGTGTGCTGCATTTCTTTGTTTCCGCCGTTTCAACGAATAATGTAGCAGATAATGATTTTTTTAAAATTTGTCAGTCTTGAACACGGCTGTAATCAGCAACTGCAAAGCGATAGTCTTCGAAAGGATGAAAGAATCAGCGGACCAGTTGCGTAACACAGGTTTATTAGAACCATTCACGTAGGCTTTGATAACTGTAAAATTATTTTCTTCAGAAGAACATTATAGCACCTAGAAATAACACATTGGTTACAAAAAGTTCAGGTATAACAGAAATGGCAAATGCAGGCTAAACTGCTAAAATCCAAGGGTACACGCTTATTTGTTACATATTGTGTTGCAAAGGTACGTTTTACCAAATCCGTTTGAGTCTTGTCAAATAAACGTTCATCTCAAAACAATACAATGACAAGTCATCAGATAAATTTGGGCAATATGGTTACCATACTTTTACGTAGTTTGGAAAGTGGAAGGACACTAAGTTGATAACGGGTACATAGGGCCAGATCTATTACAGTACTTTCCTTAAAAAGGAACTCGTGTCATAGATACAGTTCGCGTGATTAAAAAGAAGTTATGGAAACTCGAATGCAAGTTGCAGGCAGGAGAACTGGAAATCAGCATAACGAACACACTAACGGCTCTGAAGTGGTGCTACGGAAGAGATGTACGTATCATACAGCTGTAATATCTTTTAGCAAGATGGTTGCAAGTTTTTTAATAGTGTTTTCGTCTGTTTCACGTTGGTAATGTATCTGCAGGACTTTCAACATACTCTGCAATGTTGCCAGATTTCCAATGTTGTCACCATGCAACACTGTCAGGTTTCCGCCCTTCCTCATCTCTAAGTCATAGCCCAATTGCACTATGTATAAAATGGAAGGAAATCCAAAAATGTGGGAAATTTGAACTAGTCCCCCCACTCCTATGGTGTCACAGCTCAGAGTGCAATTTTCCCATGTGTAAATTGTTGGGAAATTCTAAAATGGACCATTATCCTACTGGAAATAAGTCCAAGATGATAGTTGTAGGTCACTTTTGTAAATTTTGACTCCAAAATGGCTGACCTAAGGCTACAAGGATAGCCTCCATGGGTTTTCCCCAGCCCTATGACGTCAGATTGCAAGGTTATGGGCCTGGGGATATGAGGACTGCCTGAATGGTTGCCAGCTAACTTGTGCTATGTTTGGAATACAGTCCTAAGTTTAAAATGGAGGGGAAATTCAAAAATCATCGGTGTTTCTCCCACTCCTACGATGTCACATTTCACTTGTGCTAAGACCCCAGTTGCCCTAAGCTTAAAGCAGTGCTTTCTGCATGTTTAAACAATTTGCCACGCCCCTCTGATGTCACAATTTGCATGTTCAAGCATCTCCCACCGTAGACTCGGAATCCAAGAACTGACTTGTCCTAAGCTTTAAGTCCACTTGTTCTACACTCATATTTAATGTTTGAACAGTTTCCCCTTCCCCAATTGCCAGCCCACTTGTGCTGCTTAAACAATTACCACTCTAAGTTTAGAACTCAGGAGTTCACTTCTCTGAAGTACAAAATGGTGGAATTTTCAAAATCTAATTGTCCTAAGTTTGAAATGGAGAGAAATTAAAAAAAAAAAAACACTTCTGCCAAGTTTAAAATGGGAGAAGTCCACTGTTTGCCAGAATTAGACCATTTGTCCTAAGTTTAAGACTCTACAGCTCACTGATGCAACCTGCACGAATGTCGAACAACTACAACTGCTGCATGTAGCAGTATGGGATAGGTGAGGGGTAGGTATGCACTTGTATTTCTACATTTACCATTCACGCCGGTCTGTTTACAGAACTAGTAAGGTTCAAATGGCTCTGAGCACTATGGGACTTAACAGCTGAGGTCATCAGTCCCCTAGAACTTAGAACTACTTAAACCTAACTAACCTAAGGACATCACACACATCCATGCCCGAGGCAGGATTCCGAACCTGCGACCGTAGCAGTCGCGCGGTTCCGAACTGCGCGCCTAGAACCGCGAGACCACCGCGGCCGGCCAGAACTAGTAAGATCTCCAGCCATCTCGCCGTGAGCAGTAGTATGTTCAACTCTCAAACGCTGACAATTTTCCTGGATTGCCATACAGTATGTGTGAGGGCCTACCTGACCAGTGAAAATATTCAATGAGAATACCATGCATTGCACTCACTTTCAGGAATCCCCATTCAGAAACCTGATGTATACTAGAAAAGCTATCCAGGACGTCACACAAATCCATACCCGAGGCAGGATTCGAACCTGCGACCGTAGCGGTAGCGCGGTTTCAGACTGAAGCGCCTAGAATCGCTCGGCCACTTTGCCACTGCGGCCAGCGCGCTCACCAGGAATATGACATTTCAACATAGTAAACAGACGCATACAAAGATGCTATTTCTTCTCTGCTTTCCCCAAACAATTGTCGTCAGAGTGCACCAAACACAGATGCAGGTGGAGGACGAGAAGTACATCATTTCTCTGTCGCATCTGGTATACTCGCAAGCAGCTTGGACGTAAACCGACTTCAGTTCCTTAGCAGTAGCTACTTTGAGACGGTGACAAGAACTGGAAAGATTCTTTCACAGCTATACGTTCATTTCTCTAGCCACTTGCTTCATAGTTACTGGTAGGAAGGGAGATCGGAACGAGCTAGTGTTCTGTTCTCATCGTGACTTTAGTACAGTATCAGCGGCATAGTGTTAAGTTCAAACCTCAGAGGCAACTGCCCTGCACGCGTCTATTTCTGCAAAGGGGCTCGCTTTCATTGTACTGGTCAATGAAATACGGACTGTCAGTAGCTGGTAACCAATACCGAACTGTTCAAGATAGCATCTAACTGTTGGCATTGATTTAAACCAAAAGTAGGTTTGAAATACATAAACGCGGTGTAGTTGAGATGAACCATCATTATCGAGACTTCCAGAGATTCAAAAGGTACATCACCAACGAAATTCGTAAACGTAGCTGAGTTGAGATGATATAACGCGAAACCTGTGAATTATTCCCAGCTACTCACTAAATATTTAGTTCTTCCACACTTCCTCATACCGCCCCGATTAGATATTAACCAGTACTAGCGGGAAGACGTGGCTGTGACACTGAAGCGTTCAAGAATGCATTGCACGAATTAGAATTCAAATTTCATGAGAACCACGTGCACGAGAGAAGAAGAGAACGAGAAAATAACAATTGACACAATAACTTTCGCAAATCGCCCTCATGGTATAACGATAGAAAGAACAATAGAAGCAGATCACCAGAAGATGGTGTTCCATTCACTCCTTATCCATCAAACAGAGGAGCAGGAAATTGCTATCACCCAAGTAATGGGCCACATTTATTAATATACTGGAAAGACCCAAACACAAATAGCCATCTGACGGAGTTAGTCGAAATCAGACAACTTAATCCAGGGGATAACAATCACGCGGGACATCTGAAACGTCCCCTTAGAATAATTATACAAGACTGTGCTTAAACTGACACACTTTTTTTTTTCAGTAAACCCTACAAGAGAATGGCCCTGACTAACATTAACCTATACGTTTCACAAATCACTTACCTCACAAAAATCTTGTTTACTCGAACTACTGCAATACAGCGAGCGCCACTACTGCCAGCTAAAGAAAAGATTCAAACTACGGAAGGCACTAACTACTGATAGGCATAGTTAGCAAATGAAAGATTTTGACAGAGAACGAACAATGTATTTACCTCAATAGTGTTCAAAAGTCATAATGTATATAGCAGTTCATGACATCCAGTCTTACAAATTTCAAAACTCCACCATCTCTCTCCCCACGTCCACCACTGCTGGCGGCTCACCTCCAACTGCGCAACGCTACGCGCTGTTAACATCCAGCTACCCAACACTACAATGGCGAGTATTACAACAATGCCAATCGGCCACTGACTGCACACAGCACAGCCAGTGATTTTTCATACAGAGCGCTATGTGGCGTTACCAATAAAAAAACCTAAACAGCCTACTTACACATCCATCACAGAAACACCTTGTGATGGATGTGGGAATAGCTGTAAGAACACTCCCAGAAGAAGTCGGACTTAGCCAATCCGACCGATTAGGATATGTAAATAGGAATGAAAAATGGTTCAAATGGCTCTGAGCACTATGGGACTTAACATCTTAGGTCATCAGTCCCCTAGAACTTAGAACTACTTAAACCTAACTAACCTAAGGAGGGCACACACATCCATGCCCGAGGCAGTCGCGGTTCCAAACTGACGCGCCTAGAACCGCTCGGCCACACTGGCCGGCTAGGAATGAAACCTTGCCGAGGGAGGAGAAGGAAGATGATGACGCTGAGGAGCCAAATGAAAATAGATGTGATGCAGAAGACGTGCAAATTGGAGAACAGGAAGAGGATCATTTAATTATTTGCATGCAAGATCCCATAGCAGAGGGGGCAGCGAGCCATGAAGGAAATTAAATGGAAGGAAAGGATGCGGAGGAAGAAGAAGAAGGAGATTGGGTGTCCTTTCCTGATAATGAAAGTGAAGGAGAGAAAGGGCCTGTCGTAGGTAGTTTCAAACATTTTCACGAAGCTCAACAACGATCAGTATAGAATATGTGAGACAAGTAAAGATATCACATTAAAATGCAAGTGGGAGGTAGTTACACCGAAGAGCCATAGAAACTGATACACCTGCCTAATATCGTGTAGGGCCCCCGAGAGCATGCAAAGTGCCGCTATACGACGTGGCATGGACTCGACTAATGTCTGAAGTAGTGCTGGAAGGAATTCACACCATGAATCCTACAGGGCTGTCCATAAATCCGTAAGAATACGAGGAGCATCCTAGATATGCTCAATAATATTCATGTCTGCGAAGTTTGGTGGCCAGCGGAAGTGTTTAAACTCTGAAGAGTGTTCCTGGAGCCACTCTGTAGCAATTCTGGACGTGCGGAATGTCGCATTGTCCTGCTGGCATTGTCCAAGTCAGTCGGAATGTAAAATGGACATGAATATATGCAGGTGATCAGTCAGGATCCATACGTGCGTGTCATCTGTCAGACTCGTATCTAGACGTATCATAGGTCCAAAATCACTCCATCTGCACACGCCCCACACCATTGTAGAGCCTTCACCAGCTTGAACAGTCCCCTGCTGACATGCAGGGTCCATGGGCTCATGAGATTGTCTCCATACTCGTACACGTCCATCCGTTCGTTACAATTTGAAACGAGACTCGTCCGACCAGGCATCATGTCTCCAGTCATCAACAGTCAAATGTCGGTGTTGAGGGGCCCAGTCGATGGGTAAAATTTTCTGACGTGCAGTCATCAAGTGTACACGAGTGGGCCTTCGGCTCCGAAAGCCCATATCAATGATGTTTCGTTGAATGGTTCGCACACTGACACTTGTCGATGGCCCAGGATTGAGATCAGCAGCAATTTGGGGAAGGGTTGCACTTCTGCCACGTTGAACGATTATTTTCAGTCGTCGTTGGTCCCGTTGGTACAGGATCTTCTCTGGCCACAGCCATCTCGAAGATTTGACGTTTTACCGGATTCTTTATATCCACAGTACACTCGTGAAATGGTCGTACGGGAAAATCCCCACTTCATCGGTAACTGGGATGTCCTGTGTCCCATCGCTCGTGCTCCGACTATAGCATCACGTTCAGACTCACTTACATGTTCATAACCTGCAATTGTAGCAGCGGTAACCGATGTAACAACAGGGCCAGACTCTTATGTTATATAGGCGTTGCCGACCGCATCGCAGTATTCTGCCTGTTTACATATCTCTGTATTTGAATATACATGCCAATACCAATTTCTTCGGAGCTTCAGTGTATTTAGTGTATATATCGGTAGGAATGTTATGGATAGGGTTATATGAATTTTGGGGGAATAGCTAGTTGTGGGATATCACTATTTTTGTCTGCTACGACGAATTTCATGATGAGATAATAAATGCATGTACAGATGTCTTTGTAACAGTGTCAAGAGATGGTTAGTTTTTTTTATGTAGAGATGTTTTGCCATGTAGTATGGTTACGTATGTAGACGATTATGTTCAAATTCTGTCTCCACAAACAGCAGGTGTAGATTATTAAGAAGCATAATGAGAATGAAGGAAGTGGTACTCAATTTATTGTGACGTGATGGTGCAAACACGGATCAAGAAGGGATATATTTGTTATGGATAATTCACATTGGAAATGTGAGTCCGAGGGATAATTGAGGAATAGAAGAGTGTTAGGATAATTGCCACCTCTTATGAGAATTGTATGTGACGTGGGAAATTTTCTGCTGCTCAAGATATCATGACCACTTACAAAACGAATGTTTTTGTTGATTAGTCCTAGATGGCAGGAAAGGCGGAATAGTTTACTGTATATTACTTGGTGTTCACGACATGGAAGCGTTTGGACGAAGGTTATTGAGGAGGGTTTATGTATGTATTTAGGATGTTCTGCAAGGTGTACCTGCACCAGTTTAGAGTATTTGATGTTCATGCCTTGGAAGCATTTGTACAATGGATACTGAGGAACGTAAATATGTATTTTTATCCTCACCAAGAGTGTCAGGATCACATACCGCGTAATGATGTTTGTATGTAGCATGTTCATCGTGGGATATCTGCACCCTCACCGGAAGGAATTTGGGAATATTTTTTGTGCATTTGTGTCTAAGGAGCACAGATGGTGCAGCAAGATGTGGACCATAAATGTCAACCTGAAATGGCGACTGTGTGATGTGCACAACTGAAAGTTCAACGCACACCATTCGTCAGCCACAATTCAAATACACAGAACGTTAATTTAAGTAAGGTGTCACTTATCTTAATAAATTTTTGTTTGTATAGTGCTCTGATGCCAGCCAAACAGAGACAGAGTTGATGAAAGGATGAGGACTAATTCAAGGATAACATGGACACGAAAGAGAGGATACATCAAGAAGGAAACTGTAAGAAAGGAATCAAAATCATCATAATCAAATATGAAAAACGATCACGTAAGCGCATTGACAGGGTATGTACGTTTATATCAATCTGAGGATAAGTAAATTTTTGTTCCACAGCTATAGGTGATAATACAAATGATAAGACAATTTCATAAAAAGATGTATCTTTTTCTTTGGATAAAGTTGTCCATAGATTCGAGAGACGTGCTGATGGAGGAGAAGGCTATGAAAGGTGCAAGAATGATAATTAGGAGTATCATAACTGGTGGAAAGGAGAGAAGCATGTACTTAGCTAACTTATTTTTTTGTAAATATATGGTAAATAAATAATAATAAGACTCTTTCGTCATTGGGTCGCTAGAAGATTAGATGGGTAGATCACATAACTAATGAGGAGGTATTGAACAGAATTGGAGAGAAGCGAAGTTAGTGGCACAACTTGACAAGAAGAAGGGAGCGGTTGGTAGGACATGTTCTGAGGCATCAAAGGATCACAAATTTAGCATTAGAGGGCAGCGTGGAGGGTAAAAATCGTAGAGGGAGACCAAGAGATGAATACACTAAGCAGATTCAGAAGGATGTAGGTTGCAGTAAGTACTGGGAGATGAAGAAGCTCGCACAGGATAGAGTAGCATGGAAAGCTGCATCAAACCAGTCTCAGGACTGAAGACCACAACAACAACAACAACTCATGGAGCGCTGATTACATGTAAAACTAGTTTCATTTTGTAAAGTTATAAAAAGAAATTTTTCGTGAGCAAATGTATTCTCATTATGAAATATCTGTAAACTTTGGAGAAGTTGTCATGTATATCCTATGCTATTAGTAGAAACTAATGTCGGAATTATGAGCACTGTCCAAACGGATGGATGGCTGAGTGATAAGCAGGGAGCAGAGCGCAGACGATGGGCCGTCAGGTCCTGCAAGAAAGACGTAACCAGTGGGCCAGCTATCTTAACCACTTTCACCATTGACACGACGAATTGCAAAGCGATGCATAGCCAGATATCAGGGGTGCATGGCTACAGTAGCAGCCTTTTGTGCGACACGGGTGCAGCTGAACCAGCGGGAGGTCTCCGATAACTTAACTTCGAGGACTGCCATACGCTACAGGGAAGACAGCACGTCACAGTGTGCGCATGAGCCCCCCAGCCCCCCCCCCCCCCCCCTCCAACCACGCCAGAGGAGGAACATTTTCTATTTGGGACTCTGCATTCAACAGTAGAAGGAGCTAACAAAGTGAGGGCTCATAGAGCACCTCGTCTGAAAGAGGAAACATAATCAGGCTGCATCACATCCAGAGCTGCACAGTCAACAATTGAGTTTGTCTTTTCCACACCCCACATGCTATACCGTGAAAGTATAGATGGCACGTCCTCGCTTACCTGTCCTTGCACTACCACGTCTGATGAGGCTCCTCAGAACGCATGGCGGAATTGAAACGGGGAGTAACCCCTCTCTGCGTACCACTAATGACAGCAGATCGAGTAACAATATGATGGCAGCAGGTGTAGCTTCATAAGCCGCCTCTCCCGCCACCACAGTTGGATGTATTAACAGGCAAGGAGTTCACCTGTCTGAGGACAACGTGGAGTAAATCTAAAATGCAAGAACAACAGAGTGTCATGCAAATAAGAGGACACCTACCGACAACAACCAGAGCCCGTCCATGACGTACCGTACCAGTTGATGCCACAAAAAAATTAATGGACAGTAGCGCGACACACGCACACACAAATGTAAAAGCCCGTCAATACCTGCGGCCGACGAGTGAAAGTGTGCCTTTGCCCAACAAGTTCAAACACTTCCCTCTCTCCCTATTCTGAGAAACACACTGTGTACCCCGTCTTGTGTGCATGTACCATGTGAAAAACATTTCTAGCATGTGAAGCAAACTTGGTTTTGTTACTTTTAGGAAAACGATGACTTAAAATATTATTTTATTTCAGCAATACATTACTTTTTCTTTGTATGTTATTCTGTTTGTATACTCTCCTTATTGCTTCTATATTCCTGACGTCACACTTGTGAACAACATAAAGCATGTGTGGGCATTTGCATTTATTGAGTACCCATTTTAATGAAATTTTATTGGCATACACACACACCATGTTCCACGCTTGCAGATACAGTCAAATCACACATGTAAATTACTTTCAGTTGTGGTCTATGCATGGAAGTTTGTTGTATTTTATGTTTTACTTTAGGTCAGATAAATAGGAAGCCATTTCTGATTGTTTATTTTCTCTTTAGTGTACATATTTTGTTTGTTTTCATGTAATGTAAATGTTTTTTCCCTCCTGTGCAAATGATATGTTCTGTAATGTCATGATCATGTGCTGATATGCATCTGTGCGTTTAAAAATGCACTGTCCGTGTTTCATGTTCCAGTCTCACTTGATAATAACTGCTAAGTTTCTCACACTTTACTCTCTCTCATAAATTGTGCTCTGATATAGGTGGCTGTATGTGTGGACCTCACATAAATTTCAGTCTTGTTTCATGTAAACATGCTATTAACGGAGCCACCCACGATTTCTGGGAAGAGTGGTTAGCTAATAATTGTATGTCAATGTGCACTCTTACCCAATTTAAGATATGAATGTCCTTTTGTCTGCTGAGCTGAAGCGAATCCCAGTTTTATTCACTTTCACATTTGTCGTTGTTTTTCATTAATTAATAATTCTGTATGTTAAATTCAACATTTAATTAACCACACTTAGCAGATTGGTCAGCTATAGTACGAGTGGGTTGGTGGTTGCCATTGGTACGTATGTGTTACGATGTATTTCATTTTAGTGTTTTATACTCTTTATACTGGCTAGATGTACCTTTTCTTTCCGTTACAATTTTTCAGCTAATCATAAGGTGAACGGTTCCGTCAGCCACGGTGACTCCCGACTAAGGAAAAGTTTGTGTGTTGAGGACACACTGTGTATCGCCGACTTCACAATTCTTTTAAAAACAAGCGGAAGGTAAGGAAAAGCGTCGAATCAGTATGCCTTGTCTGTTCTCGTTCCATGATAGGTCATTGTGTGAATTAGCCACATTTTAATGCGCAAATTGGTCAGTTTGATATGCAAATTATTTACATTTCAATTAAATACAATCGCAGTCTGGAAGACCGCGGAAATACATGTTAGTTCTAATTGCAATACAACCACAGTGATTTCGTAGGTGATTTCTTCTTTTTTTCATCTCTGTACTTGTAGATATTCCTTGCATATGGACCGGTTTAAGACAATTTCACTGAGGTGAGATGTGTCACCCACAGAGCAAACAGGACATTTCAACAGAAGTACAGTCCCAATCCCCACTAGCTTCAGAGGCAGCGAAAATGCCAGGCGAAGGTGCACGGTACATGTAGCCAGGACAGACACTGAGCTGCCAGATGGCCATTGTGTGCCGTCCACTTTCTGTTGCGGAGTCTTTCTTTGTCAGGCGTCCACTGCTAGAATAATTACTGCCCTGGACATCCATGAGACATTTCTCAGGTAAGAGGATGTTTTGAATAACGTGCCCAGTGTTTGAGCCTTCTTAAGAGGAGCTTTCTATGGGAGAAAAAGGTCTCGAAAGCTTTCTCAAAACACACGAGCAGTCCATGCAAATGAGTGTCAGACGATTCGGCTGCCTGTTGGGCTTCTAGTCCAATACTTTTCTATATCTTTTTATGTTCCCAAGGTATAAAATAGAGCCCCAAAAGCGCCAAAAATAAGACTTCTGTTCGGTCTGTAGTATCGTGACTTAAAACTTTAGACGCAAGTTTCTGGGATTGATGCATCAGTACACTTCATTGTGAGGGCCACATTTCCCTTACGTTGGCGGGAGAGATATCAGCTTAATTTTTTCATTGGAGGGGTAAAAATATTACTTTTCGGATTGTAAGTTGCTTCTAGAGGCACAGGAAACGTCCACAGAACTGACACGCTCTGCCCTCTTTTAAATTATGAACTCTGCTCTAAGTAGAGTAACTTCAGGCTCTGCTCACAGAGCGGACTCTTTGGCCTCTGTCTGTAGCAGAGTCGCTTCGAGTTACACGTTCACTACAGAGACTTCAGGCTCTGCACCCAACTGGGGCACGCTTCGGTCAGGATGCTTCAGGCAGAGACTTCGCCCAGCAGATTTCTGGTATAGACTACGTCTGAGGACGATGCAGTAGTGCTGCACACACAGGCGCACTTACAGGGGATAGGCAAAAAATGTGGACAGCGGCAAAAATGGGATGGTTGTGTTTTTTACGGTAAACAACACAGGTAAGGCACGTGTCGCGCTGGCCTGTGCGTGTTCAGTACGGACTAGCCATCAGTGCAGGTTGTTTACGAGTAGAGCACACTTCGAATGGTTCGAATGGCTTTGAGCACTATGGGACTTAACATCTGAGATCATCAGTCCCCTGCTTCCCGCACCCGGGTTCCCGGTTTCGATTCCCGGCGGGGTCAGGGATTTTCTCTGCCTCGTGATGGCTGGGTGTTGTGTGTTGTCCTTTGGTTAGTTAGGTTTAAGTAGTTCTAAGTTCTAGGGGACTGATGACCATAGATGTTAAGTCCCATAGTGCTCAGAGCCATTTGAGCCATTTGTCATCAGTCCCCTAGAACTACTTACACCTAACTAACCTAAATACATCACACACATCCATGCCCGAGGCAGGATTCGAACTTGCGACCGTAGCGGTCGCGCGGTTCCAGACTGAAGCGCGTAGAACCGCTCTGCCACACCGGCCGGCAGCACACTTCGTATCTGCATTCAGAGGCCGAGGTCGACGTGGCAATGAAAGACCTAACAGAGTTACAAAGAGGGCAGATTGTGGGGGGCTGATTAGCTGGATAATCAGTAACCGACACAGCCAAATTCTTGAATGTTTCAAGAACAACTGTTTCAAGAGTCATGACAGCCTACACAAAATGTGGAAAGACATCATCGTGTAAACGTAATAGTGGGCGCAAATCAAAACTAAATGACAAAGATCGTCGTACGCTAACACGAATTATGTGAAAACAACACAAAACTACGGCGACTCAAGTGAATGCAGAGCTCAATAGCCATCTTCGAGACCCCGTATCTATCGACACTGTCCGCCGAGAACTCCATAAAGCGAATATTCAAGGACGAGCTGCTATACCGAAACTATTAGTGAAGACGATCAACGCATAAACGCATGGTGTCATGAGCATAAATCCTGGACGGCTGATCAATGGAAACACGTCATATGGTCCGACGAGTCAACGTTGTCGTTATTTACAACATCAGACCGGGTTTACGCCTGGAGAACGCCAAAAGAAGTCTACAACCCTGACTGCTTGATTCCAGTGGTTAAGCATGGAGGTAGAGGTGTGATGGTGTGGGCAGCCATATCACGACATTCTGCTGGTCCCATCATTGCTCTCAAAGGCTGTGTTACAGCCAACGATTATGTGAACATTTTAGGTGATCAGATGCACCTCATGATTGAAATGTTGTTCTCCAACAACGATGCCATATTTCTGGACGATAATGCACCCATTCACACAGACAGGACAGTACAATAGTGGTATGAGGAGCATACAACTGAACTGCACCGTCTTCGCTGGCCAGTACAGTCCCTGGACTTGAACATTATTGAACCGTAGTGGGCGGTATTGGAGCACACACTCCGGAGCAGATTTACGCCTCCCTCGTCACTACAGGAGTTAGAAAAGATTCTGATCGAAGAGTGGCCTAACATTCCACTGGAGACTATACATTCATTATACACCAGTATCCCAAAGAGAATCGCAGCTGTATTACGTGCTAATGGGGATCCATCACATTATTAATAAACCATTCTCAAGTACGTCCAGCTGTTCACATTATTTTACCCATCTCCTGTACAAGGGAATATTCCTAAGTATCAGTAAACGGTCTAGATGAGTCTTGACGGTTGTGCAGAGGGGGAAAAATAATGTAGTGATACGTATTTTTTATTTGTGTCCAGTTTCACTTTTATGCAGTAAAACAAACCCTGAAAGGTCATTTGGCGTATTATTTGAATTAAGCCAGCAGTCATTTGGCTTGGCATTGGTTGACACAGTTGGTGTTTGTCCTCCTCAGGGTTATCGTGCCATTGCCCTCTTCAGGGTTATCGTGCCAAATTCTATCCATCTGGGGCGTTAGATCGTCAAAATCCCGAGCTGGTTGGTCGCCCCAGGCCTCAGTGCTCCAAACGTTCTCAACTGGAGAAAGGTTCGGTGACCATGATGGCGAAGACAGGGTTTGGCTAGAACGGGGACAAGCAGTAGCAACTCTCGCCCCGTGCGAGCGTGCATTATTTTGCTGAAACGTAATCCCAGGAAGGTTTGCCATTATGGGCAACAAAATGGGGCTTACCGTTGACGTACCACTGTGCTATAGTTGTGCTGTGAATGACAACCGAAGGGATCCTGCTACGAAAAGAAATGGCACCCCATACCATCACTCTAGGTTGTCGGGCCGTATGGCGAGCGACAGTCTGGTTGATATCCCACCACTGTCTGGGGCAGTTCCAGAGACGTCTTCGCTTATCATCGGGGCTCCGTTCGAAGCGGAGCTCATCTCTTCAGGCAATAATACTCCAGTCAATGAGATTTTAGCCCGAAGAGGTGCCTGGAAACGCCTCGAACAACAGTGCCATACGGTCCGACAACCAATATGTGGGGTTCCATTTCTTTTCATACCATGACCCATTTGGTTGTCTTCCGTCGCACCCTTACAGCACAGCGGTACGTTGATGATATTCTACACCTCTTTTTGTTGCCCTTCATGGCGAGCTATCCTGAGCTTTGTAACCTCCCTCTTACTAATCGGCCTATCCTGCTTGCGATATAAAATATGACCGTGGATCGCCTGTACGCCTAATGGATTTTTTCTAATTGTATAAGGCTATCTTTCCCGAAGAAGAGATACCGATAAGTAGGTGGAAAGTGTACAACCGACTCTTCTGATGGAACTTTGCAGTTACGTATTTTGCAAATTGGATTTCATATTATTGTCTGAACAACTAAGCCTTTTTTTTACTGACTGGAACAGAATTAAATACTAGAATACGTACCAAACCCAACAGCCATGTGCTCCAAGCAATATGTAAAATGAATAAAACTTCCGCACTCTTAATTTGTGCATTTCTTTAGATTTGGAGTTTTTCCAGTGATGGATTCTCAAACTTGAAAAACGAAAATGCTTTACTTTAGTCAAATACTGAAGCCTCTGTTGTACAACAGTTAACTGAAAGTAGACTGAGGCAAATATTCTTAAAAGAGAAATTATTCATTAATAAACTGGCTGTAACTATTCAATTTGTTTCTTATGACACTCAGTAATCATATTAGGGAAAAAAGGAACAAGGATCCTGCTTGGTAACAATGTCTGGGGCAATGAGGACACAATCGCTCTGAGTTTAACTGATTACTATTTAAATAAATCTTATCAATCAAATCACCTTCAGTTGTGCTGCTGGGTTAGCCGTTAATACTCTCTACCAATGAACAGTCTTAATTCAGTGCTGTGCATACGACGAAACTCGGAGCCGACAACGAACCTGTGTTGCTGAAAATGCTGCTGTTGTTGAAGACGGTAGCATATTGTGGAGCCACGGCTAATTATAGGAACGGGCAATCGTAGTTAATACAGCCTCTTCCGCTCGTCCACTGTCCGTACTCCTGCTGTAGACATCTGGCCGGCGCGCGTACATGATGCCGCCGAAAATGGTACTCTCTACTGCGAGAGCGTTAACACCACACTTCCGCGCACTACGTCTCCCCCTCTACGCGCAATGCGCAACAACTACCTACCCAAAGATTTTACAACGCACAAGCGCGGCTATTTTCATTGCTAGTCGATACAAATAACAATTCCTTTGGCTTTCTCCCAGAGCTTATACGTTTCACAGTAAAACACAGATACATACAATGAAACGTCAACAGACTTCTACCTAAATGTACACATACAATGAAGCAATGTCCTTACTCATTAAAAGAAAGCATGTAAATTACAAATATTTACATACAATTCAGAAAAAGTTACATATCAGTAGCAGGTGCCATGCATCCTGCATTTTCGGTGTTGCAGCTTACCTTTCAGCAATACACTGCCCGCCCACACATGGTGAGGGTTTCTACTGCTTGCCTTCGTGCTTGCGGAACCCTGTCTTATAGAGCAAGATCGCCGGATCTCTTCCCAGCTGAGAATGTTTGGATCGCTATGGGTAGGGTCCTCCAACCATCTCGGTATTTCGACGATTTAACGCACAAACCGGACACGATTAGTTACTATATCCCTCAGAAGGACATCCAACAACTCTATCAATCATTAGCAAGCCGAATGACTGCTTGCGTAAGTGCCAGATGTGATTCAACGCTTTATTCACTATCTCACTTTGTAAAGATCTTCTCTTGTATAAATCATCCATTTCTTCAGAAATTATAACCATCTGTTTGTCGGTACATGTACATCATGCCTACCGACTTCCGCCCTATTCAGATAATTCCTTCGCGGTGCGTCTTTTCTTTTCTTCTTCTTCTACTTCTTCATCTTCTTCTTCTTATTATTATTAGAGTGTACACCTTAGAATTTTCATTAAGTGTTACTCATTTAGAACTTTTTTTCTATACTGTAGTTAATTTATCTAACCGTGATGGTAAACAATGGGAGTTGTCATCGAAAAGTGAGTAGCAGGAGTGGTGATGGTTGTAGCAAATGGTTTCGCTGGTGGGGGGAGAGAGGGGAATGAAGTGTGGGAAAACTCGGGGCAGGGAAGTGGGGACCTTTAATGGAAATGCAAAGTATGCAGTAGGAGTATATTGCTAGAGGAGCAGGAAAGGATTACGTGTGCCTTCCAGGCAGAGTTGGATGAAGCTAGGAAAGAAGTAATGAGGATGAAGGGAGGCAGTGGTAAGGGATTGCTTGGGAACTGGCAGTTAGCAGGAATGCTGGGAGGAGGAGGTCGCGATGTGACTGTTTTGTTGTGAATCCCAGGAACAGGTTGCTGCTGTCAGAGTTGAGGGCAGAGGAGTCTCAAGATGTGTAGGAATAGGAAACGTGCAGTAGACTCTGCCCGTGAGCAGGAAGGCTAGGAATACCAGTAATGGTAGGAGAAAAAGAATACCGCTGATAGGTAGTAGTTATGGCAGAGGTGTAAGCTCAGACACGGCAGTAGTTAGGGGAAGAATATTAGCTCGCAAGCATTTTCAAGCCGAGTGCTGGACTAAATCAGGTGATACAAGCTTTAGAAACTTTGTGTAAGGATTCCACGAAAAATGATAAGATATTGATAGTGAGTGGGGTATGGAACAGCGTGGATAGGGACTGTGCAAATTTTGTTTAGCAAGTCTTGAAGACGCAGTCAGGGTAAGCCACTGAGCAGCCAAAGGAGTCACCCTGTTTAATACACAATATCAAAATCGCTGTTCTCATCTAAGACGTCATAAAACAAAGATTTGAAAATCACATATAGAGAGCTTTCTTTTCTGAAATTCGTCAGATTTAAAACAATTACGAATCTCTAAAATACCAAAGGTTCTGATTTACTCCAACCTTGGCGTGAAACACGAATACTTGAAACATACTTTTCGAAAATACAGATCTTTCTACGAAACTCAAAAGGCTTCGTTGTCATAGACATTTATCGGTAACTCACGCAATGGTTAGTATCCAGGCGCCCGGAGTGCGGTATATATTTTGCATGCTTGTCGCACAATGAAGAATTGAGGCAGTGGAGCACATTCCTCGGTGCAGAAGCTGGTAATAGGTTTAGCACTAACACTCGTTTGGACCACCAAATTCTTTCATGGTGGACATATCAAATAACATTAGGTTTGATGGTCCAACTGATATGCACACTGGTCATCCATAATCAAGCCTGGACATACAAAGGCGCAATACAGAGCAGCTCTAGCTGCTCTCTTTGTTGAAGTGCTTTGAAGGGCCTCGTTTTCAGGACCCTTATGTGTGGCACATGACTTCATTATCGGAAATGAAACACAGAATCCGCGTAGTGTTTCAGATCGTAAATGGCGTCTCTAGTTCTAAGTTAAGGAGGATTAAAACTACAATTTTAACAGCTAAAACAAACGTACACGGTGTTTCTATCGAAAACTTAAAACTTGTTTTCAATGGCAAATTCTTTCTACTTTCTAATCAACATATGCAGCTGGTGTGTGCTAGCTGCAAGACTAGGGGACTAACTACAAATTAAAATATCTTCCACGAATGAAAGCATTGGGTGGTGACCTTTACTACATGCGTAAGCTGTTGGAAACAACAGAACACTTAAAATACTACACCAGTCTTCAGTTATAAGTGATTAGACAAGACGTAATCCATGTAATAACTAAAATAACGTGGGTAAAGGAAGGACCACTTAAAAAAAGAAAGCTGGAAGACGTCCAGTGAAGGTCCCTGCGTGAAGCAGTCCTAAACAATTGGGTCTGCAAGTACTTCACCCTCAAAGTTGAATAAATCCCTGTTGTGTGATACGTACACTAAGCCAATTGATTTATAGTCTCAAATTGAATGGGAACAAAGGTTCTCGTGACGTCACTCTTGTATAAAACATACTCGGAAATTGTAATGTGCGAAAACAAATTCAATCGGGACAGTGGTATATAGTCTTGAAAACGAGCTGTCGAAGCGGAGAAGAAACAGAGAAATTCCCCAAATTGTTGACACTTTTACGTGAGCAGTGCTCCAACAGAGCAGACGTTAATATCATCTATAGTAGCATGACGTAATGATGACGTGCACCGAGTAATTAAAACCGCCCATGGGCTATATAAAGTTACCTCAGGAGTGATGATGAGTCAGTTGCTCCTAACGAAGACGAAAAGGCGGTAATTTATCGAAATCTTGATGTTTAAGAATGAAATGATACGTCAAGATGTCCAAGAATATTTTATAGTCTCAACTTTGTTCAGGTTAGCAAAATTTGTTATCTCCTGAACCACGTTAATGCCTAGATTCTTTTTAACAGCCAGTGAAGAGTTAATTTGATAACAATTATTGGTACTAATTAAAAAATGGTTCAAATGGCTCCGATCACTATGGGACTTAACATCTGAGGTCTTAAGTCCCCTAGAACTTAGAACTACTTAAACCTAACTAATCTAAGGACATCACACTCATCCATGCCCGAGGCAGGATTTGAACCTGCGACCGTAGCAGTCGCGCGGTTCCGGACTGCAGCGCCTAGAACCGCTCGGCCACCGCGGCTGGAGGTACTAATTACCAGATATCTAGGTAGATTATGGTAGCATATTTAACCCTTTGAGTGCCAGTGGTTTCTGTCTAAAATCACAATTTCATTAATTTTTTTTGAAGTAACAGTGCCCTTAGCATGAAACGGTCAATGCTATTGCAGGACAGAGTGTTCCGCTTAGGTACTTCTACGAATGCATTGTGTGACTAGGAGATTGTGAATGCTGTTTTTCTCCATAACGGCCATACTGAGGAGATTACTGACAGTGAAAGTAAGTTTATCTGAAGCTATTATAACGAAAATTTGCTTGTGATACAGCTTTTATGGGTAGTTTCGAAATTAAATTAAATGTCGTGTAACTAGGGCCTCGCGTCTGGTAGACCGTTCGCCGGGTGCAAGTCTTTCGATTTGACGCCACTTCGGCGACTTGCGCGTCGATGGGGATGAAATGATGATGATCAGGACAACACAACACTCAGTCCCTGAGCGGAGAAAATGTCCGACCGAGCCGGGAACCGAACCTGGGCCGTAACATTGACATTCTATCGCGCTGACCACTCAGCTACCGGGGGGCGGACAGTTTCGAAATGAAACGACTGGTATACAGTTTTGATATAAAATTTATTAAATTTTTATCTCCATTCTTGCTTTTCATTTAGGACGTTGTTTTAGTCATTAAGAGTTCATGGACGTTTCAGTATAAGGAAATTGAAGGAGCACTTTTTCGAAACCCCGTAATTGTCTCCCATTCGGAAGCATATGTTTGACATTTGGCTCAATTGTGCCTGAAACCTACCGCTGTGATGGTGCAAAAGCATGGCACCCTGCGACGTCACCCTCGTGCCCAGCGACGCTTCAAGCAACAAGGTCTCGACAAATGCTAAACAAAGGCTACAGCTCAGAAGCTCATGTGAGCTTTAAGGTGGGTTAAAGATGTCACATTGGCACCAAATTTCACCACAATTCGCCGTCAATGTGTCACACAATGGAAAGGTCGTCACACTCTTACCCACATTTCACCCCTTCTTTTGCTGCCTTTGCGATGGAGTTCAGAACCGAGACACCTAGAGCTGAAATAACGTGGTCTTCTAGTGGGTGGCCAAGGAGAACATTTCAGTCACACCGCCGCTAAGAATGGACACGAAAAGACCTCAAGCAGTAGCATAAAGGGTGCCAATGGAACGACGCCTTCCCCTGGGGAAAGACTGTCTACACTGCGACGAGCAACAGGACGACGTTCTTGACAACTTTCGACAGTACTGACACACCCTGGACGTTTCAGCATAAGGAAAACGTAGAGCTGCACCACTGAACGTGATCTGACCCCTTGTGAATGCAGTATGACTGTAGTTTTTCCTTTGGTGTGCAGGGTAGAACCACTAGGGACTGTTCAAAACCATTCGACAAAATTTGATCGCGATGCGAAGCAGCAAAGGGATTTTATGCTAATTCTCTTTCGGGCCGTCCTGTGGCGTGATCATGGGGGGTGGGGGCACCACATTACCATGTGCGCGAATAAGACTGCAAGGGGTCCCTCTAGGACACCCCAATTCGGCAACACCCTAGGTGCTACCCTCGCCCCCTTTGTTGAGCACCTTACAAATGTACCTCGTGGTACATGTTAGTTAGCAGCTGCTCTAGCGCCTGAAGGTAGGCAAACTGCATCTACGGGATGTTAAAGGCGTTGCCTAACGCTCCGGCGTTCGAGCGGCCACAAGGTTGACGGTGCCGAAGTTTCTGACAGGTACATTTTAAACGTGTCCAACAAATGTGCGTGAGTGGGAGCGAGGGTATTGCCGAACTGGAGGCCCCATAGGGTCCCTTTGCCAGTTTGAACAGTCCCTACCACCCTGTATACTAGAGAAAAAGTTGCGGTCGCAATACACTCCAAAGCGGTTTCAGATCACGCTCATTGGGCTTACGGCCCCACGACGTCCTTAGAGTAAGGCTGAAACGCCCAGGGGGTAGAAGCAGATTCGAACGTTACAAGAACGTCCCCCTCTTGCTCATCATACTGCAAATGGTCGTTTGCGACAGCGGAATGTGTCGGAGACAACGCCCCAAGGTAAGGTGTGGCTTCATTGACCCCATGGGAATCTTTACTGTCTGTTCCGAGCGATGGTGTGTACGAAATGTTTCCCTGTATCACTCACAAGATAACCGCTTGATTTAAGCGCTGGGTGTTGCGGTTCTGACGTCCATCGCAGAGACGGCAAAAGAGGCGGTGAAACGTGGGTAAAACGACCTTCACTTCGCGTGACACGTCCACGGTGGCGTTGGGCAGAATCGGGATGAAATGTGACATCATTCATCCACCTTAAAGCTCACATGAACTTCTAAGATGTCACCTTTACTTGCGTTTATCGACACCTGATTGTTGGAAGCGTCACTGAGTGCGAGAGTGGCGCCACACGGCGCCACGCTTTTGCATTAATATAGAGGGGGCAGTAGGCATCTTTGAGGCAATTTTTAAAGCTATGCGTCGAATTGGAGACAGTTACGTGGTTTAGAAAAAGTGATCCTTTCATTCTGTTGTGCAGTGTATATAGTGACATGGTTATTTACAATAAGGAATCGCTTCTATGTTGTCTTTTAGCCATCCGTAATTATACGTTCGCACTGCGCTCTCGCCACCTGAAACGGTGATAGATTGTGAAAAACATTATCTGAGCTTGGACATCCGCAGAGCCGCATTCCTACTCCTGATTGCAGAGCGGCAATGGAAAGACGGTGGTGACCAGATCTACAATGAGTAGTAACAATTTTAACTCATTTCTAAGAGTGAGCGCTGGGCACACGACACATTATGTGTCGTAAGTTGAAAACCCCGCAGAACTTCAAGGGGAATTCCCTAATGTGCCATCTAGTCGTAATCACCCGATCAATTACAGTAGGGTTCTATTGATTACCAACAATTCATGGATAGCGTATTTATTTTTGTAAGTCTACTCTTACAGTCGTTCAATTTCTTCTTCAATGCATTTATTTTTCTTACAGTATTTTAGATTCGAGCCGTGTAGAGTGACGGCCTAAGCCGGCCGCGTTGGTCTAGTGGTTCTAGGCGCTCAGTTCGGATCCGCGGGACTGCTACGGTCGCAGGTTCGAATCCTGCCTCGGGCATGGATATGTGTGATGTTCTTAGGTTAGTTAGGATTAAGTAGTTCTATGTTCTAGGGGACTGATGACCATAGACGTTAAGTCCCATAGTGCTCAGAGCCATTTGAACCATTTTTTTTGAAGGCTGATTTCTTATTGGTGAACTGTAGTTGTATAAATTGTTATAGATCCACGGTTACAACGTTTCTTTTGTGCCGTTGTTTCTTTGCCGGTCGCCGTGGACTGACGGGATATAATACCTGTGTTTGACAAAAGTAGAAGTTATAAAGAGACTGAAACTTAATTTTATCTAGCAAGTGTGAAATTTGCCGACAGGAAAACGAGAAAAATGGTTCAGATGGCTCTGATCACTATGGGACTTAACATCTGAAGTCATCAATCCCCCAGAACTTAGAACTACTTAAACTTAAGCACATCACAAACACACGATCGGTTCTAGGCGCTACAGTCTGGAACCGCGCGACCGCTGCCTCGGGCATGGGTGTGTGTGATGTCCTTAGGTTAATTAGATTTAAGTAGTTCTAAGTTCTAGGGGTCTGATGACCTCAGAAGTTAAGTCCCATTGTGCTCAGAGCCATTTGAACCATTTCTGTACATCACACACATCCATGCCCGAAGCAGGATTCGAACCAGCGACCGTAGCAGTCGCGCGGATCCGGACTGAAGCGGTTAGAACCTCTCGGTCATCACGCCCGGCGAAACCGAGAAGCACTGAAGAATATTGTAAACTTATTTGCTTGATCTGATAGTAAAATTTTATCGTCATAGTTCATTTACTTCCGAATACGGTAAAACTTTATTTGCCACATAGAGAACTGGGGTGGGACTGACTTTTTCATACCACCCACACAGTGGTGTACGATCGGATGCCAGATTTCAAACCATGCAGCCACTCACATATGACGAACATAATGTCTCGTGAGACGCTAAAATATTAAAAATAAAATGAGTTTACCCATATCTCCGTAGCATAGTGGTTATAGCTCTACGATTATAAGGTAAGGGTCCCGTGTTCAGTCTCACAGAACGGTAATTTTTTTTAAATCCTTATCAAAATGACTGGTTTTAAAGACAATTCTATTCTTTAATTTAATTTCTGATCCCTGAATGCCTCATTTCAATCATTGAAATTTTGTTGTATTGTATTGTGTTGTATTCGTAGTACTGTATTTACTATTTTGCCGAAATTCAACGAAGCTAATTTGTATAAATCAATGTGATTCCAGTAGGGGAGCATTTACATTTCATAATGGTGCAAAAATAATTTGTTTTAAATGTTTATATGATACTAAGCATCGAAGAGAACGTAAATACCGTTTTGGGACCAATGCGCGGCAAATATACAATCTGTAAAACTTTTGGTGAGCCTAGGCGCCCAAGTTCCGTTTGCTAGATTTCGGAAGAATTCAATAGACGTCGTGTCACTTCTCACTGCTTCGAGTGAGTAACTGAAATGTAGACATGTTCACTTCAATTTCATATTCATCAGTGAGAGACTTCATAATGGGCTTTCACGAAATTTTGTAACTTCCGAGCGACGTTTCTACCATAGCAGATGATCGTCACGAAACGTATGTTTTCTGTTTTTAGTAGTTGGCCCGCCCCCCCTCCCCCCTCCCTCTCCCCTACCCCCTCCCCCAGCCCATCAGCCCACGGAAATTGAAGTTTATGTATTCCTACTCCTCTCCCTGCATATACGTCAGGCCAAGGCTTATTAAAACTTTGATAGAGTGTCAATAGAATGTTTCGTCTGCTAAATTGAATCGCTAGACAGGTAATATTTAAATATTACGATAGATTAGCAAGAGTAACGTAATTATAATCAGAAAAGCAAGGATGTCAAACGAAAGAAGAAGAAAAGGAGAAAAAGGTAGAGCAAATAAAAAAGTCCATTCGATGATTAGAATGACGTGGGTAAGGATTCAAAATGACATAAAAATTAATTATATTCAAAATCAAATTGTGAAGGCTGAAATAAAGACTACAGTTACTTAGATTAACATCCTTAAAAAAATTAGCACTCCCTTGGAATTGAACCCACGACATGCAACTTATGATCCTAGAGCTTTGGTCACTTTTTGAAGTGAAACTTCTTTGAACACGCGCAAATTGCAAGGTCATGGCGTTTCATGCCACACACGTAACTATTAAATGGAAAAATGGTGACTCTAAATGAACCATACAAGACAAATATACGCAGTCACGGACTGTTACGTAAATTTTTCTGAGATCGACAATGTGTCATATAATTTAGTGCGTTAGGGAACACAACGAATAAGCTGTGTCGATGTAAATGAACGAATTCTAAGAATATTTTGCCGCTTGTGCATTATTTTACAACATGTTGGCTAAATCCTAACAGTTACTTCAAAATGGTGTGATACTAAAATCTAGATCTCAGAAATATGTACATACAGGGTGTTTCAAAAATGACCGGTATATTTGAAACAGCAATACAAACTAAACTAGCAGCGATAGAAATACACCGTTTGTTGCAATATGCTTGGGACAACAGTACATTTTCAGGCAAACAAACTTTCGAAATTACAGTAGTTACAATTGTCAACAACGGATGGCGCTGCGATCTGGGAAACTCTATAGTACGATATTTTCCACATATCCACCATGCGTAGCAATAATATGCCGTAGTCTCTGAATGAAATTACCCGAAACCTTTGACAACGTGTCTGGCGGAATGGCTTCACATGTAGATGAGATGTACTGCTTCAGCTGTTCAATTGTTTCTGGATTCTGGCGGTACACCTTGTCTTTCAAGTGTCCCCACAGAAAGAAGTCACAGGGGTTCATGTCTGGCGAATAGGGAGGCCAATCCACGCCGCCTCCTGTATGTTTCGGATAGCCCAAAGCAATCACACGATCATCGAAATATTCATTCAGGAAATTAAAGACGTCGGCCGTGCGATGTGGCCGGGCACCATCTTGCATAAACCACGAGATGTTCGCAGTGTCGTCTAAGGCAGTTTTTACCGCCACAAATTCACTAAGAATGTCCAGATAGCGTGATGCAGTAATCGTTTCGGATCTGAAAAATGGGCCAATGATTCCTTTGGAAGAAATGACGGCCCAGACCAGTACTTTTTGAGGATGCAGGGACGATGGGACTGCAACATGGGGCTTTTCGGTTCCCCATATGCGCCAGTTCTGTTTATTGACGAAGCCGTCCAGGTAAAAATAAGCTTCGTCAGTAAACCAAATGCTGCCCACATGCATATCGCCGTCATCAATCCTGTGCACTATATCGTTAGCGAATGTCTCTCGTGCAGCAATGGTAGCGGCGCTGAGGGGTTGCCCCGTTTGAATTTTGTATGGATAGAGGTGTAAACTCTGGCGCATGAGACAATACGTGGACGTTGGCGTCATTTGGACCGCAGCTGCAAAACGGCGAACTGAAACCCGAGGCCGCTGTTGGATCACCTGCTGCGCTAGCTGCGCGTTACCCTCTGTGGTTGGCGTACGCGGTCGCTCTACTTTTCCAGCACGTTCATCCGTCACGTTCCCAGTCCGTTGAAATTTTTCAAACAGATCCTTTATTGTATCGCTTTTCGGTCCTTTGGTTACATTAAACCTCCGTTGAAAACTTCGTCTTGTTGCAATAACACTGTGTTCTAGGCGGTGGAATTCCAGCACCAGAAAAATCCTTTGTTCTAAGGAATAAACCATGTTGTCCACAGCACACTTGCACGTTGTGAACAGCACACGCTTACAGCAGAAAGACGACGTACAGAATGGCGCACCCACCGACTGCGTTGTCTTCTGTATCTTTCACATCAATTGCAGCGCCATCTGTTGTTGAAAATTGTAAGTACTGTAATTTCGAAAATGTACTGTTGTCCCAAGCATATTGCAATAAACGGTGTATTTCTATCGCTGCTCGTTTAGTTTTTATTGCCGTTTCAAATATACCGGTCATTTTTGAAACACTCTATAAAACACCGTGATAGCACATGTTTATCTTATACGGTTCACACTAATCGCCAGTCTAATGTTTTGTTTTCGCTATGTACAACCACTTGAAAAGACGAAAACGGTGACTGTGGGTAAACTGTAAAATATAGGAGATTTTATCACGGTGTTTTATGTACGGTACACATTTTTGCGTTCACGTCAATACAGATATCGCACTATAAGAATAGTCAGAATAGCGAGTTATCTTTATTTTCACACGTAAAAGAAAATAAATATGCAAAATAATTTTTGAAAGGATTTCCTTTTTATTTAAAAAAATATTGACACATTTTATCATAACTTCAGGTTCTTTGTTCTCCTGTCGAGAACTTTGATCATATTTGTACCTTTAGTGAGGGGGGGGTCTGCTTTCCCTGCAAGGGCATTGTTCAACGAATGTAATTTTCGGGTCGTTTCGCCGCAGTACATTGTCAGTTCGGAATGAATGAGCGCGGGTGTCCGCGCATGTGTCACTGCGTTCACGCTTGACTGGGTCTGGCTTTTGTCCTCTACTGCTGTTTGCTGGCGGTGCATTCAAATTGTTACGTAGTGTTACTGCCAGTATACAGTGAGTCTACGGAAGTACCTGTGTAATTAACAATATTTTTGAGAGTCTACTATAGCACAAGAAATTATTTTTTGTATATTTCAGCAAAAGAGGGGGGTACCAGGGTGAACGGCTGTAGGCAGTGAAACCTGGGACCTGACCTTACATCAGTCTATAGGCAGTTTCGGATAGTCTATTTCACCATTTCGATCCTCTCCTGAGAGAAGTTATTCACTATTGTACATTAGGCAGCCAACTGGCTTTGCTTTCAGTACAAAATGAAAGTAAATTATAATACCGATTTGTAGCGTCACCCGATTAAATAGTAGAATTCCAATTTACTTGTGATTTATTTTCCCTTCTATACAGATCGAGGCAGCTAGCATGAGCAACAGGCCAAACGATTCGACCAAATACTACTCACCTGGAAATGCAAAGGATAAAGCTAAAGCAAAAGACGGAAAGAACTGTTATATCAAAAACATGTAAGCTACCTGAGTTTCTTTATATCCAAAATATGTTGCTGAATCTAAAGAAATCGAAGCAGAAAATCTAAAAGTTGCAAGTCATTGTACAGATGGTGGCAATAGGGCCACCATAACATTTTTATTAGGATCTGAAACGCTTTCCGATGCAACCACATTTCTACAGGTGATACTGTAGTAGAACACCTACCGATCAAAGAGAAGTAAAAAAGCACAGCAAACCCTCTCCCTGTGGAGACAACTCAACTCAGTGAACAGTGATTCCTCTCGAAGAAGGAATGGACAGGTGTTCTTAAATTTAAGGTTATGGACGGTCTCATTTTCTAATATATCATTAGCAGTAGCAGGAAAATAAAGGAAACTTATCCTTAAGATACTCCACACATACGGTGTAGCAGTGGCTCCTTGGTGTTGCGAGGAGTGCCCATTTATGGTATTCATCAGCTATAAAGATGATGATACAAACATTACTCCTCTCCATAACGCAGTTCTCCTTTCTGTGGAGACTAAGATTCTCAATTCCACCGCGTCCCTATCGAATCCAGTGTTGGTAATGTGGGTGCCACCTGCATGCGGAGGTTTTCCTCACTGGTGAGTTTGCGAGAGCGAGTGACGAGGCATTGTAGAAACTGGTTCGCTACCTCAGCCAAAAATATGCTCAGTCTTCTGATACGTCATACAGATATAACATGGTTTCAGCACTGTTATATTCAGTTTGGCACTCTTTAATTCATATTGTTTGGATTTATTAGGAGTTGATGAGCTGTTATCGCCGTCGAATACGCTTGTCGGCTTTTCTTTCTCGGCTGCTTGGTTGCCCTCTACCTTGTAGCGCTCTTATTTCTGTAGTCACTGTCGATTCCTCGGAGGGGATCGAAGTTATCCTTTACAATTCTACACTGAGGTGACAAAAGTCATGGGGTACCTCCTAATATAGTGTCGGACCTCGTTCTGCCCGGCGTCGTGAGCAGCTCGACGTAGCATGGACTCAACAAGTCTTTAGAAATCCCCTGCAGAGATGTTGAGCCATGCTGCCTCTATAGTCATCCATAACTGCAAAAGTCTAGCCCGCGCAGTATTTTGTGCACGACCTGAACTCTCCATTATGACCCGTAGGATTCACGTCGGATGATCTGGGTGGCCAAATTATTAGCTCGAATTATCCTGAGTGTTCTTCAAACCAAACGCTAACAATTGTGACCTGGAGGCATGGTGCACTGTCACTCACAAAACTCCATCGATGTTTGGGAACGTGAAGTCCAGGAATGGCTGCAAATAGCCGAACATAACCATTTCCGATCAATGATGGTATAGTTGGACAGGGGGACCCAATCTATTACATGTAAGCCCAGCCCACACCATTATGGAGCCACAACCAACTTGCACAGTGCAGTGTTGACAACTTACGCCTATGGCTTCATGGGGTCTGCGCCACACATGAATCCTACCATCAGCTGTTAGCAGCTGAAATCGGGACTCGTCGGACCAGGCCACGGTTTTCCAGTCGCCTCGGGTCCAATCGAGATGGGAAAGCAACAGAGCCGTGACCTTTCCTTTTGGAGACAACTTGGAGGCAAGTGTCGAACCATAAAGTATTAGACCATCTCCACAGATTATTTTGGCTTACAAGTATCCATTATGAACTACAGTACAATCCCAGAATCGTGGTGCACGAAGGTGGGCAAAGGGATACCTGGAATGGAGCTGAATTAATGGGTCGGATTCTCTTCGTCGGCGAGGGCAGGATTTGTCTGATACCTTGTGATCGTCGTAGATGTTCCCTAGAAGTCCTAGCCACCTCATCGGCGCATAGCGCGTTCTGAGTTTTATACAGTTCCTAGCGAAGCCAGCATCCTTCGCAATTGGTACATATGCATTGGAATCAGATACACGTTCTAATCTCCTTAACCCTTCTTTCTCTGTCCCTCTCTTCCTCCCCATATGTCCATCCACTTTCTCCTTCACCCTCTTTCTGTCCATCTCCTCCTTCTCCCGCTTTATGTGCACTTCCTCCCCCTCCCTGCTAAAATTAATAGAACATCCAACAAATACACAAGGTCCATCGACGAGGGCGTGGGCTGCAACACTCTTCACTGGAATGCGACGTTTCTTGTCTCCTGATGTTGTTGTAAGTTCAATGTTTTCTATGGTTTTGTAAACTGATGTGCGACGACGAGGTCGATATCTCCTGTAAGGCATGTTGGCGGCGTTCAATGCAGTTGACTGTGCAGCAGCAAGACACAGACTGAGCGTAGCGCGAGAGCGCGCTCGCTAATATACTGTGCGTGGACATTGACCTTAGATAAGGGACTTAGAGTTTTCGCAGTGGCCAGCGGAACGTTATCCCGGACGCGCATATTAGGTGTTCTAGGTATGCGCGTCCAAGGAATATAAAAGGAACTGGAATCACTCAACAGAGGAAAGTCCACTGGACCTGACGGGATACCAATTCGATTCTACACAGAGTACGCGAAAGAATTTGCCCCCCTTCTAACAGCCGTGTACCGAAGTCTCTAGAGGAACGGAAGGTTCCAAATGATTGGAAAAGAGCACAGGCAGTCCCAGTCTTCAAGAAGGGTCGTCGAGCAGATGCGCAAAACTATAGACCTACATCTCTGACGTCGATTTGTTGTAGAAGTTTAGAACATGTTTTTTGATCGCGTATCATGTCGTTTTTGGAAACCCAGAATCTACTATGTAGGAATCAACATGGATTCCGGAAACAGCGATCGTGTGAGACCCAACTCGCTTTATTTGTTCATGAGACCCAGAAAATATTAGATACAGGCTCCCAGGTAGATGCTTTTTTCCTTGACTACCGGAAGGCGTTCGATACTGTCGCCTGATAAACAAAGTGAAAGCCTACGGAATATCAGACCAGCTGTGTGGCTGGATTGAAGAGTTTTTAGCAAACAGAACACAGCATGTTGTTATCAATGGAGAGAAGTCTACAGACGTTAAAGTAACCTCTGGTGTGCCACAGGGGAGTGTTATGGGACCATTGCTTTTCATAATATATATAAATGACCTAGTACATAGTGCCGGAAGTTCCATGCGGCTTTTCGCGAATGATGTTGTAGTATACAGAGAAGTTGCAGCATTCGAAAATGGTAGCGAAATGCAGGAAGATCTGCAGCGGATAGGCACCTGGTGCAGGGAGTGGCAACTGACCCTTAACATAGACAAATGTAATGTATTGCGAATACATAGAAAGAAGAATCCTTTATTATATGATTATATGACAGCGGAACAAACACTGGTAGCAGTTACTTCTGTAAAATATCTGGGAGTATGCGTGCGGAACGATTTGAAGTGGAATGATCAAAATGGTTCAAATGGCTCTGAGAACTATGGGACTTAACATCTATGGTCATCAGTTCCCTACAACTTAGAACTATTTAAACCTAACTAACCTAAGGACAACACACAACACCCAGCCATCACGAGGCAGAAAAAATCCCTGACCCGCCGGGAATCGAACCCGGGAACCCTGGAGCGGGAAGCGAGAACGCTACCGCACGACCACGAGTTGCGGGCGTGGAATGATCATATGAAATTAATTGTTGGTAAGGCGGGTACCAGGTTGGATTCATTGGGAGAGTCCTTAGAAAATGTAGTCCATCAACAAAGGAGGTGGCTTACAAAACACCCGTGCGACCTATACTTGAGTATTGCTCATCAGTGTGGGATCCGTACCAGATCGGGTTGACGGGGGAGATAGAGAAGATCCAAAGAAGAGCGGCGCGTTTCGTCACAGGGTTATTTGGTAACCGTGATAGCGTTACGGAGATGTTTAGCAAACTCAGGTGGCAGACTCTGCAAGAGAGGCGCTCTGCATCGCTGTGTAGCTTGCTCGCCAGGTTTCGAGAGGGTGCGTTTCTGGATGAGGTATCGAATATATTGCTTCCCCCTACTTATACCTCTCAAGGAGATCACGAATGTAAAATTAGAGAGATTCGAGCGCGCACGGAGGCTTTCAGACAGTCGTTCTTCCAGCGAACCATACGCGACTGAAACAGAAAATGAAGGTAATGACAGTGGCACGTAAAGTGCCCTCCGCCACACTCCGTTGGGTGGCTTGCGGAGTATAAATGTAGATGTAGATGTAGATTCCGCTTCTCCCCCCTCCCACCTCTCTCTTTGACGTAGAGTCTTCTTTAGTATCATTGCCAACGAAAGCTTGATTGGGAATTTAAGTCGCTTAACATGAATGGGTAAATGTGTTATGTTTCCATCATGTTACACTCATGTCCTGTCATAATAACACCTGCAGTTACCTACCATGATCGATCTAATGTACAACTAATTATCTACTGCATAACACATTTCGGGAAATGATTCGGATTTTCAGGTACGGTTTTCGTGTGTGTTACATAAGAATGCTTCAGCTTACGTAAAATTTCTGATCAGCCTGAGACCATTACAAGGTAGGATTAATAAATGTTGCATATAATTATAGTGCAACTCACCTCAAACGTATATCCCCTGACAATCACCCAGTCCAGTGCGACATATAAGAGGAAACCATCACAAACAAGAATTTCGGGCACCTACCAGATGAGAAATTAAGTATTTATCATCTTAGAACAGAACAAAAAAAAATTAAATAGAGATATATAGGTAATAGACACACTGCAAATTTCTCCTCTCAGCATCAGGCATAAACGGAAACGCTACTGGACAATGATTTAGATAAATCCTTCGATAGTCGGCCATCAATACCTAACGAGCACGTTACAGCATTTTTATGATGCAAAGTATCGAATCGACTCGGATATTAGGCGGTTTGTACTTAGTCGTCAGTGAGACTTTTGTAGACGGGACATTGTTGGAGCTCTTACTATTCTACGGATACAAAATTGACACTTGAGAAACAGTAAAGGAGGATTCGATGTAGTTCTTGACGTCTCGCATTTTAAACCTGATGATATTACTTCAGTATGAGAAAAACACAAGGAAGGTGAATTCAAGCATGATTATTTATCAAGATAGTTCACCTATCGTTACCAAATGTCTGCATGATGCAACGACTTATAAGTATCTGTTGCTATCCTACTACACTATGCTATTAATAATAAGCCTGCGTAATATAAAGACACGTATTAGCATAAATATTAGTATACTATGATCCTTCGTGGTTAGACGCCTCTAAGGCTCTATTACAGTGACGTCACACATTAATAATGTTGTGACAAGACTTGGTACGTATATGTCGTTTGCTCCCGTATTTACGGGGGCGTTCTGTAGTCCACTACAAATTCCAGTTCTCTAACCTAAGGAGTGTGGTACAGTATTTTCAGATCTCAGCAAGCAACAATAGGTATACTATTAGAAAATCGCTTCAACAGTGCGGGCCACAGACGGATGCGAACAACCTTGCAAACCGCAAAATAACATAATTGCATAAAGTTTAAATGGTTCAAATGGCTCTGAGCACTATGGGACTTAACATCTATGGTCATCAGTCCCCTAGAACTTAGAACTACTTAAACCTATCTAACCTAAGGACAGCACACAACACCCAGCCATCACGAGGCAGAGAAAATTCCTAACCCCGCCGGGAATCGAACCCGGGAACCCGGGCGTGGAAAGCGAGAACGCTACCGCACGACCACGAGAAGCGGGCAAAGGTTAAATCAGCGACCTTATTACCAATAAGTGTTCATGAAATATACACTGAGGAAATAACGCATACGATGTAAGGAGTGTGTCAGAACTCTCCATTACATAGAACAATATGTCCAACTTAACGCTTTTCTTTGCATTGTATAAGCGCTCAGATATCGATAGTAACAATCTGAGGGCAAAATATGGGAGCGCGATTCTAAGCATTGGTGTGAGACGAGGTCGGCCAGCGATAGTGGAAGTAGTTGTGTCGGTCGAGAGCTCGGAGACAGAAGACGTGTCAAGCTGTCCTCACGTCGGTGATGGCAGATCTTACCACACTCAAGGCCTGATTTCGTTTGTATAGCCAGGAGAGATGTATATGGCTTAACTACCCTTGAAGATGGAATTAAAGGTTAAATTCGCAAGCATAGCGCAAAAATAATTGCAGGGTTAGGCTCGTGATTGTTAGTCCGAGTTTGCAATAATCCCATGTTTTGCTTGTCAGTGAAAGAAACCTCCTTATCCTCCAAATAATAATAATAATTATTCTCCACATCAAAATAATATGCTGTGGTTACTAAATGTTGATGCAATTTTGAAATTGAAATAATTTGTTCATCTGGCACTCAGCCATTATTGATACATATGTCATTCGTCATTATTATTAATACTTCTTCATGGCGATTCTAGCCGCGCGGAGTGGCCGCGCGGTTCGAGGCGCCATGTCACAGACTGTGCAGCGCTTCCTACAGGAGGTTCGAGTCCTCCCTCGGGCATGGGTGTGTGTGTGTTGTTCATAGCATAAGTTAGGTTAAGTAGTGCGTAAGTCTAGGGAGCGATGACCTCAGCAGTTTGGTCCCTCAGAAACTCACACACATTTGAACATTTTGATGCTTCTGAAGTTTCAAAAGTTATTTAGTAATTAACAGGTCCCAAGAAAACTCCTTTTTATTAAATTCATTCTTAGTAACAATAAGCTTTAGCCGCTGCTGCTGCGTGCTGCTGAGCATTGCTGTAAACCACGTGGAAAAAGGCAGTCATCTAAAGAGGTGAGTGCAAAGCTTAGTGCCAAAACAGAGACACTGACACACCACAATATGTCATGTACTCTAGTCCAGTAAATTCCGTTGCCAAAGTCAGAGTCTGTATCGCTTGAAAATTCTTGTTCAAAAACCCGGTAAGATAGCTTAGGTATTCATTGTTACAGGTTCATTTGTTCCTGTAGTTTTTCATATTGAAATACACAGTCAGATAGCTTTTCCAAATGTTAGTCTTAAGTTTATCATGTAACGATCTGTTGAGGGCTTAAATGGCAGTGAAACTGACACTCACATACCACACTCACACAGTTTTATGTAGGTTAGATTGCGTTTACTGGTAGCTCACGTTGCTTACCGAATCCAATTTCACAGACGAACATAGGCAACATTGGTTGTAGCTACGTTATATATATTTGTTGCATAGCCGTTGCTTTAGCCGCTGCTGCTGCGGAATTGGTTACAATACGTTACAACAAACGTCAAAGTATTTCCAGCCTCCTGGGCGGTAACATTTGCATGGTTCCCCGAGAATTAGAGAGGTATGTAATACAGGATTTTGGTGTAGTTAATACAGCTTGCATTTTATTCTTCTGCAAACACCCCCTGACCGTGGCGTACTGCCTGTCTTATCAGACCCCTGCTTTCGGCGATCGCAGGTGCTGGTGACGTGTGGCTGTTCTTGGCATTCCCCAGCTATTTCATCATTTAACGGTCAGTGCGGGCTCTCTGTGTTCTGGATCCTACCTGTTGCGACCGCGTTTCCTGGAAGGTAGATCACATATGTGCGTTTCGGTGCAGGACTCCAACTCGATATTGTATAGTTTGCATCTTTTTAACAACGTTTCTCTACCACTCCTATCCAAAGGTGGAGATTCTGCATCTACTGCATCTAGATAGTTTTTCCATCAGTTACTGGGAACCAATGTGCGTATGTTGTCCACAAGTTAAACCTTATTAGTTTCTGTTATAGACGTAGTGATGCATATACGTGAGATACAGAGGTGTTTTACCTCTTAGATAGATAGCAGGCGAGTCATCCTCAGCTGATAGGCGTCATTGGACATGAATATGAAGGGACATGTGGTTACCACAGCGCTCTTCCGGCCGTTGTCAGCTTTGTGATCAGACAGCTACTTCTCAACCAAGTGCCTCCTTAATTGACCTCACAAGGGCCGAGTGCACCCCGCTTACCAACATCGCTCGATAGACCGTCACGGTCACCACAAAAGTGCCACCCAATCTCAATAACGCTTAACTTCGGGGATCTGACAGAAACCGGTGTTACCACCGCGGCAAGGCCATTGGTCAAAACAGCATTGTAAATTGAAATCGAGTGAACACGAAGAATCATTTCTACTATTGCACCAATAAATGGTTGAAATGGCTCTGAGCACTATGGGACTTAACATCTGAGGTCATCAGTCCCCTAGAACTTAGAACTACTTAAAGCTAACTAACCCAAGGGCATCACACATATTCATGCCCGAGGCAGGATTCGAACCTGCAACCGTAGCGGTCGCGCGGTTCCAGACTGAATTGCCTAGAACTGCTCGGCCACACTGGCCGGCTTGAAGCAATAGTTAACATTTATTAGCAACTCTGTTTGTCTTCAGTTGCTGTTCACAGGGGATGTAAACGCTATTCTGTGGTTATAGCTCTCAAATATGGAATCCCGATCATACATACTTCTGTTGGCTAACTTACAGCATCTCTCCAAGCAGATCAGAAACAACGGTATTTCCTGTGAAATGCATGAAGTAGAAGGAGAATACGTAATGTACAGAATAGGAAATGCTACCTTTGATGTTAAATACTACATGAGAATTAACAAATGCTTCAGTTATCAGAGACAGGTTGCGGTTTTCAATATGCGATCGTGTAATGGCGATAGAATAAAAGTTAGAACAATGCGCTGAAGTACCAAGCCAACCACCAGAAATGAAACGAACAAAGAATATTTAAGTTCCACATCGTATAACTAACTAAAAAATCAAGTGAACAGAGCAGCACACGACCTCTTAGAAGCACAGAGACATGTGATAAGTAACCAGCTATGTAGACATCTTACGAACCACGTTCTATACAATCAACAAAACATTAAAGATGCTGAGATGAAAGGAAGGGTGGCTCAGTTGACTGTAATAATCGTCGGATTAAGTGCCTAAAATCGAGTTCTGTACCAATTGACCTCATAAGACAAAGAATTAGCAGTGGCACGAGGAATATAATTCTACTCACGGCATTCGTGGCAACTTCGCTACTTAAATCAGTGAGAATTTAACTATGAAATGCAAATACCTCGCGAAGTCTTAAAGCAATAGCTTTGCAGATAGGCAAGGCCTACGGATAACCCCAAGAACATAAACTACCTTACCGATACAACGACCTACTGCATTCAAGGCAGCACTTCTCACCTGCACGGCGACCGGCACACAAGAAACTATTCAAACCTCAATCCAGAGAGCCTCGCTTGGTGGATAGCGATGTGGTTAGCTCTTTGAGCCGAAGCTACACGAGATGGCGCAGTGGTTAACATACTGGACTCACATTCGGGATGACGACGCTTCAACTATGCGTCACGCCATCCAAGTTTAGTTTTAGCGTGATTTTTCTGAATCATTCCAGGAAACTTCCGGGATGGTTCCTTTGAAAAGGGCACGACCGATTTCCTGCCCCATCCTTTCGTAATCCGAGCTTGTGCTCTGTCTGTAATGACAGCGTTGTCCACGGGACGTTAAACTATAATTCTCCTTCCTCCCTGACCTGAGCCGACAACCGTGCACATGACTTCCCATAAGCTTCAAAGACTGCATAAGGTAACCAAATTGACTGAAATCTATTACTGGTACAGAACACTCTCTTTACATCACTTCAGCGATAACTGAGTCACAAAATAAAGTCATTATAATTCCCGATTGAAAGTGGCTGTTTGACAGGAAGCTTTCAGGGTATTGTTAATCACCGTCGCACAACACCGTGATATGGTCAGCCCCTGCGAGAACTTCTGTAGAGCGTAAAGCCCAACGTAATATCCCTTCCGTACGCATGACGTGTGTGAAGAAATGCTTAATGTACAGATGATTCGTGACGCGGAATATTCTACACATCTCAGCTTGCTGCATCGAGACGTCTCGTATAAATAGCCCTGCCGAGTAAGGCGGCGTTGTTTATTTCTAATAGCCTCTATGTAGATGCTACGTGGAACTCCAACATTCCTTCTTTCCATCAATACTCTGGTACACGTTCGGAGAGTGTGAACAATTGCCTACGACTAATCTAACGCAGTATATATTTGTTGTAGAGAGATCTCGGGCCTTTCCCGTGACCTGTGTTCTGTCTGTGTACGTAAAACAAGAATTAATTTTGAATACATAAAACTACATGTTAAGAGAACGCATACTTACAGACTATTTTATGCAGAAATTCTTCTCTTAACTAAATACCTACAACTGTAACAACCGTCATTGTGAACAGTCTTTGGGAAGAATATTTTACTTGAGCAGCAACATCATTTGTAGATTATGCGAACTATTGGAAAGGTCACGTCAAACGCAAATACGCTCATATCCGGATGCCCGTGCTGAGAGCGGGAACGTACCTTTGGCCTATTGAGCACCCAGTAGATGCAGTCAATACCGAATGGCTCCCTCACGTATTTTCGCGAGTTTGCCGAGTTCCGGCGTTAACATCCACTGATAAACCTATCTATCGATCAAACGGCGTATTGGTTTCTCAATTCTACTATCAACTAAAACTGAAATGTATGTCCTATTTAATTTTTTAATATAGGTCCCTTGTACTTTGATCAATCTTTTCGGTTACTGTTATTTAGTAGCAATGCAGGTGGAAAATAATGTTCTTGTTTCTCGTTCGCTAACATGGGGAACTGGTGAGCAATAGACTATGTTCAGTTTACGGAAACAAGAAATATCTGATAAAGTATGACAAAGACTCAATATTTACCACAAAAACCTGTAGCAGCAGCAGCAGAAATAATTAGAAACAGGACGCTTTCTGGCAGATTAAATGTGAGTGCCGGTCCGGGACTCGAGTTTTAAATTTTCTTAATTTTTTTAAATTTTTTATCGGGATCCCAACCAGCCTACAGCCCATTCTTGTACTCGCCAAAACCCGACTGAGATATCGTCAGTGCTTCACTTCTACCAGTGCCTGTCTGATACTTGTGGAATAAGAAGCAGGCCTCTTGATGAGTGTATATGCTCGAACACATTATTTCAAATCTAAGAATAAGTTGGTGAATTAGGGCGACAAGAGTTTATTTCTAAACATCGTGCCATGACATGTAGAACATCATTTAGGGGGAGTCGCTTGTTGACTATGTTCTCCATGATTTTTACCCATAATTCCCTGAGAAAGAATTTTAAATTAAGATTTGCCTTTTTCATTGTTGGGATGTTGCTATGGAAGGAAACACAGGGCATTTATGAGTACTACATCAACTGCGTTTGTTCGTAAGACAAAATGGACGTTCTTGACTATCTCATACAAGTGCATATACATGCCTTAACCACCCTACCAACACAAAGATCAGAATTTGATAATCATTGTGGTGTTGCTCACACTGCTAAATACTGCATTTTCGGGAAACAGCAAAGTTATTATGTGGCAGGTGTCATTAGAGCACAGTTAATAAAGTCATTTCATGAAATAATGAATAAACTAGGCACTCATCTTTTCGTGTTTTGCACGCTGGTGTCGTTGTAAAATCATGGTTCAATCGTCGAAAATCTAGATTGTGATGATTCGAAGCTCGGATGCAAAGAGGCCTAGGTTTTATTCTGCTATATTCAAAAGTTTTATAGATGCATTTCACAAACCATTCTGAAGATTACACTTTTGCAGGACAATGGTGATGTAAAAAAATAATCAGCACTCCGAATTTAAGTTACACTTCCTTTTTATTGCTTTTGTTGCAATATCACGTAACACACAAAACATCACTTCACAATACAAAACATACCTGAATTTTATAAACTGACTACAATATGCGTCTTTCCAACATGACGTCCAAGACTTGTCCTTCTCAAGGTTAGACTCTCTAATAACTAAACTAATAATCGCTTGCGCGCCCAAAAATCAGAGTTACAAGTGTGTCAAAGATCATAGTGACAAAAGAAAGAATACACATAAGAATAATATGATTGCAACATAAACATATCGATGTATCGAAGTACCTCTACATTAATGAAATCAAATCTGAATGTTGTCTCAGAAATATGTTAACTACTTTACGGAAACACAGTAGAATATTACTGGTATCGAGAGGTTCAGGTGAGCTGCCGTAATGGTTACGTAATACACGTACCATTACAATGCCTCCTGATTAGCCTCAAGGAGCTACCGACATTATCCTCTAGATCATTTATACTGAGATGATAATAGTCGTGGGATACCGCCTAATATAGTGTCGGAGCTACTTTCGCCTGTGCAGCAACTCACGTGGCATGAACTCAACAATTCAATGGAAGTCCCCAGCAAAATACTGAACCATGCTGCCTCTACAGCCTTCTATAACTGCGAAATCGTTGTCGGTGCAGCGTTTTGTGCACGAACTGACCTATCGATTTCTTCCCATAAATCTTCGATGGGATTCATTTCGGGAAATCTCGGTGGCCAAATTATTCTCTTTAGCTGTCCAGGATGTTCTTGAAACCAATCGTGAGCAACTGTGGCACAGTTATGTGACACATGGTCATCCATAAGAATTCCATCGTTGTTTGTCCACATGAAGTTCACGAATGGCTGCAAATACACTCCTGGAAATTGAAATAAGAACACCGTGAATACATTGTCCCAGGAAGGGGAAACTTTATTGACACATTCCTGGGGTCAGATACATCACATGATCACACTGACAGAACCACAGGCACATAGACACAGGCAACAGAGCATGCACAATGTCGGCACTAGTACAGTGTATATCCACCTTTCGCAGCAATGCAAGCTGCAATTCTCCCATGGAGACGATCGTAGAGATGCTGGATGTAGTCCTGTGGAACGGCTTGCCATGCCATTTCCACCTGGCGCCTCAGTTGGACCAGCGTTCGTGCTGGACGTGCAGACCGGGTGAGACGACGCTTCATCCAGTCCCAAACATGCTCAATGGGGGACAGATCCGGAGATCTTGTTGGCCAGGGTAATTGACTTACACCTTCTAGAGCACGTTGGGTGGCACGGGATACATGCGGACGTGCATTGTCCTGTTGGAACAGCAAGTTCCCTTGCCAGTCTAGGAATGGTAGAACGATGGGTTCGATAACGGTTTGGATGTACCGTGCACTACTGAGTGTCCCCTCGACGATCACCAGAGGTGTACGCCCAGTGTAGGAGATCGCTCCCCACACTATGATGCCGGGTGTTGGCCCTGTGTGCCTCGGTCGTATGCAGTCCTAATTGTGGCGCTCACCTGCACGGCCCCAAACACGCATACGACCATCATTGGCACCAAGGCAGAAGCGACTCTCATCGCTGAAGACGACACGTCTCCATTCGTCCCTCTATTCACGCCTGTCGCGACACCACTGGAGGCGGACTGCACGATGTTGGGGCGTGAGCGGAAGACGGCCTAACGGTGTGCGGGACCGTAGCCCAGCTTCATGGAGACGGTTGCGAATGGTCCTCGCCGATACCCAAGGAGCAACAGTGTCCCTAATTTGCTGGGAAGTGGCGGTGCGGTCCCCTACGGCACTGCGTAGGATCCTACGGTCTTGGCGTGCATCCGTGCGTCGCTGCGGTCCGGTCCCAGGTCGACGGGCACGTGCACCTTCCGCCGACCACTGGCGACAACATCGATGTACTGTGGAGACCTCACGCCCCACGTGTTGAGCAATTCGGCGGTACGTCCACCCGGCCTCCCGCATGCCCACTATACGCCCTCGCTCGAAGTCCGTCAACTGCACATACGGTTCACGTCCACGCTGTCGCAGCATGCTACCAGTGTTAAAGACTGCGATGGAGCTCCGTATGCCACGGCAAACTGGCTGACACTGACGGCGGCGGTGCACAAATGCTGCGCAGCTAGCGCCATTCGACGGCCAACACCGCGGTTCCTGGTGTGTCCGCTGTGCCGTGCGTGTGATCATTGCTTGTACAGCCCTCTTGCAGTGTCTGGAGCCAGTATGGTGGGTGTGACACACCGGTGTCAATGTGTTCTTTTTTCCATTTCCAGGAGTGTAGTCTCCACGTAGCCAAACATAACCAATTCCAGTCAACAATCGGTTCAGTTGGACCAGAGGACCTAATCCATTACATGGAAACACAACCCACACCATTATGGAACCACTTTCAGCTTGAACAGTGCCTTGTTCACAACTTAGGTTCATGGCTTCATGGGGTGTACCAGTATCGAACCCTGCCATTGGCTCTTACCAGCTGAAATCGGGACTCATCTGACCAGATCACGATTGTACAGTCTTCTAGAGTCCGACGGACATGCTCACGAGTCCAAAAGAGGCGCTGCAGGCGATGTCGCGCTGATAGCAAAGGTGCTCATGTCGGTAGTCTGTTACAATAGCCCATTAACGCCAAATTTCGTCGCACTTTCCTAATGGAGATGTTCGTCGTACGACCCACATTGATTTCTATGGTTACTTAGCTCAGTGTTGCTTGTCTGTTAGCACTGACAACGCCACACAGAAACCGTTGCTCTCGGTTGTCAAGTGAAGGCTGTCAACCACTATGTTGTCCGTGGTGAGAATTAATGCCTGAAATCTGGTATTCTCGACAAACTCTTGACACTGCGGATCGATCTCGGAATATTGAATTTCCGAAGTGGAATGTCCCATGTGTCTACCTCCAACAAACATTCAGCATTCAGTCTGTTGATTCCCAACATGTGGCCTTCATCACGTCGGACACTTTTCATATGTGACATCTGAGTACAAATGATAGCTCCACCAATATACTTCACTTGTAAACTTTTTGTACATGATACTATCGCCATCTCTATATGCGCATATCGCTATCCCATAACTTTTGTAACATCAATGTATGTATGTCTTAAACAGTAACAGACCTGTAACACTCAACACAGGTATTCTCGAAATTACTTTTACACCAGTCGATTTCGAATGGTTAAGAACAACATGAGTTTTGTCTGCTGAAGGTCTTGAATCCAGTCCAGACCTGGTCCAATTAAATATTTGTATCCATAGTTGTGCAGGATCAATAAGCTTTAAGGATGAATATGTATTCAAAATTATGTGTGTTTTCGTTAATTTTTAGTTATTAATGAATCCATTAATTACAAGTAAAGAAAAATTAAGTAATGATTTGCCATTAATTACAATATTACGATAATGTTATGTAGGACTTTCGTAATTTCTGTTTTTTATTGAAACATGTGGGAGTTGTTTTTAATTCAGATTTTTTTAACAAATTTTTAATTATTCTTCTACATAACTTTTAGTAAAATAGTTATCAAATTTTGCTAAAATACTAATATATACTCCTTTGGTAATAAGATAATTTAATTCTTTTTCGATATTTTATTCGGTAAACAGCATCATAATCACATATAGGACCTTTTAAATCTGTTAATCTTCTAACTTCTAGGTCAGGGTATGTTTAAGTTGCTTGAAAATTTTTATCTAATCCTCTATAAACTGTTTGATGATTTTTATCCGTTTTCTGATAAAATTCATATTTATTAATTTTTTATTTTAATTCTCTGTTAGTATTTGAATCTAATTCCTTATTAATTTTAATGTATTTCTCATAAATTTATTTTTTCTAATTCATAGTTATTAATTTTTGATTCTACTTCGTTTATGATTTCTTTAGTTCTTCATATTACATTTTTATTTAATTGCTCAGACAGTTCTGATTATTAAACAATAAATATCATTTAAGTTGTAATTATCTAATAACAGTTTTAACAAAAATAAACAAAGAGGATGACAAATAAATTCATCAAAATTTTGTGTTCTTTTTTTTTCTTTATAACATATACATTATTTTTCCATAAATATCAAATTAATTCTTTTTGTATATTGCCACCAAATAAATCAAAAAATTGTATTTTTTGTTTTATAATAAGTACTATGCATACCAAAGGTATCAGACATATGTAAATTTACTATACCACATTCAAAATATTTTATTTATTACATCAATCATCAGTTATATATTTGCCTCTAAAATATTTAATTTTGTAACTGCTTAGTAGGATTTCTATGTCAAATGTTTTTAGAGGTCTATCACCTTTTTAATTACCTATTGGAATTTTTTTTACTCCATCAGCCCAACCAATTCCTTTCCTCTCTAATGCTAAATTTTGTCATCTTTGTACTTAATATTCAACTGGAGGGGCTACACTGGCTAATGAACCAGCAGGAACTCTCGCTCTCTCTCTCTCTCTCTCTCTCTCTCTCTCTATATATATATATATATATATATATATATATATATATATATATATATATATATATATATATTGACACAATAATAAGGGAAGAAGTTCTCCTTTGTGTTTCTTTTTTGTTAAATGTTCAATAATATTTTCAGATCTGGTATACCTAGTGTTATAAGCAAATTTTTACCAAGTTTTTATCATTCTTTCTTTTGAGCATTTCTTAACAAATTATTAATTACATTGTTTAATTTTAATTGCTTTAAGTTTACTTTTACCACATGGCAGCAAAAACTACTCAGTACTAAAGTTTTCCATTTTTAGAGAGCGAAATTTTATTAAGATATAATAAAATGAATTTAGATTTACAAAATTTAATGTTTAAAAATTAATAAAATCTTATTGTTTAAAAAAGTTATAAAATCATCTCATTAAAAAATAATAAACTTCTCTTATTTAAATTTTTTTTATCAAGGCCCTTACCTAATTTGATTTAACAAATATTGTTCTTCTTACTGTAGTTGCTACTAATTTTTCACCTAATGCAGAACCTTCAGCATGAATTTTTCTTGTATAACTATTGGAAGTTCTTCGTCTGCTTAATATCTCTTTTGTAATTCTTTATTATATTTGTAGTATAATGTTTTATTACAACCTTCATGTAAGTTACTTGTTTGCTGATAATCTCTGGCTAATCTATCTTCTAATTTTGTTTCTGAAACATAATAATTAAAAGAAACATGTCAAATTTTCATTTATTAACTAAAGTATTTACTAATGCCTTACTACATTTTTGTTCCCCAAAATGTGTGATGCAAATTATTCAAAAATATAGTTAAATAAGGTATACATTTTGAATTATTGATAATAAAATTATTATATTTGCTTCTTAACTATTCTGTTATGCCAAATTTTTCATTATGATAATTTTTTATTTCTAGTTAATTCTTCTCTGTGAAAAAAAGGGTAATCGATCCATAAAGAAATTTTTAGTCTGCTGCAGAATGTGCGGTGATATGAAACTTCCTAACAGACCAGAATTGTGTACTGGATCAAGAGACGAACTCTACTTGAGCACTTTCCTACAAAAGCAAAGGTCTGGAGTTCGAGTCTTGGTCCAGCACACAGTTTTGATTAGCCAGGTAGTTTCAGGTAAGCTATCGATTAAGTCTCTAAGTCTTCATCTGGTTTCTTGCCTACAATTTGAATCTAAATCTCTTGATAATTTTGGGAGGCAGACCCCAACAATTACTTTTATCAAATCATTATACTTAATAGCACTGCTTAATTGTATTTTATTTGGATACTGTTCATATTATAATGCTCCTGAATGAAATAATTCTTCTGTATAATTTGATAAATTTGTACTATTAAATTAACTGTCTTTCCATCTATAACAATTTGCTATTTCAATTAAAAGACTCCTTAATTCATCTGTACCATAATGTGTCCTATCACCAACTGTTAATTTACCTGTATCAGATTTTACTGGTAATTTACCAACAAATTTCATTATATCGATAGGCATTAATACAAAACTTTAATCTTCACAATGATTAGTATATTCCAGCATTTCTTACTTACATTAAGTTTTTACTGTTTTCTTCTGCATCTTTTAACTTTTATCTATTTTTAAGCTCCTCATCTTATTTATTCAGTGAATATTATATTTCTGATTCACTTAAAGTATAATCATATTGATGAACTGGTGGTATATCATCAGAGTTCTCTAAATATTAATGATGATTATGAGAAACCATTCCTTTTTCTAATTTTCTTTTTTCTTCTGTAGCATTAATATATCATCATCCAAACCCTGATTCTTCCTTTTCTATTACATTAACATTTGATTTTCTTTTTTCGCTTTTATGTTGTTTTCTAGGCTGTTTCTCTATGTCTAAATTATTCTTCTAATTTCTTGTTTTGTATTTGTATTTAACTGAGCTTTTTCAACTACTTCAAGGTCAATCTTTGAGAATACTTCATACTGATAAACACATTTCTGACTTATTTTTTAATACTTTAAGTTTTAATTTTTATGTTTTTAAATTTTTACATTTTATGTTTTTATATTTTTATGTTTTATATTTTCAAGTTTTATTTTTTTGCTTTCTTTTATATTGTTAAAAATTTGTAATTTTATTCTATACTTACCTTCATTAAGTTTTATAATATTTATTGTAATAAATCCAAATTTTCATTATTCCAGCACTTAGTACACATGTATAAATCATCAGGATTGAATTCACAGACAACAATACATCGTATATACAATTTAAGTTTTATCATCTTGTGTCAAAAGTTTTACAAAATTTAGATAAACTCTAATTCTTTTAATATTTTTGAAAATGTGTGGACTGAATATATGCACTCTATTACCTTATGTCCACCTCTAGTAAAACATTCTTTAACTATATCTTAATTTTCAGGAATAAAATCAACTAATACAACAACTAAATTATTTTCACATTCATCTAATGGTATAACTTTCTCAATATTTTCAGTAATTGTGTCAAAGTCAAAGGCAATATCTACATTTCTACCTTTTTTTACAAAATTTCATAAACTATTTACATTTTTGTTTGTTTTAACTTTTAGAATAAATGTATAAACATTTAATTTGATCAAAATTTTACCATCCTGGAGTTAAAATAAAACTATCAATAATTACAGTTGTTTTACCAGAGCTGCTGAGGTCCTATTATAGGACATCAAATAGAATTTGGGTGAAGATTAAGTAGTTTATTTTTTAATTTATTTTCCACAATCTTTTTGGTTACCAACCAGACTTCATTAATTCAACAATGTCTTATTAATATTAAATAATTTTTATCAATATTAAATGAGCTGCTTATTTCAATTAAAAATGAATCATCAGTTCTGAAAAAAATATAATCTGTTTCTATAAATGATAGTTATAAAAAAGTTGCAATAGTTTGTTTTTACACCAAACATTACTAAAAAAAATTTACATTTTGGTGGAGAAACTACAAAAATTTCTAAAGGGCAAATAAAATTTAAGAAGTTAAGAAAAATTTATTCGTTGTAAAAACCTATTATATACCAAAGAAGATGAAATTTTAAATAAAGTTAGTATTAAGAATGGTGTTAAATTATATATGGATACGTATGATAGTGTTGGACAAGTTAATGTATTAAAAATCAAATTATTGAAGCTAAGTAGGAAGTATAGCTAATAACTTCGAAAAATTATACCATTTGAATTACTAAATATAAATTTTAATTTAACTGGTGGAATGTTTGTACAAAAAGATAAATATTTTAATGAAGAAACTGACCTTATGTAGAATTTAGTGCACCTATAATTGACAAGCCAAAATATCGTTTATTTGTTTCAATTCATGGTAAAAGAATTCAGGATTAAGCAGAATGTTGCTAATAAAAATAATTATTTGGTAGATAGTAATGGTGCTTATGTAACTGCTAATGTAGATATGTGTTGAAAAATTTTAATCTGTATAGGTAATTTAAAAATTTTAATTCTTATTAATTTTAATCTTTATAAATGATAAGAGAGAGAGGTATCAACTTCATTCTATTGTAGTGAATGTGAAAAGTAAAAATAATTTAAACATTTCTAATAAAGATAGTGATGATGGATGGGTTTATCCAAATCATTCTCAATTTTCTTATAATTATTTGATTTTCTAACTACAAAAATGGGAATAATGCTTTATCAACAATAGAACATCCTTATCTCTTCATCAGTTTTGTTAAATTTATCTTTGTGTCTTTCCAGTGAAATTTATATGAAAGGACATATACATTTCAATAGCATAACCAAAAGTAAAGATAAATTATGTTCTTTATCCTTTAGATATATTAGGAAGATTTTGTAAAGATTACAAAGAAGTATGTTGGAAGGAGATTTAATTGAAATTTTTACATTGTGTAGAAGTGCTGAATATTCTTTGTTGAGACAGGCAGATTAGAACAAAGCTGGTATCTAATCTGTTGTCTGAGTCTTCATTATATGACAAAACAAAATTTGTATTTAAAAAATGGAAGTAACTAAATCCATCTTCAAGAGATTCGGAGGCTAGACCCACCAAACAACTTTTTAAAAGCTTGTGATTCATTTTGACATTTTAAATGAGTAACACACTTAAAATGACATACTCTTAGGAACCTATTTAATTTTAGTACAAATAATGCTATTCGTGTTATAAGTAGGACACAATGGAAAATTATTGTATCATCATAAGACACTACTATGAAATTATGTGCCACTTTTAATTATAAAATTCCTAATGATACTTCAGCTTATATAATTTCTAATAGAAAAAAGAATATAATTCATGATGCTTAGTATAGAATATCACATGAGAGTTTTTGAATCAATATGAAAAGTTTTATATTTATGAGTGATAAACAATTAAAAGTGACATATGTAAATGAATACAATTTTATCATATTTTTGGTAAATTATACTTTTCAATTAATATCGATAATTATAATACTGATAATTTATTCTTTTACAATCACAGAAATGAGAGAGTTATATCTGTTTCTTCATAACTATCAAGAACTGGCTCATAATGAATTTCTTCCCTGTAAAGCCATTTAATGTAATCAATACCATCACTATGTTTTAGATATCTCAAATATTCTATAAATAAATATGGTTTAAAGTAATTTATGAAACTATTATATTTAACTTGTTTGCCCCTTGCTTTATTATTTCTCTCAACATAAGTGTTTTTGTCAAATTTAGTTTTGTCACACACATTAATCATATCTTACTTGTTTTGTAAGATAAAAATTTGTTAGAATTTTAAAAATTGAAAAAATCGGTTTTGTTAGGTTGATATTTTTAAAGTTGAATTTTTTAAATAAATTTATTTGGTTTATATTTTTAGAGCTCATGTTTTTCTGAATAATTTTTTCCTGAATGAGATTTTCATGTTTAGTTAAATTTATAAATAATTTGTGAATTTTGATTTAACTGGGTTGTTCAATCAGTTTTGTTCATGGGATTCAGTTAAATTTTTTGCTAGTTGTAGGTGATATTTTCTGCAACCCCACTTTGTCATAAATGATTGAGTTTAACTGATTATGACAAAAAATGGGGAGTAGCCCAAAATAGCATCTACTGTGGCTTAACCGCAGAAGTGCTCTTGCCATCGTATGAAATCGCACCCAAGAGCAAAACTTCTGGTTTAGGCCTGGTGCATCTAGCATACAGACAGGTTGGTTACAGGGCCTCAATTTGTCTCCTTCTAACCAACTCATGGCCATCACTGGCATTGAGTCAAAACAAGCTCTTTTCAGAAAATGCAACAGACCTCTACCTTGTTCTTCAATGAGTTCCCCCTTGACACCATTGAAGTAGCAAATGGCGGCGGTTTGGGGTCAGTGCAATGCACGCTACAAGGCCTCCGGCCCTTACAGTTCTTTGAATCACTGTGTAAGGTGTCAGGCAAATCCAGCACCTTCCATGAAAACCGTGTCATGATAAGCAAATCCAGTAGTATGTGACATAGCTCCGAGTAAATCGTGACATTAAATTAATCAAAGTAATACGAGTAACAAGTGAGTAAATGAATACCACAGACTAACTAACACAAGAATGCCTAAATGCATGTCGTACCTTCCCACTGTGAGACCGACTGAGTTCCGAGGGGAGAAACGAGAACAGAAGCCGAGAGCAGAACCATGTTAAGCTAGAAGGGCCTACGATAAGGGATGGACTGGACACCCACGTCGCCAGCTAACCACTGGGGCACACCACCTGCACGTTTTAGCCAGAGACTTTTTCGCGTCCCTGTTACGTCAAGGACCACCCCCCCAGCCCATGTTAAAAGCTAGAGCTCTCCAGAAAAACAATGTAGATCTTACGATAACACAAAAAGGGCCACTACCACCCGCAAGTTTTAGCCTGAGACTTTTTCGCATATCTGTTACATTAGGACCACCCCCCAGCCCATGTTAAAAGATAGAGCCCTCCAGAGGAACAGTATAGATCTTACGACAACGCTAAAAGGACCACACCAGCTGCAGGTTTTAGCGTGAGACTTTTTTGCGTCTCTGCTACGTTGCAAACTTTAAAAACATTGCCCCAACCCGAAAAGTACAACGTTTCTCATTGGATAGACAAGATTTTTGTAGGCGGAGCTTAAGGTTAACATTGAGACCCTGATTAGGCAGATGAAGACACAGCCAGATAGTTTTTTTAAACCAACTTCGGTAAATTGTAGTAAGGAGAAGTTAGGAGAGTTGCTTCCGAGATGGCGAGGTGAGCGGAGCTTTGCTGCCCGCCGCTGCCCTGACGCTGCCTAAACACCGAAAAGGTAATGAACGCACGCGATGCCCCATTTTTGAGCGCATAAGGCTTGACTCAGAACTGCAGAAGTCTCATCTGCTACACCCCCTTTTTTGCGTAATACTAGTATCGATCGTTAATTAAAACTCATGGTGTTCACATTTGCCACTTGAAGAACAGATCTGAAACGCGATGATTTTTCTTTTATATAGTTATTGAGAAACCACATCAGCCACTGTAATTTACGACAAGTTAGATAAGTAATTAAAGATAGTTGAGGGTCACTGTAGACCATTTTGATAGTTTTCTCTTTTGTGAAACTTAAATTAAATCTAGATTATAGATGTGATATGGCATAGGTCATCCTTCGATCGATTGTAGAACTTGGAAACCCATTCAGGGAATATTCGTTCACATTTTTGTTGAACGCAGTTGGTTTTTACCATCCTGTATTAAAACACTTCCTTTTATCAATAGTGCAATTTATAAACAATGTTTTGTGAGTAGAATAAAATTTCCAATAGCATACTTAAATGCTTTTTCGACGTTATTTTAACAGCTAACTAAAAATAGGAAAGCCTTGAACCCCTTCCACTAAATTTAGTTAGTATTAAGATTCTTTTACAGGGAGTGCAGTGGAGCTGACGCTGAGATCATTTAGTATTTGGTTATATCATCGCTAGTCTCACTGAACTCTTCTGAATTCTACATCTCATGTGTGGTCTGGCGTCTCAGGTCCCAGGTTCAAACTAGTCAATTCCCTAAAAAAGACGCTCAGAGCGTCGTTGCGCGAAAGTGATAGGGAGACACGATATATAACGAACAGACACCACCATGAATGTTTAGAACTGTGATGCCAGCTGCTGGTCAGATTGCTGCTGCAGATGCAGTATGTTGCATCAGAGCCATATGCCGGAGCAACACGGTGGTCTGCCCTCTCCGTAGAGCCATGTGGCTGTCCAGAGTCCAGTCTTCTTGCGATCGTAAATGCTGGTTACCACCGCTGCCAGCAGTCATATACAGTGGCTACATTCATGCCACCTTCTTCTGGAATATCATAAAAGGAACATTCAGCTTCTCACAGCTCTGTTACACAACCTCGTTCAAACTCAGTGTGGTGTTGTTGATAACGGCACCTATGTCACCTTAAAGGCATTCTTGAGTAACATTAACTCACGATGTCGAATCTCAAAGGTAACTAATGCACACGACCATTACAACGTGTATTTAAAGCAAACCTGATTTTCATCGACCTAGTGGCGCTACTAGCATCGCTCTTATGCGGCGAAACTGGAATAGACAACATCTTTCAGATACAGAAACACGCCTACCAACTTTAGTTTATGTCGCACATCTCCTTCTTGATGCAAATTAAAGATGTAAATATAGATCCTTACTTGAACTGTGAGCATTATGGAGAGCGTTTTGGACAATCAAACGTTTTTGCGAGCAGTTCAGGGCAACGATACTATGAGATGGAATCTAGCAGCTTACTGGAGGAGTTAGACCATGATTAGACCATGCCAGTACACTTTATTGTAAGATACCAGGTAGACTCATAGTGGGTGAGAGCATGTGACATCTCTAGAGCTCAGGAGAACAGTGCGCCATAAGAAATAATTACACAACTTGAAGCCGCCCTTGCAACTGAGCGGTCTCAGGCGCGTTGTCACGGTTCGCGCGCCTCTACCCGTCGGAGGTTCGATTCCTCCCTCGGGCATGGGTGAATGCGTTGTCCTTATCGTAAGTTAGTTTAAGTTAGATTAAGTAGTGTGTAGGCCAAGGGACCGATGACCTCAGCAGTTTGGTCCTATAGAACCTTACCACAAATTTCCAGAATTTTCGCAACCTGAGATAGCATGAGTTGCAGATGGTACATCACGATTACATGCTGCGGAGTGAATTACATATCCGCAGTTATATGGGTTCGCTCGAGGCGGAAGCTGAAACATAATGATCGCAGCCGTCGTATGGATCACTTACTCACAGCCCACAGTATCTGTAGTGCTTGCTGCGAATAAAGCAGTAGCAAACAGGCAACTACAGCTGTATTGCGGAAGTCTCAGACTGTATATTGCTCAGTTACCCAAAGTTAGAGAACCAAAGTGACAGTCCAGTAAGAGACTTTACAGGAAGTTAAGGAAAAGCTGTTTTTATATTTCTTGTTCTCCTAGCAAACAACAGTCTGAAAAGCTTGTCAGGTTGTCGCAGGGTAGGCTGCCCTGAGAAATAATTTTTGAGAAAAAAATTCCAACTTCTCCGACTTAATTAGCGTTGAAGTTAGCCAATCAGGCCGTTGCGCGTGCTAATTCAAGAGGGCCACCAGGCACAATCACACTGACGGAAGAAAAATCGCAGTAACAAGAAGGAATTGTGCGACAAACGAAAGTTCGTAGGCGTGTTTCTACATCTGAAAGATGACGTCTGTTGCAATTCCGTGTCAGTCACGTAAGAATGGTGCTAGTAGCACCACTATGAGAATGCAAATCAGGTTTGCTTTAAATGCACGGTGTAATGGTCGCGAGCATTAGTTACCTTTGAGATTCGACAGTGAGTTAATGTTAGTCAAGAATGCCTTTAAGGCGATAAAGACGCCATTAGCAACAAACACCCCACTGAGTTTGAACGTAGTCGTATAATAGGGCAGCAAGGGCACTCTTGTGGTTATCCCACACTCGCTGACTGCAAATTTGTATGTCAATCTGGTGACGACAGCATTCCAGAGAATGTTTTCCAACAGGGTAACGCTCTCCCACATTCCTCTGTTGCAACCCAACATGCTCTACAAAGTGACGACACGTTGTCTTGGCCTGCTCGATCACCAGATCCTTCTCCACTCGAACACATATGGACGACAACTCCAGCATCATCCACAAACAGCATTAACCGTCCCTGTATTGATTGACGAAGTGCAACAGGCGTGAAACGCCATCCCACAAACTGACGTTCTGCACCTGCACAAGACATCCATTGCACGTCTGCATGCTTGCATTCAACATTGTGACGGTTGCACCAGTTATTAATGTACCAGTATTTCACATCTGTAATTGTTTATCTCGTGTACGTGAACCTGTGATGTTGCAATGTTAATCACGTAAATATGTTATCTAGAAAAATGTATTCCGGCAGTTTCATTTCTCTGCATTAATAATTTGTGGTGTTGCGATTTTTTTCCCGTCAGTTTTTCCGTGTCTGTTTTTTCGTGGGGTAAATGATAGTGCACGAGACAGCCAAACCTTTGGTTCGGTTTCGACTCTTATTACCATCCATTGTCCAATATTTCTATGAGCCTTCCGTAATGTTCGCACATTCATTGACAATGCGCTGACGCATGTTCTCAGGCGTTGTCGGTGGATCACGATAGCAAGTATCCTTCAACTTTCCCCACAGAAAGAAATCTGGGGACGTCAGATCCGCTGAACGTGCGGGCCATGTGGTGCTTCGACGACCAATCCACCTGTGATGAAATATACTATCCAATACCGCTTCAACCGCACGCGAACTATGTGAGAGACATCCATCATGTTTGAAGTACGTCGCCGTTCTGTCATGCAGTGAAACATCTTGTAGTAACATCGGTAGAACATTACGTAGGAAATCAGCATACATTGCACCATTTAGATTGCCATCGATAAAATGGGGGCCAATTATACCTCCTCCCATAATGCCGCACCATACATTAACCCGCCAAAGTCGTTGATGTTCCACTTGTCGCAAACATCGTGGATTTTCCGTTGCGCAATAGTGCATATTATGCCGGTTTACGTTACAGCTGTTGATGAATGACGCTTCGTCGCTAAATAGAGCGCGTGCAAAAAATCTATCATCGTCCCGTAATTTCTCTTGTGCCCAGTGGCATAACTGTACACGACGTTCAAAGTCGTCGCCATGCAATTACTGGTGCATAGAAATATGGTACGGGTGCAATCGATGTTGATGTAGCATTCTCAACACCGACGTTTTTGAGATTCCCAATTCTCGCGCAGTTTGTCTGCTACTGATGTGCGGATCAGCCGCGACAGCAGCTAAAACACCTACTTGGGCATCATCACTTGTTGCAGGTCGTGGTTGACGTTTCACATGTGGCTGAACACTTCCTGTTTCCTTAAATAACGTAATTATCCGGTGAACGGTCCGGACACTTGGATGATGTCGTCCAGGATACCGAGGAGCATACATAGCACACGCCCGTTGGGCATTTTGATCACAATAGCCATTCATCAACACGATATCGACCTTTCCCGCAATTGGTAAACGGTCCATTTTAACACGGGTAATGTATCACGAAGCAAATACCGTCCGCACTGCCGGAATGTTACGTGATACCAAGTACTTATTCATTTGTGTCTATTACAGCACCATCTATCACAAAGCGAAAAAAGTGGTCCAACTAAAACATTCATATTTCTTTACGTACTAAAAGAATATGTAATAAAAAAGGGGGGTTCCTTTTTTAAATAACGCAGTTGATATCCATTTGACCTATGGCAGTACCATCTATCGGGCCAACCATAGCGCCAGCTGGTTTCCCCGTTCAAGATAGACGAGTATCGTTCTTTGTAGTTTATTCGTTTGATGCTTATTTCGTGAGATATTTGGCCCGGTCACTATCAATGGACCACCCTGTGTACTGTGAAAATTAATGGTCCCACACTCCCTTGGGGCACTCCCGAAATTACTATACGTCTGAACAGTTTTATTTGTTAATAATGACATGCTTGTTCCGTTCCTATCTTGTTATAGGAGTGAGTGTTCCTCCATAGCGTAATTACACATACTGCAACACTAATGCACAACTTGACCTCCCTTCCTCACCGTAAATGAGAGCATCTGCGAGCCAACTTTCAACTGCCTTCTAGTGCATAATCTACAGAAAATGTTACAAGAATCTGAAGGCACTAATAGTAGCAGACTGTTAACCAAACTCCAGTTAAATATAATGATTTAGTACGTAAGGTGTGTATGGGAGACATCCTAGCACAACTTTATAGTGTTGTTGCTGTGTTCTTCAGTCATGAAGAGTGCATTTGCATTGGGTGGTGTGAGTGGCAGTGGTGATGGTCCGGAGGGCCTATTGGAAACATTGCTGCTAGTAAAGAACGCTTTATTCTTCTTCGGTACATGCTTTGCGACGCACAGCACGCCTCACTGTGCTGAGCCTCGTCGACACTGACGTATGGCACTGGCTTCTGTCCTGGTGACAGAATGTTGCGTAGGTGCCCCGCCTCATAGTCTTGCACAGAGGCCCGAACCGGGGGCAGAAGCCGCACTGGGCTGCAACAGTCGCGAACGAAGTGGTCCCGTGACTTCCCGCACGGCTGAGCTGTGCTGTACGCAAGCACCGGTGTCCTACGGGCTCAGCAGAGTTGCGCATAGAGACGCAGCCCGCGGGCCGGGGTCGCTTTGCTCCGCACTGAGCGAGCCCGTGACGTCACTGCACGGGTCGGCCAGTGCCGAGTACAGTCAGCACCCCCTATAGAGGAAAGCCTGCGCGACCGCTCAGTGACGTCAAGCACAGAATCTGGTGCTGGTGCTCGCAGTCCGTTTGGCTACAGCAATAGACTGTAAAGGGGTCCGGACGACGAAAATTCGTAATGAAATCTGATATACCTCTCTCACGAGTTACAAGATTTACTTTCTTAAATGACCCAGTTCTTTTGTCTGTAACTTATTTCTGCATACTCTTTAGCCCCGACGTAAAAAGTGGCTGTAATAACTTTCACTATCTGAGGCATCAAAGGACTGTGAGGCTGGTCCCGGTGGAGGTTCGATTCCTCCCTCGGGCATGGATGTGTGTGTGTGTGTTTGTCGCCGGCCGCGGTGGTCTCGCCGTTCTAGGCGCTCAGTCCGGAGCCGCGCGACTACTACGCTCGCAGGTTCGAATCCTGCCTCGGGCGAGGATGTGTGTGATGTCCTTAGGTTAGTTAGGTTTAAGTAGTTCTAAGTTCTAGGGGACTGATGACCACAGATGTTAAGTCCCATAGTGCTCAGAGCCATTTGAAGCATTTTGTTTGTCCTTAGTGTCTAAGCTTACGCACTGATGACCTTAGCAGTTAAGTCCCGTAAGATTTCACACACATTTATTTTAAAAAGCTCCCAAATGAAGGGACACAGTTCATTGTAGTTTATTTTATTTTAGAGTTCCTTTAGTGAGGATTGTCACGGCTTGTTTTATGACTGGTTAACCTTTCAAAGATCGTCAGCTATACAAAGTGAAAGTGTTAGCCGTCAGTGTGCTCTTTTCCAACACCATTCCTAAACTTTAAGTGCTGTAGTATAAATTGTAAATCTCAAAAAGGCCTACATGAACATCTGCAACAATATATCTTTATCTTTGGCTCTGGCTCTGAGCACTATGGGACTTAACATCTGTGGTCATCAGTCCCCTAGAACTTAGAACTACTTAAACCTAACTAACCTAAGGACATCACACGCACCCATGCCCGAGGAAGGATTCGAACCTGTGACTGCAGCGGTCACGCGGTTCCCGACTAAAGCGCGTAGAACCGCACGGCCACACCAGCCGGCATATATTTATCTTTTATGGCTGACCACCATTCACCACCATTCTTCTGTTTTGTAGTTGCTGTGGAAGACGACTATTATGACAAAAATTTTGATTGAAAACCTCCCGCGAAAGATTCTCTTATGCTCTTGCAGACTTTCTATTAGGTTATTTTTTTTCTCATAGTTCTCACAGCCATTATTTTGAACTTGACAACCATTTCTTCCTCGTTGCTTCATCCTCCGGAAATTTAAACACAGTTACTTTTGGTCCATCGTCGTAATTTCTTCTACAATTCGGCACAGAGCAACGAAACGGCATTTTGCAGGCAACGATATTTTCACAGGCAGGAAAAACATATCACCGGTTTAGTGCACAGAAACTAAACAACCAAATCACGTACACTAACGCAGGAACACCATTCACTATAACACATTACTGGCCATTAAAATTGCTACATCACGAAGCTGACGTGCTACAGACGCGAAATTTAACCGACAGGAAGAAGATGCTGTGATATGCAAATGATTAGCTTTTCAGAGCCTTCACACAAGGTTGGCGCCGGTGGAGACACTTACAACGTGCCGGCGTGAGGAAAGTTTCCAACCGATTTCTCATACACAAACAGCAATTGACCGGCGTTTCCTGGTGAAACATTGTTGTGATGCCTCGTGTAAGGAGGAGAAATGCGTACCATCACCTTTCCGACTTTGATTAAGGTCGGATTGCAGCCTATCGCGATTGCGGTTAATCGTATAGCGACATTGCTGCTCGCTTTGGTCGAGGTCCAATGACTGTTAGCAGAATATAGAATCGGTGGGTTCAGGAGGGTAATACGGAACGCCGTGCTAGATCCCAACGGCCTCGTATCACTAGCAGTCGAGATGACAGGCATCTTGGTGGTGGTGGTTAGTGTCTAACGTCCCGTCGACAACGAGGTCATTTGAGACGGAGCGCAAGCTCGGGTTAGGGAAGGATTGGGAAGGAAATCGGCCATGCCCATTCAAAGGAACCATCCCGGCATTTGCCTGAAGCCATTTAGGGAAATCACGGAAAACCTAAATCAGGATGGCCGGAGACGGGATTGAACCGTCGTCCTCCCGAATGCAAGTCCAGTGTGCTAACCACTGCGCCACCTCGCTCGGTGACAGGCATCTTATCGGCATGGCTGTAACGGATCGAGCAGCCACGTCTCGATCCCTGAGTCAGCAGATGAGTACGTTTGCAAGACAACAACCATCTGCACGATCAGTTCGACGACGTTTGCAGCAGCATGGACTATCAGTTCGAAGACCGTGGCTGTGGTTACCCTTGACGCTTCATCACAGACAGGAGCGCCTGCGATGGTGTACTCAACGACGAACCTGGGTACACGAATGGCAAAACGTCATTTTTTCCGATGAATACACGTTCTGTTTACAGCGTCATGATGGTCGCATATGTTTTTGTCGACATCGCGGTGAACGCACATTGGAAGCGTGTATTCGTCATCGCCATACTGGCGTATCACCCGGCGTAGTGGTATGGGGTGCCATTGGTTACACGTCTCGGTCACCTCTTGTTCGCATTGACGGCACTTTGAACAGTGGACGTTACATTTCAAATGTGTTACGGCCCGTGGCTCTACCCTCCATTCGATGCCTGCGAAACCCTATATTTCAGCAGGATAATGCACGACCGCATGTTGCAGGTCCTGTACGGGCCTTTCTGGGCACAGAAAATGTTCGACTGCTGGCCTGGCCGCACATTCTCCAGATCTCTCGCCAATTGAAAACGTCTGGTCAATGGTGGCCGAGCAAGTCGCTCGTCACAATTCGCCAGTCACTACTCTTGATGAACTGTGATATAGTGTTGAAGCTGCATAGGCAGCTGTACCTGTACACGCCACCCAAACTATGTTAGACTCAATGCCCAGGCGTATCAAGGCCGTTATTGTGGCCTGAGGTTGTTGTTCTGGGGACTCATTTCTCAGGATCTATGCATCCAAATTGCGTGAAAATGTAATCACATGCCAGTTTTAGTATAATATATTTGTCCAATGAATACCCGTTTATCATCTGCATTTCTTCTTGGTGTAGCATTTTTGATGTTCAGTATTGTAGTAAACTGACGCGAGACTCGCCACACGACTGTTCACAAGCACTGTTCCGTGAAACTGTTGAAGAAGAGACTAGATGTGTAGCTATCGTGTGACGTCACGCACTACGTGGAGAGGCTTTCCTTTACAGGGGGTGCTGGTACAGTACTGGTTTGCTGCGGGCTGCTGGTAGCACTGACCGCCGTCGTGAAATACGATCTAGAGCGGCGAGTAAAGAAGTGCTTAGCGGAGTGATACGACTTCTCCACTGAAATGAGAGCGAAACTAAACATGGTTTGCAGAGGAAAGGTGATGATGATGATGATGGTATTTGGTTAGCGGGCGCTCAACTGCGCGGTCATCAGCGCCCGTACAAAGTCCCAATTGTTTCACAGTCCAATTTTTTTTCACAGTCCAATCTAGCCACTGTCACGAATGATGAGGATGATGAGGAAATGATAGACATGAACACCCAGTCCCCTGGCAGAGAAAATCCCCAACACGGCCGGGAATCGACCGGGGGACCCCGCGATTCAGAGGTAGCAACGCTAGCCACTGCACCACGAGCTGCGGACTGCAGGAGAAAGAGAGCATGTCAAGACAAAGGGAAGTGAAAGGAAAACCAATTAGAGGTAAGTATATCGACACAGCCTGAAACGAATCTTAAATGTTCAGTTTGCACGGAATTCAAACTGCTAGTGGATGGCTATAGGAAAAAATGTTAATAATTTACATTTAATTATTACGTTTTTGCTGTTCTCTGTGCTTGACATTTATGCTCATGCTAAAGGATCAAGTGGCACTTCGCACGTTTCTCACCATCCATGTGTGTCTAATAAACAAGAGTCTTGTGTGGAAGAGAAACATCTTCCTAAAATTACTCTGGCGATAATTGTCGATAAAAGCGTGGGTAAGTGGGCGCGCGACCTAAGATCGGACTAAACTATAGGAGGTGAAGGTTTCTTAGATATTGTTTAGACGACACCAGAAAGACTTACGGAAAAGCATCCGCAAAAGCTATTATACCTCATCACACACCCAATATGCAACACATGAGAGAAAATGCTAAAAGCCTAAGAGATATAAGTACGCCTGACATAAATGCTCATATAACAAAAGGTGAAGGCTCAGAAACCACAGAGATGTGGACATGTGGCGCCAGGAGAAACCATTATCTGCCATTTCTGTCTCTTATTTTGTTGACTGGACTCTCAGATCTCGTGTGTTGTTTATAGCTCAGTTTCCGGATACACCAAAAACGGGCGATAACGTTCGAAGACAGTTGTTGAGACGATTCATGTATTTTGATATCCATGACTCTGGTTTGAAAGACATGCATTTTGCGACTGATCAAGGTGGCGACGTTGTCACTGTACTGCACGATTATTCACGATTGAATTGTTCCTGACATATGCTAAATACCGTGCTACGAAATGCTTTTAATGCTGAGTTTCCTCTTATATGCGTCAGCTGTACACAAGTTTCTGGTCTTTTGATTGCGGCGAAATAACTCGTCGCTTACGCAAAGAAAAGTGGCCTTCTTAATGCTCTTGACAGATCAGTGGAACAGTCCAACGATACTCGCTGGAACACGCGGTTGTCAGTGTCAGAATCGGTAGAACGCCAATATTCGGCTTTGTGCGAAAAGCTCTCTGAGAAGAGAGAAATAGATCGAATCGAAGTATTTGCTATCTCGCTGATGAAAGAACTAATTTCTCTACTCACGGTATGCATGCTGTTTTATTATTGTAGTTCTTATACATTATCGTTTACTTTATAGTCTTTGCTGCCCTTCGAAGTAATTGCTATCACGCTGATGAACGAACTAATTTCTCTACTCACGGTATATACGCGGTTCTGTTATTGTAATTCTTATACATTATCGTTTACTTTATAGATTTTGCAGCCCTTCAAGAATGGGTCCAAGGATTTACTAATCTCCTCTGCGTGTTCTATTGCCATGGAAGATGACTCTGTTACAGCATTTGAGTCAGGCTCCCCAGCAGAGCGAAGCTTCTGAAATAGGACCTTTACATAAACGCCTCAAATTGTACCTGGGAGAAAAGTTAATTGTCCAGAGGTGCCATGAGGAAGCAACTTTTCTCTGGCCATCATCTCGTCATCTAAAAATGATATCTGGAGATCAAAGGCGTGAAGTCATGGCAAGAATAAGGCGTACAATCCATTTATTGCTGTTAATAGCTGCCCAGTGACCACTTCGAAAGGGAACTGATGACTCTAGGTCGAAACCGAGGTCGGTACAAAAGCGAGTATATCCCTTATAGGTTCAGAGTAGGTGTTCCTTAGCCTAAAGAATAGCCAAATATACGAGAATACGTCACCAGACCGTCCGATAGATTTTTGTAAGCGACCTTGGAGCAGTTCTAGAATTTAATGAAATACTTCTCTTACCTTCAGCAACAGAATATCTGTTTTTTTTTTTTTCAATAAACTTTCATATCTACATCTAGATCTACATACTTAATCCGCAATCCACCATACGGTGCGTGGCGGAGGGTACCTCGTACCACAACTAGCATCTACTCTCCCTGTTCCACGCCCGCATCTCGTGGTCGTGCGGTCGCGTTCTCGCTTCCCACGCCCGGGTTCTCGGGTTCGATTCCCGGCGAGGTCAGGGATTTTCTCTGCCTCGTGATGGCTGGGTGTTGTGTGATGTCCTTAGGTTAGTTAGGTTTAAGTAGTTCTAGGTTCTAGGGGACTGATGACCTAAGATGTTAAGTCCCATAGTTCTCAGAGCCATTTGAACCATTTGAACCCTGTTCCACTCCCAAACACAACGAGGGGGAAATGACTGCCTATATGCCTCTGTACGAGCCCTAATCTCTCTTATCTTATCTTTGTGGCCTTTCCGCAAAATGTAGGTTGGCGGCAGTAAAATTGTACTGCAGTCAGCCTCAAATGCTGGTTCTCTAAATTTCCTCAGCAGCGATTCACTTAAAGAACGCCTCCTTTCCTCGAGTTCCTGAAGCATTTCCGTAGCACTCTCGCGATGATCAAATCCAGCAGCCCGCCTCTGAATTGCTTCTATGTCCTCCCTCATTCCGACCTGATAGGGATCCCAAACGCTCGAGCAGTACTCAAGAATAGGTCGTATTAGTGTTTTATAAGCGGTCTCCTTTATAGATGAACCACATCTTCCCAAAATTCTACCAATGAACCGAAGACGACTCTCCGCCTTCCCCACAACTGCCATTACATGCTTGTTCCACTCCATATCACTCTGTAATGTTATGTCCAAATATTTAATCGACGTGTCTGTGTCAAGTGCTACACTACTAATGGAGTATTCAAAGATTACGGGATTCTTTTTCCTATTCATCTGCATTAATTTACGTTTATCTATATTTAGAGTTAGCTGTCATTCTTTACACCAATCACAAATCCTGTCCAACTCATCTTGTATCCTCCTACATTCACTCAACGACGACACCTACCAGTACACCACAGCATCATCAGGAAACAGCCGCACATTACTATCCACCCTATCCAAAAGATCATTTATGTAGATAGAAAACAACAGCGGACGTACCCACTTCCCTGGGGCACTCCAGATGACACCCTCACCTCCGATGAACACTCACCATCGAGGACAACGTACTAGGTTCTATTACTTAAGAAGTCAGAGTAGGGCTCACATTGGCGCGGATTTGAAAAACGATATGTTAAAGAGCTTTTGCATTTTTTGAATGAGGTAAGAAATATTATGGTGAAAGAGACAACAAGTCATGAAGAGGTAATTCTTTCAACAAATTTGACAAAAACTCCACTACCAGAGAAAGTAAAGAAGTTTGCTTTGTGGGCAGATGTCGAAGATTATCTTACTACAACAGATGACTTGGACAGATATTTAAATCAAAACGGGAAAATGAAAGGAAAAGTGGCTTCTTACTGAAAGATGAGTGGCCAAAATTTTCCGACTCTTCAGAAGACCGCCAGAAAAATATTGTGCATACAAGCATCTAGGTCTGCTTCTGAAAGAAATTTTAGTTCTGTCGGTTTTATTCTCAACGTAAGATGGTCACTTTTACACCCGGACAATACTCACGGTCTTGTTTTTATTCAGAGCAACTCTGTCTGAAAATAACGAGTGAAAAAATATATTGAAGCACTTTTCGCACATTAAGTTTCCTTTTCTGCTATTTAAGCAATAGTGGTGGAAAAGTTGTCGTTAATTGCGCATTTTCTTGCGTATGTCCGATTTTTGTGCACTCCTTTTCAAATTAGTTTTGAGTTTTTAAAATGAAGCAAAACTCAGTTTATTTACAAATTATTGCTGAGGAGCAAGATTAATATTGGCAGCTTTATTCCAGCCTCAACTTATGATGTTTTAAAGTTAGTATTTAGAAAAATATGTCGTTTTATTCATAAGTGTCATGATCGCTATCTTTATATCTGTTTGCCGGTTTCGACTGCAATGAGTCACCATTTGAATTATCCTGTAATCCAGTACCTTGGTACTAAAGTTAATTAGAATTATATTAATACCGTCCGCTGCGTACGGACGTTGATATAGATCAACGGGGACAGGTGAAAATGCGTGCCCCGACCGGGGCTGGAACCCGGGATCTCCTGCTGACATGGCGGACGCTCTATCCATCTGAGCTACCGAGGACACAGATGACAGTGCGACTGCAGGCACTATCTCGAGCACGCTTCCCGCGAGACTCACGTTCCCACCTTGTATGTCCACGCACTACATTCGTAGTGTCCCACCCCAACACACTCATTACTCGTGGGAGACGTTCTTCCAAGACCCGTAAGAGTTCGGGGAATATGTGTGCATCCGCAAAGAAGAAGAAGGTCATGGCCGGTATCGCCAGAACTGTATACGTACATGGATATGGTGTCTGTTCTTTCGGACATGTCCGAAAGAACAGACACCATATCCATTTAACCAAAGTGACACATAATGTCATCATCAGACACTCACTGTGGTTGTTTAAAATATAACTATCAAATGTAAGCAAGGCATTTGTGAATAAATAAATCTTTCAGTGACGGGGCAGTGGGAAGTGCATGCTGCATAGTAATGTTCGACGTGTCCCCTTGGTAACGCGGCATGCCTACCACGCTGTGACGTAGCGTGCCCAGTGCGCTGGGCTGTGGCGGCCTGAGGCAGCGCAATGCCGTGGGCTTGCAGGAGACCGCTAGGATCCGGTGGGCAGCGCCACACAAGCCCGCGGGCTCGGACTGCTGCCACTCTGTACCGCTCTGTCCTGAGTTACTGATGGCAGGCCCTGGAGGGCCGGCGGCCTCTGTTGGCAACAGTCGGAGCGCTACTTCTCTGTCGGCGATAGCGCCCAGAGCGACCCTTTGGCCTAGTATGCATTCACCACGGCAGCGCATTGAGACTGCGGTGTGCAGGATTCGACCAGGTGTCATCCAGCAGGAATCGGACGGCAGCTAGCACTGAGGCACTACGGGCCGTGGGGAATTCAATGCAGGTGGCAGCAAACACAGACAGCAAGTTGACCACGCTGTGGCACAAAGTCCCGAGAGGATCTCAGAGCTGGCAGCGACAGCTGCAGCCTGGTCTCGGACCCACGGTTGCTGCTCGCGTCGCCCTGTTGTCTTGCTGTCCGGCACGGCCCTGCCATCGTGGTGGAACTGCTGGGCCCGACGAAAGGAAATCCTCTGACTCAAAACAGACATATTTGTATACGTGTTTCAGTAGAACCTGGCACCTACTCAAGTCGTCCATAATAAGATGCTTGCCCTGGTATGATAACATCAGGCCCATATCGTTAACGTCGATATGAAGCAGGATCTTAGAACATATATTGTGTTCGAACATTATGAATTACCTTGAGGAAAACGTTCTATTGATAAACAGTCGACATGGTTTTAGAAAACATCGTACCTGTGAAACACAACTAGCTCTTTATTCACATGAAGTGTTGAGTACTATTGACAAGGGATTTCAGACGATTCCGTATTTCTGCATTTCCAGAAGGCTTTTGACACTGTACCACAACAAGCGGCTCGTAGTGAAATTGCGTGCTTACGGGATATCGTCTCAGTTATGTGACTGGATTTGTGATTTCCTGTCAGAGAAGTCACAGTTCGTAGTAATTGACGGAAAGTCATCGAGTAAAACACAAGTGATTTCTGGCGTTCCCCAAAGTAGTGTTATAGGCCCTTTGCTGTTCCTTATCTATATAAACGATTCTGGAGACAATCTGAGCAGCCGTCTTCGGTTGTTTGCAGATGACGCTGTCGTTTATCGACTAAGAAAGTTATCAGAAGATCAAAACAAACTGCAATACGATTTAGAAAAGATATCTGAATGGCGCGAAAAGTGGCAGTTGACCCTAAATAACGAAACTTGTGAGGTCATCCACATGAGTGCTAAATGGAACTCGTTAAACTTCGGTTACACTATAAATCAGTCTAATCTAAAAACCGTAAATTGAACTAAATACCTAGGTATTACCATTACGAACAACTTAAATTGGAAGGTAAACATAGAAAATGTTGTGCGGAAGGCTAAACAAAGACTGTGTTTTATTGACAGGACACTTACAAAATATAACAGACCTACTAAGGACACTGCCTACACTACGCTTGTCCGTCCTCTTTTAGAATACTGCTGCGCGGTGTGGGATCCTTACCACATAGGACTGACGTAGTACATCGAAAAAGTTAAAAAAAAAAAGGCAGCACGTTTTGTATTATCGCGAAATATGGGAGTGTCACAGAAATGATACAGGATTTGGGCTGGAAATCATTACAAGAAAGGCGTCTTTCGTTGCGATGGAATCTTCTCACGAAATTCCAATCACCAACTTTCTCCTCCGAATGCGAAAATATTTTGTTGACACCGACCTACATAGGGACGACGATCGCCACGATAAAATAGGGGAAATCAGAGCTCGTACGGAAAGATATAGGTGTTCATTCTTTCCGTGCGCTATACAAGATTGGAATAATAGAGAATTGTGAACGTGGATCTATGAACCCTCTTCCAGGCACTTAAATGTGATTTGCAGAGTATGCACGTAGATGAAGATGTAGATGAAACCACCTTCTACAGTTAGTACTGCCGTGGGATCGAGTAGGGTTCAGTGCACGATCACCTCTGCCAGTCCACTTTTCTGGAAACTGTCGGTTAAAAACTCGACGCGCAGGACGACTGAAATGTACCAGCCCCCTATTATGCTGAAATTCATAGAGCAATTCTGGCAATGCTCTGGCGAGGAAATTGTAATAATGCCTGTCATCTAATGGCCAAGGTAGGAGACATGACCCATTTAAACAGTCACCAACAACTGCCCACATGTTCATGTAGAACCGCACTTGATGATCACAAGTAAATGTGGCATGTGGATTAAACTCATTCCAAACATGCGAACGTTGAAGAATACATCACGCCCGAACGTTGCTTCATCTGAAAGCAGCACACAGGGTGGAAATGTAGGATACTTTTCGTCACTGTTCCAGATACCATTACCAAAGCTGTGCTCTGAATGGATAATTATCTGGTTTCAGGTTTGCACACGCTGTAAGTGAAATGGATGGAAAAATTGCTCATGAAGGACGTTTCTCAGATTCGCCTGATTCGTCACCAAGTTACGTGCAATTGTACGAGTGCTGGCGGAGGGGAGTTGCTCCACATGCTGCGGGACAGCTTCCTGAAATTGCGGAGTTGGTACTGTGCGGCTTCGTTCCAGTTCTGCTAATCTGCTACATGATTTGGCCCCACCAAGAAGTTGATACACAGCAGCAAACCTCCAATGGTGCAGGGAATGGCGATGGGGATACTGTTTCTGAAAAACCCGCTCAACTGTTCGAACGTTGTGGGTCGCTATATACACTCCTGGAAATTGAAATAAGAACACCGTGAATTCATTGTCCCAGGAAGGGGAAACTTTATTGACACATTCCTGGGGTCAGATACATCACATGATCACACTGACAGAACCACAGGCACATAGACACAGGCAACACAGCATGCACAATGTCGGCACTAGTACAGTGTATATCCACCTTTCGCAGCAATGCAGGCTGCTATTCTCCCATGGACACGATCGTAGAGATGCTGGATGTAGTCCTGTGGAACGGCTTGCCATGCCATTTCCACCTGGCGCCTCAGTTGGACCAGCGTTCGTGCTGGACGTGCAGACCGCGTGAGACGACGCTTCATCCAGTCCCAAACATGCTAAATGGGGGACAGATCCGGAGATCTTGCTGGCCAGGGTAGTTGACTTACACCTTCTAGAGCACGTTGGGTGGCACGGGATACATGCGGACGTGCATTGTCCTGTTGGAACAGCAAGTTCCCATGCCGGTCTAGGAATGGTAGAACGATGGGTTCGATGACGGTTTGGATGTACCGTGCACTATTCAGTGTCCCCTCGACGATCACCAGAGGTGTACGGCCAGTGTAGGAGATCGCTCCCCACACCATGATGCCGGGTGTTGGCCCTGTGTGCCTCGGTCGTATGCAGTCCTGATTGTGGGGCTCACCTGCACGGCGCCAAACACGCATACGACCATCATTGGCACCAAGGCAGAAGCGACTCTCATCGCTGAAGACGACACGTCTCCATTCGTCCCTCCATTCACGCCTGTCGCGACACCACTGGAGGCGGGCTGCACGATGTTGGGGCGTGAGCGGAAGACGGCCTATCGGTGTGCGGGACCGTAGCCCAACTTCATGGAGACGGTTGCGAATGGTCCTCGCCGATACCCCAGGAGCAACAGTGTCCCTAATTTGCTGGGAAGTGGCGGTGCGGTCCCCTACGGCACTGCGTAGGATCCTACGGTCTTGGCGTGCATCCGTGCGTCGCTGCGGTCCGGTCCCAGGTCGACGGGCACGTGCACCTTCCGCCGACCACTGGCGACAACATCGATGTACTGTGGAGACCTCACGCCCCACGTGTTGAGCAATTCGGCGGTACGTCCACCCGGCCTCCCGCATGCCCACTATACGCCCTAGCTCAAAGTCCGTCAACTGCACATACGGTTCACGTCCACGCTGTCGCGGCATGCTACCAGTGTTAAAGACTGCGATGGAGTTCCGTATGCCACGGCAAACTGGCTGACACTGACGGCGGCGGTGCACAAATGCTGCGCAGCTAGCGCCATTCGACGTCCAACACCGCGGTTCCTGGTGTGTCCGCTGTGCCGTGCGTGTGATCATTGCTTGTACAGCCCTCTGGCAGTGTCCGGACCAAGTATGGTGGGTCTGACACACCGGTGTCAATGTGTTCTTTTTTCCATTTACAGGAGTGTAGTAAGCACCAACCATATGAGCACTCCAGGTCTATCACTCCATTAGTAAACAAACACTGTGCTGCGTCAAGACGTACAACGAAATGTGAATCCGACAGCTATTAAAACTGAAGGTCGAAGTATTCCCTCTACTGGTACAACGGGAACCTTTACAACAACAAATCAGTCATTACAACTAAAGAGATAGTACCCCCTCTGCCGGAATAAATAACTCTTACAGGAAATTATGACATTAGAGAAAAGTATTTGTTTTTGTGTCCTGTGCAACCTCCAAGCCGGCCAGTGTGGCCGAGCGTTTGTAGGCGCCTCAGTCTGGAACCGAGCGACCGCTTCGGTCGCAGGTCCGAATCCTGCCTCGGGCATGGATGTGTGTGATGCCCTTAGGTTAGTTAGGTTTAAGTAGTTCTAAGTTCTAGGGGACTGATGACCTCAGACGTTAAGTCCCTTAGTGTTCAGAGCCATTTGAACCATTTGCAACCTTCAAGAGTTTGTTGGCTTAAATAATATTCACCTTCTATATGAGCTTACAGGAGGTGTGCCCGAGATAGTCACAGAATTATGATCATATGCAAAATTACTTTTGCGTCCTCTTGTACTGAAACGTGTAGCAACAAATAAGAACAGCGTCTGATATAATCACTGAACTGCCTTCGTGTGTAATCATGTTTTTGTACCCCATCATATTGGAACATAGCTACAAATACTTGTCTAAAAAAGCATTAAGGTATCTCTTACTACTTATTTTTCTCCCTATATTAATCCTGATTTTTAATATATTCATATAGCTGGTGTTAAGATGAAATGCATGAAACAACTTCGACATTGCGCTTCTGTGGTTAGTGATAGGTCATCTGTGTAGATGAAGAAAAGAGAAAGGACTCAATACCACTATAAGCTCTATTGTGATTGGTCCCTTATACTGTGGCAAAAAAACTGTATTATGAAAGTGCCCACGCACAACAATTGTCTGCGTTTCAAACATAGGCGTATACTATCATAAACGTTATTCCTATCGAAAATACCAACTGTTTTAAAAGATTTTATCTGGTGCTGATACTTTAACATTTAATGCACTCAGCTAGGGGCGTGTAGGTTTTCTTTATTTTCGACGATACTGCGTATGAGAAACAAGGGCAAACAAGAAATTATATCCTGTTTCGGCATATGGTCATTGATACGCACTCGAGCCCAAGTTTTCTCATCATACTGAGGACAAGCTAGTTAGAACGCAAAACTGTCAGTAAGACGCTGGTTCGGGCCCCAAACATCTACCTTTCAGAATAAACGATTCTAGTTTAAAAAATCAGTTTTTAAAACTCCAATTTACTTATATCGCTGCTGCTAGAAAAAATGTAGATGCTGCATCAAAAGAATAAGTCGACAAACGGTGAAGTAATATTCTCGAACATTTAATAAAAATCCAAAATAACAGAAGCGCCATCAAGAAACGAATAACTAATCTCGAATCCGAAATGAGTTAAGTAATCCGATTTCTATTAGATCGCCGCTCCCCAGAAGAACTAAAAGAAAAACTCGTTCAGCGAGTATAAAAGTTGCACACCGTACGTAGCCCAGTTTAGTATCGTGATAACCACTTCTGTAGAAAGAGCGAAAAAAAAATGCTCCATGACACAAGCTCGAAATGACACCCACCAACTTGAAACAACTAGGAGGAAGAAATAGATGGAACGCGCATCCTTAACGAAACTTTCAAACCCATTACCGAAAAGCAGGAGCACCTCGCCACTGAGACACTACCACCTCAACTTGTTGACGACGGAGAGTAAGAAGAAACGCGTTATTAGTCGCAGCTAAAGCTCAAATTCTTTCAAAGGAAACCAGTTTGATCATATGGATCTCATACATTAACTGACGGATAGTAAACGATAGGTGATTTACTTCTTCATGATACGCACTGGCTACAGAGAATACGAAAAAGCTTATCAACCTGAAAAAAATTTCGAATTATACACCCAATGATTTCACCATAGCATGGTGAATTCTTGACGTTCATTCAACACTAGCCGATAAGAGGAGAAATCATAACATAAAAAATGAAAAAACATGCTTCGAGATGTGAGAATAGTGGCGCAGGACACTAGCACGTACAAAATATAAGTATTACTGCAAACACAATTATCTGGTAGAAAATTTAAAAGTGCTCGTGAATTCACGGTCGGCCAGCACCAGCGAGCATAATAGAGAGATCAGTTTGATTACTTCCGAACTACGACGATTCCGCACAATTGAATTATAGAGAAGGTTGTGAAATAACTACGCATATCCGTTAGCAAAACGTTTACAAATGGGCGCGTGATTTTTAAAGGATATAACTAGGCTTGGTAAGCCGATCTGCTGAATGTTAGACTATATTCCCGACAGAGTTTCGATTTTAGGTATGTATTGATGGTAAAAATATACATTATAACTTCGTGTGGTCTGTACCGGTTAAACAGAAGAGTGGTAAAGACGTTGCTCATGCAGTAGCAGATCTACGGCGCGTATACGCAGTCTCCTTTTTTTTTTTTAATTGGATCTCGGAAACTGTCTATACAGCCATCTCAATCTGTAAATGTTACATTACAGATTACCGAGCGAGGTGGCGCAGTGGTTAGCACACTGGACTCGCATTCGGGAGGACGACGGTTCAATCCCACGTCCGGCCATCCTGGATCACTCCAGGCAAATGCCGGGATGGTTTCTTTGAAAGGGCACGGCCGACTTCATTTCCCGCCCTTCCCTAATCCGATGAGACCGATGACCTCGCTGTTTGGTCTCTGCCCCCCAAACAACCCAAAACCCCAAAACATTACAGATTACAGTTTGTTCTGACAAAATTAAAGCCATACCATAGTACGAAGTTACGTAGACGTAACAAAGGACTGATTCAGACATAAAACAAGTTTTCCAACCCCAATATTCTGAAACGAGTAGACAAGACGAAACTGTAACACAGGATAATCCTGCTGGTAGCACAATAAGAAATGGTAAGTCGTCTTTGGTACACATTTGAGATAATCCCAACTCAATCCATATTAATGACTATATATCTAAATGAATAATAAAATCTTCTTTTGTACGTCCTACAAGAATTGTTTCAAAACCTGTGGACAGAGACTTGAATACTTGTGCTGGTCTATAAGTACCATCTAGAAAGAACAGGAAAACAGTTTCCAACAACCATATTTGGATATTACAGTCGTGCATATAGTTATATCAGTATTCTGATACATATTTGGATATTACAGTCGTGCATATAGTTATATCAGTATTCTGATACATACATGTAGGAGGTATATAGTGAAATAATTTATAGGCTGAGTGTTCAATATTCTGCTTAGCAGCGCGTGGGAATGCAGTCAGTTAATTATGCATTGGTCTTCCCCTAGCAGTCTAATTACCAAGAGCATTACATAACCAGCCCAGGGAGCTCCATTTTGATTTAGCACCATTTATAAACTCGTACAGTAGCTTATACGTTGTTATATCGTTGGAATCTAACAAGGGTTGGCGGCTGAACGGAAACTGATGACAAAGAACCCGAAGATTACTTGCACGTACATTTATGTGATACGTGTACCGAGGACGTTGCAGGACTATATGTTTTGGATCATCTTTCTCTCCGCAAACAAATAGACGGATGGCGCTTAGGCTGATCCGGTACAGGTGTTTGTTGAACTTACAGTGGTTAAGTTTCAGCCGTGCAATAATTGTTGTAAAGCTCCTTGATGTTTATGTCTTATTATACCATGCTTCTCTTGAAATCTTGGGACGATTTAGTGCGTGGTGAGTGCTTTTGAGTTTAGATATCCGCGACCATTCCCCTTGCCAGTCCGAGGACAATTGCTTTCTGAGCATGGGTATTATATCTCTGAGCAGGAGTTTATCATGTTTAATAGCCATATGTAGAAATGCCTGCGTTTCAAGGGCATCTACTTGTTCATTTCCAGGTATCCCAGAGTGGCCTTGCATGCATACCATCACGATCTTGTGACAGTTCCTCTGCATTCAAAACGCAACGTCGACTATTGCTGCAACTGTGGGGTTATTACAGCTATTATAATGAAACTTCCTGGCAGATTAAAACTGTGTGCCCGACCGAGACTCGAAATCGGGACCTTTGCCTTTCGCGGGCAAGTGCTCTACCAACTGAGCTACCGAAGCACGACTCACGTCCGGTACTCACAGACGTGAGTCGTGCTTCGGTAGCTCAGTTGGTAGAGCACTTGCCCGCGAAAGGCAAAGGTCCCGAGTTCGAGTCTCGGTCGGGCACACAGTTTAAATCTGCCAGGAAGTTTCATATCAGTGCACACTCCGCTGCAGAGTGAAAATCTCATTCTGGAGCTATTATGATGATTTTTAATCAGTTCTAGGGCTGACATACTATCACAGAAGATGACTATTGTGTCTGCTGTGGTCGTCTGTGCGAATAGTGGGGCTTCTAAAACGAAAATCAGCTCGGCTATCATAATAATTGTGGTGCTACCGCCAGACACCACGCTTGCTAGGTGGTAGCCTTTTAATCGGCCGCGGTCCGGTAGTATACGTCGGACCCGCGTGTCGCCACTATCAGTGATTGCAGACCGAGCGCCACCACACGGCAGGTCTAGAGAGACTTCCTAGCACTCGCCCCAGTCGTACAGCCGACTTTGCGTCTCATTTGCCGAGACGATAGTTAGCATAGCCTTCAGCTACGTTATTTGCTACGACCTAGCAAGGCCCCATATTCAGTTACCATTGATATTGTGAATCATGTACTGTCGCGAGCGACGTTCTTCATTAATGGATTAAAGTTAAGTATTCCACCAGCTACGTCCGTTTTTCTCAATTCTAATTCCCTTGTCATGTTCCAGACCTCACGCCAGCCTGCGTGAGCTGAGACGCGTGCATTTCGGCCTCCTTTAGCAATACGGTGTTGGCTCTCCTGCCAACCACAACAATAATGGAGTGTGGATCCAGCATGTATAGGCCTTGTTTGCTTCGAGGTACCCAGTAAGCACTACCTTCGCCGTCACTACACTTGGAACCATCTGTAGACATGACGCACTCATCGTAATAGTGAGGCAGGAATGTCATTGCAGTCGCGTTAGTTGGGTCCTGGTTTTGAAACGCTAAACGAGTCCGGGAATCAATCTACGTAGTCGACGTTTCTTATGACCCGTTATAGTGTCGTAGAACAGGACTTTCCTATACCTAGTGACTTTATGATTGCATCTGCAAATATTCAGCCACGATGAGTGGAGGCTGCTTATTTGTCCAGTATCTTCTGCACGCTCACTGTGGGATGTTAACTCCCGAATTTTTCCTCAAGAGGTTCATATTGTCGACATAGAGTCACAAGAGGAATTTCTTGCAGAAGAATATTCTTCGCAACTTCAAAGGTGTTCATTCGCTTCAGCCAGTACTACATAGCTTCGTGTTGGCCTGAACGCCCCAGTAACTATACGCAAGGCTTTTTACTATATAGTGTCGAGTCTTTTGAGCGTGCTGTCTGATGCTGGCCTGTAGCACAAGTGTCCTTTGTAGTGACCGGTATAAATTCATTCCTGTCCGCCGGTCAGAGCCCCACCATGCTGTAGTCGTAGCCCTGATGAGATTCTAGGCTTTTTCACGACTGCTAATGATAGGACGGATTTGGGGAACCCATATTAGTTTATCTCTGATAATCATTCCAAGATATTGGGTTAGAATAGTGTGTTGTCCCAGTTACTGTTAGTTACTGAAATGCAGCTGAATTTAGCTCGGAATAATTGTATGACAGTTGCGTTCAGACTTGACTAAAGCATACGACAATGTCGTCTTGGTAGTGTTAGGGAAAAAACTGGAGGATCTTCAGGTTCCAGAACCATTCGTGTATAACACTGTAAACTTTCTGAGCGGTAGGAAGGCAATCGTTTCGCAGCACAAAATTTTTCTGGGACTCACAGAAACTAGCAGAGAACTTCCGCAGGGATGAGTCTTGGCTCCCTTATTAATGAGTCACTACACTACAGACTTTCATGACCTCTTTGCCATTAACATCCAACTATTACAATACGCAGACAACGTATACGTATGTTCCGAATAAAAAAAATGGTTCAAATGGCTCTGAACACTATGCGACTTAACTTCTGAGGTCATCAGTCGCTTAGGTCTTAGAACTAATTAAACCTAACTAAGCTAAGGACATCACACATATCCCTGCCCGAGGCACAATTCGAACCTGTGACCGTAGCGGTCGCTCGGCTCCAGACTGCAGCGCCTAGAACCGAGCGGCCACTCCGGCCGGCTTCCGAATGCAGAACTCTTCAGTCCTATCATCTGAAAATGCACACCGCCTCCATACGCCTGCGTGTGTGGTGTACAGAAAGTGGTTTCGAAATCTCTGACAGCAAGTCTTCTCTTACTATCTTTACTCATCATATGATTCTACTTTCCCAAACAATGCAACTGGGACAACACACGTTTCCATCTGCGAAAATAACTCAATATCTTGGGATGATTATCAGAGATAAACTAATATGGGTTCCCCAAATCCGTCATATCATTAGCAGTCGTGAAAAAGCATAAAATCTCATCAGAGCTACGAATAGAGCATGGTGGGGCTCTGATCTTCGGACAGGAATGAATTTGTACCGGTCACTACAAAGGACACTTGTGCTACAGGCCAGCATCAGACAGCACACTCAAAAGACTCGACAGTATACAGTAAAAAACCTTGCATATAGTTACTGGGGCGTTCATGTCAACACGTAGCTATGTAGTACTGGCTGAAGCGAATGAACACCATTGAAGTTGCGACGAATATTCTTCTGCAAGAAATTCCTCTTGCGACTCTGTTTCGACAATATGAGCCTTTTGAGGAAACATTCGTGAGTTGACATCCCACAGTAAGTGTGCAGAAGATACTGGATAAATAAGCAGCCTCCACTCATCGTGGCTGAATATTTGGAGATGATATCATAAAGTCACTAGGTATAGTAAAGTCCTCTTCTACGGCACTATAACAGGTCGTAAGAAACGTCGACAACGTATTTTAGTTGTCTCTTTTCCTTTTGAAAACTCAAGTTGTTTTTCAGGTAAAAATTTCTTGTTTTCACATCACCATTCTAAGAACCGCTTACTAATCCTTTCCATTACCTTCGCTGATCACGGTGGTTAGATGAGAGGCCAATAGGACTCGGGTTATCTCCTCTTCCTTCCGGTATGTGGATGGGAACGACACGCGACATGTTTTCAGCGATTCGATATTGATCTTTTGAGCTCATACGCTACTGTGAATACTGAGCAGTAGCAGCTTCCCTTTGTGTGGGATGTGTCTTATCAGTCAGTATAGTCGGGGACAGGTGCATTGCCGCCCCCCTCCCCCTTGGGAGTATACTATCTGAAGGTCCTCCAGCGAAAAGGGTTGTGTAATTGCACTGCTGTTCTCTTCATATCCCGTCTCGTCTTGTCCATTACGTCAGGTGGGGTTATCATATGCAAGAACAGTTCTAAGAGTTCGTCGGATGGTACAGGTGTGTGTAAGTCCATTGTCAGAGCGCTTTTTATGTTTCTTATCACATTCCAAAACCTGGTTACTTATATAAAGTGCATATTTGATTCATCAGCTGTTTTTATTTTAAACCCAAATTCTGCCGGTTTCGCTCTTATACCATCTTCACGGATGAAGGGTTAAAACGGTTTAAGCCACCATATCGCATTATTCATTACTTAAAATGTGTAGTGCATGCCGTGATTGTAAATATATGAGGCAGGACATTAAAAGCAAATATCCGAATTCTAAACTATACAGAGCAGTACTTCTCTATATACAGAAGTAAAGCTCTGTATATGTTTAGAAATCGGATGTTTGCTTTTAAAGTCCTGTCTCATATATTTACATTCGTGGCATGCACTACGCATTTTAAGCAATGACTAATGCAATATAGTGGCTTAAACCATTTTAACCCTTCATCCGTGAAGATGGTACAAGACCGAAACCGGTAGAATTTGGGTTTACAATAAAAACAGTTGATGGTTCAAATATGCATTTAATACATCACTCAACGGCTGTTGGTAGTCACCTTCCAAAACCTAGTTGCTTGTGTTTCTTTGCAGACTGCAGTGCAGAATTTTTTCCACGATTTTTTTTGTCCCTGAATATTTGCTGAGCTGTAGCTTGTGCTTCCTTATGTGCAAGGAAGTTTGTTTCATTAGAGAAGTTTATGTGTTTTCTCAATGCCTCTCTTCGCTCCTTCAGTGCTGTGTCACATTCTGAATCGCAATAACAGGGTGATGGCCGATGATTCCTACGCTTATGCCCTTTTTGAAGTATTGAGACTTGCGCTACTTCATTGATAAGCAATACCAGCACTCCGATTCCAGTTTTTCTTCATGTAGTGTTTCCTGTAGGTTCCATCTGGCTTTGTTTGCATTCTATTTCCGGCTGATCGTGTGTTTAACAGTGTCCCTGGGTTGCGAGTTTATTGTGATTACAATTAGCAAGTGATTCGAGCCTAAAGTTTTCTGTATCACTTCCCATGTTCTTCCAGTAGGCAGGCCAGGGGACCCTATGCTAAAGTCCACTTCCGTCGAGACCTTATTTGATAAGACTATTGTGTGGGTGAGCCATTATTTAGTACTATTTTCTGAAATCAGTACATTTACTAGTATTTTTGCCATTGCATTGGCATTTCTGCAGCCGCACAGTGTATGGTGGTCGTTAAAGTCACCTAGTAACAGAAGGGGTTTAGAACAAACTCAGTTTGATTTTCTTGGTCCGCAGACGGACACCCAATCTTTGTAACGTATTGTGCTGAATACCAGTACTGAGAACGGAAAAGTAGATATATTATTTTACCATCTACCATGGGCATCATCTCTATATTCTCCCTGATGGCAGAGAGCCCCGGGAGTGCGAACGGTCCATTTGGTTTTAACCTTTTTTCAATGATGGCACAGATGTCCATAATAGTTTCGAGCAGAAAATATCGAAGGCTGTCTTTCTTTGCCTTTAGCGATCTTCCGTTCCATAGGATGATTATATAGGACATTTCGGGGTGTAAAGAATGGGATCAACATATTTTGGATTGACGTCCGGATCGAATCTGTTTGTAGTACTGTAATGAGCTCATTAGTAGCCTACTAGTACGATATGTCGTTCATTACATCTGTAATTATAATGTTGTTAACGAGGTAGTTCGCAACATGAGTCTGTTAGCTTAGTCTGTGAAACTGTGGTGGGTAGAGGATGGAACTCAATGCAGCGAGAGGGAGCTAGAGTTCTGGTTGGTACAACTGGTCCTGGGAAACTGTGCTTTGGAGGGGTCCTTTACGTTACATAGAATTTACACGATGCTGATGGTGCAGTTGGGCACTTTGTATGAGAGGAGGGAGTGGCAGTATCCACTGGGGTCACCGTTCCTGATGTCAGCGCCATTTCCGTAATGGGATTGGTTAGTCGCTGCGGATCGTAGATGGCGGTGCTCGTATTTTCATTGAGCCTCTATTGAGTCAAAAGGAGTGCGAATTCTGCACCCTGTTTCGTAATGTTTGGGGAAGAACTAACTCAGTCTGTATAAGGCCTGTTTTCAAACACAGCTGCTGCTTCTCGAAAGGTAATATTACTTAGAGACACAATTTTGTTAATTTCCTTGCATCTGAGATACACTGGACAGGTTCGCGATAGTGCGCTGTGACCACCGCTACAATGGATACAGGTTGATTGATTGTCCCTCCCACAGACATCACTTTCATTTGGGTCTGCGCAGTGCTCACATCTTGTATTACTTCTGCACAATACCACTGTAAGACGAAGGGTACATACACGTCCACTGAACTCCAAACTCCATGAATATTAACAAAGAGTGGTAATCTCTAGGACCTAACTGTCATAACACAAACTGTAGACGACTTTGTTACCTTTTAGCTATTGAGGAGTAGATGTTAACTAAATCTCTTCATGGCAATAACTTACAATAACACGTTATTTCCGTTAGTAATTCGATCTCCAAAAACATGTTCAAATGTGTGTGAAATCTTAGGGACTTAACTGCTAAGGACATCAGTCCCTAAGCTTTACACACTACTTAACCTAAATTATCCTAAGGACAAACATACACCCATGCCCGAGGGAGGACTCGAACCTCCGCGGGGACCAGCCGCACAGTCCATGAGTGAAGCGCCTTAGACCGCTCGGCTAATCCAGCGCGGTATTCGATCTCCCCAAGGTAGGTTTCAGCACTATTGATGATGCCTTCTTTAGTAGTTAAGAACTTCGGGAAATAAGCCTCCAGATTCGTTTTGTCTCAGAAACAGTTTTGAACCAAGGCAGCGGCATTTAACCCGTGACAATCTTAGTTTTTAGACGGTTTTTCCTTCCCCTGTAATAGTGATGGTGTGCTTGAATAATGACTCACATGCCCATCTACTAATTTTGCCCAGTGCCACAGGGTGGAGTGTGCCTATGTTTCGGTATCTACTTTCAACAAATAAGACAAAAGGCCCTTCGTAGGTAGTTGCGTATATGCTAGTAGTGCGACGTATGGGTGACGTCGATACGTAGCACTTTCTCCATTATGCCTCGTTGGTCGTCATCTCCTTCCTCCTCTATGCGGTCCCGTTGACGTTTCTGCGAGGGCTACAGGTCTCTTGTTGTAGTTACTTCGGTAGATGGAACATTTTGGTGTGTGTTTGCTTTGTGGGACGCGATGATTGCGTAGATAATCGCTTCACTGGTGGGTGCATGAAGTGCATCAGTATTCACTGCGACAGTATGCCGTTGATTTTGCGAAGTTTGTGGAGCAGGTGGGCTGCAAATCTCACAGTCCACGGTGGTGGTCGCAGCATAGCAAAAGTTTTAATGATTCGCACAGCCTAAGGAAGTTTATCGAGTACCGCAACGAGTTATTGCTGTTTATACACTAGCTGAGTAACAAGTGTTTACACAGTCGGAGCGGGCCGATGTTGACAGTTTCGCGTCTCGAAGCAAACTGTATACACGAAGTTTACAAACCAACAAACATTCAAAACTATCACGGCGTTGAGTTTCGCTAGAACACGTTTCGAGGTGGTGACAAATAAAAAAGCAATAGCCACTACTAAAAAAATTTAACAATATGCGAAAATGTACTGTGAAGGTGCTGGGCAGAGCTATAAATAATGTATATCGTCAGGATTTAAGTTCCCTTGTTCATATGAGTGGACTGATACATTGCTACTACTAATGGCAGAGTATTATAGGGCAGTAAATCAATGTAAAATGTTTCTTGTCGTGGTTGGTATAACAGTGTACTACTGCACAAAGCAAGATTCAAGATAGGAAGGAGGGGAGTCACAAACTTATCAACATTATAATAAACGAAAAGCACTAGTTTGCTTCTGTTCTACACTATACTGTAGAACAAAAGCAAACTAGTGTTTTTCATTTATTATAATGTTGTTCTACCAAGAACCTACGGAACAATTCCGTTAACATTATCAACATTAATTCTCATGATAAATAAATCCATCGTAGCAGTCCTCTGCCTTACACACGATCTGATCATAAGTATCCGGACACTTATTACTGGACATTAATATAAGGTGTGAACACCCTTCTCCTTTATGACCCTTTAAACTTTGCGGAGACACTTTCAGTCTGAATGTCTGTGGAGTGTGGAAGAACGGCAGCCTATTTTTCTTCAAGAACCCAAGCCAGAGAACGTAGTGATGTTGGACGCTGGAGTTAAAACGCTCCTAACTTACTCCTTTGACTTTCCCGACTAGTCGAAGCTATCACTGGTACTACAGCTAGTACATTACTTAAGACATTTTTACAAAATTTCAGTTAAGTACGAATTCGCTCACATAAACAACAATGCCTCTTACTTAAAGTCGCCGTCTGTTGTGGCCGAGCGGTTCTAGGCACTTCAGTTTGGAACCCGGATGCTGCTAAGATAGCAGGTTCGAGTCCCGCCTCGGGCATGGATGTGTGTGATTTCCTTAGTTTAGTTAGGTTTAAGTTGTTCTAAGTCTAGGGGACTGATGACCTCAGAAGTTAAGTCCCATAGTGCTCAGAGCCATTTGAACCATTTTATCGAAGCAGGGGGAAACGTCATGGAATAAAAAAAGTTGACGAAAATTTGACGAATAGATGGCGCTGGAAATGTCAGAATATGTACACCAACAGATACGTGGCATGCGACTGTTACTCAGTCGCTCAACATGACTGTCTACAAGAAGCATCGCGCGCTACTGGTAAAGCTCTTTTACCAGAATGGCTACTGTACGCCGGTAGCCCTCCAGAAGTTCTGGACAGTCAAAGTTATGAAGGGTCGGTAAAAAATGATTACAAAATTCGAAAAGTTCTTTTGAAGTACGGAATGGCGGAGGGAGGAAAGCTGTCGAAGATGTGGCCACAGCATTGCAGTGTCAGCGTCCGACCTTTTTGTGTCTGCACAGTGAGTGTACGAATGTGTGTAAACTTAGCTTACCACTTAGTGCGCAAATGGACAAAACATCTGAACTGTCTTCTCAAGCCCAGGGTGTTAAACAGACATTCTAAATAAATATTAACCTGGATCCGTAAGGGGGCTAGTATTAGGTGCGGATCGCAACAAATAATGATATTTGCTGCTGTCACTTAACTAGTATGCATGAATTAAAAAAAGTGAAAGTTTGGGCTCAATTCTGGAAAGACAAAACAGCTATTCCCTTATTTATTCCATATATAATTTATCAACTGTGCTTTCAGGGATCAAGTGATACACTACAATCATGGTCAATTACTTTTGGCACTCAATAACAAAATATTTAAGTCTTGGACGTTGAACTGACGATTATTAAATCGTTATCTCTACATATGACAAATTTTGTTCACAGGAAAGAATGATTAAAAATCTTCATCAGCTCATTTACATCTGCGTTATCATAGCTGGTCAATGTGCTGAGTTGGTGGAGAGTAAATTTGCTTTCTGAATCAATTAAAAAACTCTCATGTACTCAAAATTCCCTCAGGTATAATTAACTACCTTTTTGCTATCTGTCGCCACGATATGTGAAACGTATTGTCCACAATTCGCAGAAAGCAAAGCTCTCAACGCCCTCACTATTTTCCACACACTTGTGTTGTGTGCTGCAAGACGAGAGAGATATCTCGCCATTTTATTTCTCAAAATCCTTTTATGTAATGGGGATCTGCCCACCGTGTCGCGTCTGCGTTGCCCAGTATGGCTTCAGCCAATCCCCGTATAACTAGAGGTGAACTTTATATTTCTTGCTGGATCGCAGCCTAGACCTGTTAATGCCGCGCAGCCACTTACCTTCGATCCCGGCCGTATTTACGTTAAAAGGAATAATGTATTGTTCTGGCCTTATCCCTTTCTGCACTTAAGCTCGCCATTCTCTTGTTAAGTGGGGTTTTTCAGATGACATTAACCACCTGTTCCATTCGTCTCCAAAATGCGTTTCACTTTAACTTGTTTATTCATGCCCCTGTCCATATATTGGTAGATGGTTTGTTAGTTTTCAGTACATAAGATTACTGCAATTGCCTTTTGTTGATATAATATAATTATTTTTTCTGAGGATCGCATACTGTATGGTACTGTCGTTATGGATCAAGCTGTGCGCCCCGATAGCTGAGTGGCTTAGCCGGCACGGTGGCTCAGCCTGTTCGGTCAGAGAGTTAGCCGCTCTCTGTAATAAAAAAACTGAGTTAATCGATCAACAACGAACTGAAACGGGTGTCTTGCGACGTCCACCCCTAGCAGATACAACGAACAAAATCAGAACAATTTAAAAAAAAAAAAAGGTGGTGAGCGTTACGGATTGCCGTCCTACGGGCCCGGGTTCGATTCCCAGCAGAGTCGTAGATTTTTTCTGCTTAGGGACTGGGTGTTGTGTTGTCTTCGTCATCATTTCATATCCATCCGCAGCGCATGTCGCCCAATGTGGCGTCGAATGTAATAAGATCTGCACCAAGGCGCCCAGACCTGCCACGCAAGGGGCCTCCCGGCAAATGACGCCAAACGCTCATTTCCATTTCCATGGATCAAGCTCATGTAAGGTCCGTAAAATCCGGACGCCTTCCAGCAGCAGGAGTCGAGCAGTGGTATGCAATTAAATCCTACAAAACACCCTACACTGCTATCCATACAAAATCACCCAAGTTCAGAAGTTGTTTCCTGTTTACGTGCCAACAAGACAAGCGTTCGCTCTGGAATTTCTTGTTCGCATGGAAGTGGCCAATGAATGGCCATTGAACATCCTCTGGAGAAACGAAGCTCATTTCCGTCTTCAATTGCATGTCAATAAGCGAAATTGCAAAATATGGGCAACAAATAATTTGTACGCACATCAACTGGTATCTCTTCATCCTGCAAACCTGACTGTGTGGTGCTGATTAACAGCGTCGTTTATCTTAGGGTCGTATTTTTTCGAGGAGATGAGTCCTACGGACCCTGTTACCTGTACCGTCACTGATGAAAGCTATGAGAGTCTTTTGTGCAGCAACGTCATCCCAACTCTTTAACGGCGAGAATGTGTAAGTAGGATCATTTTTAAGCAACATAACGCTCCTCCACACACTGCACAACCAGTGAAGCGCTGCTGCAGAGGCATTTCGGACACGCTAGAATTATCAGCCATCATTCCTCTACGCATGGCCGTCCAGATCATCTGATCTTAATCTGTATGACTTGTGAACGTGGGGTAACCTGAAAGATGTTGTGTTCATTTCTCCAATTACTAACGTAGCTGAAATGAAGGCACGCACTGCCCAACGCATTCTGAACGTGAGCACTGAGACACTTCGATTTGTTGTGGGACATGTTTCTCGAATTTAACTTGTAACAGGAAACGGTGGACAGCATGTTGAACATGTCTAGCGCCTGTCTCACGACGATTAGAAATCGAAGTCATTTTGCTCTTTGTGCGGTTTTTGGCCCCAGGACAATTAAAAACAGATTTTTATCCATCAGACGTGGTATTATCTTGCCAGGATGTTGATTGCCGAACCCGTGCAGCCATGCACATTGAATAGTACAGATGCTGTAATGTGCAACTCAAACCACAGTTGTTGAATTGCGATTCATCTATTATTTCTAGCCGACCCCATTCAAGTTCAAATGGTTCAAATGGCTCTGAGCACTATGGGACTCAACTGCTGTGGTCATCAGTCCCCTAGAACTTAGAACTACTTAAACCTAACTAACCTAAGGACATCACACACATCCATGCCCGCGGCAGGATTCAGACCTGCGACCTTAGCAGTCGCACGGTTCCAGACTGCAGCGTCTAGAACCGCGAGACCACCGCGGCCGGCTCCCATTCAAGTTACAGCGCTTCAAGCGCCATCTATTAGTAAGGCGTTCGTTATTTTTTCTGTTTTATGACGTTTCTCCCTACGTCAATAATACGCTGTTCAAATCTGACGTAATTCTGAGTAGTGGTTCTCTTTCTACAGTGTTTTGAAACTGCGGCTTTAATTATGGACACACTGTACATACATATACACAAGAAACAGGAGGTCTATAGTAATGCTGATTACGGAGGACTTAACTGTCTCTTATTGTAAATGGATTAGTGGGCAAGTATCTCAGTTATGTTTGATGCAGTTTTTATACGAAGGGCAAGCGAACAAAAATGCTCTACTGACGGGTTTCGTGATGCGTAAAATATTTAGGTCAAACGTAACAGCATAATGTTGAGTACTGTAAATATCGATCTGGTCTGGATGTGAGAAGCCTAACAAAAGTTAAGTTATCGTGGTACAGAGAGACACTTAGTGCAGTGAATGACAATAGAATGTCTATATCAAATATAGCCAAAGAGCCATTGACTATGTTATAATATACTACCCGATGCATGACTTATTGAGGTTTACATACGAGCACGCTGTTGTCTGTTTACTGAAAAGTGTGAAAACGTCAGGGAAGCTGGGAGGACGGAACACCCCATATCGCAGCGGTACTGAGACCAAACGTTCGCCAATGAATGAATCAGTATAATACTTAGCCTTATGTTTTAAAGTGAAGTGAAAGAAAATCAAACCAATATACAAAATAAAATTACAGTAATTCGTTATTGAACAGCATCTGAAGTCGATTCTGTAATTTCATCATTCACATCAGTTTTCTCTCTTGCCTGTAGGTCTTGGTCGAGCATCATCCGGTTTTCTAGCTGTGGTGATGTTGGGTTAACTGTCTTCATCACTACTTTATTACTATTTCTTCAGTTTCGTATTCCATGAAAACGTCATAGCACTGGTGCTTTTTCTCAGTGTATTTAACTTTTGTACATCAGTTCATGATTCATCCGATTAGTATGTTAGTTGTCTGAAATCTGCACTGGGAAAATGGGGATGAGACGAGGTTTCTTTAAGCATGTTCAGAGCTGTTACATGACAATTGTTTTGCTTTATTACATTTCAAAGGTTTTGAATTCTAATAGAACGTTAGACAACGAGTATCATAATAACAATTCCTAGTTTTCGTAAATAATATAGGGCGTCATGTCAACTATTTTCTTAATAAAGCAATGTCCAGAAAGGCGTCCTTTTAAACTTGTATTGGAATGAAGAAACCTGCACATTGAAATAAAATTGCTGGAAGGACTTCATTGTAAAACAAGTGCGAAATTTAGAGCACGATCTTACCGATGGCACCTCTCGAAAGTGTGCTATGAACTGTTTGCTTTGTACGAAATTGTTATAATTCAATGTAATGAAAATTGCAAATATGTTTATAAATGTTATTTAAATTTGTAACTACCGCAGTCAGTTCCAATTATATTCTGTTCTCATTACATTCTCGGAAAGAATTACATAATGAAGGCAGGAAATTTAACTCTCAGTGTCAGTTTTGTAATCAGAAAGCCTGTCTTTCCACACTGTCATAGAAAAACAATGTTACGAATTTTAATACGCGAAACTATGTTGACAAATTTCACAGAAGATATTCTCTGATTTATAATAACAAACTATTTCAGTAGCTCATTGTTTCCATGGTAAGAGTAAAAGCTTGGACAAAAGCATAGAAAAACAGTGTTACGAATTTTAATACACGAATCTAAGTTGACAAATTGCGCAGAAGATGTTCTCTGACTTATAATAACAAACTAATTTCAGTAGCTCATTGTTTCCATGGTAAGAATAAAAGCTTGAACAAAATCATCATAACTCTGAGTGGTGAGCACTGGGTTTTGTATAGAGAACGAGACATTTGCAGACACTGTGTTACTGATAAGTAATGTTTATGTTCACGTACTCTATGACATCAGAAAATTAGGAACAGTTATTCCGGAACACCTGTATATAAACTTTCTGATCTATGTCCGAACAATTCAATAGATTTCTTCAGGAAGCCTCTGCTTTCCAGATACAATACAATGGTACGTTACAGTCTGTATAATTGCCTCGAATGTTTACAGGCTCTGTAATACATGAAATAGAACTTTTGCTATTGATAGTCGCTCGACGATACACATGTGTACACAACTGCATGCTGTGATTCAGCCTATTACAGCATCAGAACTAACTGTTAGGTCCGCTGGAATTCCGCTGGCATTGTCTCGTGCAACGTATTGTATTAATAGTATACATTTCTTTGTGAATACATTTATTGCTAACTAAGAAATAATATTTATTCTCTGTTTCATCCGAAAGAGTATTTTTGCGTAGTTCCAATGGTCCACCAGTTATGTCATGTTTAAATTACGTTAAACTTTCTTTAGTATAAAAATAAAATTGGATTGTTATATTTAGAGATGAAGCCCAATCATATATCCTGCCCGGGCCCACTACTGGCTCTCAGCGGCCTTGGTTGGTAATTGTAGCTGCGAGAGAGAATTCTATTACTGTTAATGTTATTGATATTCTGTGGAATACCGTTAATTACTTCCTTAATGAAACGCAGACTCTGCTACCATCTCTTCGTTTACTTTAATTTAATACAAAAGTATGTTTTTCACACCGAGGATGGTGGCTGAATGACAATCGCTGCTTTTCAGATATGGCTCACCTGGAAATGCGTTGTAGTCGTAGAGTATAAATATCTATGGGGTGAACATTCTGATGCGCAGAACTAGACTTCTGTCCACAACATCTCCTGCAGCTCAAATAATGTGATTTTGGGACGACACACTTCATCCCGTATAGCGCTTAGCGTATTTTGAGTGTTATTACTCCTCTGCTACAGTGGACCACCATAAAAAATACTGTGAAACTCTATATATGCGTTTTACAAATATATTAACAATTTGATATCAAGAATTCGTGTGAATGTTAATGGTACTGTGAGTTCCAGCTACAGTACCACAGCTCACATTCCACTTTATTTACGATTTTTCCGTTACGAGATAACAACTGAGAACCTACAATATTCTTTTTTACGTTTTCTATTGCACTTATTCATATCGTCGATCTCTGTTCTAATTACGCTAAAATCACAGTCCAGACGGGACCGAAGTGTCACGGAAAAAACATATTGTTACAGTAAACACTGCAAGCGATTTCCACCACTTGTTCGTCCATTATTATTTTCAGTTTTTCTTTATTTCCCCTTTTGCTTTTTATAGACAAGTAAAATTTGTATAACATTTTTTCGTCATCTCATCAGAAAAGTAAAACCAAACGCTATACACAAAAAGATAAAAAAAATTACAAGATCAGTGCCCGAATTTTGTAGCACTAAAAGAAGTAAAACCAAAAATATTTTGTTTATATTTCCCATTGCACTGATTTCTATTGTCAAATCTGTTCTAATTAATTACGTTACATTGACACTGTATTGGAAACTTTCTTATGCAGAATCAACATAAATTGGAGGAAATTAATCAGACTGTCATGTATAAATTTTATCTGCATATTAACACAACACCAGTACGGATACACTTGCACACATATCTAGCACTATTCTCGTAAGCACATGGGCGTAAAATCGTAGAAATTATCTCTACAATACAAGACTATAATACTGTGCCTCGATATTTTTCATCACATAAAGTGTCTCATATCAAAATGACATTTACAATTATATTTTTTGAGCATATCTATCAAAAGTAACTACGCTCCCTTTCACTTCACATACTGCTCTTTACATCCATAGCAACGACAGTACTTAACCGTAGTTGTTACTAAAACTGAAACGTGCAGAGACGTATATAAAACGCGGCTAATGTATGTAATAGTCAAGTTTCTCTATAATCTCAAACTGTCGACAAGCAGCGTCGTACCAGAGGCACGTGACTATCCAAATTGCTATCTTGTCAAGTAGAAAATGAGTTGCCAAAATTGAAATAGAATTTCCAGAGCTCCTCTGGTGCGTAACTCTGTTACAGAGCATACACCGTGGAACTTTAAAGTGTTTCAGAACAGGAAGCGGGCCTGGATTATGTTCAAAATGTTCAAATGTGCGTGAATTCCTAAGGAACCAAACTGCTGTGGTAGAAGTCCCTACAGTCGTGCTATTTATGTTTGTCCTCGGTGGCTCAGATGGATAGAGCGTCTGTCATGTAAGCAGGACATCCCGGGTTCGCGTCTCAGTTGGGGCACACATTTTCAGCGGTCCCCATCGAACTATATCAACAACACCTGTCGGCAGCTGAGGGTTTCAGTTAATTATCATTTATTCTAGAGAAGCTGCACGGTCATCAATGGTATCTGTTCTTTCGAGAACAGTTACTATTTTCATATATATAGTTAAAGGCTACCCAGCCATTGACCTAGTCTGTGCGAATGCGCACAGGTTGCCCGAACTCTTACGGGAATCGTTACCTTAGTGTGCGCGAGTAATGAGTGGATGGGCAAATACACTCCTGGAAATTGAAATAAGAACACCGTGAATTCATTGTCCCAGGAAGGGGAAACTTTATTGACACATTCCTGGGGTCAGATACATCACATGATCACACTGACAGAACCACAGGCACATAGACACAGGCAACAGAGCATGCACAATGTCGGCACTAGTACAGTGTATATCCACCTTTCGCAGCAATGCAGGCTGCTATTCTCCCACGGAGACGATCGTAGAGATGCTGGATGTAGTCCTGTGGAACGGCTTGCCATGCCATTTCCACCTGGCGCCTCAGTTGGACCAGCGTTCTTGCTGGACGTGCAGACCGCGTGAGACGACGCTTCATCCAGTCCCAAACATGCTCGATGGGGGACAGATCCGGAGATCTTGCTGGCCAGGGTAGTTGACTTACACCTTCTAGAGCACGTTGGGTGGCACGGGATACATGCGGACGTGCATTGTCCTGTTGGAACAGCAAGTTCCCTTGCCGGTCTAGGAATGGTAGAACGATGGGTTCGATGACGGTTTGGATGTACCGTGCACTATTCAGTGTCCCCTCGGCGATCACCAGAGGTGTACGGCCAGTGTAGGAGATCGCTCCCCACACCATGATGCCGGGTGTTGGCCCTGTGTGCCTCGGTCGTATGCAGTCCTAATTGTGGCGCTCACCTGCACGGCGCCAAACACGCATACGACCATCATTGGCACCAAGGCAGAAGCGACTCTCATCGCTGAAGACGACACGTCTCCATTCGTCCCTCCATTCACGCCTGTCGCGACACCACTGGAGGCGGGCTGCACGATGTTGGGGCGTGAGCGGAAGACGGCCTAACGGTGTGCGGGATCGTAGCCCAGCTTCATGGAGACGGTTGCGAATGGTCCTCGCCGATACCCCAGGAGCAACAGTGTCCCTAATTTGCTGGGAAGTGGCGGTGCGGTCCCCTACGGCACTGCGTAGGATCCTACGGTCTTGACGTGCATCCGTGCTTCGCTGCGGTCCGGTCCCAGGTCGACGGGCACGTGCACCTCCCGCCGACCACTGGCGACAACATCGATTTACTGTGGAGACCTCACGCCCCACGTGTTGAGCAATTCGGCGGTACGTCCACCCGGCCTCCCGCATGCCCACTATACGCCCTCGCTCAAAGTCCGTCAACTGCACATACGGTTCACGTCCACGCTGTCGCGGCATGCTACCAGTGTTTAAGACTGCGATGGAGCACCGTATGCCACGGCAAACTGACTGACACTGACGGCGGCGGTGCACAAATGCTGCGCAGCTAGCGCTATTCGACGGCCAACACCGCGGTTCCTGGTGTGTCCGCTGTGCCGTGCGTGTGATCATTGCTTGTACAACCCTCTCGCAGTGTCCGGAGCAAGTATGGTGGGTGTGACACACCGGTGTCAATGTGTTCTTTTTTCCATTTCCAGGAGTGTATCTATTAGGTACATTACGTATATAGATTGTGGGCAGTTGGGAATGTGGGTCTCACGGGTAGCGTTGCAAGTCCCTGCAGTCACCCTGTTCATCTGTGTCCTCGGTGGTTCAGACGGATAGAGCGTCTGCCATGTAAGCAGGAGATCCCGGGTTCGAGTCCTGGTCGGGGCACACATTCTCAGCTGTCCCCATCGAGGTATATCAACACCTGTAGGCAACTGAGGGTTTCAGTTAATTATCATTTACAAAATAATGCGGTTTACCGCTTGCTGAAACCACGGTGTAACTGAGTTCTCTTAACTTGACAGCTCCTGTTTCTAGACAGTTCAATGTATCTTCAGTTTCTTCTTCTACCCTGCGTCTTCCACGACGATCTTGAAATAAATCATCTAGCTTAAGATTCTTATTTCTTCGCATTTTTCTCTTCTGAGTCGATCTTAGGAACAAAATCTTCTCAAAATATTAGTAAATTATTGCAGCAATAATGAAGCAATCGGCCGCTCCCGCCGGAGGTTCGAGTCTTCCCTCGGCATGGGTATGTGTGTTAGTTGTTATTAGTTTAAGTTAGTTTAAGTAGTGCGTAAGTCTAGGGACCGATGACCTCAGCAGTTTGGTCCCATAGGAATTCACACAGATTTGAACATTTTTGAATGACGCAATCGTTTTCGAGAGGGTTCTGACTTCCACTCGTTTCTCCTTGTAAATTATAGCGTTCTGTGTCTCAGTACACTGTCCCTGAGTTCTTCTAATATTATATTCCTTCCACCGCTACTAACGCTGTTCTTCTTTTTTGACCTAATTAATTTTCCAAAGATTTACTCCGCGCTTACGCCTGACCATCGAAGCACCTTCAAGTCCTGCCGTGAACTACTCGGTCATCAACCGTCACATCCACGCCCACTTTTTTTTTTACGTAGACAGCATGTTTCATATTCAGTAAAAGCTTACAAAAATACACAGTGGCTAAATATAATTGCATTGAAAAATATATTACAATTCAAAGAGCGTTTTGTTTACATATCCAATTACATAAGATTCAAATGGTTCAAATGGCTCTGAGCACTATGGAACTCAACTTCTGAGATCATTAGTCCCCTAGAACTTAGAACTAGTTAAACCTAACTAACCTAAGGACATCACACATATCCATGCCCGAGGCAGGATTCGAACCTGCGACCGTAGCGGTCAAGCGGTTCCAGACTGCTGCGCCTAGAACCGCGCGACCACTTCGGACGGCTAATTACATAAGGTCATGGAATAAATGATGGGGAAAAATATATTTATGCAGGTTTACAGTACATTACTACAAAATTGGTGGGGAGGAAGCTGCATAATGATTGAGGAGGCTAAAATATTTGTTATATGTGTCTCACCTATCTAACGATCATTTCTTATTATCAGAATTGCCCAACATTATATCTGAATACATGTACAATATTAATACAACTGCCTAACATTACCTAAATATATATACAATATTATTTATGTGACTGAATTTGAAACACACGTGCCCGCCGATCCATTCTCTCATTCATTCCCTGTCTCACGAAAGCTGTAGCGAAAGCCTCTCACACACGGTAAATTGCGTACGCGCAAAGCGAGGTGCAGAAAGTGTTTGCACGATGCATTGGTCCAACTCAGTGTAATTCCCCTCAACTCGCCAGCTTGCATGATTTAGCCGTCGTGGTGAGTTGCCAAGTGCATTGATAGACGACTTACTGAACACTGAAACAGATAAGGGAAAGTTATTACAATAATGGAACAATTTGCTCCGAAAAAAGCAAAGATATTCGAAAGTCCATTTAAATCGGAATGTGAAGATAAAGCCAAATGTCTGAACTGCGATACAGTAACTACTTCTGAAAGAAAGTTGTCTATTGAAAGTCACAACAGCAAATTGACTTCAGAAAACTATAGTGAAATCATAAGGGACGCCACAGAGGAAGAATTAAGAAAGTTGCAAACTCTTGCAGAAGATATTCTGTATCCACAAATGAGTTTTGTACCAGAACGTTAGCATGTTCATTTTGGTTAAAGGTTCCACCAAACGAACTGAAGTTTGCTTACATTCCTCAAATGTCTATTCGTTTTCGTTTACGTTTTGTTATTCGTAAGACAACATTTTTCTCTAATTTAAGGTGAAGAAAGTGAAGGGTTCTACGAAAGGACGTTTAGAGCAAGTTATAAAGTTGCTCTACGTTTAGCAAGACCTGGGAAGCTGTTTATGGAAGATCCATTAATAAAGAATATTATTGGAAATTTTAGAGACAATGAATCCCACATTAGCTCCCGCGTACAACAGAATACCACATTCCAGCATGACAAGATCTTGGCAAATTAGAGACATTAGCGGCAATTTCCATGAACAATTTGGCAACCAAAATTGAAAACCACCTAGCGTACTCCATCGCATTTGCTAAGTCCACGGATATTAGCGACATGACACGACAGTCAGTCATTTTTTTGTGTGGTGCGGAGGAAGACCTACATGTAATGGAAGAGCTCCTGTATGTGATTTCGGTGAAGAACGTAGCTACGGGGCGTATATTTTAGAAGCAGCTGAGGGAATAGGACGGACTTGGGAAAAACTGTTTTCTGTAACCGATGGCTTACTGCGGAAAAAGCTTAACATTTCGAATTTACCTTCTATTCATGGATTTGCAAACCAAGAAGCTCTCTGTGCAAAAGTTATCGATCTTCAAGACATGATGAAGGAAGTGGTGCATAAAGTGAACTACATTCGTTCTCGAACACGAAACAGCAGTGCCCATGTTATTAAGAAGTACGATAGAACGTTCCTTCGACATAAACACTCCCATCACCACACACTACATCAAACTAGCCCTCCGTTCCAAACGCAACACCGCCTCTGGTCACGACGGTGTCACCTACCACCACCTCAAGGAATCCTCCCCCATCCTCCCTTCTCTCCTGTATACTGCAGATATGCAGAAACCTCCCCCACCTGTTCACTTCCTCCAATTTGCTGATGACACCGCCTTCGTGGCCCTTTATCTTACCCTTCAAAGGTCCCAATGTACCCTTCAAACCCACCTCGACCAGTTCACCACCTGGTGCAACCAGTGGCTCCTTTGTATCAACCCTCCCAAGAACCAGGCACTCATAGGTCATACCACTCACTCCTTTTGGCTCCACGATTTTTACCTCTCCATTTATGGCCTCCTATTCACATCACTCCTACCGTGAAATACCTTGGCCTCACCCTCGAGCGTCATCTCACCTGGACTCCCCATCTCCTTACGATCCAACACAAACTCACAATAGACTCCACCTCCTGAAACTTCTGTCTGGCCAGACATGGGGACTGCGTCCTTCCACCATCCTTCTGTTGAGTCCCATAGTGCTCAGAGCCATTCCACCATCCTTCGCACCTGCAAATCCTTGATCCACCCCATCCTTTGTTATGCCAGTATCGCTTGGATTTCCGCCCCTCCCAGATTCTATACAGCTTCCAAATCCTAGAACGCCATACACTTTGCCTCGCCTTCCATATCCGCCTTCCATACCCCATGCAGATCCTCTACAACCTCATCCACTTCCCACATCTTCTTTTCCTCTAACACATCCACACCCTGTACATCATCTGCCGACTCAATACCCCCCACCCCCTCCCGGTGTCTTCTATCCTCTCTACTCCAAGCCCAAAGCGGCGAATTTACCGTTATGTACCGCTCTCTCTCCGTCTCCACAGCCCCCACCTCCTTCCCCAACGCAGCTTCCAAAATGGCTCTGAGCACTATGGGACTCAACTGCTGTAGTCATCAGTCCCCTAGAACTTAGAACTACTTAAACCTAACTAACCTAAGGACATCACACACATCCATGCCCGAGGCAGGATTCGAACCTGCGACCGTAGCAGTCACACGGTTCCGGACTGCGCGCCTAGAACCGCGAGACCACCGCGGCCGGCCGCAGCTTCCAACACCTATCCCTCCTCTCCCTCGGCAGGTCCCTCCCGGCAGTTTTTATTCTTCGTGTGTGCTCTGTTGGTTACAGCGGTTTTTAAGTGTCTCTCGTTCTGTGTGTTTTTATGCTGTGGTCGACTTTTAACTTGTGCGTGTGATTCCAGTGTATTTTACTTGCTCCACGACTCGCTAACTGTGTTCTTTTAACTTTATGTCGACTTTTTTTAACTGTCCCACAATGAACGTCCCAGTGTCAGTGTATATTTAACCCCATTGTCTGCACTCATTATGTTTTTCTGTCCTCCTTTTTCTGATTTTTTATGTATATTTTCCCCTTTTTTATTTAATTGTACTGCAACTCAACTGAAGAGCAGCGTATTGTGCCATTGCCTGCTATCCCTTGTCCATATGTGGCAGGGGAATGAAATCACAATAAAGAAAAAAAAAGTTCCTTCGAGCATGCAAGCATGTCTGAAGGGACATTGCATCATACTTGTGAAAGACGCAGGCACTGTTATTTCGTATTTATCCGCCAATATCCGGCATTCAACTCTCAATAAATATGTCCTTCCTCGACGAGAATATACGCAATGTACAAGTGCAGGTTGTGACACAATGGCGACGATATGTGGAACTTTGGGTCTCTCCGTGCTTCGTGCATGGATAGCCAAAGCAGTTAAAGCAACCACTCACCTAAAGTGGGAAATCCGAATTTGAGTCCTAGTCCAGCACAAATTTTCGTTGTCGTTATTCTAATATACATCCGAAGGTTTCTCGTAATCGCGACTGCGAATACATCTCTTGCATTTCTTCACAGCTGGAGGCGCTGCAGTGTCTGTTCATTTGGACATGCATACGTGAACGAAGCGGCATTGCATCATGCTTCTTAATAACACAGGCATTGCTATTTCGTATCTATTCACCAATTCCTTGCTTGTTTGCGTGCTTACTAGATACAGTCTTTCGTTTTAACAGCAGTGTAGTGTAACGCAACTCCCCTTGTATCGACCATCATATCGTACAGGTTTTTGTTTAATTGTTTTGATTACATTGGGGCAGTGTCGGCTAGACTGTCAGTGAGAGAGGGTCTGCATTCCTACTGCAGGTAAAGGTGAGTACACTGTCCGTTTGCGAATACTGAGTAATGTGAGTCGACACAGTTTCTCATAAGAGTCGACTTATTTTAAATTTCATCAGCATTCTTCAGCTTCAACTCCAGCATTTAGTGCATGTCTGTGTATTTATAAGACTGCCTTTAGTGTGGATAACAACTATGATTGCTGTGTTCAGATTCGAGTTAGGTTGGTGACCTTTTACACACAGCTCCAGGTGGCGTTGGCTTTGGTGACGCAGCTTGAAGCTGTTGCCACTGGGCATCAACGTGGGAGCCAAAAAGGGGCGATCATAGTGACGTCCAGCACGACTCATGTGTCCCCCGATTGGTCCACTACTTTAGCCACCCAAAGTACTGCCCGCTCTGGTGTTGATCCCTCACCCATGATCGAGTGGGTGGTCGTTCCACGGTTTGGGTGTGGCTGACAGCGAAAGATTTCCCGATGGGTCGACTGGAGGTGGTCCCCTGTTCGTCTGGTGAACAGGTATCGGGAAGATGAAGCCACTCGCCCTGTTCCAGAGGAGTCCTCTCGGCCTGCAAGGTCTGCACGTCCACAGAGTACTTGGGAGCTGTAACATTAGGCGCATAATGGGGCCCCTTAGGAATATGGCTGTGAATAAAAGAAAGGAATTCAATGTCCACTCTGTGTGCATACCCGGAGGAGTCATTCCAGATGTGGACTGGATGCTTCCAGACGGCGTGAAGAGCACAGGGTGCAGCCAACTGCAGGTGATGGCTCATATTAGTACTAACAATGCGTGTCGCTTTGGATTGGATGAGATTCTCTTTGGTTTCGGATGGCTAGCTGAAGTAGTAAAGACTGCCAGTCTTGCTTGCGAGATGAAGGTGGAGCTTATCATCTGTAGTATCGTCGACAGAACCGACTGTGTTTCTTTGCCACTGAGTTGATTGGAGGATCTGAATTAGAGTCTCAGGCGGCTCTACGACTGTGTAGGCTGCAGATTCCTTGCGTCGTAGGGTGATGAGTTTCCGGGTTCCGATAATAGCTCAAGAGTCCACTACACCCATGAAACGGCTAAATGCGTAGCGGGAGCTTTGCAGAGGGGACTGGGCGGCTTATTTGGTTAGAGAGTCTCGGGGATGGGCAGAAAGGCCTTCAGTTTTAAAGGGTGCAGGACGAACACAGGAAGAGGGTAGACACATGAACAGTCAATATTTTAGTGGTAAACTGTCGTAGCTGTGTTGGTAAAGAACTAGCACTCCAAGTGCTGGCAAAAACCACTGAATCTCAAATCGTTAAAGATACGGAAAGCTGACGAAAGCTGGGAATAAGTTAAGCCGGAATTTTTACAAAGGATAGAGCCGTGTTCAGAAAAGACAGATTAAATTCAGTTGGAGGAGAAGTGTTTACTGCTGTTGTAAGTAACGTACTTTGTAGTGAATTCGAAGTAGACGGTTCCTGTTAGTTAGTATGGTTATACTTGACAACCTGAATATATTAATCATTGATACTTTTTACTGACCCACAAGTCAGATGATACAATTGCTCGACAGCTCAAAGAAAAGTTGAGTGTCATTTCAAAACGGTACCCCACTCATACAATTATAGTTGGTGATGATTTCCATCTACCATAGATATGTTTAAGTCGGTGATGTGCATAAAACGTCCTCCAGTACCGTAGTGTAAGCGTTCACAGAAAATTAGTTTGAACAACTAGTTCAGTAGCCCATTCGAAATGTATATGGTTGGGAAAACACGCTTGACCTCTTAGCGACAAATAATCCTGACCAAATTAGGAGTATCATGATAGATACAGGGATTGGTGCATAAGGGCTGTTGCAGCTAGACTGAATACTGTAACATCCAAACCCACGAAAAATAAACACGAAATACATCTGTTTCATAAATCATACAAAAATTCGCTTGATACCTGCCTAAGAGACAGCCCCCTCTCCTTCCAGTCTATGTTAAGCGTGGACCACATGTAGTTTAAATTCAAAGAAAAAGTATCGATGGCAGTTGAGAGCCAAATAAATTAATAGGAGAAGCTACTGATCCCCTTTGACATACAAAACAGGTCAGAACACTACTGCAGAAGCAACGAAAAAAGAATGCCAAATTTAAAAGAGCGCAAACTCACCAAGATTGGGGAAATTCTTGAGAAGCTCGAAATTTAGCGCGAACTTCAGTGCAAGATGCTTTTAATAGTTTTCACAGCGAAACTCTGTCTCGAAATTGGGCAGAAAACCCAAAGAGATTCTGGTAATATGTGAAGTACGAGCCCAACAGTGGCACGACGCAACCAATACCTTCACTGCGCGATAACAATGGTGATTTTATTGATGACAGCACCACTAAAGCAGAGTTACTAAACACTGTCTTCCGAAATTTCTTCACAAAATAAGACGAAGTAAATGTTCCAGATTTCGGTTCGAGAACAACTGCCAATATGAGTAACTTAGAAGTGGATATCCTTGGTGTACCGAAGCAGCTTAAAACACTTAAGAAAGGCTAGATTTCCGATCCAGATTGCATACCAGGCAGATTACCTTCAGAGTATGGTGATACAATAACGCCATACTTAGCAATCGTATACAACCGATCGCTCGTAGAAAGACCCGTATCTACAGATTGGAATGTTGTACATTTCACACCAATACCCAAGAAAGGAGTAATCCTCTAAATTACAGAACCATATCTCTAACGTTGATTTGCAGTAGGAGTTTGGAACACGTACTGTGTTCGAACAATATGAATCAATTCGAAGAAAACGATTTATTGACAAATAGCCAACACGGATTCAGAAGATATCGTTCTTCTGAAACACAACTAGCTCTTTATTGTCACGGAGTAATTAGTGTTATCCACAGGGGACGTCAAACTGATTCCATATTTTTGGATTTTCAGAAGGCTTTGACACCGTTCCTCCCAAGCGACTTCTAATTAAATTGCATGCCTATGAAGTGTCGTCTCAGTTGTTGGACTGGATTCGTGATTTCGTGTAAGAAAGTTCACAGTTCATAATAGCTGATAGAAAGTCATAGAGTAAAACAGAAGAAATATAAGACGTTTCCCAAGGATGTGTTATAGGCCCCCAGTTGTTCCTGATCGACGTAAACGATTTACACGATAAATCACGCAGATATAAAGGCTGTAAACTCAACTAAATTCTTATGTATTACAATTACGAATAACTTAAAATGGAATGAAACATAGATAATATTGCGGGGAAAGCAAACCAAAGACAAATGACTTATTGGCAGAACACATAGAAAATGTAAGAGATTTCCTGGAGTGACAGCTTATACTACGCTTGTCAGCCTTTTTCTGGAGTATTGCTGTGCGGTGTAGGATGCGCAGTGGATGGGACTGACGGAGGAAATCGAAAAATTTCAAAGAACGGCATCTCGTTTTGCATTATTGCGAAGTAGGGGAGAGAGTGGTTCGTATATGATACACTGGAGAGTCAGTCATTAAAACAAAGTCGTTTTTCGCTGTGGGAGGACCTTCTCATGATATTTCAATCACCATCTTCCTCCTCAGAGTGTGAAAATCTTTTCCTGACGCCCACCTACATGGGGAGAAATGACCATCATAAACAAATAAGAGAAATCAGAGCTCGCACGAAAAGATTTAAATGTTCGTTTCTCCCGCACGGTCTTCAGGATTGGAAAGGTAGATAGGTAGCTTAAAGGTGATTCGATAAAACCTCTGCCATGCATTTAAATGTGAATTACAGAGTAATAGTGTAGACGTAGATGCAGATGTACCAGGACCTCAATTCTCAATCAATATCTCCTTTCTGGACTGGAATGTACGTAACGTACAAGTGCAGGTGGTGACATAAGGGCAATGAAATGTGGAAGATTAGGAGGACGCGTGATTCGTGCACAGAAAGTTCAAGGAGTTAAGGCGACTGCTCGTGTAAAGTAGGAAATCAAGGTTCGAGTCCCGGTGCGGCATAAATTTTCATTATCGTCCTTCTAGTAACGACGGAAAGTGGTTTACATTCGCAACTGCGAATACATTTCCTATATTCGTTCTCTCGGGCTCATTCATCATTATTTCAGAGAATTTTAGATTTCATTTGAAGAGGAGTATCCAGATAGCTCCTGCCATGCTGAAGTACGCTGGTTGAACAAAGGAAAAGTGATTTTCCAAGTTTATCGACTATGCCACCCCATGGCTCAGTTTTTGGAGGACAAAGGACGTACGGAGTCAGTTTTGCATGCTCCTGAATGGGTGACTGATTTAAGATTTTTAGCAGACATTATGGCTCTCTTAAATGATGTAGGTGTGAAGCTCCAAAACGAAAATTTCATCAGCGATATAGTAGGCAAAATAACACCTTTACAAAGTAAATTGCAGCTCATCGAAAACAACCTTCCACAGGGAACTATGCGAAACTTTCCTGAACTAGGTAAGCGCTACATAAATTTTGTCTTTAATAAAGCATCCCGATTTTTAAGAGCTGTATTCAAAACGGTAGTATGTTTTTTTTTTTTGACCCCTTGAAAATGAGTTTAGCGACCGATTCTATGTAATGTGTTGCTGTATCACAAACGCCAAAATAAAGTCGATTTTGTTAAGTGTACAAAAACATTAAAAACAATAGTCCACAGTACTTGCTTATTGAAACATATCACCCTTTAGTACTTCAAAGCGACGTTTTTAACATTTGGTTTTGTTTTCGTTACAGGAAATTACAAACTTGCAGCCAATGCTTGATGTGTTTGTAAAGCCCTTTTCGATAGGAATTGAAAGTGAAGGCTTGCTCGAACTCTCCCAGAATTTTTCGAAGGAAAAGTTTCCTGAGCCGCATTGAGAAGCAGCAAAAACTATTTCTGTGTTTGTTTCTACACGTGTAAGTGAAAGGGCTTTTTCTGTTTTGCCTTGTAAGAAAACTAGATTGCGTGCAAGTATTTCTGATTGTAATTTTAAAAATGCTCTAACAATTGCTGCCAACGATCCCTTTTTCCGTATATTGGTAGTATAATTGCAAATAAAAAAGGGAAAAATGGAAGAGATAATTTTCTGTTAAAACCAAATTTAATGTTATTATTGTTATTATTACCATTATTATTATTATTATTATTATTTAAATCTCTTTTGCATAGGTAATCTTGTCCCCGCCCACTGCACATAAACATTTTGCAATGACGAAGAAGGCGAGTGCAGTTTTGTACACGGTTGAGAGAGGCGGAGGGAGCAAGACAAGCGTAAGGAAAAAGAGAGACAACGCTACTGCGCGAAGTCGAGGTGTGGGGGTTTGCACAGTCGTCAACATAGCGAAGCCGTCTTCGTCAGCCTGCACTGAGCGATGTGCTCGTGCAAACAGCTTGGGAGGTCGCTCACACCTCTGAGTCAGCTGTCCATTGTCTTGTTTATAAACACTACACGTCGCGTCGCGGCAACCGCCAGTTGTTTTGCCTTCCTCACAGCAACGAGTTTCCCCTAGAGCACACTTCTTTGTTTATAAACATTCCCCCCCCCCCCCCCCCTGCTACTTCTGGCTCTCCAGCGGGCAGATAAAGCAGCTTCTTGCCAAAAATTAGGTCAGGCTGATCTCGATAATCACTTGTACCCACCGTTGGATTAGTTATTTTAACTGCAGCACAGACTCCAAGCTCACAGGACAAAATTTATACATATGTATGGACATTATTTCATTGACTTATTACAGTACACACAGAGAAACTAATAAAATAACTGATAAACTAATAAAGTAAAACTTTACTTTTCAAACAAAATTCCCTGGAAAATCGTTATCTCATTGTAAATGGGCCATCTTGTCCAACCTTTCATGTTTTTTGCAGTGTAGTATCGTTTATCTTGTGATTTTTTTCTCTAATTGTTTCGCTACTTCTGGTGGTAGTTTATCTTTACCTCTACCAACTTTCCAGTCTACTTCCCACAGCTTCTTCTCTTCTTGCGTTCCGTCATCTGTTCTTGTGACATATTTTCTTCTGCTCCTCTGTCTCCTTTCTCTTCTAAATTAACTAACCCGTGTGTTCTATTACTTAACAGTTATTATCCCTTTCTTCACAACAGTCAACTTCAGATTAAAAACACCGACCAGTCCCGATTTTGGCATTTCTTCAACACTTTGTCTCCCCCAAATATCATATTCGTCAGTCGAGTTTGGTACCGATACTAATCTCTTCAGTATGCTATCTACTGTTTCACTCAGTTCCCAATGCCGCAACTTCCCTTTTGCTTCTTTCTCTTCCTCCTCCTCTTCAGTTTCTTTCTTCCCTCCATTCTTCCTAGCCTCTTTCATTCCTTCTTCCTCACGCATTTCTCTTTCCGCTCTTGTCCTGCATTTATTACTTGTTAACAACTTTGACTCTTTCCTGCTGTCCTTTCTAACCGTTTTCTTATCTTTACCTCTACCAACTTTCCAGGCTACTTCCCACAGCTTCTTCTCTTCTTGCGTTTCGTCAGCTGTTCTTGTGACGTTCGGCCGTCAACATACTAAAAGGAATCTCGGTTTGCTCTTGTCCATTTGTAATATTTTAAAGATCTCTCTCTCCATCTAACTGACACAGTTCTCCATTAATCTGAGCATTGCATCAAATTCTTCATCCTCTGCATCTTCCATACTACTGTTGCTGCCAAGCTTCTCCTCCTCCTCTCTATCTAGAACGTGTTCCCTCTCGGCTTCTCCATCTCTCATCTCCACATCATCTCTCTGCACATCCCCTTCTGTTGTCTCTTCGCTTCCTTCTTCCTCTGGGTCTCCTTCTCCCACTTCACTCAAGATCTCCCTTTTCGTCATTAATGTCCTCTTCATATTTCTCCTCGTTACCCTTCTTTCTCTCTTCACTACCGCTGTCGAGCCCACCAGATCCTCTTCCTCCTCCTCCCAAAATTCATTGTCTTCCTCCCTTCGTTTTCCTACCTTGTCCCTCTCGTCAATATCGCCGTATTTATTGACATGTTGCTTCTTTCGTTCCTCCCTCTTTTCGGAAACAACTTCTGCTCCTGTACGTTCTTTGTGTCTAATTAATGATCTAATTAACTCCCTCCTGCCCCCTCTGCAAAAGCAACTTCACATCATGAACTTCCTTCCTTTTGTTTAATAGCTTTTATGTCTTCATTCGTCTGCCTTATCCCTTCCAATAAACTTCGATGTGCGACGACTCCGCCTCTCCTGCATAGCAGCGTTTATTGCCATATCTCCAACCATTGGGTATTTCGCTTCGTGCAGAACCAGAGTTCACAGGAAATACGGGCCCCACAATGAACTGGCGACGTCACACTAGTTGCCTTGACCTCGCGAATGGGCGGCTACGTCAGTATGTCAATTAAAAGATACTTAATAAAGTCCTTAACTTTGTCATATATTAGCAGGAGCATGAGTTTATTTAAACTCCAGCTACGAAGTATTAAAGTTGTCTCAAATAAAAAATTCCTCCCCTCTGGAAACCGTTGCTCCAATTCGTAAGACGTGAAGTGTCAGGTGCTGTGAAGTCCGTCACAGGGTCAGGGTATCTCGCTGGTCCCATAGTAACTTAATTGACGTCACGTAAGCTGACTTTGGTTTTTGCTTCTCCTGTCTGGTTTGGATATGTGACGTCAATTTTTTTTGGAGGGAGCGTCTTCTCCACCTGCGATTTCCCGCCCCTTCACACAGTTGTTGACCTCATTCAGTATGTATACATTGTCGCTCTCCTTACTCCGTCGCTGTGTTTTGTTGCAAATGTTGGTAAATATTTTTTCTCTTCGCCGGCCTGTGTGTCCGAGCGGTTCTAGGGGCTTCAGTCTGGAACCGCGAGACCGCTACGGTCGCAGGTTTTAATCCTGCCCTGGGCATGAATGTGTGTGATGTCCTTAGGTTAGTTAGGTTTAAGTAGTTCTAAGTTCTAGGGGACTGATGACCTCAGATGTTAAGTCCCATAGTGCTCAGAGCCATTTTTTCTCTTCACTGTCTGGTTTTCGTATACACATATGTTTTTGGAGTCGTAATAATGGTCACATGTGCTTTGCTGCCTGCACCAAACAATCGACCCTAAAACCCATTTCATGTTTTTGCGGACCTTCACATACGCCTTTCTTAGTTTCTCAATAGGTTCAAGTTTTGATCCCCTTCCATCTCTTCTCTTTCTGATGCTCTTCCATTGGTATCTTCGCACTTGCCTTTACCTCGATCATTTCGACCGCTTCTTCCTCATCCAAAGTTTATATTGTTTTCTCGTTGAACGATGAATTTAATTCAAGGATGGTTAAAATGGGGTATGATCCTTACAGTAATTTCCTCAAGAAGCTTTCTTTATCCTTGCAAGTACCTCCTACCACTACCGCCTGCAGACTTCTCTGCAATTGCTTCCATAACGCTTTATCTTCTTAGAATATATGTACAAACTGTCACCGCTGTTCCCAGAGAATTTACACCAGTAGAGACTGAATTTCTGCTGGCTGATAATTTTCCATAAATTTCTGAATAAATTCTTCAGTGTTTCGACATTAGTTCTCCCGCACTGACAGTCGCTTTTCGTTAAACTACTTCCCACTTTTACAATGCGCAACAGAATTTCAAAAGCCAGAAATTGTCCCTCATTACGACGCATTGTGGTGAAATTTGGTGCCATATGACATCATTAACCCATCTTACACGTCACTCGAACTTGTGAGCTCCGGCCTTTTCTTTTTCGCATGCGTCGACACCTTGCTCCCTGGAGCGGCGTCGAGCCCGATGGTGACGTGCAAGGCGCCACGCTTTTGCACTATTGCGGAGGAAGACAGTGTACAACTTCGAGCCAAATTTCAAACTTCGTCGTCGCAGTGGGAGACAATTACGGTGTTTCAATAAAAGTGGTCGTTTGATTCTGTTCCAGAGTGTATTTTCTTATCGTCTCCCACTGTGTTGGTACGATTCTCCTCAATCCGTCCACAAATTCTTTGGTTTTTACAAACCGTCCTTCACTAAATTCTAGGCTGTTGAATTTAGCATTCAGAGAGCGACACTCAAGATTCTGATATGGAACCCGACATATGACAACATTTTTCGACCGTTTTTGTAGTTTACTGACTTTATTTTTATTTATTTATATTTATATTTATATTTATTTATATTTATTACCATATTCTCTTCCTGTATGGCTTCTGTCCTTTTCCGGTTTCTTCATACTTTTCGGTAATTTCTCACATGCTACACTCTACCGATTTAACTTGCTCAGATATTTCTGTTTGTACCTGACCTACAACAAATGTGATGCTCTTTTCAGGTGTCTCCTCTGTATTTTTACTTTTCTCATTCACATAGAATGATAAAAACTGATACCTATCAATTTTTTACATTAACTAAGAGTAAAATTTTTATTAATCAATTGCATTTAAATGCTACAGTATACCATTAAAGGCAATTAAATTATCATTTTCATCAGTAATATTTATTTCTAAACGATGACTTGGGTCACCAAACTCAAACTTAGGCTTAAATCAAGCAATAATATTTGTCTCTTAATGAAAATAATCACCATTTTACAAACATTCCATCAGTTAAATTAAAATTAATATTAATAAACTTGAATGGAATAATTTTAATAATATCTTTAGCAATAGTTTTTTTCATGAGAGGGAATGGTTTTTCCAGTATTACCTTTTATATCAATAAATAATTTAACATTGCTCTCAATAATAAGTCGATTTAAATTTTCATCTGCTTTAATGGATACATTAGGTTTTTTGTATAAATAATTTTTTCTAAACCTTTTCAACTATGTTGACCAAAATGAATTACTATCATTTCTTCATCATAATATAGTTAACTGTATACTTTGGTGTAGATTTGGAGTTAAAAATTTTGTATGAGTACCAACCAGTGCAACATATTTTTATCTATCTCTTGTAGATAAAGACAGTATTTTTTATTTTTTATTTTTAGAACAGATGACCTACCACTAAGTTGAAACAGGGGATGGGAGACTGATTTAATACTATTTAAAATTTTACTAATTTATTGAACAGATTGCAAATCAAAAATAAGAGTTCCAGAGAAGAAATCGAAAAATAAACATGGTAAGCTTTTACCAAATTCTATTCAGTGTGCAACAATAGGACCAAACACATGTGGAGAAACAACACTAATGATAGATAGTAATATTTTAGCTTCAGGATGGTTAAATAGGGATAAAATCACTCATTTATATGTTTACTCATAAAGTTTCAATCAACAAAATATTAAGAAGTTATAAAAGTGTGCAGAGAGATGGAAGACAAAAATAATGAGAAGAATACTACGTTTTTTGAAAACAATGGTGATATCATAGTATTAGATACTTTTGAAGATAAGTCACTCATTTTATTTCATGATTTTGTTTTTGAAAATCTAGCTATAGTTGAAGAATATTTTACTAGAGGCAGACATAAAGAAATACACAGTTTTATTTACCTCAGAAATAGTCAGAAACTCCTCAGCAAGTAGTTAGAGACAACCTAAATTTGTAACATATTTTTAGACAAGGTGATACAAATTTAAATTGTATTTACCTTAGGTTTGTTAGTGGAGATTTAAGATTTGATGATTTTAAAGAAGCCTGTAGTAATCATTGGAATGGGGGTAAGTTCAAATTTTTACAATAGACATGAATCGAAATCCTAATGAAGGCAAGTAAAGAGAATTTAACAACACAGTAAACATAATTTCTAAACATGTTAAATATAAACACAAACATTTAAAAAAATTTCACAGCTTACTAAACATAAATGTTACTACAAATACCCCTTTAAAAAAATTAACAACATAATGAACATAAATACCAACATTAAACATATATACAAATGTATTAAAAAGACATTTTAATGTTTTTTGTCTTTATTAAATGTTTGCAAAATGTGACCCATAAGTTATTAAAAAAGCTAGAAAAGAGGAAACAGAAAGGAGGAATTGAAACAAGCATTTAAAGCATGGAAGGAAGCCCTGAGAATTGAGAACAAAAAATGTAAGTGAGAAGTTAAGGCTCTTATCGATACAAATGCACAAATAAACCAAGGAACTGAAGGTTTAGGTGATGAAATTCTGAAAGCTATTGAAGTAAATAAAGAAGTTGAAAAACAAATAATTACTTATGAGTATTCTCATTAAGAGAAATTTGGATATATACCACAAATTAAACAATATGATAGTAACAGTAAGTATTATACATAAGTGAATGACAAGTACAAGAAGAACTGAAAAGGTATGAAGAAGGAAAAAAGTAAAAAAAAAATTCGAAGTAAAAAATAAATATAAGTCAAAGAATGTTGAAGTATATTAACAATAGTGAACATAAAGTTTCTGGATTAAAATGCAGAAATACATTGGTAATTTACCAGTAAAATTTGATGGAGAAAGAGAATATAAAGGAACAGATAGATTGGTAAATCTTTCAACAGAAAACATAGTACTGTAAATTATATGATTCTAACAATTTATCGAATTATTCTAAAATATTACTTGCTTCAAGAGCATTATATTCCGAAAATAATTTAAATGAAGTAAAATCAGATAGAGGAATTAAATATAATAACTCTGTAAAACAAATTGTAGCTATTTATTTTTCAGAGTTAGCAGTACATTCATCAAATGATGAGGAAATGGGTGAAGCATTCATAAATATGACATACAGAAAACCAGTTGAGTGTGTATGGATGAATGATGTTAGGGGTGTAATTGACATACTAGCTGCAATTCACAAAGGAGAATGGAAAAGACTTAATGAACACAATTATATATTTTTATTATTGGTTGCTTAACATATGTGACAGCTGCAGTCTCGATGGCTGGAGGAGCATCTGCTGTAGCTAATGTGGTAATAAACCAGATAAATGTGATAACTGGAGGATCCAAAAAGACACAACATGGCAATAGAGATGAAGTATGCTGCAACAAAAAGAAAAAATTCCAGAAAGTAATCGAAGCTTTACCTAATGCATTAAGTAATTTTGATATAGAAATACTTGCTGCATAACTAAAAAGCAAGAATTTTCGTGGTAATATTATGATAGATGAATTACCTAAGGAGTCACAAAAAATTTTATCTGTCATAGCTAATTTTGATATTTCTGATAATGTTGGCATTCATTGTATATGTACTATCTACATGACTACTCTGCAATTCACATTTAAGTGCTTGGCAGAGGGTTCATCGAACCACAATCATACTATCTCTCTACTATTCCACTCCCGAACAGCGAGCGGGAAAAACGAACACCTAAACCTTTCTGTTCGAGCTCTGATTTCTCTTATTTTATTTTGATGATCATTCCTACCTATGTAGGTTGGGCTCAACAAAATATTTTCGCATTCGGAAGAGAAAGTTGCTGACTGAAATTTCGTAAAAAGGTCTCGCCGCGACGAAAAACGTCTATACTGTAATGACTTCCATCCCAACTCGTGTATCATATCTGCCACACTCTCTCCCCTATAACGCGATAATACAAAACGAGCTGCCCTTTTTTGCACCCTTTCGATGTCCTCCATCAATCCCACCTGGTAAGGATCCCACACCACGCAGCAATATTCTAACAGAGGACGAACGAGTGTAGTGTAAGCTGTCTCTTTAGTGGACTTGTTGCATCTTCTAAGTGTCCTGCCAATGAAACGCAACCTTTGGCTCGCCTTCCCGACAATATTATCTATGTGGTCCTTCCAACTGAAGTTGTTCGTAATTTTAACACCCAGGTACTTAGTTGAATTGGCAGCCTTGAGAATTGTACTATTTATCGAGTAATCGAATTCCAACGGATTTCTTTTGGAACTCATGTGGATCATCTCACACTTTTCGTTATTTAGTGTCAACTGCCACCTGACACACCATACAGCAATCTTTTCTAAATGGCTTTGCAGCTGATACTGGTCTTCGGATGACCTTACTAGACGGTAAATTACAGCATCATCTGCGAACAGTCTAAGAGAACTGCTCAGATTGTCACCCAGGTCATTTATATAGATAAGGAACAGTAGAGGTCCCAGGACGCTTCCCTGGGGAACACCTGATATCACTTCAGTTTTACTCGATGATTTGCCGTCTATTACTACGAACTGCGACCTTCCTGACAGGAAATCACGAATCCAATCGCACAACTGAGACGATACCCCATAGCTCCGCAGCTTGATTAGAAGTCGCTTGTGAGGAACGGTGTCAAAAGCTTTCCGGAAATCTAGAAATACGGAATCAACTTGAGATCCCCTGTCGATAGCGGCCATTACTTCGTGCGAATAAAGAGCTAGCTGCGTTGCACAAGAGCGATGTTTTCTGAAGCCATGCTGATTACGTGTCAATAGATCGTTCCCTTCGAGGTGATTCATAATGTTTGAATACAGTATATGCTCCAAAACCCTACTGCAAACCGACGTCAATGATATAGGTCTGTAGTTAAATGGATTACTCCTACTACCCTTCTTGAACACTGGTGCGACCTGCGCAATTTTCCAATCTGTAGGTACAGATCTATCGGTGAGCGAGCGGTTGTATATGAGTGCTAAGTAGGGAGCTATAGTATCAGCGTAATCTGAAAGGAACCTAATCGGTATACAATCTGGACCTGAAGACTTGGCCGTATCAAGCGATTTGAGTTGCTTCGCAACCCCTAAGGTATCTACTTCTAAGAAACTCATGCTAGCAGATGTTCGTGTTTCAAATTCTGGAGTATTCCATTCGTCTTCCCTGGTGAAGGAATTTCGGAAAACTGCGTTCAATAACTCCGCTTTAGCGGCACAGTCGTCGATAACAGTACCATCGGCACTGCGCAGCGAAGGTATTGACTGCGCCTTGCCGCTTGTGTACTTTACATACGACCAGATTTTCTTCGGATTTTATACCAAATTTCGAGCCAATGTTTCGTTGTGGAACCTATTAAAGGCATCTCGCATCGTGCCAAATTTCGCGCGTCTGTAAATTTTAGCCCATCTTCGGGATTTCGCGTTCTTCTGTACTTCGCATGCTTTTTCCGTTGCCTCTGCAACAGCGTTCGGATCTTTTTTGTGTACCACGGGGGATCCGTTCCATCTCTTACCAATTTATGAGGTATGAATCTCTCAATTGCTGTTGCTACTATATCTTTGAATTTGAGCCACATCTCGTCTACATTCGCATAGTCAGTTCGGAAGGAATGGAAATTGTCTTTTAGGAAGGCTTCTAGTGGCACTTTATCCGCTTTTTTAAATAAAATTATTTTGCGTTTGTTTCTGATGGATTTGGAAGAAATGGTATTGAGCCTAGCTACAATGACCTTGTGATCACTAATCCCTGTATCAGTCATGATGCTCTCTATCAGCTCTGGATTGTTTGTGGCCAAGAGGTCAAGTGTGTTTTCGCAACCATTTACAATTCGCGTGGGTTCGTGGACTAACTGCTTGAAATAATTTTCGGAGAATGCATTTAGGACAATCTCGGAAGACGTTTTCTGCCTACCACCGGTTTTGAACAAGTATTTTTGCCAACATACCGAGGGTAGGTTGAAGTCCCCACCAACTATAACCGTATGAGTGGGGTATTTATTTGTTACGAGACTCAAACTTTCTCTGAACTGTTCCGCAACTGTACCATCAATTCTGCCTAATCTATCTTTCCTGAACACCGTCTGATACTTCGTAAAAATTTCTGCAGAACTTATTTCAGGCTTTAGCCAGCTTTCTGTACCTATAACGATATCAGATTCTGTGCTTTCTATTAGCGCTTGAAGCTCAGGGACTTTTCCAGCGCAACTACAACAATTTACAACTATAATTCCAACTGTTCCTTGATCCAAGCACGTCCTGTAATTGCCAAGCAACCTTTGACGTTGCAGCCCATCCCGCACTTTCCCGAGGCCTTCTAACCTAAAAAACCGCCCAGTCCACGCCACACAGCCTCCGCTACCCGTGTAGCCGCCAGCTGAGTGTAGTGAACTCCTGACCTATTCAGCGGAACCCGAAACCCCACCACCCTATGGCGCAAGTCAAGGAATCTGCAGCCAATACGGTCGCAAAACCGTCTGAGCCTCTGAATCAGACCCTCCACCCGGCTCTGCACCAAAGGTCCGCAGTCGGTTCTGTCAACGATGCTGCAGATGGTGAGCTCTGCCTTCATCTCGTAAGCAAGACCGGCAGCCTTCACCAAATCAGATAGCCGCTGGAATCCAGAGAGAATTTCCTCAGATCCAAAGCGACACACGTCATTAGTGCCGATATGTGCCACCACCTGCAGCTGGCTGCACCCTGTGCTCTTCATGGCATCCGGAAGGACCCTTTCCACATCAGGAATGACTCCTCACGGAATGCACACGGAGTGCACACTGGATTTCTTCCCCTCCTTAGCTGCCGTATCCCTAAGGGGCCCCATTACACGCCTAAAATTGGAGCTCCCAACTACCAGTAAGCCCACCCTCTGCGATTGCCCGGACCTTGAAGACTGAGAATGATCCTCTGAAACAGGACAGGCAGCTGCATCTGGCTCAGCCAGAGACAGTGCCTGAAACCGGTTTGTCAGACGCACCGGAGAGGCTTTCTGATCAGCCTCCGGGGACGCCTTTCGCTGTCTGCCACGCCTTGGAACGACCTCCCAATCAACCACAGGCGAGGGTTCAGCCCCACTGCGGGCAGCAACCGGGGCAACCACAGCGGCAGACCGATCTGGGGACAGACGGGACGAGGTTGACATCCCCGTGATACCCGAGTCCGGCTCCCCACAGTGGTGCCCATTGGCAACAGCCTCAAGCTGCGCGACCGAAGTCAGCGCCGATTGCAGCTGTGAGCGAAGAGATGCCAAGTCAGCCCTCATCCGAACACAGCAGTCGCAGTCCCTGTCCATTCTAATCGATGTTTAACAACGGTTACCGAAACACGAGTCCGTGCCTAGATAACGCAAGCGGAACACGAAAAGAATGTATCAACTAACCTGTACAAATGCCTAACGACTGCGCTACAATCTGCTGAATTTACGATTACAGTAACTAAAACTCGAAATTGCACCTACTATAAAACAAATAACACAATTTTTGATTTGTTAGGTGATAACATACCAAAAGAATTAGTTAATCATTTAGGAAAAACACAGTGTATTATAATATTCAAATAATAGAAGATTGTGATGTATTAATATGTGGCTATAGGTGTATATTTGTTTTAAAACTGTTGTCAGATAATTAGAAGCTTACTGACCCTTGGAATGTAGTAAATGGACATTTTGGAAATAAGTTAATGAGCTATGAGCTGGAAATACAAAATCTGGAGAACTGGAAATATCAAAAATAACTGGAATCTTTGTAACCAGATTTAAAAAAGAATTACATTGATAAATTAAGAATTTAATTAATCATCATAACAACTAGTTAGGTAAATAAGTGGATAATTAAAATCATCATTACATCAAAAACATGAAAATTTATTTTAACAATTTTGTAATTAATTAAGTAAAATTAGTAAAAGAACTAATGGTCATATTGATTTTAAATGTAGATTATGAGTAGATATAAATGATCCAATTGATGGAAAAGATTTAACAGAAAAGTATTATCTTATTACAAAAGCTGAGATATGAAATTATTCAAACATAGTCCAATAATAATGTTGCTAAGAGAGAATTACAGAATTTTTATTCGAAAAAGGAAATGGAGGAAGTGTTCTAAGATTAGTACACAAAAGGATATTTATCTCTATATATTAATCAGATAGATATGTTAGAGGGAAAGATTTATCATAAACAAGCACATGAATAAACATTTATGACTGGGGATGAACAAAAAACCATCATTTTAATTATGTTTTTATCCTCAAGAAATTGCTGTTGGCAAAAATTTAGGTAATTACCTATCACTTAATGATTAAGATATTTCTTTAAGTGTCTCTCACAATCCGTACCAGATAACGCCCGCCATTCACTCCATGTAAATAGCGCATAAATCAAATTTATTAAGTTCTAAAGATCCTGTTAAAACTGTACCAGTAGATTTAAAAATAATTTTTTTTGAAAATTTAATCTCTACAAACTGATCATATGTGGAATTGGAAAGGCAAAAAATACTTATCATCCTCAAAGAATAATAGTATAAATTGGAAGACAGAGGATTGATGATATTTACACAATTTATAAAAATAGAAAAGGTAAATCTGTCAAAAAATTGTAAATGCGTGTGAATAAATTATTAATGAAAGACTTGTACAAATGACAAAACTTTGAAAAAGAAACTATGTTTCATATGGTATAGATGATTTATGGCAAGCAAATCTAGCAGAGATGGATACCAGCACCTTGAAAGGAATTTCAAAAATAAATGAATGGTATAAACTTTTACTAACTGTAATTGGCGTTTTTTGGAAGTTGACTTGGACTATTATGGTTAAAGATAAAACAACTAAAATGTTTTGGAAGCATATGAAAACACATTTAAAATAAGAACTACTAGAATTCTACAAACAGGTATTGCAAAAGAATCTTACAACAAACATTTTCAAGAAATTATGTAAAATATAGTATTAATCATTACTCAACATTTACAGAGTTACAGTTATAAATGGGCTGGATTTGTTTTGGAACTAGTTGAGGAATGTAATAACACAAAGTAAACAACAATAAAAATGAAACCGAAAGAATTCAATAAATTTAATTCAAACGTGACTAAAGTTGTATCTAAACACGATAAACCGAAATTTAAAATAAGACGTAAAATTAGAATCAAGAAATTGAAAGTAATTTTTGGAAAAGCATATGCTGTAAACTGGTAGGATTTGATCATCGAAATAATAGTTGGTTAAAAAAGGACAACATTATTTGTGACAGCTGGAGCAGTCTTCAGACTGTGCCTTGATTTATTACATCATTAACCAATTGTCCATGTGTGCATCCATCAAAACTATATGAGATACGATAACAAACTTCATTAAAATTTGCTTTAATTCCCCTGTAAAAAAAAAATTATTGAATTGGGATTATTACCAAGCTTTAACATTTCTTCACATTTTGGGCATCTGTGCTTAATTATATATTACTGCATTTGTAAATTATTCCTTCAAGTTCTGATAAGTTCAAAGTTTTCATTAAATAATCTTAAAAGAATAAATGAGAGTTAACATTTCTATAGCTACACTAAAATTTTCATCTGATTCTTGTATATATACATTTAATAGGTAAAACGATCTGGGGGGGGTGATGAAAATTAATGGGGGTGGATTTATTCGTGGGTGAGGTCATCATGTATCACGTTAATTGACTTGACACAATACATTATATTACATGACATAATTACTAATACTAACAAATAAAAAAGGGTAAATACACTCCTGGAAATTGAAATAGGAACACCGTGAATTCATTGTCCCAGGAAGGGCAAACTTTATTGACACATTCCTGGGGTCAGATAAATCACATGATCACACTGACAGAACCACAGGCACATAGACACAGGCAACAGAGCATTCACAATGTCTGCACTAGTACAGTGTATATCCACCTTTAGCAGCAATGCAGGCTGCTATTCTCTCATGGAAACGATCGTAGAGATGCTGTATGTAGTCCTGTGGAACAGCTTCCCATGCCATTTCCACCTGGCGCCTCAGTTGGACCAGCGTTCGTGCTGGACGTGCAGACCGCGTGAGACGACGCTTCATCCAGTCCCAAACATGCTCAATGGGGGACAGATCCGGAGATCTTGTGGCCAGGGTAGTTGACTTACACCTTCTAGAGCACGTTGGGTGGCACGGGATACATGCGGACGTGCATTGTCCTGTTGGAACAGCAAGTTCCCTTGCCGGTCTAGGAATGGTAGAACGATGGGTTCGATGACGGTTTGGATGTACCGTGCACTATTCAGTGTCCCCTCGACGATCACCAGAGGTGTACGGCCAGTGTAGGAGATCGCTCCCCACACCATGATGCCAGGTGTTGGCCCTGTGTGCCTCGGTCGTATGCAGTCCTGATTGTGGCGCTCACCTGCACGGCGCCAAACACGCATACGACCATCATTGGCACCAAGGCAGAAGCGACTCACATCGCTGAAGACGACACGTCTCCATTCGTCCCTCCATTCACGCCTGTCGCGACACCACTGGAGGCGGGCTGCACGATGTTGGGGCGTGAGCGGAAGACGGCCTAACGGTGTGCGGGACCGTAGCTCAGCTTCATGGAGACGGTTGCGAATGGTCCTCGCCGATACCCCAGGAGCAACAGTGTCCCTAATTTGCTGGGAAGTGGCGGTGCGGTCCCCTATGGTACTGCGTAGGATCGTACGGCCTTGGCGTGCATCCGTGCGTCGCTGCGGTCCGGTCCCAGGTCGACGGGCACGTGCACCTTCCGCCGACCACTGGCGACAATATCGATGTACTGTGGAGACCTCACGCCCCACGTGTTGAGCAATTCGGCGGTACGTCCACCCGGCCTCCCGCATGCCCACTATACGCCCTCGCTCAAAGTCCATCAACTGCACATACGGTGATGGGACTTCATCATCAGCTGAAGTGCTCGAGTTGTGTGAAATCATTTGGGGGCAAGGTCTGGTGAATATTGAAGATACAGGAACACTTCCCAGTTGAATCTTCTGATCTCAACTTGGGTCATTTGAGCTAGATGAGGCTACGCATTGTCATGAAGGAAGACAACTTAGCCTGACAAAAGTCCAGGAAATTTTGTTTCAATGACATCTTACAGATTCCTCTGCATTCATTGTGTTATTGCCATAACTTTTCCTGCCAAATGTGTGACCTTTGCCCATTTTGGGATACTTTCGCCACATTTGTTCCACACCACACCACACCCGGACGTTTTGTCTCAGAAGTCAAACAATGGATCAATGTCTTATCCCCAGTAACAAACCATTTGACGAGCAACTCTCCCACCCTCTGACGCATTTTCAGAAACATTCGGGCCAAACCTGTCCATTGCTGCTTGTGGATGTCACTCAGCAAATGTCACACCCATCTTGCACAGACTTTTCAGTAGTGAAGATAGTCTGTCAGTATCTGTGCAATGAATGAGCACATACAATTTTAGGCCCCAGGGGTAGCAGCATTTGGATGCTGTCAGAGGTAATGCGACAATCTTCCTCCATAATACTGTGATCGCTATAATGGCATCATTACGTGTCACTGTAGAGGGCATCCCTATGTGCTGTTCATTGTGCACATCTTTACACACTTCCACAAACTATACCCACCGACATCAGACCATCTGAACACTCGTACTGCCTCCCCCAGAGACAAAAGCTAACTCCTGAGAGACATCAACAGTGAATGATGTGAAAAAACGCAATGTGCTTGTAAGACAGAGTGAGCATTGTCAGCACTTACCAGTCAAACTTCCAATCCTCAGGTCATACGTACAGTGTGTTTTGCAGAGAAATAAAATTGGGAAACTTACTTATTGGATGGCCATCATACAACAGATATGTTTCGAGTGACATACAAAGACAGAAAGCAGAACATACTTTTACATTGGCAAAATAATTAAATATTATGATGAACAAATTTAGAACATATGCAGAATAATATTCAATATGCATAATTAAAAATCTTCAGGCTCACTGCACTACATCACACACAGTACTCACATTACACACATCGTATGATTTTTTTAAAAATTATATAGCAGTAAGAATTTTAGTATACTATATAATAAACTACCACGATGTCGCGGCATGCTACCAGTGTTAAGGACTGCGATGGAGCTCCGTATGCCACGGCAAACTGGCTGACACTGACGGCGGCGGTGCACAAATGCTGCGCAGCTAGCGCCATTCGACGGCCAACACCGCGGTTCCTGGTGTGTCCGCTGTGCCGTGCGTGTGATCATTGCTTGTACAGCCCTCTCGCCGTGTCCGGAGCAAGTATGGTGAGTCTGACACACCGGTGTCAATGTGTTCTTTTTTCCATTTCCAGGAGTGTAATTATCCGAAATTCTATTCAGACCTGCTAATAATTTTCTGGAATTACCTTTATAAAAGTGTATTATTTTTTTTTTCGAATAGTACATTTTCCAAGTTCAAAAAACTGATAGCTAAACTATCACAAAACCAATCTCATAATTTTTCAAATTATTTCATTAATTGTTTTAACGTTAGTGGATATGAACCTGGCTTATTTTTAAAAATTGTCAGATGATGTAAGTGTAACATATTGTTACTCCTGAATTACTTATAACTATGTCTATACTTCTCTCTAACGTGAAAATGTTGTTTTTCTTGTATTTGTAAGTTCCAAACTTTTGTTAACATCTTTAGTTTTAAACCAGGGTTTAGTTTTTTCATCAGTAATCATTTCCACTTGTTTATCATTACATACACCCATCATGTGATGCCAATCCTGATTAGTCCATTCGGCATGTTCATGGGTCCATCCATACTGCTCTGCATGATGTCGTTGTTGCGCATCATACAGTCTATTTCACACAGTTTGAGTCACAATATGACGTCCTGTGGCTGCATGAAAAGTGTTATTCAACATTTTTGCGTTGCTGTCAGGGTTTCTCCGAGCCGTAATCCATAGGTAGCAGTCCCCTACTGCAGTAGTAGCCCTTGGGCGGCCTGAGGGAGACATGTCATCAACAATTCCTGCCTCTCTGTATCCCCTACATGTTTGAGCAACATCACTTTGGTTCAATCCGAGATGCCTGGACTCTCCCCTTCTTCAGACCCCTTCCTGGCACAAAGTAACAATGCAGACGCAATCGAAAAGCGGTATTAACTGCCTAGGCATGTTCGAATTACAGACAAAACGAGCCATGTACCTCCTTCCTGGTGGAATGACTGGAACGGACTGGCTGTCGATCCCCCTCCTTCTAATAGGCTCTGCTCATGATGGCTATTTACATCTTGGGGTGGGTTTAGTGACTTCTCTGAACAGCCAAAGGGACAGTGTCTCTGTTACAATATCCACAGTCAACGTCCACCTTCAGGAGAGATGAAAAACTTTTTTTGATGGGTGTATATGTTTACTGTCGATGATGTCTGTGAAAAAATTTGTTCAGTATAAATTTTATTACAATTTGTTTAGGTAGACCTACTTCATTCACAAATATTCAATGAGTTTGTCAATTTGAGTGTGCCTTGAACTGGGATGCTTTTGGAAAGCTGGAAATTTTTAGTCCTTTTTTTAATATTGTTTTCTAAATAAATGGGTGTTATAAAAACCATTTCTCTATTTGTGAAGTATTGAAATACATTGATAATTTTTTTTAATGAAACACACAAATGATGGTTGTAGGACAATTTGCATACAATGTTTAAATGCATATCGTAAGAACTATATGATAGTAAACAAATGCTATGTGTATATGGAAAATATATTTCTTAATGTTACCACAAAGAACACGTAAAACGAATTCCAAGTGAAGACAATTCTAAAATATTATTGTCGATGAAAAATTGAGAACAACAACAAACTGAATGCGATAACAAGACAACAATATTATTGATTTCCTGGAAATTAAAGATCTGGATAATTTTTATAAGAAATCATATTGTGAACATGATTAAATGTAACAAATATATTCTAAAATATAAAAGATAACATATCTTCTATTAAAAATGAAGTTGACCCCAATTAATTTTACGTTTTTTATCATATTTTGGGTTCTTTTGCAGTGAAGATGAAACCTTCTCTTTAGGAGGTAGGAGACGAGGTACTGGCTGAAATAAAGCTGTGAGGAGGGGTCATTAGTTGTGTTTGGGTAGCTAAATTGGTAGAGCACTTGCCTACGAAAGGCAAAGGTCCGAGTTTGAGTCTCGGTCGGGCACACAGTTTTAATCTGCTAGGAAGTTTCATATCAGCGCACACTCCGCTGCAGAGTGAAAATCTCTTTCTGGAAACATCCCCCAGGCTGTGGCTAAGCCATGTCTCCGCAATATCCTTTCTTTCAGGAGTGCTAGTTCTGCAAGTTTCGCAGGAGAGCTTCTGTAAAGTTTCGAAGGTAGGAGACGGATACTGGCAGAAGTAAAGCTGTGAGTACCGGGCGTGAGTCGTGCTTCGGTAGCTCAGATGGTAGAGCACTTGCCCGCACAAGGCAAAGGTCTCGAGTTCGAGTCTTGGTCGGGCACACAGTTTTAATCTGCTAGGAAGTTTCATATCAGCGCACACTCCGCTGCAGAGTGAAAATCTCATTCTGGAGTAATATGCTTCTTAGATATATATTAATTTTGCTAATGTAATGCATCTTAAATAATCCAACATAATTTGAGAAGAAGATTATATCATATCTATAGCATCATGTCCTCAAGACACAGGAAAAATGACCTTTATTGCCCATTGCTAAGTCATTCAGTGGGTCAGAAATGAGTTCAGCATTCAGTAACAAAAATTTTTGATCTTAAGCCTAATAATACCAAATGCCAGACAGATAGCATTGCAGTTTTAAATCCAACTGAAAAATCTTTCTTTTAGACAACTCCTTCCATTCTGTGGATGAATTTTTTTATTTAAAAATTTATAGCCTGCAAAAACAGCAATTTTTCTCTAAAATGAATGCTTCACTATCCTGAAGATCGATGCAGAAGGTAAAAATTAAAGTGAAGAAAACCAAAGAAGGAATAAGAATTGCAAGTGAGCTTATTTATCTCAAATTCATCACAGAAAACATTGGGAACAAGAAGAAACTAAAGGTATGTTAAATAATCTAGAGCCAGAAGGTATTACCTCCCAAGAATGGAATCACACCATGATTTCTGCTGGCAGCAAACCGTGTTATTTTGTGTTATGTGAAACAGAAAAGATATTTTCAATTTTACTGTTCTATGGGGCGTATTAGGAGTGGGAACTACCTAATATTGTTCAGTTTATTAAACTGTGAATTAATTTCAATATCATTTCATCTTTTCTAAGTAGGATTGAAAAATAATATGTCCATTAAAGTTAAAACTAATTGTGTTAAAAGTAATTTTATACATGTCCTGCAAACTGACTCATTCCAGGTCGTTTCGATAACAGAAGCGTTCATTTCACCTATGGGTCATGTAACTAATTTCAAATGCTAGACTAAACAGAGTGAGGACCTAAGCTGTCAATCATTTGAAACCGAATTTAATAAACTGACAATCTGTCATTTGAATACATAGCTACCCAGCTGACTTTTTCAATGTGGAGAGAGTAATAACATTCAGTCAGTGCTAACAGCTGTCTTAGGGTAATACAAAGAAACAGAAATCATTACAAGAACCCTTCACTTCATGGAGGAACCAAGTTGTGATAACTTTGTAGAACTACAGGTTTCTTGAGTTCGTTCAAAAGTCTGAGTGAAAGCAAAGTCTCTTTTCTCACTAATACTGCTCCTGTCGAATACAGTGAAAGGCTGGACCGTTTGCTTAAACAACGTTTGAAGTAACATAGATTCACATTCCCATTCATAATCAAGATTCTCTTTCAGTTCCATCTAACGACTTCCTATATATTATGGTTCATTTTCTTCACATTAACAGAAACACAGTAAACACCCAGAGAGCTGTATGTAGCCAACCAGATTTCTTTCTCAGGAGACTCAGTATGAGTTGAACAGTAATGATGTTTCCAAATGTGGACTGTTGAGAGTATATCAGCTCTTAAAATTGAAATCTGAGTCGAATGTATCAGATAGCTCAGGGCGTTATATCACAGAAATAAGATTCTAATCTTTCTAGCCAGCATACCAATTGACGTGTACACATCTCGCTGAAACATCTAATATGGTTCATTGAAAACATTAAGCATATGTTCGTTAACATCAAGCAGGAACTGATCTGGTGCAGTGCTAATAATTCTAATAACTGCACTTATATATAAGTGGATCTGCAGCAGATCGAAATTAGTTTATAGTTAAGAAATTGGGTTGGGAAATGCAACACGTTTCTTTGTCTGATTAAGAACAGCTTAAAATGTTGTAAGTGCTTGAATGCAATTCTACACTGCCGAGAAATATCCATTCGTGGGTGTGAATAAAATATGTGTACTACCAGTCACATCCTGGCAGACGTGGGTACTAAAGTTGTCAACTTAACTTGAATCGTCATGGTTCACCATTTTCGCACTACACACACAAAGGGAGTTTGACTATATTTGACCACCGCAATTTGGTAAACGCCAAGCTCTTTTTCAATTCCGATTTTTTACTCACACAATTTATAAGAAGTTTCGAGACAAAATACACTTTTATTGCTATATGATAAGTAAGCAAGATTCCCATTCTCAAGGTATGAAAGACAAAAAGGTGCTGAAATTAGGGCGAGTTATGTTCACAAAGGATTAGAGGAGTTGCATCAATTGCAGCCATCGGCTATTCCAAACCAAAACAAACAGTGAAATCGAACGCAATGGGGAAAGATCTGGCAGAGTGCTCGATGGTTAACTGAATATCATCATGGCATGAGGTGGGAAGGTCAGTGTGCATTTGCCGGGAGTTTCAATCCTGCTGAAAATTCTATCCCTCAGATGTCGTGAAAAAATTATTTGTATGTGGCAAGTATTCAGTTACACGATCGATGGTTGATTTAGAAGAAGGGTGTACATTGATGTATCATTTGTAGGGTCAGTACAAAGGAAGAGCAGTCATCTATTATTTACGTCGTGAAAGTCATTTCATGTTTGCAATGAGTTATGTTATAAGATCTGGTCGTGAGGGGGAGGTTGGGATGGTTAAGTAAATATGTATTTAGCTTCTGACTCGCGCAGGGAAGGGACTCGAAATTCGAACATCATTAAAATTGTAAATATTTTCATCTGCACCCTCTGCAAATTGATTATGAAATTAAGTGAAATGATTAGATAAAAGAAGCTCTTAATTCTCATGACAAACAATCATTTAATGTTGTTTTCTGGTTGTACAGTATCAAAACAGTTTAATATTTACCTAAGCACTACAGAGTACCAAATGATGCAACATTATGGATCGCTAACATTACTTGTGCAATTATTGCATGTGTGGACCACAGGAAAGGAGCGTGAGGCGAAAGAAATCCACTCCCCTGGCCAGTGTGGCCGAGCGGTTTTAGGCGCTTCAGTCTGGAAACGCGCGACCGCTACAGTCCCAAGTTCGAATCCTGCCTCGGACATGGATGTGTGTGATTTCCTTAGGTTAGTTAGGTTTAAGTTGTTGTAAGTTCTAGGGGACTGATGACCTCAGATGTTAAGTCCCATAGTGCTCATAGCCATTTCAACCAATCCACTCCAATAGTTGTGGCTCTAAGCTCCTATAATCGGACAGAACCAGGAAAAACCGCAGAGGTAGTCATATTATGACTACCAGACGGTAATCGAGCATTGAAAAATGAGTCAAAATAGACATTTGTGTGAGCACCGCATGAGGGAAAAACATCAAGATTCGCGAAACTAATCTGCAGTCGATTTGTGAACTAAGAATAAAATTCACTGGAATTACCGAAATTTATGAAAGGAAATTTCGCGTATCAGAATAAGCAACACCTTATGGAACCTACCATGCAACCGGCATAGCAATGCTTATGACCAAGTAGTAGGGGCCGACACTGTGATCAGCATGGTCCATCTGGACCAGAGATATTCTAAGTCCACTTCTGGTCATCAAAAGGCTCCAAACATCAAAGTCTTACACCTGTGATTCACGCGCCCGATTCCAAAGTCCTTTCTCTTCCGAAATTAAAAACCAAATGCACTTTTCCACGTACTAGCTGAGTTCCACTTTGGCTCTTGCCTAAGAAATGAGTATGTTGGTTCGCTGGCCAGCGGCGGAGCAAAAGCAAATTCTGCTTTAGTTGAATGGGTAGATAGAAGCAAAAATCCTGAACTCCTCTCCCAGAAAACTCGAATGGAAAAAAACAAGGCAAGACTAGAAACAGAAAGGCGATAAATGAATGAGAGAGATGGCGCATGTTTGTGACACCCAAAGTATGATGCCACATTGACGGATGAATTCGGTCTTCTCTGAGAAAATTCCCAGCGTCGGAGCTTCAAAGAGAGCCTCTCCCTCCGTTATTTGAGTCGATACGTGCCCCGAGTGCCTATTTGGGGAAAAATTATTCGTTTTTCCAAGCCCTTATCCTGGCATCAGCAGCGGACGACGGCGTACGGAATGCTACCATTGTTAGGGGATTTGGGGGATACAGAACGTACTTAACTACAGTCTGACGGCTCGTCAAAGCGTCGCCAAAGGATTTCTCTCGTCGACCTCGGCTAGCGCCAGCTACATCAAAGACACAACTCGTGGCTGTTGTCACCGATGGCGTCCCATGGAGCCCCGCAGCGGAAGGGGGGGTGGGGTGGAGAGGGGGGACATGTCCCTCGTGACTAACACGTCCTTCTTTCGGAAGAACTCCCCAAGCTGCAGCCTGTCTCAGAGCTGACGCTAGGAGCCAATATTTGCAGAACTTATAAACTGTAAATCGAATGATAAAATTAACGACAGCTGCTCATATTGCGTCTAGGTAAGGAACTCAAACGAAATATGAAATCATAGTGCAGAGAAAGGAGAATCTCGTGCAATGATCTTACGCAACTGCTTCTGATAATTATAATCCTCTCGCCCAATTAGAGACTATAGTAATCAACCAACACTCTCAGTGGAGCAACCTATCTGACAATTTAGTAGGACCGTTACAATGTACACTTCTTATTGTGGATAAGAAAAAAAAATTTCTGTCTGTTATTCCACTATGACGTATACGTGTAGTAGTCCTCATCACAAGTAAGGCAGTGCTTTGAATGCTGCAACTCATCGATCAGAATCGCTTGAAGCACTTGATGCACATTGAGTTCTAGGAAATGTTCGAATCCGGGCTGGAAGCATTAAAGTGCTGTAAGGTATACGGAGACCGTGGTTACAATGACAAGTCTCAATTCAGTCCTCCCACTGTGTTCTAGGACGTTGTGGGCAGTAGCGTCCGTTTTCCTTCATAAATTGTCCTGCTCTCTTAAAAACTCTAATTCACAATATTTTCAATGAGAGAGTGGCCACTAGCAAAATTTTCTACAGTTATCCACCCATATACGCACAAACTAGAGAGCACCCAAGAATTGAAAGTTCTCATGTGAGAACGTATAAAGTGTGGTGTGTGCGCGCGTGTGTGTGTGTGTGTGCATAAATGTGAGCGTGTTGTAGAATACAAAGACTGAAACTAAAGCACTGAACTTCTAAACTATGCGGAAATTATGAATCCTTATGGCCCAGAGAACAACCTAAAAATACCATCACACCTTGTACCTTTAACAGAATAAATACCGACACAGACACGCTTACGTAACACAAGTGCATATCTGGAGTCTGCATAGCGTCTGTCCAAACATTAAATGATTCACCATGAACCTGATTAACAACTGAATAACGTGTATGCCTATAACGTGTTTGCTATCAGCTTATAGCTCCAGCAGTGCAGGTGAGGCAGGGAGATATATGTGATCATTGGTTTTGTTGTGACCAGGCGAGACTACTTTCGTCCAGCTATAACTGTGGGTTATTTGATTGATCCGAGAGAAAGCTCATCATACTAGAACACATGAAATATTAGGATTGCTTGATAAGTTACAACTGTTATTGACTATTAAAGAATCACTTGATGTGCAGATTAACAAACTGTTCTCTTGCAGTAAAATGTTCCACATTTAAATGAACAAGTCCAGTAGACACTTTAACTATCACGTTTGTCCTATACTCCGATGGCGACTTCAAGAAAGATGAAGTCACGAACTGAGCACAGCTTTTGCTCGCTCGACACCATATTGACCTCATCTTGAGTTGGCCTATACGTGAGAGGGGAGGCGTGGTCTCCAGGAGCGCCTCCTGTACTTCGTTGTGGATCGCAGTGAGTCCTCGCTAATTACTGCGATACTGATTCGCGTTGCCAACTCTGGTGTGGCAAGTGACCTTTACACATTACCACAGATTCTAAGCATAAAATAATAACAGAACCATTAAGATAAGCACACAAGTTATGAATTCCAGCCCTTTTGCTGCATGCTGCAGAGTAATTTCATTCGCAGTTTCACTTGTCCAGCCACCTGGACAAACACTTAGACTGTTATTCGTCTAGACTCCCGTTACTGCACTCCATCAACCTAGGCGCCAATACCACTCCCTCTCGTCAATTGCCGATGGTGACTGTAACCGAGTGCTGACCTAACAGTGAAGCATCCCATCACAGCCTCCGCCAGGACTTTTGCGCGGTAAGCTTTCTGGCGACGGGCGCCAACAGAATATGATAATAGCGCTGACACATGTGGAGCCCGACTATGGAACTGGCGCTCCCAAAACTGGCTAAGATTCGCGCTCCGATGTCCCTTGCTCACTTGTCGCGAGAATGGACACTCTGGCAACCTAATCATCCTAAGTACGTAATAAATATTACGGGGATGGACATACGAACTAATGTGCGTCTGTATTTATCCGAAATAAAACTAGACGTGTATCACGCTACCTACGCGTGCGCCAATCTCTTGTCCATTTATAATCTCACACTGAACGCACCCCAGTACGGAACCAAAACTTCTGGCCAAACCAAAGATAATCCGACGACAATCACGAAGCCCACAGGAAACGTAACGGTGTCGATCTTTACGAAGCAGACAAAGTGAACACATCGAGATATTTACCCACAACAGAAAACGGTGACTTTGCTAACCTTTCCAGGGACCGTCTCTAATGCACAATTGTCACTCGCACAAAATAAACAAAATGAAACCTAGAGAAACACACAAAGTAACATAAAAAACAGAGATATTCTAGAGACTAAAGTGGACTCTATTCTACACATAGTAACACAGAAAGAAAATTTCACAAAAATGAGAATATCAAACCTAACATTAACAAAAAAAATTAAAACAGCAAATGATGAAGTTCCTTTACTAGAAATGATTTGATAAATTACGTCAGCTGTGATTGTCACACAGCTGTTGGAGTCCAATGGACGGCTTCAGACTCCTTATTTCGATCTGTCGCGGTCTAAGGCGCTGCAGGTATGGAATGTGCAGCTGGTCCCAGGGGAGGTTCGAATCCTCCCTTGGGCATGGATGTGTGTGTTTGTACATAGGATAATTTAGGTTAAGTAGTGTGTCAGCTTAGGGACTGAAGACCTTAGGAGTTAAGTCCCATAAGATTACACACACATTTGAACTTTTTTTTCGATTCTGTCGCCATTTTTATTACTATGATTCTGTCTGCCCCATCAGTTGTCTCCTGTTGGCTATGCCCTTCTTCGCGCCACGTGCCAATTTCTGTCAAACTTATGGGCATTCTCAGCTCCATATACCCGGCCCCCGTAATTCCTACTGTTCAGCTGTGCTACTCTTTCCTGCCGCACACCTTGCGGTTCGTTTCGCTTATCATCCTTTCGTTATTCTTGAGCGGTTGCTGATTATGGCCTTCGTTTGTCTTTCTTCTTTACCTTTTTTTTATTGTCAAACACACGTTCCACTTCGGACAGGAAACATTTAAGCGATTCAAATGTGGCCTCCGCATCTTCCAACTAATACCTGCTGGTAGTGGGTGGAGAGATTGCTGAAGCAAAACTGAATTATCTCAGACTCGCTACATAGGGAGTCTAAGAACTGAATTTTTCTAAGCAATGCGTCGAACATTTCGAGAGGGATATAGTATCCAGACGCTTCTGGATCTGGCTACATGATTATTTCTTGCTTAATGCTGTCTTGCATTTCTCGTGACAAGTATGTGGCGAGAAACGCAACTCTAAATTCGTCGAAGGAGCTGCAGCGTGCTGCAACAAATCTAATTTTTTCCGCAGGGACACCCTCCATGTGAGCTCTAATAAATTCCAGTTTCGCATTCAGTGGCCACGCAGAGAGGAATGATTTGTTAAATGGTCTCATCCAGATCTTGAGATGTAAAATACTCCCTATCTGTTTGAAGTTCTGAAATTTCAGGTCGGATAGTTACTGTTTGTGATCGAACGCGGGTGTTCCTTCTGCACCTGAACATCTCATCGACTTGGATATCTGAACAGATCTGTCTTGATTTGCTAACTCATGGCCATAGCGACCATCCCATGGACTCGAATTAGCGCTAAGTGTGCCCGGTGTTGCTTCTTGCGTCCGTTCAGTATGGATCTCTGACTCCATATTGATCACGCCTCTGTTCGATTTTGGCGGGCCACCGCTTAAACCGGAGCCCGTCGGTGAAGATTGACCAACAGTGACCCACATAGCCGTACAGTCTCCTGCGTGTCTTCTCTTGCAGTGTCTGTCTTGAGCGCTTGCTCAAAGAGAGCCACTCGATCATCTAATTTGACTTTATTGGATACTCTTGACCACGACCTCTCCTTCCCTCAGTCGACTGGCGATGGTCTTTGTGTTCTGATTCACTGTTTGATTCGCGTGCTTAGCCTTACCAGCTGTAGCGATAGCTATCATCTTGGTTCATACCGTTTCTAATTTAGTTAAACACGAGTCTCTTTTTGGCCCAATTGCACTTTGTTTTACTTCTGGACGCGTTTTTGCTATTTTCAACATATTTTTCTCTACCTCATGAATTTCAGTCGAAATTCTCTTCGTAAGTTCTTGAAAATTTACATCTCGTGCCTTTACCAGCGCTTCCCTTCTCTTCCATGCCTAGTTCCTCTTTTTCTCCACTTCGTGAATTTCCTTACGAAATACTTCGGCTTTCTCTTCCGTCTTTCTTTGCACTTACTCCCATCTTTTATCTGCTTCTTCTCCTTTTCTTTCCATTTTTCTAAGAAGAGCTAAAATAGTATCCTGCAGTAGTTCATATTCCAAACTGATAACACAGGATGCAACTCTGGATTCTCGTCTGTTGTCTGCTTGCAACGGCTTCTAGATTGTTAAAATGGTTTCAATAGGTTCCCGACTGTGTGGCTCAACGGAATCCGCATTATCCTGAATGGAATGTGTGCCTCGTTCATGATCACTCTCGAAGTGGTAGGAAAAAAAAGGCACCTGTCTGCCCCTTGTTCTCGAACACTATCTCGTCCCCCGAAAAGTAGCCGCCAATGCTGTGAATTTGCTCCATCATCTAAATACAATTTGTACTATTCGCGTCCCCTAACAAACTCGCCTTACTTCTTCTCAGATTTCAGAACTGAATGATATTACAACAATGACATAATCGAAGCAAGAATGGATATAATAACCTACCATTCTTTACTAGAGGTAATAATCAAATACGGCGCTGCGGTCGGCAACGCCTATATAAGACAACAAGTGTCTGGCGCAGTTGTTAGATCGGTTAATGCTGCTATAATGGCAGGTTATCAAGATTTAAGTTAGTTTCAACGTAGTGTTATAGTCGGCGCACGAACGATGGGACACAGCACCTCCGAGGTAGCGATGAAGTGGGGATTTTCTCGTACGACCATTTCACGAGTGGATCGTAAATATCAGGAATCCAGTAAAACATCAAATCCACGACATAGCTGCGCCCGGAAAAAGATCCTGCAAGAACGGGACCAACGACGACTGAAGAGAATCGTTCAACGTGACAGAAGTGCAACCCTTTCGGAGATTGCTTCAGATTTCAATGCTGGGCCATCAACAAGTGTCAGCGTGCGAACCATTGAACGAAACATCATCGACTTTCGGAGCTGAAGGCCCACTCGTGTACTCTTAATGACTGCACGACACAAAACTTTACGCCTCGCTTGGGCCCGTCATCACCGGCATTGGACTGTTAATCCTGGATACACATGTTGCCTGGTCGAACGAGTCTCGTTTCAAATTGTATCGAGCGGATGGACATGTACTGGTATGAAGACAACTTCATGTATCCATGGAGCCTGCATGTCAGCAGGACACTGTTCAAGATGGTGGAGGCTCTGTAATGGTGTGGGGCGTGTGCAGTTGGAGAGATATGGGGCCCCTGATACGTCTAGATACTACTCTGACAGGTGACACGTACGTGAGTACCCTGTCTGATCACCCGCATTGATTCAAGTCCATTATGCATTTCAACGGACTTGGGCAATGCCAGCAGAACAACGCGACAGCCCACTTTACCAGATTGGCTACAGAGTGGCTCCAGGAACACTCTTCTGAGTTTAAACGCTTCTGCTGGCTACCAAACTCCTCAGATATGAACATAATGGAGCATGTCTGGGATGCCTTGCAACGTGCTGTTCAGAAGAGATTTCCACCCCTTAGCACTCTTATGGATTTATGGTCAGCCCTGCAGTATTCCTGGTGACAGTCCCCTCCAGCACTGCTTCAGACGTTAGTCGAGTGCATGCCACGTCGTGTTGCGGGACTTCTGCGTGCTCGCTGGGATCCCACGCGATATTAGGCAGTTTCTTTGGCTCTTCAGTGTAAATGCCATCTTAAAAAGTACAATTACATTTATTTTCTTTAAAGAAAGAAAAAAAACTAATCATGAATTTGCACAAAGAAAAACCATGTATGTAAACATAATTCAATCATGTAAAGAGACTTCATCTGATAAAGGTGTTGGAAAGAACATAGTCCAAATGACACTGCATATAATCTAGTGTGCTTCTCTACTACAAGGAGGGTGAGCAAAGGGAACAGGTGAAATGTATAATATCGATAAACAAGAGGGTAATCAGACGTAGTTCCATGACATCACCTAACGAGGCAAAGTAGTTCTATGGATGCAACAGCTGAGTAACCTCAGTTCGAATTTTGAGCGTCTGAAAAATCAACCCCACATTGCAGACTTGACTTAATTCCTTTGGCCCCTATGGGGGCATAGGGCATCCAGGAAAACTCGCCATCCGTCTCTGTGTTTGGCCATCTGCCTCAATTCTGCCCAGGTCTTGCCAACCCTTTTTGCTTCCCCTTCCACTGTCCGCTTCCATTTGCTCCTTGGTCTTCCTCTCTTCCTTGTTCCCTGGGGATTCCATTCCAATGCTTTTTTCTCGATGGCTCCATCTGGTTTTCTCAAGGTGTACCCCAACCAGCCTCACTTTCTCTCTCGTATCTGGTCTTCTATAGGTATCTGGTTTGTTATTCGCTATGCTCCTCATTACATATTTTTTCTGGCCACCAGATATTGATGCGTCGAAGACATCTATTTATGAAGCTTTGTAACTGGGATGTTATCTTTTTATCCATTTTCCAGTTTCACTGGCGTACAGGACAGCCTTCACATTTCTATTAAAAATACGGATTTTTGTTTTGTACGTTATATTTCTATTTTCCCATATTGGATACAATTGTATGAAGGCAGCATTTGCCTTTTTAATGCGGTTTTTCACGTCATCTCCAGCTCCACCATCTTCCGCCACTATACTACCCAGATACAGGAATGAATTAACAGTCTGCACCAGTTGCTCACATATTAACAGTGCCACCTCCATGTTCCCTGAATTTACTCTCATTTCTAAATGGTTCAAATGGCTCTGAGCACTATGGGACTTAACATCTGTGGTCATCAGTCCCCTAGAACTTAGAACTACTTAAACCTATCTAACCTAAGGACATCACACACATCCATGCCCAAGGCAGGATTCGAACCTGCGACCGTAGCGGCCACGCGGTTTCAGAGTGAAGCGCCTAGAACCGCACGGCCACACCGGCCGGCCCTCTCATTTCCTTTGTTTTGCCTGTATTATCTTGAGACCAGCAGTCTCTGCTACTTCTTTCAGCAAGTTAATTTAGCTTGCATATCAGTCAGCCTTGGAGCTAATAAAACTATGTCGTCTGCAAACTCCAAATCCTCCAGACATTCGTGGATCCCCCACTGGATTTCTCGTCTCCTGCCTGCTGTGACTCTTCTCATAACAGAGTCTAGAACAAGTAGAAAAAGTGTTGGTGACAAAATGCAACCCTGCCGGACTCTAGTTGGTACTTTTATGGGCTCTGTCATATTTCCCTTGAACCCCGCATTAAGGAGCTGCGTATATTACCAACACCACAGCGCAATCCGGCCTGCTGATGATGGCTGCTATTAGTTGTCGGCTGCGATGCATGGAGATGGGCTCTGCCTTAGAGACCTATGCGAAAAAAAGAAAGAAAATGAAAAAAAGCTTAAGTGTTTGTCCAGTGGCTGGACAAGTGAAACTGCGAATGAAATTTCTCAGCAGCAAGGGCAGTAAAGTATGCGACTGACTCTTGCGGTGGCCAGGAAGCAACACTTGCAAATTCTCTTCCGCCGTTGGCCCAGAGAGCGACCACTCTGCTGAGCCACAACTCGGCTAATCGTCGCCGATAAACAAACCTTTTGCCAATTTTGGCCTTACAACAAATTCATCAGGATTTCCACAACCGTATTCGGTCAACCTGGATGCCAGTACCATACGTCCCACCAGTTCCCGATGGTGACTGCAAACGTGTGCCGAAGTAACAGCCTCTGCCAAAACTTCATGCGGAAAGTTTTCTGGTTATGGGCACCAGCTAAAGCGGTGCTACGTGTTGCGCCGTTCTGTCTCTGAAGCGTTCCGAACAATAGCACAGCAGTGACACCGGGCTGGCTCATTCCTGACCAAAACACCAGTGACCAGACGTTCCCAATGCTTTCTGAGCGTTTATTGCTATTGTAAGCGGTTGGCCTATGCACAGCCCAAAATTTCCAGCTCGTCTCTAACCTAACGTGAACCGAAGAGAATTGTGATATGCATGTTTCCTACTCCTGTTCATCTACACGCCGGTACATAGCATCCCATTATCTTATTTGCACGACAGTTTCATCTTAGCGAAAGGACATTAACTCTCACATATGCCAATCGGATTTTAGAAGCGCAAGCTAAGCTGGTTTGATGGTCCTTAATCAGCGTATGAAGAGGTCAGAAGTCCTGCGGTCTTGCAGACAAAATAATATTTATCAACCTATTGGTTTTTTCCTGTTGTTTGTGGGCAAGCCTTGCTCTGAAACCAAAGCTACTGCTCCGCTAGTGTCAGACCTAGTCGAGGAAAAGGGAAATATTATCAAAATTCACTGAAGGCGCGGTGAAATCTGGGTCCGCTGGCAGAATGTGGTAACAGAAGACAGCCAGCAGGGCAGGTAAGGTAAACATGGCACTCGTGGGTGCGGAGCTGCGACGGTGGTATTGCAAGCACGATTTGTTTTGAGTGGTGCAACTACGAGGCAGGAAACCACAGCGTTGTCCGCAGCTCGTGGTCGTGCGGTAGCGTTCTGGCTTCCCACGCCCGGGTTCCCGGGTTCGATTCCCGGCTGAGTCAGGGATTTTCTCTGCCTCGTCATGATTGGGTGTTGTGTGATGTCCCTAGGTTAGTTAGGTTTAAGTAGTTCTAATTTCTAGGGAACTGATGACCATAGCTTATAAGTCCCATAGTGCTCAGAGCCACTTGAACCAAACCACAGCGTTGCTCGAAATTATTGCGATGTATGAGGTGGGGCACTAGGCCAGAGCCTGAAGGGCGATTTGTAAGTGGCTGATGTGTGGGAATTTATCCATGCCATAGTTTCTGTCTCACTCTGACACTACGTCAGAAGCGAGGGGAAAACCAGTATAAATAGACCGGCAATTTTAGCTAGAGACGGGATGTTCCAGTTCAGTCGAGCGTCGGGACGGACCTGTGCTGGTCTACGCTTATAGAGGCCAGTCTGGCAGCAGTGTTATAAGTATTCTACATAAACTTATACTTTGTTTTTTATGTACTTGTGCTGACTATATTCCTCCTCCGGGAACAAAGCACCGGGGCAGGACGGAACGGCAGCCTGGAACTTGGAGATTGTAGGGTCTGCCTGAAAGAGGGCAGTGGCAGCGGTCTGCAGCATCCAGGAGGGGCTCGGTCCCAATCCCGTCTACGGGCCACGTTCACTTCCCACTTGGCATACCGGGGTCCGGGCGAGGCGTACGCTGCGGGAGGCGCAGCGGCGCTGCAACAGTGCCAGAGACGGCGACAGATGTTGCCATCAGGCAAGCACCATTAGGGGCAAATTGCGGCACAGCATCCAGGATGGCGCGGGTTCGAGTCCTGTCCTGTCTTGGGAGCAGCAGCAGCCCAGGGGCCACGGGTGACCAGTACACCCACCTCCGTCCCACGGTCGGACAGAGCAGGCCAAACGGGGCAGAGGGCGTCGAGGACCAGGGAATGTAGCAGTCTCCGCAATCTCGGGCAGCTACGCGGCATAAGACGTGACGCATCGGCGGGCGGCGACCGGGGAAAGCGCGGCCGACTTCCAGCTGAGGGGCCTTGATGACAACAGCAGCAGCGTCGGCATACCAGGAGTTTCTACCGAATACCGCTGTATCACTCTGCACTGCCCCTCGACTCTCTTGAACTTGCTCGGCCTCCTGACGAAATACGGCGCGGTGGGTCCCGGCTTCAGCTCAGCCATCTGAAGTCCCGGGATCGACCACCGACCCCACAACACTACTAGTCATTTAGTAGACTTATTACTATTTTTGAAAATTATTGAAAAAGTACAAAAGTATGGGAACTAAATTAATAAAATATTACAACACGCTTCCTGTAGTGGCCATTTTACAGCAACTGCAATTTATAATGAAATGTTCTCGGGCTTCAAGCCGTGTGAAATGATTGACTGCCCACAAGCTTTCGGCAGAGATCTGCCTCGGGACCCAAGATCCAGAAAAGTGAGGAAGACTTCGGATCTTCTCAAACGGTCATCACTAGAAGAGGGTGTTATTAAGAACCTCCTCCCTCAGTCACTCAGGCCACTTCGTTCTACGGTCTGCCAAAGGACATAAGAAGAATACACCTTTAAGGCCTATAATGAGCACCTTCGGATCGCCGATCTATAGACTTGCAAAGCATTTGGCCAGTCTCCTCTCGATACACGATGGACACTGAGCGCACCACATAAAGAATATGATTCACTCCATCGATCGAATTAAACGGCTACGCCTTGGTGAAGGAGACATTATGGTTAGTTTTAAAGCGGTTTGCCCATTCAAGTTTGTGCCCATCACAGGCTCAGTATCGGGTCTTTGACGACACCATCGTGCATTTCTTTAAACGGATTCTGACGTTATGGAATTTGTACATGGTAGAAAATATTTCAACCAAAAGAACGGCCTCGCGCTAGGAAGCCCATTGTCTCCAGCTGTAGCCAAGCTCTTTATGGAGAATTTCAAGGACATGGCTTTGGAAACAGCTCCTGCAAAGTTTCGTTGTTACTATTGAAATATTGACGATACCTTCCTCATATGGCCTCATGGCCATGAAAAGCTGGAATAGTATCTGGAACACATCAGCAACATCCACGACCACATAAAGTTCACGATGGAAGTAGAGGAGGACGGTTCCTTGCTGTTCCTGTACGTTATTGTCCGCAGTAAACACGTGTTCAGTCAAGGCGTTTACCGCAAGCCCACAAATATGGATCGGTATCTACACGCCACCAGCTAACACCAACCAGTGCAGCCTTGTTCTGGGGGCCTTGGTACTTCTAGCTGAAACCGTCTCACATACCGAAAACCCACTGAGTGAACTGAGCGACTTACATAAAATGTTCAGGGAAAACGGTTACAACAGACAAATTTCGCAATAATATGGCCTGTGAAAGACGATGTAGGCCTCAGAACACCTGAAATATACAACGTCCCGTTTGGGTGTCAGCAGTCTTATGACGGATGTCTGCACTATTGAACAGCACCGCATTGAGAATGAAAGGTGTTTCCGCCAACGCTATCCCGCAAAGTCAGTTGTAGCGTAACATGCACTTGAAAACTGACAACGGTTTGCATTCGACGAGACTTGTACTACTAAACGGACCCACGGTTACTGGGATAGAGTAATAAACGAAGCATTAGAGATCAAAATGTCGCACAAGTCCCTCAATAAAGACGGTGGATTGCAGCTGAGTACAGCCTGGGATCCTGTGATTGGGGAGTTGAAGTGGGCGCAGGGGTCGGGCCCCGAAAACGTTGCCATATATGGCGTGGGAGTGAGCACCAGTGACGTCACTGGTGACGGCATGTCTATATAAGGGCGGCAGTGACATCTACACGGCAGTCAATAGCTTGACTAAGGCAGAAAAGATTTCTGCCAAAAGTTTGTGGATAGCTAACCGCTTGACGTCGCTTGAAACCCGAGAATAGTTTTTAATGGATATCGCCACGAGAGCATGTATTAGTACAAAGGATTTAGAGTTCTCTAGATGAGGTGACATTGACAGACAAAGATGAATACCGTCTTACTATTTTTTAACATCCCTTGCTACTACTACTACTGCCGTAAGGTTACTCGTATCTCCTGGGTGTCATCCTTCATTACCTTAGCATCTCCAGTTCATTTCCACACTGCCCCACAACTTGTAAATTTTACTATGTAACTAAGCCCTGTTGCAAGTCTGATATATGATGACAATAAATTTAGTACTGAATAAAGTGGAAGTAGCCTCTGCTGCTGTTCATATCGACATCAGAACAAATCACTCAACTTTCCTATTCATATACACTGAAGAGTCAAAGAAAATGATACACCTGCCTATTATTATTTAGGGAACCCGCGAACACGCAAAGTACCGCAACATGACGTGGCATGGACCCGAATATTGTTTGAAGTAGTGCTGAAGGGAATTGACACCACGTATCCTGCACGACTGTCGATTTACGGATATATGGACAGCCCTGCAAGAGGGGGTGGAGATCTCGGTACACTCGTAAAATGGTCGGAAGGGAAATCCCCACTTCATCGCTACCTCTGAGATGCTGTGTTCCATCGCTCGTGCTCCGACCGTAACACCACGTTCAAACTCACTTAAATCTTGATAACCTACCATTGTAGGAGCAGTAACAGATCTAATAACTGCGCTAGAAACTTGTTGTCTTATATAGGCGTTACCGACCACAGCGCCGTATTCTGCCTGTTTACATATCTCTGTATTTAAATACGCTTACCTACACCAGTTTCTTTGGCGCTTCAGTGTATTATCAACAAACGGAAATTACAGTTTGCGATTACATTCTAGTTCCATGAGACACAGTAGACATTCATCGATATTTAATTTAAATATTTTTCTTATGCGTACTGAAAAAGAAGAAATACTTTAGCAGTCATTCAACAGGGAAGTTGCCAACTGCCTACTGCCTACACAAATAATTCTAGAGACTCATCCACGTATGTTACCTCACGTCCATGGAGCTTACACTCAGCGAATTCCATAGAGTACTATGAGCACCTGCTACACCTCTCAGATCACAGCCAAGAGTGAAGACCTGCCCAGCGGCTTTAGCGTTTCGCTCTTAACTCCACAGTTTTCAAATGAACCAATCGGCGTCTGAAGTCTGGTCACCTACCCTCATTTGAAATACTTACATATTAATTAATATTTACAAAACATGTCTATCTCTTTAATAGGAGACTTTTTTTAACTTCTTATTACTTCAGGTCTCTTATCGTGCTAATAATTTGTAATTTAGGAGTTGTTATCTCACGACATAGTCTCTCTTCATAGTTTCTCTGTTCAACCACGATCTCCCTCCTGTCGAGGAAGGGGGGAAGAATGACGGCGATTTTGCAGCGGATGCTCCTTCCAAAGGAAGAAAAAAAAGAAACCGGGTTATGATTGTTAGAAAGAGTTTTGCGAAGAGTCCAGCTTTCTCCGGCCGGGCAGATGCCACCCCGCCGCAAGCCTTGTTTCCTCAAGGAACAATCGACATCGCAGTTTTCTTCCCAGTTGCTACCACCTTTACTTTACCCTGTTTCAAACAAGCTGTCAATGTAAAACTATTTTCTTCAGTTCATTATATACCAACTGACCCGATAGACATAATCCTGTCCAAATTTCAATAAGTTTGTTTGTGATCGTTATGTGGAATTGTGAAAAGCTATGGGAAATGTGTAAACAACGTACGAGGGTTGGAACTTAAATAGTGGCAACTATTTATTCACAACCGATACAAAAGAGTTGCATGTTTGCACCTGTTACTGTCCTTCAAAGTAGTCACCAGCGTTGTGTAGAACTCGTTGCCAGCGATGTGGAAGGTGTAGTATACCGTCAGCAGAGTCTGTTCTGTTGATGGTGCGAATGGAGCGGTCTACTGTCTGTCGAATGTATGGAACAGTTCTGAAGCGAATGCCACGAAGTGGTTCCTTCATCTTCGGAATGAAATCAGAGTCACGAGGACTTAAGTCCGGGGAGTATGATCGATGGTACAGTACTTCCCAGTCCCATCGGCCAAACAGAGCAGCCACAGCTTGTGCTGTACCCACCCGCCCATTGTCGTGCAAAATGATGGGTGGGTTGCGTAGAAAGTGTCGCTGCTTATTTCGCAAAGCTGGTCGCAGGTGATGCTCCAAAAACGAACAGTAATACGGTGTATTGACGGTCAGCCGTGGAGGAACGTAATTCGTTAGGGTGACACCATCACAGTCGTACACGAGAATCGCCATAACTTTCACCATACTGTAGCTTTGACTTCCGCGGCGACCCAGAATGGCGCCATTCGTTGGATTGGCGTTTCAGTTTTGGCTCGTACGATGTGGTCCATGTCTCATCCAGTGTTACGATACTGCAGAAGAGAGCCTCTCCTTCGCGCTCATAGCGCTCCAAGTGCGTCTGAGCAGCGTCGTAACGCATCCATTTCAGCATTTCCGTCAAGTCGTGCGGAACACATCGTGATGCAATTTTTCGCGTGCCCAGGATGCGAAACTAAGTCGTATGCGCTAATCCGGTTTCGTGGGCGAGCACAAGAATCGTATGGCGCGGATCACTGTCCACTAACGCGGCAACAGCGTGCACTTCTTCTTCAGAGACGCTTCGACGATCTACCCGATGCATGTCTGCCACAGTTTGCCGACCTTCGTTTAGGGCTTTTACCCAACGTGGCACTGTTCTGTACGGCAATGCCGATTCCCCTCGCGCCTCTTGAAGACTTTGACCACACTGTCGTGTTGTACAACCCCTGGCACATTCAATCTTGATGCAACTCTGTTGTTCCTGTTTTGAAAACATAGTGACACAGTTACGTCATACCGCTCGCTCGCAAGTGACTGTTTCCCTCGATTGAGCGCACGCCGGTGACGTGGGACGGGTGAATCTATTTGCTCGGAGGTGCTATCAGCGGCAATAGTAGCTTCAATTGCATAGTGTCTCCACAGCAGTGTTGCCACTATTTAAGTTCCAAACTACGTAAAAATTAGAAAAAAACGCATGTTTGAGTGGTCATTGTATCCGTTAACGATTGTGTCCATGGATATTTAGTTTGACCAGTACATTCAGAAGTACACCAATGGTAAATTTTATGTGCGATATGAATTCTGTCCACATTACAGCGCTGGAATGATGAAAATGTGTGATGTCCCTAGAATATGATCGACTTGGAACCATGGGCTTAGTTTCAAAATTTAAGTCGTCTCAACTAAATTAAGTCAGAATTTCATATCAACCAAATGATGTATTTTCTTCCTTCAAATTTGATATCACAATGAATCTCAGGGTATTTCATTTATGTTTCGATTTCGATTGCAAAGTCGATGTTCAAGTAAAGAATCAAATCAGACGAATGTTCTTTTTCGACTGATTTTATGAGATTTCATCATTTCGTTCATTGCAGTGCTTTATGAAATACGACATTCTTTTTTTTTTTCCTGACGCGTAAACAAACAAAGCTGATGGTTTTCCGACACGGGAACAAGTTACATACATTTTTTTGAAAGTTAATGCAGCAAACACTCAATAACTGCCCTTGTGTTTTGTTTACTGTGCAAATGCAAAGCGCACCGGAAACTACAATCGTTTGAAGTCGAGTGGCATGTCGGTTGGAATCATTGGGATGCGTGGTGTGAAAGATGATTGTGTTGCAGTCAACTCGAAAGTGGGCATGAAATCGTCGCGAACTACATTTGTTGTTCCAAATGAAGTCATTTGGAATCAAATGTTGTATTTATGGATTTGTGAAATGAAATGTGTGGAATCTGTTCCCGTTCCAGAAACCAATGAGCGCAATGGATCTGGAGTCGGGACCAACAGCGTCAATTTGACTTTGCCTCTTGCGGAGCACAACCCACGGGTTGCATTTCTGTACGTCAATGCCATGTGGGCACACAACGATCATCGCCCCAATAGCAACGGGTTTTTCTGCACTGTAGTCAACTGTCACGTTGTAGCAGAATGCAGTCCGATGAGTATCCAACCCAATATTTATTTGCCTTCGTGCACAATTATTCAAATTCATTGTTGAGCGATTGGTTTCCACTGACCGATGATGCCTCATTCGATGCATATAATCTTCGTTTTTTTTTCTTCTGGTGTACGTGCTGAACATGTTTATGGTAATCAATTACGTTCATTTTGTTTTTCTCGTGGCTCTACAGTTAGATTAAATCGAAAATATGTTTGCTTTTATAGCATTGCGACCTAAATTGTTCCGTCTTATTGGCGGCATTGGAGTGCGATTAAATTTTGTTTATTCAACTCCATTGTCTCGATTGCGGTGGAATGTGAGATGCGAATAATCACCATTCAGCCGAAAACAGACAACTGATTCAGTTTGTTGTTACTGTATAACCATCTCTCACTTCGAAAAGCACAGTATTTCGAAGAAAAACCTCTAAATTTGTTTGAGATCAAACGACGAAACCTAATTCATTTCATGAAACGATTGCGATAAACTTACAACACAATCACAATCCTACTGAAAATAAAGAACTTGCTCTGCAGTTCGATTAAATTGAAAATATGTTTGCTTTTATAGCATTGCGACCTAAATTGTTCCATCTTATTGGCGGCATTGCAATGCCTACTAGGCATCAGGAAACATGCTGAACCGAAGTGACTGAAATGCTAATCATTTCTTCAGAACATACTAATGTACATGTCCTGTGAATATATGAACGTCCAATCTCTACTAAACCTACTCAACCCCCCCCCCCCCCCGCCTCATGAATCATGGACCTTGTCGTTGGCGGAAAGGCTTGCGTGCCACATTGATACATATAGCCATACCGTAGGTGCAATCACAATGGAGGGGTAGCTGTTGAGAGGCCAGACAAACGTGTGGTTCTTGAAGACGGGCAGCAGCCTTTTCAGTACTTGCAGGGGAAACAGTCTGGATGACTGACTGATAAGGCATTGTAACATCAACCAAAACTGCTTTGCTGCGCTGATACTGTGAACGGCTGAAATCAAGGCGAAACTATGGTCGTAATTTTTTCCGAGGACATGCAGCTCTACTGTATGATTACATCTACATCTACATGACTACTCTGCAATTCACATTTAAGTGCTTGGCAGAGGGTTCATCCAACCACAATCATACTATCTCTCTACTATTCCACTCCCGAACAGCGAGCGGGAAAAACGAACACCTAAACCTTTCTGTTCGAGCTCTGATTTCTCTTTTTTTATTTTGATGATCATTCCTACCTATGTAGGTTGGGCTCAACAAAATATTTTCGCATTCGGAAGAGAAAGTTGCTGACTGAAATTTCGTAAAAAGGTCTCGCCGCGACGAAAAACGTCTATGCTGTAATGACTTCCATCCCAACTCGTGTATCATATCTGCCACACTCTCTCCCCTATAACGCGATAATACAAAACGAGCTGCCCTTTTTTGCACCCTTTCGATGTCCTCCGTCAATCCCACCTGGTAAGGATCCCACACCGCGCAGCAATATTCTAACAGAGGACGAACGAGTGTAGTGTAAGCTGTCTCTTTAGTGGACTTGTTGCATCTTCTAAGTGTCCTGCCAATGAAACGCAACCTTTGGCTCGCCTTCCCGACAATATTATCTATGTGGTCCTTCCAACTGAAGTTGTTCGTAATTTTAACACCCAGGTACTTAGTTGAATTGACAGCCTTGAGAATTGTACTATTTATCGAGTAATCGAATTCCAACGGATTTCTTTTGGAACTCATGTGGATCATCTCACACTTTTCGTTATTTAGCGTCAACTGCCACCTGACACACCATACAGCAATCTTTTCTAAATCGCTTTGCAGCTGATACTGGTCTTCGGATGACCTTACTAGACGGTAAATTACAGCATCATCTGCGAACAACCTAAGAGAACTGCTCAGATTGTCACCCAGGTCATTTATATAGATCAGGAACAGTAGAGGTCCCAGGACGCTTCCCTGGGGAACACCTGATATCACTTCAGTTTTACTCGATGATTTGCCGTCTATTACTACGAACTGCGACCTTCCTAACAGGAAATCACGAATCCAATCGCACAACTGAGACGATACCCCATAGCTCCGCAGCTTGATTAGAAGTCGCTTGTGAGGAACGGTGTCAAAAGCTTTCCGGAAATCTAGAAATACGGAATCAACTTGAGATCCCCTGTCGATAGCGGCCATTACTTCGTGCGAATAAAGAGCTAGCTGCGTTGCACAAGAGCGATGTTTTCTGAAGCCATGCTGATTACGTGTCAATAGATCGTCCCCTTCGAGGTGATTCATAATGTTTGAATACAGTATATGCTCCAAAACCCTACTGCAAACCGACGTCAATGATATAGGTCTGTAGTTAAATGGATTACTCCTACTACCCTTCTTGAACACTGGTGCGACCTGCGCAATTTTCCAATCTGTAGGTACAGATATATCGGTGAGCGAGCGGTTGTATATGAGTGCTAAGTAGGGAGCTATAGTATCAGCGTAATCTGAAAGGAACCTAATCGGTATACAATCTGGACCTGAAGACTTGCCCGTATCAAGCGATTTGAGTTGCTTCGCAACCCCTAAGGTATCTACTTCTAAGAAACTCATGCTAGCAGATGTTCGTGTTTCAAATTCTGGAATATTCCATTCGTCTTCCCTGGTGAAGGAATTTCGGAAAACTGCGTTCAATAACTCCGCTTTAGCGGCACAGTCGTCGATAACAGTACCATCGGCACTGCGCAGCGAAGGTATTGACTGCGTCTTGCCGCTTGTGTACTTTACATACGACCAGAATTTCTTCGGATTTTCTACCAAATTTCGAGACAATGTTTCGTTGTGGAACCTATTAAAGGCATCTCGCATCGAAGTACGTGCCAAATTTCGCGCGTCTGTAAATTTTAGCCCATCTTCAGGATTTCGCGTTCTTCTGAACTTCGCATGCTTTTTCCGTTGCCTCTGCAACAGCGTTCGGACCTTTTTTGTGTACCACGGGGGATCCGTTCCGTCTCTTACCAATTTATGAGGTATGAATATCTCAATTGCTGTTGCTACTATATCTTTGAATTTGAGCCACATCTCGTCTACATTCGCATAGTCAGTTCGGAAGGAATGGAAATTGTCTTTTAGGAAGGCTTCTAGTGGTACTTTATCCGCTTTTTTAAATAAAATTATTTTACGTTTGTTTCTGATGGATTTGGAAGAAATGGTATTGAGCCTAGCTACAATGACCTTGTGATCACTAATCCCTGTATCAGTCATGATGCTCTCTATCAGCTCTGGATTGTTTGTGGCCAAGAGGTCAAGTGTGTTTTCGCAACCATTTACAATTCGCGTGGGTTCGTGGACTAACTGCTCTAAATAATTTTCGGAGAATGCATTAAGGACAATCTCGGAAGACGTTTTCTGCCTACCACCGGTTTTGAACAAGTATTTTTGCCAACATACCGAGGGTAGGTTGAAGTCCCCACCAACTATAACTGTATGAGTGGGGTATTTATTTGTTACGAGACTCAAACTTTCTCTGAACTGTTCCGCAACTGTATCATCGGAGTCTGGGGGTCGGTAGAAGGAGCCAATTATTAACTTAATTCGGCTGTTAAGTATAACCTCCACCCACACCAATTCGCACGGAGTATCTACTTCGACTTCACTACAAGATAAACCACTACTGACAGACACCAACACTCCACCACCAATTCTGCCTAATCTATATTTCCTGAACACCGTCTGAGACTTCGTAAAAATTTCTGCAGAACTTATTTCAGGCTTTAGCCAGCTTTCTGTACCTATAACGATATCAGCTTCTGTGCTTTCTATTAGCGCTTGAAGCTCAGGGACTTTTCCAGCGCAACTACAACAGTTTAGAACTATAATTCCGACTGTTCCTTGATCCAAGCACGTCCTGTAATTGCCAAGCACCCTTTGACATTGCAGCCCATCCCGCACTTTCCCGAGGCCTTCTAACCTAAAAAAGGATGATGGCATCCTCTTGGGTAAAATATTCCGGAGGTAAAATAGTCCACCATTCGGATCTCCGGGCGGGGACTACTCAGAAGGACGTCGTTATCAGGAGAAACAAAACCGGCGTTCTACGGGTCGGAAAGTGGAATGTCAGATCCCTTAATTGGATAGGTAGGCTAGAAAATTTAAAAATGGAAATGGATAGGTTAAAGCGAGATATAGTGGGAATTAGTGAAGTTCGGCGGCGGGAGGAACAGGACTTATAGTCAGGTGAATACAGGATTACAAATACAAAATCAAATAGGGGTAATGCAGGAATGGGTTTAATAATGAGTAAAAAATAGGAATGTGGATAAGGTACTATGAACAGCATAGTGAACGCATTGTATTAGCCAAGATAGACACGAAGCCCACACCCACCACAGTAGTACAAGTTTATATCACAACTAGCTCTGCAGACGAGGAGGAGATAGAGAAAATGTATGATGATATAAAATAAATTTAAAAAAATGGCTCTGAGCACTATGGGACTCAACTGCTGTGGTCATTAGTCCCCTAGAACTTAGAACTACTTAAACCTAACTAACCTAAGGACATCACACACATCCATGCCCGAGGCAGGATTCGAACCTGCGACCGTAGCAGCCGCACGGTTCCGGACTGCGCGCCTAGAACCGCGAGACCACCGCGGCCGGCCTTGCAGTCTTAATGACTTTCATATGTCACCTAGACAAACGCATTCCCGAAATTTCTTTAGTTTACAAAATTTAATCGTAGCTATCGCTTGGCTTAAGAATCGTGAAAGTAGAGACCTGGAGACACCTTAAGGTTACAGATTGATTATATTATGGTAAGAGAGAGATTTCGGAACCAGGTTTTAAATTGTGACATTGTCAGGGCAGATGTCGATTCTGGCACAATTTATTGGTTATGAACTGAAGATTTAAACTGAAGAAACTGCAAAAAGACAGGGATTTAGGGAGAAGGGTCTTGTGTAAACTGAGTTTCAGAGGGAGCATTAGGTAACGACTGACAAGTACAGGGGAAAGTAATACAGTAGAGGAAGAATGGGTAGCTTTGAGAGATGAGATTGTGAAGGCAGCAGAGGATCAAGTAGGTAAAAGGACAAAAGCTAGTAGAAATCTCGCAGGTTCGAATCATGGATGTGTGTGATGTCCTTAGGTTAGTTAGGTTTAAGTAGTTCTAAGTTCTAGGGGACTGATAACCTCATATGTTGAGTCCCATAGTGCTCAGAGCCATTTGAACCATTTTGAACCAAGTAGAAATCCTCTGGTAACACAAGAGATATTGAATTTAATCGATGAAAGGAGAAAATATAAAAAAACACAACAAATGAACCACGTGAAAGGGAATAGGAAACGATTAAAAAATGAGATCGACAGGAACTCCTAAATGGCTAAGCAGGAATGGCTAGAGGATAAATGTAAGATTGTAGAAGCATATATCACTAAGGGCAAGATAGATGGACGAGAATAAAGAGACCTTTGGAGAAAAGAGAATCACCTGTATGAATATCAAGAGCTCAGATGGAAAACCAGTCCTAATCAAAGAAGGGAAAGTAGAAAGGTAGAAGGACTTTATAGAGAGTCTATACAAGGGAGATGTACTTCAGGACAATGTTATGGAAATGGAAAAAGACATAGACGAATATGAGAATGGAGATACAATGCTACGTGAAGAATTTGATAAAGCACTGAAAGATTTAGGACAAAACAAGGCCCCGGGAGCAGACAACATTCCGTTAGAGCTACTGATAGCATTGGGAGATCCAACCAAGAAAAAACTCGTCCATCTGGAGAACAAGATTTATGAAACATGCGAGATATCCGCAGACTTCAAGAAGAACATAATAATTCAAATTCCAAAGAAATCAGGTGCAGGCAGGTGTGAAAATTACCGAACTATCAGTTTAAAAGTCGCTACTGCGAAATACTAACACGAATCCTTTACAGAAAAATGGAAAACTGGTAGAGACCAACCTTGGGGAAGATCAGTTTAGATTTTGGAGAAATGTAGGAACACGCGAGGCCATACCGATCCTACGACTTATCAGGGAAGATAGGTTAAGGAAAGGCAAAGCTACGTTTGTAGCATATACCGACTTACAGAAAGCTTTTGATAATGCTGACTCTCTTTCAAATTCTAAAGGTCGCAGGGATAAAATACAAGGAGGGAAAGGCTATTTACAATTCGTACAAATGGTTCAAATGGCTCTGAGCACTATGGGGCTTAGCTTCTGAGGTCATCAGTCCCCTAGACCTTAGATCTACTTAAACCTAACTAATCTAAGGACATCACACACATCCATGCCTGAGGCAGAATTCGAACCTGCGACCGTAGCGGTCGCGCGGTTCCAGACTGCTGCGCCACTCCGGCCGGCCGATTTGTACAGAAATCAAATTGCAGTTTTAAGAGTCGAGGGAAACGAAAGGAAGCAGTGACTGAGAAGGGAATGAGACAGGGCTGTAGCCTATCCCCGATGTTATTCAATCTGTATAGTGAGCAAGCAGTAAGGAAACAAAAGAAAAATTGGGAGTAGGAATTAGAAAAAAGGGAGAAGATATAAAAACTCTGACGTTTGCCGATGACATAGTAATTCTGTCAGACACAGTATAGGACTCGGAAGAGCAGCTGAACGGAATGGACAGTGTCTTGAAAGGAGGATATAAGATGAACATCAACAAAAATAAAGCAAAGATACTGGAACGTAGTCAAATTATATCAGCTGATGTGGAGGGAATTAGATTAGGAAATGAAATAACTGATAATGGTCGAAGTAAAGAGGATATAAAATGTAGACTGGCTACGGCAAGTAAAGCGTTTCTGCAGAAGAGAAATTTGTTAAGATCGAATACAGATTTAAGTGTCAGGAAGACCTTTCTGAAAGTATTTGTATGGAGTGTAGCCATGTATGGAAGTGAAAGATGGACAGTAAAAGTTATAGACCAGAAAAGAATAGAAGCATTTGAAGTGTGGTGCTACAGAAGAATTCTGAAGATTAGATGGGTAGATTACGTAACTAATGAGGACATAATGAACAGAATTGGAGAGAAGGGAAATTTGTGGCTCAACCTGACGAGAAGAAGGGATCGGTTAGCAGGACACATTCTGAGTCATCAAGAGGTCACCAGTTTCGTACTGAGGGAAGCGTGTGTATGTGTGTGTGTGTGGGGGGGGGGGGGGGGGAGGGGTAAAAATCGTTGAGGGAGACCAAGAGATGAATACAGTAAGCAGATTCAGAAGGATGTAGGTTGCAGTAATTACTCGGAGATGAAGAGGCTTGCACAGGATAGAATAGCATAGAGAGCTGCATCAAACCAGTATTTGGACTGCAACAATATCTCTAGTCGTTCAATGTATTCTGTGTTTTTCTAAACATGGGTATAATTGTCCCTTTTTTTAAAAAAAAAAACTTCTCCAGGACCACAAGGAACAAAACAAAAAAGGAATTACGCATATCCTTCATTCGAATCCTGAGTTACTACCTTGAATTAGCAAAAACCACTTCTAGGTTTTCCTGCTTTTTCCGATTTTCCTGGCAACTTTATCAATTTTCTTTCCCCAAAAACCTTATTTGGACTGTTGCGAAGAATTAGCCATATCGGTTCAGCTGTTCTCAATTGATTCACTTACCAAGGAACAGCATTTAATTTTTATTTACATAGATTCACTCAAGACCCCGCAAGTCATCTTTCTGATCGAGCTCTAGCTTTCCCAGAAAGAGGTGACTTCTTGAGAGAAGGTATTAAGAATCCTTAAGCCACTTTTTAGTTCTTTAAAAATGATGCTGATACAGCGCTTGTTCAAACCTCTAGAATATGAGCTGAAAGATAAAACATGTTGTCATTGCGAATCGCTTGGTTCCCTGCTCCAAGTAGCTTTGTATCTGCACTGCACTGAAAATAGTTCACAACAGTGCAAATATCGAAGACATGTGCTCTGTATCTTCTTCCCACTCCCTCACGGTGCCTGTTGTTGACAATAGTAGTACCCATTTTAGTGTTGAAGCTTACGTTCAGTACTTCTCGGTTCTTACTTGGATTTGTTTCTGCAACAGTGTTAGTTATACATTAACAGAGATACACAGCTGTATGGCTAGGTTTACTGATGAAAAGTTGGCCAATATGCACCTTGTATATGTGTTCACCGAATGCTATGGAACAGCGGCTCAACTGTGCCATGCTGAGTTGTTGCCGCAGTGGCGGCAACCACTTCACAGTACAGTGTTTCGTCTGATGGTTGTTGCATTACTCTGTGTTGTGTATTGTGCATTTTGGTCAGTGAAGGTATTTTCACAGAAACAAGGTGGCTGCAGGAACAAACCAGATAAATCATAATTACATTATTCCTCTGAAACGAGACGCCAGAGACCGTGTGATCCTTGTACCAAAATACCCGTTAGGTATCTTGTTTGTTGGGGGAGCTATGGTGCACCCTATATATAGCAGTCATTTCATCATCCGATCTGAGTGCGAATTTAAAAAAAAGACTGTACCTAACGTTACGTACGGAAGACATACTTTTAAAGTAATGTGCAGCTGTCCAACTTAGTGCTGTGGTAAGCAGGAACCATTTCTACAACGACATCATATTAAGACATGTCTGATAACTACCCAGTCGGCCGGTGGGGCCGAGTGGTTCTAGGCGCTTCAGTCTGGAACCGCGCGATCGCTACGGTCGTAGGTTCGAATCCTGCCTCGGGCATGGATGTCTGTGATGTCCTTAGGTTAGTTAGGTTTAAATAGTTCTAAGTTCTAGGGGACTGATGACCTCAGATCTTAAGTCCCATAGTGCTCAGAGCCCATAATTACCGACTTTTTTACCTTTGCGTTTGAAAATGGTTCTGCTGCCGAATTCGTGATAATGAAATAAATAAATAACAAGAATGAAAAATGCTTCTATCATATCACAAAAAAGGTGAATACGTTCTGGGCAGAGTTAATGTGTAGGAGAAAGAAATAAGCTTTTAGACTTACCTGGGAGCATCAAATACATTTAAATGTAGCCATCTTGACATATTTACCCTTTTTTATTTGTTAGTATTAGTAATTATGTCATGTAATATAATGTATTGTGTCAAGTCAATTAACGTGATACATGATGACCTCACCCACGAATAAATCCACCCCCATTAATTTCCATCACCCCCCCCCCCCAGATTGTTTTACCTATTAAATGTATGTTCTTCAGCCATATGATATTGTATATTGTTTACTATGGCTGGCGAATCTTCTGGATTTTCGTCACAGGATCAATGGCTTTATCCTATAAACTGCAGAGCGCTGGGGAAGTAGGATTACCTCTTTAAAAAGCGCTAATATATCAACATGTTTTGATATATATGTGTTTGAAGATGCCAGATAAGTCGAAAAGATAGTTCCCTTCTTTGACATTCCTAACTCTACCTTCTTAGTGCTATTATAGAAACATTTTTCATTCGAGTTCCCAACTTTTACTCTACCATAATTTTGGCATTACACCGCCATAGCAACCGATGTAAATTTTTGTTGAGTCGGGCGATGACTGGTCCCGTACAGGTTTCTTTTATTGCCTTTAGAGCCATGTTGTTTATATCGTGGCAACGGATAAAGGTTCCACAAAACAACAGTACGACCATTAGTAAATGTATCTGTCTACCTTCTTATAAAATTTGAACCGATTCGCGCAAGTTCGAAACATAGACGTTGCATGCTTCAAAAAGTCACAAATAGGAGTTTTTTGCACGCAAAGTCCTAATGGAGATAGAGTTTTGAAAGCGAGTTTACAATTTTATCGTAATAATGCACTTGTTATTTATCTGAATCACTTTAAACGGTTTCCGTGCATTCAGTTCCCGTAAGACCAAATTTTGCGTGCTACATTTTCTTTAAATCATCGTATCTAGACAACGCGTAAAGATTAATGGGTAAAGAAATCTTTCTGATTTCGGGCCGTCCCCGAGTGTCTTACACAGACGTCGAACGCATCCGCCATAGTTTCACAAGGAGTCTGCAGAAATCCGTTCGCCGTGCAGCTCGATAGCTCAGCATACCACCGATGTAAGTATGGCGTATGTTTCGTCGACGTTAACACATGAAAACATACAAAATTCAGCTACTGCAATCTCTTCGTGAAGATAACAAACAACATCGTGTAGAGTTCTGTAATTTCGTTCTTTGTAGGATGGAGGATGACAGTTTCCTGCCACGCTTAATGTTTAGTGACGAGGCAACATTCCATTTAAATTGAAAGGTGAACCGTCATAATGTGAGAATATGGGGTACGGAACAACCATGTGATATTGTACAACATTAGAGGTACTCTCCAAAATTTAGTAAGTTTTGCGCAGTTTTAAGGGGAAAAGGTGTACGGTCCATTTCTCTTTGCCGAGACCACTATTGTACAGGAGGCATATATCTCGATATGATTGAGAACTTTCTGTACCACAATTGGTGACTGATTCGAACGACTTCATTTACCAACAGGGTGGGGCACCGCCACACTGGATCTGGAAGAGCGAGAATTTTTAAATCAAAGAATTACTGAGAGGTGGATCGGTCGCACTGGAGCAAATGATTCCGCCTTACATTACTGGCGTCCGAGGTCACCGGACCTGACTGTGTGTGATTATTTCTTCTGGGGGTTTATAAAAAAACTCTGTTAACGTGCCTCTGTTACCAACAACAATGACCGAACTGAGACATCGCGTAACAGTAGCCGTGGAAGCTGTAACTCAAGACACGTTCGCTGCAGTGTGGAAACAATTTGAATACCGCATTGACATATGCCGTACATCTCAATGGGGGCATATTGAACACCTATGAAAGGGTATGAAAAAAATACCTTTTGAGTTTCCTGTTGATCAAAAAACAAAATTCATTGTATATGTTTGTTAGTTTCAGAAATGCAGACGTGCGAAATCGCATAATTCTTTTTGATACACCCTGTACCGTAACACGGCAACAAGAAGACACATGTTCGAATGGCTATAGAACTGGCCGCTGGTCTGTACTAAACCTCCAATTTTCAGACATAGTCGTTAGCACTTCGCGCTGTAATGATAAAAACCCACAGTCAAACGGCAGGGATGATTTCATTTTTAAAAAAAAGTATATACAAGCTTCTACATATATATATAGAATCTGCAGCTGCAGTATTTCCCACGCTGGGTGATTAGACTATCGGCACGCTCGGCGCTCGGCGGCATATTTCCATAAATCGACCCCCTGTCGCGCAGCGGCTGCGTGCGCCTAGCCGATTACCTCCCAGCTGACGGTGCAGCGTGTCGCTCACTGTACCTGGGGACGCCGGACATTGCCGATGCAATGTAAACAGGGATGAGCAGGGCCGTGGCCCGACAGTGACGAGCCAGCCGCAGCCGGGACGTGTGGTCTACACTGCGGATCCCGGGCGCCACCGCATCGCCTAATACAGCTACCCGAGTTGACGGCGCTTCTCACGAAGCAATATCTTTACGATTCGAATGAAATCGTTGCCGCCATTTGACTGTTTCTTTTATTAACAACTTACTTCACTAACATGATTTCGACTGAAGAACCATTTTCAAGGGAAAAGGTGAAAACAAACCAATAAAATGTATGCATAACAAAGTGACGCAGAGGGAAACGTCATGGAACAAGAAAAAACTTAACGAAAATTTGACCAATACATGCTGCTCTACGCGTCAGAATATGTACACCAACAAAGGCGCGGCACACGCCTATTCCTCAATTTGCGTCCGAGCCGCCGAAGATGACTGTCTCCATGAAGGATCGCGTGCTGCTGCTAAAGCTCGTTTGCAAGAACGGCTACTGTGCACTAGTAGCCCTGCAGTTTCCGGACACTCAAGGGTATGAAAAAAGGCAGTGGTCTGATGTCTGCTAAGCGTCTGGAGAAAATGATTACAAAATTCGAAAAGACACGATCTTTTAAGTGAAATGTGGCAGAGGGAGGAAAGTAGTTGACCCGATATCTGTCGAAGATGTGGCCACAGCACTGCATGAGGGGTCGAGCCTTGGTGTGCAAACAGGCAGTGCACGGGGAATTGTCCGAATGTTAGACATGCCCGGGAACTCTGTGCATAAAGTCCTACGAAATATGCGCGCATATTCGAACTGCCATTCGAAGTCCCGGCCCCGCTCGTCACTGACGCGTTACGGCTATTTGGCACGGTCTTAAGCTACATTGATGAGAAGTTGAACACCTCTGAAACCTATCGCGTTCTCAGTGGCGTCCGACAGGTAAGCATCGAGGTTCGCAAACACGTGTCGTCGTACGTGTTGCCGAGCCATCATTATTTTCGATGGACACCCGCGCACGTGTGCCGGCTGTGGACAGGAGGGCCACTTCCGATCAAACTGCCTCCATCGCCGCCTTGTCTAGCTGCCACGTGCGGAAGCAGTAGAGACAGCGGTACCGACTGCTTTCCGCTTTCGTACGTGGAAGTAGTGTGCACAGACGCCACGTCCATGACGCAACATCACAGGACCGCGAACAGTCGCCGATGACGACGTGCCGGCGGTGCTGCACGACGAGACCCCCTTGGTAAAGCGCCCGTCACCACCATCACCACCACCTCCGTCGTACGGTGTGTGGCGGACGGTACTTTGAGTACCTCTATCGGTTCTCCCTTCTATTCCAGTCTCGTATTGTTCGTGGAAAGAAGGATTGTCGGTATGCTTCTGCGTCGGCTCTAATCTCTCTGATTTTATCTTCATGGTCTCTTCGCGAGATATACGTAGGAGGGAGCAGTATACTGCTTGACTTTTCGGTGAAGGTATGTTCTCGAAACGTTAACAAAAGCCCGTACCGAGCTACTGAGCGTCTCTCCTGCAGAGTCTTCCACTGGAGTTTATCTATCATCTCCGTAACGCTTTCGCGATTACTAAATGATCCTGTAACGAAGCGCGCTGCTCTCCGTTGGATCTTCTCTATCTCTTCTATCAACCCTATCTGGTACGGATCCCACACTGCTGAGCAGTATTCAAGCAGTGGGCGAACAAGCGTACTGTAACCTACTTCCTTTATTTTCGGACTGCATTTCCTTAGGATTCTTCCAATGAATCTGTTTGGCATCTCCTTTACCGACGATTAATTTTATCTTGTCATTCCATTTTAAATCACTCCTAATGCGTACTCCTAGATAAATTATGGAATTAACTGCTCCCAGTTGCTGACCTGCTATTTTGTAGCTAAATGATAAAGGATCTATCTTTCTATGTATTCGCAGCACATTACACTTGTCTACATTGCTCCCTCCTACGTATATCTCGCGAAGAGACCATGAGGATAAAATCAGAGAGATTAGAATCCACACAGAAGCATACCGACAATCTTTCTTTCCACGAACATTGCGAGACTGGAATAGAAGGGAGAGCCGATAGAGGTGCTCAAGGAACCCTCCGCTACACACCGTCAGATGGCTTGCGGAGTATGGATGTAGATGTAGACGGCAATTTTAATAACATCCTGGAGCCAGCGGACCAAACGCCACGCTACTCTGCTTGCCCGGCACTACAGGCACTCGTGCAGGATCTGGTGCTTCAAGACACGTGGCGTGTCCTTCACGGGGACCACCGTGGCTATACATACTGCACCGAACACTCCACCAGCTGCCTCGACCCGATATGCATCTCCCGAGGACTCCGAGCCGCGACAAGGGACGTGGAACTGTGGCCGACAGCCATCACCGATTATTTGGCACACATCTCCCCGACAACTCACGTACCGAAGCCACGGGCCATTGACGCATAACGTTTCCTACCTGTACGAGAACGCATGTCGGTGACAGATCCTGCAATGTGGTGGGATTCCGGCCTCTGGAGTCTGCATGTACATCCTTCCATCTTAAATTGTAGCTTGGCCGCACCAAGTCGGCCCTCCGACGGATGCTCATGTGATGTGACCGTGACAGAGCGTGCTGGCGTCAGGCGACTTCGGAATTTCATTACACAGCACGGAGGGAACTAATGACGTAGCCGCCATCACGAGAGCTGCAGACAGCGGTTAGTCGTCTCAAAGCCTACTCCATCTCACTGCAGAGCAGCATTAATAGAGCCCCAGTTCGGGCGAGGGTGCAGGATACCATCCCCACCAAACTGGCATCCGTACATCACGTCATCAGAGAGAGACGCCACTGCAAGCGCCACCTTGTAACATCACTACAGACAGCAGCGGGTGGGCGCCTTGTGACGCACTGTGCCATCACTTCAGCATTCGTCCAACATTAAAGGACGTTTCATGCCAAGGACCCATGGACCATCCAAGAGTACGAAGACAATCTGCACGATTTTACCGTTCCCAGAGTAATGACCCGAAACGATGCTCTGCTGGCTCCCATAGCGGTTGAATATTTAACAGCGGCCTTGGCACGTGGCGCCCCGAACAAATCACTGGGACTGGACGGCCTACTGAACGAATTATACATCTTCTGTCCCCTGATAGGCAGTCAGTGGATTCAGATGTTTCAAGACCTCCTCTGCGATGATTTTTCCGTACCCACGGATTTCCTATAAGACATCATGATACTGGTTCCAAAACCGAGCGGTTCTCACCGCTGTCACAACTATAGTCCTCTTACGCCCCTGAACGCGGATTATAAGCTTTTCGCCCAAATTCTTCGCACACGTTTTTAGGCCACAATCGGGCACATGATCCATTCTGACTAGACATGTCTGGGCAGCGACAACAACATCCACAGGCCACTTGGTGCCTACCGCCAAGTCACGGCGCTGGTGGCGGCCTGCCGCCTCCGAGGCGCCCTTGTCGCCGTCGAGTTAGATCCCGCCTTTGATCATATCCATCACGGTTTCCTTCATGTTTGAACGCATGGGCCTGTCGCAGGCGTTAGCGAGGGTGATTCTACGTTTAATGGACGCTCCCCGATTATGATCAACGACCACAAGACCGAACACATCACTCTTTGACGGTCGGTGCGACAGAGATGCCCTTTATCAGGAGTCTTATTCGCGGTGACCCTCGAAACAGCGCTGCATGGCCTTCGCCAACGTGTGAAAGGCATCAGCATTGGAGATGTGACCTTCCAATGTCGTGCCTTTGCTGACGACATATTACTTTTGGCGATCTCGGGCGACGAAATCCAAGCGACACTTAAGTGGTTGTGTCGCAACAGCGCAGTTTCAGGCAGCGTTGTCAACATGCGCAAGACGTCGTACATGGTAGAGACTATTATTACTGCATCTATCAAGTACAACAAACCCCCAACAACGTCGAACAGCAACACCCTACAATCTGCTGGACCAGGGTGTGGCGGGCCTTCTGCACCTGACAGCAATCGCCTTCCACAAGGCTCCCACACTGAATGCATTGGGAGTACAGTTCTCCAGTACAGCTGGCCGAACTGCGACAGCCACATATCACTGGCTACTACAACCGACACGTGCACTGCTCCGTGACAGGAAATTCCGAAAGATGGATATGATTCTCTAGATGTGTTATGTCAATACTTACCTAGTGTCCAGACTTAATGACTTTGCACACATTTTTCCCCAAATGGTCACCTTGGCCTATGGTTTCCACGTGGCGTACGGCCATTTTGTGATCGCAGGTCACTTATTCAAAGTCCGCTACACTACTTTCACGAAGCCTCCGCTGGCGGGAGGCCTGGGGTTGACTAATAACCACAACCGCGCTCAGGCGTTTCAACTAAGGGCGAAGCGAGACCGGCTGGTGTGACGGAGCGGTTCTAGGCGCTTCAGTCTAGAACCGCGCGACCGCTACGGTCGCAGGTTCGAATCCTGCCTCGGACATGGATGTGTGTGATGTCCTTAGGTTAGTTAGGATTAAGTAGTTCTAAGTTCTAGGGGATCGATGACCTCAGATGTTAAGTTCCATAGTGCTCAGAGCCATTTGAACCATTTTGACGACGCGACTAGCGTTGACCGCGGTCAGCATCAGCTTGACGGGGACGCTGCTTCAGATCGTCATGTCCCGAGATCGTCGACCGCCGGTTGCCGTGGGCCATATAGCTCCATCTCTCGCCCACATCTGAGTTTCCCTGGTTCAGCTGAGCTACATGACCGAGGATCTTTTGGCGACGAGGGGCCGAGCACGAGAGAATATTACTGCATCTATCAAGCACGACTACCCACAACAACGTCGAACAGCAAAACTCTACAATCCGCTGGACCAGGGTGTGGCGGGCCGTCCACATCCCATACCTGCCCATGTATGCCCGTTCCTTGTGGTGTGTGGCGGTGAATGGCAAATTTGCCACACGTCAGCGCCTCTATTCCATCTGTCTTATGGACGACCCTTTGTGCCCACACTGCGCAGTGGTCGATTTGGACGAGTATGACTTGACATGTGCTGCGATGGGCAGCTACTCGGATCTTATACAACGTATGCTGGTGCTCCTGTTCCGACGACAGCCAAAGTCTATCACGCCGGACGAACTCCTACACCTAGATATTGTTTACTTTCCCACTGCCAGAAAGAGCGCAGTCAACTGGCTGAAGAACATGCTGCTCTCGACTTGTTGCACCTGACGAAGACTCATCAGGCGTACCACCACCATGCATTGTACTGGACACAACTATCGAATGATTTAGGTGTATTATTCGAGGATCCTCCTGACCGTTGGAGAGTTCCGAGTACGAGAAGGCACCCTTGAAGACGATCCAAAAAAAAAAAAAAAGTGTGTTCAAATGTGTGTCAGTTCCTAAGGGATCAAACTGCTGAGGTCATCGGTCCCTAGACTTACACACAACTTAAACTAAGTTATACTAACTTATGGTAAGAACAACACACACTACCATGCCCGAGGGAGGACTCGAACCTCTGGCGGGAGGGGCCGCGCAGTCCGTGACATGGCGCCTTAAACGGCGCGGCTACTCCGCGCTGCGAAGACGATTCATAACACATGATTGATCCTTTGAGGAAACGCTTATGATGGAGTAGCCCTTCCATTAATTTGCGCAAAAACGCCTCGGAAGCTTTTGGTGGAAGTTGTAGGATCAGATTAAAAAATTGTGAAAAATAAAAAATAAAAAATGGTAAGACGACTGCTCCCGATAGGCGGGATCTAAGTTCAAGTCCCAAATTTTAATTGCCTTCATTTCATTATACAGCATGGTTGTCCTCATTCACAACTGCGAATACTTTTCATGTGATTCTTCAAAGGTGTCTGTGTGGTGCGGGTTGACGGCTTAATGTATCATAGGACCGTACTTTTCGAGGAGATGAATCCTGCGGGTCCTGTTTCCTGTACCACCACTAGAACATGCTATGAAAGTCTTTTCGCAGCAACGTCATTCCAACCCTTCAGCAGCGTGGATAGAAGCATTTTTATGCAAGATGGCGCTCCTCCACACATTGTACAGCCAGTGAAATGGCTTCTGCAGAGACATTTCGGAAGTGCTAATATTATCAGCTTTCATTTCCCTACAGCCTGGCCATCCAGATCACCTGATCGTAACCCGTGTGACTTCCGCCTGTGGGGTTATCTGAAAGATGATGCGTCCAGTTCTCCAGTTACGAATGTAGCTGAACTGAACGGACGCATTACGCAACGCATTTTGAACGTGATCCTCGAGACACTCCAATCTGTTGTGAAACATACTGGTTTTAGATTTAAACTTGTGGCAGAAAAACGGTGAACACTATATTGAACATGTCTTGCGCCAGACTCTTTCAGCACTATTGGAGAAATTTTCGTTAATTTTTTCCCTGTGTGTTGTCTTTCTACAGCGCTTTGAAAATGGAACTTTAACTATGGATACCCTGTACATTATGACTAGTGTCCCGAACCAAGAAAAAATCATGAAATTTCTTCACCTGTCGTAGCGAGTTAACAACCAGAAGGCCAAGTAAACTTTAAAAAATGTCTGAAAGTTATGCACCATCCTCGTGACTTAATACGGAGCCTCTTTCTCAATACTGTTTGACCGCAGGAAATAGCCACGTATATCTACATGTGGAATCCGGTATAATATTAAACCAGCAACTTTAAGGTAGTTCAGTACACGCACTGTCTCTCCTATCGTGAACGGCTTAGTGACATTTCTGTGTACCGTTCATTCTGTCAATACTCTTCCGTAGCTCATTTAAGGCGCTGTCGATTCACGGCAGGGATGGTTGTAAGCACGAAACGTTGTTTCCTGATTTGGCTTCAGCACAGCGATATCATTCAAAGACACAGCCTCTATCACCAGGCACAAAACATTCAAGGTCTGCCCCGTAATAGTCAGTACCACAAGCTGATGACCACTGCCTACAAATTATGGCGTCTAAGCATCCCTATGAGAAGTCGCTGCATTTTTGAGACACCTGGAAGGCTGTTTGGGCACAAACAGTGCGCAACCGCCACCACAGACTCAGTTTAGCCTTGAGGTATTGTAATCTCCCCCTTCCTTCCTTATTCCGTCTATTGTCCACCTTAAACAATGCCCAGTCCAAGTAATTAATAAGCAAAGTCTTTTATAAAGATTTTAGAGGAGCGAAGATTACAATAGACTTTCAAGTTTCTTAGCTTGTCATGTTGAGATGGCTACAGTTCTTTTTGTCTAAGGGTCTGATTCTTGAAGCTGAAAATATAACATCAGGCCCTTACGGTTCGTTTGAACTAAATAAATTGGAAGATTGTTGCTGCAGAATTTTTTTTTTACGTAATTATCTTTTCTACTGATTTTCTCACATTTTTAGTATATCATACAGTATTTTGATTTTTCACAATAACAAAGCCGTAATTACGTTGTTCGCCTCTATTATACAAAAATACGTCCGATCGCATTGGAGGTAAGCTTACAACTCTCTCACTCTGCGGAAATAATAATATTCCAAAAGGTTTACAATTTTTATTAACAAATGAATTCCTACTAGTTTTCGTTGCATTACTAATTTCGATTATTATTTCATAAATGAATCCAGAATTAAACATAGTAAACATTACAGGATTGCGAAATTAATAATAGAAGTTTTAAATGTCCAAATAATTCGTAATTTCAAATGTTTGTGAAAAAAATAATTTTGACCGTACATTCAGTACTAGTACTTATCGATTATAACATCGAAACTAAAATATTTTATAAAGTAATTCCTTTCCACAAATTTTAGCTTCATATATAACATATGGTGTATAAAATTAAATGAAAGTTTGCAAAAAAGCAACTGAGATAATATTAACCTGTCCAAAATTCGAAAAATAATACTGGTATCGACAACTACAGTTATGGAAAAGTAATGCTAGAGGATTATGTCCTGTTGCAGTGTCCATTACCACCGTACTCAGAGAGGGTGGCTAAAGAAACACGTTCAATGACGTGTGGTTCTCTTCACCGACAAGAGTAGGATTAAATGAAAAAAAAAGAAAAACTATAATTCTGCGTCGGCCACGAAAACTTATTTCATCGTCTAAGCGCTTCGATGGTTAACCACCACCATCCGGAGGAAGGCGCCTTCTACAGGGTTCTTGTTAGTTGAATGCATTATTGATTTTCCGAATCAGCTTGTGAGGCGGACATAAAGCTATGTTGTGATTAACACTCTTGATAATGAAGCAAATTAACCACAGAAATTACAAATTAAATATAGGGGATGACTGAAATATATGAAAAGTACTCACAGTGCAAATGAAGTAGTATTTGTGCAGCATTCAGACGCTAAAAATCGCAATTGCTTCCCACTGTACATCAGTCACATAATGTTGCCGTTGTACAGCAAAGAAGTTAAATTTTTCGCCAAAGAAATTGAAAACCAAAGAGTTTACATAATAGCATCGTTGCATATATCTACAGGGTGTTTCAAAAATGACCGGTATATTTCAAACGGCAATAAAAACTAAACGAGCAGCGATAGAAATACACCGTTTGTCGCAATATGCTTGGGACAACAGTACATTTTCAGGCAGACAAACTTTCGAAATTACAGTAGTTACAATTGTCAACAACAGATGGCACTGCGGTCTGGGAAACTCTATAGTACGATACTTTCCACATATCCACCGTGCGTAGCAATAATATGGTGTAGTCTCTGAATGAAATTACCCGAAACCTTTGACAACGTGTCTGGCGGAATGGCTTCACATGCAGATGAGATGTACTGCTTCAGCTGTTCAATTGTTTCTGGATTCTGGCGGTACACCTGGTCTTGCAAGTGTCCCCACAGAAAGAAGTCACGGGTTCATGTCCGGCGAATAGGGAGGCCAATCCACGCCGCCTCCTGTATGTTTCGGATAGCCCAAAGCAATCACACGATCATCGAAATATTCATTCAGGAAATTAAAGACGTCGGCCGTGCGATGTGGCCGGGCACCATCTTGCATAAACCACGAGGTGTTCGCAGTGTCGTCTAAGGCAGTTTGTACCGCCACAAATTCACGAAGAATGTCCAGATAGCGTGATGCAGTAATCGTTTCGGATCTGAAAAATGGGCCAAAGATTCCTTTGGAAGAAATGGCGGCCCAGACCAGTACTTTTTGAGGATGCAGGGACGATGGGACTGCAACATGGGGCTTTTCGGTTCCCCATATGCGCCAGTACTGTTTATTGACGAAGCCGTCCAGGTAAAAATAAGCTTCGTCAGTAAACCAAATTCTGCCCACATGCATATCGCCGTCATCAATCCTGTGCACTATATCGTTAGCGAATGTCTCTCGTGCAGCAATGGTAGCGGCGCTGAGGGGTTGCCGCGTTTGAATTTTGTATGGATAGAGGTGTAAACTCTGGCACATGAGACGATACGTGGACGTTGGCGTCATTTGGACCGTAGCTGCAACACGGCGAACGGAAACCCGAGGCCGCTGTTGGATCACCTGCTGCACTAGCTGCGCGTTACCCTCTGTGGTTGCCGTACGCGGTCGCCCTACCTTTCCAGCACATTCATCCATCACGTTCCCAGTCCGTTGAAATTTTTCAAACAGATCCTTTATTGTATCGCTTTTCGGTCCTTTGGTTACATTAAACCTCCGTTGAAAACTTCGTCTTGTTGTAACAACACTGTGTTCTAGGTGGTGGAATTCCAATACCAGAAAAATCCACTGTTCTAAGGAATAAATCATGTTGTCCACAGCACACTTGCATGTCGTGAACAGCACACGCTTACAGCAGAAAGACGACGTACAGAATGGCGCACCCACGGACTGCGTTGTCTTCTATATCTTTCACATCACTTGCAGCGCCATCTGTTGTTGAAAATTGTACCTACTATAATTTCGAAAGTTTGTCCGCCTGAAAATGTACTGTTGTCCCAAGCATATTGCAACAAACGGTGTATTTCTATCGCTGCTCGTTTAGTGTTAATTGCCATTTCAAATATACCGGTCATTTTTGAAACACCCTGTACATTCCCTGTGTTGCTATGCCTCATTGACAAGGGGATGTTTTCTATATATTTATTAATATTATGAACTCATTAAATTACTTCTGTATGTTGCACCAATTAACTGTTGTAAATTTCTATGTAAGAGCATAAGGGAAAAGAAATATGGCTATGTAAATTATGAAACAATTCATAGATACATGCAACTGTTCTAATTTTGTCATGAATATTAGATAGACGTAACTTCTTTACTATACAAAAACACTGTGTGATTGATCTACAGTGCGAAGAAATTCCCATTTTCAGCTGCAGAATGCGCCGTAGATACTGCTTCGCTTGCACTGTAAGTACTCTTAGTATCTTTACATCACCAGTTATATTTCACTTACAATTCCTTTACTTAATTCGCTTAATTATGAACAGTGTAAATCTCAACATAACCGCTTGTTAGCCGCCCCACATACTGCTACAAAATCACCAATGCTTTCTACTAACAACAACCGTGTAGAAGAGGCCTTCCACCTGAAGATGATAATGACCGTTAACCATCGAAACGTGTAGTGGATGAAATAAATTTTCGTGACCGCCAGAGGACTGCATTTTTTGGTTTTTCTTTTTCATTTAACTGGCGGCAGCAGCCCCCAAAAATATAATCCATAATGGATTTAATTGATTATTGCCCTTTTCAGTAGTTGCAGGGGCAACAGTCTGGATAATTGACTGGTCTGGCATTCTAAACCTAACCAAAACGGCCTTGCTGTGCCGGTACTGTGAACGGCTGAAAGCAAGAGGAAACTACACCGGTAATTTTTCCCAAGGGCATGCAGCTTTACTGTATGGTTAAATGATAATGGCGTAGAATTTTGCACAGAGCGTAACTTCATCATAGCTAACACTTGGTACAAGAATCATGAAAGAAGGTTGTATATATCGAAGAATCCTGGAGATACTAGAAGGTATCAGATAGACTATATAATGGTAAGACAGGGATTTAGGAACCAGGTTTTAAATTGTAAGACATTTCCAGCGGCATATGTGGACTCTGACCACAATCTATTGGTTATGAGCTGTAGATTAAAACTGAATAAACTGCTAAGAGGTGGGAATTTAAGGAGATGGGATCTGGACAAACTGATTAAACCAGAGGTTGTACAGAGTGTCAAGGAGAGCATAAGGGAACAATTGTCACAAATGGGGGAAAGAAATACAGTAGAAGATGAAACGTCTCCTTAGAAAAACTATACACGACTGTGCTTAAACTGACACACAATATTTTTAACGCAACGCAATCTGACTTTCAATAATCCCTACAAAAGGATGGCCCTGACTAACATTAACCTATAGCTTTCACAAATCACTTACCTCACCAAAAATCTTCGTTACTCGAACTACTGCAATACAGCGAGCGCCACTACTGCCAGCTAACTAAAAGATTCAAACTACGGAAGCCACTAACTACTGATAGGCACAGTTAGCAAATGAAAGATTTTAATAGAGAACAAACAATGTATTTACCTTAATAGTCATAATATATATATATATATATATATATATATATATATATATATATATATATATCAGTTCATGACATCAATTCTTACAAATTTCAGAACTCCGCCATCTCTCTCCCCACGTCCACCACTGCTGGCGGCTAACCTCCAACTGCGCAACACCACACGCTGTTAACATACAGCTGCCCAACACTACAATGGCGAGTATTACAACAGTGCCAACCAGCCACTGACTGCACACAGCACAGCCAGTGATTTTTCATACAGAGCGCTATGTGGCGTTACCAATAAAAAAAACCTAAACAGCCTACTTACATAGCCCCCATGCTCCCCACAAAATATTTTACAAATTGTTTTGGGCAGAGGCCAATACAGATTTGAAAAAATTTTTCATAATTACAATAGTAAAGATATAAAATGCACACATTTATTCATATAATGTTGGTCAAAAGGTAAAATTTTCTCACAGTCCATAAAGACAGTCCTGATCGTTCATCACAGTAAAATAGCACTGTTTTTGCTCAATGTCTGAGTAGTAAAAGAAAATGCACACGGAAGTAGTGGATTTCCATGCAGTCTTGAAGAAGTAGTGTTGTCATTCCAACAGAAAGACAGTGTTGACTCTGGACATGCTGACAGGTAATGGGCCACAACAGAGCAAACCCACATTAGAGTCAGTCGAAGTTTTGAAGAATATTGGTAGGTTGGTCATCACAGAGCAGACCCACTGTAGTCCTAGTAGAGATTATGGTATTGGTGGGCCACCAGAGGTGCAGACCCACTGTAGTCCTTGTGGAAATAATGGTATTCGTGGGCCATCAAAGGTGTAAACCCACTGTAGTCCATGTAGAGACGGCCAGCAGCCATCTGTTGCGACTGCGCAGGTGCACAATTACCATCGAAGAGTCTTGTGGACAATATAGCAAGTCCATAAACCACTAATTGTCCACTCACAAAGAATTTGTTTGAAATGTCCTTAGAACCAGCAATGCTGTTATCCAGTCCCTTGCTGAATTATTAACACACGTGCAAACACTATCAGTCCCTACTTCTTACTACGACCAACAGAAACGTGTGCAGTGAAATGTAACTTAGAAGTTACTTAATTTGATGAACTGGTGTCAATTAGAATTTTATAACATAAGAATACAATAACAAAGGTACAAAATATATCATTAAAGAACATAATAGTACAGATAATATTTGCAGTAATACAGGCTTTACAAAAGAATCGAAATAACATATACATCAGTGTTACAGGAATTTTGACATAAGTACATACATAAAAGATCAGAATAACTTTTGAAACATCAACTTCACACATGAGCATTAGAACAAAACAGAATAAATAATGTGTAAACATCTTTACGAAGTAAATAACATGTTGTTAATGCAAATTATATTTGAGGATAACAGTATTCCTCATCATAGTGAATGTAGCTTAGTATTAGAAGAGAAAAACTTCTATGAAACAGTACACAGAGACAGGAACAAAATAAATACACAAGTGTACACAAACACATAGTGGGATAACAAAAAAGGAAAGGACAGGGTTTGTTTTCAGGGTAACATTTGGTACTGCAGTCCAACCCAAAACTTCATTCCATAGACCTTTCGTCTTATTTCAACATTTGTTTCCACCAAAAACAATACTAACAAAGCATGCTTTTTGTGTTTATATGTTCACATATTTCTTACCTCATTATTTATTTTCCAGTATCTTACCTCATCATTTATCTCCAAGAAAATCCTACCTATACCTGCTTTCTGCACATTTTTTGTATAACCTCTCAGTGCATTTCTTCCAATTCATCGCAAGTCATTCTTTTATATAGGCTACCCCCTCTTAAGCTAACTTAAATCTACTGAGCTCAGATGCTAAACTAAGGGACGAGGCAATGCAGCAGCACAAAACAAATTAACGCAAACAGCAATGACCCCCAAAAAATGGAAATTGGTAAAGCAATTGCAATATCACAACAATATAAGGCGCTGTGCAGCAAACAAGAAAAATAAATCCCTTGTAAAACTAGCTTAACAGAGTAATACAAAGTGAAATTTAGTAGCACTATGCCTGGAAAACAGCAGCAGCAAATTCAATAACTTATACCTAAACATGACAAAGCTCAAGCAGAAAAAATATTACAGTAAAGACAACAATGCAGATAAGGGAAATGTATATTCACATCTTAATGTCTATGTCATTAAAGTGGTGCACCACAAAAGCTAATTCTACAAAAAATTACCAAGTAATTGAAAAAAATTAAGTATACAGTGACTGTTATTAATCCCTTCTTATTGTTATTTCCTTTCGAAGTGCTCATTTTTCGAAGAAAGTCGATCATAAAATGATTATTTAACAAATCTGTTGACAGAAAGTGTTCACATTAGCAAATGCATTTTATTTTATTTTATAAAACCAATGCTGCAACACAGCTGGAAACCAGATATCAAATGAAATAAGCAACTATGAAAGGCAAAGCATAAAAATATCATTCAATAGTCATGTGACATTTCATAAGTTAGTACAAATTGTCTCAACTCTCGTAGAAAGACGCTTGTCATTATCAGTTGTGCAGATGTAAATAAGTATCTTTTCCAAGTAATGAGTGTGTCGTTTTTGGGATGCTTTCTACAAAGGAATGTCAATAGCGAGGATAATGGCCTCCTTTTTTTTCTTGTGCCTCTGAAAGGCACACACTAATGGCTTGTTTCCAGGTGGCTGTGGCGCAGCTGGGTGCCCACGACGCATTACATGCACGTGGTCACTTAACTTTCTTACCGAAATATTTACGACACCAGTTTCCGCTACAGTGGCAGTCTCATATAAAAATATTTTCACAGGTTGAGAATTTGCGTTACAAATGTGTAGAAAATAAAATCCTATAAATATAACAGTGTCCAAAAAATGTTCGTCGGCATTGTAATACATTCACGCATTTACATACATTTCCTAACTCTTAAAGTACGATTCTTGGTTTCCAACAACCTTTTTCACAAACCAGAGTCCCTAACCACTACTTATTATTCCTTACCTTATTCGTTGACACGTCTTCAATATTTCATCATAACAGATGCATAGCATAATCAAATAACTCATATAGCATCAGCTTATTGATCATAAACATACCACAACAGGATAATACACAGTCATTGTAATAATAACATCATAACACCTCAGTCAACTCTCAAAATCGTCGTAGCTTCCTTCAATAATTTCAAAACCTAAAAAAAATTCTCTGCTCATGTCAAAAGTGCTATCTGCCTCAAACGTACTTTAAAAATCATGATCCCATACCAAATACATCATTCAAAGCTCTCATAGTATCACAATGGTTCCGAAAAATATGAACATTTCACAAAGTACAGACAAAATACAATTTCATAAGTGTGAAGTTATCCAACCGTGTAATTACGTAAACGTCACTGATGTAGTAAAATAAATATTTGTCTCTCTCAGTTAAATGATCAGATAGCTGTGTAATTAATGTGTTAGAGATATATGGTACCGATGTGTAAAGTTGTATAAGCAAATACCATATTAGCTAGGGCTCCTTGTGCTTGCCATACACATGGTACACAAAGTAAGAGTGTACCCCCCTGCGGATTAATGTAATTACATCCTCAGATGTTACATATTACAGCAATGGAATGAAATGTATCACGGAAAACCTTTGTATCATTGTACTTCAAATATCTTTAAAAATAAATGTTTTAAGTACAAAATTAATCACTCAAATACGTGTACTGTAGCGCTAAACTGTGCGTCTTGTTGTAAGATAATCTCTGTGGAAGTGTCGTAGTTATCGTCCTCCGAAAGCTAAGTTCTGCAGAAGTCAATGTACTTACCTCATGATAAACAAAAGTGAAATGCTTTGCGTATAGATATCGTAGTTACTACGCTTATTGCCGTGATGAAGTAAGTACTGTACTGTAACGTATTGTTGTGCTACAGAAAAGGCTGTCTCATTGTAGCTATACCACAAAGTTACTACTAAAATATGTTTTCCTTTCCAGAAGAATTCAGAAAAACTGTGCAGATATAAAGCAGATACACCGCAAAAGCACAATGTAAATTGTGTCACACATTAGTAGCGTCGTGATATAATCGTGTAGCTATCAAAGAAACCAAATGCTAAGTCATCTTTAATCTCACAGAAAGTACTTCAAATAAAGAATGTGTTTTCAACTAAACCAAAATGTTACATTAAAATCTCATTGACAGTATATGTTCTAAGTATGTAAGCCTTATAGTCGTTATGTAATCGTGCAACTAACAAGCAAGAATGTACAAATAACAACACTGTGTCGTCTGTTCACTATAACAATGCATTCGTAATTTCTGTTTAAAAATGTTCCCTAGGTTCTAGACTGGATATTTAACTTCAAAACATTGTTGCATGTTAACAGTTTCTCAGTGTGACAAAGCATACTAGAAATGTGAAGTGAAATGTTTTATGGCAAAGACAAAGTTAAAAAGTAGATTATCTCTCAATAAACGGTTTTACATGTGAAATATGGTGCAATCCTTTACTCTTCATAGTACTCTGAGTTCCGACTTGAGCGCAATTATCATGCGGTAAACGTCGGTAAAGAATACTGGAGTTTTTCTCAAGGTTAGCGCCTATGTTATTTTTCTCTGAGCCAGCCGGCGCACGTGGCTGCCTGCAGTGCGAGTCATTGTCTGCTATCTCTTTGTTGGCGTGCGTCGTTATTGGGATTAGGAGACCTAACTTCTACAAATTCACCTTGCCGAGAGGGCCCAGCTCTGTTTGAATCCCGCCAGTTCTGATGAAATTCAAGTCTGTCGATACGATCATATCGTCTGTCGTCATGTCGGTAGATTCCATAGTTTCTTTCTTGTCGGTCACGTGGTGAAGAATTTCTCCATGAATCGTAAATGCGCGCTGGACCGTTGCGTCTTAAATTATTCTGTTTCCCGTGATAATAATAGTTCTAGTTGCCATATTGTCTGTTTCTATGATTGTCTGTGTAATATTCATTACTACGGAAATGCGATCTTTCTCTGTAACTATTACTCTGCCAGTGGTTGTCATATGGGTGGTGTCTGTTTTGGTCACGATTTGTGTTGTGAGAATAGACTTGTCGTGTCCAGTTATGGTTTCTTTCATCGCGGAATTGCGACGGATGTGACCTGTAGTGATTGTTTTCCTGTTTTCGCATCCCGCGACTGTCTGTGTCAATTTCTAATTCTTGTAAGAGTCCCTGAAAAGCTTCAATGTCGTCTTTGCAACGCCCTGCCAAAATAATATTCCTTAAATGTTCCGGCAATTTCATTAAGCAAATGCGGATGAGTTCTGAAGGGCTGTATGGGTTTGAAAGATATTGATTCTTATGCAACATGTCTTCAAAATATTTGACAAGACTGGAAAATTAAGATTGTTCAAAGTGTTTCATCATCATGATGCTATGTTTTACTCGGTCTTGTGTAGCTTGAGACCAATATGTTGAGAGGAAGGCATGATAAAATTCTCCTTCACTGTGACAATCGTTAATGACCGATCGCATTCTTACAACTGGTTCATTCTCCAAGTAGCCACACATAAATTCTAATCTGTGCTCTAGTGACCAGTTGAGAGGAAAACAATGAGAGAATTGATGGAGCCACGCTTGTGGATGAATGTCGTTGCCAGAATTCTTAAATGTTTTGAATTTCCGTGCAGTAATGAACAGCTTATGATCAAAATCATCGTGTCGGCTGGTAGCATATCGGTCATTGTTACGTCGTTTCGGCGGTTCCATCTCAAAATTCGGTGTACCTTGCCAATTTCTTTCATGATTTCCGAAATGCCCTGTGTTATTATTTTGTGGCTGTTCCGTATTTCTATGTCCCTCTTCTCGTATTGGAGCGCGAGTGTCCTCTGAAATATGTAATTCTTGTATTACTTGAGCCAACTGATCTTGTACTTCCCGCATTTCTCTTTTGTACTGTGTGTTGATTGGATTTTGATTCTGTTTGAATTTTCTAATTTGTTCATACACTTCAGTGTCAGTGAAGGCTACAGGTTTGTGTCATTCAGATCATTATCTATCTTTGTAGATAAGTTAGTGAACTGATCTGAAAGTTCGGCTGCTTTATCCGATAGTGAAATTATTTCCTCTGGTTTTTTTTCTGAACCAAGTTTCAGAGTGTCCATTTGTGTTGAAATCGTATCTACTGTGTCCTTTAAGTTTTCCTGAGTTTTTGCAAGTAGCGTACCCGAATCGGTAGATGCAACTGAGTCAATTTTAGCTTGCAAGGTCTCTGATTTTCATGAACAAGAGTTTGCAGTTCTTTTAAGGCTGCTTCGTGATTCTGTAATGCATTTTCATGCTGCGAAAAAATAGGTTGAAAATGCTCACAAATTTGTGTTTTTACGTCGTTACAGACTTTCTGACATTTCGATTCAATGTTATGTAATTCATTAGTTAAATCTTCACGTGTTTGTTCAAGCGTGGTGTCTAACTTTTGAAGCTTTTGTTCCATTGTGTCTAACTTTTGAAGCTTTTGTCCCATTTGTTGCATTAATTGTAATAACAATGCACTGGTGTCTGAAACATGTTCCTCAGTGCTATTCGGCAATGCATTTGAACCGGCAATATTCGCAGTTTGAAAAGCAGAAAACGGTGAGGACGCAAAATCTGAATCTACAGTATTTGCAAGATTGTGTCCTGTCATTTCGGAATCCTGAGGCGAGCTGTTGCCGACCGATCGATCGATAATGCTTTCCTGTTCACTTATTGTTTCACTGCCTACACCATTATTTGCAGCCCGCTCCATTTCCCTATGCACAATTACCAAATTACTACTTTGAACATTAGTTAATTCCTTACATGGTGGCGCTAACACACTGCTTTCGTCTTCACTGTCATTTCTCAGTTTACTTTGGAGCCTAGTATTACGTTTTTCACACGCCATTATTGTCACAATATTTCACACGATAACACAGAAAAGCACAATTTGAAGAGCAAAAATAAGAGAACACATTAACGTATCACTGAAAACAATATCTCGTTAATTGCAAGCGCAACTGCGAAATACTTGGTGCAAATCTCCATGCATGCCACAACTGTTTTACTGTACAACATTGAAAGACTACAACTACAAAGGAGATTCTCTCTACAATTACGCGCTAGCAATAAACAAAATCTACACTAATTACACAAACTACAAGAAAAAATCAGAAGATTCCAGTGAGGTATCCTCGGCTAAGGGTCGACATATGAAACGTCTCCTTAGAAAAACTATACACGACTGTGCTTAAACTGACACACAATATTTTTAGCGCAACGCAATCTGACTTTCAATAATCCCTACAAAAGAATGGCCCCGACTAACATTAACCTATAGCTTTCACAAATCACTTACCTCACCAAAAATCTTCGTTACTCGAACTACTGCAATACAGCGAGCGCCACTACTGCCAGCTAACTAAAAGATTCAAACTACGGAAGTCACTAACTACTGAAAGGCACAGTTAGCAAATGAAAGATTTTAATAGAGAACAAACAATGTATTTACCTTAATAGTCATAATATATATATCAGTTCATGACATCAATTCTTACAAATTTCAAAACTCCGCCATCTCTCTCCCCACGTCCACCACTGCTGGCGGCTCACCTCCAACTGCGCAACGCCACACGCTGTTAACATCCAGCTGCCCAACACTACAATAGCGAGTATTACAACAATGCCAACCAGCCACTGACTGCACACAGCAGAGCCAGTGATTTTTCATACAGAGCGCTATGTGGCGTTACCAATAAAAAAAAAACCTAAACAGCCTACTTACAAAGAAGAATGGGTAGCTCTGAGGGATGAAGTAGTGAAGGCAGCAGAGGATCAAGTAGGTAAAAAGACGAGGGCTTGTAGAAATCATTGAGTAACAGAAGAAATATTGACTTTTATTGCTGAAAGGAGAAAATATAAAAATGCAGTAAATGAAGGAGGCAAAAAGGAATACAAACGTCTCAAAAATGAGATTGACAGGAAGTGCAAAATGGCTGAGCAGGGATGGCTAGAGGACAAATGTAAGGATGTAGAGGCTTATCTCACTAGGGGTAAGATAGATACTGCCTACAGGAAAATTAAAGAGACCTTTGGAGAAAAGACCACCACTTGTATGAAAATCAAGAACTCAGATGGAAACCCAGTTCTAAGCAAAGAAGGGAAAGCAGAAAGATGGAAGGAGTATATAGAGGGTCTATACAAGGGCGACGTACTTGAAGACAATATTCTGGAAATGGAAGAGAATGCAGATGAAGACGAAATGGGAGATACAATGCTGCGTGATGAGTTTGACAGAGCACTGAAAGACCTGAGTCGAAGCAAGGCCCCGGGAGTGGACAATATTCCATTAGAACTACTGACGGCCTTGGGAGAGCCAGTCCTGACAAAACTCTACCATCTGGTGAGCAAGATGTATGAGACAGGCGATATACCCTCAGACTTCAAGACGAATATAATAATTCCAATCCCAAAGAAAGCGGGTGTTGACAGATGTGAAAATTACCGAACAATCAGTTTAATAAGCCACAGCTGCAAAATACTAACACGAATTTTTTACAGACGAATGGAAAAACTGGTAGAAGCCAACCTTGGGGAAGATCAGTTTGGATTCCGTAGAAATATTTGAACACGTGAGGCAATACTGACCTTACGACTTATCTTAGAAGAAAGATTAAGGAAAGTCAAACCTACGCTTCTAGCATTTGTAGACTTAAGTTGGCAGGGGTAAAATACAGGGAGCGAAAGGCTATTTACAGTTTGTACAGAAACCAGATGGCAGTTATATCAGTCGAGGGACATGAAAGGGAAGCTCCGGTTGGGAAGGGAGTGAGACAGGGTTGTAGTCTCTCCCCGATGTTATTCAATCAAAATAACTGATGATGGTCGAAGTAGAGAGGATATAAAATGTAGACTGGCAATGGCAAGAAAAGCGTTTCTGAAGAAGAGAAATTTGTTAACATCGAGTATGGTTTTAAGTTTCAGGAAGTTGTTTCTGAAAGTATTTTAAAGGAGTTTGGCCATGTATGGAAGTGAAACATGGACGATAAATAGTTTGGAGAAGAAGAGAATAGAAGCTTTCGAAATGTGGTGCTACAGAAGAATGCTGAAGATTAGATGCGTAGATCACATAACTAATGAGGAGGTATTGAATAGAATTGGGGACAAGAGGAGTTTGTGGCACAACGTGAGAAGAAGAAGGGACCGGTTGGTAAGACATGTTCTCAGGCATCAAGGGATCACAAATTTAGCATTGGAGGGCATTGTGGAGGGTAAAAATCATAGAGGGAGACCAAGAGATGAATACACTAAACAGATTCAGAGAGACGTAGGTTGCAGTAAGTACTGGGAGATGAAGAATCTTGCACAGGGTAGAGTAGCATGGAGAGCTGCATCAAACCAGTCTCAGGACTGAAGACCACAATAACAACAACAACTCATTTTTAAGATGATAATCTACGAGCGCATTGCACTATCGCGTGAACACCTTTTCCGAGGATGCAGGAATCAAGCGAATGGAGTAGCCTGGGATATCTGTTGACGTAAACCCGATTTTGCATGCAAGCGACCAGTTGATACGCGCAGTGCATTGACGCAGGTATCCACCTTAGGGTGGCCGCCGTCGAAGAGTACGTTTGAGTAGAAACATTTCGATCTAAGCGGGAAATAAAGACAATTGTCTGTGCCAGTCACTGTTATTTTCTCCCACGATGCGTTCCAAGGGGTTACACCCTCATCTTCGGTTGGATCAAAGGATTATATTATATTTTCGTTTTCTGGAGTTAGTTAGCTTCACGTTTAAAGTTTCATTTCGCTACAAATAATGTATAATAAGCACTTATTCACGTATTGTGACACTGGAATTAAAAATTTTAAACAGTTATAAAAATTACTTACAAGATTTTACAGCAGAAACTACCGTGAGGATCGTCATAAATACATGTTTTGATCTTTAGACGGCACACAAACATGAAATAATGACATTAACAGTACAGAGTTTGTACAGATGTAGCGTCTTGTAAGTCAAAGACACAGATAACATGTATATTAATGTTTAAACATTTACAAACTTTTCACTTATAAATACACGCACACATCAGAAAAAGTTTTGCATCACCCCGGTTCCCAGAACTCCTGAAGGTAGACATTGACTGTGGATATTGTATCACAGACACAGTCCATGTGACTGTTCAGAAATATCACTAAACCCGCCCAAAGATGTAAACAACCATGCATGAGCAGCGCCTATTAGACGGAGGGGGTCCGAAGGCCGATCAGGTCCAGTCATTCCAACAAGAAGAAGGTACACGGCTCGTGTTGTCTATAGTTCAGCCATGCCTAGACGTTCCGCAGTTCGATCGCGTCCTCATTGTTACTTCGTACCAGGAAGGGCTCTCAACAAGGGAAGAGTCCAGGCGTCTCGGAGTGAATCGGCCAGCCGCGGTGGGCGAGCGGTTCTAAGCACATCAGTCCGGAACCGCACGACTGTTATGGTCGCGGGTTCGAACCCTACCTCGGGCATGGATGTATGTGATGTCCTTAGGTTAGTGAAGTTTAAGTAGTTCTAAGTTCTAGGGGACTGATGACCTCAGATGTTAAGTCCCATAGTGCTCAGAACCATTTGAATCATTCGGAGTGAATCAAAGTGATGTTGTTCGGACATGGAGAAGATACAGAGAGACAGGAACTGTCAATGGCATGCCTCGCTCAGGCCACCCAAGGGCTACTACTGCAGTGGATGACCGCTACCTACGGATTATGGCTTGGAGGAATCCTGACAGCAACGCCACCATGTTGGATAACGCTTTTGGTACAGCCACAAGGCGTCGTGTTACGACTCAAACTGTGCGCAACAGGCTGTATGATGCGCAACTTCACTCCTGACCTCCATGGCGAGGTCCATCTATGTAACCACGACACCATGCAGCGTGGTACAGATGGGCCCAACAACACGCCGAATGGACCGCTCAGGATTGGCGTCACGTTCTCTTCACCTATGAGTGTCGCATATGCCTTCAACCAGACAATCGTTGGTGACCTGTTTAGAGACAACCCGGTCAGGCTGACACACGGTCCAGCGAGTGCAGCAAGGTGGAGGTACCTTGATGTTTTTCGGTGGCATTATGTGGTGACGACGTATGCCGCTGGTGGTCATGGAAGGCGCCGTAACGGCTGTGCGATACGTGAATGCCATCCTGCGACCGATAGCGCAACTATATCGGCAGCATATTGGCGAGGCATTCGTCTTCATGGACGACAATTGGCGCCCCCATCGTGCACATCTTGTGAATGACTTCCTTCAGGATAACGACATCGCTCAACTAGAGTGGCGAGCATGTTATCTAGACATGAACTCTATCGAACATGCCTGGGATAGAGTGAAAAGGGCTGTTTATGTACGACGTGGCCCATCGACCACTCTGATGGATCTACGCCGAATCGCCGTTGAGGAGTGGGATAATCTGGACCAACGGTGCCTTGATGAACTTGTGGACTGTATGCCACGCCGCATACAGGCATGCATCAATGCAAGTGGACGCGCTACTGGGTATTGAAAATGGTTCAAATGCCTCTGAGCACTATGGGACTTAACTTCTGAGATCATCAGTCTCCTAGAACTTAGAAGTACTTAAACCTAACTAACCTAAGGACATCACACACATTCATGCCCGAGGTCTCCTAGAACTTAGAAGTACTTAAACCTAACTAACCTAAGGACATCACACACATTCATGCCCGAGGCCGGATTCGAACCTGCGACCGTAGCGGTCGCTCGGTTGCAGACTGTAGCGCCTAGAACTGCTCGGCCACGCCGGGTGGCCTACTGGGTATTAAAGGTACCGGTGTGTACAGCAATCTGGACCACCACCTCCGAAGGTCTCGCTGTATGGTGGTACAAATGCAATGTGTGGTTCTCATGACCAATAAAAAGGGCGGAAACGATGCTTATGTTGATCTCTACTCCAATTTTCTATACAGGTTCCGGAACTCTCGGAACCGAGGTGACGCAAAACTTTTTTTAATGTGTGTAATTATTCTAAAGTAAATAAGAACTTATAAACCTGTATAACAGCATACTTATTTGTTAATGCATCGGTAGGGTCGTTTGGGAATTGGTTAGGTCATTTCAGAAATAGATGATTGTGAAATTCAGGTGCATTCTCAAATATGCTTGACTGACTTAAGCTTACTGGACAAAACATTAGTTAGCCTTAGAGAAATCATTACATGCATCATTTAATACTGCTTAACTCCACCCTTGGACTTGATAATCTCCTAGATTCGGTTAGGAAGTGAATCGACAAGGTCGTGCAGGTACGTCACATCCAGATTGAGTCACTCGCTGAGGTTTATATCGTAAAATTCCAACAAATTGCAGAGATGCTGATGTCGGCGTTTTACTCGCTGTTCCAACATGTCCCACAGATTTTATATGGAGTTAAAGTCAGGTGATTTTGCAGGCCAATGGAGATGTAAGAGGGTGAAGGAGTGTTCAAAAAATCAGTCACATGTTCTTCCAGCTCGATTAACTGCCTGTGAGAGCAGCGGCCTCTTGCGAGATGGCCTCCAAACGTTAATTGCACTCAGTTCCCGTAGCAATGTTCTCTCGCTAACAGATTAAGATGGACGTTCATTCTCTGGCTGCAGCAATTTCTGTCTGGTTTGGAAACGATTTTCACTCACAAGCCGCGCAAAGCGTCTCCGGTTTCTCTTAGTGAGGATCTTTTCCGACAGTAATTCTGACGTTGTGTTAGGTGGCCACGTGTGCTACATCACTGCCTGTAAACACACTGAACAGTCCACCGCGAAGCACCAATAAATCCAGCAAACTACCACACCTTGTGGCCTTGGGCACGGCCAAACGCAGTGGCGTCTTTTGGCCACTCTGTCACGTCCTTACGTTAACACATGTTCACATAGAATGTCTTCTTGAAACTTACTTGTGTCACTCATCGCTACTGCCTTATACTCCGTCTTGTCACGGTCCATGCGGCTCCCCCCCCCCTCCCCCCTTTCGGAGGTTGGAGTCCTCCCTCGGGCATGTGTGTGTGTGTGTGTGTTGTCCTTAGCGTAAGTTAGTCTAAGTAGTGGGTAAGCTTAGGGACTGATGACCACAGCAGTTTAGTCCCATAATATCTTACTACAAATTTCCAATTTTTTCCTTATACTCCCGTAGAGGCAGTGTGCGCGCGGTTCGGGGCATGACTCGATCTGTGCACCATCTGTAAAGACTTATCGATTCATATGTGCGTGGGGACTGTGGTGACAAATGTTTTGTTCGGTGAGTGTAAAGCATGAAACCAACTTCCAAATCACCAATCCGATACATTAACAAATAAATATTCTGTAATGTAAGTCTGTTAAGTTCTTTGTTTTATTTATTTATTTGCAATGATGATATTCTTAAACGTATAAAGATTTATACACTGATATTAATGTTATCTGTATCTTTAGTTCGCAATATAAGCTGGCAATTAATGATCTTTTGACTCACAAGGCACTGTATTCCTACATCTGTACACCTGGACAGTTTGTGTTATTCTGTCATGACTGTTGGCCATATAAAGGTGAAAATGTATATTTATGACGTCACTCAGGGTTTTTTCTGCTCGATCATCTTGTAAGCAGCTTTATTATTGTTTAAAATTTCTAATTCCAGTTTATATTACGTGAACAAGTGCTAATTATAGCTTATTTGCACCCAAATAAACTCAAAACAGGTAAGCAAACGAAATTGTAACGTAATTCACTGATCAACGTGGAGATGCGGCTGTAAGCCCTCGGAACGCATCCTGGGAGAAAATAAAAGTGACTGCCGGCGCGGTGGCCGTGCGGTTTTAGGCGCTGCAGTCCGGAACCGCGGGACTGCTACGGTCGCAGGTTCAAATCCTGCCTCGGGCATGGATGTGTGTGATGTCCTTAGGTTAGTTAGGTTTAAGTAGTTCTAAGTTCTAGGGGACTGATGATCTAAGATGTTAAGTCCCATAGTGCTCAGAGACATTTGAACCATTTGAATAAAAGTGACTGACACAAACTTTTTTTAAAAATTTATCTTTTATGTCATAATCAATCGCAACTTCACAACCACAATCCAGTATGAACGACACAAGATTAAAACATCTCGATCGCATTGGGGAAAGCGTGCCAAGGACGATACAAACGTGTTACAATACACAGGATAGAGCGACACGGTATCGAATGTTACTCGGACGTAGGTTTGAATTCACAGATGCGCAACGATGTGCAGTTCCGAAGAGGCTTTTATTGTGATTACTATTTTGTTTTTGTTTCACAATGAAGTTGTTCTTTTAGTTCCAAAAATTTTATTCCTTCACTCCCATCCTTCCTTCAGTCAGGTTCTACACACATTCACAGACATGCAGATGATGCAAAACTTTTTGAGCCGATAAAAATGTATGGCCAGCATTAATCTTTCCTACTCATAGTGGTATCACTCGTCACAACTCTCACCTAGATGTTGACATCGATGGCTTACCAACAGTCCAAGACCTCTCACAAGGGAACTGTACGAACTTCCCCTCACCGATCTGATTCATATTGAAAGGATGTGTAGGGAACGACTGGGACTTCAACATACTAAAGAGGAAGACGCAGGTCTCAAACGTTCTTGAGAAAATGGAGTTTAAAAAGTTTAGACCTGTCTACATACTTTGTATAGCCTCTGATACTCAAAGATCCGCAGCTGAGCGAGTACGCGGTTAGTTTCATAAACGCAAAGTCCTTGGATCGAATCTGACTAACGATACTTTTTTCATTCCCACGTTATTCTGAGAAAGTACAGTACTAAAGTAATTCCTCTGAAATGTACTCTGCTGATGCAACTCTGCGACGCGAAAAAACTGAAGAAGAACTGAAACGTATTATCGAACCGAGTAGGGTGATAGCTTCTAGAAAAGAATGCATGAAAATTCAGTCAGTCGCACACCATCAGTTGACTGTACGAATATTCGTACACCGCTAAATTGTGTGATGACCGAAAACCATTTATGAATGTAAACCAAGGATGTTTCGCAATAGACACATTGAGAAATGACGCTCGTGCAAAAAATAGGCGTTTTCCACACGTGTTGTATGTCACAGTAATTATTATTTTCCATCTTTCTTCGATCAGTACCATCCCGATTCATGCAGTCTTCATAAGATCACACACTACACCTGTCACAAATGTTGATACAATAATATAAATGAAATGACTGTACTGACTTTACTGATTTGATTCTAAGTTGTCGTGTACCTTTTTTTTTTATTATTTCCAGTTCGCTCAAGATAATTTTTTTCTCTTTTTTCAGGATAAATATTATGTAAATAATAAACGAATCATTTAATATTGATAATTTACACAGTCATAATGAATCTGTAGTTAGAATAACTTGGGACTGGAAAAGAATTACCAGCAGCGAGTTTCGATCCAGAGAACTCTCGCTTATGAAACTAGGCTCTTATTCGTTTTTTTACTTTTTTTTATTTTTTGTCTAGGCGAACTTTACGGGATACCGCTTCAAGTTCATCGTTGAATACTTATACTTCACTTAGTTATTTTTTTCTTTTTTTTCAGAGAGCAGCCAACGCTCTGACGAAACGAGGCGGGCTGCCGTGTCTGCGTTTTTTCGCGCTAATATTCTCTAAATCGTTCCAGTTTCAATATATGCAAGGCCAAAGCGGATATGGTCGGAATGAAGAAAACGGTACCAGCAGCGAGAGTCGATCCAGCGATCCAGAGACTTCGCACTTATGAAACTGGGAGCTTACTCGCTAGGCTGCGGACTGCTTGGATATTTGCTATCATACAAAGTACATAAGAACATCTAAAATTTTTCAAAGTCTATTTCCTCGAAAACGGTTGAGAGTTGTGTCTTCATGTTTTCATATGTTCAAGTCCTAGGCCTGCCCCACACATCCTGTCATTATGAATCAGTTTGGTGAAGGAAAGTTAGCACTTTACACTTGCCAGCCCATCAGCTCACAAGGCATGTCCCAAAAAGCCACCCTGTATCACATTCTGGAACTACTTCAACAATCGGCTCCACGGGCCAGACACTCCTCGACATCTTCAAATCTTAACACTGAACAATACATACAGAAATTACTGCGAAATTTTTCTACTGTAATTGAAAGTCGCCCAGTTATTGTTTTGACAGAACAGCAGTTAAATGTTAAGAAATGAAGAAATGTTCCTCTGCTCCATGTTGGCGACAGAGAAGTTTCTGCTGTCGCCGTTGGATTGTTCCAGGCGACGTGCAACTGGCGCGAGTTCACTGTGAGACGCTATTATGCTATCGTCAGCGAAGGCGACTCTAATCGGCAGACCTGTATCAACTTTTCACTCTTCCACACTTGCAAAACTGTTTTCAAATGATGGCCACCAGCCTCACTTCGACAAGCGAAACGAGGTTCTTTAGTTACAACTCCTTCTTTACTAATATTGACTGTGTATTTCCCTGATTGCTACTTACTTAGAAATCCTCAAAGATCCAATAGCGAGACCGTAAAACAAAAGGTCGCGTGCTGTTTCCACAGATCCGCCTACTGACGTTCCACAATATGAGTTTGACGTTCTGGGTAGAAAACTAACTGATGGAAAACAATCTGTCTACTTTTAATAGACTATACCTTCTAAATGAATAAAGATAGAAACTCAGCTTGAAGTTTCATTTGAGTTTCTAAACATAAGTTTACCTTGGCCCAGTTCCAAGAATTCAGTTCATGTGGTTGTCGTTAGAGGTTTGCCCGCTGCAGGTAGTTCTTTTGACCACCTACTCGTTCGTAAAATTGCATAAAGATCTCGTTTTGCTCCGTTCGCTTTAATAATCTTATGTACTGTAGTGCTAAGATGACACAAAAACGGAAAATGTTAGCACTGAATAAAATGGTCGAGATCATCAGTGTTACGAACAGGAAAAGCTTAGTGTTAAAAATATGGTCACGAGATTTGATGTTGGAAAAGCAAAGATCAGCGACATTTTAAGAAACAAAAAGGACATTGTGAAATCGTGGATTGGAAATGATAACTTTACCAGTAAACGCACTTTTCCTCACGCACCTGATTTAACAGTTGGAAATTTGACTGTTGAATGGTTCTGTCGGGCTCGCAGCAATACTGGTTAGTGAACTCTGATCGGCGAGAAAGCAGTCGCAATCGCCAAGGAGCTAGGACTTAACGATTTTAAAGCATCTGTAGGTTGACTTGACAAATTTAGAAGTAGACATATCTCTTTACTAACCGTGCGTGGTGAGTCCAGTTCAGTGGACGAAAACGTCGCGTCAGGTTGGCAAAAATGGATAACAGGAATTTGGGAGGGTTACGAAAAACGAACTTTTTAACTTGGCGAGACTGGTATTTTCTTCCGAACTCTTCCCAGTAAAACAATGTCCGAGAAAGGTAAAAAATCTTCAGGAGGCAAAATTTCAAAACAACGACTCACTGTTCTGCTGTCTGTTAATATAAGGGGCGATCAAAAACATTCATTTGCAGGGCCGTATAGTCCGGAATCGGTGCGTCAGTCAGGCAAAATCGCCTTGAGCATTGCGGCCATCGTCCCGCCTACGTATCAGGTTGAAGATATCTGTTTGGTAAAAGACTGTGTCCTGCTGCGTGAAGAAGTCCTTAATTGCCTGCTGCATATCCTCATCTGAAAGGAATCGTCGACACTTGAAGGCATTTTTTAAGTAACCGAAGTCGTGCTAATCGCATAGAGAGAGATGAGGACTATAGGGCCGGCGTTCGAGAGTCTCCCACTTGAGTTGGATGAGGCTGTCCTCCCAGATCGACCGGCGTCGTATGGTGAACTGCGACCAGCACAGAACTTGGCGAACCATTCCACAACGGTGGTTTTCGACAGATGTGTTGCGCCATACACATGCTTCGTTCTCCGATCGACGTCTATCGGTGTTCACCGTTCGACAGCCAAGAAAACAACAGCACGTTGGTCCAGTTTGGACGCATTTCCTAAGTCGCCATAGATCCCGTTTCCGCATTTTCCACGCGGACGTCGGAGATCCCTTTTCTACATGTCGGTGCTTATATACTACGTTGCATATACACTGCAGCAACGCGCTCAAACGGAAACTTTCTGACCGCACCTTATGAGATAGATGAATTTGAAAACCGTTTAATCATTGATAAGTCTGCAAAGCCTAGATGGTTTATGGGTATTGATTTGAATAAACTGAACGTGGAGTGGGCCGCGCCGATTAGCCGAGCGGTTTAAGGCGCTGCAGTCATGGAGTGTGCGGCTGGTCCCGGAGAAGGTTCGAGTCCTCCCTCGGGCATGGGTGTGTGTGTTTATCCTTAGGATAATTTAGGGTGAGTAGTGTGTAAGCTTAGGGACTGATAACCTTAGCAATTGAGTCCCATAAGATTTTACACACATTTGAACATTTTTTTGAACGTGGAGTGGATTGCTAATATTCACACTTGGATGACGAGGGCGATAATTACTATATATATTTGCTGCATTTGATAGATGAATGGAAAGAAAAAGGAGGAAAGACTCTGCTCAGAGTGATGCTGCATTTAAAATGAGAAAATAATCTTTTTGTCACCAAATTCAACTTCACGTTGCCAATCATTGGATCAGAAGATTATTCAGAATTTCAAAATGTGTTACAGGCAAAAAGTGTTAAGACGTATGTTGTCTCGAATGTACGATGTTAGATCTGACATGAACTCGGAAAATCTGTCTGTGTATTGGAAGCAGTTCTGTAGATTTCTTAAGCCTTAATACCAGAAACATCCACTACAATCAGCTACTGTTTCAAGAAGGCAGGGTGCATTTTTAATGACCTTGCTTCGGCAAATGACGACGGTGAAAAAGGAAACTACCACAAGAAGCATGAACATGAATTTCAGTCAATACTAGAAGAATTTCGTGGATCTAAGGGATAAGACAATATCGATGATGCACTTTTCACAGAAATTACATTAACTAGCGTAAGTGAACTCTCAGAAAAGCTTCATCAAGAAGTGTATGGTGATAATGTCGAGAATCGACAACAGGATGAAAATGGTTCAAATGGCTCTAAGCACTATGGGACTTAACATCTGAGGTCATCAGTCCCCTAGACTTAGAAATACTTACCTAACTAACCTAAGCACATCACATACATCCATGCCCGAGGCAGGATTCGAAGCGACCGTAGCAGCCGCGTGGTTCCGGACTGAAGCGCCTAGAACCGAACCGCTCGGTCACAGCGACCGGCCAACAGGATAAAGATTATTACGCAATTGAACCGGATTTTACTTCACTTTTAACTAAACAGGCAGTTCAAGGAGTAGTAAGAAAAATGAAACACAACTTTTTAGTGAAAAGTGATGAAGAGGCACTCAGTTCAATGTCATCAGTTGAAGCACGTTTTGAGAAGACAATTACAAATGGCTCTCTCTCTCAGAAAAAATACGTGATTATTTAAAACAAAATTTCAAGAATACTTGAAAGAAATTTTAATTCTGTGTTATACTTCTGAATGAAGATTTCATTAACGTAGTACTGTCTTAAATAAAGATAAATTTTCATTAATTTACACACACGGTACACACTAGTACGGTACTTTTCTGCCTACGGTGCACTGTATGTACTATATTGTGGACTGTATTGTTTTCCTCTTATGAATAGCAGAACTTCTTAAAAGAAGATTTTTTTTATTTTCCCCAAAGATATCCGTTACTCAGAAGTTTTACTGTATATCATTGTAAAATCGAATGGTTCTTTTGAAAATCAACACTCTAAGGTCGCGTGGGTAAATTAAGTTGTCTCCAAGAGTTCTGTTTTCATTTGTGTAATGAGACTAAATTTTATCCGAGGCTTCTCTCGCATGTCAGTAGATTTATTTTCTTTTGTGGTGATTATGGTGAGTAAGTAAGCTACTGTAAGTCAGCTGCCCTCTCGTGTGTGCCTGTTCGGATAAGAATAGCTCGGCATGTGCGCCCCCACCCCCCTCTCCACCAAATTGCCTCAGCGCACGACGACGTGACACGTGCAGCGTCGTCGCTGCCGTGCGGTACGTGCGACACAGATGTGTGGGCGTCTATACGTTATACAGTGTGTACCTTAGCCAACAAATTTAGTAATTTTAAGATGGTTTATGTTCATTGATGTAAAAAAAGATGTTCCATTCCCCGCTCCGCCGTCTTAGGATTCGGTTCTTTTTCTAAAGAAGATTATGGTCTTCCTCAGGGTTCTAGCTATCTCCGTACCAGATTTAATCAAAATCGGTTCAGTGGCTTAGTCGTGAAAACGTAACTGATTGAGTTACTTTCGCATTTAACAATATTAGTATGGAATTATGTATTAAACACGTTGAGGCCTGGATCAGCATTCTTTTCTAGATGTTACTCACGCCTCTACACGAGTATTAGTAAAATTAAATCATATCTGCGTACGGCTTTTTTGGCTGGGGGATCGCTTTCGGGACGTTCGGCCGCTTGGTGCAAATCTTTTTATTTAACGCCGCTTCGGCGAGTTGCTCTTCGATTACGATAAAATGATGTTGAGGACAATACACACACACACAGACAAACGCGCGCGCGCGCGTATTCAGTCCCAAGCAGACAAAATCTCACCTGGCTGTAAATCGAACACATCTTCCCACGACAGACAGTCAGCAATGTTAACCACAAGACCAGGAGGTGTTTTTTGTCATACTTACTGATCGCGCCAATACTAAAACAAAATTTGGATTTTTCTTAAATTATTAAATATCGTTACACTGACGACGAAAGAAAATGAGTAGTATGTAGTTCTGTGCAGCTCAGATTTTATATTTGTTCGAGCAGTAACGTCACTTGCCCTCACTTGCCTGCGTGTTGTGCACGGCTGCGCTCGCGAATTATAGTCAAATGCAGTTTTACAATAAAACCTTCCAAGTTCTACACCGTAAAGGTACTACGTCTTTCTCTGTGTCGTACAGCGTTTAAATGATGCCGTCGTTGTAAACCTCCGAGCGTTTCAGAAGCTATAGGAAACGCGTGACACTCAGAGACTAAAATGCGACGGTCTGGTCACGGATATTAGTATGGAAGTATGGACTAAATATATTAGGACTGTACAAGCATTGTATTCATTATGCTGAATCATGTAAAACATATTGAACAATAAAAGTATCTTCACAAATATGATAAAGATCAAAATTCAAAGAGTAAAAAGCTTTCTTAATATCGTAATTATTGTTCCACATTTCGCGTTTTAAATCAGAAAATACCTTGTACTATACACTTTCTAAAGTAGCCGATTTTCTTCCTCAGGGTTCACACCAATTTTCATCAAAATCGGTTCGGTATTGTAGTCGTGAAAGCATGGCAAATTTACTTTCGGATCTACACTCAAGCATCAGAAAAGAAGGTATAGAGGAGCGTATTCAAATAAAGAGATATGTAAACAGGCAGAATACGGCGCTGCGGTCGGCAACGCCTAGATAAGGCAACAAGTGTCTGGCACAGTTGTGCCGCCGAAAAAAGAAAAAAAAAGAAAGACGCAGTTGTTAGATCGGCTACTGTTGCTACAATCAAGATTTAAGTGAGTTTGAATGTGGTGTTATAACCATTGGACACCCCATGCCTGAGGTAGCGATGAAGGGATTTTACACTACGAACATTTCACGAGTGTACCGTGAATATCAGGAATTCGGTAAAACATCAAATCTCCGACATAGCTGCGGCCGAAAAAAGATCCGGCAACAACGGGACCAACGGCGACTGAAGAAATGACTCAAATGGCTCTGAGCACTATGGAACGTAACTTCTGAGGTCATCAGTCCCCTAGAACTTAGAACTACTTAAACCTAACTAACCTAAGGACATCACACACATCCACGCCCGAGGCAGGATTCGAACCTGCGACCGTAGCGGTCGCGCGGTTCCAGACTGAAGCGCCTAGAACCGCTCGGCCACATCGGCCGGCGGCGACTGAAGAGAATTGTTCAACGTGACAGAATTGCAACACTTCCTCAAATTGCTGCATATTTCAGTGCTGGGTTATCAACAAGAGTCAGCTTGCGGACCATTCAACGGAACATCATCGATATAAATGGCCCACTCGTGTACCTCGATGAGCTTTACGCCTCGCCTGGGGCCATCAACACCGACACTGGATTGTTGATGACTGGAAACATGTTACCTGGTTGGACGAGTCTCGTCTCAAATTGTATCAACGGGATGGACGTGTAAGGGTATAGAGACAACCTCATGAATCCATGGAGCCTGCACGTTTGCAGGGGACTGTTCAAGCTGGTGGAGGTTCTGTAATGGTGTGGGGCGTGTGCAGTTGGAGTGATACAGGACCCCTGATACATCTAGATACGACTCTGACGGATAACACGTAAGCATCCTGTCTGATCACCTGCATCCGTTCATGTCCATTGTGCATTTCGATGGACTTGGGCAATTCCAGCAGGACAATGCGACACCCCACACGTCAAGAATTGCTACAGAGACACTCTTCTGAGTTTAAACACTTCCGCTGACCACCAAGCTCCCAGTGCATGGAAATTACTGAGCATATGGTTCAAAGGGCTCTGAGCACTATGGGACTTAACATCTTAGGTCATCAGCCCCTAGAACTTAGAACTACTTAAACCTAACTAACCTAAGGACATCACACAACACCCAGCCATCACGAGGCAGAGAAAATCCCTGACCCCGCCAGGAATCGAACCCGGGAATCCGGGCGTGGGAAGCGAGAACGCTACCGCACGACCACGAGATGCGGGCTACTGAGCATATCTGGAATGCCTTGCAATGTGCTGTTCAGAGGAGATCTCCAGCCCCTCCTATTCTTACGGATTTATGATAACCCTGCAGGATCCATGTTGCCAGTTCCCTCCAGCACTACATCAAACATTAGTCGAGTCCATGCCACGTCGAGTTGCGGCACTTCTGCTCTCGGGGGCCCTACACGATATTAGGCAGGTGTACCAGTTTCTTTGTCTCTTCAGTGTATAATATTAATATCGAAGTATGGATATAATCCTTCGAAATCGGATGAATTTTTTTTTGAAACAACCTGTATATTAGAGTCAAATATTTACATTAGATTAAATAAACCTTACACCGTACTAACACAGTTTGTACGAATTAAATTTAAAAAAAAAAGTATTTTCTCTAGGCGGCTATCGACAGCAGTTATATGTTTTGTAAAAGTGCATGATTAAAAGCTGTACCGCATTCATTTATTACATCATCGGTTTAGGTCACAAACCATCATCTTTGTATTATAGAATGAACGGTACCAGTCACATGTCAACTAATCTGATACTTGAAAACACATTTACTAATACATTTCATTACAATTACATGTAACTCTGTTACTATCGAATGTGCCTCAGATCCATATTTATGAATTTTCCCTTTGTTTAATATGCACATTTGTGATGAATATATCTGTAAAAGTATTTCTATGTCTCAAATTGTTTGACATGTGAGTAGTACTGTTCATTCTAGAGCCGGTCACCTGAGCCGTCAGGCTCGCTCGTTGCGCCTTACCGCCGTGAGCCGTACTCGCGGCCACCAGGGGCAATGGAACCGGGAGGCCTGCCGCAGTGTCGCCTGCTGAGACGTTCCGCTACATTCGTGAGACCCGTAAACACTGGCGTGCCTTTTCTTTCAGAGCTATGACGATGAAAGTGGCCGTTACCCGTCTACCCAACGGGAGGCCCTCGTCACACGACATTATTATTATTTACCCACTGCTAGGAGACGAGATGAGCGTTCTGCTGGACAGACCCAGAACAAGCCGGGGTAGTTCCTTCTGCGATAAGTTCAGCATACGAGTTTCATTTTATTAGAAATTTGTGTCATGTCGTGTCAGATGAAAGAGATGCCCACGATAATTCTATCCGATTTTTCTGAAGTTTACTCTTACAGCAATATCAAACAAAACTGCTCGAGATTTATTTTCGTATCTCTTTTCCTTTCTGAACAACGATGGGTTAAATCTTGTATATTATTAGAGCGTTCAGTTTATTTGCGAATGTTATTACGAATGAGGAATTAGCGCGCTCGTAACAGATATGTTTTGCGAGTAAGTGAATCAAGGATGCTATACTGAGTTAAGACTTTTCTATTTCATGCTGCTAATTGCGTTCACTTGCTCACTGGGAAAGCTAGTAAAACTAAATTTTATTTACTTACTCCTAGTGCTCGCTTCATCTGTTTAAGACTTCCTTTGAAACGTATAACCTGTTTTTAATAGTGGAAATAAATCAGGATCTACTAGATAGTTTGACTGTGTGAGTTAAATTATTACGTCACCATATAACACCAAATAAGTTGAATGAGTTAGTGACGCACTTGTCTGAATGCGGGTTTTTTTTTTTTTTTTTTTTTTTTTGAAGAGCCATCAGCTTTAATGATTGAAAGTTTATCAAAGAGCCTCTGGCTATTAAAGTCTAAATTCCCGAAGGAGCCTTTAGCTCTAATGGACTAATAATACTGTGGCGTGTAATGCAACATTTCCTTATCTGGTGTGTTTTTATTACGATAACGCGACACACTTTAGAACCTACGCTGTGTTTTTACCAGTTCAGTGCCAAGTTCATTTACATTCACTTCAAAGCTTTAAGAAACACGATTAACGCTAGATAGCCAGGACGCTGGATTTACGCATTACACAGTATAAAACTTGATGCAGATCTTTCGCTCGTAGTCTAGTAGTTAACCCACTTCCAAATGAAATTGAAAATCTCAGTCATGGACGAAGGTCGCTGTTAGAAATAAAATAAAAGGGACAATCCTTTTCGCGTGTGGAAATAGAAACCGTCTTCCTTCGACTTCATCGGGATCTGAACGATACTAACAATGTACTGAAGACATTGCTCACCAGATTTCAACTTAGGGCATTCTGGAAAGAATGATCTTAGTATTTTCCCCTTTACTTTTCGTTGCCTTATACACTCCTGGAAATGGAAAAAAGAACACATTGACACCGGTGTGTCAGACCCACCATACTTGCTACAGTATTCCTCTGAAACTAGACGCCAGAGACCGTGTGATCCTTGTACCAAAATACCCGCAAGGTATCTTATTTGTTGGGGGAGCTATGGTGCACCCTATACATAGCAATCATTTCATCATACGATCTGAGTGCGAATTTAAAAAAAAGACTGTACCTAACGTTACGTACGGAAGACATACTTTTAAAGTAATGTGCAGCTGTCCAACTTAGTGCTGTGCTAAGCAGGAACCATTTCTACAACAACATCATATTAAGACATGTCTGATAACTACGGAGCCGGCCGGCGTGGCCGAGTGGTTCTAGGCGCTTCAGTCTGGAACCGCGCGATAGCTACGGTCGCAGGTTCGAATCCTGCCTCGGGCATGGATGTCTTTGATGTCCTTAGGTTAGTTAGGTTTAAGTAGTTCTAAGTTCTAGGGGACTGATGACCTCAGATCTTAAGTCCCATAGTGCTCAGAGCCCATAATTACCGACTTTTTTACCTTTGCGTTTGAAAATGGTTCTTCTGCCGAATTCGTGATACTGAAATAAATAAATAACAAGAATGAAAAATGCTTCTATCATATCACAAAAAAGGTGAATACGTTCTGGCAGAGTTCATGTGTAGCAGAAAGAAATAAGCTTTTAGACTTACCTGGGAGCATCAAATACATTTAAATGTAGCCATCTTGACATACACTCCTGGAAATGGAAAAAAGAACACATTGACACCAGTGTGTCAGACCAACCATACTTGCTCCGGACACTGCGAGAGGGCTGTACAAGCAATGATCACACGCACGGCGCAGCGGACACACCAGGAACCGCGGTGTTGGCCGTCGAATGGCGCTAGCTGCGCAGCATTTGTGCACCGCCGCTATCAGTGTCAGCCAGTTTGCCGTGGCATACGGAGCTCCATCGCAGTCTTTAACACTGGTAGCATGCCGCGACAGTGTGGACGTGAACCGCATTTGCAGTTGACGGACTTTGAGCGAGGGCGTATAGTGGGCATGCGGGAGGCCGGGTGGACGTACCGCCGAATTGCTCAACACGTGGGGCGTGAGGTCTCCACAGTACATCGATGTTGTCGCCAGTGGTCGGCGGAAGGTGCACGTGCCCGTCGACCTGGGACCGGACCGCAGCGACCCACGGATGCACGCCAAGACCGTAGGATCCTACGCAGTGCAGTAGGGGACCGCACCGTCACTTCCCAGCAAATTAGGGACACTGTTGCTCCTGGGGTATCGGCGAGGACCATTCGCAACCGTCTCCATGAAGCTGGGCTACCGTCCCGCACACCGTTAGGCCGTCTTCCACTCACACCCCAACATCGTGCAGCCCGCCTCCAGTGGTGTCGCGACAGGCGTGAATGGAGGGACGAATGGAGACGTGTCGTCTTCAGCGATGAGAGTCGCTTCTTCCTTGGTGCCAATGATGGTCGTATGCGTGTTTGGCGCCGTGAAGGTGAGCGCCACAATCAGGACTGCATACGACCGAGGCACACAGGGCCAACACCCGGCATCATGGTGTGGGGAGTGATCTCCTACACTGGCCGTACACCTCTGGTGATCGTCGAGGGGACACTGAATAGTGCACGGTACACCCAAACCGTCATCGAACCCATCGTTCTACCATTCCTAGACCGGCAAGGGAACTTGCTGTTCCAACAGGACAATGCACGTCCGCATGTATCCCGTGCCACCCAACGTGCTCTAGAAGGTGTAAGTCAACTACCCTGGCCAGCAAGATCTCCGTATCTGTCCCCCATTGAGCATGTTTGGGACTGGATGAAGTGTCGTCTCACGCGGTGTGCACGTCCAGCACGAACGCTGGTCCAACTGAGGCGCCAGGTGGAAATGGCACGGCAAGCCGTTCCACAGGACTACATCCAGCATCTCTACGATCGTCTCCATGGGAGAATAGCAGCCTGCATTGCTGCGAAAGGTGGATATACACTGTACTAGTGCCGACATTGTGCATGCTCTGTTGCCTGTGTGGTTCTGTCAGTGTGATCATGTGATGTATCTGACCCCAGCAATGTGTCAATAAAGTTTCCCCTTCCTGGGACAATGAATTCACGGTGTTCTTATTTCAATTTCCAGGAGTGTAGTTTCCCAAAAAACTGCTTCATTGTTAAAGAGATACGAGAAAAAATTGGATCTGTATTCGTCAGAACAGATGTTCATACTGCTACTTTTCGTTCCAGACAGTTGCTGAAGCTGATACTTGCGATACTGTGGGTTGGGTTCAGTGCCGAAGAGGGAGGTGTAAAGCATTACTCATATACAAGGGAAGCACCACAAGCGTGAGAAGACATACATGCTGAAGTATCACACTTTCAACATCTAAACAGTTTCGAAAAGCGATAAAGAGACCGTCAGAGACAGGTGTGTGCAAATGTGTGCGTTGGATCCACGGCCGTTCAGCATTGTTATTGGGGAAGTGTTTCTTAGCCTTTGACAAGGACTAATCGATATTGGTAGCAAGTACGAAACAGTGAGAGCACAAGCGGTTTTACCTTCTGTTAGAACCATTCTCGACATATACAAGATATTGCCGATCAAGCGAGAAATGAGATTTTGCCTCAAGCAAGGCACGCTATTGACCAGAGAATGTTCCACGATGTGCGATCTTTGGACTGACACTTATCGCGAAGTACAGTATCTTTAGTATTAACGTAGACTCTGACCATAAGTGTCAGCGGATAAAGAGTGTGCTCCTTCCAACGAAGTTTAAAAAAAAAAAAAGGTTCAAATGGCTTTAAGCTCTATGGGGCTTAACATCTGAGGTCATCAGTCCCCTAGATTTAGAACTTCTTAAACCTAACTAATCTAAGGACATCGCACACATCCATGCCCGAGGCAGGATTCGAACCTGTGACCGTAGCAGCAGCGCCTAGAACCGCTCGGTTACAGCGGCCGGCAATGAAGTTTCCCGACGTTTCAGAAACGAGTGAAAATGTTCTTGCAGTTACATGAAAAAATGTCTGAGGTAGATGTATCTCCTCTAGAACTAAACAAACTGACAGTTGTGACGAATCATGAGTCTAACATAAAGAAAGTTCTTCAACACCACAGACGTCTGTTATGTGCAGTGTCCTGTATAAACACAGCATTAAGGGGCATATTGGATGAGAAGTTCAGTAGTGAAGTACAGGCAGATATTTATAAATCTATCCAGGCAGTGCTTATAACTGTGAGAAACATGATACTCTCCGGTTGGATGGCAACATTAGGAAAAACATTACATCAAGATGTTGAAACGAGATGGAATACCATCTATACGATGTTGGATTTTTTTCGTTCACAAAAAAATGAAACTGAGAATTTGCTGTTGGAGAAACAAGCAGGAAATGAAATCTTCCTATCAATCTGATGTAATGGAGGGCGTAATTAAATTCTTTGAACCTTTTAAAGAGGTCACAAATGACCTAGAGGGTGAAATAGAACCGATCCTGTCTCTTGTGGTGCTATCGGCATTTAGTTCGCTAGATACATGCCAAAGTGAAGATGGCAATGCACTGGTTACAGTGGTGGGAGACTGTGCAGAACCCTATCTAAAGAAGAAAGTCGTTAACGACCTACAGGATTCTCATTACATGGCTACAGTTTTTCATCCATATTTCAAGGAACTCTTAGTATTGAGTGAAGAGAAGAAAGGAAATATTTATCGAACTGTTCGTCAGAAGCTAAATAGTGTAGTCGTGAAAGAAGAGAAAGCAGATCCCATGTCTTCTCTCGTAAAGAAGTTCCGAAGCTTGCGTTCATCAACTCCTAAACGCAAAGATAAACTTGAGAAATATCTGAACATGGACGCCCCAGGTGATAACGTCAAGAACGTTTTGTCGTGGTGGAAAGCCAATGTTTGTGCCTTCCCCAAGCTCTTTAAAGTGGCGAAAGAAATACTCTACACTAACGCTAGTAGCGCTTCAAGCGAAAGAAATTTAAGCAAGGCAGGCTTAAATGTATCCGAGAAGCACTGCTGTATCGATCCATAACGCGTCAATGGCAGTTCGTTAATTCACAACAATAAGAGGGACAAGGAAATTATTTTATTAATTCAATCACATCATACAAAATAGTACACAAATAAGCTGTGTAAATAAGCTCCACTTGAAAGATATAAATGTAATATACAGGTTTGTATTCATAAGTTTCTGTTATCAATATATTTTTGCATTCTGGGCACATGGATGTCATGTACTGTGCTACGTTATCTTCAACCTCTACTTAATTAAGTGATTCCGTCTGATCATTCATTACTCTGGTAATTTTAATCTCATCTTTCATTTAAGTATGAAGAATGTTTCCATTAAACAGCCATAAAATGACTTCGCAAATTGAATTTGATTATAGCAGAGAAACGTTTTACTACTTGGCACATGCTCAAGGGACAAATCATGTGACCATTTCCAGCTTCTATGATGTTTTTAAACAAGACCTGACAAAAATTCAAGGAACAAAATATTATGAAGATGAAATGATAAATTCATCGCAGGCCTCTGACTAATACATCTGGTCGATTTCTCTTCCGCTACGAGTACGACGGAGTCGCCTCGCTCGTGAGCACCTGTGCTCGAGCCACGAGCTACTCGCTGCCCCACTGACTAGCAGCTGCGATGCTTACGAGTAATGAGCGAGTTTGATGCTAGTACTGACCGACTCTTAAGTTGATTCTTTCACATCAAGATGATGGCTTATGACCTAAATCGGTAGCTATAGTAAATCAATACAATATCGCTTTGTGTCAGGCACTAAAAAATATTAATGCAATTAACCTTTCGAAGACCGTTCCTTTTGACCACAACCTGAGCAGTTACTTACTAACACTATCCTCTTACACAGATCTGCTTCCATAAAGAGTTGCGCTCTTAGGTTCAACACAGATTCATTTGTCTCTTACACATTATCCGTCCGTGAGTAGAATCGTGACCACAATTTCACGCTTCCACTGCGCACTTCCATCTCAAATCTGGTGGTCTCTCTAGACTATGATTACAACGTTCAAAAATCACAGACATACCGAAGCACTTTTGCCCCTGTTCTGCGTCCCTCCTTAAGACACACGTTTACTATCTATGCCCTGCAGAAACCAGTGCTCTGCTGTATTCAAAATCCAGATCTGAGTGACTCCGGGAATTTGTTAAAAATTTCGTCCTTTCTGCCAGTCAGTGTTGTAACTTCAGTTAGATTGGCTTTTGCTAAGATGTAGGCATTCCCATAAGTCCTGTCCCCTTCTTTTAATAATTTCAAACTTCGTTAGGATGGAACCTACTGGCAGTATTACTAGTGGTATTAGTAATCATTCTGTTCTACAGAAAATTTCCCCAGACGTAAAAGTAAAACCACTGACAAACAAGCTAAACCAGTAGTTCTTTTCTTGTACGACTACACTCCGAGCACTGGAACACTATTTGGAAGGCAACTATGGGCAACATGAAGATAATGGAGCTCATAAACTAAATACTGAAGACAAAGAGAGGGGCCCGGACACAGGCAGTCCGGCCACGTATTCCAGAAACCCAATTAATGTCTTCCCTTAAGCTGGCTGTTGTGGCGGAGAGGTTCTAGGCTCTACAGTCTGGAACCGCGCGACCGCTACGGTCGCAGGTTCGAATCCTGCCTCGGGCATGAATGTGTGTGATGTCCTTAGGTTAGTTAGGTTTAAGTAGTTCTAAGTTCTAGGGGACTGTTGACCTCAGATGTTAAGTCCCATAGTGCTCAGAGCCATTTGAACCATTTTTTTCTTCCCTTAACTCAAAGACACTAAAATTCTACCCAAACTGCGGCGCTCTTTCGTGTCGTCCTTAACGTACTCTCACTCTCACAAAGCTCGTAAGTGAGATAGTTACATGCCAACCCCCACAGAGGTACTGCTGCATCCCCCCTAGTAGATTTATCATCCGAGGCGTACCGTGAACTGTGTCCAGCTAGCTCAGACGGTTCATTTGCAGAATATGAGGGAAATGCAAGCAGCCTATAAAGAAGATTTCTTACAAAACACTTGTGTGACCAATCCTAGAATTTTCCTGAAGCGTGTGAGACCTGTAACAAATAGTTCTAACGGAAGGTATTCAACGTATACACTACGTTTTCGATCACTCACAATAAAAAGTGTATACTTTATTTAAATGTAAAAACACATTACACAAACTAAATAGACCAAGAAAATAAATATTTTCTCTCTCTGTCATTAAATACAATACAATATGGTTTAATGCTGCACAACACTTGGCATTCTGGAGATAAAATTTTGTAGTGTTTTTGCAGGCATGGAAGTCGAACACGCCTGTAAATTATTTTACAGATCTTCGACATTAGATGTTCTCGGTTTTCATACTTCGTTATCACGTCCATCCCACGATATTTAACTCAGGAGACTAATTTGGCCAAATCATATTCCTCCGTTCCCCACATTTCTCTTTCCCATTGACATACAATTTAGAAGCGTGTTTGGAATCATTGTCCTGTTGTAGAACGAACCTACGAGCAATAAGTCTCTTGACAGATAGAGCTGCATTGTTGATCAGTATCTTGTAATGTATTTCCTTCTTTAACGTGCCATTAATTCTCACTAGCTCACTGTATTTGTCACCCGCAAACATCCCCCGCCATGACTAAGCCTCCACCATCCTTTACCGTTGTCGTCACACGCTGATTCTTCATATGTTCTTCATAAAGTCGACGAACAAACGTTCGACAATTGCTTCCACATAGTTTAACCATAGATTTATCCGTGAATAACACTTTGGTCCATTGCTGCACGACCGAGTTTTTATGTTGTTGACGCCATTGCAATCTTTTCACCTTATTTTGTATGTTTTGCAGGCCTTTAAACGTCGTTCACGAAGACAGCGTTGCACTGTTTGGACATAGATTGAATCAGCTCGCATGGTATTTACTTCCTCGCAAATTTCAGGTGCAGTACGAGTGTTTGATATTTACTCTGTATCCATATGAACCGATCTTTCCTGTATGATGTTATTCGTGGTCTTCCAGATCACGAAACACTTGCACTGGTATCAGTTTGCTTGATACGCTGTAATGTATGCGCCACTGTAGACAGGGCTACGTCAACTTTTGTTGCTATTGTCCTACTAGAATAGGCTTCCTGAAGCAGAGCTACAATTACAGCACGTTTTCCAGTTCCAGTCTTCTCCTTCCATCCCTTGGTATGGACATGATCTGTTATACAAACACTCTTCCACCCTTTTGTGAAGTAATATGGTATGGACATGACCAGGTATACAAACACTCTGCGAGATGCAGTGTACTGTAAACAAATTTAAATTGGTTGCTACACAGACAGCTCAAGGATTGAGGCCTATTCGAAGAGAACTGTCTCAGGTAAAGGAACGTTTGGGTACTCATCAGCGCCCATTTATGCGAACAACCAGTCAAATACACAACAGAGGCACTTACTCTTTACACTTTCATACGTGTTCTGTTATCAAAACGGGGATATGATAGAAAATTCCAGACGAAATTCCTGTTTTAACTACAGATCCAAAGGTTTGATAGGTGATCGAAACCGTTTGACCAGTGGTGCACATAGGAGGGCAGCACGTATTGCCACAGGTGTGTCTGACCCGCGAGAGAGTGTCGTGGATGTGCTGAAGAAACTTAATTAGCAATGACTGAAGATAGACGCTACCCCGTCTTAGCCTACTTACAAAGATTCAATAACCACCTTTAAGTGATGAGTCTAGGAATATACTGCAACCTCATCTTCGACGTTTCCGTAGGTAGCGCGAAAATAAACTTAAACTAATTACAGCTAGCACAGAAGCATTTAGGTAATCGTACTTCCCGCGTTCCATACATGAATTGGACGGGAAGAAGCCCTAGTAACTGTTAGCATGGAAAGTATTCCCTGGCATGCACTTCACAGTGGTTTGCAAAGAATGGATGTAGATCATATGTAGATTTAGGGTATCATTGTTCGAGAAGCCTCAGTCGAGCACACATTTTAAATCCACCTGTAGAATTCAGTACAGCGCTGCAGAATGAAATATTCATTTTGCATTATTTGTATGTTCGTATGTAGGTTGTACTAGTTGACGATATTCCAACTTGTTTACCATACATTTCAAGTGGCTAGGACGACGAGGGTCAATTATGCACTTCATGTGTCTAGGATGACACAAGAAAAGAGAACCACAAGTAGGAAGAAAAAATCCTTCTGAAGCATTTTTAGTAAGCTACAATAACCGATAATCGGCTGCAAAACAATCTCGTCAGATGTGCATCGTGTCGCTGCTCCGTGTGGGATGCCCTGCTTTCGATAGAGGCTTGGTGTGCCTCTTGGATAATTACTCGTTACTTTAATCATTTTTGCCCCAAGAATCAAGTAAACAAGTATATCGTAATGCTCTAAGCGCAGACTTTATGGCGAGTCCAGCTAAGTCTCTCTTAGGAACTGTTTGAACTAAACGACTTCTTTCAATTGAATTTAAAATTCTTGCAAAACATCTCATTTTTGTTGAAACTTAAACAACTCGGACGTAATGACGTAACTGTTTTCTTCGATTTGCCTGAAGTTCTGCATTGATTTTGCCACACGTGTTTCGTTCGTTCGTTTATAAATTTTACTGAGCTTGATGTTGCACTGGTTAGCACAATGGACTCGCATTCTGGAGGACGACGGTTTAAGCCCACGTCAGCAATCCAGATTTAGGGTTTCCGTGATTTACCTGAATCGTTCCAGGCAAAAGCGCGATGGTCCCTTCCAAAGGCCGATTTCCCTCCCTACCCTTGAAACATTCCGAGTTTGTGCTCCGTCTCTAATTATCTCATTGTCGACGGGACATTAAATCCTGCTCTTGCTTAGTTTCCCTTATGAATAATATAGACGGAAAGTACTTAAAAGGGAATGAAGAGTTTGGAGAGAGTAATGTCCGTGTACAGAGGTTCAGAGATGGACGTTTAAAATGCAGATGATAATTTCAAAATGAATATAGGTAATGAAACTTCTTATTGGTGCAATCCGTAGTAAGTTGCGACGTGCGTAATACCGCATTTGTAGCTAGTCGATTTACTCAGAACGAAAGTGTTAAGGAGATCCTCAGAATATTACATGGGAATCAGTGGAAGACAAACGACATTCTTCTCACGAGACGCTGTTTGTCAGGTGTGAAGAGTCTATATTCGAAATAGGCTGTATAACTATTCAATTTCCTTCATAATGGAATACACAGGGGAGGTGATGATGATGATGATGATGTTTGGTTTGTGGGGCGCTCAACTGAGCGGTCATCGGTGACAGTAGAAACCCCCAATTTTTTTCACAGCCGAATTTTCTTTTCACAGTCCACTCTAGTCACTGTCACGAATTATGAGGATGATGATGAAATGATGAGGACAACACAAACACCCAATCGCCGGGCAGAGAAAAATCCCCAACCCGGCCGGGAATCGAACCCGGGACCCCTTAATCCAGAGGTAACTACGCTAGCCACTAGACCGTGAACTGCGGACGCACACAGTGGAGGGATCATAACACGGTCGACATGATGACAGACACTCATCGTGGAAGAGAAAAAGGAAAGGATACGTAACGATATGAAATAGCCTATTTTGTGCAAATTTCTGCAGACGGTAGAGCACCCTAATGAGCGCTTTGGAAACAAGAACCAGTGGTCGAAAATGAATACTTCAGACGGTTTGAGATCTTTAATAACCAATATACGCTATCTGATGAAAAGTTTCCGACCACCCCTATTTAAAGCGGAGTATAGAAGGAGGCTGGGAGTACCGTGTCGTCAGCAGAGAAGCAGGTAGCAGCAGAATGGAGGATCTGGAGAGTTCGGTGACTTCTAACGTAGACTAGTCACTGGAAATGATCTGAATAAAAAACCCATCACGATCATTTAAACCCTTCTATAGATAAGCAAGTCGACTGTTAGTGATTCGACTGCTAAGCGGAGACGCGAAGGAACAACCACAGATAAACCGGTACCAAGCAGACGGACAGGAACCGTCGAGCATTGCGGAGGGTGGCTGTGAAAAATCACATGAAATCAGCGGAAGGAATCACTTGTGGGGTCCCAAGTAGTACCAACAGAATGATTGCGTGTATGGAGGCAAAAATAATGGCGTACAATAGTCGAGCAGCTCCTCATAACGCAAACATTTGTATAGACAGTGCTAAGTGACGCTTGGGGTGAAGTGGCGAGAGACGCCACTGGACATTGGATGACTGGAAACGAATTATTTGGAACGATGAATCGCACTATACCCTGTGGCAAACCGATTGAAGGGTTTGGGTCTGGCGAGTGGCTACCATTATGTGTAATGCCAAGAGTGAAGTACAGAGGAGATGGTGCTATGGTAGGACTATGTTATTCGTGGTTAGAATGTAGTCCCCGTACGGCGCTTAAGAAAACGCTAAATAAGAAGCAATATGGACACATTTTAATGCATAGTGTACTGCGTACAGTCGAGGATCAGTTGGAAGACATGGCAATGACTCCGTCATGAAGCAGCATCTGTGAGATAAGGATTTAGTTACAGTAATATTACTGAAATGGATTTTTCTGCCCACTGAACCGACCTCAACCCTCTGGTGTGAGTTAGAACGTGGCCTTCGCTCCTGATCATAGCTTCCAGCATCATTACATTCTCTGGTTTCGGCTCTTGAGGAAGGATGAAGTGTCATTCCTCCACAGACATTGACACGCCTCACTGAAAGTGCCTCCAGCGGAGCTGAAGCCGTCATACGGATGGACACCCCAGATATTAATGTCCACTAACAGGTGTCCTGATACTTTGGTTTAGATATTGCATATTCTGCGAACCTGAAACCAATACCCAGTCGCCAATGATGGGTCCACAGACGGCCTGTACTACAAATTATCGTTCATGACTGATTGTCGAAGATGAAATAATACTTGTTACAAGCTGGACGAATGTGTCGACAAACTTTTCCCAACATACTTCACACTACAGTACATTTGTCATGGAGCCCAATACCGAGTCGCCAATGATGGATCCCGCAGACAGCGTTTACTACAAATTATAGTTCATGACTGATTGTCGAAGATGAAATAGTACTTGTTACAAGCTGGACGAATGTATCGACAAACTTTTCCCAACATACATCATACTACAACATATTTGTCATGAAGTTCATGCAGCGTCATATTTTTCAGTCTCAAGCTTTCGACGACTTACATAGTCTTCATTGTCAGGACATATTTAAATAGGCCGCTAGGTACTTAAATTGGCCGAATGACGTCATGCGGCCGGCCGGAGTGGCCTAGCGGTTCTAGGTGCTTCAGTCTGGAACCGCGCGACCGCTAAGGTCGCAGTTTAGAATACTGCCTCGGGCATGGATGTGTGTCATGCCCTTAGGTTAGTTAGGTTTCAGTAGTTCTAAGTTCTAGGGGACTGTTGACCTCAGATGTTGAGTCCCATAGTGCTCAGAGCCATTTGAACCATTTTTGAACCAATGACGTCATGCAGACGTTATATAGTCATCGAACTTCCCTGTGCTTCTCTGCCAATGAAGAATTTTCGTAGCGATACTGATTTACTTACATGGCCGATGACTCACTTATCTCTGTATATATGTGCGGTGTCTATTCTTTCGGACATAAAGAACAGACACCTTATGTGACCCAGCGGCCATACAAATACTATTTAAAAATTTTCCATGACGATGAACGCATTTGAGCATTGCAATTAATCGATAGTAACAAGCGAAAATTTCCTCTGGACCGGGACTCAAACTCTTATCCCGCGCTTAACGCGAGAGGTCGCTTTAACGGCTTCGGCCATCAGAGCACCTTTCCTATCCGACTCAAATTCCGAGCCTGTTGCACACTACTAGCGTAGCGTCACCTATCAAATGGTTCAAATGGCTCTGAGAACTATGGGACTTAACATCTGAGGTCATCAGCCCCCTAGACTTAGAACTACTTAAACCTAACTAACCTAAGGACATCACACACATCCATGACCGAGGCAGGATTCGAACCTGCGACCGTTGCAGCAGCACGGTTCCGGACTGAAGCGCCTAGAGCCGCTCGGCCAGCGTCACCTATCAGTGAATCCCTCACTCGCCATTTCGGATTCCCGCAAGACATGTGGCTTGGTGTGCATCCTCACTGAAAGAATGGATCTTTGGCCTTCGATGTGGTATATGATCTTTCGGACATTTGTTGTGCATTATCAGGTTACGAAAGACCAAAAAATTAAAGAATTACAAAATTCGAAAGGATCAATCACCAAAACTTGGAACTTGCAAAACAACATTCAGTATTAGTATCAATGAAACCTACAAATAAGTGGGACGTTAAGTGTCATCTCGGCTAAAAAGAAAAAAAAAAGAGAGAGAGAGAAAAGTTGTAGTCGAAAGGTTGCGCCAGTTTGTGGGTCGTAACCTCCATCTTCCATTTTTTTCTTTTTTTTTTCAGATCATACTACCAACCCCCCCCCCCCACCCCCACCCCCCCACCACCACCACCACCACCAGCACCGCCATAATCAATGGACCTTGCCGTTGGTGGGGAAGCTTGCGTGCTCAGCAATACAAGTAGCTATACCGTAGGAGCAACCACAGCGGAGGGGTATCTGTTGAGAAGCCAGACGAACGTGTAGTTCCTGAAGAGGGGTAGGAGCTTTTTCAGTATTTGCAGAGGCAACATTCTGAATGATTGACTGATGTAGCCTTGTAATATTAACCAAAACGGCCTTGCAGTGCTGGTGCTGCGAACGACTGAAAGCAAGGGGAAACTGCAGCTGTAATTCTTCTCGACGGCATGCAGCTCTACTATATGGGTAAATGATGATGGCATCCCCTTGGTTAAAATATTCCGGAGGTAAAATGGTCCCCTATTCGGATCTCCGAGCGAGGACTACTCAGGAGGATGTCGTTATCAGGAGAAACGAAACTGGAATTCTAAGAAGCATGGAACGTCAGATCCCTTAATCGGAGAGTTAGCTCAGATAATTTAAAAAGGGAAACGGATAGGTTAAAGTTATATATAGTGGAAATTAGTGAAGTTAGGTGGTAGGAAGAAGAGGACTTCTGGTCACGTGAATACTGGGTTATAAATACAAAAACAAGTAGGAATAATGAAGGAGTAGGTTTAATAATGAGTAAAAAAAATAAGAACGAAGATGAGCCACTATGAACAGCATAGTGAACGCATTATTGTAGCCAAGACAGACACAAAGACCACGCCTACCACAATACTACAAGGTTATATACCAACCAGCTCCGCAGATGAGGACGAGATTGAGGAAATGTATGATGAGATAAAAGAAATTATTGAGCGGGGCGGAAATTTAATAGTCATGTGGGGCTGGAATTCGATAGTAGGAAAAGGAAAAGAAGGAAAAGTAGTAGGGAAATATGGACCGAGGGAAAGGAATAAAAGAGGATGTCGCCTGGTAGAATTCTGCACAGAGCATAATTTAATCATACCTAACACTTGGTTTAAAAATCGTGAGAGAAGGCAATGTATGTGGAAGAGACCTGAAGACACCGGAAGGTATCAGATTCATTATATAGTCGTTAAAGAGAAATTTAGGACTCAGAATTTAAATTGTAAGACATTTCCAGGGGCAAATGTGGACTATGAGCACTATTTATCGGTTATGGACTGCAAATTAAAACTGAAGAAACTGCAAAAAAGGCAAGAACTTCAGGAGAAATTCCTTCACCTGGGAAGACGAATGGAATATTCCAAAATTTGAAACACGAACATCTGCTAGCATGAGTTTCTTAGAAGTAGATACCTTAGGGGTTGCGAAGCAACTCAAATTGCTTGATACGGGCAAGTCTTCAGGTCCAGATTGTATACCGATTAGGTTCCTTTCAGATTACGCTGATACTATAGCTCCCTACTTAGCACTCATATACAACCGCTCGCTCACCGATAGATCTGTACCTACAGATTGGAAAATTGCGCAGGTCGCACCAGTGTTCAAGAAGGGTAGTAGGAGTAACCCATTTAACTACAGACCTATATCATTGACGTCGGTTTGCAGTAGAGTTTTGGAGCATATACTGTATTCAAACATTATGAACCACCTCGAAGGGAACGATCTATTGACACGTAATCAGCATGGCTTCAGAACACATCGCTCTTGTGCAACGCAGCTAGCTCTTTATTCGCACGAAGTAATGGCCGCTATCGACAGGGGATCTCAAGTTGATTCCGTATTTCTAGATTTCCGGAAAGCTTTTGACACCGTTCCTCACAAGCGACTTCTAATCAAGCTGCGCAGCTATGGGGTATCGTCTCAGTTGTGCGACTGGATTCGTGATTTCCTGTCAGGAAGGTCGCAGTTCGTAGTAATAGACGGCAAATCATCGAGTAAAACTGAAGTGATATCAGGTGTTCCCCAGGGAAGCGTCCTGGGACCTCTACTGTTCCTGATCTATATAAATGACCTGGGTGACAATCTGAGCAGTTCTCTTAGACTGTTCGCAGATGATGCTGTAATTTACCGTCTAGTAAGATCATCCGAAGACCACTATCAGCTGCAAAGCGATTTAGAAAAGATTGCTGTATGGTGTGTCAGGTGGCAGTTGACGCTAAATAACGAAAAGTGTGAGATGATCCACATGAGTTCCAAAAGAAATCCGTTGGAATTCGATTACTCTATAAATAGTACAACTCACAAGGCTGTCAATTCACTAAGTACTTGGGTGTTAAAATTACGAACAACTTCAGTTGGAAGGACCACATAGATAATATTGTCGGGAAGGCGAGCCAAAGGTTGCGTTTCATTGGCAGGACACTTAGCAGATGCAACAAGTCCACTAAAGAGACAGCTTACACTACACTCGTTCGTCCTCTGTTAGAATATTGCTGTGCGGTGTGGGATCCTTACCAGGTGGGATTGACGGAGGACATCGAAAGGGTGCAAAAAAGGGCAGCTCGTTTTGTATTATCACGTTATAGGGGAGAGAGTGTGGCAGATATGATACACGAGTTGGGATGGAAGTCATTGCAGCATAGACGTTTTTCGTCGCGGCGAGACCTTTTTACGAAATTTCAGTCACCAACTTTCTCTTCCGAATGCGAAAATATTTTGTTGAACCCAACCTACATAGGTAGGAATGATCATCAAAATAAAATAAGAGAAATCAGAGCTCGAACAGAAAGGTTTAGGTGTTCGTTTTTCCCGCTCGCTGTTCGGGAGTGGAATAGTAGAGAGATAGTATGATTGTGGTTCGATGAACCCTCTGCCAAGCACTTAAATGTGAATTGCAGAGTAGTCATGTAGATGAAGATGTAGATGTAGAGATGGAACCTGGATAACCTGAAAGAACGAGATGTTGTAGAAGGTGTCATAGGGAGCCTTAAGGAACGATTGGCAAGGAAAGAATACAATAGAAGAAGAATGGGTAGATTTGAGAGATGAAATAGGGAAGGCAGCCGAGGATAAAGTAGGTAAATAGACGAGGGCTAGTAGAAATCCTTGCGTTACACAGGAGTTACTGAATTTAATCGAGGAAAGGAGAAAATATAAAAATTCATTAAATGAAGCAGGCGAAAGGGAATACACTCCTGGAAATGGAAAAAATAACACATTGACACCGGTGTGTCAGACCCACCATACTTGCTCCGGACACTGCGAGAGGGCTGTACAAGCAATGATCACACGCACGGCACAGCGGACACACCAGGAACCGCGGTGTTGGCCGTCGAATGGCGCTAGCTGCGCAGCATTTGTGCACCGCCGCCGTCAGTGTCAGCCAGTTTGCCGTAGCATACGGAGCTCCATCGCAGTCCTAAACACTGGTAGCATGCCGCGACAGCGTGGACGTGAACCGTATGTGCAGTTGACGGACTTTGAGCGAGGGCGTATAGTGGGCATGCGGGAGGCCGGGTGGACGTACCGCCGAATTGCTCAACACGTGGGGCGTGAGGTCTCCACAGTACGTCGATGTTGTCGTCAGTGGTCGGCGGAAGGTGCACGTGCCCGTCGACCTGGGACCGGACCGCAGCGACGCACGGATGCACGCCAAGACCGTAGGATCCTACGCAGTGCCGTAGGGGACCGCACCGCCACTTCCCAGGAAATTAGGGACACTGTTGCTCCTGGGGTATCGGCGAGGACCATTCGCAACCGTCTCCATGAAGCTGGGCTACGGTCCCGCACACCGTTAGGCCGTCTTCCGCTCACGCCCCAACATCGTGCAGCCCGCCTCCAGTGGTGTCACGACAGGCGTGAATGGAGGGACGAATGGAGACGTGTCGTCTTCAGCGATGAGAGTCGCTTCTGCCTTGGCGCCAATGATGGTCGTATGCGTGTTTGGCGCCGTGCAGGTGAGCGCCACAATCAGGACTGCATACGACCGAGGCACACAGGGCCAACACCCGGCATCATGGTGTGGGGAGCGATCTCTTACACTGACCGTACACCTCTGGTGATCGTCGAGGGGACACTGAATAGTGCATGGTACATCCAAACCGTCATCGAACCCATCGTTCTACCATTCCTAGACTGGCAAGGGAACTTGCTGTTCCAACAGGACAATGCACGTCCGCATGTATCCCGTGCCACCCAACGTGCTCTAGAAGGTGTAAGTCAACTACCCTGGCCAGCAAGATCTCCGGATCTGTCCCCCATTGAGCATGTTTGGGACTGGATGAAGCGTCGTCTCACGCGGTCTGCACGTCCAGCACGAACGCTGGTCCAGCTGAGGCGCCAGGTGGAAATGGCATGGCAAGCCGTTCCACAGGACTACACCCAGCATCTCTACGATCGTCTCCTTTGGAGAATAGCAGCCTGCATTGCTGCGAAAGGTGGATATACACTGTACTAGTGCCGACATTGTGTATGCTTTGTTGCCTGTGTCTATGTGCCTGTGGTTCTGTCAGTGTGATCATGTGATGTATCTGACCCCAGGAATGTGCCAATAAAGTTTCTTCTTCCTGGGACAATGAATTCACGGTGTTCTTATTTCAATTTCCAGGAGTGTACAAACGTCTAAAACATGAGATCGACAGGAAGTGCAAAATGGCTAACCATTAATGGCTACAAGACAAATGTAAGAATGTAGAGGCATATATCACTAGGGGTAAGATAGATATTGCCTACAGGAAAATTAAAGAGACCTTTGAAGAAAAGAGTACCACTTGTATGAAAATCATGAGCTCAGATGGAAACCTAGTTCTAACCAAAGAAGGGAAAGCAGAAATGTGGAAGGAGTATATACAGGGTGTTACAAAAAGGTACGGCCAATCTTTCAGGAAACATTCCTCACACACAAAGAAATAAAATATGTTATGTGGACATGTGTCCGGAAACGCTTGCTTTCCATATTAGAGCTCATTTTATTACTTCTCTTCATATCACATTAATCATGGAATGGAAACACACAGCAACAGAACGTACCAGCTTGACTTCAAACACTTTGTTACAAGAAATGTTCAAAATGTCCTCCGCTAGCGAGGATACATGTATCCACCCTCCGTCGCATGGAATCCCTGATGCGCTGATGCAGCCCAGGAGAATGGCTTATTGTATCAAAGCCGTCCACAATACGAACACGAAGGGTCTCTACATTTGGTACCGGGATTGCGTAGACAAGAGCTTTCAAGTGCCCCCATAAATGAAAGGCAAGAGGGTTGAGGTCGGGAGAGCGTGGAGTCCATGGAATTGGTCCGCCTCTACCAGTCCATCGGTCACCGATCTGTTGTTGAGAAGCGTACGAACACTTTGACTGAAATGTGCAGGAGCTCCATCGTGCATTAACCACATGTTGTGTTGTACTTGTAAAGGCACATGTTCTAGCAGCACAGATAGAGTATCCCGTATGAAATCATGCTAACGTGCTCCATTGAGCGTAGGTGGAAGACCGAACCTAAAATGAGTTCTAAAATGGAAATTAAGCGTTTCCGGACGCATGTCCACATAACATCTTTTCTTTATTTGTGTGTGAGGAATATTTCCTGATAGTTTGGCAGTATCTTTTTGTAACACTCTGTAGAGAGTCCATACAAGGACAATGTTCTTGAGTACATTATTATGGAAATGGAAGAGGATGTAGATGAAGATGAAATGGGAGATATGAAATTGCGGGAAGAGTTTGACAGACCACTGAAAGACCTAAGTTGAAACAAGGCCCCAGGATTAGACAACATTGCATTAGAACTACTGATAGCCTTGGGAGAGAGAGTCCTAACAAAACTCTACCATCCGGTGAGCAAGATGTATGAGAGAGGCGAAACATCCTCGGATTTCAGGAAGAATATAATAATCCCGATTCCAAAGAAAGCAGATGCTCATAGGTGTGAAACTTACCGAACTATCAGTTTAATAAGCCACGGCTGTAAAATACTAACACGAATTCTTTACAGACGAATGGAAAAAACAGGTAAAAGATGACCTAGGGGAAGATCAGTTTGGATTCCTTAGAAATGCTGGAACACGTGAGGCAATACTGACTCTACCACTTACCTTAGAAAATGGTTTAAGGAAAGGCAAACCTACGTTTCTAGCACTTGTAGACTTAGAGAACGGTTTTGACAATGTTGACTGGAATACTCTCTCTCAAATTCTGAAGGTGGCAGGGGTAAAATACAGGGAGCGAAAGGCTATATACAGTTTGCACAGAAACCAGATGGCAGTTATAAGAGTCGAGGGGCATGAAAGGGAAGCAGTGGTTGGGAAGGGAGTAAGTCAGGGTTGTAGCCTACCCCCGATGTTATTCAATCTGTACATTGAGCAAGCAGTGAAGTAAACAAAAGAAAAATTCGGAGTAGGTAGTAAAATCATTGGAGAAGAAATAAAAACTTTGAGGTTCGCCGATGACATTGTAATTCTGTCAGTCACAGCAAAGGACCTGGAAGACCAGCTGAACGGAATGGAAAGTGTCTTGAATGGAGGATATAAGATGAACATCAACAAAAGCAAAACAAGGATAATGGAATGTAGTCGAATTAAATCAACTGATTCTGAGGGTATTAGATTAGGAAATGAGACGCTTAAAGTAGTAAATGAGATTTGCTGTTTGGGGAACAAAATAACTGATGATGGTCGAAGTAGATAGGACATAAAATGTAGACTGGTAATGGTAAGGATAGCGTTTCTGAAGAAGAGAAATTTGTTAACATCGAGTATAGATTTAAGTGTCAGGAAGTCGTTTCTGAAAGTATTTATATAGAGTGAAGCCATGTATGGAAGTGAAAGATGGACAATAAACAGTTTAGGCAAAAAGAGAGTAGAAGCTTTTGAAATGTGGTGGTACAGAATAATGCTGAAGACTAGACGGGTATATCACATAACAAATGAGGAGATGCTGAAATAGAATAGAGGAGAAGAGAAATTTGTGGTAGAACCTGGCTAAAATATTCGGAGGCAGCAAGGGATCACCAATTTAGTACTGGAAAGAAGCGTGAGTGGAAAATCGTAGAGCGAGACCAAGAGATGAATACAGTAAGCAGATTCAGAGGGATGTAGGTTGCAGTAATTACTCGGAAATGAAGAGGCTTGCACAGTATAGAGAAGGATGGAGAATTGCATCAAACCAGTCTTTGGTTTGAAGACCACGACAACAAGAACTTAGAAAGCGGCAGTCTTTGAAATTATAGGCATTCAAAGATAATTTATAAAACACGATTAAAAAGTGTACGGTTGTACAATCATAAAATTCACTTTTCACGTGAAATATATTAATCGGACTAAAATGCTAGTACTAGTTGAACTTTTATTTTCAGTTCTGATCATCAGCACTGGTTTCGGCCGCCAAGGCCATTTTCCAGTGGTTACCTCAACAATCCCCCCACGAACCATTCGTCTTGCTGATGCGCGGGTTATCATGAGTGCCTCATCGATACAGATAGCCACCCCTAGCTGCAATTGCAACTGAGGAGTATCTGTGGAGAGACCCGACTAATCCATGATTTCCGAAAAGGGACAGCAGCCTTTTAAGAAGTTGGAGGTGCAACAGTCTAGATGATTGGCTAATCTGGCCTTGTAACATGAATCAACATGGCATTGGTGTGTTGCGGATCTCTGGGCTGGAACTACCCGGGAAGATGCCATCATCAGGAAAACAGGACTAGCATTTTATGTGTCGGAGTGTAGAATGTTCGATCCCGTAATTGGATAGATGGATTAGAGAACTTAAAACTGGAAACAGATAAGTTGAAGTTAGATATAGTGGAAATCAGTAAAGTGTGGTGACAGGAAGAAGAGTACGTTTGGTCAGGTCAGTACAGGGTTAGCAACAAAAAATCAGATAGGTATAATTAAGAAGTAGGCCTAATAGTGAATGCTAAAAGAGGAAAGCGGATAAGCTGCTAGGATCAGCATAATGAACACATTATCCGCAGATGATGAAGAGATTGAAAGGACATATATTGAGATAAGGAAAGGAGATAAAGGAAGGGAGATGAAAATTTAATTGAGGCGGGTGACGAATTCGGTAGAGGCAAATGTAAGAGAAGGTAAATATAGTAAGTAAAAGTTGACCGGGGACAAGAATGAAAGAGGAAGCTGCCTGCTAGAATTTTCCACAGAACGTAATTTGATCATCGCTTATATGTGGTTTACGAGTCATGTATATACGCGTATATGTGGAAGAGACCTGGGGACAATGAAAGGTTTCAGACTGTTTGTATAATGGTGAGACAGAGCTTTCGAAACCAGATTTTAAACTATAAGATATTTTCAGAGGCAGAACTGATGAAATGCAGACCTTACAACGGAGGAAGTCGCAGAAAGATAGGAAAGTCAGGAGATGGTTCAAATGGCGCTGAGCACTATGGGACTTAACTTCTGAGATCATCAGTCCCCTAGAACTTAGAACTGCTTAAACCTAACTAACCTAAGGACATCACACACATCCATGCCCGAGGCAGGATTCGAACCTGCGACCGCAGCGGTCGAGCGGTTTCAGACTGTCGCGCATAGAACCGCTCGACCACCCCTTCCGGCAAAGTTAGGAGATGTGATCTGCATAAACTGAAGGAACCAGACGCACTTAGAGTTTCACAGGGAGCATTAGACAACGGTGAGTGATAACAGGGAAAAGGAATACAATAAAGAATGAGTGGGTTGCTCTGACAGATGAAATAGAGAAGGCAGCGAAGGATCACATATGTAAAAATACAAGACCTAGTAGAAATCCTTGGATAACTCAGGAGATAATGAATTCAGTTGACGAAAGGAGAAAATATAAAAATGTAGCAAATGAAGCAGGCGAATGGAAATAAAGATGCCTAAAAAATGAGATTGACAGAAAGTGCAAAATAACTAATGGCTAGAAGACAAATGCAAGGCTGTAGAAGCAGCGCAACAAGGGGAAAGACAGACTGCGACTATAGGTAAATTAAAGAAACCTCTGGAGAAAAGAGAAGCACCTCTTCAAATATCGAGAGATCAGATGACAAGCCAGTGCCAAGCAAGAAAGATAAGCTGAAAGATGGAAGGAATATATCAAGAGCGATCAAAAAGTTTCCGTTCGAAGGTCGTACAGTCCATTATCGATATGCCAAAATTGCTGAGAGAATCGAGGCAATTATTCCACCCACTTACCATGTTGAAGATAACCATTTGGTAAACAATCATGTCCTGCAGTGTGAGAATGTCTGTAACTGCCTGCTGCACATCCTCGTGCGGTAGTAATCGCCGAACCGTCGACGCCTTTTTAAGGGACCGAAGACGTGATCATCGCATGGGGAAAAATCAGCACCATAGGGCGGATGCTAGAGTGTTTCCCACTTGAGACGTTACGACACTTATGATATTGGGGTGTGCGTTATCATGAAGCAGCAGCGCACCTCGTCAGGCCATTTAACAACGATGGGTTTCGACAGACACGCTGCCTCATACCCGTTCTTTTCTCCGAAGGATGTCTGCCGGTATTTTTCGTTAGGGAGCCAAGAAAAGAATAACAGCACGTTGGTCCTGTTTGGACGCATTTGGTAGTAAAGTCGCCATAGGTCACGTTTACGCTCGTTCGAGAGAGACTAATGCCACACTAGTCCCTTGCCTATATGTCGGTGCTCATATACACGCATCGGATTCGTGCTACGTTGCATATTCCCTGCAGCAACACCGCTTACGTATAGTGTCTATATAAGAGGAAAAACTAGAGGAAAATATTATAGAAGGATTAGAAGTAGGTGAAATGAGCTGAGAGATATGATTCTGCAAGAAGAATCTAATAAACCAGTGAAAGGTGTAAGTGGATGCAGGCCCTTGGAGCAGACAACAGCCCCTGAAAATTATTGAGATCCTTGGACAGCCAGCAGTGACAAAATTATTCCACCTGGTGGGGAAGACATACACTCTTGGAAATTGAAATAAGAACACCGTCAATTCATTGTCCCAGGAATGGGAAACTTTATTGACACATTCCTGGGGTCAGATACATCACATGATCACACTGACAGAACCACAGGCACATAGACACAGGCAACAGAGCATGCACAATGTCGGCACTAGTACAGTGTATATCCACCTTTCGCAGCAATGCAGGCTGCTATTCTCCCATGGAGACGATCGTAGAGGTGCTGGATGTAGTCCTGTGGAACGGCTTGCCATGCCATTTCCACCTGGCGCCTCAGTTGGACCAGCGTTCGTGCTGGACGTGCAGACCGCGTGAGACGACGCTTCATCCAGTCCCTAACATGCTCAATGGGGGACAGATCCGGAGATCTTGCTGGCCAGGGTAGTTGACTTACACCTTCTAGAGCACGTTGGGTGGCATGGGCTACATGCGGACGTGCATTGTCCTGTTGGAACAGCAAGTTCCCTTGCCGGTCTAGGAATGGTAGAACGATGGGTTCGATGACGGTTTGGATGTACCGTGCACTATTCAGTGTCCCCTCGACGATCACCAGAGGTGTACGGCCAGTGTAGGAGACCGCTCCCCACACCATGATGCCGGGTGTTGGCCCTGTGTGCCTCGGTCGTATGCAGTCCTGATTGTGGCGCTCACCTGCACGGCGCCAAACACGCATACGACCATCATTGGCACCAAGGCAGAAGCGACTCTCATCGCTGAAGACGACACGTCTCCATTCGTCCCTCCATTCACGCCTGTCTCGGCACCACTGGAGGCGGGCTGCACGATGTTGGGGTGTGAGCGGAAGACGGTCTAACGGTGTGCGGGACCGTAGCCCAGCTTCATGGAGACGGTTGCGAATGTTCCTCGCCGATACCCCAGGAGCAACAGTGTCCCTAATTTGCTGGGAAGTGGCGGTGCGGTCCCCTACGGCACTGCGTAGGATCCTACGGTCTTGGCGTGCATCCGTGCGTCGCTGCGGTCCGGTCCCAGGTCGACGGGCACGTGCACCTTCCGCCGACCACTGGCGACAACATCGATGTACTGTGGAGACCTCACGCCCCACGTGTTGAGCAATTCTGCGGTACGTCCACCCGGCCTCCCGCATGCCCACTATACGCCCTCGCTCAAAGTCCGTCAACTGCACATACGGTTCACGTCCACGCTGTCGCGGCATGCTACCAGTGTTTAGGACTGCGATGGAGCTCCGTATGCCACGGCAAACTGGCTGACACTAACGGCGGTGGTGCACAAATGCTGCGCAGCTAGCGCCATTCGACGGCCAACACCGCGGTTCCTGGTGTGTCCGCTGTGCCGTGCGTGTGATCATTACTTGTACAGCCCTCTCGCAGTGTCCGGAGCAAGTATGATGGGTCTGACACACCGGTGTCAATGTGTTATTTTTTCCATTTCCAGGAGTGTATGAAACTAGGCCTAATACCTTCATACCTCAGAAAGAATAACAGCAATTCTAAAGAAGGCAGATGCTGACAGGAGTGAGTACTACCGAATCATCAGTTTAATAAGTCAAAGATGCAAAATATTGATGTGAATTATTTATAAAAGACTGAGAAACTGGTCGGGACCGACGTTGAGGAAGATCGGATTGGACTTCAGAGAAACATAGAAACATCCAAGACAATACCGACCCTACGATTTACCTTAGGCAGATTGAAGAAAGGCAAACCTATGCTTACACTGAGGTGACGAAAGTCTTGTTATAGCGATATGCACGTATACAGATGACGTCAGTATCGCGTACACAAGGTATAAAAGTGCAGTGCTTTCGCGAAGCTGTCATTTGTGCTCAGATAATTCATGTGAAAAAATTTCCGAAGTGATTACGGCCGCATGAGAGGAATTAACAGACTCTGAGCTCAGAATGGTAGTTGGAGCTAGACACATGGGCTATTCAATTTCGGAAATCGTTAGGGAATTCAACATTTCCAAAGCCACAGTGTCAAAAGTGTGCCGAGAATACCAAATTTCAGGCATTACTTCTCACCAAGGATAACGCAGTGGGGGTCGGTCTTCACTTAACGACCGAGAGCAGTGGGGTTTATGTAGAGTTGTTAGTGCTTAGAGACAAGCAAAACTGCGTGAACTAACCGCAGAAATTAATGTGTGACGTACGACGAACGTATCCGTTTGGACAGTGCGGCGAAATTTGGTGATACAGGACTAGTGCAGCAGACGACCGACGCGAGTGACGTTGCTAACAGCACGACATGGCTTGCAGCGACTCTCCTGGGCTCGTGACCATACCGGTTGTACCCTAAACGACTGGAAAACCGTGGCCTGGTCAAATGAGTCCCGATTTCAGCTGGTAAGAGGTGATGGCAGGGTCTGAGTGTGGTGCAGACCCCATGAAGCCATGGAATCAAGTTATTAACAGGGCACAGTGGCATCTGGTGGTGACTCCATAATGGTGTGGGCTGTCTATAAGTGGAATGAACTGGGTCCTCTGGTCCAACTGGACCGGTCATTGGTAATGGTTATGTTCGGCTACTTGGAGTCCACTTGCAGCCACCTATGGACTTCATGCTACCAAACAATGATGGAATTTTTATGGTGACAATGTGCCACGTTATCGGGCCACAATTGTCTGAGACTTGTCTGAAAAACATTATGGACAATTCTAGCCAATGGTTTGGTCGGCCAGATCGCCCGACATGCATCCCATCAAACAGTTGCAAGACATAATCGAGAGGGCAGTTCGTGCACAAAATCCTGTACCGGCAACATTTTCGCTATTTTGAACGGCTATAGAGGCAGCACGGCTCAGTAGTTCTGCAGGGGACTTCCAACGACTTATCGAGTCCACGCCACGTCGAGTTGGTGCAGTACGCCGGGCAAAAGGAGGTCCGACACGATATTAGGAGGTATCCCATGTGGCCTCAGTGTATGTCATTTGTAGATTTATGAAAGCTATTAGCAATATGGACTGGATGCATCCTTTGAAATTCTGAAGGTAGCAGCGATAAAACACAGGAACTAGGTTATTTACATCTTGTACAGGAATTAGACTGCAGTTAGAGATATCTAAGAACATGAAAGGGCAGCCTTAGTTGAATAGAGAATGAGACAACGTCGTAGCCTAGATCCGATGTTTTTCAGTGTGTACATGAACATGAAGGAAACCAAGGAGAAATTTGGAAAGATAATTAAAGAAGAAATGCAGATGATAAACGGGTATTCATTGGGCAAACATATTATACTAGAACTGACATGTGATTACATATTCACGCAATTTGAGAGTACAGATCCTGAGAAATCAGTACCCAGAACAACCACCCCTGGCCGTAATAACAGCCTTGATACGGCTGGGCATTGAGTCAAACAGAAATTGGATGGCGTGTACAGATACAGCCGTCCATGCAGCTTCAACAAGATATTACAGTTCATCAAGAGCAGTGACTGGCGTATTGTGACGAGCCACTTGCTCGGCCACCATTGACCAGACATTTTCAATTGGTCAGAGATCTGGAGAACGTGCTGGCCACAGCAGCAGTCGAACATTTTCTGTATCCAGAAAAGCCAGTACAAGACCTGCAACATGCTGTCGCGCACTATCCTGTTGAAATGTAGGGTTTCGCAGAGTTCGAATGAAGGGTAGAGCCACGGGTCATAACACGTCTGAAATGTAACGTCCACTGTTCAAAGGGCCGTCAATGCGAACAAGAGGTGACCGAATCGTGTAACCCATAGCATCCCATACCATCACGCTGGGTGATACGCCAGTATGGCGATGACGAATACACGCTTCCAATGTACGTTCACCGCGATATCGCCAAACACGGATGCGACCATCATGATGCTGTAAACAGACCTTGGTTTGGTCCGAAAAAATGACGTTTTGCCATTCGTGCACCCAGTTTCGTCGTTGAGTAAACCATCGCAGGCGCTCCTGTCTGTGATGCAGCGTCAAGGGTAACCGCAGCCACGGTCTCCGAGCTGATAGTCCATGCTGCTGCAAACGTCGTCGAAATGTTCGTACAGATGGTTGTTGTCTTGGAAACGACCCCATCTGTTGACCCAGGGATCGAGACGTGGCTGCACAATCCGTTACAGCCATGCGGATAAGATGCCTGTCATCTCCACTGCTAGTGATACGAGGCCATTGGGATCCAGCACGGCGTTCCGTATTACCCTCCTGAACCCACCGATTCCATTTTCTGGTAACAGGCATTGGATCTCGACCAATGCGAGCAGCATTGTCGCGATAGGATAAACCGCAATCGCGATAGGCTACAATCTGACCTTTATCAAAGTCGGAAACGTGATGGTACGCATTTCTCCTCCTTACACGAGGCATGATAACAACGTTTTAGCAGGCAACGCCGGTCAACTGCTGTTTGTGTGTGAGTAATCGGTTGGAAACTTTCCCCATGTCAGCACGTTGTAGGTGTCGCCACCAGCGCCAAACTTGTGTGAATGCTCTGAAAAGCCTATCATTTGCATATCACAGCATCTTCTCCCTGTCGGTTAAATTTCGCGTCTGTAGCAAGTAATCTTCGTGGTGTAGCAATTTTAATGGCCAGCAGTGTAGAAAGAACAACTGCAGTACAATGGAGAAGGTAACAGAGAGAAATACGATCAGGGGTAAATTAAAGTCACCGCGATTCGTGATAGTCCTCTGACCATTACAAAATCGAGACACGGATCTTAATAGGATGTGTGATCACCACAGATGGCTCTCCTCTGCGACGCGCTCCCATGCCGGCCGCAATGTTGGTAAGGATCTCTCGTAGTTGGGCGTTCCATTCCTCCACCTGCGTGGTTGACAGCTGATGGATGGTGGTTGGTGCATTACGTGTCGTCAGCATATCCCACGTATGCTCGAAGGGACTGAAATCGATGGACGTGCAGGCCAGTCCACTCGCCGAATATCCTCTAGTTCAAAGAGGTCCTCCGTCTCCGCCGTTCGAAACGGTCGCTCATTGACATCCATAAGAATGAAGTCGGGGCCGAATGCACCCCTCTAAATGTGCACATAAGGCGAAGTACACTGTCATAATAACGTTGAGCGGTGAATGCACCGTTTTCAAAAATTTGTAGATCAGTACGCTCACACATATTATACCTCCCTACACAGTATGACCTGGACCACCAAAACGATCATGTTCGACAATGTTTGTGGGTGCATTCGTGTTCCTACCTCTCGCCATATAAGGTTGGATCCAGAATCACCACTCAGACTGAGTTTGCTCTCATCCGAGAAGAACAGGCGACCCCACTCCTCTTTGATTCACTTCCTGTGCTGTCGCACTACGATAAATTGTGTGGTTGTCAATGGAACACAACGCACTGCACGACGCGCAAAGAGATCACCACCATGCAGTAGCCATACCACTATCGAGCGTTGGACTGCGTGTCTTGCAGTCCTGTTAAATGTGCTTGCAACTGCACTCGCTGTTCGACGTTGTTCCATTCTTCCCTGTTGCTCGATTTAGCAGTCATCTGCTGCTATAGTTTGGTTCTATAGTCACTCTGATCTCACGTCATGTGACGTCCTACTCTCTGTGTACATCTGGGAGAGCTCACCAAGATGATTCCGCACTTTCATTTATTTCCACCTAGTACTTAATGTGTCATGTGGGTTTATCTACTTCGGCCTTAAGTTTGGCAGAGCAGTGTAATATAGTTGCGGAACATGCACCAGCATGTTTCATATAATGGGAAAAGGAACTAAAAAGAAATCTATTAAACTATCTAGGTGACTTTATCACAATATATCTAAAATGAGTGCAGACCTATTGAAGAAATTTATTTTCTATATTAATAACGCAAGCAGCATACAAACATGTGCCACACGTAGCTTGTACCACATGAAATGTTCGTTTCCGAACATTGGTTCCTGACCTCAAAGCACTCTGTGTTAGGATTCTCTGAAACAGGTATAATTTTGGCTCTAAAATGTGATAGCACTATATTTTTGGATAGCGTAAGTTTAAGTTATCTGTTCCATTACACATAGTGTTGCTATCGTCAGCATGTAATGACTGGCTGACCAATTTGATTCTTTTTCTCACTCTCTGTATGTCATGACACCCAAGATTTATCCCCAAGATTGGCGATCTTTTACAGAAGATCGAAATTTAGCACGGAGTTCAATGCAAAACGCCTATAACAGTTTCCACAACGAAACTTTGTCTCGAAATTTGGCAGAAAATCCCAAGAGATTCTGGTCGTATGTGAAGTATGTTAGCGGCAAGAAACAATCAGTGCCTTTTCTGGGCGATAACAGAGGAGATACTATCGAAGACAGGGCTGCCAAAGCAGGGTTACTAAACACAGCCTTCCGAAATGCTTCCACAAAAGAAGACGAAGTAAATATTCCAGAATTCGAATCGAGAACAGCTCCCAACTTGAGTAACATAGAAGTAGATCTCCTCGGAGTAGTGAAGCAACTCAAATCACTTAATAAAAGCAAGTCTTCTAGTCCAGACTGTATACCAATTAGGTTCCTTTCCGAGTATGCTGATGCATTAGCTCCATACTTAACAATCATATACAACCGTTTGCTCGACGAAAAATCCGTACCCAAAGACTGGACAGTTGCACATGTCACACCAATATCCAAGAAAGGTAGTAGGAATGATACACTAAATTACAGGCCCATATTGTTAACGTCGATACGCAGCAGGATTTTAGAACATACATTGTGTTCGAACATTATGAATTACCTCGAAGGAAATGGTCTATTGCCACACAGTCAACAGTCAACATGGGTTTAGAAAACATCGTTCCTGTCAAACACAACTAGCTCTTTATTCACATGCAGCGCTGAGTGCTATGGACAAGGGATTTCAGATCGGTTCTGTATTCCTGGATTTCCGGAAGGCTTTTGACACTGTACCACACATGCGGCTCGTAGCGAAATTGCGTGCTCAAAGAATATTGTCTCAGTTATGTGACTGGATTTGCGATTTCCTGTCAGAGAGGTCACAGTGCGTAGTAATTGACGGGAAGTCATCGAGTAAAACAGAATTGGTTTCAGGCGTTCCCCAAGGTAATGTTATAGGCCCTTCGCTGTTCCTTATCTATATAAACGATTTGGGGACAATCTGAGCTGCCATCTTCGGTTGTTTGCAGATGACGTTGTCGTTTATCGACTAATAAAGTCATCAGAAGATCAAAACAAACTGCAAAACGATTTAGAAAAAATATCTGAAAGGTGCGAAAAGTGACAGTTGAACCTAAATAAAGAAAAGTGTGTGGTCATCCACGTGAGTGCTAAAAGGAATTCGTTAAACTTCGGTTACACGATAAATCAGTCTAATCTAAAAGCCGTAAATTCAACTAAATACCTAGGTATTACAATTACAAACAACTTAAATTGGAAAGAACACATAGAAAATGTTGTGAAGAAGGCTAACCAAAGGCTGCGTTTTATTGGCAGGACACTTAGAAAATGTAACAGACCTACACTACGCTTGTCCGTCCTCTTTTAGGATACTGCTGCGCGGTGTGGGCTCCTTACCAGATAGGACTGACGGAGTACATCGAAAAAGTTCCAAGGAAGGCAGCACGTTTTGTATTATCGCGAAATATGGGAAAGAGTGTCACAGAAATGATACAAGATTTGGGCTGGAAATCATTAAAAGGAAAGCGTTTTTCGTTGCAACGGAACCTTCTCACGAAATTCCAATCACTAACTTTCTCCTCCGAATGCGAAAATATTTTGTTGACGCCGACCTACATAGGGAGGAACGATCACCACGATAAAATAAGGGAAATCAGAGCTCGTAAGTAAAGATATAGGTGTTCATTCTTTCCGCGCGCTATACGAGATTGGAATAATAGAGAATTGTGAAGGTGGTGCGATGAACCCTCTGCCAGGCACATAAATGTGATTTGCAGAGTATCCATGTAGATGTAGATGACACGATATATATCATACGATTTCACATCAATACCAAATTCTTCAGTAACGAGTGATTGGAAATTGTGGGTTTCGCATATCTAGACATACAGCTATCGTCTCTCAAGATTCCTGCTCATCTTGAATAGTAATTGTTTCCTAAAGGTATACCTGACCTTACTTTCATTCCTAACGCTGTTTCGTCATTACGGTCGACATACTGAATCCTGGATAGCCCTTACACTTATCCGGTTCTATACCCTGCAGTCAAAAAATTTCTATATGTGACAAATTGCAACTGCACTATACAGGGTAAATCGCCTTCTTGCTCGGAAAATATTGCGGAAATGGAAAGTGCAACTGATGTGTGACTTTCACATAAAGGATTGGTAGTTAGGGATTCGTAATGTTAGCCAATACACAGATTGTAATAATATATTTTTATATATTTATATAGTTTTATATATGTATTTATGTGCAAGCATGCACTTTTTAAATGGAACGACCTAGTCACATTAACAAACTAAAAGTAGAGTAAATTAGAATGTGATTGGTGTTTTTTGCATGATTCTCGTGAGAGTCGCATACGAAATATCGTATTCTGAAAAGTTTCCACACCAACACTCTTTTGTGCCATTCAGCTTGCGTAGTTACTGGGTATGATGTTATTGGGTTTGCTTAAAGTGCGCTTGTATGTTCCTGGAGTGCTTTGCGACTTGCTAGTAAGTTAGTGTGTGACAGTCTAAGCAGTAGGTCGTGAGTGGACGATGGGATTTACCAACGCAGAAAAAGCCGACGTGCTCATGGTGTACGTAGGGTGTAGGAAGAATGCACTTAGTCCTTGTACGGCGTATGTGGCAAGATATTCCAATAGACGCCAAACATATCGGCAATTATTTATTAACCTCTTCAACCAGTTACACGAATGTGGTAGTGCAACACGTAGACAACGTAACAGAAGGAAACAAGTGACGACAGAAGAGGGAAATTAACATTTTTGCTGTTGGAGTCGACCCGCATATTAGCTCCCGCGCAATCGCACCAGGAAGTGGCATGAGTGACGCAAGTGTCCTGCGCATTCTCCATCGACATAAGCTCCATCCTTATAATATATCTCTCTCTATCAAGAGCCGCGCAGAAACTGTTATCAGAATCGTGTTAACTTCTGCAGATGGTCATTAAGACGGGATATTCCAGATGTATGATGTATCTTGCTTAATGATGAAGCTACATTTACCAATCATGGCCAGGTAAACCGCCGAAATATGCACTATTGGTCTGTTGACAATCCCCGTTGGTTGCGTCAGGTGGCACGTCAGCGTCCATGTAGTGTAGACGTGTTGTGCGGTATAGTGAACAACCAACGTACAGGACCGTTTCTCATAGACGGAACACTGAACGCGCCGAAGTATCGCAGCCTCCTAACAGACCGTCTTGCACGGATGCTGGAAGACGTTCTCCTGCAGACTAGGGGGAACCTGTGGTACCAATATGATGAACAAAGTGTTACAGCATGTCTTCACGAATTGTTTCCAAATCGTTGGATTGGACACAGAGGACCTGTATCTTGGCCGGCCCTTTCCTCGAATTTGACGCCGTTGGCTTCTTTCTGTGGAGAAAGTTGAAAGCCGCTAACTACAAGGACATACTAACTACACCCGATGATATACAACACATTACTGCAGCCTCCTCCGACATCTCCACTGCAATGCTAACAGGTGTGCAGTTGTCGTTCCATACCAGACTGGAAGATTGTGTTTCTGCTGCCGGTTGTCACTTTGAACACAACCTTTGATGGTTCAAATGGCTCTGAGCGCTATGGGACTTAACATCTGAAGTCATGCGTCCCCTCGAACCTAGAACTAGTTAAACCTAACCAACCTAAGGACATCACACACATCCATGCCCGAGGCAGAATTCGAACGTGCGACCGTAGCAGTCGCGCGGTTCCAGACTGAAGCGCCTACAACCACTCGGTCACCACGGCCGGCCAACCTGTGATGGTCAATTGTTTCGTTGCTGGTCAGAATTCACATAACTGGTGTATGCACTTGTGTTGGCCTTTATTGTGTGCTTCCACAGGTACCGTACAAGTGTAGGTCTGGGATCTTTTCAAAACACAATATCTCGTAAACGACTCGCTCTAGAATCCTACAGAAAACACCACAGACGTTCTCGCTTAACGCATTCTAATTTACCCTACTTTTAATTTGTTAATGTCAGTAGCATTGTTAGATTTAAAAAAGTGTATTTTTGCACAAATAATACACTTTCTATGCATTATTACAATCTGTTGATTGGCTAACAACACGAGCCCCTGACTGCCAATCCATTCTGTGAAAACCGCACATCAATAACTCTTTCCACTTCCGCAATTTTTAAGGTGAAAATTTTAGATCAGGGCCGGCCAAACGCTGTACAGTGTGCAGATGTGCGGATGTGCTACACATGTGCGCACGTGTGCGACGGAGAGCGACAGCGACATCTGTTATTATACATGTGTCCTAAATGAACTGCGGTGGCTCTTTATGTAGTACAAGCAAGAGGAAAATTGGTCATTAAACCGATTGTTCCAATGTATACTTACAATTACGATTTTTTTTAATGTGTGAAGGGCTACGCTCAGCTGAAGTTGATAAAACAAACATTCATCTAATTGTCGGTTATTATGCAGATTTCAGACGGAACTGATGAAAGATGCAGCAATAATGGTATCGAAATAGCAGGTGATCATCGAGAGGTCTGCGGTTATCATTCTGTTCAGAGGTCAATGAAACAGAAATTATGTGGGTGTAACTGAGGTCACCGAGAATTAGTTATAGGAAACCTTGCATTTGTTTAATGTTATTTGAAATCATGCATAAGGTTCGTTGGAAGTCGCTAAGTCCTCTCTTTCTTAAATACTATATCAAAAACATTACGCGTATTTACGTGCCGTCAGTCAAGCTGCCTTAATAAAAGCCCACGGTTGTTAACTGTATTACATGTCTTACTGGGTCAAACTGTTAACATAAAAGTAGATGTCTCAATGAGTAGACTGAGACAGTATTTTAAATGTTTAATACGCGAAATACCTTCCCATTGTTGGCTTGCAAGCTGTGGAAAGAGCACCAGAACGCGCCGGTACAGAGTATCTCAGCAAGTAGATAAAGCGACATCTGTGCGTAGAAACATGCACTACATGAACGCTGACGGCTGCGGCGTGCACGCTGTGACCCAGAAGTTGCACATGTGCAGGAGCACCGCACGCATGCAAAATTTCTGGCCGTCCCTGTTTTAGATGATTCACCCTGTATACTTAGCGGGACTGAAGGAACATGGAACTCTCTACAACGTTCTAACTTCCTGAACGCACAAAGTGAGACAAGTTTCCATGGACCGTTGCTTTTGACATCTTTGCTAAACATTTACACACGAGAGCAAAATTTATTCATAATTTTAGAATTAAGCATACGATATCGATCCTGGTCTGCATCTTAGCTCATCTGCTGTGTGACGCTCCTTAAAACCCAGAACGATCTGTACCATTTCCCAGTCTCACGGCACACACTCTTACTCCAATGAGTCTCGATAACGTGCTGCTAGAAGAAACAGCAGCTCTTTTCGCGTAATACACAAAAAAATCTGGCTGACATCTCATCAGATAAAGTGGCTTGCCTTAATCGAATGAAGTCGGTTGCTTCAGTCGAGAAGTGGAACGTCTATGAAAGGGACGTTAATATATGAATTTATTATAATGAGAAGTGCGTGTCACATAAATGCGACACTTGCAATACATAAAGTTTCCATTCCAGGAAAATACCGTAAATATTGTTGTTGGAATCCCATTTAATGTAGATATTCCGTGTGTAACTGCCCGAGATAAGATATCAGACGACTGTGGAAAGAAAATTGACTCTAGGAAACAGATGCAAAATTCTCCCCCTAACTCCCCGACGTTGATAGAACAAGTAAACTAATACAATCTGAGTGAAATTTGTGTGTATCTGTGGTGCACGGGCGACGTATATAGCAGACTTATTTAGTGGAATGAGCGGTTGCTAACCTGTTGTGGCCAGCTCAGGAATGCGCTGCGCCTCGCCCACTCCACCCGGCCCTGCAGCCGCGAGAGAACAGCTCTCTCGTAAAGTAGCTATTTAACAGCCACCACAGCTTGAATGTCGACACCACCACACTTGCCATTCGCGTCGACGGCCACTATTGCGACATTATGAAGCTGTTCACAACAACTATGAAAAATGCTCTTCGTATGTGAACCGCGTAATTTTATTGTGGTATTTCGTACTTTTGGGAACGATCCTCCCGTTCTTCGTCGAGATTATAAGTTCTGCTCGTGGAGATTGGTAAGTGAATGTTTGCAGAAAACTAGAGATCGTATAAGCAAACGAAGCTGCCCTCTTCTGCAGCTTAAGTTATACACTGTGTTCATTAACACGATGAAGGTGGCGTGCAAAAAATTTCAAATGTACCACATGCGTGGATATGCAAGTTATTAGCATCTCTCAACCAATGCACAAAGTAGGAAGGAGTAGTGCCATTTACATTTATATAGTGGCCGAGCGGTTCTAGGTGCATCAGTCTAGAACCGCGCGACCGCTACGGTAGCAGGTTCGAATCCTGCCTCGGGCATGGATGTGTGTCATGTTCTTAGGTTAGTTAGGTTTAAGTAGTTCTAAGTTATAGGGGACTGATGACCTCAGATGTTAAGTCCCATACTGTTCAAATGTTCAAATGTGTTTGGAATCTTATGGGACTTAACTGCTAAGGTCATCAGTCCCTAACCTTACACTACTTAACCTAAACTATCCTAAGGACAAACACACACACCCATGCCCGAGGGAGGACTCGAACCTCCGCCGGTAAGTCCCATAGTGCTCAGAGCCATTTGAACCATTTATTCAATATACACTGACGGGAAAAAAATCGCAACATCAAAAAATAATTAATGTAAACTAAAGAAATTTCGGGAATGCGTTGTCTAGGTGACATATGAAAGTCATTAAGACTGCAAGGCCGGCCGCGGTGGTCTCGCGGTTCTAGGCGCGCAGTCCGGAACCGTGCGGCTGCTACGGTCGCAGGTTCGAATCCTGCCTCGGGCATGGATGTGTGTGATGTCCTTAGGTTAGTTAGGTTTAAGTAGTTCTAAGTTCTAGGGGACTGATGACCACAGAAGTTACGTTCCATAGTGCTCAGAGCCATTTTTGAAGACTGCAAGATCACAGGTTAATGTAAGCACGAGACTAGCCATTGCAGAGGTGAAATGCTGGTGTATCTAAAACCGGTGTAAACACCAGAATTTTGAATGCGGGCGCACAAACGTGCATGCCTTATGTTGTAAAGATGCCGGATGTCAGTTTGTAGGATGCAGTTCCATGCCTGTTGCACTGGGTCGGCCGATATGCGGACGGTTATTGCTGGTTGTGGATGGCGGTGGAGTTCTCGTCTGATGATGTCCCATGTGTGCTCAACTGGAGACAGATGCGATGATCGATCAGGCCAAGATAATATGTAGGCACTATGTGGAGTATGATGGGTTTGTGGGCGAGTGTTATCCTGTTGGAAAACACTCCATGGAATACTGTTCATGAACGGCAGCACAACAGATCGAATCACCAAATTAACGTACAAATTTACAGTCACGATGCGTGGCATAACCAGTCGAGTGCTCCTGCTAAATCGAACCCCACAACATAATTCCAGGTGTAGTTCCAGTGAGTCTAGCGTGCAGACAGCTTGCTTGCAGGCCCTAAACTGGCCTCTCTCAAACTGACACAAGGCCATCATTGGCACCCAGGTACAAACAGCTTTCATCAGAAAAAACAACAGATCTCCATCCTGCCCTCCAATTCGCCCTTGTTTGACAACACTGATGTCGCAAATTGTCAGTATCAATTAAATTCACCAACTTAAGATGTTATTTTATTTTATTTTGAAGGCTACCAGTTTCAGCATTTCATTATGCCATCTTCAGGCCCCTGCATAATAAAAGAGTACATATGTAGTGTATATCAGGGTGTACAAAGCGAGCTTACAGGAAGTGACTGGTAATCATAATAGCGCTTAAAGCTTAAAAATGAAAGTAGTGGCGTGAAATCAAATCTCTGTGTACATCCAACACAACAGACTAAAACATGTGTACAAATTTCTTAGTAGCTTAAACCAAATCCCGCGCAATAGATAAAAACATATGTACATAGTTGTTAGTCACAGAAGTATCTCTCTTGGGATACAGGAATTTACGTTATCTAACCATGTCGTCCTCTAGACGGCTGAATAGCAAACTAATACTCACTATGTGTTGGGCAGCCATTATGATCACGCGTGTTCTTGGTAGAAATTTGAGAAGATTCAATATGAACGTGTGTTTGTGCTGGACCATTATTCATTCCCTCCCACGTAAATTGTCCGGTTGACTGCTTCTGCACATTACCTGTTTTTACTTGGTTGAGAGAACATCGATTGTGGTGTGCTGCGTGCATCTACCAGTTGAATGACGGGTGGCAGACACGTTTTCTGATTCTCTAGACATGAGAAACAGCTTAGTTGACTTTGTAAATTACAAGGATGATTTGGAATCTGTTATATCACCGACATTCCTATCGTGAATGGAAATATCAGTTTCTTTCTTTATTTTTTTTTAGGTTTCATGTAAATGTCCTCACAGATGAGATAAGTTTCTAGTTACTCAGTGGTTTACAGCACGCTCCACCTCGCTCAAGTTTCGAGTTTCCAGAGGAATAATTTCCGGTCTATATCTTCAGAATTATATGTCGCAAGCGATACTGCTATGCAAGCGGTATTGCTATGTGCTTGATATCGAGAAGTATCGTGAAAATGCTATGATATTCTAGCAACCATGTGAAATTACATATGTTCTTGTAAATGCAGAGTCTGGAGATGGGTGTAGCCAGCAAGCAAGCAAGCAGGTCGGGGCCAGAAACAGTAACGCCTTTGTGCAGAGGGGGAACTTGTACAAAAGGGGGGACTTTGAACAACAGTTCGGAGAGTGACTTCGGTCCGCAGAGAACGTTCTGGTCACTTGTCGGGGACAGATGACTCGTGACTGGCGGCTGCGGTGGATGACCGTCTGACCTCGCGGGAAATACCTAGTGCTGCGAGGGGTAGATACGGTGCATGTACTTATGCTGCCTGTCTTCGTGGTATATGTCCGAGTGTCTGGCGGTCGATAGCTATATGCATGATACAAAAGGGGCGATTTTATATGGCGCAGGATACGAATTGTATGTTTACTACATCGACACGGTAGGTGGTGATATATTGCCAGGTTGGAGATCGGTTTCACACTGTAATATTCAAGCTTCCTTCCTCACTGCCAGAGCTGTGTACCTGAGCAAGTGTCTTTCCATATCTGGCGATCTGTAGACCACTTTTGCAGTGTTGAACAGTCAGTGCAATAAGGCGATCTGTACAAAATAGTTTGCTGCTGGAAGTCTGGTCTGCAGAAAAAAGTGGCGGACAGTGCTCTCGCACCGGCGGCAGCAGCAGTTTACCAGGTAAATTCAGTAAGAACCAATCAGAATGCTCCATTCATTCACACGACATCCTTTGTGCTGGGGCACAGGAGCCTCCATATATCGATGAGGACGTTTACCGTTTCTAAGACGAAATGTTGAATGTATGACATTACGATTTCCAGGAAGGGTAGCGTGGGATGTCTCGTTAGCACCATCAGGAAGAATGCATTCGGTGTTTTCCTGGGCTATTTTCGTAAACAGCTCCTGTTAGGGCGAGAATTACCACAGAGACAAGCTGAGACATCACGAAATCTTCTAGAACAACAACAAAAGCAACCATTAACTATTTCTGTGAAACTTTATGATTTCCGTGAGGGACTGATATGTCATGGACGGGCCCTGCCATTAGGAGCATCAGGAAGAATGCATTCGGTGTTGTTCTGGACTATTTTCGTTAACAGTTTCTTAAAGCATTGTGCAGGTGAGTCACTAGTTAGTAAGTTAGTTAGTTAGTTGGTTGCGTGTTCCATTGATCAATCGAATGGTACAGTAGCCATTGTGATGTGGAACGTGTCAAGTGCACTAGAAATGCACATATGAAACAAGACTTTTAATATATATATATATTAAAAATCTTGTGCATTTCTTGTGCACACTATATATATATTACAGAGTTAAGGATTAATATTTCTATTATTTACCCCATTCCCTTAAATGGAACAAAATGCATATACTATATTTATAGATTTATTTATTCCTATTCAACAATTCATCTATGGTGTAGAAAGAGTTGTCAAGGAGATATGATTTCAATTTATTTTTTAAGTTCTTACTGATTTCTGTCAGAAATCTGGTAATTTGTCGAAAATTTTTATAGCAGCATATTTTACCTCTTTCTGTGCCAAAGATAGGTTGAGTAAAGGATAGTGTAAGTCTTTCTTTTTTCTGGTATTATAATCATGAATGTCACTGTTGTTTTTAAAACTGGTCCATGTTGTTGAGAACAAATTTCATTTGTGAGTAAATATACTGTGAGGCTGTGGTAAGAATTCCCAATATTTTAAAAAGATGCCTACTAGATATGCTACTATGAAGCCCACACATTATTCTAACCACTTTCTTTTGAGTAGTGAATATTTTTGTCTAATTGTTGAGTTACCCCAAAATAATATTCCGTATGACATCAGAGAGTGAAAGTATGCAAAGTATGTTAGCTCACTAATTTCAACATCCTCAAAATTGGCAGTTATTCTGATTGCAAAAGTTGCTGAACCTAGTCACTTTAGAAGATCCAAAATATGAAATTTCCAATTTAGATTCTCATCTATGTGTAGACCCAAAAACTTAGTATGCTCTACCCTGACTGCTGATTTCTGTTGATGTGTTATATTTATTGAAGGAATTGTACTTTTGAAGCAGAAAATTGAATGTACCGTGTTTTTTCAAAGTTTAGAGCAAGCACATTTGCAGAAAACCAATTAATGACTTTCCAAAGATCTTATTTCTGTCATTTTCAATTGGAGTTTCTTTTACCGGATTAATAATGATGCTTGTATCATCAGAAAACAGTGTCAGTTCAGCTTCCTGTTTCAGATAGGAATGGAGGTCGTTCACATACATCAAGAACAGAAGCCGATTCATGATTGAACTCTGTGGAATACCTAATGTAATTTCACCCCAGTTAGATGAAGTGGCAAACTTATTTAAATCACTTGACCCAAATAAGGAAACTTTTTGCTTCCTGTTCTGTAGGTACGACTTAAACCACTCATATGCTATTCCATTTATACCATAGGACTGTAATTTCTGTAACATAATGTCATGGTTCACACAACCTAATTCTTTGGACAAGTCACAGAAAATTTCTATTGGTGACATTTTACTATTTAAAGATTCTATTATGTGAATAGTGAAATTGCATATTGCTGTCTCAGTGAAAAAGCATTTTTGAAATCCGAACTGTGATTTCCTAAGTATCCCATTACTGTTGAGATGGCTAACCACTCTTGAGTACATTACTTTCTCGAAGATTTTTGAAAATGCTGTAAGCAAGGATACTGGCCGATAATTATTGACATCTATTGTGTCCCCCTTTTTGTAGAGAGGCCAGACAGTGTCATATTTTAACCTCTCTCGGAAAATACCTTGAGTTAGTGATGCATTACATATGTGACTCAGAACATCAGCTGTAATTTCCTCACATTGTTTTAATATCTTATTAGAGATGTCACCTACTCCAACAGAACATTTATTTTTCAAATATTTAATAATTTTACTTATTTCAGAAGCGGTTGTTAGGTGAAACTGAATCTGATAAATTTTTTTCAAATCAGACTCTTCCATGTACTTCCTGACTTTTTCTTTTGAACTGTTCTCGCCAATTTTTTCTCCTACACTTAAGAAATGGTTGTTAAATACATTAACTACATGTGTACTGTTGGTTAGGATGGTGTCGTTCTAGTTAATAGCACTACTACCTACCCCAGTGGTTACTTTTCCTGTCTCCCTTCTAACAACATTTCATATTGACTTTCTTTATAGCCGGAGTTGTTAATTTCTTCTCTAACATACATATTTCTTGACTTCCTTACAACTTTTCTCAGTATGTTACAATAATTTTATAGTGTAACACTACTTCTGGATCTTGACTAGTTCTTGCTGTGTCATAAAGTTTCTTTTTCTTTCTGAAGACACTTTAATACCTGTAGTAATCCAAGGTTTCTTTGAAATGTGTGTGGTGTTACATTTAGTAATTTTCTTGGGGAAACAATGTAACAATGTTCAACAATTGAAAAAAATTTTATCAAGAAATATGTTCCATTTATCATTAGCATTTGGCTCATTATATGCATCTCCCCAATTAACATTTCTTAAGCTTTCTTTCCTTCCCCCCATGAACCATGGACCTTGCCATTGGTGGGGAGACTTGCGTGCCTCAGCGATACAGATAGACGTACCGTAGGTGCAAAAACAACGGATGGGTATCTGTTGAGAGGCCAGACAAACGTGTGGTTCCTGAAGATGGGCGGCAGCCTTTTCAGTAGTTGCTAGGGCAACAGTCTGGATGATTGACTGATCTGGCCTTGTAACACTAACCAAAACGGCCTTGCTGTGCTGGTACTACGATCGGCTAAAAGCAAGAGGAAACTACGGCCTTAATTTTTCCCGAGGGCATCCAGCTTTACTGTATGATTAAATGATGATGGCGTCCTCTTGGGTAAAATATTCCGGAGGTAAAATAGTCCCCCATTCGGATCTCCGGGCGGGGACTACTCAAGAGGATGTCGTTGTCAGGAGAAAGAAGACTGGCATTCTACGCATCGGAGCGTGGAATGTCAGATCCCTTAATTGGGCAGGTAGGTTAGAAAATTTAAAAAGGGAAATGGATAGGTTGAAGTTAGATATATAGGGAATTGGTGAAGTTAGGCGGTAGGAAGAAGAGGACTTCTGGTCAGGTGACTACAGGGTTATAAACACAAAATCAAATAGGGGTAATGCAGGAGTAGGTTTAATAATGAATAGGAAAATAGGAATGCGGGTAAGCTACTACAAACAGCATAGTAAACGCATTATTGTGGCCAAGATACATTCGAAGTCATGCCTATTGCAGCAGTACAAGTTTATATGCCAACTGGCTCTGCAGATGACGGAGAAATTGAAGAAATGTATGATGAAATAATAGAAATTATCCAGATAGTGAAGGGTGACGAAAATTGAATAGTCATGGGTGACTGGGATTCGGTAGTGGTAAAAGGGAGAGAAGGAAACGTAGTAGGTGAATATGGATTGGGACTAAGAAATGAAAGAGGAAGCCACCTGGTAGAATTTTGCACAGAGCACAACTTAATCATAGCTAACACTTGGTTCAAGAATCATAAAAGAAGGCTGTACACATGGAAGAAGCCTGGAGATACTGATAGGTTTCAGATAGATTACATATACATCTACATCTACATCCATACTCCGCAAGCCACCTGACGGTGTGTGGCGGAGGGTACCCTGAGTACCTCTATCGGTTCTCCCTTCTATTCCAGTCTCGTATTGTTCGTGGAAAGAAGGATTGTCGGTCTGCTTCTGAGTGGGCTCTAATCTCTCTGGTTTAATCCTCATGGTCTCTTCGCAAGATATACGTTGGAGGGAGCAATATACTGCTTGACTCTTCGGTGAAGGTATGTTCTCGAAACTTTAAGAAAAGCCCGTACCGAGCTACTGAGCGTCTCTCCTGCAGAGTCTTCCACTGGAGTTTATCTATCATCTCCGTAACGCTTTCACGATTACTAAATGATCCTATAACGAAGCGCGCTGCTCTCCGTTGGATCTTCTCTATCTCTTCTATCAACCCTATCTGGTGCGGATCCCACACTGCTGAGCAGTATTCAAGCAGTGAGCGAACAAGCGTACTTTAACCTACTTCCTTTGTTGTCGGATTGCATTTCCCCAATGAATCTCAGTCTGGCATTAGCTTTACCGACGATCAACTTTATATGATCATTCCATTTTAAATCACTCCTATTGCGTACTCCAAGATAATTTATGGAATTAACTGCTTCCAGTTGCTGACCTGCTATTTTGTAGGTAAATGATAAGAGACCTATCTTTCTATGTATTCGCATCACATTACACTTGTCTACATTGAGATTCAATTGCCATTCCGTGCACCATGCGTCAATTCGCTGCGGATCCTCCTACATTTCAGTACAATTTTCCATTGTTGCAACCTCCCGATACACCACAGCATCATCTGCAAAAAGCCTCACTGAACTTCCGATGTCATCCACCAGGTCATTTATGTATATTGTGAATAGCAACGGTCCTATGACACTCCCCTGCGGCACACCTGAAATCACTCTTACTTCGGAAGACTTCTCTCCATTGAGAATGACATGCTGCGTTCTGTTGTCTAGGAACTCCTCAATCCAATCACACAATTGATCTGATAGTCCATATGCTCTTACTTTGTTCATTAAACGACTGTGGGGAACTGTGTCAAACGCCTTGCGGAAGTCAAGAAACACGGCATCTACCTGTGAACCCGTGTCTGTTGCCCTCTGAGTCTCGTGGACGAATAGCGCGAGCTGGGTTTCACACGACCGTCTTTTTCGAAACCCATGCTGATTCCTACAGACTAGATTTCTAGTCTCCAGAAAAGTCTTTATACTCGAACATAATACGTGTTCCAAAATTCTACAACTGATCGACGTTAGAGCTATAGGTCTATAGTTCTGCACATCTGTTCGACGTCCCTTCTTGAAAACGGGTATGACCTGTGCCCTTTTCCAATCCTTTGGAACGCTACGCTCTTGTAGAGACATAATGGTAAGACAGAGATTTAGGAACCAGATTTTAAATTGTAAGACATTTCCAGGGGCAGATGTGGATTCTGACCGCAATTTATTGGTTATGACCTGTAGAATAAAACTGAAGAAACTGCAAAAAGGTGGGAATTTAAAGAGATGGGACCTGGATAAAATGACTAAACCAGAGGTCGTACAGAGTTTCAGGGAGAGCATAAGGGAACAATTGACAGGAATGGGGGAAACAAATACAGTAGAAGAAGAATGGGTAGCTCTGAGGGATGAAGTAGTGAAGGCAGCAGAGGATCAAATAGGTAAAAAGACGAGGACTAGTAGAAATCTTTGGGTAACAGAAGAAATATTGAATTTAATTGATGAAAGGAGAAAATATAAAAATGCAGTAAATGAAGCAAGCTAAAAGGAATACAAACGTCTCAAAAATGAGATCGACAGAAAGTGCAAAATGGCTAAGCAGGGATGGCTAGAGGAAAAATGTGAGGATGTAGAGGCTTATCTCACTAGGGATAAGATAGATACTGCCTACAGGAAAATTAAAGAGACCTTTGGAGATAAGAGAACACTTTAATGCACATCGAGATCTCAGATGGAAAAACAGTTCTAAGCAAAGAAGGGAAAGCAGAAAGGTGGAAGGAGTATATAGAGTGTCTATACAAGGGCGATGTACTTGAGGACAATATTATGGAAATGGAAGAGGATGTAGATGAAGATGAAATGGGAGATATGATACTTCGTGAAGAGTTTGACTGAGCACTGAAAGACCTAAGTCGAAACAAGGCCCCCGGAGTAGATAACATTCCATTAGAACTACTGACAGCTTTGGGGCAGCCAGTCCTGAGAAAACTCTACCATCTGGTGAGCAAGATGTATGAAACAGGCGAAATACCCTCAGACTTCAAGAAGAATATAATAGTCCCAATCCCAAAGAAAGCAGGTGTTGACAGATTTGAAAATTACCGAACTATCACAGCTGCAAAGTAGTAACACGAATTCTTTACAGACGAATGGAAAAACTGGTAGAAGCCGACCTCGGGGAAGATCAGTTTTGATTCCGTAGAAATGTTGGAACACGTGAGGCAATACTGACCCTACGACTTATCTTAGAAGCTAGATTATGGAATGGCAAACCTACGTTTCTAGCATTTCTAGACTCAGAGAAAGCTTTTGACAATGTTGACTGGAATACTCTCTTTCAAATTATTAAGGTGGCAAGGATAAAATACAGGGAGCGAAAGGCTATTTACAATTTGTAGAGAAACCAGATGGCAGTTATAAGAGTCGAAGGTCATGAAAGGGAGGCAGTGGTTGGGAAGGGAGTGAGACAGGGTTATAGTCTCTGCCCGATGTTATTCAATCTGTATATTGAGCAAGCAGTGAAGTACACAAAAGAAAAATTCGGAGTAGGTATTAAAATCCATGGAGAAGAAATAAAAACTTTGACGTTCGCCGATCACATTGTAATTCTGTCAGAGACAGCAAAGGACTTGGAACAGCAGTTGAACAGAATGGATAGTGTCTTGAAAGGAGGATATAAGATGAACATCAACAAAAGCAAAACGAGGATAATGGAATGTAGTCGAATTAAGTCGGGTGATGCTGAGGGAATTAGATTAGGAAATGAGACACGTAAAGTGGTAAAGGAGTTTTGATATTTGGGGAGCAAAATAACTGATGATGTTCGAAGTAGAGAGGATATAAAATGTAGACTGGCAATGGCAAGGAAAGCGTTTCTGAAGAAGAGAAATTTGTTAACATCGAGTATAGATTTAAGTGTCAGGAAGTCACTTCTGAAAGTATTTGCATGGAGTGTAGCCATGTATGAAAGTGAAACATGGACGATAAATAGTCTGGACAAGAAGAGAATAGAAGCTTTCGAAATGTGGTGCTACAGAAGAATGCTGAAGATTAGATGGGTAGATCACATAACTAATGAGGAAGTATTGAATAGGATTGGGTAGAAGAGAAGTTTGTGGCACAACTTGACCAGAAGAAGGGATCGGTTGGTAGGACATGTTCTGAGGCATCAAAGGATCACCAATTTAGTATTGGAGGGCAGCGTGGTTGGTAAAAATCGTAGAGGGAGACCAAGAGATGAATACGCTAAGAAGATTCAGAAGGATGTAGGTTGCAGTCGGTACTGGGAGATGAAGAAGCTTGCACAGGATAGAGTAGCATGGAGAGCTGCATCAAACCAGTCTCAGGACTGAAGACCACAACAACAGCAACAAGCTTTCTTTGTAGTGCTTTATAGATACCTGGTTGAGCGACCTTACACTTTTACTTAATGGTTTCCGAAATGTGAACCCTTTTGGGTTTTGTAAGTTAATCAGTTGTGCATCATGGTCTGACAATCCATTTACCACAGGGAAAGCATGTATTTGTTTTACATCCTCTTTCTGTACAAATAGGTTATCTATTAGTGTGCTACTGTCTTGAGCTATACGTGTAGGGAAATTGATCATTGATTCTAAGTTATATGTTGTGAATAACACTTCTAGTTCACTTTTCCTCTCAGAATTATTTGGAAAGTTTACATTGAAATCACCACAGAATAATAAATTCCTCTTTTTGTCTGACAGACAGCATAATAGGGAGTCAAACTTTTTTTATGAATAGCTCCCAGTCTCCTAATGGGGATCTGTACAGCGTTGCTAATATCAATACTACATTCACATGCAAAAACCTCAAAGTGCTGATCAATACAAAATGTGCTTACTTCTACAGTTTTGCTTTTATACCCTTGTTTTATGAAAATGGCAGCTCCTCCTTTATCCATCCTAGATCAACAAGTGTAAGATGCTCAATTATTCCCACTTATTCTGGCTCTATCCATGTGCACAGTTACATGGTGTTCAGACAGACAGTGTATATCAATCTCATTCTTATTTTTGAGATCATCTAAACACGCTAATAGCTCACCTACTTTATTTTTTATTCCCCTGATATTCTGATGAAGTAACTTGATACTGCCGTTAGCTTTGCCCCTATTTAGGTGCACATGAAGTTTCTTTCATTCTATTTATCTTGATTGTCATCTGTCTGTCACTTGGTAGTTAGGCCTGCACTGGAGCAGCAGGTACGCATGGTGGCTGGTTTAACATGTACGTGGCTGGAAGCATCTCGCATGTGCCGTTAGGATAGCTAGGGAGAATGCACCCTCTGCTATTCTGGGAAGTATTGCAACAGATTTCTATAGCGCGCTCAGATGGAGACTTGGCTGTTATTTGCATAGACATGTGACGTCAGTACAAAATTGAGAACCTTTTAGCTACATATGCAAGTGTCAGCTGCTACGCACACATCTCTCTTGACGCTGGACCACAGGTACAAGGGCTATGCATCATCGCACCAGCAATGGCTGTTAGGTGAAAACACGCACGTCCAGAGGGAGACTTGGCTCTTATTTACATAGAGATGTGATGTCAGTAAAACACTTGAAGAATTCTAACTGTATACCTGCAAATAGACGCGACTTTCAGCTTCTGGCTGCAGGCAGCAGCGGTGTGAGGGCAATGGATTTCACCCAGGCGTTCGTCTCTCCGGCGATTTCACGTGCAATGGGCGTTTGTGCACTGCATTATTTTCTGCTGCTTAAGCGTTGTGAGTGTGTTGACAGACCATTATATATGCATTATTTTGACAATTTTATATGTAGAGAACGTGACTGTTGCATTATTTTGTGAATAGGTCTGTAGCCTGCGCTAAGCATTATTTCGGTAATTTACGCGTTGTTTGCGTGTCTGCAGATCAGTGTACTGCATTATTTCGGTAATTTACGAGTTGTTTGCAGGTCTGTAGGCTGTGTATTGTCACCTCAAGCACATCAGAGCGAGTGTTTTGTATCCGCGTGATAAATAAACTATATGGAAGCCATCCATAAATAAATTGTTCCAAAATAAATAAGGTACAGTCTTTCCTCTCTACAGCAGCTGGACACAGACTGCGTTTTTCTCCCAAGACCGCCATGGGATGACAGCGCCCTCTGATGGAAGTACTGTGTACTAGGTCAGTTGGACCCCAGACTTCATGTTGAACATACTGGACAGATGTACTGTGTATGACAATTCAAAGTGTTTAAATAAAGACTGCCTGCAAAATAAAGACTTACATCCATCCTATCCAGCAGCCCAGCACAGGCTGAATCCTTTTCCCACCAATTCCAAGGAATAGGTGGCAGTCGGATGACTTAGGTTAGTGGAGGCAGCTCAAGTGCCCTTTTTCCCCCACCAAAATTTGAACATCCCGCCATTTTCTGGGGGAGGTGGAGGGAAGGAATTTGAACTCCCCGCCATGACGTTACTGCGACGTTCCCACATCTATCGCCGCCATCTTGAATCCATCATCTTGAACGCATCTGGCAACAATGCAACATGGGGTGACGTGTAGGTTGCCCTACTACTCCAATGTTCTTCAAAGGAAAATTAACGATCAGACGCCCACTTTCATTTACACTAACACTCGAATTCTGCAGACGGCCCGAGAGCTGGCAGAAAGCTCTGCAATATTTAGGTGGTCATGTAACGTATATCGGAAAGACAGATTAGACGCCATAGGAAGGGTGTTCATTGTAGCTGATAAAAATATTGTCTCTAACGAGATCAGTTTTCAGTCTGACTGTGAAGTATCTGGACACATGAATCGGGTCTAGGTGAAATCAAGTTACTTACTGGATGTTTTTACCAGGCAGCCGATTCCGCAGTGACCGTTTTAGAATTATTCAAAGAAAGTCTTTGCTCAGTAGCGCGGAAATACCCAGACTATGTAATATTAGTTGAAGGCGACTATAACCTACAAAGAATAGACTGGAACGTCTATGGATTCATTGCAAGAGGTACCGACAAGCAGTCTTGTGGTGTATTTATGAACACGTTTTCCGAAACCTGTCTTCAGCAGCTAGTTCGACAGCCCACTCCCAATGGAAATATTTTAGATCTTATCGGTGGTGTCAGCATAGAGTCAGGGATCAGTGATTACTAAAGTTAATACGAGGAGCGTTCAAGAGGTGATGCAACGTTTTTTTTTTTTTTTTCTCGACCATGTTGTTGCGATAAGTGGTGGTGCTATACGTAGCCTTCAAAATGGCGTATATGACAGTGGTGCGTTCCAAGCAGAGCGTCGCCATTGAGATTCTTCTGGTGGAAGACCAGAGCGTTTCAGATATTCATAAATGCTTCAGAATATCTACGGAGGCCTAGCAGTGAACAAAACCACGGGGAGTCGTTGCGCGAGGCGTCTGTCATCATAGCAACAAGGTCGCTCAAACCTGTCCGATCTCCTGCATGCTGGCTGGCCCGCACACAGCTGTGACCTGTGCAATGTTGGAAAAATTGAAAAACAAATGCAGAAGATCTTTTCCTTCTGCATGACAACGCAAGGCAACACACAAATCGGCGTACCCGAGAAGTGTTACCAAAATTTCATTGGACTGTTTTTCCTCATCCGTGCTACACCCCGGATCTTGCACTTTGCTGTCCGGGGTATCTCCAGACAAGTCTTTGACCTAGAATCTCATTCAATGGAGTAGAGGTGTCTTCAGTGATGATTCCTGCTTCGAAATAAGCACCGATGATCAGTGAAGGCGTGTCTAAGGACATCCCGGACAGTGGTGGGATACCAACCTGAATTTTCCCCTCTATTCATCCCCACAACCAGGAGTGATGACTAGGATCTCATTTCCCTATGGTTGTCATCCGCGGCACCCTTACACCACAGCGGAACGTCCGCATATACTATGCTCCGTTTAGTTGCTCTTCATGGCAAGCTACCCTGGGCTTACATTTCAGTAATATTATGCCCACCTGCATATGGTGAGAGTTTCTACTGCTTGTCTTTGCTCTTGTCAAACCCCACCTTGGCCAGATAGGACGCCTGATCTCCATCAGGGCCCTCCCACGAGCTCGGGATTTTGACGACCTAATGCTTCAATTGGACAGAATTAGGCACGACATCCCTCGTGAGGAAGTCCGCAACTCTATTAGTCAAACCCAAGCCGAGTAATTGCTTGCAAAACTGCCAGAGGTGGGTCACTGCATTACTGATTTGATCAGTTTGCGAAGCTCTTTCTCTTGAATAAATCATCCAGTTTTTCTGAAATTATAATCATTTGTTGTTTGGACATTTTCATCACATCTACCAGTTTCCGTTATATTCGGATAATTCCTTGATGGTGCGTCCTTTTTTTGTGTTTCAGAGTGTATCTCGACAGTGAAAACGTAAAAAATCTTCTGGTTTTTTTCTTGTAGTTTGTGTAGTTAGTGTAGCCTTTGTTTATTGCTACCGCGTAATCATAGAGAGAATTTCCATTGTAGTTGCAGTCTTTCATTGTTGTACAGTAAAACAGTTGTGGCATGCATGTAGAGTTGCACCAAGTATTTCGCAGCTGCGCTTGCAATTAACTAGATATTATTTTCAGTGCTATGTTAATGTCTTCTCTTATTTTTGTTCTTCAAATTGTGCTTTTAAGTGTTATCGTGTGAAATATTGTGACAATAATGGCGTGTGAAAAACGTAACACTAGGCTCCAAAGTAAACTGAGAAATAATAGTGACGACGAGCGTCGCTTATCAGCACCAATGTGTAGTGAATTAACAGACATTCGAAGTAGTAATTTGGTAATTGTGCATAGGGAAATGGAGCGGGCGGCAAATAATGGTGTAAACAATGAAACAAGTAGTGAACAGGGAACAATTATCGATCGATTAGTCGGCAACAGCTCGCCTCAGGAATCCGAAATGACAGAACACAATTTTGCAAATACTGTAGACTTAGGTTATGGGTCCTCACAGTTTTCTCAAATAAGTCAAGACACATTTTCTGCCTGTCAAAATGTAAATGTTGCTGGTGAAAATGCACTGCCAAAAAGCATAGAAAAACAGATTCCAGACACTAATACATTATTATTGCAATTAATGCAAGAAATGGAACAAAATCAGAAAAAATGGGGCAAAATCTTCAAAAGTTAGACAGAATGGAACAAAATCAGAGACAAACACAGCAAAAGCTTCAAAAGTTAGACACAATGGAACATAATCTTCAAAAGTTAGACACAATGGAACAAAATCAGACACAAACACAGCAACAGTTGGAGGTGAGCCGCCAGCAGTGGTGGACGTGGGGAGAGAGATGGCGGAGTTTTAAAATTTGTAAGAATTGGTGTCATGAACTGCTATATATATAATGATTATTAAGGTAAATACATTGTTTGTTCTCTATTAAAATCTTTCATTTGCTAACTGTGCCTATCAGTAGTTAGTGCCTTCCGTAGGTTGAATCTTTTATTTAGCTGGCAGTAGTGGTGCTCGCTGTATTGCAGTAGTTCGAGTAACGAAGATTTTTTGTGAGGTAAGTGATTTGTGAAAGGTATAGGTTAATGTTAGTCAGGGCCATTCTTTTGTAGGGATTCTTGAAAGTCAGATTGCGTTGCGCTAAAAATATTGTGTGTCAGTTTAAGCACAGTCGTGTAAAATTTTTCTAAGGGGACGTTTCAATATATGTAGTAGCAGTAAGTTATATGGTCGAGAACTGTTCAGTCTGAGAGATTAACGACGACAAAACAGCATTACCTTTGACTTTTTCGTCAGCTAACTTCGTGAATTTTAACTCTGGACAGCATCGCGTTTGGACTTCTGAGTTTTCTGACAGTTGTTTCGTGGACTCTCTCTTTGAGCTGTGTCCTCTTTGAGCTTCAGAATTCTTCACATAGCTTCTTAAACTTTAACGTTGAACACTATCGTGTTGTGCTGGGCTTAGCACCTTAGTAATCCAGTTAGTGACTGTACCTGCTCGTTGTTTCTGTCACAGCGTTAAGCGAACGTTTAAGAAACATTTTTGTTTCTAAACGAGGACCAGTTAATGTCTTACTTACACCATAATCCTGCTTGCGGTTGATAATTATTAGAAATTAACAGAACAATTTATAAAGCAAAGGGCCAGGTGTTTGGCTGCCCCTGGACGCAAACGCAGCAAACAAACATTAAGCCGGTCACGCACTTGGTATACACTTTTATTTGCCAGAACGTTAAGGAGTGGATGAAGCAAGTACGTTGCATGTAAATTATTTTAAGATTGCCGATGACCGCCGAAATCGGTAACTTCTTATTGACATCGTGATTGTTCAGGAAAATAAATTATTTTCAAAACACGGTCAAAAAAGCCACCATCTGCTCTAGGCAAATTTATACATGCATTTGGTCCTGTACGTGAACATATACACAACCATCAATTTTCCATTCACCAGTGCCATTTAGTATACCACATAGTTTACATTAGCGCTTAAGAGTTTCACATTCTTTCTACGTGATTTGCTCCTCCTCCCTATCAACGTAAGTGTCGTATGTTAAGTGACTGTAACGTTAGGACTTCAGACAGATAACAGCAGCCTGAATACAGCAAGGCCTATCACGTGACACATGTATCTTAGGGAACCCTGGCAATATCTTGTCAATCAACTTCTTGCACTACAAGGAAATAGAGACATAACTAAAAACTATTGGAAGTAATTTTTTATTGCAGGTGTTCACAGTGTAGGAATTCAAAGTTTTAGATCCTTGAAATGGCGGTTTCGTTGGAAAATATTTTGATTATAAGACTATGAACACCTAATTTTGGTACAATACGTTTTTGTAAAAGAAAATAGCTCCATGAAAATCGTTTTATCTTACGAAAAAACTGAAGATAATTATTAACGTTTTTGTGACTTTAATTATAAACGTTAAAGATTAACTATAACATCTATAACAGTTTTTTAAAGGCATGCATATACCATTTTGGGGACTGAGAAGTAAGACACGATCACCTCGCTGTGGAAATAGGATTCTGTTGGAATAATAATATACGATTATAGCAGATTTCTAGTTAGCAAAGCAATAGGCAATTTAGTAGATAAAGTATGCACGAAATAGCCTTGGCAGTGTATCTGATTTAGATTTTCTTATTTGTTCCAAAATTTCCACAGAATTCGGGAATCTTAAGTTCCGGCAGTTAGTTAGAGAGCCAGGAGAATGTTCTAGAGTTATTACATGGGAGGCCATCTTCACTATAGTGCAGCCTAGGTGAACGTTTGTGCAGTGAATTATTTCGGTGTGTATAAACATCTCAGTAGTGTGCTGTCGCGTGAGACTTTTAGACATTTAAACTGAGTTTTTGACTCAAATATTTTCTTAAAGCGTTTCGGTGATTTAGCTATGGTATTGTGAGACAAGTGTTGGATGAGTTCGATGATTTAAAGGAGCTATCCACGTTTCCTGTGCTTTTGAGATATATACTGGAATGTAATTCAGTCCCCAATCACAAAAATAGCACGTGGCAAGAATAATTCGCCTTCTGAACTTTACAGAACATTAACTAATATTAGCTTTCAATTAGTATTAGAATTCATAACTCTTTTCAACGTTTCTCAAACAGCCGCTATGAATACGATTCCGGTCTTCGGAATTCACTTTTACCTACAAAGATAGCAAAGTTAACATATTCTCACGTTGCCGTATATCTTGCACAGGACATGCATAATTTGGGACAAACTTATCATCACTACTTTCCAAAACCTCACTCGGATAAAATCACCGTTAGGTATTTGTTTTCTATCGTCGAAGGTAAAGTACAGGAATAAACTTGTTCAAAACAGGAGAGTTTCATAGAATTACCTACAAATCAGTCTGAAAAGATAACGTTCAAAGAACAAAATTTGTGAAATTTTGATGACCGTACTGCTTTATTACAGTGAGTATTGAAATTAATGGCAACACTTGTTGCTACCTACTTGTTTGGATATCGTTCTTTGTGCTACTTTACACGAAACACATGAGTATGTCCCAAAATATCGAGTATAATATTACGAAACAAGTGTCGAGATCTCAACAAGTTTGTTTAATGTGATGAAAAATAAAAGACACAAATATTTTTCTCTGCACGGACACCAGAGGTAGCTTAATTCTTGTTAAATAACATACTTATACAAAATGAACAATGTGAGCATCGTTTTACCCTTGTGACATAAAATGCAGGATATTCTAGAAGCTGGCTGAATTGTACCATGTCACTTATCTGAAATACAAAATATTATGTCGAATAGTTTACCTATTATATTTATATAGCGACAGAAGTGCTGAAATTTTTCAAAAGTCTGCTCACTAAGGGCACGACATTTCCATATTTTGTTAAAAGGAGTTTGTCATTAACAAAGTTCATTGAACAATGATTTAGGCGTCATAAACCAATGCATAAGCCGATACATAGAAGTAATAGAGAAAACGCCAATGCTTTGAAACGAGAAATTAAGACCACACAAGAAACAGTTGACTTTCAGAAACAGCACATTTGAACCACTGTTATTCTCATTGTTGCGTGTTTTCAGCACAGATGTGAATAAATTTTAAGAAGCCGATTGATTAGTATAAATTCTAATCTTTAGCATAATCTGAGTCGAATGTAATATCGCAAAAAATTGGCCTCCATATTATCGCCTTTTTCGAATACACCAATAATTCTGTCCATCTACTGAAGTACGGTTTAAAATCATCCACCTCCCAAGTCTTATGTTGGCAGATTACTAGGAGGGCCTGTAGTTCGGAAAAGACTAAGCACAATGGTGTGTCAGGACAACTTACAGTCTAAGTGGCGTATGGCCCATACTATCGTCCTGTCGAACATCCGGCTGCCTCGTTATGATGCAAATTGGTTCAAGTGCAAATAAGGTTTTGGAATCAATAAGCGGTATCGCTATTAATTGCCTTCGTAGAGGGTGTTTGTTTGCATGTGTGCCATATGTATATGAATTTTTATGAATGTGTGTGTGTGTGTGTGTGTGTGTGTGTGTGTGTGTGTGTTTGTGTAGCTCTTCGAGCGTTAAGTGATTTGTGCATACAGTTAGTATGAACATCCACACTTTACTCATTTTAAATAATTATAGTGAGAAAAACTGCGAAGAGACCAAGTGTGGCCTGGCCTCATACTATACTTAACCACCACAGTGAAATGAATACATTGCGGTTCCGAAAACTGCTTCATGCAGTTCTCCATAGTAGTGAAAACCTCTTAATCACTGGGTAACTACATCATTTGAACATGCTTACTATATTCAGGCCTTGACATTACTGCAAAATGTTTGAACCCACACTTGCCTCCAGTACTAAACTGACGACTCCTCGATGTCTCAGGACATGTCCAATCAATTAATCAATTCTATTAGTCAAACTGTGCCATAGATTTCTATTTTTTCCACTTAGATTCAGTCTCTGATCATTCGTTATTTGATCTACCCGTTTAATATTTAACATTCTTTTCTAGCACTAAATTACAAAAACTTATATTATGTTCATGTCTGAACGGTTTATCATCCACGTTTCACTTCCGTACAAATCTACACTCTAGACAGACACCTTCAAAAAATCGTTCTAACATTTACATTTATAGTAATAAATTAAGGATGGCTCCGCTTTTATACATGTACACAAATCATAGATTTTTTAACACCAAAACGCTCACCCCAGTTGTGACATCCTCAGTGGATTTTTTCTTTTATTTTTCTTTTATGTTACATTGTGTGTGCCGTCTGGCTGCCAACCGAAATCAGCCACAAGTCAGAATTGTAGTACACTACTGACCATTAAAATTGCTACACCAAGAAGAAATGCAGATGATAAACGGGTATTCATTGGACAAATATATTATACTAGAACTGACATGTGCTTACATTTTCACGCAATTTGGGTGTATAGATCCTGAGAAATGAGTACCCAGATCAACCACCTCTGGCCGTAATAACGGCCTTGATACGCCTGGGCATTGAGTCAAACAGAGCTTGAATGTAGTGTACAGGTACAGCTGCCCATGCAGCTTCAAGACGATACCACAGCACGTCAAGAGTAACGACTGGCGTATTGTGACGAGCCAGTTGCTCGGCCACCATTGATCAGACGTTTTCAATTGGTGAGAGATCTTGAGAATGTGCTGCCCAGGGCAGCTGTCGAACATTTTATGTATCCAGAAAGGCCCGTACAGAACCTGTAACATACGGTCGTGCATTATCCTACTCACATGTACGGTTTCGCAGGGATCGAATGAAGGGTAGAGCCACGGGTTGTAACACATCTGAAATGTAACATCCACTGTTCACAGTGCCGTCAATGCGAACAAGAGGTGACCGATCCGTGTAACCAATGGCACCCCATGCCATCAGGCCGGGTGATACGCCAGAGTGGCGATGACAAATAGACGCTTCCAATGTGCGTTCACCGCGATGTCGCCAAACACGGATGCGACCATCATGATGCTGTAAACTTAACCTGGATTCATCTAAAAAAACGACGTTTTGCCATTCGTGCACCTAGGTTCGTCGTTAAGTACACCATTGTAGGCGCTCCTGTCTGTGATGCAGCGTCAAGGGTAACCGCAGCCGTGGTCTCCGAGCTGATAGTCCATGCTGCTGCAAATGTCGAACTGTTCGCGCAGATGATTGTTGTCTTGCAAACATCCTCATCTGTTGACTCAGGGATCGAGACGTGGCTACACGATCCGTTACAGCCATGCCGATAAGATGCTTGTCATCTCGACTACTAATGATATGAGGCCTTTGGGATCCAGCACGGCGTTCAGTATTACCCTCCTGAACCCACCGATTCCATATTCTGCTAACAGTCATTGGATCTCGACCAACGCGAGCACCAATGTCGCGATACGATAAACCGCAATCGTGATAGGCTACAATCCGAAATTTATCAAAGTCGGAAACGTGATGGTACGCATTTCTCCTCCTTACACGAGGCATCACAACAACGTTTTACCAGGCAACGCTGGTCAACTGCTGTTTGTGTATGAGAAATCGGTTGGAAACTTTCGTCATGTCAGCACCTTGTAGGTGTCGCCACCGGCGCCAACCTTGTGTGAATGCTCTGAAAAGCTAATCATTTGCATATCACAGCATCTTCTTCCTGTCGGTTAAATTTCGCGCCTGTAGCACGTTATCTTCGTGGTGTAGCAATTTTAATTGCCAATAGTGTATTTAGGTAGTGCTGAGCTCTGACAAGTTTGTTTTTGTGTGCCAAACGTATTTGTGAGTAGTTGGGCTGACGTTTCTCCTTCTCATTTGTTACTAGTGCATCTTGCTATGTTGTTGTGGCTTGGACACATATTTCACTACACAAATTTATGTTTATTACACAAATTTTCGCTTCTTTGCTTAGTGCTAGATTGCAATCTGGCCCCTTGATAACCATACAGCTTTTTTTCTTCAGGGGTCCCCTTAATTTTCCTACCTACCTTTTCTCTATCATACATTTTTCTACAGCCTTGCAATGTCCTCTAACCATTCGGGCTCAGACATTTTGCGCTTTCTGTCAATTCCACTTTTTGCTTCATTTGCAGTATTTCTATATTTTCTCTTTTCGTCAGTTAAATTTAATACTGCCTGTGTTTTCCAAGTTTTTCAACTAGGCCTTGTCTTTTTGCCTATTTGATCATCTGTTGCCTTCACTATTTCATCTCTCAAGGCAAGTCATTCGTCTTCTGTTTTATTACATTCCGCTGTGTCAGTCAATCGTTGACTAATGCTCCCTCAGAAACAACTTCTGGTCGTACAGTTATCGAGGTCTCATCTCCTTAACTTTCTCTCTTGAACCAGTTTTTTTCTTTTCAGTTTTAATCTGCAATTTATAACCAATAATTTAAGCTCAGAGCACACATGTACAGTGGAAATATTTTACAGTTTACAATGTAGTTTCTGAACTTTTCTCTTAAAGTCATGCAATCTACAAGGTGTGTGTGAAAAGTAGTGAGATGATTTTTTATCTAACAAAGTTGTTTTTATATTTTTCAAACAACATTGTTGTCCTCTTCAAAGTAGTTGCCTTCTATAGCTATACACTGGAGGAGTCGTTGTTCCCAGTCTTGGTAGCAGCGCTGAAAGGCTTCAGCTGGTATGGCCTTTAACGTATCGATCACATTCTTTTGGATGTTCTTCAGAGTCCCAAAATGACGTCCTTTTAAGACATTTTTCAACTTCGGGATAAGAAAAAGTATCACAGACACCAAAAATGTTCAGGACTATGCCATTAGCAGGCAAAGTTATGCTCACTGTGTTGTGGGGTGTTCAAGGTGGGGTACGTTTTTAATTCATGTCTAAAGGCACCACCTGTAAGTTACTGTGTGACCCTCAGAATAATGAATGCAAGAATTCGCCCAGATATGGAGCGTCCTTTGTTTCAGCATGACAGTGCTGGACCACATACTAGCTCCGCTACATCTGCAATGCTCCATAGGTATGGGCTATGATCGCGCTCGAGAAACGCGAGACGCGAAGGCAATTTCTTGAGAATGTCTTGGGTACGCTCGAGAAGTTGACAGTGCTGCGCTCTCTGAGAAAGTGCGCAAACATTCAGTACATGAAGCACTGAGCCGCAGCGGTCGTACTCGTCGTACGTACGTGCACGGAAAACTTCGAAATTCTATGATTAATATTAACTGTACTACCGTCATTAATGTGTACTGAAGTATTAGTATATGTCTCGTAAGAGAAAAATCATAGAATCGTTGTTTAAAACAAAGCACAGAATTCGCACTAAACAGAAGCTTTATTCTTACAAAATAAATTACCTTGCACATTCTGCATGTATGCATGCATGCTTAAACGTAAAAGAGAAGTGCTATAGCCTTTTATATACAGAAACTGCGTACATGCGTTTACTTACTGAAGAAAGAAAGGAAACAAAAGTTGTTCAGCAGAAGGCATTTTCACATTCCATTGCTGCACTGCCGTCGATTTTTGTTTAGATATATGATTTTATTAACCGATTGACCTTTTAGTCTGCTTCTTTGTTTGTTTATAAATAGTCCTGTTTTCGAAAATATTCTTTCACTGGGAACAGAAGTTGAAAGTATTGCAAGATTTTTTTTTTTCCACGACAGCTAGACCTGGGTAACTGTTTTCATTTTTTTGCCAGTAGTGTAAAGGATTATCCGTGCATTGTAGGTACGGTTCTTCCAAATATCGTTGTACCTGTGCTATCACAACCGCTTTTCATTCGATTTTTGTGGGAAGCCTCTTCATCGAAAGAAGCCCATGAGGAACTACTGGCGTTTTGTACGAAATGGTACTCGTGGCTAGTATCGTTAGCAGCCGAATGAGTAGATCGCACGGTCTCTACCACGTTTGTGCACTCTGCAATTAGGCTTGCAACGGCATGTTTTGAATGAATGAGATTCGTAAATAGTAACGTTTTGAATCTTGGGTCGAGAACAGTGGCAGCGGTATGTTCTTTGTTTCTATTAATCCTAGCCGGGCTATTAGTGAGTTGTGCAGATGTTGCTGTAGCTCTTGCGCTGTCGTGGTAGCCCGCTTCCCATTGCATACGGTTAGGATTAGCTGTCTGATTATTGGAATAGCTTTCGAAAGAGAGGTGTAGTTTTCAGTTGTGATTTCACTTGTTACCACTTCAAATGGCTCCAGTAGACATAAACATTCGCTCAAAATTCGCCACTCGTCAGCTGTGTGGTTCTCTATACCTGAATACAAAGATGATAAACAGGCTGCAATGCATTCCTTTTGCTTCACTAGACGTTGTATCATATAAAACGTATTGTTCCATTGGGTTTCGGTTTCCTGAATCAATTTATGAACAGGATTTTTCATTAGAGACTGAATCTCATGGAGTTTTTCATTAGCATTACCACTTGTTTTAAAATAGGTAACAATTTTTCTGGCCTCTTCCCGCATTATGCAGAGCTCACTGTTGCTATTCAAAGAACATTTCACAACAAAATTGATGGTGAGTGCTAAACAAGGCACTTGTTGCATATCTATGTTGCCACTGTGAATAAGTTGTACGGCTGCCGTCATGTTACTGGCGTTGTCAGTTGTGATGCTTACAACGTTGTTTTCAATGTTCCATTTTGAAACACATTATCTAACGCCTCACTAATATTTAGCGCTGTATGCTTTTCCGGGAAAGGAAATGTCTCGAGAGCTAAAGCTTTCTGGCACCAATTAGTGTTAATGAAATTACCAGTTACAGCAATATATGCCTCACTATTGAGTGAGGTCCAAATATCGGTTCTTAAAGAAACACAAGTAGAGTCTTCCAAGGCGAAGATTACAGCCTCTTTCTGTTTATGGTAATCGTCCTCAATCATGAGGCGCAACTTTTTTCGATTTGGTATCGAGTATTGTGGGTCCAACAGTGAAACAAAACGTCGAGCACACGCTCGACGATTGAAAGCGGTTGAAAATCGTCTGTTATCAGGGTCAGTAGTGCTTCATCTAGCTGTTGTTGCCGTTTTCTTCCCTCTATGAAGAGAAACGTAAGATTTAGATCAGTGCTCCTGCAAGGGGATACGTTATGCTCGACAACTAGTCCAATAAAATTACATATCGTATCGTGCAAAAGCTAGGATAGTATAGGTTTGATTTTGAGGTCTGTTGTATGTTATCGAAGTACGATTAAAAAAATCATTGTCTTTTAAGCGTGGAGGACCGCTTCGGACACTATCCGAACTTTTGCACGGAATTCACCTTTTGTACCATACCGACCTGGATATTTTGTCTGCCTCGAACTATTGGAAGAATGAGCCTCTGTATCCACGGACGTCGCTGTTTTATTACTCGGTAAATTGTGCAGTTTTAGATATCTAATCATGCCCGTTGTATTTTTTGATACATTACGGAGATTTTTACGACAAATGTTGCAAGTACCGTTATCTCCATCCTCCGTAAAGTATTGCCAGCACCATGATGTTCGTTTTCGAGTGTCCATATTGATTGGAATAACAACTTTACTCGAATGAAACCTGAGACAAACTAGTTACGAGCACAGCGAGCGTGTTTGTCTAGCGGCGGCATTCCATTCACAAAACAACAGCGGCGCGGCGTGTGTTTTCGCTGCCAACTGGCTCGCAGCGGCACACGCCGCCGAACCGTTTCTCGTGAGCTCCTCGAGAATTGCTTGAGAACTAGAGGCTCCAGGAATTCTCGGTGCTATCTGTTATCGATCAGTCTCCATATAGTCCTGACTCGATTTTCATCTGTTTCCAAAACTTAAATAACACTTTCGAGGATTTCACTTTGATAGTGATGAAGCGGTGCAAACAGAGGTGAGGTTATCATTCTATCAACGGTGTCAAATATTCTGCAGTGACATTATCAACCAAGACGTCTCTCGTTGGGAGGAATGTGTTCGTCCTCATGGTGACTATGTTAAGAAATGAATATGCAGACATGAAGAATAAAGATGTAGAATGTTAATAAAGTTTGTTTTATTTAAAAAGCTGTAAGAGTTTTCACATTAAAAAAATTGCAGGCATTGCCTTTCAACACGCCCTCGTAGTAGTAAAGGCCCGCCAGCTGCTCTACCACCCGCCCAGACTGTCGCAGAGGATTTCTTCCCACGGCTCGGCGTTGTACTTTTTTTCTCTCTGTCCCAAAACGCTGCCCTTCGAATGTTTCTGTTTACTATATCCCAGAGGGGACCATATTAATGAGCGATCGCGCCCAGGCGTATGTGCAACATCGCAGACGCACATCCTATGGTTACCCGATACAAATACTAATCCCTTTCGCAGAAGCGACAGAACAACTTTCTGTGACGGTCGCCAAGTAAGTGCGGGCATGAAACGGGTTCACTTCTTCCCCTCGCCTCCACGTACTCCTTAAGCGCGCTGATGTAGTGGGTGTGTACGCGCGTACTCGCGTGTGTGTAGACGTGCTGTTGAATTCTGCTGAAAATATGTTTCAATGGCCGTACCGAGCGCATACCGAGATTATGTCCCCGCCAAGGGCGCTGGCACAGAGGGCTGCAAAATCTGACAGTTAAAAAACAAAAGTGTTTAAAAATTAACCGGGAAAGGTACGTGGGTTATCCCACCCCACGAGTTTATAACTTCTGCGTACGAGAAGAACCGTCTCCCTCGTCCGGCGACTGTAAATGAATGCTGTTTTCACAGTGTCATTTCTACAATGTCATTTCGTCCAAGCAGCATTATGGAGAAAAGACTGCCACCGAACAGACGTTTTTTGGCAACATAGTTTATGTGGCAACAGTGCGCTTGCTTCACACAGTTGAAGCCTATAAAACTCGTCTATGTTCAACACTACAACTCTTGTTGCAACTACGCTAAAGTATTGTAGGATCTCACACGATGGAGAGCTGATGCTGAACCAAATATTTACGTTATTCTTCATCCATACTCCGCAAGCCACCTGACGGTGTGTGGCGGAGGGTACCTTGAGAATCTCTATCGGTTCTCCCTTCTAATTCAGTTTCGTATTGTTCGTGGGAAGAAGGATTGTCGGTATGCTTCTGTGTGGGCTCTAATCTCTCTGATTTTATCCTCATGATCTCTTCGCGAGATATACGTAGGAGGGAGCAATATACTGCTTGACTCTTCGGTGAAGGTATGTTCTCGAAACTTTAAGAAAAGCTACTGAGCGTCTCTCCTGCAGAGTCTTCCACTGGAGTTTATCTATCATCTCCGTAACGCTTTCACGATTACTAAATGATCCTATAACGAAGCGCGCTGCTCTCCGTTGGATCTTCTCTATCTCTTCTATCAACCCCATCTGGTGCGGATCCCACACTGGTGAGCAGTATTCAAGCAGTGGCGAACATGTGTACTGTAACCTACTTCCTTTGTTTTCGGATTGCATTTCCTTAGGATTCTTCCAATGAATCTCAGTCTGGCATCTGCTTTACCGACGATCAACTTAATATGATCATTCCATTTTAAATCACTCCTAATGCGTGCGCCCAGATAATTTAAGGAATTAACTGCTTCCAGTTGCTGAACTGTTATTTTGTAGGTAAATGATAAGGGTCCTATCTTTCTATGTATTCGCAGCACATTACACGTGTCTACATTGAGATTCTATTGCCATTTATTTGATTGAAAGCATTCGATTTTTGCCGACCGAGGACTGGAGGGAGACTGTTTGAGCTAGAATGTTTTAAGGTATTTAGCAGAATAATAAACGCAATGGAAACCACATCTGACATACATCAATACATTTCATCTGGCTTTCATGTCCTGTGAGGAAGCACCTTAAATGAAAGCTCTGTCTCTTATGTTGAAAATGTACAATTGATTTTGGTGCCAGATTTGCAGAGATATTGATAGAGCATAGCTAGTTGAAGTAATAGTTGCTTCCAAGATCTAGATGAAAGGGCAGAATAGTAGCATTGAAACGGCTTACTACTATCATATTGTGAAGGTTTTTCAAAGTATGAGTTATGCTATGGCTATTCAAGCGTTGAAGTAGCTTTGCCAGGGACTTAGTATCTTGGCTGAAAGCAGACGGTTAACTCTAACAGGCTGTCTATAGGGCACGACACAGCTATTAAACTTCCTTCAGTGACTTAATCAATTAGTTTTCTAAGCTTAAAATAAAGGAATGCAAAATAAAATAGTAATACAAACATAATCCTTGAAAGGGATGTTGTCTCAGCTCTCCCCTAGCCCCTTTTTCTTTTATTTATAAGAAGTAATGTACGCTGTATTGATAAATTCTGTTCTTTATTATTATTATTATTATTATTGTTATTTTCATGTGGGCCCTGTTGGATTACGCAGTGCTTTTAGATCCGGTTCCTCGAACTTCCGTATCGCTCTCATTCTCTCTCTGTAGGCTATTTTTGTTTCTTCACTTTACATTGTTCCGGTTTTTCTTGCAACCTCATTCTACCCAACTGCATATCTTTTGAATAAACCGATTCCTGTCTACTACATCCACTGCTTCTCTATGGGCTTTCCCAAGGTCCTTTTTAACATATTTGATTCTTGGCGTATTCTTTAACTTTCACATGCATGCCATAATCTTGTGTATAATCCTTGTTGTTGGGAGTCTTTGACCGAAAAATGGTTCAAATGGCTTTGAGCACTATGGGGACTTAACAGCGGAGGTCATCAGACCCCTAGAACTTAGAACTGCTTAGACCTAACTAGCCTAAGGACATCACACACATCCATGACCGAGGTCAGATTCGAACCTGCGACCGCATCGATAGCGCGGTTCCAGACTGAAGCGCCTAGAACCGCTCGGCCACTCCGGCCGGCTCTTTGAACATGTCCACAAAATTTAAATCCTCTATTTCTAATGACTGCTGCCAGGTTTGACACTGTCCTTGTTGTTTTACAGGATTTCAACCTCTATCTGTTCTCCGTTTTGTCTAAGCCAATTACTTACCTTATAATTCTTCTTCCTCCTTTCAGCCTGTTTTCCAGAAAGCCTTTTTTCAGGCGTTCTCCCACACGCAGTCTTGAGTTTTGTGATCGAACTCTCAGTGCTTTCCTTGCTAGCCTCGTTTGTTCGATGATATCACCAACATTCTTGAAGTGTCTGATCATTTTGATTTGGCGTACTTCGTGGTTAATTTTTCTGAATGTTGAATTTCGTACAGATCAATGTAGATCTTTTTTTCTCTGTTTTTAAGAGATTTGCAGGCAACCCTTTTCATTACTTTCTATGAGGGCTTCTATCTTATAACTATGACTTCACTGTCCGCTAGTATCGCTAAATCGTCTGCGAAAGATAGGCAAGGGATATTGTTATATTTCCAGAATGAGATTTTCACTGTGCAGCTGAGTGTGCGCTGATATGAAACTTCCTGGTAGATTAAAACTGTGTGCCGGACCGAAACTCGAACTCGGGCCCTTTGCCTTTCGCGGGCAAGTGCTCTACCAACTGAGTTACCCAAGTACGACTCACGCCTCGTCCTCACAGCTTTACTTCTGCCAGTATTTCGTCTCCTACTTTCCAAACTTTACAGAAGCACTTGCCCGCGAAAGGCAAAGGTTCAGAATGGCTCTGAGCACTATGCGACTTAACTTCTGAGGTCATCAGTCGTCTAGAACTTAGAACTAATTAAACCCAACTAACCTAAAGACACCACACACATCCATGCCCGAGGCAGGATTCGAACCTGCGACCGTAGTGGTCGCTCGGTTCCAGACTGCAGCGCCTAGAACCACACGTCTACTCCGGCTGGCGAAAGGCAAATGTCCCGATTTCGAGTCTCTGCCCGGCACACAGTTTTAATCTGCCAGGAAGTTTCATTGTTATATTTGTTCGTCCAAGAAGAATAGTTTCCCCAAGACTGATTCTTTAATTCTTTTTCACATTCCCTAAGGACTTTATCTAAGATGAGATTGAAGTGAATAGTGACAGTCCATCTCCTTGGGGTACAGCTGTTTTAATTTGAAAGAGTTCTAAAATTTTGCACGTAAATTTTACTGTGGACGTTGGGTCCGTAAGTGTTTAGTAAATGAGCCGTTCTGTCGTCTGGTCTAGTCCGTCCATTCCAGGATATCAAATAGAAACTATCGGTCAATTAAGTCATGTCCTCTTGAAGTCGACGAAAGTGTAAATTATTGAGCTGTTTCGGGTTACCTTATTATTTCAGTACTATTTTCAGGCTCAAGAACTGCTCTTCGCATGAGCACCCTAGTAGTAAACTTGCTTGGTATTCGCCGAACTTATGTTCACACTGTCACTGTGTTCTCTCAAGTAAACATGCTAAGAATATCTTGCATGTGCGATGACAGAAGGGATCCCTCTGTAGTTATTTACGCCTCTTCTGCCACCTTCCCTGTGGAGTGAGTGGATGAGTGCATACACCTAGTCTTCTGGCAGTTCTTCTGTGTGGCAAATATCTGTGATGATCTGTGTAAGTTCCTCAAGTGTGTTTGTCCCTGTGTCCTTCAATAACTCTCTAATGATCCCATCTTCCTCAGATGTCCTGTCTTTTCTGAGTCTACGGATATGTTCGCAGATTTTATCTTTGGTGGCTGGTTGAGATTCTGGGTGTGTGTGTACAGCAGTCACCCTGGGAAATCTTGAAGATGGTTTTAGACTATAATGTAGCTCAGAGAAATATTGAGATTGCTCCGTACAGTTGTCGTGATTTGTCAGAGCTAGTTTACCGTCCTGCTTTTTGAAACATAGGTTCTGCGGTGTGTGCCTACAGAATTCCCCACTCAACGGTCTGTAAAAGTCACGCGAGCTGTATTTATTACGCCTAGTTACAATAATTTAAAATGTTCCTCATGTGTCTCTTCTTTGTCTGTCTGATTAATGTTGCCACCTGTTTCTGATCAGGAAAATATTTTGTTTCGTTTAGGGTGACTTTTTACTATTATTTTCTGAAGAATTGTCTTTCGTTCTTCTGAAGTGTATTCAGATGCTTAGTCTCACCGAAACTGTTTCGTGTTATTCTTCCGCTATTACCGTTTCGGCTTTCTGTATAGTCTTGGTTTGAAACTGCTCCCATGTGAACTCCATTTCAATCTCCCATTTTTCTTTTATATTAGTTCATGGTGTGGGTTCCTGTAGTCATGTCCTAGTTCATGAACCACGGACAACGTATGAGTGGCCACGTAAGTGGTCCCGACAGTCGGGATACCAGTTACTTTGGAATAAGGCTGGGCATCTCGGACATATTCTGAGTCGTGGTCACCTTTGTGCTCATACGGCAAAGACTACCAAATGCACCGATTAGTCCCTCAGCCGTTAGGGGTAAAACCCAAAGGGACTCGGGCAAGTAAGGCTAGCAACCTGCTTCCCTGGTACATTAAATATGATACTAGCAACAATCAGAGCAAAAAGCCTCAGACCTTTGGAGGTGACGGAGTCCCACCTCTAACTGACAAACCAGGGACTCCTAAGATACGACTTGGCAAACAAATGGTAATGAGATGGGGAGCCATTAATATCAATGTGGGCTACTCTGGGAAGAAGGTAGAACTGGCAGAGGCTGCAAGCAAGATGGGGCTCGACGTTTTAGCTGTTAGTGACATTCGGGTAAGGGGTGAGAAAGAAGAGGAAGTGGGAGAATACAAGAGTGTCAGGAGTCAAAGCAGGAACAGCACAATGGGGTGTAGGGATTTACATCAGGAAAGAAATGGAACCCAGCGTAGCTGCAATAAGGTATGTAAACGAACGACTGATGTGGATATATTTGACAGTGTCTAGCAAGAAAATTAGGATTGTGTCAGTATATTCGCATTGTGAAGGGACAGATCAAGATAAGTTGGATAGTTTTTATGAGGCACTCAGTGATGTAGTTGTTAGAGTAAAGGACAAGGACAGTGTTCTGCTCATGGGTGATTTTAACGCCAGGATTGGATATCGAACAGAAGGGTATGAAAAGGTTATGGGTAAATTTGGAGAGGATATGAAGGCCAACAGGAACGGGAAGCAACTCTTGGATTTCTGTGCCAGTATGGGCTTAGTAATCACAAACTCCTTTTTTAAACATAAGAACATTCACCGGTATACTTGGGAAGGCAGGGGAACCAGATCTGTCATTGACTATATAATAACAGATCAGGAATTCAGGAAGGCTGTGAGGGACACATGTGTATTCAGGGGATTCTTTGATGACACTGATCATTATTTAATGTGCAGTAAAATTGGGATTGTGAGGCCGAAAGTGCGGGAGGTCAGGTCCATATGTAGGAGGATAAGAGTGGAGAAACTTGAGGATAAGGAAATCAGGCACAAGTACATAACAGCGATCTCAGAAAGGTACCAGTTAGTAGAATGTAGTCAATTACAGTCGTTGTAAAAGGAATGGATAAGGTACAGGGACACAGTACTAGAAGTGGCTAAAGAATGTCTTGGAACAGTAGTGTGTAAAAGTAGGATGAAGCAAACAGCTTGATGGAATGACACAGTCAAGGCAGCCTGTAAAAGGAAAAAGAAGGCCTATCAAAAATGGCTACATACTAGAACTCAGGCAAACAGAGAAAGTTATCTTGAAGAAAGAATCAAAGCCAAACAGATAATTGCAGCATCCAAGAAGAAATCTTGGGAAGACTACGGAAACAGGTTGGAGACTATGGGTCAAGCTGCTGGAAAACCATTCTGGAGTGTAATTAGCAGTCTTCGAAAGGGAGGTAAGAAGGAAATGACAAGTATTTTGGACAGGTCAGGAAAACTGCTGGTGAATCCTGTGGATGCCTTGGGCAGATGGAGGGAATATTTTGTAGAGTTGCTCAATGTAGGTGAAAATGCGATCAGTAATGTTTCAGATTTCGAGGTAGAATGGGATAGGAATAATGATGGAAATAGGATCACATTTGAGGAAGTGGAGAAAATGGTCAATAGATTGCAGTGCAATAAAGCAGCTGGGTTGGATGAAATAAAGTCAGAACTCATCAAATACAGTGGAATGTCAGGTCTTAAATGGCTACACAGGATAAATGAAATGGCTTGGGAGTCGCGACAGGCCCCATCAGGCTGGACAAAAGCAGTAATCACACCAATCTTTAAACATGGAAACAGAAAAGATTGTAACAACTACAGAGGTATCTCTTTAATCAGCGTTATGGGTAAAATCTTCTCAGGTATTGTTGAAAGGAATGTGCGAGTATTAGTTGAGGACTAATTGCATGAAAATCATTGTGGGTTTAGGCCTCTTAGAGGTTGTCAGGACCAGATCTTTAGCTTACGGCAAATAATGGAGAAGTGTTATGAGTGGAACAGGGAATTGTATCTATGCTTTACAGATCTAGAAAAGGCATATGACCGGGTTCCTAGGAGGAAGTTATTGTCTGTTCTACGAGATTGTGGAATAGGAGGCAAACTTTTGCAAGCAATTAAAGGTCTTTACATGGATAGTCAGGTAGCAGTTAGAGTTGACGGTAAATTGAGTTCATGATTCAGAGTAGTTTCAGGGGTAAGACAAGGCTGCAACCTGTCTCCACTGTTGTTCATATTATTTATGGATCATATGTTGAAAACAATAGACTGGCTGGGTGAGATTAAGATATGTGAACACAAAATAAGCAGTCTTCCATGTGCGGATGACTTAGTTGTGATTGCAGATTCGACTGAAAGTTTGCAAAGTAATATTTCAGAGCTAGATTAGAAATGTAAGGACTATGGTATGAAGATTAGCATCTCCAAAACGAAAGTAATGTCAGTGGGAAAGAAATATAAACGGACTGAGTGCCAAATATAAGGAACAAAGTTAGAGCAGGTGGACAGTTTCAAGTATTTAGGATGCATATTCTCACAGGATGGCAACATAGTGAAAGAACTGGAAGCGAGGTGTAGCAAAGCTAATGCAGTGAGCGCTCAGCTACGATCTACTCTCTTCTGCAAGAAGGAAGCCAGTACCAAGACTAAGTTATCTGTGCACCGATCAATCTTTCGGCCAACTTTGTTGTATGGGAGCGAAAGCTGGGTGGATTCAGGTTACCTTATCAACAAGGTTGAGGTTACGGATATGAAAGTAGCTAGGATGATTGCAGATACTAGTAGACGGGAACAATGACAGGAGGGTGTCCACAATGAGGTAATCAAAGAAAAACTGGGAATGAACTCTATAGATGTAGCAGTCAGGGCGAACAGGCTTAGATGGTGGGGTCATGTTACACGCATGGGAGAAGCAAGATACTCAAGAGACTCATGGGTTCAGCAGTAGAGGTTAGGAGGAGTCGGGGCAGACCAAGGAAGAGGTACCTGGTTTCGGTTAAGAATGATTTTGAAGTAATAGATTTAACATCAGAAGAGGCACCAATGTTAGCACTGAATATGGGATCATGGAGGAATTTTATAAGGGGGGCTATGCTCCAGACTGAACGCTGAAAGACATTATCAGTCTTAAATGATGATGATGATGATGATGATTAGTATCTCGAATTCTTTTGTGTCAGTTTTCTGAGGGTGTGTCCTGTTGCAGTACGCTTTTTTGGGGTACATTTAAGTTTGATGGAGACGAGATAGTGATCCAAATCGACGTTTGCACGCATACTGATTTGTATGTCGTGAACTTTTTTATGAGAACGATATGTAATAGTGGCATGATGGATTTGAGAAATTGTAAGGGTGTTCTCCAGATCATTTGCCTTCGAAAATTTTTCGCCAAGGAGGTCGACGTGATTTTCAAACTCATTTGCTGGCATAGCGCAATTAATTTGGCCCATTGCTGTTGGTGAATTTATGTAGTGCGAAGTTGCTAACGGCTTGTTGCTATACTTTACTATGCCAAGGTGTGCGGTGGCATCGTCTGGTAGGATTCTTGTATCGGTTTTTTATTATACATCATACCGAAACAAATGTACAGTAGCTCCATAAGTTATAAATTATCGTTTTACTTCAATTTTCTAGAAAATTTGTACTGCTTGTGATCTATTTACTACAATTATACATTCAATTTGTTGGCAACATTTTACATAAATAAAGTTTAATTAAATAATATTTTTCACTTATGAAAATAGCCCAAACTACGTAGAAAATCACAGAAATGTAGTTGTACGAGGAAGGGGGCGCATAGCTGACAGTTCTGCTAAGGGAGCAGGTAGATTTATAAATCAGGTGGAACACAGACCTTGCTGACACTCTGGCTCGAGTTTTATGGTCATTTTACTAAGTGATAATTTCCACGAAAAAAAAAAGTTTTAGTCGATCCTATCCTGTAGTTTCAGTAATTTGCATCCAATAAGAACCCAAAATACTAGCAACAATTGCTTTAAATAACACTAGTCGAGTAGGTTCCGGATTTTTTCTAGGTTGTAAAAGCTTTTAATATTCTTTTCTCATATATGATTCCGCAGTCACTATAATTTTTTTTAAAAAGAAGCCGTCTTTCCTGCATAAGCTGTACTTTTAATCTGAAACAAACTCTTCACTTCATTATTCATCAATTAGTTACTTTCACCCCCTCAGGCATTAGCTAGTCCAAACTCAAACTACGTCCGAACAGGCCTCGGAAGTCCCAACGGTGCCGTGTCATCCTCATCCGATAGGGCTCACTGGATGTGGATATGGAAGTGGAGTGTGACCAGCACACCACTCGCCAGACCGTTGTCAGCTTTCGTGATCGGAACCGCCACTTGTCAGTCAAATTGCTCCTCAACTGGTCTCGCAATGGCTGAGTGCACCCCACTTCCCAACAGACGTGGACGGTCACCCAGCCGGCCGCGGTGGTCTAGCGGTTCTAGGCGCGCAGTCCGGAACCGCGTGACTGCTACGGTCGCAGGTTCGAATCCTGCCTCGGGCATGGATGTGTGTGATGTCCTTAGGTTAGTTAGGTTTGAATAGTTCTAAGTTCTAGGGGACTGATGACCATAGATGTTAAGTCCCATAGTGCTCAGAGCCATTTGAACCGTTTTTTGACGGTCACCCAGCGAAGTGCTACCGAAGCATGATAGCGCTTAACTTCAGTGATATGACCAGAATCGGTGTTACCGCTGCGGCAAAGCCGTTGGCATTATCAATAAATCACAATAAAATTTATTATGAGCGTGCTATGTTACATTCAATACATTAGTGCAGTGAAAAGGCAGCTTGTGGTGGCGTCTCTATTACAGTTTCACACAACCATAGCAGGTACTGGCACAACTTCATAGATGTAAATTCTTAATGGAAAATCGAAAAATGCAACTCTTGTGCGGTTATTTCACTGTCTCCACGAACGGCACATTAAAAAAAGTTAGCGTGACTACTTAAATCAAAAACGTACTTTTGCTTGCTACATTAAGTGCGCTGCTGTAGTGTATCTGATGAAATACATCTGCTTCGACATGACATCTACATCCACATGATTACTCTGCAATTCTCACTTAAACGCTTTGCCGAGGGTTCATCGAACCAGCTTCAGACTATTTCTCGACCGTTCCATTCCCGAATTGCACGTGGGAAAAATGAACACCTAAATATTTCCGCGCGAGCTCTTATTTGTCTTATTTTATGGTGATGGTCATTTCTCTCTATTTAGGTCGGATGGTTGCGGGCAGAAAGTTGATAATAGAAATTTCGTGATAAGATCTCTCTGCAAAGAACAACCCCCTTGTTTTAATGATTGCCACCCCAGTTCATGGCTCTTATCCATGACAATCTCTCCCCTATTTCGCTATAATACAAAATGAGCTACCCTTCTTTGAACTTTTTCGCTGCGCTACTTTAATCGCATCTAGTAGGAATCCCATACCAAGCAACAACAACCCAGAAGAGGATGAACATGCATCGTGTAGGCAGTCCTTTTTGAATCTTCTAATTCTTCTGCCAGTAATGCGCTGTCTTTCCCCACGAAAAGAATTAGCTTAGGATTTCCTGAGAAATACGACCCATTATACCCTGCTGAAAGCAGAAGTACCAATAAAGGGTTCAAATGGCTCTAAGCACTATGGGACTTAACATATGAGGTCATCAGTCCCCTAGACTTAGAACTACTTAAACCTAACTAGCCTAAGAACATCACACACATCCATGCCCGAGGCAGAATTCGAACCTGCGACCGTAGCAACGGCGCGGTTCCGGACTGAAGAGCCTAGAATCGCTCGGCCACAGAGGCCCGCAGAAGTACCACTAGAAATGAACATAACATCATACTTAATACAGAGAACCGTTAAGGGACCACTGCTCATAATATACTTACCGTGAATCACAACACAATGGAAAGCGTAATAGCAGATGGGGGTGTCAGAAAGGATTGAAAAGTTTGTTCATCGTTTACAATGGAACTCTGACAAACAAAAACATGGAGAAACACTGTCCTGACTATTGTTAGCAGCGAGATACAGACAATGTTTACATCCATTTCCTCGATTTCAACGTGCGTCTCAGGCTACAATGCAACTTCTGCCTGTGTTGTCCGTGGTGAGAGATAACGCCTAAAATTTGGTATTCTCAACACACACTTGATACTGTGGATCTCGAAATACTGAACTCTCTGACGATCTCAGAACTGGAATGTGCCATACGTCTACTTCTAATTCCATTGCAAGTTCAAAGTCTGTTAACTTCCCTCGCGTCCGCAGCTCGTGGTCGTGCGGTAGCGTTCTCGCTTCCCGCGCCCGGGTTCCCGGGTTCGATTCCCGGCGGGGTCAGGGATTTTCTCTTCCTCTTGATGACTGGGTGTTGTGTGATGTCCTTAGGTTAGTTAGGTTTAAGTAGTTCTAGGGGACTGATGACCATAGACGTAAAGCCCATAGTGCTCAGAGCCATTTGAACCGTTTTTTGAACTTCCGTCGTGGGTCCATAATCAGGTCAGAAACCTTTTCAAATGAATCACCTGAGTACAAACGACAGTTCCCCTAATCCACTGCCATTTTATACCTTGTGTATGCGATACGACCGCCAAGTGCATATCGTTATCCCATGATTTTTGTCACCTCAGTGTAAACTGACTTCGAGATAAATGAAAAAAAAAGAAAAACACAGTGTCAGACAGATAATTTGCAGACTAAACTGTGGCGGCATAACACAAAAAACACGAAATACATGGCAGGCTGGGACGAAGCTGCTTACTATACCTTCAACAGTCCATGTACTTAGTGGATACAGCGTGCGTTCGACACTCATTACAAAGGTCGTAAGGCAGCACAATGCTACAAGAAACGTGCCTAGATGATATAACACATGGTTGGATCACTGGAGAAGCAGAGGGGGGCCACAGCCAGCGCGAGGTGGACCGGGAGTTGAATGTCAACCGTAGTGTCGTTTCACGATTGCCAGGACGGAGACAACATTAACGACACTAAGGGCAAGGTCGACTATAGTAGCACCTGTACCAGGAGAAAGATCTGGTGGCAGCCTCTGAGTGATATATCTCCCCACAAACTGATTGACGTCAGCTTCAAAATGTTGTTGTGTACGCTTGGCGATTCGCCGTATGCTTTCCACTGGTACAAAGGCAATTCTTGGACCGACAAGTTTTCCCATCGTTTGGTTCCAGAGGCATCCCCGTGAAAATCGCCATATACATGTAAGTATTGTGGAATGGGAGTGAAATAGCTGCATTAGTGTTACCCCTGGGGTGTCATCATGTCAAGAAAACATACGCCGCTGCAAATGTTTTCCAGGGATACTGTGACAGCCATAGTCAATGGAGATGGTACACTGCAAAGGTATGTGCGCCTCTTTTCTCGCTGTATGTGGAAGTGGGATCCACCTCGTGCATGACAGTGCCCAGTCACGTTGGGCTGTCGTGGCTGACGAGTAAATGCCACACCCAGTATGTGATTAGAAGTATCCGGATACCCCCATAAACACACGTTTTTCATACTAGGTGCATTGTGCTGCCACTTACTGCCAGGTACTCCATATCAGCGACCCCAGTAGCCATTAGAGATCGTGAGAGAGCAGAATGGGGCGCTCTGCGGAACTCACGGTCAGGTGATTGGGTGTCATTTGTGTCATACGTCTGCACGCGAGATTTCTACACTCCTAAACATCACTAGGTCCACTGTTTTCGACGCAGAAACGTGAAGGGACACGTACAGCACAAAAGCGTACAAACCGACCTCGTCTGTTGACTGACAGAGACCGACGAAAGTTGAAGAGGGTCGTAATGTGTGATATACAGACATCTATCGAGACGATCATACAGGAATTCCAAACTGCAACAGGGTCCATTGCAAGTAGGTGAGGCGGGAGGTGAGAAAATTTGGATTTCATGGTCGAGCGGCTGCTCGTAAGCCACACATCACGCCGGTAAACGCCAAACGACACCTCGCTTGGAGTAAACATTAGACGACTAAATAGTGGAAACACGTTGTGTGGACTGACGAATCCTGGTACACAACGCGACGATCCGATGGCAGGGTGTGGGTATGTCGAATGCTCGGTGAACTTCATCTGCCAGCGGTTGTAGTGTCAGCAGTAAAATTCGGAGGCGGTGGTGTTATGGAGTGGTCGTGTTTCTCATGGAGGCGGTTTGCACCACTTGTTGTTTTGCGTGGCACTAGCACAGCACAGGCCTACATTGATGTTTTAAGCACCTTATTGCTTCCCACTGTTGAAGAGACATTCGGAAATGGCGACTGCATCTTTCAACACGATCGAGCACCTGTTCATAATGCACTGCCTCTGGTGGAGTGGTAACACTACAATAACATCCCTGTAATGGACTGGCCTGCACAGAGCACTGACCTACATCCTACAGAACACCTTTGGAATGTTTTGGAATGCTGACTTCGTGCCAAGCCTCATCGACCGACATCAGTACCTCTCCACAGTGCAGTAATTCATGAAGAATGGGTTGCCATTCCCCAAGAAACCTTCCAGCACCTGATTAAACGTATGCCTGCGAGAGTGGAAGCTGTCATCAAGGCTAAGGGTGGGCCAACGCCATACTGAATTCCAGCATTACCGATGGACAGTGCCACGAACTTGTATGTAATTTTCAGCCCGGTTTCCTTACACTTTTGATCACATAGTGTATCTAGTGCGACAAGCTCACTCTCCAGCCTCTGAATTGATTTAATTTGCATAGAAAACTGTAGGCTGTTGACTGCATGCCTAACACCAGCACTGCTGACTTCCAAAAGATGATTGTCCAGCAATAGGACTTACGAGGAAGGACTGTCAGCAGCTTGTCTAGAGCATGTTCTATTCATGTTGTCCTGTACCCTATATAACGTTGATGTATGACATTGTTGTATGCACATAAACAAGGTTTGCTTGTTTTATTGTTTACTTTTATTTTTGCCGGACCAGTCTGGGACTAAATTCCATCTTCAGCGGTCGTACTGGGTGATTATAATTTATTCATTTATTTTACGTATCCAGGACTTAGATACACAAAATAATTAAAATGCTAAATCATAAATGAAAGCACAATTCAGTAATGCAAGATACTAAAATTAATAACATAATACATCGAGGGACATATGGTATTCTAGTAAATGGACCAAAGCTTCAAAATTCCGTGGCCATATCACTTGTTGCATAAAGATCTTTTGTGGTACAAGGATCGGGCAGGTTTCTGCAGACCAGGAGATGTTGTGTGTCCCGTAGGTCGCCACACTCACATAATTCCTCCTCGGTGATGTAGCCCTACTTCCTGAGGTTTGCCTTGCATCTTGGCACTCCTGTCCTCAGTGGGTTTGGGCCTTCTATGTCGCGTATGGCAGATGAAAGCCCGCGGCAGGTACCTCTTTTATGTTCTTTCCATCCGTTCCAGTTAATAAATATTGCCATAGCTCTGTCTACGAGTTTCAAGTGCTGACAGAATTGCTGATGTTTTGCGTATGAAGCTCCTTCTCGACCTCAGCATACGACTTTGTGCTTCATGTCTGAACAGGGGGATGCATGTGGTCTGTTTCCTGCTTCTTTTTCTTCATTTCTGCGCCTGTTCTTCTGCGAATGTCAGATGGCGCTATACCCATAATTTAATAGATTTTAGTGACAGGATTTGGTCGTAAGCAGCCAGTCACAATGCGTCCAGTCTGATTCAATAATGTGTCCATCTGTTTAGCATACGTGGAGTTGCGCCATAATGGTGCTGCATATTCTGCTGCAAAGAAGTATAGTGCTTGGGTGGACATTAGGCTGTGATCCCCAGGTGGTCCCTATAAGTTTACTTGTGATGCTGTTCCGAGCAGACACTTTTAGCCTTGTTTCTTGTCCATGACCCTTGAATGTGAGACTACGATCCAATTTTACTCCCAGGTATTTTGGAGTATTATAGTGGCACGTTACTCTCTCCAGGTAATACTTAACTTCTTCCTGGCTTCCAGGTTTCTCAGATGAGAAGCAAAGGCCTACGTGTTCCTGAGATTCGGCTTCAGGTGGTTATCATCATAATACGTGCCGAGACCCTCGAGGGCTGCTGTCAGCTTCGTCTCCACTTCCTCAAAGGTTCTGCCTTGAGCGACAGTTGCTGTGTCTTCTGCATAAATAAATGTTCTTGTTCAGGTTTGGTTGGCTGGACGTTGCTGTAGATGTTGTATAGCAGGGGTGCCAGTACGCTACCTTGAGGGAGACCATTCTTCAAGTTCCTCCATTGGCTCTTCCTGTTACGCAGTGACAGAAACACACCTGTTTGCAGCAAACACAGGATGACCTGCGTTAATTGATAGTCTTTTGTAACTGACAATACCTTTCTAATCAATTTCTTGCGGTTGACGTTGTCATACGCTGCTGGCAGATCTCTTGCGACATATCGTCTTTTGTATCCATCTTCTAAGTAATTAGTCAGATTGGAGATTTTACCACAGGATGACCTTACTGGGCGGGAATCCGACTGCTCATTTATAAGGTTTGTATCCACATATTGTGAGTTGTGATTAAGGATCACCCTCTCCATGACTTTGTACAGATGGCAAAGAAGAGAAACCGGCTGGAAGTTTTTGGGGTCAGTTGGTTCCTTTCCACGCTTTAGAAGTGCTACAACTTTGGGTTTGTACCTGATTTTAGGTATCTGTAATTTCGAAATGCAAGTGTTAATAAAATTTAAGATCCATTGATTTGTTGCTGGCCCAAACATTTTAATTTGCTGTGGTCTTAGAGCATCTAGACCTGCAGCCTTATTGCTCTTTATACGAAGGTCGCAACTTTAATAGTGGCAACCTCGTACAAAATAGATACGTGTTTCAAAGTTTTACTCATCTTCAAAGTAGTCACGAGCATTGTGTATAACCCGTTGCCAGGGATGTGGAAGTCGTAGGATACTCCCAGCAGTGCCAGTTGTGTTGACAGTTCGAGCGGTGCGGTCTATTGCCTAACGAATTTTTAGCAGTTCTGAAGCGAATGCCGTGAAGTGTTTCCTTCAGTTTAGATATTGAGTTAAACTCACGAGGGCTTAATCCAGGGGAGTGCAGTAGGTGGTATAGCACTTAGCACCCCTATCAGTCAAACAAATCAGTAACAGCTTGCACTGTACGTGCTTGAGCATTGTCCTGCAAAATGATGGTGAGGTCCTGCAGGAAGTGTCATCACTTCTGTCTTTATGCTGATCACTTTTGGAACACAACCTGCTACCAGCTTAGAGACTGTTATTGGTTTGTTTGACTGATGGGGCTGCTAAGTGCTATATCACTTACTACACTCCCCCTGACTTAAGCCCTCGTGAGTTCAACTTGATTTCTAAACTGAAGGAAACACTTCACGGCATTCGCTTCAGAACTTCTACAAATTCGTCGAGCAATAGACAGCGCCGCTCGATCTGTTAACACAACTGGCACTGCTAATAGATCCTACGACTTCCACATCGCTGGCAACAGGTTACACACAATGCTGGTGACTACTTTGAAGGTCACTAAAACTTTGAAACATGTATCTATTTTGTACGAGGTGTAAATAAATAGTTGTCACTATTAAAGTTCTAACCCTCGTAGATTGAAAAGTTGCTTCCAGTTCTTCCAAGGTGAAGGGAGTGCCAATGAAGTCTTCCCCATCAGTATTTATTTGAAGCTTCCCGTCCACAGTTCTGCTTTCAGTTCTCCCATTCAACAGTAGTTGAAGTGCAATTTGATCAGGTGTTACATTAAACAGGCTTGAAGGAGAACTTGCTGGGTCACTGTTAAGCTTCTTCAGCAGCTTCCACGCCTTATGGCTGTTCTGTTTCATGTCTAGTTGTGTCACTATACCATACCATTTCTCTCTTCTAGTTGCTGATATAACATTCAAAAGGTCCTCACCTGTCTGAGTTGTTTCTTCAGATAATGCGTCAGCTTCAAACAAGTGTTCGTATTTCCATATGAGAGATCTTGATTCGTTATCGAGTTCATGGATGTAAGATGTTCTGCATCCCCTAGGAACGTATCTACGAGAAATGATCCTAACTAATCTAATAAACCTACGATACATCTCTGGGTTTGGGTCAAGCTTCACGACTTCATTATCGAGTTCGTGGCAGAATTTCTCCCACTGGACTCTCTCAAAACTGAATCGTATTTTAAACTAGGCAGTTTCTGGCTTCACCACTGCTGCCACAGTACAAATCACTTGTCGGTGCTGAGTGTGAGGAAGAGGCCCCAAAATTCCTTCGTTAGCTGCTGGACAGAATGGTCACTAGTAAATATGTGGTCTGGGTTATACTGTCCATGGCATCTCCTATTGTTCAAGGAGGATGGCAGCTTTGGTCATGCATTAATATCGACCCTATCCCCTCAGCCCATACTTCATCTTCTCCAATCTTATTAGTCTTCCTGTAATGCCAAGGTGTGCTATGGCATACAGCATCTTCGGGACAACTAGACCTGAAGAAATTGTGTCTAACAAAAAACTGGTAGAGGGACTCCTTGCACTATTTAAGTGCGCTGGTTGGCTTTACTATATGTACAGGGAGCGATACCGCACAATAAACCTAGTTTCGGTGCGGGCAGTGGCGGGTTAGACCTCAGCTGTTATAGCTCTCCTGTTAAAATGAAATCAAATCAAATTAATGGATTAGGAACGTGACGTGTGCAGGAAGGTCCAACAAATGAGAAAGGCGTAATTCTGGTTTTATTATTGACTGACGCTTACACAATTTTTTCAACATGAGCACCAGGACGACGACAAGATGCTGTAAAGAGCCTGATTTGCACCTACTGGCCAAAAGTGGAACTGATTTTTTCCAGCGTAAACCGGTTTCACATTGACGCATTAGAATATCTACCGAGATTCGCTTCCATAAGATGACCGGCCATGGGAACTTCAAAAAACACCTACACACAATGGGTATAATGGATGAGGACCCTAAATGTAGGACCTGTGATGAGAGTGAATAAACTGCATCACACCTAATCTTTGAGTGCATGGCATTGGAGAGTAAAAGACACAGTGTAACACCCTAAGGGCCTACGCTTTATTTATAACCACACGGTGCAATGTATTATGGTACCCTTGCATAAAGCCACAGCGTAACTCCGTAAGGGCCTACACTTTATTTATAACCGCACGGTGCAATGTATTATGGTACCCTCGCATAATTTTTTTGTAGATCTTTTATTTTACTTCAGTTTTAATTGGTTTTTAGCGCTTCCTCGTTGTGTTACAAATGACGTAATGTAAAGAGCGCTGCCTCATCCGTAACAAAACGAGGACGTGCTAAAAAAGACAATTAAAAACTGAAGTCAAATCTACGGAAATTCTATGAGGGCTCAATAACAAATTATACAACTACACAAGATGGTATGTAGTCCGATACAGATGCGGCCAAAATAAAAATAAACAGTAGAACAAACACCGTTTTCTATGTATACACAAACAGTGTCATCCGTCAACTTGTCTAGCATAGTTTCCTGTAAAATGAATTCTATAGAGTTGTCTCAGTCACTCCTGCCCAAGCATCTGAACGAAATGATACCAAAGAGACCACGGAACCTTGTCAGAGAGCTGTCTCGGGTTATCATGCGAGTGGCAGAGTCCAATTGAAGCCATTTTGCAGTGGGTTTCCTACTCGTCATCTTCGGATAATCCAAGAAGATCACAATAATTAACGTCCTTGAGAAGCCCTTCTTTATAATAAAGATCACATATTTATTGTATTAATATCTTTATTTGTGGAAAATACAGCGATTAAATAACATTACCTATGGAATATAGCATCTTAACAAACCGATTCAAATAATAATCATCGATGCTTACAGCGTGCTTGGCGGAGATGTAACACCCCCTAAAGGAGCACCTTAGCCGCACTGCTTGGTTTTATACTTTAAAATATCACTCTTAAACTCACTGAACACTTAAAAATGAACAGGACAATACGAATAAACTAAAATACAATCAGACACAAAGCTACATTCGAACATTAAGGAATTATTTATTATTTCATTAATAAGATCACTTATTCATTTTACGTTGTTTTATCTAATCTCTGCTGGCTCAACATAAACATACTACATCTATGCTTTGTTTTCCTCATACGGTTCGACACTATAATTCTTCTTTAAGATTTTTACATACAGTCAAATAAGTTTAAATTATTTCCCACCTTCATTACATTAGGTAGGAATCAGTTAATCTATTGTTATAAACGATGAGATTTTATAATAAATTTAGCTGGCGATATTACCTAGTTGTTAACAAACTAGAATAACATGACTTACATAATATATTTGTTTGGATGACCATCTTCCATACTACCTGTTAATAATTTTTTTCTGTCTTAATCATACTGCAATTTAAGACTGTTACACCAGATGCATTTCACTTTTATTAATCAAGCTTCAGTCGTGGTTCTGTAAATATTACATACACAACAGATTTCTACAATTTAATCCCTATAGATTAGAAACAGTTTTTACTTATGAATTGTCTTTACAATTTACTTACGACATTTATTACTCCTGTCTGCATACTTTCAAGCCGACATAGCTTTCATTTTTTGATAGCAGAGGTTGTAGTCGAGGAAGATTGGTTTCACTTTCAGCCTCCACTTTCTACCAGTTTTCACGAACGTGCTCTTCTTTTCTGCATTGGCATTCAAAGCACTTATCTATTTTAAAACATTGCACAAGCTGTCTTCATAGAAATCTTATAGTCGCTTAACTTATTTGCATTCTCCACTGTGTTTTTACGTGTTCGTTTGTTTTTAGTGAGTGTTGTGAGTACTGCTAACATCACGAATGTACTGCCCTTAAGTACACATTTGTATTAATGTTTTTATGCCTGTGTGTGCGTGTGGGGGAGAGAGGGACGAAGAATGTGAGGGAGGGAGAGAGAGAGAGAGAGAGACGGAAGTGTGTGTGTGTGTGTGTGTGTGTGTGTGAAAATTGGAAGATACGTTAGCAGTTACGCAGATATGTGCGTTGGTGTAAGTTGGAGAAATCGGGGGATGAAGGTTTGAGTGGATCCCGTATCAATGATGTTTCGTTGAATGGTTCGCACCCTGATACTTGTAGATAGCCCGGCATTGAAATATGCAGCAATTTGGGCAAGAGTTGCATTTCTGTCAGGTTGTACAATTCTGTTCAGTCGTCGTTGGTCCCGTTCTCGCAGAATTCTTTTCTAGCCGCAGCCATGTCGGAGATTTGATGTTTCACCGGATTCCTGATATTCGCGGTACTCTCGTGAAATGGTCTTACGGGAAAATCCCCACTTCATCGCTACCCGGGAGAAGCTGTGTCCCATCGCTAGTACGCCGACTATACCATCACGTTGAAACTCACTTAAATCTTGATAACATACCATTGTACCAGGGGTAACCGATCTAACAACTGCACCAGACATTTGTTGTCTTACGTAGGCGTTGCCGACCGCAGCGACGTATCCTGCCTGTTTACATAACTCTCATTAAGGACTTGGAGGTACAGAACAAAGCACTCATTCTTTTGCTGAACATTTACACCACCCCCCAACAATAAATGAGCATCAGAGACATGGACATGGAAATCACAAGGATAATCAACCAGAACCACATTCTGCGCCCTAGAATACTTGTAATTTGTTCGGAAAACTATCACAGAATACAAGCAGCTCACAGTTGATTAGAGAAAAGTGAAAAAACGACACAATTTTAAATTAATAGAATATGTAGTATAATCCAGCCTAATATTACAAATGCGAAAGTAGATCTGTCTGTTACGCTTTTACGACTTAATTGTTGAACCGGGTTTCATATGATATACACATATCAAAAAAAGTTTTTCATCACCCCTATTCTCAGAACTCCTAAACATAAACGTTGACTGTGGTTATTCTATCACAGACACAGTCCTTTTGATTGTTCAGAGATGTCACTAAATCCGCCCAAAGATGTAAACAACCATGCATGAGCAGCGCCTATTAGACGGAGGGGGTCCGATAGCCGATCAGTTCCAGTCATTCCACCAGGAAGGAGGCACACGGCTCGTGTTGTCTGCAGTTCAAGCATGCCTAGACAGCCAATACCGCGGTTCGATCGCGTCCGCATTGTTACTTTGTGCCAGGAAGGGCTCTTAACAAGGGAAGTGGTCAGGCGTCTCGGAGTGAAACATAGCGATGTTGTTCGGACATGGAGGAGATACAGAGATACAGGAACTGTCGATGACATGCCTAGCTCAGGCCGCCCAAGGGCTACTACTGCAGTGGATGACCGCTACCTACGGATTATGGCTCGGAGGAACCCTGACAGCAACGCCATCATGTTGAGTAATGCTTTTCGTGCAGCCACAGGACATCGTGTTACAACTCAAACTGTGAGCAATAGGCTGCAAGATGTTCAACTTCACTCCCGATGTCCATGGCGAGGTCCATCTTTGCAACTACGACACCTTGCAGCGCGGTACAGATAGGTGTAACAACATGCCGAAAACACCGCGCAGGATTGGCATCACGTTCTCTTCACCGATGAGTGCCGCATATGCCTTCAACCAGGCAATCGTCGGAGACGTGTTTGGAAGCAACCCGGTTAGGCTGAACACCTTAGACACACTGTCCAGCGAGTGCAGCAAGGATGGAGGATCCCTGCTGTTTTGGTGTGGCATTATATGAGGCCGACGTAACGCCGCTGGTGGTCATGGAAAGCGCCGTAATGGCTGTACGGTACGTGAATGCCATCCTCCGACTGATAGTGCTACCATATCGGCAGCATATTGGCGAGGCATTCGTCTTCATGGACGACAATTCGCGCACACATGGTGCACATCTTGTGAATGACTTGCTTTAGGATAACGACATCGCTCGAATAGAGGGGCCACCATGTTCCCCAGACATGAACCACATCGAACATGCCTGGGATAGATTTAAAAGGGCTGTTTATGGACCACGTGACCCACCAACCACTCTGAGGGATCTACGCCGAATCGCCGTTGAAGAGTGGGGCAGTCTGGACCAACAGTGGCTTGAACTTGTGGATAGTATGCCACGACGAACACACGCATGCATCAATGTAAGAGGACGTGCTACTGGGTATTAGAGGTACCGGCGTGTACGGCAATCTGGACCATCACCTGTGAAGGTCTCGCTGTATGGTGGTACAACATGCAATGTGTGGTTTTCATAAGCAATAAAGAGGGTGGAAATGATGTTTATGTTGATCTCAGTTCCAATTTTTTGTACAGGTTCCGGAAGTCTCGGAACCGAGGTGATTCAAAACTTTTTTTGATGTGTGTAGTATGGAGACAGCAAGTTGCTGAAATGCATTTGATGAAATGTAGTATTGACGTAACGTGAACGCTGAGGAATAGCTTAGACTACTTCAGAAAGTGCGTAATATAAGATACTTGGTGATTTTAAGAATATAACGCGAAATACAGGGACATAATTACTCTTTGTAAAAGATATTTTCTCTTTGAATTTTGAACTTTATCATATTTGTGAAAATGTTCTACGTGATACCATTCAGTTTAACGAAAACAACTCTTATACAACTCTCAACGTGTTGAATCCATTCTCCCATATTATTATCAGTCATAAGCCCTTTGCATTTAAGCCGCTGAGAGTCAAGCGTCTTTTATACCTTCCAAGACGGTTGAAGACTCACAACGACGTCATTATTTAAATGCTGCAAAATACAAGGAATGACGTTAGGCTCCGTAGCTTAGTGATTACTGCAGCTGATTGGCATGCAGGGAGTGCGGTTCGATTTCCTGCAGGGTTGGAGACTTTTTTCCGCTCTCGAACTGGGTGCTGCGTTGTCCTCATCATTGTTTCACCATCATCGAAGCACAAGTCGCCGAAGTGGCGTAAAATAAAAAGATTTGCACTTGGCGGTCAACAAACTCGACATGGAGTCTCCGGGCCAATAGTACCAAGCGATCATTTAATTTAATTTCAAAAGAGAGACGTTGTGCCTTTACGTGTAGAACTTGGGACACATTTGATTAAGATATTGATTAAGATGACAGCTAGTATTAAGTATAAGCTTATCGCACTCCAGCAAGAACATTGACACAATTCAACAACTCAGACACGGAATACTTGAGAAAGTATCGACGTAAAGAAGTAATTCTATAAAACTTATATTGAAATAGCATAAACTTCATTTAAATTTCAAGTAAGGATTTTTGGAAGTAAATTCCATTATATTCTTCGTTGACGTTGAGGCACTTCACACGTATTTTTCGGCGAGGTAAACTGAAATGTCCGTATTTAGACTCGTGATCCTATCTCTACCCACGCAGCCATGCGTGCTAAGCGCCGTTTTCGGGACAGGGAGGAACGTCGGCACGGGCCAAATACGCCCAGAGGACTAACGGCAAGGCACGGTGTGCTGGACCGGCTGCATGTTGTTTTTAGGCGGTTTCCTACTTCCGACTGGGTAAATACTGGGTTGGTAGCCAAGTCACGCCTCAGTTAAATGATTCACAAACATACAGGAAACTTTTGCACACTCCCCCATGAATAACTACGTGCAGACAGTTAGGATACACACTTTCCGCTCCAGGGCGTAACGGGGAGATGACGGGAAGGGCATCTGGCCACCTCTTAAACTTGCAATGCCAGATCCATTAATAATCATGCCGACCCTGCGCGGGACAAAGTCACAAGAAAAAGAAGAAGATATGATCCTACATCTCCAAAGCCACATCCTTTCAGTTTCCAGCCCCACCCCCACTATCCCTTCCATCAGTTGCCACCTCAACAAGCACTATATCCTGCCCCCCCCCCCCCCTTGTCTCCCCTATCACACACACACAAACGCAACACACACACCCAACCACGCCAACGTGATGTCGGTAGCACTCACAACACACAAAAACAGTACAGAATGCAAAACAAGTCAAGCCATTGTAAGAGTCCTATAAGACAACTTATTCGGCCTTTTAAAAAATCGAAATAAAAAGGAAACTAACGCAGCAAAAGAAAAATGTTTCTAAAACCCGAAAGAGAGAAGGGCGAACGCGGAACCAGTTTTTTCGACTACAGCCTCAGCTGTCGACTTCAAAATGTGTAAATGGGAGAAAGAAAGGTAATAAGTAAACTTTTCACCACACTCTTATGTCTAAAATACTGTGCGTCTCCAACACGTCCTCTCTGGTCACTGGGGCTCAGTTCGAAGCGGGACTCGTCACTGAAGACAATTATACTTTGATAGTCAATCAGATTCCAAGCGGAAGACTTGGATGGAGACACCCTGGACTGCAGTGGGATACCAACATGACTGTCGCCCGTCACATGGTCCGACAAGCAGGTGTGACGGTCTGGGATGACATGTCATTTCACTGCAGGACCCCTTTGGTTGTCACCCTTGGCACCTTTACGGCACACAGCACAGCGGCACGTCGCCGATATTCTGCACCCTGTTTCTTGCCCTTCATGGCATGCCATGCTGCATTAACATTTCAGCAAGATAATGTCCGCCCTCACAAGGCGACAGTTTCTAATGCTTGTCTTAGTATATGTAAAATTGAGGTGGAGAGGGGCAGAAAGGAACTGCTGTCAAGTGCATAGGGACATCACGCGGAATCAGCGGCGACAAGTGAAATTGTATTCTGGACCGGAATTCGAACCCGGGATCTTCTGCTTACTAGGCAGGTGCGAAACCGCTGTACCCTCCGGGACATAGTGTTACTCCAACTGCGCGGGCGATCTCGGCACGGCTCACGGCTGATCTACATTCCCATCGAGCACCACCTAACCAGATTTCCTGTCCATTTCCTCCATTTTCGCTGTCTGAGATCCCAAAGGACGTCGGACGTATTTGTGAAGGAGCTGGATCCATTACCCATCTAGAACGATCAAATTACATGAATGCGTGGTGTCTGTTCAATAGGATATGTCCGAAAGAACAGACACCACGCATTCATACACACTGAAGAGCCAAAGAAACTGGTACACCTGCTTGATATCGTTCAAGGCTCCCCGCGACCATGCAGAAGTGCCACAACACGATGCGGCATGAACTCGACTAATATCTGAAGTAGTACTGGAAGGAACTGACACCATGATTCCTGCACGGCTGTCCATAAGTCCGTAAGAGTACGAAGGGGTGGAGATCTCTTCTGAACAGCACGTTGCAATACATACCACATATGCTCAATAATGTTCATGACTGGAGAGCTTGGTGGCCAGCGGAAGTGTTTAAACTCAGAAGAGTTAAAAACAATGGCTCTGAGCACTGTGGGAATTAACATCTATGGTCATCAGTCCCCTAGAACTTGGAACTACTTAAAGCTAACTAACCTAAGGACATCACACAACACCCAGTCATCACGAGGCAGAGAAAATCCCTGACCCCGCCGGGAATCGAACCCGGGAACCCGGGCGTGGGAAGCGAAATCGCTACCACACGACCACGAGATGCGGGCTCTCAGAACAGTGTTCCTGGAACCACTCTGTAGCAATTCTGGACGTGTGGGGTGCTGCAGCGTCCTGCTGGGATTGCCAACGTACGTCGGAATGCACAATGGACATGAATGGATGCAGGTGATCAGACAAGATGATTACGTGCGTTTCATCTGTCAGAGTCGTGTCTAAATGTATCAGGGGTCCCGTATCACTCCAACTGCACACGCCCCACAACCGTTACAGAGCTGCTGATGTACAGGCTCCATGGATTCATGAGATTATCTCCATAACCCGTACACGTCCATCCGCTCGATACAATCTGAAACGAGACTCTTCCGACTAGGCAACATGTTACCAGTCATCAACAGTCCAGTGTCGGTGTTGACGGGCCCAGGCGAGGCGTAAGACTTTGTATCGTGCACTCATCATGGTACACGAGTGGACCTTCGGCCCCGAAATCCCATATCGATGATGTTTCGTTGAATGGTTTGCACGCTGACTCTTGTAGATGGCCCAGTATTGACATCTGCAGCAATTTATGCAAGAGCTGTACTTCTGTCACTTTGAACGAGCCTGTTCAGTTCTCGTGAAATGGTCTTACGGGAAAATCCCCACTTCACCGCCACCTTGCAGAAGCTGTGTCCGTTCGCTCGTACGCCGACTACAATGCCATGTTGAAACTCACTTAAATCTTGATAACCTGCCATTGTAGCAGCTGTAACCGATCTAACAACTGCTCTAGACACTTGTCGTCTTGTATAGGCGTTGCCGACCGCAGCATCGTATTCTGCCTGTTTACGTATCTATGTATTTGAATACGCAGACCTATGCCAGTTTCTTTGGCGCTTCAGTATTGCTTGTCTATTGTTCACCAAGAAGAAATAAAAACTTTGAGGTTCGCCGACGACATTGTAATTCCGTGAGAGACAGCACAGGACTTGGAAGAGGAGTTGAATGGAGTGGACAGTGTCTTGAAAGGAGGATATAAGATGAACGTCAACAAAAGTAAAACGAAGATTATGGAATGAAGTCGAATTAAGTCTGGTGATGCTGAGGGAATTAGATCAGGAAATGAGACACTTAAAGTAGTAAAGGATTTATGCTATATGGGGAGCAAAATAACTGATGATGTTCGAAGTAGAGAGGATATAAAATGTAGACTGGAAATGGCAAGGAAAGCGTTTCTGAAGAAGAGAAATTAGTTAACATCGAGTATAGATTTAAGTGTCAGGAAGTCGTTTCTGAAAGCATTTGTATGGAGTGTAGCCATGTATGGAAGTGAAACATGAACGATAAATAGTTTAGACAAGAAGAGAATAGAAGATTAGAATGCTGAAGATTAGATGGGTAGATCACATAACTAATGAGGAGTTATTGAATAGGATTGGGGAGAAGAGAAGTTTGTAGCACAACTTGACTAGAAGAAGGGATCGGTTGGTAGGACATGTTCTGAGGCATCAAGGGATCACCAATTTAGTATTGGAGGGCAGCGTGGAGGGTAAAAATCGTAGAGGGAGACCAAGAGATGATTACACCAAGCAGATTCAGAAGGATATAGGTTGCAGTAGGTACTGGGAGATGAAGAAGCTTGCACAGGATAGAGTAGCATGGAGAGCTGCATCAAACCAGTCTTAGGACTGAAGACCACAACAACAACAACATTCCCCTCGAACCAACTTAAGACCTAGATACAAATATATGGAATACAACATAGGCTAGAATTTAACGTATCACTAAGGGCTCAGGAAAACTATTTCGCATTTGTGTATCCTCCCAGATTTACGTGAGCTGAAACAGAGAAATCAACATTTCATTCTTCAAAAATAAAGAGGTCTTATACTCCACAAACTACCAATTACTGTATTAAATATATAAACGTTACGAGGAAGATTGGACCTCTCTTTTCCTGTACGTAGCTGTATTAGAGGTAAAATACTACTAGCTACATGAAATACACGCTGCCGACTTATTTAACATTGCAATGCGATTTCGTACAAACATAAATGAAATAAACAATTTACTAACAATGACTTGGTGACCGCCCAAATCACATAATACAAATTTTGTCTTCCAAGAAAATAACTTAACCTTTATTTAAGCATGTTTTCAAACTGTTGACCATGGACTGAAAGGCACATTTGCAGTTGCCGTTCAACAGAATGATAAACAGATGTAATTACAGTGGATGAAATGGTAGAGCACGCACTGGCGATTCGACGACACATATCGTCTGGCGTAGTTGCGCCTTCGTCATGGATTGCATCTTACGGTGCTCCTCAAAGAAAGAAATCGAGAGGAGTCAAATTGGAGGACCTCGCAGGCCATTTGACAACAGAATTTCGATCTATCCAACGTCCAGGAAAGTTCTCATTCAGTATATGCGTTGCAATACGGGACTAGTGAGCTGGCCAACCGTCTTGTTGCAGCCACATACCCTGTCGAATACTGGGTGGTACCTCTTCTACAAGAAGCGGCAGAATGTTGGTCAGAATGTCCACTGAGAACCTCTGAGATGAAGGAAGGTTTCACAACGTACTTTCCTACGATGCAGCACCATACGTTTACGCCCCACAGCCGTTGATGATGCACCTGACGAAACCAGTATGGATTTTCGGCTGCACAGTGGTGCATGTTATGAAAATTTACATTAGCTTGGTTAGTAAACGTTGCTTCATTGGTAAAGAGCCCACGTTGGAAGAACGTAGGGTCGTCTTTCAGCTGCTGAAGGACAAATCGACAAAACTGTGCTCTACGTTCGAAATTACGGTCGTCGACTGACTGATGTAATGACAGATGATAGGGACGGAAATTCGGTCGATGAAGAATACGAATAACACTCGTCTGGCTGTTCCATATTCCCTGGCATTATGTTTCGTACCACTGTGCGGATTCATTAGCGTCTTAGCCAGAACAGCTTATTCATGTTCTGTGTCAGTTGAAGTGTTCTCTCTTGTCCACTTTTTGACGTTCAAGCAGCCTGTCCACACTGGCGTCTTAATAATTCGTGCAATTGCCAACCATCATTGCGTTGGGTCAGATTTAGTATTCGAATGTCTATCGGACACTGGAATCCGAATAGATAGTCCAAACCACTGTATTGTTTTTACGGCATTTCTTTTACATTGGCCATAAAAAAGTAGTATATCAAACTACTCCGCATTGGTGTACATCACTGCACGCAACGGATGTTGAAGCAGAAATGAGCGGCCTGCAGTGCAGACAAGTAAACGGCAAGTGTGTTCACATTCTGATACAGCGTAGCTCAAGAGCTCTGCTAAGTGGTGTTTGCACCGCTAAAGACGATTCCGACCACTATGCTCTCAAATTTTAGGACATACTCGATTTTTTACGACAGGTTTCAACGTCAACATTAACAGACGCTACATCGCTGTAATTGTCTTCTCAAGAGCTATCTAATGCAGTTATAAGAAGTATACGGTTCCATTTTTAAAAAAAGTAATTGTTTCAACATCTCCGTTGATAGAAACGCTACAAATATTAACCAAACAAAAAAATACGTTTCCCTCGATGCTCTAATATTTGCCGAAAACCGCGTTTCGATGTGTGTAAACGTTCTCGAAAGAAAAGGGGTGTTTCATCTTACGTGACTCATCCTGTATATTACATAGCCCCATGTAATATGTCCATTATTCTCCTCGCTCTTCCAGGAAAGGAACACCTAAAATACACTGTTTCAATGCTTTAAACGGAGGCCAAGTTCAGGAATCTATCCCTAATCTGTAACGGCCGGCCGCGGTGGCCGAGCGATTCTAGGCACTTCAGTCCGGAACCGCGCGACTGCTACGGTCGCAGGTTCGAATCCTGCCTCGGGCATGGATGTCTGTGATGTCCTTAGGTTAGTTAGGTTTAAATACACTCCTGGAAACTGAAATAAGAACACCGTGAATTCATTGTCCCAGGAAGGGTAAACTTTATTGACACATTCATGGGGTCAGATACATCACATGATCCCACTGACAGAACCACAGGCACATAGACACTGGCTACAGAGCATGCACAATGTCGGCACTAGTACAGTGTATATCCACCTTTCACAGCAATGCAGGCTGCTATTCTCCCATGGAGACGATCGTAGAGATGCTGGATGTAGTCCTGTGGAACGGATTGCCATGCCATTTCCACCTGGCGCCTCAGTTGGACCAGCGTTCGTGCTGGACGTGCAGACCGCGTGAGACGACGCTTCATCAAGTCCCAAACATGCTGGCCAGGGTAGTTGACTTACATCTTCTAGAGCACGTTGGGTGGCACGGGATACATGCGGACGTGCATTGTCCTGTTGGAACAGCAAGTTCCCTTGCCGGTCTAGGAATGGTAGAACGATGGGTTCGATGACGGTTTGGATGTACCGTGCACTATTCAGTGTCCCCTCGACGATCACCAGAGGTGTACGGCCAGTGTAGGAGATCGCTACCCACACCATGATGCCGGGTGTTGGCCCTGTGTGCCTCGGTCGTATGCAGTCCTGATTGTGGCGCTCACCTGCACGGCGCCAAACACGCATACGACCATCATTGGCACCAAGGCAGAAGCGACTCTCATCGCTGAAGACGACACGTCTCCATTCGTCCCTCCATTCACGCCTGTCGCGACACCACTGGAGGCGGGCTGCACGATGTTGGGGCGTGAGCGGAAGACGGCCAAACGGTGTGCGGGACCGTAGCCCAGCTTCATGGAGACGGTGGCGAATGGTCCTCGCCGATACCCCAGGAGCAACAGTGTCCCTAATTTGCTGGGAAGTGGTGGTGCGGTCTCCTACGGCACTGCGTAGGATCCTACGGTCTTGGCGTGCATCCGTGCGTCGCTGCGGACCGGTCCCAAGTCGACAGGCACGTGCACCTTCCGCCAACCACTGGCGACAACATCGATGTACTGTGGAGACCTCACGCCCCACGTGTTGAGCAATTCGGCGGTACGTCCACCCGGCCTCCCGCATGCCCACTATACGCCCTCGCTCAAAGTCCGTCAACTGCACATACGGTTCACGTCCACGCTGTCGCGGCATGCTACCAGTGTTAAAGACTGCGATGGAGCTCCGTATGCCACGGCAAACTGGCTGACACTGACGGCGGCGGTGCACAACTGCTGCGCAGCTAGCGCCATTCGACGGCCAACACCGCGGTTCCTGGTGTGTCCGCTGTGCCGTGCGTGTGATCATTGCTTGTACAGCCCTCTCGCAGTGTCCGGAGCAAGTATGGTGGGTCTGACACACCGGTGTCAATGTGTTCTTGTTTCCATTTCCAGGAGTGTAGTTCTAAGTTCTAGGGAACTGATGACCATAGTGCTCAGAGACATTTGAACCATTTTTTTGTAGCGAGGTAATTGCGAAATAATTCTTTATGGCATACAACATTGGGAGACGTCTCGGCCTAATTCATTTCGGAAGAAGACTGAAAGTAAAAACATGGATTGGCGGGGCGGGGATTACTGATACTTGCTTGTATTCCTATGCTACCGATTCTTTGCTCCAAAGTAATGGAGAAATTACGCTCAATATGGATACCCATTGAGCCAAAGTTGGTTTAACAGAATATTCTCATAGTATGGCTAGATTCAAATTTGACATAGGTGTTGGATCCGCCAGATGTGAGTGCCGAAGAATAGGTGGATACTTAGACAGGAAGGAGAATTGACACACATAATCTGAGTGGCACGTTCACTTTACTTATCATCTACATCTACATCTACATATATACTCCGCTAGCCACCAAGCGGTGTATGGCGGAGGACACAATTTGCGCTAAGTCATATCCCCCCTCCCCCTCTGTTCCACTCGCGGATCGCGAGAGGGAAAAACGAATGGTGATCACTGCACAGTTTGAAAGTTGGTGGTAATAATATATGCTCTACATCCTCGGCGAAGATCGCATTTTGGAATTTAGTTAGCAGCCCCTTCCGTTTAGCGCGTCGTCTATGTGCAAGTGTGTCCCACTTCAAACTTTCTATGAGATTTGTAACGCTCTCGCGATGGCTGAATGTACCAGTCACGAATCTTGCCGCTCTTCTTTGGACCTTCTCAATGTCTTGAGTCAGACCCCTCTGGTAAGGGTCCCATACAGACGAACAATACTCTGATACTGGACGAACTAACGTATTGTAAGCAATTTCCTTTGTTGAAGGACTGCATCGCTTCAGGATTCTACCAATAAACCGCAACCTAGAGTTCACCTTGCCTGTTACTTGTGTAATATGATCATTCCATTTGAGATCATTTGAAATAGTCACACCCAGATACTTGACGGATGTTACCGCTTCCAAAGGCTGGGCATTTATTTTGTACTCGTACATTAATGGGGATTTTCGTCTTGTTATACGCAGTAGGTTACACTTACTAATATTGAGAGATGTCTGCCAGTCATTACACAACGCATTTATTTTCTGCAAATCCTCATTGATTCGTTCACAACTTTCGTGTGATACTACTTTCCTGTAGACTGCAGCATCATCGGCGAACAGTCTAATGCCGCTGTCAATACCATCAACCAGATCGTTCATGTACATCGTAAAAAGCAGTGAACTTATTACGCTACTCTGGGGCACACCTGATGTTACGCTTGTTTCTGTTGAACTATCCCCATTCAGGGCGACATACTGCTCTCTGTCTCTTAGAAAACTTTCTATCCAACAGCATATGTCATTTGATAGACCGTAAGCCCGCACTTTTTGGAGCAAGCGATAGTGCGGAACTGAGTCGAACGCCTTTCGAAAGTCGAGAGATATGGCATCAATCTGGGAGCCGGTATCTAGAGCCTGTTGTATATCATGCACAAAGAGAGCCAGCAGTGTCTCGCATGACCGCTGTTTCCTAAAATCGTGCTAGTTTCTTCAGATGAACTTCTCATAGTCTAGAAAGGTCATTATGTCTGAACACAAAATATGTTCCATGATTCTACAACAAATCGATGTCAGTGAAATTGGCGTGTTATTATGTGGTTCGGGTGACTCGTTGTGGAGTCTTCTTATGCCGGCTCAATGGCCGCGCCAAGTGTGCGTGCAGCAGAAGGCGCGCACTCGAACTGGCGTCGGATTCGCGAGGCCGTCACATAATTTACTGCCACCTCGGGAGGCGTTCTGGCTGGTGTGGTATCGATACTGTACGACATCACATTCATACCCCCTCTTCCCCTAAACCTCCTCATCGTCGTGATATATTGATGCCGGTTTTTTTTAAAAAAAAAAAAAAAGTGGATCCCCTCCACGCCCACACCGGCATGATGGCCAACTCAATAGGTCTACTGCCATCTCTGCATAAGGGTTTGTTTTAACTAATGTGAGGTGTCGCAGGATGTGGGTACTGCGATGTTTGCGTACGTCTGGTTGAGGTTAACCATTAATACGCGCTCATCTGAAGATAGATTGGGTCGAAGTCGAACGAAGAGTAGCGGTTGGAAGGGAAGAGGAAAAAAACCTCTGCGATAGTTAGGTCGGGTGGTAAGAACAGTAGCGGATGTCTTGCTGCCTGCGATAGGCCGTGCAAGGGTAAGCTTTGTTAGTAGTGGGTATCATGCATGTCGATACCTTTGACGTTGTGCTGTTGTGTTGGTCGGAGGCTGGCGCTGGGTGCCGGTGTAGAGCTCTCGCTCAGCGTCAGCAACCTGCAACAGTTAGGTTTATTATCGTTTTTGTGTCCGATAGGTCATAGTGTAAGGTAATGTTGGCGGTATGTTTGTGCGTCAGTGGGCGAGCTCGTCGGTTTCCCTGCTGTGACCTGTTGGTCGGCTCTAATAGCAGCTGCTAATTACCATCCAGTGTTGCTGGTATGCAGGGGCTTGCCGACGTTTGTCGCTTGTTAGTGTATGTTAGTTTACCATAGGTGGCTATGCCCTAGCTAGTAGTGTCTTTGGCCGCTTGTGCTTCCACCTATGGTTGTGATCGTAATTTCCCAGAGTGAGGATGAAAGGATTGTTCGAGTGTCTCGAGTTCCTGTATAGTAGTGTGTCGTGTTTTTTGAATACTTCCTTGAGGGTATCAAGGCGATATTCATGGTGAAGATCCACGGTTCGTGTGTAGCGTGGAGCGTTGTTAATGGTTCGTAGCACTTTGCTCTGTATGATCTGCAGGCGGCGCAGTCGTGAAGGAGCTGCATATCCCCAGACGAGAGCTGCATACGCCATTAGATATCTAATCAGTGCCATGTAGATGGACCTCGACACCCTCCTATTCAGTGTGCTTTCCCTGTTAGGCATTGGGTAGAGCTGTCTGAGCCTCGCCTGCGCTCTATTGGTAACGTACTCGATGTGGTCCCCCCACGTAAGTTTTCGGTCCAGCCAGACACCTAGGTATCTGACTTTCTCTCGGAAACGTATTGGGCGTGTATGTAGTGTTATCGGTCTACTGTGTTGATGTTTGCGCAGTAGTTTCGGTCTACGTGTGAACAGAACTGCTTCGCACTTCTCGACGTTTACTTTAATACACCATCGCTCCAAGGTGGAAACAACATGGAAGGTGGGGGGAGGTCTGTGTACAGGTGCCACGGAGGAGACAGGAGTCGAAAACGCAGCCGATGCAATGCTATAGGATGCGCACCCACACACAGAGACGGAACATCTTCAATCGGTGAAAGCGCAACGGCGCATGGAGAGTCCAAGATGGCCCACTGGAAGGAGGTAGGGCGAAGGGGGACCACCCCTTGTGGTTAGGGCTGAAGTGACGATGACAGCGATGGAGAGGGGGCGCGTCGACAGCCAGTGGCTCCCCGTCCGGCGCCAGCGGCGCGGGACCAGCGGAGGCGAAGGCAGCTGAGGCTGCGGGATCCTGTTGTGCACAGAAATTGTGAAGGAAAACCACGAGGCACGATCACGCAGCCCACAAGGCGAAGGTAATTCTGATGACGCATCTGCAGCGTATCTAGTAAGATAGAGGGAGCGTCCCAACACCTTGATGACACCTCGTTCCCACTCCGAAAAAGTCGACATCATTAACTTAAAATTTAGAACTCTGCGGAAGACGAGTCGACCGCTGCGGAGGATGCAACAAATGAAGCAGTGCTGGATGCCGGCATCCATCCAGAAGTTCTGCTGTTTACTTACCGCCGCGTGGCTGCGAATGGTATCTATATCTTCATCGACATACATACTCCGCAATCCACCATACGGTTCGTGGCGGAGGGTACCCTGTACCACAACTAGCATCTTCTCTCCCTGTTCCACTCCTAAACAGAACGAGGGAAAATGAATGCCTATATGCCTCTGTACGAGCCCTAATCTCTCTTATCTTATCTTTGTGGTCTTTCCGCGAAATATATGTTGGCGGCAATAAAATTGTACTGCAGTCAGCCTCAAATGCTGGTTCCCTAAATTTCCTCAGTAGCGATTCACGAAAAGACCATCTCCTTTCCTCTAGAGACTCCCACCCGAGTTCCTAAAGCATTTCCGTAACAGTCGCGTGATGATCAAACTTACCAGTAACAAATCAATCAACCCGCCTCTGAATTGCTTCTATATCCTCCCTCAATCCGACCTGATAGGGATCCCAAACGCTCGGCCAGTACTCAAGAATAGGTTGTATTAGTGTTTTATAAGTGGTCTCCTTTACAGATGAACCACATTTTCCCAAAATTCTACCAATGAACCGAAGACGACTATCCGCCTTCCCCACTTCATATCGCTCTGCAATGTTACGCCCAAATATTTAATCGACGTCACTGTGTCAAGCGCTACACTACTGATGGAGTATTCAATGTTGCGAGGAAGAGCACTAATGCCTCGTAATGCGTATAGGAAATGAATAACTTGTCGATCTGGTGCTTGAATGTTCAGACGAAACGTTTCAGTTCATCATTAGATTGAGGGTCGAACGGTGCTGTCAACACATGCTTGATGCCGTTGTTGGTGGTGCTATGTGTGCGTGCAGCAGAAAGTGTGTACTCAAGCAAGCCACGAATTGGCGAGGCAGTCACATAGTTTACTGCCAACTCGGGATACTTCCTGCCTGGTGTGGTATCAGTACTGTACGACACCACGATGGGACTCTCTAAGTCCATTTTTTTTAAACCTTGTCAAGTAATGAGAATGGCAGGATGTTTATAGTGTGGATAACATAGATGAAAAATATAATGCTTTCCTTAACACAATTCTCATGCTCTTTGAGAGTTGCTTTTCATTAAAACGTTCTAAGCGGGGTACTAGCAGTAAAAGGCAGCCCGGGTGGCTGACCAGTGGGATAAGGATATCATGTAGAACTAAGCGGGAATTATATCAAAATGTTAGAAGTAGTCACAGTCAAGCTACAGTAGCCCATTACAAACAGTATTGTAAGGTGTTTACAAATGTCATTAGGAAGGCAAAGAGTATGTGGTATTCAAATAGAATAGCTAATTTACAGGATAAAATTAAAACCATACGGTCAGTTGTGAAGGAAGTGTCTGGTCAGCAGCACAAGGTCGACGATATAAAGTCAGTTCGCAGTAAAAATATTTCTATTACTGATCAGTCAGATATATGTACAGTATTTAACAATCATTTTCTGAGCATTGCTGGGAATTAAATAAAAATTTAATTTCTACAGGGAATCATACAACTTTCTTGGCAAATGACTTTCCGAGATTGATGTCTGAAATACTCCTCTGTGATACAGACAAGAGGGAGATCGAGTCAATAATTAAATCACTGAAGACTAAGGACTGTCATGGTTGTGATGGAGCGCCTAGCAGAATATTAAAGTACTGTGCTACACTTGTTAGCCCTGTTTGTAATTTTTCCTTGGGGAATGGTCAGTTTCCTGAACGATTAAAGTTCGTTCAAATGGCTCTGAGCACTATACGACGTAACTTCTAAGGTCATCAGTCCTCTAGAACTTAGAACTACTTAAACCTAACTAACCTAAGGACATCACACACATCCATACCCGAGGCAGGATTCCAACCTGCGACCGTAGAGGTCGCGCGGTTCCAGACTGTAGCGCCTAGAACCGCTCGGCCACCCCGGCAGGCAAACGATTAAAGTACTCAGTAGTAAATCCGCTTTATCAGACGGGAGAGAAAGAGATAATGTAGATAATTTTAGACTTATTTCTGTGCAATGTTTGCTAAAGTTATTGAAAAGGCCGTGTATGTTAGCGTAATTGATCATTTTATTGAAAGAGTACACTACCGCCCGGCAATGACAATAGGTACAACATTCTTCGTTATTCTTGTCAGAACAACATATTTTTTGTAATAATAACTTAATTTCACTTAATACACGGAAGCTTTTGTCGATACCAATGTAGGAAAGAATGACAATTTATTTATGTAATTGATCACATGTGCACTCCCACATAATAAATCCCTACATCCAATTTGGTGAGATCTGCGAAATGAATGAATGTATGGTCGTCTGCTAACCGCAGAGAGTGAATATGCAATATATGATCATTTTTGAGACGGTCCTTTGGTCACCTTTGGTGGAACCAAAGAGATGAAATTTACCTGAGCTTTGAGCCCCTGGAATGTGGCTGGCGAATACGGTAGCAAGGTGCTCCCCCACCTCGGCGGAGGTGCGAGATGACCTGAAGAACGGCCATGTTTCAGCACTCTGGCGTTGGATCTGTCGTAGGTGTGCTCCGTAAAGACAAAAGAGAGGAAAAAATGGTATGCATGTCAAATACTTAAGAGTAGTTTGGAATAATTATTTCTCTATTTGAGGAACTTTTGGGGGGGGGGGGGAATTAAATGACAGTCAGGTAATATTAAGGGGATCGTAGTAATCTTCGGAAGTGACCAACGGTCACAGTGAAACCACGTGTAGCAATAACTTGAAATACTTGCGAGTGCTAGTACTAAGTTGGAATACTTGCGAGTGCTAGTACTAAGTTGAAATACTTCCAAGTGCTAAAGTTAAGCTGAATTACTGACGTGTGTACTATAAGTTGGAAATATTTAAGAAATGGCGTGTGCAGGACTTGAAATTCGAGACGAATACTTCCAAGTGGTGAGCACTGTGTGAGCCTCAATCTGTGTATGAGGGAAAGGATAAAGAGAAGTACTCGTCCATGGTATCAGTTGAGGACTCGCGTGTGTGACGAATATGATCTTAATATTAATTTGCGTGTTATGTTTCTGTGTGACCCTGGATTCAAACTCTAATACTCTGAGAGAGAAGCAAGGTGAGTCAGCCGTCTATCCATCAACGCCACTTGGCTTGCATTGCACAGGAAGACGTGGATATATCCTCTAGAGTTCGTACTAGGAAAGAAAAGTTACGAAGTGGGGCAGCGTCGTGTGAAACTGGGATGAATATTAATTGAAGTGGGAAAGCTGAAAGTCAAGTGATTCTAATGTTGTGACTATTCTTTGTGATGTATGTCGCCAGTGTGATATATTTCATGTAATTTAAGTATGTGTGGTTTGCAAGATAGGTTCAGAGGCAGTGGGTTATGCATGTTACTTTCTGTACCGCTCGGTCTGGAGTAAATTTTCGTGATGAAGGGTGTGAGAGTCGAAGTGTGAGAAATAGCAAAAGATCTACATCTACATCTACATCCATACTCCGCAAGCCACTGACGGCGTGTGGCGGAGGGTACCCTGAGTACCTCTATCGGTTCTCCCTTCTATTCCGGTCTCGTATTGTTCGTGGAAAGGATTGTCGATATGCTTCTGTGTGGGTTCTAATCTCTCTGGTTTTATCCTCATGGTTTCTTCGCGAGATATACGCAGGAGGGAGCAATATACTGCTTGACTCTTCGGTGAAGGTATGTTCTCGAAACTGTAACAAAAGCCCGTACCGAGCTACTGAGCGTCTCTCCTGCAGAGTCTCCCACTGGAGTTTATCTATCATCTCCGTAACGCTTTCGCGATTACTAAATGATCCTGTAACAAAGTGCGCTGCTCTCCGTTGGATCTTCTCTCTCTCTCTTCTATCAACCCTATCTGGTACGGATCCCACACTGCTGAGCAGTATTCAAGCAGTGGGCGAACAAGAATACTGTAACCTACTTCCTTTATTTTCGGACTGCATTTCCTTAGGATTCTTCTAATGAATCTGTTTGGCATCTGCTTCACCGACGATTAATTTTATGTTGTCATTCCATTTTAAATCACTCCTAATGCGTACTCCCAGATAATTTATGGAATTAACTGCTTCCAGTTGCTGACCTGCTATTTTGTAGCTAAATGATAAGGGATCTATCTTTCTGTGTATTCGCAGCACATTACACTTGTCTACATTGAGATTCAATTGCCATTCCGTGCACCATGCGTCAATTCGCTGCAGATCCTCCTGCATTTCAGTACAATTTTCCATTGTTACAACATCCCGATACACCACAGCATCATCTGCAAAAAGCCTCAATGAACTTCCGAGGATATCCACCAGGTCATTTATGTATATTGTGAATAGAAGCCGTCCTACGACACTCCCCTGCGGCACACCTGAAATCACTCATACTTCGGGAAGACTTCTCTCCATTGAGTCAAGAAACACGGCATCTACCTGTGAACCCGTGTCTGTTGCCCTCTGAGTCACGTGGACGAATAGCGCGAGCTGGGTTTCACACGACCGTCTTTTTCGAAACCCATGCTGATTCCTACAGACTAGATTTCTAGTCTCCAGAAAAGTCATTATACTCGAACATAATACATGTTCCAAAATTCTACAACTGATCGACGTTAGAGATATAGGTCTATAGTTCTGCACATCTGTTCGACGTCCCTTCTTGAAAACGGGTATGACCTGTGCCCTTTTCCAATCCTTTGGAACGCTACGCTCTTGTAGAGACCTACGGTACACCGCTGCAAGAAGGGGGCCAAGTTCCTTCGCGTACTCTGTGCAAAATCGAACTGGTATCCCATCAGGTCCAGCGGCCTTTCCTCTTTTGAGCGATTTTAATTGTTTCTCTATCCCTCTGTCGTCTTTTTCGATATCTACCATTTTGTCATCTGTGCGACAGTCTAAAGAAGGGACTACAGTGCAGTCTTCCTCTGTGAAACATCTTTGGAAAAAGACATTTAGTATTTCGGCATTTAGTCTGTCATCCTCTGTTTCAGTACCATTTTGGTCACAGAGTGTCTGGACATTTTGTTTTGATCCACCTACAGCTTTGACATAAGACCAAAATTTCTTAGGATTTTCTGCCAAGTCAGTACATAGAACTTTACTTTCGAATTCATTGAACGCCTCTCTCATAGCCCTCCTTACACTACATTTCGCTTCGCCAAATTTTTGTTTCTCTGAAGGCTTTGGCTATGTTTATGTTTGCTGTAAAGTTCCCTTTACTTCCGCAGTGGTTTTCTAACTCTGTTTTTGTACCACGGTGGCTCTTTTCCATCTCTTACGATCTTGCTTGGCACATACTCATGTAACGCACATTGTACGATGGTTTTAAACTTTGTCCACTGATCCTTAACACTATCTGTACTTGAGACAAAACTTTTGTGTTGAGCCGTCTGGTACTCTGTAATCTGCTTTTTGTCACTTTTGCTAAACAGAAAAATCATCCTATCTTTTTTAATATTTCTATTTACGGCTGAAATCATCGATGCCGTAACCGCTTTATGATCGCTGATTCCCTGTTCTGCGCTAACTGTTTCAAATAGTTCGGGTTTGTTTGTCACCAGAAGGTCTAATATGTTATCGCCACGAGTCGGTTCCCTGTTTGCGGCCGCGGTGGTCTTGCGGTTAAGGCGCTCAGTCCGGAACCGCGCTACTGCTACGGTCTCAGGTTCGAATCCTGCCTCAGGCATTGATGTGTGTGATGTCCTTAGGTTAGTTAGGTTTAAGTAGTTCTAAGTTCTAGGGGACTGATGACCACAGATGTTAAGTCCCATAGTGCTCAGAGCCATTTGAACCATTTGGTTCCCTGTTTAACTGCTCAAGGTAGTTTTCAGATAAAGCACTCTAAAAAATGTCACTGGATTCTTTGTCCCTGCCACCTGTTATGAACGTTTGAGTTTCCCAGTCTATGTCCGGCAAATTAAAATCTCCACCCAGAACTATAACATGGTGGGGAAATCTACTCGAAATATTTTCCAAATTATCCTTCAGGTGCTCAGCCACAACAGCTGCTGAGCCAGGGGGCCTATAGAGACAACCAATTACCATGTCTGAGCCTGCTTCACCCAAATCATTTCACATTTCGGATCTCCTTCAATTTCCTACGATACTATTGCACTTCTTATCGCTATAAACACGCCTCCCCCTTCACTGTCCAGCCTGTCTCTGCGGTATACATTCCAATCGGAGCTTAGGATTTCATTACTGTTTACGTCTGGTTTCAGCCAACTTTCTGTCCATAGTGACCGTTTATTAATGAGAGCAGTTCTGGGACCTTTCTATAGACGCTCCTGCAGTTTACTATTAGCACATTAATATTGTTATTCCCTGTTGCATTTTGCCTACTCCTACCTTGCCGCGTCTCAGGAGGCATCTTGTCGAGCCTAGGGAGGGAATTCTCTAACCTAAAAGACCCCTATGTGCACTCCACACGTACTCCGCTACCCTTGTGGCCGCTTCCGGCGTGTAGTGCACGCCTGAGCTATTCAGGGAGACCCTACATTTCTCCACCCGATAGCGGAGGTCGATAAATTTGCACCCCAGATCTCCGCAGAATCGTCTGAGCCTCTGGTTTAAGCCTTCCACTCGCCTCCAAACCAGAGGACCGCGATCGGTTGTGGGAACGATACTACAAATAGTTAGTTCTGATTCCACACCGCGAGCGAGGCTTTCCGCGTTCACCAATTCCGCCAACGGCCTGTACGAACTGAGGATGACCTCTGAACCCACACGGCAGGACTCATTGGTGCCGACGTGAGCAACAATTTGCAGTCGGGTGCATCCAGTGCTCTCTATCGGCGCCGGTAGGGCCTCCTCCACATATCGGATGAGACCCCCCGGCAAGCAGACAGAGTGAACACTGGCCTTCTTCCCCGACCTTTCCCCTATTTCCCTAAGGGACTCCATCACCCGCCTAACGTTGGAGCTCCCAATAACTAATAAACCCCTCCCCCCATGTGCCTGCTCGGACCTTGCTGAAGGAGCAGCCACATGTCCATTCACAGGCAGAGCGAGCGATGCCACACGGCCAGCCTCCACATTGACCCTCCGCCTCGTGCGCCGCGAACGCCGCTGAACCCGCCACTCCCCTTGGGGAGAGGGTGGCCCAACCGCGCCCGGTACCCGCGATGATGTCTCGACAGCAGGGACAGTGGGTGAAGCATGTACCTTGCGACGCACCAGACTCCCCACTGCCGCTACACTCCGAAGCAGCAGCCTGAAGACGGCTGACCGCGGCCATCAACACGGTCAGTTGTTCGCGAACAGTGGCCAGCATCTCCTGCGTCCGTACACAGCAGTCACACATCCTATCCATCCTAAGGAATCAATTTACTGAAGAGACTTAATCAACTTTTAACTAGACTGCTAATTCACTAAAGGCGGCTAATTATTGACTAAACTGTGATTGCTAGCCACTTGTTGTAGAAAACAATGAAAATAGCACTACTTGTCTCTGGACTGTATTCAAAACAAACACTAGCACTACTGGCACTATGGTTGACTAAAGGGACTCTCTCTGACTGTATTCAAAACAAACACGAAATCAGTGGAACACTATTACTAGCACTCGACAATTAAAGCTTCTTAAAAGCAAAAACACACGGAAGAAGAAGTGACAAGTAAGAAAAATACAGTTAATACTTAAGTTAATGTAGCTCGCTGCACAGCAGACGTGAAGCAGACAGCGGTTAGGACGACACCGTCCTATCCAGAAAGTGCACTGTAGCGTTAGATAATTACGAAACCATAAGGCAGAGAATCACCAATGTAAATCCATGCCTTCTGGGCGGAGTTTCTCATGTGTAACTGTTGTATAAAATGTAGTGTTGTGTTTAGTTTATCTTTGAATCATAATAGAATTCATCGGAATAAAAACGATAGTGAAAAGAAAAAGATTGATGGCCTTGTTTTTCGAATAGTGTGTAGTCATGATATCCATAACTTATAATGTGTGCGCCATTCATACTCAGTGTGATTGCCACGTATTGACCAAAGCCGTTGAGTAAGAAAGAACATGTGCTAATGCCAGAGCGTGTGTAAATTTCTAATAGTAAGATGAGCGTTATCGGTTTCCGTTGCGTAATGTTCAAGCAGGAGAATAATTTGTAGCTTAATTGTGGGTACTAGAGCTCATAGTCAGTTACTGAGAAACAAGAATAAATCCACTCGCATGGCAGACCACTCATCTTGCAGGCCTGACTGCTTGATGCCACAGTATGAGTAAGGCATGTGGGTGCCTCTCATTATAACACACGATTTGTCATCTAATCTACAGTTCGGCTGTAGAAGTAGTTTAACAGATGAAAATGCTATATTCTTTTTTCTCTGCCATGTACTGGATGGGTTAAACAAAAAGATTCGAAAGCTAGACATTTTTTTTTATTTAACTAAGGCATTTGATTGTGTTGATCACAAAATATTGCTCCAGACGTTGGACCATTACGGAATACGGGGAGTAGCTCACAATTGGTTCACCTCTTACTTTAGCAACGGACAGCAAAAGGTCATTATTCACAATGCTGAGAATGGCTGTGATGTGGGGTCTGAGTGGGGTACAGTCAAGTGGGGGGTGCCCCAGGGATCAGTGTTGGGCCACTCCTGTTCCTTATTTATATAACTGATATGCCCTCTAGTATTATAACTCTAAAATATTTCTGTTTGTTGATGACACTAGCTTGGTGCTAAAGGATGTTGTGTGCAACATTGGCTCGGTTTCAAAGAGTGCAAATCATGACCTAAGTTTATGGCTTATAGAAAATAAACTAACGCTAAATCACAGTTAGACTCAGTTTTTACAGTTTCTGACACACTATTCTACAAAAACTGACGTTTTAATTTCACAGAATGGGCATATGATTAGTCAAACTGAACAGTTCAAATTTCTAGGTGTTCAGATAGATAGCCAGCTGCCGTGGAAAGCCCACGTTCAGGATCTTGTTGAAAGATTTAATGTTGCAATTTTTACTATAAGAACTGTATCTGAAGTGAGTGATCGTTCGACACGAAAATTAGTATGCTTTGCTTATTTTCATTCGCTTATGTCGTATGGTGTTATACAGGGTGCTTATAAATGAATATCGGGGTTTTAACGCTTTATAATATTTATCACCCCCCCCCCAATGAACCATGGACCTTGCCGTTGATGGGGAGGGTGTGGGCCTCAGCGATACAGATAGCCGTACCGTAGGTGCAACCACAACGGAGGGGTATATGTTGAGTGGCCAGACAAACGTGTGGTTCCTGAAGAGGGGCAGCAGCCTTTTCAGTAGCTGCAAGGGCAACAATCTGGATGATTGACTGATCTGGCCTTGTAACAATAACCAAAACGGCCTTGCTGTGCTGGTACTGCGAACGGCTGTAAGCAAGGGGAAACTACGGCCGTAATTTTTCCCGAGGGCATGCAGCTTTCCTGTATGATTAAATGATGATGGCGTCCTCTTGGGTAAAATATTCCGGAGGTAAAATAGTCCCCCATTCGGATCTCCGGGCGGGGACTACTCAAGAGGATGTCGTTATCAGCAGAAAGAAAACTGGCGTTCTACGGATCGGAGCGTGGAATGTCAGATCCCTTAATCGGGCAGGTAGGTTAGAAAATTTAAAAAGGGAAATGGATAGGTTGAAGTTAGATATAGTGGGAATTAGTGAAGTTCGGTGGCAGGAGGAACAAGACTTCTGGTCAGGTGACTACAGGGTTATAAACACAAAATCAAATAGGGGTAATGCAGGAGTAGGTTTAATAATGAATAGGAAAATAGGAATGCGGGTAAGCTACTACAAACAGCATAGTGAACGCATTATTGTGGCCAAGATAGATACGAAGCCCACACCTACTACAGTAGTACAAGTTTATATGCCAACTAGCTCTGCAGATGACGAAGAAATTGAAGAAATGTATGATGAAATAAAAGAAATTATTCAGATAGTAAAGGGTGATGAAAATTTAATAGTCATGGGTGACTGGAATTCGGCAGTAGGAAAAGGGAGAGAAGGAAACGTAGTAGGTGAACACGGATTGGGGCTAAGAAATGAAAGAGGAAGCCGCCTGGTAGAATTCTGCACAGAGCACAACTTAATCATAGCTAATACTTGGTTTAAGAATCATGAAAGAAGGTTGTATACATGGAAGAACCCTGGAGATACTAAAAGGTATTAGATAGATTATATAATGGTAAGATAGAGATTTAGGAACCAGGTTTTAAATTGTAAGACATTTCCAGGGGCAGATGTGGACTCTGACCACAATCTATTGGTTATGACCGGTAGATTAAAACTGAAGAAACTGCAAAAAGTAGGGAACTTAAGGAGATATGACCTGGATAAACTGAAAGAACCAGAGGTTGTACAGAGTTTCAGGGAGAGCGTAAGGGAACAATTGACAGGAATGGGGGAAACAAATACAGTAGAAGAAGAATGGGTAGCATTGAGGGATGAGGTAGTAAAGGCAGCAGAGGATCAAGTAGGTAAAAAGACGAGGGCTAGTAGAAATCCTTGGGTAACAGAAGAAATATTGAATTTAATTGATGAAAGGAGAAAATATAAAAGCGCACTACATGAAGCAGGCAAAAAGAAATACAAACGTCTCAAAAATGAGATCGGCAGGAAGTGCAAAATGGCTAAGCAGGGATGGCCAGAGGACAAATGTAAGGATGTAGAGGCTTATCTCACTAGGGGTAAGATAGATACTGCCTACAGGAAAATTAAAGAGACCTTTGGAGAAAAGAGAACCACTTGTATGAACATCAAGAGCTCAGATGGAAACCCAGTTCTAAGCAAAGAAGGGAAAGTAGAAAGGTGGAAGGAGTATATAGAGGGTCTATACAAGGGTGATGTACTTGAGGACAATATTATGGAAATGGAAGAGGATGTGGATGAAGATGAAATGGGAGATACGATACTGCGTGAAGAGTTTGACAGAGCACTGAAAGACCTGAGCCGGAACAAGGCCCCCGGAGTAGACAACGTTCCATTGGAACTACTGACGGCCTTGGGAGAGCCAGTCCTGACAAAACTCTACCATCTGGTGAACAAGAATTATGAAACAGGCGAAATACCCGCAGACTTCAGGAAGAATATGATAATTCCAATCCCAAAGAAAGCAGGTGTTGACAGATGTGAAAATTACCGAACAATCAGTTTAATAAGCCACAGCTGCAAAATACTAACACGAATTCTTTACAGACGAATGGAAAAAATAGTAGAAGCCGACCTCGGGGAAGATCAGTTTGGATTCCGTAGAAATGTTGGAACACGTGAGGCAATACAGACCTTACGACTTATCTTAGAAGAAAGATTAAGGAAAGGCAAACCTACGTTTCTAGCATTCGTAGACTTAGGGAAAGCTTTTCACGATGTTGACTGGAATACTCTCTTCCAAATTCTAAAGGTGGCAGGGGTAAAATACAGGGAGCGAAAGGCTATTTACAATTTGTACAGAAACCACATGGCAGTTATAAGAGTCGAGGGACATGAAAGGGAGGCAGTTGTTGGGAAGGGAGTAAGACAGGGTTGTAGCCTCTCCCCGATGTTATTCAATCTCTATATAGAGCAAGCAGTAAAGGAAACAAAAGAAAAATTCGGGGTAGGCATTAAAATCCATGGAGAAGAAATAAAAACTTTGAGGTTCGCCGATGACATCGTAATTCTGTCAGAGACAGCAAAGGACTTGGAAGAGCAATTGAATGGAATGGATAGTGTCTTGAAAGGTGGATATAAGATGAACATCAACAAAAGTAAAACGAAGATTATGGAATGTAGTCGAATTAAGTCTGGTGATGCTGAGGGAATTAGATCAGGAAATGAGACACTTAAAGTAGTAAAGGATTTATGCTATATGGGGAGCAAAATAACTGATGATGTTCGAAGTAGAGAGGATATAAAATGTAGACTGGAAATGGCAAGGAAAGCGTTTCTGAAGAAGAGAAATGAGTTAACATCGAGTATAGATTTAAGTGTCAGGAAGTCGTTTCTGAAAGCATTTGTATGGAGTGTAGCCATGTATGGAAGTGAAACATGAACGATAAATAGTTTAGACAATAAGAGAATAGAAGATTAGAATGCTGAAGATTAGATGGGTAGATCACATAACTAATGAGGAGTTATTGAATAGGATTGGGGAGAAGAGAAGTTTGTAGCACAACTTGACTAGAAGAAGGGATCGGTTGGTAGGACATGTTCTGAGGCATCAAGGGATCACCAATTTAGTATTGGAGGGCAGTGTGGAGGGTAAAAATCGTAGAGGGAGACCAAGAGATGAATACACTAAGCAGATTCAGAAGTATGTAGGTTGCAGTAGGTACTGGGAGATGAAGAAGCTTGCACAGGATAGAGTAGCATGGAGAGCTGCATCAAACCAGTCTCAGGACTGAAGACCACAACAACAATATTTATTACATTAAACTTACAGTTATAAATGATATGTCAAATGAAAGAGCAAGTCAAACAGTTGTGTTTGGCACCAGTGCACATGCACAGAGAGCAATGTTTCCGCCACAATCCGCTAGACTGTTTGAACTTCACTGTACCCAAGCGCTGTACAGGCCGCAAGGGGCCCAATGACAGGGCTTGCTTTGCATGGCCTCCACTTTCACCCGACCTAACGCCATGCAATTTTTTCATTTCGGGTTTCATCAAGGCTCGTGTGTACGTGCCTCTGCTACCAGCAGACCTCACTGTGTTAAGTAACCGGAATGAAGCAGCTGTTGCTACAATCACTGAAGACACACTTATTAACGTTTGGGAAGAACTCGGCTATATACTTGATTTGTGCCGTGTGACAAATGGTGATCACATTAAACGTTTATAAGGTTCTTGGTAAAACTGTTTGAGTTGCTCTTTCATTTGACATATCATTTATAACTGTAAGTTTAATATAATAAATATTATAAAGCGTCACAACCCCGATATTCATTTATAAACACCCCGTATTTTGGGGTAACTCTTCGCACTCCAAAATGATATTTTTGGCTCAGAAACGGGAGGTTCGGGCAATAAGGTATTTTGACATTGGCCTCTCAATACATATTCCTTACTGTCATTTCTTGTTAACAGTATTAGCTTGTTATCAAGAATAAGCATCTTTCACCCAGTTAATACTCGGCAGATACCAAACCTGCATTTGGATCGGACTTCCTTAAGTCTTGCGCAGAGAGGTGTGAAGTACACTGCTGCATCCATTTTCAATAAGCTACAACTCGAATTCAAGAATCTTAGCAGTGATCCGCGTGCTTTCAAGTCGAAACTGAGGAGTTTCTTCGTGGTTCTCTCCTTCTATTCTGTCGACGAGTTCCTTAAAAAATTTAGCTGAGTCTTGTTGTATTGTTGACTGCTTTTACTAAAACATATGGACTGACTTTTTTCGGGTTCTTATCTGTTGTTACTTTTATGTTGTAATTTCATGTGCTGACACATTTCATGACCTTGGAGGTTTGCTTCTCAATTTGGTCCTACGGAGCTTGACGTGTAAATAAGATAAAAATAAAAATATATTTGTGTTTGAAACAACTAGACATTGTCCTAAAATCATCTGAATTATGCCATACGACTTTATATTTTCGCTACTGCATTTTTCAAGTTGCGTTAAAAGTTCAGGAAGAACTTGTAAGATTACGGGTATCTTGTGATGGTTGGAATCTTTAATCAAATAGCTTAAACTGGCCCTGTATATCTGACATAAGGAAATCATCACCCAGCAAAACAACGAATTGCCAAAGGTTAGTGCATAGAAATATAAACTACTACAGTAGGATATGCATATGCATCTAGTGCCCGAGTTGAATGCATGTTGAACCTGGAACAGCAGTCAAGTCTTCAGAATAATATTTGAAATTATTGATGTCATCACAAATGATTCGGTTTTCCCTAAAGTTTGTTTTGGTGCTGGACTGGATCTCACCGTACTTATAATCGGGAGTTGATGGCTGAAATGGCGGCAAAGTCAGCCATTGTTCAAACAACATCTCGCTGTCTGCGCCTAAGTTCAACTCAGCCAGATGAGAGCCTCTCGTCCCAGGCGAGCCTGGAGAAGTCGTCTAAGTGAGGTTTCCCTGTGGAAGAGCTAGTCCGCGAAGCAAGTTTCTGCAGAGCATTTCCAACAAGGAAGATTCTGTGCTTCTCGCTCTTTTTGTACCGCATAATTTGTGATTGGCTGAATAACAATTCTTGTGAGTGCCAACCAGTAAGAGGTTACCTTACAAGACGCTGGTCTCCCTCCCTTACTCGCTTTTCAGGTGGTTAACCAGTTAAAACACCTGTTAGTCTTGGCGCTACGAAATGTGTCCAGTTTACTCCCACACTCTGCCTACTTTTGTGTACTGGAAAATCTGGAACGACCACTGTAGCACAGTCCTACTCCTTACTCCCACTTCTAAATTATTTATGTGAACCAACAGTAGCCATTTTTCCATTTCTTTAACCACTGGTTTGGCGGCACCTGGGTAAGGTGCCGGCATCCCACGATCTTCAAAGGGCCCCAGAACTTTCTGTTCCCATTCCACTTTCTAAACTGTTATCTTAACAGCCCGTGTTTTTCGGCGAAATTAGACTGGCCGCTGTTTCCACGATGGTAACTCTTCCACGAGTCTTCTGTTGAGTAACACGCATCCCGTGACTACACAGTTCACTGAAAAGAGTTTCTATTGCCCCGCACATCTTGAAGATTTACTCTGCATTATGTGACCTTGGACGGGATGCATCAGGGCGGCCTCCTTTCAAAAAGCAGCCTAGACTGACTCTAATACCTATCTAGAGCGTCCCTTCACATGGGGACTAGCAGTTATTCTGCGAATGGGGCCAGGGGACTGACTCCTGCAGTTTATAGCCCTACTGCACTTCTCTCGTTCTCTGCAGAGTCCAGCTTGCTGCCATAGTGGCTTCTCATTTAGCTGTTCAAGCAGCTTAATACAGGAAATCGTAATGCAGGTGGTTAAGTAATGGCAGTCACTGGTAGTTTCAAAATGGTTCAAATGGCTCTGAGCACTATGGCACTTAACATCTGAGGTCATCAGTCCCCTAGAACTTAGAACTACTTAAACCTAACTAACCTAAGGACATCACACACATCCATGCCCAAGGCAGGATTCGAACCTGCGACCGTAGCGGTCGCGCTGTTCCAGACTGTGGCGCCTAGAACCGCTCGACAACCCCGGCCGGCTTCACTGGTACTGTTTGAGATTTCATTATCCGGTGGGAATTAATTTATTCTGATTAGCTTTGACTTTTATTATTCTAAGTTTTGCGTAAATTACAGGACAGTTTGGGCAAAAAGGTCACGTAACACAATGCATTACTGTTTCTAAATACAAGCGTGTCTGCCTGTGCCTGAGAAACTTATAAGGTTCTCAGATGTCTCAGAAAGCACAATTCAATTCACCACTAACAGTTTAATAAAGTTAAATATGACTGTGCTATTTCACTGTCGCGTCTAGCTCGTAATAGTACTATTTAGAAGCAGATGATTCACCCACGAGCAGTGAACTTGGTGCCCTACAGATGGCTGGGCAAATCAGTTTCACTGAGGGAGACAAGTTGAGGTTAGCTCGACTTTGGGCTAACATCATGAACGAACGTTTAGACATTATCCTAGTGCTCCGTTTTGCAGTTTGTTCTGATGTCTCTTGCAGTCGTTAACGGTACCATGCAGTAAATTAATAAGGTGTGGCTTGTGATAGGGTTGCAGGTAGTTACATTTAATAAATGAAAAATCGGGATGCCGTCACACCGTATTTATTGTAAATAAAAAAACGTGTGTTGTGACCAGGCGAAACCACTTTCGTGTGGGCACAAATGTGGGTTGTTTGATTGCTCTGGGAGAAGTCTCATCAAACTAGAACATATGAAATATTAGTTCACTTCAATGTGTAGAAGAACAAAAGATTTTTTAAATTCTGAAACTGTAGACCACGGGAGAGTGTAGAATGTTTAGAGCTGTCATCGACTACGAAAGCATCACTTGACATATACAATCACAAACTGTTCCCTTGAAGTACAATGATCAACTTTAACTAAAGTACATATTGATCTGAAATTTCACGATCACTGTTCCATCACGACGTTGTTGAGTGCTGAAGCTGAGGCCACAAACTGGGCAGAGCTCTGTATGCCCTATACTGTGTTGACTTCAGCGTGAGGGCGCTGCTGCTGCTGCTGCGAGTGAGGCGTGGTCATCTGGAGCGTCTCGCTGATGTCTTTGGGCAATGCGACACCGTGGACTTAACATTAATACACTTCTGATATTAACAACCATAACTAATCTTAAAATGAAGTAGGTTACGTTCTTAGCCATCATGGAGATCTCGGCTGGATCATGTCTAAAGGTAAGTTTAGGCGGCATATTAAGATTCCGTTTTGCTGTGACTGTGGACCGGCAATAGTATCCGGCGCATTGCACCCACATGAACTAGAGCCACATTTATGGGAATAATGTCGGCCACTGTTTTCTGAGAATTTTTTTGACAATACATCACTGGGCCAGCACTGATTACACGAGCCACAGCATGGCCGCGAAATGTACGGAACTGCGAGTGTGGCTCTCTTGAATTATTTCCTATTCAAAAAGGAAACAGTTAGCAAGAAAAAGAGAAATCAGGCTTCGTAAATGTGTTATTTTTTTAAGTAAGCGAACTACAAACGAATCTTTAACTCGTGAACTGATGCTGCATAAATCCCTTAACCAATCTGAGGAAACACTGTTTACAATTTATCGTTCAAATGAAGTTCCTCCGGAAACCGGAAATACCAGTATCCATATAAAAGATTATATACCAGTTATAGCCAGAGTGGCGATGACCCTTCAGATTTTTATCATCGGAGATTCATACAGAGGTTTGACGTACCTTTTTAAAGTTCACGCTTCATCGTTATGCCTCTTGGTACAACATACTTGCAACAGTTTCGTTCAAGGACTAAAGGAATTCATTAACGTAGGTTGAAATGACAGTTAAATGGCTATGTTAATATTTAACTGAGGTTCACGAGTACAGTAAGACAACTATTAATATCTAAAATGCGATACGTCTACAGCCCTAGTTACGGGGTGTGAAAAGTAATGTTTTCAAACAACGTATTAAAAAAAATCATAGTTGGCAAGTTTCTGCCCGAGAAACACACGTAACGAAGCTTCAAACAAGTTTAGACGTCTTAAGAAGCTATGTAGAATTAAATTACGGCGCACTTCTGCAGATCTTGTATTACGACGGTAACAGCGAGAATATCCTGTTTCATATTTCTGTCTTTGTGTATATTGTTTTCTGTGTTCCGTAGCTCCGGTCGCAGATGAACGTATCAAATTCAGAGATTTCATGTTTGTCTCATTTGCCCACTTCTGCATTCCCGTAGAGAACAAACAAATTGAGTGCCTCAGCGTACGCCTGTCAACTTACAAACTGAGGTGAAATAAGATTGTGAATGAAAAAACACATGACACTGGCGTAATACTGAAGAACATCACATCAGTGTCGTTTGTTTCTTTTTGTTCATGATGTATAAAATATACTACTAAGAACTAGCGGAACAACCAGTTAACGGAACAATATTTTTTCACGTGACCTGGCATTGCAGCGCCATCAGCGTGAGAAAGGAGGAAGAAGTTTGAAAGTGAGAGAACAAAGCTAGCTATGACCCGACCATGTGAAATACTCTACACCCTCGGTAGACAACACCGGCAACAACTCGGCAATACGTTGGCAGCTACCTGCAACGGCCTGTTCCGTCAGCAAAATTGCCCGGCCACACAACAGTATTGCTAAGCACTGCAGCCACAGTGCAGCAGTGTTGAGGGCAACACTGTCGTGACCACTCATTAGTCTAAATTATGACGAATGTAAACACACCTTAAGCGTCGACACACTCACTTGGCGCTCTACAAAATATACAATGTAAAATTGTACTTTTGGTAAACTATCCTATATTCTAGGGTGACTCTCCCCCTCATCTGTTTAGCGAAACTAAACGTTTTGCTGTATCTAGTAGTGCCACAGTTATGACAGTGGCCTGAGAGACACTAGTTGACATTTTCTATAACAAAAATCAATCATTGGTACGCACGCGACACACGCGCTACCAGTATGTTCCAAAACGCCGCCCATAAAAACGGGATTTTTCATGGGCTCATACCTTGGGTTCTGTTGGTGAGAAGGTAGGGTCAAGTGTTTTGGATAGGTCTTGGGCTATGGACCATTTGTATACCCAACAGAAGGATCATCTTACTAGAACTATTCCTGCAGCACAGGGTCAAATTTTGAAAATTACACTTTATCGAGCTTAGGGAAATGGAGACAATCAGCTGGTTCTTCTGCATTATACGTGGTCTACTGTGTGCCTTAAGGGGCTTATGGAGACACCATTTTGTTCATGGACGGCTGCTGAGAAAAACCGAAAAAATGTTCTTCACCATATTTTTGCCGTCAGCAGCGAGTATCCAAATAACTAACCCCAGCAGATTGTTCAAATTTTAACGGTATATTCTCTAGGCATTTATCTAGAAGTACACTCTCCCTATTTTCATAAATATTTTACCTGTTGTAGAGAAACACTCCAGACACGTGCTTTTTGGGCACCAAAACCGAGCCGTGGACACCAAGACGACAATGCGAAGTAAATGAGTCTAATTGTTACGATATATCCCTAATATCTTGATCTAGAACAACCTTGTAATTTTCTTGATATCTTTATTCGGTTCTGAAACAAAGAGGTGTACCCAATGTGCACACGTAAAATCCTGTGAGGCGTGCCGGCTTTCAGTTCATAAATGAGGTGTGGTGGCCCTCAACTACGTACCCACAGACTCAGAGTTGAAATATTAAAAGTTTTGGCTGGTTTCGTTGTCTAGGGGCTGGGATACGTAGCTGCCGCATTACAAGCCAAATACTGCTTAGTCTACAGTATACAATATGAATAGACACATGAATCGAATGGTCGAAGGTTTCTATCACTCGGCAATTTTAAATGTTATATAGAAATTTATAAATGATTGGAATTAAATAAAATCTGCAGGTACTGTTTTAACGAGTTTAAATTATGAGTACGGTAGCAGAAGTACCTTTAAGAATTCCCTTTATTACTGTAAAACACTTATTGGTGTCGATGGTCCAGCAATTAAATAAAATATAAGTTGAATAACAGGGAAATAGTAGATTCCTACTTCACATAATTAGTCATGAACAACAACATAGCTCACGAGATATTCACTTCTGAACGCATACTACGTCTTCACTGCAGAAGCTATAGAAATCTCACATGTGCACAAGTCAGCACAACGAAATAGTTCAATCACCCGTGACCACGCAAAAACTGCTCCTCTCTCCAAGTCTTTCCCACGACTGTGCGTCTTCGCGCCGTACCGTCGAGTACTCTCCGTCCAGCACCTCCCGTGTGCTGTGCCGTACTGTCCAGAACTCTCCCATGTCCTCCCCTATACTCCCATACAGTCTCTTCATTAACAAGCGCTGTCATTAGCTAGGGAACTCCCGCCATGTCTTCAGGCCAATGCACACTCACAAACATATGAAACACATTCGAAATACTGGATATACATTTAAATAACTTGAAATTAAATAAATATTCCTACGGCCGGACCATAAACACTCTCTAACACACATTATTAAATATATAAACAAATCAAATAAACATATATCAAAGGAATTGAAACAAAAGGTAGGCCAGTAGCCTAATGTCTCTGTTCTTTCTAAACACAGTAAATATTTAACCAATTTCTTCGTGGATAGTTTATATCGGATATAAACAACGACAAAGACGAATAAATATATTTATAAGCATGCTGCTATCGTTTCTTCGTGTAACTGTGGAGTACTTATGGCCTGACGCGATCGACAGTAATCGGCCACTTTGACCTCCAATAATTCTTGTACTATTCAAGTTACATGCCTGTAATTTATACAAATTTAGGTTGACGCTAACAGCTTTCTAAAGACACGTCGATTGACAAAACAAGATGAACCATTTAGATTTTGGAAATTCGTTGCTGGGTGTTACTTGTATAATTTATCAGCACATACTAAACTTTAAACTAATAAAGATATTGAAAATCTGATTACACCGTCAGAATCGTCGTGCAAATAATGGTAAGGTACATGTTTCTTTTTGAGGTATCATAATTCATCTGGCTATTATAAATTCCTAAACGAACTGTGAAATGGCTGCCATTAAGGTTTCACAAAGTCCGCCATCTTTGGCACTATCGGCGTACAAGTCTCTTTCATCGACACAGCATCACCATCGAATTCCCAGCCTCGTGGTACCTGGACCCCGACTAACGTTCGGCACAATGTAACACCCCACCCATCACTTATGTGGTTTTGGTGTGTGTTCACCCCAGGTAATTGACTAACAGATCAACAGAGTGTGCAAAACTGTCGCAATGTCAGATGACGCAAAGAAAGTAATAAGGCCCTGTGACTCCTGACTGAACTGCGGTGGCAGTGTTGACATTAATTGATTCAGAATTCATCCCTTTTAATTAAAAAGGGGTGCACATTGGTGTTATATTCAGCTATTGAACACCAGATGCAAATGTTGAACATAAAATTAATTAAGAAAGTGACTTGGGATTTCAACTACTTGATTGAAAACAGATGCAGTCGATTAGCACATATTTATTTTAACTCACGACCTTCAATCATCACAATAAATGACTCTCCTAACAGGCAGTGGTAATAAATTGCGTTTGCGTGGAGTAAGGCGCGATGAATCAAAAGTAATACCTGTGTACTGACCCAGGCGTAATGCGAAGTGCGAGAAGAATTCTACAATACACGGCCCATGAAACCCTCGTCGAAACTTTTCCGACGTGCCGGAGCGGGCGCAATATCATCGAATTCGGCGTGGCGGAGCGGTGTCGTACGGACGTCGGCCGGCCTCGTGGTGCTGCAAGGCTGCGCTCATCTTTTCGCTCCTAGCTATCTTGCTCAGTACATAGCTGAACCAAAACTTCCTATCTCCAAGCTCAATCGTTCCATTTGCTAAGTCCTAAACTGCAGAGATGCTCACTCTTTCTCAGGCAAGCTGAGTCAAGAACGCCACATCCGCACTCTAGGCAAGCAATTTCCCTTCCTCTCAACTTCTGCTGTTTAGCTCCTCCCAGGCCACCCATGAAGGTTAGCGTCTGCACAAAGCATCATTTTTTCCGGAATTCTGACTCCCAGGAGAATACTTCAAATTCCTCGGTCCTACATTCCCATCGGAGGCCGGCGTATTTCATTCTGTCGCTCTTCACCTGATTTTCTTCAGACTCTGCGGACCGTGAATTCAGCGTAAAGTTGCTATAGTCACGAACACGCATATTTTGGCCTTTGTTAACCGCTTCACCGTAGCTTTGCATGGCTTTCTCGCATGTTTCACTGAAAACGGGTTGGTTCAAATGGTTCAAATGTCTGAGCACTATGGGACTTAACATCTGTGGTCATCAGTCCCCTAGAACTTAGAACTACTTAAACCTAACTAAGCTTAGGACATCACACACAGCCATGCCCGAGGCAGGATTCGAACCTGCGACCATAGCAGTCCTGTGGTTCCGGACTGAGCGCCTAGAACCGCGAGAACCGCGGCCTGAAAACGGGACGACGGACATTTATCAACAGGCGTACAAGTTCTCCGTCTGCTTCCCGGTACACCAGCATGGGGTCAACCACCCACTCACTGTCACTCATCTGAAGGCAGCTGGAGGCCGCGCCCCGTTACTGCTTTCTCAGAGCTTGAGCCACCCTAAGCTGCCTATTGTCGCTTCCGTTCTCCGCTCCCAGCCGGCTTCGGTCAACTCTTGAACAGTTCCCTGGGATAAACTAGCCTCCAGTAAATCGACGCGTTTCCACAAAGTTTTCATGCCGTGTGAATTACTTTAAAACCATCACCCGACATTAATTATTCCAATACGTCCATACTATACTACAAGATGCATTGTGCCTTGTCACTCATTTTTGTTCAGCCCTACTGTTCGCTCAACGTGAGTGAGGTGATCTTTAATGACTTCATGTAAGGGGCATAGTTCTTGCCATCTTACAATTTAGGTTGACGCTAATAGCTTTCTAAAGACACGTCGATTGACAAAATAAGACGAACCATTTAGATTTTAGAAATTCGTTGCTGGGTGCTACTTGTATAATTTATCAGCACATACTAAACTTTAAACTAATAAAGATATTGAAAATCTGATTACACCGTCAGAATCGTCGTGCAAATAATGGTAAGGTACATGTTTCTTTTTGAAGTATCATAATTCATCTGGCTATTATTAATTCCTATACGAACTGTGAAATTGCTGCCATTAAGGCTTCACAAAGTCCGCCATCTTTGGCACTCTCGGCATACAAGTCTCTTCAATCGACACAGCGTCACCGTGGAATTCCCAGCCACGTGGTCCCTGGACCCCGGCTAACGTTCGCCACCATGCGGCTGCCGACGAGCCGCGGCCCGCCGAGAAGCCCCAGCGCGGCCGCGCCAACTCCGAACTTAGAATGTTTTCAGGGCACCACAACTCGCCTGTTACGTCACAGGCGGAAACGTAGTTACAAAGTGACGTAGCGTGGGTAAATATGGTGAGAACGTGTCTGTGTTGTCGTCAGAAGGGTTCTCGAAACCTCATGTTGTAGTACCGAAGCACATGAAAAATTTTTGTTAACGAAAAATCTGCTTTCAGGTGTAAAACACTTTAGAGACCCATAAAGTTATTTTCATATGAGTGACATTCCCTGCCGTAACAGGGAAAAGAAGGGAACAAGCGGAAAAATTCTCCTATCAGAGCATAAAAAAGGTGAATATCCTTCTGTTTAAAGTGCTTTGACTGAGAAGTAGAGTATGAGCTGCCTCATTCCACCTTCCTCAGCACCTTTAAAAAAAATTCCAAAAATATGACATACGGACATATACGAGTTTTTTTCTCTTTTTTTTAGCTGAGAGAGAAGGAGACAGTGGCAGTGGGAAAGAGACGGAAATTTAATAAATAGTGGAAGATGGTAGCTAGTGATTGTGGTGTGTGGTACAGAAGGAGCGAAGGAGACAATGCCAGTGTGAGAGAAAGACGTCATGGAAATGGAATATAGTAGACCGTGAAAAAACAGTTGTAGGTAAAGAGTGAAGGAGAAAGTGCCAGTGCGATAGGAAAAACAGAAGGAGAAAATGGAAGTGGGCGAGAGCCAGTAATAATGAGAGACAGCGTCTATTACAATGACAACGAAGGATAGAGAGGTAGTGACAGTGAGAAGAGACAGTAGCAGCGGGAGGGAATCAATGGGAGACTAGCAGTAAGAGAGAGCAAGTGGGAGACAGCGACAGTGAAAGAAGATAGTAATAGTAGTAGGGCAGAAAGAAGGAGACTGCCTGAGAGACAGGAAAGAGTGACAATTAGGGAGATACAAATAAATAATGACGACAATGAGTTGTATTGAATGAGTGAGTGAGAATGGGCAATGGGAATGGATGGGCATGAGAGACACACAGCAATGGACTACTGGGTGTGAGCGAGTTACAGTTAGAGAATCTTGTGAAAGTGACAGGTGAGCTGAATATTAAAAAGAGCGAAAATATATTCTAACGCCAATTTATTTGGAAAATTTTTAAAGGTGCTGAGAGAGGTACAATAAGGCAGCTGGTAACGCTCTTTTCAGTCTGAATCCATTAATTGAACAGGAGCATATTCCACTTTTTTGTGCTCTGCTAGGAGCATTTTTCCTCTGGTTATTATCAATAGCTGCAATTAAAGTTATGACTCTTTGGTGTCCATTTTCCGGGTCACACAGGACACATATGTCAGTGTGCAAGGTACCTTCTCACGTAACGAGCCGCTCGTCACACCACCGACCTGCTATAAGCACCTTATATGCGCTGTTCAATCTCTCTCCCATCGTAGGAACAGCTTCCCGGTTTAGTCTGGTAGCTCTATAAGCTACTGCTGCAGAAAATGTTGTTACGTCTGGGTCTCTGTACTGTCGTCCACGACTCCTCACGGAACGTGGGGTTCGGAGACTTGTCTGTAAAGTAGGACTGATGCTGATCTGAGGCATCTCTGCCGAAAAGCACAATGCTGGTGCACACAAAAGTGTTTCGAGCACAGCGTTCAGCGTACGTTGTTTAACATGCAGCTCCGCAGCAGACCACCCCTACGTTTTCATATGTTGACCCAACGACATTGTCAATTACGATTGCAGTGGGCACGGAAAGATCGGGATTTTATCATTGATCAATGGAAACGTGTCTACTTTTTGGGTGAATCACATTTTTGCCGTCATCGAGGTGAACGGCTGCTCTAAATCTGTAGCGCGCGACGGACACAGGCTGGTAGGAGCAATATTATGCTATGAAAGACATTTTTCTGCGCTTTCATTGGACCTATGGTAGTAATTGAAGACGGTCCGTTATTTATGCGAAGTACATGAACAGTGTGTAGACATTTAATGCCACATACCTTAACAAACCGTTGGATCCCTGATACGCTGAATCAGTGATTTATTTCGTCCCAAAAAGGACAAACAAGGAATTAAGCGGGTGGTCATAATGTTTTGGCTCATCAGTGTATTGTGATATTTCTCTCCTACGTTGACCCAGTAACGTCTATTGCTTTGTCAGCTGTGCAATAACATCTTTTATGCTGTTGCTGCTTTGGAAAAAGGTGCAGTTTGTCCACTTCATCTTTCGTTGTGCAGAGAACATCTTTTATTCTTTGCTGTATCTGAAAAAGATACAGTTGACAAACTACAAGCTGCTGGAGTTTACGAAATCAGGTGTGAATGTGGATTCGCGTATGTAGACGAGACGGGGGACCCATCAGAACACGGATATGTGAACACGATAGATATATCTAACAAAGACAACACACCAAGTCAACGGTGGAAGAAAACCTGTCTGAATGCGGCAAACAGATTGATTTTGGTGAAGCTTTTGTACTAGCGAAACAGTGTCTTACTTTCGGGAGGAAGATTAGAGAGGCTATAGAAATAGCCAAGCGACCCGCTAACGTGAACAGAGGAGACGGGTACCGGCTTCAGACGTCTTAGCTGCCAGCAATAACAGAGTTACGGGACGTCAGCTCACGTGAAACAATACACACAGGTGCGCTGGAGACCGCAGCGCCGCAGGTACAAAGAGAACTGGCGCGTCTCAGCCGACGCTAGAAAGCAGGAAAACAACACCACGTCACAACTGCAGCCTGGTTTTCTATTCGCCGATTTCCAACAATCACAAGTAGTAACATCAATCAAATCGTCGGGTTCCTACCAATGAAAAGAAATAATCAAAACACCAATAAAGAACTTATAACATCCCTCCCCTTCATCCTCAAGAGCCTATCAGAATTCGATAACAGCCACGTCTGCAGGTATATGAAAAACAAAGTTTCCTCATTCAGCAATAAACAAAAACACCCTGAAGAAGGTCACTTGCAACAATGACCGAAACGTCGGTGGTTTTACATATTGGCAAAGCGGTCACATACCCAGAAAAATTTTATTGATCGCATGGTAATTTCCTAGAATGATTGCCTATTGAAGCCGCGGGGTCCAAACGATACATATCGAGCATGCGATCCTAAATCGATCATGCTACCCTGTTGGCGGGCGTTATGATCAATTATTTGTGGTCGTTATTTTTATCTGTTTTCCGTCGTTTTCTTAGTTTCTCTAAATTACATACCTCTCACATAGAAAAATCTAATTCCATGTTTATCCAGCGTAAAAAATGTTGGACTTCTTGTTGCAAATATGGAGTACTACCGGACGAGGAAAGGAGCGTCTGTGTAGACTGTTGTGGTGCGAAGTGTATAAAACTTCGTAAGAAGAGCTTCAGTGCTGAAATACCTTTACAATTTCATTGCAGACAGTGCGGAAAACGAACAAGTATCGGGAAGAACAAATGGTTCGACTCTTCCAAAGTATCTATCCAGACCAGCGTAATTCTTCCATCTTGCTGGATTCGAGACTACAACTTGAAAGTAACAGCATCGGAAAGTGGCTCATCTGCTAATACCGTTTGCGACTATTTCGGGTTTTGCCAAGAAGTGTGTTATGTGGTAGTGGCGGACGACAGTCTACCGATTGGTGGACGGAGTAAAGTTGATGAAGTGGACGAATCTCACATTGCAAGAAGGAAGAACTAGAAAGGACGACCTTCAAAGGGTAAAATCGATCACATTTGGGTATTCGGTGGAATAGAACAAGAGTCCGAGAAGTATTTCATTGTCAGAGTATTGTCCAGAGGCAAGGTCACTTTAGTGCATCTACCCATATTCTTGTGTGATATTGGCAGAGTTTACCCAGGCAAAGGCAATAGGAAATTGTTCCCGTAGCGTACACATCACGTGAATTTTCCATGACAATACCGACGACGAGTAAGATAAGTCATCTCCTTTGTAATTACAAGTATTTTTGTAATTCTCTTCTTTGGTCATTGCTGTAGTGAGCACTGTAAACATGCTCATAATGCCCGCCACCAGAGTCACATGATCATTTTGGATCGCACGTTCGATATGTATTGTTTGGACCCCGCGACTTCGATATGCAATCATTCTTAGTAATTACTGATCGCATCAGTGCTGTCGGAGTCTTTTGATTATGATTCAGTTTCGCATGGTCACTCAAGACTGCTGTCGTACTCATACGATTTCAAGTTCCACACTTTGTGTGGCTTTCAGCATAAGCGATCATGCTGTCTCAGATTTGGCTACGTCCACAATGTGAGCCAACAGGCAACCGCGATTCGAATAAAATCAGGTTCATTTACTGGACAGGACTGCTCAAATTCCGACCTGAATTTCACCGAATATTTTCCAAATAAATCAGTGTGTCTGTTGCATGCGGGACCAGTTCGTCCAAAACCTCAGTAATTATCACTATCCTTAAGGAAAACCGAAAGATAGCTTCAGTAAACAAAATTTTGTATAAGATTAACCACTGCAACATTAGTAGACAACATACTCCCGATATACTGTCTGTTGGAAGAGTGACCACTACAATCTGTAAGTTACTTGCTTTGTTCTATAGTCGCACTTTTATTTTTCCTACTAGATATCGGAATCGTTACCAAGGCCAGCCTACAATTAAAAAAGTCGCAGCACATAGTTAAAATAATTCTTTATGAAAAATTAGCAAACTATGTTTTCTCTATGTTTAAATATTTCGACGGCTGCTCTAGATCGATAAAGAAAGTATGTGAGGAACTCAGATATGTAAATAAGAAACGCCCTCCTCTGTCAGTGTGCCCGGTATATAACAGTCCACGTCGTGTGATAAGATCTACATCGGAACTACAAAGGCAAGAGTGAATGCACGTTTGAAGGAACACATAAGTCTTTGTCGACTTGAGAAAGTGGAAGATTCACCTGTAGCAGAGTATGCTCTCTAGTCAGGAAAGCATGAAATGAAGTTTTCCGAAAGCAAAAATTTTATCTATAAGGACGAATCATTATCCACGGCTAAACAAAAGTGTCATCGTAAGATACAAACATCAGAACAATTTTAACAGAAAAAGAGAAGCCATGAAACTTAATGGTATATTGACAGTAGCTCTATAGAACAGATAAGTTTCATCTTTGACAGACGACAGTTCGATATTTCGGTTGTCTCTGTGAGAAGGGTTATCTCTGCTGATCATGATCAGTTTTCACGGTATTTATGTCGCTCTCCGACGTCCAAACCGTCAGTCGACATGACTCAACGGAACCGCGAGCACCTCTGCAGATGTCCAGCGAAAGGTTAGGAACAACAATGTTTCACGGACCACGACCATACAACCTGGAATATTCGCCAGCAACTAAGACAATCGGTCGAGAAAGCCTTCAATGTGCGATTTGTCAAATGGCTGGTTCAAATGGCTGTGAGCACTATGGGACTTAACATCTATGGTCATCAGTCCCCTAGGACTTAGAACTATTTAAACCTAACTAACCTAAGGACATCACACAACACACAGTCATCACGAGGCAGAGAAAATCCCTGACCCCGCCGGGAATCGAACCTGGGAACCCGATTTGTCGAGCTTGTTACTTTCTTGTATACTGAATGTAGCGTAGAGCCAATCTTCCCATTGTATGTAAACCGGGGACCTAGAAACGACGGAGAAGCTCCGTCCCCGCCGCAGCCGCAGTGGTCCACAGCCCCACGACGACTACCGCAGTCCACCGCACCCCTCCGCCGCCTCACACCGAACCCAGTGTTATTATTTCCCCCCCCCCCCCCCCCCCCCCCCCCCCCCCCCCCCAGGGAACGTCTCACACCAGACGAGTGTAACCCCTATGTTTGCGTGGTAGAGTAATGGTTGTGTACGCGTACGTGGAGAACTTGTTTGCGCAGCAATCGCCGACATAATGCAGCTGAGGCGGAATACGGGGAACCAGCCCCCATTCGCGCGAGGCAGATGGAAAACCGCCAAAAACCATCCACAGGCTGGCCGGCTCACCGGACGTCGTCACAAGTCCGCCGGTCGGATTCGTGCCGGGGACCAGGCGCTCCTTCCCGCTCCGGAAAGTCGAGCGTTACACCTCTCGGCTAACCGGGCCGGCTAAGCTTCCAATAGTTATACTAAATTGTGCTCAGAGACACGGCAGTTCCAGTGCGCAAAGTGTTCAAGACAGAAAACAGTTTTCAATGAAAAGATCATTGATCACATAATAGCCAGCCGCGGTGGTCTCGCGGTTCTAGGCGCTCAGTCCGGAACCGTGCGACTGCTACGGTAGCAGGTTCGAATCCTGCCTCGGCCATGTATGTGTGTGATGTCCTAGGTTAGTTAGGTTTAAGTAGTTCTAAGTTCTAGGGGACTGATGACCACAGCAGTTGAGTCCCATAGTGCTCAGAGCCATTTGAACCATTTTGATCACATAACAACATTCTTTCAAGGAACACATTCATGGGAAAAAAATCGCAACTCCAGAAAATCATTAATGTAGAGTAATGGAATATCGGGAATACGTTTGTCTAGGTAGCATATTTAAGTGATAATTTCAACATCACAGATTAATGTAATAACGAGATAAAACATTACAAATGTGAAATTCTGGCACTTTAATAACCGCTGTAACCGCCGGAATGTTGAATGCAAGCACGCAAACGTGAATGGATTGTGTTGTACAGATGCCGGAAGTAGTTTGTGGGACAGAGTTCCATGTCTGTTGCACTTGGCCTTTCAATACACGGTCGGTTAATGCTGGTGTGGATGACGCTGGAGTAGTCGTCCGATGATGTCCTATATGTGCTCGATTAGAGACGGACCTTGTGATGTAGAAGGCCAAGGAAACATGTCGACACTCTGTAAGGCACGTTGGGAAACAACATCGGTATGTGGGAGACCGTTATCCTGATGGAAAACACCTCCTGGAATGCTGGCCATGAATGACAACACAACAGGTCGGAACACCAGACTGAAGTACAAATGTGCAGTCAGAATGCGTTGGGTAACTATGAGAGTGCTCCTGCTGTCGTACAAAATCGCACGGCAGACCATAACTCCAAACGTAGGTCCAGTGAGTCTACCACAAAGATAGGTTGGTTGCTGACCATCATCAGATCTCCTTCTAACCAACATACCGTCATCACTGGCACCGAGGTAGAACTATCTTTCAACGGAAAGCACAGCAGGTCTATACGTTGCCCTCCAATCAGCTCTCGCTTGACACCACTGAAGTCGCAAATGGCGATGGTTTGAGGTCAGAGGAATGCACGCTGCTGGGTGTCTGGCTCGGAGTTGTCCTTGAAGTAACCGATTTGTAACAGTTTGTTGTGTCACTGTGGTGGCAACTGCTGTTCATATTGCTGCTGCATATGCTGTAAGATGCGCCAGCGTCATACGCCGAACACGATGGTCTTTCCTGTCGGTGACCCAACGTAGCCGTCCAGAGCCCGGACTTCTTGCGGCCGTACATTCTCGTGTCCACCACTGCCAGAAAAAACCATGTAGAATGGCTATAGTCCCGCCAAGTCTTTTTGCAGTATCGCAGAAGGAACATCCAGCTTCTCGTAACCCTATTGTATGTTAACCGGGGACCTAGAAACGACGGAGAGGCTCTGTCCCCGCCGCAGCCACAGTGATCCACAACCCCACGACGACTACCGCAGTGCCGGCCAGAGTGGCCGAGCGGTTCTAGGCGCTACAATCTGGAACCGCGCGACCACTACGGTCGCAGGTTCGAATCCTGCCTCGGACATGGATGTGTGTGATGTCCTTAGGTTAGTTAGGTTTAAGTAGTTCTAAGTTCTAGGGGACTGATGACCTCAGTCCCATAGTGCTCAGAGCCATTTGAACCATTTGACTACCGCAGTCCACTTCACCTCTCCGCCGCCCCACACCGAACCCAGGGTTATTGTGCGGTTCGGCCGCCAGTGGACCCCTCAGGGAACGTCTCACACCAGACGAGTGAAATCCCTATGTTTGCGTGGTAGAGTAATGGTGGTGTACGCGTACGTGGTGAACTTGTTTGCTCAGCAATCGCCGACATAGTTTAACTGAGGCGGAATAAGGGGAACCAGCCCGCATTCGCCGAGGCAGATGGAAAACCTGGTAAAAACCATCCACAGATTGGCCGGTTCACCGGACCTCGACACAAATCCGCCGGGCGGATTCGTGCCGGGGACGAGGCGCTCCTTCCCTCCCGGAAAGTCGTGCGTTAGATCGCACGGCCAACCGGGCGGGCCCGTAACCCAATTACACCACCTCACTGAAACTCAGTGAGGTGTTGATTAAGGCATTCTTCACTAACATCAACCCACCACGCCCAATACCAAAGGTAACTAAAGCTCACGACCGTTAAAGCGTGTATTTAGAACAAACCTAATTTGCATCTTTATAGTCGAGTTACTAATGCATATCTTAAGCGACTGGCGCGAAATCTGTATAGACATCATCTTTCAGAAGTAGAAACAAGTCTACCAACTTTCGTTTATGTCACACAACTCTTCCTTTTTTGGCGTCAGTGTACTAAAGACACATCGAGACAATGGTTAGGTGATAGGCCCATCGCTGAGGTCGTGCCAAAAATCTCATCTTGCCCTTCTGAGTTCAGCTAGCTTAAAAATGGAAACAACTACTTCCTTAGTCAGCAGCGAGATCTCGGCTGGATCATGCCTAAGCGAAGACCGACTCACTTGGCACGCAACAAAATCTACAACGTAACATCTTACTATTTCATACCTCGTGGTATATTTTGGAGCGATTCCCACCCTCATCCATCTAGCAAAACAAGAAGTTTGCAGCATTCTAATAACGCCGTAATTATGGCCAATGCTTGATAGACTTCACCTAACATTTTCTACAGCAAAAATGAGTTATTATTAATAATATTTGTAACTAAATGTTATGACTGTTTGCCACCCATTCTTCGGGTCATCCCCGACCCATAAGCCAGCGTGTAAACGAGACATTTTCATTGTTTTCCAGGAGTTTTGGAGAAAATCAATCTACATTTCAATTACCGAGTGAAGTGGTGCAATGGCTAGCATATCATATTCATTTCGTATTAGGGAAGACGGAGCCGGAAGTTTAGATTTTCTGTGGTACCTCAACAACGTTTTAGACAAATGCCGCGATGATCACCATGCTCCTCCAATCCGACGTTTTACAGCGTCTCAAACGACGGAACATTAAATCGTAATCTTCCGTCATTAGGTTCCAATTAGTCCTGGTCATTTACGTTGCTGCTGGCAACGCATAGTTAACACTTACATTAATGCATGCGTCTCTCCAAATGCTTCCACACAGACCATAAAAGATTTTATATGACACCAATTTTTCGCTGTACATTAGCTTTCCTTTTTCTTTGTTCATGCTTCTCTTCGTTGACCACAATTCTTGTCATACGCTTTTCCTCCATGTTTCTCGTCTGATAGCTGCAAATATCCATATTTTTCTCGTCTGTCCCAACGTTTCAATGAATTTATCAAAGTTGTCTTTCCATCTTATTCAGCGCTTCTCTCGTTTTCTCCGAATATCTGCAGTGGCTTTATGTTTTCTGATATCTTCATTACGTGACATGTCCACTTAATTCATTTTATTCGCAGTGCAGGATTTTGAATTTCCTTCCATCCATTCGTTTTTTGTGTTTTACCTGTCTATCCTTGTTTTCAAACATTAAAAGACCAAAAAAGTTCTTTAGACACGTCCGTACGAGTTTTGACATATATTGTTCACCTATCTTCTCGGAGGTTTGTGTTCCGCGTGCAGGGATGGTTACTGCTTGTATAGAAGATTGAGTGAGTCTAATTATGAAGCTTTGTTCAAGGTTAAACTACATTTTATTGTCTACTGTATCTCTTGCCTCTAATTCGAAATCATAGTTACTACCTCCAAGTACTATGCTCCAGCGTACTCAAATTGTACCCTTTTTATATAAGAGTGTTGACTATTACAGACAAATTGTTAGCTGTCGACTTTACTAATGATCAAATACTACGTATTACCCTGATTCATTTGTAATCTTGTTTCATGTGCAGTGTTTTCTGATTATTTGTTCTGTTTCCTTTTCGATAGTCGTAATAACCTCTCTCTTATGTCGTGGAAATGTTGAAACGAGTAAGGTATTTTTAGGCGTCACAATTCAGAGCATCAGGAAGGTATACTGCACAGCAATTTTCTGTTTCCTTCTGCTTAGTTGATGCTTTACTAGTAGTGTGCCCAGTAAGAGTTTTTCTTTGGTTCCACTTCTTTGTATTCTTATTTAAAGCATCCGTCATTTATCTTATTCTGTGGTGGGTGAAATCATTACTATTGCGCAAAACAATTCCAACACAAGGGGAAATGAAGGCCGCATGCAAGTAATGCGAGAGAGTGCTGAAAAACGTTTCTAAATTTTTATTCGAAAGCTCTTAAGGCTTCTTAAATAAAACAAACGGTACTAACATTCTACATCTTTATTCTTCACGTCTACATATTTGCAGTCCTCTGCCGCAAGAGGGCTCCGAATCGTAGCGTGTAACATGGCAGTGTGCAACGTAAGTACACTATGTGATCAAAAGTATCTGGACACCCCAAAAACATACGTTTTTCATATGAGGTACATTTTGCTGCCAACTACTGCGAGGTACTCCATATCAGCGACCTCAGTAGTCATTAGACATCGTGAGAGAGGTAAATGCCTAACGACGCCTCGATTGGTGTAAGGAGCGTAAACATTGGACGACTGAACAGTGGGAAAACGTTGTGTGGAGTGACGAATGACGGTACACAATGTGGCGATCCAGTGGCAGGTTATGGATATGCCGAATTCCCGGTGATCGTCATCTGCCAGTGTTTGTAGTGCCAACAGTAAAATTCGGAGGCGGTGGTGTTATGGTGTGGTCGTGTTTTTCATGGAGGCGGCTTGCACCCCTTGTTGTTTTGTGTGGCACTATCACAGCACAAGCCTACATTGATGTTTTAAGCACCTTCTTGCTTCCCACTGTTGAAGAGCAATTCGGGGATGGCGATTACATCTTTCTATACGACCGCACCTGTTCATAATGCACGGCCTGTGGCGAAGTATTTACACAACAATAACATCCCTGTAATGAACTGTCCTGCACAGAGCCCTGACCTGAATCCTACAGAGCAGCTTTGGGACGTTTTGGAACTCTGACTTCGTGGCAGGCCTCGCCGACCGACGTCGATATCTCTCCTCAATGCAGCACTCCGTGAAGAATGGGCTGCCATTCCCCAAGGAACGTTCCAGCACCTGATTGAACTGATGCCTGCGAAAGTTGAAGCTGTCATCAAGGCTAAGGGTGGGTCAACACCATACTGAATTCCAGCATTTCCAGTGGAGGGCACCACAAACGTGTAAGTTATTTTCAGCCAGGTGTCCGGATACTCTGAATCACATAGCGTATGTCGGTGCTTGAAAAAGTCGTGCTGTAATCGAGTTTCGAATTCAAAGAATTCTTCCATGCATAAAGCACCATCTCCTTCAGCATAACCATGTCAGACCAAACACGAGCGCTGCAATAATTCGTCGCCTTGGGTTCACTGTCATCGATCATCGCCATCCGATTTTCCTCTATTTCCAAAACTTAAAGAACACCGAGCACTTAACTTTGATAGTGATAAAGCGGTGCAAGCAGAGGTGAAATCGTCGTTCCGTCAACAAAGTCAAACATTCTGCAGTGGCGGTATCAAGAAGCTATCCCTCGGTGGTAGAAATTTGTTCGTCGCCAGGGTGACAATGCTGAGAAATAAATATGTAGTCACGAATAACAAAGATGTATAAAGTTAATAAAATTTCTTTTGTTTAAGAAGCTTGAAGATTGTTGACATTACACGTTCGTAGGCATTACTTTACAGCAAGCCATCGTGGATTTATCGATATAGGATTCATGTTTCGAATTAGGTTGAGGAACACTAAACGAAAAGCTCTCTTGGAGTTATATTCTAACAATATGAAACCCCGTTATACGATTCCTGGAAATAAAGCATGTGACAATACTGACAGTGGACCATTCGTCAGACAGGAACATTAAGCTAGCCGGCCGTATTGGTTGTACACGGGAGCAGGCTAAGTGCTGGCACCGGTTTTTCCCTTTCCCTTCTATCATTGTCATTACCACGAGAACCCCTAACAGCAACACCAACACTCACACCAACCACCACCAACACCACCACCACCGTCATCATCATAATCATCATCATCATCCTCGTCATCATCATGATCGTCATCAACAACAATAACAATACCACAAACACAGTGCTATACTTTGCATCGATCATCTCAGTCAGTTACATTATATAGTTACACAGACACAGGGCAAATAATAGAAGTCTTACATTAGGCAATGAACCACACGGAAAACCTGTAACTTTAACTGGTTAATTGTATCACCATTACTCATATGAAACAAATTTTACGCCTCGAGAGACCGCTTTTTGTTGTCCAGTAGTGACGTTCAAATTCTCCAGCTATGTGAAGAAGGTAATATTCATTGATACTACCAAGTAGAATGCACTCCCATCGTTTCTGCACTTAATAGTGGGATGACATTACTATGTACTTAATTTTTATAGCACGTATTTATGTGTATTTAACTGTCTACAACAAACAGGTCACATTTGTTTTTTTCTTGAGAGTCTTTAAGTTAGTTTCTTTTGGGTGATGAGTCACGTCGATAACTAAAAATATTCACAAATATGAAGTTACGGTATCGGTTTGTGTCCGACTGATAATCGACGTCGGCGTCATAGAAGCGTGCAAGTCTTAAGGCAGTCACGTAACCTGCCTACGTGGGTGGCAGCTCACAAGAGCGCCGTAAATTACCAAGTACCCATTCCCCGGGTATGGGCCCATGACACCAAATGGAACGGAGTTCATATACGCGCCTTAATGATCTTGGCTCACATAGGTTTCAGGTTATGGTGTCTGCGTGTTTAATGTCTGCTTAGCAATGAGGTCTATAAACCAGCTCACCGTTATGTGGCCTGAATAAGAATGAGGGTGGATACATTCGAATATTCAATCTTCTTCCGCTAGAGTTTAATGTCCCTCCGACAGCGATACGATTAGAGACTGCCATAGATTCGACAGTGATCAAGTCCCTTTCAAGAAACTATCCCTGTTTTCACGTGGACGATTTAGAGAAGCTACAAAGTGCAGATTAGAATATGGAATTGATTTAAATCTGGCTGTCCCTGAATATTATTGCAGTGCTACAATACTGCGCCACTGCTCAGTGAAATTAATTATCTAAGGCTAGTGACCGTGCATATCCCTGAAACGTGATAAGGTTGCAGTTATGATATCACTGTAAGCTAATTTCAGTGGAGAAGGTAGTTAACAAAGTACTGAATAGATATTACTTATATGGTTTCTTTTCGGCTCTAAGATATAAGAGGCGAACAAAAATTTGGCGTTCGAAGGACTTAGACTACAGAATCGGTATGCCTATCAGACAAAATCGACGTGAGCATTCAGGCAATCACCCCACCGACGCATCAGGTTGAAGATACCCGTCTGGTAAAAGACGGTGCCCTGCTGCGTCAGGATGTCCGTAACGGTCTCCCGTCCACCGTCCAACAGGGATCGTGGAGCCTTCAAGGCTTCATTTAAGCCGTGATAATGGATAAAGAGAGATCACGACTACAGGGCGGGTGCTCGAGCTTCTCCTACTTTAGTTTATAACACAATTTTTCCCTAGTAACTGAAGTTTTAGTTCTGTCACAGGGAAACCACGTACACTACTGGCCATTAAAATTGCTACACCACGAAGATGACGTGCTACAGACCAGAAATTTAACCGACAGGAAGAAGATGCTGTGATATACAAATGATTAGCCTTTCACAGAATTCACACAACGTAGGCGCCGGTAGCGACATCTACAACATGCTGACATGAGGAGAGTTTTCAACCGATTACTCATACACAAACAGCAGTTGACCAGCGTTGCCTGGTGAAACGTTGTTGTGATTCCTCGTGTAAGGAGGAGAAATGCGTACCATCACGTTTCCGACTATGATAAAGGTCGGATTATAGCCTTTCGCGATTGCGGTTTATCGTATCGCGACATTGCTGCTCGCATTGGTCGAGATCCAATGACTGTTAGCAGAATATGGAATCGGTGGGTTCAGGAGGGTTATACGGAACGCCGTGCTGGACCCCAACGGCCTCGTATCACTAGCAGTCGAGATGAAGAGCGTCTTATCTGCATAGCTCTAACGGATCGTGCAGCCACGTCTCGGTCTGAGTCAGAAGATGGGTACGTTTGCTAGACAACAACCATCTGCAAGAACAGTTCGACGACGTTTGCAGGAGCATGGACTATCAGCTCGGAGACCGTGGCTGCGGTTAACCTTGACGCTGCATCACAGACAGGAGCGCCTGCGATGGTGTACTCAACGACGAACCTGGGTGTACGAATGGCAAAACTTCATTTTTTTGGATGAAGCCAGGTTCTGTTTACAGCATCATGATGGTCGCATCCGTGTTTGGCGACATCGCGGTGAACGCACATTGGATGCGTGTATTCGTCATCGCCATACTGGCGTATCACCCGGCGTAATGGTATGGGGTGCCATTGGTTACACGGCTCGGTCACCTCTTGTTCGCATTGACGGCACTTTGAACAGTGGACGTTACATTTCAGATGTGTTACAACCCGTGGCTCTACCCTTCATTCGATCCCTGCGAAACCGTACATGTGAGCAGTATAATGCACGACCGCATGTCGCAGGTCTTGTACGGGCCTTTATGGACTCAGAAAATGTTCGACAGCTGCCCTGGGCAGCACATTCTCCAGATATCTCACCAATTGAAAACGTCTCGTCAACGGTGGCCGAGCAACTGGCTCGTCACAATACGCCAGTCACTACTCTTGATGAACTGTGGTATCGTGTTGAAGCTGCATGGGCAACTGTACCTGTACACGTCATCCAAGCTCTGTTTGACTCAATGCCCAGGCGTATCAAGGCCGTTATTACGGACAGAGGTGGTTGTACTTGGTACTGAATTTTCAGGATCTATGCACCCTAATTGCGTGAAAACGTAATCACATGTCAGTTCTAGTATATTATATTTGTCCAATGAATACCCGTTTATCATCTGCATTTCTTCTTGGTGTAGCAATTTTAATGGCCAGTAGTGTAAAACTGGCCCGTAACATATTTATAAGACTGACGCGGAACTGATCCCTGTTAATGTACTGGAGTCTTCAAATGACAGAAAATTCTGGAAACAATGATTTCTATGCACCAATCGGTTGCTGTCACATGACTGCATATGCGTATCTCCCGCATGCTGTTTGCCGAGTGCTTCACTGTGCAACTACGTTTGAGTGAGTGAAAGGAGCAGACGTGTTTAATAACCTGTTGAATAAAACACGAAGTGATGCTGACGGTACAACAGCACTTGTTCCTTGTCGAGTGTTATGCGAAGCACAGTTCGTGGGAAACATGTGCAGAACTGAAATTGAAAAATTTCTACAGAGCCTCCAGCAAAATGTGCAATTCAGAACTTAGTGAAAAAATCGCGTGAAATGGGCTCTGTAGCGAATAAAACCCGTAAGTATCCGAGAAAAGTTCGAACACTCGAAAACAGTATGTCAGTCTTATTGTAAATATTTTTTGCGCCAGTCTCATTTTCCTCATATTGTATTTACTATGAATGAAAATGTAAAGGGTGTGCTTTTTGCGCGTACAGCCAAGTTACTGTCTCCATTTTATGCAGACTAGTTCGACGACTGACTTACTCGTCTGCTTCAGATGTTGCGAGCGATGTTGTTATACACAACCGCTGCCTTGACTCCATCCAGGCCACCTGAAGAATACAGCTATGTCGGCCGTAGAAATATTGTGCATAAACTGGAATAAAAAAAACTCGCCCGTACACATGAAAGAACATCATTAATCAACCACACAGACGAATTCCGAGATGTCACATCGGACAGCGCGTTATTTGCAAATCGAAAACCAATACAGAACAACGTGACAAAGTGGAAAGTGCCGGAAGGAACACCCGAGGCTGGAAAATATCGATTGAGCCGCGCTAGACTAATATGATGACCTTTACTGGACACACAATCGGTGTACAATAAACATTCATCACCGTGACACATGAGATGGTCTGTGAGATGTTATATCAGCTGCCATGTCTCCCCATTCACCTTTGTCTATTCACCACGGGCAGTTAACTGTATCTGTACTACAAGGTGACGGATGTAAACTTCAGTATCGTGTTACTCCCATCTGGGAGAATGGCTAAAATGCCAACACTCGATTTCAGAAAGGGAGAGTGAAAGAAACTCAGATTCCGAAATCCCACTGGCAACATGGCCATCATAGGAGAAGCACGAAACCAGATGCGACAAGAGTGGGGTTGGACATCAAGCATGGACTTCACCACAAGTGAAAATACAGATCAGGTGATCGGACTCATGGGACCATTGCTTAAATTACACATGATTTGCTTACTCGTGCATTCACGTTCTTAGAATTGCCGAAGACCGAAGTCCAAGATTTTTTTCCCTCCTACGTTGTATTAGGTGGCATGCCTTCTGTGCAAGTGTGCGGAGCGCAATAGAATACATTACCACCTGTATTTAATATGCAGCAACTAACTTAAAATTCGAATGGAACTCGAGCCTGGTGGCCAGGTGCTAGCAGCTGCCAAGAAGCATATAGTACCACACGATGCGTGTCGTAAACGATGGGACTACTGGAAATATGCATGCTGGCCCGCTTGGCCTACGTTAAGTTGAATGAATACTGTCTGTACATTATTTACTGAGGAAAATTGCAATGTTCAGAAAACTTGCAGAGAAAACGGTCACGTACATAGACGAAGTCATCGCAAGATTACAAATAGATTTACAGAAAACTCCTGTAATAAATGACAATGATATTAAGACAGTATTATTTGTGAATTGTCCGTTTATAATACGTAGTTCAGAGCATGGCATTCAAGAGAAGTTGTGCAAATTAATCCAAATTGACAAAAGACAGAATATGACAGTATGTATGAAAAAAACTAAACAACAGCTTTATAGCATGAATATTCGGACAAAATAAAACAACAGTATCGTTCAGTAAACCTCGTGGTTTACAGTTCATGTTTGGGCTTTTATACAACGTATCATAAATCACAAGTTCTCTGAGTCAAACCTACTAGATTTAGAATTTTTATGAGAGCAATACAATGAACGCTGCACCTTGAAGAAATGTTACTTAAGCAATGTAAGGTAATTTTAGTACCAATACTACTCTATTGGAGTGAAAACTCGACTCTTGACAACTGCTCATGTGAAACGAATAAATATGGCCGAAATGAAGTTCCGGGATACCATCAGTTTATTCACTGTTTCAAGAAAACAGGTGAGAAAGGATAGGAACTGAGAGTCTCATATAGGGTGTCTCTAACATCTACATCTACATCTACATCTACATCCATACTCCGCAAGCCACCTGACGGTGTGTGGCGGAGGGTACCCTGAGTAACTCTATCGGTTCTCCCTTCTATTCCAGTCTCGTATTGTACGTGGAAAGAAGGATTGTCGGTATGCTTCTGTGTGGGCTCTAATCTCTCTGATTTTATCCTCATGGTCTCTTCGCGAGATATACGTAGGAGGGAGCAACATAATGCTTGACTCTTCGGTGAAGGTATGTTCTCGAAACTTTAACAAAAGCCCGTACCGAGCTAATGAGCGTCTCTCCTGCAGAGTCTTCCACTGGAGTTTATCTATCATCTCCGTAACGCTTTCGCGATTACTAAATGATCCTGTAACGAAGCGCGCTGCTCTCCGTTGGATCTTCTCTATTTCTTCTATCAACCCTATCTGGTGCGGATCCCACACTGCTGAGCAGTATTCAAGTAGTGGGCGAAGAAGCGTACTGTAACCTACTTCCTTTGTTTTCGGGTTGCATTTCCTTAGGATTCTTCCAATGAATCTCAGTCTGGCACCTGCTTTACCGACGATCAACTTTATATGATCATTCCATTTTAAATCACTCCTAATGCGTACTCCCAGATAATTTATGGAATTAACTGCTTCCAGTTGCTGACCTGCTATTTTGTAGCTAAATGATAAGGGACCTATCTTTCTATGTATTCGCATCACATTACACTTGTCTACATTGAGATTCAATTGCCATTCCGTGCACCATGCGTCAATTCGCTGCAGATCCTCCTGCATTTCAGTACAATTTTCCATTGTTGCAACCTCTCGATACACCACAGCATCATCTGCAAAAAGCCTCAGTGAACTTCCGATGTCATCCACCAGGTCATTTATGTATATTGTGAATAGCAACGGTCCTATGACACTCCCCTGCGGCACCCCTGAAATCACTCTTACTTCGGAAGACTTCTCTCCATTGAGAATGACATGCTGCGTTCTGTTATCTAGGAACTCCTCAATCCAATCACACAACTGATCTGATAGTCCGTATGCTCTTACTTTGTTCATTAAACGACTGTGAGGAACTGTGTCAAATGCCTTGCGGAAGTCAAGAAACACGGCATCTACCTGTGAACCCGTATCATTTAAATGGAGGTGGAGAAGATGCTGTGAGGCATCGTTATTCAGGAATCCGATAGTCCTTGATCCTCTGTAAAGGGTGTACACTCGTTATCACGAACTGCTCACGCTTCAGACTGTATTTCTTTATTACGCTTATGCAGACTGGCTGCCGGCATATAATCAACACTATGATATGATGTTTCACAATGGGTAGTCTTGCCTGTCAAGTAAATCTGGTAGTAACCGCAAGATTGTCTATCAATGACACTGAGGTAATCCTCCTGGGCTGGTTCGGCTACCCTTATGCACATATCTTTAAGTATGAATGACGGCTGTCCATGGCAGTTGGTGAACCAGAACTCTCCTTCCCCACTTCTGGTGGTTATGGTCGTCACTGGCATACACGAGGACGTGCTGAAAAATAACGCTTCCGTAATTTTTTACATGAAAACTCTCAAGTTTTTTTAAATAAAACAATCTTTATTAATATCTTCATGTCGACACATAAATTTCTCAACTGGCTACGAACACATTTCTCCCAACGAGAGACCAGTTTGTTGAAACTGTCACTGTAGAATGTTTCACTTTGTTGACAAGCGACAACCTCACCTTTGCTTGCACCGACTCATCACTATCGAAGCGAAGTTTCCGAAGTTTTGGAACAGATGAAAATCGAATGGATACAAGTCTGGAGTGCGTGGAGGACCATCTATAACTGAACCCAAGGCATCGAACTGTTGTAGATATCGCAGTCTTCGTGTGTTGTCTGGCATTTTCATGCTGAGGAAGGGGGTGCTCTATGTGTGAACGAACCGTATCAATTCGAAATTCAATTACAGGTATACTTTTTCTCACGCTCCGACATAGTTTCGTTAGAAACCGCCATGTTACATGCAACATGTCGGAGCTCTCTAGCATCAGAAGCTTGCAACTTGTGTCAACGAAGTGGGAAAGTCGACAGAATAATATTTATGACATGCAATTCCTAAATCGATATCAAGAACAGAATAAAGATTTTGAACCTTGTAATTATGTAATAGGCGTATTTAAACTGTTTTAGCATGTAATTATCTGAACTGTTTCTTATTTAAATTGTTTTGTTAATTAAATTGCATTGTGTATTATTGAGAAAGAGCGGGAAACCGCGCATAGATACATTTTGAGAAAGAGCGGGAAACAGCGCGCAGTAATACATCTGTAATGGTAGCAGGGATTGTCTGCACCAAAAACCATTGTTGGCGGCGAGACCGCACTTTTGTAGCATTGAGCGTTGGAAGCGAGCAGTTGCGAGTAAGATGTGAGACGAGGCAGTCGTAGCTAGCGAGACATGAGAGGAGGTCGCTGTAAGCGAGGTATGAATTAACACTTTGAAAGAAGCGGTGTGCTCGCCAGCCACTCGCTATATGTAGCGCAATGCTAGTTTTTAAGAATTTTTGTAAAGAACTATGCCCCTTGTAATTGTTTGTCAAGATCGTTCTCAGAATATAGTTAACTTCTACCAGATTAAATTCATTAAGAATTTTCTATCCCAAAATCATTCACGTAAATGCTTTACGGAATTTATTGTTATCTTAAAAGAAAAGTCTAAACTGAGCTTCAGCTTTTATCAAATCTAAATTAACTTCAACTTAAAGAATTCCAGTCACAAAGTATTATGAAACTCCACCAGCAGCTTATAATTATGTTAAAGAGAAGTAAGTATATTCATTCCACAGTTTGCTGTAGCAGTCAGATGGCGATCCAGTATAAATAATTAAAGGTAAGAATCAGTCTTAATAATTTCAGGTAACGACTGAGGGCCACGGCGACAACACATTTTATGTTTCGTCGTAATAATCAGCAGGTAGTCTTGACAGAGCAGCAGTTAAAAGATTTTAAGAGACGCAGCGTTCAGTCAGCAAGCAAACGTTCATCCAATATTAGACGGGAAGGTTTCAACCTTTGCAGTTACATTGAGCGTCCAGACTGTTCTAGAAATCGTCTCGTTGATTACCGTGGGATAGAGCTGTTTTCAATGACAGACAATCGCCCAGAGTAATCATCACTTCGTGAACCTGTTCGGGTAATTTAGTCAATCCGATGCTCCAGTCTTTCACAGGCTGATGATTGCTTGTGACTCCTGCAAGAAGTCCCATCCAAGGATAACTTTATGACTAAATTCTAGCAAAGAGAAAAATGAAATGATAGTTAAATCAAGACCGTAAGCTGTCGAGGGGTTGATATACATCGACGGCGACAGTTGAAAATGTGTGCCCCGACCGGGACTCGAACCCGGGATCTCCTGCTTACATGGCAGAAGCTCTATCCATCTTTTTTTTTTTTTCATTTTGTTCGGTATTGTTCGTTGCGTTTGGTCTGGGCGGACGTCACAGGACATCCGTTCAAGTTGATCGTTGATTCCTTTACTCAGTTTTTATTGCAGAGGGCGAGCAGCCCTCTGAACGAACACGCTGAGCTACCGTGCCGGCTGTTTACGGCTCCACACCGGAGCGGAGAGGCACTCGGGCGAAAATTCATCTGAGCCACCGAGGGCACAGAGGATAGTGCGACTGTAGGGACTTATCCCTTACACGCTTCCCGTGAGACCCACGTTCTCAACTTAATGTCCACACACTACATTCGTAGTTCCCCTGCCTATTACACTCATTACTCGCTGCAGACAACCTTACCGAGTCCCGTAAGAGTTCGGGCAATGCGTGTGCATCCAGCACAGAACAAGAAGGTCAATGGCCGGTTAGCCTTATCAATATATCCGAAAGAAGAGATACAATACTCATAAAGCGAAAAACTGCAATGGTTGTGTTTTGCCATCGATAGTTATTCTCCCAACACAGGTTTCTATCGGCTGGATGTATTTTCCATTTGTGACCTTCAGCACATTGGCTACTGAGTATTTGAATATAGTGGTCTTCAATTAGCGATAATACGCAACCGATATCAAAGAAAATGACGCCATAAAATTTATTACTGCTTGGACGCACTCAAACTCTACCCTTTAACTACAGCCGGCCGGTGTGGCCGTGCGGTTCTAGGTGCTTCAGTCTGGAACCGCGTGACCGCTACGGTCGCAGGTTCGAATGCTGCCTCTGGCATGGGTGTGTGTGATGTCCTTAGGTTAATTAGGTTTAATTACTTCTATGTTCTAGGCGACTGATGACCTCAGAAGTTAAGTCGCATAGTGCTCTAAGCCATTTGAACCTTCAACTACAAGCCGACTGGAAAAAGGCTGAGATGTAACGTGCTATCTTTATTTTTTGCTGGGGGATATATTAAACTGACAAGATGTTGTCGTTGGACAGAGAGGAGTTTAATAAGTGTATTACCTTTAAGCATACAGCTGAGGACTGTATCTATCGCTGTTTGAAGTCAGAGGTCGCTACACACGCCTGCTCGGCAATCACCCTGCAGCCCAGGTAACTGAAGCTACCAAAACTGATGGAAAAATGCACCACTGTTCAAATTACCCATCGACTGTCGTGAAAAAAAAAACCAGGCCTCTTAATGAACGCGACACATCTACTGGGAAAAATCGTCGTCTGTGGTGGTAGTTCAACATGCGTTCTCCTGAATGTACGATGGCAAACTGCTGAAATTTAGAGGCCCTCTTACCTCCCTTCTTCCCTCCCTCCCTCCACCTACAGGAGGACACAGGCTTTTTCAAACGGTCAACTGGTACCACCGCGCGCCACCGATCACCGCACAATGTCGAATGTCCTCGTTATTTCGAGACTGTCTCAGAGTAAAGAAAAAATGAAAATTCAAACTCGAAAAAGAAAACATCTATGTTAAGCAATTTCTTTCGGCTTGATGGACAAATCACACGATCTGAGAGAATCTCTCGTGTTTAGATCAGAGTCTGTAAATAAACTGTCATGCACGTCTGTATTATAAACACTTCAGACATGTGAAATAACTTTAGAGAATACACTCTTTCACGCCATTAGCTCACATATCGGAAAAAACACAATTATTTCACATCCGACAACAGAAATCTGTAAGTCAAGAGGGCGCTGCTGTTTTGTACAGTATGGCAAGTCCCGTTTCGCCAATGCGATGCTACATCACACTGGCGTTTACGAAGTAATTCGTGAGAGCCTGCCCTGTAATAGGCTTTACTGTGTCTCTCTCTTCCATTATATCGAAACCAATTATGTCTGTGTGCTTACCTTTGACAGTTTTTATCCATAACTCATCTCTACCGACATGTCTATAAAGTTTCTATCATACAGCAGATTCCTGCGCTCTAGTTTTGTAAACAATCTGATCATAACAGCCCGTTTCACACAATCTATTTACATGTCTGGAAAAAGCACTATAATTTCTAGGTTCCATAACAAGCTATAATTCAAGTGGTGTCTACAATTAGAGGTTCAGAAGTATGAAATAACATAGGACTTGCGGAAACACCTATTTTCAAACATTCAGTCGTGAGGACAATACGTAATAAAAACTGTAATAATTCCACAAGAATAGGAACAGCCAATATCTATTAGTTTCATGGGCAAAATCGGTGTAGTTTTGTGAGAACTATCTGCATTCACACTTTAACCAGTTATACCACCTCTTTTATTAAAACGTCCTATTAGATTTTACTGCATCTCTCTCTCTTCCGATGTAACGAAAAACAAATACCGTATGCATGTTGACATCGAGAATATTACATATATACGTATCCCTCCATTGGAGCAGGTGGGTCTAGCGGATCAGGCGCTCAGTCCGGAACCGCGGGACTGCTACGGTCGCAGGTTCGAATCCTGCCTCGGGCATGGATGTGTGTGATGTCCTTAGGTTAGTTAGGTTTAAGTAGTTCTAGGGGACTGATGACCACAGATGTTAAGTCCCATAGTGCTCAGAGCCATTTGAGGTATTTGAGCAGGTGGGCAGTCCTCGAAGTTGCTTGCAAAGTTCTGCGTACAGTGTTGTCGACTGTACTGGAGGAAGACCATATCCAAAAGACTATCAATCACAACAGTGCGTTTTTGTATTGTTCCTTCATGAGCAGTTTTAGCTATATTAAAGCAGGCTAAGCATATGTATCCCAGTCCATGAATGTATTCTAACACATGCAGTCGAATATAGATGTTATCGAATTACAGCTGCGTCTCACAAACAGTGTTATTCTTTAAGTATTACGGAGAAGGATCAATGCATTTATCAGACTTAAGCCATTCCCTAGAGTGTTCTGTAGGAGAGTGGGCCGACTTCGCGTGTATCACTTTATAGTGCGAGGGGCGTACTCAGGAGATTTGCTGGTAGGACGAAATTTCTATATTATCCTAGACATGAGCGTAACTACCTAACATGAGACCAGGACAAGAGGAATGCTACCAGAGTTGTGCTGACGCTACTGTAAACAGCAATAAGACTTACATCTCCTTTGGCAACTCATCGCAGTGTTTACTCCACCTTAAGAAGCTGTTGCTTCTTCGTGTGCATTTTCGTGCAGCAGATTGTGGACGATACCTCACTGTACCAGCTATCGAAAATATTCATGTTGGTTTTTCTTCGCTCTATTTCCTATTGAGACATAGCCGTATCCATCAAAAGAGATACTACTACTACTAGTAATGATAAGGACTACTGACGCGGGAAGTGTGATTGAGGTTGGTTTGAGTCAGGTTTGATGCAGCTCTCCATGCTACTCTGTCGTGTGCAAGCTTCTTCATCTCCCAGTACCTACTGCAACCTACGTCCTTCGCAATCTGCTTAGTGTATTGTCTCTTGGTCTCCCTCTACGATTTTTACCCACCACGCTGCCCTCCAGTACTAAATTGGTGATCCCTTGATGCCTCAGAACATGTCCTACCAACCGATCCCTTCTTCTAGTCAAGTTGTGCCACAAATTTCTCTTCTCCCCAATTCTGATCAATACCTCCTTATTAGTTATGTGCTCTACCCATCTAATCTTCAGCAGTCTTCTGTGGCACCAAATTTCGAAAGCTTCTATTCTGTTCTCGCCCAAACTATTTATCGTCCATGTCTCACTTCCATACAAGGCTACACTCCATAGAAAATACTTTCATAAACGACTTCTTGACACTTAAACCTATACTAGATGTTAACAAATTTCTCTGCTTCAGAAACGCTTTCCTTGCCATTGCGAGTCTACATTTTATATCCTTTCTACTTCGGCCATCATCAGCTATTTTGCTCCCCAGAAAGCAAAACTCCTTTACTACTTTAAGTGTCTCATTTCCTAATCTAATTCCCTCAGCATCACCCGAGGTAACTCTACTACATTCCATTATCCTCGTTTTCCTTTTGTTGATGTTCATCTTATACCCTCCTTTCAAGATCCTGTCCATTCCGTTGAACTGCTCTTCCAAGTCCTTTGCTGTCTCTAACAGTATTACAATGTCATCGGCAAACCACATAATTTTTATTTCTTCTCCATGGATTTTAATACCTACTCCGAATTTTTCTTTTGTTTTCTTTACTGCTTGCTTAAATGGTTCAAATGGCTCTGAGCACTATGAGATTTAACATCTGAGGTCATCAATCCCCTAGAACTTGGAACTACTTAAACCTAACTAACCTAAGGACATCACACACATCCATGCTCGAGGCAGGATGCGAACCTGCGACCGTAGCGGTCGAGCGGTTCCAGACTGAAGCGCCTAGAACAGCTCGCTCACAACGGCCGGCACTGCTTGTTAAACATACAGATTGAATAACACCGGGGATAGACTACAACCCTGTCTCACTTCCTTCCAAACCCTTGCTTCCCTTTCATGACCCTCCAGTCTTATAACTGCCATCTGGTTTCTGTACAAATTGTAAATAGCCTTTCGCTCCCTGTATTTTACCCCTGCCACCTTCAGAATTTGAAAGAGGGTATTCCGGTCAACATCGCCAAAAGCTTTCTCTAAGTCTACAAATACTAGAAACGTAGGTTTGCCTTTCCTTTATCTTTCTTCTAAGATAAGTCGTAGGGTAAGTATTGCCTCACGTGTTCCAATATTTCTACGGAATCCAAATTGATCATCCCCGAGGTCGGCTTCTTCCAGTTTTTCCATTCGTCTGTGCAGGATTCGTGTTAGTATTTTGCAGCTGTGGCTTATTAAACTGATAGTTCGCTAATTTTCGCATCTGTCAATACCTGCTTTCTTTGGGATTAGAGTTATTATATTCTTCTTGAAGTCTGAGGATTTTTCACCTGTCTCCCACTTCTTGCTCGACAGATGGTAAAATTCTGTCAGGGATGGCTCTCCTAAGGCTGTCAATAGTTCTAATGAAGTGTTGTCTACTCCCTGTGCCTTGTTTCGACTTAGGTCTTTCAGTGCTTTTACTTTACTGTAAAAAGATGTATAAAATCCATTAATTTCCTAAAAGACAGAACAGCAGTCTCCAGAATTTGTTCTAGTTGGTTTATAAGTAGCTCGAACGGTGAGTAACTCTGAGGATGCCCTCTTATTACAGCAGAATAGTGTAGAAGGATGTAATTCTATCATTTTAAAGTTTGTCACAAGGTGAAGGAAACATGCGGGGTGATTCCATGCCTGATGTTGGACAAATATATATTCTGCATTAGAGTTTTAAGAGCGCTGCATTCCTCACAACTGATACTTTGTAAACCGTACGGCTTTAACCATATAGCAGTTTTAGGTGCAGAATCATGTAACCATAGCAGTGTATATTTATGCTCTGTGATCATTTCTCTTATGCCGGTACCTTCCTGGTACTGACCGAAGATAGAGAAATAATGCTTCACAAGTGATAAAATGGTTGATTTACGTGAAATGTTTCAAACTCAATCCATCTGGCGATCCATCATGAATAAACCACACATTTCTTCTTAACCGTCTGTTATATCACCGCAACACTCTCATGTCCGCTATACACCAATAAGAGGTGCTACCCTCCTTGACACACACGCATCTGGAGAGATCTTGTGCTTTTCGATAGGTGACGTGGGTAACATTGGTGTAGGAGGGAGGATTAGTCAAGGACAATGTGGGAGGTATCTGCCAATCTCAGACTTTATCCTACGAATGCGAGAATATTCTGCGACACCCATCTGCACAGGGAAAGATGGCCAATCGTAATCGTTAATTCTGCACTATGATCGATGTGCTGTAAATATGTTGATAATCTAATGCCATCGGTATAGGGCGCTGCCTGGAATACATTGCTGTATATGGCCGAATGAACGTACTGCACAGTTATCTACATTATGTGATCAAAAGTATCTGAAGCGCTAACCCCCTCCGCAAAAAACATATGTTTTTCGTATTAGGTGCATTGTGCTGTCACCTACTGCCAGGTATTCCATATCAGAGACCTCAGTAGTCATTAGACCTCGTAAGAGAGCAGAATGGGGAGCTCTGCGGAACTCACGGACTTCGAACGTGGTCAGGTGACTGGGTGTCACTTGTCTCATACGTCTCTATGCGCAATTTCCACAGCCCTAAACATCCCTAGGTACACTGTTTCCGATGTGATAGTGAAGTGGAAACTTGAAAGGACACTTACAGCACAAAAGCGTACAGGCCGACCTAGTCTGTTGAATGACAGAGACCGCAGACAGTTGAAGAGAGTCGTAATATGTAATTGGCAGACATCTATGCATACCATCATACAGGAATTCCAAACTGCACCAGGATCCACTGCAAGTACTATGATAGTCAGGTGGGAGATGAGAAAACTTGGATTTCATGGTTGAGCGCCTGCTCATAAGCCACACATCAGGCCGGTAAATGCCAAACGACGTCTCGCTTGGTGTAACGAGGGTAAACATTGGGCGATTGAAAAGAGGAAAATCGTTGTGTGGAGTGACGAATCACGGTACACAATGTGGCGATCCGATGGCAAGGTGTGGGTATGGCGGATTCCCGGTGAGCCTCGTCTGCCAGCGTGTGTAGTGCCAACAGTAAAATTCGGAGGCCGTGGTGTTATGGTGTGGTCGTGTTTTTCATGGTGGCGACTTGCTCCCCTTGTTTTGCGTGGCACTATCACAGCACAGGCCTACATTGATGTTTTAAGCACCCTCTTACTTCCCACTGCTGAAGAGCAATTCGGGGATGGCGATTGCATCTTTCAACACGATCGAGCACCTGTTCATAATGCACGGCCTGGGGCGGAGTGGTTACACGACAATAACATCCCTGTATGGACTGGCCTGCACAGAGTCCTGACGTGAATCCTTTAGAACACCTTTGGGATGTTTTCGAACGCCGAATTCGTGCCAGGCCTCACCGACCGACATTGATACCTCTCCTCAATGCAGCACTCTGTGAAAAATAGGCTGCGATTCCCCAAGAAACTTTCCAGCACCTGATTCAACATATGTCTGCGAGAGTGGAAACTAATGGTGGGCCAACACCATAATGAATTGCAGCATTACCGATTGAGGGCGCCACGAACTTATAAGTCATTATCAGTCAGGTGTCGAGATACGTTTGATCACTTACTGTACCTGATCCATTATAAATGGTTCTGAAAGCCTGCGACTGTGGAAACAATATTTTTGTTTATAAGTAACGCATCTGCTACCAGTCACGATTTTCTTTATTTTATTTTTTGTACGACGTGTTTCCGGAAATGATTCCCATTTTCAAGTGCATTTTTTGTGTTTGTTATGTCATTCCCATGTGATGTTGTCGATGTGTGAGATTCTGCTTCATTGCGTTGCCTTCACTGCAATATATAAGAAAAAACGCTATTTTTTAATTAGTTGTCGACCTTTTTGTAAAGTTAGAGACGAAATTTAGAAGAATTTGTATTTAAAGTGTCCTTATGGTTCATTTGTGCAGAGTCTTATACACACTAAACATCATACAAAACTTGTTGTACACTTTTAAACATCGAAAACATTTTACATAAACAAAACAGTTACGCAGATATTCCTATAAGTAGTCAACAGAGATTACATTATAGGTCTTCTACAGAGTATGATATGCTTTTGTTCAGATGTTATTTACCTTAACAATTTGGATCATAATTTTCTTATGTCTATTTTCCAATTGTGCTTATTTCCATGTGGTACTATGTATACTATCGAAACATCTGAAAAATTCACTGATTTACTTTTAAGTTTTTCGTTTAATATTTTATCTTCATATTTTGTGGAATGTGAATATATTTCCAGTTTTTATAGCAAATCCATTTTATGTCCTTTATTTAGTCGATGGAGTACTTTGACATTTTGCTCTATTTTTCCAAATGGGTGTCCTGTATTATGTACATGTGTTGCTATTGCTGATGTGGTGTGTCTGTTGTGTGTGTAGGCTTTTATGTGCTCTGTGTACCTGGTGTTGGTGTAGAGCATGGAGCATTCCTGGCATGTGACCTTGTATATTCCACCAGAGTCTGAGTATGAATCATACTTACACTTTATATCGTGCATGTAAGCACACAGACGTAATTGGTTTCGATGTAATGGAAGAAAGAGAGGCACAGTAAAATCTTATAAGAAGTTCTATTACAGGACTGGCTCTCGCATTGGTGAAACGGGACTTGCCATACTGTAAAAATCAGCAGCGTCCTCTTGACTTATAGCTTGTTGCTGCCGAGTGTAAAATAATTGTCTTTTTCCCGACATGTGAGCTAATGGCGTGGTAGATTATATTCTTTGAAGTTATTTCACAGGTCTTAAATTTTGTATTAGACATGTGCATGACAGTGATTTGAACATGAGAGATTCTCTCAGATCGTTATTTGGCCATCAAGCTGAAAGAAATTGCTTAATATGGATGTTTTTTGTTCAGAGTTTAAATTATCACATTTTCCTTACATTTATGACGGATTTGGAATAACGAGGACGTTCTGCTGCGATCGATAATTTTTGCATCAAAATAGTGGAAGGCTTTTTTCCCATTTTTTCGCAGGGTGGACATGTACCGAACCAGGGTTCAAGTCCCAGAAAGGCACCGCCACTTTTAATTTCCCACCTATTCCCGGGTGCGGGGTGGGGTGGGAAGACAGCACAGCCCTGGGGCAAAGGAATTCCCACGAAAAGTCGAAGTTCCCGCCAAAATTCGAATTTTCCGTCAATAATGTAGGCCGAGGACGGCGTAGGGGGACGGTGGGAAGGGGGGAAGATGGGTGGGACACACATGCAGGCTGGGGAAAACACAAAACGTCGTCCAGGGGTGGGTGTGGGACTGGGTGGGTGCGGGGGAGGGCCGTGATTGGGAGGTAATTAACTGATCAATTTAATTAATTTTCAAATCAATGTGATGTCAAAATTGGGGCCATGCCCCCATCTCCCTGCTACTATCATTTTTTTTCGATTTCGGCGGCTAGGCGAGCGGTTGGAGCCTTTTTATAGCGACGGAGAACGACTGCGGTTCGTTGAGTGACCTCGCCAGGGTACGGGGAGAGGTTTCTTTCCGCGTGTCGCAGTTGACTAGCGTGCGGTAATTGTTTGACGTCTTGCGGTGTAATGGTCGTCAGACATTCTTCTTCTTTCTTTATGCGCCGGCCGGAGTGGCCGTGCGGTTCTAGGCGCTACAGTCTGGAGCTGAGCGACCACTACGGTCGCAGGTTCGAATCCTGCCTCGGGCATGGATGTGTGTGATGTCCTTAGGTTAGTTAGGTTTAATTAGCTCTAAGTTCTAGGCGACTGATGACCTCAGAAGTTAAGTCGCATAGTGCTCAGAGCGTTTCTTTATGCCGTGAGCGTCGACAAAGTAAGCATACCAGTGTGTTGTCCTACGTTCCCCGAATTCCCGTTTTGACTAGGGAGCTCACTGTATCTGTGTCGTCGGAAACCTTGGCTGCAGTCTTTCCGTTGCCTGTCTAGGGTTTTCGATATCATTCGTCAATATTGTTCTTTGTATTTCACGACTTTTAGGATATAGAGATCATTTGTTAACCATGTAGGCAACACTTTACTAAAACGTAGAGTAAACATGTCTGAACGATTTTCTACCACTGGCATTGTTAATATTGCACAATGGACGCCTGCTGACCTTCGTTTCAATTGTTACAGTGTTACTAAATTAACAAGCAAACATGAACACGGAACACTAGTGCGCTTGGTACATCGTATTCTGTCAGATACATTCAACTGTTGTCGAGTACCACTTCTATCAAGCGTATTACGCAGTAATGTTTACTCCTCGTATCACTAACACCACTTTAAGAAAGAATCTATTGAGCAAGTCGTCAACGCCCGATGTAGCAGTTCCGCATTCACCAACGTTGGTAGCTTGTGTTCTGTCTTTTCTTACTCACGTCACTTCTTTTCACCCATCTGAGTCAACCAACTTTAGTAACAGGAGACAAAGTTTTACAAGACGGCTTCTGATATAAGGTTATTCGATTGCAGGATTGTGTCAACTGATGCAGCTGTACCACACAAAGCTGAACTTAAAAATTTAGTTCAATTCTTGTAATTAAAAGCGACACAGAAAACTTTTCAGATTAAAAGAAAATAATATGTTTCTCTTAATAGCACCTGTATTACACTGGAAACATCGTTACCCTGGGATTTCAATACAGTGAGCTATAATCCTCTAACGATAAATCATTTTTAATGGAAAGGTTCGCCTCATCAGAACGTTGTGGGAGGAAATGACAGAGTGATCAAAAGTTACCTTAAAAATACCAATTTATTTGTTCTTAGCCAATATTGTTCAGATTGAAGTTGGATTGATTTACAATTACATTCATCAAAAAACGCAAATAAATAAATGTAAATGTTAAGATTTTTGCAGCAACGGCCTTGCTGCAGTGGATGCCCTGGTTCCCGTCAGATCACCGAAGTCGTGGCCAGCACTGGATGGGTGACCATTCGCGCCGCCATGCGCTGTTGCCATTTTTCTGGGTGCACTCAGCCTCGTGATGCCAATTGAGGAGCTACTCGACCGAATAGCAGCGGCTCCGGTCAAAGAAAACCATCATAATGACCGGGAGAGCGGTGTGCTGACCACACGCCCCTCCTATCCGCATCCTCACTGAGGATGACACGGCGGTCGGATGGTCCCTATGGACCACTTGTGACCTGAAGACGGAGTGCTTTCTTTAGGATTTTTGTAAATCATCTGTGATATCCAGATTTATAAACACTGTATCCGTGCAGAAGGCACCTGTATGCTCTCTGGAAGACTGCAAATTGAGATGCGTATCACTTTTCAAAGTCTGGGCAACACACAAAATGGACATATACTAGAAAGCTACGACTTTTGATCACAGTATGATAGAGAATTAACGATAAAACGCAACCACAGGTTGCAAAACAGACTCGCAAATTGTCAGCTGTGCAGTGCAAAGACAACGCAAATGCTAAAATCGACACTTACTCCAAGACAGGTAAAGGAACGCCAACCTCAAGCAGGGCACCGAAAAGCCAGCCGCTGTGGCCGAGCGGTTCTAGGCTCTTGAGTCCGGAACCGCGCGACTGCTACGGTCGCAGGTTCGAATCCTGCCTCGGGCATGGGTGTGTGTGTGATGTCCTTAGGTTAGTTAGGTTTAAGTAGTTCTAAGTTCGAGGGGACTGATGACCTCAGATATCAAGTCTCATAGTGCTCAGAGCCATTTGAACGATTTGAGCACCGAACAACGACTCTCCAATGACAAGTCATGAATCGCCGCAGTCTTTTTGTCCAAAAATCAACGAGTGGCTGACTACTCTCACACATTTCTCAAAATTACCGTAGGAAGAGAGGAAATCACAAGGTTTGCGACCGTGGCAACTGAAAATCTCCCTCTCTCTTCCTGCATGGAGGAAAACCTCGCAGAATTTTCTCCTTCAGCACTTGTTGCATTCTCTGTCAACAAACTAAACGTTGGCAGTGTACTGGCCTTCGCCAATCTGGGCGTGTAAATGCACCTCGCTTCCAACACTGTTTATGGAAACATAGCGGAGGCTCTGTTCGGTGCTTCAGCTTTTAGTATAACCTGTGGGCTTTTGTTGAAATCTTTCGGAAGTTCACGTGGCTGGTACCGCTTTGCAAGGCACTTCTGAATGACTCTAATCTAAGAGATACCCAAAGCGGCTTACTCACACGACCGCTAACCACGGGAGTTCCTGGTGGAAAACCTCCTGGATTTCCGCCATTGTCTACCCACCGCCTGAAATTTTCTGGTTGCATTTCTCACCATATACCAATAACTGGGAGAAACTCGAGCTAAAAATCCAGAATTCACAAACCCTGCTCTACATTCAGAAAGTTTCCGAGAATACAGTATAAAATTATTAAAATATATTGTCTTTATGGAGTAGAAATTTTAATTTTAAATAGAAAGAGTATTACCCAAGAAATTCAAAAGAAAGAAAGAAATATTATTAGGAAAATATTAAGCCCCAAAATTACTGGTGAAGAAAATTATAGGGTGAGAAGTGATAAGGAAATAGAGACTACACTGATATACTTGGTGTCAGGAGAAAACGAAAATTTAAACTTTATGGGCAAATTAAAAGAATAGCACCCACTAGGTTGACAAAATAAGTAGTAGAAATCAACGAGAACAGAAGTAAGGCCAAAACTGAATCAATTCAATGGATCGCTGCAATTAAGGAGGATCTTAGAATAGCCAGTATTGCTTAGGCAGACGTTACATGTAGAAAAACATTCAGACAAAAGATATTTCATTGGAAATTTCGTCAGAAGGAAATTAGAAAACGGACTGGAACACCGCGGTCTAATCAAAGAAAGAGACATCACCCTCTTGTTCCGCCCCTCCCCCAAACCCAACTGTCACTCTTTGGTGGCACTACAAAAAAAAGAGGTTTCCTTCTCAAATTTAATTTCAAAACTAGATCCGAATCAAATGAACTGACAGTCTTCTGGTAAGCATCTCCATAAGAAAATATATGGAACTCAGTTCACTTATCATAATAAAACTAGTGGAGTTTTGTCCATGGTTGTGTTACAATGTAAAAAAAATATGGAAACCTCTCCACGTCTTATCAGTGAAAAAAAATTGTGCTATAGGTACTGCTTCTGCTTTCATCAGTATAGTTTCAGATATAGTTTTACATAGCTAAATAAAAGTTATTTAACAAATGGAATGCATTGTCCTATGAGTTTGGATATACAAAAACCAATTTGGTGCAACAAATAAACAAAAAATGCACGCTATAAGTAACATTTAAGATCACTGCTTCTACGAGCTTAAATAAATTTACTATGGCATGATAAAGAGAGTTGTGTTAGCAAATGGTATCTATAAAACAAAGACAAATGTTTGTCTCATTTGACAATACATAATAATAAGCAAAATAATAATAACAAAAAATACTAATAACTATATTATTTAACGCTCTTTATAAACAAGACTACCCTATTTTGAGCAAAATAATTTTGGGTATTGGCCGCACCATCGTAAACTACTGAAACAACTAAACTGCCAGTTTTCGACCGACTTGGATCGGTCCTCTTCAGAGCAATTCACTGCTGTATACTGGCGAATGTCTTCCTTTATGTACTATCATTTTTGGTTATCTCAAAACACAGCTATTCGATCGAAATGTCAGCAATTTAGTTATTGTAATAGTTTACAATGACACGATCCAGTACCCTAAATTATGTTATTCAAAATGATACTGGCCGCGGAAGACTGCGAGCTTATTTACAAGTTGTACAACTTTGCTTCAGCCGTTTTTTCCCGAACATTTGAGGCTTTAATGAAACAAATTGGTTGTCGTGCTGCAAAATCACTTTATTGTGCCTCTCGCTGTATTGCGGCCGTTTGTCTTTTAATGCTCTACTCAAACGGATTAATTGCGTTCGATAACGAGCACCTGTGATTGTTTCACTTGGTTTTAACACCTCATAGTACACCACGCCGAGCTGGTCTCACCAAATGCAGAGCATGATCTTGGAGCCGTGAATATTCGGTTGGCTCTCGACGTGGAAGCATGGTAGAGATATCCCCATGATTTTTTGCGTTTAGGGTTACCGTAATGAACCCATTTTTCGTCCCTGGTCACCATGCGATGCAGAAATCCCTTCCGTTTTTGCCTCTGAAGCAACTATTCACAAACACACAAACGCCGTTCAACGGCTCACACGGGATCCAAGTTCCTTCTTTCTGAATCATGCTCATAGCCTTGAGACGTTTTGAAATGGTTTGCTGTGTCACTCCTACTAATCGTGCCAATTCTTCTTGAGTGGCCAGCCGGTGTGGCCGATCGGTTCTAGGCGCTTCAGTCTGGAACCGCAAGGCCGCTACGGTCGCAGGTTCGAATTCTGCCTCGGGCATGGATGTGTGTGATGTCCTTAGGTTACTTAGGTTTAAGCAGTTCTATGTTCTAGGGGACTGATGACCTCATATATTAAGTCCCATAGTGCTCAGAGCCATTTGAACCATTTTTTTCTTCTTGAGTATGACGCGAGTCTTCACTCAGCAGGGTCTCCAATTCTACATATTCGAAAACATTCTCTCTTCCAGCACCATGTCGGTCTAAGACGTTAAAATCACCCTTCTTGAGGAGTTGAAACCACTTACGACACGTTCTTTCACTAACAGCGACCTTACCATACGTACTTGAGAGCATTCGAAGAGACTCAGCCGTTGTTTTCTTCATACCGAAACAAAACAGTAACACCTCCCGCTAATGACAAGAATTAGGCTTGTAAACTGGCATTTTCAATCAAGAACAACTTTAAGATGCACACACAAAACGACTAATGTTTGAATGAGGTTATGATGACCGAGGTCCAAGCTAACTAACTGCCTGACGCCTGCGATCTGTTTCTTTCGACTGCTACTTACCGTTGTCACCACCTATCGGCAAACGGCGGAAGCAAAGTTGTACACCTTGTAAAAATATCCTATAATTAAAGTTCTGAATAACTGTGTGTAACGTTGTTAAAGACAAATGGAAGTGCATAATTAATAAAACTGTGTAGATGTACATGTGTGTTATGAAAAAATTGACATCCATCCCAGCGGGCCCAGGGCCGCTGACGATGTCGCGTGGTGACTCCGTACATCGCGCTGATGAGCACAGCGGAACGAGGACAGACGTCGAACTCTGGTAGCGACAGCTAATAGGCTTACAGGCCTGAAGATGAGTATCGAACACGAGTCCCACACACTGCTAGTTCCGGCCGAGGATTAACTGTAAATACGCGGCCACTCGCTCTCTGCCACTGAACGCTAGCTGTGGGGCAGCTGCCCTCAACGTACCTCTGACTGCATTCTCTGAATCCTGTAAACATGAGCTCGGATGAGTAAAGTACAGCTTCGCTCAACTTTCTACAACCCCGATATGTTTATAGTTACTGGACTCGCTTGCTGTTCAGAACGAAGTGCGAGGTAAAATTTTTAAAGCTGAAGCGGAGCTGTGGTAACCGAAAGGTATCTTATTAATGAAAGTCTTAATAATGATTTCAATTAAGAAATTAGAAATGCTCTTAAAACATGAATGTCAAAAAATATAAACATATCAAGACTGATCCCAGAATAAGATTTTCACTCTGCAGCGGAGTGTGCGCTGATGTGAAACTTCCTGGCAGGTTAAAACTGTGTGCCGGACCGAGACTAGAACTCGGGACCTTTGTCTTTAGCGGGCGAGTGCTCTACCAACTGAGCTACCCAAGCACGACTGTTACTTTCTAGAATGAGATATTCACTCTGCAGCGGAGTGTACGCTGATATGAACCTTCCTGGCAGACTGAAACTGTGTGTCGGACCGAGACTCGAACGCGGGACCTTTGCCTTTCGCAGGCAAGTGCTCTACCAGTTGAGCTACCCAAGCACAACTCACGCTCCCTCCTCACAGCTTTACTTCTGCCAGTACCTCGTCTCCTACCTTCCAAACTTTACAGAAGCTCTCCTGCGAACCTTGGGGAACTAGCACTCCTGAAAGAAAGGGTAGCACAGTTGGTAGAGCACTCGCCCGCTAAAGACAAAGGTCCCGAGTTCGAGTCTCGGTCCGGCACACAGTTTCAATCTGCCAGGAAGGTTCATATCAGCGTATACTCCGCTGCAGAGTGAAAATCTCATTCTAGAAAGTAACATGTTTAACAAATGCATTTGGTGTCTTCATTTTATGTCATTCCCAAGTGCTTGTAAATCACATGAGATAGGATTTTCGCAATTCAGAGCTGGTGAGGAAAACAAACTGATTTCTCGCCTTGATGCAATAAACCATATAAGTGACGGAGAGGACCGCTGCGAGCATTAATCGCGCTGTTTAACAAACTCTCCTAGAGAAAAACTTTTGCCCCGGTGAACTATAAAAAAGTCTCACTGCCGGTGGAAGGCCGAAGTTAGATACGTAACAATGCTAGTAGGCTCAAAAACGTTCGCCCGACAGCAAAAATTTAACGTGATTCACTGTCTCCCTCTCTCGTTAAAACGTGGCTACCGCAGCAGAAAACTCGCGTGTATTCACAATAAATCAGGACAACTACACACTTGGGGACCTGAAACACATATAAATAAATATGAGGCACCGTATTAAAAGTAAACACAATTGTAAAAAATGGAAATGGAGCGATGTATGAAGTTTTATTACCTTTCACCGTAACTAATTTGCTGGTTAGTCTCGTGGCTTGCGGCTCCAAACTTATATCTATAGCCGGCCAGTGTAACCGAGCTGTTCTAGGCGCTTCAGTCCGGAACCGTGCGACCGCTACGGTCGCAGGTTCGAATCCTGTCTCGAACATGGATGAGTGTGATGTCCTTAGTATAGTTAGGTTTAAGTAGTTCTAAGTTCTAGGTACTGATGACCTCAGATATTAAGTCCCATGATGCTCAGAGCCATTTGAACCATTTTTTACAAATATACCAGAGGAAAACGAGGATTAATACACAGTAGACAATTGGAATTACAGAACCTGGGGTAAGAAAGAAGATGACTAAAATTCGTGTGCTTTCAAGGACATACTGATCACAAAGAAAAATAAAAGATAACACCCACGAACGTAAAATATACACATGCTCGCACAAGAAGAACCCCCACATAGATTAAAACACATGATAAAAACTGGACTACAATACCAAGAAAATTTGTGAGTAATGCTATTTACAGCTTAGGTGTTCACATCTGGTTGCTGCCTCTTTCCGAGTCAGGACTGATGGCTTCTGGCGGGAGCAGGGTTCCATGCATCCACTACTTCACGAGATCCACTTTCTCGCCCCGTTGGCTCTCCGACATTCCACGCTATTCACTCGTCATCTCTTCAAAAGAACGAGGATTATTATTACGTCAGTTGGATTTTAGGCTGTACTGCTCGTAGCCATTGCCATATTCCCCTGTTTTCTCATATGCAAGCTGTCCATTGAAGTTATTTTTGTATTTCGTTTCTCGTATTCGATTCTAGAATACTTTTCCGCTCTCTCATACTCATCAAGATCAGCGTAAAGGCCTCTTTATCCGACTTTTCAACTGCGATAATTGGTCGCTTCTGGTCTGGTGGCATCGAGTTGAAAAACAACTACATCAATTCACCGCTGAAGTAAGTATTGTCTAAATGATAGTTTCGCTTTAAAATTTTATCTAAATACACAGCATAAGACGTATAAGCTGTCGCCGGCTGGGGTGGAGCTTTGATTATGCTATGGCGCTCCGTATTCTGCTCAGGCATCGACCAATATGCCTTCATCATCCCGCATTCAAACTCGTGCGCTGAATTACATCTTGGAACAGCCGGTCCAACCTTGGAAAACGCTTCACCGGACAGGCGACTGCCCATAACCTCAATTTGCCGGTGTACGGGCCAATGACTTGGCTTGAGATAACCAAGTTTCTACATGGACATACCCTTTCACATGAAGCATTGAGAATTTTCTTAATGAATAAAAATGCTTCTTATCGAAAGCCTAATCTGCTCTCTACGTTGGCACGGAAGCCACAGATTCCTGTCTAAAACTATCTGATTGATCTAATTCAACTTAACAACACTGGATTCATTAAGCTTGCTATTTCTACTCTCCGGTAGCAGTAAAACTGGTTCTGTCACCCTCGCTCACCTCACCTCTTTCGTTAATGCCTCCAGGTCTCGACTGAGACAAAATCTTCCGATTCCGTGATTCCGTAAGACGAATTGGCTCAGTCGTCTCTGAAACTGAGCGCTCCTCTAAATTGTACGCTCTTTCCTCAAGGTCTGAGTTGGAATTATCTATTTCTTTTTTTTTTTTTACTTTCCTAGCGACGGAAATGTGAACTTCCAAAACTTTTCTTCATTTTCTTTTCACCTGGCAAAGCCTATTTACTCCGTTCTGAAGTGTTTTGCTAACATCATCTATGCGTTTATCCAAAGTCTTGAATTTCCGATCTACTACTATCATCTTCTCCAAAAATTTCTTCACTTCTGCCCTAGCCACGTCTGCCTTGATCCTCTCGGTTTCCACTTTTTTCAGACATTGTCTTCTTGTCGGCTTCTCCTTTTTCAAACATTGTTTTAACCCATGGGGGCATATCTCCTATACCTTCAACCCTGTACTTACTGTAGCCTCACTATGTTCACTTTCGTTTGACTACTCGCTCTAGTATCTTCACCATAATGTTTTCCGGTCATCTCAGATACGATTTCTTTTCCTACTACTTCCTCCACAGGAGATCAAAAACACTCAGTTCGGCCGATGCTTCTTCCCGTGTGATTTCTTCCATGATTAATGGAACAAAGAAATATTAAAAAAAAAGAACCAAAGACTGACCTATCACTCTTCAAATATTAACCGGCGAACACTGTACATAAACTAATTACCTTGAATGTTATATGGTTCATTTGGCTCTAAGCACTATGGGAGTTAACATCTGAGGTCATCAGTCCCCTAGAACTTAGAACTACTTAAACCAGCTAACCTAAGGACATCACACACATCCATACCCGAGGCAGGATTCGAACCTGCGACCGTAGCGGTCGCGCGTTTCCAGACTGATGCGGCTAGAACCGCTCGGCCACACCGGCCGGCTGAATATTATATGATTATTCATTTTTTCTTGTTTCCTTTCTCTTCTTCTCTTCGCAAAACCTCCTCAATCTTTGATTGTGTTCCAGTTTCCTTTGCTCTGTCCATATTTTCCGTTTTCTTCCTTTATTTTACTTCAGATTTCGTGTTCATAATTTTTTTCTAAACTTGTTTCTTTAATTTACCATTTTCTTGCTGATTCCTTCCTGTTTTGAGGCTTCTATTTCTGGAACCCAACTGGTTTTTTTTTATTTAACTGTTTACTGCATCAAAAACCGTCTTTGTGAACCTGGTGTTTTTCATTCTATGTATGTTTCTGTGGGTCTCTCTGTGCGTTAGTGTAAGTCTTTGGTTGGTCTCTTCATCCATGGCCCATCTCTGTGTACTCCTCCAAATATTTTTCTGGGGATTTTACGTTATATTTTTTCTGGCTCTGTAATGGATTGATGCTCCTACTGTGGTCGTTTCTGATGCGCAGAGTGCTTCTGGGAGCACAACTGTGTTATAGTGTTTGAGTTTGAACTGTCTTGAAATGTTTCTTTTATTCTAGTGCGTCTGTGTCAGTCTTACGCTTACTGAAGTTCCGTGTTGACTGCCTTGTTTAAGTCTTTAAATTGCTTATTTTTATTTAAATATTTTTCTTTCTTTCTTTTGGCATTCATTGGGTGGGATTCTATTTATCGATGAGTCGAGACACTTTGTTATTAACTTTACACCAATAATACTTTATTTCTCTTTTACAGTACAGTTAATCGTCGTTACGTTGCGAGGGCAGGCAACTCCCTACTAAGCGGACTCAATAAAAATAAAAGAAACATAAACCACTACCGACCAACGTCACTTAAACTCTGACATTTAAACATAGCAAGCTACCAAGTTTCTTCAGGTGTTGGTCACATACGTTAAATTAGTCACTCGTGACTTTCCTTGTCTAGCAGATGAGACCGCTTATCTGTTTGAGCAAATGGTTACAAGACTAAATCGTTCACTCCAGTGAGGATTAAAATTGAAGTTGGAGATCAAAAATTAAACTTGGAGATCAAATCACTTGTTTACTGGTGCTGCTTCGTAAAATTCCACCCACACAGATGTAGTGTCTGCCAAAAATCATCTAACCACGCAATGAAGTTACTTCTCCCACATTACTAAATTACTTTCACATTAACCTTCAATATGTTGAGATGCCGACACTAAGACTCCCGACACGACAAATACTATTACAGAAAAAACTCTTTATGTCATCCTGTATTGACAGACCGTAATTTGCAACAAAACGTTTTCCTGCTAGCGCAAATCCGGCGACCAACTCCTGACTGTCCAATACTACCGTGCACGCCGTTCGATCAAGACTAAACACTTCAGCTCGAGTTCGAAAGACACTCGACTCAAAACGATACTGATCTCCACTCAAGGCAAAACAGTACTATCTGCCTCATGTCAATTTAGTCCGAACCACTTCTTCAAGCAAATAAAAAGCGTTCCCCTCTACCATTAACAACCAAATTCTAATTATTTGCCACTGCCCGCTGGTGTTGGCGTGAAGAGCTGCGCGGTCGTCACTCCGTGCGGTCCTGGGTACTGCTTTGCCGCCAACCGCCTCCCGCCATTGTACTCCTGCATTACGTTTGTTTCCACTACTACAACTCTGCAAGGATAGACATTACCTTACCCACTTAATGTGGATGAGGCGACAAAATTTAACGTAAAATTTGCTCCAGAAAATCTGGACCTTCACAGAGCCTCTTCCTCGCCTCAACCAATTGCCATCAGCTGCAATGTAATAACATTTCAAAATATCTCAGGTTTGAATGTCTGCTTGGCTTATCGGCTAGATACATTTACACTTATGCTTTATACATTTCTAAGTGGTTTTCTCCACCTAGGATTTTGCCTTATCAAGGATATGGGGGAAGATAAAACGGTTAGGAATTCGCAGCATTTTGTTGGCTAAACATCATACTTTCTAGATTAGAATGTATTGTATTCCACTATTCACAAACTAATGATCATGCTGGTAAGTAAAGGTACTTAACGTTTACCAAGTACCAATAATATTTATAGGGCACAGCAGTCTCCTCCATTATCAAATCATTTTATCCGTGTTACTCGCAGTCAGGTACAAACTAATATCCTTACACCTTCGAAAGAAACCTCATAATTACCTGCCTCTTGCGTACCTTCCCCGTCCTGACATCTCCACAACAGAGACTTTAACCTTATATTATTAACATCATTAATCAAATAAGAGAACTGTTATCTCTATATAGTAAACAACTTAAAACTATTTGGCACTCACTTCACATTCGTGTCCCCCATGGCTTAAGTCACTATAGTCCCAACCTGTTTGGACTTCCAACACTGGACCGCTAACCAACTTCTACATCTACATCTACATAGATACTCTGCAAATCACACTTATGTGCCTAGCATAAGGTTCATCGAGCCACCTTCACAATTATCCTCTTGTTCCAGTCTCGAAGAGGGCGTGGAAAAATTCAACACATATATCTTTCCGTGCGAGCTCTGATTTCAATTATTTCATTATGATGACCTTTTATCCCTATGTAGGTCGGCGTCAACAAAATATTTTTGCATTCGGAGGAGAAAGTTGGTGACTGAAATTTGGTGACAAGATTCCACCGAAACGAAAAACGCCTTTGTTTTAATGATTTCCACCCCAAATCCTGTATCATGTCAATGACACTCTCTCTCCTATTTCGAGATAATACAAAACTTGCTGCTCTTCTTTGAACCTAAGTGATGTACTTCGTTAATCCTATCTGATAAGGATCCCCGTTAGCGCAGTAGTACCCCAAAAGAGGGGGTAGCTCTGTTACATTTTCTACGTGTTCTGTCAATAAAATAAAGTCTTTGGTTTGTTTTCTCCACAACATTGTGTTCTTTGCCCTTTAAGTTGTTTGTAATTGTGATTTGTAGGTACTTAATTGAATTTACTGCCTTCAGATTTGACTGATTTATCGTGTGACTGAAGTTTAACGGATTTCTTTTAGAATCATGTGGATGACCTCACAGTTTTCATTATTTAGTGTCAATTGCCAATGTTTGCACCATACATACCTCTTTTCTAAATCGTTTTGCAATTCGTTTTAATCTTCTGATGACTTTACTAGACGATAAACGACAGTATCATCAGCAAACAACCCAAGACGGCTGCTCAGATTGCGTCCTAAATCGTTTATATAGATGAGGAACAGCAAAGAGCCTGTAATACTACCTTGTGGAACGCCAGAAATCATTTCTGTTTTATGAGATGACTTTCCGTTAGTTACTACCAACAGTGACCTCTCTGACAGGAAATCAAGAATCCAGTCACATTACTGAGACGATATTCCATATGCACGAAATTTCACTACAAGCAGTTTGTGTGGTACAGTGTCAAAAGTCTTCTGGAAATCTAGAAATAAGGAATCAATTTGAAATCCCTTGTCAATAGCACTCAACATTTAGTATGAGTAAAGAGCTGGTTGTATTTCAAAAGAATGATGATTTCTAAATGCGTGTTGACTGTGTGTCAATAGACCGTCCTCTTCTAGGTAATTCATAATGTTTGAACACAATATATGTTCCAAAAGCCTGCTGCATATTGACGTTAATTGTATGGGCCTATGATACAGTGGATTACTCCTACTACCTTTCTTGAATATTAGTGTGACATCTGCAACTTTCCAGTCTTTGGGTACCGATCTTTTGTCTAGAGAGCGGGTGTATATGATTGTTAATTATGGAGCTACAGCATCAGCGTACTCTCAGAGAAAACTAATTGGTATACAGTCTGGACCAGAAGGCATGCTTTTATTAACTGATTTAAGTTGCTTGACTACTCTGAGGATATTTACTTTGAAGTTACTCATGGTGGCGGCTGTTCTTGATTCGAATTCTGTAACATTTACTTCGTATTCTTTTTTGAAGGAATGTCGGAAAGCTGTGTTTAGTAATGCTGCTTCAGCAGCACTGTTGTCGATAGAATTTCCATTGTTATCACGCAGAGAAGGCATTGACTGTACCTGCGGTTAGCATACTTTACATACGTCCAGAATCTATTGGATTTTCTGCCAGGTTTCAAGATAAAGTTTCGTTGACAAACTGCTTATTTGCTTCTGTCTCGGGTTCTTCGGCCGACGTTCGTGTGATGATTTTGCTGACGTTTCGCCAGCACGAGTGGCTGGCATTGTCAAAGCTTCACCCTCCATTGCCGGCAATGGAGGGTGAAGCTTTGACAATGCCAGCCACTCGTGCTGGCGAAACGTCAGCAAAATCATCACACGAACGTCGGCCGAAGAACCCGAGACAGAAGCAAATAAGCAGTTTGTCAACAAGTGGCCACGAAAGTCTTAACAATTTTGTAAAGTTTGTCGAAAGTATTATAAACATCTCGCATTAAAGTCCGCGCTAAATTTCGAGCTTCGGTAAAAGATGGACAATCTTGGTGATTTTGCGTCCGTTTAAATTTGTCATGCTTTTTTCGTTGTTTCTGCAACAGTGTTCAGACCAGTTTGGTGTACCATGGGGGATCAGCTCCGTCGTTTGTTAATTTATTTGGTATAAATCTCTCAATTCCTATCGGCACTATTTCTTTGAATTCAAGCCACATCTGGTCTACATTTACATTGTTAATATGGAAAGAGTGGAGACTGTCTCTCAGGAAGGCGCCAAGTTAAATTTTATCTGCTTTTTTGACAGGTGTGATTTTCGTTAATTTCTGGAGGCTTTGGGGGTTATAATATTCAGTCTCACCAAAACAGCCCTGTGTTCACTAATCCCTGTATCGGTTTTGATGCTCGCTTTTAGCTCGGGATTATTTGTTGCTAAGAGGTCAAGTGTGCTTTCGTAACCGTTTACTGTTCACGAGGGCTCATGAACTACCTACGCGAAACAATTTTCAGAGAATGCGTTTAGCACAATTTCGGATGATGGCTCTGTGCACTATGGGACTTAACATCTGTGGTCATCAGTCCCCTATAACTTAGAATTAGTTAAACCTAACTAACCTAAGGACATCACACAAATCCATGCCCGAGGCAGGATTCGAACCTGCGACCGTAGCGATCACGCCGTTCCAGACTGAAGCGCCTAGAACCGCACGGCCACACCGGCCGGCATCGGATGATGTTTTATGCGTACCTCCAAATAAATATGTCAGGGCTAAATTAAAGTCACCATCAACTATAATTGAATGAGTCGAGTACGTTTTTGAAATTAGAGTCATTTGGTGATCGGTAAAAGGATCCAATTATTATTTTAAGCCGCGCGGGATTAGCCGAGCGATCTAGGGCGGTCATTGACTGTGCGGCTGATCCCGGCGGATGTTAGAGTCCTCCCTCGGGCATGGATGTGTGTGTGTTTGTCCTTAGGATAATTTAGATTAAGTAGTGTGTAAGCTTAGGGACTGATGACCTTAGCAGTTAAGCCCCATAAGATCTCACACACATTTGAACATTTTGAACATTATTTTAACCCGGTTAACAATTATGACCTTGGCCATAATAACTGACAGGAACTATCTTCTTCGATTTGGCTACAAGATAAACTACTCCTAATAGCAACAAACACGCCACAGCCATCTGTGATTAGCATATCCTATCTGAAACCGTTAGATCCTTTGCAAAAATTTCGACTGAATTTATCCCCGGCTTTAGCCAGCTCTCAGTGCCCATAACGATTTGAGCATCAGTGCTTTCTATTAACGCTTGGGGCTCTGGTACTTAACAAACACAGCTACGACAATTTACATCTGTTATGCCCATGGTTCCTGGATCTACGTTCTTCCTGTGTTCTGCCTGCACTCTTTGAGACTGAAGCCCTTTTCCTGTTAGAAAAAATGGCTCTGAACACTATGGGACTTAACTGCTGAGGTCATCAGTCCTCTAGAACGTAGAACTACTTAAACCTAACTAACCTAAGGACATCACACACATCCATGCCCGAGGCAGGATTCGAACCTGCGACCGTAGCGGTCGCGCGGTTCCAGACTGTAGCGCCTAGAACCGCTCGGCCACTCTGGCCGGCTTTGTGTTATACCCAGACCCTGTAACCTAAAAAACCTCTCATTCCATGCCACACAGCCCGTGCTACCCACGTAGCCGCCTACTGTGTGAAGTAGACTCCTGACCTATTCAGTGGAAGCCGGAACCCAAATACCCTATGACGCAAGTCGAGAAATTTTCATCCTACATCGCAGAACTGTCTGAGCCTCTGATTCAGACCCTCCACTCGGCTCTGTAGCAGAGGTTCGCAATCGGTACTGTCGACTACGCTGCAAATGGTGAGCTCTGCTTTCATCTCGCAAGCAATACTCGAAGCCTTTACCACTTCCGTTAGCCGCTAGAAACCAGAGAGAATCTCTTCCTATCGAAAGCGGTACGCATTATTGGTACCGACGTGAGCCACCAACTGCAGTTGGCTGCATCCTGTGCCCTTCATGGCATCTGGAAGGACCCGTTCCCATCTGGAATGACTCCATCAGGTATGCACACGGAGTACACATTGGCTTTCCCTCTCTCCTTGGCAGTCGTGTCCCTAAGGAGCCCAATAACGAACTCATCATTGGACCTCCCAACTACTAAGAATCCCACCTTCCGTTATTGCCTGGATCTTGCACGGTGAGAGGTTTCCTCAAACAGGACAGGCAACTGCGTCTGGCTAACAGACAGTGTCAGCCCCAGCCAGCACATGGAACCTGTTTGTCAGAATAACTGGGGAGGCCTTACGTGCGGCCCCATGGAAAGTCTTTCGCAACCTGCCACGCCCCGAGGCGACCTTCCATTTGACCACAGGTGAGGGATCAACCTCAGTGCGAGCAGTAACTGGGCTGGCTACGGGTGCGTACCGATCGACGGAGGCCGTATAAATGGTGTCGTAGAACGCGCCAGGGGCTCTTTAAGGCTGTTCACATATGATGTGATTGTCTTTAAGGAGGTAGAAACGGCAGAAGACAGTAATGATATGGAGGGCCTAGAGGATTGGTGAATGGTGCAGGGCTTGGCACCCATGCCCCAGGGAGGACTCGAACCTCCGGCGGGAGGGGCAGATCAAATCCGTGACATGGCGCCTCAAACCGCGAGGCCATTGCACGGCCCCTGTTTTCAGTATTCTTTCAGGAAAGATAGTCACCTCTACTTCAAATAGTTCAAATGGCTGTGAGCACTACGAGACTTAACATCTGAGGTCATCAGTCCCCTAGAACTTAGAACTACTTAAACCTAACTAGCCTAAGGACGATAAATTCTTCTCGGGTTGACAGCCGAGTCAATGCGTTGTTCTCCAGCAACGTTTCAGCAAGTTTCTTACTTGCCATCTTCAGGCGAAGTGTCGGGTTCTCGGCGAATCTTGATGATAAATTCTTCTCGGGTTGACAGCCGAGTCAACCCGACACTTCGCCTGAAGATGGCAAGTAAGAAACTTGCTGAAACGTTGCTGGAGAACAACGCATTGACTCGGCTGTCAACCCGAGAAGAATTTATCATCAAGATTCGCCGAGAAAGCCTGCATTCTCATATAGCCTAAGGACACCACACACATCCATGCCCGAGGCATGATTCGAACCTACAATCGTAGCGGTCTAGCGGTTCCAGACTGAAGCGCCTAGAACCACTCGGCCACAACGTCCAACTTGGCAGTTGTCCCTGAACCTAAATAAATTTAACATATTGCACATACATAAGAAAATAAATCCATTAATCTACGTTATCGATGATAAATTGCTGTAAACAATAACCACCGTAAAACGTCTAGGCGTATCTACCTGGGATTACCTTAAGTGAAATGACCACATAAATGACATAGTAGGAAAAGGAGATACGAGACTGAGATTCGTAAGAGGAATGTTGTGGAAATGTAATTCATTCATGACCGAAGTGGCTTGTGAGGCGAGGCGATTCTTAAGTATTGTCCATAAATCTGGGAGCATTATCAGGAAGGGTTGACAGAAGACATTGAAAACATCCAACGAAGAGCGGCTCGTTTTCTGACGAAATCGTTTAGTGGCGTGAGAGCGTTACAGAAATGTCCAAGAAACCCCAGTGGCAGACGCTACAAGAGAAGCCTTGTCCGTCATGGAGAAGTTTACTATCGAAATTTCGAAAGAGTACATTGCAGGGAGAGTTGTACAACATATGTCCACAACGAGGAAATTCGAGAAATTAGAGCTAATACAGAGGCTTGCCGACAGTTATTTTTCCCATGTGCCATTCGTGATTGAAAAGGGAAGGAGGGGTCAGTGAATAATACCAGGAATACCCTTCACCAGTACTTATGTAGATATCATCCAACCACTGTGAGAGGTCCAAGACAGGTAATAGCCTAAGTGAAAGGCACTTTCCTCCCTCGCCCCTACTCTCCACACTAATAGGAATCAATTACCTCTCCCTCTCCCCAACCCTCCCTCCCCCCTTTTAATTACTATTCCAGTTGTGTGAGCCTCGTCATTTGCATTTTGTTCATCTCAGTGAAAAGACTTGATCTGGTTGGGGTCAGGATGTAAATAATAACACGTACATAACAAATTAATTTCTGGTTTATTTTCTTTCCTTACAAATTTTTACAAAACATTTCGCTTTCGCTAACATTTCTATGTTTTTAATACCTCATTTACTACCATGCTTTTTCTTAGCTACCAAAGTTTTTTATGATACATTTTTGTTAATACTTTTTGAGCTTTAATGATGAATAGAAATGTTGTATACAGATTCACACAGACACCCTTTTTTATATTAACATTACGAGTTTCTTACACAGAGATACTTCTTACATACACGGAGATAGTATTTTTTTAAACGAATACTAGTACAGAAGAATCTAAATACTAAGTTTCCATTGAAAAGATATTTCGTCATTTTTTTCTGACTAGGTATTTACATAATAGGTACTTTTTTATGTAATTCAGTTTTATACAAAAAACTTTTTTCTAACACAGTTGTCCTTCTTTTATATACTACAACAAATTTATTTTTACATGAGAAATGAGACATTAACAGTACTGATTGGTACAACTAGCAGCAGGTGAAAACAAAAACACACACAACAAATTAAAACATGTACATAGTACATATGTATATAACTGTATGAACATACACACATAATGTGCAATAAGTTCAAACATACACACCTATTTACACAATAACAAACGGCCCATACTACTGTCATGCATACACTCATTGCATATCAACATCGGTCAGTAGTTCGATGTCGACATGTTTTTTTTTAACATAATATCCCACGAAAGCCCTTGTGCGGTGTAATAGAAGGTAAGACCCAGTAATTACGTGCCCATGCATACACTCCTGAATTTCTCAAGAATATCAGCAAGCAGGCGTATGTCTGTTCCATATATGTTCCAGATTACTCCCCTAAGTCATGGGTATCGAATTTATGCTAAACGCCCACCATATACCCACACTCTGCATACTTTATGAGAGCGCCAGTAAATTTTACTGCTAAATGTGGCTATGCGGGGCAATGTCCTTCCGTTGAGTCTCTTTATCGATTACAGGTATTTGTATGATAAAACCTCTTCGAAACAAGCTGAAACATTGCAACACCAGTATGTGCAGTTCTAGTGATATACATGTCCTTGTTACACACTGCTTCAGCAAGTTTCTGAAGCAGTGTGTAATAAATTGAAGCGAAAACTGTAATTTTTTAAGCTGAAATCACTCGAGTGCTCACTGATGTAGTGAGCATCATACCCAGTCAAATTGTGGAGTAAAACAGATAGGCGTTAATTAGTTACACGTTCCATGGATCATTTTTCACAGTAGCTCGTAATGATTTGAAACGAGCCATTCACATTGCAAATTAATTTGTTCAAATGTGTGTGAAATCTTATGGGACTTAACTGCTAAGGACATCAGTCCCTTATCTGACACACTACTTAACCTAAATTATCCTAAGGACAAACACACACACCCATGCCCGAGGGAGGACTCGAATCTCCCCCGGGACCAGCCGCACAGTCCATGTCTGCAGCACCCTAGACCGCTCGGCTAATCACGCGCGGCAATTAATTTGTGCATGCTGTTACATTCTGAACATTTCTAAGGATTTTTTCTTTTTTACAAAACGAAAAAAGATATACAGGTGTGACCACCACCTTTACACATTGCGGTAATAGAAACTCTTCTACGGAGTAGAAGAAGTTGTCAGGGAGATATTTTCTCAGTTTATCAACTTTTACTTTGCTGATGTCAGACAGTTTATATCACTGGGTAAGTGATCCAAAATTTTTGTTGCAGCACTGTGCACCCCTTTTTGTGCTACAGACAACCTTAATGTGGAGCAATGAATATCATTGTAACTATGAACCTCATTGTTCTTTTTTTAGTGGCTTATTTGCAATAAATTTCATCGTGGAATAAATTTAATGTGAATCAGTAGTCAGAATGCCCAACTTCCTAAACAGATGTGTATAAGATGAACGAGGGTGACCACCACAAATTATTCTTACAGCACATTCTGCCACAATGAAGAATTTCTTTTTTAAACGTGAGTTACCCCAGAACGTTATTCCCTATGACATTATTGAATGAAAATATGCAAAATATGCCAACTTACTGATCTGTATCTCCCCAGGATTTGCAATAATTCTAATCGCAAATGTGGCTGAACTTCGTTGTTTTAGGAGTTCCAAAATGTGTTTTTTTTCTACTTAAATTCTCATCAACGTGGACCTCGAAGAATTTTGAAATTTCCACCCTATTTATTATTTACTCACATTGTGTTACACTTATCACCGGTGTAGTACCTCTAGATTTGCAGAACTGAATATGTTGTGTCTCTTTAAAACTGAAGTTGAGACCATCCGAAGAAAACCAGTCAATGATGCTTTTAAGAACTTTGTTTACCATTTCTTCTGTTTCTGTACACATACTTGGATCGATTACAATACTAATGCCGTCTTCTAAAAGAACTAATTCTGTTTGTGTATACTAGACAGAAGATCGTTTACGTTTACGAGGAAAAATAGTGGACCTAAAATTGAACCTTGGGAAACTCTATAAGTGATAGCTCTCCAGACAGAATTATGTCCCTGGACTACATTGCTTGAATTACTAAGGATAACTTTCTTTGTTACTTTGGTTAGATATGACTGTACCATCAGTCCCATGAAACGTCAATTTATCTAGGAGGGCATATGTTACACAGTCAAGCTGACTGCCGAACGATCCTACTGCCACCAACATACATTCCACATAAGGACCACGAAGATAAATACGAGAAATTAGGTCTCATACGGAGGCATTTAGACAGTCCTTTTTTCCTCGCTCTATTTGCAAGTGGGAAGGAAATGACTAGTGTTGGTATAGGCTACCCTCCGCCGTACGTCGTGCGGTGGCTTGGGGAGTATCTGTGCAGATGTAGGTGTAGATATAGAAATGGGTGCAATAACGTTCATTGGGTTTGCAGCCTCACGATGTCGTTAGAGAACGGTTGAAACGTCCAAAAGTGTCATCAGTGTCAAAGATTGCCAGGTACTTCTTTCTATTGCTCATCGCCCTGTGAACGACGTTTCCAATGGCAATATGTAGGGGAATCAATGCCCCAGGGATAGGGATGCTTTGCCGGCCGGGGTGGCCGTGCGGTTCTAGGTGCTTCAGTCTGGAGCCGAGCGACCGCTACGGTCGCAGGTTCGAATCCTGCCTCGGGCATGGATGTGTGTGATGTCCTTAGCTTAGTTAGGTTTCATTAGTTCTAGGGGACTGATGACCTCAAAAGTTAAGTCGCATAGTACTCAGAGCCATAGGGATGATTTCATTGACAACTTCCATGCCACCCCCTGAGGTCTTTTCGTGTCCTTTATGAGCGACGCTGTGTCTGAGATGTTTTCCTAGGAAATTCATAAAAAAAAAAACCGCGTGATTTCAACGCTGAGCGTCGCAGTTCTGACCTCCATCGCACAGACGTCAAAAGAAGGGATGAAATGTGGGTAAGAGGTAATGTGATGACCTTCTCGTCGTGTGACACGTCCACGGTGGCGTTGGGCAGAATTGTGGTGTAATTTGGTGCCAATGTGACATCATTAACCCACCTTATAGCTCAAATGAACTGCTGAACAATGGTCTTTTTTCGCATGGGGAGAGGGCGAGAGGGAGGGGTACATGATTTCTATTTAACTAGAGAGAAGGAGGGGTGGAAAAGATGAGCTCTTAGATCACTATCTTTTTTAGAACTCCCACAGTGGATCGGTGACCTTCATTTTAATGTCACTAAATTGCCCAGGACGCATGGGCAGCGGAACCGGTGACTTTTCTCGAGGCGTGATAGCTATCAGTTTACGTCCTGACATTAATGTACCTCATTGAAGTGCCTCGGAGGCGTGGGCTAGGTGTCCCTCTACTGCTTTGCCTACATGTTAATGCTCGTCCTCTTCAGAGCCTCCACATACTGATTCGGCCACCATGATCTTGTTCGCAGAACCGTGACTCATTTTTAAAGACTATGCGGTGCCACTGCTTTATCCAGTGTTGCCGTTGAGCGCATCGCTGTCGGGGCACCTCTGCTGCCATGTCAAGGAAACTCACCACCAGGACTCCGGGCTTACAGTCCATAGTGCTCCTAACATTGTCGCAATGTCACATCTGTGCCGGGCTAAGCCTGTTTGTTAGGTACGTTAAATCAGATAAAGATACTCGAACAGTCCACGGGTGTACTGCCGGTCCATAGCGTCCAACGGGCAAGAAATACGCCGGGAAAAGTTGAAGACTCACAGATAAAGATAGATATGAAGTACACTAACCACATACATAGAACAACACAAGGACTTGGATTACATTAGAATAGAATAGTTGACAGACTTGAGGTAGTGACTCTATGTTAATTAGCAGATGGTTTCCTACAGTTAGGCAATCACCAGGATTAGAAATCAGAATGCCACACAGGGCGAACGCTGATTTACTATGAGACGCATATACCTGGAACAGTATTGGTGGCGCGATGTTATGCATTTTTCCAGTCTCTTTTCTTTCTTTCCTAAACAAATAATTTTAAATTAGATGCTGCTAAACCTTTCGGGGTGCGAGGCCGTGGTCCAAGAATCTCTTCTGTTCCTGACGTTTCGTCCACGACTGAGCTGGACAGCCTCAGAGGCACTCCTCCGCTGAGTCTTGCCAACTGACCAGGCGGACGTCCGAGAGCGACATGTAAACTGTAGGAAAGCAATAGAAAAGTTTCTTGGACCACAGCCTCACATCCCGAAAGGTTTACCAGCAGCTATGTCATCCGGCAGTGAAAGCCTTCATTCTATGATCTTAAATTGCATTCTTCCATTGCCTCAGGCTAATGTTATTTTCCAGTTACTGTTTATTTGCTAAGGTCATTAGTATAAACTACATATTTTGATAAATAGCAATAAAATGTATTTCTTGTTCTACAACTTGTTACAAAAATTGTTAATTTACAAGGACACTTGCAAACCAAATACGTCGAACGGGCGATTGTCATCGTTTCAGATGTACACTATGTGATCAAAAGTATCTGGACACCCCCAAAAACATACATTTTTAATATTACGTGCATTTCGCTGCCAACTACTGTCAGGCACTCAATATCAGCGACCTCAGTAGTCATTAGACATCGTGATAGAGCAGAATGGGGGGCCCCGTGGAATTCATGGACTTCAGACATGGTCAGGTGATTGGGTGTCACTTGTGTCATACGTCTGTACGCGACATTTCCACACTCCTAAACATCCCTAGATCGATGTGTCCGACGTTATAGTGAAGTGGGAACATGAAGGGACACGTACAGCACAAAAGCGTACAGGCCGACCTCGTCTGTTGACTGAAGAGACCGACGACAGTTGAAGAGGGTCGTAATGTGTAATAGGCAGACATCTATCCAGACCCTCACACAGGAATTCTAAACTGCATCAAAATCCACTGCAAATACTATGACAGATAGGCGGAAGGTGAGAGAACTTGGATTTCATGGTCGAGTGGCTGTTAACAAGCCACACATCACGTAGGTAAATCCCAAACGACGCTTCGCTTGGTGTAAAGAGGGTAAACATTGGACGACTGAATAGTAGAAAAACGTTGTGTGGAGTGATTAATCACGGTACACAATGTGGTGATCCGATGGCAGGGTGTAGGTATGGCGAATACCCGGTGAGCGTCATCTGGCAGCGTGTGTAGTGCCAACAGTAAAATTCGGAGGCAGTGGTGATATGGTGTGGTCGTGTTTTTCATGGAGAGGGCATGCACCACTTGTTGTTTTGCGTGGCACTAATACAGCACAGGTCTACAGTTATGTTTTAAGCTCCTTCTTGCTTCCCACTGTTGAAGAGCAATTCAGGGATGCCTATAGCATCTTTCAGTGCGATCGAGTACCTGTTCATAATGCACGGCCTGTGGCGGAGTGGTCACACGACAATAACATCCCTATAATGGACTGGCCTGCACAGAATCCTGACCTGAATCCTATATAACACCTGTGGAATGTTTTGGAACACCGACTTCGTGCCAGGCATCACCGACCGTCATCGAAGCCTCTCCTCACCGCAGCACTCCGTGAAGAATGGGCTGCCATTCTCCAAGAAACCTCCTGGCACCTGACTGAACGTATGCATGAGAGAGTGAAAGCTGTCATCAAGCCTAAGGGTGGGCCAGCACCATACTGAATTCCAGCATCATCGATGAAGGGCGCCACTAACTTGTAAGTCATTTTCAGCCAGGTGTCTGGATACTTTTGATCACATAGTGTCTGTTTTGTTTACAGTGTTGACAGCTACAAACATAAAAAGTAAATGATTTCTATTTTGTTTGCAGCGTTAGCAACAACAACGACAAAACATATATGTCCTCCAAAGACGAAATAAAAACTGGTCCTAGGTTGTGTTCCGAAAACGAACAGCATAGAGATAGAAGTGATGACACTTTCTGCAAGACCTGACCATCATTTTGCAAGACAATACTCAAGCACGTGCAGTGCAAGCTGTTACTGATTCGTTTGTCTGATGGGGTTGCTAAGTGCTATACCACCTACTGCACACCCCTGACTTAAGCCCTCGTGAGTTCAACTGGAGTTCTAAACTGAAGGAAACACTTCACGGCATTCGCCTCAGAACCGCTACAAATTCGTTGGGCAATAGACTGCGCCGTTCGAACTGTCAACACAACTGGCACTGCTAAGAGTATCCTACGACTTCCACATAGCTAGCAACGGGTTATACACAATGCCGGTGACTACTTTGAAGGTCAGTAAGACTTTGAAACACATATCTATTTTGTACGATCTGTAAATAAATAGTTGCCACTATTTAAAGTTCCAATCCTCGTATATATCCACATGGATACTTGTCTTGCGGTAGACAAGCCAACATCCTGACTCACGGCATATCATGTGACTGTGGGAACCTGCACGCCCGAGCGAACACTATGTCAGTTCTTTCCCAAAGTTCTCCCAGTAAACCGAAGTTGAGTATTCGCCTTCCCTACCAGAATCCTTCCATTACATATCTTTTTGCAACGTTAAGCCCAGCTATTTAAATGACGTGATTGTGTCAGGCAGGACACTACAAATGCTGTATTCGAATATTACAGGTTTGTTTTTCCAACTCATGTGCGTTAACTTACATTTTTCTACATTTACAGCTAGCTGCCATTCATCACAACAGCTAGAAATTTTGTCTAAGTCATCTCGTATCCTTCTAAATAGCTCAACAACGAGACTTTTCCGTACATCACAGCATCATCAGCAAACAACCACTGATTGCTCTCTACCCATCCTCCAGAGCATTCGTGTCTATAGAATATAACAGCGGTCCTATCAGAATTCGCTGAGGCAGTCCTTGACTCTGATGAACACTCACCGTCGAGGATAACGAACTGGACTCTGTTACTTGAAAAGTCTTAGAACTACCCACATATCTGGAAACCTCTTCCGTATGCTCGTACCTTCGTTAACAGTATGCAGTGAGACACCACGTCAAATGTTTTTCGGAAATCTAGAAATAAACGATCTGCCTGTTGCCCTTCATGCACAGTGTGCCGTATTTCATGTGAGAAAAGGGCAAGTTGTATTTAGCACGAGCGACACATTTTAAAACCGTGCTGATTCGTGGATATAAGCTTTTCGGTCTCAAGATATTTATTGCATTCGAACTGAGAATATATGCAAGAATTCTGTAAGAAACCTATGTTAAGTATATTGGTCTGTAATTTTGCGGGTCAGTTCTTGTACTCTTCTTATATGCAGGGGTAACCTACGCTTTTCTAAAATCGCTTGGGACTTCGCACTGAGCGAGAGATTGACGGTAAATGAAAGCTACGTAATGGGCCAATGCGCTAGTGCACTGTTTGTAAAACCGAAGTGGAATTTCCTCCGGACGTGGCGATTTATTTGTTTTCAACTCTTTCAGCTGTTTTCTTATGCCAGGGATGCCTAGATGCCGCCCATACGGGAATCCGTGCGGTAGCCAAACGACGGTATGTATGTAAAATCCTCCTGCGTGAACTATTTCTTAAACGCGAAATTAAAACTTAAGCTTTCGTTTTGGTATTTTCTACTGCCGCACCATACTGGTCAAGGAATGACTACATGGAAGCCTTAGACCCATAGTGATTTCACATAAGACCAGAATTTTCTTGGGATCTCGGCCAGATCTTTTTCTAAGCTCTGATTGTGGTAGTTGTATGCTTCACGAATACATCTTATTACAGACGCACGAATCTCTACTAACCTTCGCCTGCCGTCACTTTCGCGTTCTTTTTTGAGCCGATAGTGCAACAGCTTTTGCTTCCTGAGAATTTTCCGAATTTCGTTGTTAACTATGCAGACCTTATTTTCTATTGCATAAGCTACCCAGCAATGACACCGGTGGGTGCCACCATTCAGGCACTCTACACGCCAGATGCCTCAAAGTTCCGAGCTGTAGCCGCCGACATGGCCCCCATAAATTGGAACCTATTTATGCTTCTGTCACAGAATTTAGAGGATACAGATAGAAAAGCAGAGGGTTGCTCCTCTGGTTTGTATGAAGTCAAGCGTAGCACTCGCAACCATTCTGAAACAGAGCAAACACGAAACGATAGCTGCTTACTACTACAGATCGAAATGGCATTGTTACGAAACTGAACAATTTAACCGACTAAATGAAAAGTTTTATGAAGAGAAACGCTAATACAACCTAAAATTTGACCAGCCAAAGCTAATACGAGGTGCGACAATAAAATAATGAGACAGATTTTCTTTGCAAGATGTGGCAACCCTGAAGGCTTGCGAGGGCACAATGTGTTTCACCTTGCTCTATATGTTGCTTCCAGTCCAAGCGGCACATTGATGCAACTGCTCAGTCATGAGTTGTGCTGTGATAAGTTAACACGTGTTTGTGTCTCTCGTCACGGAAATGGAACCACATAATATTGCGCAATGGTAAGCCATTTCTTTTTGCGTTAAATTGGGTGAAAACGCGACAACAACTTACGGTAAGCTTCAGAAGGCTTTTGGACAGGAGGGTATGTCAACAGCTCAAGTTTTTCGTTGGCATGAAATGTTTTGTGAAGGCAGAACGAATGTTGAGGATGAAGACCGCAGTGGACGACCATCAACCTCACAGACGGATGTCAACTTGGCCAGGGTGGGTGAACTCGTACGATCTGATCGAGGATTATCCGTGAAAATGATTGCAGAAGAACTGAATATCAATCGAGAAACGATTCGTCTAGTAATAACTGAGGATCTTGGTATGAGACAGATTTGTGGAAAAATGGTCCCCAAAAATCTCACACCACAACAGCGAGAAACACGGAAAAATGTGACAGCCGATCTGTTAGAGCAACTGGAATTCAATCCAGAATTGTTGAGCCGTGTTACCACTGGTGATGAAAGTTGGCTTTTTCAGTACGATCCAGAGACAAAACGCCAAAGTTCGCAATGGTGCTCAAAGGGATCACCCAGACCCAAAAAAGCTCACATGTCAAAGTCAAATGTGAAATGCATACCGGCCAGAGTGGCCGAGCGGTTCTAGGCGCTACAGTCTGGAATCGCGCGACCGCTACGCTCGCAGGTTCGAATCCTGCCTCGGGCATGGATGTGTGTGATGTCCTTAGGTTAGTTCGGTTTAAGTAGTTCTAAGTTCAAGGGGACTGATGACCTCAGCAGTTAAGTCCCGTAGTGCTCAGAGCCATTTGAACCATTTGAAATCCATGCTTGTGTGCTTCTTTGATTCCAAGGGAGTTGTTCAGAAAGAGTGGGTGCCTCCTGGACAAACAGTTGACCAATATTACAACAAAGAAATTTTAGAAAGACTTCGTTAAAGAGTTCTTTGTGTCCGTGCCAACATTGCTGATAATTGGATTCTGCATCAGGGTAATGCGCCATCCCATACTGCTCTGTCAGTACAGCAATTTTTAACCTCAAAACAAATTTCAGTACTACCACAGCCACCTTATTCACCAGATAGCGCTCCGTGCGACTTTTTTCTATTTCCGAGAGTCAAATCGGCGGTCAAGGGACACCATTTTCAAACAACACAAGATGTCCAAAAAGCTGTGACGAGGGTCTTGGAGGATATTACAGAAGATGAGTTCCAGAAATATTACCATCAATGGCAGAAGCGCTGGAAAAAGTGTGTGCAGTCAGAAGGGAACTACTTTGAAGGAGACAACACAAAACTTGACTAAAACGGTAAGCAACATTTTTTTCACATCAGTCTCATTACTTTATTGTCGCAGCTCGTATAATCTGTTCCTTCTCTAAATGTCAAAATTTGGTCACTAAAATGAAACAGAACGATGTTAACTAACCTCTTATCAAAGCGAACGAAAGACATTCAGATTTTTTACCAAAAAGAACGGCGTTCTGTTCTCCTCCCCTCCATTTTGCGCCCTGTCCTTGCACCTAATTTTAACCCTATTAAAATTGTCATAGCAATAACGTATAAAAACATGCAATGAAACCAAATAGCATTCTGTTTGCTACTCATATCTATTTAAAAAAAGCCTCAGTAACATAAAAACACGAGAGGCGTTCAATAAGTAATGCAACACATTCGTGTTCTCGGCTATTTTCTGTTGAGAAAAATGCGGTATTTGTCGTGGGACATCGTGGAATATTCCCGCTTCAGCCCTTGTAGTTTCAGGAATTTCAGATAGGTGCGGTGCTATACGTAGCCTTCAAAATGGCGTCTGTAACGGAGGTGCGTTTCAAGCAGAGACCTGTCACTGAGTTTCTTTTGGGGGAAACCAGGGCATTGCTGATACTGATAGGCGCTTTTAGGATGTCTACGGAGACCTGGCAGTGAACAAAAACACGGTATGTCGTTAGCCGAGGCGTTTGTGGTAATCCGAACAAGATCGCGCAAACCTATCCATACTCCCTCGTACAGATCGGTTGCACGCAGCTGTGACTCCTGCTTTGTTGGAGCGCGTGAACACTCTCATTCGATGTGAGCGACGAACACAATCAGACATCTCGCTGCTAAACTGTACGTCTCTGTTGCTAGTGCTGACACAATCGTCCACTAGCTGGGGTACTCAAAACTGTTTGTTTTGAATACTTCCATAGCTTCCCTATACAAGCGGGTGTTATAGCTCTTCTCTACAGCAAGAACTTCCGTGTAGACGAATTTTACTGTGTGGCCATTCTCACACAGCACGTGCTCCGCCACGGTCCATTTCTACACCTCCCCAAACTACAGCACCGCTTGTAGTCGGTGATCCTGATTTTGACTGATCGTTCAGTCACCCTAGCATGGACCTTCCACATGTACATGGTACGTCGCATACTCCCGGCATTTAAAGTGGGTCCTTTTTCTCCTTTGCCGATCTGAGACACTATTTGATCTTCTTTGCGGTTTATAAATTGTATTTATGCCATGTTTGTGTAGCATACACTGATGTGCCAAAACATAATGACCACTGCCCACCGCGAGATTAAATGTCTCATGGTGGTGCTGCGGGCACGTGAAGCAATAAGGAAAGAATTAAGCGGAAGAGGGGTGAATGTGCAGTCGTTATAGCGGAGATATGGGCTTCAAATTCAGAAATCCACTGGTCTAAGCGATTTTGACAACGGACATATTGATGTGGCGCTGCGGCTGGGATCGATATCCACTGAAACGGCGAAGCTTGTCGCCTATTGGCGTACTACTCTCGTGGAAAGTGGTTGAAGCAGGGTGAAATAATGAGTAAGCAGTGTGATACTGGACGTCTCATCACAAAATGTAGAGGTCGTAGGATCCCCACTGTGTAATCCAGGACAGGCAGCGATTTGTGGTAGATCTGACAACAGAGTCAATTCTGGTGCAGGCACAAGTGTTTCGGAGCACACCGTTCAGAGGACATTGTTGAACATGGAGCTCCACATCACACGACCCCTACGTGCTCCTATGTTGACCCAACGACATAGTCAGTAATGATTGCAGTGTGGACAGCTTCACTGTGTTTTCACCGTGGATCAACAGAAATGTGTCGCCTGTCGACTGAATCGCTTTTATTGTTACACCAGATGTATGGTTGGGTCCTTACACGCCCCCATCCACGAGAATGGCTGCATGAAACACACACCGCGTCACAGATGCAGGCCGGTGAGGGCAGAATTATGCTATGGTGTACATTGAGTTGGGCTTCCATGGGATCTGTGGAGGTAATTGAAAGCATCATGATAGCAATGAACTACGTGAACATTATTGCGGACCACCGGCATTGCTTCATGCTTGAAGTCTCCCACTACGACGATCATATCTTCCAACAGGATAACTGTCCGTGCTCCAAGGTCACTATCTTGCTACAGTGATTTGTGGGGAATTATATGAACTCACATTGATGTCTTGGTCAGCAAAAGTGCGTGATCTGTATCCATTGGAACACATATCGGGCGCCAGCTGGGTGCTTGTAAACCACCATCCCGTAATGTGCCAAATTTCTTGACCTGCGCCTAGATATCTGGTGCCACATACTTCTGGAATCTTGTCAAGGACTTGTAGAATACACTAAAAACAGAATCTCTGCTGTACTGTGTTTGCATGGTTGAGCAACACGCTATTAAACAGATGGTCATCATATTTTGGCTCATAGGTGTATGGCGCTTGTTCGGGGAAGCTATAGAAGTACTTTAGAGTACTTCTATAGCTTCCCCGAACAAGCGCCATGACAGTAGCTTCAACAATAAAGAGGAAAGCCTGAAGGTGAAAGGATTGTAACTAAAATCCGTTCACATTCAGGTTTTCCTCTTCCCCGTGCTGCAGGGGACGACCGTTAGAGGTAGCAAGGGGGGAACAGCAGCAGTAAGACACACGGAAAAGCCCTTGGACGATGGTGCACCACATGCGGACAATCTGTGGCTTCGAGCTCGATTCCAGTCCATCACGAGCAATGGAGAGTGGAGCTTTGACAGTTCCATCTGGTGAAACGTCAGAAAAATCATCAAACAAACGTCGGCCAAATAACCCAAGTCAGAAGCCAAGGCAGTTTGTCAACAAGTCGCCACGAGAGTCTTAACCATTCTGCATTCAGAATGACTTACCAGATATAAAACGTGTAGTGAATCATGAAATTCCGGAGTAGCTTTATTTTATGTCCGCTCAAGTCACTACCTTGCACCGTGAGGTTACAGCAAATAATGCACCGCCGCATAGCGACGTGCCCGCAGCAGCTTGCATTCATGAAATGTATGAGTCGGGCGGTCCATACCAATGAACTTATCGTAATGAAACAGGTAGCCCCCACTGAGAATATATGAATGAATCGTTGGGGGCAGCACGCACCTTAGTGGTGATACTTTCAGAAGAAGTTCTTCATTTGTTTCTCCATAGCGTCCGTAGTTGCTTTATGATTCTTGAGGGTATTTTCGTTATGTCGTTGCAACTACACATATGCGTGATTTTTTCACCAGACTCGTTTCGCTTTATTGAGGTAAAGCATCATCAGTGGTCTGTAATTAAGTTACTTACTTTTTGATTTGCTTTTAAGATCGAAAAACAGTTCGTTAACAATAGGTTGATTGTACTTACGGTGATTTTTCGGCTTATTTCTCGCTTACATCGGGAAATACCGTCTGTGCTAGCAGTACCATCAATAATACTGTTGTGTACAGTAGGCATACAGTAAAGGCTGTTCTTCCTACAAACTGCATCAACATAACGTTTCTTTTATTGTTGTTGTTGAAGGTAGGCGAAATGCTACGCAGGCAGCGGAACTGTACAGAGGGCGATATCCTGACAAGAACCTACCTTCCCGGCGGATGTTTTCTCGTCTTGTTGCGACGCTTCAGGAAACGGGAATTTTCAACCCACGACAACGCAATCGTCGCAGCACTCGCACAGACGAAGCTTCCGAAGTTACTGTTCTCGCTTCCGTTGCTATGAATTCACATGTGAGCACACGGCAGCTTGAACACGAGATTGGCATTCCTAAGACCAGTGTACATTGTATTCTTACACGTCCCCGGTTCCATCCTTACCATGTACACCTACATGAAGAATTGCACTGGAATGATTTCCAGAATAGTATACAGTAATGTCAGTTGGCACAGCAGCAAATCCTCGGCAACCTGAACTTTTTCTCCAATGTTGTGTTTACCGATGAAAGTTCCTTCTCAAACAAAGAACAGGTAAATACAAGGAACATGCATTATTGGTCCAGCGACAACCCACGATTCTTAGACAGGTGGAACATCAGCGTCAATGGAGAGTTAACGTCTGGTGTGGGATGCTTGGTACTACAATTATTGACCCTTATTTCATCAATGGTAGTCTAAACGTCACAGCGTATACCAACTTCCTCAGACGAATTCTTCCTCCTGTTCTGCATGAAGTGCCGCTAAGAACCAGGATGCTTACGTGGTATCAACACGATGAATGTCCAGCGCATAATGCCTTGCGTGCACGTTGTGTTCTGAACCGAAGGTATCCTGGCAGATGGATTGGTCGAGGAGGAACAGTTACTTGGCGTGTTAGGTCTCTTGATTCAAATCCTCTGGACTTTTCTCTTTGGGGATGCATTAAAGACACTGTCTATCATGGTATTCCGACAACTCCAGAGGACATGCAGGAGCGTTTCGTGTTTGCTTGTAATTCTCTTCAGCAGTCCCGTGACATTTAGTAGTCAATGGTAGAGAGGTTGTCTTAGATTTAATTAAAATAAAGGCACCTCATGTCATGGGTTTAAAGTAAGAATCATACGATCTCGGGTTTTGTACACACACTATCATCCTGCTCATGCTAATATCCCACTTGTTTTGTAAAACTGTGAAGGTGTTACGTGTGACCTTGCCCACATATACGAGGGTTGTTCGGAAACTATAGAACAATCGGCCGCGAAATGGAAACCACAGTGAAAATCAAAACTTTTCTTTTCACAGTTAGCTACACCTTCCAGGTACTTCTATACATAGTTGCCACTCCGACTTCGACATTTGTCGGAGCGTTGTCTCAAAATTACAACAGCATCGTCATAAAAGGCAGCAACCTGTGCTTTCCGATAATTCTCTACGCAAGTGTTGTATTCGTATCCAGCGTTTCATGTGAACAGACCTGATACTCAGGACGAGCCAATTAGGGCTGTATTGTGGGTGATGGAACACTTCCCGTCAAAAATACTCCAGGAGCGTCTTCATTGCTCCTGCAAAGTTAGGCTGAGAAGGAAGTGCGTGGCAATTGTGTTAGGTGGGCTGCATTCAGTAAGGCGAAGCCTCTCAGACAGTCTTCCTACTTGGCGGGAAACATTGTTCTTCTAGGCACCTTTACTCGCTCACAGTGCGCTCACAACTGAAAAGAGGGTCTTGATGCGATCGACGGACATACTACAGACACTGCCCAAAACGTTTGTGAAAAGCCTCGTCGGATTTTCACAGTGGTTTCCATTTCGGGACCGATCGTTCCTCACTTTCCGAACAGCCCTAGTACAAGAAAGTGGAAGAATCTGAATGTTTGTCTCAGGAGCAGAGACTAGAGTTTGCAAACATGTTGATGAGGTATGTTAAAATTTCCTCCATTAAACCAGCAGTGATTGAGAGGTATCAGTACCATATGGAAGTGGTCCCCCACAAAACATACTGTCTTGCGTCATACAATGTGGTAACAAAAGTCATGGGACAGCTCCTAATATTGTGGCGGACCTCCTTCTGCCCGGTGTAGTGCACCAACTCGACATGGAATGGACTCAACAAATCGTTGGAAGTCCCCTGCAGAAATATTGAGCCATGCTGCCTCTATAGCCGTCCGTAATTGCGGAAGTGTTCCTTTGCAGAATTTTGTGCATGAAGTGACCTCTCGATTATGTCCCATAAATGTTCGATGAGATTCATGTCGGGAGATCTAGGTGACCAAACCATTCGCTCGAAATGTGCAGAATGTTCTTCAAACCAATCGCGAATTATTGTGGCCCGGTGACATGTTTGGGAACGTGAAGTGCATGAATGGCTTCAAATGGTCTTAAAGTAGCCCAACATAACCATTTCCAGTCAATGATCGGTTCAGTAATGTAAACACAGCCCACACCATTATGGAACCACCACCAGCTTGCCGCAGTGCCTTGTTGACAACTTGAGTTCTTGGCTTCGCGGTGTCTGCGCTATACTCAAACCCTACCTTCAGCTCTTGCCAGTTGAAACTGGGACTAATCTGAACAGAATACGGTTTCCCAATCGTCTAGGGTCCAACCGATGTTTTCATGAGCCCAGGAGAGGCGCTACAGGCGGTGTCGTGCTGTTAGCAAAGCCACTCGCGTCGGTCCTCAGCTGCCATAGTCCTCTAACGCCAAATTTCGCGGCACTGTCCTAACAGATACGTTCGTCGTACGCCATACATTGATTTCTGCGGTTATTTCACGCAGTGTTGTTTCTTTTTAGCACTGACAACTCTACGTAAACGCCACTGCTCTCGGTCGTTAAGTGAAGGCCGTCGGCCATTGCGTTGTCCGTGGTGAGAGGTGTTGCCTGAAATTTGATATTCTCGGAACATTCTTGACACTGTGGATCACGGAATATTGAATTCCCTAATTATTTGCCAGATGGAGTGACCAATGCCTCTAGTTGCAAATCACCATTCTGCGTTCAAAGTCTGTTAATTTCCATCGTGGGGCCATAATCAGGTCGGTTACCTTTCCACATGAATTACCTGAGTACAAATGACTGCTTCGCCAACGCAGTTTCCTTTATAATTGGTGTACGCGGTACTGCCGTCATCTCTATATACACTCCTGGACATGGAAAAAAGAACACATTGACACCGGTGTGTCAGACCCACCATACTTGCTCCGGACACTGCGAGAGGGCTGTACAAGCAATGATCACACGCACGGCACAGCGGACACACCAGGAACCGCGATGTTGGCCGTCGAATGGCGCTAGCTGCGCAGCATTTGTGCACCGCCGCCGTCAGTGTCAGCCAGTTTGCCGTGGCATACGGAGCTCCATCGCAGTCTTTAACACGGGTAGCATGCCGCGACAGCGTGGACGTGAACCGTATGTGCAGTTGACGGACTTTGAGCGAGGGCGTATAGTGGGCATGCGGGAGGCCGGGTGAACGTACCGCCGAATTGCTCAACACGTGGGGCGTGAGGTCTCCACAGTACATCGATGTTGTCGCCAGTGGTCGGCGGAAGGTGCACGTGCCCGTCGACCTGGGACCGGACCGCAGCAACGCACGGATGCACGCCAAGACCGTAGGATCCCACGCAGTGCCGTAGGGAACCGCACCGCCATTTCCCAGCAAATTAGGGACACTGTTGCTCCTGGGGTATCGGCGAGGACCATTCGCAACCGTCTCCATGAAGCTGGGCTACGGTCCCGCACACCGTTAGGCCGTCTTCCGCTCACGCCCCAACATCGTGCAGCCCGCCTCCAGTGGTGTCGCGACAGGCGTGAATGGAGGGACGAATGGAGACGTGTCGTCTTCAGCGATGAGAGTCGCTTCTGCCTTGCTGCCAATGATGGTCGTATGCGTGTTTGGCGCCGTGCAGGTGAGCGCCACAATCAGGACTGCATACGACCGAGGCACACAGGGCCAACACCCGGCATCATGGTGTGGGGAGCGATCTCCTACACTGGCCGTACACCTCTGGTGATCGTCGAGGGGACACTGAATAGTGCACGGTACGTCCAAACCGTCATCGAACCCATCGTTCTACCATTCCTAGACCGGCAAGGGAACTTGCTGTTCCAACAGGACAATGCACGTCCGCATGTATCCCGTGCCACCCAACGTGCTCTAGAAGGTGTAAGTCAACTACCCTGGCCAGCAAGATCTCCGGATCTGTCCCCCATTGAGCATGTTTGGGACTGGATGAAGCGTCGTCTCACGCGGTCTGCACGTCCAGCACGAACGCTGGTCCAACTGAGGCACCAGGTGGAAATGGCATGGCAAGCCGTTCCACAGGACTACATCCAGCATCTCTACGATCGTCTCCATGGGAGAACAGCAGCCTGCATTGCTGCGAAAGGTGGATATACACTGTACTAGTGCCGACATTGTGCATGCTCTGTTGCCTGTGTCTATGTGCCTGTGGTTCTGTCAGTGTGATCATGTGATGTATCTGACCCCAGGAATGTGTCAATAAAGTTTCCCCTTCCTGGGACAATGAATTCACGGTGTTCTTATTTCAATTTCCAGGAGTGTATGTACATATCGCTATCCCATGACTTCTCTCACCTCTACGTATTCCGTCCCGTGTGCTCGGAGAGAGGTCCTGAAGCATGAAAGTGAAAGGACTATTACACCACTCAAATTTAAAGAATTATGTGCGCTAGAGGTTTTGTACATAGTACATGGGGTCTTATAAGTAAATATTTTGCTTCTTTTTGCTTCTTTTATCTATATGTCTCATAGTCCCTCTGTATTTAGTATCATAACTCATGTTTTCTGTTTGAATATGATGAATATCGCTCACTAAAAGTGTATAAACGCTAAATGTTCAAGATGTTCCTCTCTATTCTACACAGTAATGAATGTTGCTAGAAGATTAACAACCCTGCTAAGAAGAATGTGAATAATTCGTAACTGACTTTACAGAATCCTAATTGATCTAGTACCTTTGAAGTTACGGATATCTGGATAAAGGATGGACAGTCGGATGAAGATATCGTTTGTTGAAAACAATTTTCCTGTCTGAGTGATCCTAGTGAAAACCGAAAATGCCAATTTGGCATCTTTCAGTGTTGTGATCACTACGTTAAATGCAAAATATTACCTAGTGGCACCCTATGAGACTGTATATATGTATATATAGCATAGGTTATGTACCCTGTGTAAATATTTGACTAGTTAGACTAAAAAATACACAGAAACCTGCTCGTCTGTACGACGTGTAATATGGGAAAAAAGACTAAACCAATTAAACTAGTTTTAAACCAAATTGTTAGTAAGAAATACTTTAACATATTGTTAAGTAAGAAGTACGCCGTGCAAACCTTTATTTAAAGAATGAGAGAAGCAAATTATTTTTACTAGCATTTGCATATTGGAAATTTTTCTATTTCACAGTGTATTGGTGGCACAGTGTCATAGCACTCGGTGTAATACGACCCATCGATTGTTCAACGAGTGTTTCACTCTAATTTCGAGTCCTTGATCTCTTTCGTGTTCGCGATTTTATCTTTGTTTGCCGGCCCGAGTGGCCGTGCGGTTCTAGGCGCTACAGTCTGGAACCGAGCGACCGCTACGGTCGCAGGTTCGAATCCTGCCTCTGGCATGGATGTGTGTGATGTCCTTAAGGTTAGTTAGGTTTAATTATTTCTAAGTTCTAGGCGACTGATGACCTCAGAAGTTAAGTCGCATGGTGCTCAGAGCCATTTGAACCATTTGTCTTTGTTTTGGTTTGCTTGCCTTATCCGATCCGAGCTAGAGTAGGTAATGATGTATCACGTGCGAGAATAAAACAATGGTGTCTCAAATATTAGACTTAAGACCTCTATTGCTCCATTTGTAAAAGAAAAAACTGGAATTACTTATATCAGGCCATTGAGTTCCATATGAGAATTACGGCAATAAAGGATCAAACAAAAAAAAAAAGTTTCTAAAGACTATAGAAGGAGAGACTCTGTTTATATTGGATATAAACCATGGTAAGTATTTCTTGACCAAATCACTGTGAACAAAATTTTCACGGAACATGAGACGACTAAAGAAAGAGAGTTTGTGCAAATTCCTACAGAAATTAATGATGCTCAGCACTGTGGCTAATCCTCACGTAATATTTGAAATGAGAAAGTGCTCTACGTAGGACGCTCAGCCTATTGAAAGATGGCACACCATACACGCAAGCAGACATTTAGAAAGGCATTTGAATGTGAGCAGTGCCTCTATACTTACTCATGATGAACTAAAAGAAACAGGGAACTGAGTGACAGATCCAAGGACACCCCCAGTCTTCTGTATTTCCTACAGATGGTGAGAAATACTCGCACTCACAAGAGTACTTAATATCGCTGCAAGCTGCAGTCACAAACTATCCTCCTGCTCCAACGGCAGATCGCCAGAAGCTACTGACGTTGTGTATCGCCGGCCGCGGTAGTCTCTCGGTTCTAGGTGCGCAGTTCGGAGCCGTGCGACTGCTATGGTCGCAGGTTCGAATCCTGCCTCGGGCATGGATGTGTGTGATGTCCTTAGGTTAGTTAGGTTTAAGTAGTTCTAAGTTCTAGGGGACTGATGACCACAGCAGTTGAGTCCCATAGTGCTCAGAGCCATCTGAACCATTTTTTTTTTTTCGTTGTGTATCTCGTAAACTAAGTTATGTGTAAACGCACTGAATGCGAATCAAGCACCAATTATACTACGTGACTACACTGACATTTACTTGTTGCCAGTGATGACAGCTTACATGACTTCTAGACAACGAACTGTTTCATATTTTGAATATCTGATAAGAACAGTCAGGTTTGTAAATATGTTAGTTGTTTAATTCAGCAAACAGGGTTACCAACTAATACCTAGTGAAAAACATAAGCAAACAACGGATCCAGGTCACATAAATATAATTTCTCTTTAAAATGAATGTACTAGCCAACTTAATCACGGGACAGCATATTGTGGCAAAATTTAAAGAAAAATTGATGCTGCCTCTACGATTGGTTCGGAAATCTCTTGACGAGCGGTTTGAAGAACTTCACGCCAACCGATCTGAGCAACGATCGGCAGCCGTCCTTCGCGGCGGCTATGCCTGTTCACGCCCCCGCACCCCAGCTGACATATTTCCGCTGAATTACCGTCGCCTGAGAACCCTCGACGTCCGTTTCGGTTGCTCGCCGCCGCACAACTATGGAAACAGCCTTAGTTAAAACCTCGACCAAGGCGTTACATTACTAAGTGCAAATTTTTTCTCGAGAACTAAATTTTCGCACAAGGATTCGATAAAGTATTTTATATTATTATTCCTTTTTTGCCCTCATTTTTACTCTCATAATTGATAGAGTAACGATGTGTAATAAGGAATGATGAATCATTTGTATTAAAAAAACCATTTTTGTGAAAAAAACTCGTAGTTGTGAAATGTTCAGAGACCAGAGACTGCATTCAAAATAGCAAAACTTCCAGAGTTTGTAAAGGTGGTGAATTCAAAGTCAGTGGGAATAAATAAAGGAGTGCTGCTCTTTTATCTTCTTCCCGTAGAACTATCTCTTTTTCGGAACATTCTAAACTGTGCAGATCTAATAGTGTGTAACCACTTTATATTCGCTAGATAAATATTATTTATATCTACAAACTCGTGTTGATATAGTCATTAATCCAAACCACTACCTTTTTCCTCAGCATTCATGCAACTTACGTTGTAATTTACATACGTAGCAGCAAACTTCAGGCTGGGTTAGCGACGGAGTCTTGGGATACGAACAATCGGACACAGTTGATGTCCTTTCGTTATTTACTTTTAAATCACGCAGACAAACCTTCCTGAGATATTTATCTGATCATTTCTCGGTTTATGCAATATTTTGTAATGAAAATTATGTGGGTGTGATCGGTTTCCGTCTTCGAGCAATGATGTCTGCCAACCTACTCAGGGGCCTAATACCAAACAGATCTACGAATAAATAATAGCAGGGTGGACTTCTATAAGGTACACTGTGATATAAAACCAGAGAACTTTCCTGTAGGGCATCACAATGTGTGCATCTTAATAAAATTATCCGTTCTCAATGTGGTTTCCCTCCATGTCGTGGCTGTCCTATTTGCACAATTTGCAAATTATTGAATTACTGCCGCGACTCCGAGGAACTTTTAGCATTTTTAACTCTCATTGCGTGTCAAGAAGGGAAGCCATATAATCATGCATCACATTCGTGAATGGTTAAGTACTTTTTAGTTAAGTATCCACAAATATACTGGATAGCATTTGTACCAGATAAATTTTCCCTGAATTCTATACAGTTCACAACAATAATTTTTAATTCTGAATTCTTACTCACATATAATTTCAGTGAACCTCTGTGTTCACAAAATTTAGAAAGCAGAGTATCAAAATCTTCAGTACAGTCTGAACTGCTTGAATGCTGAAAATAACTGAGACGAACTAAATTTTTTGATTCCCTATGAAACTGTGTTGGAGTAGGGTTGCATGAGTTGCCTCCTTGTAGGCATACTCTACAAAAAAAAAAAAAAAATATTTAGACATGTTTTTATTTTCGGGTGGGGACAAAAGAAATTGACTGTGTCTTTAAATAAGACCAGAGTTGTAGAAATGCATTAACAGTAATTACAGACTTTTGAAAACATTTCGTGGTACGTGCTACGTCCTTAGTCGCTTTAGTCAGAAAGATCTTATCAAATGCAAAAAAATACTTTAAAAGTACATGCCTCTTTCAGAAATCTACCATGGCTCTGAAATAGAATTTATCTGAAACCTTAAAACTTGAGTTTGAGGGATCAAAAACATTGTTAAATAGTTTCATAAATTCTGCATTTCCTGCTGCACATAGTACAAGAGCACCTAGACTGAAATATGTTAGTAATGAATTTGCAACAGTATGTCTGAAAATTAGAGTAGCTAACTTGACCCCCACTTTCTGAAATCTATTGGGAAAAATATGAGCATCAGCCAGATTATACTGAAGAGCCAAACAACCTCGTACACCTGCCTAATATCGTGTAGGGCCCCTGCGAACATGCAGAAGTACTGCAACACGACGTGGCATGAATTTGACTGATGTCTGAAGTAGTGCTGGAGGGAACTGACACCATGAATACTGAAGGGCTGTCCATAAGTCCGAGGGGGAGGAGATCTCTTCTGAACAGCACGTTGCAAGCATCGCAGATATGCTCAATAAAGTTCATGTCTGGGGAGATTGGTGGCTAGAAGAAGTGTTTAAACTCAGCAGATGTTCCTGGAGCCACTCTGTAGCAATTATGGGCCTGTGGGGTCTCGCGTTTTCCTGCTGGAATTCTCCAAGTCCGTCGGAATGCACAATGAACATGAATGGATGCAGGTGATCAGACAGAATTCTTACGTACGTGTCACCTGTCAGAGTCTTATCTAGAAGCATCAAGTGTTCATATCGCTCCAACTGCACACCTGCACGCACCCCATACCATTACAGAGCCTCCACCAGTTTGAGCAGTGCCCTGCTGACCTGCAGGGTCCATGACTCATGAGGTTGTCTCCATACCCGTACACGCCCATCCGCTTGATGTAATTTGAAACCACACTCGTCCGACCAGGCAACATGTATCCAGTCATCAATAGTCCAATGTCGGTGTTTGCGGGCCCAAGCGAGGAGTAAAGCTATGTGTCGTGCAGTCATCAAGGGTACACGAGTGGGCCTTCGGCTTCGAAAGCCCATATCAATGATGTTTCGTTGGATGCTTTGCACGCTGACACTTGTTGATGGCCCATCATTGAAATCTGCAGTAATTTGCGGAAGTGTTTACGTCTTTCACTTTGAATGATGCTCATCAGTCGTCGTTTTTCCCGTTCTTGCAGAATTTTTTCCGGCCGCAGTGATTTCGGAGATTTGATGTTTTACCAGATTCCTGATATTCACGGTACATTGGTGAAATAGTCATATGGGAAAATCCCCATTTGATCGCTACCGCGGAGTTGCTGTGTCCCATCGCTCTTGCGCCAACCATAATAGCATGTTCAAATGGCTCGGAGGACTATGGGACTTAACATCTGAGGTCATCAGTTCCCTAGAACTTAGAACTACTTAAACCTAACTAACCTAAGGACATCACACACATCCATGCCCGAGGCAGGATTCGAACCTGCGACCGTAGCAGTCGCGTGGTTCCAGGCTGAAGCGCCTAGAACCGCTCGGCTACTACGGCCGGCTACCACGTTCAAACTCACTTAACTCTTGATAATCTTCCATTGTAGCAGTAGTAACCGATCTAACTAATAACTGCGTCAGGCACTTGTTATCTTATATAGACGTTGCCGACTGCAACGCCGTATTCTGTCCTTTTACATACCTCTGTATTTGAATACATTTTTAGCAAGCATTTTTTCAAATTTTACAAGAAATATATAAAATATTCCTGTATAAATATACAAGCTCTAAAATATTATGTAGAAGCGGCGATCGAAAGCTTTCGTTTGAGGGCGTTGCTGCAGCGTATGTGCAACGTAGCGCGACTCCGATCCGCGTATATAAGCACTGACGTATAGGCAAGGGATTAGTGTGGCATTCGTGTCTTTCCGACATGTGTGTGGTAGATGAGGGAACGTGAAATATGGTGACGTTACTACAAATGTGTCCAAATATAAATACATAAAATATTCTGAGATCTCCAACCATAAAATTTCAGAGGTCACTCCTTCAGTACCAACATACTGGAGAAAGATGGAGTCCATATCACTCACAAATAAACAAATTCTTAAGTTAATACTATGCAATATTTCAACTATTTCATAAACCATAGCTTTCAGTTTAGTGCAGGACAACCAGCCTTTGTGAAGTAATAGCTAACTTGTTGTTTCCAGTTTACCACATACACTCTGAGTCCTGAAAACTGGCGCAGATGTTGATGGCTTCAATTCCACAGTACCTGTGTTATGGAGACCTATTTCATTCTGTGCAACTGATTAAAAAAATACTTTAAATGACATTTCATTTCCACTTTATCTATTTCATTCTGTGCAACTGATTAAAAAAATACCTTCAATGACATTTCATTTCCACTTTGAGACACAACATTTCTCCATTTCACTTATATTACCCATTTTCAACTTCAAACTTCAGAAAATTAACTCATTTGTGCCAGGGAAGTTCTGCTACTTCCCTGGCATAAGCCTCAAACACCTAGTTGTGGGCAACTGTAATATGTTCCGTAAATTTCCAAGCAGTGGAAATAAAAAACATGCAAAGAAACAGACATGTTTTTCAATTATTTTGGATACACCATTCCCTTGTTGCTACGATCCTTTAAATCTATATGCATTTTAAAAAGTTGTGATGAATCTTACCCCATAAGCTTTTAAATTCGTTACTGTTCACCTGTGTAAGCTGTGAACTGCCACTGCGTTTAGCTTCGGAGGGCACTGCTGCTGCTACCTTGACTTGCAAATATCGTTTTTTCTTTCTTGTTAAAGTTTTACTTTATTTCTTAGTTTCCTTTTTCTGGGACTGTGATCTGATGAATCAACTTCATTTTCAACAGAAACAGCTGTTATAGAACGCTCTTCAAGACTTTCAGTGTTTGTCTAGGTGCTGGAATTTTCATACATTTTTTCAACATGAAAGTAACAGACAGGTATTACTTTAAACAAGGACAGTAGGCTGCATTAGAGTTTTATTTGCACAGATGTTTTGAATTAGGCTTAGATTTACAAGTACGCTCTAATATGTTGTGTACGAGCGGCGATCGAAAGCTTCCATTTGAGGGCGTTGCCGCAGCATATTTGCAACGTAGCGCGACTCCGATCCGCGTATATAAGCACTGACATATAGGCAAGGGATCAGTGTGGCATTCGTGTCTTTCCGACATGCGTGTGGTAGATGCGGAAACGTAAAATATGGTGACGTTACTACAAATGTGCCCAAACAGGACCAACGTGCCGTTATTCTTTTCTTGGCTGACGAAGGACAAACATCCGTAAACATCCATCGGAGAATGACGAACGTGTACAGGGCAGCACTTATCTCGAAACTCACCTTTCTGGAATGGTGCGCCGGGTTGCGAGCTGGTGGCCACTCCACCCCAAATATCGCAAATGTCATAATGCAGAAGCTACGATAAGTCAAGTGGGACCAGAATGAGATTTTCACTCTGCAGCGGAGAGTGCGCTGATAGGAAACTTCCTGGCAGATTAAAACTGTGTGACCGACCGAGACTCGAACTCGGGACCTGAGCCTTTCGCGGGCAAGTGCTCTACCATCTGAGCTACCCAAGCACGAGTCACGCCCCGTTCTCACAGCTTTACTTCTGCCAGTACCTCGTCTCCTACCTTCTTAATTTTGCAGAAGCTCTCCTGCGAACCATGCAGAACTAGCACTCCTGAAAGAAAGGATATTGCGCAGACATTGCTTAGCCACAGCCTAGGGGATGTTTCCAGAATGAGATTTTCACTCTGCAGCGGAGTGTGTGCTGATATGAAACTTCCTGGCAGATTAAAACTGTGTGCCGGACCGAGACTCGAACTCGGGACATTTGCCTTTCGCGTGCAAGTGTTCTACAATCTGAGCTACCCAAGCACGACTCAGGCCCCGTTCTCAAAGCTTTACTTCTGCCAGTACCTCGTCCCCTACCTTCCCAACTTTATATAAGCTCTCCTGTGATCCTTGTAAAACGCGCACTCCTGAAAGAAAGGATAAGGAGACGAGGAACTGGCAGAAGTAAAGCAGTGAGAACGGAGCGTGAGTCTTCCTTGGGTAGCTCAGATGGTAGAGCACTTGCCCGAGAGGGGCAAAGGTCCCGAGTTCGAGTCTCGGTCCGGCACACAGTTTTAATCTGCCAGGAAGTTTCAATTCAAGTGGGAGATACTCGAGCACCCACCCAATAGCCCTGATCTCTCCCCATGCGATTACCACGCCTTCAGTGTCTTAAAAATCTTCTTGAAGGCTCATCCGGTCGGACGATAGCATCCAGTAGGCAATTACGGAGTGCTTCGCGTGGCAGGACACAGTGCTCTACCAGACGAGTATCTTGAACCTGATGTGTCGGTGAGAAGATTGTTCAATCCTCACGGCGATTTTGCTTGATTGGCGTACCGATTCTGGACTGTACAGCTTTCGAAAGGAAATTTTTTGACCGCCACTTATAACATGAATCAAATTTACCTGTATGTCAGCCTTCTCAACTTATTTCAGTAGTCCTATGTTTTCCTTTTGAGTGATAATGCCTATAGTGGATACGGTATACCGCATAATATTGTAACATCAGGTTTCGATCGGTTATTCAAAAGGTTTTCAAATACCACATCTTCAAAGTACACACTACATATTGCGCAGTTCTCATTTAAATGTTTTGCAACATTCTTCAGTAAACCTGCTCTCCTAGGGTACACAAATGGCTCTAAGCACAATGGGACTTAACATCTGAGGTCATCAGTCCCCTAGGCTTAGAACTACTTAAACCTAACTAACCTAAGGACAACGCACACATCCATGCCCGAGGCAGGATTCGAACCTGCGACCGTAGCAGCAGCGCGGTTCCGGACTGAAGCCCCTAGAACCGCTCTGTCACATCGGCCGGCTAGAGTGCACAGTCTATTTCCTTGCACCAGAAATAAGTATAGGTTTAGATTATACATTCTGAGTAAACATAAATCTATCTTAAACTCCTAACATTCACTTCACAATAACGTTCACCACACATCAATCGTCTTATTTTGTTCCTTCTCCTCTAGTATTACTAGGCAAGTATTAATAATATTTAGTACGTGTGACCTGCCAAGAAGCATTTCAACCTGAGCCTCGTTGGAACATAACCACGGGGAAGACCAAGAAAACGCTGCATTGAGATTGTAAAATCAGGTGTGGAGGAGAAATGACACAGATGGGAAGCTGTCCTGGAATAGAAGATCTATGAAGACAGAACGAGACAGCTGCGCTTGTACACCACAGCCGGGAAACTGAACTTGGAAAACGATGGTGATAATGGCATGTGCAAAAAGGAGGTGCTTAAGAATTGCAGTGTTCATAAAGTCTCAACCTAATGAATCTGAAAGTTAAAAATATACAGTCTGACTTTTGGCATTTGAAGCATAGAGGCACTTAAACAATCTTTCTTCCCGCTCTCTATACTTGAATGAAAAAGGAAAAAGCCTTGATAACTCGTACAATGGGACGTACAATCTGCCATGCATTTCATAGTGGTTTGCAGAGTACGGACACAGAATATTTTTGGCCAAGTTACGTCCTTTGCTCCTTTTTTCTTCTATTCAATTAAGCTCGTATCCAATTATAATTATTACGCACATACTGTTGTAATTCCGAATTGCTAACAGGTAAATACATTAATCATGTTCACCTACCGTTCATCTTTTAGAAAGCTCAAAAATCTTATGTCCTTATTTGCATTTGCATTTTAATTACTTTTGCAATTAGGTGCTGAACACCTTCGGCCGCCTTTTCTCTTGCTACTGCTAACTGTAATAAAATAAAGCTTAAAGTACTAACACGTACTTCTAACTTTTACAGTTCACCAAACAAGTGTTTACTTGCAGGTAAGGCCTGCAGCTAAAATGAACAATGAATAAAATGAAGTAAACAAACCGTATCTATTCGCCTTTGGCTTCATACACATCTTTTTACCCAGTTTCAGTTAGGCAGACCTCGTGCATGAGCAGTAAATTCTGGCGCCTAGACTACAGCCTATTTTCCTTTCTGTATATTCTGTACTACTGCCGCGAGATCTTAAAAGAGTAGGATCCATTAGCCTACAGTTATATCAGCTGCCACAGAAGTTGCTAATAGCTAGAACTACTTTCCGCCTCCGCTTAATACAGAGCAGATGGATGTCATTCCGCCGATCCAGATAAATGTAGATGCGTCGTACACACTAGGCAGGCTCCTGTCGCAGATCGCCCAGCAACACTTCCAGTCCGCTGTTCCAGCCGACACAATTATCAGTTGCCGCCTTTATAGCCAGCAGTGACAAATGAGAGATCACGGGACAGTAAACGCCGAGTGACAAATCATAGTCATACACAGAGCCTGAAACAAACTTACTGATAAAGCAGTCCAAACTGAAATTCTACAGCTCAGCAAGATCACTTCCATTGACTTAGATTAGTGTGAAGGGCATCAGTTGCAGTGCCACGCATCACTCAACGCTCAGAGTTGAGTATTTGATTCTGCATAAAATCTTTTGATAAAATTTTATTACTTGTTTCATTTTGTGTTGCCTGTACCACGTGCGTTTTAAATACCACGTCCTGTGAGCATATCTGTGGCTAGTGTGCAAGCCAGCTACCTTGTACAGTTACAGTTATTCTGTGGCAAGTGTTCCGCTTCCCCCTAACTTGGATGTTGGGAAACAGAGTTATTTCGATAAAGACATCTTTTGGTTACGACGAAAAGCCGGGTTTTTTAAGTTAACTTCATTTTGGCAACGGGGACAAACCGCGCAAACTTTTGACGGCGAGAACAAACCTTTTCGTTGACGAGGTCATGCTAGGAATTTACGTTACCCTTTTGGTGTCGAGGTCAAACCAAAACTTGTAAAAGATCGCAGAACTTTTTGGTAGGTGCATACATGATTTTTTTAAACACATTAGCTTTATAGTGTAGTTATTCCTAAGTGTTTGTGCCACTGTGTTGTGGACAGCCAATCCCGTTTCCTTACCAAGAAGACTTCAAACACTTTTATACACTGTTCTGAGATTATTTATCAGACGAGGCTCAACCCCAAGTACTTTAATTTGATTTGATGCAACCTATGATGATTTCACTGCAGCAACTCTGCGCAACGTAGGAATGTTGGTGGTGCACTTGGCCAAATTTTAAGCTAACAAGGATGCTTTTCAAGGACATATCGAGACGTCGCCACCACCCGTTCCGGCGTTCCACAGGAAATTATAAGTCTGGCACGACTACATATCAAGACTTGAACAACATTTCGTCTCAAGCTTTGTATCAGGTGGCTTTTTTCTCACGCATATCGCAGGGCCAGAGAATTTTAAATTAATGCAAAAGTTGTTTCCTGAAAGTGGCCCCATGACACTTACCTATTCAGAAATGAACAATAAATTAGATTCATATTTTGAGTCACGAGTCCGTGTTGCTGCAACCAGACATGAATTTTATCGATGTTTTAAGGAACTGAATCAACGTTACAAAGGATGGATAGCACAAGTACACGATTTAACTAGAGGGTGTAAATTTCAGAACGAATGACAAGATATATACTGATCGCCAGACCATAAATTAAAGAATGATATGCTTAATTTAAATTATCTGTTTTTACTAAACTGCCTGCCATTAATTTGGGAACAATCGTTACATTGGCTGACTTGATACGGTACCACGATGCTGATGTGTTTGCGGTGCAACAGAAACGGACAAGGTCACGTCATCAGTACAGCCATATTCGGAAATCACATAGCATGCAAAGGCAGCGATGAAATCAACATTCTGTAAAAAGTTCTTTTTTTAATTTTTTGCTCCGCGGAGTGGCCGCGTGGTTCGAGGCACCATGTCAAGGATTTCGCAGCCTCTCCCGCCGGAGGTTCGGGTCCTCCCTCTGGCATGTGTGTATGTTGTTCTTTGCATAAGTTAGTTTAAGTATTGTGTAAGTCTAGGGACCGACAACCTCACCAGTTTGGTCCCTTAGAAATTCACAAACATCTGAACATTTTTCAATTTATTGGCTTTCGGTTCGTGCCAGTTCAGACGTCTTAGCAATGCAAAGGTGATACAACACTGTGTTGCCGACGATTTTCTTGTCAATTACGACGATATTAACTTAAAGACAACACAACAACAAAACCTCGAGAGGAGAAAGTCTCCGACCAGGTCAGGAATCGAGCCCAGCCCCCTTCGGTTAGCAATCTGCCGTGCTGATCCCGAAGCTACCGAGGCATACCCGTAAACAGTTTCACTTACGCAAAATTAAAATCTTGATCGCGCTGCGGAATTAACTACAAGTGAAAAAATTGTTGCTTTTTAAATACAACAACGTATTTATTGTAAAAAAGAGCAGACAAATGCGAATAGGACTCGCGCTCTGAGTGTTCCGTACAAATTTAATTATGTATATAGAGGGTTCATCTATAGGTTTTGAAAAGCGAGTTTGCGAGTATCAAAATATATGTCATAAATGGCCATATCCTTTGACTATATTGACTTAAAAGTTCACATTTTTATACACCGTCAAGGGACCGTAGACATTAGTTCAAATGGTTCTGAGCACTATGGGACTTAACATCTGAGGTCATCAGTCCCCTAGACTTAGAACTACTTAAACCTAACTAACCTAAGGACATCGCATACATCCATGCCCGAGGAAGGATTCGAACCTGCGACCGTAGCAGAAGAGCGGTTCCGGACTGAAGCACCTAGAACCGCTAGGCCACCACGGCCGGCTTAGACATTAGTACTTGACATAAATTTCAACTTGATACTTGTGTCCATTCCTGAGAAGAAGGTGTTTTAACAGACGGACGACAAAGAGATCCTGTAAGAGTTCTGTTTTTACCAGTTGAGGTGTGGCACCTTAAAACAGGGCACAAAGCGGAAGTCTGCAATACGAAGTACTTAAGGCAACGCAACAAAGCACTCAGACATACAAAAGCGATTGGTAAGAAAAATTCAGGTGATGTTCCCAATGAACGTGACAAAATCGATAAACTTTCACGGAAAAACATAACGTGAAAGCAATATTTTCAGTAAATAACAATGTTTATCTGTACCAGAGTTAACGAAGTGCCAATAAAATTTCAGACTGACAATGGCTCGTCAGTTTCTATAATCAACCTACGGGCGTGCAAGTAATTACGATCGTCGAAGTTAAATGAATTTCAGAGTACGCTAATTAACGGCAGCGGCAAGTAAATCCCAGTGAAAACTTAATTTGCGACGGTTGTTGCATACAAGCAATTTATCAGACAGGTGCAATACATAATTGTTAATTCACATAAAGCAAAAAATTCTTAGCCTATATCTTTTTAATACGCTTGGTCACAGTTTATGAAGAAGATAATATGATTCAGACAGGCGTTGCGAAATAAAAGGTACACGAAAATATGATAATATTTTCTCAGAACAACAAGTAGAATTAAGAGCTACAAGGCACACATCACGCTGAAGACAAAAGCGGTGGCGAAATTTTGCGAAGCTTGTAACATTCCCTTTGTGTGAAAGGACACAGTGGAACAGGAACTTGTCTGCCTAGAACAATATGGTATTACAAAACCCATTACTGGCAGCCAAGGGGCAATGTCGTTCGTAGTTTTACAGAAACCGAATGTCACATTTCAGAGCGAAAGTTAATGAACAATCCATTATTGATTCTTACCCGGTTCCGGAAGAACTGATGGCAGTGTCTACGTCGAAAAGATTGGTCTCGAGGACGGATTAAAACTATCACTGGAGTAAGAAACACACAGATCCATGTCTGAAAATACTCCGGTTGGTCTGTACCGATACGAGAGGTTACCATTTGCAATTGCTAGTGCACAGATTTTGTTTCAGGAATCCTTAGAGCAATCAGATTCCCAAAGCTTCGAACGGTGTAAACTACCTGGACGATGTCAGTGTCCCAGAAAAAAATTCAGAAGAACAGTTACACCATTTGCAATCTGTCTTGCAAATTTTACAAGCCGCAAATTTGAAATGTAACGAAGTCAAATGCTCTCTGTTCCCGTGTGAAATACAATACTTAAATAACATACCAATCACGGCATCAGGCCGATGCCGCAGCATATAGAAGCAAATGAAAACCTGTTGGTTTCAAATGATATCAATTAACTATGTACCATATTTGGAGAAATTAATTATCAAATGAAGTACATCCGAATCAAGCATCTATAAATGAACCATTTCACAAATTATTACCCGGAGGCACAAAATGGAATTGCAGTGCTGAATGCCAACGTACATTTGATAGATCAAGGTAAAGTATGCCAGATACCAAATGTTTCATGACATACAGTCGGAATAAAATGTTGACAATTGCAGAACACGGTATCAGCACTGTTTTGTCACATGGACAACATAATTTTGAACTTGCAGTAGCACTCTGACAGATGCTCAGGCAAACTACAGTCACATTGAGGAGGAGGTACTTGCGATTAATTTTGCGGTGAAAAGGTGTCAAGACTACATTTACGGACGTAGATTCATTTTCCTCGTGTATCATAAGCCTTTGGGCCACATAATAGTGTTCCTTCCAAGACAGCTCAACGATTGCAGTGCTGGGCGGTATTTTTGTCGAATAATGACCATGAAATAGTGTTCAGGTCCACAGCTCAACACGAAAATGCAGACAATACAAAGCGGATGTATGTTTTTCTTTAGAGTAAGTCACTCGAGATATTGGGGAAAACTCTCCATTGAATTCTAAATGCAATGCTGGTACCAAAGAATCTATTTTTATCTAAGATAAAGCAGTACACTATGACAGAGTAGCCTTTAAACTGAAAGTTGATTAGTCAACCTGAAATTAAGTCATACTGGCACATGCGAAAGACGCTCACAGTGTTCTTCTCAGCCCCTCAAAATCAGTAGTTATTCCCTAGGTGGCTATTCCCGAGATGCTTTTGGTTGATCTATACTCAAGGTCATCCCCCTCTCAGCTCCCCACAGTGACCCCATTCCCTCCCCCTTAACATCACATCTCCCTCCTCCTCAGCCAATCAGATTCAAGTTCCCTACCCCCTTGTCATCCTTTATAACTAGAGGAAATGTGTCGGATGCGTCAGTCGAGGTCAGTGCATCGTAATGAAAGGCTTACCTTGAGGCACCAGGGACTATAAACCGTTCAACACAGAAAATAAACCTGATGTAAAGATTGCACTATGTATTCATCCGCGTTTGCTAGACCCTCACTGGATTTCCGTTTCACGTGGGACTACAGCCAAGCTGTCTCGAGGACTGTCAAGTAGTGCGACCTCCAGACCAGATGAGAGGAAACGCAGTCAGCAAATCGTAAGTAATTACATTTTAACATAAAAAATCGCGACGTGAACTGTTTAATAATCTAAAAATAACAAAAGTGTATCGTTATAGATCCCACTGATGATGCCTTACAATAAGAAAAAGGCGAAACGCGTCTGGGATAAACAAATTAAGTGGCTGCAGAAAACGGCGGTTTTATGTGCAAAACAAGTATTTTTGTGCTTTCTGTGGCGGAAGACCACGCAAACGAAGTTGTTATTCAATCCATGCCAGCCATTTCCATGTGATCTACACCAGAAATTTAGAAGACTTCATCTGAACATTCCTAAAAGCATACAACACATAAAATTCAACAACATATGCAAATGTAATGATCTTCTACCTAAATACATCAATGTAAAGATTAAAAACAGTTCACCCAGCGCCCAGAAAGCAATGCATGCTGCTCAGAAAATGTGGTTAAAATACGAAATCAAATCCCTATATTCTAAAAACAAGAGCTAAATGAAGAGTGGTATAATACACGTTTACAACTCGCACACACAATTAATAATATGACAGTTTTCTCCCATCTGGTGAACTCGGTCGAAAAACACACAAAAACTACGGTACAAAGAATAGATGCAGTTCACAGAAGAAAGATCAACCAACTCAAAAAAGTCCAGCCACAACACAAATCCTTTACACACATCTAAGAAAAAAACACACACGAATTCTGACCAAGATTAGTCAACCTTACTGACACACAATCAAACAGTAAAGGAAGACAGCTGTTGGAGAAAGGATTAAAATACAGTGTAAATTCAGACATAGAAGAAGACTACTTAGAAAATCCAATTATAAAAGCATGAAGTTTTTTGACACGGGAAGATAGGAATGAAAACAGCAGTGTCAACATTGGACTAACTAGAGGACTAGTAAAAAAAGAAATCCAGAACATAATAACCAGTACAAAAACACAACAACACAAAAACACAGATTCTGCAACACTCAGAAAACTTAAGAGAAAACTTCAAAATGAAAATGTTATAATTTCAAAAGCAGACATGGGGAACACAGTAGTATTATAGACAAAGAACAATACATTGAAAAAACACAAGAATTCATCTCACAAAATAACATTACAAAATTAAAATCAGACCCAATGAACAGATTCCAGACAAAAGTAAAAAACACTGTGAAAAATATTGGCTTCGTATTAGATAACACGGAGAAAAGAAAGTTGACACACATCAGTCCCACTGAACCTGTCCTCCGAAGCCAACCAAAAATTCTCAAACCAAATGTTCCTGAGAGGCCAATAGTGGATTTCAGAAAAACTCCCACTTATAAGCTTTCATGATACATGTTAAAATTACTGTCTGAAAATTTCAAAGTACAAGAAGTTACAACCATTAGAAACACTACACGACTATTACAACAAATAAATGATATAAAAGTCCCAGTAACACTCCTCTCATTTGATATAAAAAAGCATGTATTCCAGCATACCAGTACCAGAAACTATAGAAATCATAAATAAGAACCTGAAAACTTATAGTCAATTTCCAGATGAACAGATTAAGAAAATACGCACATTAATAAAGCTCATAACAGAACAAAATTACTTCTAGTTCAATAATGAATTTTGTTTCCAAGAAGATGGATTACCAATGTAGACCCCAGTTTCAGGAGCCTTAGCAAATATTTTTGTAACTCACACTGAACAAATCATTTTCACAAAAATAGAAGCAAAAGAATGCAACATATTATATTGGTTCAAGTTGGTTCAGGTATACGGATGACATCCTTTGCTTAATAGATGAACCACGAACAAAAATTGAAAGACTACATACTGACATCAACAAGATACATTAAAAAAATTCACAACTGAATGAGAACAGAACAACCAAATTGGCTTTCTGGATATAACAATCAAAAAACGAAACAATAAGCATATGTCTGAAATTTACCATAAACCCACAGCAACGGACATTATCATTCCCCAATCTTCGAACCACCCACACTCACAAAAGCAAGCAGCACTTTGACATATGCTCCATAGACTCAACACAGTGCCACTCACCAAAGAAATCTACCAAAAAGAACTGGACATAATAATGCAGATAGCATAAAATAATGGTTACAATAATAACACAATCACAAAGCTAAACAACAAAAGTAAAATAAAATCAGAAAACACCAAACCACAGACAACAACATAACAGAACCAAACAAAAAACACGCAGTCCCATGTAGTTGTCATGGGATAATCAGAAAAAGATGAAAGAAAACACAATATGGTACACAATGACATACAAACTCAAACTCACCCATAAAATCACCAACATTTTCAAATGACAGGGAATAAACATAGCATACACAACAGACAATTCTACACAAAAATACAATACTAAACTAAAAAAAACCAGAGACATATATTAGAAATCTGGTATATATCAACTACAGTGTAACACTTGTGAAGGCAGATACGTAGGACAAACAGGTAGAACATTTGATGTCAGATACAAAGAACATATGAGAGCCTGGAAACATGGGACAAACCATTCCACATTTGCAGAACACTTAAGAGAACATGACTGCAAACCAACCACTGGAGGAGATGTCATAAAAACAATTAGAATCAACGATAAAAAAACCTCCTAACCCTGCAAGAAAATTACCACATACGGAAAACCAAGAGCAGAAAGGAAAACCCTGTTGAATGCTCAAGTACACATGCCAAGTAATTCATTATTTACACTAATAGATAAAATAATAGAATAACGCTCCCAGAGAGGATTAATATAATAATACCATCCAATATAATAATAATACCAGCCAACATTTTTACACTCTCTTACCCATGAACCCCTCCACAGAATATTGAAACGAAAAGTCAAATCAGCTGTCACCAAAGCTTTCAACCACTCGCTAACAGCTAGTACATTCATATTCAACACCATACAATTCAAACCAACCCCCCCCCCCCCCAAAAAAAAAGAACACTCTTCAGCTTTCTCTCTCTCTCTCTCTCTCTCTCTCTCTCATACACACACACGGTATAAACATTATGAATAGAAGTTAGTCTTGAACATATACTTCGTTAGTTTGGTAACAAGTCGGTAACTAGGCGTGGAGTCCGGAACCGCGTGACTGCTATGGCCGCAGGTTCGAATCCTGCCTCGGGCATGGATGTGCGTGATGTTGGGAAGTCCATAGGCCCACTTATAATTTGTTACGGCTGCATTGGGGGTACAATGAAATTAAAAACATGGCAACATGATTATCAGTTGCATAAGGCACCACTTCTTGTATGAAATGAGGACTGTTAAGCAGAAGAGACTAAATGCTATAAGCAAGTCGTTATATCATTTATATCGAGTACTGATCTTAAATTAAATTTTGTTGTAGTAAGTAAGACTTCATATTAGCAGATTCCAGTAAAAGATACAATTCTTGTTAGTATGCAAGTGCCCAACTGCGAGTTAACAGGTTTAGAAACGCATTTTGTGTGCTGATCTGAGCGAGCGAGTTCAGGTCTACCTTCGTGGCGTACGCGCCGCGGTCTGTCTTTCTCGTGGGCCTGCAGTGACGTGGCCAGATGCAGATCACACGTAAAAAGAGACGAACAGAGGAGCAATACTGCTTCGAATGTCATTTAATTTTGAGGCAGACTGAAACAGTACACTGCAAATCTCCCACGATACACACACAATAGACGACTAGACGAAAACCGCAACACATTATCGTTCTTAGCTAGCGTACTATTGTCATTAGAAACAAGAATGGTGAAAATTCCTGACTTAACCACAGGGTAACTTTCCTACATAAGCTGTGTGTAACGTAAGAGATCACTGAAGGATTTCACCGCACAGTTAAATATTGAAGCCACTGCAGTTATTACTTACAGTCAGTCGCCTGGTAATCTTGGGTTCTTCCTTATCCGAATCCGAGAAATACAGTTCAGTTCTGTAAGTGTCACTTGCTACGTTGATAACGAGCCTATCAACAACAGAATCCACGAAGCCAACCGGGCGCAGCATTTTCTCTTCTTCTTTTATGACTAGCCATTCTATATCCCGCCTGCGTTCGGCAGTGACGTGTGAAAAATCTGCGTGCGTTAGTTCCAGAACGTCTGGCAATTTAACAGTGTTGTTACTTCTCGGGCCAAATCCCGCAGCTCGGCTCCAGATCAGCTTTGTTGGGTTCATATTGTAATGGTACAGTAGCAAATGTGAAAATGCAGCATTCGTATGATGTGCTCGATGCTGTAAAAATGAGTGTTTTTCATGTTTCTACGATACTTACCGATCTCTGTGGTATGAAATGATGCACATAGTCCAAATAGAGAGGATTTGGTTTTTATTTTTGCCTTAAAAATTAATTTGTTATGGTTTCTTGTTTTAAACAACTTTTATGAACAGTCATTCATACAACATCAATAATTAGGAATTTGTATTTGAAATGGAAACGGGAATTTCGCATCCAATATGTAATAAGAAACACGAAGACGTGCATCATTCATTAAAAAAATGATGATGAGTTTTATTATTACTAGATGTAGGTATTTCAAATTGGACGAGAAGAAAAAATGATACTACGGAGATTTGAACCAACGCACATACAATTGATTTATATTCCATTACGCTACCGACTGCTCTACACGTTCAGTACAAATTCGATAATTAACTGTAGTATATACAACGCCGGGAAAACTTCAAAGTCGATTATCTCCGTAAATTAATGAAAAACATTAAGAAAAGCCTATTTTTCGGCGCGTTTTAACCGTGTTCCACGAGCGTGTTTCGCTACGGAACAGAAAGCAGCCTCAGCCATTTTCATACTGCACATTAACAACGCGACAATCAGAGCACAAAGCACAACGCTGCAGGGGCTGTGACTGTATACGAGTCTTGAAATAAAAACTACATAGCTACAGCGTGATCAATGAAAACTTTGATGGCTGTTAATACATTTGACTATCTTAAAGTTTCATTTAACGTAACTTAGTAATAAGATATATAATACATACAGTAAGTAGGACTCACTTCCAAAAGTGTAACAACGCCAGAGTACGTGTGCTACGGCTTCTGACCAATCATCGCGTTTGTGTTTGCTTACATCAGGTTTATTATTATGATGAGCGGATTATATTGACCACCCCCACCGCACCCCAGACAGAGTAAGAAGACATGTAAGTACAGTTAAACCATTTCATTCACTGCTGTTTTACTATCTTTAAGCAATTTTTTGCAATTTTAGCGATTTTACAAACACCTATATCTCCATCCTAAAATAAATCTAATTATTATGTTAAACAATTACCGCAATACATAATTTAACAAACAGTCAAAACATATTTAACAACAAATAGGCTCTTGGCGAGACACTAAGTATTTAACAAATTATGCCAATATTCCATGTTAAACTATTTTTTACAATGCAGTATTAACTACAATTACGCTCTTGGCGACACTTACATGCTAAACAAATACCACTATACATTATTTAAACAAATAAATTCTAGTGACATACCAAACCTACACCAACCTGACACTACTTGTGTGTGTTATGTCATAATGTATATGTTAAAACATGACCTATAGGCAGAAATACAGCAGTATAATGGTGTCACGAGATGTTATACTAAATGTCAATAAATATTAACGAAATTTATAACATAAGACACTTTGACAACGCAGTGTGTGTAAATAAATAACGCAATAGCAAATTCTCTGAGCACTCAGACCACTCATTGCAGTTGGACCGATTTCTTCCCACTTCCCAAGACTGTCAACCAAAAACACTGTAAATACAGTACATGAGCAATGTAACATATTAAAAAATGTTGCACTGCTAAAAATACACATCAAGATTACAAACAACTCGACCCTCCATTATTGTGTAATATCACTATAAAGTTGGCTTAGGCAGAGTATGCCATTATAGGATAATAATAGACTTGCAAAATAACTATGGAAAGAAGTCAAAAGTATGGACTTGCATTGCGAATTTACACTTTGAACAATTACCGTCACTACCACTTGCAAAACAAAACTAAGAAAACCATAAGGGGTCAACGCAACACCGCCAGAGATTACCACAACTGCTGCCACTAACCGCACAAGTAACTCCAGGGGTCCAATATGACAAGCGAAATTCCTGCAGGGTATACAAGACTTCGTGCACTGCCTAGAGTGCGCGGATTCTGTCTGCGACTGAACAGACTCCAGCAGTCATCACTTCGCATGCCTGTCTCCCTAGAAATGGTGGAAATGTGCACTTTATTTAAACAGACAGACCCAGAATATGCATGTTATCATCTCTGCTGTGACTGACGTGAGCGCCCTGAGAAGACAGTGGTACAAGGTCGTCCTCACAATGAGGGCCTCGTGCCCCTCTGAACAACAGACTGCGCGCCTATGCATCGGTGTGTGTGTGTGTGTGTGTGTATGTGCTGGCGGAAATACATGGACCGATGAGTAGATAATTGATGGGGAGAATGTTGCCAACAATTTAAGTGCCACATACTGCACAGAGAACGACTCTAAAAAACTATAGTAACTCTGAGGATATTGCCAAAAATGAAGCAGTATTAACAACACATATACCATCGAAGCTATCCTGTAAAGTAAACACAATCGTTATTACATCAACTGTCCTAAAAGAAAAACATAGTGGTACATTGAAAATCACAACACTACTGATTATGTATACCACATGTAGTCATGCAAGACATGTCCACCGTTGATTCCCACGATTTGCTGTCAAAACCTGTTACCCACAAAGAAACACGAAGTCCGAAACATATGAAATCATGCTAGTGTTCTCGTCTTTGATGCTAGAAACGCTTAGGTGCCCACATAAACACTAAATACTAGGTGTTTCTATGTATGGGTGTGTTAGCCATTGCACAGTGGATGACCTGTCAGCTTTTGCTTTTTATTTTTTTATTTTTGTAGCGGTGTGCCGCTGTCAGGATTAAATCATATATGCTGTTGATCACATCAGTGAGATGAATGATCTTACCTACACACTTCCTATGTAAGTATGTGTAATCTGGTATGAAGTTACCTTCCAATTATTGTCTTTCACTTCTATCTCTGTAAATAGTGGTAGGCATAAAACTCGAATTGCGTGGATTATTTAACAATCATTTTTGAGTGTTCTTACTTTCGCATAACATGGTATATTTTTCGTAGCACAGCTCGAATTATAAAAGAAAAAAGAACTTGGAAATCGGAATGATTTCCCGAAACGTGGCGTGTATGTAATATATAATTCGAATTTTAGCTCGGTATAGACGAGTGATCTAATGTATTTTACGATGACTTGTTACCAATAACGTAGTTTAGTGGGACTGTAATACTCAGTGTTATGTGTTTTGTATCAGGTAGGCAAATGAAGTGGATAAGCTGTCTTGATACATACCCATGATCGACTTCACGTTACTCACGTTTTCCCTCTACTACAATAAAATCATCACGTTAAAGTGGTGTACGTCAGCGTATACATCGAATCCTCCCTTCGTATTTCTCATGTTTCGTGTTTGTGTTGTTAGAGTAGTAAGAGTCCGAACAATGCCGGTCTATGGCAGTGTCACTGAAGATGAAGCACAAGTCAGTTAATATAGAGTCACTTTGTATAATAACTTACACTACTGCACTTACGTATCTAGACACACACCACTATACATTAAAATAGGGAATGAATTCCAGTTGGTCAGGAAGATCAACTGTGGATCAAGTTTTCACCATGAGACAAATCTGGGAGAAGTGATGGGATTTCAACCATCGGCTCTTGCCAACATTTATAGATTTCTCAAAGTCATGTGACAGTTCACACAGATTAAATATTCACATCCTGAAGGACCTTGGCATACCAAACAAGTTCACTGACTTGGTGAACGTGTGATTATCAGGGACAATGACCGAGGTGAAAAACCAGAGAGAGCTTTCCAAGTATGAGATGAGGTGATGCCATTTCACCATTGCTTTTCAATTTGGCTCTGGAGAAAATAATTCGGGAAATAAAAGTTAAAGCAAACGGATGAATGGATGAACACAGTTATTTGGGTATTCAGTCAACTTTACAGCCATTTCGGAGTTAGAGGAAGCGAAACAATCGAGGACTTACCAAAGAATATCAGTAAGATTGGACTGAGGATTAATACGGAGAAGACTGAAATGATAGAAGTATCCAGAAAAGCGCCTAATAATGCTGCATTACAGATTGGAATATGAATATAAACAGAATGGAAAATTTTAAATACCTTGGCACATAGTTCAGCAAGCATAATAGCTTAAAACCAGAAATTAATCAACGCACTAGCAATGGGTCTAAAACTTATTATAGTCTCAAGCAGTAATGTCATCAAAAATTCTGTCAGTTAAGACCAAAGTCAAAACCTATAATTCCGTTATAGTACTGGTGTTGTTATATGGGACAGAACCATTAAGCAGCCAGGCGACTAGCGAGAGTTTTGGTGTTCTCGTAAAGATAAGTCATTTTAGATTGTAAAACATATAGATTAGTACTGATTACGTGGTAAATAGGTGTATTAGTGTGCCTTTTAAGTGTACCATTAAAAGTTTCATTTTTCTTTACGTAATAAAGCAGAAAACGCGAAAAGACCGTACAGTCGTATTTTCTGTTTACGTTCTGCTGCAGCAAATCTATAGAATTTCGTTTAGTTGTTCCTTGCTCTCTCTAACAATTTAACTTTGCGTACTTCTTCATTATTTAACTAGCATTTCCGGAAAGTTGCGTAAAGTTTAAGTTGTTGTTTCAGAAACTTTGCACTTTTGTTTTTGTTTACACACAGTTGCGTATAGGCCAAATTTTTGAACCTAATTTTCGTGTTTATCTGTAATTTAACTGACTTATTCTTAATAAACCATTTCGTTTATCATGAATGAATAGTGCTTGACTTGCCATAGAATTGTTAGGTTGGGGCTTTCGTGTGATGGGTGCTGTAGTTTTTTCCATGTGGGTGACTGTAGTGGCGTGGAAATAGGGGAAGTAAATGAGACTCATCAGTGGTTTTGTAGGATTTGTAGTAGAGATAGGAAGATACTAGAACAGGAGGGGAAAATAGACGCTCTTCAGATTGAGTTAGACAAGGCCAGGGGAGATCTTGACAGATTAAGGAGGGAGAAGGGTAAAGAGAGGTGGGAAGTGGCAACAGGCAACAAGAGGAACAGGCCTAGAACTTTGTCTGACAGCTTCATGGTGAATGTGGAAAATAGATTTGACCTCTTGCTTCAGTTAGAAGCTGGTGAGCCTAAAGCAGTTGCAGGTGTAGACGGGCACAACAAACATTCAGCAGCAAATTGAAAAGTAAGAATGTAAGGAAATCAGTAAAAAGAAAGAAAGTGTTGTTAGGTAGTTCCCATGGAAGAGGAGTTGGCCAACCTTTGCAGGATGAACTAGGATCAGAATACCAGGTCACAATTTTTTTAAAACCTAGTGCTGGTCTGGAGCAGGTGACAGAGGATTGAGGATCACTTTACAAAGATTTCACTAAAGACGACACCGTGGTTATAGTGGTGGGGCAGGTAACAGTATTGACAGAGATCCTGGGTACAGTATAGAGTGTGACCTGGCGAATATTGTATCAGCTTCGAAGCATACTAGTGTTGAGTTTGTATCTGTTCTTGGGCGCCATGACCGGCCTCATTTGAACTCTTCTGTCAAGAGAGTTAATTTGGAGCTGGAACGGCTGCTTATGTCGGATGCAGGGTCACATATTGGTGTGGTTCCTGTTGATTCTCTCAGTAGGCATGGCCTTCACCTCAACAGGAAGGGGAAGGCTAAACTGGCTGGGGAAATAGCAGGAAAGTTAAAGGGGGGAGGCACTGTCATGAGTGGTAAAATACCAGTGGTCATAGGCTTCAGAAAAGACCCTTTTTTAGTGTAGGGAGGACTGAAAGAAAGCAAATTTTAAGAGAGGTTAGAACTGAGACAAACCTTAAGTTTGAGAAAGAAATCAAAAAACACAATCCTAGCTTATTACATCAGCATAAACAGCTATCAGTTAAGAATTGTTAACAGTCAGCAGATATTATAACTCTACCAAATTTTAACTCAGTCAATGTGAAATTTCAGCTATCTTTATTGCATCAAAATATTCGAGGACTGAGAAATAAAATTAATGAATTAACTATCTGCATAGATGAATTAGAGTCCTCAAACGCAGCTGACATAATCTGCCTCTCTGAACATCATGTGACCACTACTATAGAACTTTTAAGTGTTACAGGGTTTAGGTTAACATCTCACTTTTGTAGATCAGAAATGGAGAAAGGAGGAGTTGCGACATTCATTAGGAACTGTCATAAATTTAAGAACATAGACATTCATAAATTTTGCCTAGGACAGTATATGGAAGCATGTCCAACAGAATTAGAATTTCACAAAATATCCTTCATAATATTAAGTGTATATAGAGCATCTTCAGGTAATTTTAATCTGTTTGTAAACCACCTTGAAGCTGTACTGGCCCATTTAACAACGAAAAACAAATAAATAGTGGTTGCTGGTGATTTCAATGTAGATTTCCTTAAAGACTCTCCCAATAAGAACTTATTTGAGTTAGTAACACTATCATTCAACTTAATTCCCACTGTAAAGTTCCCCACAAGGGTAGCCACTTGCTCACAAACAGCCATTGACAACATCTTTATAGAAAAGTCCAATGAACAAAACTATATTACAAAACCAATAGTCAATGGCCTCTCAGACCATGACATGCAGTTCCTTCTGTTAAATGTTAATACTGAACAGGATATAAAATCTGTTAAAACTGAGCCAAAGAGGGTAATCAATAAGCCAAACATTGATTATTTTAGGACACTCTTCAGAGACATTCACTGGACTGATGTTTACAGTGCTCATGGCATGAATAAAAAATATAACACTTTTGCTAATAAAGTGCTTAGGTTATTCGAACACTGTTTTCCCCCAAAACTTAACAAGGTTAGAGCAAAGTCTACAAAAAAGCCATGGATTACTCGAGGAATAGGGGTATCTTGTAAAACAAAAAGAAAACTGTATCTGTCAATCCGAAACAGTTCCGATGTTGGTGCTGTAGTACATTACAAGAAATACTGCGAAATATTAAAGACTGTAGTACAGATGTCAAAGCAAATATGTTACAAGGAAAAGATAGTCATATCATATAACAAAATAAAGACAATATGGGATATATTGAAGGAGAACACCGGTAGAACCAGACATGAAGAGGAACAAATAGCATTAAGAGTAAATGATACATTGCTGATAGATGTGTATAGTGTTGCAGATCTTTTTAATAAACATTTTATAACTGTTACTGAAAAGATGGGGTTGTTAGGTTCGGTAGATGCTGCTATGGAATACCTCAGACCAGAAATTTCAAGCAATACGATGACAAGAAGATAGAAGAAGTGGACAGAGTTAAATTCTTGGTATTAGAGCTTGATACTAAGTTCAACTGGGAGAAGCACACCACAGAACTGCTGAAGCGTCTTAACAAATCTCTGTTTGCAATGCGAATTTTGTCAGACATAGGGGATATAAAAATGAAAAAACTGGCATACTATGCTTACTTCCATTCCATAATGTCATATGGGATTATTTTTTGGGGTAATTCATCAAGCCAAGCTAAAGTTTTCTGGGCACAAAAACGTGCAGTAAGAGTTATATGTGGTGTGAACTCAAGAACGTCCTGCAGAAGCATGTTTAGGGAACTAGGGATACTAAATACTGCTTCCCAATATATTTATTCCTTAATGAAATTTGTCATTAAAAATATATCACTTTTTCAAACCAACAGATCAATTCATGGAATCAATACTAGAAATAAGAATAATCTTCACAAGCAATTAAAGTCACTTAGATTTGTACAAAAAGGTGTGCATTATTCAGGAACACACATTTTCAATAACTTGCCAGCAGCCATAAAAAGCTTAACAGCCAATGAAATTCAGTTTAAGAGAAGCCTAAAGGATTTATTGGTGGACAACTCCTTCTACTCCATTGACGAATTTCTCAGTAAAACCAACTGATTTATATAATCTAACTTCTGCACCATTTCAGTGCAGTAATGTGTTCATTGTAAATAAGTATTATAGTAGTTGTATTACATTTTTATTACCTTATAAATAAATAAAACACTTTTTATTTCAAATTCAGTGCATTGGTATTTGTAAAATGACTTTCATATAGTGTTCATTAAAAAGTGACCATCATTCCACTTGGGACCTGTGGAATGGTACATTAGCTTATTTGTTTTATTTGTAAATATTTCTCATGTATTGTTGTTATTCTGACATGTTCCACATCCTGGAGGACCTCCTCACTACGGATCAATTGAAATGAAAGTAAATCTAATCTAATCTAAAAAAAACACAAAAAAGATGAAGAGAACCTGCTGATCCTTGAACAAAATATCATGAGTAAGGTCTTTAGATCAATCCATTAAGAGAACAAATGAAGATGTACAGAGAATCAGTAACTGTATTACCTAATATAACAACAGAACATCGTGCAGAAAATGAAAGCACATTGCCAGGGGGCCAGAAACACGTCGGGCCAAACCTACACTTACAGGAAAACATTGTAAGGTCGGCGCATGGTCTTCAGGATACGTGATCGCTGATATGTACAGTATGTATTTATTCCAGTCGGAAAGCATTTTTGTATGGCTTTAATAATTAGTTCCATCCCTTACTGCAATTCTTTTATTCGAGAGCATGCAAGGATTTTAATTTTACCTCCTATTTTCTGCGTAACACTACTATTAAAACATTCCACATCACCCGGGGTGCACACTGGCTGCTCTCCCGCCGCCATACCAGTTCTGTCATGATGATAGCTTAAACATAATGGTGTGATTAATAAATATGGGTTCTGGTCTTGTATACAGTGGTAAATTACGTCGTTGTGTCATGTACCATCCTTCAAGAGACGTCCACACATTAGTTCCCACGATGTTTTGTTCAGTCCTGCTGCCTACGAAGAAAAACGACTGTTGAAATAAAATAGCAAAATGTTATGGTCATCCTATTACACTTACGTGTGTAAGCAGTTATTAGTTTAAAGCTCCAAGGATCGTGGTATTCTTTACCAATCATATCTGAGTGCGCTAACATTTGGCATCAGAGGTCTCTTGTCAATAAGAAAGTCAGAGCTTTCCTTTGTTAGCAGCAGTATATAGCTGTTCTTTGCATGAGCAGATTGCCATGGAGACAGCGACTTTCATAGATTTTTTCCGTGTTCTTAATACTGCTTTTGTCATAAACTACCTTATAGTACTATATGTTAGTATCTAGGCACACACTAGCAAACATTAAAATTACATGCCAACAATCGAAACGCACACAAAATTTAATTTAAAAAAAGCGTGACAAGCTGTAGAAAGACGTTCTTTTATAAACCAGCCACTACTTATGCATGCTGTAATAGCAAAGGTCTGTCAGTTTCATAATTCAGTCATACTTGTTTGGACATACGTATATAAATTCCCTGGACACGTTTATCATCTCTGCAAGAAAACAGTATTTGATCGAAGAGCCACAACATAGTTCCGGCGAAACTCTGTAGGAGAACTGTTTAAGGAACATACTTTTGAGGTAGGCTGCGTGATGGTGTGGGGTCACACCATTGTACGATATATTACACATCTTTTAATCCGTCCTGGTAAGGGTCTCAAGCTGACGAGTAGTTACCATAGCATGATGCTTTTTTAATGTAACAGATCACGAAAAACGCACCTGAAGATCCAAATGATTTCCCAAAAAGTGTTTGGCAGACGATAAAATAATTATAGATTTGATCCATCATGATGGGTAGTCGTATGTATTTTTACGGCAGCGTTCTAACATTATGATAGCGTGATGGTACTGTAACACATTTTCAAATACAATATGTTACTGTAGGGTTAGTGTAGTCGGCTAGCAACACATAACACACAAACATCGAAAACATCTCGAACCAATCCGGCAAGTAACGCCATTTTTTACCATCAGTGTCAATATTTGTTTTAATGTCGCGAGATATAACCTGAAGTGACTTGTAATACATACTTGTAATACATACACTGCTGTTTGTGAGGCTCAACACATAGTTGCACGTATCCATCTTTAACCATTGATTACACTGCAATAGTCCGCAACTCGTGGTCTTGATGTAGCGTTCTCGCTTCCCGCACACGGGATCCCTGGTTCGATTCCCTGCGGGGTCAGGGATTTTTCCTGCCTCAAGATGACTGGGTGTTGTTGTGTCGTCTTCATCATCATCACTTATCCTCATTACGGTCGGAGTAAGGCAACGGTAAACCACCTCCGCTAGAACCTTGACTAGTTTTTATCATAAAAACGCTTCTCTAGTTTAATGTGTGTGTGTGTGTGTGTGTGTGTGTGTGTGTGTGTGTGTGTGTGTGTGCATACGTGTGTTCTTCAAACATCTGGAGCTCTATCTCCATACTGTCGCTAAACGTCTTGCACTTTGCCCTCCCTATCCATACTTTTATCATGCGATGAATGGAATCTTACTGCTTTCATGGTGCTGGAATACTGCTGAAGAAGTGTAGTCAGTATGTTCAAGAAAAACGAAGCTCATTTAGGATGCCAGGGTGACAATTGCCTAAAGCAAGAACAGATATAAATTTCAACAAGAATAAGGGAGAAAATATGCCATCCCTTCTCTAAAGAACCATTGTGTGCTTCACTTTACATCTACGTCTACATCTACATCTACATCTACATCAATGTTTTATGTAAGCGACAACAAACTCCAAACGAGTGTTTAACTATGTCCCTCCATAATTTGAGTCCAGAGAATGTTGAACAATGGTAACGTTCCACCAAAGTACGAAATGAAATCCAGTCTGAGACAAGATGAAACACAAACCTTCAAATGTATGGAATGAATAGCAGTTTGATTGCGGATAGCATACCTATGAAATATACGAAAGGAATGAAAGATACCATGTGTGGAAGAGAATATTACTGCATAAAAGGCTTTTCAGCAGAAAATGCTATATACGCTGTCACTGATCAAATATGAAATGAACTGAATAACCGAACATCACCCATTTGTGATTGTGTGAATCATGAAATGCTCCTAGATAAGCGTAAGTATTGTCGTATGAGTGGTACAGTACACAAATAGTTTAATTCATACTTAACTGAAAGAATGCAGGAGATTGAAATTAACAGTACAGACAGTTTGAAAAAATCAGCAGGGTCCTCTAACTGGGGAGGTATCAAGAATGTTGCCTCAAAGGGTTCAGTCTTGGATCGCTTATTGTTCTTAATATATATTAAAGACTAGCCACTCTATATTCATGAAGATGCAAAGTTAGTTCTTTTTTATGATGACACAAGTATAGTAATCACACCCCACAAGCAAGAATCAGCTGAGGAAATTGTAAATAAGGCTTATAGAAAATTATGAATTGGTTTTCTGCATATGGACTCTCACAAAATTTTGAGAAAACACTGTTCTGCACAGTAAATGGCATAACACCAATGATAAATATAGACTATGAACAGAAGTCTGTTGCTAAGGCAGAATACTCAAAGTTTCTGGAAGTGTGCATGATGAGGAATTGAATTTTAAGAAACAAATATATGATCTGCTGAAACACTTAGGTTCAGCTACTTATGCTATTAGGGTTATTGCACATTTTGGTGATAAACATATCAGTAAATTAGGCTACTATGCCCTTTTTCATTCACTGCTTTCATATGGCATCATATTTTTGGGGCAATTCGTCATTAAGGGAGAAAGTATTCGTTGCACATAAGTGTGTAATCAGAATAATAGTTGGACCCACCCAAGATCACCTTGCAGACATTTATTTAAGGAACTCAGGATGATCACAGTACCTTCGCAATACATATATTCACTTATGAAATTTGTTATTTATAATCCATCCCAGTTCAAAAATAACAGCAAAGTGCATAGCTACAACACTAGAAGAAAGGATGATCTTCACTATTCAGGATTAAATCTCACTTTGGCACAGAAAGGGGTGAATTATGCTGCCACCCACAAAAATCTTTGGTCATTTGTCAAATAGTATTAAAAGTATGACAGATAGACAAGCATCATTTAAAAGCAAATTAAAAGAATTTCTGAATGACAACTCTTTCTACTTAATAGATGAATTCTTAGATATAAAGTAGTGAATGTAAAAAAATAAAAAAAACATTAAATAAAAAAATAAAAAATTAATTAATTATTTTGTGTAAAGAAAACGTATGTTAAAGTGAAACGTTCTACATCATTACGAAATGTCGTATTCATGATCTCTGGAACAAGGATTAATGCATGTATGTGTGTAAAACAATAGTGTATCAAAGCATCCGGAAAATACATGGCTTACCAGGGAATGTCAGTTATACGAAAACCGGAGAAGAAAACTACAGAAAACAGATAGGGAAACTGTTTATCAATAACAATAAATAAATGAAATTTTACTTAACACTGCAAGGGTCAATGATATGATAACAGCAACGACAAAAAGTCGTCGGACAGGGGGACAGAGGAGAGAGACCAAATGTTAACTGACGGACAACTCATATTTTAAACACATTTATCCAATATAAAATAAAAATTTCTGAAAATGGGCCTGCTGAATGAAGGAGAAGATATGCGCAATTCTTGTATCGCTCTGCTGGAAAAAAGTAAAACAATATTCTTTGGAAGTTACACAGTGATATCTCTGATAAATGGAATATTTGGATTAACAGTGAAATATTGTATATAGAGCAGTAAGGAGTAAGCCACTTCTCTCTTGCGACAGAAACAGGAAGAGCGCACATGTGTGACCACTATTAGATGGTTAAATTAGTCCCCATTTTAGGTAAAATTATGTTGAACATGATAATACACCAGGACTACTTGATATCATTGCTGTACAGCGAGAAACTTACACACTAGCGAAGAAATGACAAGAAATATATAGAGGGGGTTCCAAATTTCATGTTGTCAACTTGACGCAAACACACAGAGTGCAATTTGACATTCGCATTGCTGAAAATGACTTGATTATCTCAATTTCTGGTTTTTCTACAGCATAGGCTTGCTAAGCCATGTTTCCGCTCGTGGGCAGGCTCCCCAACACGTCGTTGCTCCTCTCTGTGCGTCTCCAACACGAAGATGTACTTTCACTAGACTAACACTGTCGACAATTTTTCAAAACAACCCTCTCGTTTTTCATCCATTTCATTATGCAATGACTTTTTGTGATATAATACCCAGAGATGACATATTGACTTCTTTCCTACATTTGGCTGGATGAAGATCAAGTCCCCTCCCCCCGAGCATATATATGAATTCAAGTTTCCTGTGATATCCATAGTTAATGGCCTTCAGGTGAATACCAAGGAAGGTGTTCATTGGTTATCGAAATATAAGAAAAACCTAAAGATGATGATAGAATGGCTGCAGGAGCGAGAAGCGAAGCCCTTAACCAGCAGTGGATATCAAGTGGTTGTGATGGTGAGAATGGTGATGGTGACGACGACGATGATGATGATGATCACAAGAAAATTTGGATTATTTAACAGGAAATGTTTAATTTCCATGTGATGCCAAATCTGAACTTACATCTCTTAACAAGGAACATGTAAGGTGGTTCACTCTTGCGTTTAGAAATAATATTTCTTGTTTCAGTCATTTGCGACGATTAAACCACGCACGCACAAGTTTGGGCTGTATGTAACTATAGATTTCCTCCAATGGTCATCTTATTAGTTCAGTCGAATCAAATATTTCATGTACCGGTAACTAAATTTTATACTTCATTTGTTCAACACATCTTCATGCAAAGTCTAGTAAATTATGTTTTTGTGGAATTTGCTGACTTGTTTTAGCACAAACTTTGGAGAAACACAGTGTATCTAGTTTTGTGCAATCGAAAATATTCCACCACATATTAAACTAGAATATCAATAAGAAATAATTAACAAAATAAAAGTAAGTTCTTAGATGTGGATATTGATGAAAACTTAACGTGGAGAAGCCGTATATTAGACCTGCTAAACGTTTAGGTTCGGCTACTTTCGCCGTCAGAATAATTGCAACTGTGGGGATTTAGAAGTAAGTAAGTTAACGTTATTCGCATATTATCATTCACTCATGTCTTACGGGGTGATATGCTGGGTAACTCCTCACTTATGCAAAAAGTATTCATTACACAAAAGAGATAAATTGGAATTACATGTGGGGTTCACAAAGGCACATTTTGCAGGCATCAATTTAACCAGATGGGAATATTAACCACAGCCTCACAGTACATCTACTCAAATATAAATTTCATTATCAGTGATCCATCTAAGTTGTAGAGTAACAAAAATATTCATAAGTACCATACCAGAAGGAAAAATAATTTGCATTACTCTTTAATAAATCTAACTTTGACTGAGAAAGGGACGGAATATCCAGCTTTAAAACTATTTGACATTCTACCCATGGAAATAAAATACATAACAGACAGCAGAAGCGTTCTCAAATGTAAATTAAAGATGCTTCTCTCTAACAACTCTTTTTATGTAATAGCGGGTTTCTGCAGAAGAAATAATTAATCATTTTTACTAGGAAACTTATATATGGCCAGCATGTAGCCATATAAGTATTTTTTATAGATACAATTTGTATACTATACATATTCCGTTGATACGTTCCACATCATAATATATTCTACACAACATATAACTGAGTGACTAACTAATAAATACTCCCACATAATCATGTAGATGCAGAATAGTTTAACTGCCTAGACCGATCAGATTGATGTTGTGGTAACATAATGAACTCGTGTTCGCGATGATACCAGTTTAAAAACCCTGTCCGTGCATCGAGATTTGTTTTCCGTGATTTTTCTAAGTCTCTTAAGACAATTTCCGAGATGATAGATTTTCAAAGGACACAGGCGGTTTCTTTTCCTACTCTTTCCAAATACAAGTTAGTTCCCAGTCTCTAATGATTTTGCCGTGCCCGGTATCACCTCTGTCTCAGTGCTACCAACTTCGTCACTTGTGCAGCCACAGCCATAGCTACGCTACACAAGTGACCGTTCTAACAATTAAAACAAACACTGAGGTGACAGTAGTCACGGGATAGCGATATACACATATACAGATGGCGGCAGTATGTCATACTCCAGGTATAAAAGGGCAGCTGTCATTTGCACTCAGGTGATCCATGTGAAACGGTTTCCGACGTAATCGTGGAATTAACGGAATCAGAATGCGCAATGGTAGTTGCAGCTAGATGCATAGGACATTCCATTTCGGAAATCGTTAGGGAATTCAGTATTGCGAGATTCACAATGTCAAGAGTGTGCTGCGAATACCAAATTTCAGGCATAACGTCACACCTAGGACAACTCAGTAGCCGATGGCCTTCACTTAACGACCGAGAGAAGCGACGTTTGAGTAGAGTTGTCAGTGCTAACGGACAAGCAATACTGTGCGAAATAACCGCTGACATCAATGTAGGGCGTACAACTAACGTATCCGTTAGAAAAGTGCTGTGAAATTTGGCCTTAAAGGTGAACCGTCAATTAGGGCGGTTCACAAACAGCAACTCAAGTACACATGTTATTCCAAAACGTTATCGTAGAAGTAGGGGCCAGGAGGTGCTGGTGAAATAACAAACGCTGCTAAAGATAACTTTTTATTTTAACTTTCTCAATAATAAATTTTTAAGTCTGGCATTTCTGAAAAAAATAATTTCAAAACAATTTCAATTAGCTTGACAATTTTCATTATGAAAAGGAGATTACCAGGTATTACATTAACAAATTGCCAGTAATGAGATTTTAACTTTAAAAAACTCTTTTGAAAATAGCTTTGTGTAAAGGATATTGCAAGGTTTGACGTTAACAATAAGAAGATTTTAAACTTGTTATATCAATAAGGGAACAGTTCCAAAAAAACTTTAAGTAGTTAGCTTGTACTAAGCAAAATAGTTGTCTCTCGCCAGTTACATAACTTATATTTGTTACTAGATAAATGTGAATAGGCCAGCACACAAAGCTTCACATTAAACGCAGTTCCCAAAAAAAATTTTCCTTGTTCAGTGAGGGAGTGACACGTGTTAAGGGGCCCAAATCACAATAGGCGGAATAGTTACTGGTGGTCTACAGCGCCATAGCAGATCAGCCTCGAAACTTACATTACAAGCCGTCACCTCCCCGAGTTACTCAAAACCAGAAGATGTAGCAAGGGCGGTGCCTGCCCAGACTCCGAACCACAGAGACCAGCGACACCGACCCTAAATCACCCGCGGTGTTTATGAAAACGGCCCGACCAAGAAGCGATTACCACATTCCCGCGGACAGGCAAACGAAAACTGTGATGGGACGACCCCAACAAAACCACTGGTGAAGAAACTCATGCACTTCACTAGAATTTGAAATATATCTCTGTTACATAAAACAGTACTCAACTTCTCACACTCCACCCCAGCGCCGGGAACACTTCTCACTTCCAAATGCTCGTCAGAGCCAACCGCTGCCAGTGGTTTCAACGGCCGATAAGAAGACATACTGTCCCACGCGCTGATCTCCTTCACCACAGCTTCTAAGCTTCATAAGCCACGTACATGCGGGTAAGGCATACTTCGCCCCTGACAGCCAAGAGGTCGGCCAAAGCACGTGGCAAGCAAGTTGACGACCCCCAAGAGCAGGGCCCCGCTCGCGCCACTACCTCTCTCGGTCACTCGGTCACCGCCCAGTACGTACTTCCCCGATCGTCACGCGACCGTACACTTGCTCCACCTTCCGCCTGAGGGCGGTAGCGATCCAAACAGCGCGCCAAACCGAAAGCGCCACCGCAAACACTAGACGCGAAGCGAAACCACTCCGCCTGGCGCGCTTTTCGAAGAGCCGGACACAACTACGGCTCAAAAGGACTATGGCAGCAGATAACCAATGCGAGTGCCTTTGCTAACAGCACATCGCCTGCAGCACCTCTCCTGGGCTCGTGACCATGTCGGTGGGACCCTAGACAACCGGAAAACCGTGGCCTGATCAGATGAGTTCCGGTTTCAGTTAGTAAGAGCTGATGGTAAGTTTCGGGTGTAGCAAAGACCCCACGCAGCCATGGACCCAAGTTGTCAACAAGGCACTTTGCAAGCTGGTGGCGGCTCCATAATGCTGTGCGCTGTGTTTATATGGAATGGACTGGGCCTTTGGTCCAGCTCAACCGATCACTGACTGGAAATTCATAGACTTCATGTTCCCAAACAGCGATGGCATTTTTGTGGATGACAAGTGATAATGCACCAAGTTAACAGGTAACAAGTTTGAAGAACTTTCTGGACAGTTCGAGCGAATGATTTGGCCACCCAGATCGCCATACATGAATCCTGTCGAACATTTATGGGACATAATACAGAGGTCAGTTCGTGCACAAAATCGAGCACTGGCAACGCCTTCTCAATTATCGACGTCTATAGAGGCAGCATGGCTCAATATTTCTGCAGGAGGTATCCAAAGACTTATGGAGTCCAAGCCATGTCGAACTGCTAAACTACACCAGGCAAAATGAGGTCCGACATTATATTAGAATGTATCGAATGACAATTGTCACTGCAGTCTGTCTGAACTGCTAACTGCGCAAAGGGAGGTAGTCCACTTTTACAAATTTACAGAGGAGAAAACAAGCTGCATTATACAAGAACTTTAAAGAAAAATTATTGTGCATTTTTTCTAATACACTACTGGCCATTAAAAGAACTACACCACGAATATGACGTGCTACAGACGCGAAATTTAACCGACAAGAAGAAGATGCTGTGATAGGCAAATGATGAGCTTTTCAGAGCATTCACACAAGGTTGGTGCCGGTGGCGACACCTACAACGTGCTGACATGAGGAAAGTTTTCAACCGATTTCTCATACACAAACAGCAGCTGACCGGTGTTGCCTGGTGAATCGTTGTTGTGGTGCCTCGTGTAAGGAAGAGAAATGCGTACCATCACGGTTACGACATTGATAAAGGTTGGATTGTAGCCTATCGCGATTGCTGTTTATCGTATCGCGACATTGCTGCTCGCGTTGATCGAGATCCAATGACTGTTAGCAGAATATGGAATCGGTGGGTTCAGGAGGGTAATACGGAACGCCGTGCTGGATCCCAACGGCTTCGTATCGCCAGCAGTCGAGATGACAGGCATCTTATCCGCATGGCTGTAACGGATAGTGCAGCCACGTCTCGATCCCTGAGTCAACAGATGGGTATGTCTGCAAGACAAAAACCATCTGCACGAACAGTTCGGCGACGTTTGCTGTAGCATGGACGATCGGCTCGGAGACCATGTCTGCGGTTACCCTTGACGCTGCATCACAGACAGGAGCACCTGCGATGGTGTACTCAACGACGAACCTGGGTGCACGAATGGCAAAACTTCATTTTTTCGGATGAATTCAGCTTCTGTTTACAGCATCATGATAGTCGCATCCGTGTTTGGCGACATCGCGGTGAACGCACATTAGAAGCGTGTATTCGTGAGCGCAATACTGGCGTATCACCCGGCGTGGTGGTATGGGGTGACGCTGGTTACACGTCTAGGTCACCTCTTGTTCATTGACGGCACTTTGAACAGTGGACGCTACATTTGAGATGTGTTACGACCCGTGGCTCTATCCTTCATTCGATCCCTGCGAAACCCTACATTTCAGCAGGATAATGCACGATCGCATGTTGCAGGACCTGTACGGGCCTTTCTGGATACAGAAAATGTTCGACTGCTGCCTTGTCCAGCACGTTCTCCAGATCTCTCACCAATTGTAACCGTCTGGTCAATGGTGGCCGATCAACTGTCTCGTCACAATACGCCAGTCACTACTCTTGATGAATTGTGGTATCGTGTTGAAGCTGCATGGGCAGCTGTGCCTGTACACGCCATCCAAGCTTTGTTTGATTCGGTGCCCAGGCGTATTAAGGCTGTTATTACGGCCAGAGGTGGTTGTTATGGGTACTGATTTCTCAGGATGTATGCACCAAACATAATCACATGACAGTTCTAGTATAACATATTTATCCAAGGAATACCCGTTTATCATCTGCATTTTTTCTTTTTGTAGCAATTTCAGTAGCCAGTAGTGTAATATGGAGTTGTACGGTGCTTTAGTGTATGTAATTTTATTCAACTTTGTTTTACGATAGCTTACAATCCTTTTTCTCAACTGAACATGATTTCTTTTGCAGTAAACAACGTGGGATATAAATTAAAACCCTTATATTTTGAGGATATCAATTTATTTTACATATTTTCCCCAAACTAAATACATTTTAAACACTATTAAATCCAAAATAAGTCCATGGACTTATACATTCTATTCGTTTTCATCAGCCTTTGCTGCCGAATATGTCACTATTTCATTCCAAAATTGCACCTTTTCTTTCGGAATGTTAATTTTTACAAGTAACTTGGATTTGTAGGCAGGTTCGTTGGGAAGTTCTAGCATCATCTGAGTATTTCTTAAATGAAATATATCAGGCCGTAGGCTATTGATGTTTTTCTTTGCATTGAGCTACCTGAAACTAAACTCATGAGACTTTGATAGTGTGAAAATAATCTTCTGCTTCTTTGAAACAGCTTTTCCGAGAGAATCATTACTAACGATATTTATTTCTAGAATTTTTGAAACCAAATATTACATTCTGTTAAGTCATCTGTTTTCATAAACACACCTCTCAATCTGTGTTTCTTCTGTGTGCAATCCAATATCTACATCTTCATTTATACTCCGCAAGCCACCCAACGGTTTGTGGCGGAGGGCACATTACGTGCCACTGTCATTACCTCCCTTTCCTGTTCCAGTGGCGTATGGTTCGCGGGAAGAACGACTGCCGGAAAGCCTCCGTGCGCGCTCAAATCTCTCTAGTTTTACATTCGTGATCTCCTCGGGACGAGTAGGAGGAAGCAATATATTCGATATCTCATCCAGAAACGCAGCCTCTCGAAACCTGGACAGCAAGCTGCACCGCGATGCAGAGCGCCTCTCTTGCAGAGTCTGCCACTTGAGTTTGCTAAACATCTCCGTAACGCTATCACGCTTATCAAATAACCCTGTGACGAAACGCGTCGCTCTTCTTTGGATCTTCTCTATCTACTCTGTCCACCCGACCTGGTACGGATCCCACACTGATGAGCAATACTCAAGTATAGGTGGAACGAGTGTTTTGTAAGCCACCTCCTTTGTTGATGGGCTACATTTTCTAGGGACTCTCCCAATGAATCTCAACCTGGCACCCGCCTTACCAACAATTAAATTTATATGATCAATCCGCTTCAAATCGTTCCGTACGCATGCTCCCAGATATTTTTCAGAAGTAACTGCTACCAGTGTTTGTTCTGCTATCATATAATCATACAATAAAGGATCCTTCTTTCTATGTATTCGCAATACATTACATTTGTCTATGTTCAGTTGCCACTCCCTGCACCTAGTGCCTATCCGCTGCAGATCTTCCTGCATTTCGGTGCAATTTTCTAATGCTGCAACTTCTCTATATACTACAGCATCATCCGACACTACTCCAGAAGAGAACGGACATTCGTAGTGTAAGCAGCCTCTTTAGTAAACTTGTTACGTTTTCTAAGTGTTCTGCCAATAAATCATGGTCTTTGGTTTGCTTTACGCAAAACATTATCTACGTGATCGTTCCAATGTTAGTTATTCGTAAATTTAATGTCTAAGTATTTGCGTGGTTTATCATGTAACTGAAATTTAGCTATTTTTTAGTGCACATGTGGATGACACCACACGTTTCATGATTTAGAGTCAACTGCCACTTTTTGCACCATACAAATACCGTGTCTAAATCATTTTGTAATTCTTTTTGATCATCTGATCACTTTACGTGACGGTAACTCACGGCATCACCTGCAAAACAATCTAAGAGGGTTGCTCATATGGGCTCCTACATCGTTTATGTAAATCATGAACAACAGAGGCCTATAACACTTCCTGGGAAACGCCAGACATTACTTCTGTTTTACTCGATGACTTTCCATCAGTTATTACGAGCTGTGACCTTTCTGACAGGCACTCATGAATTCAATGACACAACTGAGATGATACTCCATAGGCCCTAAATTTAATTAGAAGTCTTTTGTGAGGAGCTGTGTAAAAAGCCTTCCAGAAATTCAAAGATATTGTTTCAATTTGACATCCTCTGCCAACGGCACCCTTTACTTCACGAGAATAAAAAGCTAGTTGTGTTTCAGAAGAACGATATTTTCTGAATCTGTGTTGGCTGTTTTTCAATAAATCATTCCCTTCGAGGTAATTCATAATGTTCCAAAATCCTGCTGCAAATCGACGTTAATGACATGAGTCTGTTAGTCAGCGGATTGCTTCTATTTCCTTTCTTGAGTATTGGTGTGAGTTTGAAACGTCCCCTTAGAAAAATTATGAATGACTGTGCTAGTAAATTTCTACGTTATTTGATAGAAAGATAGCTGAACGTATTCAGACAGTTCTCTCTTTACTTATTCTCATGATTACTAAACTGACACACAATATTTTTTAGCGCGACGCAGTCTGACTTCGAATAATCCCTACAAAAGAATGGCCCTGACTAACAATAACCTATTCCTTTCATGAATCACTTACTTCACAAGAATCTTCGTTACAAGAACTACTGCAATACAGCGAGCGCCAATACTGCCAGCTAAATAAAAGATTCTAACTACTAAAGGCACTAACTACTGATAGGCATAGTTAGCAAATGAAAGATTTTGATAGAGAATAAACAATGTATTTAACTTAATAGCGTTGAAAAGTCATAATATACATGTAATTTTGTGACATCCAATTAAACAAATTTTCTTTTTCTGACGGACACACGTCCAGATCGTCCGCTTATAGTAACCTCTCAAAACTCTGGCATCTCTCTCTCCCCATCCACCACTGCTGGCGGCTCACCTCCAACTGCCCAACGCTACGCCCTGTTCACATCCAACTGCCCAACACTACAATAGCGAATATTCCAAGAATGCCCACCAGCCAAAGACAGCACACAGCACAGTCACTGATTTTCATACAGAGCGCTACGTGGCGTTACCAACATAAAAACCTAAACAGCCTGCACACAAGTTGTGCAGCTTCCCAGTCTTCGGTCACAGATCTTTATACAAGCTAACGGTTGCGTGTGGTTTCTAAGTATGGAGTTGCTGAATCAGTATACTCTGAAAGGAACTTGACTGGTACACAATATGGCGTTTCTTAAATGTTTTAAGATGGTTCGTTACATCGAAGATATCTAATTCTAAGTTACATATGTTGGGAGTTCCTCTTGAATCGAATTTCCTTCATCTTCTTTTGTGAAGGACTTTCGAATAATCATGTTTAGTAACTCCACTTTAGAGGCACTGTTATCAATAACATAATCATTGTCATCGTGCAGTGAAGGTATTGACTCCGTCTTGCCATTGGTGCACTTTACATACGACCAGATCCCTTTGGGTTCTTTGCCAGACTTCGAGACAGGGTTTCGTTGTGGAAACTTTTCTGACCATCTCGGATTGAAGTTTGCTCTAAATTTAGAGCTACTGTAAAACTACACCAATATAGGGGATTTTGCGTTCTTTTTAATTTGACCTGTTTTGTGCACCATAGGGGATCAGTACCATCTGTTGGTATATATCTCTCAATTGCAGTCGATATTATTTCCTTAAATTTAAACCACATCAGGTCTACGCGTACATACTCAGACTGGAAAGAGTGGAGACTGTCTCTTAGGAAGGTGTCAAGCGGATTTGTACCTGTTTTTTAAATAGGTGTATTTTGCGTTTACTATTGGTGGGTTTGGATGTTACGGTATTCAGTCTAGCTACAATAATCTTGTATTTACTAATCCCTGTATCTGTCATGATACTTCCTCTCTGATGAAGCTTATTTTTTGCTAAGAGGTAAAGCATGTTTTCGCAACATTTTACACTTGGAGTGGGTTCCTGAACTAGCTGTTCGAAATAGTTTTCTGTGAAGGCATTCAGTACGTACGATTTCGGATGACGTTTTATGCCTATATCGACTTCAAAACACGTATTTTCGCTAACATATCGAGGGTAGATTGAAGCCACCACCAACTCTAATTGTGAGAGTGGGGTACCTATTTGAAATGAAACTCAAGTTTTCTTTGAATTGTTCAGCAATTGTATCATTCAAATAGGGGGGTCGGTAAAAGGAACCAGTTATTAATTTATTCCGGTTGTCAAGTACAAACTCTATCAATACTAACCCACAGGAACAGTTTACTTCAATTTCACTACAAGCTAAGCTAGCAGCAATAAACACTCCACCACCAACTGTATTTAATCTATACTTTCTGAACACAATTAGGTTCTTTATAAAACTTTCGACTAAACTATATTTCCGGCTCTAGGCAGCTTTCCGTACCTATAAAGATTTGATATTCAGTGCTTTCTATTAGTGCTTGGGGTTCTGGTTCTTTTCCAACACAGTTATGACAGACTACAGCTCCAGTGTTGATTGTTCCTATGTCTACCGTCTTGTTGAGTTCGTCCTGCACCCTCTGAAACTGAAGCCCTGTCTTTGCTTTCCCGAAACCCGGCTCCGAGCGCTATGGGACTTAACATCTGTGGTCATCAGTCCCCTAGAACTTGGAACTACTTAAACCTAACTAACCTAAGGACATCACACACATCCATGCTTGAGGCAGGATTCGAACCTGCGACCCTAGCAGTCGCGCGGTTCCGGACTGAGCGCCTAGAACCGCTAGACCACCGCGGCCGGCCCCGAAACCCTCTAACCTAAAAAGCCTCCCAGTCCCTCCACACAGTAGCTGCTACCCGTGTAGCATGTAGTGAACTCCTGACCTATCTAGCTGAATCCGGAACCCCATGTTGCAAATAGAGAAATCTACGACCTACACGGTCACAACCGTCTGCTACACGATTTGGACCCTCCAAACGACTCCGTAGCAAAGAACCACCATTCGTTATGCCGACGATACTACAAATGGTGTGTTCTGCCTTCATTTCGTAAGCAAGACTGCAGTCTTTACTACTTCAGCTAGCCACCCGCAATAAGGCAGAATCTCTTCCCATCCAAAGCGGCACACATCGTTAATACCAACATGAGCCACCACCTGCAGTCGGCGGCATCCAGGAGCACCCATTCCACATGTGGAATGGCTCGTTCTGTCGTGCACAGAGAGTGCACACTGTATTCCTTCTCCTCCTCCGTAGCTATACCCCCAAGGGTCCCATTACACACCTAATGTTGAAGCTCCGAACTACCAGTAACCCCACCCTCTGTGAAAGCCCCCCGGCCGGAGTGGCCGAGCGATTCTAGACGCTTCAGTCTAGAACCGCTCGACCGCTACTGTCGCGGGTTCGAATCCTGCCTCGGGCATGGACGTGTGTGATGTCCTTAGGTTGGTTAGGTTTAAGTAGTTCTAAGTTCTAGAGCACTGATCACCTCAGAAGTTAAGTCCCATAGTGCTCCGAGCCATTTGAACCATTTTTTTGAAAGCCCAGACCTTGCAAGGCGGGAGAATTCCTCTGAAAGAGGGCGAGCGACTTCATGAGCCTCAGGCACTTCGTCAGCCAAAAGTAGCGCCTGAAAGCTGTTCGTCAGACGAACTGTGGACGCCCTTCGATCGGCCACTCGCAAAGATTCTTGCTGCCAGCCACACCTTGGAACGACCTCCCACTCTACCACAGGCGAGGGATCAACCTCAGTGCACGCAGTATCCGGTGCGGCCACAGTAGTGGACAGATCTGGTAACACATAGGTCGTGACCGAGCCGGGTAGCGCAGTGGTTAGCACACTGGACTCGCATTCGGGAGGACGACGGTTCAATCCCGCGTCCGACCATCCTGATTTAGGCTTTCCGTGATTTCCCTAAATCATTTAAGGCAATGCCGGGATGATTCCTTCGAAGGTCACGGCCGCTTTCCTTCTCCATCCTTCCCTAATATGCTCTTGTGCTCCGTCTCTAATGACCTCGTTGTCGACGGGACGTTAAACAGTAAACTCCTCCTCCTCTTTCCACATAGGTCCTGTCGACGTCCATCAGATCACCCCAGATCACCACACTGATGCAAAGCCAACACCGCCTGGAGATGTGGCGAAGGGTCACCAACTCGCCTCGCATCCCAGTAGAGCAATCATAGTTCCTATCCATGCTACAGATGGCCTGATAAATGCACATACATTCACGAAACATAAGAGTTAATGCTAAGGAACACTGACGAAACGCAAAATAAGTTGCATTTTAGGAGAAGCTGTGTCAACTCAGAGTACTCCGATGAGTTGCTGCTACTATGAGAGCTATCACTCGACTGAGGGATCTAACTAGTACAAGGGGCTCTTGAAACACAAAACAAATGCCTGACGCCTTGCGAACAGCGGTTCTGTGCGCTACACAGTTAATAAAGCGCGGAACTGTGTCTGATAAATACGCAAACACTCACAAAATATAAGAGCTGAAGCTAAAGAACACAGATGAAATTTGAAGTAAGTCGCTTCTTAATAGACGCGCTGATGAGCTGTTGCTGCTGCTATGAGAGCTATCATCCGACTGTAGAATCCTGTAAAGTCTGAAACATTAAAGCCAATGCAAAAAGCGCCAGGGTAATGGCTAAATTTCGACTGAAGCGACGGGCAGACTTCTATGGTTTAAGTGCAAACCTTTGTTGAAAGCACTCTACGTTTTCAACTAGCACACGGGGGTCATCTTGCTTAAATAGTTAGAGTCTTGGAAAGTGCCAATGTCATGGTCGAACATTTTGGGCTGTGGGAGGCGCAATGCCGCACTTTGGACGAAAATGACGCCGCATAGTTAGAGCTAAGTTTCGCTGTGTAAGTTGAAATTCGTGCCAAGTTTCTGTCACCTTTCCATGCAAACGATACAGCGCTGTGAAATCGGATGAAACGTTCTGTAACATTCTGTATAGATTATCAGTTCCACCTGGCAAACAGAGACAAAGATACACTACGGCCATTAAAATTGCTACACCACGAAGATAACGTGCTACAGACGCGAAATTTAACCGACAGGAAGAAGATGCTGTGATAGGCAAATGATGAGTTTTTCAGAGCATTCAGACAAGGTTGCCGCCGGTGGCGACACCTACAACTTGCTGACATGAGGAAAGTTTCCAACCGATTTCTCATACACAAACAGCAGTTGACTGGCGTTGCCTGGCGAAACGTTGTTGTGATACCTCGTGTAAGGAGGAGAAATGTGTACCATCACGTTTCCGACTTTGATAAAGGTCGGGTTGTAGCCTATCGCGATTGCGGTTTGTCGTATCGCGACATTGCTGCTCGCATTGGTCGAGATCCAATGACTGTAAGCAGAACATGGAATCACTGGGTTCAAAAGGGTAATACGGAACGCCGTGCTGGATCCCAACGGCCTCGTATCACTAGCAGTCGAGATGACAGGCATCTTATCCGCATGGCTGTAACGGATAGTGCAGCCACGTCTCGATCCCTGAGTCAACACATAGCGACGTTTTCAAGACAACAACCATCTACACGAACAGTTCGACGACGTTTGCAGCATGGACTATCAGCTCGGAGACCATGACTGCGATTACCCTTATCGCTGCATCAGAGACAGGAGCGCCCGCGATGGTGTACTCAACGACGAACCTGGGTGCACGAATGGCAAAACGTAATTTTTTCAGATTAACTCAGGTTCTGTTTACAGCATCATGATGGTCGCATCCGTGTTTGGTGACATCGCGGTGAACGCACATTGGAAGCGTGTGTTCGTCATCGCCATACTGGCGTATCACTCGGCGTGATGGTATGGGGTGCCATTGGTTACACGTCTCGGTCACCTCTTGTTCACATTGACGGCACTTTGAACAGTGGACGTAACATTTCAGATGTGTTACGACCGCGCTCTACCCTTCATACGATCCCTGCGAAACCCTACATTTCAGTAGGATAATACACGACCGCATGTTGCAGGTCCTGTACGGGCCCTTCTGGAAACAGAAAATGTTCGACTTCTGCCCTGGCCAGCACATTCTCCAGATCTCTCAACAACTGAAAACGTCTATTCAATGGTGGCCGATCAACTGGCTCGTCACAATACGCCAGTCACTACTCTTGATGAACTGTGGTATCGTGTTGAAGATGCATGGGCAGCTGTATCTGTACACCCTATCCAAGCTCTGTTTGACTCAATGCCCAGGCGTACCAAGGCCGTTATCACGGTCAGAGGTGGTTGTTCTGGGTACTGATTTCTCAGGATCTATGCACCCAATTTGCGTGAAAATGTAATCACATGTCAGTTGTAGTGTAATATATTTATCTAATGAATACTCGTTTATCATCTGCATTTCTTCTTGGTGTAGCAATTTTAATGGTCAGTGTTGTAGATCTGTGCCTTCGTTGCAATAAGGAATGAATCATTCCGAAAGAGAGCTTAGAACCGCTCAAGCATATAGACAGATCAGTAATCTAAACGGAAACGTTGTAAACAAACTACAGCATCCTACGTGTGAAATTAAAAATAACTTGTTTCTATATTTTGTGGCGACAGTACATTCCGACATGCTGCTTGGTAAAAAGACGAGGTGACTGCAAAGAAGTACATTTGACGTGTTTTGCATCTGCAGTTCGCAGTGACAGCGCAGCCACGAGTGACTGGAACAGCGAGTGACGCACCGGGCGGCGCCTGTGGCCTACAGAAGTGGACAGCCTTGGACTGCTGTCACTTACTGCGTCTTACTCCTCCCCTTCTGCCGCAAATATTACTCGCTCTCTCGGAATGAGTAGCTTGCATCAGAACCGCGCAGTGTGCAAAATAATCGTGCCGTGAGCTCTGAGTCTCTAAGCTAGACGCCACTTTGGCCATACTGCTTATTAACTCAAGCTCATTATCAATAGACTTCAGATGCTGAGTGGCTCGTCTTACAGAACGTTCCATTCAGGAAAAAAATCGAGGTTGTCACTGAGAAACGAAGCCGGTGCATATCTAACAGCGACGATACAGACTAACAATTACACATCGTCGGCAGTGGCAAGAATATTGTAACAGACACACCGTGAAGAAAAAAATTCGCTGTGAATATCCGGATAATAATTCCAATCCCAAAGAAAGCAGGTGTTGACAGATGTGAAAATTACCGAACTATCCGTTTAGTAAGTCACAGTTGCAAAATATTAACGCGAATTCTTTACAAACGAATGGGAAACCTGGTAGAAGCCAACCTCGGGGAAGATCAGTTTGGATTCATTAGAAATGTTGGAATGCGTGGGGCCATACTGACCTTACGACTTATCTTAGAAGAAAGATTAAGGAAAGGCAAACCTACGTTTCCAGCATTTGTAGACTTAGAGAAAGCTTTTGACAATGTTGGCAGAATACTCTCTTTTAAATTCTAAAGGTGGCAGAGGTAAAATACATGGAGCGAAAGGCTATCTACAATATGTACAGAAACCAGATAGCAGTTATAAGAGTTGAGGGGCACGAAAGGGAAGCAGTGGTTGGGAAGGGAATGAGACAGGGTTGTAGTCTCTCCCGATGTTATTCAATCTGTATATTGAGCAAGCAGTAAAGGAAACAAAAGAAAAATTCGGAGTAGGTATTAAAATCCATGGAGAAGAAATAAAAACTTTGAGGTTCGCCGATGACATTGTGATTCTGTCAGAGGCGCCAAAGGACTTGGAAGAGCAGTTGAACGGAATGGACAGTGTCTTGAAAGAAGGATATAAGATGAACATCAACAAAAGCAAAACGAGGATAATGGAATGTAGTAGAATTATGTCGGGTGAAGCTGAGGGAATTAGATCAGGAAATGAGACACTTAAAGTAGTAAAGGAGTTATGATACTTGGGGAGCAAAATAACTGATGATGTTCGAAGTAGAGATGATATAAAATGTAGACTGGCAATGGCAAGGAAAGCGTTTCTGAAGAAGAGAAATTTGTAACATCGAGTATAGATTTAAGTGTCAGGAAGTCGTTTCTGAAACTATTTGTATGGAGTGTAGCCATGTATGGAAGGGAAATATAGACGATAACTAGTTTGGAAAAGAAGAGTATAGAAGCTATCGAAATGTGGTGCTACAGAAGAATGCTGAAGATTAGATGGGTAGATCACACAACTAACGATGAGGTATTGAATAGAATTGGGGAGAAGAGGAGTTTGTGGCACAACTTGACAAGAAGAAGGGATCGGTTGGTAGGGCATATTCTGAGGCATCAATGGATCACAAATTTAGCATTGGAGGGCAACGTGGAGGGTAAAAATCGTAGAGGGAGACCAAGAGATGAGTACACTAAGCAGATTCATAAGGATGTAGGTTGCTGTAAGTACTGGGAGATGAAAAAGCTTCCACAGGATAGAGTAGCATGGAGAGCTGCATCAGACCAGTCTCAGGACTGAAGACCACAACAACAACAACAACAACAACAACAACAACCCGAAACAAAGACTATGGGTGAACAGAAACACACTGCAAATACTGCCTCTGGACAGCCATACTCGTTCTTTCCAAAGGCGTCAGCTGAAACTAATGACGTGTTCGATTTACGTTTTTTTTTACTGTTATATCGATTAACCTTCGAGTATTTGCACAAAATTCTGATACACTGCTCTAGGAATTAACTTCTATTCCCACATACGCACTGTAAATAATCGTTGCATCGTTTCGGGGGAACTGATCTGGCAACCAAAAACCTCTCCTATTCACTCAAAACTGATCGAAGAGATTCAGATCGGATCACTGAGTAGACTAACCCAATAATCCCATGTCATTTTCATAGGTACAACAACAAAATGCTACATTTCTTGATGAGAGGAGGATTATATTGCTGATTAAATAGTGTCATAAACACCAGTGTTCATTCTGGCACGGACAAAAAACATTTGAGTAAGTATCACACCAACTCTTACGAACTAAAATATGACCATATTGGCTATAAAACGAAGTTTGTGAGTCGACTGAGAATTTATTTGTAGGGAAGACGCAGCATGTTATCTTGAACGATGAGTCATCGACAGATACAGAAGTAATTTCAAGGTGTGCCCCAGGGCAGTGTATTGAGATCCTTGTTATTCGTGTTGTCTGTAAATGACCTGGCAGACAGTTCTAACATTAACCTCACCGAGCGAGGTGGCGCAGTGGTTAGCACACTGGACTCGCATTCGGGAGGACGACGGTTCAATCCCGCGTCCGGTCATCCTGATTTAGGTTTTCCGTGATTTCCCTAAATCGCTCGAGGCAAATGCCGGGATGGTTCCTTTGAAAGGGCACGGCCGACTTCCTTCCCTGTCCTTCCATAATCCGGTGAGACCGAAGACCTCGCTGTCTGGTCTCCTCCCCGAAACAACCCAACCCATTAACCTCAGCATTTTTGCGACTCGCAGTCTTTTTGTAATAAAGTACTGTCTCAAAAAAAGCTGCAGAAATATACAGTTACATAAATACAAAATATAAATATAACTATACATTTACGTTAGATTTCAAAATAGTGCTAAGACTGGCAAATCGTTTCAGGCCGCGAGGGGTAGGCGTGCGGTCTCAGGCATCTTGTCACGAGCCGCGCGATTCCACCCGTCGGAGGTTCGAGTCCGCCTTCGGGCATGGGTGTGTGTGTTGTCGTTAGTGTAAGTTAGATTAGGTAGTGCGTAAGCTTAGGGACCGATGACCTCAGCAGTTTGGTCCCATAACACCTTCCCACAAATTTCAAATCGTTTCAAATGTTCAAAACTATGCACTTCACAAACCACCATAAAGGTAATGTCCTATGGCTACAGTTTCACTGAGTCACTACCGGAATCATACAAACACCTGTGTGACACAATTTTTTGTTGACTTGAAATGGAATGACCACGTATGCTCAGTCGTAGGTTCTAGGATTCTGGAAAAACGCAATGAGTTTACAAAGGAGATTGCTTGCAAAACACTCGCGCGATTCGTCCTAGAATATTTCTGAAGTGTGTGGGACCCATTCCAAACAGGATTAACAGGAGATATTGAACATAAAGAATTGCACCACGAATGACCATAGATTTGATTAAGTGACGAGACAGCTTCTTTGATATGCTGAAAAACTGAGATGCTGAGACATCACCCCGCCGGTGAAACACGGGAGACAATATGAATGGAGAAATGTATGGATATACTGACACCCTACATACAGTTAGCGCAGGGTCCGCGACTGCAAGATTAATCACAGCACGCACAGAGGCATTTAAGCAATCGTTCTTCCTCTACTCCATACGCCAATGGAACAGGAAGAAACATTACACAGAGGCAATGCATACGCAGGGCTGTCATTTGTACTCAGGTGATTCATACGAAAAGGCTCGCGACATGATTGTGGCTGCACGACGGGTATTAACAGACATTGAACACGGAACAGCAGTTGGACCTAGACGCATGGGACACTCCATTTCGGAAATCGTTAGGGAATTCAAGATTCCGCGATCCACAGTGTCAAGAGTGTGTCGAGGGTACCAAATTTCAGCCATTATCTCTCACAGTGGTCGACGCAGTGGCCGACGGTCTTCATTTAACGACCGAGAGCAGCGACGTCTGCATAGTGTTGTTAGTGGTAACAGACAAGCACCACTGCGTGTATGGCAGCAGACGACTGACGCGAGTGGCTTTGCTAACAGCACGACATCACCTGAAGCGCCTCTCCTAGGCTTGTGACCTTATCGGTGGGACCCTAGACGACGGGAAGACTGTCGCGTGGTCAGATAATTTCCGATTTCAGTTGGTAAGAGCTGATGGCAGGGCTCTAGTGTGGAGCAGACACCACGAAACCACGGACCCGGGTTGTCAACAAGGCACTGTGCAAACTGGTGGTGGCTCCATAATGGTGTGCACTGTGTTACCGTGGAATGGACTGAGTCCTGTGGTTGAGCTGAACTACTTGCAGATCATCTGGAGCCATTCATGGACTTCACGGTCCGATAGAATTTTTACGGATGACCATGCGCCGTGTCACCGGGTCACAATCGTTCGCGATCGGTTTAAAGAATATTCTGGGCAGTTCGAGCGAATGATTTGATCACCGAGATCGCCTGACCTGAATCGCACAGAACATTTATGGGAAACAATCGAGAGGTCAGTTCGCGCACAAAATCCTGCACTGGCAACGATTCCGCTGTTATGGATAGCCTTAGAGACAGCACGGCTCACTATTCCTGCGGGGAACTTTCAACGGCTTGTTGAGTCCATTCCATGTCGAGTTGCTGCCCTACACCGTGCAGAAGGAGGTCCGACGCGATATTTAGAGCTATCCCATGGCTTTTGTCATCTCGGTGTAAAACATGGCACAAAGGGTAGCGGTACCCTTTGACATATACGTTACTCTGGTTTTGACAGAAAAGGTATAAATATAAATGTAGATATAGGCCGAAACTAACGTCCCAAATCCAACTCAGGAAGAGACGAATCCAGCCTACCACACCATTTCTAAAGATCTCTGCTATCCCGACAACACAGTTTGGTAAATAACGTTTACCAGGTATCTGTCGATTACATATTCGCTTATCTGACTGTTACACCAAGCCACAGCAAGTGCTAATCACCCATAACACATTCTTCCAATGTTGCCGGTACGATACAAAATATTGTTTTCACCAGTCCAAGCGATTCGCTGCAATGGCCAGTAGTTTGCGATTAGCTAGTCGGCACTGACTACTCAATGTTTTCGCCTCTGTCGTTGTGCTCTGTATCTGGTCTGTACCGAAGTCTTCTACGAGACTGTCTAACGCCCAGTTCGTACGGCGCGCTTTAGATTCTGGGTGTCACCATCAAAAAATTTCTTTACCTTACAGATCAGAAACTCGATCAATGATTAGCAGGTGTCTCCAGTTCATAATAACACCGCAAACAGTGCATGTAAGTATGCGTGACTCCTGCGAAATTAGCGAACTTCCGAAATTATGCCTCATTCTAAATAATTTCATTTTCTCCGTTGACTCATTATAACATAAAGTACGGTTATGATGTTGAAATGATTTATATTTCGTACCAGACAAACAGGTTATTTTACACACACCAGAAAAACAGCTGAAAAATACTCGAACACGAATAACATATATCCATATTGTTTATCACCTGAGAACGGCATTACTAGATGAAAAACAAATAAACATAACAACCAAGGAAAGATTTCTTAGTCCGGAACCGCTCGACTGCTTCGACCGGAGGTTCGACCCCTGCTTCGGGCATGGATGAGTGTGATGTCCTTGGGTTAGTTGTCTGCAGCTCGTGGTCGTGCGGTAGCGTTCTCGCTTCCCGCGCTCGGGTTCCCGGGTTCGATTCCCGGCGAGGTCAGGGATTTTCTCTGCCTCGTGATGACTGGGTGTTGTGTGCTGTTAGTTAGGTTTAAGTAGTTCTAAGTTCTAGGAGACTGATGACTATAGATGTTAAGTCCTATAGTGCTCAGAGCCATCCGTAGGTTAATTAGTTTTAAGTAGTTCTAAGTTCTAGAGGACTGATGACCTCAGATGTTAAGTCCCATAGTGCTCAGAGCTATGTCAACCAAGGAAAGATTTCTAGAATCTGGAATGTATCATGTCGTTCTACGTCATTTTGGTTTTACATCTACACTGATGATTCTCTTGTATAGGTGGTCAGAGCAACGATTTATTGTTTTTCACGAAAATTGTGATATTCAAGCCTCTAATATAAAGGGAACTGACTTCTAGGTAACGGGGTAAGTATCAGAGTGCTAATACAAAGGTCCAAGGTACAATCAAAATCACTCCTCGCGTTTTCTTCTGCATGGCTAAATGTACCGCCATGCACATTTCATTTCCATTACTCTAATACATTATCAGATCAAAAGTATGCGGACACAATTGTGCTGGAACGGCGCTGTTAGGAGCGGCTAAGGTGGTGAGCGAATGTGTTGAAAGAAATTGTTCTGACACTTTTTCTTGAGATGAGGCCATTTATTGGCAGAAAAACCAACAGATGTGAATTCAAATGGCCAACATGAGTGAGGCCTGGGGAGGCGAGGGTGAGCCAAGACATAATGGTGGACGAATCACAGTTCACAGCAAACTTAGGCGATGTTAAAGAAAAGTGGTGGCTGCCATTCGGACAAGTCCGTATGGCGTGGCAGCTACAGGAAGAAAGTCGTTGGCGCCACAGCACCGGGAAGAGAAGATGATGTTCACAGTCATCGGGCGCGCCAGAGAGAGCGTTTTCGGCAGACGGGCGGCAGGGTATCTCCAGCACGGCCACGCGATTTCCTCCGCCCTGATTGGCCAGAACCGAGAAAACCTCGGGGTGGCATGGAAAGTTCCGAAGCGTGGCCCGGTCAGCTTCGCCTAAGCGGCGTTACCTCGTCAGCACACGAGGGAGGCGAGTGATCCAGATTGCCCACCTCGGTGCTGACTTGCTGCTGCCAGACCATGGGACGAGAAAATTACAGGCAGCTGAAGCTACCGGCTAATGCTTGACCGTAACAAGAAAATGGAATAAACCTTTTGAAAGAAAATAAAGATAGAATCTCCTACTATCTGGCTCAACCTTAAACAATATATTATCTGATAAAACATGCGTGGACACACCTATGTAATGCGGAACTGTCCAATAGATGTCTCGAGAGACAGACCCACTAGTATGAAAAGAGGCGGGGAGTACTGTGGTATCATTAGAGAAGCAGTGACAACAAAAAAATGGTTCACATGGCTCTGAACACTATTGGACTTGACTTTTGAGGTAATCAGTCCCCTAGAACTTCGAACTACTTAAACCTAACTAACCTAAGGACATCCCACACATCAGTGCCCGAGGCAGGATTCGAACCTGCGACCGTAGCGAAGGTTTCGTTCGTGAGTCCCAGAGTGCTAACAGCAGACCAGCCAGCACATTAACTGTACGTAGGGAGCTAAAAAGAGTGGGTTATAATGGGCGAGCAACTCCTCAAAAGCCATATACTGTATGCCTGTTGTCAGTGCTAAACCATGCCTGAGTTGGAGGAAAGAGCGACGCCGTTTGACACTGTATGGTCAAAGCCTGGAGAACGTTACCTGCCAGCAAGTGGAGTGCCAAGAGTGAAGTACAGAAGAGGTGTTGTTACGGCGTGGAGTGTTTTGCTAAATGCGAGAGGATATCAACACATTTTAAGGCACTGTGTATTGCGTACAATAGAGATCAGTTCGTAGATGATGACTGTATTGCCATGTCCATGCACCCTGTCATAAAGCAGAATCTGTGAGGCAATGTTTTGTAGACAATATTCCTGAAACAGACTGGCCTGTCCAGATTCCCGGGCTGATAAACCCAATGGAATACCTTCGAAATGAGTTAAAACGTTGACTTTGCTCCAGATCTCAGCGTCCGGCATCGCTAACTTCTCTGGTTTCGGCTCTTGAGGGAGAACGAGCTGCTATTCCTCCACAGACATTCAAACACCTCGCTCAAAGTGTTCCCAATAGAGTTTATGCCGTAATAAGAACGAAGGAGGGATGCGTCCCTTGTTAATGTCCACTAACAGGTGTCCGGATACGTTTGATCAGACAGAGAACTAACTATTTCTAGTCCAGTCTGTTTCCTGATCTGTTTGTCTGTTTTTTGTCTTTAGTAGGAATTGCCATGCATCTCTACATTTATCGCCGAACAACTGTAAAATCCAGAACGAAATTTTCAGTTTGCAGCGGAGTGTGCGCTGGTATGAAACTCCCTAGCACACTAAAACTGAGTGCCGAACCGAGACTCGAACTTGGGACCTTTACCTTTCGCAGGCAAGTGCTCTACCATCTGAGATACCCAAGCACGACTTACGACCCATCCTCACAGCCTTAAAGGCTGATCCCGAGCTCGAGTCTCCGTCCGGCGCACACTTTTAGTCTGCTAGGAAGTTTCCTCCGTCAGTTCTTCAGTTGTTTCGGAAATGAAAAGCAATGTTTCATAACAGTAAGTCAAACGTGGTGGTACGCATTGATTGTAAGCTTTAATTCTCACACACACCCCAAGCTTAGTTTTTAGAAAAAGCTGTCCAGGTTATTTATACTCATCTGTTTATTCCTTTTTCCTATTCATCCAGTCGTTGTCCTGAACTGCTTCAAACACGAAAACTCCTCTGCTGTTTCAGGAATCTATCTTTAATTCGCACATGTGCGCTTTAAGCTACTATAATCTTATTATAATTGATTTTCAGGCCTAATTTAAAACTTGCCATGTTCTTTTCTTCGACCTGCTATCGAAATTTGTCCGATCTAAAGGCTGTAAGAGTACAGTGTCATCGGTAAAAGGAAGCTAGTTCAGATATGTAGCGTTAAAACGTATTCCTTCCACGTTTTCCCTGTACTGAACCCTCATCTAGGACTATTGAGAATTGTTTCGCGACATGGGATCTCTTCGCTTGATTCCTGTTTCATTTCTGAATTTCCCACTATCTTAATGAAGTATAACAGAAACTGTTGCATTGGCGTATATATTCTTCAGTATAGTACTATAAGTTGGATTAACTTATTGTTCCCAAGTGTTGTCAATGAAGATTTTATTAAAACAGAACCTTTTCAGAATCTATGAATCCCATACCGAGCGAAAATTTATACTCATTGCTGAGTTATATACTTTCGTCCACGACTGCATTGTGCTATATCCATTTGTAAACCTGGATTGTCTCTCTGACTGATTAAAACCTGCTGCTTTTTTATGAGCTTGGTGATAATTCTAAGTAATATCTTTCACGCTACGAATAGGATACTGACAAGTTAGTAGTGAAAGAAATAATCACAACATTGTTCCAGTTTTGAGTAATTATCTTCTGTCACATATGGTTTGTAATTAAACTCGCTAGTTTCTTTTGTAGCATTTTTATCCTTGAACAACCGTCAGTTAATGGCGCCTTCCTTTCTTCATACCTCTATTAGCTTTGTGTATCTCATCTGGCATTGCTTGCAGCTGGATCTAAAGATCAGAGGAAGCAAAAGCGCACCACTCTAAGTCGCGCTTAGTAAGGCAATGCAGTGTTCAAATCAACTTTTAGAGTGAAGACAGTTTTACCTTAGTGGGCATAGCATTTCATCTACTTTATCTTTGTGCTTGAATTACGGGCAAATTATTAGTCACATGCCATTAGAACACGACATGGCACAGGATACAAGGCTGTGAGTCTGAATGGCTGTTATGGCTATTGCACAGATTTATGCATCGAAGACAGAGTTTAAGGGCAGGTAAGTCAGTCATATTACGAAGGACGGTGAGGATTCCACAGTCCCTTACTAAAAATGGCGCTATTGGAGTCGGTATAGTCTTGGTTCCCGCCACCTATGTACCGGCTCAGTTCAGGAACAAAAAGACTGGGAGGGAGGGGAGAGCAGCAGCGGGTATACTCAATCTAAAATCCAAACTAGACGTTGCCACAGTAAATTGTCGCGTTAAACGACGGAAAAAATTATAGACTAATATGGGATTAAACTTCGCATTAACAGATTGATAGCACGATATTTGCCCGTGTTATTATGCCTTCAGCAGTACTTAATCTTTTACATGGTTATTTAGAATAGTTAAATTTTTATTGTGTTACAAATGACGAAATTCTGAGAAATTATAATACGCTAACATCGCACAAATTGAGTACAAAATATGATACAAATGTAGCTAGTCCCAGCGTACAAACTACTATACTAATACAATTATAATATAAATAATGAAATAAGAGCAGCAATGCAGATGATTTTCCCTTTCGGACGTGCGTCTGGGCACCATTAAATTTCTGCCTAGAAGTTTCGATCCATTGTAAAGGCGAGTCTGTGAGTGGCTTCCCAGTCTGGAAGCGTGTTTATTCATTTTTGAGACAGTAATACCATGTGACTCAAAACTGCGCTGGGAGCTTCTATCCGTATACGTTACAGATTATTATGATTCCACAACAGGGTATGTCACAGTTTAAAATTATATGCCAAAGATAAAATGTTGCAATTTCTGAGTGTAACAAACGCAGAGCTGCTCAAGAAGCTGTGATCTTGAAAGAAGGAAGACCAGGTGTTAACGTCCCGACGACGAGGTCGTTACAGACTTAGCCCACGCTCTGATCGAAGGAATTGGAAGGAAATTGGCCGTTCATATTTCAAAGAAACTATTCCCAGATTCTCCTTAAGCACTTTAGGGAAACAATGGAAAACTTAAATCTAGATACCCGGATGAGGAATCGAACCGCCGTCCTCCTGAATACAAGTCCAGTGTGTTACAATCACGCCACCCAGCTAGGTTTGCGATCTCATAATGATCACGCTGTGCCAAGTGCATGCACAGTTCAGGCATTACCTCTCACCACGGAAAACTCAACGGCCGATGGCCTTCCCATAACGACCGAGAGCAGCGGCAATTGCATAGTGTTGTCAGTGCTAACAGACAAGCAACACTGCATGAAATAACCGCAGAGATCAATGTGGACGTAGGATAAATGTATCTGTTAGAGCACTATTGCGAAATTTGGCGTTAGTGGGCTATGGCAGCAAAAGACCGACGCGAGTGTCTTTCTTAAGATCACTACATAGCCTGTAGCTAACCTCTGGGGGCGTGACCATATCGCTTAGACCCCAGACGACTGGCAGACCGCGGCGTGGTCAGATGAGTCCCGAGTTCAGTTAGTAAAAGCTGATGGTAGGGTTCAAGCGCGACGCGGACCCAAGAAATTATGGATCTAGGTTGTCAACAAGGCACTGTGCAAGACGGTGGTGGCCTTGTAATGGTATGGTCTGTGTTTACGTGGAATGGAGTGAGGACTCTGGTTCAGTTCAACCAATCATTAGTGGAAACGGTTATATTCTGTTACTTGGAGACCATTTTCAGCCAGTCACAAACTTCATGTTCCCAAGCAATGATGTCTTATCATTGGGTCATAAATGTTCGCGATTGGTTTCAAGAACTTTTCGGACAATTCGAACGAATTACTTGGCCACCCAGATCGCCCGACACGAATCCCATCGAACATTTATGGGACAGAATGGAAAGATCAGTTGGTGCACAACATTCTCCACCGACAACACTTTTGCAATCATGGGCGGCTACAGAGGCAGCATGGCTCAGTATTTCTTCAGGAGACATTCTAACGCTTTGATGAGTCCATGCCACGTCAGGCTGCTGCACTTTGCCTGGCACAAAGACGTGAGACACGATATTAGAAGGCATACCATGACGTCTGTCACCTCATTGTATTTCAGGTCATAGGAGTATAAGTGACTCAACATTCGTCATCAAATTTAGAGTAAAAACTTAATCGCTAAAGAGGTGGTATGTCACAAATAAAACCTACATGCAGCGATCCGATCCCTAGTTAATGGGTAAGCCCCAAAAAAGACAATAAAATGCTGTGTGACAAGTTACGAAATCACGAGAACTTTTAGTAGTTAAATAAATAGTTGAAATATGGGATCAAACAGAAACGACTTACAGAATGTTATAATTTGCTGGAGTAACTGTCATCTTGTTTGGAAGATAAATAGTGGAAACCAGTGATAGGTCCTATGATCACTTTTCACTGTAGAAGAATCAAAAATAAAATAGCTGTGATGACGGTAGGAAGGGAAAAGTAAAAACGATGAAACCGCTTGAGGAAATTAACCATTATTCAGGCATTCGATCGCACAAGGTACAGCGAACACCATCTCGAATGGTCTAGTACTAAAGCAGCAAAAGTAATCAGTTGACTGATTCTAAGAAGTCAAGCGCATGCGCCATAGGCAAGAGTGCACCCGCGGTTGCGGCAGGAGACGTGAGCATGAAGCGCCCCAAATTGGCTGTGTTAAAGTCAACAAGGAAGGTTAGATAACTTCCTTACTATTATTATTATAAGAGTATGACTGAGAACAGTGAACGAAAAATTTTCCAAGGAAACTGAATAAATCGGTGTTAGTGTGTACTAATCTAATGATAAAAATGTAAAGTCACATTCTGCTCTCACTTCAATATTTACCAAATTATTGTTGTTTACATATCCAACAGCTCAAATACCATGATTCCAGAAGCTGGAGGGATATGAATCTCGAGGAATACTACTTCCTGTGACCTTCCACCAAGTCATCTGCACATAAACTAATAGCGACTGGCTGCCGCAGACAGAAGCGAGAGTCATAGCTGAACACCTCACAATGCCACTCCATTTCCCAACTGACTCCGGGTCAAATTTCTGTTGCCTGTTGTATGGTACAGTTTCCTTGGACTGGAAACTCGAGATCGCCATCCAGTTTCTCTTGATCTATTCCCATCAGTTTGTGATGACACACTGCCTGTAACCACTGTCTGGAGTAGAGGGTAGGGTACCGCCAGGTCTGGTAGGCTTGACTGGAATGGTATGGGGTCATGTGGGGTGGGATGTTAGGGTTAACATTAAGCTTAGGGTTAGGGTTAGGACTGTCACATTCAGATCCATGTGATATTTGAAATCATTAGGAGCTATGTACTGATACACACTGAAGCTCCAAAGAAACTGCAGTAGACATGCGTATTCAAAGACAGAGATATGTCAACTGGTAGTATACGGCGCTGCCGTCGGCAACGCATGTATAAGACAACAAGTGTTTCGCGCAGTTGTTAGTTCGGTTACTGCTGCTACGATGGCAGGTTATCAAGATTTAAATGAGTTTGAATATGGTGTTATATTCGGCGCACGAGGCAGCGATGAAGTGGAAATTTTCCGTACGACCATTCCATGAGTGTACCGTGAATGTGAATATCAGGAATCCGGTGAAACATCAAATCTCCGACATCGCTGCAGCCGGAAAAAGATCCTCCAATAATGGGACCAACAAAGACTGAAGAGAATCGTTCAACGTCACAGAAGTGCAGCCCTTCCGCAAATTGCTGCAGATTTCATTTCTGGACCATCAACAAATGTCGGCGTGCGAACCATTCAACGAAACATTATCGATATGGGGTTTCGGAGCCGAAGGCCCACTCGTGTACCCTTGATGACTGCACGAGCCAAAGCTTTATACTCGTACCTCACCTGGGCCCATCAACACCGACATTGGACTGTTAATGACTGGAAATATGTTGCCTGGTCGGACGAGTCTAATTTCAAATTGTATCGAGCGGATGGACGTGTACGGGTATGGAGACAACCTCAAGAATCCATGGACCCTGCATGTCAGCATGGGACTGTTCAAGCAGATGGAGGCTCTGTAATGGTGTGGGACGTGTGATATGGGGCCCTGATACGGCTCTGAAGGGTGACACGTACGTAAGCATCGTGTACGATCACCTGCATCCATTCATGTCCATTGTGCATTCCGACGGACTTGTACAATTCTAGCAGGAGAATTCGACGCCCCACACATCGAGAATTGCTACAGAATAACTCCAGGAACGCTCTTCTGGGTTTAAACACTTCCGCTGGCTACCAAACTCTCCAGACATGAATATTATTGATCATATCTGGGATGCCTTGCAACGTGCTGTTCAGAAGAGATCTCCACTCCCTCATACTCTTACGGATTCGTGGACAGCCTTGCAGGATTCAGGATGTCAATTCCCTCCAGCAGTACTTCATACATTAGTCGAATCCATGCCACGTCGTGTTGTGTTACTCCTGAGTGCTTGGGGGGGGGGGGGGGGGGGCTAAACCATAACAGGCAGGTGTACCAGTTTCTTTAGCTATTCAGTGTAGGGCCGGCCGCTGTGACCGAGCGATTCTAGGCGCTTCAGTCCGGAACCGCGCTGCTGCTACGGGTCGCAGGTTCGAATCCTGTCTCGTTCATGGATGTGTGTGTTGTCCTTAGGTTAGTTAGGTTTAAGTAGTTCTAAATCTAGGGGACTGATGACCTCAGATGTTAAGTCCCATAGTGCTTAGAGCCATTTGAACCATCTGCAGTGGAATTTAGAATATAAGCTGTCATCTCTACAACACACTGTCTTTTTGCGTACCAGGTCTTTTTGAGTGTTCCGTTATTTTTACACTTCTGGTATTGTGTTATTGTTAACTTTTTTGCCAAATTAGGAGGTACTTGTTTCTCAGAGCTAGTACAGTAATTATTGGTACGGTTTCATAGTGTTAAAGAAACAAATGGAGAGTAATAGCTGATGTCGGTTGACTGATGTAACAGTTGGGAATGAAAAGACAATGCCAGCAAATAGATTTTTACAAGAAATCGCAACGCAGACTTTTGTTCTGAAACGAATTTTTTGTGTTAATTCTTACGAGTGATATTATTAGCGAAGGTGACGAATATTGCGTAATGCTAAATAAATTTTGAAAGATACAAATTTAAGAAAATACTCAAATGGGATCGTACGTCGCGATGCACGTGAAAACTGTATCTATTAAAAATCAAACCAATGTTTTTGCTCCTACAGTAAATTCTTCACGCTTTGAGTATTTACTATCTAGTGAAAAACGCTCTTTACCACAGATGAAAAATACAAATGTAATTAAAAATGTTCAAGAAAGAAAATCTGTTTTAAAGACATATGTAGAAACAGACGATGAAAGAATCGAATTAAGAAATGAAATGAATAAATGGTCACTACGGTCTAATTTTGAGAGCCATTGCTACTAAACATCTGGAGTATCTACAAAGAACTAAACGTTTTGTGCTATATATTTCTGTACACATTTGTTCGTTCTGAAGGTTGAGCCAAGTTGTTCCGATACAGTTTCAGTGGTAATAAAATTTCGCTCGATGGTGCTGTTGGTGTTGGGTAATTATCCTTGCTCTTCAGTCAAGGGACCGGTAAAGTGTAGTAAGAGCGACAGCACTGTAAAAATGCTATACAGTTTGTTATTTGTTTGTGAAGGTCGAACAGCAGCCACCTCTGCCATAACCATCAGGTAATTCTATAATACGTTCCACCTAAAACGTAAAATGTGTCTTCATAAAATAGAACATGTTTTTCGGAGAGCCATAAGTGAGAATGATGTTGCAATCTTTCCGACACTCTTGTGGACTGCACACGAAAATCAGGCATCTCATTAAAAAATGTGCCGTCAGCTGCTGTTTTCGCTCAATAAACCCGAAACCTCGCCTGCAAATGGCATTCAAGCTGGGAAATGTTTCTACGTACTCGACGAGGTATGGAATGAGACCAGGTCACTGCAAGTCTCCCTGAGTCCAGGAAAGCGCACAACTCAGCATGCTGAACATTCCTTCGTTGGAGCGATTTAGCACAATGATGGCAGAACTAAACGCCGGAGGCCGTGGCGGGAATGGAATCCGGATCCTCTCAACTGCAAACCTCTTTTTGCTGGCCTGCGTCATTCTCTCTTAGTGAGTGACTACCTGCAAAAACGGATGTCACGCTGAAAGAAAGTTTGAAAGTCACGCCAAGACACTCTGGTACTGAGTTAAAGGCGGTTAACGACGTACTTAAATCGTACACTGTGAAGGGAAACCAGACATCTTATTTGTTAATGAGCCTCACCTTATAACTGCAGTTTTTACCTGCAGATAACTAAACACTTAGTTTGTGAGTTATTACTGTATTCATGTGATTCACTGACTAATTTTTTGTGATTGTACTGCCAATATTACATTATCTGCCATTAATCAGGGTTGACATCACTATACGTAAGTTATGATTTCCCTAAAAAAGAGTGACATTATTTGCCAGTTAATATGAATTCGTCCATGAATTTGAATCGCGACATATGTTTTGAAATACTGCGTCACGACTAAAATGTTATGATGATTCTATTTCTCTTGTTTGTATTTTATATCATAAATTGTCTTACTTTATAAGTTTTGTTGACATCGTGACTCTTCAGGCTTCCATGGCTGATGGAATAATCTATCACTTTTCGGAAGTACATGTATGACACCATTACTTCCTCGTCGTAGGACAACACTATACTAAACCCTATCTACTAAACATTCTCCATAAATAAAGTAGCCACACTCTCCATGGTGAAATCGTCAGCCTTTACAACATACTCGCTTTTTAATAAAAATTAAATGGAGGTCTCAGTGTGCTTAAATAATCGTTTGATGTCCACTTCAAATATGTTGTCAGTAACAAAAAATGAGCAACACTCACTATAATAAACAACTAAAGGGTATCAGAGTTAACTAATCGCTATGTCTTTCATCAATAAATACACGAAATCTATCATGTCATATTTCCTCCTTCCCAGAAATTCATTTTCTGAGTCTTCCCTGCTTGGCATTATGTCGACCGCCAAAAACTGAAATATGAATCACTCGCAATACTGAAAATGTAAATTGCATTAAACTATCTAATTCTTATCTATTCAATTGTGCTGATAACGAATAACGCAAAGAAAATTAGAGCTTAGTTCTGCTTCTTGGTTTACATGAATTTACATCCATAAAGTAAATTGAACAAATTTATGTATAATTGTTATATATAACTAGAATAAAATAGTATGAAAACATACTATAAACTCATAGGTCATATAATTTAAGTACCTTACCTCAGCTAGTATCGTAGGTGATACCTATTTATAATTCATGAAAGCTATTGTACAGAAAATGAATCACGAAGGCGAGGCCTATATGCACTTGAGGGAAAAATTTCCTAGACTGAGCCGGCCGGGATGGCCGAGCGGTTCTAGGCGCTACAGTCCGGAACCGCGCGATCGCTACTGTCGCAGGTTCGCATACTGCCTCGGACATGGATGTGTGTGATGTCCTTAGGTTAGTTAGGTTTAAGTAGTTCTAAGTTCTAGGGGACTGATGACCTCAGAAGTTAAGTCCCATAGTGCTCAGAGCCATTTTCTCCTAGACTGTGTAGATCAAAAGTCAAAGAGGGTATCTTCGATTGTGCACATATTCTAGAATTTTCCAGAACCAAACAATCTGATGAAATGTCACATGGCGATAAGAAAACTGCCTGGGCAAAATTTTGTCAATGTTTGTTTTAATTTCTTAGGGGAAAAGAGAGCTCAAAAGTACAAGGGGCCTGTGGATGAATTACTGCCATGTTATGGCAACGTTGCCCGTAAAATGTCTCTTAAATACCATTCCCTTACATCCATCATGATTTCATCCCTAAAAATGAGTAGTTTCTGACGAAAATTGTGAGAGATTTCATTAGGATGTTGTTGTGATGTTGAAGTGGTATGCTGGGAACGGGCTTCCTGCTATTTTGGCAGACTACGCCTGAATTATTGCATGGCATGCTCCAGATATAACTTACAAGCGAGGGGGCAAGCGGAAAGGAGCAGCCGATTCATAGTTTAATCAAACACTCTTCAAGCTTAATTTTTTATTTAATTGTCTTGATACATACATATACATATCGGCGATCACGGACCCTGAACATCATGTGCCGATCTTACAATATTCCTCCACAGATGATGATCTCGTGCACCTTGGCTCCAGTTCTCATGGACACCCAGCTTCTGTAGGTCCTTATGCAGATCATCCTCCCATGGCTCACTTGGTTTTCCAATTGGAAGAGTTCCATCAAGTGTTCTCACAAGCACAGATTCAGCCCAGCACGTTTCTGGCCTTATAGCACAGTGCCCTGCCAGGTTTCTTTTCCGCGCTTTCATCTTCTGCACAGTCTTTGCTGTTTCATTAGGTCGTACAATTCCTAGTTCTTTTTACGTCTTCATGTGTTTTCTTCCTGCATTGGTCCAATGATCTTTCTCACCATTTCTGTTCAAGAAATGGCTCTGAGCGCTATGGGACTTAACTTCTGAGGTTATCAGTCCCCTAGATCTTAGAACTATTTAAACCTAACTAACCTAAGGACATCACACAATCCATGTCAGTAGCAGGATTTGAACCCGCTAGCGTAGCGGTCGCGCAGTTCCAGACTGAAGCGCCTAGAACCGCTCGGCCACCCCGGCCGCCTCTGTCCAAACATCAGCAGGTTCTCTTTAGCTTTTCCTGTAGTGTTTAACGTTTCTGTCCCATACAACAACACCGGTACTATCACTGCATTACAGGTTTTAAGTTAGCTCTTGACTGACAGATTATTTGGTTGCAAAGTTTTTTAAACAAGATTACCTGTTTCTACTGTGCAACAGCCATATTCAAGATTTACAATAGAAGTAAAAGATAAAAGCTTTACTGTCTATTACATTAAGAGTTTAAAAAGAAAAAAGAAATTGAATTATCGACATGATAACCTCTCATTCTCCTGCAGTGCAACAAGTCATTAACACGTAAAAAACAACACGAGTCAAAGTTGCCTTGCATGCTTCAGCCATTATATATAGGATGGAAATGGTATCCTAGAAGTCGTACAGATAATAGTACAACCTAATGAGAAGAAGGTTTAGTTAGAAATACTGTTTTCGAAAATGGTTCAAATGGCTCTGAGCACTATGGGACTTAACATCTGAGGTCATCAGTGCCCTAGAACTTACAACTACTTAAAGCTAACTAACCTAAGCACATCACACACATCGATGCCCGGGGCAGGATTCGAACCGTAGCAGTCGCGCGGTTCCACACTGAAGCGCCTAGTACTGCTCAGCCAGACCGGCCGGCCAAATACTGTTTTAAAAACATTTTCACTTGTATGTAAGTAAGAAAAAAATCTTTTGTATTTAAACATATAAAACTGTATTAATTTTCTGACAGTTGATAGCTGATCAGAACTTAGAAAATTGTTTATTACAGAAATCATGCTATAACGGGCAGCGCGGAGTGGCCGTGCGGTTTGAGACTCCATGTCACAGATTGTGCGGCCCCTCCCGCCGGAGGTTCGAGTGCTCCCTCTGGCATGGTTGTGTGTGTTGTTCTTAGCATAAGTTAAAGTCAGTTTAATTAGTGTGTAAGTCTACTGACCGATGAAAAAGAAAGTTCAAATGTGTATGAAATCTTCTGGGACTTAACTGCTAAGGTCAGCAGTCCCTAAGCTTACGTACTACTTAACCTAAATTATCCTAAGGACAAACACACACACCCATGCCCGAGGGAGGACTCGAACCTTCACCGGGATCAGCCGCACAGACTGACCGATGACCTCTGCAGTTTGGTCCCGAATACGTTGTGATGACTTTAAAATATGTATATATAAGGAGAAAGACGGAGCGACCTTCGAGGACATGTTTATTAGTCTGTATATGTATATGTATATTGGCCTGCATACTACATAATATATAATGGCTAGAAAAGTAATAGCAAAAATGAAGACGGACAGCCGGCCGAGGTGGCCGACCGGTTCTAGGCGCTACAGGCGCTACGGTCGCAGGTTCGAATCCTGCATCGGTCATGGACGTGCGTGATGTCCCTAGGTTAGTTAGGTTTAAGTAGTTGTAAGTTCTAGGGGACTGATGGCCTCAGCTGTCCCATAGTGCTCAGAGCCATTTGAAGATGGAAAACATATCGGGTGTGAAGCGACAGAAATGAATAAATTATTGCAACATTTAAAAAATGTTTCTCTAATTACAGTCTGTGAAACAGATTGATATACATGTCCTCGAAGGCTGCTCCGACTTTTTATCAGCGAAAATTATTGACAAAGTTCCCATACTAAAATTTTTTTTGGGTTTATAGCTACTTGAATAAATGTACAGGGTAGTCAGAAACAGTCTGAAAAGCTTCTAAGTGTGTTACGAAATAGGTGGAGCTGAGAATAACTGTTTAGAAAACAGTTCGATACGTTGAGCCGTTTTCGATTTAATTAAGCAGCAATGTTAGCCAATCAGGCCGTTGCGAGCACATATTCAAGCACTTGCATGCGCTAAAATGCGGCAATTCGCAGACATTTGTAGTTCTTGAGTTACCATTTGAATTCCCCAGCGATTTCCGAAACTGAATGTCCCATGCGTCTAGCTCCAATTACTATTTCACTACACCGGAAGCGAAAGCGCCAGCTCACCACTTTGTCATACGATTATTTCTTGTTTTATTTTTCCACCAACTCAGCATGAATTCCATTGCGCCCCTTCAAAAAGAGAAAACGAATTACTACACGATACTCTTTATCAATGAGCTGCCCCGTTTTGTATTGGCTCCTGTAGCGTCGTCCTGCGTGTACATTCACATTTTCATATATATCCCGCAAGACATCGTAAGGTACGTGGCGAAGGATACCCTGTACCGCTACTACTCATTTCCTTTCCTGTTCCACTTGCTAACTGGGCGAAGGGAAAATGACAATCTACACGCCTCCGCACGAGCCCTTATTTCTCTTATCTTCTTCGTATTTACACTAAATGTACGTTGGCGGCAGCAAAATCCTTCTGCAGTCAGCCTCAAACGCCACTTCTCTAAATTTTCTCAATAGTGTTCCTCAAAAAGAACGTCGCCCTCTAGGGATTCCCATTTGAGTTCCCGAAGCATCTTCGTAATATTTGCGTGTTCTTCGAAACTACCGGTAACAAATCTAGCAGGCTGCCTCTTCCTTCACTCTGACCTGCTGCGGATCTTGAGCAGTACTCAAGAATGGGTCCCACTACTGTCCTATATAACCTCTCCTTTACAAATATGAACCATACATTCGCAAAATTCTTTCAATAAACCAAAATCGACCAATCGCCTTCCCTACATGCTCGTTCGGTTTCATATCGCTCTGCAACATTACACCTACATATTACCAGTTAAGTCCCAAAAGATTTCACACACATTTGAACATTTTTGAACCTACATATTTCAGCGGCATGACCACAACTAACGCTGCGTTCGAGTATTACGGATATATTTACTCATTTGCATTAACTTGCATTTTTCTACATTTATAGCTAGATGTCATTCATCACATTTTATCAAAGTAATCTTTTATCCTCCAACAGTCACTCAACAACAACACCTTCCCATACACCACAGCATCACCAGCAAAACAACCGCAGATTGCTGTCCATCCCGTCCGCTATATCATTTATGTATGCAAAAAGTAATAGCAATCCTGAAACTTCCTGGCAGATTAAAATTGTGTACCGGACCGAGACTCGAACTCAGGACCTTTGCGTTTCGCGGGCAAGTGCTCTACAATCTCAGCTACCCAAGCACAATTCACGCCCCGTCCTCACAGCTTTGCTTCTGCCAGTATCTTGTCTCTTACCTTCCAAACTCCACAGAAGCTCTCTTGCGAACCTGCATAACTAGCACTCCTGGAAGAAAGGATCCCGAGTTCGAATCTCGGTCCGGTACACAGTTTTAATTTGCCATGAAGTTTCCTATCAACGCACACTCCACTGTAGAGTGAAAATCTCATTCTCAATGGCAACTGTATCACACATCCCTGTCGCACTCCTGGCGACACCCTTGTCTCTGATGAACACTCGCTGTCAAGGACAACGTACTAGGTTCTGTTACTTAAAGAAGTCTTCGGGTCACTCACATATCTGGGAATCTATTCCGTATGCTCGTACCTTCATTAACAATCCGCTGCGGGTCACCGTGTCAAGTTCTTTCCGGAAATCTAGGAATAATGAGTCCGACTCCTCCAAGGTCGCAGGATATCATGTGAGAGAAGGGCAATCTGAGTATAAAACGAGCGATGCTTTCTTAAGCCCGCGCTGAATCGTGGACACAAGCTTTTCCATTTCACGAAATTTATTATATTCGAAGTGAGATTATGCTGAAGAATTCTGCAGCAAGCCCATGTTAAATTCTTGGTCTGTAATTTTGCCTGTCCGTTCTTTTATCTCTCTTATAATAAGGGAGTCATCTGTGTTTTCTGCTGTAGATTAGGACTTTGCGCTGAGCGAGAGATTCGCAACAAAAGCAAGCTAAGTATGGGGCCAGTGCCGTAGACTATTCGTTGTAAAACCGGATAGGGATTCCATCCGGACCTGGCAACTTATTTGATTTTTAACTCTTTCAGTTGTTTCTCCACGCCAAGGATGCTTATTACTACGTCGTCCATATGGGAACCTGTGCGATGGTCAAAAGACGGTATATTTGTACGATTCTCCTGCGTGAACGAGTTCTTAAATGTGAAATTAAAAATTCCAGCTTTCCTCTTGCTAACTTCTACTGCCACAGCAGGCTGATCAAGGAGTGACTGGATAGATGCCTTAGACCCGCCTAGCGATTTTACATGGGACCAGAATTTTCTCGGGTTCTCGGCCAGATCTTTTGCTAAGGTAGGAAGGTGGGAGTTGTTTTCAAGCATCGATCTTTTTACAGCCACACGTATTTCTACTAACTTTTGATGTCATTTCGCGTACTCTTACGACCCGAAAGTGCAAGAGCTTTTATATCCTCAGTATTTTTCGAATTTCGTCGTTAAACTACGATGGCTCTTTTCCGTTCTAAATCCGCTTATTCGGATTACTTCTCTAGAGCACGATTACAGTCTGTTTAAACATTACCCATAATGCCTCTACGTCCATCATATTGTAGCTAAATGATGTCAAGCCGTTGTCTAAATGAGATGCTAACAACTACTTATCTCCTCTTTCAAGCAGAAATATTCTCCCAGTCTTCTTGATTGATTTACTAACTTAATAAACATCGTCGCTATGATGACATCATGGCCACTAAACCCCACGCCTACATAGACGTCGTCCATAAGATCATGTCGGTTTGTAGCTACAAGGTCCATAATATTTCCATTTCGGGTGGACTGTCTAACTAGCTGCTCAAGACAGTTTTTGGAAACGTGTTCATAATGACCTCGCAAGACCGTCTGTCTGTATCCCCCGCAGTGAATTCATAGAAGATCCAGTCTATAATCGGTAGGTTAAAGTCGCCTCCAAATAATATTGTATGATGTGGGTATCTCGATGATACTGACAGTAGACTTTCTTTGCATGACTCTCAAATTGTCACAGCGCAATCGGCTGGCCAGTAAAAACATCCAGTTAGCTTGATTTCACCTAGACCTGTTATACGCGACCACGTAACTTCAGTGTCACACTCAAATTCAACCTCTATAGAGAAAATATACAGTATTTGTCAGCTGCAATAAACACTCTACTTTTATGGAATCTCATTTATCTTTTCGATATACACTATGTGATCAAAACTATCCGAATGCCTGGCTGAAAATGCCTTACAAGTTCGTGGCGCCCTCCATCGGTAATTCTGGAATTCAATATGGTGTTGGCCCACCCTTAGCCTTGATGCAGCTTTCACTCCCGCAGGCTGTTCAATTGTCAGGTGCTGGAAGGTTTCCTGGAGAATGGCAGACAATTCTTCACGGAGTGTTGCACTGAGGAGAGGTATCGATGTCGGTCGGTGAGGCCTGGCATGGAGTCAGCATTCCAAAACATCCATAATGTGTTCTATAGGATTCAGGTCAGGACTCTGTGTAGGCCAGACCATTATAGAGATGTTATTGTCGTATAACCACTCCGCCACAGGCCGTGCATTATGCACAGGTGCTAGATCGTGTTGAAAGATGCAATCGCCATCCCCGAATTGCTCAACAGTGGGAGGCAGGAAGGTGCTTAAAACATCAATCGAGGCCCGTGCTGTGATAGTGCCAAGCAAATCAACAAGGGGTGCAAGTCCCCTCCATGAAAAACACGACTACACCATAACACCACCGCCTACGGATTTTACTGTTGGCACTACACACGCTGGCAGATGACGTTCACCAGGCATTCGCCATACTCACACCCTGCCATCGAATTGCTACATTGTATACCGTGATTTGTCACTCCACACAACGTTTCTCCACTGTTCAATCGCCCAATGCTTACTCTCCTTACACCAAGCGAGGTGTCGTTTGGCGTTTACCGGCGTGACGTGTGGCTTATGAGCAGCCGCTCAACCACGAAATCCAAGTTTTCTCACCTCCCGCCTAACTGTCACAGTACTTGCAGTGGATCCTGATGCAGGTGGGAATTCCTGTGTGATGGTCTGGATAGATGTCTGCCTATTACACATTACGACCCTCTTCAATTGCCGGCCGCGGTGGTCTCGCGGTTCTAGGCGCGCAGTCCGGAACCGTGCGACTGCTACGGTCGCCGGTTCGAATCCTGCCTCGGGCATGGATGTGTGTGATGTCCTTAGGTTAGTTAGGTTTAAGTAGTTCTAAGTTCTAGGGGACTGATGACCACAGCTGTTAAGTCCCATAGTGCTCAGAGCCATTTGAACTATTTGAACCTCTTCAACTGTCGGCGGTCTCTGTCAGTCAACAGACGAGGTCGGTATGTACGCTTTTCTGCTGTACGTGTCCCTTCACGTTTCCACTTCACTATCACGTCGGAAACAGTGGAGCTAGGGATGCTTAGAAGTGTCGAAATCTCTCGTACAGACGTATGACGCAAGTGACACCCAGTCACCTGACCACGTTCGAAGTCCGTGAGTTCCACGGAGTGCCCCATTTTGCTCTCTCACGGTGTCTAATGACTACTGAGGTCGCTGATATGGAGTACCTGGCAGTAAGTGGCAGCAGAATGCACCTAATATGAAAAACATATGTTCTTGGGGGTGTCCGGATACGTTACATTACATAGTGTGCGTTCCGCGAATCGCTAAATATCTTAGTTTTCTGCTACGGGTTTCAGCCGGCTCTCGGTTCCGAGAATAATTTGAGTGCTAGAAATTTCATGGGGCAGCAGAATTCGGGAACATTGTTTAGAACACGTCGACAATTTACTGATAAAGTGTCATTATTCTGAACGCGGTCTGCAGTGCAGAGATTTCCATGTGTACCAGGACTGCAGTCGCATGCCTGCAAGCAAAGAAAAGTTTAATTGCGTGATTTTATTTTTTCAAGGTTGTAATTGGCTGGCTTTGAGCACTATGTTACTTAACATCTTAGGTCATCAGTCCCCTAGAACTTAGAACTACTTAAACCTAACTAACCTAAGGACATCACACACATTCATGCCCAAGGCAGGATTCGAACCTGCGACCGTAGCAGTCGCGCGGTTCCGGACTGCAGCGCCTAGAACCGCACGGCCACCTCGGCCGGCAAGGTGGTAATTAAAACTGTATGACAGCTGCCCGTATAATCAACGCAGTTTATCTGTATACTCTGTCAAGAGTAAAATAATCTAAATGTTCCCCCCTTGTCGGTGAGATATATAGATAAGAGAAAAGACGATGCCAATTTCTTGTGTGTGGTGTCCAGGCTAGCCGTAAATGTGTTAATTATGAACGAGGATGTTGTTCTTTTGTAAATTATGCGAGATAAAGCATGATGCACTATTACTACCTGTACAATAGCTTTGTCACCACGATTAATTTAACCATTGCTATCGCAGTCGGAAGGAGGAAGGATCGTAACCCCAGACTGGCCATACTGATTTAGATTTTCCATCGTTTCACTGAATCGATTTAGACAAATGCTAGGAAGATTATATCCAATACGTCACAGCCGTTTTTCACCCGCCTTAATTTTACAAATGAGCCAGTACTCTGTCTCTAATGACCATGATGTAGTCGGAGCGTTAAGCTTAATTTGTCATTCACTTCTTGAGGAATTTAAGCACTATATCATGGGTATCGAATTGAAGGTGCCGCACTAGAGCTTCTGCAGAAGCTTCCGTATTGCAACGATTTAAAAGACTTAAAATACATAGATCCCAAATATAAAACTAACTGATGTTACACATTACTCCATTTTGGCTTGATGCAGCAATATTGGTTCAATGCTCAAAAAAAAAAAGGTCTCTGTTGTAAGTGTTGTTAGTAAAACATCGCGTTTCGAGCGGTTAGCGTAGTTTCAGATTATCTTGAACATTGGAGACCGCGTTATTCATATTTAAAAGCCATTGATACGATGGCGTTAAAGCGAAGATCGTAATCGTCAAATAGAACATAGGAAAACAAAACCGTGGCAATATGCGGTGCGAAGATAGGTTAGCGATTACAGCCGTGAATCAGAGTGGTAAAGAAATATTGCTCTACACACAAATGTGATTCATGGTTGTAATCGCTAACCTATCTTGGCGCCGCATGTTGCCATGATTTGGCGTTCCAATGCCCATATTTGACGACTGAGGCCTTCGCTTTAACGCTATCATATCAACGGCTTTTAAATATGACTAATGCAGTCTTCGCTGTTCGAGATAATCTGTAGCTGCGCTAACCGTGCGAAACGCGTCATTATTAATAAAACACTTGCAACAGAGACTGTTTCTATTTTTTGGATAGTTAAAGATACTTGTAAAATTAGTTGTGGCGATTTTGTGGTTGATGGCGAAATTTATTCAGGCTGCTTATGAGCATGAAACGAGTTTTAAATGAGAGAGCGAATTCCTGATACTGAGTCTCCAACCGCAATTAGTTGAAGTAAATCCGGGGAGACTTCTGCAAGTAAACTTCACATGTCTTCCCACGCTAAGGCCATTGCCCAAGAACAGTGGCGTATTGTCAGAAGAGAGTCAATGTCCCGGGTTTCCCGCAGAGACAGTTTGACTGCATGACAGATAAAAGGTGTGTCACAGCGTACGAGTGAAGTCGCGCAAACATTGGAAACGCACTGAAAAGTTGAAGTACGCGAGACAGTATGATTCTTGTGGGCAAAACATCTAAATTGCACACAGATATATCGTGAAATTTTGGTGGTATATGGATCAAACGCAATGTTACCTCCAGGCGTAGTAAAAATTGTGCCACAATTGTTGAAAGGCTGCACAGACGTAGATGATACTGATCGGGAAATCCAGATCTTGAACTGTACGATTTCCATCTCTTCGGCTGTCTCTGATTACAATTTGTAATTGTTAACTGTAATAAAAGTCTTATTAAGGGCAGGTGTGTTTTGCTTAATTCTTAAGCATCTTCGGTAGTCAGGTTTTTGTTGTTTACTGCACTCTTCTTCGTGTTCCACATGTAACCGTTTAGTTTCTGCACACATAACTTTTACTGCACTTAATATATTCATATTTCTGTGTTGCGAAGCCATTTCTAAATAGAGAAAGGACGAGGTACTTCCCAGCACAGAAATATGTTACCTGCAGTGAAAGTGCTGTGTGCAAAAACTCAACGCATACACGTGGAAGACGAGGAAGAATGCAGTAAACAAACAAACAAAACAAAACAAAAACTGACCACTGCGCCAGCCGGGGTGGCAGAGCGGTTCTAGGCGCTTCAGTTCGGAACCGCGCTGGTGCTACGGTCGCAGGTTCGAAACCTGCCACGGGCATGGATGTGTGTGGTGATGTCCTTAAGTTAGTTAGGTTTAAGTAGTTCTAAGTTCTAGCGGACTGATGATCTCAGAAGTTAAGATCCATAGTGCTCACAAGGGAACCTCCCCATCGCACCCCACTCAGATTTAGTTATAAGTTGGCACAGTGGATCGGCCTTGAAAAACTGAACACAGATCAATCGAGAAAAAAGGAAGAAGTTGTGTGGAACTATGAAAAAATGAGCAAAATATACAAACTGAGTAGTCCTTGCGCAAGATATGTAACATCAAGGAAAGTATGAACTAAGGAGCGCCGTGGTCCCGTTGTTAGCGTGAGCGGCTGCGGAACGAAAGGTCCTGTAGTCAAGTCTTCACTCGAGTAAAAACTTTAATTTTTTATTTTCAGACAATTATCAAAGTTTAGGCACTCACACATAATCAACTTCGCTCTCCAAAATTCCAGGACATGTTCAGGTTTGCTTGGACATTTGCATTATTTGACGGTCTAAACACGGATAAATTTGATAACGTTAAAAACATGTTTTGACAGAGCACAGGGAAAACTGTGCGACTGTAAAACTGTTGCATTCATTGGTTGCAGTTTATGTGACAAACTCTTGTGTTTTAATCACTTTTTTGGGAGTGATTATGACATCCACAAGAAAACCTAAATCGAGCAAGGTAGAAAAATCTTTTCACCCATTCGCCAAGTGTACAAGTTAGGTGGGTCGACAACATATTCCTGTCATGTGACGCACATGCCGTCACCATTGTCGTATAGAATATATCAAACGTGTTTTCCTGTGGAGGAATCGGTTGACCTATGACCTTGCGATCAAATGTTTTCGGTTCCCATTGGAGGCACGTCCTTTCGTCTACTAATCGCACGGTTTTGCGGTGCGGTCGCAAAACACAGACACTAAACTTATTACAGTGAACAGAGACGTCAATGAACGAAAGACAGATCATAACTTTGCGAAAATAAACTTCTCACTCGAGGAAGACTTAATCCAAAGACCTCTCATTCCGCAGTTGCTCACGCTAACCACGGGACCACTGCGCTTCTGAGATTATACCATCCTTGATGGTGCCTGTCATTCGGAGGGACTACTCAGTTTGTATATTTTGCTCATTTTTTTCATAGTACCACAGAATTTCTTCCTGTTTTCTCGATTGATCGGTCTTCAGTTTTTCAAGGCCGATCCACTGTGCGAACTTACAACTAAATCTGAGGGGGGTGCGATGGGAGGTTCCCTTGTCAGAGCCATTTGACCACTGAAGGTGCTTTAGAATAAAGCGAAACGTGTCTGGTCTTAATAAGACTTTTATTATAGTTGCAAAAAACGGCAATTAGCCTATACAATTTGTTTACGTACAACTGCGGAAAAAAGGTTGAAAAACAAAGAAGACAACATTTATCTTATCACAATATTTGCTTCTGGTATCAAACACAATAAAAAATTTAATTTTGCTGGCATTCTACCTGCTGAATGATGTTTTCGTTTAAATATGATTTCTGGGAGCTCTTTTCAGTGAATTTCAGAAAGTACTTCCTTCAGACAGAAAACAAAAAAACGAAGCAGAAGATTGTGTTTCATTGTACACGGTGGCAATGTTGTTTGATCTCCATTGACAGAAGCTCTGTAAATCTGTCCGCATCGGAGTCGCTGACGGTAAGGATGTTCAATACGAAAGGAAAAGAGAACATCTTTCAAGAATTTGTCATATTCGTAACAGAACGCATCGTATGAAATGGCATCGATTCCGAGAATAAATTGGAAAGGATCGGCACTCTGTAGATCAGGATGAGTCAGTAGGTGGAGCATCCGTCTCTTTATTATCAGGGAGAGTGGCGGGCGGGATCAGGTAAGGGGAGAGATCTTTTCTTCGTCTTAATTCCCTGAAGGCATCTCCCAGGCCAACGCGGCCACTATATAACGGAGCAGCGAGAGATCACCGCCTGAGTTCGGTGGGAGATGAGCTGCTGGCTGCGTCACGCTGGGGGAGAAGAAAGGTGCAACGTTACCCGTCTTTTCCAATCGCCTTACGAGCCGCGCTGCCTTTCGCCGCCTCTTTTCAAAGCCACGAGGCTGCATTACTGTATACAGCGGATAGGCGTCTCTTGGTGACAGAAAGCAGTACGTCGACAAAACTGTGTGACATTTTGCGAGTACTTACACATTAATTCATCGCGAATTTCCAGTACTGGATTTAATTTACTCTACCATTAAAATATACAACGTGGTACAAGTTTCAAACAGAATAATTTATTTCATGAATGATACATTGCTTATGCGTATTTAGGTCGTAGAGTAAGACTAACAAGGGCATGCAGATTGCGAAGGGAAAATAAATTACCTTTTAGTACATCGGTATTAATAGTAGCAGGGAAGTTGTGCAAAGGTTCTGATTTCGTCAACAATAAAGTAATTTACAGCAGTGATGCAAATACTTCGACGACTTGCTAAACATCGCAAGGCAAATTCAAGATGGCGGCAGATAATTTGTGCTACTTTAAAGCGAAAAATTAAGATTTGTGTAGTAAAATTGGAAAATATTCTAATTATGTAACTTTAAAATGCCGAGAAGGCCCATCAAAATAACGTCTTCCCTTCCCATGTCCCCACAATTAGTTTGCCCATTTTTTCACAGATGAAAGTAGAGTGAACGTAAACTGATGTGGAGATAGACCTCAAGACACTTCTGACCTTTTCCCGATTGGTCTGACAAGGGAACCTCCCCATCGCACCCCCCTCAGATTTAGTTATAAGTTGGCACAGTGGATCGGCCTTGAAAAACTGAACACAGATCAATCTAGAAAACAGGAAGAAGTTGTGTGGAACTATGAAAAAAATAAGCAAAATATACAGTGAGTAGTCCATATTCAATATAGGCAACATCAAGAATATTGTGTTTCCATCAGCGCCGTGGTCCCGTGGTTAGCGTGAGCAGCTGCGGAACGAAAGGTCCTTGGTTCAAGTCCTCCCTCCAGTGAATAGTTTACTTTTTCTATTTTCGCAAAGTTATAATCTGTCCGTTCGTTCATTGACGTCTCTGTTCACTGTAATAAGTTTAGTGTCTGTGTTTTGCGACCGCACCGCAGAACCGTGCGATTAGTAGACGAAAGGACGTGCCTCTCCAATGGGAACCGAAAACATTTGATCGCAAGGTCATAGGTCATCCGATTACTCCACAGGGAAACACGTCTGATATATTCTATACGACACTGGTGACGGCATGTGCTTCACATGACAGGAATATGTTGTCGACCCACCTAACTTGTACACTTGGCGAATGGGTAAAAAGTTTTTTCTACCTTGCTCGATTTAGGTTTTCTTGTGGATGTGATAATCACTCCCAAAAAAGTGATTAAAACATAAGAGTTTGTCACATAAACTGCAACAAATGAGTGCAACAGTTTCACAGTCGCACAGTTTTCCCTGTGCTCTGTCAAAACTTATGTTTTTAACGTTTTCAAATTTTTCCGTGTGTAGACCGTCAATTCCTACATATGTCCAAGCAAATCTGAATATGTCCTGGAATTTTGGAGAGCGAAGTTGATAATGTGTGAGTACCTGAACTTTGATAATTGACACACGATCACGTAAACAGTACTGCTCTGTGTATACCTGTGCAACTTCGCAAAATAATTGCCTGAAAATTTAAAATTTAAACATTTTACTAGAGGAAAGACTTGAAAAAAAAAAAAAAAAGGACCTCTCGTTCTGAAGCTGCTCACGCTAACCACGGGACCACGGCACTCCTGAGATTACAGTATCCTTGATGTTGCATATATTGAACATGGACTACTCAGTTTGTATATTTTGCTTAATTTTTTCATAGTTCCACACAACTTCTTCCTGTTTTCTCGATTGATCTGTGTTCAGTTTTTCAAGGCCTATCCACTGTGCCAACTTATAACAAAATGTGAGGGGGGTGCGACGGAGAGGTTCCCTTGTGAGTATCCAGCACTCATACATGTATTTGCGCTGAAAAGTTGCGAGTTCTTCTTCCAGCAATATAAATTATTAAAAATGGAATGCTTTGCACTATCTTTTTTGTTATTGACATTTCTGAGATTCCATAAATGACAACTGCCCTCTATCCTCCCGTTCAAGTTCTGATAGTGTTTATCTCCTCTATTTTATACACACTCACTAATTTCACACATTGTGAATATTTACATAAATCTATCACAGAACATCTTCTGTCACATTACTCACATTTTTGTTAATAGAGTGCTAGAATGGTATTTATCGGATATTTTTGGTATTTGCATCATTTGCTCATTTCGCTATTTTTGTGCCTTGCAAGTATTTATAATGTGTTCATGAATTTCCCAAGCGTGTTTGAGAACCATACGCTGCGATTTTCACCACTTTCTGCTAATTCCATTATTTCCTGTACTTTTTTGCAGTTTCTAAGTTTTTCACGAGTGTCACAATCTTATTCCGAGCGGGATCGAGCCCTAACATCGTCAGTTAAGCTCTAGTTTCCTCCACATGGTATGTGTGAGTAAAAACAACAGTAATTTCACACCTTCTGTGTATTAAATAAGGTGCAAGTCTTTCGATTTGACGCTACTTGAGCGACTTGCACGTAGATGGGGATGAAATGATTATTATGACAACACAACACCCTGTCCCTGAGCCCAGAAAATCTCCGGGAATCGAGCGCGAGCCCTCAGGATTGACATTCTGTCGCGCTGACCATGCAGCTACCGGGGGCGGACTTCCATGTATTAATTGACAGGGATTCATTTCATGCTTTCGTATGTGTGATCTCAACCGAGTTTCTACAGTGAGACGTACACCACTCTCTTTCACATAATATTTATATATCTTGATGAAGTAACATTTCTCAACAGTCCTTTTCCTAAGGGTTACCAATAGCCTCTTTAAAGTATCTCGATACTTTCACCTCTTTGTCAACTGTTTTAGACTGCATTAGGAACGATCACACGTATGATCCATCATGGTGCTTCCTAACAAATTGTGACTGAACTTATTTAACCTCCCAAGCGATCATGATATCCTATGCTAAGTACTTGCCTTCCGATTAGCTCGAGTTTATGTCCTACTATGTACCGTAAAATTTTGACACCTTTCCAATTTAGTATTTATATTTCTTTATGACTCTATTATCTCTCATTACTTTTTTACATGTGTTTTCAGGAACTTCATTCCAGTAAATAGATGAAGCACTATGTCCTTTTTTATAATATTAATATCTGACTCGCCCAGTAACAGTGTTTCATATACAAAATCGAATATTCAAAACAGATAATCTTTGATACTTCCTTTATAATGTAACCAGGATAGTATTTGTATGAATGGCCATCATATTTTTTCGCTAGATGACGAAGTGACGCTGTCCCTCATATTGACAGACACTGCGCGTAGTGTAACACTAGACGTACCATGTGGGTCATTTTTGACCCACGAGGGCTTTTAGAGGGCCCTACCCCTGTCCATAATCATCCCAGGACCAAACTCTCCAATGACTTTTCATCGTTTATGGAGTTGCACAATTCACCAAAATTTCATCCCCCTAGCCCATCCAGTAGTGTGGAAAAGTTACTTTATATACCAGTAGTACCATGTGGGTCATTTTTGGTTCGCATGCGTTTTAACGGAATCACTAACACCGATATTCAGACACTAAATAGTTTCTGAGCGTGTCTCGACGTCATTCACAGGATGTTGGAGTATATATTACGACACTTTGGACCAAAAAGAACGTGAAAAACGAAGAATTCGGAGGTCGGGCGATATTTTGTATCAGCGCGGCTTTACGTTGTCTACGGACTAGTGACACACAGACCTACGGAGTGACACGAGTAAACTATGGGGTAACAAATCATACAGTTGGATGGTCGGACCACCCCCTCTTTCTACACTGCTCACTGGGACATTTCATCTCTTACACGACAGCAGATGTCAAGCGCGTCGCCCTTACGGAACATCAAGACTGACAACTCTGTGAAACTAGTGGTTGAGCAGAAACAAGAAGGCACAAGTTTAGTTAGGACTCTTCAGAGATCACTCAAAGAGGTCCCTCCTACGGTGCGTAGTGGAGACGACACACAGTATGGAACATAAGACAGGCGACGATAGACCCACAGTGTACCACGGAAAAAAGAAAAAAAAATCGTCATTCTGAGAAACATGCACATCCTTCGAAGTCTACAGGTTATACTGCCTGGACTACCCTCAGGGTGTATGTAATCTATGGTTTCGAAACGCCTATTGCTGTTGCCATCTGTCTGCCTGCCTGCCTGTTAGCCGCCGCCCGGAGCTGGCGGCTGCCGTCGCCGGAGGATCCTGGGCACCCCCTTTCGCCGTCGTCGTCTAGCCGCTGTCCAGAGGGATTCGCCTGACCGCCTTCCACGTCTGCCAGAGGGGCTGCCGCCCCCTCTCGCTCAAGGCTCCCTCGTCGCCGCCGCCACCGCGGCTTCCACTACCGTCGCCACCGCAGCCAACCTTCGCCGCCGTCACCGTCCTCGCTGCCGCCGCCGTTTCTCGTCCTTGCCTCCATCCCCGTCACCACCGTCACCGTCTTCACGCCCCACTTGCACACCACCACCACGTCTCACCCCATCACCTCCATCATTTTCACATCCTCTCGACTACTCCAACCACCATCGCATGGAGCTCGTCCGCCGCCCTCATCTCCCTCCTCCCTTTCCTCCCTGTACACCCTACACCTGCGCCGTTTCGGCTGTCACTTCCCCCGACTCTCCCTCGCCCTTAGATGTCAGCCCATCGCCATCTTCAGACTTTCCACCACTTAGTGCACCTCCTATAACAGGCCCCAGCCGGCACGGATTTCCGCTTGAACGCCACACTCTGCAACATCCATGCCCCTACCCCCTGCATTATTACCCCTGAGGGAGGACCTACCCCCCGCCACCTCCCCATCCTGCAGCCCCCTCCCCACCCTACCCTGTCCAATAAACCTTGTAATGCCCTAATGTTGACCCCGCCCCCACCATCTTAGAAGGAAAACCCCTGATCCCCATGACCCACCCACCTCCATGGACGCCACCCCGCCCCCACCCCTACAACCCATTGTACCCACCTTCATCCTCTCCAGTCCTGACCCTCGACACCCACATCATCAACCTGGCCATCCATAAATACTTGCCCAATGCCCCCATCTCCCTTCTCAGTCGTCGAAGGGAGCTACCCTTATCTCCTACCACACACCATCCTCTTCCCGACAGCCCCAACCTCCCCGATGTCCCCCAACCTTCACTGCCATGATCACGAAGCTTAGCCCCATGGTCACAGAGGCTGAGGTGTTGGCGGAACTAAATTCCCATCCCAACATTGAAATCCGCTTGGGCCATCACATTTTTAATGATGCCAGGCCGACTTACCTAATGTGCCTCTTCACCGAATCCTCCTCCTCCATCGACTGCCTCCTTACAGAGGGAGCCCTAATCTACAATAGATCTCATAAAGTGGACCCCACCCATTCCCCCTTCCAAACCTAACTACTGCCAATGCTGCCTAAAGTACAACAACCATGTCACTACTGCCTGCAAGATCCCCCCTACCTGTTCCCACTGCAAAGCTTCACACTTCTTGAAGAACTGCCCCAACCTCGCCTCTCCCCTCTCCTGTAATACCTGTAACGAACCCCACCCCACCTACTCCTCGAAATGAAAAGTCAAACCACCTCCTGTCACCACTGAGCTCACTGTCCCTGTCTGCCCCGTCAGTGACCCCACCCACCCCTAAAACACGGTTTGCCCTACCCCTACTGCAGTGAACATCATCATCCGCTTTCTCACCACAGTCCTCCAAAACACCCGCCCCATCCAACGCCCCCACAACATTTCCCAAATCATTGTTGCTTCCCATTCCGTCTTCCATCTCACCACTATGCCACCTACTCCCACACCCTCCATCTACACCATGTGAATGCCTTCATCCTAAATAAAACCTTCCTTCAGCACCATATCTCCATCTTCACGGCCCCTTACACCCTTCACTGCACCAATAGCCCAGACCCCCTGGCGCGTGGTGAGGTTGCTATCTGCCACCTCAAAGACCTTCCTGATCAGCCCCAACCTCTCCTTAGCAATCCTGCTGAGCATCTCACCCTCAACCTCTTTTTCCCCACCCTTACCTTCACATGTGCCACCATCTACATCTGCCCTCGTACCCACATCCCGTATGATTTCCTGTCTCACAATGACCACACCTTCTCCACCTATGTGATTACCATACACCTCAATATCCACAGCCGTGCTCCTGACGAACTCCAGCAGTGGCATCAATTTATCACCACCAACCAGCGAGACCTGGTTCCCCTCCCCCAACACACTGAACCTGAATCCTACACCACTCCTGATGTGATGTTAGCCTCTCCCAACCTCCTTGAGCACATCATTGCGGATGTCCTAGACCTAATTGGTAGTGACCATGACCGTCTCCTCCTCACTATCTCTGACGGTCGACATCCCTGCCCCATTCCTCGACCTGACATTCCTCCTAAACTTCTCCACAATTACTCCCGCACCAACTGGGATGCCTACCGGGATTCCATACATACTCAGGTCAAACGCCGTGACCCTACCCTCCAGTCACCAAATGAGATCTCCTAAACCACTGCCTTCCTTCACCAGACCTTGTCTGATGCCGGCGCCAACCATATCTCTACCAAAGCCATCTACCCTCACTGCCTGAACCTGATCTCACAGGCCATCCTTTTCATTCATGAATCCCATCGTCTCTACCATTCCTTCCTCAGTACTCATGACTGGGACACACTCACCTGCCACTGGCAATTACAACAACACATCCTCAACATGCCGTGCCCTGCGACAGACATGCAAACAACTCAACGCCACGCTCCTGATACACTATTTCAAGTACTGGTCTGCTTTCCATCGCCTTAGTGAGAATCGTCCTACCCTGCAGTACCCTCTTCTCGTTGATGACCATCCCTTTCCTGACAACCTCAGCAAGGCCATCCACTTTGTCTCCAATGTATCTGATGTATTTTCCATTCCAGATGATCGCCAATTTGATTATTCCCTCTTCCCCGACATTGAACATATGGATACCACCACTCTTCCCCTTGCTCTTAGCTTTCAGTACTTGGGCCACACACCACCATCAGGCCTTACACTCCCATCACTACACAGGACATCAGCCTCACACTCTGCACTAAACGCAACACCGCTCCCAGCAACGACCGCGTTACCTACTGCTATCTCAAACACTGCCCTCCCTACATCCTTGCCGTCCTTGATGCCCTCTACAACGTAATCCTTGTCACTGGCTTCTACCCTGATGTATGAAAAGCCCCCCCCCCCCCCATATTCTGATGTTCTCCAAACACAACAAGCCTCAGTCTGATGCCTCTTCCTATAGCCCTATATGCCTCACTTTGGTGTTCCGCAAGCTCTTGGAATCCATCCTCACCCGGCACATCCATCACCACCTCTGACACCACCTCCTTCATAACACCCAATGTGGCTTTTGACCTTCCTTCTCTGCCGATGACCAACTCCTATGCTTCACTCATCTCCTCTCCCTCCAGCTTAACTCCAGTTGCTCCACCACTTTTGCCTCCCTACACCTTTAAAAGGCCTACGACCATCTATAGCATCCCGGGCTCCTGTTAAAACTCCAGACCTATGCCCTTCCTATCAACTATGTCCATCTGATTGCCTCTTTCCTCTCCCACCACACCTCCTATGTTACCATCCATAATGCCAATTTGTGCATTTTCTACCCTTCCGCAGGTGTGCCACAGGGCTCTGTCCTCTCCCCTCTCCTGTACCTCCTGTACAAGGCAGATATGCCCCACTCCAGTCCACATCCTGCAGTAAGCCTTGCCCTTGCTCCTACCCTTCAATGGTTCCAATGCCTTCTCCACCGAGCGAGGTGGCGCAGAGGTTACACACTGGACTCACATTCGGGAGGACGATGGTTCAATCCCGCGTCCGGCCACCCTGACTTAGGTTTTCCGTGATTTCCCTAAATCGCTCCAGGCAAATGCCGGGATGGTTCCTTTGAAAGGGCATGGCCGACTTCCTTCCCCATCCATCCCTAATCCGATGAGACCGATGACCTCACTGTCTGGTCTCCTTCCCCAAAATCAACCAACCAACCAATGCCTTCTCCAGAATCACCTTGACCTTTTTGCCACATGGTGTAACCTTTGGCTCCTTAAAATCAATCCTTCAAAGACATAGGCAATCACTGTAGGTCATACAACTCGCTCCTTCTGGCTCCTTGATTTTTCCCTTACCTCATCCTATCTGCATCTCCCCCACCCTCACCTACCCTGGACTCACATTGACTGTCATCTCACCTAGATCCCTCATCTCCACTCTATCCAATCTAAAGCCTAAAACTGCCTCTATATCTTTAAACTCCTCTCTTGCCAGACATGGAAGTTGAACCCCTCTACCATCCTCCACACCTAAAAATCCTTAATCTGCGCCCATCCTCTGTTATGCCAGTCCCGTCTGGATTTCTGCCCCTCCCCCCATATTCTATAAGTCCCTCCAGATCCTTGAGCACCATGCACTCCACCTCGCATTCCGTATATGCCTCCTGTCCCCCACGCAGATCCTCTATGACCTGATTTCTTTCCCCTGTCTGCTCCTATTCCTCGAACATGTCCGCGTCCTCTACACCTCTCGCCGTCTTCATCCCCCTCATCCCCTGGTTGCTCCTCTCCTCTCCAACACCTGCACGCTTCCGCGCCTTCATCGTTGTGTCCCCCCTACCCTCTACCTCTACACCCTTCATGTCCTTTCCCGAGGTGGTTCCATCAACTGCCCTTCCGGGATGATGTAGATATCGAAGTAGACGACAGAGGGATAGAGAAACAATTAAAATCGCTCAAAAGAGGAAAGGCCGCTGGTCCTGATGGGATACCAGTTCGATTTTACACAGAGTACGCGAAGGAACTTGCCCCCCTTCTTGCAGCGGTGTACCGTAGGTCTCTAGAAGAGCGAAGCGTTCCAAAGGATTGGAAAAGGGCACAGGTCATCCCCGTTTTCAAGAAGGGACGTCGAACAGATGTGCAGAACTATAGACCTATATCTCTAACGTCGATCAGTTGTAGAATTTTGGAACACGTATTATGTTCGAGTATAATGTCTTTTCTGGAGACTAGAAATCTACTCTGTAGGAATCAGCATGGGTTTCGAAAAAGACGGTCGTGTGAAACCCAGCTCGCGCTATTCGTCCACGAGACTCAGAGGACCTTAGACACGGGTTCACAGGTAGATGCCGTGTTTCTTGACTTCCGCAAGGCGTTTGACACAGTTCCCCACAGTCGTTTAATGAACAAAGTAAGAGCATACGGACTATCAGATCAATTGTGTGATTGGATTGAGGAGTTCCTAGATAACAGAACGCAGCATGTCATTCTCAATGGAGAGAAGTCTTCCGAAGTAAGAGTGATTTCAGGTGTGCCGCAGGGGAGTGTCATAGGACCGTTGCTGTTCACAATATACATAAATGACCTGGTGGATGACATCGGAAGTTCACTGAGGCTTTTTGCAGATGATGCTGTGGTGTATCGAGATGTTGCAACAATGGAAAATTGTACTGAAATGCAGGAGGATCTGCAGCGAATTGACGCATGGTGCACGGAATGGCAATTGAATCTCAATGTAGACAAGTGTAATTTGATGCGAATACATAGAAAGATAGGTCCCTTATCATTTAGCTACAAAATAGCAGGTCAGCAACTGGAAGCAGTTAATTCCATAAAGTATCTGGGAGTACTCATTAGGAGTGATTTAAAATGGAATGATCATATAAAGTTGATCGTCGGTAAAGCAGATGCCAGACTGAGATTCATTGGAAGAATCCTAAGGAAATGCAATCCGACAACAAAGGAAGTAGGTTACAGTACGCTTGTTCACCCAATGCTTGAATACTGCTCAGCAGTGTGGAATCCGCACCAGGTAGGGTTGATAGAAGAGATAGAGAAGATCCAACGGAGATCAGCGCGCTTCGTTACAGGATCATTTAGTAATTGCGAAAGCGTTACGGAGATGATAGATAAACTCCAGTGGAAGACTCTGCAGGAGAGACGCTCAGTAGCTCGGTACGGGCTTTTGTTAAAGTTTCGAGAACATACCTTCACCGAAGAGTCAAGCAGTATATTGCTCCCTCCTACGTATATCTCGCGAAGAGACCATGAGGATAAAATCAGAGAGATTAAAGCCCACACAGGAGCATACCGACAATCCTTCTTTCCACGTACAATACGGGACTGGAATAGAAGGGAGAACCGATAGAGGTACTCAGGGTACCCTCCGCCACACACCGTCAGGTGGCTTGCGGAGTATGGATGTAGATGTAGATGTAGATGCCCTCTCTCCCTCCATTTATCCCTCCTATCAATTATGATCCTCACCTCCTCCTCGCTCCTTCTGTCCTTTTCCTGGGCTCCCCCTCCCCCATCCTGTTTTTTCTCCATCTACTCACTCCTTGACTCCATTCTCCCCCCCCCCCCCCCCCCGAGTCCTTTTACTTTCCTCTCCTCAGTCTTCCCCACTCCTTCCTCACGTCCGCCCTGCTCCACCCTTTTTCTGTGCCCTCTCCTTCCATTGGCTCCCCCTCTTTTCCCACCTTCCCCTCATCTGTCTGGTTCCCCCCCCCCCCTCCCATACCCATATGCTTTCTTACTCTATAGTGCAGTGTTTTCCGTGAGTGTTCAGTGTTGTGCGTCCCCTTTTTAAATTGATGCGAACAGAAACCAGACTTTTAAATGTGCCTGTCTATTTCCTAAGTGTTTTTAATCGGCATCACTGACGTCTTTATTTTTTATGTTTTCATCACAACTTTTTTCACCATGTACCAGTTTTAAACAATCACCGTTTTATCGCCTCTTTTTATTGTTGCCTCCACATTATATTTTTTAGCTTTATCTGTAGTCTGCAAAGCGGCGTATTACGCTGCTACCAGCCCGCTCCACCTCTGGGGAGGGGGGGGGGGGGGGGGGGAGGAATCGAAATACAAAAAAGGAAAAAAAGCAACATGCATGCTGGATGTCAGGTGAATGAGAATACGGAGAAGAAACTCCCAGAAGCAGTGTAGTTTTATGATGAAACTAAGTCGATATAGTTGACCAAAGGACTAGACACTACTGTGTACGAGCTGACACCCGCCGATGGTCTGTGCATGTCTTTTACAATATTCTTGACCCTGTCGTGATCAGCGCTCACACAATTTTTAAGTTATACTTACCTTTAAGATTTCTCGCCAAGACTTTATCCTCAGAGTAGCAGATGAGATAGCTGCCCTCTACAAACTGTAGAGAGTAGCCAGTCTCCCCTTGTAGGCATTCGATAACGGCGCTGGCCAATATGGAAGTAGAAGGTGTTCTCCAATTCAGGTTACATGTTAACAACCAAAGAACAAACGGAAGTAAAACATGAAACGTATGATTCAAGAGCAACAAGTATGTGTGCAAAAGCTGTCAACAAAAAAACTCTTGCCGAGTGTCTCTTAACTGCGGGCCCATCCCACCTTAGGCAATTCTATCAAGTCTTTGTTCCTAAATATTACCAAATATTTACAATTATAGACTGAAGTCATTTGTTCTTATGCTTTAGTTCCTCGATTACAATAAGCAAGAAAACACGAAGAGCATTTTAGGGACCTGCTGCGTTTTAGGATATTTCACAAATACTTGGCACTTAATTTGTCTGTAAAAGTAAAAATACTATTCGTACTCACAGAAACAATATTTTGATTCTGTTTCAAACTTTTTATAAAGAAAAACGTTCTTTTTACAAAGAAAAAACATTGTTTTATTTACTTGTTTTAATGAAGATTGGTGAAAGACTGTGGAATTTAATGTGTAAAATTTAAAATAAAAAAAGTTTATTTCTGAAAGTTTGGCTCAGAAGGTTCAAATGGCTCTTAGCACTATGAGACTTAACATCTGAGGTCATCAGCCCCGTAGAACTTAGAACTACTTAAACCTAACTAACCTAAGGACATCACATACATCCATGCCCGAAGCAGGATTCGAACCTGCGACCGTAGCGGTCGTGGGGTTCCAGACTGAAGCGCCAGAACCGCTCGGCAACACCGGCTGCCTTCTGAAAGTTTATGTTTGACAGTGTATTATGTATTTTAAAGACCAAATCATCCTTTGGTTATACTTTGGAGTCTTCCTGAACATATTGTCAACATGGTGACATTCAAAACACCACCCAAATACGTATAAAATGGTCGTTTCCTACTGTGGTTCAAAAATTACCCACATGGTACTACTAGCGACACTGGTGATCGCACACATACCAACCTATACAGACTGCACACACAAGACTAATGACATTAACTACCTCCAAAACAACAGGAGTAAGTATCAGAGTCTGATATCTCCTTCACAATGAGTGAGTGCTTGTATGCATTTTATGATTTATTTTGCCATATGTTGAGTGTGGCACATCTGCGTCGTTTCAGTCAGAGAAATGCGTTATACTGTATCTTTAGGGGACCAAAATACATCACTAACTTACAAGCAAAGTGGGCAACTTTCATTTGCATTAGTAAGTGTTGTTGGCAAATCTTGTTGTTGTTGTTGTCTTCAGTCCTGAGACTGGTTTGAGGCAGCTCTCCATGCTACTCTATCCTGTGCAAGCTGCTTCATCTCCCAGTACCTACTGCAACCTACATCCTTCTGAATCTGCTTAGTGTACTCATCTCTCGGTCTCCCTCTACGATTTTTACCCTCCACGCTGCCCTCCAATGCTAAATTTGTGATCCCTTGATGCCTCAAAACATGTCCTACCAACCGATCCCTTCTTCTAGTCAAGTTGTGCCACAAACTCCTCTTCTCCCCGATCCTATTCAATACCTCCTCATTAGTTACGTGATCTATCCACCTTATCTTCAGTATTCTTCTGTAGCACCACATTTCGAAAGCTTCTATTCTCTTCTTGTTGGAAAAGGAGGAATTATTAAATATGCAATACGGTGTACAATGTTTCACCAAGAAGCCACACTTAATAAAAAATGATTAGTAAAACTGTTACAGCTCTCTCTTACATGCATTTTCATGTGGGCGTTTTACTTTATTGAACTGTATTACGCTATTCTACTGCGTAACTCTAACCTGTTGTTATTTTATTTTCATGCTCGCCAAAATATACAGTAGTGAATACACGTAACTCACTCTGTGCTCATTAAGCGAATCTAGTACATTAACATTTCAACATTACACTTTATGTGTTATTCCACCAGATATGGCATTAACAACGGTATTCAGTTGCGGTACATTATTTAAAGGAACATTAATGCTCTCCTAATAAAGACTTGAACTATATGCACACGTTGTTACATTAACTATAGGTAACGTGCTGTGTAGTACAAAGTTTCAGCGTGTGCTGGCCGTGGCTTATCGTTACTACCTCACATCCCAGGAAAGGCTACTGAAGATTTTTAGTACACTGAACAATACAGTCGTTAATCGAAGTATTTCAGTTTTTTATACACTTCGTAGCAACAAACATTTCACTTAGAAAATTAAATGACTTTTGTGAATTGCAGCACACACATTCTGGGACTGATGCCAGTACACGTATAGTTAGATGTTCCCCTGCAAATTCTTTCTTTCCAGAATACTAAGGAAATCTCTGCACTTTCAGAAAACCTATATCGTAGTCAAATAGAAATACTGAATCTTGCCTGAAATATCTATCACGATAAGAATTGAATAAACAATCAAAAGCATCATAGATGCTCTCTGAACTGGATGCAAATGTTTGTTACACAGACTAAAACACTACTCCTCGTTTTCATTTGATGATACATTCCAAATTACACAGGGCAGAAAGTGTTATGAAAATTCCTCATGATCTCGTTGCTCTGAAATAACGATCTCATATGCTCGATCAGACTTTAACTCTGTGAAGCAGAAATCACTGCCCTTTACTGTGGCACACAGACATTCAATCAAATAATAATCTCATTAGAATGAACAACACGTAATGCGACACATTATTAAACGGGATTGAGAAAAGTTCTCAACACAAGGAACCATATTACACCATTTCAACTTTATATTTGAAATTAAACTTCAAATTTTAATGGTGTGGAGCGTGCGCATTTAGAGTGATATGGGATCCCTGATACGTCTAGATACGACTCTGACAGGTGACACGCACGTAAGCATCCTGTCTGAACACCTGCAATCATTCATATCCATTGTGCATTCCGACGGACTTGGACAATTCCAGCAGGACAATGCGACATCGCACACGTCCAGAATTGCTACAGAGTGGCTCAAGGAACACTCTTGTGAGTTGAAACAGTTCCGCTGGCAACCAAACTCCCTAGACATGAACATTATTGAGCCAAATTAACGAAATGTGTTTGCCTTTACATACAGTTAGACCGAACACACGCTTTCTGTTTGTCAGTGGCCAACATAATGACAAACATAGAGCAATACAGGCCTCCGCCGGCCGAAGTGACCGAGCCATTCTAGGCGCTACAGTCTGGAACCGCGCGACCGCTACGGTCGCAGGTTCGAATCCTGCCTCGGGCACGGATGTGTGTGCTGTCCTAAGGTTAGTTAGGTTTAAGTAGTTCTAAGTTCTAGGGGACTGATGACCTCAGAAGTTAAGTCCCGTAGTGCTCAGAGCCAATACAGGCCTCCTCCCCACGTTGTTCTCGCATTTACTATCTACACTGACGAGTCAAAGAAACTGGTTCATCTGCCTAATATCGTGGAGGGCCCCCGCGAGCACATAGAAGTGCCGCAACACGACGCATGACTCGACTGATGTCTGAAGAAGTGCTGGCAAAAACTGACACCATGAATCCTGCAGGGATGCCCATAAATTCGTAAGAGTACAAGGGGCTACAGATCTCTTCTGAACAGCACTTTGCAAGGCTTCCCAGATATGCTCAATAATGTTCATGTCTGGGGAGTTTGATGGCCAGTGGAACTGTTTCAACTCACAAGAGTGTTCCTGGAGCCACTCTGTAGCAATTCTGGATGGGTGCGGTGTCGCATTGCCCTGCTGGAATTGTCCAAGTCCGTCGGAATACACAATGGATATAAATGACTGCAATTGTTCAGGCAGGATACTTACGTGCGTGTCACCTGTCAGAGTCGTGTCTAGACTATCAGCGGTCTCATATCACTGCAACTGTGCACGCTCCACACCATTTCAGTGCCTCCACCAACTTGAACAGTCTCCTGCTGACATGCAGGGCCAATGCTTCATGAGGTTGTCTCCATACCCGCACACGTCCAGCCGCTCGATACAATTTGAAACGAGACTCGTCTGACTAGGTAACATGTTTACAGTCATCAACAGTCCAGTGTCGATGTTGACGGGGCCCAGACGAGGCGTACAGCTTTGTGTCGTGCAGTGATCAAGGGTACACGAGTGGGCCTTAGACTCCGAAAACCCATACCAATGTTGTTTCGTTGTATGGTTCGCACGCTGACACCTGTTGATGGCCCATCATTTAAATCTCCAGCAATTTGCGGAAGGGTTGCACTTCAGTCCCGCTGAACGATTCTTTTCAGTCGTCGTTGGTCCCGTTCTTGCAGAATCTTTTTCCGGACGCAGCGATGTCCGAGATTTGATGTTTTAGCGGATTCCTGATATTCACCGTACACTCGTGAAATGGTCGTACGGGAAAATCCCCACTCCATAACTACCTCGGAGATGATATGTCCCATCCCTCGTGCTGCGACTATAACACCACGTTCAATCTCACTTAAGTCTTGTTAACCTGCCATTGTAGCAGCAGTAACCGTTCTAACAACTGCGCCAGACACTTGTCTTATATAGGCGTTCCCGGCCGCAGCGCAGTATTCTGGCTGTTTACATATCTATGTATTTGAATACGGATGGTTACACCAGTTTCTTTGGCCCTTCAGTATATTACATGGAACGAATCTTCCAGAGTCTGTTATTGTCACAATTCGCCCATCCGAGGGCAAGGAATGTTGGTTTCAGCAGATTTACTCCCAACGTATACTGCTCCAATAGAACCTCCTTGCTGTGTAGCCTAACACGTGAGCTGTCTCGTCACGTATGTCTTCGACCTGTGGCTGTTCCAGACTGATCAATGTGCGCGCGAGTGCCAACCTGAAGACGCCTCCTTGTAGGGGCTTCTCTAACTAGTATTACAAGACTACGTCCGAAGTTTGACAGTTGCCTACGCAGGATGAGTTCACAAAGTTTAACATTATAAATTATAAATAATGATGCCTACATCTACATATACAGGGTGTTACAAAAAGGTACGCCCAAACTTCCAGGAAACATTCCTCACACACAAATAAAGAAAAGATGTTATGTGGACATGTGTCCGGAAACGCTTAATTTCCATGTTAGAGCTCATTTTAGTTTTGTCAGTATGTACTGTACTTCCTCGATTCACCGCCAGTTGGCCCAATTGAAGGAAGGTAATGTTGACTTCGGTGCTTGTGTTGACATGCGACTCATTGCTCTACAGTACTAGCATCAAGCACATCAGTACGTAGCATCAACAGGTTAGTGTTCATCACGAACGTGGTTTTGCAGTCAGTGCAATGTTTACAAATGCGGAGTTGGCAGATGCCCATTTGATGTATGGATTAGCACGGGGCAATAGCCGTGGCGCGGTACGTTTTTATCGAGACAGATTTCCAGAACGAAGGTGTCCCGACAGGAAAACGTTCGAAGCAATTGATCGGCGTCTTAGGGAGCACGGAACATTCCAGCCTATGACTCGCGACTGGGGAAGACCAAGAACGATGAGGACACCTGCAATTGACGAGGCAATTCTTCGTGCAGTTGACAATAACCAGCGCCCCAGACCGCTCGGCTAATCCCGCGTGGCTAATATTGTTCACTGTGTAACTTACAATGTCGTAAAATATGTCTGGTGTACAACATAAACAAAGAGTGCTCAGTTCGACAGGTTCTCAAACAATGTCACTACCTCACAAACTTTTGCATTATAGTCATATAACGTGTAATACTATAATATTGTGTAGTTTAATTATTTAATTCATTTAATATTTTCCATTGTGTAAAAAGTACTTTACAGCGTTGTCAAACAAGTGTGGTGCACAAAATTCTGTGCAAGTTGATTGTATCTTCGTGTATGGTGTTTAGTTACCTTGCGGACGCTACTCATTTGTGTCCTAAAGATGACCCACCAAGTCGAAAACTAGTTAGGAATAAACAAAAATCAGTAGAACAAAAAACAGTTTAATTGTTATTCAGTCTTAAATCTTTTATGTATGTATATGATCTTTACAAACTTAAAAAGTTATACGTTGAAAGAATATTAACTATACTACAATTAATACATATGAACATCAATTATAGTCACACATCATATAGTGTAAGAACACAAACTTAAATGATACTCGTAAACATAGAACGAATTGTGTACTTTGTATGAATGCAACAACGAGGTCACGTTACAAACCCAGTTCTAGAGATACGTACATTGCAAACCACCGAGATACTTCCATATGTTGCATCCCAGATGCATGGCTTCCACTCTTCATATCCACAGAAAACCGCCATGTCAGTGGTGTGACGAGGCTTTGGAAACCTTGATTTTCGAATGCTAGAACTTGGTCTCATTTGAAAGAAAATATCTATACGAAACATAAACCTGTTTTGTTTACTGAGTGAAATTTTACCTTTATGCTCCAATATCCATAATTTTTAACATTATTCACCAATTGACACATATTTTACTGTTGTTTACACTAACAGATATTCCATAACGTCAGTGCGTTAACTGAAAGCCACATAAATGCCTCACGCTACATTTCTCTATGTCAAATTGACAACCACGAGAGAAAGTCTAACACTAACGTTGAAAATGGCTGTGATACTTATGCAGATTATAGATGAAAAATCTAAAATTATTCATTCAATTATTTGAATGCAAGTCAAAAGAAATGAGTAGTGAAACAAAGCTGTGCGGTACAGTATCAGCATTTTCGAGAATAAAACAACATTCCGTTGCAAAATACATTCGTGGCATGAGCACCCTATCAAACAAAGTTCGTTTCTTACAACAGAAGGGGCAACAAAGCCTCTATTTCAGACAAGTAACAGAACGAGAAGGGACCTATATGTCACATTTCCGAAAGAATGGATACAACTGATTGCAAATGTTTCATGAAACCCATGTGATGTATTAATAAAGGATAAAATTGTACAGAAAAGTTCTGAAATAGAGACAAATTGCATGAAATTGTTTTTCATCGCCGAGAAATTTTGAAAAAGTGAAAAATTAACAAGACTAGCGCCAAAGAGAGAAAAATTCGTGAAAACTTTAAGGAAAAAGTGGAGCACTAGCAAAAGTTTGCTCAATAAATCACAATAAACATCGAAAAAGTATAAAAATTGCTATTGGCATATACTAATACTAGTTGTGCAGCAGCTGTGTAGCGCCATTTCACTCTCAGCCTCACAAGGTAGGACAGGAAGCAGAGGAATTATAAGTGTGTTGATAAGACTGTGTTTTTTGGTCGTCAAAATTTTTCATACATTTAGATTCAAAAATCTTCTGTAATTATTCTATCTTGTTTAAGCATGATCAGAAATGAAAAGAAAGCAATATAAATAAAACTTATAAATTCATAATGGTAAATTATATAAAATTATCTCTATGTTAAGTAGAGTAGTGGGAAAACGAGAGTCCTGGGGCAATTTCGATATCAAATTAATTATTTAAATTAATTAATTGATCAATTAAATACCTCTATCCCTGATGATGTCATGGCTTTTCCCCAGCTGGCACATGGGTCACTCTCAGGGAACTCCCAGTTCCTCCCCCCCCCCCCCCCCCCTCTACCCCTGAAAATGCCAGGAAATTGAAATTTTGATGGGAAATACAAAAAATGGAGGGAAATTCAACTTTATCGGAGGTAATAAATTTTATTTGTATTCACGTTGAGGTTCGGAGACCAAATGGCATACTTAACAACACAACCACCAGGGAGCGCTGTTGACCCTACCTCACTCCCCTCTCCCTTCCCCCTCACCCATCATGACATACTCCAAGATGGCGGTAAAGAAAAACTAGTGCAGGAATCAATATGAACAATGAATCTGGTCAGGTGATAGGCTTCAGCTAATAGGATCACAGCATCTGGTACATCTTCAGAGGAGATATAAGGTGGGCACAGCAAACCAACAACCTCAGTCAAAAGAAGAACCATGAAGCATCCGCAGCAGCATTAAATATCCAGAACAGCCCTGCACAACAGAAGGAAGCTACAAAGTAAGTACCGCATATTACATCTTTGACTGGTTTTTTATTGGTTGTTTCATATCTTTGTCTGTATCTGACACTTCCTCCTCCTTGTTCAGCAGTAGCCTTTGATGTGTCGAGGCCTGCAGGGGTGACCACCATCATGTCGACCTCTGCCACATCTGGGCCCACGGCAACCTCAGCAGCCTTCTTGTTCGAGACCTGCAGTAACCTATGGACATGCAGTGGTAGCAATCTTCAGCTTCTCTGAACCCGTAGCAGCCACATGGTAGAGCGCATTGCCCATATGCTGGATCACGACAAAAAGCCGTTATTTTTCGCCCTGTTTATTGATTTGGGTGATGAGCATGTTAGGCCTGTTTCCAACACCTCAAATGCTGCTGGTGGTTCTAAACAGCAAGATGGAGGTCAGTACTGGACACTGGCATACAACTCATGCCACTAGAAGCTCCCTGTGGTAGCACGGGGGCACATTGCAGATGCTGTGAGTAAGAAGGATCCACATTTGCTGAAGTAGGACAAGGAGCTGCCACTGTCTGCTGTCTGATTTGTATGATGAAGATGCCCAGTCCGTTCCTAACACCTGGAGTGCTGCCGGTGGACCTAAACAACAAGATGGAAGACAGTACTGGTCACTGACATACGACCCATCCCACCAGAACATCCCTATGTTAGCACAAGGACAGATTGCAGATGCTGTGGATAAGAAGGTACCAACAGTGCTCATGTTTTCCAGTTCTACAAACAATTTAACTCCCAATGGAATAAAATATGTCAACGTTGGTATAGCAAGACATAATGCCTGGGGCTTGCATGTGAGGACATAAATTGAAAAAGCATCGAAGGGTATTAATGTGACTATTTCTAAGTTCGACTAGGACGAAATATGTCATGCAGAGCTCTACATTAATCAGAAGATTATCCATTTGTACCCCACCAGAAATTCGCCTTACTGGTGTGGCACTATCTATTATAACAGTGCATGATGATTCTGAACTATGTGTGAAATCAGGTGACAAGTGTATTTATCTGTGCCACGCCACAGTTATGAACCTATACGATGTGGAGTCTGCAATATGCCTTGCTCTGGAGGGATTGGGCCGGTTGTTGCCTATCATGGAATTCGCATACAATGATGTTGTAAGCTTTCCATGTGTGCATAGTGTACATGTTGATGATTTGGAACAATGCTTTTGTTTCTGCATCAACGCAGAGCCGAAAGAGAAACCGTTAAATGTACATGTGAAAAAAAGACTATTGCAAGGTGACCATCGGTTTGAAGGAGATGTGCACGGAATTTATTGCCTATCAAAAAGCTTTATTTAGGAAATATTGTGCAGGAGCAAAGAAGATAGAGTCTGATGATATATTTGAAATATGTACTGCATCCATTGTACAATATTTAAAAAAATAATGTGTATATGTAATCTCAAACTGTGTTTTTGTTCTATTTCGTACTTCTCTCATTATAGTCCAAGTATTACACTTAGTAATATCATTATTTTCAGTGCTATGCCTATATCATGCAGCAGCAAACAATTCGCTCAAACACCTCCTCGCCAGTCATTGTCAAACTGAATGGTGAAGTTACTTTTCATGGGTAAAGCTCAGTTACTGAAGTGACAGAGCTATAGTGGCTACACACTTTATTACCATCCTCAGAAGGGTATCTTTCTATATATGTCCACTACTTGTCAGTACGTGAAGCAGTCGGTATCATGGCAGGGTGGGTGAAACATCCTGCTCACAAGGACTTTGTTCTAGGTGATTGGTTCCTTGAAGATGTAAAAGAAGACCTGAAGAAGAAGGAGGAGAATGGCACACTCCCTCCTGAAATATACGAACAATTATTGTAGGCCCATCCAGTTGTGGTAAGATTAATGTTCTCATGACGATGATAACAAATGTAGATGGAGTCCGATTTGAACATGTTAGTATATTTTCAAAAATGCTGTTTCAAGCAAAGTATCGCCTATCACAGGAGATATTGCGTGGTGTAAAAGGCGTTACATACACGACAGTCAGTGAAAGCTGTGATATCCCCCAGTCTGAAAAAGTAAAGCCAGACACCGTGTTCATATTTGAGTATATTGCTGTGTAAAACCAAGACCAAATTCGACAATATTTCTGCTTCGGTCGTCATATGGGTTCTGATGTATTTTATCTAAGCCAAATATATTCCAAAATCAAAAACAGTTGCTTAGCGATAAAACAAACCTCATTATGGCCTCCAAACAAGACAATCTGAATTTAAAACACAGTTTCAAGCACGTGTAAGAGCTCACATCTCGTTCAATAATTTTGTAAAGACATGTGCTGAGTGCTGGAATCATTCACAGTATGAGTTTCTCGTTATTGATAAAATAAGATAACTGAATGATTGTAGGTATAGGTGAAACTTCCAAGAGTTTCTGTATATATATAGCTTGGTAAGAGAGGTGAGTAGCCGGCCGGAGTGGCCGTGCGGTTCTCGGCGCTATAGTCTGGAACCGAGCTACCGCTCCGGTCGCGGGTTCGAATCCTGCCTCGGGCATGGATGTGTATGATGTCCTTAGGTTAGTTAGGTTTAATTAGTTCTAAGTTCTAGGCGACTGATGACCTCAGAAGTTAAGTCGAATAGTGCTCAGAGCCAAGAGAGGTGAATACATCAGTATACGCTGCACCATGGACAAATCCGCGCACATGTCTGGCTCTCAAGCCGAGAGAATGGACATACATAGACAGAACATTCACCTGTACGTGGATGCGAAAATTCTGACTGTCGTGCATAAAGCTGTAGATATGCGCAGGGAGCCAGAGACATATTACCAGACTCTTCTGAAAATGATCAACGCATTAGGACCTTGTTATTGAGAAGGAGGAGCAGCCACATAATAAGAGGAAGAGGAGTGGATATATGAAGCCTCACGCTGCAGAGAAGTCTGATTAGTATACATCAAGACATCGACGAATCAGAAAGTCATTCAGGCGTGGAAAGCAGTTCGAGAGAATTTGCGGTTGCTAAAGTTAGGGCATACGGATCGACAGTAAACACTAAGAGAGACCTTGAAGCCGGTTACCGAATCCCTCAGGCAGCTCTCAGCAAAAACAAAATCACACGATAACGATGGGGTTCCCATCGGCGAATTCATTAACGGTTATGCCATTGGCCAGATAGACAGAACATTCGGCGTCAGCAGGAAAATACCACAAATCCTGGGCATGCAGCCTATAAATGTAACTGAAGGAACGGTAGAGATTCGTCATAGGCAGTTTGAGGAAACACCTGGTTTAATGAACCTTAGTTTCCAGAATCCATGGAAGAAAACAAAAAATTATTCAGTTAATGATAGTGAAATGTATCGTGAAATACTGCATTTAACTGAGGTACATAAGATCGCAAAAAGTCAGAGGAGCAAGAAATATAAAAGCATTGAAAGACCAATACTCGATAGTGAAATCGACAGCAGCAGCAGCGTTGATGGTATTGACACTGAGCATAAAGCAGTGAACAATCGAATCCCGAAGTATATATATTACGACGACCCCAACGAGCTAATAGATCTACTATGTCTGCTCATCGCATCAGCTGCTGCATGTAATACAGCTCATTCGAATGAATTTGTTTCAATAATCGTCGAGCTTCGATTGAGAGAGAGGTATCATAGAATAAATATGGAGATAGTAGCTCGAGAACTGCTCAAACTAGCATGAAAAACACACCCTCGTACGCATGTTATGATTAAAGGTTTGGATGACTTATGACAGGCTGATGTTGTAGATATGAGACAATATTCTCAGGAGGATAATGGATTGAAATATATTTTAATGGTTATTGATATATGCTCCAAATTTTCTTGGGCATTTCCGGTTAAAACAAAAACGGATGGAAATGCCTCGGATGTGTTTGAGCGTTTGTTGCAGACAGGGACAAATCGATACCCGAACAACCTCCAGACCGATCACGGTAGAGAGTTTTACAATGGGTATTTCAAGACCGTGTTGCAGCGGTATGGAATACATCACTACTCGACATCACTCACCTGAACGCAAGTATAGTGGAAAATCTGAACAGAACAGTGAAAGGTCAAATGTAGATGCATTTTAATCTTCGCGGATCATACAAATGGACAGATATCCTCCCAGAAATAATAGCTCGGTATAAGCGACGAAACATAGCACAATAAAAATGAGACCAATCGATGTTCATGACAATGAACTGACGGACATAGTGTACTATCGCATTAAAATGGTGGATCCACTTCAAAAGAAATTTAATGTAGGTGATTTGGTAAGTATCTCAAAACACAAGACACCATTTGAGAAATCACACCTAACCGAACTGGTCAAAAGAGATATTTACAGTTTCAAAGATGCAAAGAACGAATCCTAGAACTTACATCTTGAAGGATAGTATAGGTGATAAAACTGCAGATTGCTTCTACTCCGAGGAATTTCAGGAAAACTCAGAACCGGATGTGTTTCTCATGGAGTGTCATAAGACGTCGGGGAAACAGAGCGCTAGGCTTGATTTTCATGCCTCGCAAAACAGTTGGACTGATGCTAATGATTTGCTGTAAAGTGGGATGCGCAGTCTTCAACCACCGCAGGAACATAACATGCGTGTTATAGACGCATTAGAGGAGGTGGTGGTATTCTAGACAAATTGCCAGTGGAATTACAAGGGATATAATTACTATGGACCTGGAACAAAGCTTCAGAAACGCTTGGCATGAGGTGATAAGGTGATTAATCTGCTCAATGAAACGTTTATGGAACACGACATTGCATTCGCTGCAAATAAAGATCTCCCAAGTTGTCACGTTGCACGCCGGATTTTAGCTGGTGAGCCTAAGACGATACGCAGAAGGTAGGATATTGGTATAGGTCAACGCGTTGCGGCATTTGCAGTTGATAAAATCATGCTTGGAAAAATAAAGTTGGGTTTACGAGTGATGAATCTCAAGCGAGTTATGAACGCCGCACGTTGTGTACTAAAGAAGATGGGTAATAATGGGAAGCAAAGGTGTTTGTAGAACTGTATACCGACAGTAATGTATGGAGCTAAAAACACTGAAGCAGAAAGGAGCTGGAAGAAGAAGAGGCTCGGTTAAAGCATCTCGAACTGTACCAATACCCAAGACGTCTGGTTGTTTTCTTCTGTTGCTCATCCCAACACTTTCCGCTCTATCGGAGGTAGGATCCCTCGTTGGTAGTGCTGCACATATTGCCCGAACAGCCAAGAACGCGCAAAATTTCCAAACGCAGTTAGAAGGAGCAAGAAGACATAACCGCATGATGGAAGCTGGCTCTGAGCACTATGGGACTCAACTGCTGTGCTCATTAGTCCCCTAGAACTTAGAACTACTTAAACCTAACTAACCTAGGGACATCACACACATCCATGCCCGAGGCAGGATTCGAACCTGCGACCGTAGCATGATGGAAGCTGCAGCCATCTGAAAAGGGTTATACTTGAAACCGTACAGGAAAGGACTTGGTCTATTCATAAACAAAAAAAAAGCCTGTCAGCAGTCATAGTAGATCGGGCACTTACAAATACTGATCTACTTAAGTTTGTTAGAGAAAAATTCAACATTCCAAGACTCCATGGTGTGTTTACGCAGGATAGATTACCGAAGTCTATGTGGAAAACTGGTGCATGTGGTACTGTGAATTTAGATGTTGCTGAAGGTCCTGGCATCCACTAGGTGTTTTATGTTATGAAAAATGCAAATACTGTCTAGTACTTCGACTCATTCGGTGACCTTCAATGGTCAGAAGAATTGCAGCGGAATTCACTCGGAGAAGACGTACCTTCTGCAATTTTCGACGCTATCAGTACTTAAATACACACCTCTACAGGCATCTATGAATCATGTTTCTCTTGACGTATACAAACAATAACAATATATAAAGAAGAGCTTTAAACATTCATTCATCAGCACAGGGTCAGATGCCATGTGGTGCACTTCGACTTTAAAAGAAAGATCATCTGTATTATGTGCAAATTACTTCCCCTCGATTGATTTCTACATCTACATCTACATCTGCATCCATACTCCGCAAGCCACCTGACAGTGTGTGCCGGAGGGTACCTTGAGTACCTCTATCGGTTCTCCCTCCTATTCCAGTCTCGTATTGTGCGTGGGAAGAAGGATTGTCGGTAAGATTGTGTGTGGGCTCTAATCTCTCTGATTTTATCCTCATGGTCTCTTCGCGAGATATACGTAGGAGGGAGCAATATACTGCTTCACTCTTCGGTGAAGGTATGTTATCGAAACTTCAACAAAAGCCCGTACCAAGCTACTGAGCGTCTCTCCTGCAGAGTCTTCCACTGGAGTTTCTCTATCGTCTCCGTAACGCTTTTGCGACTACTAAATGATCCTGTAACGAAGCGCGCTGCTCTCCGTTGTATCTTCTCTATCTCTTCAATCAACCCCATCTGGTACGAATCCCACACTAGTGAGCAGTATTCAAGCAGTGGGCGAACAAGCGTACTGTAACCTACTTCCTTTGTTTTCGGATTGCATTTCCTTAGGATTCTTCCAATGAATCTCAGTGTGGCATCTGCTTTACCGACGATCAACTTTATATGATCATTCCATTTTAAATCACTCCTGATGCGTACTCCCAGATACTTTATGGAATTAACTGCTTCCAGTTGCTGACCTGCTATTTTGTAGCTAAATGATAAGGGACCTATCTTTCTATGTATTCGCATCAAATTACACTTGTCTACATTGAGATTCAATTGCCATTCCGTGCACCATGCGTCAATTCGCTGCAGATCCTCCTGCATTTCAGTACAATTTTCCATTGTTGCAACCTCTCGATACACCACAGCATCATCTGCAAAAAGCCTCAGTGAACTTCCGATGTCATCTACCAGGTCATTTATGTATATTGTGAATAGCAATGGTCCTATGACACTCCCCTGCGGCACAACTGAAATCACTCTTACTTCGGAAGACATCTCCCCATTGAGAATGACATGCTGCGTTCTGTTATCTAGGAACTCTTCAATCCAATCACACAATTGGTCCGATAGTCCATATGCTCTTACTTTTTTCATTAAACGACTGTGGGGAACTGTATCGAACGCCTTGCGGAAGTCAAGAAACACGACATCTACCTGTGAACCCGTGTCAATGGCCCTCTGAGTCTCGTGGACGAATAGCGCGAGCTGGGTTTCACACGACCGTCTTTTTCGAAACCCATGCTGATTCCTACAGAGTAGATTTCTAGTCTCCAGAAAAGTCATTATACTCGAACATAATACGTGTTCCAAAATTCTACAACTGATCGGCGTTAGAGATATAGGTCTATAGTTCTGCACATCATTAGTGCATTAGTGTAATGGAATACTGCACTGATTCGACTGGGGACGTACAACAGTATCCCAAATATCATCGAAGCTAACAATAAACTGCATCTGTGTATAAATGGTTAATTAGTTGCAACAGGTTAATTAGTTGCAGATATTTCAGGCTCCCACCAATGCTATATACCTCCAGTCACAGTTCAGACAATGTACTATTTGGAAGTCCGTATTTTGGACCAGAATAATCAACTTGTTGACTTTCGCGGTAAGGAAATTATTGTAAGATTACATCTAAGGCAGGATGGGTGTACGATATAAAATCAGCGTACACAATCCACTATGCGCCACTTCGCTGTCGAACCTCAAAGCGTTTGCGAACTACGAGTTTCTTAAATCAGTTGGCCTGAAACCTCGCAATGACGTCGTCTCTCAAAATAACCAGTCCAGTAGAGTACGATGAGCGAATTATATATCAGGAATACTTCTCACATAAAGCTTATGCTTCAACCACATTAAACAAGAATGATGAAAATGGATTGTCATCGAGCATCAAGACGCACTGACCTTTCCATGCAAGAGTTTCATATATTTGGGGGGATCATTCAAGAAAATCGATGGCAGCGCTGCAGTAGGATCCAAGCGTACACGTAATGCCTTAGCATTCCTGTTTCAAGAGATACAGTATGAACTCAATGGGCCTGAGACTGACTGTACACGAAATGTTGGCATAAAATCAACCATTGAAACATACGTCTCTGCATCACCCATTGTTCTGAGTAGTTTAGAAAATGAGGAATGGTTCATAGACGATCCGGTGGATAGAACAGTTGCAGAGTACAAACGGTTAACTGCATGCATACCTTCAAAAATTCTTATGGGCTACTTTGAGGACATGAAGCAGATTATTATGAATGCTAAACAGGAACTCATTCTGGTACGGAGTGGGGCGGATAATAACTCATGCATTCAAGGAGCTCATGAGGAGAATATGATCACAATCAGAAAGATAATACGGAAAAGGTCTCACTTCAGTGTATCAGAAGAGGAGTGTTTGAAGCTTTTAGAAGTTCTGAATGCTGGTACATATCTACCAGTAAATTTCGCTCTTGGAAGGTTTTCGAGTACCCGGTGCTACCGACCACAAGGAGACAAACATGGACTATTAAAACGTCCTCTCAGATAGAGACGCCAAGATTAATCGTACTTGCGTTTCAGATTGATTGTAGGGGTAGTACAGCAGCTTATTCCACTGTATTCGACAACTGCAAGTACACTAACGCCAGAGTCTACCGGAATTCAAAATTTTGCCCATGTGATAATTTAAACCTGTGGGATGAAAATTTATACAGTCTAGCATATGACATGTATGCGAGGTTCTCTGTTTCTTACTATGAAAGTGCTGAAAGAGAAGGGGGAGGATGTCTGCTCTGTCCACGGAAATTGAAGGAGCTATTACCGATCATTGTAACAGACTGCTCAAAACCTGGACCTATAGATGTGTGAATTAATTTGAATCTTCGGTGAATTTCCCAAAGCACTCTGCAGCGTATGCTCTAGATCAACATGACCGTGCGATTAACTACTGACTGCTCACCGGTGTTGTGCAATGACCTGTATAAATGAGCAGGTGCTGCCCCATACCCAGAGCATTCCACAAGCATACGCTCAGGGTTCTATGATGATGAGCGTAGACAGTTAATATTTAAAGAAGTTACATTCGTAGCGTACACAGAAAATGCTGGAATAAAAGAGACATTCTCACTAAACATTTCATCACTGGAGTCTTTCAAGGAAGTGAAGTGTGCTAAAACATGGATGAGTGGAAAGTGGTGAACACATTTCTTTCATGGAATTCATTGGGATGATCCAGGCATACCCTATAACGATATAGTGACTTCGCCTCGATTATTCAAGACAAAGATATTATCTATGTGAAGTGGAAGGAGAGGACCTCATGGATGCGTCGATTCTTCGAGTTTGATGCTATTCAAGACCTGGAATTCTATGGGTGTCCTGCTCTCCATCGACTCAAGAAGAAAATGCGTGAAAATAATGTTGTTGTGCCTGTTTACGATAATGTAAAATTAATTTCAATTTGGACAAGAAATAAATGAATTTTTACCTCTCAATATGTACGAATTGTTTTTACTGGTTTCACCCTCATCCATATACTGCACATGTAATTTCCTCAAGCACTGGCAATGCAATTTTTTAACTTGTTTGCCATATATCGTTGAGGGTGGACATGGTCAAGTGCTATCTGCTCTCATAACCCACTATACACTCCTGGAAATGGAAAAAAGAACACATTGACACCGGTGTGTCAGACCCACCATACTTGCTCCGGACACTGCGAGAGGGCTGTACAAGCAATGATCACACGCACGGCAGAGCGGACACACCAGGAATCGCGGTGTTGGCCGTCGAATGGCGCTAGCTGCGCAGCATTTGTGCACCGCCGCCGTCAGTGTCAGCCAGTTTGCCGTGGCATACGCGGCTCCATCGCAGTCTTTAACACTGGTAGCATGCCGCGACAGCGTGGACGTAAACCGTATGTGAAGTTGACGGACTTTGAGCGAGGGCGTATAGTGGGCATGCGGGAGGCCGGGTGGACGTACCGCCGAATTGCTCAACACGTGGGGCGTGAGGTCTCCACAGTACATCGATGGGTTTCAACACAATCGTAGTGGAACTGGTACATGTGGAGTTTTGAGATGTCCAGCATACACATCCCCAAATAGATGAGTTTCGTAAACTCTACTGAAACATTTGACATCTCCACAGCAACAAATTTCTCATTGAAAATAGCGACCTGCTTAAAATTTGGTCTGGCGATGTAATTTCTTACGTCACAACGCCTCTCCCATTCTGTCCTAATAAAAATATCACGTTCATTTCTTACGTTTTGGGTGGTTTTACCGACAATGGAAATATTCATTAACTTACAAAAATCATTTTTGAAATCACTAGTACTGCCCACCCTCTTTTCGGTATTTAATTCAATATAGTCCTTCAACCAGGGGGACTGATTGAAGTAGATAGCTCCATCCCTGAATTGAGGCACTGCTGTGGATTACGATACTGAATTATATACCTCTGCTTGTGTCCAACAGTGGTCATCAGTTTAGGGACAGTGCTTCCTCACAGAACTTGTTGCTCTTGAGATTACGGCAAGTCGTTCGTAATTTCATGCATATTAATAGGGTATATGGAGTCTATCCCCACCACATCTCTCCAACACATTCCCTACAACAGCATCAGCTGCCAGACCCATCATTTTTCCAACTAATTCATCTAATTCGTTTTTGGGCACCCATTGAAACCCACTAACCAGCAGGAACTGCGTCATGGCATGCCCATATAAGCTATTCACAACCAAATATGGAATATAATTTGAATCAAGGCACCAACTCAATCCTCCACCCATACCTGGGTTATTTGCCTTGGCGTGTCTATGGACACATTGGCAAAGTCTCCGAAGCATCCCTTGCTCAGAGAAAAGAAGCATATCAGCATCAGTTAAAAGTTGAATGCTGCGCCTCATTTTCTTGAGCAGGACAACTTAGGTGCCATGAAATAAACGGTGGGTTCCAGAGAGTATAGGGCCACGCATGCACTCTAGAGCTTTTAAAAAACATCCGCAAGTAAGCACATGCCGGTGTCCCTGTATAATCTTGCATATTCATCCAAAGTTGCAATGTTGAATTCCTGCCAGATATTCACAGCATCCTCATAATCTGCATTAGTTATGGTATCATCAGTGAGATTACTAGTAAATACAGGTGTGTCAGGTAGCCTGGTTTCTTTGAGTTTCGCCTTACTATACACATACCCATAAGGGAAAACTTCTCTCCTATTCACAAGCTAAAACGTTTCCTCATCGGGATATGCAGATTGGGTGCTGTGCATATCCTCCTGAGGTAGTGTGTCAGCAAGTTTCTGGAGCGAAGTCTGCGTGAAACGTAAAGAGTCAAGGAAGCAGAGCGTAATTTTTGGCGTCATTCGTTTCGAGAAAGAAATATACTTCTCTACACTCTCAGGCAGCCACCCTCTGCAACTAACACAGCTAACTCAATAGTAACCAGGCCGACCCCGCGTTGAAGCGGGACAAAGGCCCTGAGAAAGAAAGAAATATTCCTGTATGATGTATTTTGGAGTGTATTTGCATTCATTTATTTTTAAGCGGTGCATTTCCATTCCACATGCACCTGAGAAGATAATATCGTTTTTTGTGTGCAAGTGCATTTGAGGCAAATTGTTTAAAGCAACATTTGCATATCTATCGAGGTGTCAAACACTATATGTGTGGAATATCTGTGACTTCAGTAAAATGGAAATGACACTCACGTCTCCCAACTCACCCTCAAAATCTAAGTATTCCTGTGGGTATGATAACATATCAAAAAAGGTAGTCAAAGAGTGCACATGCGAGTTGAGCTCTATCTTAAGTTATTTGTTAAATAAATCTCTTGTCAGTGGAAGATTTCCAGACTGGCTAAAATACGCCGAAGTTAAGCCTCTTCACAAGAATAAGGATAAAGAGATACCATCAAACTATCGACCAATTGCACTTTTGCTGGCTTTCTCAAATATATTTGAAAACATTGTGTTCAAGTGTCTCGATAAGCATCTGGCTGCAAGTAATATATTGTCCAAATCACAGTTTGGATTTCTTAAGGATTCTGATATAGAGAAAGCTGTTTACACTTACAGTGAGAATGTACTTAATTCATTAGATAATAAACTAGGGGCTACTGGCATTTTCTGTGACCTGTCAAACCCTTTGACTATATGAACCAGAGCATTCTCTTAAGTAAATTAGAATATTATGGTGTCACTGGCAATGCTGCGAAATAGTTTGCGTTTTATCTAATGGGAAATGAAGGGTGTCATTGCGAAATACCTGTGCAGTAAGCAGTCAGTCTTCATCTGACTGGGAATTAACTACATGTGGTGTTCCTCAAGGTTCCATCTTGGGTCCATTGCTTTTTCTTGTATACATTAATGGCCTTCCATCTCTTACATTGCCAGATGCTAAGTTAGTTGTGTTTGTAGATGATACAAACATTGTAATAAGTATAAAGTCAAGTACAGATTTAGAAATAGCTACTAATCAATTAATAAAAGGCTTAAAGCTAATTCACTGTCATTAAGCTTTGAGAAGACCCACTATATGCAGTTCAGAACCTGTAAGAGATTTCCTTCCAGCATGAGTACCACATATGAAGACACGCAGACCACAGAGGTTGACAGTGTTAAATTTCTGAGATTACAACTTGATAATAAATTCAGTTGGGAAGAGCATACCACAGAATTGCTTAAGCGCCTAAAAAAAGGCGGTGTATTTGCAGTGAGAATGATGTCAGGTGTAGGAGATATAGATATAAAAAAACTTACATACTTTGCTTTCTTTCATTCTGTTATGTCACATGGGATCATATTCCAAGGCAACTCATCAAACCGAGCAAACGCTTTTAGGATGCAAAAAGGTGTGATAAGAATCATTTGTGGTGTATATTCAAGAACATCATATAGAAACCTGTTCAATGAATTTTGTATTCTAACCATTGCTTCTCAGTATATTTATTCCTTGATGAAATTTGTTGCAAGTAATACATCTTTGTTTCCAACCAATAGCTCAATATATAGTATCAATACTAGGAATAAGAACTATCTACATAAAGACCTAAAATCACTTAATTTGGTACAAAAAGAGGTTCCATATTCAGGAACACACTGTTGCAATAAATTGCCAGCAACCATTAAAAACTTGGTTTCAGATAAAGCACAGTTTCAACAGAATTTGAAAGACTTTTTAATAGGCAGTTCTTTCTTCTCTATAGATGAATATCTTAACAAAGACTGTTAAGCCAGCTTAAGCAAAAATGTCTGTTAGATTTCAGTTTTGCAGCACTTGGTCACAACAGTCAAGATTCCTATTTTGTATATGATAAATTTATCAATAGTGCATAACGATGTTTCATTCTGACAGGGAGTTAATCCTGCAAATATTAGCTGTTCCAGTTTACCGCATTGTATTCACCTATTTCGACAATCTCCTGACAAATGATCAGGGTAATAAGTATTATATTCAAATGTTTTATGTTTTTATGTTATACTTTCGGACATATTCCACATCCACAAGAATTATCTTATTTTTTGACTCTATGGAATGAAAACTGAATCTAATCTAATCTAATCACATGCAGTGGAAATAGCATGTGCAAGGAAGTTTTTCAGATATGTTTACTGTGATCTGCAACAAGGTAATTATGTGGTTCCTTTCACTATCGGAATAAGAAAAAGGACCACAACCATTTAACATCATGGAATTGATTTAAATACCAGTGTCAACTTCGAGGTATACTGCGATTTCAGAAGTAAAAAATAATATTCTCAATCAAATTGTTTAAACAATGTCTTATGCATGCTACATCAGCCTACTGCTGTGAGGTCCTTGCAGTCCAGCAGCTCGGCACACACTGAGCGAATTTCCTGCCATTTTTTCCTGGGCAACCATCTTGGATTATATCATGGGAGGGGAGGGGGAGGGTAAAGAAAGGGGAGGGGAAGGACGGGAGGGGAGGGGAGGGGAGGGAAAGGAGCTTCCTGAGTGGGACCCATGTGCCATCTCCAGAAATGCCATGATTGGTGCTTGAGGACAATTAATTGATCAGCTAATTAATTTTCATAATTAATTTGATATCAATTTGATATCAAAATAGTGCCAGAACTCTCTTCGTCCAACTACTAATTAGGACAGAGGCAGATGTTGTTTCTAGGAGGATCGCAACTGAATTTAAATTAACAGGAATATTGTTGATTATGATGTGAAAAGCATGGAAAATAAGTTAAGAATTAAATTAATGTTTTTATGTAACAAGAAAAAATAATTGGTTCTGCAAATTATATTAAAAGAAAACATTGTGGCCAGCTGGGGTGACCGAGCGGCTGTAGGCGCTACAGTCGGCAACCGCGCGACCACTACGGTCGCAGGTTCGAATCCTGCCTCGGGCATGGACGTGTGTGATGTCCTTAGGGTAGTTAGGTTTAAGTAGTTCTAAGTTCTAAAGGACTGATGACCGCAGCAGTTAAGTACCATAGTGCTCAGAGCCATTTGAACCACTTTTTTGAAACCATTGTGCTGACACTTAACTTGTGACTCATAGATAATCAAATGTGGAAGCATACTGGTTCTCAGCTTTTTAAGAGAACTGTTTTACACATCAGATCGTTGTTCTACATACAAAAACAATAAAGCTCTGCGCATCCTGAAGTTTGATTTCAAAAACTCAGTGCTGTACTAGGCGTTATTTTATTGTCTTTGGTATAACATTATCTTCTTTCGATTTTAGAACTGACTGATTCAGTTTAATATACCACAGTGCAACTTGGGAGATTTCACGTTAGCAAATAACTGCCGGAGGTGAAACAAGCGATACGTGCCAAAAAAAAAAAAAAAATAATAGTAAATGGTGTCCTTTGTGGCACGTAAAGCCCGTTCGCTCTTCTTCGTCAAACAAGAGCCACCATTGTTACTTTTATTTATTGATATCCCTTCGGAGCGCACTAGCCAGTAACTACGCATCCACTCGTCGCTTGTTCCATTCTAAATCCAGAGAGCATAAAACATGTTTCAGAAGCTTTAGAGGTTTCTTCTAAACATCAAAATGTTACAAAAAGTGCATACGAACATGGATCAAGAAATCCTTAGTTTGGAAGGTATGAAAAAATTTCCTGTACTCAAATGTGCATTTGTTTCGTTATATCTGATTGTCGTTTGTTCCGTTTTACAGTAACATCCGTCAACTCATAGCGCATACAAAGATGCATTTAGTGTCTGAAATGATGGATATACACTACACATGTTGTTGTTTGTTGTTGTGCTCTTCAGTCTTAAGACTGGTTTGATGCAGCTCTCCATGCTACTCTATCCTGAGCAAGCTTCTTCATCTCCCATTACCTACTGCAACCTACATCCTTCTGAATCTGCTTAGTGTAGTCATCTCTTGGTCTCCCTCTACGATTTTTACCCTCCACGCTGCCCTCCAATACTAAATTGGTGATCCCTTGATGCCTCAGAATATGTCCTACCAACCGATCCCTTCTTCTGGTCAAGTTGTGCCACAAATTTGTTTTCTCCCCAATCCTATTCAACACTTCCTCATTAGTTATGTGATCTACCTATCTAATCTTCAGCATTCTTCTGTAGCACCACATTTCGAAAGCTTCTATTCTCTGCTTTTCCAAACTATTTATCGTCCATGTTTCACGTCTATACATGGCTACACTCCATACAAATACTTTCAGAAATGACTTCCTGACACTTAAATCTCTACTCGTTGTTAACAAATTTCTCTTCTTCAGAAACGCTTTCCTTTCCATTGGCAGTCTACATTTTATATCGTCTCTACTTCGACCATCATCAGTTATTTTGCTCCCCAAATAGCAAAACTCCTTTACTACTTTAAGTGTCTCATTTCCTAATCTAATTCCCTCAGCATCACCCGATTTAAATCGTCTAGATTCCATTATCCTCGTTTTGATTTTGTTGATGTTCATCTTATATCCACCTTTCAAGACACTATCCTTTGCTGTCTCTGACAGAATTACGATGTCATCGGCGAACCTCAAAGTTTTTATTTCTTCGCCATGCATTTTAATACCTACTCCGAATTTTTCTTTTGTTTCCTTCACTGCTTGGTCAATATACAGATTGAACAACATCGATGAGACGCTACAACCCTGTCTCACTCCCTTCCCAACCACTGCTTCCCTTTCAAGTCCCTCGACTCTTATAACTGCCATCTGGTTTCTGTACAAATTGTAAATAGCCTTTCGCTCCCTGTATTTTAACCCTGCCACCTTCAGAACTTGAAAGAGAGTGTTCCAGTCAACATTGTCAAAAGCTTTCTCTAAGTCTACAAATGCTAGAAACGTAGGTTTGCCCTTCCTTAATCTAGCTTCTAAGATAAGTCGTAGGGTCAGTGTTGCCTCACATGTTACAACATTTCTACGGAATCCAAACTGATCTTCCCCGAGGTCGGCTACTACCAGTTTTTCCATTCGTCTGTAAAGAATTCGCGTTAGTGTTTTGCAGCTGTGACTTATTAAACTGATAGTTCGGTAATTTTCACATGTCAACAGCGGTTTTCTTTGGGATTGGAATTATTATATTCTTATTGAAGTCTGAGGGAATTTCGCCTGTCTCATACATCTTGCTCTCCAGATGGTAGAGTTTTGTCAGGACTGGCTCTCCCAAGGCCGTGAGTAGTTCTAATGGAATGTTGTCTACTCCGGGGGCCTTGTTTCGACTCAGGTCTTTCAGTGCTCTGTCAAACTCTTCACGCAGTATCATATCCCGCATTTCACCTTCATCTACATCCTCATCCATTTCCATAATATTGTCCTCAAGTACATCGCCCTTGTATAGACCCTCTATATACTCCTTCCACCTTTCTGCTTTCCCTTCTTTGCTTAGAACTGGATTTCCACCTGAGCTCTTGATATTCATACAAGTGGTTCTCTTATCTCCAAAGATCTCTTTAATTTTCCTGTAGGCAGTATCTATCTTACCCCTAGTGAGATAAGCCTCTACATACTTACATTTGTCATCTAGCCATCCCTGCTTAGCCATTTTGCACTTCCTGTCGATCTCATTTTTGGGTAGTTTGTATTCCTTTTTGCCTGCTTCATTTACTGCATTTTTATATTTTCTCCTTTCATCAATTAAATTCAATGTTTCTTCTGTTACCCAAGGATTTCTACTAGCCCTCGTCTTTTTACCTACTTGATCCTCTGCTGCGTTAACTACTTCATCCCTCAAAGCTATCCATTCTACTTCTACTGTATTTCTTTCCCCCATTCCTGTCAGTTGCTCCCTTATGCTCTCCCTGAAAGTCAGTACAACCTCTGGTTCTTTTAGTTTATCCAGGTCCCATCTCCTCAAATTCCCACCTTTTTTGCAGTTTCTTCAGTTTTAATCTACAGGTCATAACCAATAGATTGTGGTCAGAGTCCACATCTGCCCCTGGAAATGTCTTACAATTTAAGACCTGGTTCCTAAATCTCTGTCTTACCATTATATAATCTATCTGAAACCTGTCAGTATCTCCAGGCTTCTTCCATGTATACAGCCTTCTTTTATGATTTTTGAACCAAGTGTTAGCTATGATTAAGTTGTGCTCTGTGCAAAATTATACCAGGCGGCTTCCTCTTTCATTTCTTTGCCCCAGTCCGTATTCACCTACTACGTTTCCTTCCCTCCATTTTCCTACTACCGAATTCCAGTCACCCATGACTATTAAATTTTCGTCACCCTTCACTATCTGAATAATTTCTTTTATTTGATCATACATTTCTTCAATTTCTTCGTTATCTGCAAAGCTAGTAGGCATATAAACTTGTACTACTGTAGTAGGTGTGGGCTTCGTATCTATCTTGGCCACAATAGTGCGTTCACTATGCTGTATGTAGTAGCTTACCCGCATTTCTATTTTCCTATTCGTTATTAAACCTACTCCTGCAATACCGCTATTTGATTTTGTGTTTATAACCCTGTAGTCACCTGACCAGAAGTCTTGTTCCTCCTGCCACCGAACTTCACTAGTTCCCACTATATCTAACTTTAACCTATCCATTTCCCTTTTTAAATTTTCTAACCTACTTGCCCGATTAAGGGATCTGACATTCCACGCTCCGATCCGTAGAACGCCAGTTTTCTTTCTCCTGATAACGACATCCTCTTGAGTAGTCCCCGCCCGGAGATCCGAATGGTTGACTATTTTACCTACGGAATATTTTACCCAAGAGGACGCCATCACCATTTAATCACACAGTAAAGCTGCATGCCCTCGGGAAAGATTACGGCCGTAGTTTCCCCTTGCTTTTAGCCGTTGGCAGTACCGGCACAGCAAGGCCGTTTTGGTTATTGTTACAAGGCCAGATCAGTCAATCATCCAGACTGTTGCCCCTGCAACTACTGTAAAGGCTGCTGCCCCTCTTCGGGAACCACACGTTTGTCTGGCCTCTCAACAGATACCCCTCCGTTGTGGTTGCACCTACGGTACGGCTATCTGTGTCGCTGAGGCACGCAAGCCTCCCCACCAACGGCAAGGTCCATGGTTCATGGGGGGAGGACACTACACATATATCTTCATTTATTTTTGCATTCACGTTCAGACTTACGAAAATGGCTGCGCGGGGTAGCCGCGCGGCTGGGCCCCTTGTCACGGTCCGCGTGGCTCCGCCTGTCGGATGTTCGAGTCCTCCCTCGGACATGAGTGTGTGTGTGTGTTGTCTTTAGTGTAAGTCAGTTTAAGTTAGATTAAGTTGTGCATAAGCTTAGGGACCGATGACCTCAACCGTTTTGTCCCATAAGACCTTACCACAAATTTGCAAAATTTATGAACATGTTAGATAGGATTTACTTCAGGCGATCTGGGTGGCCAAAACGTTCGCTCGAACTGTCCAGAGAATGCAGAACGTCAACTTTACGTTGAACGTTATCCTGGGGGTACAAGAACGTTCTTACGACTCCACCATCACTTGATAGAGACTGGCTCATTTGAGGAGAGAGTTGAAGATGGAAGACCACGCGATGTACAAACGCCAGAACTTGAAGAACTGTTTCATCATACTGTAAATGAAACTCCATCAACAAGTACAAGCAGAATTATGAGAAGGGAAGGAGTTAATCACATAATTTTCTGGAACAGTGCCCATGAAAATCTTTTGTAACATTATCACCTTCAACGGATGCGAGGATCAAATGCGGCAAACTTTCAGCAAAGAATAAGTTTCTGTCAACGCATGTTAAGGCAGTGTGCAATGTTTCTGTATTTCTCAGCATGAACCTTCTTCAGCGATCAGGCTGGGTTTAAACGTGATGAGATCTTCAATTATTGTTGCACTCACGTTCAGACTTATGAAAACCCTCATGAAATGCGACAAGACAGACATAAGAAAGACAGACATTAGCAGAGGTTCAGCCTCACCGTGTGCAATGGAATCGTATGAATATATGATTTCCACCTACTTTCTCCATAATATATTACTACACAAACGTATCTATACTTTGTAGATGTTATCTAATGAATATTGTTTATGCACGATGGCGCCCCGTCCCATTTAACACGTATAATTTGCCAGTATCTTGCTAACCAGTTTCCGAACAGGTGCATACCCTATCCGATCGCCAGTTTTTAATCCAACGAATTTTTTTCCTTTGGAGGCATTTAAAATGTTTGATGCGTTCAACTCTCGTACAAAATATCGATATCTTCAGAGAGTGTATCGAACTGTACAGAACACATCAGAAGTTTTCCGTGACGTTCGGTATACACTCCTGGAAATTGAAATAAGAACACCGTGAATTCATTGCCCCAGGAAGGGGAAACTTTATTGACACATTCCTGGGGTCTGATACATCACATGATCACACTGACAGAACCACAGGCACATAGACACAGGCAACAGAGCATGCACAATGTCGGCACTAGTACAGTGTATATCCACCTTTCGCAGCAATGCAGGCTGCTATTCTCCCATGGAGACGATCGTAGAGATGCTGGATGTAGTCCTGTGGAACGGCTTGCCATGCCATTTCCACCTGGCGCCTCAGTTGGACCAGCGTTCGTGCTGGACGTGCAGACCGCGTGAGACGACGCTTCATCCAATCCCAAACATGCTCAATGGCGGACAGATCCGGAGATCTTGCTGGCCAGGGTAGTTGACTTACACCTTCTAGAGCACGTTGGGTGGCACGGGATACATGCGGACGTGCATTGTCCTGTTGGAACAGCAAGTTCCCTTGCCGGTCTAGGAATGGTAGAACGATCGGTTCGATGACGGTTTGGATGTACCGTGCACTATTCAGTGTCCCCTCGACGATCACCAGAGGTGTAGGGCCAGTGTAGGAGATCGCTCCCCACACCATGATGCCGGGTGTTGGCCCTGTGTGCCTCGGTCGTATGCAGTCCTGATTGTGGCGCTCACCTGCACCGCGCCAAACACGCATACGACCATCATTGGCACCAAGGCAGAAGCGACTCTCATCGCTGAAGACGACACGTCTCCATTCGTCCCTCCATTCACGCCTGTCGCGACACCACTGGAGGCGGGCTGCACGATGTTGGGGCGTGAGCGGAAGACGGCCTAATGGTGTGCGGGACCGTAGCCTCCTGCATGCCCACTATACGCCCTCGCTCAAAGTCCGTCAACTGCACATAAGGTTCACGTCCACGCTGTCGCGGCATGCTACCAGTGTTAAAGACTGCGATGGAGCTCCGTATGCCACGGCAAACTGGCTGACACTGACGGCGGCGGTGCACCAATGCTGCGCAGCTAGCGCCATTCGACGGCCAACACCTCGGTTCCTGGTGTGTCCGCTCTGCCGTGCGTGTGATCATTGCTTGTACAGCCCTCTCGCAGTGTCCGGAGCAAGTATGGTGGGTCTGACACACCGGTGTCAATGTGTTCTTTTTTCCATTTCCAGAAGTGTAGTATGCAACGCAGGCTCAGAGGATGTATGAAAGCAGGAGTTGGTCACATCGAGCATTTCTTGTAACTGTAAATACACTACGCAAGGGTATCATTTTTGTGCCACGATTAATACGCTAAGGTGACAAAGGTCATGGTATATCTCCTAATATGCTGTCGGACCCCCTTTTCCATGGTGCAGTGCAGCAACTCGACGCGGCATTGACTCAACAAGTCGTTGGAAGTTCAAATGGTTCAAATGGCTCTGAGCACTACGGGACTTAACTTCTGAGGTCATCAGTCCCCTAGAACGTAGAACTACTTAAACCTAACTAAGCTAATGACATCACACACATCCATTCCCGAGGCAGGATTCGAACCCGCGACCGTAGTGGTCGCACGGTTCCAGAGTGTAGCGCCTCGAACCGCTAGGCCACACAGGTCGGCTCGTTGGAAGTCCCCTGCAGAAATGCTGATCCTTGCTGCCTCTATAGCCTTCCTTAATTACGAAAGTGTTGCCGGTGCAAGATATTGTGAACGAACTGATCTCGTGATTATGTTCCATAAATGTTCGATGGGATTTACTTCAGGCGATCTGGGTGGCCAAAACGTTCCCTCGCATTCTCCATAACGTTCATCAAACCAGTTGCGAACAACTGTGGCCCGCTGACATGGCACATTGTCATACATAAATACTCCATCCTTGTTTGGGAACATAAAGTCCACGAATGGCTGCAAGTGGTCTCCAAATGGCCGAACAGATCAGGGGACCCACCATTATGGAGCCATCACCGGCTTCCATACTGCCTTGATATCAACTTGGGTTCACGACTTCGTGGGGTCTATGCCACTCTCTAATCCTGCCATCAGCTCTTGCAACTAAAATCAGTACTCATTTGATTGTGTGAACCATGATATTATGTTTCAGAAATTACAATTCTGTGGTATAAATGGAATAGCATATGAGTGGTTTAAGTCATACCTACAGAACAGGAAGCAAAAAGTTTCCTTATATGGTTCAAATGATTTCAATCCGTTTGCCACTTCATCTAACTGGGGTGAAATTACATTAGGTGTTCCAAGGGTTCAATCATGGGTCCCCTTCTTTTCTTGGTATATGTGAAAGACCTCCCTTCCTATCTGAAACAGGACGCTGAACTGACACTGTTTGCTGATGATACAAGCATCATTATCAATCCAGTAAAAGAAAGTGCAATTGAAAATGATACAAATAAGGTCTTTGGAAAAGTCATTAATTGGTTTTCTGCAAATGGACTTGCTCTAAACTTTGAGAAAACACAGTACTTCCAATTTTCTGCTGCAAAAAGTACAGTTCCTTCAATAAATATAACACATCAACAGAAGTCAGTAGACAAGGTTGAGCATACTAAATTTTTGGTTGTACATATAGATGAGAATCTTAATTGGAAAATTCATATTTTGGATCTCCTAAAGCGACTAGATTCAGAAACTTTTGCGATCAGAATAATTGCCAATTTTTAGGATACAGAAATTAGTAAGCTAACATACTTTGCATACTTTCACTCTCTGACGTCATACGAAATCGTATTTTGGGGTAACTCAACATTTAGACAAAAAGTATTCACTGCTCAAAAGAGAGTGGTTAGAATAATGTGTGGGGTTCACAGTCGCACTTTTTGTAGGCATCTTTCAAAAGATTGAGAATTCTTACAACAGCCTCACAATACATCTACTCACTAATGAAATTTGTTCTCAACAACAAGGACCAGTTTAAAAACAACAGGGACATTCATGATTATAATATCAGAAAAAAGAAAGACTTACACTGTCCTTTCCTCAACCTATCTTTGGCACCGAAAGGGGTAAAATATGCTGCTACAAAAATTTTCGACAAATTACCAGATGAAATAAGGTGTCTGACAGGCATCAGCAGTAGCTTCAAAAATAAATTGAAATCATATCTCCTTGTCAACATCTGTACCATAGATGAATTCTTGAATAGGAATAAATAAATCAATAAATATAGTATATGCATTTTGTGCCATTTAAGGGAATGGTGTAAATAAAAGAAATATTAATCCTTAACTCTGTAATATATATATATATATATATATATATATATATATATATTAAAAAATATTGTTTCCTATGTGCATTTCTTGTGCACTTGACACGTTCCGCATCATAACGGCTACCGTACCGTGCGATTGATCAACGGAACACGCATCCAACTAACTAACTAACTCTAACCAGGCGACAGTTTTCCAGTCCTCTAGGTTCCAGCCGATATAGCCACGAGCGCAAGAGAGGGGCTGCAGGCGATATCGTGCTGTTAGCAAAGGCACTCGCGTCAGTCGTCTGCTACCATATCCTATTAACGCCTGATTTCGTCGCACTGGCCTAATGGATACGTTCGTCGTACGTCCCACATTGACTTCTGTGGTTATTTCACGCAGTGTTGATTGTCTACTAGCACTAATAACGCTATGTAAACGCCGCTGCTTTCTGTCATTTTAAGTGGAGGCCGTCGGCCACTGCGTTTGCTCTGGTGAGAGATAATGTCCGGAATTTGGTATTCTCGGCACACTCTTGACACTGTAGAGCTCGGAATACTGGGTGTTTATGCTGTCCTCATCATTTCATCATCATCATCATCACCATCATTCGTGGCAGTGGACAGACTGAAGTGTGCAAAAAAAAAGTGAACTGTGTAAAAATTGGGACTTTTTACGGGCGTTGATGACTACGCAGTTGAGCGCCCCACAAACCAACATCATCATCATCATCGGAATACTGAATTCCCTAATATTTCCGAAATGGAATGTCTCATGCGCTTAGCTCCAACTGCCATTCCATGTTCAGAATCTGTCAATTCCCGTTGTGCGTCCATAACCACGTCAGAAAGCTTTTCACATGAATCACATGAGTATAAATGACAGCTCCATCAATGGACTGCCCTTTTATACCTTGTGTACGCGATACTATAGCCATCAGTATATGTGCATATCGCTATCCCATGACTTTTGTCACCTCACAGTAAATCCTTTGCCGCGCGGGATTAGCCGAGCGGTCTGAGGCGCTACAGTCATGGACTGTGTGGATGGTCCCGGTGGAGGTTAGAGTCCTCCCACGGGCATGGGTGTGTGTGTTTGTCCTTAGGATAATTTAGGTTAAGTAGTCTGTAAGCTTAGGGACTGCTGACCTTAGCAGTTAAGTCTCATCAGATTTCACACACATTTTTTAGTAAATCCTTTCATATTTCCCTAACGAAGTGGTTTCGATTCCTTATTCATGTGTACTTTTTGTAATGTTTTACTCCTGAGGTCAGGAGTAAATCCTTGAATTCTCTGCGAAATATTTTAGACACTCTGTATTGTCAGCTCCCCCAAGCTATTAAAAGGGTTTCGATGAGTGAAACGTTGTTGAATTCATCTCCTTTTCAATTACGATACTAGCAACAGAAATTACTACAGCTCCATTTGAAAAATCCAATTTTATACCGATAATGCTGTAGGTAATATAACTATGGAAATAGACTATGCCGGCCGGAGTGGCCAAGCGGTTCTAGGCGCTTCAGTCTGGAACCGCGCGACAGCTACGGTGGCAGGTTCGGATCCTGCCGCGGACATGGATGCGCGTGATGTCCTTAGGTTATTTAGGTTTAAGTAGTTCTAAGTTCTAGGGGACTGATGACCTCATATGTTAAATCCCATAGTGCTCAGAGCCATTTGAACCATTTTTGAAATAGACTATACGTCGTTTATTGCTTCATCAGGGTGAAAACAGAATCATATTATCTGAAACGTTATTTCTTTTGTTGATATATCCGCCTGAATTTGATCCACATTTCCTCTAAATGTTGGAGGAACCACATGTTTCTAGAACGTGTTAGATGTTTTGCGTTACTGCCAGTCTACCGGGTGTAGTGCGTATGTTGACTTATTTGTTCGTTTTGTAGCCCTTTCTGTGATATTATTCGTAAATACTTAATTTTATTTTGGTTACTCAGCTTGAACATCCTCAATCAACTCTAGTGTGATTTTCCCTAGTTACTCAGATAAATTTTCTGTCATAGGGAGCACCTGAACTACTGTTTGTAGTAGTTTCCAGAAGATCTTTCAGATTGGATTTGAACTCCTCTCTTGAAATTCTGTACGTGCCTATTAATGAAATAATTTCTATCGGTCGGGTAAGGTAGCTCAGTGTTTGATACTCTGGACACGAATTCAATTGAAATCCCTATCTAGCCATCGACACTGAGATTTCCCAGATTATCACAAATATGGTAAAGTCAAATCTCATAATGGTTCCTTTGAAAAGGCGGTGAACATTCCTTGTACATTCCGAACTTAACGTTCGTCCACAATGACTTCGCCGTCAAGTGGAGTTAAATCCTCATTGTACTCTCTTATTAAGTTCTAACAACGGAAATTGATTTCCAGTTCAACCAGATTATATCCAGTTGGAAATACAGAAAAATATTTCTACATGGAACTGTATCAATGTCATGAAGTTGTTTGAAAAGACGAGTAAGCACATTTGATACGGGAGTCCGCTGGTAGGAAACAGTCTACGGTATTCTCCACAAGCGGCAAAATCATATCTTTAACAAAACACATAAACTAATATCGTGACGGCACTTTTAGCACTTCAAAAAACGTGTAACATTCCATTAAATACTTGTGCTACCTCAAAGAGTCCAAAACTGGTAGTTCTCTGTTTAATACATTGGACACACATTCAGGAGGAGCACAACTGAAATTCCCATGCAACCATCCACATTTATATTGTTCCGGGTTTCCCTAAATCGCTTAAGTCAAATGTTGGAATAAGTAGGGAATCCAAGATTTTGGTGTGACGGGTAGGGAACGGGGGGGGGGGAGAAGGAGTAGGCTTAAATAATAAAAATATTGTATGACATAGACGCATTAAAATTTTCTTCAGTGAAAAAAGTTTTTCTTAACCCTTTTACTGTCTGTCATGGTGATAGTGATTAAAAGTAATACATTTTTATACTGCCATGTAGCATTGTATTAAAAAAAATACAACTTGAAACTATCTCTTTAATTATATTTCTTATTAAACACTTAATTTTCCCTGACAAAGACAAATCAAACTTAATCTATTCATTTATGACCCACAGTATAAAAGCCCAACGCAATTTGACAGCTATACATTGACCATATGACCTCCAGTGATTAACACAAATGATCGGCCCTAACAATAATGCAAATCCCAAAAAATATGAAATTAAAAAATATGAAATTATCTCCAACTCTGTTAATTGCCTAAACCCATTTCAGTGGCGAATTCCAACTGTACAAACCCCATTCATTTTCCTAAGTCACTTACCTCGCAGAGAACCTTCAAAACACGAACTACAGCAATTACAGCAAGTAGCAGCTACAGCCAGCTAAACAGATTCCAACTACTATAGACTCTAACTACCAGGACGCATATGGTTAGAGAAAGAAAGATTTCTTTTTGAAGAGCAAACAATGCATCAAAAAATTTTTACCTTATTCATGTGAAATCCAGTTACAAAAATTATATAGTTGTGAATAATTCCACTGCCCAAACATTATCAACCAAACATCCGCCATCATACATTTCTTTGCGTATTTTCTCATAAACACATCGTTTCACCTCACTTTAAAATGCATGTCCTACCAACACAGAGTCTCCACTAAGAATATGTCCGTCCAACCACAGAACCTCTTGCCACTGTCAGCGATATTAATACAGTCTATAGCGCTGCCAACATACATACAGGCTACTTACCAACTTACCCAGAAAAGTATTTTATTATGATGTACACAGAACTTTATACTTCTTCACTTTAAATTGTTTATGATACTTAAGATAAAAAGTTTCTTTAAAAAAATATTAATTTGCGTTTTCCCTATACCTAACACTATACTTGATTTAAAAAAGGATAACTAATGTCCATAAAATTCACATAAAGTAGTGAATAAAATGACATAAGAAAAATGTAACTACACTCCTGGAAATTGAAATAAGAACACCGTGAATTCATTGTCCCAGGAAGGGGAAACTGTATTGACACATTCCTGGGGTCAGATACATCACATGATCACACTGACAGAACCACAGGCACATAGACACAGGCAACAGAGCATGCACAATGTCGGCACTAGTACAGTGTATATCCACCTTTCGCAGCAATGCAGGCTGCTATTCTCCCATGGAGACGATCGTAGAGATGCTGGATGTAGTCCTGTCGAACGGCTTGCCATGCCATTTCCACCTGGCGCCTCAGTTGGACCAGCGTTCGTGCTGGACGTGCAGACCGCGTGAGACGACGCTTCATCCAGTCCCAAACATGCTCAATGGGGGACAGATCCGGAGATCTTGCTGGCCAGGGTAGTTGACTTACAACTTCTAGAGCACGTTAGGTGGCACGGGATACATGCGGACGTGCATTGTCCTGTTGGAACAGCAAGTTCCCTTGCCGGTCTAGGAATGGTAGAACGATGGGTTTGATGACGGTTTGGATGCACCGTGCACTATTCAGTGTCCCCTCGACGATCACCAGAGGTGTACGGCCAGTGTAGGAGATCGCTCCCCACACCATGATGCCGGGTGTTGGCCCTGTGTGCCTTGGTCGTATGCAGTCCAGATTGTGGCGCTCACCTGCACGGCGCCAAACACGCATACGACCATCATTGGCACCAAGGCAGAAGCGACTCTCATCGCTGAAGACGACACGTCTCCATTCGTCCCTCCATTCACGCCTTTCGCGACACCACTGGAGGCGGGCTGCACGATGTTGGGGCGTGAGCGGAAGACGGCCTAACGGTGTGCGGGACCGTAGCCAAGCTTCATGGAGACGGTTGCGAATGGTCCTCGCCGATACCCCAGGAGCAACAGTGTCCCTAATTTGCTGGGAAGTGGCGGTGCGGTCCCCTACGGCACTGCGTAGGATCCTACGGTCTTGGCGTGCATCCGTGCGTCGCTGCGGTCCGGTCCCAGGTCGACGGGCACGTGCACCTTCCGCCGACCACTGGTGACAACATCGATGTACTGTGGAGACCTCACGCCCCACGAATTGAGCAATTCGGCGGTACGTCCACCCAGCCTCCCGCATGCCCACTATACGCCCTCGCTCAAAGTCCGTCAACTGCACATACGGTTCACGTCCACGCTGTCGCGGCATGCTACCAGTGTTAAAGACTGCGATGGAGCTCCGTATGCCACGGCAAACTGGCTGACACTGACGGCGGCGGTGCACAAATGCTGCGCAGCTAGCGCCATTCGACGGCCAACACCTCGGTTCCTGGCGTGTCCGCTGTGCCGTGCGTGTGATCATTGCTTGTACAGCCCTCTCGCAGTGTCCGGAGCAAGTATGGTGGGTCTGACACACCGGTGTCAATGTGTTCTTTTTTCCATTTCCAGGAGTGTATTATACCCTTCAGAAAGATAATAATCTTAATATCATGAAAGTACATTACAGACTGTGTACCTGTGTAAAGAGCATTTTTCCTTGCAGTTTGCAAATGATTTCCTAGGGCTTTGTCTCCAGACTGAACTGCAAGTCTTAAGAGAGCCCTGAAATCGCCTTCATTTTTAGAGGGTAATTTATCTACGTCAATTGGTCCATAATCCCTTCTCCCACATAAAACCAAATCTTGTTTCCCACACAAAACTAAAGCTTTTTATTATGGTTTCAATCGCTCTCAGTTGTTTTTAGTCTCGTTGTTCCGATTTTCGTCTAATAAAATATCCACAGACATTTAAAATTTAAAACTGACGGACACTACACGCCCACAAACTGTTCCTTTCCTGAAGCGAGGAATGAGCGCTGGCGGCCGAACATTTATAATACTGATCTGAATGCTTTCTAGTAGCGGATATGCAGATTCCTATATTATGCAGGTTCCTATAGTCCTATACGAAATCAGCGTTTATTACATGTAAAATGATGCATACAGGCCAGCCATTCGTATTAATAGGTGCATGTTCCGTAAGAGGAGCGGCTAAGTCTAAAATAGTGTTTTCATTGGTTCTGTCTATTTCAGTATGTCTCCAATCCCCTCATTGCCAACTTCTGTCAATACATCGATATTTTTTCTTGATAAATCACATCTATCGAAACATACATTAACAAACAACATTTCAGGGAGTAAATAAAACTCTCACGAACATTTTAGTGCCTCATTCGTTTATACACTACGCATCAATCACCTCAACGACACGTCAGGACTTCCACCAAACCTTTACCGAATATTTATTATGTACACAAATATTATACTAATTGTTGAATACTACACTAGATTACTGAGTGTGACCAATCAGTATGTTTTAATAGTAAAAGCGAAACGCAATTGAATCAAAACTGTCACTTTTACCTACAGTTTGCACTAGTGCTGTGTAATAAGGAACCGAAATATCAAAGCAGCAACTGCGGAAAGAAAGACTGGTTAATTAGCAAAACTTGTAAAACATTTTAATTGTACACGCTCTACTCACTTTCCAGTAAGAATCATAAAGGATACTGAAGCACGTTATATATTTCAGTAAGGTCACAATGGAATGACCATAATCTGTCCCAGTCGAACTGCCGCATGTGGTGATGAGCACAAGAACAAAGGCGTAATTTACGCGCTCCGACATGACCGCTGCATCGAGTGGTGGGGGTAAATGTTTCACTCGTGCGTTGTTGCCACCTCATGTACCACGTATCTAATACCTACTGTGGTAGGAATGAAGCACAATATAAAGACATTTATGTTCAAATGTGCTGTTTATTTCCAGCAATGAAGTTAAATTAAGGCTTTTGTGAGACTGATAAAACCTCATTTAATTGCTGATGTTGTCAATAGCCGTAGCTGCTACAAAGTCTTCGGAGCTTTAAACGAAAATGTGCAGTGATATCTGAACTAAAAAACACATGATTGAAGCATTTAACACTGTGTTTATGAAAAATCATAATTTAGTACAACATATGAAATTAAATTAAGCCTGGTGTACGGTTGTCAGATTGTTGCGGTTCTCAGAAGCTGAAATCACGAAAACTATTGACTTTTACCGATATATGAGAGGTGAACTGTGGTGCTGAGCAGCAATCGACGGGGCAGCCCACGGCCGTCTATATTAGAGGCAGCTGTGGACGTAGTATACAGCTTTGACCCTTATTTAGACCTCGTGTAAATAAATACGATCTCGGCAGATGGTCAGCGAACGTAAGAACTTGACCAAATTGCGAAAGCTATGTCACCACACTACCACTACTTCTTTTTTTTTTGGGGGGGGGGGGGGGCAATACAACTCTAGGCGGGAGGGGGGAGGCTGCAGCCCGGCAGATACCCTCATCCCTCCCTCCCTCCTCCCCCCCCCCCCCCCTTGGATACTCCACTGACCGTAATGACAGTCTCATTTCAGTCAAATATTTTACACAAGACGAAATCGTAGCCTATATGTCAACTTCAAGCAGCAGTCTCTCCACACACGCTAAAACCTGGACTCGTCGTTGTGTGTACTTAAGTGTACATATAGTCATTTATTGAAGTATTTTCAATTACTGTTTCACCCTGCATATCTTAATGTGATAACTGACCTGGCGTTCGCTTCAGTGCGTTGAGTCAGCGTCTCATATCAGTATATTATTCCATGCTGTTTCAAATATATGGCAAAGTTCATCAGTCGTAGTGTTTAGAGAGTGATGGTGTGCCAGTCTCTTGTCAAGTCATGACCAGATATTTTCAGCAGGCTAGAGATTTGGTGAAAGTGCTGGTCCGCAACAGTCGAACTGTCGAGGGAAGTTAGGAAAGGGCGGGCAACGTGTGATCTTGCATTGTGTTTTTGAAATATGCTGCCACAAAGATCCCGAAGTTAGGGCACAGCTTTAATGTGCCAGAATAGCAATGACTGAGGTCCAAATTACCGGCTATGCGAACGAGACGTGATCGTTCTGCGAACCCAAAGGCACTCAACAGCATTACGACAGGTGCTGGACCCGTATGATAAAGGCGAATGCAATCCGGCAACGTTTATTCTCCTCAGAACCTCTACAAACAGACATGTCCTTTGTGATACTGCACACAGCACCGGAACTCGTCTGAATTGACGAAACGTAGTGATGCCACTCCTGTGGCCATTGTTGTCCTTTGGCGCATCATTGTCGATGCTTCTCTTTCTGCTGGCAAATCAAGGGACAACGCAACAATGGTAGCACCTCTAGCGAATCATGGTTCGCCAGATATCGTCAAACTATTGATAACAACACTTGACTTCCTGCGAACAAACCCATTTCCTGACTCAAGGCACAGTATGTGATCAAAACTATCCAGACACCTGGCTGAAAATGACTTACAAGTTCGTGGCGCCCTCTATCGGTAATGCTGGAATTCAATACGTTGTTGGCCAACCCTTAGCCTTGATGACAGCTTCTAATCTCGCAGGCATAAGTTCAGTCAGGTGCTGGAACGTTTCTTGGGAATTGGCAGCCCATTCTTCACGGAATGCTGCACTGAGGAGAGGTATCGATGTCGGTCGGTGAGGCTTGGCACGAAGTCGGCATTCCAAAATATCCCAAAGGTGTTCTATAGGACTCTGCGCAGGCCAGTATATTACAGGGATGTTATTGTCATGTAACCACTCCGCCACAGGCCGTGCATTATGAACAGGTGCTCGATCGTGTTGAAAGATGGAGTCGCCATCCCCGAATTGCTCTTCAACAGCGGGAACCAAGAAGGTGCTTAATGCCTGTACTGTGATAGTGCCACACAAATCAACAAAAGGTGCAAGCCCCCTCCATGAAAACCACGGCCACATCATAACACCACCACCTCCGAATTTTACTGTTGGCACTACACACGCTGACAGATGACGTTCACAGGGCATTCGCCATAACCACACCCTGCGATCGGATCGCCACATTGTGTACCGTAATTCGTCAGTCCACACAACGTTTCTCCACTGTTCAATCGTCTAATGTTGACGCTCCTTACACCAAGCGAGGAATCGTTTGGCGTTTACTGGTGTGATGTGTAGATTGTGAGCAGCCGCTCGACCATGAAATCCACGTGTTCTCACCTCCCGTCTAACTGTCATAGTACTTTCAGTGGATCTTGATGCAGTTTGGAATTCCTGTGTGATGGTCTGGATAGATGTCCGCCTATTACACATTATGACCCTCTTCAACTGTCGACTGTTTCTGTCAGTCAACAGACGAGGTCGGCCTGTACGCTTTTGTGCTGTACGTGTCCCTTCACATTTCCATTTCACTATCACGTCGGAAATAGTGGAACTATGGATGTTTAGGAGTGTGGAAATCTCGCGTATAGACGTATGACGCAAGTGAAACCCAATCACCTGACCACGTTCGAAGTCCGTGAGTTCCACGGAGTGCTCCATTTTGCTCTCTCACAATGTCTAATGACTACTGAGGTCGCTGATATGGAGTAACTGGCCGTATGTGGCAGCACAGTGCACCTAATATAAAAAACGTATGTTTTTGGGGGTGTCCGGATAGTTTTGATCACATAGTGTATGTGACGTGACTGCACGATCCTGCACAAGCGGGCAGACATTTCTGTCCTCTCAGGCGCTAGTCGCATGAAGTAGACATCAAAAACGGAGCGAGTACGATGCTAATATTCGGAACGCATACTTCACAAATCAAGGCGAGTCTGTTAGATCAGTGTTAACAGGCTTCCTTCGTTCCCGCTGTAGTTCCGCCTGTACGACGAGTCCCAGAACTGTGGCTCTGCGGTCGTTTCATACTCGTCGACTCGTTCTCTCCTACCGAAGCATGCTGGAGTGTAAGGTAGTCGTGACCTATTGTTAGTGCACTATCTTGCTGCTGTTAAGTAGCACTGACAAGGCGAAATGACCGATTGTCGGGATCAGATGGCCTTTAAAGAAGTTGCATTTTCTGAGACCAATGCAAAGCACATATCCGCAAATGAGTTCAATTACAGGAGAAGTATATCCCTGAGTTTGGTGTGGGTCTGCGGCGGGGTGCGTAGAATGCTGTAGTCTGTTGTGGGGTTGTGTACCACTTGAGGGCTACGGCGGCGATGACGCCTCTCCATCGTTTCTAGGTCCCCAGTTCCATACAATACAATACAAAACGAGGGACGTGATAGCTCGAATGTCTTTCACGCTTTAGTCCACGCTTCAGACGAGAAACATACAAATTTCGTCCAATGGAAAGATAATGGTTATATTCTTGTGTGTTCCATCTCCACTATGAGAAAACATTTGTGCCGCGTAAAGCGAAAATTGGGCACAGAGCAACGTCACTGTTATATCCCCGCGGCAGAAAAGCGCCCTATTTCTGTATTCATTTGGTAATGGCAACTTGCATTTATGAGCTAACAGCGAGCTGTGTATGTTATCACTCATTCTGTAATTACTTTTAATAATTAATCACAATTTAGAGATTGCACTTCATCCTCGTGTCATGTTTTCTGGCACTGTCGTTACAGACCCGATAGCGAGTCGCAAGTGTGTATATGTCAACGTTTGTTAGATATTCTCTGAATAGAAATTAAACATTAAATTAAATTTATAGCAGTATTCGAAACAGTTTTATCTATGCAAGTATATGAATAAACAGAACATTCACAGTTAACCGATCAGTCGTTGTATTGTTATACAACTTGCTTCTGTCATTTAGATAGGTCGGACATTCTGTGACATTTCAACTTGCACTTGAGAATGGCTATAAAGCCGAAATCATGATTGTATGAAATAAATGAATAGTAATTTACAGTTTAATGGTGAAAATTTCTTTCAAAAGGGTTGTGTGTGTAACGGGAATGCCGCAAATCCTGTGTATACTCGCGAACTTGTGTACTTTCGTGAGCAAGTCGAGTCCACTTTGACCCGCCAACAGACCTAAGTTCAGTCTCTCTTAATCCATCATGGGCAACGGACATCAGCTGGTTAAGTAATCATCAATTTCAATGAAATCCTCCAACAGCCGTGTACCTAAGGTGTTATGTTATTTTATTTTGACGACAACCACTTTCGGCATTCCACTACGCTATCTTCAGGCCCCATAAGCATCTCTCAAAATAAACAATATTACCATACAGTGTCATGTATCCCTGAATTTCATGAATTCAAAGCCTTTCACAAGTGCTGCAATCGAAGACTAGGTAGCAGCTTACGCGGCATTAACGTTTATTTTGTGAGATGCGTATGGGACCTGAAGATGGCATAGTGGAATGCCGAAACTAGTTGTCATCAAAATAAAATAACATCCTAGTTACACGGCTGTTGGATAATTTCGTTGATATTCAGAATTAAAGACCTAAGTGGCGAGTGGGCTGCGCCGGAGACTCGAGTCGAGTCAACTGGCACACGGAGGCGGCGAATTCGAAGATGGCGAGTTTCAAGCGAATATTGCGGAGCTCATTTCTGATGTGCAACGTACAGCCACTGAGATCCGGCATGGTGCTGAGTACGGTCATCCTAAGCTCATCGATTCCATATTCACATGATATCTTATTATTCCGAACAACACCAGCAACAATATCACGGAACGATAAACCACATTGCTGACAGGGTACAACACTGCCACTGCCCGCACGTATAGGTAGACGTTTCCCCTTCTTGCACGAGGCATGAAACGATCTGCTCACAAATATCCGACTTTAAAATACGATTTATGAATGAGTAACTGCGTAATCTTTTATAATGTACAGACTGTGAATGGTGTGACCCCTACTTTCTCTGTGCCGTTGCGCTGAAGTGCCAATCATTCGCACACCCACACATGTAAGAGTAGTACACTTGATGGCAACTTTTTCGAAGGACATCATATTTACGCCAGTGACTGTTATAAGTTTTTATTATACTACTGCAATTTCGGCCTTAGGCCATTATCAAGTGCTGCTGAAAAATACAGAAGCCTGACAAATTATTTTACAGATTCATTTTGTATCTCGATGTCGGCACAACGTCGAGATACATAATGAATCTGTAAAATAATTTTTTAAACATTCTGTATTTTTCAGTAGCATTTGATAATGGGTTAAGGCCGAAATTGCAATAGTCTAATAAAAACTTTTAACAGTCTCTGGTGTGAAGCAGATGCACTTCAAAAAAATTTTTATGACTGTGGATCCCAGCTATAACAAGTTTATTCATCGCCACGTGACGTTAGTTGCATTGCCGTATTCACAGTTTGACAATTTTTGCAGCGTGCAAAAGTCAAATATAGCTTCCTTTGCATATGAGAAAGACTACATTGTACCCGCGTCAATATTTTAAAAGAATATTTGTAGGTTGACTAAATGTAAATGTCGTGTGACTAGGGCCTCCCGTCGGGTAGACATTTTGTCAGGTGTAAGTCTTTCGATTTGATGGCACTTCCGCGACTTGCGCGTCGATGTGGATGACATGATGATTAGGCAAAACACCCAGTCCCTCAGCGGAGAAAATCTCCGACCCAGCCTTGAATCGAACCCGGGTCCCTAGGATTGACATTCTGTCGTGCTGACCACTTTTTGTTTTTCATTTTGTTCGTTGTTGATCGTTGCGGACGTCACGTGACATCCGTTCAAGTTCCTTGTTGATCCCTTCACTCAGTTTTTTTTATTGCAGACGCCAACCAGCTCTCTGACCGAACACGCTGAGCTACCGTGCCGGCTTCCACTCAGCTACCGTGGACGGACGCTAGTTGGTTGATTCGGGGGAAGGAACTAGACAACGAGGTCATAAGTCCCACTGATGAGTGAAGGATGGGGAGAGACGTCGGCCGTCCCCTTTCAACGGAACCATCCCGGCATTTGCCTGAAGCGATTTAAGGAAACCACGGAAAACCTAAAAAAGGATGGCCGGATTCGGGTTCAAACCGTCGTCCTCCCGAATGCGAGACCATTGTGCTAACCACTGAGCCACCTCGCACGTTGGGATGTTTGTGATAACTTCCACACTGTCAGACTACGTTGGCATTTTATTTGAATCTCTTACTCTGTAAAGGAATTAATAAATTTCGCAGTATAGAGGCTTTGAACATTCATTCATGCGTTCTACCGTACATACCACTTTGTCATTTTCGTAGGCACAGCCGTTCCGTTTTTAATCATTCAGTCCGTATCTATAGCCAAATGGGTGTTTTCAAAACGTACCCGTCCCGTATAGCCTAAGGATGGAGTTATCGTGGAAACAACCAGTTTTCGGTTATACCGTTTATTTTCTTCCTTAGAACCGCTCAAAGTAACAGGTTTCTCAAATAACCGTTTCTCCGTTTTTTACTGCTATTATTTCCAGTAATAAACGTAGACTTCTAACAAAGACTGAAACTTTATAATGAAGGTAAGGCAGCAGGAGATTTCAATCGATTTAGGGTTGGGATTGTGGCATGAATCGGTCTCAGTGTCTCCAGCAAGGATGGCAAAGGTGAAGGAGACGGACACGATGACGGCGAGGGCAAAAGGTCATACGTCATTGAATTCCTGCACTGTCTCTGTTGGATGGTGTCAATTTTTCACACTTACGGAACCAAGTTATTATCCCAAGTTTATATCACGTCAATGGATTTATAGATATACCTTTAAAATTTCTACACCACGAAGATGACGTGCTACAGACGAGAAATTTAACCGACAGGAAGAAGAAGCTGTGATACGCAAATGATTAGCTTTTCAGAGCATTCACACAAGGTTGGCGCCGGTGGCGACACCTACAACGTGCTGACATGAGGAAAGTTTCCAACCGATTTGTCATACACAAACACCAGTTGACCGGCGTTGCCTGTGAAACGTTGTTGTGATGCCTCGTGTAAGGAGGAGAAATGCGTAATCACGTTTCCGTTGATAATGGTCGGCTTGTAGCCTATCGCGATAGCGGTTTATCGTATCGCGACATTGCTGCTCGCGTTGATCGAGATCCAATGACTGTTAGCAGCATATGTAATCGGTGGGTTCAGGAGGATAATACGGAACGCTGTGCTGGATTCCAACGGCCTCGTATCACTAGCAGTCGAGGTGACAGGCATCTTATCCGCATGGCTGTAACGGATCGTGCAGCCACGTCTCGATCCCCGAGTCAACAGATCGAGAAGTTTGCAAGACAACAACCATCTGCACGAACAGTTCGACGACGTTTGCAGCAGCATGGACTATCATCTCGGAGGCCATGGCTGCAGTTACCCTTAACGCTGCATCACAGACAGGAGCACCTGCGAAGGTGTACTCAACGACGAACATGGGTGCACGAATGGGAAAACGCCATTTTTTCGGACGAATCCAGGTTCTGTTTACAGCATCATGATGGTCACATCCTTGTTTGGCGACATCACGGTGAGCGCACACTGGAAGCGTACATTCGTCATCACCATACTGGCGTATCACCTGGCGTGATGGTATGGGATGCCATTGGTCACCTCTTGTTCGCACTGACGGCACTTTGAACAGTAGACGTTACATTTCAAATGTGTTACGACCCGTGGCTCTACCCTCCATTCGGTCTCTGCGAAACCCTACATTTCAGCAGGATAATGCACGACCGCATGTTGCAAGTCCTGTACGGGCCTTTCTGGATACAGAAAATGTTCGACTGCTGCCCTGGCCAGCACATTCTCCAGACCTCTCACCAACTGGAAACGTCTGGTCAATGGTTGCCGAGCAACTGGCTCGTCACAATACGCCAGTCACTACTCTTGATGAACTGTGGTATCGTGTTGAAGCTGCGTGGGCAGCTGCACCTGTACACGCGATCCAAGCTCTGTTTGAGTCCATGTCCAGTTGTATCAAGGCCGTTATTACGGCCAGAGGTGGTTGTTCTGGGTAATGATTTCTCAGGAGGTATGCACCCAAATTGCGTGAAAATGTAATCACATGTTTGTTCTAGTATAATATATTTGTCCAATGAATACCCGTTTATCGTCTGCATTTCTTCTTGGTGTAGCAATTTTAATGGCCAGTAGTGTATATCAGTCAAATTTACCTTTTCTTCCAAGGGACATTGTGGCTGTTTTCTCCTTATATGATGTCGCAAGTTTGTTATGTGTTCTCCCGTTTTTAATTTTTTAAAGCAAGGGAAGCACTGTACCTCATTCCTAACACACTTTGTAAAATACTCCCAAACTACGGATCGTGGCATTGTTCAGTACAACTAATGTCCGAGGACGACAGCGATGAACTGCCGTATACTCGTATGGATCAGGGGGTGGTAAATCTCGCACACTATACGTACTCGGGTTCAGTCTAATAGGGCACGCTACACGACATCAAGTACATTATTGTCTCAGTATTGCCGTACCGATAGTAGTAGCAATCCCCTAAATTACAGGCCAATATCGTTAACGTCGATATGCAGCACGATTTTAGAACATATATTGTGTTCTAACATTAAACTGATTCCGTATTTCCGGACTTCCGGAAGGCTTTTGACGCTGTACCACACAAGCGGATTGTAGTGAAATTGCGTGCTTATGGAATATCGTCTCAATTATGTGACTAGATTTGTGATTTCCCGACAGAGAGATCACAGTTCGTAGTAACTGACGGAAAGTCATCGAGTAAAACAGAAGTGATCTCTGGCGTTCCCCAAGGTAGTGTTATAGGCCCTTTGTTGTTCCTAATACGTATAAACAATTTAGGAGACAATCTGTTCAGTCGCCTTCGGTTGTTAACGGAAAGAAAGGAAGAATGAATTGATTGTTGGTGTTCATAGCGATCATCCTCCTTTACCTCCTCTGCACTACTGCAGATGGCGTGTCACTGAGTACATTTGTTCTGTGCATGCAGTAGACATGAGGCGCCTAGTTGTTTCCACTGCACTGTGTCGAATACGAAGGTTCTGATATAGGCTCTGAGCACTATAGGACTTAACTTCTGAGGTCATCAGTCCCCTAGAACTTAGAACTACTTAAACCTAACTAACCTAAGGACTTCACACACATCCATGCCCCAGGCAGGATTCGAACCTGCGACCGTAGCGGTCACGTGATTCCAAACTGAAGCGCCTAGAACCGCACGGCCACGCCGGCCGGCCTGTTCTGTTATAGTTCACTAACCTGCTGTCTTCAAGTTGATGTCCCCAGCGCAGAAAACAGCACCCAGGTCGTAGGTTCTGTATCTTGAGGCAATAACTGACTTTTAGCGAGGTTCTGTTCTGAAATAATGTATCACTTCCTTGGGATGCCACTCGCATATTTTAATATACCCACACGAGAAGACTACATGATCTTAATACATCACCTTCTGATATAGCAAAGAACATGATCAAACACAATGTTTACGAAAATGTATCTTTACACTATTTGTGGCACGTGTCTGTGCCTCATGACTACCGGAGTGAATCTTTTAATACCGAATACTGGCAAACACATCCTGCCACAGACAACATGACTGTACATTTCGACTGCCTAATCCAGAGTGACGAATAGGAACTTAAATAAAAATAGGAAACACATCCTACGACAGGCAACATGTCTGTTCTACTTGACTGCCTAATCCAGAGTGACGAACAACCCGAAACACTTCGCGTGCCATACCAGAAAAGGCGTGACCCGAACGCTTCCGAAGTGCATCGTCTGCAAATTCGTCTGTCTTTTGTTTTTGATTTAAATTATTTTTAACAATTCTAAAATGACTGAGTGATAGTCAGCTGTTGAGAGATATTTATATTAAAAATTGAAGTCATTGCAATGAGTAGTTTAACTAAGAATAATAACTATACTTTAACGTTTTGGCGCCCTTGTTCCGAACACAGCAGCCAGTCACAGAGCGGTAGCATTATACAGGCGGTCTTTCTCACGGGAATGGTACCGAATCTAACTCCTGTCACAGGTACCTCACACCACATTTCGTCATCTATATACTTCTTGCATCTCCACTGCTCTAGGAACAGCTTCTTGGAGGCTAATATAATGGCTGACTAAGCCAGAAATATTACATTGTTTGCAGACGACGCTGTCGTTTATCGACTAATAAGGTCATCAGAAGATCAAAACAAATTGCAAAACGCTTTATAAAAGATATCCGAATGGTACGAAAAGTGACAGTTGACCCTAATTAACGAAAAGTCTGAGGTCGTCCACATGAGTGCTAAAAGGAACTCGTTAAAGTTAGGTTACACGATAAATTAGTCTAATCTAAAAGCCGTAAATTCAGCTAAATACCTAGGTATTACAATTACGAGCAACTTAAATTGGAAGTAACACATAGGAAATGTTGTGAGGAAGGCTAACCAAAGACTGCGTTTTATTGGCAGGACACTTAGAAAATGTAACAGACCTACTAGCGAGCCTGCCTACACTACGCTTGTTCGTCCTCTTTTAGGATACTGCTGCGCTGTGTAGGATCCTTACCAGATAGGACTGACGGAGTACATCGAAAAAGTTCAAAGAAAGGCAGCACGTTTTGTATTATAGCGAAATATGGGAGAGAGTTCACAGAAATGATACAGAATTTGCGCTGGAAACCATTAAAAGAAACGTGTTTTTCGTTGCGATGGTGGAAACTTCTCACTAAATTCCAATCACCAAATTTCTCCTCCGAATGCGAAAATATTTTGTTGACACCGACCTTCATAGGGAGGAACGGTCACCACAATAAAATAAGGGAAATCAGAGCTCATACGGAAAGATATAGGTATCTGTTCTTTCCGCGCGCTATGCGAGATTGGAAAACAGAGAATTGTGAAGGTGGCTCGATGAACCCTCTGCCAGGCACTAAAATATGATTTGAAGACTATCCTCGTAGATGTAGATGTAGAGTTTCCTATTTTTTATAACAGGCTAATATTTCGAAGCAATGGATATTTTGCGAATAAACATTACTTGTTTCTAAAACCAAGTTCAATTAAGAATGAAGACTTAACACTGCTATTATGGGAAAGTGAAATGCCGGTTTTCTACACGATTAGTAATAAAAAATTAAAACTCCTGTTATAATAGAGACCACACGAATATCGGTTATTCGGAACTGAAATATCGGAGTCGGTTTTAACTGGTCGTTTTCTCCCGTTCCTAGTATCGCCTCTTCCCAATATGTGTCACGCGATAACCTTGAAGAGAATTCCAATCTGTCGCCCGCCCGACGACCGTAAGTTGTGCGTTTCAGCCACAGGGCAGCGTGGTGATCGATAATGGGTGGCGCTGGAATGGGCGAACATGTCGCATGCGGCAGCGCTCGCTGTTTCCTCGGCAAGGGAAGCCAGCCACATATTTGTACGGCAGTCACGACAGGTGACACGATAAACTGTGCCACCTTACAAAGGCACCAGCGGAACGTATTTGCGGGAGTAATGCGTCCACTTCGTACTTAAAGCTGAATTTATTCAGAGCCCTTAAAAGTTATGGAGCTGCAGTGTCCTCAGTTCGATTCACATTCAGACCTTTCGCAGAAATCTTGGAAGCTATTTTGGCAACACTTTCAAGTGACCATGAATATGGGTTAGTGTTAATTTCGATGAAAAATATGTTAATTATAATACTGATCGTAATTAATAAAACCTCGGACTAGCTAGCTCTTACGCCAATATTGGCCATTAAAATTGCTACACCACAAAGATGACGTGCTCCAGACACGAAATTTAACCGACAGGAAGAAGATGCTGTTATATGCAAATGATTAGCTTTTCAGAGCATTCACACAAGGTTGGCGCCGGTGGCGACACCTACAACGTGCTGATATGAGGAAAGTTTCCAACCGATTTCTCACACACAAAAAGCAGTTGACCGGCGTTGCCTGGTGAAACGTTGTTGTGATACCTCGTGTAAGGAGGAGAAATGCGTACGTTTCCGACTTTGATAAAGGTCGGATTGTAGCCTATCGAGATTGCAGTTTATCGTATCGCGACATTGCTGCTCGCGTTGGTCGAGATCCAATGACTGTTAGCAGAACATGGAATCGGTGGGTTCAAGAGGGTAATACGGAACACCGTGCTGGATCCCAACAGCCTCGTATCACTAGCAGTCGAGATGACAGGCATCTTATCCGCATGGCCGTAACGGATCGTGCAGCCACGTCTCGATCCCTGAGTCAACAGATGGGGACGTTTGCAAGACAACAACCATCTGGACGAACAGTTCCATGACGTTTGCAGCAGCATGGCCTATCAGCTCGGAGACCATGGCTTCGGTTATCCTTGACGCTGCATCACAGACAGGAGCGCCTGCTATGGTGTACCCAACGACGAACCTGGGTGCACGAATGGCAAAACGTCATTTTTTCGAATGAATCCATGTTCTGTTTACAGCATCATGATGGTCGCATCTTTGTTTGGCGACATCGCGGTGAGCGCATATTGGAAGCGTGTATTCGTCATCGCCATACTGGCTTAACACCCGGCGTGATGATCTGGGGTGCCATTGGTTACACATCTCGGCCACCTCTAGTTCGCTATGACGGCACTTTGAACAGTGGACGTTACATTTCAGATGTGTTACGACCCGTGGCTCTACCCTTCATTCGATCCCTGCGAAACCCTACATTTCAGCAGGATAATGAACGACCGCATGTTGCAGGTGCTGTACGGGCCTTTCTGGATACAGAAAATCTTCGACTGCTGCCGTGGCCAGCACATTCTCCAGTTCTCTCATCAACTGAAAACGTCTGGTCATTGGTGGCCGAGCAACTGGCTCGTCACAATACGCCAGTCACTATTCTTAATGAACTGTGATGTCATGTTGGAGCTGCATGGGCAGCTGTACCTTTACACGCCATCCAATCTCTATATGACTCAATGTCCAGACGTATCAAGGTCCTTATTACGGCCTGATATCTCAGGATCTATGCACCCAAATTGCCAGAAAATGTAATCACATGCCAGTTCTAGTATAATATATTTGTCCAATGAATACCCGTTTATCATCTGCATTTCGTCTTGGTGTAGCAATTTTAATGCCCAGTAGTGTATTTACCTTTAATTAGTATTCACGTTGCTCTGCCAGTTACGCTCTGGTGTAAACGTCCTAGCTTCCTAGAAACAGAAAAGTCCTCATATGCTCGCCATTAAATTTATGCGAATCTTTATGCTACGTCTCGTTCCAATCATGTATTCTATTCGAGTCCAGACTTTACGGCTGACAAATTCAAAACGTAATGCCATCATTATGTGATATACATGTTAACTAAATTTGAGTTGCATAAACAAAACAAAAACGAAATCTAGCTGATTGGTTTACAAGATTACAAACTTCAAAGTGTTGCTCATAAAAGTCAACAGCGCTATTGCCTTGCCGGAAACTAAGTTGATTGCGTGATTAGGTAGAGCACCGATGTGGTTTTAGAAGGGGAATCAAATGAAAACGAGACAGATGCGAAAAACTAAGTTAACTGTTTATTACTTCAAATGGCTCTGAGCACTATGGGACTTAACTGCTGAGGTCATGAGTCCCCTAGAACTTAGAAGTACTTAAAACTAACTAACCTAAGTACAGCACACACATCCATGCCCGAGGTAGGATTCGAACCTGCGACCGCAACTGTCGTGCGGATCCAGACTGTAGCGCCTAGAACCGCTCGGCCACGCCGGCCGGCTTTATTACTTCAAAAGTAACCACAATAATTATTAGTGCATTTATCACACTGTGATAGAAGACGGTCAATGCTCCTTGTAAATATGAAACTTCCTGGCAGATTAAAACTGTGTGCCCGACCGAGACTCGATCTCGGGACCTTTGCCTTGCGCGGGCAAGTGCTCTACCAACTGACCTACCGAAGCACGACTCACGGCCGGTACTCACAGCTTTACTTCTGCCAGTACCTCGTCTCCTACCTTCCAAACTTTACAGAAGCTCTACTGCAAACCTTGCAGAACTAGCACTCCTGAAAGAAAGGATATAGTTCTGCAAGGTTTGCAGGAGAGCTTCTGTAAAGTTTGGAAGTTAGGAGACGAGGTACTGGCAGAAGTGGAGCTGTGAGTACCGGCCGTGAGTCGTGCTTCGGTAGCTCAGTTGGTAGAGCACTTGCCCGCGGAAGGCAAAGGTCCCGAGTTCGAGTCTCGGTCAGGCACACAGTTTTAATCTGCCAGGATGTTTCATATCAGCGCACACTCCGCTGCAGAGTGAAAATCTCATTCTTGTAAATATGTTTGCGGCTGCCTAAATCTACATTCTACATCAATACTCCTGACGATGTGTGGCGGAGGGTACTTCTGGCACCACTAATTGATCATCCCTTCACTGATCCGCTCGCGAAAACGGTTGTCAGTAAAACTCTGTATCAGCTCTAATTTCCGGAATTTTTTAATCGTTGTCATTTAGCGAGATGTATGTGGGAGGAAGTAATAGGCTGTCCGACTCTTTCTGGAGAGTACTCTGTCCAAATTTCAGTAGTATACCTTTCTGTAATTCAGAACGTCTCTACCGCTGAGTTTGTTGGGTGGGCTATGCTTTTCGTACTATTTGTTTTATGCGGCCATTCCACTTAAGGTGGCTCTGGATATTATACGGTATATACTTTTTCCAGCAATTCGCCATCAATAGTGTAGTTGCACAGCAGAGTATTTCTTTTCCTAAGTATGCGCAATATATTACATTTATTGACGCTCAGGGTCAACTACCAGTGCTTGCCCCATACATTTAACCTATGCAAGTCATTCTGCAAATCGATACTGTCTTCTGGCGTTGCTACTTTCTAACAGACAACCGCATCATCTGAGAACAGTCCTTAAGATTTTTCGACGCTGTCTGATAGATCATTTGCATCCACGGTAAACAATCAACAGATGTAAATTACCTTTACTTCTGATTTTGTTCCGTTAAGAGTGACATGTTGAGTTCTGTCTGTACGGAAGTCTTTTATCCAGTCGCAAATCTGATCCGTTACTCATTAAGCTCGTATTTTTTCATTAGACGGCAATACAGGACGATGGTAAATACTTCCTAAAGTCAAGGGAAGACATAAACCTGAGCGCCGTTGCCTGTGAATTTCATGGAGCAACAGAGCGAGGTGAGTTTCTCAAAATCTCTTTTTGGGGAATCCATGTTGATTTTCATGGAAAAGATTTTCGTTCTCCAAAAACGTCATAATTCTTTAGCATAAAATGTGTTCCATAATTCTGTAACAAGTTGACGTCAACGATAGACCTATAGTTATGTGCATTTGTCCTACGACCCTTCTTGAAAACGAGAATGACCTGCGCCTTTTTACAATCACTAGGTACCCTTCGTTGCTCCAGCGGACTACCAGAAACTGCTGCTAGAACGGGAGGAAGTTCTTCCACATAATCTTTCTAGAATCTTACAGGTATTTGCCCCGCTGCCTTTCGACTACTATGAGCGATTGTAGTTCGTTTTCTATTCCGTGATAGATAATCTCAATTTCTTCCATTTAGACGTTCGTATAGTAATTGAAAGGAGGGACTGTATTACTATTTTCCGCTGTGAAACAATTTCGGAGGACCGAATTCTGTATTTCCTCCTTCTCTCTGTTATCTTCCGTTCCTGTGGCAGTATTTTCACAGAGTGAATGAGTAGACAGTTTCGAACCGTGTGCTGATTTTACTTAAGAACAAAACCTCCCAAGTCACTGAACGCTTCTCTCATTGCTCTCCTTACTCTCATTTTCAATTCGCTCAGTTTTTGTTTACCTGCTAGGTTTTGACATCTCTCGAATCTGCGATGAAGCTCTTTGTTTACGTAGCTGCTTCCTAACACATCCGTTAAACCAGTGTGAGACTTCCCAGTCTCTTAAGACCTTGCGACCTTGCACGGAACATGCTTGTCCAAGGCATTGCAACGATGCTTTAGAATTTTTTTCTATTTGTGCTCCACATGTTCGTCTTCAGCACTGAATATTTGTTGTTGACTACTGAGATACTCTGTAATTTGCATCAGGTCACTCTTGCTGAGCAAAAATGTTTTCCTACTTTTCTTAATGTTCCTAGTGGTTGGCTCTGAGCACTATGGGACTTGACTTCTGAGGTCATCAGTCCCCTAGAACTTAGAACTACTTAAACCTAACCTACCTAAGAACATCACACACATCCATGCCCGAGGCGGGATTCGAACCTATGACCGTAGCAGTCGCGCGGTTCCGGACCGAAACGCCTAGAACCGCCCGGCCACCGTGGCCGGCGTTTCTCGTGGTACCTGTAGTCATAGTCGCTATCATAGCCTTATGATCACTGATACCTTCCTATACGTTAACTGATTCGATAAGTTCAGGTCTCCTTGTTGCTATGAGGTTTAAGACGTTATCTTCTCGAGTTGGAATAATGTCACACAAATCTCTGTTTCTGGCACCAGTTTTGATAGCATGACTCTCCCAATCCATACCTGGCAAGCTGAAGTCACCCCTTACTGCAACCGCATAATCAAAAAAGTTGCTAACAATATTGTGCAACTTCTCTCTGAAGCGCACTATCACTACAGCTCCTGACTCGGGCGGTCTATAAAAGCACCCGATTACCATTTTTGGCCGGTCTTTGAAGCTTAACTTTACCCAGATTAATTCACATTCGGGACCCGTGATAACTTCACTTCGTATTAGCAATTTCTTTGCTGCAATAAATACACCGCCACCATTGGCAACTAACCTACCAGTACGATAGATACTCCAATCTGAATTTACGATTTTGTTGCTATTCACTTCCAGTTTCAACCAATTTTTTGTTCCTAATACTATCTGGGCATTATAATCTTCAATAACCGACACTGATTTTGTGATTCTTCCTTCTACTATCCAACAGTTTACTAATATCATGTTCAACTTTTCTGTATCAGATCTACTAGGACGATCATTCTCTGAGAACATTGCTGTCGATTTAACTTCGATTTTGGCAGGCATTTCGTATCTGATCCCAAGAGGGATGGGTTATGTAGCCTAAAAAAGCCGCATGTGTACGTCACTCCTACTCCACTACTCTTGTAGCCGCTTCCTGTGTGTATTGCACGTCCCTGTACACTGAGGTGGCAAGAGCCATGGGACAGAGATACGCACACGTAAAAATGTCGGTAGTATCGTGTACACAAGGTATAGAAATGTTAAGTATGTCCAAATGTGTGTGAATTCCCAAGGGACCAAACTGCTGAGGTCATAGGTCCCTAGACTTACACACTACTTAAACTAACTTATGCTAAGTACAACACACACACCCACGCCCGAGGGAGAACTCGATTCTCCGGCAAGAGGGTCCGCGCAATCCGTGACATGGCGCTCAAACCGTGTGAACATTCCACGCAGCAAGGTATAGATCAGTGCGCAGTGCGTTGCCGGAGCTGTCGTTTGTAGTTATGTGATTAATGTGAAAAGTTTTTCACGAGATTATGGACGCACAATGGGAATTAACGCACTATGAATGCGGAATGATAGTTGGAGCTACACGCATGGGAGTTTGCATTTCGGAAATCGTTAGGGAATTCAATATTCCGAGATCCACAGTGTCAAGAGTGTGCCGAGAATACCAGATTTCAGGCATTACTTCTCACCATGGACCGCGAAATGGCCGACAGCCTTCACTTGACGGTCGAGAGCAGCGGCGTTGGCATAGAGCTGTCAGTGCTGAGAGACAAGCAGTACTGTACGAAATAACCACTGAAAGCAATTTGGGACGTATGACGAATGTATCCGTTTGGACAATGCGATGAAATTTGGCGTTAATGGGCTATGACAGCAGACGACCGGCTCGAGTGCCTTTGCTAACAGCACGACATCGTCCGCAGCTCGTGACAGTATCGTTTAAACCCTACAGAACTAGAGAACCTTACCTAGTCAGATGAGTACCGATGTCAGGTGATATGAGATGATGGCAAGGTTCGAGTGTGGCGAGAGAAATGGTTCAAATGGCTCTGAGCACTATGGGACTTAACATCTGAGGTCATCAGTCCCCTAGAACTTAGATCTACTTAAACCTAACTAACCTAAGTACATCATGCCCAAGGCAGGATTCTTCCAGACTGAAGAGCCTAGAACCGCTCGGCCACACCGGCCGGTGTGTCGAGAGACCCAAGTTGTCAACAAGGCACTGTGCGAGCTGGTGATAGCTGCATAATGGTGTGGACTGTGTTTACATGGAATGGACTGGATCCTTCGGCTATGGTCGACTACCTGAACACCATTTACAGTCATTCGTCGACTTCATGTTTCCTCAAAACGATGGAAATTTTATGAGTGACATTGCACCATGCCACTGGGCAGCAATTGTTCGCGGTTGGCTCGAATAAATTCTGGAGAACTCGAGCGAATGATTTGGCCGCCCAAATCGACCAACATGAATCCCATCGAACATTTATGAGACATAATCGAGAAGTCAATTAGTGCACAAAATCCTTCACCGGCTACACTTCCGCGTTAATGGACGGCTGTAGAGGCACAGGGCTCAATAGTTCTGTCAGGGACTTCGAACGACTTGTTGAGTGTATGCTTCTTCGAATTGCTGCACTACGCCGGGCAAAAGAATGTGCAACTCGATATTAGGAGGGATCCTATGATCTCTGTCACCTCAGTGTATTAAGGGGAACCTTACAACTTGCTATCTATAGCGGAAGTCGAGAAATTCGCATTCGATTACGTCGTAGAATCATGTGAGCCTCTGGTTTAGACCTTACCCTCTCCTCCAAACCAGAAGACCATGATCTACCCTGGATACGGTGGTACAAACAGTGAGCTTATCTTGCACCTGACGAACCCACCACTGTCCGTCACTCACTGTCGAGTGAAGACGGACCGGTCAGATGGTGCGTAACTGAAAATTCAGCGACAGCCTGGTTACCAGGGAATTCCAATGTCACCAAAAGTGTCACAAGGTTCGTCACTGGCGCCCCGACGTCGCCGCAGCTGTGAGCAGTAGCTAGAAGTTTGTCAAACATGATCAGTGCAGGCTCCAGATGTTTAATCACAGTTCGCCTTGTGTCTACTCACAAGCACAGTCCCTGTCCATACCATACTGCATAAGAAAAATAAATACGATCTCAAAGAATATTAACAAAGCAAACAATGTATACAAACTGCGTACTAAATGTAAGCTCACTCAGCACAAGTGATCGAAAAATACATGAAAAGTATTCGCAGTTGCGGATACGGACAACCATCAGTTGCATAGGAGAATGACGACAATGAAAATTTGTGACCGACTATCTCGAATCCAAATTTCCCGTTTTACGGGAGCGGGCGCCTTAACGCTTTGACTACCCGTGCACTATCCACGGCTTGACCCAACCTTCCACATGCATTCGTTCCTGTGTCGCAGTCTACACCGTACATACATCATGTAATTCCGATACAGGGATGAAAAAGAGTTCGTGGTATGGGGAGAGAAACCTCTGACACCAATTGGAATGTATATAATGGCAGGGAAATGTGAAGAAGGTTGTTAAATATTCCTCGTGGCGGCAGTGTGCAGGAGGTTGAGCGGTCAGGATTTGATAGTGGGCATCCAGGGCCGCCTTTAAATGACAAAACAGATAATTAAGTACAATAAAGACGATGTATTTCGATATATGGAGTGCAAAAGGCGCGCCTAGAGTCGGAAGTTAGCAGGTTTAGGCCAGTCCAGGAGGTCGAACAATTAAATGAAATGGGCAACGGAAGGGGAAGCGGTTCATGTTAACTTACGTTGGTGGCCGGTCGTGAAAAGCAGAGCCAGAGGCTCTGCCTTACAAAAAGACGTCTGTTCTGCTCGAGGTCTGGATTACAAGAGAGCGAAGCATGTGTGTTCTGCACTGCAGGAGGCTCCGGCGTCCACACACGTGATCGGTATCGCGCGCACGCTATTGGCTAAAATCAATGGCGTGAATTCGCTAGCAGTTTCAGCAGAGGGCTCAGGGCGTCTGCTGTCAACACCTTTAACTGGACAGAACTGCCTCGGTTTTGAAAGACAAGGGACGTATGTCACTTAGACACGGCGTGAATTACACTGGGAGAAAACTTGCAAAGATTGAACCGGGCCTTTGAAGTACACTCCTGGAAATTGAAATAAGAACACCGTGAATTCATTGTCTCAGGAAGGGGAAACTTTATTGACACATTCCTGGGGTCAGATACATCGCATGATCACACTAACAGAACCACAGACACATAGACACAGGCAACAGAGCATGCGCAATGTCGGTACTAGTACAGTGTATATCCACCTTTCGCAGCAATGCAGGCTGCTATTCTCCCATGCAGACGATCGTAGAGATGCTGGATGTAGTCCTGTGGAACGGCTTGCCATGCCATTTCCACCTGGCGCCTCAGTTGTACCAGCGTTCGTGCTGGACGTGCAGACCGTGTGAGACGACGCTTCATCCAGTCCCAAACATGCTCAATGTGGGACAGATCCGGAGATCTTGCTGGCGAGGGTAGTTGACTTACACCTTCTAGAGCACGTTGGGTGGCACGGGATACATGCGGACGTGCATTGTCCTGTTGGAACAGCAAGTTGCCTTGCCGGTCTAGGAATGGTAGAACCATGGGTTCGATGACGGTTTGGATGTACCGTGCACTATACACTGTCCCCTCGACGATCACCAGAGGTGTACGGCCAGTGTAGGAGATCGCTCCCTACACCATGATGCCGGGTGTTGGCCCTGTGTGCCTCGGTCGTATGCAGTCCTGATTGTGGCGCTCACCTGCACGGCGCCAAACACGCATACGACCATCATTGGCACCAAGGCAGAAGCGACTCTCATCGCTGAAGACGACACGTCTCCATTCGTCCCTCCATTCACGCCTGTCGCGACACCACTGGAGGCGGGCTGCACGATGTTGGGGCGTGAGCGGAAGACGGCCTAACGGTGTGCGGGACCGTAGCCCAGCTTCATGGAGACGGTTGCGAATGGTCCTCGCCGATACCCCAGGAGCAACAGTGTCGCTAATTTTCTGGGAAGTGGCGGTGCGGTCACCTACGGCACTGCGTAGGATCCTATGGTCTTGGCGTGCATCCGTGCGTCTCTGCAGTCCGGTCCCAGGTCGACGGGCACGTGCACCTTCCGCCGACCACTGGCGACAACATGGATGTACTGTGGAGACGTCACGCCCCACGTGTTGAGCAATTCGGCGGTTCGTCCACCAGGCCTCCCGCATACCCACTATATGCCCTCGCTCAAAGTCCGTCAACTGCACATACGGTTCACGTCCACGCTGTCGCGGCATGCTACCAGTGTTAAAGACTGCGATGGAGCTCCTTATGCCACGGCAAAGTGGCTGACACTGACGGCGGCGGTGCACAAATGCTGCGCAGCTAGCGCCATTCGACGGCCAACACCGCGGTTCCTGGTGTGTCCGCTGTGCCGTGCGTGTGATCATTGCTTGTACAGCCCTCTCGCAGTGTCCGGAGCAAGTATGGTGGATCTGACACAGCGGTGTCAATGTGTTCTTTTTTCCATTTCCAGGAGTGTATATTTTTTAAACCAATTCCCTAAAATATTCCTTGACTGGCTGCCATCCTGTACAGGGAGTGCACTTTAACTGAAACTGCTGGTTGGTACTTGCGGATAAATACGATATTGCAGCGCCTGAGTTTTTCAGAACAATGCAATATCTGCCGGTAAAGGGCAGCGATTTTCAGTTTAAGTGTCCTCTCGTGTACGAGAATTACATAACGTGTATGCGAGTATAGATTGTGAGGCCGGAACGACGACTTATGGAAATGTGGTTCTGGCCGTGGGTAGTGCACGGATAGCCAACGCGTTAAGGCGACCGTTCGCGTAAAGAGGGGAGTACATGTTCGAGTCCCGGTCTGGCATAAATTTTCATGGTCGTCATTCCCTTACACAGCTGATGGTTGCCCGTATACGCAATTGCGACTACATTTCATATATTTTATGGTGGTTGTTGTCACCGCACTGCCTGTTCCTTCGGACATTCATGCATGTCCGAAGGAACTTTGCATCGTAATTTGGAATAACACGGGCACTGCAATATTATAATTATCAGATTATTGTCGATGGGAAGGAAAAAGTAGCCATAGTGCGAAAGGAAATGAAACGTGATTGGAAACCGTAGGAGTATATCTAGTCGATAATGGGTAAGTTATGGAAGGAGGTAAGTACCATTCGAGTATTTAACTCTGATGAGAAACAAAGAGGTCTACGAATGTATCTCATTGAAGATACGGATAAATGCATAATAACTCAGCAATTTTGGCGATATTATGAACAATATAAGCAACTACTGTGATATCGATAGCTACGATGGCACGGCGTAGGTGAAAGTTCTTAAGTTGGCACTACGACAGACGCCGACGACAGCGCCCTCTAGCCGATGCTTTGGAGGTCTACGAGCTCCGATACAGACTCTGCCCATTTGATCAAGAGCAGACGGCTCTGACATTTCGCTTTACTTACGACGGGTCTAAGACTTTGCACCTCAGTGCAAAGTTATGTAACCATTCATTAACTTGTTTTTGCCTATAGTAAACATCTATAATGTGACACACGCAGTACCGACGTCTTTTTACCTTTTCCTACTCCTACTCACTTCCTTCATTCGGCCAACCTTTCAGGTTTGCAGGAGCAGATCCACGTGCCGCCTTCCAGGCGGAATACAAAAACTACCAAACATCTCCCCGAGAATGTCCCAGCTTCTGTCGCATGTTGTGGACTTTCGTGATATCGAAGAAGCTTTCGGGAAAAAAATCTGTTTATTAGCTTCATTTTCAAAAGAGGATAGAATAACCGAGTGATTATCCGCCCAGAGAGCCGACCGTGAATGCGCCGCATGCGGGATAATGGGAAGTGAGCCTGCCCCCTATCGAAAGCGCCTCGCGGATTAACGACGAGAGCTGGTAGGCGCGCAGCCTCGATGTGGTTTTTAGGCGGTTTCTCACATCCAACTAGGTACCTTCTGGACTGGTATCTACGCCCCGCCTCAGATACACGATAGGAAAACATTTAAGAAACGTTCTTAGATTTTAACACGTGATTTACTCTAGGCGCAGACAGATGGGATACACATATTCCGTTCCGAAGGGAGCAATGGTGTCTGAAAGTGCACCCGACCAGCCACTACCAGCAACAATACCACACATCCGCACAACTCCGACTACGTCGGAAATGGAAAAATGCAAAGGGGAACAAAAAGAATACAAGAAGCGTGTAATCGTGTGAGTGGGCGTCCATTAACTACATGAGGGTTTTTTCTTAAAATTAACCCCCCCACCCCCATTTCAGCCTTCATGAGATTTGGTGGGGCCTCCCGTCCCCCTCACGTGAGGTTTACCCTACAATTTGTTAATAAATACCTTTATTTACAGGTTGCTGTGTAAGGAATTAATTTTATAAAACAAAATGTTATCCGTTATAATAACGGATACTTTCTGAACATTCTCGGTCATTTGGCAGCTTTCGAGACAGTTAACTCGATTAAACTCGTTATAGCGCAGCTTAAACTTAGTTATCATTTTCATCTCTAACAGCAGAAAAAGTATAGTGCATAGATTTAGAAAAAAAGTGTTTTAACACGTGATTACAAACACGTTATCTTAAACGTGCCACCACTGAGTAGTATTCAGATGGACAGACGGACAGAGACAGATAGACAGACGGACAGACAAAAAATAATATTGAGCATTTTGGCGGATCCCTAAAAAATTGATCTTTCATTGTCATATTACGCACATTCAGTGTGATTGAACCTTTACTTACTTGCAGATGAAAGAGAAAACATTGTTTGTGTCTTCCTTCGAACCGTAAGATTACTTAACTTTTCAGTCTCTTTATTTATATGATCACTAAAGAGAATTCTTATTGGGGAACTTCAGCTTAGCTTCCTTCCACAAACGAATAAGTTCTTGCTGGTGCCTTTGTTTCGACCTGCCAGCATGCCATTTATCATGTGCATTACAAAAGTTTGGAGACAAATTCATCTCGAATGCAATAACATCGGCTTTGTACGCTTTGCAGTATATCACGACTGACTCACAGATTGACATGCAGTGATTTCGACCGGTACAGCAGAGAACACTCCGAATGAAATCTGACATTTCTCAGTTTTTTTTTCAGTTCAGGGAATCCTGGGCATGCTCACGTATGAAGCATTCAATTCATTTCAGAGAGACCATAAAGACGGGTGGGCACTGTAGTATTGTCTATGCTCGGGATTAATTTTTTAAAAAGAAATGCTGTACATTATCACAATATATGTATATTCTCGGAATTAAAAATCTGACGTGACATTTTCATTGCCTCTTCTGTCTTTAAATGAAATTCGGTGAGATTTTTCCGTACCTCTCACCCCCCCCCCCCTTACCATGCATGAATGTCTGAAGGAACAGTCAGTGCAAATAGTATTTCATGTCTAGACAAGTCCACGACAATGATAAAGAAAGTGTCTCCCTATGCTGGAATCACAGCAACTGTGCGAATGCAGGACGTAGACTCAGAGTGACATATGGAAGTTTGCATCGGACCTTGAAGGATGCGTTGACAGCCAAAGTGGTGAAGGAGGCCGCTCACAATAAGCGAGATATCCGGGTTCGAGAGCCAATCTGACACAGATTTTCATTATCACTAATCTGTTTTGCAACTGTGGCCTAATCGTACTCGCAATTGCGATTACATTTATTTCATTTCCTACAGCTGTCGACTGCTGCAGTGTCTGCTTCTTCAGGCGTTGCATATTACACCATATAACACAGACACTGCAAATAGTACTGTAGAGCTCGCCCATTGCCGACATGGAAGCCGCTACTGCTTTGTCAGGATACAGACCAAGGACCCGTGTGTCGTTGATAGACTTAATACAACATTACTGAAAATTATTTCATTTTTTACTCATAATACAAGGCGTTGCCACTTCTTCTGCAACGGCTGGTAGCTACGTAGGCCAGAGAGGAATCCACTGAATCCAACAGCAGGCTCAGGGTTTCCGAGGACACTACATCAGCTCAGAGTCAAGTCGATGACAACCTTGTGTGATGGTAGCCCTGCTCAGAGATGGCGGTGACTGCGACGTGTATGTTTGTTTCATACGCCGTTTCGTGGAATATTCAATCCCTCCCAGATCACAGTCTGCTGTGTTTCATTAGGTGTACCACGATGTCAGATGTCGTGATGTCACGCTGAACGCTGAATCTAGCCAGCTGCTATAGGAGGCCATCAGACTCGTGCGACTTAGGAATTTTAGAGCAACTTCTGCCCTGGACCGGAGCCGTTTTGATGGACTCCTCGACTACCCATCGATGCTGGCTGCTGTGCTGACTTCAGTATCCGTGGTTACGGATTGCTGATCTCCTCGTAATGTAGCAAGTGTAAGACCAACGCTACAGCAATCACTCATACAAGATGTATCATACCATTACCAGACACTCGAGTGCGAACGACATGTACGCCGTCGATCCTATACTAATTGAGTGCTCTAGGCTAGTGGAGGTGGAATATTTACGTCGACTAGGACAGACCCCGATCTACGACGTCATTCGTAATGAACGAATCGCTTCTGCTCTTATCGAGTTGTCATCGGTCTTCAGTTCCGCTACATTTGCTTAAAAATTTGACACGGTGTCTTTACTGCTTAGTCAAACCCCCGCTAGGCGATGTTGCGTTCTGCCTAGTGTCTCTTACATAAAGTTACGAAGGTAGTTCTGTCTGCACTCTTCTAACGATTTTCTGCTGAGCTCGCTTTCAGTCTCACTCAAGGGCGTAGAGGTTTCTGGCTTCCTATCAAGTAATGGCGTTGAAATGTTTACGCTTCCCGGCTGGTGGCTGTTGATACTTCTGTGTGATTGAGGAACACAAGCCGTTCGAACTTAGCAAATTTTACTCACACATTTCCTTACTAATTTGTCATGTGATAGTATTTAGGACTGCCTCAGCCACTTTAAATAAGCCCTTAATTACAGTGTTCGATGACCAGTAGCATACTATGATACTGTAGACCACACAGAAACTGTCGCTTTCACGGTTACCCTAAGAAACTGGCAGTCAAGCAGTTTTTCGGATATCCGCAACATACACTCCTGGAAATTGAAATAAGAACATCGTGAATTCATTGTCCCAGGAAGGGGAAACTTTATTGACACATTAGTGGGGTCAGATACATAACATGATCACACTGACAGAACCACAGGCACATAGACGCAGGCAACAGAGCATGCACAATGTCGGCACTAGTACAGTGTATATCCACCTTTCGCAGCAATGCAGGCTGCTATTCTCCCATGGAGACGATCGTAGAGATGCTGGATGTAGTCATGTGGAACGGCTTGCCATGCCATTTCCACCTGGCGCCTCAGTTGGACCAGCGTTCGTGCTGGACGTGCAGACCGCGTGAGACGACGCTTCATCCAGTCCCAAACATGCTCAATGGGGGACAGATCCGGAGATCTTGCTGGCCAGGGTAGTTGACTTAAACCTTCTAGAGCACGTTTGGTGGCACGGGATACATGCGGACGTGCATTGTCCTGTTGGAACAGCAAGTTCCCTTGCTGGTCTAGGAATGGTAGAACGATGGGTTCGATGACGGTTTGGATGTACCGTGCACTATTCAGTGGCCCCTCGACGATCACCAGAGGTGTACGGCCAGTGTTGGAGATCGCTCCCCACACCATGATGCCGGGTGTTGGCCCTGTGTGCCTCGGTCGTATGCAGTCCTGATTGTGGCGCTCACCTGCACGGCGCCAAACACGCATACGACCATCATTGGCACCAAGGCAGAAGCGACTCTCATCGCTGAAGACGACACGTCTCCATTCGTCCCTCCATTCACGCCTGTCGCGACACCACTGGAGGCGGGCTGCACGATGTTGGGGCGTGAGCGGAAGACGGCCTAACGGTGTGCGGGACCGTAGCCCAGCTTCATGTAGACGGTTGCGAATGGTCCTCGCCGATACCCCAGGAGCAACAGTGTCCCTAATTTGCTGGGAAGTGGCGGTGCGGTCCCCTACGGCACTGCATAGGATCCTACGGTCTTGGCGTGCATCCGTGCGTCGCTGCGGTCCGGTCCCAGGTCGACGGGCACGTGCACCTTCCGCCGACCACTGGCGACAACATCGATGTACTGTGGAGACCTCACGCCCCACGTGTTGAGCAATTCGGCGGTACGTCCACCCGGCCTCCCGCATGCCCACTATACGCCCTCGCTCAAAGTCCGTCAACTGCACATACGGTTCACGTCCACGCTGTCGCGCCATGCTACCAGTGTTAAAGACTGCGATGGAGCTCCGTATGCCACGGCAAACTGGCTGACACTGACGGCGGCGGTGCACAAATGCTGCGCAGCTAGCGCCATTCGACGGCCAACACCGCGGTTCATGGTGTGTCCGCTGTGCCGTGCGTGTAATCATTGCTTGTACATCCCTCTCGCAGTGTCCGGAGCAAGTATGGTGGGTCTGACACACCGGTGTCAATGTGTTCTTTTTTCCATTTCCAGGAGTGTATAAAGACGAATTGTTACTGGAATACGATTTAAGATATTCAATGCACCATATTATTCTCTAGCACTTGTTAGTAAACATCAAGGACAGGTTATGGCAGCGATAACGATCTTATCTCAAAGACACTTCCGGTGTCAGGTTACTCACTTGTAGTAGATATGTTCAGTTACCACCATCCCCTCTCCCCCCCCCCCCCAAGTCCCCAAACCCTCACCCCTTTCCCTTGACTCCCAAACATCTGGACCAATAGGAATCTAGTTTATCCTCACCTCCCCGTTATTTTATTATGAATCCTGCTGTCCGACCCCCCCCCCCCCCCCCCCCGCCTCATTCGAGGTCTAGTCTTCATAGTGAAAGGATGATGTACCAGCAGGAATCAGCCACCACACCCAGGCATATTAATAAGAATTATGTGACAGTTACATTTGAAAATATCTACCAATAAAAATGTTATAATTATTAATACAGTTATTAATAAATATATTCGCCCATACTTACGTTGTTTTATTTTATTCAGCAGTACAGCATGCTCCCTTACTATTGTCTATACTGCCACAGCAACAGCAACAGCAGCCCACAGTTGGTCTTTCTGATTTATCATACGTGGTGTCGTTTAACTATTCTGAACAGCAGCAGCAGCAGTCACTGCCAGTGGAACTGCTGCAGCTCACCAAGTTGTAGGCAAGTCCCACAAAACTACTACTGTTCGTCAACACTTATAACGCCAACGCGAGTGGATCTAAGTGCACTGTGTAGACCTAAAACTGGATGATGACTTTGACATGGTAACTAAGGTTGAAAATGAACAACGCATAGGTGCCGAAGTACAGTTTTCATGGCGCGAGTGGGAATATATCTGCATTAAGCAGAAGTGTATAGAGAAGAAGATAACGGACGAGTGAGATTCGTCCCATACTCGTATAAGCCTTCATATATGCGACTGCAAAGTGTTGATAGTTGATATGTGCAGCAGCGCAAAGCTTGGGTAAACCTCGTAGAACAAGACCATATACTTAACACATTCCAGTGAACTAAGACTGAATTATCTCTATTGTGCTTTATTAATCACCGCAGATAGACTTTACCGCTGACGTCCGTATGTAAGAGGGGCGTACTATGAACATGTATCAATGTCTGTATTCCCACTGTACCAAACTCTATACGTGCAGAACCTGTCACGTCTGTAGAGGGTGAGTTCACTGTAGGAATTCCTATGTTTGTCTTCGGACATACTGAACTGGATGCAGTACAGGCCTAATCTAAGGCTTAAAACGGCAGCAATTTTTTTTTTTTTCAAAATCTGTATCTATACACACTGTACAATAAAATTAAAGGATCACTTTTTCGAAACTACGTAATTGTCCCCAGTGCGACGCATAAATCTGAAATTTGGCTCAAAGTGGCCACAACGTTTCTCTGTAAGCCTGCAAAACTGTGGCACCCTGTGTCGTCAGCCTCAGGCTCGGCGACACTACAGACAGCAAGGTGTCGATATAAACGAAAGAGAGGCAACATCTCAGAAGTTCATGTGAGATTGTGAGGGGGGGGGGGGGGGGTTAATAATGTCACATTGGCACCAAATTTCACAGTTCAACCCACAGTCACCCTGGATGTGTTATACCATGATAAAGTCGTCTCATCCCGTCTTACCCACAGCACCCCTTCTTTTGACGCCTCTGCATGGAGGTCTGAACAGCGAAAACCATAATCGAAATTACACACCGCCACTGAGAATCGACACGAAAAGTCTCAGGGTGGCATAAAAGGCGTTGATCGAACCATCCCTTCCATTGGGGCGTTGGTTACCACACATTCCGCGGTCTAAACCTACAGTTTGCCGTGTGATGAGCAACTGGACAACGTTCTTGATCTTTGAGGCTGCTGACACCCCCTTCCGTTTTATCCCTCTCTACGAACAATGTGGGGTTGCATCCTCACTGAAAGTCATTGCACACATTCGGAGCCGGCCACTGTGACCGAGCGGTACTCGGCGCTTCAGTCCGGAACCGCGCTGTTGCTACGGTCGCAGGTTCGAATCCTGTCTCGGGCATGGATGTGTGTGATGTCGTTAGGTCAGTTAGGTTTAAGTAGTTCTAAGCCTAGGGGACTGATGACCTCAGATGCTAAGTCCCATAGTGTTTAGAGCCATTTGAACCATTTTGAACACATTTGGAGTGCAGTGCTACAGCAATTTTTGCTCTCGTGTGTAGTGTGAAACTACTAGAGTTCGTTAAAAATAATTCGACTAAATTTTAGCGTGATCCGAAGCAGGAGAAGATGTTCTTGGTTTCTCAATCTTCCTACTTCGCGCCCTCCTGCGGCATGGTCACGGGGGAGGAAGGGGGGGGGGGGCAAACAATATTAACATGTGCGTCAATAAAAGGACAAAGGGTTCCTCTAAGACCCTCTAGGTTGACAACATCGTCGGTACCACCCATGCACTTTTGTTAAGAACGTTACAAATGTATCTATCAGAAGTTTCAGTACAAATGCAGCAGAGGTACGGGGAACCCCTTCAGCTATCGTTGGGAGTGGTTTGTCTACCTTCAGGCGTTGTAGCAGCTGCGAGGTTTAATTGTTGTCGACGTTTTTGGCGGGAATAAAGGTACATGGGTGCAACCGTGTGTGTTGCCGAATTGGGGGGACTTAGAGTGAAATTTTACCGTTTTATTCACGCACATGTTAATGTTGCACCCCCCATCCATGATCACGTCACAGGACGCAGCGAAACAGGAGGGCTAAACACTTTGCTGCTTCGGATCACCTTCGAATTTCGTCGAATGATTTTTGGCGGAGCCTTGTGGTTCCGTCCAGCCCACGAGAGCAAAGCTTGCTGTCGTGCAGCACTCCAAAGGTGTGCGATCAAGTTCAATGGGGATGCAATCCCACACTGCCCTCAGAGAGGGGTTGAAACGTCCAAGGGTGTCAGCAGCTTCGAAGCTTGTCAAGAACGTAATCCTGTTGTTCATCACACTGTGAAGTTATTCTCAACGGCGAAATGTAGGGGTATCAATGCACCAAGGGAAGGGGTTGTCCCATTGGCGCCTTTTATGCCACTTCGTGTGGCCTTTTCCTGTAGATTCTAAGTGACGGGGTGTCAGAACCTGTAGATTCTAAGTGAGGGGTGTCAGAAATGTTTTACTCGACCACCCATAAGAAAATCGCATGAATTCAGAGCTATGTGTTGTGGTTATGAACTCCAGTGCAGAGGTGTCAAAAGAAGGGATGAAATGTGGGTAAGAAGGGCTGAGACGACCTAACCATCATATGACACGTCCACGGTGGGGGTGGGTAGCATAGTGGAGAAATTTGGTACCAATATGACGAAATTAACGCACCTTACAGCTCATATGAAGTTTTGATTTTTTTTCTTTTTTTTTGCATGTGTCAGCACCTTGATGTCTGAAGCGTTGCCGAACCTGTGAGTCCATTGCATGTAAACACAGCTCACACCATTATTCAGCCACCGCCACCTTGCATAGCGAATTGTTGACAGCTTGGGTCCAATTCTTCATGTGGTCAGCGCCACAATAATCATAAAAAAATGGTTGAAATGGCTCTGAGCACTGTGGGACTCAACTGCTGTGGTCATCAGTCCCCTAGAATGTAGAACTACTTAAACCTAACTAACCTAAGGACATCACACACATCCATGCCCGAGGCAGGATTCGAACCTGCGACCGTAGCAGTCGCACGGTTCCGGACTGCGCGCCTAGAACCGCGAGACCACCGCGGCCGGTACAACACAATAATCATCTGATCAGGTCACGGTTTTTCAGAAATCTAGGGTCCAATCGAATGGATACGTTCATCGTACGTTCCTTATTGATTTCTGCGGGTAGTTCACGCAGAGTTGCTTGTCTGTTGGCATTCCCAATTCCAGGAAAGTGCCGCTGCTCTCCGTCGTTAGTAAAGGCCGTCGGCCACTGCGCTTTCTGCGGTGAGAGATAATGCCTGAAATGTGGTATTCTCGGTACACTACACCGTGGATCTCGGGACATTGAATTCCCTAACGATATACAAAGTAGAATGTCCCATGTGTCTAGCTCCGCATTCAAAGTCCTTTAATTCCTGCCATTGGCCTTTTATGTTGTGTACGTGATACTTCCGCCATATTTATGTGTGCGTATCGCTATCCAATGACTTTCGTCACTTCAGTGTACTGCCAGTTCATCATCAGAATACGCAAGGTTGTGAAACTTTGTGGGGCGACGGTGTTCGTATATTGCAAGTCATGTCCATTGATTCATTAGCCATTACTTCGGTGTTAAGGAAGAACAGTGTCTGTACAACTTTGCTGTATCCAAAAAATTGTCTTAACCTAAGCATATTGGATATTACTGAATAATTTACGATACTTCAACTGGAGCACTATGGTTACGAAGAAGAAGACGATTATTGTAATACTGCTTATTACAAGTTCGAGTGGCTAAAATCGTGAAATATTTATAAGGTATGTTTGAACATTTATAAGAACCTACCGGAGGATGTCACAACTTACATGCTATAGACTATTATTTGTTACCCACACTTCTGATACCTTTGCTATGTGATATTTCACACTGATTTTACTTTATGCCTCAAGAGTTTATAGGTGATGTCCTTTTTCTATGTATGAGCCCAGCAATAAACGTTATGATGTGAATGCACGTTGATTGACATATGATCCTCCTCCTATTAAACTGCACTGTGTTGGTTGTAAAAAGGAAAATAATTAATTTTTGTGGTTTTTAAAATATTTTTTGTAGACACTGCAGCTTAGCAAGTACATTGGTTTATGATAATGTTTAGGAATCAAAGACGGTACCCTCCATCCACAGTTTTTACGTCGTCTCATGAACTCTTACTTAATGAGGAGAACGCAATGCAACTGTGTATCGGCCCACCTGCTACTGAGCTCTGTGTCCGTGGGCGGTTGCATATCGAGTCTTCCTGATATTCTGCGGGCCAGTGTCTCCCTCTTGACATACGCACGCTCGTATCGGATACTGATTTACATGTATTCTACGCGACTGGATGCTACGACGCCGGAGGTGGTAGCATCGGCGTCGAAGACAGCGGTGGTGGCGGCGGCGGTTGCAAGTAGCTACATTTTAAATTACAGGTGGTTGGATTGGACATGGGGGTCTACAACAACAAATAGAATAAGTTTTATATTGCGATCTATTGCTTTATGTATAAAATGCACAACAAAATTAAAGGCTCACTTTTTCAAAACACTATAATAGTCCCCCTTTTGGGCGCATAAGTTTGAAATTTTGCTCAAAGTTGGCTACAATCTCCATTCGTAAAGGAGCAAAAGTGTGACGCCCTCTGGTTATGTTCGGTTACTTGGAGACCATTTGCAGCCATACAAGAATTTCATGTTTCCAAACAAAGATAGAACTTTGATGGATGTCAATGCGCCATGTCGCTGGGTCACAATTGTTCACGACTGGTTTGAAGAGCATTCTGGACAATACGAGCGAATGATCTGCACCCAGATCGCCCGACGTGGAACCCATAGAATATTTGTAAGACATAAAGGAGAGGTCAGTTCGTGCACAGAATCCTGCACCAGCAACACTTTCGCAATTATGGACGGCTCTGAATGCAGCGTGGAATAATATTTCTGCAGGGGACTTCCAGCGACTTGTTGAGTCCGTGTCACATCGAGTTGCCGCACTGCGCTGCGTAAAAAGAGGTGCGACACGATATTAGGAGGTATTCCATGACTTCTGTCACCTCACTGTAGAGCCCAGTGTATTCGTCTTCATATCAGAATCACAGATAATATTGTTTTTCATTTTTTTTAAGCTGGATACACTGCTGTAAATTATGTATATGCGTGAAGATGTCGCTATGCATAGCAGGTGATTTGCAGCGGCCACATGTTGCTCTGTCAGTGTTCTAGCAGTAGTGAAGAACAGAAGAGTCTGAGGAAGATCCCAGCAGAAGGGTCGAAACGTCGATCATTTTAGTAGAAATATGACGCGGCCTATTAACCCAGAAGATTTTAACTACAGTAAAATAGTATGATATCGGACCAGTAGTTATACCCAGTGGCTTTATTTGAAAAAGCATGATCTTCTGATGCTACAGTGATATTATTTCTGCATGAATGGTTTCGATTATGTGATACGTCAATGCATATTTATGCTTTTTCCATGGGAAGTTTCGCCATCCATCAGCAACAGATGCAAATCACACCATTACAGGAGACTTCCCTGGAGCAATTAAAATATTTAACAACAGAGAGCGTGTAACGTCCCCCTAGAAAAAAAATTATAAATGACAGTGCTGGAAAGCCTCTACGTTATTTGATTTTCAAACAGCTAAGTTAAAATGAACGTACTCAGACATTTATTTCTTTACTTATTCTGATCATCACCAAACTGACAAAATATTTTTAGCGCAACGCAATCTGGCTTTGAATAATCCCCACAAAAGAATGGCCCTGACTAACAATAACCTATACCTTTCATGAATCACTGACCTCACAAAAATCTTCGTTACTCGAACTACTGCAATACAGCGTACTCCAATACTGCCAGCTAAATAAAAGATTCTAACTAATGATAGGCATAGTTACAAATGAAAGATTTCGTCCGCTCTCAAAATTCTGCCATTTCTCTCCCCACATCCACCACTGCTGGCGGTTCATCTCCAACTGCGCAACGCTACCCGCTGTTCACATCCAATTGCCCAACACTACAATAGCGAATATTCCAACAATGCCAACCAGCCACAGACTGAAGTCAGTGATTTTCATACAGAGCGCTACGTGGCGTTACCAACATAAAAACCTAAACAGCCTACCTCCAAGTGTTTACATATACAGGAACAGACGTTTAAGAATATAACATACACAGAGTATGCTACAAAGTGTACTGTGGAGTGTCGATTAAGGTGGCGATCGCATGTCCACCGATTCTGTGAATCGTTTTGGACTAATTTGTTGGAGTCTGCTTGACAGTCCCTGCATCCATCGGAAGAAAACATCGCTCAGCTCTATGATTCATATTGTATGTCTGTAGAAGTAGAAACGTATGAGCCTACTGTGCCAGATATACACTCCTGGAAATAGAAAAAAGAACACATTGACACCGGTGTGTCAGACCCACCATACTTGCTCCGGACACTGCGAGAGGGCTGTACAAGCAATGATCACACGCACGGCACAGCGGACACACCAGGAACCGCGGTGTTGGCCGTCGAATGGCGCTAGCTGCGCAGCATTTGTGCACCGCCGCCGTCAGTGTCAGCCAGTTTGCCGTGGCATACTGAGCTCCATCGCAGTCTTTAACACTGGTAGCATGCCACGACAGCGTGGACGTGAACCGTATGTGCAGTTGACGGACTTTGAGCGAGGGCGTATAGTGGGCATGCGGGAGGCCGGGTGGATGTACCGCCGAATTGCTCAACACGTGGGGCGTGAGGTCTCCACAGTACATCGATGTTGTCGCCAGTGGTCGGCGGAAGGTGCACGTGCCCGTCGACCTGGGACCGGACCGCAGCGACGCACGGATGCACGCCAAGACCGTAGGATCCTACGCAGTGCCGTAGGGGACCGCACCGCCACTTCCCAGCAAATTAGGGACACTGTTGCTCCTGGGGTATCGGCGAGGACCATTCGCAACCGTCTCCATGAAGCTGGGCTACGGTCCCGCACACCGTTAGGCCGTCTTCCGCTCACGCCCCAACATCGTGCAGCCCGCCTCCAGTGGTGTCGCGACAGGCGTGAATGGAGGGACAAATGGAGACGTGACGTCTTCAGCGATGTGAATCGCTTCTGCCTTGGTGCCAATGATGGCGGTGCAGGTGAGCGCCACAATCAGGACTGCATACGACCGAGGCACACAGGGCCAACACCAGGCATCATGGTGTGGGGAGCGATCTCCTACACTGGCCGTACACCTCTGGTGATCGTCGGGGGAACACTGAATAGTGCACGGTACATCCAAACCGTCATCGAACCCATCGTTCTACCATTCCTAGACCGGCAAGGGAACTTGCTGTTCCAACAGGACAATGCACGTCCGCATGTATCCCGTGCCACCCAACGTGCTCTAGAAGGTGTAAGTCAACTACCCTGGCCAGCAATATCTCCGGATCTGTCCCCCATTGAGCATGTTTGGGACTGGATGAAGCGTCGTCTCACGCGGTCTGCACGTCCAGCACGAACGCTCTTCCAACTGAGGCGCCAGGTGGAAATGGCATGGCAAGCCGTTGCACAGGACTACATCCAGCATCTCTACGATCGTCTCCATGGGAGAATAGCAGCCTGCATTACTGCGAAAGGTGGATATACACTGTACTAGTGCCGACATTGTGCATGCTCTGTTGCCTGTGTCTATGTGCCTGTGGTTCTGTCAGTGTGATCATGTGATGTATCTGACCCCAGGAATGTGTCAATAAAGTTTCCCCTTCCTGGGACAATGAATTCACGGTGTTCTTATTTCAATTTCCAGGAGTGTAGGTCCAGAACTACAATCTTATTTCAGATAGTTCACATATCCTGGAATTTTCTAAGTGTTTATAAATAAAATTTGAGAGCTATACATGTGTGTTCTCTATACAAAGCCCTATGTACCAACATGACTATGTAGTCATCATCATGACCAAGTGGACGAAAAATTCTCATCACAAGGAACTCGTTGTAACCGACTGGTCCTGTAATGATACTGGAAAACGGAAGAAGAAGAAGGAAAACACTGGACCATTACTTCCCAATAATAACCGTGCTTTAATTGTTGGGCCTCCAGAGTGCAGGAAGTCTAAACCTTTTCTGTCACAATTAAAACATCCTGAGTGTATCCACTTGGCGCATATATATTTTTTTCAGAAACCCTGTTTCAGCTCAAATATCAGCAACTGCAGTAGATTTTGCACGGCATCGATGGCGTAACGTACCACACATTCCGAGAACGCAGTGATATTCCACCAGGTGAAAAAGTGTAGCCAACTGGCATATTCATATTTGATGATGTGGCAGTCGAAAACCAGGAAGAGATCTGGAAGTATTTCTGTTTTGGCCATGGTTTGAAAGTTAGTATCTTCTGTTTGAGCCAGAAATATTCAATGATTCCAAAGCAGCTGGTCAGGACAATGCGAACTTCACTGTCGCTTTCAGAGAAGATAATGAGAATTTAAAACATATTTAGAAAATGCTTGTGGCAACCACCATGTCAGTCAATGACTTTGTTACCGTATACAGGGACTGCTGGAATAACACACAATGTGCCTTTCTGGTTATTGATAAAACGAGGGAAATTAATGATGGCTGATACAAACGAAACGTCCGGGAGATTCTGGACAAAAGGAAATGTACCAGTACACAATTGTGTCAGTACATTGTAGGCCATGGATAAATTCACACGTATACTATGTTCTCATTCTTATGGGATGAAGCACAAGCCAAACATACGTTTATACATCGACATAAATCATGATAATCAAAGCAAGATTAACGGATTTGGATAGCGATGGAAGGTCAGTCTCAGATGAATGACACAATCCAGGGAAGCGAGCAAGCAACCGACACAATTATCAAGGCAGCATCTACGAAAGGTGAATCTCAGGTGCTGCAGTTGAATAACAGAATACAGTCCCACATCGAGGTGAGAAATGCAAAGATCATTGAGGCTCTTACCGTAATTGTAAAGATCCAAGCCATTGGAAAAACATTAGAAGAGCTAAAAAATTTCGTCCCCTAAATATTTTGCAAAGAAAGTTCGGGAAGAAGGCAATGAGACCCTTCTGAGGTTATTCAGTTTAATAAATGAGATGGTTGAAAAGACTGAGAAACCCGTGTGTAGTACTACATAAGATGTGTACCATCTTGAAGTGTGATCACTATGCGACAGCATGTCGACAAAATTCAAAGTCACAGAGGTGCGGAAAGCCATTCATGGAAAACTACGACTCTTAAAACTAGGACAGCTGGAGCGTGAACACACACACTCTCTCTCACTGAAACGTTTAGACGCATAAAAGAAAGTATTACACAGCTCTCGCACACGGCCGCAGATGACGATAGAAGCAAAGAAGAAGACAAAGAAATATGTACTCGTACTATCAATGATTTCATCACATTGCTAATGAATTAGATATGACATATGGGATCAGTCGATATCAACCGTATATGCTGGGTAAGGTCCTATACGCTTAACAGAGGACACCATACACGTTGAAGACAAGCAGTCTGAGAGGACACCCCGTTCAGTTGACTTAATATTACTAAAAATTTTGAACCCCAAAAACTGTTTGCGGAAAGAGAAGATGATCTCTGCAGGATATGTATTGCGATAGTCCCAACGAAATCATAGAATGATTACAATTACTGACAGAATCAGCCACCACAGGAAATACAGCTCACACGAGTGAAATAGTATCAGTCATTTCGGAACTTCGAGAAGGATACGTTATTGAATAGTAATTATGGAGACGGTGGTTAGTGTACTTCACAGTCCTGCTAGCAATACATTCTCATAAAAAGTGTCATGATATATGATTTGGATGATTTATGGCAGGCGGATCTCATTTTGCAATAAGTATTTCATGTCAGAAACGGAACGGTAAGGAATAAATCATTACTCGACATTCTGCCACATGAAAGGAAGTATTGTGGAGTGTCTGAACAGAACTTAATCTTAGTGCTTCGCACAGATGGCTGGACATTCTCCAACAAATTTTTGGAGAGTATACTCGATCTGAACGTCATACACTTAAAATTAGACCTACTGATGTTCATGACGATGTGCTTCTAAATACAAGATACAGTCATGTTAAGATGATGGATCTACACGAGCAGAAATTCAGTGTAGGTGATTTGGTGCAGATTTCAAAATAAAAAGCTGCGCTTCACAAGCCTCATCTTCTGAACTGGTCAACGAAGATATTCCATGTCCAAAACGCACCAGACAAACACGAGAACTTAAATCGCAAAGGACAGGGAAGGTGAAGAAACTGTCTGGAGTTTTTACACACAGGAATTACGGAAAAGGTCTGAGTTGAAAATGTTACTCGTAGAGTGTGTCATAAAATGTCTCAGGAGCAAGGATGAGCTTTCAATTATCGCAGAACTGTTGGGTGAACACTCGCCGTTTGGTATATAACAGGGTGTGCAAATCTCAGACAGTGCAGTGGCGTAACTGAATTGCTAGGAAGCGCATCAGAGGTGGCGGTGGTATTTTCGATAATCTACCACTTGAAATGCATATCTCTGGGTACCTGGAACGAAACTGAAGAACTGCCTGCCTCGTCGTCAGAAGGGGATTAATCTACTGACGAGGTCTGCAAGGAGCATTATTTAGTGTATGCTGCAAATCAAGATGTGACAGAACGTCAGAGAGCAGACAGAATTTTAGCCGATAAAAGTAAGCAAATATGTCGAAGAAGGGACATAGAAATAGGACCACATATTGCGGCATTGACAGTTGATAAAGTATTGCTACCAAACCAACTGAGCGCTCGAATAAATTTCAAACTAATGATGGACACAGAATGGGGTGTTTAAAAACTTGCATAAAATCAGCGATGGTAGTGGAAGAAAGTGTCTAAAAGGAGGAGGAGAAGAAGAAAGGAATTAAAAGAAGAAACTGTGATAAAATTCCTAGCGATCTGCCAATGCATAAGATAGCTGGTGGAACTATTCCATTTCTAATTCAAGCGTTAGCGGGGCTTTGAGCAATTGGCTTGTTAACAGAAGGAGCTGCTGCCATAGCCTGAACAGTAAACAATGCACAAAGCGCTCAGGAGCAATTACAGGAAACTAAAAGACATAGAAGAATGATGGAGGCCATTGCTATCGGTAAAGGACTCTATTTAAAACCATACAAGAAAAGGCTTGGACTCCACTAACTATACTATTGGACAGATCGTTTACCTATACAGATCTGTGTAAATTCGTCAAGACTCTCAAAATCCCTAGATTTTGTGGCGTGTTTATGAGATATGTGGGATCGTAAATTTAGATGTTGCAGGAAGATCTGGAAGGCACTGGATTGCATATGTTAAAAAAATTGAATAACGTATTATATTTTTACTCGTTTGGGGATGTACGTCTATCAGAAGAATTAGGCCGCTACTTCGCCAAACACTGTGTGTTCTACAATTTTCGACGCTACCAACATGTAGATTTAAACCAGTGTGGTCAATTATAACGCTTCTCCTGATGAATGCACAAAAACAAGCAGCATACACATCACCTCATCAGTTCAAGTTTAGATGTGATGTCATGCACTCTGATTTTAAAACAGTGCTTGTCGATATAAGTGCAAATTACCCCCCCCCCCCCCCCTCCCCCAGTAAATGGAAGCAATGGCAAATGGAGTATTGCTTTGATCAAGCTTCAAACTGCGGGCTTTCAAATATAAAATGAGGTGGCTCCCAACTATGTACCCTCTGACTCACAGTTTAAATATTAAAGGTTTTGGCTGAGTCTTCAGTATACAATATGAATATACACATGAGTCGAATGGTCAAAGGTTACTATTACTCGGAAATTAAAAATTTTGAACGGAACATAGACATTTATAAATGAAAGATTGCAATTAAATAAATTCTGAACGTACTAGTTTAACGTTTTTAAATGATGAGTACGATATTAGAAGTACCTTTAAAAATGCCCTTTATTACTGTAAAACACTTATTGGTGTTGATGGTCCAGCAATTTAAATAAAATATAAGTTGAATAACAGGGAAACAATAGATTCCTACTTCACGTAATTAGTTGTGAGCAACAACATAGCTCTCGAGCTATTCTCTTCCAAATGTATACTACGTCTTCACTGTAGAAGCCGCGGAAATCTCACAGGTGCAGAAGTCGGCACTACGAAATATTTATACCTCTCGTGACCACGCGGAAACTGCTCCACTGTCCAAGTCTTTACCGCGACCCTGCGTCCGTCGGGCCGTACTTTCCAGCACTCTTCCCGTGTCCTGTGCGACTGTCCCCCGCGCTGCCCTGTTCAGAACTGCCCCGTGTCCTCGCTGGAAACGACGCTCCTCCCCAACCCCCATACGTCTCTCCACGTGTCTTTTCTGGAACGATGGCTGTGATTGGCTAGAATGCTCCGCCCTGTCTCCAAGCCAACACACACACTCACAAACATTTTGAAACACATTCGAAGTACTGGATTTATATTTAAATCACTTGAAATTAAATAAACATTCCTACGGCTGGACCATAAACACGCTCTAACACACATTATTAAATACATAAACAAATTAAATAAACATATATCAAAGGAACAGAAACAAAAGGTAGGCCAGTACCCTAATGTCTCTGTGCTGTCTAAAACAATGTAAATATTTAACAAATTTCTTCATGAATAGTATATATCGGATATAAACAAGAACATAGATGAATAAATATATTTACAAGCATGATGCTACCACTTACTCGTGTAACTGTGGAGTACTTACGGCCTGACGCGATTAATAGTAATCGGCCGCTTCGACCTGTAATTTATACAAATTTAGATTTACACTAAAAGATGTCTAAAGACACGTCAATCGACAAAATCGGATGAACCGTTTAGATTTTTGAAATTCGTTGCTGTATGGTACTTGTATAATTTATCCTCAGATACTAAACTTTAAAATAATAAAGATGTTAAAAATCTGATTACACATCAGAACCGTCGTGCAAATAATGTTAATGTACATGTTTCTTTTTGAGGTATCATGATTCCACTGCCTACTACACTACTGGCCATTAAAATTGCTACACCAAGAAGAAATACAGATGATAAACGGATATTCATTGGAGAAATATATTATACTACAACTGATATGTGATTACACTTTCACGCAATTTGGGTGCATAGAGCCTGAGAAATCAGTACCCAGATCAACCATCTCTGGCCGGAACAACGGCCTTGATACGCCTTGGCATTGAGTCAAACAGACCTTGGATGGAGTGTACAGGTACGGCTGCCCATGCAACTTCAACACGATACCACAGTTCATCAAGAGTAGTGACTGGCGTATTGTGACGAGCCAGCTGCTCGGCCACCATTGACCAGACCTTTTCAGTTGGTAAGAGGTCTGGAGAATGTCCTGGCCAGGGCAGCATTCGAACATTTTCTGTAACCAGGAACTCTTGTACAGGACCTGCAACATGCAGTCGTGCATTATCCTGCTGAAATCTAGGGTTTCGCAGATTTCGAATCTGAAATGTAACGTCCGCTGTTCAAAGTGCCGTCAATGCGAACAAGAGGTGACCGAGACGCGTAACCAATGGCACGCCGTACCATCACGCGGGGTGATACGCCAGTATGGCGATGACGAATACACGCTTCCAAATGTGCGTTCACCGCGAAGTCGTCAAACACGGATGCGACCATCATGATGCTGTAAACAGAACCTGGACTCATCCGAAATAATGACATTTTGCCATTCGTGCACCTAGGTTCGTCGTTGTGTACACCATCGCAGGCGCTCCTCTCTGTGATGCAGCGTCAAGGGTAACCGCAGCTATGGTCTCCGATCTGATAGTCCATGCTGCTGCAAACGTCGTCGAACTGTTCTTGCAGGTGGTTGTTGCCTTGCAAACGTCCCCATCTGTTGACTCAGGCATCGAGACGTGGCTGCACGATCTGTTACATCCATGCTGATAAGATGCCTGTCATCTCGACTGCTAGTGATACGAGGCCGTTGGGATCCAGCACTCCGTTCCGTATTACCCTCCTGAACCGACGGATTCCATATTCTGCTAACAGTCATAGGATCTCGACCAACGCGAGCAGCAATGTCGCGATACGATAAACCGCAATCGTGATAGGCTACAATCCGACCTTTATCAAAGTCGGAAACGTGATGGTACGCATTTCTCCTCCTTACACGAGGCATCACAACAACGTTTCACCAGGGAACGCCAGTCAACTGCTGTTTGTGTATGAGAAATCGCTTGGAAACTTTCCTCATGTCAACACGTTGTAGGTGTCGCCACCGGCGCCAACCTTGTGTGAATTCTCTGAAAAGCTAATCATTTGCATATCACAGCATCTTCTTCCTGTCGGTTAAATTTAGCGTCTGTAGCAAGTCATCTTCGTAGTGTAACAATTTTAATGGCCAGTAGTGGTTTAATTTCTATATGAACTGTGAAATGTCTGCCATTAAAGTTTCACAAAGTCCGCCATGTTTGGCACTCGCGGCATAGAAATCTCCATCGATACAAAGCACCGTCCTCGTCACAGCGCCAACATGGAATTCCCGGCCACGCGATCGGCCTGGACCCCGGTTAACGTTCGGCACCGCACGGCCGCCGTCTAGCCGCGGCCCCCTCAGAGGCCTCAGAGCGGCCACGCAAACTCCGAACTTATCATATTTTCAGGGCGTCGCAACTCGCCCGTTACCCCACAAAACTCACAACAGCGCTCCAGATATTACCGTGGCGAACAGTAAACTTCATCTAGGACGTGGCAAAGTAATGGAGATTCCTACTGGTTCATACGAAACTGACAATTTAAATGCAATTAGAAAATGATCTGAAAAAGCATTTGACTTACGTAAAAACGGCAATACGTTGAAAACAGAGATAAAAACGACCAACATACTACAGATTTTAGCTGGGAAGGTACAGTAGAAGCAATACGCAGTTTCTCGAGTAGTCAACTTTTGGTTAATAATTGTGAGAAGATTTACGAGTCACATCAACCACCTCTGGCCGTAATAACAGCCTTGAAACACCTGGGCATTGAGTCAAACAGATCTTGGATGGCGTGTACAGGTATAGCTTCCCATGCAGCTTCAACACGATACCACAGTTCATCAAGAGTAGTAACTGGCATGTTGTGACGAGCCAGTTGCTCGACCACCATTGACCAGACGTTTTCATTTTCTGAGAGATCTGGAGAATGTCCTGGCCAGGGCAGCATTCGAACATTTTCTGTAACCAGAAAGGCCCGTACAGGACCTGAAACATGCGGTCGTGCATTATCCTGCTGAAATATAGGGTTTCGCAGGGATCGAATGAAGGCTAGAGCCACGGGTCATAACACATCTGCAACGTAACGTCCACTGTTCAAAGTGCCGTCAATGCGAACAAGAGGTAACCGAGACGTGTAACCAATGGCACCCCATTCCATCAAGCCGGGTGATACGCCAGTATGGCGATGACGAATACACGCTTCCAAGGTGGGTGCACCACGATGACGCCAAACACGGATGTGACCATCATGATGCTGTAAACAAAACCTAGATTGAACCGAAAATATGACGTTTTGCCATTCTTGCACCCAGCTTCGTCGTTGAGTATACCATCGGAGGCGCTCCTGTCTGTGATGCAGCGTCAAGGGTAACCGCAGCCATGGTCTCCGAGCTGATAGTCCATGCTGTTGCAAACATCGTCGAACTGTTCGTGCAGATGGTTCTTGTCTTGCAAACGTCCCCTTTTGATCACTCAGGGATCGAGACGTGGCTGCACGATCCGTTACAGCCATGCGGATAAGATGCCTGTCATCGCGACTGCTAGTGACACGAGGTCGTTGGGATCCAGCACGGCGTTCCGTATTACCCTCCTGAACCCACCGATTCCATATTCTGCTAACAGTCATTGGATCTCGACCAACGCGAGTAGCAATGTCGCGATACAATAAACCGCAATCGTGATAGGCTACAATCCGACCTTTAACAAAGTCGGGAACGTGATGGTACCCATTTCTCCTCCTTACAGAAGGCATCACAACAACGTTTCACCAGGAAACGCCGGTCAACTGCTGTTTGTGTATGAGAAATCGGTTGGAAACTTTCCTCATGTCAGCACGTTGTAGGTGTCGCCACCGACGCCAACCTTGTGTGAATACTCTGAAACGCTATTCATTTGCATATCACTTTTTCCTCCCGGTTAAATTTCGCGTCTGTAGCACGTCATCTTCGTGGCGTAGCAATTTTAATGGCCTATAGTGTATTTCTTCTCCTTCTTCTGTTAAAGATGAGATCATGGTGTCACCCCTCATCAACGACAGCGAAACGTCCCCTTATAAAATTTATACAAGACTGTGCTTAAACTGACACACAATATTTTTAGCGCAACGCAATCTGATTTCCAAAAATCCCTACGAAAGAATGGCCCTGACTAACATTAACCTATACGTTTCACAAATCACTTACCTCACAAAAATCTTGGTTATTCGAGCTACTGCAATACAGCGAGCGCCACTACTGCCAGCTAAATAAAAGATTCAAACTACGGAAGGCACTAACTACTGATAGGCATAGTTAGCAAATGAAAGATTTTAATAGAGAACAAACAATGTATTTACCTTAATAGCCATAATGTATATATCAGTTCATGACATCCATTCCTACAAATTTCAAAACTCCGCCATGTCTCTCCCCACGTCCATCACTGCTGGCGGCTCACCTCCAACTGCGCAACGCTACGCGCTGTTAGCATCCAGCTGCCGCTGCCCAACACTACAATGGCGGACAGCAATGCAAACCAGCCACAGACTGCACACGGCACAGCCAGTGATTTTCATACAGAGCGCTATGTGGCGTTACCAATAAAAAAACCTAAACAGCCTACTTACAACAGGACCGTAGAGGATTTAGTGAATCTTCTAGGCGTTTCAGAGATGGTGCACGGATAACTGCCGAATCTTGTAGATGTTGCTGTTGGCATGGATGAGGTACATTTGACAATTAACACAGCAGTCGTTATTGAAATTGATTTGGAGATGGGAATTCAAATAACAGAGACAGAGAACCGCGTAACTGAGCCGACACATTTCTCAGTCATGAGGTCTTAGGGGATGACTCCAGTTATCGAGGAGCAGATACGTGTGTAGTAGTTTTTCTATCCTTCTACAGTAATACTTTTCTACGTACACAGTTGCATCCCTTTCAGAGGCTTGCAGTTAGATTTTTTACCGGTAGTTTCGAACAACACGCAAATACCACGGAGATGCTTCTGGAACTCAAATGGGACTCTCTGCAGGGAAGGCGACGTTTTTTCCGAGGAAAAATATTGTAAAAAATTTAAAGAAAGGGCATTTGACGCTCACTGCAGAACGATTCTACTCCTGTCAACATACATTTCGCTTAAGGACCATGAAGATAAAAGAAGTTAGGGCTCATACGGAGGCATATAGACAGTAGTTTTTCCGTAACTCTATTTACGAGTGGAATAGGAAAGGAAATTACTAGTTGTGGTACAGGATACCCTCAACCACTCACCGTACCAGGGCTTCCGAAGGATGTAGTAGATGTAGATTTACGCTGATGTAGTCTGAGCTATGTTCAAAATTATTCGGACATTAAAGTGAGTCCATACTGGCAACTGCGCGACGTGGGAGCACTCTTATTAATTTGCATGCCGTTCTGTTTTACCGCTACCGCTGCTGCCGAACGCAAACCGCAAAAACTGTGTATGATCAGCCATTAATACGAGAGCAAATCAGGTGTCATATGTAATGACTGTCATTGTGCTAGCACAGTGCACACTGCCAGAATTCTCCACAGAAACGTGCAATAACAGTAACCACAAAGGTATTTTACATATAGTCCACACAGATACGATGATCGTTAGCGCATACAGAACAACGCGGCAGCTCTCACACATCGCACTGGTCAGATATAAATGTCACAATACGCGAAAAAACGCAGGAACGCTGTCATTTCTTCGCTGTCTCTGTGCACGTATAGGTCCCATTTGTTCAGCTGATGTGTCGCTTGCATTGATCGAAGAAGACTTTAAAAAGTCTGTTTGTTGTAAACACCTAACACACCACAATTTCGTTGTCATGCAACAGGACGGAAGGTACTTGATCTACAGTTCTCTGTATCGGTAATATTCTGAGACACGTATTTCATGTAACTTATGGAATAGACGTAGTCGGATAAATACGGCATATACATCGGGGATAGCAGAAACTCAAAGGCTGCACAACAATTCTGTGTGTTCTTCATCAGTGCATCACTGAGATTGTCTGGAAAAAGCAGTTCTGCATACTGCTTCATAGTTACGCATTGCTATTTATCGACATATGGTACGAATAATATCACGTACAGCTGGTAAATTCTCATTTCAATATTATCAGGTCGGCAATAGAAGGCAGATTTTTACGAGAAAGCTCTTTGGGTGCATTCAGTGGAACTAAGTGCACACACTGAGTTCTGGCTTCAGCCATATTTCTGTTCTTAGTATTATGTGACCAAAATTACCGTTGTTAAGTGTGATTGCAAACTCGATTTAAGAATCTCTTATCGAACCTTCCTGGATGCACGGAAAATTTTAAACATTGCGTATTTACACTCATGGTCATAAATTAAGGATAATTGCAGAATGTGGTGCCACACAACGTGGCAGTGCACAAAACTGGCGCTAATAGCATAGGTACATGGGGAACACACACGAGCCGGCCGCGGTGGTCTAGCGGTTCAAGGCGCTCAGTCAGGAACCGCGCGACTGCTACGGTCGCAGGTTCGAATCCTGCCCCGTCATGGATGTGTGTGATGTCCTTAGGTTAGTTAGGTTTAAGTAGTTCTAAGTTCTAGGGGACTGATGACCGCAGATGTCAAGACCCATAGTGCTCAGAGCCATTTTTTGAACACACACGACTCAGATCTGTAAGTCCACGGTATTCGTGATAAGTTGAGAAAACCGTCCCGAAACACATGTGCTACAAAACGCCACTGTTTCCTGCGTATGTCCCCCGACATCAATATGGGATATGATCACCATGCTCGCGTACACAGGCCGCACAACGGGTTGGCATACTCTGGATCAGCTGGTTGAGCAGCTGGTGGGGTATGGCCTCCCATTCTTGCACCAGTGCCTCTCGGAGCTCTTGAAGTGTCCTAGGGTTTGAAGACGTGCAGCGATATGTCGACCGAGAGCATCCCAGACGTGCTCCATGGGGTTTAGGTCTGGAGAACAGGCAGGCCACTCCATTCGCCTGTTATCTTCTGTTTCAAAGACTCCTCCACGATGGCAGCTCGGTGGTGCCGTGCGTTATCATCCATCAGAAGGAAGGTGGGACCCACTACACCCCTGAAAAGGCGGACATACTGGTGCAAAATGATGTCCCGATACACCAGTCCTGTTACAGTTCTCCTGTCAAAGACATGCAGGCAACGGCCTTGCCGCAGTGGATACACCAGTTCCCGTGAGATCACCGAAGTTAAGCGCTGTCGGGCGTGCCCGGCACTTCGATGGGTGACCATCCAGCCGCCATGCGTTGTTGCCATTTTTCGGGGTGCACTCAGCCTCGTGATGCCAATTGAGGAGCTACTCGACCGAACAGTAGCGGCTCCGGTCAAAGAAAACCATCATAACGACCGGGAGAGCGGTGTGCTGACCACACGCCCCTCCTGTACGCATCCTCAACTGAGGGTGACACGGCGGTCGGATGGTCCCGATGGGCCACTTGTGGCCTGAAGACGGAGTGCTGCTTTTTCAAAGACATGCTGGGGTGTACGTGCACCAATCGTAATCCCACCCCACACCATCAAACCACGACCTCCATACAGGTCCCTTTCAAGGACATTAAGGGGTTGGTATCTGGTTCCTGGTTCACGCCAGATGAAAAGCCGGCGGGAATGACTGTTCAGACCGTACCTGGACTCGTCCGTGAACATAACCTGGGACCACTGTTCCAATGAGCATGTACTGTGTTCTTGACACCAGACTTTGCGGACTCTCCTGTGTCCAAGGGTCAGTGGAATGCACCTTGCAGGTCTCCAGGCGAATGAACCATCTCTGTTAAGTCGTCTGTGGACTGTGTGCCTGGAGACAACTGTTCGAGTGGCTGCGGTAAGGTCCCAAGCAAGGCTACCTGCAGTTCTCCGTGACCGTCTGTGGGCACTGATGGTGAGATATCGGTCTTCTTGTGGTGTTGTACACTGTGGACGTCCAGTACTGTATCGCCTGGACATGTTTCCTGTCTGCTGGAATCGTTGCCATAATCTTGAGATCACACTTTGTAGCACAAGGAGGGCCCGTGCTGTGTTTGACCAGCCTCCAGTCGCCCTGGTATTCTAACCCTCATAACGTCACCAATATGTATTCTTTGAGCCATTTTCAACACCCAGTCACCATTAGAATGTCTGAAAACGTCTGCACACTTACTCGCTGCACCGTATTCTTACATTCACCAACACGCCTCTGCGTATGTGGACTGCTGCCTGTGCCACCGTGCGACGACCGCAGGTCAAATCCACAGCATCGTCATACCCCGAGGTGATGTAAACCCGGAAACCACCCACCGGAACGAGCGGTTTTCACCATGTATCAGCATTATCCTTAATTTATGAACATGAGTGTACATTACATTTTTACCAAGATAGGTATATAAATCAGAACTATGAGTAGTATTTAAACAAGGAATTTAAATACTTTACATATGGCATTTCAACAATACAGGTGCAGCTATAACACTGCACTTCAACTAGTGTAAACTGTACAAGTCGAAGTCGACAGATTGAGATACTAACGAGAAGAATGTAAACAAAAGGCTGGTTCACAAGAACAATTCATGGAATGAAGACGTAGAATAAAATTTCTGGTTTAGTTTTTCTGGCATAAATTGCAGTGGTCAAATTTCTTGAGCAGGCTTACAGTCCAGTTGCGTTACTTTGAAATGTAGCGACAGAGGGTTACTAGGATAGTCAGACCGTTCACATACTGTCCGCATAGAAGAACAATTAAGAAATGAGCATCGTATAGATTCATATAAAGATTCAGCCCTTATTACTGGACAATTTACAGTGCAGTGCCTTACAGCATACAAACAATTACTCGTTATTAGCTTATTTGTTCAGCCTCCTGATTTCAGAGCGACTGAAAGTTTTTAGTCCATTTTGCAATCATTACTTTGGGCAAGTCCACAAATTTTGCAACATACTGTAGGCTTCAATCGAGAAAATTGCACTCATTGTACCTAAAATTTTTTATCCATCCCAATTTCAACGCAGACAGTCATGAATTATTTAACGTAGGTATTACATGCTGTGGAACAATGAAATACACTGCTCACAAAGTTTTGCTCTCTCATAAGCGCTTTACTAAACCACTGGAAAACAAAACATTCGGTAGTTAAAGATAAAAGTTAATAATATTTGCTCATGCATTGCCAGAACATGCGATCATTCCATTCAAAGCCTTTTTTCAGTTGTCACGTCATATTTTGATTGTTTGTTTATCGTCAAAGTAAGAGAAACTGGCCCTCTAGGAAGGGAAAATTGAGCCTTCATTCTTCGATGGTAATATTGGTTCCATTCCATGCCGGCCGCCTGGTACAGCAACTGGTTATGAAGTTCTTGAAATAAGAGAGTTTCGATTGCAAAATCTTTTTTATTTACAGGAAAATGCACATGTCGCCCTTTTGGAGCATCATCAGATTGGCCTAGGGATTAGCTGTACTCAACGCTTCATGTTGTGTACGCCGGAAGGCGGTTGGCTCCGTGTTACGTAAGATTTCTTAATTATTTTTCGTTTGTCACAGTTTTCCTGTCCAGCAGACACAGTAGTTATATTTGGAACTGTACTCCCCGTTTCAAGTTCCATTATGCTTCTACGCATCCCACGACGATGGTTTCTTATAAAATTTTATCCTAATGCCATATGTGGGCGTCATTGGACGAATGTTGGTTTTCCACATTAATTTTTACGTAAGTTCATGTGATGGTTAGTTGTAGAGACGGCTGCACAGTTTGGAACTTCGCCTCTTTTGTATTTTCATATCAACTTCATTTCCCCATTTTAATCTGCATATCCCTAACTATTGTCATTTTTCACCACTAAGCCAATCTGATAACACCCCAAAAGGGTGAAACGCGTCATTTCCTGTAAATAAAGAGATTTTGCGACCGAGACTGTCTTATTTCAAGAAATCTATAATAATATTTAGTGAAAAACGCAGTTACAATTGTGTCCAAAATTAAACGAAGTAAACAACTATATCAATGAGACAGCTAGTGACGTAGAAATGAGATATGAGAATAGAAGAAAGCAGACCTTCTCCATATCAAACTAATGAACCAACGAATATTCTCAATTCGATTTATGTCATTTGTTTCACTCTATATCAACGTCATTGGAAATTTCCCCACCCATACAGTAGACTTATTTTTCCACGTCCATGATCCACACGTGATAATCAAATCAAAATGTGTTTGACAACTAGTAACTGCCGCGGAGCGCTGCATGGAAGACAGAGAGTGGTTTTGCGCAGATCCCTGAAGTGCTACCAGATGTGATATGGCTGCACTGCTCTCACCGCAGGCAGTCATTAGTGGCCACCGCTGGGTCGTGTGGCAGCAAAGCGACTTCGGCTCTTCAGACCAATAAACGCAAACGTGCAGAAATCATAAGCGGTTACGACACCAAGCGCACCAAGCGAGGTGGACTGTGGTCAGAGATTCCGGAGGAGAAGGGTTCAAATATGCGTTCGCCCATCAGGAATTACGTTATTTGTATTTTCATACATAGATTAAGTTGAATGCCGGCATGATTCTCGTGGAAAAAATTCGACCCGTTTCTTTCCTCATCCTTGTCCTCGTCCAAACTGAGTTTCTGTTCAGCCTCTCAGGGATGTTATGCCCCAGTCTTTCTTTTCCTTGTTGCTTTAAACAGATCACTAACGTGTTAATAGATTGAAGATTCTGCAAAATACTTCAATTTGGGAAAAAACTGTTTCCAGCTGGGACTGATCCAGCTTCCCTCCCTTCCCCTCCCCTAACACCACCATCCCCACCCCTGCCACAAAGGTGCACAGTTTCATAGTGATTAAGGAAAGGTTTTAGAACGTTTTATGATTGTAGTCTCTGGGGAGGTAGGTTCAGAGCAACAACCACTACCCTCCCTCCCCCCCCCCCCCCCCCGGCAATTATCAATTATCCCCGTTTCAAAGTACTGGAGACAACTGAGATGTTCGTAACAATTACAATAAAAATAAAGTAAATAAAATATTTTCGTATCTTAATATACACAACTCTGACATAAACTGAAGTCTTCTTTTTTTACTATTTACAAAAAAAAACACACCCGACAAGTATTTAGCCCCCATGTGGCGTTTATACAGCTTTGCTATCATCATTTTGTTTTAGCCCTGATTGGCACTGATTAATATAGGTACGCGTCTCAAGGGGACATACACAGGTAAGGTGCTCTACCGTGGCACATGGTCAGACACAAAACTCAAAAGCGGGAGAATGAGTCAGAACTAAGAACCTTGTAATGAAACGCATGTTAAGCTGGGTAAAATGAAATCTTAGGAATTAATAAATAAAACTTCGAAATCATAAGCTGAATTCGCTGGCAGCTATACTCAGAACATAATTTCATCTTTCCAGTAATTTTGATAAAATAATCAAATTAAGAACGCAGTATGATGAAAAATAGTAATGTGACGAACATCGGCGGTAATAGCAGAGCACTGAAAAGCTACGGTTTGCGTGGACAAACAGGTACGCTATCATGTTCATTCTGAAGCAATCTACCGTCGTGTTAAATGAGGCGTCTGCCGTAGCTGTAAGCCGTAGATGGCGAGCAGTAGTATGTAGATTAGTTTTTAGTTTCAAAAAGTGCCTCTAATGATATTTTAAGTGACAATGAAATATTTAGTATGGAACCCCTCCGTTTAAATCAAAAGAATTGAAGCTCACGATTCAAGGTAATGTAGCAATCTTCATTAGCATCCTACATTTCACTGTTTATGTATTAGCAAAGAATATGGCACCAGAGGAGAACATGTCCAATGGAAAATTGTGACATCTGTAGAACATGTTAGTTAAACAGATCCCCTACGATTTACTCACACGTATCCCTTCATAAGCAACTCCACATAGAAAACAACTTGTGTTAGCATGATTGACGCGGTAATGTGTCGCAGCAGGAAGCTCCATTGTCCTTCTCGGTAGCTGAACAGTGGGGCAGACTGCTAAGAGAAGGGGCCCGGATTCGATTCCCGTCTGAGTACGAGATTTTCTGCACTCGGGGAATGTGTGTTGTGTTCTCCTTGGGTTCGTATCGTCGTAATTGCAAGAAATTCGTCTCCATTACCCTGTCGTATCGTCTTTCCATTATTGAGGTTCCAGACTGGGCACGTACCGAAAGCCAATAAATAGAAATTTAAAAGAAAGAAAGTTCCCTTGCAATGAAAATTACTAAGGGATACGGTACAATTGTCAGGAGACATCACACTAACCGCCTATAGGCTTGATAACGCTCTCACCTCGGCGAGAAAGAAAAAAACAAAAGCTTTTTCACGTATATCATATCCCCTGAATCCACTCAGTGATAATTAGGTGTTGACTGCTACGCTCACTATAGTAAAGAGTCCCAGGCATTTTCTGTAGGATCAAGATCGGATGACTTAGAGGGCCACCAGTGGAGATGTGAAAAAGTGTCCGAGTGTTCGTCAGACTAAGACGGTATGTGTTCAGCCATGTAAGCTCAACGATTGTCATTTGAAATAAACATCCTCTTTTATGTTCGCGCTAAACGAAATGAGTGGAGCCAAGGCGTGGTACTAAAACATCTCCAAAGTTTCAGAGAGTAGTTCAAATGGCTCCAAGCACTATAGGACTTAACATCTGAGGTATCTGAGGTCATTAGTCCCCTAGACTTAGAACTACTTAAACCTAACTAACCTAAGGACATCACACACATCCATGCCCGAGGAAGGATTCGAACCTGCGACCGTAGCAGCAGCGCGGTTCCTAACTGAAGCGCCTAGAATCGCTCGGCCGCAGGGGACGGCTTCACAGAGTAGTCTTCAGACTGAACTTCAGCCGGCATATACTGCAGGTTAAATGCCTCATTGGTTCCCTCGGATCCCTCGGAGCCTTGCTTGTATTGAAAACAAGCAAAATCGCTACTCATTTGACCATTCAACATCCCTCCAGTCAGTTACTCTCCATTGTCTACGTTATTTGGCCCATTCAAGACTTGCAGCGTTATAAGCCGCTGTGACTAGTGAGCTTTTGAGAAATACCAGACTCCACATGTCAATTGCATGCAGTTCCCTTCATAAAGGTCGCTCGGAAACTGGTTGGATCTACGTTCAGTGACAGCACCAGATCCTTTAGGGATTGCAACCATTTATCATTAGCATTTCTCGACACTCGTCTCCAGTCTCTGTAAGTTAAGATCAATACACAGCCACTGTTCTTGAGTCGTGTTTGGCAGAGTGGTACAGGGACTAAGTGCCCAATTTAATTCAGGATGCGGTCACGGGAGCGCCCAAACACAATAGTTCATTTCTGTCATTCCGTCTCGTCTCTACGCCAACCCATCTTACAGCGCTGAAACCATACAAATGACGGGCACATAGATTCTAAGATGGATGAATGTGTGAGGCTGCAGCGTAGTTTTCACCGCGCAACTGGTAAAGGTAGTAAACAGGGGATATGTCGATATCTGGACATAAAGCTTTTGCGAATTTCATTTAGTTTTATGAGTCGGATAGCAACTATGCCTCGTCGACAGGCGGGTGAACAATATGCGCAGACTGAGATTTTCACTCTGCAGCGGAGTGTGCGCTGAAATGAAACTTCGTGGCAGATTAAAACTGTGTGCCGGACCGAGACTCTAACAGTTTTAATCTGCCAGTAAGTTTCATATCAGCGCACACACCTCTGCAGAGTGAAAATCTCATTCTGGAAACATCCCCCAGGCTGTGGCTAAGCCATGTCTCCGCAATAGCGCCGGTCGGTGTGGCCGAGCGGTTCTAGGCGCTAAAGTCTGGAACCGGGCGACCGCTACGGTCGCAGGTTCGAATCCTGCCTCGGGCATGGATGTGTGTGATGTCCCTAGGTTAGTTAGCTTTAAGTAGTTCTAAGTTCTTGGGGACTGATGACCTCAGATGTTAAGTCCCATAGTGCTCAGAGCCATTTGTACCAGTTTTCCGCAATACCCTTTGTTGCAGGAGTGCTAGTTCTGCAAGGTTTGCAGGAGAGCTTCTGTGAAGTTTGGAAAGTAGGAGACGAGGTACTGGCTGAAGTAAAGCTGTGAGGAAGCGGCATAAGTCGTGCTTGGGTAGCTCAGATGGTAGACCTCTTCCCGCGAATGGCAAAGGTCCCGAATTCGAGTCTCGGCCCGACACATAGTTTTAATCTGAAAGGAAGTTTAATATACGCAAATGTCTGCATTTGAGAGTGGACGTGTGGTTGGGCTCAAAGAAGCCGACTGGACTATACAGTGAATCGCTCAACATTTTATCGATGCCACTATTCGACGATGCTGGCAGGAATGGACGAACCATCGCCGAACACAGCGTCAAGAAGGAAGCGGTAGACCTAGAGACACGACAGAAGTTGAGCACCGTGCAATCGTCAGAGAGGAACTCAGTGCCCCGAATTCATCAATATCATCAATCCGACGTGCAATTGGTGATTCAGTGATCACGACGGCCGTTAATAGGCGGCTCACAGAAAGGGGGCTGAGCTTACAGCTCCATTTGCACCGAATACCATTGACCTCTGCACACGAAAAATCCCGTATGCAGTGGTGTCGAGCACATTCGGCCTGGAATCTCATTGACTGGGGTAGAATTGTCTTCAGTGATGAGTCCCGCTTCAAAGTGAGACCAGATGAGGAGCGAAGACATGCCAGGAGACGCTCTGGCCAGCAGTGGGTTACCAAACTCATTGTCGCCCGCCATACGACCGAGCAACCAGGAGTAACGGTCTGGGGTGCCACTTCATTTCACAACAGGACGCGTTTTATTGTCATCCCCGGCACCATTACAGCGCAGCGGTACGTCAGTCATATTCTTCGCCCGGTTTTCAAATGGCTCTTAGCACCATGGGACTTAACTGCTGAGGTCATCAGTCCCCTAGAACTTAGAACTACTTAAACCTAACTAACCTAAGGACATCATACACATCCATGCCCCGACGCAGGGTTCAAACCTGCGAACGTAGCAGTCGCGCGGTTCCAGACTGTAGCGCCTAGAACCGCTCGACCACGTCCGGTTTTGCTGCACTTCATGACAAGCCATCCTGTGCTTACATTTAAGCAAGATAATGCCCGCCCGCACAGGGGCAGAGGTTTTACTGCTTGTCTTCGTGCTTGCCAAATCCTACCTTTACTAGCAGGTTTGCCGGATCTCTCCCCAGTTGAGAACGTTTGGAGTATTAGGGACAGGACCCATCAGTAAGCTCCGGATTTTGCCAGACTAATGCGCCGATTGGTCAGAACTTGAGACGATATCCCTCTGGAGGACATCCAACGACTCTGTCAATCAATGAGAAGCCGAATAACTGCATGCATAAGAGCCCGAGGTGGACGAACGCAGTATTGACTTTCTCAATATATGAAGTTATTTCTCTTGAACAAATCATCCATTTTTTCTGAAACTGTAATCATCTGTTTTTGTCTGTACATGTACGTCACATCTACCCATTTCCGTCCTATTCGGCTAACTCCTTCTTGTACAGCGCTGAAAAGCAAATAGTGTGCTCTTTTAAGAAGGTGCCGAACAGTTTGTTCTATGAGCTAATAGTCCGCAGCTCGTGGTCGTGCGGGTTCGATTCCCGGCGGGGTCAGGGATTTTCTCTGCCTCGTGATGACTAGGTGTTGTGTGATGTCCTTAGGTTAGTTAGGTTTAAGTAGTTCTAAGTTCTAGGGGACTGATGACCATAGATGTTAAGTCCCATAGTGCTCAGAGCCATTTGATGAGCTTATTATAATAAGTGTGTCGATAACAATCTTGTTGTTCCGATCTATAGAAACAAAGCCAAATCAGTTAGTTCTTCTTCTCTTACAGTCACTCTAACAATACATGGCAATCGAATTTTTGTATCTTTTTATGTCAATCTTGGTAAGTGAAGTTCAGAACTCAAATATCAATCCCTGAAAGCAGTTAAACCCAACTCCCAAAAATTATCGTGAAAAACGAATTTGAAGTGTTCTGCGCATCATTGATATCGTAAATTAAGATACTTTTTTTTCACAAACAATTTGTCTCTGTGGTAGAATGCTCTCCTGGAGTCCATTACAGGCCAAGACAAATTTTTAAAGAAAGCTGCCCCTTCTACGAGCTTTTCTCTAAAGCGTAAAATACCAGTAGTTAGAAAAAACTCAGCAGCGCTCGAGACTGGTAAACACATGTTCGCTGGTTCGACTCTCGTTTACCTCACTATTTTTTCCGTTCAGTTCAAATAGCATTTAAACGCAAAATTCATCAAATATATGCTATCTAACACAGATCTAACTGTTATTTTTATGAAAAAAACAAGTCTTTTTATTTCTAATTACATATCACATAAAAATGGTTCAAATGGCTCTGAGCACTATGGGACTTAACATCTGAGGTCATCAGTCTCCTAGAACTTAGAACTACTTAAACATAACTAACCTAAGGACATCACCCACACCCATGCCCGAGGGAGGACTCGAACCTCCGCCGGGACCAGCGGCACAGTCCATGATTGTAGCGCCTTAGACCGCCCGGGTAATCCCGAGCGGCAAAGACGACTTTTTGGAGGATTTTTGAGAGAGGCATCGAACTGCTATGGTGTACTGATATTTGAGCTCTAACCTTCACGTACCTTAAACATAAAAAAATACGAAAATACGATTGCCATGTGGTCTCCTTATAGCCGGCCGCAGTGGTCTCGCGGTTCTAGGCGCGCAGTCTGGAGCCGTGCGACTGCTACGGTCGCAGGTTCGTATCCTGCCTCGGGTATGGATGTGTGTGATGTCCTTAGGTTAGTTAGGTTTAAGTAGTTCTAAGTTCTAGGGGACTAATGACCACAGCAGTTGAGTCCCATAGTGCTCAGAGCCATTTGGTCTCCTTATGAGTCAAGTCAAACCGACGAATGGTTAAGACTGTATATTCTGCTGCTGTTACACTAATTGGTAGTATGGCTAAACTGTTTAGAACCACGTTAGTTAAGAGATAAAGCTACTACCGCGAGAATCGACGCACTCAAGGGGCTCCCATTCCGGCACTCAGAGTATGAATTGCTGCACTACAAATGATACAGCGGTATCCAGGACTTGATCATAAGCATCAGCCTCGTGTAACATAGTGTCTTCTTTGCATTAAATTATATAAATCGTTACATTCAACAGATTCATAACATCTAGGAAAGTTGGAAAGTTGTGGTAAGGTCTTATGGGACCAAAGATTAGATTAGATTAATACTTGTTCCATAGATCATGAATACGACACTTCGTAATGATGTGGAACGTGTCAGGTTAATAAAAGATGTCTGTACAAGATATTACATTACACAAAATATTGCATAACACTAATGTTTAAGTTATGTTTTTACCCTCCTTTAATTTATATCTAAAAATTCAGCCAATGAGTAGAAGGAGTTGTCATCTAGAAATTCTTTCAATTTATTTTTAAATATTAGATGGCTATCTGCCAGGCTTTTGATGCTGTTTGGTAGGTGACCAAAGACTTTTGTGGCAGCATAAGTTACCCCTTTCTGTGTCAAAATCATATTTAACCCTGCATAGTGAAGATCATCCTTTCTTTCTCCTGGTGTTATAGCTATGCACACTGCTATTACTTTTAAACTGGGTTAGATTATTAACAACAAATTTCGTAAGTGAATATATATACTGTGAGGTTACTGTGAGGATCCCTAGATCCTTAAATAGATGTCTGCAGGAAGACCGTGGGTGGGCTCCAGCAATTATTTTGATTACACGTTTTTGAGCAATGAATACTTTTCTACTCAACGATGAATTACCCCAGAACATGATGCCATATGAAAGCAGTGAATGAAAGTAGGCATAGTAAGCTAATTTACTGAGATTCTTATTATCAAAATTTGCAATAACCCTAATAGCATACGTAGCTCAACTCAGACGTTTCAGCAGACCATCAATGTGTTGCTTCCAGTTTAACCTCTCATCAATGGACACACCTAATAATTTTGTAAATTCTACCTTAGCTACAGACTTCTGTTCAAAGTCTATATTTATTACTGGAGTTGTGCCATTTACTGTACGGAACTGTATATACTGTGCTTTATCAAAATTTAAAGAGAGTCCGTTTGCTGAGAACCACTTAATAATTTTGTGAAAAACATCATTTACAATTACATCACTTAGTTCTTGGTTTTTGGATGTTATTACTATACTTGTATCATCAACAAAAAGAACTAACTTTGCATCTTCATCAATGTGGAATGGTAAGTCATTAATGCATATCAAGAACAGTAAAGGACCTAAGACCGAACCCTGTGGGCACCCATACTTGTTAGTCCCCCAGTTTGAGGAATAAGCTGTTGTTTTAACATTACATGAACCACGTATTTCAACTTTCTGCATTCTTCCACTTAAGTGTGAATTAAACCATTTGTGGACTGCCCCACTCAAACCATAATGATTTAGCATATCTAAAAGAATTCCTTGATTTACACAAACAAAGGCCTTTGAGAGATCACAAAAAATACCAATGGGTGATGTCCGGTTATTCAGAGCATTTAATATTTCATCAGTGAAAGCGTATATAGCATTTTCTGTTGAAAAGCCTTTCTGAAAACCAAACTGACATTTTGTTAGTACTTTAGTTTTACAAATATGGGAGGCTACTCTTGAATACATTACTTTCTCAAAAATTTTCATAGTGCTGTCAGGAGAGAGATTGGGCGGTAGTTTTTGACATCCGACGTTTCCCCCTTTTTATGCAATGGTTTTACAATGGCATATTTCAGTCTATCGCGGAAAACACCCTGCTCCAAAGAGCTATTACATACGTGGCTGAGAATCCTAATTATCTGTGGGGAACAAGCTTTAAGTACCTCGCTTGAAATGCTATTTATTCCGTAAGAGCATTTGCTTTTCAGTGAGTTTATTATTTTACTGATTTCAGAGGCAGAGGTTGGTGGAATTAAAGTTGTTTCAAACTGCACAGGCATGGCCTCTTCTATTAGTAGGTTTGCCTCTTCTAGTGATGATCTAGACTCTATTTTCTCCACAACATTTAAAAAATTATTATTGAAAGCCGGCCGGTGTTACCGATCGGTTCAAGGCGCTACAGTCTGGAACCGCGCAACCGCTACGGTCGCGGGTTCGAATCCTGCCTCGGGTATGGATGTGTGTGATGTCCTTAGGTTAGTTAGGTTTAAGTAGTTCTCAGTTCTAGGGGCCTGATAACCACAGCAGTTGAGTCTCATAGTGCTCATAGCCATTTGAACCATTATTATTGAAAATATTTTCAATTTCTGATTGTTTGTTAGTGCACATGTCATTCAGTTTTATGGCTCTAAAGTCTTCCTGTGATCTTGGTTGCCCTGTTTCCCTTTCAATAATATTCCAAATTGCTTTAATTTTACTATCAGAGTTACTGATCTCAGACATGATACACATGCTTCTGGACTTTTTAATAACTTTTCTTACTACTGCACAATAGTTTTTATTTGAACAATTTCAGGGTCAGTACACCCACTTGCTGTTAGATACAGTTCTCTTTTACGGTTGCAAGATATTCTTATTCCTTTAGTTAGCCAAGGTTTTTTTTATGTTTTCTTGGAATTATGTTTAACTATTTTCTTGGGAAAACAATTTTCAAATACCCTTAAAAATGCATCGTGAAATAAGTTATATTTCAAGTTTGCATCGGATTCCTTATACACTTGATCCCAGTCTAGCTGCTGTAGGCTTTTCCTAAAGTTTGCAATATTTATATTGTTAATTGAACGCACTGCTTTGAAAGTCTGATTTGATATACTGCATGGAGCTATGTCATGTACTGAAACTAGCTGTGCATCATTATCTGAAAGACCATTCTCAACAGAATTAGCATTTATGTCCTTAAACTTATCTTGGTCTACAAAAAGGTTATCTATCAATGTACTGCTGTTCTTTGTTATCCGAGTAGGAAAATCAATGACGGAGCTCAAATTGAAAGAACTGAGTAATACTACAAGGTCATTCTTCCTATTACATTCTTTCATGGAATCAACATTGAAATCCCCACAAATGATAATTTGCTTCCCCCTGTCTGACAGATAGCACAACAAAGCATCCAGGTTTTCTAGAAATAGCTGGAAATTCCCTGAGGGGGACCTACACAGTATTACAATTATGGAAGTGCCATCATTTACTTTAAGTTCAGTGGCACATGCTTCCTTATGTTGCTCTACACAAAAAATTTTTACTTTCTAAATTTTTTTACACTGTGGAAGCTTTTGACATATATGGTAATTCCTCCTCTCATCATATTATCTCTACTTACATGTGCAGCTAATTTGTACCCATTGATGCTAACCTTTTGCATATCAGTGACAATGTGATGTTCAGACAGGCATAGTACATCTATTACATTCTCAGTTTCTATATATTCTAAACAAAGCAGAAGCTCATCAATTTTATTCTTCAATCCCCCAATATTTTGATGAAATATACTAACATCTTTTTCACTTTACTTTGGTGAGTATCTTGAACTGCTGAGATCATCGGTCCCTGAGCTTACGCACTACCTAACCTAACTTAAACTAACTTACGCTAAGGACAACAAACTCATTCATGCCCGAGGGAGGATTCGAACCTCCGACTGAGAGAGCCGCGCATACAGTGGCAAGGCGCCTCAGGCCGCGTGACCAGACCGCGCGGCTAACACCTAGGGAAGGTCTTTCCTACAGATTTGAAATGACGTTGTCAAAGAGATGAATGTATGAGTCTCTTCTAAAGTTTCCTTGAGTGATCTAAACGACCTTACGACTTTTTTGCTACATCTGTCGCGAAATAATGAGTGGTACTTTCTGTTTCCGCTGACAATTTTTGGGACAGCTCTTAAGTTTCGAAGAGTCATCGACGGAGAACACAATCCACATCTTCCCTCCTCTGCTCTAAAACGCTCCTAATGCTCTACACTTCGGTCCATTTTTCTCTTTGCCTTCAGTCAACTGATTGAAGAAAATATCAAGCAGAACAGTTGACTATGTACACTGCCTGACAAAAAAGCGATGCACGTTGATGACATGGGAGGATGTAAATGTAACTTCGTACACGTACACGCCATAGGCTGGCATGCAAATAATCAGTGCTGTCATTCTCCGAGACAGGTAGAATGGCCACCAGTGCCCATTAGTGTTGTTCCTTTTTAGTGTAGTTCCTAGGACTGGTAGGCCATATGAAAAGGCGCGGACAGAGTCAGATGTAAAGAGAACAATATGAAGGACACAAAGATGCCGTGTAATATGATAAATAGCGTTGTTATCTCCTGACAGCATTTGAAAGAGGCCTCATTTTGATTCGCCATTTGGGCGACAGGTGGCATCTCGCAGTGTCCAGGTTTGTGGGGCATTAAGATGGGGCAGTGGCTCGATCCTGGAATGGATGGGAACGTGAGGGCAGGCGTACTCATCGTCAAGGTTCCGGTCTGCCACGTTTGACCACCACAACGGAGGATCACCGTGCTGTGCTCCAAGAATATCGTAACCCCTTCACACCTATGCCTGCCATTCGAGAACAAGCAACGGACTCCCTGCAATATTCTGCTTCATCCAGGGACGGACACTATTAGCAGACAGATTAGGGACTTATCGTCCTATGCGTGAACTAGCTTTAACACCACAAAACTAACGGCTCCGTTTGGAGTGATGCTGTGGCCGGATAGCATGGACTGCTGTTGAAACGCGTCGCATGTGGTCAGCGATGAATCCCGGTTCTGCACTATCCCAGGTCACCATTGCCAGCGAATATGGCGGCGATCTGGCTAGAGGTCCCATTCTTCTAGTAGTTTGGAGAGGCATGGTGGTGTTGCCCCAGGCGTCTATGTGGGGAGCCATCGGCTATAACTTCACGTCACGGCCTACAGTGAGTGAGGGAACTACGACGTCGCAATGGTACCTCTCGAGCTTATTGCGCCCCCATGTGCTACCAGTCATGCGACAGTATGCCGTCATTTTTCAGCGGGACAGTTAGAGTAAGGAATGAGGAGAAAAGAGAAAAGCATTGAAATGGGTGTAAGGCAAGGATGCTCTCTGTCACCGAAGATATTCAACATATATTGAGAAGAACTGAAGGTAAGGCCATAGAGAATGCAAGAGACGTTGTAATGGGGGTAGAAAGATAAGGAGTATAAAATAAATGGTTGATTAAGCAGTGCAGGTGAAATCAGAAGAAGAGCTAAAAACGATGTTAAAGAATATTGCCAAAAGGGACAATGAGTATGGAATGAATGTAAATACACACAAAAAAAGTTTTTATCACCCCGGTTCCGAGAATTCCTGAAGATAGACGTTGAATATTATATCACAAACACAGCCTTGTGACTGTTGAGAGATGTCACTAATCCCGCCCAAAGATGTAAACAACCATGCATAAGCAGCGCCTATTACACGGACGGGGTCCCACAGCCGATCAGTTACAGTCATTCCATCAGAAACGAGGTACACGGCTTGTGTTGTCTGTAGTTCGACCGTGTCTAGACGGTCCGCATTGCTACTTTGTGCCCGGAACGGCTTTCAACAGGGGAAGTGTCCAGGCGTCTCGGAGTGAACCAAAGCCATGTTGTTCGGACATGTAGGAGATACAGAGAGAGACAACAACTGTGGATGACATGCCTCGCTCAGGCGCCCAAGTGGTACTACTGCATTGGATGACCGCTACCTATGGATTATGGCTCGGAGGAACCCTGACAATAACGCTACCATGTTGAATAATGCTTTTCGTGCAGCCGCAGGATGTCGTGTTACAACTCAAACTGTGTGCAATAGGCTGCATGACGCGCAACTTCACTCCCGACGTCCATGGCGAGGTCCATCTTTGCTACCACGACACCATGCAGCGCGGTACAGATGGGCCCAACAACATGCCGAATGGACCGCTCAGGATTGGCTTCACGTTCTCTTCACCGATGAGTGCCGCATATGCCTTCAACTAGACAATCGTCGGAGACGCGTTTGGAGCCAACCCGGTCAGGCTGAACGCCTTAGATATACTGTCCAGCGAGAGCAGCAAGGCGTAGGTTCCCTGCTGTTTTGGGGTAGCATTATGTGAGGCCGACGTACGCCGCTGGTGATCATGGAAGGCGCCCTCACGGCTATACGATACGTGAATGCCATCCTCCGGCCGATAGTGCAATCATATCGGCAGCGTATTGGCGCGCCCATCGTGCACATGTTGTGCATGACTTCCTGCAGGAAAACGAAATCGCTCGACTAGAGTGGCCAGCATGTTCTCCAGACATGAACCCTATCGAACATGCCTGGGATAGATTGAAAAGAGCTGTTTATGGACGACGCGACCAACTAGCCACTCGGAGGGATCGACGCCGAATAGGCGTTGAGAAGTGGGACAATCTGGACCAACAATGCCTTGATGAACTTGGGGATAGTATGCCACGACGAATACAGGCATGCATCATTGCAAAAGGACGTACTGCTGGGTATTAGAGGTACCGGTGTGTACAGCAATCTAGACCATCACCACTGAAGGTCTCTCTGCATGGTGGTAGAACATGCAATGTGTGGTTTTCATGAGCAATAAAAAGGGCAGAAATGATGTTTATGTTGATATCTACTCCAGGTTTCTGTACAGGTTTCGGAACTCTCGGAACGGCGGTGATACAAAACTTTTTTTGATGTGTGTTGGAAAGCCAAAAGTGATGAAAATAAGCTAAAAGGAACCTACAGTTCACATATTCCTAGACTGGAAAAAATGTATAACAAGTAAAATGGGTTCTGTACCTGGGATGTTTAATGACATGAAATGGAAGCCATACAGAAGAACTAAGGAGGAGGATAGCTATTGGAAAGAGAGTATTTGAAAAGGCGAAACACATACTAACATCTAGAAGAAATCCGATGGAGCTTAGAGAAAGGTCTGAGATTTGCTAAATGTTATGTGTGGAGTGTAGTATTATACAGCATTAATGGACAGCTAAAAATAAAGAAGAAAAAATTTTGAATGTTTTGAAATGTAGCTATGAAGAAGAATGCTTAAGATGAAGTGGACTGACAGACTTAAGAAAAAAAAGTAAGGAAGAAAATAAGAGAAGAATGATTACTGGAAGTGGTCAGAAGGAAAAAAGAATCTTGGCTGGGGCACATACCGTGTAGGAATTGTCTGGAATAAAGAATTACAGAGGGAAACGTGGAATTGATGAGAGAACGAGATAGGAAGAGAACTGGAATGATATATGACGTTAGAAGAGGACATATGTATAAATAGATAAATGATGATGCTCAGAACTGGACATGATGGAGGACCTGCACTTGAAACTTGCATTAAAGAAAATGAATGCTCTTCCACACATGGCATAAGTCTCTACAAGATGTCTGTGTGATGCTGAGCTACTCCCGTGGCCAGTAAGATCCCTAGATCTGCCCCCGAGAAATCATGTGTGGGACCATCTCGGACCTCAACTTCATCCCAGTGCCACTATCTAGGATATGAAGAACCAGTTGCAAGAGCTGTGGGCCGGCGTGCCCCAGAAGAGGCTTTATGACACCCTTCGAAATAGAATCAGTTCGTGCATCCAAGGACAGAGGGGATGCAACGTCATACTGGTAATTTGGGCTTATACTGCCAATATCTTGTTAAATTCAACACGATTTTGTAATCACTGAAATAATTACATCCCCTCTCAATTCTTGGATTGTCTTTACCTTTCCACCTCTCGTTCTCGGTCCTTAATTTTTTTTTGTCATGCAGTGTATTACGAGTATGATGAAGATAAAGAATCACGAAACATGCAAAAAGGTAATAAACTGTGTTGTAGTAGTTAGGAAAAAGGGGTTGCCATTCATCCACAGACATTCAGGTACCTCACTGAAAGTGTCCACAGCAGGGCTGAAGCCATCATAGAGACGAAAGGTGGGTACACTCAGTATTAACGTCCAGTAATTGGTGTTCGGGTATTTTTGGTGAGATATGGTAGATACATTTTTCACTAAGAAAATTTTTGCTATCCATGCCATAAGTAGAAATTGAAATGATGACTGCAAAATATGCAAATAACTAACTTTACGTACGTTCGACTGTGAGGCGCCTGAGGACAAAGAAAGCCAGCAGTTTCTGTAATGTCTAACTTTTAATACAGTATCCCTCAGTCAGATTTCGCATAGATTCAAAACTTACTGAATATTACGAACAATTTTTTCCTTCTGAGCACTTCAAGCCACAACTATCTGCCCACTGTTCTAAACTCTGAACAATGAGTTACAGCTGTTGGTTAGTGGTTTCAGTGTTGGAGATGGAACAGAAAATAGTGCAGTTTCCCACAAATAGTCAACATTATGCGGGACTCCTCACTGCACACGGTGTCTGCTGATCGCAACCCCAGATGATGTAATTCTTAAAACAGATCCATAAAGAACACAATTCTGTTACTCCATGAGGAATCGACCATAGAATCCCTGCTTCTTGCGTCCTCATAAGATGTCATGCCTCCAGGTAAAGGGAGGCGCAGGTAAAAGTAGCCCGTGTAAGTATAAAGGAAATACAGTGAAATTACAGAAACGAAGAGTTAAAAAAGGGAAAAATCACAGACTGTTAGTTCCTGCGAACGTGGTGGCCATAAATGTTTGCTGACAGTCCGTTCCTCAGTGGAGCCATCATGGACTTGTTCCAGGGATATCTTAGACGCGTGACATGTTGCCTTATCTTGCTGCAAGAATCAGTATTGTCTTTTATATTCTGTGAGTTGAGCACAAAATGTGTCAAAAATTTCCATATACCCAACCATGTTCAGGGAAGTGTCAAAAAATGTTGATCTAATGATGTGCATTCCTGTTACACAGTACCAAACGCCAATTTTTCCATCATGGATTAGTTTCTGACACACAATGTTAGTCTTCTCCGTTACCCCGTACCTCGTGTTTTTTGAATTCACATGGTTGGAAGGAAGAAACCATGCTTCATCACTCATGATGTAATGGAAAGGGTTTAGCAAACCATCGTTGGTGTTTTCTAAGGCCTTGTGCAGTAGTCTAACATTTGTCACCCTCCCGTAATCTTGCACAACCATCACACGATATGGCTTCAAATTAAGTCTTTTCAATATCCACTGGCAACCTATCTTACTTACACGCATCTTTTGGGTCAGTTTACATGTCAACTTCTTTGGGACCTGAATAATTCTTCAGCAAATGTCTACAATAACTTCTGGTGTGCGAACTGAAGGAATTCTTTGTCGTTTTACATTTTGCGCAGATCTGTAGGTGCGCAGATTTTTAGACAGTCTCTGGTTGCTCTCATTGTTGGTAGTCCTCTGTCCAGATACTTGACCCTGAAAATTTCGCATGTTTCCTCAATCGAACCTGTATTCATATATGCTTCCAAAATTTCAGTTATTTCTTCTATCGAGAATGTCATTTTACAGATCTCAAAGAGAAACATCCTATTTCACTGATGAAATAAACTTAAATGCTGAGAGAAGAATGCTAACAATCAATTGTTGCATAAAACTGTCCATTGTTGAAGCTGTTTACTCTATTTCATGAGTCGAAATACTGCATTCGGTCACTTTTAACGCGCCATTCTATAGCCTCGTATGCTTTTCTTGTGTCTCAAAAGACGTTTCTACTTGGGCGTGCTGAAAAGTAATGCCTCCGAATTTTTTATTCAGCTCTCAGTGTTAGTTGAAATATTACGCGCCATGTATATTACTCAGCCGACTTTCCTGTTTCGCTGAACAAGTTGCAACCCTCTGTCGCTAGAGGGTTCCTAATTATACAGTGTAACATGGCGGTGTGTGACGTGACTATGTCGGTGCGTCAAAAACAGCATGCTGTAATCAAGTTTCTAACAGCAGAAAACATGCCTCCACAATGAAAGCGTGAGCGTGATAAGTTCTTTAACAACTTTTTCACAGGTTATGTAACCAGGTTTCATCAATTTGCTCCTGAAAACAAGAGAGAGCATCAATGCAGATCCGCCACAAAGGATCACTGACCACGGTCAAGACTACGTCATCAGCAGACATAGTCATGCTCACAGTGTTCTGGGATGTTCAAGGTGTGGTGCATTTGTAGCTCATCCCTAAAGGCGCCGTCATAAACTCTGCAAGGTAATGAGACACCCTCAGTATACTGAAAGCACGAATTCGAGGAACTCGTCCATACGTTGAGCACCCTTTCCTTCAGCATGACAATGTCAGACCAAGCACGGGGATTGCGACATCTTCAGCAATCTGACTCATTGGTTTCACTGTCGGCGATCATTCTTCATACAGTCCTGGCCAGGCCTCATCCGATTTTCATCTGTTTCCAAAACTTGAAGAACACCTTAGAGGACTTCATTTTTATATTCATGAAGAGGTTTAAACAGAGTTGAGGTTGTGGCTCTGTCAATCAAGTCAATCATTCTACAGTGACGGTATCAGTAAACTGGCCTCTCTTTGGGAGACATGTGTTCGTCGCCAGGGTGACTATGTTGAGAAGTGAATATATGACCGTGAAGAATAAAGATGTAGAATGTTAATAACGTTTGTTTCATTTAAGAAGCTTCGAATTTTCCCATAAAAAATTCGGAGGCATTACTTTTCAGTACACCCGCGTAGCTACTGCCTGCGTAGGAAGCCTTTCTGTACACTTGTTATCAGCAGAGTCAGCTTATCAGTATTGCGCGGTACCTCCTGGCGGTGACTAGTGATCTTTAAAAAAAATGGTTCAACTGGCTCTGAGCACTATGCGACTTAACTTCTGAGGTCATCAGTCGCCTAGAACTTAGAACTAATTAAACCTAACTAACCTAAGGACATCACACACATCCATGCCCGAGGCAGGACTCGAACCTGCGACCGTAGCGGTCGCTCGGCTCGAGACTGCAGCGCCTAGAACCGCACGGCCACTCAGGCCGGCGATCTTTTCATTCTATAAAACAAAGATCAGTTGTTGGTTAAAAAATGCTATAAAATCTTTTTTTATGCAGCTGGTAGACCCGACCAAGTGTGATACTAGTCTAACTACTTGGGCACCTACTGTCTTCATCTTATTTCTCAAAGAAAGTAGGAAAGAAGATTAGGGGCCGCGCGTAGTGGCCGCGCGGTTTGAGGCGCCATGTCACTGACTGTGCGTCCACTCCCGCGGGAGGTTCGAGTTCTCCCTCGGGCATGAGTGTGTGTGTTGTCCTTAGCATAAGTTAATTTAAGTAGTGTGTAAGTCTAGGGACCGATGACTTCAGCAGTTTGGTCCCTTAGAAATTCACACAAATTTGTAAAATTTTGAATATTAGGGTTTTACGTCCCATGGACAACGAGGTATTGGAAATGGAAATGCCGTGTGGCGAGGGCCTCCCGCCGGGTAGACCGTTCGTCGGGTGCAAATCTTTCCATTTGACGCCACTTCGGCGACTTGAGCGTCGATGGGGATGAAAAGATGATGATTAGTACTACACAACACCCAGTCCCTGAGCGGAGAAAATCTCCGAGGCAGCCGGGAATCGGACCCGGGCTGTTAGGTATGACATCCCGTCGCGCTGATCACTCAGCTACCAGGGGCGGAAGGACAACGAGGTCATTAGAAACGGAAATCGAGCTCGAATTGTTTCAAGGATAGGGAAGAAAATCGGCCGTGCCCTTTCAGTCGAACCACTCCGGCATTTGCTGGAGTGGTTTAGGGATATCAAAAAAACCTAAATCGTGATGGCCGGACGCGGATTTGGAATCTGAACCGTTGTCCTCGCGAAGGCGAGTCCAGTGTGCTAACCACTGCGTCACTTTGCTCAGTGTTGTTTCTGGAGGGGATTGCGAATTGTCTCCATTCAAGATTCCTGAAATAGTCACGACAGATAAATCCAACTCAATTTGCTCTAGACCTGGTCTCTACACTAAGTCGCGTCCTGACCCTTAGACAGAGAAGACTGCAGCACCAATGTGAAGGCAAGAAAATTGTACATGGTTGTTATAATTAGGCCGGCCGCGGTGGTCTCGCGGTTCTAGGCGCGCAGTCCGGAGCCGTGCGACTGCTACGGTCGCAGGTTCGAATCCTGCCTCGGGCATGGATGTGTGTGATGTCCTTAGGTTAGTTAGGTTTAAGTAGTTCTAAGTTCTAGGAGACTAATGACCACAGCAGTGCTCAGAGCCATTTGAACCATTTTTTTGTTATAATTAAATTTCCGCTACTTGAGCCAGCGCAGACGGAAAACAGTTCATCGCATGGGTATCCAACTTCATAGGAGTGATGTTCGGACTGAGTTTTTAGTAATGTGAGTGTCATGACACTCATGACTTCCAGTTAGGCACGGGTACTGGTAACGGCGACGTAGGAACAACTCGAACCTCCAAGGCCTAAAGACATGCAGCGTGAATATCACATGGTACTCTGACCTGCTTCGCCAACATATGATCCCTGCTCTTCGGCAGAGAGGTGCTTTGGACTGAACTTTTTTGTTGCACGATGGAGCTCCACCTCACATTGGTCTTGAGATCACTCGCTTAGTGCGTAACACATTTGGAAAAAACCGAAGTATTGACCAATAGTTCCAAACTGCGTGGCCACAAAGATCACCAGATTTGAAACCGTGTGCTTTCTTGCTGTGAGTTTACCTGAAAACAGGGTTTATCAACGGACACTAACACACTTTGGAGGCTGATGATGAGCATGGCGAGGACGGTAGCCCACATCCCACTTCAGGTAAATTAATGCAGAAGAATAGGAAAAAGAATCCTGTAATGCCTGAATACTCCATTAGTAGTGTAGCGCTTGACACAGTCAGGTCGATTAAATATTTGGGCGTAACACTGCAGAGCGATATGAAGTGGGACAAGCATGTAATGGCAGTTGTGTGGAAGGCGGATAGTCGTCTTCGGTTCACTGATAAAGGAGACCGCTTATAAAACACTAATACGACCTATTCTTGAGTACTGCTCGAGCGTTTGGGATCCCTGTCAGGTCGGATTGAGGGAGGACATAGAAGCAATTCAGAGGCGGGCTGGTAGATTTGTTAGTGGTAGGTTTGATTATCACACGAGTGTTACGCAGGTGCTTCAGGAACTCGGGTGTGAGTCTGTAGAGCAGGCTGTTCCAGCTCGTCGAGTCCGTTGTGAGCCGTGGAGCGCTCCCTGCTCCAGGGAGCCATGTCGCCCGCTGTGGCCATTCAAGTGGGCCGGCACGCCGGCACGTGGCACGGCTGGCTAAGGCAGGCGGCCTGGCAAGCGTTTTGATGTGCCAGCTGCGTCTTACAAGATCGACAACCTCATACTCTTAGCTGCTAAGACGTGGTGACATGCTACACCAGGAGATACGACGTTCAGGAAGTAAATAAGAAACAATTGTTTTACAAGATATTGCATTCTAAATTTATTGAACCTCTGTAGCTTGACATTTTCTTTTCATTACAAGATCGGAAATATCAGGCGTCAAAGTGTTCGGAGCGTTAATGCGGAGGATGGCCTTCATTGTTGCATCCTGAAGAAATGATCGTTCCTTACTTTTTACTCTTTTCATTTCTGAGAAAAGCTTCTCCCAACAATAGGTAGATCCAAACGTGCACATGATCTGAGCGGCATTGTTGTGAAGCTTGGGAAATGTTTTTTTGCTGTAACGAACGATACCTTCGTGACAAATCCAACGTGTTGTAGTACCTCTCATTCAACAAAGTTGAATCTTGCAAATCATTAATCTCCAATTCAAGTGACGATGACAAGTCATCGGGGGAAACTGAAAAAGGAGTGCTGAACACCTTACGTTCCATTTACCAAACTAGTGAGGTCTTGGAATCGTGTTTCAAACGACGTGATGAGCTGCTTTAACTTTGCTTGGTAATCGCCGATAGTAGTACCTTCAGGAGTTTTAAAGAAGCAAGACGATTGATGAACGTTAAATGTCCATTACTCATCTGCCTCTCAAATAAACGTAACTTTTCCATGAACGCTTTGATCTGGTCGCGCATGTCAATGCCCTGCAATGACAGATTCAAATTATTCATATGCATAGTTATGTCAGCTAGGAACTCTAGGTCTGATATCCATTTTATATCTTTCAGACAACGCATTTCTTCCCCTTTCATTTCGAGATAAAGAGATATTTCCTCACGAATGGCAAAGAAAACATCAAGAGCTTTTCCCCGACCCAGCCAACGAACTGTACTGTGGTAAGGTATACCCGCATAGTCCGCTTCCATATCTTTCCGGAATCCTTTGAATTGTCGATGATTCATGCCGTGACGCCGATAAAATTCACACACTTCACGACATCTTTCATTACGCCACCTGGCTCTACTGTTTCAGCACACAGTGCCTCTTGGTCAATAAAACAACGAAGAGTCAAAATGTCTTCCCCGAATTCGTCCCTGAGTTTATTTTTCAAACGAGAACCAAAACCTTGGTGACGCCCGATCATTTTTGGTGCACCGTATATCGCTACAGAATGGAGCTTATCGCACGGCAAATTCACATTGTCCACTGATTCACAAACAGCTTCAAAAATGTCACGTCCTGTTGCGGTGTAATCCAACAGTTCTTCAGTTACTTTCAGCTCCATGTCGACACCACGCACAAAGACTGTAAGCTGATCACAGTCCGATATGTCAGTGCTTTCGTCAAGCACTATCGAAAATGCAACCCAGCTCTCCGCCTTTTTCCTGAGCTGTGTCTCTAAATCCGGTGCCATGTCCAGGATTCGACGAGACATTGTTTGCTTCGACAGGCAAACCCCTTCAATTGCCTGCATCTCCCTTGGAAACAAACATTCTGCAACTTCTACCATGCACGATTTTACGAGTGCCCCCACCGAAAACGGCTTGCCACTCGTCGCAATGATGTGAGCGACCTCGTAGCTTGCTCGAATTGCAGATTCAGTAATGTTTTCTCCGCACTCATTCACCTGAAAATTATAAACGTATTACAGAACACGACCTATGTTGCATGTTTTGATACCCTCAGTTTTTAATCTTACGTCTTCTGGTATGTCGTTCTTAAGCCTGGCTAGCAGTTCTCTGCGTGCACGCCTTCTACCTGATCGTAGTGAGCTGCTTGAAGACATGTATAATGTCGTTGTATATTGTAGCTCTTGGCAGAATTAAATACTTCATGACATGCAAGACACTGAGGACGACCATCTCTCTCGATGAATAGAAAAGTATCCTCCAATAGAGGTACAGGGCTCCCGCGAATAGTCATAGCTTTCATTGAACACGGATTATTGCGTCAGTTGCGGCTGCATGCGGCCAGGGGGCAGTGAGTTCGCTTTCCCCCTACAAGCGAGCTCCGAGCTGCCGCAGTGAGCGCTCCGGAGCACTCCGGCTCCCTGGAGCTCGGTTGGAACAGCCTGCTCTAGAGGAAAGGAGGCGTTCTCTAGGTGAATCGCTAGTGAGGAAATTTAGAGAACCAGCATTTGAGGCTAACTGCAGTACAATTTTACTACCGCCAACTTACATTTCACGGAAAGACCACAAAAGATAAGATAAGAGAGATTAGGGCTCGTGCAGAGGCATATAGGCAGTCATTTTTCCCTCGTTCTGTTTGGGAGTGGAACAGGGAGAGAAGATGCTAGTTGTGGTACGAGGTACCCTCCGCCACGCACCGTATGGTGGATTGCGGAATATGTATGTAGATGTAGATGTAGAGGTGTCTCCGGCAGCCGTAGAGTAACCTCTTGGGCGGATGCAAATGGTCGTCACACTGAGCAATGTTCGTAACCTGGAACGTGAACATGGTGTGCAATTAACAAAAATACCCGCTCATGTGGAAATGAAAATGTGTTTCTTTCAATGGTTTATTCGTTACTTCACTTTTGCATGTCCTTAAAAAAGTTTCCACAATGTTTCATTGCCCTACGATCACTCGTTGTTCATGGTGCACTTCTCAAATAGCGTAAGTTTAATTATAACCATCCTGTATTCTCTTGCAGAAAATGAAATTCCGTTCTTCTTTTCGGCAGAGAAAAGCTGGACTCATGCAAACCGCGGGGTATTAAGTTCTGCCATTGCCTGGATAACATCTATAGTACCTGTATCTGAAATCCTCCTGATGACATACCTCACTAACAAATGAAAAACACAATGTTGTGTATGTTATACGGGACTGATATACTTAGTTAACCGGTTTTCGTGTTACAGAATCAGTTTAAGTCTGATGCTGGCCTTGTAAGCCGAAAATGGGTTAAATAAATAAATTACTCCTGCAAAACATACACAATATTGTGCTTTTCATTTATTGTTATGTTGTTCTACCAAGCGCAGGCGGAAGAAACTGCTAACTTTATTGGAACTCTTTCACCGCGTAATTGGAGGAAGGGGTTCCTCTAACGATATCCGCTTACTCCTTTTCATGATTTGTCTTCGTTTTGCGCTAGCAATTCGGAATGCTGCGAGGTTTTCTGCACCTAACCTGCGCAGAGTCGGCCGGTTGTTCCTGAACCCACGGCTTCGATCATCGTTACACTAAGGGACAGGTTGCTATTTGAGGCGACCTGCAGAGTCATGTATCGGCATGTCAGCTGTTGTTGATTTCCCTTATCAATCTGTGCCAAACGACGCTCGTGTGGTCCAGATTAATAACGGGAATCGATATCAGCTTATTACGTAGCGCATGTTACCTTGAGCGTACACTTGAACTGAGGAGCAAGTACTGAGTAGTTGCATCAATAAGTGCCGGTTTTACAGTGTCGTGGTTTTATTTTATCATTATAAAATACACTACTTTACAATACAATGCAATACACAACAACAATACAATGCGAGATGCCTTTAATAGGTTCCACAACGAAACATGTCTCGAAATTTGGTAGAAAATCCGAAGAAATTCTGGTCGTATGTAAAGTACACAAGCGGCAAGACACAGTCAATACCTTCGCTGCGCAGTGCCGATTGTACTGTTACCGACGACTGTGCCGTTAAAGCAGAGTTATTGAACGTAGTTTCCCGAAATTCCTTCACCAGGGAAGACGAATGGAATAGTCTAGAATTTGAAACACTAACAGCTGCTACCATGAGTTTCTTAGAAGGGGTTCTTAGAAGGGGTTTCTTAGGGGTTGCGAAGCAACACAAATCGCTTGATACGGGCAAGTCTTTAGGTCCAGATTGTATACCGATTGGGTTCCATTCAGATTACGCTGATACAATAGCTCCCTTATTAGCAATCATATACAACCGCTCGCTCACCGATAGATGTGTACCAACAGATTGGAAAATTGCGCAGGTCGCACCAGTGTTTAAGAAGGGTAGTAGGAGTAATCCATCGAATTACAGACCTATATCATTGACGTCGGTTTGCAGTAGGGTTTTGAAGCATATACTGTATTCAAACATTATGAATCACCTCGAAGGGAACGATCTATTGATCCATAATCAGCATGGTTTCAGAAAACATCGTTCTTGTGCAACGCAGCTAGCTCTTTATTCGCACGAAGTTATGGCCGCTATCGACAGGGGATCTCAAGTTGATTCCGTATTTCTAGATTTCCTGACAGCTTTTGACACCGTTCCCCACAAGCGACTTCTAATCAAGCTGCGGGCCTACGGGGTATAGTTTCAGTTGTGTGACTGGATTCGTGATATCCTGTCAGGAAGGTCGCAGTTCGTAGTAATAGACGGCAAATCATCGATTAAAACTGAAGTGATATCAGGTTGTAAGTAGGCTGTTTAGGTTTTTTTATTGGTAACGCCACGCAGCGCTCTGTATGAAAATCACTGGTTGTGCTGTGTGCAGTCTGTGGCTGGTTTATATTGTTGTTGGCTAGTGTAGTGTTGGGTAGTTGGCTGTTAACAGCGTGTAGCGTTGCGCGGTTGGAGGTGAGCCGCCAGCAGTGGTGCACGTGGGGAGAGAGATGGCGGATTTTTGAGAGCGGGTGATCTGGACGTGTGTCCATCAGAAACAGTACATTTGTAAGAAGGGGTGTCATGAACTGCTATGCATATGTTATGACTTTTGAACAATATTAAGGTAAATACATTGTTTGTTCTCTATCAAAATCTTTCTTTTGCTAACTGTGCCTATCAGTAGTTAGTGCCTTCAGTAGTTTGAATCTTTTATTTAGCTGGCAGTAGTGGCGCTCGCTGTATTGCAGTAGCTTGAGCAACGAAGATTTTTGTGAGGTAAGTGGTTTGCGAAAGGTATAGGTTAATGTTAGTCAGGGCCATTCTTTTGGAGGGATTATTGGAAGTCAGGTTGCGTTGCACTAAAAAATATTGTGTGTCAGTTTAAGCACAGTCATGTATAATTTTTCTAAGGGGGCGTTTCAAGGTGTTCCCCAGGGAAGCGTCCTGGGACCTCTGCTGTTCCTGATCTATATAAATGACCTGGGTGACAATCTGAGAAGTTCTCTTAGGTTGTTCGCAGATGATGCTATAATTTACCGTCTAGTAACCTCATCCGAAGACCAGTATCAGTTGCAAGGCGATTTAGAAAAGATTGCTGTATGGTGTGGCAGGTGGCAGTTGACGCTAAATAACGATAAGTATGAGGTGATCCACATGAGTTCCAAAAGAAATCCGTTGGAATTCGATTACTCAATAAATAGTACAATTCTCAAGGCTGTCAATTCAACTAAGTACTTGGGGGTTAAAATTACGAACAACTTCAGTTGGAAAGACCACATAGATAATACTGTGGGGAAGGCGAGCCAAAGGTTGCGTTTCATTGGCAGGACACTTAGAAGATGCAACAAGTCCACTAAAGAGACAGCTTACACTACACTCGTTCGACCTCTGTTAGAATATTGCTGCGCGGTGTGTGATCCTTGCCAGGTGGGATTGACGGAGGACATCGAAAGAGTGCAAAAAAAGGCAGCTCGTTTTGTATTATCACGTAATAGGGGAGAGAGTGTGGCAGATATGATACGCGAGTTGGGATGGAAGTCATTAAATCAAAGACGTTTTTCGTCGCGGCGAGATCTATTTACGAAATTTCAGTAACCAACTTTCTCTTCCGAATGCGAAAATATTTTGTTGAGCCCAACCTACATAGGTAGGAATGATCATCAAAATAAAATAAGAGAAATCAGAGCTCGAACAGAAAGGTTTAGGTGTTCGTATTTCCCGCGCGCTGTTTGGGAGTGGAATGGTAGAGAGATAGTATGATTGTGGTTCGAAAAACCCTCTGCCAAGCACTTAAATGTGAATTACAGAGTAATCATGTAGATGTAGCCTGGTACACTACTTAGTGATGTAATCACCGTCTTCGCCAATGACAGCGTGCCAGAGTTCAGGCAGAACTCTATCGCTCCGCTGCAGAGCTGTTGTGATATCGAAATGAAGAAATCTATTAGCCAGTTGTTAAAAGAGTTAGTTACCTAACTAACCTAAGGACATCACACACATACATGCCCGAGGCAGGATTCGAAGCTGCGACCGTAGCAGTCGCACGGTTCCGGACTGCGCGCCTAGAACCGCGAGACCACCGCGGCCGGCTGCTTTGCTCTGTGCAACAGAAAAATTCACTAGAAATTTGGAATGCTTTTCGTACAACACCATCATGAAACACTTAATGAGTATTGTTAGAGGGAAAGCGGAAAAGATGATAATCGGAAGGGCCGAAGTCTGGTGCGTATGGAGAGTGAGGAAGTTAAGCTGTTGCACTTCGGGTGATTCTGGCCGTATACGGACGTGCATTACCGTGGAGTAACAACGCAGGTTTGCCAGGTGTTTTTGTATTCAGTAGCAACAGCGAGCCGTCTTAGATGTTCAATATACGAATCAGCTTCTATCGCTTCATTTCTTAGTAACAATTCATGAAGAAGAAACCAGTTCGGTCCACAAATCGCACAACATCGATTTTTGAGGGTCTGCACCATCCTTCGACCAGGCTGTAGCTTTTTTCGATTGGTTGGCCCATTTTTTCCTCTTATGTAAATACACACGCAGACATCTGTAAAAATGTTCCCGAGGAATAGCCTGAGCCAAAGAAGAGCCAAATGGTAACGGGCCAACAAAGACGAACGTATGGTTATTCGCTGATTTTTGTAGGTGTCGTATAACACTTGTGGCAATCATGTTCCCAATTTTTGTACCTCACCCAATGAATGCAAATAGCGCACTATAGCGCGATTGCATTCCACAATATTTGCTAATTCCCACGTTGTTTAGCGAGGATTAGTGTGAATCAAGTGATATAGGCCGTTTTCATAAAAAAGAGAAGAGCTTACAGAATGTGGTTCATCACACAAGTCGAATTTTCCGTTTCAGAATCGAGAAAACCATTTTCGTGCTGTCCTCTCGGCAAATGCTTCCCTCCCGCGCACACCACAAATTCTTCTCGTAGCTTCTGCAGCACAAGATTCTCGATTGAACTCGAAGAGATATGTGTGTCTCAAGTCTTCATTTTTCTGTACTTGGCATTCCGTGCTGATTAGCCTTGAAAGCGACCAAAACGAGCTGTTAATAACAGACAAGCTGTTGTTCGCAACAACGAACTGTAAAGAGAAGGAAAACAACTGTATAACGTGAAACGAAGGCTTCACAATGCAGTGGTCTCAAACCAATGAAGAATGACAAGCCCTTATGTACCGACACAATATTTATCGACATGATGATAAATACATGTAACTGTTTTCATATTTTGACATTATTTATACAGTGAGTTTGTTTGCTGCAAACAGTGTCCTTGATGGGCGTTGGCCCTGTAGTGATCCAGCATTAAAATAAACTGTTATATATCTACATCTGTCCTCGGCCAACCACGGTGCAATGTTTGCTGGAGGATACACAATGTGTGATGCGTACTTAACCCCTCGCCCCACTCCCAAATACACATACCACAATTCCATTCCGAAGTGCTCTAATTATCGTGGCCAATAAGTGAACTGTATTGAAATATGTGTTGGAAGAACTATGCTTCTTGACTTATTCGGGAACGTGAACTTTCAGTATTTTCGAGTAATTTAAGAAAGAACAATATTTTCCGACTGGACTGTTATTTAAGTTATTTATACGCCAAGATCGCGATTTCTTCTTACAATGCCATTTTCAAGTGATGTCTGTACGACCAGTGGTTTCTGCCTGAATCCTCGATCCTTTTTTTCTTTTTCTTTTTTTTTTTAAAAAAAAAAGAAGCAGTGCCTCTCCCGTGTAACCACTGATGCTATTGCAAGGCAGACTCGTCTAGTGACACACTCACTTACTTCTACGAATGTATTACATTGTAGCAGTCACTTACAGCATTCAAAGCAACAGTCGGGGCGGTGATTGTGCTACGTGATTGTAGGAAATCGTGACTTTTTTTTACGTAATCATCATACTGTATAGGCCAGGAAAGTAAGTGGAGCCGTGAGCCGGTTTATATCCGCGTTTGGAGTATGGATGTTCACTTGAGAACTATTTGCTTGACGTTATGTGGAAGCATAACACAGCCCATGTTGTGTGCTTACTCTTCTGCATTTGACCCTAACTAGGTTGTGCCTTGTCGAGTTGCACTTTCTCTGTGCGTCGCGTAATTTATAGCGGACACAGCACATAATTATGATAGCAATTATTGTAGCAAGTAATGCATTCACAACACGGTAAGTGAATTCATTCATAATGTTTTTGTAATAGTGAAGTGCTAAGCTCTTTTATAAATGAAGAAGATTGCCGTCGTATTATAATTGCAGACATTTCCAAACAGCCCAACCGCAACCTACCTCCAGCAATACACTGACGACACCGCCTAAACGGCCACTCACCACGCCATACAACTCCCCCATACCTTCCTCCAACACCACCTGAATCTCCTGATCGAGCGGGTAATACGTGGAAACTTCAAGTAAATCCACAGAAAAGCCAATCCACTATACTTGGTAGCACCACTTACCGTTTCAGTCTACCAGGTTTCTGTCTCTCCATCTACAGTTAACCTATCCCTCTGAATAACACAGTCATCACGACAATTAATTTCACCATTACAACATGGCATCATTCGCACTTATCAGTGGCTATATTTTAACTGTAACATAAAACCAAATCATTAAACAAATTTTTTAAATTATAAATATTTTCTACCTGAATTGCAAGAAACCCACAGCAAAATTAACCCTCCAATAATCCACAGCCAACCCAGATTCTAATCCACCCCAAAAGAAGAAAAAGAAAGAATCATCAAACAAATGAAAAATAACAGAGCAGCACGAGAAGATGGTATTATTGCCGAGATCTGGAAGCTACAATATGAAAACGTCACCAAGCAAATTTGTAAGATTATCTCGGAAATTGGGGTCACAGAGAAGTTGCCAGAGGAATGGAAATGTGCTTTGATCCATCCCCTACATAAAAAGGATGATAAGTCAGGTACAAATAATTACAGAGGTATTTCTCTAGTACCAGTCACATGCAAAATTCTCTCAACGGTGTTATTAAACAAACTATAACCACAAACAGAGCCGCAAATAGGGGAATACCAGGCAGGCTTCAGAAGAGGGAGATCAGGCATAGAACAGATCTGGAAGTTGAGAACACTTTTGAAAGTCAGAAGTCAGACAAGAAACACTGTAGCTACCTTTGTTGATTTTAAAGAAGCATACGACTCCGTAGACCGACAAACGCTCTTTGACATACTGGAACAATATGGCATCGACAGAATAGCCAGGGCAATTACACAACTGACGCTCACAGACACCACCTCGAAATTTTAAGTTCATGGGAGACATTTCGGAACCCTTCCAGATACACACAGGTGTCAGACAAGGAGATGGGCTTTCACCAATCCTGTTTAACAAAGTCTTAGACAAAATTGTCAAACAATGGAAAGAACAAGTTAAAGGAATACAGCTAGGAAGAACACGTGAAACAAGAACAATCATAAAATGTCTGGCATTTGCAGATGACATAGCCATACTTAGTAATAAGACATACGAGGCAAAGGAAGCATTGGAACACCTACATGAAATAGCTGCTAAAACAAGTCTACAGATATCGTATGAGAAGAGTCTATACATGGAACGACAAACCAACAAAGTACACGTCGTGCAAACGATGTATGGATCTGTAAAAAGAGTCGAAAAATTTAAATATTTAGGGGAATATATATAAACAGGAGGATCAAACAAGGCATCCAACATAGAACATATTACGGGAAGCACTAAATGCGTCAGAAACGACCACAATTGGAGCATCAGGCATTATAGAGACAGAAAAAATAGAACGCAAAATTCTCAGGAAAATATTCGGACCAATATACAAAGATGCCATAGGGATGAAAAGACCTACTAATGAGTTATACCAACACATTGACAGACTCGCAGACATGATCAGAAAACGCAGACTAAATTTCTACGGACACATACAGAGAATGGACAACACCAGGCTTACAAAGAGAATCTTTGATGTAGTAAAACATTCAAGCCTTAAAACAAATTGGTATCATGAAATAAAGGAAGACATAAGGCAACTGAGGAGCAACAAACAAATGATAAAAGGCGGGAAGGAATTCAGGAACAAAATTGGGAACGCAAAATTTATGGTAAATGAGAAGAGGAAGACGGGAGCATTGTGGACGGAACAAAGGAAACAAGATCATAGTCCACGGATGAAGAGATTTTGGGAAGAGAGAAGGAAGAAAGGAAAGAAGTGAAAATCGTGTGATGTAATGGATATTATTGTTACTTTATTTAGAACGTAAAAGTGGTCAAGCTTTGGTTATTTAAATATGTTTAAATGTAAAATAATGTAGAATAATCTGCAGCCAATCAGATGGACGGCTTCAGGAAAGGGAACTGCCCTAGCCCGTTGAGCGAGGATATTCGGCCGGGGACGGGCAGAGACAGTGCTGTCGCGGATGCCAGAGCGCACAGTTCGGCTGGAGACACCAAAGGGTACAGTTCGGATTGAGACGCGAAAGCGGACAGTCGATCTTTAGGCAACTGGGAAGTGAAACGACTTAGAACATTTCGCGTTGTGTGGTATCGCGCGACTTAGTCTCTGAGCGGTGAGCAGCCGCACGCCTGGTGTGAACTCTAACTTTTCGCTTAGATAACTTGTATTTCGCGATGAGATCGTGAACGATCGAACTGTGTCAATTGGATATGCCCTCGAGTGTAACAGTAACTCTAAATACGACCACATTCGCTATTAGTTTGCTTTCTCAATAAACATTATTCTAATCGAATCGCAACTGTGTGGCCCACATCATTTGTGGGCCATTAATTTAGTTCCCCATATTATTATTACTGTTATTATAAGGTACGTTAACTTTGCATGTCGCAAAGTTGCCATCAGCCTGACAATTTAACCAAAGTATCACAAGTGTCTAATTTAGGGCATGTAATGCGACACCTGCGATTCAACCCCTAGGCGAGTTTGAGGCAAGATATTTCGACGAAGAGGAACCGCATGTGGGCCCGAACATCTTTGGGTTGTTAGCTCTCACAATTTCGTAAGACATCGTAAACTTAAGGCAATAATCATAGAAAACTCACTAGCGCTTCAGCTGGTATAATAGGCATTCCCAGCAAACCACTTAACAGTATCTTGGGAAGCTGATCCATCTCTTCTCACTCCCCTCGCTCCCCCGCCCCCCCCCCCTACCCTGTCGGCCATTCTGGAAACACCAGTACTCGGTAAAGGAAATATGAATAATCTGCTGAATTACTAAGCCCGGTCACTGACATCGATTTGCAGTAGGATTTTGGAACATATAACGTGTTCAAACATTATGAAACACCTCGACTAAAATGATCAGTTGATAAAAAAGACTAAGGCAGGTAGACCGGTCGCCTTTTGCAAGTCTGTCGAGTTGACGCTACTGCGGCGACTTGGGTGTCGATGGGGATGATATCTTGATTATTAGGACACTACAGCACCCAATCCCTGATCAGAGAAAATCTCCGCCGACCACTGGCGACAACATCGATGTACTGTGGAGACCTCACGCCCCACGTGTTGAGCAATTCGGCGGTACGTCCACCCGGCCTCCCGCATGCCCACTATACGCCCTCGCTCAAAGTCCGTCAACTGCACATACGGTTCACGTCCACGCTGTCGCGGCCTGCTACCAGTGTTAAAGACTGCGATGGAGCTCCGTATGCCACGGCAAAGTGGCTGACACTGACGGCAGCGGTGCACAAATGCTGCGCAGCTAGCGCCATTCGACGGCCAACAGCGCGGTTCCTGGTGTGTCCGCTGTGCCGTGCGTGTGATCATTGCTTGTACAGCCCTCTCGCAGTGTCCGGAGCAAGTATGGTGGGTCTGACACACCGGTGTCAATGTGTTCTTTTTTCCATTTCCAGGAGTGTATTATGCACTAAACTTTACAACATATATTCTATTAGCTAATGATCCAATAAGGTGTCACGCTGTCATCGTACAATGTGTTTTGTGTGGAGGAACTGATGATCTCACAATTAACTGTAAATACTGATAATTTAAATTTACTATATCTTTTAAATAAATAAAGTTGCAGAGTTGATATTTACAACGCTTGTCATTTTAATGGTGCCCTTCTGTATGAAATGTCGCTCGCTAAGATCGACAAAACCGTTAAGATTTTAGCATTCAAGTCTTCGTTACAAAACTTGTTAATTTCACTTTAACAGTAAATCCTAAACTATTACAGATATGATCAATATAAAAGTTTTATTGGGATCATCTTGAGAAATTTGTGGAGGATGACAGATTAAAATTACTGTAGCTTGAATCCTTGCATTACTACAGAATTAAATAATCTTAGGTCCGCCATGTTTAACATGGCTACGTCTCCTTGGCCACTAACGGCTTCTACTGGGTTTCTGTATGACGTAGGTTCTTGTCTGTCTCACTCACACACTACAGCGCTTAGGCCTCAATAGACAATAGACGCCTGTGAGTTTCCCCATCTCGTGGTGAATCTGCACCCTTTGTGGCACGTGGTCCTGGACGACTGGGTTCGTTTCACAATTCCCGTAGGCTGACTCTTTCGGCCATATTTTTAAATGAGAGCGCAATGCTCGGTAAATCACAAATGCTAGAGTGAAGTACTATGTTCGTAAACAGTCCTCATAATTACTGATTTCTGGATCGAACAGCATGCACTGGATTACGGACTTCAAAAGAAAATTTAAAAAAAAAAAATTATAAGTCAATTCTACTGAGTGAATTTAGCGAGGCAAAGAAATAAACGCTCTCGATGACACTGGGCAAGAAGACAGACATGCGTAATCTTATCTCTCTTGCTAGGATGCTGCCATGGCTACTGCCATTGCTGAGATTTGAGCTCCAGCACTAAATCATTATGAGTGAAAATTATCTCTTGATAATACAAATAAATATTGATGTGTTTCGTGCCATGAATATTTTTTAACATAGAACACCTCCTGTGGTTCTCTAGAGCCTTGCAGACAGAGAAAGACACTGATTCTGACAAGCTTTTGCAAGTTCGAACTTGGTTTTTCTTGTCTTATTCCGTCATTCTTGGCATTATTCCGTTTTGTGGGGCCCTACCCGAAAAAAATTGGACGCATTTTACGTAAACACCAAGTGAAAACCATCTTCCGTCTTCCAGGCAAAACCAAGAGCCTTCTTGGTAGTGTCAAGGACATCCTTGGTCTACGTAAATCAGGGGTTTATCAGATGCCTTGCCAATGCGGGAGTGTATACATAGGTCAGACGATTCGTACCATTGAGGACCGATGCCGACAACATCAACGGCACACTAGACTGCAACAGCCCAGTAAGTCGGCAATCACTGAGCATTGCCTGTCGGAACTCCACAGCATGGATTATGACCGAACCAAAGTCCTGACACAGACTTCCAAATACTGGGACTGTGTCATCAAAGAAGCCATAGAAATTAGAGTAAGGGAGCCACAACGAAATCGCGACAGAGGTTAAATCCTTAGCAAGGGGTGGGAACCCAGCGAGTACCCGGATTAAGAAGAAAAAGGACATTTTCCAGAGTGTACCGACTTTGGGGGAGGAGGGGAGAATAACGAGAGCGGTGCCGGCAGACCCTCCTGAACGAGAAGACCTATGTTGCAGCGCCCAGACGGCGGGAGAACGGACGCTGTACCTGGACCGCGCGCGGGGCGCTGACCGCACCGATTCATCGGGAGCGCCTGAGGGAGGAGCGGGAGAGGGATTGTCCAATACGTACATCGCGCCAGCCCACCACCAGTCAGTACATCAACGCACCTGATGGATGGCAACGTGGTCGATTGCCGAAATATTGTATCCCATGCACACTCACACCAGGCTGTTCACCCGAGATTTATTTCGTCAGAAAATACGCCTGGAGAAATTGAAGAATCACAGAAAAAACAAATCACTCACCTTGCTTAAGTTTAGGCGTTTCCTCACGGTTTATGTTTGTGTCGAACGGGTTTTATTACGCAATCTTACATTCAGTACGTGAGATAAAAGAAATTTCTGCTGACTAAACAGAGAGGCATAGTATAACACTGGAAAACTCACTTAGATATTATTAGTTGATGCTGAACCTTTTGAGAGTCAACATCACAGTTGCACAGTATGCATCATAAGGCTGTCAACGTTAGAGAAACGGTGGTGACATCCGATACTGAGCACAAAACACCTCATCATTAAAGTTGGAGCAACATTGCTGGTTCATCTAAGGGACTGCAAGATGTACCCTCCAAAAAGATTCTCAATCGTCAGTCCCACTGAACTTGACTTCCTCAAAAGTGGTAAAGCGTGCATAACATAGCGTGGAAAAGAGAATAACATGGACACAGTCGACTTTGAAATTACTGATACGCAATTATCTGAGTATATAAAAATTTCAGTTCCTATTCAGAAAGTATCATACAGTGGAAAAATAATAGCTGTTAATATTATATTACTGAATACTGAAGATAAGGTGGATAGATCACGTAACTAATGAGGAGGTATTGAATAGGATTGGGGAGAAGAGAAGTTTGTGGCACAACTTGACTAGAAGAAGGGATCGGTTGGTAGGACATGTTTTGAGGCATCAAGTGATCACAAATTTAGCATTGGAGGGCAGTGTGGAGAGTAAAAATCGTAGAGGGAGACCGAGAGATGAGTACACTAAGCAGATTCAGAAGGATGTAGGTTGTAGTAGGTACTGGGAGATGAAGCAGCTTGCACAGGATAGAGTAGCATGGAGAGCTGCATCAAACCAGTCTCAGGACTGAAGACAACAACAACAACAACAATATTATATCTCTAAAAGAAGACTGTGGCGGCTCATTGTTTTATTCGTAAGAGTGTTTAGTATTCACTTACAGCCTCATTGTTGATCTAAAAGCTTTTACAGGAGCGAGTAATACAATCGCTTTAGAGGGAATGCTTTATCCATTCCAAACACAATTATGTTTTTGAAGTGTACAATAGTTACAAGTGTATTTACTGAACAAAACTCTTTCTGTTCCAGCATAAGAAGCTGGCCGATTACTAAATTTAAGACATATTATTCGTAATATACTCAGTTTTCCCTGAAAATGCTGTTCAGTGGTGTTTAGATTTGATAAGTGCAGACACAGAAAGTGAAATCTTCTTTGTCTAATGGAACTCAAATCGTGAGAAACTTCTGTTTTTAATAGTTTGCGCTGTAAAAAGTGTGGAGGATGATGTTGCATGTACATTAAATTCGTATATTGCACAGCCTGTAATCTAATTGGATGAAGTAGAATTATCTTCGGTGATGAATCCCACTTCAAACTGAGTCCCGACGACCAGCGAAGAAGTGTCTGCACACGCCTCGGACCAAGCTGATCGTCGCCTGCCATAAAATCTGACAACCAGGAGTGATGGTCTGGGGCGCCATTTCCTTTCATAGCAGAACCCAATTGGTTGCCATCTGTGGCACCCTTACAGGACAGCGATACGTTGACGATATTCTACGTCCATTTTTCTTGTCCTTCATGGCAACTCATCTTGGGCTTACATTTCAACAAGATGACGCCCGCCCTCACATTGGGAGATTTTTTAGTGCTTCGTGATTCCCGAACACTACCTTGGCTAACAAGGTTGCTGGATCTCTGCCCAGTTGAGAACTATTGGAGCATTATTAGATTAGATTAGAGATTAGATTAATACTTGTTCCATAGATCATGAATACGACACTTCGTAATGATGTGGAACGTGTCAGGTTAATAAAAGATGTCTGTACAAGATATTACATTACACAAAATATTGCATGACACTAATGTTTAAGTTAGGTTTTTTCCCCCTCCCTTAATTTATATCTAAAAATTCAGCCAATGCGTAGAAGGAGTTGCCATCTAGACATTCTTTTAATTTATTTTTAAATGTTGGTTGACTATCTGTCAGGCTTTTGATGCTGTTTGGTAGCTGACCAAAGACTTTTGTGCCAGCATAATTTACCCCTTTCTGTGCCAAAGTCAGATTTAACCCTGCATAGTGAAGATCATCCTTCCTCCTGGTGTTATAGCTATACACACTGCTATTACTTTTGAACTGGGTTGGATTATTAACAACAAATTTCATAAGTGAATATATATACTGTGAGGTTACTGTGAGGATCCCTAGATCCTTAAATAGATGTCTGCAGGATGACCGTCGGTGGGCTCCAGCAATTATTCTGACTGCACGTTTTTGAGCAATGAATACTTTCCTACTCAACGATGAATTACCCCAGAATATGATGCCATACGAAAGCAGTGAATGAAAGTAGGCATAGTAAGCTAATTTACTGAGATTCTTATCACCAAAATTTGCAGCAACCCTAATAGCATACGTAGCTGAACTCAGACGTTTCAGCAGACCATCAATGTGTTGCTTCCAGTTTAACCTCTCATCAATGGCCACACCTAAAAATTTTGAAAATTCTACCTTAGCTACAGACTTCTGTTCAAAGTCTATATTTATTACTGGAGTTGTGCCATTTACTGTACGGAACTGTATATACTGCGTTTTATCAAAATTTAAAGAGAGTCCGTTTGCTGAGAACCACTTAATAATTTTGTGAAAAACATCATTTACAGTTACATCACTTAGTTCTTGGTTTTTGGATGTTATTACTATACTTGTATCATCAACAAAAAGAATTAACTTTGCATCTTCATCAATGTGGAATGTTAAGTCATTAATGTATATCAAGAACAGTAAAGGGCCTAAGACCGAACTGTGTAGGACCCCGTACTTGATAGCCCCCCAGTTTGAGGACTCAGCTGTTGTTTTAACATTACATGAACCACTTATTTCAACTTTGTGCATTCTTCCAGTTAAGTATGAATTAAACCATTTGTGCACTGCCCCCTCAAACCATAATGATTTAGCTTATCTAAAAGTATTCCATGATTTACACAATCCAAGGCCTTAGAGAGATCACAAAAAATACCAATGGATTATGTCCGGTTATTAAGAGCATTTAATATTTCATCAGTGAAAGCGTATATAGGATTTTCTGTCCCTTCATGACAATCCATCCCGGGCTTAAATAGCAAGACAATGCCCGTCCGCACACGGCGAAACTTTCTGCTGCTTGTCTTTGTGCTTGCCAAACAATATCTTGGCTAGTTAGGTCACCAGATCTCTCCCCAATGCTCCCATCTGGAGTATTATGGGAAGGACTCTCCTACCAGATCGGGATTTTGACTATCTAACACGCCAACTGGGCAGAATTTGGCACGGTATCCCTCACGAGGACGTCTAACAACTCTATAAAGCAATGCCGAGGCTATTAACTGCTTGCATAAGAGCCAGAAGGGACGAACGAGTTATTTTCTTGCTCAATTCATCCAATTTTTGTGAAACTGGAATCACATGTTTGTCTGCACATGCACATCACATCTACCGATTGCCGTCCCATTCAGATAATAGCTTCGAGGTGCGTCGTTTTTGCGTGAGAGTCTATCTTTCTATACAGTTCTTTTTCCTTTCATTCCCCAGTAATGTATTAATATAAGAAGGTAATTTTGATACAGCCTTGAATGTGAGACAAGAAATGATTACTAAACATCAAAGGTGTGTACAGTATAATTCAAAAAAATGGTTCAAATGGCTCTGAGCACTATGCGACTTAACTTCTGAGGTCATCAGTCCCCTAGAACTTAGAACTACTTAAACCTAACTAACCTAAGGACATCACACACATCCATGCCCGAGGCAGGATTCGAACCTGCGACCGTACCAGTCGCGCGGTTCCGGACAGAGCGCCTTAACCGCGAGACCACCACAGCCGGCACAGTATAATTGGTGTGAGAAATACAGAAGTACGTGAATAAGTAAATGATGCATAACGTCTTGACCTAGGAATCATTTTTTAGTATTATGCCAGAGGTGTGTCTGTGCATAATCTTGCTATGGCATTCCTTTACTTTTATAAGAGGTGATCAAAAAGTTTCTGTTCGAAGGCCGTACAATAATCGGTATGCCACTCAGAAAAATCACCTTGAGCACAGAGACAATCTTCTCACCGACGCGGAAGCTACGTGTTTGGTGAAACATTCTGTCCTACTGCGCGAATAAGTCCGTAACTGTCTGTCACACATCCTCATCCTACAGGAATCGTCGAAGATTCAAGGTGTTTTTTAAGGCACCGAAGGTTTGATAATCGTATGGGGGAGAGATCAGGACTAAAGAGAGGACGCTCCCAATGAGTTGGCGTAACCTCTGCGTTTCGACATTAGCGACGTTCGGGCGTGAGTTATCATGAAGCAGCAGCACGACTTGTCGCAGTTTTCAGTCTACAACGGGGGTTTTCGACAGACATGCTGCCCCATGCCCATGGATGTCTACGGTGTTTGTCCTTCGGCAGCCAAAAAAGAGAAAACACTACGTTTGGGCGCATTTGTTAATAAGGTCACCATAGTTCGCGTTTCCTCATTTACCGCATGCACATCGGAAAGACATGACTGTCACACTAATATCGTGTCTACATGTTGGTGCTTATATACCAGATCGGGTCCAGCTACGTTGCACATACGCTGCAGCAGAGCCCTCAAACGGGAGCTTTGTGACTTCCTCTCATACGTCAGAGGTATGTGTGTACGTAAACAATGCAACATGGCAGCATTTTATGCAGGACACAATGCATACATTTGCCTTCCTAGGAAATAATGAATATCTTCGATTTTCAATCAGAGGTTACGTGACTTTTACTACATACCTGGCGCCATTTTTACACTGCATTTAAATATTACGCTCTGATTGGTTGAAAGGAGGAGGGTGAGGGAGCTAAAGCACACAATTCGTCTGTTTCTATCATCTCTTGCATTTTTTATTAATGCACTATGATTTGTTGGATATAAGGAAGGGGAGGAGGCGTGACTTTATGGGTACGTCAGGAATAATGTAATTGTACACCATTTTTACGCATCATTTTCAATAGTGCGCTCTGATTGGTTAGGGACAGAGGGGGCGCGTGATGTAGAACATTCACCTGGTTTGTTTCTAACATCTTCGGATGTTTATTACTGTGCTATGATTGGACTGAGATAAAGAGGAGAGGCATGGGGAGGCGGGAGGGATAGAGGATTTTCTTTTTTTAGTTTCCTAGACTATTTCCTATTTTCTAATTCTAGTCTCTGAAGAGGACGGGGTATAAAGCACATAGTTGGTTTCTGGTTCCGTATAAGGAGGGGAAGGTTTTCGATACCACAGTTGCGCTATTTCCGCCGTATTAGATTTTTTTGGACTATAATTGACTGGAGACAAGAAGTACTATACTGTGTGATTTGTTGTAGATAGGGAAGGGAGAAGAGGGATTTTTCTAATTTTCCACTAACGCAAATGGACCATCTTTGATATATATTACTGCGCTTTGATTGGTTGGAGATAAGAAGGGGGACGTGGCTTCCCACTGGTAAAGCGCGGGGTACCCGTACGGTCTATGACACCTTGCGACGGTTAGCACGGCTCACCCCGTCGGAGGTTCTAGTTCTCTCTCGGGCGTGGGTGTGTGTGTTGTCCTTAGCGTAAGTTAGTTTAAGTTAGATTAAGTAGTGTGTAAGTCTAGGGACCGATGACCCCAGCAGTTTGGTCCCACAGGAACTTACCACAAATTTCACATTGATAAGGAGTTGACATTGTGATCAAAGACTGGAATAAAAAACAAATGATGACCTAGGTCACATGACGTCACAAATGTAAACCCAGCGTGTCACACAGTACATTACCATACTACTTAGAGGTATAGGCGACGCCGCCAAATATTATAATAAAAAGCAACACCGATATTTCAGTCGTCACGTGATACACTTGCATGGCGACTTCTATTTTTTAATCTGTAGTTTTCGGAAACGAAGTACTAGTGGAACAGTGAACTTCATTAAAGGTTTATTTGTAAACAGCGACGAACTTTGAATGCTAGAAGCTGTGCGGTACTGGAATAAAGTATGAGACTACATAGGCGAAGTACCTCTAATGCAGACTCCTGCAAATTCTGCCAAAGTTGATACCAACAATGTGATCAAGTGTCTACGTAGGTTGGGGTGTTTTCAGCCGTCGCTATTTGGATCAGCAGTTGCGCTGGATCAGGAGTACGTGTTGTTTGTATCCTACACACTGAGTGCAGAACTAATGGGCGGAACAGACTTCGCCATCCAGGAACACCGGCAAAGCGGACGATACTTCAACGTAAGTGACGCCCTGCTACGGGTTACGGTTACGTAACAACCCACCTCACATGAAAATACATCACGGTACTTAACTAAAAATACCTAGTATTTTGCTGCGTGATCAGAGTAATTCATGCTATGTTTGCCAGTTGTAAGTATAGTTTTCGAGGTAATTGCATGTATTTTTACTGAAATAGTGGTGGTTGCCATTTGCGTTACGCATCTTATCAGTGTGCTGTATAAACCAATGCATGCAGCTGGACATGTATGTTGTTCTATTCATGTGTTATTTAGTAAACTATCAGTATTACTGGTTTCTTTTATATCACTTACACTATGTGTAACCTTTTGTATACCGTGTCTCACATGCAACGATGTTGTGCGTCACTAAAGTGTCATTACGTGTTCTGTGAGTCATCTATTCGACGTCTACAGTTAATGCTCTATTTTTAACGCACGTCACGTTGTCAAGCAGTTATCATGCCGTTCACGTGTTACTAAAATAAGACATTGCTATCAAGTCATGAGCAGGATACAGGATGCCTTCAAGACAAAATTTTTAAATTTTTCGTTGGATTTGTGTCTGCAGTATTATCATTGTAACAGACTTGTGGTAATGACTTTAGTAGCAGAAAACGATATAGGTCCTGATTTGGAGGGTACATATATTTTACTTAGAGGAAATCAGGAAACAACAGTTTCAGGTATTAGTGAATACCCTATCTCTGTCACATGGGAAGTCCCGTGGAAGGAATCTTCCCCTGTCTCAACAAATGAATCATCAAACCAAGGTATTCAAACGAGGGTATGCTACTTCCACGAGCAATCGATAGCTCCGTGAGTATCAAACATCTAAATAAATAGTCTGATGGACAGAACGAAAAATTCACTGAATAGAAGGGAAAGACGCAATAAAATTAAATATCATCGGTTACCGTTACGAAAGTGTCATTGGAGAACGCCATTAAGCAAGTTGCAGAACGGCGTGACAAACATGTGGAACAACTTTTAGATAATCATCCGGCCCGAGGTGATGTCAGATACCAACAAACAAAAAGAATATCAGCGAACTAACATAGAATTTGACCTCGCGTACAGATAGCCAACAACAAGCTGTAGGGCAAGCACCGTCGCGTATTATACCGAAACGGACTATAAGCAACAATGGAAAGCTGTAGAGAAGGTAGCGGACCACGTTCAAAATATTCAAACTTAAAAACGTACCTGCGTACAAAGAGTGGATAAAATTTCTGACGACCCAAATGAAACACAATCAGTAGCTGGCAAAGTTCAACCAGAGATTGCAGACATTATGAAACAAAGCGAAGATAATTTTACAAGTGGTTTGCTTAGGCATCCCCAGTTAGGAAAATTTTCTTCACTATAGTAGTTTTGCAAATTTCCATGTGAACGGAAAACTAGGTTCCATACAATTTACCAATCACTTCGAAGACCATTTCCTAGATTAGTGGATCCAAACAAGGCAAATAACTTTAAGAGAACAGCTAGATGTCAAAGAGACGAAGCTCAAATATGAGCCCTAAGAACTGGCACAGAATACAAAACGAACGAGCAATTTAATGAATCGATCTAGACAAACGTTGGTCAAATGCGCGACAAAATTATAACCATAGTGTATTCAAAGCGCTAAAACTAACAAAATGCAAAGAAATAATAATCTAGAAAAGTATTTCTATAATTGTTAAAGAATAAATGAAATGTTGGATACACCCCTACCAGACCAATCGTTTATCGCTGTAATGATACCCAAATTACTTTTGAAATTCTACAAAACCTAGTTGAGAGTGCCTAGAGCCGATATCCAGGAATTCAGAAATGCTTTAATGGACTTAGATGTTCAGAGTTCATACTATATTAGAAGGATGAAACGCAAATAATCGGTGACTAAATGGCTTTCTGAATGGACGTAATTGTAGTGCCCCTTGCCAACGCAGAAATGGTTCCCGAAGAGATAGATGAGGAACCTATAGAGGACGTGGTAGCTACCACCATGCTTACAGTTGCAGCTGCCAACAAATGGCACGACTGTCAGGAAGAGAGGCCGGTGAATGCCTTTAGACCACAAACAGGTGGATCGTATATGGGAAACGGTCAAGAGTTCCCAATAAAGTCCAGTCATCAAAAACAATGTTTACTGCAAGGGGAAAATACCGAATTAGCAGAACCAATTTTACGTTTTATATAAATCAGGGACTATGAAAACACTATCGATGCTTTAACAGATACAGGTGGTTCAGTCAATACAGTCTCACAGTAACCACATCATAAATGGCTCGATAAAGGAAACCGTATTCTGTGTCTTCCAGTACAGGCATGTCAATACCTGTTACAGCGCAAGTTCCTAAATGAACAGTGATAGAGCAGATCCTAATAGACGCAGTAACAGATGGGAAACAACTTGATACCTCGACACTGGTGGTACCAGGCCTATGTGTACCGTTAATCCTGGGTGGTGAATGGGAAGTATGTAGTAAAAAGCGATTACAGAAAAGAGAATTTGACGATAAAAGGCAAATAGCAGATTCTCAGTGTACCACTCAAGAACTCAGTAACCACAAGCATGAAAGAAGAGGAACTATCCCAATACTTTACAAACTGTTCGATTGGCAAACGTGAGATAATGACTTACTCAACGATAACCAATGCAGATGTGAAAGTCAACTATATGATGCCACGTTGAAAATAGAATAATATATAACTGAGATGGAGAATAGCCCAGAAAATGTATCAAAAAGTTTAGCGAAAATATTAAGGAAATATGAAAGTATATTTTCCCATAAACCAGAGGTCGTGCAAACAGTGCTCTGTCGTATCCAGTTTAAAGAATATGAAATATTTAATTGATATTGCAGTATAAGGCCGGAAAAAATTCTGAACTTAGTTCTACATTAGGGAACAATCAAGAATTAGTTCTGACCACAAACCCATGATTAACGTTTGTCAAATGTACAATGAGCCTCGTTATTTCAGATTTTCAGATTAAATTCGAGTTTATTTCTGGGTTTGTTATTCTACTGGTTCCTTGGGAGGAGCAGCCCAAACAGCTTGTTCATTGGTCTCATCGGATTAGTGAAGGACGGAGAAGGAAGGCGGCGGTGCCCTTTTAAAGGAACCATCCCGGCATTAGCCTGGAACGATTTAGGGAAATCATGGAAAACCTAAATCAGGATGGCCGAACGCGAGATTGAGCCGTCGTCCTCCCGAATGTGAGTCCAGTGTGCTAACCACTGAGCTACCTCGCTCGGTGAAGAATAAAGATGTAGAATGCTAATAATGTTAGTCTTATTTAAAAAAACTTTGAGATTTCTCAAATGGTTCAAATGGCTCTGAGCACTATGGGACTTAACTTCTGAGGTTATCAATCCCCTAGACGTAGAACTACTTAAACCTAACTAACCTAAGGACATCACACACATCCATGCCCGAGGCAGGATTCGAACCCTGCGACCGTGGCGGTCGCGCGGTTCCAGACTGTAGCGCCTAGAACCGCTCGGCCATACCGGCCGGCCGAGTTTTCTCATAAAAAATTCGGAGGCATTACTGTTCAACACGCCCTCGTGTAAATGTAACATTATACTTTAGACTGAACAACTTTATCAACTTATTCAAATTCCTTCTAAGTCGAATAGAATCATTCATTCGTTCTTTCATGTTTTCGTGGTTTTATTGGTTTTCCTTTTGGTATCTACATTTATATCCAGATTGTGCTTTCCGTATCTGCTACACACACAGAGGTGCTGCCTGTTATTGTACGATTGCTGTCATACACCTCCCCCCTCCCCCCCTTTCCATCCATTGAAGGATAGACAATAACTCAACCGAATGACAGTGTTTCGTTGAGAAGGATACTTCAGTTACCTATTGCAATGGTATGGAGAGAAGACAATTCAATATTTTAACATAACGTAGATGCTGACGTTATAGTATTTCATACTCGTGGCGAAGCACACTAAGGAAATGACGGGAGGACATACTTGCAAAGACAAACGGTTTAACGAAATCAGTTATTCAAGATCGCACACCGAGTGTAGTTCTATACCAAACGCGGAATTATTTCGCTACTCATTGTTCAAGTTAGGTGTCCTGTTCTAGATTTCTGGCAACTGTAGTCACCTGTCATGTTTTCGGTGTCTGTAAAAGATTCACTAACATTTTGGCAACCATTTTTAACCAGTAATAAAACTGAAGTCACTGAATGATGAAATCGTTAATAATAACAGTTGTTCCTTAAAATATATACTTGATATCTGCCGTTGTGGACTCTGCGAGCAGTAATTGAGGGTCAGTATCGTAAAAACTGAAGTAGCAGTAAATAATAATAGCTATTTCTTAAGAAATATGTCTTATAACGGCCTTTATGAGTTCTGTGAACGGATATTGAGTTTGCAGCGACGTGAAAAAGAAGAAACGCATACACTTCTACAAACAACAGATTTCTGTAGTGTTCGGGTGTTTAAAATCCCTAACTGATCGTTACATACCATCGAAATCCTCACCGTGGAGCTATTCGTGGTGTTCAGGGAATGTTCTCTCAATTTTTAGAGCTAGCGTCTGTCAGGTTTTACCTCATGTCGGAATCGGCTCAGGAACCGCCGTATTTGAACAGCTGTGGAAACGATTTGTTTTGGTCACGTACGGTCGCTTAAGCCGCCGAATTTCTGGGCCCTATACACTGCAGATGCAGTATGTTACACTTTTATTGGAGAACTAAATATAAAGTGACATACCCAGCGACGAAAGATACATGTTCTTCTCAACATGATAAGCTTACACCATTTATCTTTCCCGTCTAAACAGGAATTACGATGAAACAAAAGTGCAAATAAAATGAGCGAAGAAAAAAATGTACACCCTTGCTTCTCACTAATGCGTATATAAACTGAATAATATTAAACAATATGACAATTAATATTTTGCAGCATACACTTTTGACTTGATGTCAGCCGACATCTTCACTGCAATGACTGAACAGGGCAGGGGCGTGAGATTTTGTGCCACACTTGTAATATTATTCTGTGGGGATCTTGCTTGTCTGAAATGCGAAATTCGCTTAACAACACTTCTATACTAACCACTCATCTACTGTCGGGTTCGAGTTTGAGTAGTTGAGTTTATATTTAAAATTATTTGGTAATGTTCCATATCAAGCAATCTTTGACAGCTGCAGACAGCTTCCACTCTCGCAAGCATTACGTTCAATCAAGTGCTGAAAGGATTCTTGGGGACTGTCAGCCTGTTCTTCACGGAGTGCTGCACTGAGGAGAGATATCGATGTCGGTCGGTGACGCCTGGCACGAAGTCGACCTTCCAAAACATCCCAAAGGTGTTCTGTAGGATTCAGTTCAGGACTCTGTGCAGGCCAGTCCTTTACATGGATGTTGTCGTGTAACCACTCCGCCTCAGGTCGTGCTTTATGAACAGGTGCTCGAACGTGTTGAAAGATGCAATCGTCATCCCCAAATTGCTCTTCAACAGTGGGAAGCAAAAATACGCTTAAAACATCAATATAGGCCTGTGCTGTGATAGCGCCACGCAAAACAACAAGGGGTGCAAGGCCCCTCCATGAAAAACACGACCACACCATAACACCACCGCCTCCGAATTTTACTTTTGGCACTGCACACGCCGGCAGATGACGTTCACCGGACATTCGCCATAACTACACCCTGCCATCGGATCGCCACATTGTGTACCGCGATTCGTCGCTCCACACAACGTTTTTCCACTGTTCAGTCGTCCAATGTTTAAGCTCCTTACCCCAGCAAGGCGTCGTTTGGCATTTACCAAAGTGATGTCTGCTTATGACCAGCCGCTCGACCATGAAATCCGAGTTTTCTCACCTTCCGCATAACTGTCATATTACTTGCAGCGAATCCCGAATTCCTGGGTGTTGCGAATTCCTGTGTGATGGACTGGACAGATGTCTGCCTATTAAACATTACCGCCCTCTTCAACTGTCGGCGAGATCTGGCAGTCAACAGACGAGGTCAACCTGTACGCTTTTGTGCTGTACGTGTCCCTTCACGTTTTCAGTTCACTATCACACGGAAACAGTGGATCTAGGGATGTTTAGGAGGGTAGAAATCTGGTGTACAGACGTATGACACAAGTGACGCCCAATCACCTGACCACGTTCGAAGTCCGTGAGTTCCACGGAGCGCCCCATTCTGCTCTCTCACGATGTCTAATGACTACTAAGGTCGCTAATATGCAGTACCTTTCGGTAGGTGGCAGCACAATGCACCTAATATGAAAAACGTGTGTTTTTGGGGGTGTCGGGATACTTTTAATCAGGTAGTGTATGCTCCCACCTCCACTGAACTCTTGTCGTCAGATCTGCCAGAGGTCGCCATCTATCCTGCTTTACAGAGCGGGCAAGTCTCCGATCTCCACATTCTGTGATGAGGCGTGAAGGTACAACACGTTGTCTCCCATTCTCGATTTCATCGTCCTTCAGCCACTTTCCATAGATGCTCACCATATCAGAACGCAAACAGCCGTTTCCGAGATGCTCGTTCCCAGATGCTGTTTGTCAGAGTCTCTTATGTTAGTGGATTTTCCCTTCGGTGGCTCGTATTGTTGCTATAAATATTTCCGATTCGTCTCCATTCCGATTATACACTTTCTTTACAGCGTCACGTGCCCTTAACGCCACCGGCCGCCATTCATTCGCGCTGTGGGCAACGATCGTAATGTGTTAGACATCAGTGTATAGTTGGCATGTCAGACACCATTTCGTTTCCCACTACTCTTCGGTACATTGCTTAGTAATGAAATCATTAAAAATTAACGTTCTCAATAAATTCTGATGTCATCAGCCTACCAAATAGTTTGCGATGTACCTCATGCTTCAGCATAGGAAGTGAAATTGCCAGTTCACTGATCGTATTGTCCTCTCATTAAACTCAACGGATGCTTCATACCCGAAATTTTTGATGTGTTTCCGTCGCTAATGACTTCGCCGTCGATGGAATGTTAAACTGTAGCCTTCGTTCCTTTTCCTCCTCTAGTTATGGCCTCGTCCACAACATTATTCCTGTAATGGTGGTTGTTTATCAGCATAATGTAACGAGGTTATTTTTTTGTAATGAGAAATTTGTTACGCTCGTATTGGGAAGGTCATTATGCTGTGATTGACTTACTATCTGTCATGCTTGAGATACTAATTTATATTAATAACTTTTTAATTATAGAAATTGTACTTGAATATGTCATTTGGTATTAGATAAAATAGTAGGTGTGCCAGCTTCAGGAATGCAATAAAAGTGAATCACAATTGTTTAAATTACTATATAACTGATCTACTTTGGACCACAATTAAATTCAATATAGTTACCGTTTAAAAACGAATTTTGCCGGCTGCTGTAGCCGAGCGGTTCCAGGCGCTTCAGCATACTGTAAGAAGCTGATGGTGCTGTATTCATGTCCGGAGTAACCTAAATGGTGTTTGTGTCTGGGCAAGCAGATGGAAACGGTAGAGAGGCAGCACGCTTCAGTCCGGAACCACGCGGCTGCTACGGTCGCAGGTTCGAATCCTGCCTCGGACATCGATGTGTGTGATGTCCTTATGTTAGTTAGGTTTCAGTAGTTCTAAGTTCTAGGGGGCTGATGACCTCATATGTTAAGTCCCATAGTGCTCAGAGCCATTTGAACCATTTTTTGGAAAACGAACTTTGAAACAGTTAACATCTTTCTATCACACACTGTGTGGCAGCTGCGGTCTGGCGGGCGGAGCACAATACCCCAGTGCTGGACGTCACAGGTCGAGTCCCAGAAAGGGGAACGGATTTTCCCTCCTTCCCTCAGGGTAGCCCGAGTCCGACTCATCCCGCCCGGGATCTTTCCCGGCGGTAAAAAGAGGGATGCATGGGCGCAGGGCTCGTCACCCGTCTGTTCCTTACTTCTGCAGTGAAGTAAGCCTATATTCTGGAATGAGATATTCACTCTGCAGCGGAGTGTGCGCCTATATGAAACTTCCTGAGAGATTAAAACTGTGAAGTTTAGAAAGTAGGAGACGAGGTAATGGCGAAAGTGAAGCTGTGAGGACGGGGCGTGAGTCGTGCTTGGGTAGCTCAGATGGTAGAGCACTTGCCCGCGAAAGGCAAAGGTCCCGAGTTCGAGTCTCGCTCCGGCACACAGTTTTAATCTGCCAGGAAGTTTCAAGCCTATATTCAACCCACTTTAGGCCATCAGTCCACTATGGGCTTGCACCACAAACTTTACCTTTACCATCACACATTAAAATTAGAAAGAAAACTATTATATGTGCATTGAGCTAATACACTGTCCATTCACATTAATGTGACTATCTATCAAAAGCCAATAACGATTTTTTGAAACAAGACGTGCAGGAAGAGAGTCAATTAGGTTCTGAAAGGTACCGACAGGGCTGTATGGCCATACCAAGTAGAGTGCCGTGGCCAAGTGCGCTAATTCTCTCGGTTGAGGATCCATGGCGCGAACTTCCCGATCGAGGTGGTCCCACAGATTCTCGACTGGGTCTTAATCAGGGAGTTTCATGGCCAGAGGAGTACCGTAAACTCGAACTACGCGCATACAGTGCGAGCTGGTGACAAATTACATTGTCCATTTCGTGGACGCCATCGTGCCGAAGAAAAGCAAACTGCATATAGGGGTGGACATGGTCCCCTAGGAAAGATGTATACTTTGTTGATCCGCTGTGTCTTCCCGAATAACGAGATCACCCGGGGGCTGCCACGAAAACGTTCTCCAGACCTTAGCGTTGTTGCAGGTTGTTTGCTTTCAAACGTTTCACGCCGTAACGGCCGTCTGTCCGATGGAGCATAAAGCGTGAGTCATGTAAAAAGGCCACCTGTCGCCAGTGAGTTGCAGTACTCGCGCACAAATTCCAGCCTTCGCAGCCAATGAACAGCAGTCAGCATGAGTGCGTGAACCAGGCCCTGCTGCGGAAGTCTATCAGCAGCAGTCTTCGTTGACCTGTCGTTGAGGAGACAGTGTTGGTAGCCCCTTGGTTCATCTGGGTGGTCACTTGCTGAACTCTAGCTCGTCTGTTCTCCTGTACACATCTCCACAGCCGTCGTTTACCGCTGCGGAGCACCGCAGTTACCTCAGTGCCGGTTTTGGATGGCGCAATTTTGCCTTGCACAGTATACTGGAGAAACGGCGGCGAGTGAAGTATTTACAGACTTAGCCGTTTCGAAAATGTTTCCAGCCCTGGCCAGGAAGACTATAACCATGCCCTTTACGACAACAGGCAACACTAAATACCATAACACACACACACACGTTGACGCAAAATGTAAAGTGCAAGCGATGTATGCGATGTGTTGACACAAATGTGGGTGAAAGAACGCCGGAAATCGGCCAACTGGAGCATGGTGACTAATGAACACGTCTCCAAGACCATACTTATTGGATAACAGCGCTTATAATCGTAAGTAACCTCGAACGATTATTTCACATCAAGAAATTTTTACTACGAAAGTTAATCCTAACCTAAAAAACAAGAGAAAAACACTACATAATATAACATAGTAATATAGTATAACTACCACATAATACATTTATTACATTTATAAAACTAATCATACACTACTGGCAATTAAAATTGCTACACCACGAAGGTGGCGTGCTACAGACACGAAATTTAACAGACAGGAAGAAGATGCTGTGATATGAAGATGATTAGCTTTCCAGAGCATTCACTCAAGGTTGGCGCCGGTGGCGACACCTACAATGTGCTGACATGAGGAAAGTTTCCAACCGATTTCTCATACACACATAGCAGTTGACCGGCGTTGCCTGCTGAAACGTTGGTGTGATGCCTCGTGCAAGGACGAGAAATGCGTACCATCACATTTCCGACTTTCATAAAGGTCGGATTGTAGCCTATCGCGATTGCGGTTTATCGCCGTGCTGAATCCCTACGGCGTGATGGTATGGGGTGCCATTGCTTACACGTCTCGGTCACCTCTTGTTCTCATTGACGGCACTTTGAACAGTGGATGTTACGTTCCAGATGTATTACGACCCGTGGCTCTACCCTTTATTCGATCCTTGCGAAACCCTACATTTCAGTAGGATAATGCACGACCGCATGTTGCAGGTCCTGTACGAGCCTTTCTGGATACAGAAAATGTTCGACTGCTGCCCTGTCCAGCACATTCTCCCGATCTCTCACCAATTGAAAACGTCTGGTCAATGGTGGCCGAGCAACTGTCTCGTCACAACATGCCAGTCACTACTCTTGATGAACTGTGGTATCGTGTCGAAGCAGCATGGGCAGTTGTACCTGTACACGCCATCCAAGCTCTGTTTGAGTTAATGCCCAGACATATCACCAATTGAAAACGTCTGGTCAATGGTGGCCGAGCAACTGGCTCGTCACAACATGCCAGTCACTACTCTTGATGAACTGTGGTATCGTGTCGAAGCAGCATGGGCAGTTGTACCTGTACACGCCATCCAAGCTCTGTTTGAGTTAATGCCCAGACATATCAAGGCCGCTATTACGGCCAGAGGTGGTTGCTCTGGCTACTGATTTCTCAGGATCTATGCACTCAAACTGCGTGAAAATGTAATCACATGTCATTTCTAATATAATATATTTGTCCAATGAATACCCGTTTATCATCTGCATTTGTTCTTGGTGTAGCAATTTTAATGGCCAGTAGTGTATATTACAGGCCACTGAAGATGCTTCACAGATAAAAGAAGCGAAACGCATATGGCAATAAGCAGACCGCTTTCAATTAGTTGCATTGATGGAACACACCTCCACGAATTTTGAAGCGACTAAATAAAACAGAAAAATGACGACATTATGGTATCTTTACTTGTTGTTGCCTTATAACTTTCTCCAAGCGTCGGGAAACCAAAGTCTAATTAAAACAGCTTTTGGCTATCTGGCTCAGTTCACTTGCGACATGATGCCCGCTGTCTGTCGAAATCCTTGAAAACTCTTAAGTTATTCTTCTGTGGGTTAACATAAGTATGCTGCAGTTTGAATATTGAAAAACAATCAGAATATAGGAGACAATGAAAAAGTTTCCGTTCGTAGGCTGTGCAGTCTAGAATCGGTATGCCAAGCAGGCAAAATCACCGGTACATCGAGACAACCAGGATGAACAGACTCGTTTTCTAAAACACCGTGTCCTGCTTCGAGTATTCCGTAACTGCCTGCTGTACAGCTTCGTCCGACAGGAGTCATTGACCTTTCAAGGTCTTTTTTAAGTAACCGAACGCGTGATATATGCATGGGGAGGGATCAGGAATATAGGGCGGATGCTCGAGTGTCTCCCACTTCAGTTGGCGTAACTTCTGCCATACGACATTTACGACATGGGGCGTGCGTTATCATGAGCTTGCTGCGCCATTCTACAAGTGTGGTTTCAGACATACATGCCGCTCCATACACATTTTTCATTCTACGATGGGTGTCTACCGGTGTTTGTCCTTCAACAGCCAAGAAAAGAATAAGAGCACGTTGGTATTGTTTGACGCATTTGGTAATAACGTCGCCATAGTTCACGTTTCCGCATTTACCGCACTTACATCGGAAGCACATGGATGCCACATTAATTCCTTGCCTACAAGTCTATTCTTATATACGCACATAGGAGTCGAGCTACTGTGCATATGGGATGCAGTAACACCCTCAAACGGAAACTTTTCGACCGCCCCTTAAATGTACAAGGAATTACTTTTAGTTCAGATATTCACCTCTACAAAACGAGGGTAATTTGACACCAGTGATCATGAGTCAATGTAGAACACGTAGAATCACGCTGTGTTTGTTGCCACTTGCGTCTCAGCAGTGAGAGTTCTGAGAATAGTTGGAAGTCACTACTTGTCGAAGTTCGCGATGGTTTGTGGTTTGTGTTTTCTATTACATCAAAAGAAGAAATACCTCGTACCCGTTTAAAAAGAGCAAACAATTGTTATTATATCCGTGGAGTTAACTCTGAAAAACGCAAAAACGGACTCTTAATCCTCTTGTAAAGGTGTGGTACGAAAGGAAGGAAGGAAAATTAGGTTTATGGTCCCGCCGACATCGAGATCATTAGAGACGGAGCAAAAGCTCAGACTGTGTCAAGGATGGGGAAGAAAATCCACTCTGCCCATTCGAAGGAACCATCCTGGCATTTGATTGCAAGATTTAGGGAAATCGCGGAAAACCGAATTCTGGATGACCGGACGCGGGTTTGAACCTTCATTCTCCCGAATGATCAAAACAAACTGCAAAACGATTTAGAAGAAATATCGAAATGGTACGAAAAGTGGCAGTTGACCTTAAATAACGAAAAGTGTGAGGTCATCCACATGAGTGCTAAAAATAATGCGTTAAACTTCGGTTACGCGATAAATCAGTCTAATCTAAAAGCCGTAAATTCAACTAAATACCTAGGAATTACAATTACGAACAATTTAAATTGGAAGGAACACACAGAAAATGATGTGGGGAAAACTAATCAAAGACTGTGTTTCATTGGCAGGACACGTAGAAAATGTAACAGACCTACTAAGGTGACTACCTACACTACGCTTGTCCGTCCTCTTTTAGAATACTGTTGCGCGGTGTGGGATCCTTACGAGATAGGACTGACTGAGTACATCGAAAAAGTTCAAAGAAAGGCAGCACGTTTTGTATTATCGCGAAATATGGGAGAGAGTGCCACAGAAATGATACAGGATTTGGGATGGACATCATTAAAAGAAAGGCGTTTATCGCTGCAACGGAATCTTCTCACGAAATTCTAATCACCAACTTTCTCCTCCGAATGCGAAAATATTTTATTGACACCGACGTACATAGGGAGGAAAGATCGCAAAAATAAAATAAGGGAAATCAGAGCTCGTACGGAAAGATATAGGTGTTCATTCTTCCCGCGCGCAGTGCGAGACTGGAATAATAAAGACTTGTGAAGGTGGTTCGATGAACCCTCTGCCAGGCAATTAAATGTGATTTGCAGAGTATCCATGTAGATGTAGATGTAGAATGCGAGTCCAGCGTGCTAACCACTGCGGTGTGCTACAAAAGGATCACGTCATATGTCTTTTGATGTTCCCAGGATTTGGAGGGAAGCAACGAACAACACAACAGAAATTTTTGAGTGACAAAAGTAGATGGATTCACTTTGGAAACAAGTAAAAGTGTGCCGAATCCTAATTTACCATCTGCTACAAAGCCTGTTTGTCACAGCGAAGAACTGCTGATATTGGTGCTTCCTGAGACTGTGGCAGTGACTGAAGACGAATGTAGCGTTCAATACGCAGAAGACAGACCAAATATTTCAATGCCACTGTGAATCAGATGAGCCACAATTTTGGTCTCAAGAGTATCTCAACGATCTTGTACGTGATTCAGATATGTCGAAGCAACAGGCTGAGATTTTAGCTTCGAGATTAAAAGGTTGGAATCTTTTTGTTTCCGGCACGAATGTGTTTATCGTGACTGCCATATGGTTTTTCTGAATATTTCTCGAAGGAAAGTGACACAGTTTTTTTGTAATGGCATGGATATTCTTGGCCGTGATTTCAGAGTATATGAGTGGCACTTCTTCATAGATTCTAGCCTTCACAATGTAAAAACTTTCTTATCTTCCGATTGCTCGTGCAATTAATCTGAAGGAGACGTATGATAACTTTAAACTGCTACCCATACTTATCCAATATGAGAAATGCAAGTGGAGTATATGTAGAGACCTCAAGGTAATTGCGATTCTTCTAGCTATGCAGAAAGGGTACACAAAATACTGCTACTTTCTATGCGAGACAGAAAGGAACATTATTACGGGAAAAATGACCTGCTCAGAATGACAGACTGCCTGAACTGAGGAATGTGGCTAACACTCTTCTTGTTGAATCCAAAAATGTTTATATATCCGCGATGAACATTAAATTGTATCTCGTCAAAACTAGGCGAAAGCCATAGACAAAACTTTACGTGGACTCATGTACTTGCAAGAGAAGTTTCTAAGTGAAGAAAAAACAGAAGACAGAATATTTGTAAGACTGCATATTAGGAAATTAACTTCGGATCAACGTTTCCTTTTCGAGTGATGATACAGTCACATATCTGTCTTTCAGAAGTGTATATCTGTCTTTCACAAGTGTTTGTAAGGACCGTAGGATAGAGAACTGTCACTGTACTGTACAAGTACTGTTGAGATCATACCAGCTTATGGAATGTAACGTGTCACTTAAACTACATTTTGTGAATGATTATTTTGACTTCTTTCAGTATAAAATTGGCACCGTTAGTGACGAACATGGAGAAGGTTCCACCAGGATATTTCTCAAATATAAAAGCTTTATGTGGCAAATGAATTTCTGCTATATTGTCTGTATACTTCTGGTCCCTACGAAGCGACTTTCCTGGGATAAAGTATATCAGGAAATCACAAAAGAAATATTTTGGTGTACGATTCTTCACTTTTCTTTACTGTTATGTTACTCACTTCTTTGATTCATTTGTTTCTGACAGATTTTTCGCCGTTCGCATTTGGTAGGTTTATTTCGAGTGTATCTAAGCTTTTACAGAAACCATTACTGTATAATGTGCTATATTCTGAAATTATATCCGGTTTCATGGGGGAATTATTTCCCAGAAAGAGTGCATATTGTTCCTTTTAACGAATAAGATTTTTGTTGAACAGTAACAGAGACAGAACAGTCGTGCACTCCACTTTAATAACGTAGCTCTTCTAATCCCAACGGACCACAGCTTATCTTTTAACTTCCGTTGCAAGTCACGCAGGATACAAAGACCTGCCTTGCAGATGCCATGAGAGCTCACGACTGACTCCATGAAATGCCGAGACTAGAGTTACTCATGCATTTTTTTCATCATTAGGTCTTTCAGATAACCAACTCTTAAGTTACAAAGTAATTGGCCTTTGACATATAGCCTCAAGGAGTCTATATTAGGTTCTTCGGCTGACGGCTGTCTGAGCGTTGACATGATGTTTCAGGACGAGGGGCTGGCATTGTCAAAGAATTATCCTCCATTCCTCGTGGCGGACTGAGTCGATATCACGGACAGATGTCATACGTACTCACGGCAGCCTTTGACCTCCACCCTCTGAGCTGTGCTGAGACTGCCAACCACTTGTATTGGAAAAACAGCAGATTATCAACAAAACATCCGGTGGCCGAAGGACCCGAAACAGACACCTCCAGGCAATATGTCAAGAAGTGGCCCCAAATGTCTCAGTAATTACATACCTGCAATGTGTCTCAGACCACAGACATTCCCACTGATTCTGCGTCATATTCTGTTAAATGCACTCTCCTTTTGGTATTGTCTATTCACAGGAATGTGACTCAGGTAGTTTCCACTCACGTCACGGGAAACCTTCTGACACATAATGTCAGCCTCGCCAGCCTAGTACTGTTATTAGAGTACTCTGCGAAAGCTAGAAACCTTTCCCAAAAGCCAAAAATGTCCGCCTTAGGGAAATACAAGTGCTGCTAATGATGTTTCAACAGATCAGATGGTAATGACTGAATGCAGCTCTTAGACACGTCACGAGCATACTGTATGTAATACACGAGAAGGGTCAGAGAGATGTAAGCGGCAAACTCCAATTCCAAACGCAGTTATCTTTCTCTCTCTGAACTCCGTTTACGTAAAAGCACCTCGTGAACTAAAACTTAAGATGAGATAATTTACTGCCACTAAATCTCATTCTTACAGACACGGATATAATGTGGTTCAAAGTGAGAATGTGTTTCCTGGACATCGTGTGGGAACGGCTACAAACAATGTGTCTGTTAGTGGCAAGATATTGCCACACGGCAGTTCTGAAGCCAAGACATAGATCTGTAAAGAAGTAATAAAACCGCGAGACTGTATTCCATAACAAAAAAACAGTTTAGAACACTATAACTTTTCAACTGTAAGGCGGCAGCGACGGGGAAACCTACGTCGCGTGTCATACTGGCGATGGAGTTTGATGAACAATTTCAGTACTTGGAGTGCATTCTCATTATTGTTTCCAACAGTGTATACACGTCTGTGTTCTTCTACCGAAAAGGTGCCGTTCAGCAGAATAGATCTCTCTGCAAGTGATTCGGATTTAGAGATTCAATTTATACGTTGTAACATTGTTGGCAGTAGCAGGAGTTACCGTTCCGATAAGTATGACTTTATATTTAGGTAAAAATTATTTAATTAATACTGTAGTGATTTATCAAAATATTTGTCGCCTAAATGAATTTGTGTTAAGACAAAACCACTGAATGCATCACCCTTCCTCGCTATTACTATGCTGTACTGTTGGGTCAACTATATTAAAAGTTCTGGTGATTAAAATATTCTGTGGGCTCGATACATAGTCATTCTGAAGTAGCAAGATCTGAATATGTCTGTGGCACGTCACAAGCTTCAGGCCCAACCCAAGAAATGTTCAAGAATCTTTTCTTTTGACTTTTAAGACTCTGGTGCATTCCAGCACCTGGAAGAAGACAACCTCTGGTTTCTACATTTAAAGGTACCACCTCTCCAAATTTGCCAGACGTAATTAACTTTCATCATTTACAAAGAGAACAGAGATGGAGTCTTTCACTATCCAGCTGAGAAGTTTATTAGCTCTTGGAACTTCTACAAAAATTACAACATGATCTGCTAAAAAACTGTTGGAGGGCTGTAATTCATCTTTGTTACATTTAACTTTGCCTGGACTTCTCAAAGAGTTGCTAGATCAGCACAAACTATGTGATAATTTCCTGAATATAAATGATGATACCAATTTTTATTTCTCCATCTTCACTCTGCATTTTTCGCTTGGAGAACGTTATTGCGTTTTATCAAGTAACCTTTGCTTCATATTATAATGGGAAAACCATGTTCAACAGAAACTGGAATTGGTTGTCCAAAGTTTTTCAACCGCCTGCACAATGTATCATATCCAAAAACCAAATTAATCAATAATGACTCCCCACTTGTTCAGAAACTTGTCGATAAAACATAACCTCAAAACTTAGGTGCGCGCAAGGTAGCAACGAATGAAGAGTCATCCCAGTATGTTAATATTACAGCACAATGTCGCCATTCGTTGCTTCAAAATGCCTCAAATCCGCCCCATGGTGGCCGGCCGGTGTGGCCGAGTGGTTCTAGGCGCTTCAGTTTGGAACCGCGCGACCGCTACGGTCGCAGGTTCGAATCCTGCCTCGGGCATGGATGTGTGTGATGTCCTTAGGTTAGTTATGTCTAAGTAGTTCTAAGATCTAGGGGACTGATGACCTTAGCTGTTAAGTCCCATAGTGCTCAGAGCCATTTGAGTGCATTGTTCAGCCCCGAGGAAATAAAATGGTCCGCTTAGTAGTAAACATTGTGTAGAGGTAACAATGAAGATAATTAAGATCACTGAAATATCTCACGGCTGATTTACCGTTGAATCCGAGAGCAGGACACGAGCGCACGCTGTTGTTGTGTTATATGGGTGAGACTGCCGTGTGGCAACCACAGGTACTGTGTGCTTCGACTCATAGTGGTCTTGAGTCTTGAACACTTTTATCTACTGGTGCCACCTACATACTAGGGCCGCCTCCTGCTTGTTTCGTCACTGGGAGCCTTTTGAAATATGAACGCCCCGTGGTGTTTTCCTATTGAGGATATTGCATCTCTTTATAGGTCATGATAGTGGCATGATTTATTATGGAAATAGTCATTAAGACGAAGGTACATTTTTATTTAAGCCTATAGTAACTAGAAACGAAATAACTTTCAACACCTCAGTTGTTGCCATTATGAATCGAAACCATAAATATAATGTATATAAATACAGTAAGCCTATATAAATACATTAAAAACAATTCAGGTAAACAGATATAATAACAACGATATAGTCCAGGAGCTTTCCAATATAACTCCTCGGGCATAACAGCTTCATAAGAAAGTTGTAAATAGTGACAGAATACAACCTCCTGACGAGAATTAGAGGCGTATTCCTATCTTAAAAACCCTCGAGGTGGTATATTTTCATAGATGGTATTCTGCTTCACTATAGGCCATGTGGCTGGCACAAGGTCTACTGGTTTCAGTTTGAGGAACTCCTGGCAGCATTGCGACTGCAGCAACTAAGAGTAGCTACGATTTTAATAACGAACAGAGTTAGCGAACCCAGAACCGTTAAAGTTGAAAAGGGGTTATGATTATTTCTAGGTGCCACATTATCTTGTCTGCGGTGGCTGACTCAAAAGCTATACTGGCAGGCGGTTCCATTCCTGAGAAAGAGCTGTGTTCAAATCTGGAAGAGCCCTTGGTGACGACCCATGTGCTGTAGTATGCATCCCTGATATGTAATATGAGATCAGATCCAAGGAATTCTGCTAGAGCAGTTATTTGTGGAGTTCTCGAATTATGAAAGTTTCTTTCATAAGGACGTTATTTCACAGTTATATTGACAGTTGAGTCAGCAATGTTATTGGTTACAAGATGTTTGCTTCTAAAACAGTAAGCGTAGTGTAAGCATTCTCTTTAGGAGCCCTGTTGCATTTTCTAAGTGTTCTTCGATATATCGCAGTCTTTGGTTTGCTTTACCCGTAACATTGTCTATCAGATCGTTCCAGTTGAAATTTTCGTAATTGTAATCCCTATGTATTTAGTTGGTTTTACAGCCTATATATTTGTGTTATTTATCGTGTAACCGATATTTAGCGGATCTATTTTTGTACTCATGTGGATGTCTTCACACTTTTCATTATTTAGAGACGACTGCCACTTTACGCACCATGCAGTTCTCGTGTCTAAATCCATTTTGCAATTTGTTTTGATCATCTGATGACTTTATACGTCGATAAATGACAGTATCATTTGCAAACAATCTAAGAGAGCTATTCAGATTGCCTCCTAAATCGTTTATGTAGCTCAGGAACAGCAGAGGGTCCATAACACTTCCTGGGGGAACGCCAGATATTATTTATGTTTCCCTCGGTGATTTTCCGTCAGTTACTGCGAACTGTGTGATCTTTCTGACATGAAATCACGAATCGAGTCGCACAACTGAGACGATACTCCATAGACATGCACTTGATCAGAAGTCGCTTGTGCGGAACAATGTCAACAGGATTCTGAAACCCTAAAAATGTGGACTCAATTTGACATCCCTAGTCAATAGCACACATTACTTAGTGTGGATAAAGAGCTTGTTATGTTTTACAAGAACGATATTTTCTGGTTACCCATGGGCTGTTCGTCAATAAACTGTTTTCTTCAAGACAATTCATAACATTCGACTACAGTATATGTTCCAAAACCCTACTGCAAACCGGCGCTAACGATATGGGTCTGTAATTCTACGGATTACTTCTAAGACATCACAAAAATTTCTGCATCACCCCGGTTCCCAGAACTCCTGAAGATAGACGTTGACTGTGGATATTATATCACAGACACAGTCCCTTTGACTGTTTAGAGATGTTACTAAACCTGCCCAAAGATGTAAACAACCATGAATGAGCAGCGCCTATTAGACGGAGGGGGTCCGACAGCCGATCAGTTCCAGTTATTCCATCAGGAAGGAGGTACACGGCTCGTGCTGTCTGTACATCAACCATGCATAAACGGTCATACCGCTGTTCTATCGAGTCCGTATTGTTACTTTGTGCCAGGAAGAGCTGTCAACAAGGGAAGTGTCCAGGCGTCTCGGAGTGAACCAAAGTGATGTTGTTCGGACATGTAGGAGATAAAGAGAGACAGGAACTATCAATGACATGTCCCCCTCAGGCCGCCCAAGGGCTATTACTGCAGTGGCTGACCGCTACCTATGGATTATGGCTCGGAGGAACCCTGACAATAACGCTACCATGTTGAAGAATGCTATTTGTGCAGCCGCAGGATGTCGTGTTACGACTCAAACTGTGTGCAATAGGCTGCATGACGAGCAACTTCACTCCCGACGTTCATGGCGAGGTCCATCTTTGCAACCACGACACCATGCAGCGCGGTACAGATGGACCCAACAATATGCCGAATGGGCCTCTCAGGATTGGCATCACATTCTCTTCATCGATGTGTGTCGCATATGCCTTCAACCAGACAATCATCGGAGGCATATCTGGAGGCAACCCGGCCAGGCTGAACGGCTTAGACACACTGTCCAGCGAGTGCAGCAATGTAGAGGTTCCCTGCTGTTTTGGGACGGCATTCTGTGGGGCAGACATACGCCGCTGGTGGTCATGGAAGGTGCCGTAACGGCTGTACGATACGGGAATGCCATCCTCCGGCAGATAGTGCAACCATATCGGCAGCATATTGGCGAGGCATTCGTCTTCATGGAGGACAATTCGCGCCCCAATTTTGTACATCTTCTGAATGACTTCCTTCGGGATAACGACATCGCTCGACTAGTGAGGCCACCATGTTCTCCAGACATGAACCCTATCGAACACGCCTGGCATAGATTGAAAAGAGGTGTTTATGGACGACGTGACGCACCACCCACTCTGAGGTATCGAAGCTGTATCGCCATTGAGGAGTGGGACAGTCTGGACCAACAGTGCCTTGATGAAGTTATGGATAGTATGCCACGACGAATACAGGCATGCATCAATGCAAAAGGACGTGCTATTCGGTATTACAAGTACCGGTGTGTACAACAATCTGGACCACCACCTCTGAAGGTCTCGCTGTATGGTGATGCAACATGCAATGAGTGATTTTCATGAGCAATAAAAAGGGCGTAAATGATGTTTATGTTGATATTTATTCCAATTTTCTATACAGGATCCGGAACACTCGGATCCGAGGTGACGCAAAACTTTTTTAATGTGTGAATTTTCTTTGTTGGGTGTTGGTGATACTTGAACAACATTCTAGTGTTCAGGACAGATCGAGTGGTTGTATATAAGTGCTAAATATAGAGCTACTGTATCAGCATACTCTGAAAGGAACCTGATAGGTGTACAATCAGGACCGTAGGGGTTGCCTTTATTAAGTGATTTAAGCTGCATTGCCACGCCAAGGATATCTACTTCTAAGTCTCTCGTGTTGGCAGTTGTCTTGATTCGAATTCTGGAATATTTACTTCGTCTTCTTTGGTGAAGGAATTTCGGAAAACCGTATGTAACAACTCTGTTTTAGTGGAACCGTCATCAGTAACGTCACCATTGTTGCTTTCATGGATCTCGAGTGTGGACCTTCGACGGCAGTACAGCCGAGAGACTTGGAAGCGTCATATATGCCGGGAAAGCTTCAGATCGCATCGCCATTATTATTATGCAGTAAAGATATTGACTGCGTCTTTACGATGGTGGCCTCTTTTTACGCATTTTATAAGAGTTGTTTCTTAATTGTATCTGTTGAGTGCATGTGATTAATGCAATGTCGTATTTGTATTGTATGACGATGAGAGAAGGGAGAAAGTGAAATCCGGTGCCCGTACACAGTCCACTCCTTTCCAATACCACCAAGAAGGGCGCCGGGTTTAATGTCCCCTTACGACCAGCGGATCACCGGCAACAGTTAGGGATTTAAAGAACAAAGAAGTAAAATTCAGTGTGTGCTCGCCTCGGTAGCTGCGCGATCACGCGGCGCATTACTAAGCGAAGGAGAGTGAGTTCGATTACCGGCCGGGTCGGAAACCTTCCGCCTCTTGGGGACTGGGTTTTGTATTGTTTTTACTTTCGTATCGTCATAATTGGTATTACTATTGTGCTTGATGAATGGGCGCGATTCGAAAGCCAATAAATTGAAAAAAAAAAACTGTGCGACTCCCTTCCCTGTGTTGTTACAGGTGACACATATTGTCTGTATTTGTACTGGAGTAGCAGGATGTGTAAGGGGTCCAGGTGTATCTTGCCACGTTAGAGCAAGACTCATAATTTGTAATACTTTCACCAACCTGTCGTCTTCAAGTGATGTCGTCGTTACAGCACAGACGTGGCATGTAAATCCTGAGTCCGTTGATTGTGAGGCTTTAATGGGACTACAATGAAACAGGCAAACGTTTTTATTTCGCCGAAATAATAAATTCTGTAGTTTGCAGGGATATCAGCAATTTTATAGTATAAAAATTACTTCAGATAAAATGAAAAACAATATGTAATCGTGCGGATGCCTACAAAAGCCATTCGCAAAGTCATTATTTATTCTCGTTAGTCGAAGTACAATTCTTTATTACTTTGCAACTGAGCAACAAAAATTATTAACACATCACAAGCCAAATTACCCTTTCCTGAACTCAAAAAATTATCTCCATTGCTAGCAGATACCCGATCTTAGCCGGCCGCTGTGGCCGAGCGGTTCTAGGCGCTTCCGCCCGGAACCGCGCTGCTGCTACGGTCACAGGTTAGAATCCTGCCTCGGGCATGGATGTGTGTGATGTCCTTAAGTCAGCTGGGTTTAAGTAGTTCTAAGTCTAGGGGCTGATGACCTCAGATGTTAAGTCTCATAGTGCTTAGAGCCATTTGAACCATTTGAACCCGATCCTAGACCCTCGCTGCATCTCATCAGACTTGAACTGAATCGTTGGGCATGGACTACTTCGGTAATCGGTCATTCATAACGTAGCCAATGATACAAATGAAGTGAATCGGCTTTCTCTGCAGATTCAACTGCTTGCTTAAAGTTGCAGATAAGATAATATTCTATGATAGCGCAGTAGGATGTGAAATATAGTTATGAACGAAATCTAAATATTACTTTAGTGATAATTAATCATGGAAAATAAGGTAATAATCACTACATGTCTTATTACAGCAACCAATCAGAAGAGGTAATTTAGCTAGCGCAGTTTCCCACGAGCGCTGTATTGAAATAACAGAATCAGTAGCTCTTGCCTCACTCCACCTTATGATTTCACATGTCTGCTGACTGTTTCGTCTCTCAACTGAGATACGATATGTGAGGAGAAAGCAATGGCTCCAAGAACCAGGAATGTTACATAGTTATCTCATACTACTACTTCATGAGGCCGGCCGCGGTGGTCTCGCGGTTCTAGGCGCGCAGTCCGGAACCGTGGGACTGCTACGGTTGCAGGTTCGAATCCTGCCTCGGGCATGGATGTGTGTAATGTCCTTAGGTTAGTTAGGTTTAAGTAGTTCTAATTTCTAGGGGACTGATGACCACAGCAGTTGAGTCCCATAGTGCTCAGAGCCATTTGAACCACTTCATGAGAGACTGTGAAGAGGTTTAGAATTTAATTCGGGACTTTGGCTCAAGCACTGGTTATTCGGAACACAACGCTTCCAACTATTCTCCCTTTGTCGGCCAAACGCTGGTGGTGAAAATTTCATCCATCACTATGATTCAAACCAGCTACCTCCGAGTATAAAACCGCCGCATAGGCAGCGGCTACAGAAACAGGCCATGAAGAGAAAATCTAGACTATCTGCACATCTGAAAATTGTTACATGTGGTTGCAGTAATTCAACTCTGCGACTTTGGGAGCTGACGGTATTCTTTCAGTCGCGACCAACTACAAATATGAGAATCCAACATGATGCCTCCCAAAAGAAGAACCTCACTTCCAACAAACCGCTCTCTATCCACAATGTGTCTGCAGTGCCAGCCACTTCCCATTCCAATCCGGATAAACGTGTTATGAGAGACACTCTGCAACAAAAGCGGAATTCCTCCGTGCTGATCGCATTTCTTCATTCATTCATGATCCAGTCTCAATGTTGCTGACCCCACAAAATAAAGGACCATATCTGTGCTGCTATGACCGCAACAAGTAGATCCTGGAGCCTAGTTACAGTCCAAATCATCTGAGTATCCGATACACAGTTTCTAGAGAAACTATAACTCTTGAGGCAGCCGTCAGTTCTGTATATACAGGGTGGTCCATTGATAGCGACCGGACCAAATATTTCACGAAATAAGCGTCAAATGAAAAAACTACAAAGTACGAAACTCGCCTAGCTTGAAGGGAGAAACCAAATGGCACTATGGTTGGCCCGCTAGATGGCGCTGCCATAAGTCAAACAGATACCAACTGCGTTTTTTTTTAAATAGGAACCCCCATTTTTATTACATATTCGTGTAGTACGTAAAGAAACATGGATGTTTTAGTTGGACCACTTTTTTCGCTTTGTGATAGATGGCGCTATAATAGTCACAAACACATAGCTCACAATTTTAGACGAACAATTGGTATCAGGTAGGTTTTTAAGTTAAAATACAGAAAGTAGGTACGTTTGAACATTTCATCAGCGAGTAGTTCGCCTTCCGTAATGTTCGCACATGCATTGACAATGCGCTGACGCATGTTCTCAGGCTTTGTCGGTGGATCACGATAGCAAATAACCTTAAACTATCCCCACAGAAAGAAATCCGGGGACTTCAGATCCGGTGGATGTGTGGGCCATGGTATGGTGCTTCGACGACCAATCCACCTGTCATGAAATATGCTATTCAATACCGCTTCAACCGCACGCGAGCTATGTGCCGAACATCCATCATGTTGGAAGTACATCACCATTCTGTCATGCAGTGAAACATCATGTAGTAATATCGGTAGAACATTACGTAGGAAATCAGCATACATTGCACCATTTAGATTGCCATCGATAAAATGGGGGTCAATTATCCTTCCTCCCATAATGCCGCACCATACATTAACCCGCCAAGGTCGCTGATGTTCCACTTGTCGCAGCGATCGTGGATTTTCCGTTGCCCAATAGTGCATATTGTGCCGTTTTACGTTAACGCTGTTGGTGAATGACGCTTCGTCGCTAAATAGAACGCGTGGAAATATCTGTCATCGTCCCGTAATTTCTCTTGTGCCCAGTGACAGGACTGTACACGACGTTCAAAGCCGTCACCATGCAATTCCTGGTGCATAGAAATATGGTACGGGTGCAATCGATGTTGATCTAGCATTCTCAACACCGACGTTTTTGAGATTCCCGATTCTCGCGCAGTTTGTCTGCTACTGATATGCGGATTAGCCGCGACAGCAGCTAAAACACCTACTTGGGCATCATCATTTGTTGCAGGTCATGGTTGACGTTTCATATGCGGCTGAACACTTCCTGTTTCCTTAAATAACGTAACTATCCGGCGAACGGTCCGGACACTTGGATGCTGTCGTCCAGGATACCGAGTAGCATGCATAGCACTCGCCCGTTGGGCATTTTGATCACAACAGCCATACATCAACACGATATCGACCTTTTCCACAATTGGTAAACGGTCTATTTTAACACGGGTAATGTATCACGAAGCAAATACCGTCCGCACTGGCAGAATGTTACGTGATACCACGTACTTACACGTTTGTGACTATTACAGCGCCATCTATCACAAAGCGAAAGAAGTGGTCCAGCTAAAACGTTCATATTTCTTTACTTACTACACGAATATATAATAAAAATGAAGGTTCTTATTTTAAAAAACGCAGTTGATATCCGTTTGACCTATTGCAGCCCCATCTAGAGGGCCAACCATAGCGCCATCTGATTTCCCCCTTCAAGATAGACGAGTTTCGTTCTTTGTAGCTTTTTCGTTTGATTCTTATTTCGTGAGATATTTGGCCCGGTACTATCAATGGACCACCCTATATTTGTTCGTATCTTACGAAAATTGTAGGATCTATCGCGCAGTTAAGATCCTCTTATCCAATGTTACTGGCGATACAACATACTATAAACTGAGCCGAAGTGATGGATTGTGGTCGAGTGCGGCGTTTGAATTATTTGCTCTGGCCATGCTGGCGCGGCTCTGACGGTTGACAGGAGGGCGTGGTGCCCCACGGACTAGCGTGGCTGGGACCCCCGTTTAAATGCACCCAAGATCACGATAGCATATGGCAAAGTTAAAACCTTTAGTGAGTATCTTTTCAATTACGTACTGATTTCCTGTGTGGCCTGCACGGAGCCGAGCGCTCGCGAAGTGTGGCGGACAAGCCGATTAGTCTGATGCCACAACTCCATTGCAGGGCCCGTATTTCTCGTTGGCCCGGCTTCCCAGATGTGACGTCATCTTCGGCGGCTTCCCAGATGTGACGTCATGTTCGCCCAACTGCCGTCCCAAAGGGATGAGTATTACTGATACATCTGCTCATGTACAGTGCTAACTATTGGATTTGCAGTAAAGTACGACACACCATTTTAAAAAATAGAAAAGGACAAATCAGTGAATATATAGATACACGGAGGAGGTGATGTGTAAGAGAAGTTACTGCGTCGAGAATGTTCCTTTGACAGAAATTTAGTAAAAAATAAACAACTATTGTAATTTTAATTGCATAACAAAGAAATCAGTTAGTAGTACTCGTTGATTCCTTTCGATTGAGCTAGTTACATGTTCTATTACTTACATAATTAGCCTGTGAGAGAGATTTTAACTGAACATGTGATTAAAGTCAAAATATTTTTTAGACCAAAACATACTTCCAGCAAGGCAATATGTATTGACATACATGTAGAGACCTCACCGGTAACACTTCGTTTATAACAATTTGCCCTTAATCCAATAACTGAACATTTTCTGACTGCAACAGTGGAAAGAAGAGGTCAGTTTCTGTGAGAAATATGCCACACATGTTTGTAAAATTATTATTCAAGGAACAGAAACCATAAACTGAATCTCATCACTGCAGTTAAAATATGCTTATCTTTGGCGTCAATATGTGGGCAAACTACTTTAGGTAGAAGAAAGTGTAAAATGTCATTTAATTCAGATGTTTAGCACTCATCTTATGATATAACGAGATTTAAAATTGCATTTTTGTATAAGTAACTGTAATAAGGCCCGTGATTGCTCTAAGTCGTTAAGTGACCTACATGCTTGTAATTTAAGGGAACGCGACGTCAAACTAAAAAAGCCGGTGACTACCTTTCCTCAAGAGAACTTTTCTAGGCGTAGTAGTGGAGGCAAGACATATATGGGTTCTGGCGGTGAAGTAGCCACGCACTTTCAGGTTTAGAAGGTTTCCGTGACGATGATCACGATACAAGCAAATATTCTACGCTTGTTCAGTGGGACTTTAGAGAAATGTGCAGCAGTCGCAACTCTGATTTATTCTGCCAGTATTTCAGTGGAGCTTGTATTTTTCGTGAGTTAAGTAGCAGTTATACGCAGTGACTCTAACTATAACTCAGTTTGCTATTGAGTACTATGTTTCTGTTTACTGGTCGACAATTGTGACTGTTACATCGTGTGCATTTTATCGTATCAGTGTTGGTTTGACTTTCAACAATTTGTACTGAAAACACTTGCTGTGCTTTCCAGTTATTTTAATTATAAAGTTTGTTTGCTAATCACTATATTGGCGGCTCGAGCTATTTTCGAGCCGGCCGGTGTGGCCGTGCGGTTCTAGGCGCTTCAGTCTGGAACCGCGTGACCGCTACGGTCGCAGGTTCGAATCCTGCCTCGGGCATGGATGTGTGTGATGTCCTTAGGTTAGTTAGGTTTAAGTAGTTCTAAGTTCTAGGTGACTGATGACCACAGATGTTAAGTCCCATAGTGCTCAGAGCCATTTGAACCATTTTTTAGCTATTTTCGATTCACATAACTTCGTAGTTTGGTTTAGTCACGTCTATAATCAGTATGAGTAAAAAAGGGGAATAAACTTTATTATTGAACTTTAACACGCTGTAGCGGGGAACTTGGTTTAATTTTCTGCATCTACATTCAACCTAACATAGCAAGAATAATCTACCTGGGTTGTGTTCGAAACAGGGGCCAGCAACACTGGTATTAGTAGATATTTGCTACAGTGATCACTTCAACCTTCACCCGCCGACAGGTGCACCTGACCCCTGTTTAGATCACAACTGAGGTAGATTCTTCCTGCACGTCGGTCAGGGACCTAAAGATGGCGTAGTAAAACGTGAAACTGGTTGCCAAATAAACTAAGGTTGAAAATAGACGGCTGAAAGGTATGTCATTTGACATCCTCTATCGAACAGACGAGTCCCGCAAGCATTTCCAAAAAGATAGATCTACAGTCACATTGTTTAAATACGATTAATTAAAGGGACATAATTGTTTTTAGTGATCATCCCTTGGACAATGTGATCAACATCGCCATCGTAATTTATGTTTGGAAAAAATTGGAAATTTGTGGTAAGGTCTTATGGGACCAAACCACTGAGGTCGTCGGTCCCTAAGCTTACACACTACTTAATATAACTTAAACTAACTTACGCTAAGGACGACATACACACCCAGGCCCGAGGGAGGACTCGAACCTCCGACGAGGGAAGCTGCGCAGACCGTGACAAGACGCGTCAGACTGCGAGGCTACCACTTCGTCGCAGTTTACGTATGTCACGTACTGTATATCGATCGCGTAACGGCCGGCATGAATTGTTTCCTGTGTCTCGAAACTTTGCCATAACCTTGAAATGATCTTTTATGGCACATGAAACAAGGATTCCGCCCTGCTCCAGACAGTGCAAAGACTGAGCTCTGCAAAATAGGCTCTAAACGATGTTGTCTTCGTATCACATTGTGATGTCTACACACTGCTCAAAATTTTCGTCATTAGTCTTGAATCGCGCAACTGTTTCAAAAAGGGAGTACTGATTTTGTGAGATATCCATTTTTTCTGTACTTTAATATATTCATCATATCCGATTAAAAATCAAGAGACCCTTTAAGCACAGTAACTACGACGTTATTAAAGAATGCGAGTAGGATGGCTCAGTAACAAGACTGTCCCGGGCTCCTTCCTCATTCACTTGCTGCTGGACGAGGGCAAATAGTACAATGGTCGCTAGCTATCTGGATGACTCTGTGGAAAGGGGGTGGGTGGGTTAACAGCTGAAGATGTGAGAACGAACGTTGACCATATTGAGATGAGAACGGTCCAACGAAGCAGGCTCGAAACACCGTTTCTAATTATCAAACGCCTGAAATTGTTAAACAAACAGATGTCAAGAAAAGAATATTTATCTATTTCCAGCCACACAGCAATACATCAGCCTTAACAATTAAATGATAACACAAGCAACTCACGTTAATGAAATGTAACAATAATCTCCGGATGTATACGGCGATCTATAAACTATTGTTCAAATTATTAACTATTGACAAGTTTGGTTAAACTGAGACGTGTCTGACTATTCGTCGCACTTTGTATTGTACTATTACTTGTTGTTGTTGTGTGGTCTTCAGTCCTGAGACTGGTTTGATGCGGCTCTCCATGCTACTCTATCCTGTGCAAGATTCTTCATCTCCCAGTACCTATTGCAACCTACATCCTTCTGAATCTGCTTAGTGTATTCATCTCTTGGTCTCCCTCTACGATTTTTACCCTCCTCGCTGCCCTCCAATACTAAATTGGTGATCCCTTGATGCTCAGAACATGTCCTACCAACCGATCCCACCTTCTAGTCAAGTTCTGCCACAAATTTCCCTTCTGTCCAATTCTATTCAATACCTCCTCATTAGTTATGTGATCTACCCATCTAATCTTAAGCATTCTTCTGTAGCACCACATTTCGAAAGCTTCTATTCTCTTCTTGTCTAAATTATTTATCGTCCATGTTTCACTTCAATACATGGCTACACTCCACACAAATGCTTTCAGAAACGACTTCCTGACACTTAAATCTATACTCGATGTTAACAAATTTCTGTTCTTCAGAAATGGTTTCCTTGCCATTGCCAGTCTACATTTTATATCCTCTCTACTTCGACCATCATCAGTTATTTTGCTCCCCAAATAGCAAAATTCATTTACTACTTTAAGCATCTCATTTCCTAATCTAATTCCTGTAGCATCACCCGATTTAATTCTACTACATTCCATTATTCTCGTTTTGCTTTTGTTGATATTCATATTATCTCCTCCTTTCAAGACTCTGTCCATCCCGTTCAATTGCTCTTCCAAGTCCTTTGCTGTCTCTGGCAGAATTAGAATGTCATCGGTGAACCGCAAAGTTTTTTTTTTTATTCTCCATGGATTTAAATTCCTACTTCGAATTTTTTTTGTTCCCTTTACTGCTTGCTCAATATACAGATTGAATAACATCGGGGATAGGCTACAACCCTGACTCGCTCCCTTCCCGACCACTGTTTCTATTTCATGCAACACGACTCTTATAACTGCCATCTGGATTCTGTACAAATTGTAAATAGCCTTTCGCTCCCTCTGTTGTGCCTCTGCCACCTTCAGAATTTGAAAGAGAGTATTTCAGTCAACATTTCCAAAATCTTTCTCTAAGTCTACAAATGCAAAAACGTAAGTTTGCCTTTTCTTAATCTATTTTCTAAGATAAGTCGTAGGGTTACTATTGCCTCACGTGTTCCAACATTTCTACGGAATCCAAACTGATCTTCCGAGCTCGCCTTCGACCATTTTTTCCATTCGTTTGTAAAGAATTCGTGTTAGTATTTTGTAGCCGTGGCTTATTAAACTGATAGTTCAGTAATTTTCACATCTGTCAACACCTGCTTTCTGTGGGATTGTAATTATTATATTCTTCTTGAAGTCTGAAGGTATTTCGCCTGTCTCATACATCTTGCTCAACAGATGGTAGAGTTTTGTTAGGCCTGGCTCTCCCAAGGCTGTCAGTAGTTCTAATGGAATGTTGTCTACCCCCGGGTGCCTTGTTTCGGCTTAGGTCTTTCAGTGCTCTGTCAAACTCTTCACGTAGTATCGTATCTCCTACTTCATCTTCATCTACATTCTCTTCCATTTCTATAACATTGTCCTCAAGAACATCGCTCTTGTATGGACCCTCTATATACTCCTTCCATCTTTCTGCTTTCCCTTCTTTGCTTAGAACTGAGTTTCTATCTGAGTTCTTGATATTCATGCAAGTGGCTCTCTTTCCTCCAAGGGTCTTTTTAATTTTCCTGTGAGCAGTATCTATCTTACCCCAAGTGAGATAAGCCTCTACATCCTTACATTTGTCCTCTAGCCATCCCTCCTTAGCCGTTTTACACTTCCTGTCGATCTCATTTTTGGGTAGTTTGTATTCCTTTTTGCCTGCATCATTTACTGCATTTTTGTATTTTGTCCTTTTATCAATTAAATTCAATATCTCTTCTGTTACCCAAGGATTTCTATTAGCCCTTGTATTTTTACCTACTTGATCCTCTGCTACCTTCACTATTTTAACCCTCAAAGCTACCCATTCTTCTTCTACTGTATTTCTTTCCCCCATTCTTCTCAATTGTTCCCTTATGCTCTCCCTGAAACTCTGTACAACCTCTGGTTCAGTCACTTTATCCAGGTCCCACCTCCTTAAATTCCCACCTTTTTGCAGTTACTTCAGTTTTAATCTACAGTTCATAACCAATAGATTGTGGTCAGAGTCCACATCTGCCCCTGTAAATGTCTTAGAATTTAAAACGTGATTCTTGAGTTTCTCCCGGCGTATTTGATAATCAAAATATCCACGGGTGTACTGCCGGTCTATAGTGTCCAACGGGCACAATATTTCGGCGATAAAACATGTCGCCATCATCAGGTGAACTGACGGACTGAGCTCAGTCCGTCAGGTCACCTGATGATGGCGACATGTTTGATCGCCGAAATATTGTGTCCGTTGGACACTATAGACCGGCAGTACACCCGTGGATATTTTCATCATTTAAAACGTGGTTACTAAATCTCTGTCTTTCCATTATATAATCTATCTGAGACCTTCCAGTATCTCCAGGCTTCTTCCATGTATGCAACTTCTTTTATGATTCTTGAACTAAGTGTTAGCTGTGATTAAGTTATGCTCTGTGCAAAATTCTACCAGGCCGCTTCCTTTTTCATTTCTTCCCCCCAATCCATATTCACCTACTACATTTCCTTCTCTCCCTTTTCCTGCTATCAAATTTCAGTCATCCATGACTATTAAATTTTCGTCTCCCTCCACTATCAGAATAATTTCTTTTATCTCATCATACATTTCATCAATCTCTTTGTCATTTGCGGAGCTAGTTGGCATATAAGCTTGTACCACTGTGGTAAGCGTGGGCTTCGTATGTATATTGGCCACAATTCTGCGTTCGCGATGCTGTTTGTAGTTGCTTACCCGCATTCCCACACTCCTGGAAATTGAAATAAGAACACCGTGAATTCATTGTCCCAGGAAGGGGAAACTTTATTGACACATTCCTGGGGTCAGATACATCACATGATCACACTGACAGAACCACAGGCACATAGACACAGGCAACAGAGCATGCACAATGTCGGCACTAGCACAGTATATATCCACCTTTCGCAGCAATGCAGGCTGCTATTCTCCCATGGAGACGATCGTAGAAATGCTGGATGTAGTCCTGTGGAACGGCTTGCCATGACATATCCACCTGGCGCCTCAGTTGGACCAGCGTTCGTGCTGGACGTGCAGACCGCGTGAGACGACGCTTCATCCAGTCCCAAACATGCTCAATGGGGGACAGATCCGGAGATCTTGCTGGCCAGGGTAGTTGACTTACACCTTCTAGAGCACGTTGGGTAGCACGGGATACATGCGGACGTGTATTGTCCTGTTGGAACAGCAACTTCCCTTGCCGGTCTAGGAATGGTAGAACGATGGCTTCGATGACGGTTTGGATGTACCGTGCACTATTCAGTGTCCCCTCGACGATCACCAGAGGTGTACGGCCAGTGTAGGAGATCGCTCCCCACTCCATGATGCCGGGTGTTGGCCCTGTGTGCCTCGGTCGTATGCAGTCCTGATTGTGGCGCTCACCTGCACGGCCATCATTGGCACCAAGGCAGAAGCGACTCTCATCGCTGAAGACGACACATCTCCATTCGTCCCTCCATTCACGCCTGTCGCGACACCACTGGAGGCGGGCTGCACGATGTTGGGGCGTGAGCGGAAGACGGCCTAACGGTGTGCGGGACCGTAGCCCAGCTTCATGGAGACGGTTGCGAATGGTCCTCGCCGATACCCCAGGAGCAACAGTGTCCCTAATTTGCTGGGAAGTGGCGGTGCGGTCCCCTACGGCACTGCGTAGGATCCTACGGTCTTGGCGTGCATCCGTGCGTCGCTGCCGTCCGGTCCCAGGTCGACGGGCACGTGCACCTTCCGCCGACCACTGGCGGCAACATCGATGTACTGTGGAGACCTCACACCCCACGTGTTGAGCAATTCGGCGGTACGTCCACCCGGCCTCCCGCATGCCCACTATACGCCCTCGCTCAAAGTCCATCAACTGCACATACGGTTCACGTCCACGCTGTCGCGGCATGCTACCAGTGTTAAAGACTGCGATGGAGCTAAGTATGCCACGGCAAACTGGCTGACACTGACGGCGGCGGTGCACAAATGCTGCGCAGCTAGCGCCATTCGACGGCCAACACCGCAGTTCCTGGTGTGTCCGCTGTGCCGTGCGTGTGATCATTGCTTGTACAGCCCTCTGGCAGTGTCCGGATCAAGAATGGTGGGTCTGACACACCGGTGTCAATGTGTTCTTTTTTCCATTTCCAGAAGTGTATTTTCCTATTCATTATTAAACCTACTCCCGCACTACCCCTATTTGATTTTACATTTGTAACCCTGTATTCACCTGACCAGAAGTATTGTTCCTCCTGCCACCGAACTTCACTAATTCCCACTAATTCCCACTAATTTTAACCTATCCATTTCCCTTTTTAAATTTTTTAACCTACCTGCCCGATTAAGGGATCTGACATTCCACCCTCCGATCTGTAGAAAGCCAGTTTTCTTTCTCCTGATCACGACGTCCTCTTGAGTAGTCCCCGCCCGGTGATCCGAATGGGGAACTATTTTACCTCCGGAATATTTTACCCAAGAGGACGCCATCATCATTTAACCATACAGTAAAGCTGCATGCCCTCGAGAAAAATTACGGCTGCAGTTTCGCCTTGCTTTCAGCCGTTCGCAGTACCAGCACAGCGAGGCCGTTTTGGTTAGTGTTACAAGACCAGATCATTCAATCACCCAGACTGTTGCCCCTGCAACTACTGAAAAGGCTGCTGTCCCTCTTCAGGAACCACACGTTTGTATGGCCTCTCAACAGATACCCCTCCGTTGTGGTTGCACCTACGATGTGGCTATCTGTATCGCTGGGGCACGCAAGCGTCCCCACCAACGGCACGGTCCATGGTTCATGGGGGGGGGGGGGGGGGGGGACTATTACTTAGTGCGTAACTAATAATTACTATTACTAATAATTACTACTACTTATAATTACTATTACTTACTGCGTAACTAATAATAAATGCTCAAATTGGATATTTGCTACAGGCCTCATCTTACTGCTAATTACCAATGATTTTGAAGATTACGTGTAGCAGGCGAAATGTTGGAACTTATAATCACCATATTCGTTCATAGATTTTTTTCACCTAAAATCAAGAGCATGTATACCTATGCAGTAAAAATCATTGTCTTGCTTCCTCAGCGGCAGTCGCAAGTCTCCCTTGCGGCCACAATTATCGCCAAAATCTACACACCCTCCCTCTCGACACTCTAACTCTTCAACTTCATTGTTTGAACTTTACGGACACTCGTACAGGATGCAGTGCTCAGTAAATGCAAAAATCACTGTCAGTCTACATCATTCTTGTGATATACTCCAGCACTGATAGCAAAAGCCACCTATTCGTTTATTTTAGTGATTAGCCCAGGAGCTGACAGCTAAAGGTCTGGCTAGACAGGACACACTCTGGCGACCCGGCTTGCGGCCTAGAGACGTCGCTGAAATGTTCAGTTTCTATGAGGGCCAGTCAGGAAGTAATGCTTCCTATTCCTTTTTATCTTCAATAAGTTGGCAATGTCTAAACATGAATCTGGCGCTCTTCCGAAAACATTCTTCCTACAGCCCACTTTACCAACAGCATCCTACTCAACAGATGGCAGTACTGTAGGCCTATAACTTTATAAAATGGCCGACCTTGATATTCACCGAGGTGGCAGAAGTTGTTGGAAAGTGATATGCAAATATACCGACGGTGGTAGAATCGCTTACACAAGATATAAAAGGGAAACGTATTGGCAGAGTTGACATTTGTACTCATGTGATTTATGTGAAAAGATTTCCGAAATGATTATGGCCGCACGAGAAGAATTAACAGCCTTTAAATGCATAACGATAGTTGGAACTAGACGCATGGGACCTTCCGTTTCGGAAATCGTTTCAGAATTCAATATTCTGAGATACATGGCGTCAAAGTGTGCTGGGAATTCCAAATTTCTGGCATTATCTTTCACCGTGGACAATGCAGTGGCTGATGGCCTCCACTTAAGGACCGAAAGCAACTGCGTTAATGGCTATGGCAGCAGACGTCCGACGCGAGTGCCTTTGCTAACAGCACGACATCGCCTGCAGCCTCTCCCGGGCCGCTGGCGTATCGGTTGAACCCTAGATGACTGGGAAACCGTGACCTAGTCAGATGAGTACCTATTTCAGTTGGTAAGAGCTGATAGTAGGCTTCGAGTGAGGCGCTGACACCACGAACCACGGACCTAGGTTGTCAACAAGGCACTGTGCAAACTGGTGGTGCCTCCATTATAGTGTGGGCTGTGTTTATATGGAATGAACTGGTTCCTCTGGTCCAACTGAACCTATCATTGACGGGAAACGGTTATGTTCGGATGCCTGGAGACCATTTCCATCCATTCATGGACTTCATGTTCGCAAACAAAAATGTCTTGTCACTGAGCCACAGTTCTTCACGACTGGTTTGAAGAACGTTCTGGGCTATTTGAGCGAACGGCTTAGACACCCAGAACGCCTGACGTGAATCCCATAGAACATTTATGGGACATAATTGAGAGGTCAGATCGTGTGTAGCATCCTGCACCGACAACACTTTCGCTATTAGGTACGGCTATAGAGGCAGCTTGGCTCAATTTTTCTGCAGGAGACTTCCAATTGCCTTTTGAGTCCATGTGACGTTGAGCTGCTGCACTACACCGGGAAGAAGGAGGTCGCACATGATATTGGGAGGTATCGCATCACTCGTCACCTTAGTGTAGGCCTACGTGTAAGATATACATCTACATGGTTACTCTGCAATTCACACTTAAGTGCCTGGCAGAGGGTTGATCGAACCATTTTCATACTACATCTCTACCATTCCACTCTTGAATGGCGCGTGGGAAAAAGGAACACCTAAATCATTCCGTTCGAGCTCTGATTTGTCTTATTTTATTATGAGGATCATTTCTCCCTACGTAGGTGGGTGTCAACAAAATATTTAAGCATTCGGAAGAGAAAGTTGGTGATTGAAATTTCGTAAATAGATCTCGCGGCAAAGAGAACCGCCTTTGTTTCAGTGACTTTTTCGATGACCTCCGTCAATCCTACCTGGTAAGGATCCCATACCGCGCAGCAAAAAATGGTTCAAATGGCTCTGAGCACTATGGGACTCAACTGTTGTGGTCATTAGTCCCCTAGAACTTAGAACTACTTAAACCTAACTAACCTAAGGACATCACACACATCCATGCCCGAGGCAGGATTCGAACCTGCGACCGTAGCAGTCCCACGGTTCCGGAATGCGCGCCTAGAACCGCGAGACCACCGCGGCCGGCCACCGCGCAGCAATATTCCAGTAGAGGACGGAGAAGTGTAATGCAGGCTGTCTCTTTAGTGGGCTTGTCGCATCTTCTAAGTGTTCTGCCAACAAAGCGCAATCTTTGTTTCGCCTTTTCCACAATATTATCAATGTGGTCTTTCCAATTTAAGTTGCTCGTAATTACAATTCCTAGGTATTTAGTCGAATTGACAGCCCTTATATTTGTGCGATTTATCGTATACCCAAAATTTATCGGATTTCTTTTGGTACCCATGTGGGTGACCTCGGACTTTTCTTTGTTTAGTGCTAATTGCCACTTTTCGCACCATACAAAAAAATGGCTCTGAGCACTATGGGACGTAACATCTATGGTTATCTGTCCCCTAGAACTTAGAACTACTTAAACCTAACTCACCTAAGGACAGCACACAACACCCAGTCATCACGAGGCAGAGAAAATCCCTGACCCCGCCGGGAATCGAACCCGCGCGCGGGAAGCGAGAACGCTTCCGCACGACCACGAGCTGCGGACACGCACCATACAGAAATTCTCTCTAGATCATTTTGTAATTGGAACTGATCGTCTGATGATTTTAGTAGACGGTAAATTACAGCGTCATCTGCAAACAATCTAAGGGGGCTGCGCAGATTATCACATAGATCATTTATATAAATCAGAAACAGCAGAGGGCCTATGACACTACCTTGCGGAACGCCAGATATCACTTATGTTCTACTCGATGATTTACCGTCTGTCACTACGAACTGTGACCTCTCTGATAGGAAATCACGAATCCAGTCACACAACTGAGACGATACTCCATATGCACCCAATTTGATTAATAGCCGGTTACAAGGGGAGGCCGCCAATTGTGAAATTCAGATTCGATTCATACTGCGCGTAATAAAAGCTCATGGCCAGAGGTGTAATGTGGCAAAGCACCAAGATGCACTTCTCAGCCGTTGTCGAGAAAACCGACAGTTAAAAGAAACCGTTGCGGTAAAATTCTCTCTACGACTATTAATTTTCTAAAGCGTCGTGGCGCAGTGGTAAGCGCTCGGGTTTGTAACCCTAAGGTCGCCAGATCGAATCTCGCGCCATGCAACCTATTTTTTAAGTATTTGTTTTTTGTAATTCAAATATGTATATATGTACACACACACATATATATATATATAATTCCCGGCAAGCAGTTGCAACAATTATGCATATAATAAGTTGTTGAAAGTCGTTTGTCGTGGAAAAACTTGCAACTTCGAACATCATTATGTTTTCCGCAAACAAAGTTGTATTTCACAAATGTTATTAATTTTCTTCATAATGTTTACCACGTATAGTTAACGGAAGACGTAGAAACGATATTCCGAAACGAATACGTATAGCGTAAGTCAAACGTTCGAATTAGAATAGAGACACCACGAACACAAATTTGCTGTGGCAGGTATGAAATATAGACTCCGTTACTCGCTCATTACACTTGAAGGACAGATGTTGAATGGGCCGAAACGAGCCGCAGCGTAACAGCGTAGTTGCCTGCCAAATTCGAAAGAAGGTAGATGGGGTCCCTAGCGCAACTTGTAACATCGTCGAAAATCAGTGCGGACGTGAGAGCTTTGGTAGACCCTGTTAAACAAACGGAAAAATGGAGGCGGTACGATTAGAGAGCGATCCGCCTTCACCAAAATGCGTAAGCAATTTATATATGAAAAACTAATAATGAAAAAAACGTTGAATGGCGTTGTTTTCATTTTGTTCGTTATTGATTGTTGTGTTTGGTCGTTGCGGACGTCGCAAGACATCGTGTTCAAGTTTTTTTTATTACAGAGGCCAAGCGGCTCTCTGACCGAACACGCTGAGCCACCTTGCCGGCTAGTGTTAATTGTAGAGAGTATTTCACCACAACGGTTTCTTTTAACTGTCGATTTTCTCGACAACGGCTGAGAAGTGCATCTTGGTGCTTTGCCACATTACACCTCTGGCCATGAGCTTTTATTATGCGCAGTATGAATCGATTCTGAATTTCACAATTGGCGGCCTCCCCTTGTTAGATAGCCTTAAGGCAGTGTTCTGTGGTTGAATTCCTTACTGCATAAGGTGAAACGCCCCATCCTATTCATGAAAGGGTGAAGAAGATAATTCTACGGTGGACGTCACCACAACTGGACGATGATTTCGACGCTGTAGAGAAGCTAAAGGGCGAATACAGTCGGTTGATACAAGGCGTAGCAGCCGGCCGGCGATTGCAGTGACTTCACGCAACAACCAAAGTGTCGTCCAAACCGTCCGTGACGACACTTGGTAACAGTAGTCGAATTGTGTCGCCAGTTATCCATAGGTAAAGGCAGTGTGATGGCCATTATTGAAACACTGGACTACTCCACGATTCTTGTACGCTGGGTGTTGCGAATGTTGACCGACCGACCAGAATAAAGAGTCAAGGAAAACAGCTGCTTCCAATCTGTTGCAGAGCTTCATTGTGGAGGGGAGGGGAGGAGGGGGGAGGGCGAAAATTGTGACTGGAGTCGACACTTGCGACAGTGGCTGAGATAGCAGGACCATGATTTTTACCCCACAGATATACACGCTCTTTTTTCATGGTGAAAAAGAAACGGTGGACAAAGATGGTGATTAAATTGAAAAGTGACAAATTAACCGTGATTGTCTTAACTATTATCCTATATATATGGCGTTTACTTTTCTTCTAAAATAAAAAAGAGGCCTTACTTTCTAACACTCGTACGTTAACTTCCGTCTCCCAAGACCCGATTTCATAATCCGATTTCCCAATACCGCTTCTGGCTCGTGTAGTCACTCCAATATTGGTTCTGGATATGCGGTTCTAGTTGCAGGGTTTCCTATTCCATAACCGATTTTGGCTCCCAGGTAAACACACAATGGTTTTTGAAACGTTTTATTAAAAAATTTCGTCTAATCTGGACGGAGTGACTTTTTGTGCGGTGAAGGTGAAGTAGAATTAGTAGACTGTGTGTCAATTTGTCTACCTCCGATATCTAACTGAAAAGAAACAGCCATTGTTTTGACTAAATCAGGAACTGGGACAGCTGATGTTCAGAGGCCTTTGTATAAAAACGACTCACGATCGGAAAACCGATATTTGAGCGGGTTAGCAAAACCGCTTCAGGCGTTAACGTGTAAACACGACAGCGGAAAACGGTTTTCGAAATTCGGTTTTCGTCTTCCGGATCTTGGGTCTCATGTAAACATAGCAGTATTGCGTCGTGTTGGTTACACAGAGGGCGGCTTTGATAAAAGCTGCTGCCGGCCAGAGCCAAGCCGCCTCAAAATACAGATTCCCAGGGCGGCCGCCGGCTGTGTGAACCTGCAGACGCATTATCTGTTTGTTGTCTTCCCACAGTGGTGGCTGAGGCAGCATCGGTGAGACAGATCTGCGGTATCGATGAGCGCGTAGTGCAAGCAGCGGAAATCGTGCACACAGGAAAACATATCGAGGAGATGAGAAAGTACCACTTCTTGTACGATATAGTTGATGAAGATTACAAGAACATTTTAAAGAAGGCTAATGCGTGGAGTGGTGTAGCTGTTGAACTGGATCAATATGGTAAATATTTTGCAAAGTTTTCAATTTTCAAACATGCAATATGTTACATAAAATGTACTGAAATGCAATACAGCATTAACCCTAAACTACGAAACCCTCGTAAAATTTACAATTGTAGTATAATATAAAACGAGACAATTTGTACTTAATTTGGTACGTAACATACCACTGGAGATTTAATAAATATAATTAACTAATGCACAATCAAAAAATTATGACTTTGTTTGAATAAAATTTAGAACAGACTTCACTAATGTTTGGTAGCAATGTAACATTTTGCCCCCTTTGGTGTCTAGGGTATAAGTGATGGAAATCAATTAATGCATATTGAAACTTAGGGTATATAAAGATATACTGTGTTGGAATAAAACTATAAGTTACGCAAGGCGACAATGCGATCATAAGTGGAAAACAGAACGTAGAAAATCGAAAGAAAAGGAACAGAACGTGGAAAATAGAAAGAGAAGGAACCTCCACCTTTGCTGAAATCGAACCTTATATAAGGCAACTATATATGGATTTCATTGAAACGAAAGTTGTCAAGCCGCACGAGGTATTTCCGACGTATTAACGAATTATGTCCCTGTTCTCATCAAACACTAACAATCGAAGATGTTATTCCACATAATAGTTCCAAAGTACAATTTAAAGCGATGCTTCTGATTTTATGTGAAATATCAACTGATATAAGCATGCAGTACGGGTTAACCACCACTAGGAGAACAAGCGAAAAGAATTGTTTATAGCAGAAGAACTGAAATCCGCTGTCGTTTGGGAATTTTAGCTTGATGTACTTTACATCTATGCTTACAAGGCAGTTCGGAAACCACCTAATTTCTGAAAATACTTCCTTTGATTTCTTCCATATGTCTTTTGTAGATATAGGTAAATAATTTGGCTGTAGAATATTCCACATTCCCTGGAATACTTTCTTCACAATTGCTCAGACCGCCGAAAGCCACAGTGGAAGAGAAAACGCGATGGACTGATTACTATCGCCTGTGCTAACTATCTGGAAAAGATAAAATAAATTATGCTGATGAAATAAATAGACAAAACAATGAGCGTTCCTCAGAGTCAAGTGTATCGTCAGGAGTCCCTCAGAGAAGTGTGATAGAGCTCTATACACATAAAGGATAGAGTGAGCAGCAATCTACGACTGTTTGCAGTTGAAGCTGTAGTGTACAGGAAAGTGTCGTTGTTGAGTGACTGTATTGATACAAAATGACTTATAACGAATTTCTAAATGGAAGCTTGCTTTAAATACAGAAAAGCATAAGTTAATGCAGATGGCTAGGGAAAACAATTCTTTAAAGTTTGAATACAGTTTATTGTTGTACATTCTTGAGTGCTGCTCAAGCGTTTTAGATCCCTACCAGGTCAGGTTAAAGGGAGATATCGAAACAATTCAGAAGCATGCTGCTATATTTGTTACCAGTAGGTTTGATAAACATGCTATTATTATCGAAGAGTGTCGTGAACTCAAATGGGAATCCCAGATGGAAAGACGACGTTCTTTTCGCGAAACAGCACTGAGAAACCTCCTGACAGATTAAAACAGTGTGCCGGACTGAGACTCGAATTCGGGATCTTTGCCTTTCGCGAGCAAGTGCTCTATCAACTGAGCTACCCAAGCACGACTCACACCCCGTCCTCACAGCTTTACTTCTGCCAGTATATCGCCTACCTTCCAAACTTAACAGAAGCTATCCTGCGAACCTTGTAGAACTAGCACTCCTGAAAGAAAGGATATTGCGGAGAAATGGCTTAACCACAGCCTGGGGGTGGTTTCCAGAATGAGATTTTCACTCTGCAGCGGAGTGTGTGCTGACATGGAATTTCCTGGCAGATTAAAACTGTGTGCCGGGCCGAGACTCGAACTCGGAACCTTTACCTACCCAATTGGGTAGCTCAGTTGAAAGAGCACTTGCCCGCGGCCGGCCGATGTGGCCGTGCGGTTCTAGGCGCTTCAGTCTGGAATCACGTGACCAGTACTGTCGCAGGTTCGAATCCTGCCTCGGGCATGGACGCGTGTGATGTCCTTAGGTTAGTTAGGTTTAAGTAGTTCTAAATTCTAGGGGACTGATGACCATACATGTTAAGTCCCGTACTGCTCAGAGCCATTTGAACCATTTGAACTTGCCTGCGAAAGGCAAAGGTCCCGAGTTCGAGTCTCGGTCTGGCACACAGTTTTAATCTGCCAGGAAGTTTCAAATCAGCGCACACTCCGCTGCAGAGTGAAAATCTCATTCTGGAACCATTGAGAAAGTTCAGAGAATCAGCATCTCTAGCTGACTGCAGAATTGATCTGACGTCAGCATCGTATAGTGCGCGCAAAACGCCGTGGCCGCTATATGTGCAGTCCTCTGGGGTAACGTAGGGAGATCGACAGTGGTGGGGGGTCGCTTAGAGCGCTGTAGGGGAAATGCTGAGCGATGGAGGGGAATTTGCCGTTCTAAAATGAAGCCTACACTCACATTTTTCGTAAATATTAAGTGGGACCCCTCAACACCCACACTTTCATCTAATGTCACCTCTGCTTTCATTAGTATCTTAAAAGAATTCCACCGAATATGCAGCGACGTATTTTGTCCTGGCATATAAAACATTTGTAACTTTCAGAGAAGCGTCGTGAGTGGCGAATTTTGAGTAAAACCTACACGTTTCTCCTGTTGCCATATCAAAATTTGCTTGTTTTGCCAAAACGCAGCGGAGTTTACCCTGTGTCACATCACTAGCATGTTGTACGGACACCATTTCGATAGAAGTCTAAAACAATGGAAGTTTATTAAGTAAGGAACTGAGGAAAAGCAAAGCTAGTAGCTTATTGAAAAGCACATCCTCGGTAAAAAAGGTGTAACGTTTTCACATATGTTGTTCCAAAACCCATAGCAATGCACATTTCATCAGCTATTGATGACCCTTAAAAATTTCATTCTTTCATCCAAAAAGCCTGTAGTTACTGGAATAAAACGGTAATAATGACGTTTCACATAATAACGATACAGTAAAACACTCTCCTCTTTGCGTGCTATCATTTACCAAAATCTCATTTCGATAACTGAAACCGTTTATGAAATATGAGGAATATTGCGGATATTTCACTCTGGCTTCATCGCTGGCGCGGCGCGATCGCTAGTGAGTGTGCTTCATCAGATCAATTTTCTCGTGATTAGTGACAGATAGATACCTCCACCAAAGTCTAAAGAAAAATTCAGTATGTCAGCTAAATTCCATACGCATATTATGTAATATGCACCAAACGAATAATCATAGCGACCTCGATTTTTCATTGCACACTTTTACAGATTTCACCCAGTGTCTTATTTTCACGTAAATGTCACAATAACTGTGACCGTTACGAAGTGATGGGCACATCATCACCAACCTGACATTCAAAGCTATAAGTAAAGCAAAAATGAAATTATTTTGCCTAACAGTTTCTGTAAAATCGTTTGAGAAAGATTGCGGGGTGCTCGCCTCGATTCTGTCACCGCTGACTCACCGAAAGATGGAAAACACTTATTGGCATCCCCTTTCAAACAAACGAATGAACCAGTCCAGCACTTTGCGCATCAGCCACCGTATCCTGTGCGAGCTATACTCAGGGACTTTGAAAAGTAAGTTATAGAGGCCGTCCCAAGCTACGGCCACTACACAACAAGAGTGATGCATTGTAAGAAAAGGGTACTTGATCTGGAAGTCCTGGCGACACAGCTCTGCTGTGGTACTGATGGCAGGTGCATCACAGTGTGCATGTGATGTGGCGTAGCAACTGGAAACGTACTTCGAAGTTAAAGTATGTGGGATAGTACGATTCTTGTGAGGAACACGTCTAATTTGCTTACAGATTCAGCGTGAAATTCTGGCAGTATATGGACCAAATTTAATGTCATGTCAACTGTAGTGAAATGATGCGAAAAGTTTGACCAAACCCGCAAAGACGTGTGTGATGCTGATTGGGAAAGAAGGCTATTGACATCGACCACAGATGGCAGTGTGCAGGCAATACTTTCGCCAAGTTTAAAGAAAATCTGCGGGAAAAGAGAGTTCTCAACGATGAGGACATTTACACATCGTTTCTCGAATGGCTCCGTGACCAAGAAGCAGGTTGCAGTCGTCGAGGAACTGATCGCTTGGTAGAACGATCTAACCTTTCTTTACGGAGACTTGGGGACTATGTTGAAAAATAGTGTCACGTATCTATGTCACTCTGAAGTGTAGTGCAGCCTTCAATAAAAGTTACTTGGCCTTACAGGCTTTCAAATAATAAATGATGTGTTGCCCTCAACTACATACCTTCTAACTCATAGTTGAAATATTAAAAGCTTTGGATGGTTCAAAAAATGGCTCTGAGCACTATGCGACTTAACTTCTGAGGTCATCAGTCGCCTAGAACTTATAACTAATTAAACCTAACTAACCTAAGGACATCACACACATCCATGCCCGAGGAAGGATTCGAACCTGCGACCGTAGCGATCGCTCGGTTCCAGACTGCTGCGCCTAGAACCGCACGGTCACTCCGGCCGGAAGTTTTGGCTGGTATCGTCTAGGGGCTGAGATACGTAGTTGGCGCATTACAAGCCAAATATTGCTGAGTCTACAGTATACAATATGACTGTCAAGGTAAAGAGAGCTCCTGCTCCGTGGCTCACCACTGCATTACGCCAGTTAATGAACAAACGTGATGCTGCACACAGGGCCTTCAAGCGTAACCCAACTCCCGAGGCGTACGAAGCTTATAGGAAACTCCGAAACAGAACGAAGCAAAGCGTGAGAAATGCCAAAATCAGACATGCCCGCTCTGTCGTATGCGGCATATCAAAACCTGCTGCACTGTGGAAAAAGCTGCGCAGTTTCGGTATAGGGAAGCGAAGATATGACGCTGTTTATCAAGCGTCTGCAGAAGAATTAAACGATTTCTTCTCAACAGCTGTAATCTGCCACGCAGCGACAAATTACCAGCCCCAAGATATCAATCTCTCGAGAGACAAGTTTTTCCTAAAACATGTCACTACCGGCACAGTACACAAGGCAATTATGAGAATCTCTTCCGAGGCAGTAGGAAGTGATGGAGTGAGCATTGGCATGATTAAAAACGTCGTAGCCACTATTATTCCAGTTATCACAGACATCTTCAACCTGTCTCTTGTCAGTAGTATATATCCTACTGAGTGGAAGCAAAGTTTAATCCAGCCTATACCAAAGACTGACAACCCTAAGTCGCCAGGTGACTACAGGCCGATCAGCATACTACCTGCAATATCTAAAGCCCTAGAATACATCGTCCATGAACAGCTGACGGATTACCTCAAAACTCATAACATCCATGACGAATATCAGTCAGGCTTTCGAAAGCACCATAGTACAGCAACTGCATTAATCAAAGTAACTGATGACATTAAACATGCTATGGACAGACGTGAAGCTACTATCCTAACACTGCTTGACTTTAGCAAGGCTTTTGACACAGTTGACTTCGATATATTACTAATTAAAATGAAACAGCTGAATTTCTCAATCAGCGCAATACACTGGTTCGACAGCTACCTCAAAAACAGAAGTCAACAAGTCGTTTGTGGGTCGGAAAAGTCATCATGGAAAAGCGTGCACTCTGGAGTTCCCCAAGGCTCCGTCCTTGGTCCACTACTCTTCTCACTGTACATTAATGATATTTCTTCAGTGATTCACTCCTGCAGCTACCATCTATATGCTGACGACATCCAACTGTACATAAGTGCAAGCCCCAAAAACATTGCTGGCGCAGTAGCGAGTATGAACGCAGATCTTTGCTCTGTTTCTCGATGGGCACAGAACCTAGGTCTGAAACTAAACCCCAAGAAATCCCAGGTCACACTTATATCTCATCCAAAGTTAATCAGCCGGTACTTTCGCGAAACGGTCCCTAAAATACTCCTCAATGATACCCAACTACCATACCAAAAAACAGTAAAAGACCTTGGAATAATCTTGGATGAACACCTAAACTGGGAAGAACAAACAGTCACAGCTTGCCGGAAATCGCTCTCCTCCCTACATGCAATTCAAAAATTTAGAAAAATATTTCCAACCCATGTTAAACAAAAATTAGTCCAAACACTAGTCTTGCCTAATCTTTACTACTGCGATGTAGTTCAACACGGCACAAATAGTGAAAATTCTAGATGCCTCGAGCTAGTGCTGAATGCTTGCGTCAGATACGTGTGCAATATTCGGTTGTATGATCATATCAGTCCTTCATACTCCCAGCTAGGTTGGATACGCCCACATAAGGCACGCGATCTCCACACGATGTGCTTACTTCATCGATTTCTTAGCCACTGGTGCCCCCAATACTTATCTTCTCACATTAAACATCTATCATCATTCCACAATCGCAATACCAGATCGGATACGTCTATCATCTTGGCTGTACCTTTACATAACACAAAATCTTTCTCCGTGTCATTCTCCATCTCAGCCATACGACTATGGAACGCACTCCCCTGTGATCTGCGTCTTATCCAGAACTACTCAACATTCAAGAGGGAACTCAAAACTTACATATTAGGGACGGTATAGCCACCACTGTTGTGCCCCTCCCATCTCTTTCTTTCTCCTCTCCATCACAGCTTCGAATTTTTCCATTCTTTTTCTCTTCCTCTAACCTATCTACCTCTTATATATCTCTTTCACCCCATTCTATCGTCTTATGTCTCTGCTCGATGAGAATAACTCACAAGCTGCAAGAATATAACGAGAAAATTCCCAACTAACTGACATTCACAAAAGAAATGTATGTTTACTTTCATATACTTAGTCACTATTATTATTATTATTATTATTATTACAATTATCATTATTATTATCATTATTATTCTTGATTGTTATAATTATTTTTATTGTTATAACTATCATTGTACTACTGTTATAATCTCAATTTTTTTGTTTAAAATCAATACTGCATAATACGTTAAATGTCCTTAATGTTATTTAGAAACTGTAACTCGTTCAATCTGAGTATGCCTGGTTAGGTGTAAGAGAGGGCCTGAAGGCCCTAATCTTGCCAGGTAAAATAAATGCATAAATAAATAAAATAAATAAATAAATAGACACATGAATCGAATGGTCGAAGGTTCCTATCACTCGGTAATTGCGAATTTTTAGTGCAACATAGTACTTTATAAATGAAAGATTGCAATTAAATAAAATCTGCAGGCACTATCTTATCGACTTTAAATGAAGAGTACGATACCAGACGTACCTTCTGGAATGCCGCGTAATACTGTAAAATACTTGTTGGTGTCGATGGTCCAGCAATTGAATAAAATACAAGTTGGATAACAGGAAAACAATAGATCCCTACTTCACGTAATTAGTTATGAACAACAACACGGCTCGCAAGATATTCACTTCTAAACGCATACTACGTCTTCACTGCAGAAGCCACGGAAATCTCACAACTGCACAAGCCGGCACTACGAAATATTTCTGTCTCCCGCTACCACGCGCAAAACTGCTCCACTGTCCAAGTGTTTCCCGCGACTGTGTGTCCGTCACGCCGAACAGCCCATGACTCTCCGTGTCCTGTGCGACTGTCCCTCGGCCCACACTGTTCAGAACTGCCCCGTGTCCTCTCCCGTACTGTACTGCACTCCCCCACATCCATGCAGTCTCTCCACATGTCCTTTTTGGAACGATGGCTGTGATTGGCTAGAGCGTTCCTGCCCTGTCTCCAAGTAAGTGCACACTCACCAACGTAATGGAACATATTCTAAATACTGGATTTACATTTAAATAACTTGAAATTAAATAAATATTCCTACGGCTGGACCATAAACACGCTCTAACACACATAATTAAATACATAAACAAATTAAATAAACATATGTCAGAGGAATAGAAACAAAAGGTAGGGCAGTAGCCTAGTCTATGTGATTTCTAAAACACAGTAAATATTTGACCAATTTCTTCATGAATAGTATATATTGGATATCAACAAAGACAAAGACGAATAAGTATATTTATAAGCATGCTGCTACCGTATTTTCGTGTAACTGTGTAGAACTTACCTTCTGACACGATAATAGTAATTGGCCACTTTGACCTCCAATAACTCAGGTACTATTCAAATTGCATGGCTGTAATTCATACCAATTTAGGTTTACATTAATAGCTTTCTAAAGACACGTCGATCGACGAAATCGGATGAACCGTTTGGATTTTGGAAATTTGTTGCTGGGTGTTACTTGTATAATTTACTGTCAGATGCTAAACTTTAAACTCATAAACTCTGATTACACCATCAGAATCGTCGTGCTAATAATGGTAAGGTACATGTTTCTTTTTGAGGTATCATGATTCATCTGGCTACTATTAATTTCCATACGAACTGTGAAATGTCTGCCATGATGGTTTCACAAAGTCCGCCATCTTTGGCACTCTCGGCATACAAGTCTCTTTCATCGACACAGGGTCACCAAGGAATTCCAAGGCCACGTGGTCGGCCTGGACCCCGGCTAACGTCGGCCACCATGCGGCCGCCGACGAGCTACGACCTGCCGAGAAGCCCCAGCACGGCCACGACAACTCCGAACTTAGTTTCAGGGCGTCACAATTCGCCCGTTACCTCACAGCCTGTAGTCACAAAGTTTAATTTACTTTTTGAAGTCCCCTTCTACAAATCGCGTAGGGACCGCGAAAAACAAAATAACAGAAATTACTGTTCGTACAGGGGCAGGGCCGGTTTAAGGCACAAACAACACAAGATGCCAGTTGGGACGCAACCTTAAGGGGCACCAGAGGCATTACAACTGTAGCATTTCCAGTGATATCTAGACTACCAGTTTAGCTGTCTGATCGTGCCAGCCACAAATACTCATATTCCGTTTCTTGCCAAACTACAAATGGCTGCCAGGAAATGTCGCTAGGACACGAAAAGCAAATGCTTTTTGATTCCCCCCCACCCCCTACATCAGCCTATTACATCACATGTTGACAAAAGATCAAAACAAGAAATCAACTGTAACGTGGCTATAATTTCGCACCTTACAGAAACTCACCCACATACTTTGCTGTGATCTACAAACACAATTAGGTATAATGTGATACGTTGTACATCGTATTTACAAATATATAAAGGAGACTGACATTGTCACGTACACCTTGTAAATAATTGTTAACGCTTATTGTATGAAAGGTGACGGAGTGTCTTTATTATAAAAACGGCGTAATGAATGATTGCCTATACTAGTAGAGGTTGGAACGCCAGTAGAAATGAAACGGTAGGCGGAATTCAAGCCCTGAGTGGAAGGCCCACACAGTTGTGTTGGTCCTGCTTAAACACAGGAAACAGCAAGACCGACGTCGTGGCACCTAAGCACTGGAGCAAAATAGAGTCACGACCGGCCGGATTTGTAACCGAACCGGAAGGATTATAAAACTTCCTGGCAGATTAAAACTGTGTGCCCGACCGAGACTCGAACTCGGGACCTTTGCCTTTCACGGGCAAGTTTGGAAGGTAGGAGACGAGATACTGGCAGAAGTAAGGCTGTGAGTAGCTGGCGTGGGTCGTGTTTCGGTAGCTCAGATGGTAGAGCACTTGCCCGTGAAAGGCAAAGATCCCGAGTTCGAGTCTCGGTCGGGCACACAGTTTTAATCTGCAAGGAAGTTTAATATCAGCGCACACTCCGCTGCAGAGTGAAAATCTCATTCCGGAAGGATTATACTTCGGAAACTACGAAAATCTTGGACGCAGGTGAGAGGAACGAAGAAGTTGCACCTCGGAAACCATGCAGGATGGGTTATTTCCAAGGATTTTTACTCAGAAGCATACCATTGTGCGAGTATAGCTTTTTCCTCGCAAACTTTCCGCGCTGAACGACAAAAGACTAAAATATGGTTGGTCGGCGTTCGGAAGAATCTGTAGAGAGGGAGAATATTCCGTGGTTTCGGGAATAAGATTCGTTTTCGGAATTACGAGGGTGGGGAGCCAAGCCTTGATGGGAAGCCAGTGCTGGAGAGACTTGGTCTTCCGTGGTGAGCGCCTGTGTGTGACGGTCGCTCGACATCTGCTTTTGTTGGTACAGACGGATGTCTTTGCTCTCAGTAGAGTTTATAAATAGAACAGCTAGGAACTGTACTGTTACGAACCTATACGATTGAGGACTTCACCTCCGAGTTGGAAGTTGTCGTTGAGTATACAGTGTTCAGTAATTGAGAGCACTTCCTCTGCCTATACTTACGTTGAGACGTTATCTGAACTCCATCCTTGTGGTTGGGAGTTCACGTTTCTCGTCTCTAGAACACAGAGAGGAGAAGACAGCATTAGATTATATTAGTCAGAGGACCGCCTTCTGCCGTCCTAGTGTTTGAAAGAGTTTAATTGTGGCTGTAGTTCTTCCATCGTTGCAAACGAGTGCGAGAACCCTCACTTTGATGCACCGGACGCAGTACATACAGTGATATCGCAAATTGCTTCGGCTTATTAGGGCTATAAAAGCTAAACAGCTGTGATCATGTTAGCTTATTTCCACTGTGGTTCCACACCACCGTAGATCATACCTCAAAGTAGTGTCTTCCAGTGTCTGGTATGAACATGATGTCAGTTATTTCACGTTGTTGATATTAGACCACGCAGTCATAATAAGGGGCGGAGTTGAGCAATTGATTGGCAATTTTACTTAGTAAATGTAAACTTTGTAATCTATTTTTTTTAAAAAAAATAATAAATATATAAGCAGAAACAACGTTTATCATTTAGTAGGATTAGTTGTCATCATTCATTTATGTTTATATTGTAATTTATAGAATTAAGATATCCTAAGATCAGCTTCAGGGGATAGTCAGACAGGGCCAAATCTTCATTTTAGCGTTTATTATTTTCCGTTGCACACATTCATTTTACACCCGCCTGAAGTAGCATCTTGGACAACCTGAAATTCTTTGTCACGTACAGGCCGATGGAAATTTGTTTGCCAAACTACAACATGGCGGACGATACAAAGCACGTGAATCCGCAGACACCCTACAGTTCTATACTTCGAGGCCAGACTTCTACATTCAGGTTGCATAGAAATCAATGAGATTTCTGTACACTTACAGAGTGTATCACATTCAATAGCGGCCGCTTGGGGACCCAAGATGAGAGGAGCGCCCAAATACTAGATTTGTACACAGTGCGTATTACAATTAGTAGCGAAAACTGACATGAGTGAAGTGAACAAGGGAAAAGGGGAAGGATGGCGCCAAATAATAGTCACTTGTGTGGAGAAATGTCCTGGAAGCGGCCCTGTCCGAAGACATACAGAAATAAAGTTTTTCCTTCGCTCAATTTGCGAGTGGAAAAGGAAATGGGATGACTAGGAGTGGTAGAAGATACCATCCGCGATGCACCTTTCGTGACTTCCGAAGTATGTACGTAGATGTAGAAGGACAAGAGTGCGACAAGCTGCGCATGCTTAGTAGCTAATATTGTTGGTCGGAATTGTTTTATGAGCATCAACGCAGATGAGAAACAAGTGATGTAATCCAAAACACAATACACCTCTGTTTTAACCTAATGTTTACAAGCAATGTATTTACAGTTATTTACATTAAAACAAAAATGGAAAAATTTACTTGACTTGTACGTGAGGGAGAATGACAATACAGACGGTGAAACTCAGCTGCAACAAATGGCTAGTCTCTAATTCGTCCCAATTGGTTTTCTCCAGTTCGGTGCTCCCTCTTACTGTGTGATGCTGTTACTCAAAACATTCTCGCGACATACGGAAATACTGTAAAACCTAAATGAATTTTCACTCTGCAGCTGAGTGTGCGCTTATGTGAAACTTCTTGGCAGATTAAAAGCGTGCGGCCGGCCGTTGTGGCCGTGCGGGTCTAAGCGCTTCAGTTTGGAGCCGCGTGACCGCTACGGTCGCAGGTTCGAATCCTGCCTCGGGCATGCATGTGTGTGATGTCCTTAGGTTAGTTAGGTTTAAATAGTTCTAAGTTCTAGAGGACTGATGACCTCAGACGTTAAGTCCCATAGTGCTCAGAGCCATTTGAAAAGCGTGCGCCGGACTAGTTTCATTCTCAAACCACTATTTACATTAGAAGACACAATGCTATTAATAACGCATGAAATACAATATTTTCAAACATTTTATGTGCACAGATTACAGTAGTGCAATAAATATTTGATGACATACCTGCAGGGACCGATGATCGTTGCAGTCTGGTCCCTTTAATCCCACAAACCGACCAACCAACCAACCTGCATCTGTTATGTTTTATTATACATAATACATTTGCTTTTACATCAGATCGATGTGACAAATGTTACTTGACAGTATAACGGTCGTCTTGATACATTCGAAGTTCGACAGGCGTCTTTAGTTATTTACATAAAAAAATTTCACTGGAGCCTTTAGTTGTTTATTACATGTCCATATGCTCGGTCTCTCAGAGATTATAATGTTAAACTAAATACATAGATGCTGTATTGATAAATATCTCAGACATCATCGCATTACTTTGTAAATTACTGGTGTGTAACCGCTTTACAGAACCCTGAATCACTTTTAAAACGAGCAAAACAGCTTTGGATATAAATTTTTTAAGCTTCTTTACTTCCCTTTATAAATTTCCCATTCTTCACGTTGGCCTAACTTCATTCCTTTAGGTTTCCACGTGTAAAATTTTCATAGAACTCTCAATAGCACCTGCTGTACGTTAATAAATTACAAACATATTGTACTGCTGATCCTGATACCAACACAATGTTGGAATTACGTAACATTCATTCTATAAGTTGTTTTTAAACCAAGTGTAACGTTTCTCCTTTAACAACATTTCCACTTTTTCGTTATATTTTTGCAAATGCCCTTGGCTGAAGAGCGGCGTATTGTACCTCTAACAGTCTTCCCCGTTCCCAAATCGGGCGTGGGCTGTTAAATTGCAATAAAAGGGAAAAAGCTAGGAAAAACGAATTTATTGGCAAAATTATCCTGTAAGAGTTCCATTTTTACCGAAGATGTACGGAAAGCTAAAGCGCGACGACATGCAAATACGATTCTTTAACTTCCGTTGCGAAGCACGGGCGTATAGCTAGTTTCAAAAGAACTGTGTGCCGGCACACAGTTTTAATCTGCCAGGAAGTTTCATATCAGCGCACACTCCGCTGCAGAGTGAAAATCTCATTCTGGAAACATCCCCCAGGCTGTGGCTAAGCCATGTCTCCGCAATACCCTTTCTTTCAGGAGTGCTAGTTCTGTAAGGTTCGCAGGAGAGCTTCTGTGAAGTTTGGAAGGTAGGAGGCGAGGTACTGGCGGAAGTAAAGCTGTGAGGACGGGGCGTGAGTCGTGCTTGGGTAGCTCAGTGCTAGAGCACTTGCCCGTGAAAGGCTAGAAAAATATTGTTTGCAACTCTGATAGAAACATTAACTAATAAATTACAAGGATGAATTTTGTTGGTGTAGATAAAACATTAGCATAACTTCCTTTTTTTAATGAAAAATCAAAGGACAAACAGATAAACACATACGAGAAAGATGAAATTCATCTACGAAAAAGCACTGCACTTTCACTTAAAATTTGACGGACCTGCACTAGAAGAGAAGTATTTCATGGCAGAGAATATTTTCCATAGAAGATGACAAGTGTGGGTAGAAAAGATAGGGTCTGTCAGGAAAGAAACTATGCAGATGAAGGTAGGTGTTGCAGTGGATAGTGGGAAGACAGGGGGTGAGGAGGTGTTAAGTGTGTGGATAGGACTGCGGCATTACGAGGAAAGAGGTGGGGATAAACGGAGAGCAAAGAGGAGGTAGGGCCCCTGGCGTGGCATAGGTGCGGGAGAGTTAAAGTCGGTGGAAGGGAAAAATATTGGGGCGGATTTCATCATCTGGGAGAGAGAGTTAGTTGAAATTCCTTTGGCAGAGTATGTGGAAGGTATGTAGGTGTTAGCTTTGGTGGGGACTGGTGGAGAGTGTCGGTAGAAGCGCAGCAGCATATAAGGATTGGAAAGTAAAGGGGAACCGATAGGATTATTGGAGTGCAGTTTGCAGATGATGTTGTTTATGCAGAAGTGTACATATGAATGAGGAGACGCAGAAATTCAATAAGTTGATAATGGTTCCTCGTGGGAGAAGGTAAACGGATGTGCAAAATGAGGCAGAGTGCATGGCTTTTCAGGATCTGGAGGAACTTACAGTACTTTAGTGGGATGGGTATCTATTGAATATTTGCATAGCAAAAGGTGTCCTTTTTTAGGTGTGGAGGACAGTGGAGGGATGAAAATTCCAAGTTCGGTCAGTTAGTAGTTTTATTCTATTGTGGGCCATTTTCTGGCTGGTTATTAGTTGTGGTTTTCATGTTAGTAGCCAGTCAATGGTTACTTCAAGACATTTTAGTGTATTAGTTAACTGGATGGGACAGTCGCAAATGTTAAGGTAGAAGCCATGGAGACAGAGTGCAGGTGGTTCATCCTACAATTATTACCTGTGTTTTGGAGGGAATGATCCTTAGGAGCCACTGGATACACCAGGAGGTAAACTGATTGAGGTGGATTTGAAGCGATCGTTGAGATTTCTGAAGTGTACGGTAGAGGCCGAGGAAAGCAGTGTCGTCGGCATACTGAATGAGGTGGCCTGGTGGGGGCGGTTTGGGCAATTAGCAGTGTAGAGGAAATAAAAGAGAGGGGAGAGGACAGATCCTTGGGCACTCCTGCAGTGGGATGGATGGTATGGGGACTGGTATTGTTAATAGTGACAAAACATTGGCGATTAGACAGGAAGGTTGCAATAAGACCGACAAAGTTAACTGGAAGTGCTCTGTCTAGAGAATGAAAAGGAGACTGGAATGCCAGACACAGTCGAATGCTTTCTCTAGGCTGAGGGACACAAAAACAGCAGATTTATGGGAGTTGAGTTAGTGGGATAGGAGATGGTATGGTGCAGGAGCAGGTCATGAGAGGAGACACTGGCACAGAAGCCACACTGGTTTATTGGAAGATGGTGGTATTGGTTCAGATGTTGATGGATGCATTGGGAGAGGATGGACCTTGCTAATCACTGAGGTGAGGTAGATGGGGTGGTAGAAGGAGGTATCAGTAAGGGGTTTGTGTGGTTTGAGGAAAAGTAGGATTTTTGAGGTTTTCCTCAGTTCAGGATAGTAACCTGTGGAGAAGATAATGGTACAAAGGGTTGCAAGGGTGACAAAAAAACAGGTAGGGCATTCTTTGAGGTGCTGGCAGGTAATGCGGTCGTGAGCAGGGCATGTGTTGCGTTTTCTGTGAAGTACTGCTTTTATGTCATGTGCTGTGACTATGGTGTTTAAATCTGTTTTGGTATGTTGTCCAAGTACTGGTAGCTGGGAGCCAGGGATGAGAAGGTGGTATTTGTGCGTTTGTGGATGAAAGGGAATATGGAGTAATCAAAGTTAGTATCGTCAGGGACTGAGAAGATGTCAGAGAAATAGTGGTTTGTTTTGCTCAGGTTGCTAGGTACGGGATCGTTGTGGCGGAGTTGGTAGTGAGGTGTGGAATGACTGCCAGTGAATCGGTGGAATGCTTTCCAGTACTTAAAAGAGTTAACTGTGGAACGGAGCATTGAGTCTGGTGCATACAGCCCGTTTTACATCATGCATGTAAACTGTACACCTATGCACCAGCGCCCCAACCGTGCATACCTGTAAGAAGCTGGTTCACGTAGACCTATTATACCATCCACGTGGGATACACCTGACGTTAGACTAGGCGCAAATTGAGACGCGAATAGCGCGTGTGGCGCGACGCAGCGCAGCGCGCCTTTTTGTAACATCAACGATTCAAATGGGGCCGTGCAAATTGCGACGCGACTGGGACTCGACACGCTCCTGCGCCAGGTCGCGCGGCGTTGTGGTTGAGGCACAGTTTCTCGCGCCGCGCGTCTCGCGTCCTCGCTAGCAGCGTGGGAAATTTGAGGCGGGGAGCGGAAGAGTAACCTGGCCATATGCTCACATCGGAACGACGCATATGAGCAGTGGTAGTATTGCCCAAACGATAACTTTTGCCTTACTGTGTACTAGATTTTATTGCCTTTGGGTAGTGTTCCGTTTCTGCCATTTAAACGCTCCAAATTTCTTCGTTAGTACATTATACTTCTCTGTTATTTATATATGTATAGTTTTGTTTTGTTTTTCTTCTGTCAAGAAAAATGCATACTTCAGTAACTGATGATCCATTGGCCGCTGGAATTGTATTCGCCAAACTTTTCGTTTCGATGTTTCGAGTGGTTTAGGAGATATGAGAGATGTTGTGAGTATTCATTCTCGCGGGCGTGAGATCGGAAGTGAGCGCGCTACATGGGATCTATTTTCTCGAGATCGGAGGCAGATAGAGACCTCCTCCTAAGTCTGAACAAAAATTCAGCATATTAGCTAAATTTCATACGCAGCAACACATGGTGTAATACGCACCAAACGCAAAATCATAGCGACCCCTAATTTTCGTTGCAAACTTTTTCAGTTTTGCGTAGTGTCTTACTAAAAAGTGCACATCACAATAACAATGGTCATTAGCGAGGTGATGGGCACTTCGCCACGAAGCTGACATGTAACGCTACAAGTAAGGCAAAAATCATATATTTTCAGTGAATAGTTTCTGTAAAATCGTTTGAGAAAGATGAGAGGTTGCGCGCGCTTCGGTTCTGTCAGCGCAGAGCATCGCCAGTCGGCGCGTGCGAAGTATGGTGCACGCGTCGCAATATGCGCTCGACCCGCGCGACCCATGCGGCACGTGCGTGTCGCGCTGTAGTGTCGTGTCACGTCACACGTGCTATACGCGTCTCAATTTGCGCCTAGCCTTAATAACGCGCGAACGCAGACAGAACTGTGTAATCTCATGTAAGGCTGGGCGCAAATTGAGACGCGTAGTTTTTGTAACACCACAGCTTCAAATGGGCCGTGCAAATTGCGACGCGATTGGGACGCGACACGCGTCTGCGCCAGGTCGCACGGCGTTGTGGTTGAGGCACAGTTTCTCGCGCCGCACGTCGCGCTTGCCTCGCTACAACCGTGGGAAATTTGAGGCGGAGAGCGGAAAAGTAGCCCGGCCATATGCTCACATCGGAACGGCGCATATGAGCAGTGGCAGTATTGCCCATACGATAAATTTTGCCCTACTGTGTACTAAATTTCATTGCCTTTTGGTAGTGTTTCTCGTTTTTCGTCATTTAAACGCTCCAGCTTCCTTCGTTAGTACATTATACTTTTCTGTTATTTATATCTGTATATTTTTGTTTTGTTTTTCTTCTGTCAAGAAAAATGCATACTTCAGAAACTGATGAGCCATTGGCCGCTGGAATTGTATCACATGCCTCCTCGATGTTTTCAGATCGCAAGAAGGGACAGAGGGTAGTGAATAAGGAAGCAAGGAATATTATAAAATCATGTGATTAAGAATCAAGGTAAGAAAGTAAAATAAGATTATCTTCACGCTGCCTAGTATGCTGGGGTATCTGTACGATCTGTTCAAAAATTTAGAAAGGGATAATCTCCACAGGTGTGATCCCTTTGTGCTCCTGGTAAAAAGCGTCCAAGATCTGAAGTATAGAAGTCTCACTGTGGTTACTCTGATATGGATGCAATAATATAATACGACACACTGTATTACATGCACGTAAACATCACACTTCCACTCCAAACAGTCGAAAAGCAGTCACAAATAACAATGTTGTAATTGGTTCGCCGTGATGAGAAAAAGCATTTCAATTGTTGCATGCACATTATCAGCATTAATAAACTAATTATACAACAGGCTACACAAATGGAGAAAATGGTCGGTATTATTACGAAAGTAGGAATATCCTAAAAGAGTATTATGATTAGATATATTTAATTTGTTGAAATGTACTGCTGACAAAGGCAGATCTACTTTCATGACAATGTTTTTCGAACTCCAACTCACAAGGCACACATGGCTAGGCTTGTGCGTTCCTGTCGCGCGCACCATCCTCCGCTGCTGACAATACGCTGACCATTGTGTTGATCAATTGTTTATTTTTCTCAATAACAACTATTTTATTCGCGATCACACATTGTCAGTTTGGCAATCCGTAGGTGAGTAACAAGCATCTGGCATGCGCCTATCATTCCGCCTGAAGGAACGCTCGTCATTGTTTTAATACTGCTGAGATCAAGAGAATAAAATCCTTTGGTAAGTTTCCATCCAGTCTCTCAGTGTTAAAATTACGATGGGTTACGGGGATTCCACCAAAATTCCAACGGAGTTGGAAATCTATTTTTGTGTGAGTTGTTAACCTTTTCTCATTCGAAGAAGCATCACCGTTTGTGAGTAACGGCCACATTTCTCTTGGTGACTGGTTTAATTGTACATTACTTCCTTTGTCAGAGCGTAATTTGCCAAACTCCAGCTATTGAAACAGAATTCCGAAACAAAGTGCCTCATTAAACAAGTAATTGGCAATCACAGAGCTCAATAGCTTACGAAATACCTCATAGTGTCCGTTTGCAGTAGCATAAAAGAAGAAATTCATGTTTATTTTCATATTAGGAAGCTCTTGTTTCGCTATCTGTCGATAACTCTTAAGAACTTACAGTCACTGGAGTGAAATAAATAAAAAGGAAAGTATAAGTACTGATATATCGCCATAGATAAGAAAGTTCCGTGTGCTTAAGAATAAGCAAAACAGTCTCCACCTTGTGTGCTATCATTCGCCAAACTTTCGTTTCGATGCCTAGTGTGGTTTAGGAGATACGAGAGAGGTTGCGAGTATTTCATTCTCGCGGGAGTGAGATCGGAAGTGAGTGTGCTACATGTGATCCATTTTCTCGAGATCGGAGGCAGATAGAGACCTCCTCCTAAATCTAAACAAAAATTCAACATGTTAGTTCAATTTCATACGCAGCAACATATATAATACGCTCCAAACGCTAACTCACAGCGACCCTTAATTTTCCTTGCAAACTTTTTGAGTTTGGCGTAGTGTCTTACTAAAATGTGTACATCACAATAAGAATGGTCATTAGCGAGATCATGGGCACTTCGCCACGAAGCTGACATATAACGCTACAAGTAAGGCAAAAACCATATGTTTTCAGTGGATAGTTTCTGTAAAATCGTTTGAGAACGATAACAGGTTGCGCGCGCATCGGTTCTGTCAGCGCAGAGCGTCGGCAGTCGGCGCGTGCGAAGTATGGTGTACGCGTCGCAATATACGCTGGACCCGCGCGACCTGTGCGTGTCGCGCTGTAGTGTCGTGTCACGTCGCACGTGCTATACGCGACTCAATTTGCGCCTAGCCTAAAGTCCTTCGTCCTACCGCTCGAAACACACGGGGGATTGTGTGACGTATGGGAACGTCATTCGTTCAAATTGTTTATGTGAGCTGAAGGCTCCTATCTAATAAGAAATCGTTTTTATCATTATTTATTAAGTAATTGTTATTCTCTTATGTAGGTTACTACTGTTACAGATTCAATAGTTAATTTTATATTACGACATTTTGCACATGGAGGACCCACTTCTTTTTGCAGCTATTGCCCTGGCAGTGACAGTAAATCTTCAGATTAGGACAGAACGACGACGAAAACGAAAAGCCTGACGTTTATGAGTTCGATCCTGGCTGAAAAGAAGGGACAAGGGAGGGGATTAAACTCACTGCTTATGAAAGAACTGAGACTCAAAGGCCGGCCCGAGCGGCCGTGCGGTTCTAGGCGCTACAGTCTGGAACCGAGCGACCGCTACGGTGGCGAGTTCGAATCCTGCCCCGGCATGGATGTGTGTGATGTCCTTAGGTTAGTTAGATTTAATTAGTTCTAATTCTAGGCGCCTGATCACCTCAGAAGTTAAGTCGCATAGTGCTCAGAGCCATTTGAGACTCAAAGATCCGCAAGAATTTCGAAACTTCGTTAGGATGGACATGGCCTGTTTCTAGAAGCTGCTGTCTATGATAGAAAATGGAAGTAAAAAGTGTGACACAGTCATGAGGGAGGTTGTCCCACACTCTCGAAAGTAAGAACTAAATCATATGTTTATAAGCCGGCCGCGGTGGTCTCGGGATTCTAGGCGCGCAGTCCGGAACCGTGCGACTGCTACGGTCGCAGGTTCGAATCCTGCCTCGGGCATGGATGTGTGTGATGTCCTTAGGTTAGTTAGGTTTAAGTAGTTCTAAGTTCTAGGGGACTAATGACCACAGCAGTTGAGTCTCATAGTGCTCAGAGCCATTTGAACCATTTATGTTTATACGTTTTGTGATCATGCTAGCCTAGATCACAGATAAAATACCTGTAAAAACCCTGTTATGTTGCAGGCTGGTTGTAACGTTACATTTCCTGACGACTTTCACCCCTACCATTGCATCTGGCATGCTGAAATACCGCAAGAGATGCAATCAAATCTAACATTAACTTTCGTATTTAAGGCATTACGATAAAAATTGAAAATCGCCGTGTAACATTATATGCATATAACTCAGAAAGAAACGATTTTCGATGTACCTTATTATGATACAACAGGTCGTACATACAGCTTTCCTCGCTATATACCTGAATTAAGGCGCTTAACGCCTCTTTGCGCCATTTCATTTCTAGAATACGAAGCAATCAACAGATAAAATGCTTTGACAAACCCATAGTATACAGAGTGTTACGCCGGCCGCGGTGGTCTCGCGGTTCTAGGCGCGCAGTCCGGGACCGTGCGACTGCTACGGTCGCAGGTTCGAATCTTGCCTCGGGCATGGGTGTGTGTGATGTCCTTAGGTTAGTTAGGTTTAAGTAGTTCTAAGTTCTAGGGGACTGATGACCACAGCAGTTGAGTCCCATAGTGCTCAGAGCCATTTGAACAGAGTGTGACAAAAAGGTACGGCCAAACTTTCAGGAAACATTCCTCACACACAAATAAAGAAAAGATGTTATGTGGACATGTGTCCGGAAACGCTTAATTTCCATGTTAGAGCTCATTTTAGTTTCGTCAGTATGTACTGTACTACCTCGATTCACCGCCAGTTGGCCCAATTGAAGGAAGCTAATGTTGACTTCGGTGCTTGTGTTGCATGCGACTCATTGCTCTACAGTACTAGCATCAAGCACATCAGCACGTAGCTTCTCAACAACAGAGTCGGTGACCGATGGATTGGTAGAGGCGGACCAATTCCATCTCCTCCACGCTCTCCTGACCTCAACCCTCTTGACTTTCATTTATGGGGGCATTTGAAAGCTCTTGTCTACGCAACCCCGGTACCAAATGTAGAGACTCTTGTATTGTGGACGGCTGTGATACAATACGCCATTCTCCAGGGCTGCATCAGCGCTTCAGGGATTCCATGCGACGGATGGTGGATGCATGTATCCTCGCTAACGGAGGACATTTTGAACATTTCCTGTAACAAAGTGTTTGAAGTCACGCTGGTACGTTCTGTTGCTGTGTGTTTCCATTCCATGATTAATGTGATTTGAAGAGAAGTAATAAAATGAGCTCTAACATGGAAAGTAAGCGTTTCCGGACACATGTCCACAAAACATATTTTCTTTATTTGTGTGTGAAGAATGTTTCCTGAAAGTTTGCCCGTACCTTTTTGTAACACCCCGTATAAGAGCCTACCGCCCAAAAATTTTTTTTCTGCATTTATGAAACTCTCTACTGAAAAAAATTCGAGAAAATCCCCTACACTAAAATCTGAAATCAGTCACTAGCCACCCAACAATAAGCAAATAACAAGCAGTAAGCACTGCAGTATCCCCTTCTGCGCATGTGCCAGTTATCGCTGCCTAGTGCGCATGCGAAAATATTTTTTTGAGCCCAATCTACATAGGTAGGAATGATCATCAAAATAAAATAAGAGAAATCAGAGCTCTAACAGAAAGGTTTGGGTGTTCGTTTTTCCCGCGCGCTGTTCGGGAGTGGAATGGTAGAGAGATAGTACGATTGTGGTTCGATGAACCCTCTGCCAAGCACTTAAATGTGAATTGCAGAGTAATCGTGTAGATGTAGAAGGTAGCTTAGAACTGCTCTCTCTTCTGGCCCACGGATAATGTCTGCTAATTTTCGTAGTTTCACCATTTCTACCGCTACATGGCTGGCGCGCTAGACTAATCCCTGTATTTTTTAGCATTCAGCAAATTCCTTCAGTGTCTCTGTATTTGTCAGTGGCATGTGAGTGTATCACACCCAGTCATGAGTGGTTAGGAGGAGTGGTATAGGAAATGAGTTTCTCGGAGATGGAGTAGGGCTTGTGAGGGAAGAGTGGGATGATATGGATATATAGCATTGGTAGCCATGTGGGGATATTTAGTGTGAAAAACGGTCTGCTGTAGGATGTTCATGGCATGGATGATATCATTGAGTTGCTGGAAGGTTAGGGAGTGGCTTCCCATTTGGGTATCTATGGATTCCCAATAGGCGTTCCAGTTGGCGTGGGAGTAGTCATGGATAACTTTAGGATGGATTTTGGGAAGGGGAGCATGGAGGCAAGATAGTATGTAGAAGGTGGTGAGAGGAACAAGCAGATGATCACTTGTAATTCGATAGAGGACCTCTGCAGTGAGGTATCCAAGGAAGTTGGGAGATGCTACGATGGCATCTGTGATGGTGCTACTTTCTGGATGGATATGCTGTGGAATGGGGACAATTTCGCCTTGGAGGGAGTCTGCAAATTGATGCCTTCACTGGACTTCTGTAGAGGGTCTACTGTGGATGTGGATGTTGAGCTCATTGGCAATAACATAGGTGGAAAAGGGATTACTGAGTAAGGGTTGTGGGCAGATGTGGATGTCCTTGTGCTGATTGCAACTCCACCTGTGGCCAGAGGAAGGAAATTATCTGTACGGTGGAGGATATAAGAAGAAGTTCAGATGGTGTGATAGGATTGGAGGAATGTTTCATTAAGGACGAAGCTATCGACATTGTGTTGGGACAGGATGTGCATTAAAAGGGACCTGTTGGTTGGTATGGAGCAGGTGCTGTGGTGTAGGAAACTGTATTACTGTCACATCATGATGAGAGCCGATGGAGTAGGTGGCATGGGAGAGGGAATTGAGAAGTCAAACGAGGCTGCTGAGAAAGGTGAAAACTAAGTGGACTTGGTTTTGAATGTCATGTCAACATCAGTGCTCCCTCCATGAGGAGGTGATCGACATTAGGGGCCGATCTTGTGGAGACTCGTCTAAGGAAGGTGGTACCTTAGTCATTATAGACATATCGGTCTGTGCAGATTTCTAAACCACGATTGCAATTCAGTTCAGAGAGCACCTCCTCTGCCATGATCTCAGGACTGCCCTTCGTTATTATAGCAGAGAGTAATTGGAGATGGCAAGAAGGCGTGGGTTGTTTAGATGGCGAGTGTAACGCCCCAAGGAAAAAAAAACAATTAACAAACTTTGTGGAAACTTAAAGTAGGGAAGTGAGTCATCTTGACAGTGACGGCAACTATTGACGATAAAATCTACCTGGTAATATTTTGATTAACACTTATATTATTCAAATACTGAGAATAGCATACAAAATGGAGAGATAAAAGGCAAGGATTATCATAGATTCTTTATCAAACATCTATAAAATAAATTCAAAATCATATGAACGAAGGTTAAATCCAAGAAAGTAATTCAGTCAAAGATAACATTTACCATGGAAGATAGTTATAGCCGCATCGCAAAACAAATTCAATGCGACTACAATGCAACTCGGATATGGAAATGTTCAGTTAGTTGCTCGTGAGTCACTCTAGAGTACTTTTGCGATAGTTATCTGGACTCAGACGCTATTGGATTGTTTCAGTCTTTGAAGTTTGATAATTCGTGAGGTAGAGACTGACGTATTGCTCAGTCATTCGACTGATTAAAGTTAATCTTTCCCGTTCTCAACGTGACGGTATAGTAAGACGAGTGTTAGACTTCAATTGAGTGATATTGGTTTATCGGATTTAGCCTTTGTACTGATGAACAGTTACAGACTTTGAGAGCAATGGTTCAACGACAGAAAAACAATTCGTAATCTTGAGTAGGACACAATAAAACGAAGACACGAAGAAAGAGAAGTACGCCCATTAGTCAAAAGTTGTCGTCAGCGTCACGATTACTGAACTGGACAGAAGTTAATCTTAAATGACATATCGGTGTGCGTGTGTTGTAGGGACAAACAATTAATTACCGAAAGAACAATATAATCTGAATCAAAAGATAACTCTTGTGTGTCGCCTAACTCTTTAAACATTTTAAGTGACTAAGTGAGTACATGAATAATGGACAGTGAAGAGTGATTAGTTTAAATCAGTATTACGGCGTATTAAAAAAAGAAAAAAACATTTACTCCAACATAAGTTATCTCTCTAGGTACGGCGGACCGTTGTTAATAACTGGACGTAGCAACAGCCTAGCAACGGAATAGTACACAGTTAAATATCATCCTCGCTATGTATGATATGAAAAACGACCGTAATGATGAAATCAAGAATCAAGATTTTATTTCATCACAGAACTAACCGGGCATGAAAGTAAAAATAAACGATTGCAGTTTACCAGTTCGCACAAACTGAGAAGACTGTTGTAACAGAATATTTCTAAACCACGCGAGGAGTTGTGTTCCTACGAGAGCTACAGGTGCTTTTCCACGTCACACCGACGAGGACGAACATCGTTACGAGTCGCGTCTCGTCCCGGCGAGTGAAGGAGGGAAGGGACGTCACAGGAGGTAGAGTTGAAGGGAGTGAGGGAGGCAGGAGGGCCAAAGGTAATGCGTGGGATTTTGAGGCGAGGTCTGTGTGGAAGTTGGGAATCGTGGTTATGATGAGCACTGAATTTGGGTGACGAGAATGTGAGGGACATTCTTCTTGATTTCAGTAGTGAGAATTTTGGCAAGTAGGAATTTGGGGTCAGGATGGGATAGTATGAAAGAGTGAAGAAGCAAGGAAGGTGCAGGGGAGGGAGCAGTGTTCATTTGTTCAGTGGGGTCAGGATTTGTTTCGATCTTTTTGGTTACAGTGCTGGAAGTAACATCTGCATTAGGGCGCTTTGGAGCTTTTTTTTTTTTTAAGATAAATGGTTGGAGTGTTGATTGGGGGATTGGTCACGATGCGATATGGTCTGGTGTAAGTCCTTCCAATTGGACTGAGTACGTTCGGCTCCATGTTAATCGCCAAATTATTATTTTTGCTGGAGTTGCAGGGGAAGTGGTTGGTCTTGGAAAAGTTGTAAGTGAGGGATAGGCAAAAGATGTGGTAGAAGGTGTGGAAGATTTTGTGGTTCAAAATGGTTCAAATGGCTCTGAGCACTACAGGACTTAACATCTGAGGTCATCAGTCACCTAGAACTTAGAACTACTTAAACCTAACTAACCTAAGGACATCACACACATCCATGCCCGAGGCAGGATTCGAACCTGCGACGGTAGCAGTCGCGCGGTTCCGGACTGAAGCGCCTAGAACCGCTCGGCCACACGGGCCGGCAGACGTTGTGGGAAAGGTAGGGTGGGTGGAGGAGGAGGTGGTGGTGGTGGTGGTTAGTGTTTAAAGTCCCGTCGACAACGAGGTCATTAGAGACGGAGCGCAAGCTCGAGTTAGGGAAGGATTGGGAAGGAAATCGGCCGTGCCCTTTCAAAGGAACCATCCCGGCATTTGCCTGAAACGATTTAGGGAAATCACGGAAAACCTAAATCACGATGGCCGGAGACGGGATTGAACCGTCGTCCTCCCGAATGCGAGTCCAGTGTGCTAACCACTGCGCCACCTCGCTCGGTGTGGAGGAGGTGACTGTGTATGGGGACGAGGCGGTTCGAATGGGAGGATGAACATATGTTGGTAGACTGGAGGAAGTAATCGATCTAGTGATACATAGAGCAGGGGAAGGGGTGGAATAAATGATGAATGAGGCTGGAGTGTCCATTGTGGGACAAGAAAACAGGGAACTGGCGGTTGATATGCTAACTGGCTGCTCAGTGACTCCGAGATTGTGAGGGATGACAGCAGCGCCATCCGGGTGATGTGATGACAGCAGATGAGGATGGTGGCGGCGACGACGAAGACGGAGGCAGCGAGCAGACTGCAGCGCTGGCGTTGAAGACGAAGACACGGAGACGACAGCTGTGGCAGCGACTGCGACGGCAGGGAGACAACTGTGGCGACTTGGCGGCGGCGACGACGGCGGCTGTGCAGCAAGGCGGAGGCGGTGAGAGTAGCCGTCATGATGAATGTACACACGCGCACACACAGAAGAAAGGCTCGGCGACACAAGCAAACTACTCAGACGAGGAGGTAGGGACGCAAAGCATAGGGGAGTACACCTACCGGTCTATGTAATGAGGAGAGAGGCAACAAGCGAACTAGTACTAGGAAGTACCCTAGCCGATCTAGTCGGTTCAAGCTGGAGAAGGATTTTTCCTTTTCAAGAAATCAAATGCAAATGAAACTTACCGAAAGAAGCAGAGCAATGTCGTTAAATTTATAATACACAAAGCGAGATCAGTAAAATTTGTATATCCTAGCCCGTAAATTAAGTGTTAGTTTGTGCTCGTAAAGATATTAGTCCACGGCAATATTATTGCACTTGGGAGTGAGAGCGCGTCGGTCGGCAATTCGTGAGTTTTTATCATGAGATTTCACTAGGACACGATGAACCACTTGACATTATATACACAACTATCTTGAAGTCATTCACACCGCAATGCGTTTTCCTTCGTCACCACTACACTTGTTGACTGTAACGTCGCCGATAACAGCCAAGGGGGCCAAGTGCAATAATACAGTGGATGGGCAATAAGACTGCGGTGCTTAATTCTGCCAGTGACGAACCGGCCGCTGTGGCCGAGTGGTTCTAGGAGTTTCAGTCCGCCGCGCTGCTGCGACGGTCGCAGGTTCGAATCCTGCCTCGGGTATAGATGTGTGTGATGTCCTTAGGTTAGTTAGGTTTAAGTAGGTCTAAGTCTAGGGGACTGATGACCTCCGCTGTTACGTCCCATAGTGCTTAGAGCCATTTGAACCAGTTTTTTGACAGTGACGTAAACTTTCGAAAATACTTTTGCCGCTGAGGTAAAAATCAACTAACAGCGCCAAGTATTGGTATGTTGGTGTACTACGAAACTAACAGCTCCATCTATTTGTTCTTTAATATACATGGTGAACATTAATAAAACCGACAACCTGAAGGGACAGATTTCTTTCTGGAAAAGGAAGAAAGATGGTCCTATGGACATCCGTCCGGAAATGCGTTGTTGCCACTGTAAATGGCGCTGACGAATGATTAATCCTCTGGCCTCGCGCCGTGTGTTTCTTGGGTGTTGCGGGCTGAGTGACTGACGCAGCGTATTGTGGGAAGCCATTCTGGTGAAGAATGATTCGTCGGTAAATAGGACTGATGACAGAAATTCCATAATTGTGATGGTCTAGTGCAAAAACCATTGACAAAATGCTTCCCGTAGAGGGAAATTCGATGTTGATAATCCTTGCACTTGTTGCAGGTGACAGGGGTAGTAGCGGTTGTCATGCAAAATGCACATAACCGTACTTTGGCTTAACACCATGATACTAGCCTGGAGCTTGTACTAGGGTTCGTCTCAATATCTTACAGAACGTGGTCCTCCAAGTGTGGTGTACGCACAGTCCGCCGCCTCCCTGCACGTTCGTCTATCTGAAAGGATCCATGACCGCAAAAATGCCCAAAAAGGGCTTGAAATGATGTGTGACGTGGCTGGTGTCTGTGAGGGTACTTATTTTGGTATACCCATGCTGCCTCTCTACCGTTTCCATCCTTCTGGCCGTACACAAACACCATTTAGGCTATTCCCGACATGAACACAGCGCCATTCTGCTTCTTACAGTATGCTGCGTCAATCTCACAGCCTGCAACACACAAAGAACACACGGCAAGTGGTCAGAGGAAATGTCATTATACAGCGCCATCTACCGTTGCAACGATACATTTCCGGACAGATGTTCATAGCACCTTTTTTCCTCCTTAACTTTCGTAGAATTTTCATTTAGATGATAATATATTTCAATCGCTTCACTGCATTTCTTAAATTTACCACGTATCATAGCGTTCAGCAGCACAGAAATCTGAATCAATATCAGAATCATCAGCTTTCCCTTCAGGACTGGAATCACCGACTTCTTCTTTCAGGGCAATGAAAACATCGCTATCGTTGAAATTCGCTATGACAAAACTACGTACAGCGCTTGCGGTGGGTGAATGAAGATACAGGTAGTCGTCGAAAAAAGTATGGGATTCACCACACAGCCGAAACATACAAAAAGCTTTGGTGGAGTACAGACAGTTTTTGTCAATGGCCGCGGTGGCCGAGCGGTTCTAGGCGCTTCAGTCCGGAACCGCGCGACTGCTACGGTCGGTGGTTCGAATCTTGCCTCGGGCATGGATGTGTCTGATGTCCTTATGTTAGTTAAGTTTAAGTAGTTCTAAGTTCTAGGGGACAGATGTTCTCCGGTGTTGAGTCCCATAGTGCTCAGAGCCATTTGAACCATTTTCAGAATTGGAAAAGTACGTGGTAGTACACTGCAGAGACTCTTGCTTGTGCAGTCTACATGACTACCAATAGACGGCCGGAGGTGCAATGTTAGCTAAGAATTTTAACGTCAACACGAACAAAACTCACGCAGCCCTCTGCCAAACTGCAGCTGCTGAAATGCTACTCCGTCCACCATTTGCTACGAAGCTGCCGCCGACCGGTAAGTGGAAACCAACTGTTTGCGCTGCGACTCAGTTAGGAAGACCCTGACGCTTCTCTCTCGAATAAGCTTCCCTCAGTGCGGTGAGTATAGATTTAACAAGAAGAGAGGTGACACTTTCCTATGAAGGAGGCACAGTTCCGGTTTCTGTGGAAGTCTTGAGTGCCATTCACGGTGAAAGCATGTACAGGGTGTCCTGTTTACCTTCACCAACCCAAAAATCTTTTTGTCCAGAAGCAAAATAAAAAGAATGTACAAGCAAATTGTGTTTAGCTACCCGGCAAATTAACCAGTAGAATTGTTCGTTACGAAGATTTAACATGAAATTATTAAAAACGTAAAGCAGAATCCATAGCGCAAGTACCCGAATTGATGTAACCCGTCCACTTCATGGAAGTGTAACTTATGTTGAACGTTCTGTGAAGACAATTTAGACCAACAAAGAGAAGGTAGAAATGCTACTCATCTTTGGGAAAGGTAAGTTAAATGGTTCTAGTGGCTCTGAGCTCTATGAACTTAACAGCTGAGGTCATCAGTCCCCTAGAACTTAGAACTACTTAAACCTAACTAACCTAAGGACATCACACACATCCACGCCCGAGGCAGGATTCCAACCTGCGACCGTAGCGGTCGCGCGGTTCTACACTGAAGCGCCTAGAACCACTCGGCCACACCGGTCTGCAAAGGTAAGTTACCGAAACAGTAACTGCAAGTATGCTTTATCGTTTATGATACCGGCACGTGTGGTACTCTTCTCTAATGACATGTTGTGTACAGTATCGTAATTAAATTTAATTTATTGTAGATGAAGGCAGGCGTAATGCTACTCAAACAGAGGAAATCTAAAGAAAGCGATGACAGGAACCCGACTTCCCAACGGATTTTTTCTACTCTTATTGTTACGCTTCAAGAAACGGAACTTTGCTGCTCAGGCAGTCGTCGTAGAACGCGCACAGACGAAGCCAACGAAATTATTGTTCTCATGTCTGTTGTAATGAATCTACAAATGCGCGCATGGCAATTTCAATACAAGATTGGCATTCCTAAAACTAGCGTACATCGCGTTCTAACGCGTCACCGGTCCCATCCTTAGGCCGTCGGCATGTGAAATGAGGCGGCTATCGTTGACGTGCACGCAGCCGGGATATCCCACGTCACGAAACAGCGCTGTCGGCACACGGCACGAGCTGGTTGGCGTGATTTTGTGGTCTCAACTCTCTCCAGCGGCTGCTGCTGGCTTTATTTGGCTCGCAAACCATACAATTTATTCACAAAAATGGACGTAGATTTCGTATGTTAGGTCTATTAAAACGAACATTTCATTTTATCACTATATACTAATCGTGTTGTTCTGCCTGTGTCGTACATAAATAGTAAACTTAATAAAGGTGAACCTGTAATAACGCAAAAATGAAATATACATAACAAGTCTTTTTACGTGGCCATCATCCTCAGCAAGCACAGCAATGTTCGTTTTGTAAACAAGAAGATACGTAAAGTGAACACACAGTAGTTACAACTTTAAATCACCGTTTTCGGTAAAATGTATACAATTAGTGACAACAGACTAATAGTGCCCCGCAACAATTAGAGCAAAGAAAAAGAAAATTCTGAAGAAAAAAGTTCGTAACATGAAAATGGACTTACGTAGTTACAATGCGACCTCCAGCTTGTGACCAGAGGAGCGGGAACGCAGATACCAGCCGAAAACTCGAACAACTATTCCACTGAATATGACAAAGTAAAAGGGGAAACGAGTATGGAACAAATAAAATATATTGGAGAAAGATACGTGTCCATTCTGGAACAACATCAGCTTATGAAAGTTCACCAAACGAAACAAACTCACTCCTGACAGAGATTCCCACATCTTCCAGAAAACAGTGTAAGTAGGCTGTTCAGGTTTTTATGTTGGTAACGCCACGTAGCGCTCTGTATGAAAATCACTGACTGTGCTGTCTGCAAACTGTGGCTGGTTGGCATTGTTGGAATATTCACTGTTGTAGTGTTGGGCAGTTGGATGTGAACAGCGTGTGGCGTTGCGCAGTTGGAGGTGAGCCGCCAGCAGTGGTGGATGTGGGGAGAGAGAAGCCAGAGATTTAAGCTGTTAATATGAGCGGACGAGATGGGCGTGTGTCCGTCAGAAAAAGAAAATTTGCCAAACTGGATGTCACAAATTATACATATATATTATGACTTCTGAACACTATTAAGGTAAATACATTGTTTGTTCTCTATCAAAATCTTTCATTTGCTAACTATATGCCTATCGGTAGTTAGTGTCTTCAGTAGTTAGAATCTTTTATTTAGCTGGCAGTTTTGCGCTCGCTGTACTGCAGTAGTTCGAGTAACGAAGATTTTTGTGAGGTAAGTGGTTCATTAAAGGTATAGGTTATTGTTAGTCAGGGCCATTCTTTTGTAGGGATTAGTGAAAGGACAATTTCGTTGCGCTAAAAATATTGTGTGTCAGTTTAGTGATGATCAGAATAAGTAAAGAGTGAAATGTCTGAGTACGATCAGTTTTGCTAAGCTGTTTAAAAATCAAATAACGTAGAGGTTTACCAGCACAGTCATTTATAATTTTCCATAGGGGACGTTTCAACAGGAAGACTATTGTGGTGCCTCAACCAACTACGCTATACTGAGACTCTGCTTGAGTCACCCTCGTTTTCTAGACTTTAATTACTTAAATGTCATTTGGATTTAATTATAACAAATCTTAACAATAACGACAAGTTTTCATGAATCTTAAATGAGTCGTTACCTTAACACAACGTACTCTCATAACACGCGAGTTATAACGCGAAAATAAGTAAATATGGAAATTCTTGAACCACCAACGTGACGTTTGCCGTCATCATATTACAACAAATCCTACCAATAACGGTTCGTTCTCGAGAGATTCAAGGTGCTGGTGGTTAGAAACAGTATATATACATAGTGTAAAGTATAACATAAAACCAATCGAATATGAGCTTCTGCTGAACCCGACAAATACAGTATGGCGTCTTGCTTTGAGCTTGTGACGTAGGGAGCGCTCTTGCTTCTTAATGGTTCAACTTTACGTGTCACGTTACAGGTATATCGCAGAACTTGTTTTGTGTTTTCCGTGATGAAATCGCTTGTAGAAGAAATATAGCGTAAAGTGACATCATAAAACTTGTAGAGCGCCACGTCAGAGGTAGCTAACTGGTCCCTTGTGCGGACACTTCCACCAAGAATTGCATGAGAATGTTTCCAGAATAGTGTACATTTCTATCAGTTGGACACAACAACAAATCCCAGGCAACTTGAATTTCTTCACCAATGTTCTTTTTACTCGTGAATGATTCTTCGTCGGCCGGTGTGGCCGTGCAGTTCTAGACGCTTCAGTCTGGAACCGCGTGACCGGTACGGTCGCAGGTTCGAATCCTGCCTCAGGCATGGATGTGTGTGATGTCCTTAGGTTAGTTAGGTTTAAGTAGTTCTAAGTTCTAGGGGACTGATGACCACAGATGTTAAGTCCCATAGTGCTCAGAGCCATTTGAATGATTCTTCTCAGACAAAAGACAGGTAAATAGACTGGGTGGCAAGTCACGGGACTCCTCCTGATATCGGGTCGGACCTCCTTTTGCCTTGCTTAGTGCATCAACCCGACGTGGCATGGAGTCAACAAGTAGGCGGAAGACCCTTGCAGGAATATTGAACGATGCTGACTGTATAGCCGTCCATAATCGCAAAAGTATTGCCGGTGCAGTTTTTTGTGCACGAACTGACCTCTCCATTATGCCCCATAAACGTTCGATGAGATTCATGTTGGGCGATCTGGCTGGCCAAATAATTCTCTCGATCTATCCAGAACGTTCTTTAAGCAATCAAAAACAATTGTGGCACGGTGACACGACGCATCGTCACCCGTAAAAATTTCATCGTTTGGCACTGAGCACTATGGGACTTAACATCTGAGTCCCCTAGAACTTAGAACTACTTAAACCTAACTAACCTAAGGACATCACACACATCCATGCCCGAGGCAGGATTCGACCCTGCGGCCGTAGCAGTTGCGCGGTTCCGGACTACAGCGCCTAGAACCGCATGGCCATCGCGGCCGGCTGTGTTTACTGTTACCAAGTTTTCGGTGATGAGGTGGTAACCCATCGCCAACACTCAACCCAGGACTAGGGTTACTGATTTTCAGGGAACCTTCCCCTAGATGAATTGCTTTTACTGCAGCTGTCTAGGTTAATCCCACCTTACCTAAAAAAAATGTGAAGGGATAAAGGGCAGGGAGTGAGAAGATAGGATGCTGTGAGACATACTTCATCTGGTTCATTGACTAAGACTTCCCTGGCTTCGGAAACCCTGCCAGTTGCTATGCTACCGCCAACACAGCTCTTAGTGTCATGTGAATACTCAAACCTCTCCGCCCGCACGGATAGTACTACTTTAATTTGATATCCCTTGGGGAGGTCATTTTTCTATCTCAGACATACCAGCACAAATAATTTCATATTCATACATGGTCCACTCACATTAATGTGACGGGCGCCTATGTTCGACGCATGCGAGTAATAATCCCTGACAGACGGCATGTGGCGATACTAGCAGTGGAGGTTATATAAAGCTCGTCGTGTAGGGGGAGGGCCGGGAAAAAAGCGCAGTCGTTGTCGTAATACGGAAGCAGAGCGACATATGTGACTTCCAAAGGGCATGGAGATTGGTTTTCGGGCCAAGGTTGGAGGCATTTCCTTAACAGCAAAGAATGTAAAGTGTTCGTGTGCCGCTGTGGTTAAGGGAAGGTTTACTATCTTTTGGTTAAAAAAACTATTTTTCTAAATTGCATTTTTGGATCCATGAAAGTGTTTAGAATCCACCCCTGAAACGGTTTTTCCGAATACAGAACGGAAATGTTTGTTATTTGTGGTTCAACAAAAACATGCACCTGCTTGAAATCGGCCTTTTCCAAGTACCAGTTTTTTTCGGGAATGTCGACTTTCTAGCAGCGAAAAATTATTCTATGTGCTTGCCCATGACTAAAACTGATAAAGTAATCAAGGAGCTTACGAAGTACTACGGCTTGGCAATCCGACGGCATGCCAAATCGGTGGAACAGATGAAGAAGGCAATTTGGGCAACGTATTCCCACAAGTGTTCGACGGATGACCACCCACAACTCCAAAATTGTCCGGCTGGGGAAGCTAGTTGGTGCAAGTGGCGCAATGCAGAGGCTACCGGAAATCTGGACGAATATCAACACGACCAGCCGCTCTCCAAAGAAGTTCAAAAAGTGATCCATCCGATCTACGAGGCCCTTTCGGAGGACGAGCTATTGTACCGGTGCTTGGGAGGAAACACAAAATTCAAATGAAAGTTTGAACGCTTGTGTTTGGAAGTTAGCCCCCAAGCATTTGCATTCTGGTGCGAAGACTGTGGAGACTGCGACTTTCCTGGCAGTGGGCAGCTTCAACAAAGGGTATTCAGCAATTCTGAAGACCATGACAACGATGGACGTCACCCTGGGACTCTATTCGATGCAGTTCGCCAAACATTCGGGCGACCACCGGATCCAAGCGGCCGAAAAACGCTTGTCACCGGCAGTAATAGCGGCTCTGGAGCAGCGTAGGATGGCCCAGATCGGGCAGAACGCCCTTTATGAGGAAGAGGAAGGACTAGTTTATGAACCCGGAATAGCAGATTGAACGTAAGTTGCATGATATTGCATTGACATGTAGTCAAAACTTCAAACGCGTTTTTCTCGAAATGACTTTTTTTATCACGCGGTATGGTAACTTCAAATCTATTGAACCGATTGGCATGATTCTTTATTTTCGACGAAGCTAACTAATTTGTCTAGTAGTTGTACCACTTTTACTCCGATCCATCAACTATAAATAATTTTACTTGGCCGACGAATTCGAAAAATCGATGAAAAAGCCCTATTTTTTTCAAATGGCCGCCATTTTGTTTCCTGTGGTCCAAAGAATTTAAGCGAGGTACAGTTCCTACAGAATCTTATTTACTTCGCTAATGTCAACTCAATTTTAATTTCAGACGAGCCGGCTGACCTGTGACATACCGCACGTGGAGGTATACATCGAAATTTTGTTTCGTTCCGACAGCACTTCCGCCTTTGCTCTTCAACATTTCCGGTCGAAAACATTCTAGTTTGTTGAGGAAATATCAATAAACATTTTGTTGTGTACATAGTTCCGCGTAGTCAGCGCGTACACATCATTCCCACTAGAGCGCGCCCCGCTAAGCACAACAGCGCAGGCGCAGCGCTCGTCCGTCTCCGCACTACGACATGGCGCTGCCTTAGAGACGGACCAAATTCTTCTTCCGCCGATCCGCGTATTAATATGTAACGCAGTCAATGAGATTGCTGCTACCGTAGAACCTTTCCTCCTCGCGGATCACACTCACGCAGTGATACCTGAACGCTCGAGGTATTATAACGAGTGCACAGACCGATCAGTCAGTCTGCATTTGTCTGCATTAGTCTGTACCAGTCTGCATTAGTCTGCATTTGTCTGTACCAGTCTATAGTCAAGTTTCAGTCTGCGCCTAATATGATTACCATATTCCTTACATAGCCATGAAGATAAATGACTAGACACTTTGTCAAGTATCAGAGATATGTCAGAATAAGGAACTTCAGATTATCACTTGTAAACAGCATCCAGAATCAAGGTACATAATGTCTATGATTGTTGTTATTTTAATAAATGTGTGTAAAAATTAATCAAGTTCTATTTAAAGTTGGTCACCGTGAATCCACTACTCTAAGCGTGCAAGTGGCATTTCTATCGTCTGACCTAACGGTAGAAGATAAACATGGCGCGATAAGACCACGAGACATATTGCTGACACTCGCCTACTTCGTTAGAGCGACAAGTCAAATAATCTGATGGTGTGTGTACCGAAGGTCTTAAAGTATACACACCACACATTTTTACCAAATTTGACATTGATAACTATAACACATCCCGAGAAAAAAAATTCTCGAAGAACATGCTTTTTTCGGGCCAACGATAGTAAACCTCCCCTTAAAGTATACTGTGCATGGTAGATTGATACTATCCAAAAACGGCACCGAGGCAGCTGTGGTGCAACACAGGCCACAGGTGACAGGGTGAACGACAGTTGCAGAGATGTGCACGGGCGAATAAACGTGCGACTGTTGAGCATTAAACACCCAGCTGAACGAAGGAGCTACCAACAGTGTCTCCTCAACAACCCTTCAGCGAACGCAGTTGCGTAGGGCCGCTTGGTTCATGCTGTCATGCCCACTGCTCTTCATCGGCTACGAAGGCTGCAATATACATGCCAGCACTGGACGTCCACTGAGTGGCGGCAGGTGACCTTTCCAGACGAATCATATTTTACGGTCCATCGGACATATGGCCGTAGGCGTCCATGGCGTGAAAAGTCAAAGAAAACACACTGCAACAGTCGTCAGAAGCGTCCAGGCGGGAGAGTTACGAGCTGCGGAATGATTTTGTGGCATTTCCTGGGTGCTATTGTCATTCTGGAAAGCACAGTGGATCAAAACAACAATGCATCTGTTCTTGTGGACCATGTCTACACCTACATGCAGTTTGTTTTCATTTGACACGATGTCATCTACCTGCAAGACAATGCAATGTGCCACACAGCTTGCAGAATACATGCGTGGTTTGAACAGCACCAGGATGAAACTTCCTGGCAGATTAAAACTGTGTGTCGGATCGAGACTCGGACTCGGGAGCTTTGCCTTTCGCGGACAAGTGCTCTACCAACTGAGCTACCCAAGCACGACTCACGCTCCGTCCTCACAGCCTTACTTCTGCCAGCACCTCGTCTCCTACCTTCCAAATTTTACAGAAGCTCTCCTGCGAAACTTGCAGAACTAGCACTTCTGAAAGAAAGGATATTGCGGAGACATGGCTTAGCCACAGCCTGGGGGATGTTTTCAGAAGAGATTTTCACTCTTCAGCGGAGTGTGCGCTGATATGAAACTTCCTGGCAGATTAATACTGTGTGCCGGACCGAGACTCGAACACGGGACCTTTGCCTTTCGCGGGCAAGTGCTCTACCACCAGGATGAGTTTACCGCACTCCACTGGTCACGAAACTCCGTGGTTTTAAACGCAATCGAGAATCTGTACTATACCCCATAGATCCTCAGCCGAGGAACTTAGAGCAGCTGGCCACAACACTGGGGTTCCACATCCCTGTCAGCACCTTTCACAACCTCAATGACTCGCTTCCTGCATGTCCCGCAGACTTCCGTGCTACAAAAGTTGGTTATTCAGGCTTGTGACAGGCGCTCACATTAATGCAACTTGTCACTATATTACTTAAGTGATTTGTAACGGTCGGTCAGAAATATTGCATGGCAGTATAACCGGAACCTGATAACCCCATCTTTCCAGTAACAGTAAAGAAATGCTTCTTAAGAAGTTTTACAACACTGCACACATTTGTCACAATGTATCATTAGGAGATATGTCAGGACAGTTCTGGCGCAAAGTAGGTCATCGATTAAGTCAACGATTATGAGATTTCCCCCTTCTGAAATATCTTGTAACCCTATGTATAAAATGGAAGAAATTCAAATTTTGGTGGGACATTCAAAAAGAACCCTAATTGGGCTAGTGTGTTTCATGCGGGAACAGGGCTATTGTCTGAAGTATAAACTGGTAGGAAATTCAAGATGATGTATTATCACTGTAGCGGCACCACTGTTTAGGATAGGGAAAGTTAGGTTTGTGCAATATTCTGAGCACAAGTTACAGCCAGGTGCGTGCCAGATTGCAGTGAGTTACACATAACAACAGTTTCGAAGTAGAATAGAGGCCACAGAGCCGTCAAATTCTTGAAAGTGTATACGTAGCAGTTTTGCACGTCGCAAATCACAGGCAGAAGGGACCCACTGGCCAACCTAACGTGTTATGAGTACGTGATGCGAAACGGCGCGTATGGCAAAACAGAGGCACACAGTCACGTATAAATAGGTGCGGGTTACTAACGAGATTCATTCAAGTGTGGCAGCTCTCCTGGATGGCGGAGTGTGTCACACCTCCAGCTACACGCAGCAGCAGATGGGGCCCCAGCGTTCCAGTCAACGGCGGGTCGCTGGATTGACCCTCTGAGGCCAATGCGGGGTCTGTAGCGAGCCAGCTGTGGGCCACTCCACAGCTCGTTACTGCGGGCAGTTGTCCTGGCTTCCAACACGCGCCAGAGGCATCCCGAGGCGAGTGCCACAGATTCAGACACCGGATCTCAGGCGCTTGTTCTCGCAGTGTCCTAAGCCACGCTGGCGAGGGAACACGGAGCGGACCATCTTCAAGTTGTCAGCGAGCCTCTCGATGGCTCCTTGGAGCGGCGCTGAGCTAACGAGGACAGGGACAGCTGAGTCGGCAGCCAGCGCATCCTCACCATCGGAACTCCGCGGCTGCCCAAGGCCAGCTCGACACAGCATTGTATCGCACGGGACACTGGGGTGCTTCCTTGGCATTGTGAGGCCTTGTGACACAGACCGAGGTGTGCCAGGGCACTGTGGTTGGAAACAATAAATCACTTGGAAAGCTCGGATGAGTCTTAATATGGTGCCTTCTACCCGTTCCCACCACATCTGGTCATCCTGAGACATTTGGTGGCAGAAGTTGCCACTTCATCATGATAGATAACTTTGACATCTGGTCATCCTGAGACATTTGGTGGCAGAAGTTGCCACTTCATCATGATAGATAACTTTGAACATTGGCCCTGGCTCTATGATGTCAAAATTCGAGTCTTGAAATAGAAGCACCAGCCTAACTATGATATGAGAATCCAAGATGGCTGACTTGAAATGCAGGATGACGATCGAACATGGCGACCGGGGCATGGTGACACAGTCTTATGACATCGCAATCCATCTCAGCTCAGACCTTTTGGGCTATTTACAGCACTGCAAAATTCCATCATAGAGCCTCAGAGAAGAGATACTGGAACAGGTTCAATGACATGAGAACCTGGGTACCGAAGTACGCCGACTATGAAATCTGAGACAAAAGATGTTTGTTAAGATGCAATTGCAGGTGTGGGTCCAGACCTGTCTCCTGACCTACATGACATGTTTTCCCTGGCTATTACTCACTCAGAGGTGTATAGTCAGTGACCCTCCCAGTTCTAAGTTTTAGTCTCTCTCTTCATTTAATCTAACATTGGAGGGAACTGACCTTCCAGACACAACCCCCTTGATTTATTCATCTAAGTTAAAGTCCAAATTGTATACCGTTTGTTAGGAACACTTCTGTCTTTATTTAAACAAATACCTTTTCAAGGAGAGCTTCCTTTCGAGAAGTCGAGATGTCCGCCACCGTACACCACTGAAGCTCCCAGAAGATTGGGCAGAGCTGTCAACCGCTGTGGTCACTGTATTGCTTAAGAGTAAGAGTCTGGAAGCTGGTAGTCAGCCCACCGTGCGTCAGTGACAGCTCTGGAGAGCGACGGGCACATACTACCAATTCGATAACGTAACACCAAATGGAGTATAGAAGCTCCGATTCCAAATGCTGTGGTGGACACTCGTCCGGTAGTCTTGCGCCAAAAAACAAAAAAAAAACATGTTATGCTGCTATGCTGGTAATATTCATCACAAAAATAATTTTCTGTCAGTAAAATAACCAACATCACAGAGGAGCCTTCTTTTTCTTTATTGTAATTTCATCCCCCTGCACTATATATGGGTGTGGAGGCGGGGGTGGGCTGTCAGGGGTACAGGCAACTCACTCTTCAACCAACTGACAAAGAAATTAAATGAGATGGAAAAGAGACAAGAAACAAATAGGGTAGATATCTGCACTGAAATTAAAACTTTTTAGAGGTAAAAAATATAATATTTTTAGATATACGAAGATATGACTCTGGTAGGTAACAAAATAAAAATAAAAGGTAAAAAACACAATAACAGCACATCTAAAAACATTTAAAACATGGTGCCGAAATACTGATATTTAAAAAAAAGTACTTCCCTGTCACTAAGAACAGGATGGATCTGCCCTGGGATAGGGAGCAAGTTGTTGAACAGGGAAAGATTGGGTTGTGAGGAAGGTAGGAAATTGGTGGCATAAGGATGGAGGACTGGTGCACAGCAACAATGGGGTAGGAGTGGTTGTTGGGACAGAAGAAAGGATTGAGCGAGGGGGGCGGGGGGGGGGGGGGGGAATTGGTGATGACAGTAACAGTTGTTGGGAAAAGGGGCTGTGGAAAGACAGGCAGATAGGAAAAAAGATGTGATGAGGAAATGTGGGGAGGGAGAGGAAGCTCTCTTGCGGTGGAGTGGGTGGGGTGGACTTATGGGTGGCAGGGTGAGTAAATGTCAGGGTGGAGTTCATGAGATCGTTAAAGTTTCTTTGAGCGAGTATGTGAAGGATATGTAGGTGTAGGGTTGGTGGAATGTGTTGGTAAAGGCATGGCAGCATTAGAGGATTGGAAAGTAAAGGGGAAACGATAAGATTATTAGAGATGAGCTTGCGGAGGTGTTCAGTTTGAGTCAGGAGTGGCGCGAATTTGATGAGTTGGTAAAAGATCCTGGTGGGGGAAGGTAAACGGGTGAGGAAAGTTAGGAGGAGTGCATGGCCTTCCAAGATCTCGAGGTACTGATAGAACTTAGGTGGCGCAGAGAGCTATGCAGCATTTGCATAGCAAAGAATAGGTTTTACATGTGGAGAACAGTAGAGGGGTATAATCCCCAAATCCGGCCAGTTAGTAGTTTTAGTAGTTTCACTCTATTATGGGCTTTCTGCTGGATGGTTAGTAGGTAAAGTTTCCACCTTAGTTGCCTGTCGAAGATTAGTCCAAGGTATTTTAATGTGCCAGTTAGGACTGTCATAACTTGTGAGGTAGAATTTGTGAAGATCGTAGGTGCGGATGGGGCATCCTATAATTTTTGCCTGGGTTTTGGAGAGGTTAATCTTAAGGAGCTGTTGGTTACAACAGGAGGTAAAGTGATTAAGCCGATTTGGAGGGCTTATTGGAACTTCTGGAGCATAAGATGAAAAAAAAGCAGTGTCATCACAATACTAAAGGACGTGGATGGCAGAAGGTGTTTTGGACGTATCAGCAATGTATAAGAGATAAAGAAGAGGGGGAGAACGGAACATTGGGGCACTCCTTCAGTGGTGTGGGAGGTTTGAGAATTGGTGCTGTTAACAATGATATAGCAGAGGCCATTGGTGAGAAAGGATGCAATAAGGCGGACATAGTTAATTCTAAGTGCTATGTCTAGAGACTGAAAAGGAGTTCGAAGTGCTATGTCTAGAGACTGAAAAGGAGACCAGACTGTCATATCTGGCGGATTTACAGTTGTTGAGCTGTTCAGGAGTTGATCACCAGCAGAGATGGAGGAACAGAAGTCACACTGGGTAGTAGGAAGCAGTGTTTGTGCAGATGTAGGTGGATGCGTCGGGACAGGTTGGATTTAAAAAATTTGTTAAATACTGAGATGAGGCAAATAGGGCAATACGAGGAGGAAACAGTGGGGGATGGGGGGGGGGGGGTTGTTCTGTTTCAGGAAAAGCAGGATTTTGGCTGCAATTCACAGGTCGGGATAGTAGCCTGTGAACAGAATAGTGATACACAGGATTCAAAGGGCTTAAATGGCTCTGAACACTATGGGACTTAACATTTGAGGTCATCAGTCCCCTAGACTTAGAACTACTTAAACCTAACTAACCTAAGGACAGCACACACATCCATGCTCGAGGCAGGATTCGAACCTGCGGCCGTAGCAGCAGCGCGTTTTCGGACTGAAGGGCCTAGAACCGCTCGGCCACAACGGCCGGCTATATACAGGATTGCAAGGGTGATGAGAAAGAAGAGAGGACATTCTTTGAGATGTATGTATTTACCTACAGTCATTACCAGGGGATGCATTGCGCTTTCTGTAAATTGCTTGTTTTGTGTCCTGTTCTGTGATTGGGGTCTTCAATTGTGTCTCTGGTATGTTGTTCAAGTACCAGAAGCTGGGCGCCAGGGGTAAGACTTAGCGGTCTGTGCGTTTGTGGACAATAGGGAACTGGGAGCAGTCGGAGTGAGGATGGTCAGGGAACGAGAAGATGTCGCAGAAATAAGATGCTCAGGTCGTCAGATAAGGGAAGGTTGTTGTGAAGATCGAGCAGTGAAGGATGGGGTGAGTGTCAGGAAATCAGTGGGATGGTTTCCAGTACTTGGAGGAGTGAACTGGAAACGTAGGATTGACTATGGTGCATGTCTGGCACCAGACCTAGCACTCTTTAGTACTGACTAAATTTCTAATGTGTCATTTATTTCCGGTGGCATGTAAATGTATCCTAGTGACAAGTCTATAGGGAAAAGCAATATAAATTATGGGATTCTCAGAGAGGGAGTGGAGCTTGTGGTGAGAGACTGCGGAATGAGGATATATGGCTTTAGTAGGGATATGGGTGGAGACTGCATCTGACAAGGTTTGCTTCAGTATACTGTGGCATGAGAATAGCATCAGGTTGCTGGAAGGTTAGGGGGTGGCTTCCTATCTGTGTATCTATGGATTCCCAGTACCCATTCCAGTTGGCACTGGAGTAGCTATGGACGACATTTAGTTGAAGATTGGGATGGGGAACATGAGGATGGAGTATTGTGTATGATATGGTGAGGAGAACACATAGCTGATCACTTCCAGCTGGGTCGAACACTTCTGAAGTGAGACATTCAAGGAGGCTTGGAGATGCTAGGACAACACCTGGGGTGGTGTTGCTCTCAGGAGAGGTATGCTGTGGGATAGGGACAACGTTACCTAGGAGGAAATCTGTAAACTAATTCCAGCACCATATTTCTACAGGGTATCTATTATGGATGTTGAGTTAACTGGCAAAAATACAGGTGGAAAAAGTACAGTCATTGTGGGTGAGGAAATCATATGGGATGGACTTATTAGTTTGGATGTGTATGGTAGCACAGGTAACAGGGTTTTGAAGAAGAGGCTAAGCATTAGGTGTTCGTTGGGATTATTGAGTAAGGGTTGTGACTGAGCAGGGATGTTTTTGTGGTGGCCGACTGCAGTGGTAGGTTATCTGTACAGTGGAGGATACAGGGAGAAAATCAGATTGTGTGATATGGTTGGAAGGACGTTTCATTAAGGATGAAGTTATCAACATTATGTTGGTGCAAGACATACATGAAAAGGGGCTTGTTCACGGGTAGGGAGTGTATGTTGTCGTATAGGGTGATGTATTGCTGTCGCACCATGATGGGAGATTAGGAAAAATGGTTCAAATGGCTCTGAGCACTATGGGACTTAACATCTGTGGTCATCAGTCCCCTAGAACTTAGAACTACTTAAACCTAACTAACCTAAGGACATCACACACATCCATGCCCGAGGCAGGATTCGAACCTGCGACCGTAGCAGTCGCGCGGTTCCAGACTGAGCGCCTAGAACCACTAGACCATCGCGGCCGGCGGAGGTTAGGAAGTGGATTACGTAGGTGAGCAGTGGAGAGGTTGAGATGGGTGAATATGAAGTGGACTTGGTTGAGGAAATAGCTGACCAGGGTATTGAGCTGGGAAACACAGCAGGTGACAAGAGAAATTTGTTGTAGGGTATGAGGTTATTCGAAAAGGGGTATAGTTTGGAGGCCAATGGTGAGCAATCTGATGATGTCTTAGGCAATGGGAGTTGGGTGGAGTGAATTACTGGGAAGGATAGGATGATCAGTAGGACAAATGGGTATTATCAAGTCTGATATGATGGGTGGGAGTTTAGCCTTGCACTTGGCAGAGTATGTAGTGTGAGCATCATTGCAGGTGTTGCAGATGGGGGGGGGGGGGGGGAGGCGAGATTAGGACATTGTTTGAGAAACTGGGACTCTTTACAGTGAGGACAGGTGGGAATTTTTACATTCGGTAATGAGGTGGGCATTATAAACTAGGAATTTTGCCAATGGAAGGAGTGGGGGAGTGGAGGAATTGTGGAACGTCGAACTTTACGATGGTGGTTGTAAATAAGGGTTCTCTCTGTGAGGAGGTGATCAATGGAGGTTTCAGACTCTCTGAAGACTCACATGAGGTAGGTGAGACCTGAGTCATTGTAGATAAAGTGGGCTGCACGGATTTCTAAAGGAGGACTCGAAATGAGTTCGGCAACCACCTCCTCTGCCGTAATGTCTAGGTGAATTTTCGTTATCGTGGCAGTGAAGGAGGGTGGACGGCGAAGAGGCTAGGGCTGTTAGGATGTAGAAGTGCTTATGAACAAAGTGACGGAGGCATGAAGGCCAAAGGCAATGTGTGTGATTTGGAGGAGTAGGTTAGAGTGCAAGCTGGGATTCATGGATTCCAAAAGGACAGAATCTTTGCACGAGATGATTTGAGTGATGGTAATGTGAGAGATGTACGGGGTGATTATAATTAAAATGTAGAATCAACTCCATCGACCGCAATGACGTCAAATTGTAACTTAATATTACATTATATTAAATGGCAGAATAAAAAAATAGTGTCAAAATTTATCAATAGATGGCGCTATGTGTGTCAGAATACGTAAATGAAAACACCTGTCATGCGCACGACCCACTGAAGTTGGTATAAATACACCGGGTATACCGCTTTTCCTACTTTCGCATCTGCCATGATTCTCTTAATGCAGGATCGCACTCTGCTTGTAAAGCTGTATTACAAGAATGATGACCGTGCACATGTCGCTCTGCAGAGGTTCTGGACACTGAAGCTTTGAAAATAAGCATTGGTCTGATGACTGCCTTGGGTCTGGAGAAAATGATTCGGAAATTCGAAAAGACGATTTCTTTTGGTGTGCAGCCTAGGAGAAAGAGGAAACGAACTGATTCGACGTCAGTGGAAGCAGTGGCCACAGCAATGCAGGAAGAGACGAGTGGTGGTGTGCAAACGTGGTGTAATGCATGGAGATTGGTCCGAAAACTGGGCATAGCCGTGAGCACGGTGCGTTAAGTCCTACTAAACATCGTTCTTTGCTATCCATTCAAAATTTCCCACGTGCACGAGTGGCTTCCTGTTGACCTGCCAGCAAGAGAGACCTTTGCTTTACATTTCTTGCACGCGTGTATATGGAAGATTAGCCGTGGAAGATTCTGTGGACAGCTGAAAATCAACACTCAAATCAACCAGTACAACGTTATCCTGAAAAGGTCACTGTGTAGTGCAGGTTTACGGCACCGTTTATTATAGGGCCATATTTCTTCGAAGAGACAGGTGCTTCCGGTCCTGTTGCCTATAACGTCCCTAGTAAGCGCCATGAGTGTGTTTTGCGCAACCACGTCACTCTAGCTCTCCAACAGTGTGGTTGGGGTCATGTTTATGCAAGGTGACGCACCTCCGCACATTGAAAATCCAGTTAAGCAGCCAGCTGCTAAAGGCAATTTGGGAAATGCTAGAATTACCAGCCGCCATGTCCCTACAGCCTGGCTGTCCAGATCACCTGATCTGAATCCGTGTGACTTCTGGCTGTGGAGCTATCTGAAAGATGTTGTGTTCAGTGTTCCGACCGCAAATTTGGCTGCATTGGAGGCACGCATTGCGTAACACATTCTAAACGTGACCCTGGAAACACTTCGATCAGTTGTGGAACATGCTGTTTCTCGGTTTCAACTTGTTGCAGGAAACGGTGGACAGCATATTGTACATGTTATGCACCAGTCTCACGGAAATTAATAATCCGATTTGATTTTGATTCATGCTTTTTATGCAGTTTTTGGCCTCAGGACAATTAACAACCGATTTTTCTCATCGGAATCACGCGTGTATATGGAAGATTAGCCGTGGAAGATTCTGTGGACAGCTGAAAATCAACACTCAAATCAACCAGTACAACGTTATCCTGAAAAGGTCACTGTGTGGTGCAGGTAATATGTGATATGACCTTGCCGTGGTGGATGGGCTTACGTAACTAACAGCATCAAACCTATACAGCTACGCAGACTCAATAGTACAGTTTACTGTAAGACTTACACCTTAGGCGTCGTTGTATGCTTCATTTGTCATTTGTCGTCGACCACTATTAAATTATGATGGTTACAGTGCCATCTATAGCTACATTTTGTAACTACACTCCTGGAAATTGAAATAAGAACACCGTGAATTCATTGTCCCAGGAAGGGGAAACTTTATTGACACATTCCTGGGGTCAGATACATCACATAATCACACTGACAGAACCACAGGCACATAGACACAGGCAACAGAGCATGCACAATGTCGGCACTAGTACAGTGTATATCCACCTTTCGCAGCAATGCAGGCTGCTATTCTCCCATGGAGACGATCGTAGAGATGCTGGATGTAGTCCTGTGGAACGGCTTGCCATGCCATTTCCACCTGGCGCCTCAGTTGGACCAGCGTTCGTGCTGGACGTGCAGACCGCGTGAGACGACGCTTCATCCAATGCCAAACATGCTCAATGGGGGACAGATCCGGAGATCTTGCTGGCCAGGGTAGTTGACTTACACCTTCTAGAGTACGTTGGGTGGCACGGGATACATGCGGACGTGCATTGTCCTGTTGGAACAGCAAGTTCCCTTGCCGGTCTAGGAATGGTAGAACGATGGGTTCGATGAAGGTTTGGATGTGCCGTGCACTATTCAGTGTCCCCTCGACGATCACCAGAGGTGTACGGCCAGTGTAGGAGATCGCTCCCCACACCATGATGCCGGGTGTTGGCCCTGTGTGCCTCGGTCGTATGCAGTCCTGATTGTGGCGCTCACCCTCACGGCGCCAAACACGCATACGACCATCATTGGCACCAAGGCAGAAGCGACTCTCATCGCTGAAGACGACACGTCTCCATTCGTCCCTCCATTCACGCCTGTCGCGACACCACTGGAGGCGGGCTGCACGATGTTGGGGCGTGAGCGGAAGACGGCCTAACGGTGTGCGGGACCGTAGCCCAGCTTCATGGAGACGGTTGCGAATGGTCCTCGCTGATACCCCAGGAGCAACAGTGTCCCTAATTTGCTGGGAAGTGGCGGTGCGGTCCCCTACGGCACTGCGTAGGATCCTACGGTCTTGGCGTGCATCCGTGCGTCGCTGCGGTCCGGTCCCAGGTCGACGGGCACGTGCACTTTCCGCCGACCACTGGCGACAATATCGATGTACTGTGTAGACCTCATGCCCCACGTGTTGAGCAATTCGGCGGTACGTCCACCCGGCCTCCCGCATGCCCACTATACGCCCTCGCTCAAAGTCCGTCAACTGCACATACGGTTCACGTCCACGCTGTCGCGACATGCTACCAGTGTTAAAGACTGCGATGGAGCTCCGTATGCCATGGCAAACTGGCTGACACTGACGGCGGCGGTGCACAAATGCTGCGCAGCTAGCGCCATTCGACGGCCAACACCGCGGTTCCTGGTGTGTCCGCTGTGCCGTGCGTGTGATCATTGCTTGTACAGCCCTCTCGCAGTGTCCGGAGCAAGTATGGTGGGTCTGACACACCGGTGTCAATGTGTTCTTTTTTCCATTTCCAGGAGTGTATTTATTTTTCTTCTTTCATACGTTTCCCCCCCTCTCCAATAACATTCCGTTGCAATTTGACGTCATTCTGACCAGTGGTGTTATTTCTACAGCACTTTTAAAGTTTAACTTTAATTATAATCACCCTGTATTTCCTTATTTCTAGAGTGAAGGACTTAGCATTTAGGACTCCGGATCAGCGTTGTAGAGAAGGAAAGTGGAAACAGTCAGGGGAGAAGTTACAGGGGAGGGAAAAGGTGTCCTTGTGTTCAGTATGCTCGGGAGTTGTTTATAGGTTTCTGATTATGGTTGGGGTCTCCGTTAGGGCACTTCTGTAGTTTCTTGGTGATTGTGGAATGGGGTGAGGGCTGGAGAACTAGCGGGCTTGGAATGAGGTATGGTGGAGGTTCTTGTAGTAGGTTTGAGTAGGTCAGCCAAATGTTGATTGTAATGTGGTTTAAGGCATTGCGATGGTAGCTCAACGAGTCGTTACTTTGGGTGGAGTTGCAAGCGAGGAGGTCAGTGTGGGAAAAGTTGGAAGTGTGGGATAGGCATAAGATGTGGTGGAAGATGTGGGGAAAGGGTAATGTAGGCAAAGGAAGCGTCTTTGGATGGGGACAAGACTGAATGGGAGGATGGACATTGGGTGATGGACCAGAAGAAATAATTCACGTAGCAATAGTGGGAGCAGAGGAGCGGGTACTGTAAGTGAAGAAGGTGGTTCCAATGTCCATTGTAGGTCAAAGGTAAACATTAGGACAGATGGTCGATGGCGATTCCACTGGCTGTTATGAAACTGTGCTCTTAGGCGAATGGTGTGGAATGATACTTCTATTGCTACTTCTCTTAGCTATGCAGGATATACACACAATATTGATCACACCAATATCTTCTATGCTATTGCCTTCACAGTACACAGGCATGATCCACCTCCATGCATATAGGCTGAAATGCATGGAATACATGTTGTTTTTGTTCTGTCTCCGGAAAAGATATAGGACGTTTCCCAAAACTGAGTAGGTTGCTAGCAATATAGACCTTGGTGATACTTCGCACAGTATGTTTTACATTCCTGCTACACCTCTGAACTCGCAGAACAGGTGTGGTTGACATATGGTAGTAGTACTATCCACTGAATTATCACGTTGAGGTATTCGCGTTCCTAACACAGACCCGAAACCACCACAACTTGGAAGCTGAATTTTCCATACACATTTACGACAAGAAGTGTAATCTTTCAACCAGTAGACCATTTATAGTCTTTATTGAGAATCAAACGTATGTACACACAATAACCGAGCATGGTGGCGCAGTGGTTAGCACACTGGACTCGCATTCGGGAGGACGACGGTTCAATCCCGTCTCCAGCCATCCTGATTTAGGCTTTCCATGATTTCCCTAAATCTTTTCAGGCAAATGCCGGAATGGTTCCTTTGAAAGGGCACGGCCGATTTCCTTCCCCATCCTTCCCTAACACGAGCTTGCGCTCCGTCTCTAATGACCTCGTTGTCGACGGGACGTTAAACAACACTAACCTAACCTGTACACACAATGCGGACATCCTGATGGTTTAAAGTCATCCATCAATCCTAAAACATACATCCAGCTAGCAAGTTCCTCACTCTACAATCACAAACTTTAAGAGGGTGACATTACTACCTTTGACACCAAATATAACATTAATTCTGCCCAACAGAAAACATTTATATTTTTCTGAAGGTGTATAATAGCAACTGTTTACGAAATTAATAATGGATTACAGTCTGGAAATTATTGTATGTTCGCACCGTACCATATAAAAGATTTTCAGCAGTGGTAAACGTATGTGGCGAAACAGCGACGTCTTAAGAGAGTGATAGTCTGTTCCCTTCTTGTCCATGACATTTTAACACGAACAACAGTCGCCAGTGCCAGCTGCTAGGCCACAATGCTCCCTCTGTTTAACACAGACCAGAAGACGGGATCTCTAATTTCATAATCCAACAAATACTTAACATAATCAAAAGTACTGGTGTTATGTAGTTTCTGCATAACGATCCATATTGCAAAGTAAAAGTCAGACAGATTCATCACACTCGAACACTTAAAGTTACTTGTCATTGACACATATTTGTTCCCCCATTACTCATACGCTAGTAGAATAGCAAAAGTGATCGACTAGCAGTGGCATAAGTTATTCTCTACAAGGTGCATAAAGTATCTCCATAGCGACCCATATTACAGGGTGCAAGTCGCACAGATTCACAACATACGAACACTTAAAACTACTCATTCGTTATTTCATTGCTCCCTACGCAGGAGGCAGACCGACTAGCAGTGATATGAGATGTTTTCCACACACACACAAATGCGCGCGCAAGCAACGCACACCAGAAATCGCACATGATAGCTCTCACTTGTGACGGATTGTATGGGTGCCTGTACAAAAAAATATGCTGCAATAGTTCATTCAGACATGTGGGGCGCTGTAGGTCAGTTCGTATAGTACTGACGATTGTAGTAGTTGTTGTTTAAATATACACATCAAAAAAGTTTTGCACCACCTCGGTTCCCAGAGTTCCGGAACTTGTACAGAAAATTGGAATAGAGATTAACATAAACATCATTTCCGAACTTTTTTTTCTCATGAAAACCACACATTGCATGTTGTACCACAGCACAGCGAGACCTTCAGGGGTGATGGTCCAGAATGATGTACACACCGGTACCTCTAATACCAATAATACCAAGTAGCACGTTCTCTTGCATTGATGCATGACTGTATTCGTCGTGGCATACTATCCACAAGTTCATCGAGGTCCAGATTGTCCCAATCCTCAACGGCGATTCGGCGTAGATTCGTCAGAGTGATTGGTGGGTCACTTCGTGCATAAAAAGCCCTTTTCAATCTATCCCAGGCATGTTCGATAGGTTTCATGTCTGGAGAACATACTGGCCACTCCAGTTGAGCGATGTCGTTATCCTGAAGGAAATCATTCACAAGATGTGCACGATGGGGGCACTAATTGTCGTCCATGAAGACGAATTCCTCGCCAATATGCTGCCGATATGGTTTGCACTAGCGGCGTACGTCGCCCCACATAATGCCGTCCCAAAACAGCAGGGAACTTTCAGCTTGCTGCACTAGCTGGACAGTGTGTCTAAGGCGTTTAGCCTGCCCCGGGTTGCCTCCAAACACGTTTCCGACGATAGTCTGGTTGAAGGCATATGAGACACTCATCAGTGAAAAGATGATGATGATGATGTTTGATTTGTGGGTCGCTCAACTGCGCGGTCATCAGCGCCCGTACAAAGTCCCAAGTTTTACACAATCCATTTTTTTTACGCAATCCAATCTAGCCACTGTCACGAATGATGGCGATAATGAAATGATGACAACACAAATACCCAGTCCCCGGGCAGAGATATTTCCCAACCCGGCCGGGAATCGAACCCGGACCCCGTGGTCCAGAGGCAGCAACGCTAACCACTAGACCACGAGCAGCGGACTTGGTGAAGAGAACGGGATGCCAATCCTGAGCGGTCCATTCGGCATGTTGTGGGGCCCATACGTACCGCGCTGCATGGTGTCATGGTTTGCAAAGATGGATCTCGCCATGGACGTCGAGAGTGAAGCCGTGCGTCATGCAGCCAATTGCGCACAATTTGAGTCGTAACACGACGTCCTGTGGCTGCACAAAAGAATTATTGAACATGGTGGCGTTGCTGTCAGGGTTCCTCCGAGCCATAATCCGTGGATAGAGGTCATCTACTGCAGTGGTAACCCTTGGCCGGCCTGAGCGAGGCATGTCCGACCAACATCGCCTTGGTTCACTCCGAGATGCCTGGACATTTCCCTTGTTGAGAGCCCTTCCTGGCCCAAAGTAACAATGCGGACGCGATCGAACCGCGGTATTGACCGTCTAGGCATGATTGACCTATAGGCAGCACGAGCTGTATAACTCCTTCCTGGTGGAATGACTGGAACTGATCGGCTGTCGGACCCCCTCCGTCCAATAGGCGCTGCTCATGCATGGTTGTTCACATCTTTGGGCGGGTTTAGTGACGTCTATAAACAGTCAAAGGGACTGTGTCTGTGATACAGTATCCAAGTCAACGTCTGTCTTCAGGAGTTCTGGGAATTGGGGTGATGCAAAATTTTTTGATGTGTGTAGATTCAATCAGTAGGTCTCATGGCGCTTTCGGATTGCATTAGGTTCCCAGCTTGCTATAGGATCCTCCGCCATCTGTACTGCAGTGATCTGTATCCTCATTTGGTGGATGACGATGTTATATTTTTAACTAACACTGATTTTCGCTGTAGGTACTCCTAGGTCTGACTAAAATTTGATCTTTATGTAGACAAAAAGTTAAACTTCAAGCATCCTTTCTATAAACAGAATGTGATCTGATCCGCCCTAGCACTATATCTTCAAGTGATTCCTCACACAATTTATAAGTGTTTTACCTTTTACATAGTATATCTAACATTTCGAGTAGATTTCTATCCGCTAGTCACCCATAGCGTCCAGGGTTACTGGCCATTAAGAATATAGTGATTAGCTTCACTGCCCTGATATAAGACAAAATGGTTCAAATGGCTCTGAGCACTATGGGACTTAACATCTGTGGTCATCAGTCCTCTAGAACTTAGAACTACTTAAACCTAACTAACCTAAGGACATCACACACATTCAGGCCCGAGGCAGGATTCGAACCTGCGACCGTAGCGGTCGCGCCGTTCCGGACTGAGCGCCTAGAATCGCTAGACCACCGCGGCCGGCTGATATAAGACAACATTGCACTGATGAAACTGACAAGCTACCAACTAGCACTGTATAGTATGGAACTCTCGTATGGTGGTGAGAGCACTAAGACTCTTGATTATTATTCCAGCTGTTGTTTGGGAAGCATTTTGCTACACCTGTGGTGTATTTCGATGGACATTCTGGCGCAGTTTGGAGACATTTTGATACATTGGTTTCTGCTGTCACACGTATGAGGTGAAGTTTTACGAAGCCTCCTCTGATCAGTTTCCTGCCTCATATAAATTCCACAAAATCCAAACTTCATCTGAAATCTTTATGATTTATCAGAACACTTCAGAAGGAGAAGCGTCTTCTATGAACTTCTAGCATGTTATTCACATTTGACATTCCAGTACAGTAGCCCACTACTCGTAATCAGGTTAACGGTATTTCTATGACGTCGGCCAACAGGTACTAATCTGCATGGTTTTAAGTTTAGGGTTTATAACATGTTCGAAGATGCCAGACTCGAGGATAGCTGACCTAGGGATATGAAAACAGTACAAAATATTTCATTTCTGGTGGATGCTGTGATCGTCTAACCGTACGAGACGTCCTCAGTGCATTCTTACAAGCCATGAAGAGATCTCAGCACTTGTGCTCTGTTCTCCATAGTGGAAAGCTGAACATCACCATCATGAAGCATTATCAGAGATTTACCACCTCCAAACTGAAGAAACTGACTCTTGCAATTCATTGTAAGTATTAAGACATACGTTTCTCTCAGCGGTTATTATTCGTTATTTGTACATGTGTTTGTATATGTTTTCATGGTTTTCTTTCATTTCTCCTTCAGTTCAGTAGCTCTAAGATATAGACGATGTATTTTCTGATACATCTGAGCAACAGCAGATATCAAGCTGGTAGAGATCTACCACCTCCAGGCAGAAAATGCTGACTCATACAGTGGATTGGAAGTATTAAACCATACCTCTTCCTCAATATTTGTCATTCGTTGTGTGTATATGTGTATGTATATGTTTTTCATGGTATTCTTTTATTTCTGTCTTTGTTCAACAGCTGTCTAACATACCTCATGTAGTGTATAATACATTTGAGCAGCACCAGCAGATATTGAACCAGCATGCATACACAACCTCTGATGTAGCTCGCGACACATTGGAGGGAAATCAAGTCAGCATGCAGAACTATACCCATCACACCACTTAGTCAGAATGCAGACCAACACCATGATGCAGGACACAGAATTGTTTCTACAGTTAGAGTTTCCACTATATTCAAAATATACATCGATCGTCGAGCTGCCAGCACTGCATAGTGCACATGATGCGTCGGAGCAGAAATCAATTCAGAATGCAGAGTTGGAAACCCAGTTTTAAGCAAAAAAGGGAAAGCAGAAAGGTGGAAGGAGTATATAGAGGGTCTATACAAGGGCGATGTACTTGAGGACAATATTATGAAAATGGAAGAGGATGTAGATGAAGATGAAATGCGAGATATAATACTGCGTGAAGAGTTTGACAGTGTACTGAAAGACCTAAGCCGAAACAAGGCCACGGCAGCAGACAACATCCCATTAGAACTACTGACGGCCTTGGGAGAGCCAGTCCTGACAAAACTCTACCATCTGGTGAGCAAGACGTATGAGACAGGCGAAATACCCACAGACTTCAAGAAGAATATAATAATTTCAATCCCAAAGAAAGCAGTTGTTGACAGATGTGAAAATTACCGAACTATCAGTTTAATACGTCACAGCTGCAAAATACTAACGCGAATTCTTTACAGACGAATGGAGAAACTGGTAGAAGCCGACCTCGGAGAAGATCAGTTTGGATTCCGTAGAAATGTTGGAACACGTGAGGCAATACTGACCCTATGACTTACCTTAGAAGAAAGATTAAGGAAAGGCAACGCTACGTTTCTAGCACCTGTAGACTTAGAGAAAGCTTTTGGCAATGTTGACTGGAATACTCTCTTTCAAATTCTGAAGGTGGCAGGGGTAAAATACAGGGAGCGAAAGGCTATTTGCAACTTGTACAGAAACCAGATGGCAGTTATAAGAGTCGAGGGGCATGAAAGGGAAGCAGTGGTCGGGAAGGGAGTGAGACAGGGTTGTAGTCTCTCCCCGATGTTATTCAATTTGTATATTGAGCAAGCAGTGAAGGAAACAAAAGAAAAATTCGGAGTAGGTATTAAAATCCATGGAGAAGAAATAAAAACTTTGAGGTTCGCCGATGACATTGTAATTCTGTCAGAGACAGCAAAGGGCTTGGAAGAGCAGTTGAACAGAATGGATAGTGTCTTGAAAGGAGGATATTATATGAACATCAACAAAAGCAAAACGAGGATAATGGAATGTAGTCAAATTAAATCGGGTGATGCTGAGGGAATTAGATTAGGAAATGAGACACTTAAAGTAGTAAAGGGGTTTTGGTATTTGGGGAGCAAAATAACTGATGATGGTCGAAGTAGAGAGGATATAAAATGTAGCCTGACAATGGCAAGGAAAGCGTTTCTGAAGAAGAGAAATTTGTTAACATCGAATATAGATTTCTGTATCAGGAAGTTGTTTCTGAAAGTATTTGTATGGAGTGTAGCCATGTATGGAAGTGAAAAATGGACGATAAATAGTTTGGACAAGAAGAGAATAGAAACTTTCGAAGTGTGTGCTACAGAAGAATGCTGAAGATTAGATGGGTAGATCACATAAATAACGAGGAGGTATTGAATAGAATTGGGGAGAAGAGGAGTTTGTGGCACAATTTGACAAGAAGAAGGGACCGGTTGATAGGACATGTTTTGAGGCATCAAGGGATCACAAAATTAGCATTGGAGGGCAGCGTGGAGGGTAAAAATCGTAGAGGAAGACCAAGAGATGAGTACACTAAGCAGATTCAGAGGGATGTAGGTTGCAGTATGTACTGGGAGATGAAGAAGCTTGGACAGGATAGAGTTGCATGGAGAGCTGCATCAAACCAGTCTCAGGACTGAAGACCACAACAACAACAACAACATGCAGAATTACTCGTAGACTTCAAGTTTTCACTATCTCGGTGGTCTGAACCAGTTGTCAGACCGCTACCGCTATTTAATGCAACTGCGGAAGTGGTACTGTTCGCTGCAACATACAAGAGAAAAGTGAGTAACGATAATTGAGTATTTGCAGGCGTCTCGAGTCAAATGTAACGGTAATTTTGGAAAATCCACGATTTAACGACATAGAAGTAGTACTTTCATAGTATTAATCAGTTATGTCAGAAACTGACGCAAATAAATGCTATGTTCAACGCTCAAACGCCTACAATTGTGCTAGATTGTCATACAGTATATGTGGGGGCTACATGAGAACAGTGAAAACATATAACGAGAATACTACATAGTGCATCTGTAATGTTGATGCATAAATTTGTTTTGAAAGCGGTGCTGATATTCAAGACAATAAAAGCGGGTTAAAAGCTGTGAGCTATCTGGAAAAATTAACCTTGCATTACTGAACAACTGTTTTACCAGGTATCCAGTCTAGCTTATCAAATTCCCAACCAGACTAACATTAATTATGATATTTTAGTAGTCATCTTACGATAACCGGTGATATATATCTGAAAAGACAATTTAAATAAAAAGAAATAAATCAGTTTATATTTGGACATTTATTTTAACATTGATCATTGAAATTTCAGCATATTAAATTTGATTCATAACTAAACTGTTGCCTTATTTAGGATTGTGAAAATGTGAGTTTGTAATCTTACGGAACACATCAAATATGGAGCCAAGATTGGGAGACTGCATACAACACTGCATTCATAAAATAACACAATAAGAACGTTGAAACATATGCAAGAGGAAATTAACCACAACCAACGGATTCAATTTTCAGCCAAAGAAGTTACGTTCGTAGCGCAATCCTGTCCGTCATGTAATTACCACACACTGGTATACTTAATTCATACTAACTCTCTCTGAAATCTTCCCGAAAAGAATAGCTGAGGGCTACTTTGATGATTACACCACAAGCTTCACGTGGTCAACTTGGTTTACACAAATAGTGTAACTCCACAATAATTTTGATAATTAAAAAAAATTACATCGAAACACAAATTACAAAAGAAAAACCTCGAACTGGTTACTATCGTCTTACTATTAACCTGATGGGTGAAACAATTGTATAAGCACGTGGTACTGGTCTCACAGAGTACACCCCACGAGGGTTGAACATAAAGAAAAGTTGATATATTGAAAAATATTGTCAAGACGAGACGTTATAATCTCACGCACATTCGCATTTAAGATTGATGATCTTAGTTAGAGTTACTGATAAACACGTGGTTCCACTTGACTCACAAAGTAGTGACAAAGCAACTACTGGCAGAGATTCTGAACTTCACACTCGAAATACACTGCGTTGCAATTTAAGATAACATTAGATACCTTAGATATAAACCTGAAATAAAGGTGATTCAATTTTCAGTTAGGCTGAACTTAAGAAATCCATCGTCCTACAGACTTAGCGGAGACGTGCTTAGCCGGAGATCATACCTCTTCAGACGCTCGCCGCGGACAGACTGCCTGGGCCCCTACTGAGGGTGCTTAACAGATACAAACGGAAGTGACCAGAAAGGCAGCTTCCTATACCAACATGAGAAGGGACAGACAGGACCATACTAAGAATAGAAACCTCCTTGCTTTTAGAAAGCGTAGTTACCTGTTGCGACGTTGGTCCCACTGTTCTCTAGCAGACAGGCTTGTCTGCTACCATCAAGCATGCAACTAGAAATACATTTGCTCATTCATCCTTTCACACAGAAGGGAATGGGGATGACAGTATCTTATCATATACAGTATATGAAAGAAAGTGGATGTAGGTTCCGTATGAGACTGTGTGACATGAATTACATATAAACTGTGTTTTAAAATGTAGTAGTGTGACAGCTCGTTCTTGATTATGTGCAAAAGTAACACTTTACACTGCTCAGTCTGCTCCCAGATAGTCAGAAACACCACAGTAAATTTAGAAGTGGAATGTATGTAGTAAACGACAACAGTTTTAAAAAATTAACATGAAAGAAATCCAACAGAGACCTTTCACATTCACTTTCAGGCATCTAAGTGAAGAAACTTGATGTATGCTAGTACAGCCATCCCGAGTGCAGTGTATGAGCGTCGTGAATGGAGCCCATACCATACGTATACAGATTTTTTTGAAAGTGTGTTGCATGAGCTCACACGTCATAATTCTTCAGAGGAAGCAATCACTACGAATTTCGATGCATACCCTGATTGAGTGCGCAGTATGCACAAACACTACCTGAAGTTGCTCGAGAATTACTTGCATTTTTATATTTATTTCGGTATCTTCCTATGATACACAAAATTTTAAAAATTTTAAAATTAATGAGTACTTACCTCTCTAAACTGTGTTTCGTTTCAACAAAAAACCTCAAGCATGTTGAATAGAATATGTAATTAACAGGACTAAAGTAAAAATCACAATAAAATTCTTTACTTGTTCACAAGTCTACATATAGAGGCAGTCAAGGCATATCTCATAAGGAGGAACTGGAAACATTTACCTGTGACCAGAAGCATTCAGAAGAGCGGTAGCTCAAGCTTAAATGAGATCTCCATGCGTAGGATACAGACGTATCTAGTACAACAATTCTTGGTTTGAGGGAGGGGGTCTCATCTTTACACTCCAATTATTATTATATCGAAAAGACTTAACGCATTGTACGTGAGTTGAAACTTAGCAGTTAAACTGCTGCAGTGTCAGAGAGAGGCTTAACAGTTCAAAAATTTCCAGTTGCTGCCACAGGGTTAGAAGGAAACTTAAAAGTTCATTATTACAAGAGGAGAAATTTATGTGGAATGAAGTTACTGAAAAATGAATGTATGTACAGGTGAACTATACGAGATGTCTTTCTAAAGAAAGGAGGGAGGGAGAGCGCTCCCTTCGCGAGTGCCACACTTACGGACGGCTACCCGCTACAACGCGGAGCTGTAGACAGAGATGCATACATCTCGCTTTTAAGCTGCCCATGCTTGCCTATCAGCCAGGCAGGCAAGCTGCCGCACGTTATTAGCAGAACAGGCAGTCTGCTTTATTCCCATCTAAGCCAAGGTATGACGAGCCCAAACGAGCCAAAGGAACCTTGCTTACGTGCCTGTCTTCGCGCTGTATTATGATACGTAGCAGTTTATTCTGTACTCTTTCATTGTAGTATTATGAGCAGTGCTCGGAAGTTGATGAAAAATATTTTTTACCCAAGTAGCACAAGACGAGAATGGATGAAATACGAGCGTTGGAACTTTAATAGTGGGAACTATTTATTTACAGCTCGTACAAAATAGATACGTGCTTCAAAGTTTTACTGACCTTTAAAGTAGTCACCAGCATTGTGTATAACCCGTTGCCAGCGATGGAAGTCGTAGGATACTCTTAGCAGTGCCAGTTGTGTCGACAGCGCGGTCTATTGCCCGACGAATTTGTACCAGTTATGAAGCGAATGCCATGAAGTGTTTCCCTCAGTTTATAAATCGAGTTGAACTTACGACGGCTTAAGTCAGAGGAGTGCAGTAGGTGGTATAGCACTTGGCAGCCCCATCAGTTAAACAAATCAGTAACAGGTTGCACTGTACGTGCTTGAGCATTGTCCTGTAAAATGATAGTCAGGTCGTGTGCCATCACTTCTGTCTCTTTGCTGTTCATTTTTGGAACACAACCTACGACCAACTTAGAGACAGAAGTGATGACACTTACTGCAGGACCTGACCATCATTTTGCAGGACAATGCTCAGGCACGTGCGGTGCAAGCTGTTACTGATTTGTTAGACTGATGGGGCTGCTAAGTGCTATACCACCTACTGCACTCCCCTGACTTAAGCCCTCGTGAGTTCAACTCGATTTCTAAACTGAGGGAAACACTTCACGGCATCCGCTTCAGAACTTCTACAGATTCGTCGGGCAATAGACCACGCCACTCGAACTATCGACACAACTGGCACTGCTGAGAGTATCCTACGACTTCCACATCGCTGGCAACGGGTTATACATACTGCTGGTGACTACTTTGAAGGTCAGTAAAACTTTGAAACACGTATCTATTTTGTACGACCTATAAATAAATAGTTACCATTATTAAAGTTCCAACCCTCGTATATATTCGTTTTGGGTCATTGTAGGCCAGAAAATAGTTAATTGTATTTGTCCTTTCTTTCCTTTTGGCGTATTTCGGGCTTGTTTATTTATGTAGATAGGAACGTTTTTCTGTGCAACTTCACTCTCTTTCGACTAGTACTGGCTATTCTCACTTCTAACCATCATCAGGTCAATTATAGTGCAAGTTTTCTGTAGTAAGCAGCACCATCTCTGAAAGTCGAGATCCTTTGCACCTAAGAACCTGAAGATGACTGTTATACTGCAACACTAACTAAAGTAAGGTTTTGGAAATCTAGTTTCTGTAACCTTAGTGTGCTCCAGCCAGATACGACCCCAGTCATATCAACTTTAATTACTTTTCCCAGGATGGGTACTGCGAGTTCGCTGAATTCATTCTAAGTAGCCAAAAATAGTTTATTCTAAATTCCCCAAAGACATTTTAGAAAACACGGTGCTCGTTTTTCATATTATGTTAATCTAAAAAGTACATGTGTGAAAGGAGAAACTTTTCTTTCATGCAAAACATTTTGCATACCACAAGAATGTAGTTGCTAATATCCACCGAGACATTTTTTTCCTATTTCAATCAGTGATTTAGAAAGCCTGTCTCCTGCTAAATGGTCTCAAGCCCTTAACACACATTTCCACACACTTGTCAACCACTAGTCTTTGTCCTCTTCCAAATACTTGTGGAGTGAGGAAACAGGTAGCCAAATTTACTCCAGGTTCTCAAATGAGAGTGTGGTAACTTTTAACACAATTTAGAATGCGACACACTTACCGAGTTTTTTTAAGTTTCTCATAAAACAGGACAACTTTTGTCCTGCTGGACTTGGGCTCCCTTTCGTCACTGGTATACAGGATGAGTCACCTAACATTACCGCTGGATATATTTCGTAAACCACATCAAATACTGAAGAACCGATTCCACAGACCGAACGTGAGGAGAGGGGCTACTGTAATTGGTTAATACAAAATAATACACGGAAGTATGTTTTTTAACACAAACCAACGTTTTTTTAGTGGATCCCCCTTAGTTTTGTTACCATATCTGAACATATTAACAAATACGTGATCAGTGCCGTTTGTTGCATTGTAAAATGTTAATTATATCCGGAGATATTGTAACCTAAAGTTGACGCTTGAGTACCACTCCTCCGCTGTTCGATCGTGTGTATCGGAGAGCACCGAATTACGTAGGGATCCAAAGGGAACGGTGATGGACCTTAGGTACGGAAGACACTGGAACAGCACATGACGTCCACATGCTAACACCTTTTTATTTGTCTTTTTCACTGACGCACATGTACATTGCCATGAGGGATGAGGTACACGTTCGACGGGCGTTTCATAGGACGTGGAGGACGCATAAATTGGCCAGCCCGTTCTCCTGATCTTACACCTCTGGACTTCTTTCTGTGGGGTACGTTAAAGGAGAATGTGTACCATGATGTGCCTAAAACCCCAGAGGATATGAAACAACGTATTGTGGCAGCCTGCGGAGACATTACTCCAGATGTACTGCGGCGTGTACGACATTAATTACGCCAGAGATTGAAATTGTGTGCAGCAAATGATGGCCATCACATTGAATATCTATTGGCCTGACATATCGGGACACACTCTATTCCACTCTGTAATTGAAAAAGGAAACCACGTGTGTACGTGTACCTCACCCCTCATGGTAAAGGACATGTGCGTCAGTGAAAAAGAGCAATAAAAAGGTGTTAGCATGTGGACGTAATGTGCTGTTCCAGTCTCTTCTGTACCTAAGGTCCATCACCCGTTCCCTTTGGATCCCTACGTAATTCGGTGCTCTCCGATACACACGATCGAACAGCGGAGGAGTGGTACTGAAGCGTCAACTTTAGGTTACAATACCTCCAGATGTAATTATTATTTTACATTGCAACAAGCGGCACTGATTACGTATTTGTTTATATGTTCAGATGTGCTAACAAATTAACGGGGTTCCATTTAAAAAAACCTAGGTTTGTGTTAAAAAAACATACTTCCGTGCATTATTTTATGGTTTGTATTAACCAATTACACTAGCCCCTCTCCTCACGTTCGGTCTGTGGAATCGGTTGGTCAGTATTTGATGTGGTTTACGAAATATATCCAGCGTTAATGTTAGGTGACTCACCATGTATATTCCCCAATTCCTAATTTCTACTCAATCCCCTTTAAGTTTCGTTTGCTCTTTTCGCTGGTCCCACCATTGTGTTACCATTGTGTTAAATGAGCTGTAGTGGAACTGCCTACTCAAATTTATTGCTGGCTTTTCACGTTCGATTGATGGCGCAAGCTGTTGTCAGCTGCAGCAGGCTGAGCGGGTCCCGCGAAGCTTGCCAGGTTAGTGTTAATCCAAAATGGCAGCTTCAAGCACTGTGCTTCAGTACACATGTATTCTTGAGGTGCCGTTGCGGCAGCTCCAGCCGCTTCAATGGTTGCGGCGGAGATAGGAGCAGGCAGGCTGAAAGGAGAATTTTGTACATCGCTGGACGCAGACGGACGCCATGGCCAGGGTAGTACGGTGCAGCTGCACACGGATTACGCGGTGTGTGGTGCGGATCTCCGGAAACAATACCCAGGCTACACAGCGCGCGGCGAGAAAAGCCGGACGCGATACCGACAGCGGCGCCGGCTGGCGTGGCGCGGAATGAGCGAGCTACACAAAGCGCAACGTGGCATCCGCTAGCGATACCGGCGCGGCGTGGGACTGGGTGGCATTCGTGAGGGGAGCAGTCTCTCTCCCTCCCCCCCACAGACATATTATGTAGTTACCCCGTAGATACTTTCAGTTTTGAGCAATTTTATTCCATACACATTTCGCCTCTTCTGATAGTGAACTTCTAACTTACTCTCTAACATTGTGGCAGCAACTGGACATTTATCAACTGTTAATCCTCTATTTGACATTGCAGCATTGCACTGTTAGGCTTAATCTCATGTAAAATGCGTTTCAATACAGAAATAATTGGACTGTAACGTTGAGATCCCCCCTCATACCAAGAACTCTTGTACTGTATATACAGCGTGGTCCATTGATAGTGACCGGACCAAATATCTCACGAAATAAGCATCAAACGAAATAACTACGAACAACGAAACTCTTCTTGCTTGAAGGGGGAAACCAGATGGCGCTATGGTTGGCCTGCTAGATGGCGTTGCCTTAAGTCAAACGGATACCAACTGCGTTTTTTTTAAATAGGAACCCCATTTTTTTTATTACATATTCGTGTACTACGTAAAGAAATATGAATGTTTATTTGGACCACTTTTTTCGCTTTGTGACAGATGGCGCTGTAATAGTCGCAAACGTATAAGTACGTGGTATCACGTAACATTCCGCCAGTGCGGACGGTATTTGCTTCGTGATACATTACCCGTGTTAAAACGGACCGTTTACCAATTGCGGGAAAGGTCGATATCGTATTGTGTATGGCTAATGTGCTCAAAACGCCCAACGGGCTTGTGCAACGTATGCTGCTCGGGATCCTGGACGACATCATCCAAATGTTCGGACCGTTATTTAAGGAAACAGGAAGTGTTCAGCCACATGTGAAACGTCAACCATGACCAGCAACAAATGATGATGGCCAAGTAGGTGTTTTAGCTGCTGTCGCGGCTAATCCCCACATCAGTAGCAGACAAACTGTGTGAGAATCGGGAATCTCAAAAACGTCGGTGTCGAGAATGCTACATCAACATCGATTGCACCCGTACCATATTTCTATGCACCAGGAATTGCATGGCGACGACTTTGAACGTCGTGTACAGTTCTGGCCCTGGGCACAAGAGAAATTACGGGCCCATGACAGATTTTTTGCACGCGTTCTATTTAACGATGAAGCGTCATTCACCAACAGCGGTAATGTAAACCGGCCATATGCACTATTGCACAACGGAAAATCCACGATGGCTGCAACAAGTAGAACATTAGCGATCTTGGCGGGTTAATGTATGGTGCGGCATTGTGGGAGGAAGGATAATTGGCCCCCATTTTATCGATGACAATCTAAATGGTGCAATGCATGCTGAATTCCTACGTAATGTTCTAGCGATGTTACAACAAGATGTTTCACTGCATGACAGAATGGCGATGTACTTCCAACATGATGGATGTCCGGCACACAGGTCGCGTGCGGTTGAAGCGGTATTGAATAGCATATTTCATGACAGGTGGATTGGTCGTCGAAGCACCATACCATGGTCCGCACGTTCACCGGATCTGACGTCTCCGGATTTCTTTTTGTGGCGAAAGTTGAAGGATACTTGCTATCGTGATCCAACGACAACGCCTGACAACATGCGTCAGCGCATTGTCAATGCATGTGCGAACATTACGGAAGGCGAACTACTCGCTGTTGAGAGGAATGTCGTTACACGTATTGCCAGATGCATTGAGGTTGACGGACACCATTTTGAGCATTTATTGCATTAATGTGGTATTTACAGGTAATCACGCTGTAACAGTGTGCGTTCTCACAAATGATAAGTTCACAAAGGTACATGTATCATATTGGAACAACCGAAATAAAATGTTCAAACGTACCTACGTTCTGTATTTTAATTTAAAAAACCTACCTGTTACCAACTGTTCGTCTAAAATTGTTAGCCGTATGTTTGTGACTATTACAGCGCCATCTATCTCAAAGCGAAAACATTCATATTTCTTTACTTACTACACGAATATGTAATAAAAAATGGGGGTTCCTGTTTAAAAAAACGCAGTTGGTATCCGTTTGACCTATGGCAGCGCCATCTGGTTTTCCCCTTCAAGCTAGACGAGTTTCGTTCTTTGTAGTTTTTTCGTTTGAAGCTTATTTCGTGAGATATTTGGCCCGGTCACGATCAATGGACCACCCTGTATATGTATCCTGTGCGAGAGAACTACTCACTTACCAGGTGAAGTACGAAACAGGAATTTGCTTCCAATAATTACACGTCTGCTGTTTGAAACTGATAAACAATATTTTATTCATAATAATCTCCATTGCTATTTATATGTGTCTCCCACCCTTCCGGCAGGCTATGACTGCCACGCCAAAAAACAGTTCTTCTTTTAAAGCGAACCAGCCAGCCAGCCATTTTTGTACATTTTCATACGAATTGAATCGCTGTTCAGCAAGCGTGTGTCCCAGTAGTACAAACAGATGATAATTGGACGGAGCAAAATCTGAAGAATAAGCGGCATGCCCTAGTACTTCCCAACTGAACGTCTCTATCGTTTCCCTGACCCGTTTTGCTGTGTATGATACGGCGTTATCATGAAGAAATGTAACTTTGTGTTTCATTTTTCCATATTCCTGTCGTTTTTTACGTACCGCTCGGTTTGAATCGATCATTTGCTGTTTGTAGCGATCACTGTTAACTGTTCCACCAGGTTTTAGCAGCTCATAATAGGTGAGACTCTTCTGATCCCGCCAAAAACAGAGCATTGTCTTCTTCCCAAAGTAATTTGGTCTTGCAGTGGATGTCGATGGTTTGCCTGGATTCACCCATGACTTAGGATTCTTAAAATATATCTATTTTTTATCATCTGTCTCTATTCGATGGAGAATTTACTTTCTTTTGTATCTGGTGAGCAGTATTTCACAAGTGGTCTTTCGATTTGCTTGCTGTCTTTCATTCAGTTCATGCGGAACCCATTTTCCCACTTTCCATAGCTTTCAACCGAACAGAAACGGCTTTCTGCGGCACATTTAATTGTTACACGAGCTCCTGTTGATTTTGAGTATCATCTCCATCCAATAAGCACTGCAATTCATTGTTTTCGAACTTGACGGTGCTTTCCCGCGCTCGTCATTTCTCACGTCAAAAACACCACTTTTGAATTTTTTGAACCACTCGAAACACTGTTTTCCCAAGAGCATATTCGCCGAAACCTTCGACAAGCATTCGATGAGATTCTGCAGCAGTTTTATTCAAAAGATAATAGGAAACCAATGCTATCCGCAAATCGTAGTTCGTATACGCAAAACTCGACATGTTTACGAGTTTGAAACAGATGCCGATATATGGAAATTGGGTTAGTGTGTGCTGGAATTCGTCGTCAGCTGTTACAGGAAGCAGATGGCGCTGCAGACGTGGTCTCACAGGCCCTACACTGAAGGCTACCATCATCTAGAGGGAAATATCGGTTTCGTACTTCTACACCTGGTAAACTAGAGCTACAGTTCCTCTGGATGCTTCTAAAAATGGTTCAAATGGCTCTGAGCACTATGGGACTCAACTGCTGTGGTCATTAGTCCCCTAAAACTTAGAACTACTTAAACCTAACTAACCTAAGGACATCACACACATCCATGCCCGAGGCAGGATTCGAACCTGCGACCGTAGCAGTCGCACGGTTCCGGACTGCGCGCCTAGAACCGCGAGAGCACCGCGGCCGGCTCTGGATGCTTCTGCCCGTAGGTAGTTTCCAGTTCCCCCTGGAGAGATAAGCCTCGCCTGCTTCTTTATCCAGAGACTGAACATATAAAGAATTTGTTGTCATTTCTACTTTAGTCGTATTTACAATATGGTTGAGGTTTTTTTGTTGAAATGAAACAGTTTAGAGAGATAAGTTCTCGCTTATTTTCAGTCTTACCTGGTTAGTTTAACACAGTATGGGACAGAAATAATTATAAATTGCCACTTAATTCTTTAGCAGCATCGAATAGTGATGATGCAGATGCATCGTACATGCTGCGTACTGAAGCAGAGCGCCCATCGAAGTTCGTAGTGAAGGCTTCCTATGAAGAGTTATGACATGGAAGCTCATGCCAGACACTTCCAGAAAAGTCCATATACGTATGGGCACCGTTCGTCACGCTTATACACTGCACTCTGGATGGCTGAACTAGCATACATTAAGTTTCTGAACGTAGATCCCTGAAAGTTAATGCACTGGGTGGTAGTCTCGTTGTTGTACATTTTCACGGTTCTTGGATAGTCTCCTGCATACATTGTACGACAGTCTAGTAACACTGAAGGCGTTTGAGCGTTGAACATAGCAGTTATTTGCGTCATATTTTGACGTAATTGATACCATTCATAGTCTGAAAGCTCTACTTTCATGGGATTAAATCGTGGATTTTCAAAACTTACCATTACGTTTGACTCATGATCTGAGAAGATGTCTACAAAGACTCGTTTACTATCACTCGCATTTGACTTGTACGTTGCAGCGCACTATTTTCCCTTAAATCATCAACAAGAAAGGAGCGACGGACGCAACCAGAGTTCACCACCATATTCTAGGTAACACAGAGCACATTATGTTACTTATTTTTATGTATTGCTTATTTAGCCTGACCAGCCACATACTCTGTGAGCTATTCTGCAAAAGTTGAAGACACATCAGGAGACTCTTTGAAAATAAAAACAATGGAATTCAGTGTTTCGTGTCGCAGACACTTTCACTAACGTTCTATTTTGCAGTGAAATTACATTTTATAAAGAAAAGTAGAACTGTTGTGCAAATAAACAGTTGAATTGACATTGAACATACCTAATCATTAATAGTGCAGTTGCATTATATTGTCTTATAAGATATCTTCATTCCATGAGTAATTAGACTTTGGTCAAATCTGACTTGGTTTTGCGGGAATATAACTTTCACATAAGGTAAGGACTTTATAAAGATAGTGGCCGTGGTGGTCTAGTGGTGTTCAAAGACCGATTTCATTTGAAAGTGAGACATGGCTATAGGATGTTGTGAAAATTTCTTCTGAAGATATTATAGGTAGCTATCTTTCAACTGTGAGCAGCGTAGTGTACGTAAAGCTTAAAAACACGGAATTGTGTGAGAAAATCGTAGAATTCGGTGTGGAAGATCTAAGTATAAACATCCTCATGGTAATATTAGTGAAGTTTGTGTCACGAATGCAGGGTTTGGAAGTATGACTCTTGAGTTACCTTTCGAGTCGTTGGTGAACAGATCAATTCGATGACAGCTCCCTGTGGAAGGGTAATCAGCAGTTTTGCAGATAAGGGTCTCCTGCTCCCAAGTTCTCTATTCTGAACAGAGTTAGGTAACTGCGAGTGGATTTACACAAGCACATACCCTCATACACCAATGTTTGCAGTTATCGCGCTATCGTAATATACGATGGGCAGCCGAGAACCTGCGCGTCATGCTGCGCTAAGGTTCGTGTCTGCACGCAATGTATACAACGCCGAGTGGTGCAGCTACCGGCCAATGAAGCTGTGAGACCGGAGACTATGTCAACGCTGCTTTTAACCTTCGCAGCAGCAGCCAACGGACAACGCCCTATACCTCAATCCCCTGTAATTAACCGGAACGACATGGCTCGTGACACTGCGTTAATAATGAACGATAGCGATTAGATAGTGACAACACAACCGAAGCTTCGAGAGGAAGAACCGAGTGTAATTGTTAAGACCGAACAAACTCCAGAACAAACAGTCGTTCTTCAGACCGAACAGACCCCAGAAACAAGAAGACACCTGAGGCTCTACATGCTGACAAACAGGACCGTTAATAAGAGGAAAGTGTAGCAACCGTAAAAGCTGAAACACTTACTACACATACTCCTCCAAGAAATTATAAAAAAGAGGAGATGGACACAGAAAGGTGCTGAACAACCATAACGTCTTTGCGGGAAAAAGCGAAGAAAATCGGCAACAAGCTATCTGAGGAAATACCTAGAAATTTAGTTTCAAGCGTGTATTCATTTGATTCAATGACATCAGTCTGGAACCGCGCAACCGCTACGGTCGCAGGTTCGAATCCTGCATCGGGCATGGATGTGTGTGATGTCCTTAGGTTAGTTAGGTTTAAGTAGTTGTAGTTCTAGGGGACTGATGACCTCAGATATTACGTCCCAGTGCTCAGAGCCATCTGAACCATTTGAGAAATTCGATTAGAGACGATAAGTGGGTATGACGCTATGACCAACCCTTGTATTCGGACGGAGCTGGGAACCACCATTCTCGCGAATGAAGGCATTCACGTCACGAAAATAGAAAATCTGGTAGAAAGTAGAAGAACTGCGGCAACTGCTAGTTACGCTCTCCTCATCAACGTAACAGTAACAGGCGCACTAGAGCGGATTTTTTTTATAGTGAGATCTTTCCTCTTTTCGGCAATCATCAAGCTCACATAATCTTAGCTCGCAACTTTAATACTACTCTCAGCCCGAGGAGTTCATGGGCGCTTAGCGGCGAGGTTATTAGTTTTCTGCCGGCCGTGGTGGCCGAGCGGTTCTAGGCGATACAGGTTCGAATCCTGCCTCGGGCCTGGATGTGTGTGATGTCCTTAGGTTAGTTAGGTTTAATTAGTTCTAAGTTCTAGGGGACTCATGACATAAGAAGTTAAGTCCAATAGTGCTCAGAGCCATTTGAACCATTTGATTTATTAGCTTCCTCAACCCTAAAGATTGTACTCAGAACTCGAAACATTGGAACGTAACCACGGTGCAGCACCGGCTTTATATAGTGTATCAGCCATTCAGTAAGTAGGCTGTACAGAATCTACGTACCGCCCGATTCAAAGAGCCAAGTCCTCCAGTTTGAAGTGTGGCCCACTCGTTTCTCTGAGTATTCTGCGTACACTGCAATAGTTAATTTGCAAAAACAAGCAACTTACCGAGTTAGGGGCACATGGAAACCGAACACCCCACATCTGTAATATTAGGAATGTAGCGTAGCGCTTATTAATACATAGAAAGAATGAGAAAGAAATGGTCATTATATAATTCTACTCTAGCTTCGTGGCTGCTGTGTGCAAAACCCAAAACGAGAAAACTGTTGATCGAATACTCAGCAAGGAAAATTTTTTTATTACAAAAAGACGACTGAATTTTATTTTAACTGCCTAAGAGACGTGTACACGCAGAACGCTCGAATAACAGAGAATTACACAAGAATTCAGAAAACCAAAGCGAAGTCCCAGCTCTGAAACGACAGTCATCAGAAGGTTGTAAAACACCGAGTATCATAGAGGAGGAACAACGATCAATATATCATGTCATGCATGAGAGTAAGAGAGGGAACAGAAAAATTCTGGCACAAATTAAGCTAACCGGTGGAACAACTACTGCAAAACACAACGAAATCAAGGACGCAGTTCACAACTACATCTCGGAAGTAATGTCCAACAAATCTACTGACGTCAACGGGCAACAGGATCTTGAAAGTTACGCACAAAGCAGAATTAGCGCAGAGGAAACAAAAAATCTCATAGCTGCGACAGCAGAGGCCGAGCTGAAGGATCTCGTAGCAGGAAGCCCTAAAAACCAATTGCCAGGGCCTGATGTCATCCCCATAGAATTCCTGCAAGTGCTCTGGACACCTACGAAAAACAAATTGCTAAGGACGCACAATGAATTACTGAATAGAAACGTCGACTTTCGTAAAGACATTCCAGAAGGGATAATAGTTCTAATTCCCAAAAACTCAGTTAGCAAGGGAATTGAATTAAAAACCTACGACCAGTCACTCTACTCAATAGTGATTACAAGATTATGGCCAGTTTGTTACCAACAGAAATAAAAATGGTAATGAACTCCATAGCTGTTTCTTACCAAACACGTGTAATAAAAGACAGAAATAACCTTCCGACTGTAAGCGAATACAAGAATATAATATCAATTGCAGAAGTCCGTCGAAAAAATGTACAGTCATAACATTAGGCTTCGAGAAGGTGTTTGATAGAGTATATCATCAATACCCTTGCAAAACCATGGGAGTCATGGGATTGCCCGCCCACGAATCGCGCTGATAAGTCAACAAATATTAAAAAACAGCATACCCGCCAGTTTAGCTGAGAGAGCTAATGCACTGCTTCCTGGACTCGGGTAGGCGCGCTGCCCCCAGATCGAATCCGACCGGCGGATAAACGACGAGGGCCGGTGTGCCAGCCTGCCTGGATGTGGTTTTTAGGCGGTTTTCCACACCCCACTAGGTGAATACCGGGCTGGTCCCTATGTCCCGCCTCAGTTACACGAATCGCAGACATCTGAAACACATTCTCACTATTTCATTATTACACTAGACACAGATAGCTGGAATACACTGTGTCCATCCCGGGGGATACAGGGTGGCAGAAGGAAGGGCATCCGGCCACCCCTTCAATTAACCATGCCAAATCCGTTCGTAACCACGCCGACCCTGCGAAAACTGCGGGACAAAGACGCAAGCCAAAGAAGAAGAATTAAGAAACAGTATAGCATGTACGACGACGAACGGACAGCTATGTAAGGTTGATGAGATGCACCCACACCTAAAATAAGGCTGCGCCATGTCTGTGGCTTCCTAACCATGAATGAAAATGAAGAGGAGCAAACTCTGCAGATTGTCAACAGATGCGAACCTGCATCTGGTGCCCAGTTAAACAAAAGAAGATCCGGCATCTAGCACGTAGGCAGAGGGATACGCATGCACAATCAGAGACAGCTAACAGAAGTATCCAAACTGAGATGTTTGGGTATTGAATTCAGGAGCAGCATCCGGCACACTACTGCTGATAACTACAGCAATCTAATTAGTGTACGGGCATCTCTACAAGCAAACACTTTGAGGCAATTTCATTACTGTCAGGAAACCACCCTTGTCAATGCATACATAACTTCTGAACTTAACTACGTTACACAAGCTTTATCTGTACCGTTAGAAACAGCGAAGAGCTTCATGTCGGCGACTCGGAACTCCATGAACCAAGGCAACATTTTCAAGGTGAAGATCGACACACTAACACTCCCTACAATAATAGAAGGTTGAACTCCACCGATGTCAACTTCAATTTACGAGCCTTATACGTGGGCAAACTGTAGAAACAGTCACCACACAGTGTAACGGGCAACCTGCCAGGCTACAACAAATGGTTCAAATGCCTCTAGGCACTATGGGACTTAACATCTGAGGTCATCAGTCCCCTAGACTTAGAACTACTTAAACGTAACTCTCCTAAGGACATCACACACATCCATGCTCGAGGCAGGATTCGAACCTGCAACCGTAGCAGCAGCGCGGTTCCGAACTGAAGCGCCTAGAACCACTCGGTCACATCGACCGACTCAGGCTACAACCACCCATAGATGTTCACCATAAGCCTAACAGTCTTTATCATTTAAAAAACTTTTTATATGAATATACACTCCTGGAAATGGATAAAAGAACACATTGACACCGGTGTGTCAGACCCACCATACTTGCTCCGGACACTGCGAGAGGGCTGTACAAGCAATGATCACACGCACGGCACAGCGGACACACCAGGAACCGCGGTGTTGGCCGTCGAATGGCGCTAGCTGCGCAGCATTTGTGCACCGCCGCCGTCAGTGTCAGCCAGTTTGCCGTGGCATACGGAGCTCCATCGCAGTCTTTAACACTGGTAGCATGCCGCGACAGCGTGGACGTAAACCGTTATGTGCACTTGACGGACTTTGAGCGAGGGCGTATAGTGGGCATGCGGGAGGCCGGGTGGACGTACCGCCGAAATGCTCAACACGTGGGGCGTGAGGTCTCCACAGTACATCGATGTTGTCGCCAGTGGTCGGCGAAAGGTGCACGTGCCCGTCGACCTGGGACCGGACCGCAGCGACGCACGGATGCACGCCAAGACCGTAGGATCCTACGCAGTGCCGTAGGGGACCGCACCGCCACTTCCCAGCAAATTAGGGACACTGTTGCTCCTGGGGTATCGGCGAGGACCATTCGCAACCGTCTCCATGAAACTGGGCTACGGTCCCGCACACCGTTAGGCCGTCTTCCGCTCACGCCCCAACATCGTGCAGCCCGCCTCCAGTGGTGTCGCGACAGGCGTGAATGGAGGGACGAATGGAGACGTGTCGTCTTCAGCGATGAGAGTCGCTTCTGCCTTGGTGCCAATGATGGTCGTATGCGTGTTTGGCGCCGTGCAGGTGAGCGCCACAATCAGGACTGCATAAGACCGAACCACACAGGGCCAACACCCGGCATCATGGTGTGGGGAGCGATCTCCTACACTGGCCGTACACCTCTGGTGATCGTCGAGGGGACACTGAATAGTGCGCGGTACATCCAAACCGTCATCGAACCCATCGTTCTACCATTCCTAGACCGGCAAGGGAACTTGCTGTTCCAACAGGACAATGCACGTCCGCATGTATCCCGTGCCACCCAACGTGCTCTAGAAGGTGTAAGTCAACTACCCTGGCCAGCAAGATCTCCGGATCTGTCCCCCGTTGAGCACGTTTGGGACTGGATGAAGCGTCGTCTCACGCGGTCTGCACGTCCAGCACGAACGCTGGTTCAACTGAGGCGCCAGGTGGAAATGGCATGGCAAGCCGTTCCACAGGACTACATCCAGCATCTCTACGATCGTCTCCATGGGAGAATAGCAGCCTGCATTGCTGCGAAAGGTGGATATACACTGTACTAGTGCCGACATTGTGTATGCTCTGTTGCCTGTGTCTATGTGCCTGTGGTTCTGTCAGTGTAATCATGTGATGTATCTGACCCCAGGAATGTGTCAATAAAGTTTCCCCTTCCTGGGACAATGAATTCACGGTGTTCTTATTTCAATTTCCAGGAGTGTAGTTACATCTCCTTGAGAATACGAGAGTGGAAGATGACAATTGTGAAGATCGCCTAAAATGAACTGATGGCAAACAAGGAAAGAAATACAATCGAACAAAAATAATCCTACTATGACTGGCGAGCCATTTTGAAAGTCGTTCACGATCGGAACTAACCCTCCAACATGAAAGCAACATGGCATTTTGCAGTCAGCATAAAAGTACCGACTAATTCTAAACTGAATGCTATACATTTAACAATCCGCATATACATACATTATACTGCGTCACTGATACAGGAAACAGATTTGCGCGCGCGAGCGTAAAAGACATTTGGTAGGTGGCAAAAGAGAAATTAGCGATTATGAACAAATCTTCACGCAACGCTTTCACATCCAAAAACTTTCTGATTCCGGACGCAGTACCCTATTCCAGAACAAAATTAAATGCTGTAAACTGGATAAAAGGGCACACACTGCATTACAGCTTGAAAGAAGCAAATAAGAGTAAAGAAGTAAGTATATCTCACTACTCAAGACCACAAACTCACTCGCACAAAAAGTTACAAAGAAAATTATGCATTTTTTTGCATACATTCATGAATTGAAACGTTTCGGAGAACGTTAAATAGAAAAATGTTGATAACAGCATCAAATATTTTATACTGACATGAACGCAGCATGAAACTTAAGGTTCGATATATGTTAGTTTTCCCTTTTATTCCGTTACACATTTTATGACGAGCAAGGTTTCATTTTTCCCTCAATAGAAGAAAAGAAACAGTTTTTCTCTTAATTTCAGAAAATAGAACAACATCTTACTAGAAAAATTTAAATCGTTTCTATATTTAAATTTTACGTTTTCCTTAAAAGAAGATGAATAACTTCTCATTTAGTTTATCTTCGTATCATCGAGCTTTCAACTATTAAACAAAAGGAGGTTAATTTTCGTTGAATTTCAACGAGAAAGAGGATTAAAAGAAGAATTAATTTCCCTCTTACAAGACAAAATCATTATTAAAGCAAACGGGGCTTCACTGAATAAATTAAAGTTCTGCAAAAAATTCTGAATGGTGAAGAGGCCAAGCCAGTGAGGGTACTTTCGGCGACCTGAAAGTCCCAAGATAGGGACGGGGACTTCTCCTCGTTCCAGTCCCTCCAGGGTGGCGGCAGGACCACTCAGTCTATTATCTAATAAGTACCGGGGATCCTTCCTGGAAGTACAAGGCGACCAAGAGCGATGTGCCCGACACCACACCGCGTCGAACAAAGGCTATGTTCAACCTACAGTTAGTCACAGACGGGTAACGGTCCTGCACCACAAAATTTTGTTAATAAAAATGTTGTATTTTTCATTCATGTCATCAACCGTGTATACATCACACCAGTTGGGGTGTTTGAGGAGTTTCCTAAAACAATCAATTTTTGGCTTACTGACTACCCTCATGAACTGATATTTACTATAACTTGATCAGTATTAACATTTAAGAAAAGGAAATGCATGTCATGGTTTGTGAAGCCATTGACTGTTGGTTTTGTAATATAATTTTGTTAATTAGACCTTTCTATAAAGATACCATTCACGGCTGTTTTTAAACGATTAGTTACCCTAGTTGACAAGTTTGTGGTTCAAAAATGGCTCTGGGCACTATCGGACTTAACATCTGACGTCATCAGTCCCTTAGAACTTAGAACTACTTAAACCTAACTAACCTAAGGACATCACAGAACACTTAAGAGGGTATCCCCTTGTCTGAGGCCTGTCTCAATACCGAACGTTTGTGATGTGACCCCTCAGAAACGCACTCCTGCCCTTGACCCTTCCATACAAGTCTGCACCATTCTCACTGTTTTCCCAGGAATTCTGGTGTCACGCAATACGTTGTATAGACTATTCCTGTGCGGTTTGTGGAGATTTTACGGCGCCATGACCAACGGTGGGTGAACACGGGTGTCAGTCGTGTAAACAAGGAGGTGAGTCGATTGATTTTGACTGAAACAAAGATTCATACCTGTGCTGTGCCTGTTGCTGCAATATTGGAAGATGTGAATACACAAATCATGATCTGATCTTGCACAGAAGAAGGAAGGACAGATTTGCTGATCATCTTGCAGAAAGTGGAAGGGGGACACAAGCATAGAAGACAAAATTTCTGTTATTACTGGAGTCAATGGGGCACATTTTTTTGGTTAGTGTCAGATTATAGACAGACAGTCGCAGGTTCGCAGGAGAGCTTCTGTGAAGTTTGGAAGGTAGGAGACGAGATACTAGCAGAAGTAAAGCTGTGAGTACCGGGCGTGAGTCGTGCTTGGGTAGCTCAGATGGTAGAGCACTTGCCCGCGAAAGGCAAAGGCCCCGAGTTCGAGTCTTGGTCGGACACACAGTTTTAATCTTCCAGGACGTTTCATATCAGCGCACATCCGCTGCAGAGTGAAAATCTCATTCTGGAGTCTTGAGATAAATTAGAACAGAACAGGAGCATAATATACGTAACACACTCCGGAAAAATAATATTACTTTGTTCCGTCATAACATTAGGTGCTTGCAAAACAAAGTAGACAAGCTTTCTGTATGTCCAGAAGATGTGGAGAATTCTGAAGTGCCAGCCATTATTCACCTCTCTGAACACCATCTATCCACAGGGATGGGGAAGTTAAAAATGAAGGGTACCAGCAAGCATCATTCTCGTATAGAGTTAACATGGAAAAATGAGGAGTTCCAACGTATGTAAAAGCTGGATGCAATGTCAAAAATATTGAAACGAACAGTTTTTGTGTATATAACATACAAGCATGTGCATGTGACTTATTACTGCAGAATACTTCTCCGGTAATTTTAACAGTCTACCGATCCCCTCTAGCTATTTATTAGAAATCTAGATTCATTATTAAGCCATGTGTCAGACAAGGAGAAACAGTTAGTAACTTGTGGATATTTCAGTGTAGACGGATTGGAGAAATGGACGGGAGTTACTATTTGCATGTTTCAATCCAATTTTAGTAGTTAATTTTCGAACTCATGTGCAACAATATATTAGGACCCTGATTGATAACAGTTTTATAGACAGTGCTCAGGTTGAAACAATTAATGTGTACCCAGTTGTTTATGGACTATCTGATCACGAAGCGCAATTAATGGAAATCAACAATATGACCTTTGGAGAAAGAGAATAACTGTATGAATATCACGAGCGCAGATGGAAAACCAGTCCTAACCAAAGAACAGGGAGCTGAAAGGTGTAAGTAATATGTAGAGGACCTATGTAAGGGAGATGTACTTGATGACAATATTATGGAAATGGAGGAGGACGTAGATGAAGATGAGACGCGAGATACGATACTGCGAGAAGAACTGGACAGGGCACTGAAAGACCTATGTCGGAACAAAGTACCGAGAGTAGATGACATTCCGTCAGAACTACTGATAGCCTTGGGAGAACCAGCCACGACAAAATTCTTGCTTCTGGTGTGCAAGATGTATGAGACAGGTGAAACACCTTCGGATTTCAAGAAGAATATAACAATTTCAATTCCAAAGATAGCAGTTTGCTGACAAATGGTAATATTATAGAACTATAAGTTTATGAAGTCGTGGTTGCAAAATACCAAAACGAATACTTTACAGAAGAATGGAAAAACTGGTAGAGGCCGACCTCGGTGAAGTTCAGTTTGGATTCCGGAGAAATGTAGGAACACGTAAGGCAATACTGACCCTATGACTTCTTTTAGAAGATAGGTTAAGGAATAGAAAACTTACGTTTGTAGCATTTAGAGAAAGCTCTCTACAATATTGAATAAAATACAGGGAGCGAAAGGATATTTACAATTTGTGCACAAACCAGTTACAAGAGTCGAGGGGTATGAAAGGGAAGCAGTGGTTGAGAAGAAAGTGAGACAAAATTACAGCGTATCGTACATTGAGAAAGCAGTAAAGGAAACCAAAGAAAAATTTGGAGTTGGAATGAATGTCCAGCGAGTAGGAATATAAACTTTGAGTTTATCCGATGACATTGTAATTCTCTCAGAGACAGAAAGGGACTTGGAAGAACAGTTGAATAGAATGGACAGGGTCTCGAAAGGGGGATATAAAATGAAAATTAATAAAAGCAAAACAAAGATAATCAAAAGTAGTCGAATTAAATCATGTGCTGCTGAGGGAATTCGATAAGAAAACGAGACACGCACAGTAGTAGGTGGGTTTTGCTATTTGGATAGCAAAATAAATGATGATGGCCGAAGTGGAGAGGATATAAAATGTAGACTAACAATGGCCATAAAAGCTTTTCTGAATAAGAGTGGTCTGTTAGCATCGAATATAGATTTAAGTATCAGTAAGTCTTGTCCGGAAGTATTTGTATGGAGTGTAGCCATGTGTGAATGTGAGATATGGACGACAAATAGTTTAGAAAAGGAGAGAACAGAAACTTTTGAAATGTGGTGCTACAGAAGAATGCTGAAGATAAGATGGGTAGACCACGTAATTAATGAGAAAGTGCTGAAGATAACTGGGGAGAAATGAAATTTGTGGCACAACCTGACAAGAAGAAGGGGCTGGTTGATAGGACACATTCTGGGGGATCAAGGGATCACCAAATTATATATGGAGGGAAGTGTGGGTGGAGAAATGCGTAGATGAAGACCAAGAGATGAATACAGTAAGCAGATTCAGAAGGGTGTAGGTTGCAGTAGGTATTCGTAGAGCATTGCACAGGATAGAGTAGCATGGAGAGCTGCATCAAACAGTCTTCAGACTGAAGACCACCACAACAACAAATAATATCACACACCAGCTTCAGGCTGGTTCATGCAAAGCAATGAGCCTTGCTAATGAAAAGAGCATACATTGCTTTAAGAGTAAGTTAAAAGAGGTGGTGTGATGAGATATGTATGAAAATAAATGCTAAAGTCTAATTCATTTTATTCCATATCAAATTTGTGTCAATACTTGCAAACATCTTTCCTTAAAATTTATCGATAAATCCACTAAAAGATAAGAAAGCCATGGATAACTATAGGAATTAAAACATCGTGCAAGAGGAAGATGGAAATTTATGTAAAGTCTAGAATAATTCAAACTCTGATATTATCTGTATTCTACAAGAAAATACTATAATATTTTAAATAAAAACTTTAAAATGTGAAGACGTATGTTCGTCCTGACAGAAATTAATTATGCAGATAATAACATGAAAACTTGTCAAAAGGGAAACAGGACAGCCAGCCAGTGTACCAGATGTCGTAGCAATCAAACTAAATAACAAGGTGTTGACTGACAATTCACACGTTATGAGCAGTTTTAGCAATAACTTTCTAAATGTAGCTGCAAATTGAAGAAGCAAGAGAATATATTAAACATAACATTCCACAAAATTTTAAACAATTAGAACTAGCACCAACATCCTTTACTGAAGTCAATAGAGCTCTAAAAATTCTAAAAAACAAAAGCTCATATGGAGTTCCAACAAAATTCTGGGAGTTGTTCCAACTTAATAAGTAATATCCTTAGTTATATAGATAATGCATCGCTGATTCAGTGAGTTTTTCCAGATCTGTTAAAATATGCCAATGTTAAACCTCTTCATGTTTCAGATGAAAAGACAGACTTTAACAATTATTGTTCTGTACTGTTTCTGACATCTTTTTCCAAAATATTCGAAAAAGTAATGTACTCAAGAGCACTTTCACATTCCTGGAGAAACAATTTACTTAACACATCACAGTTTGGATTTCAGAAGGGTTGTTACTCTGACAATACTATTTATACATTCACTCGCCGAATATTACAAGCTTTAAGTAATAAAACTATCGCCAGTTGGTATTGTTTGTGATCTTTCCAATGTGTTTGACTGTTTAGGTCACGTTACACTCTCAGAAAAACGTAAGTTTTATTGAATTGATGGCTTTACATACACCTGGTTTGGATCATACTTAACAAACACAATGCAAAAGCTTCTGCTGAATAATCAAACAATTTTGTAAGAGTGGAAAATTTTAGTGAATGGGAAGAGTCCCACAGGGTTCAGTTTTGGGTCCACTCCTATTCTTTGTATATTTGAATGACCTACCACATAACATTCAACAGGCATATTTGGTACTTCGTTATAATAAATCCCATAAGAGAAAAAGCAACTGAAGAAATTGTTAATGGTGTTTCTCAAAGAATTATTAAGTGGTTTTCTGAAATTGAACCTCCATACATTTTGAGAAAACACACTATATTCATCTCTATATAAGAAATAGAATCATACTGACAATTGATGTACCACATGAACAGGAGTCAGTAAACATAGTAGAAGGCTTCAAATTTTTAGATGTACCTATTGATGAAAACATTAACTGGCATAAGCAGATTACTGCACTTCACAAACTTTTGCTCTCCATATAATTGCTATTCTTGAAAACAAAGGAATCAATATCTTGACTTTTTTTTGCATGTTTCCACTCAATAATATCTTATGGAATAATTTTCTGTGGTAACTCACTATTTATACGGAATGTACTGACTGCGCAAAAGTGAGCAGTACGAATAATGTGTGACGTTCACCCACAGTCGTCACGTAGGCACTTTTTAATGGAGTTAGACATTTTAACTGCAACGTCACAATACATAAATTCGCTAATAAAATTCTTCGTGAGTAAACCATCACATTTTGAGAAGAACAGTGCTTTCCATTTCTAGAACACTAGAGGAACAAAATGTATCTTTATTACTCATTATTAAACCTGTCAGTGGCTCAGAAAGGAGTTCAATGTGCAGCAATAAAATTGTTTGATCATTTGCCCAGTAACAGAAAATGTCTGACAGGTAACAAAGCAAGTTTTAAGTCTAATCTAACATCGTTTCTCCAAGACAACTCCTATTCCGTGGGCCAACTTCTATTTAAAAACTGATAGCCTGTAGAAAAACGTGTTTTTAAGTGTAATTGCATGAATAGGATTAAGAAATGACGTGTTCATTAACATTGACGCTAAAAATCTATACATGTCATTTTAACTGCCTTTTTCATATCACTTCGATAAAAGAATTGTTCAACTGAACCATGGAACACGTAGCTAACTAGCTAAGAATGTAAAATGAGAGCGCTCGATGAAATCCAAGCTAGTTCTCTGCTCAGAGTGTTACGAAGAAATTTGGCTTTGCTAAATATACATACTACAATATTTAAAAAAATGGCAATAAAACAAGATTAACTAATCAGAGAACGAAAATGAACATCTGGACTAAAACCGACCACCACTGATGACATGTACATTTGGTGCAAACGATAACTCTTTATCAGGGTTCCTCTAAGAGGCATCGAAATGTAGGCTGCATTAAAGTGCAGACGCTTCAAACGTTAAACCCTTCCTTAAAAAGTTAAAGACTATCATTTGTCTTTGGCACAGGTCTACAACGCAGGTGGAACTGGCTTGTTTTTCTAAGTCCATACCCAATATTACACGGGGCACTAATAAAGACTATTAAACACCTGCATACACAGTGAGTAAGGAACAAATTACTGATCTCTTGTGGAGTAACGCTGCTGGTTCACATATTTTAAAATCACTCGTAAATGGAAATTGGTAAAGCCTAGGGAAAATAATATTATGGAGCATCTCAGAGTCGCCTATGAAGCCAGTAAAAACACTTGGGTTACTTTACTGTGGTTCCATGACTGGTTCAAGAACGACTACGCCACTGCAGCTCCAAATTAAAATGTTAAAATTAAAAACCTGAGGAAGTGAAAGTGTTATTGATTTTAGATACTGCTCCAAGATATCCCCCTTATCTGTGATGATGGACTGGTTACGTGTATGTTCCTCCCCTACTTGTATACACCTTTACAGACACCATCAAGTTGACTAATGCATGGCGTTATTCAGCGCTGAAGGGAATGGGGAACACAATACAGGCGAACAGACTCTAATGCAACTCAAAACTAATAATATTAAGACTGCCATTTTCAACTGGGCTTTCGGCTGTGTTGAAGTTAAAACTAGGATCCTTCAAAATTCGTCGAATAATCTTTTGCGTGACAAATAAACAAAGTTTGCTCTTGAAGAAATAAAAGATTCAGATTTCCAAGTTGCTTTTGGAGGTACAGCCATGAAGTATCATGGTGACTGGGTGGATAAATATTAATAAACTTTTGGTAACCAAATCCTGACTGAAACGAAGTAATGGACCAGGTTCAAGGAGTTTCTAGCGAAGAAGAAGAAATCAATGATATCAGTGAATATCACCAATGTTTAAATCCTGAAATATAAGGGAATATCTGTACACACTTATCAGCTTTATGTAAATTAATGAAGATTAGCTATATTATTACCTTAAACTAAAAGATATGCGATAAAAAGTGATAAAAGAACAGTACACAGAAGAGTTTCGATCAAAAATAATGTCCTTTCTCCACAACTATTGCCGATGAAAATATCCTCATGGCATTAAAATCAAGTAGTAGTGCCTCTTTGGCTGCTGTTGACCGCATTACTGTAGATCCACATGACAACAGCAAATAACTAGTAAAATACGTACCATTCTACAATAAACGTTGAATTCACATATCCAGTACAGTACAGTGTTTTTCAGTGCATACAGAGAAAGCTCACCCGCCTCTGAACCCCCACCAACCCAATTAAGGTATAAGACAGTTACGGAGTGAAGAATGCCAGGAGATTCGCAACAGGAAAGTGAGAAAACTAAAGACGTAATGAACAATTAGCTTTCTCTCGCCATAAATGAGTCCTTACACTTCAGTACGTGTGTGGGGCCAACGAGTGTCTCCCAGGTCTCATCATGCCATGGCGGCCAGCACTCCCACACCCGTGCCATCGACCTGTCATACTCAATGTGTTAAAAATGGGAACAGCACCCACTATCTAGGGCAAAGCATTAAAACCGGTTATTTCGTCATCAGCTAGTCTCAGGGAAAAGCCATCGTCAAGGTCTTGCCTTCATCAAAGTTCTGTTCCTAAAAAGTAAAGTAAGTTGCTGGAGATAAAAGGCATAACCGCATCTAAAACCAACTGAAACAGAATAAAAGAGGATGACCAAGGCGATTGGCAAATGAGGCAGCTTCAAGGGTCCCCCAGACCCAGCATGTGGCGGGAGACACCCTTACCCCAAACACCCTGCCCCCATGCCCATCGTAATAACGGGGACACACCCCTGAAAGGGCGGCATTTTTAGCATTATCTTCACCCTCATAGTGCAACTGATCTAAAAATGAGAGATAGCTCAAAATTCTTACACACAATTTGGGTTTCTTAGCCAAAGCACTTCCCAAAAACTCATTGAGATATTTGTTATATTTTGGCACTGACAACAATATTTATAGTAGTATAAAAACAGAACACTATTTCACTGCGGTACAATTTTCTTTGGAACCACTGACTGCACAGCTTGGAGAAAGAGTCAGATTACAGACAACATTCACATAGGTGTTTCCTTCCCAGATGCTGATCTGTGAAAAACACAAGTAATTTATTTTACTACAACAAAAATACTTAAAAATGTATCTCAAATATCACCGACATCATCATCATGTTATAAATTTTTCAGTAAATAGTAGGCGAGGGAGGTAGAGGAGGTCATTCTAAATACACTCCTGGAAATTGAAATAAGAACACCGTGAATTCATTGTCCCAGGAAGGGGAAACTTTATTGACACATTCCTGGGGTCACATACATCACATGATCACACTGACAGAACCACAGGCACATAGACACAGGCAACAGAGCATGCACAATGTCGGCACTAGTACAGTGTATATCCACCTTTCGCAGCGATACAGGCTGCTATTCTCCCATGGAGACGATCGTAGAGATGCTGGATGTAGTCCTGTGGAATGGCTTGCCATGACATTTCCACCTGGCGCCTCAGTTGGACCAGCGTTCGTGCTGGACGTGCAGACCGCGTGAGACGACGCTTCATCCAGTCCCAAACATGCTCAATGGGGGACAGATCCGGAGATCTTGCTGGCCAGGGTAGTTGACTTACATCTTCTAGAGCACGTTGGGTGGCATGGGATACATGCGGACGTGCATTGTCCTGTTGGAACAGCAAGTTCCCTTGCCGGTCTAGGAATGGTAGAACGATGGGTTCGATGACGGTTTGGATGTACCGTGCACTATTCAGTGTCCCCTCGACGATAACCAGAGGTGTACGGCCAATGTAGGAGATCGCTCCCCACACCATAATGCCGGGTGTTGGCCCTGTGTGCCTCGGTCGTATGCAGTCCTGATTGTGGCGCTCACCTGCACGGCGCCAAACACGCATACGACCATCATTGGCACCAAGGCAGAAGCGACTCTCATCGATGAGGACGACACGTCTCCATTTGTCCCTCCATTCACGCCTGTCGCGACACCACTGGAGGCAGGCTGCACGATGTTGGGGCGTGAGCGGAAGACGGCCTAACGGTGTGCGGGACCGTAGCCCAGCTTCATGGAGACGGTTGCGAATAGTCCTCGCCGATCCCCCAGGAGCAACAGTGTCCCTAATCTGCTGGGAAGTGGCGGTGCGATCCCCTACGGCACTGCGTAGGATCCTACGGTCTTGGCGTGCATTCGTGCGTCGCTGCGGTCCGGTCCCAGGTCGACGGGCACGTGCACCTTTCGCCGACCACTGGCGACAACATCGATGTACTGTGGAGACCTCACGCCCCACGTGTTGAGCAATTCGGCGGTACGTCCACCCGGCCTCCCGCATGCCCACTATACGCCCTCGCTCAAAGTCCGTCAACTGCACATACGGTTCACGTCCACGCTGTCGCGGCATGCTACCAGTGTTAAAGACTGCGATGGAGCTCCGTATGCCACGACAAACTGGCTGACACTGACGGCGGCGGTGCACAAATGCTGCGCAGCTAGCGCCATTCGACGGCCAACACCGCGGTTCCTGGTGTGTCCGCTGTGCCGTGCGTGTGATCATTTCTTGTACAGCCCTCTCGCAGTGTCCGGAGCAAGTATGGTGAGTCTGACACACCGGTGTCAATGTGTTCTTTTTTCCATTTCCAGGAGTGTATCTGTACCAATTTTTGTGATTTTAACCTAAGTCATTTAGGAGAACAGTGTACCTGAATGATGAAAATTCAAGTTTTCGGTAACTCGCAAAAGAATATTTACAGATTTATTAACTTACTACTATCCTCATTTAGAACATTTCAGCTGTATACTCCAGTTGTCCTCCTGTTTCCTTATCCTCCATACTCTTTCTCATCATTCTTTTCTTTATCCTTGACTCCTTGGTAGCAGCTTCTGCAGCTGTCTCTGCTTCGGTTACCCGCCGCTTATCAAAAGCAGTTAGGGCTGAAGCCATATCCCTTCCTGTCTTGATGTTCAGTTTCTTCATAACATTGATCCTTGAAATTGCACCATCATTGAATGTTATTATTGCATCCATTACACCAACCGTCCGCACTGTCAGCCCAACAAATACAGTTTTGGGTATTCTCTTCCTTACACAGCTGATGAAGCTTTCATTTTCATTTGCATTCTGAGAGAGACCATGCATACATTTTCCTAAGTAGATTTTTATGTGCCAGATCCTTATATACAGGCCTAATTGCCTGCATTATAGCAAGTGGTAAGGAATGCTTGTGGGTATATTGTATGCCTTTACCATTGCTCAACCAGTACTTGCACCACGAACCTTCCCCTTCTGGTCACAAACCATGCTGTGTGGTTTCATCTGTTGACACTCTGTGAAACCATGTTGCCCAAACAGCTCGTCTCATGTTCTCCAAATCTCCTACATTTTTTCTTACTGCTAGTCCATAATATTGAGGCAAAGAATCTATTTCACTTTTTGTAAGACGATGTGGACCACCTATATGTTTTCCCTCTGACAGTTTTTTCCATTGAAGTCTTTACATAATTTTCTCAACCGAGTTCCCATTCTTTTATGTACATGCCCAACACATTCAAGCTTTTCTATCAGAGTGTCCCCATATGGTATGTCATTAACAACAGTAGTATGTCCTTTACAGTCTCCATGCCCAAGGTAGCCTACGTACCTCACACCACAACTGACTTCCGAATTTCTAAAATTTTTAGAGCTCCTTTCCTTTCCATGTTTCCACTTGGGCCATCAAATCTCTTTACACAAACATGGGTGCCAATAAATTTACTTGAACAACCCTGGCAGTGCTTTATTACACATTCATAATCTAATATCTTACTAGCTTCAGTAAATATGGCAGTTACAACCTCACTCAGAGAAGTATGACCTCTCTTCTGCCAAGATCCATCAAATGCTGCTACAATGTATGTATTCTCAGAGAAGGCTACAGCTTCTTCTGCTGCTCTCTTCAGTGAATGTTCACTTACACCAAATAAAGCGCTATGTATTAATTTATTGAATCTGTCAAACCTCACTGGAGGTAGAGGCAAATCCATCATTACACAAAAAGTCTGGGCAGCTCTCCTTTCCCTTCCAATACATCGCATTGCATAAGTAAGCTGAATATTTACACTGTAATGTCGGCTATCAGTTACTGGCGATGTCATAGTATCACTGTGCATCTTACATGAGTTACAGGCAATCACTAACCGACTTGAAAGACCCTTCCTTGGTGAAACGTCCTCAGAAACGTCAATACTATCTTCATAATTGCAGTACTTTCATTTCATAGCACTCTTCAAAAGTTATGACAGCATATTTAGGTTCACAATAACATTTCCGTCGTTATTTCTGCTCACAATACTGCTAGGCTATTACATTCAGAAAGTGAAAGTTTATGTCTAGAAGCACTGTCTGTAGACACAGTTTACCCAGGCGACTTTTAAAGCAAATGATGTGTATTATTCGGTTGCGTTTCGAACTGGTTGCCGTGAAACTTTCGTTTGGGGCTAAATTTCTTTACTCTCGGCATTTGTAGCACAAGAAACACACACACAGAAACAAAACAACACACAATAACTAAAAAAACCACACGCGTATGAAATTCCGAAATCATATATTCTCAGATCTTTGTTTACATTCGAACCATAGCCCTCTAGACACGCCTACACTTTGGCTCTGGGAGTCAGTGCCTTCTAGAATACACCTGTGTTAACGATCCGTAACTAACGATGGAAAAAAACGGAAGAACAAAATAATGCATCACGTATTCTGACGCACTTCAAACTGACAGATAGGCGTGGCTCCTGTGAAACATCACCTCCAGCCTCAATTTTAGAACTAACGGAAAAGGATAGTGGCCACAAACTATACGTTTTTTAATTCAGCATGAAATGCTCTTTTCTATAGACCAAGAGATTTTTTTCAAATTGTTGCTCATTTTTCACGAGCATGTCCCCTAAAAAAAATTATATCTCCGTACGTCATCTGTAGAGGCACAAATCCTAAAGATTATGCTTAGCAAGGGAGCCAGAAGGAGAGGCTATTCCACTGGGATTTGAGTTACAGTCTGTAAGGCTACGAAACAACAACGTGAGGATGGCTTGTTGCATAGCATAAAACAATGGGTCGATCTGGTGAGACCAATGTGGAGGCCATGTAGTGCAGTGGCTCCCCCTCCAGTGCCTACCTAACTAGGTTAATGAAGTGTATTCACAGACTGCGAATATTGTATCACCACAGCTATACAGTTTGCCGGAAAGAAATGAAAATTTGTGCCAAACTGGGATTTCCCACTTAATGCGAGCAGTTAGCTTTACAACTTCAGCTATCCGAGCACACTTCACAGACAGATCTAAATTGCCATATGTCCCTGTGTCTGAATTCCTCGCAGAGAGAATTTAAATCCAATCAAGAATCTGTGGGACTACCTCGATCGAGCTGTTCGCGCAATGGCTACTCAGCCGAGAAGCCTGGCGCAGCTGGCCACAGCACTAGAGTTAGCATGTCTCTACATCCCTGTCAGTACCTTCCAGAAGCTTGACTCCCTTCCTGCTTGTCTCGTCGTGTTCTGCGCAGCAAAAAGTGCTTACTCAGGCTTTTGACAGATAGCCACATTAATGTGACAGGACAGTGTATAAGGATTGTTCCTGCCATGACACATTACTGACGTGCTAACAGGGCAAGGAGGAGGCTTGCTTGCCTCGTGTCTTGTAAACCAGTCTCGATGTCCCCATTGGTTTTATCCTCCAATGGTCCAGGTTCTAACATGCGTACAATCAGCTGTGAATGATGGAATGGCAAATGGGAAAGTCGCAACGCTACTTCTGTGAAAGTCTGAAAATAAAAGGATGCCACCTTATTTTTAAGAAAAAATAAGGAAAAAACAATAATTAGAGCCAGTATGACGCCAAGAGAGTCTTAAGTTCGTAGAGATTGATATTCACCTCTCGACCACCACTGTAAGATCATATAATCATTTCCACGCGACTTCAATGACTGTCTGAAGTCGCACACGTGGGAGAGATTGTATATAAATGTTCTTTGGTGCACTTTTAATCACTAAGCAACTTTTACGTGAAAATATAATACACCCACAAACTGAGTACTGGTCTAGCTTATGTTTCGCACCTGCCTGCAAATGGCACGTTTCTGATTGGTCGGTTTAGTCGCTGAATGATTGGCAACTTTAAACAAAATTCTTATTAATATTTGAGCTTTATTTTGGAGTTAATGAAATCATGTTTAGGAAGGCGTCACTGTGCATATTGTCAACAGACTACAGAATGACATTTTCACTCCGCAGCGGAGTGTGCGCTGACATGAAACTTCCTAGCAGATTAAAACTGTGTGCCCGACCGAGACTTGAACTCGGGACCTTTGCCTTTCGCAGGAGAGCTTCTGTAAAGTTTGAAAGGTAGGAGACGAGGTACAGGCAGAAGTAAAGCTGCGAGGACGGGGCGTCAGTCGTGCTTGGCTCTGAGCACTATGCGACAATTTACTGAAAGTGAAACTATTGTTTAATAACGTTACGTATACACTCTGGAATCGCGGAATAGCTACACAATATCGTATATGGCGGCCTAAAGCACCACAATGTACGGCGACTCCACGTGGGAGTGAGTCAAAAAATGGGAAGAATGTGACTGTTGAAGGAGTGAACATGTTAATCAAGGCAACTCATTCCAAATATTAGTTTGCGACTTTATTACACTTCGGTAAATAGTCTCATGTAGGATGGACCCACCACAATGGCTTGGTTCAAATGGCTCTGAGCACTATGGTACTTAACTTCTGAGGTCATCAGTCGCCTAGAACTTAGAACTAATTAAACCTAACTAACCTAAGGACATCACACACACCCATGCCCGAGGCAGGATTCGAACCTGCGACCAGAGCGGTCGCTCGGCTCCAGACCGTAGCGCCTAGAACCTCACGGCCACTCCGGCCGGCAGTCGTGCTTGGGTGGCTCAGATGGTAGAGGACTTGCCCGCGAAAGGCGAAGATCCCGAGTTCGAGTCTCGGTCCAGCACATTGTCAACTAGTTGGAGGCTTATACAAAAATTTAAATAATTAATATTAATAAACATAGTTATGCACTTCCTGCCAAGCCTCGCAGAGTGAAGCATCGCATTCTCTGTACGCTCCATTAACACATGGCTTTTAATAGCACCTTCGTTGTCACGTTTCGTGGCCATCTGTCGTTTTGTGGGACGGGGAAAGCTGCCAATTTTAACTGCTTGGTGTCTTGCAACAGCGCAATCTGTACTACACTGTATGATGAAGTCCAATAAAACGGCCCACATCCCGTGGTCGTGCGGTAGCGTTCTCGCTTCCCACGCCCGGGTTCCCGGGTTCGATTCCCGGCGGGATCAGGGATTTTCTCTGCGTCGTGATGGCTGGGTGTTGTGTGATGTACTTAGGTTAGTTAGGTTTAAGTACTTCTAAGTTCTAGGGGACTGATGACCATAGATATTAAGTCTCATAGTGCTCAGAGCCTTTTGAACCAATAAAACGTGGGCAAACATGGGGCATAAATGCCACAAAAGGGCGGTGGATTCCTTCCTGGAAGAACGATAGGTGAAGCTCCATGCAACAGTAGCCTGCTTGATACGTAGATCGTATTTTATCAGATGGGACAATCGCCCAGCATAAGTTATTCCATCTCTGAGTAAGGTGTAATGTATGTGTCCAGCAGTGTCTATATGAGCATTGTTTGATGTGACGTTTGAATACGTATTTTAACTTAAATCTGTTTGATCGTTTTGTTCATAATTGCGTTATCGTTACATTAACGGGTTTTATATTAAATAAAGTGTACAGTATTTCACATACCATACCAGTTCATCTAGTTTTTATGTAACCACTACATCCAATGATTGCTAAATTCCTAATTATAGCTTCAGATAACTATCTTACAAAACATCCATGTAATTCAAGCTGTCAGTCATTTGGACTGGGACTTGTCCCAGTTAATCCGAATCAGTGAGGTACTACTTAGTTGCAACTGAAAACGTATGGTCAATCCTCATCAAGTCTCCTCACATTTTTACTCACAGGTGTTTAAATGGCATGACTGACTGTAGTTAATGCCATAGTCAAAGGATACCACACTTTTACGTTTGGTAATGTTGAAGACTTTACATTTCAATACATCCTGTAATCTCGTCGACTGGAGTAGATCTGTCTTCATTGATAAGTTCTGCTTCGCACTGAGAACCAATGACCAGTGAAGACATGTCTGAAGACTCCCCGGACAGCAATGGGACACCAACCTGACTGTCGCCTGCTATACGGCATGACAAGCACGAGTGATCATCCGGAGTGCCATTTATTTTCATAGCAGGATCTGTTTGGCTGTCATCTGTGGCATCTTTGCAGCATAGCGGTACGTCGACGGCATTCTACGACCTGTTTTGGTGCCCTTCATGGCAAGCCATCCTGTGCTTACATTTCAGCAAGATAACACCCGCCCGCACGTGGAGAGAGTTCCTACTGCTTGCCTTCGTGTTTTCTGTTTTCCAAACCCTACCTTGGCCAGCAAGGTCGTCGGATCTCTCCCCAATTGGGAACGTTTGAAGCATTATGGGCAGGGTCTTCCAATCAGCACGGGATTTTGACGATCTAATTCGCCAAAGGGATACAATGCGGGACGACATCCTTCAGCAGGACATCCAATAACTATGAATCAGCGCCAAGTTGAGTAACTCCTTGCATAAAGGCCGGGGGTGGATCAACGCTTTATGAGTTTCTCAGTCTGTGAAGCTCGTTTTCTTGAATAAATTATTCATTTTTTTCTGAAATTGTAATCATTTGTTTGTCTGTACATGTACATCACATCTACCGATTTCCGTCCCATTCGGATAATTCTTTTGTGGTGCGTCATTATTTTTGTCTTAGAGTGTATTTTTGCTCCGACTACCCCCCAGGTTGGCCGGGAGCGCTAACGCGCTGCTTCCTGAACTCGGGTAGGCGCGCCGGCCCCGGATCGAATCCGCCCAATGCATTAACGACGAGGGCCGATGTGCCAGCCAGCCTGGATGTGGTTTTTAGGCGGTTTTCCACATCCACCTAGGTGAATACCGGGCTGGTCCCCACGTTCCGTCTCAGTTACACGGCTCGCGGACATCTGAACACTTTCGCACTATTCGATGGATTACGCTAGTCGCAGACAGTTGGGGAATACTAATTCCTTCCCGGGGGGTACGAGGTGGCGGCAGGAAGGGCATCCGGCCACTCCTTAAACTAACATTGCCACATCCGATTAACCATGCCGACCCTGCGTCTCCGCGGGAAAACAGGCACAAGCGAAAGAAACTGTATTTTGCTCCGACTAGCACTTCTTTGTAGAATGACTGCAAATATTTTTCAGCCTCCTCAGTAACTGCGAAACTTTCCATTAATTGCAGACCTGTGGCTTCCAACGATGTTATTGCCGCAGGCAGTTGCGCTAAATTCTATTTCATATACATCGGGGTTTGCTTCAAATCTGTTTTCTTGCATGCCACTTGTCAGTCTCTAATGAAAGCTGCACATCTTGGGCTTCGAAACTGTCTACAGTGAACAACGAAACAAAAAAATCAGTTACGGGGCAGTAAGATAAGGCTTTTCAATAGAATGACGCAAACATATGATAACTTCAAAAAACTGGCGGGAGTTTACGATATCTTAACGACTTAACCTTATCACAGTAAAAGATGCGGCGCTTATCCAGGGACACCATTGGGTTAAAATATGTTGTGGTAGCAAAGCTAAATCTGGTAGTGTATGTCCAAACGTAACAACACGGGCAGGTGCTTTCAAGAATACCTTTAACAGGAAAAAAGTCAATATATGATTTAATTAATGTTGTCAGAATTATCAACAGTTGTGTTTTATGAATCTACTTATCTTCTTTGTGGAGGATATCAGCTTATTCACATTGTCATATTTTAGACGTGCTGTTTCAGCTACACGATGAGGCGCGTGGGCTAAACGTGTAACATACTTTAGGTTGGGATAAAATATTTTACAAAATATCTTTCTCGCCTTCCATCATATACGGGACAGCATCACTTAACAATAGGTCCATTTTTATTTGAATTTACTGGTCATAATATGTTTAAAATTCTAAATTACGAGGTACAGTCTGTACACTTTTTAGGAAACTCAATTTTGTTTGTTTGCGGATAGAGGGGTAGAAGCGTAGCGGCTTCTGAAGATGAAGGGTGGTGCGACAAGAATCAGTTTTTGCCATTTTCTACAGTGCTGGCAACAAACTGCTCCATAGCTCAAGTACAGTAATCCGTACCACTAATAGTAGATAGCGAGGACTGGCAGCAGTGAGAAGGCATATGCATTTCGACTTCTACGGACACCTCCGGAGCCGGATTAGGTTCGCTTGGGGTCACTACGATGTTTACATCACGTTCTGCACCTCATCTAAAAACATCAAAAAAAGGTGCAATGATGCATGTTACTGTAATACGTACACTGAAGCCAGAAAAATGATATACACTGAAGCGCCAAAGAAACTGGTACAGGCATGCGTATTCAAATACAGAGATATACAAACAGGCAGAATAAGGCGCTGCAGTCGGCAAAGCCTATATAAGACGACAAGTGTCTGGCGCAGTTGTTAAATCGATTACTGCTGCTGCAATGGCAGGTTATCAACATTTAAGTGAGTTTGAATGTGGTGCTTTAGTCGGCGCACGAGCGATGGGACACAGCATCTCCGAGGTAGCGATGAAGTGGGGATTTTCCCGTACGACCATTTCACAAGTGTACCGTGGATATCAAGAATCCGGTAAAACTTCAAATCTCCGACATCGCTGCGCCCAGAAAAAGATCCTGCAAGAACGGGACCAACGACGACTGAAGAGAATCGTCAACGTGACAAAAGTAACCCTTCCGCAAATTGCTGCAGATTTCCATGGTGGGCCATCAACAAGTGACAGCGCGCGACCCATTCAACAAAGCATCATCAGTCTGGGCTTTCTGAGCCGAAGGCCCACTCGTGTACCCTTGATGACTGCACGACACAAAGCTTTACGCACCGCCTGTTCCTGTCAACACCTACATTGGACTCTTGATGACTGGATACATGTTGCCTGGTCGAACAAGTCTCGATTCAAATTGTATCGAGCGGATGAACTGTACAGCTATGGAGATAACCTCGTGAAGCCACGGACCATGCATGTCTGCAGGGGACTTTTCGAGCTGGTGGAGGCTCTGTAATGGTGTGGCGCGTGTGCAGTCGGAGTGATATGATACCCCTGATAAGCCTAGATACGACTCTGACAGGTGACACATACGTAAGCATACTGTCTGCTCACCTGCATCAATACATGCACATTCCGACGGACTTGGGCAATTCCAGCAGGACCATGCGACACCGCACACGTCCAGAACTGCTACAGTGTGGCTCCAGGAACACTCTTCTGAGCTTAACACTTCCGCTGACCACCAAACCACCCAGACATTAACATTATTGAGCATATCTGGGATGCCTTGCAAAGTGCTGTTCTCCACCCCCTCGTACTCTTACGGATTTATGGAGAGCCCTGCGGGATTTATGGTGTCTGTTTCCTCCAGCACTACTTCAACATTAATCGAGTCCATGCCACGTCGTGCAGCGGCACTTCTGCGTGCTGCCGGGGACCATACACGATATTAAGCAGGTGTGCCAGTTTCTTTGGCTCTTCGGTGTAAATCGCGTTATAAATGTCTATATTCGTGCTACTATATCGAAAATATCTTCGAAACATGCATTTTCTCCCAAATGGCCAAAACATGCAAACATGCATTTGCATGGAAACCGGGGCTCCAATGATCACACTGAGTTACTCATCGTTTTCTTCGATTTTTAATCATAGCTCCACGCACTGGCCCGTAAACAAAATTACTGTTGTTCCTGAGAAGTTGTCAGACCGTAGATACTTAGTGTTATCGGTGGCAAGCCGGAGCTAATTGCTGGTCTTTGTACCATGCTGATATTCTTCGAAGTATATCTGAAAATCGCTGCTATTTTTAACGGATTTGTGCCTCAGTGGCTTAATGGATTACACTGGAAATGAAAATCTACGAGATTCGATCCCTGGTTGGCCCTAACATACTTTTTGTCATTTATATCTTGCTTGTTATTGTGAAAAATGAGTTTCACCGTTGTTTGGAGTCCACGTTATACAGCAAGTCCCCTGTTAGTTCAGATATCTGAGGTAACTAATGGCATACCACATCCGTTATGACCATGCCGAGGAAAGCATTCAGGCATTCAAACCAAATCTAACCTCCAAGGCAGGGACAGCTTAGCTTTACTATTTCCTCATAGATAACTGCTCATCTGGGAAAAGCCTGAGACTGAGACTAATACAGCTGCTACCTGCCAAGTAGTTAACGTAAAAACGGTAGTCAGCTAGTTGTCAGTCGTCAAATTGCGAGCGTCTGTTCGACGATGGATATAGACGGTCCCTTGTACGAACCCGCTAGAGATAGTCGGCTTAATTTTTGCTTACCGAATTACAATAACTAGTAGTTGTAAGAAGGGGTCTCAAGAACTAAGATACACATAATTGTGGCAGGCCAAGTAACTTTTACTGAATAGTACTCTGTACTTCAAAGTGGCACAAATTCATTACACTATTATTCAACAAATCGGAAGATGCCGCTCGGGATTAGCGGAGCGGTCTAAGGGGCTGCAGTCATGGGCTGTGAGGCTGGTCCCGGCGGAGGTTCGAGTCCTCCTTCGGACATGGGCGTGTTTGTTCGTCCTTAGGATGATTTAGGTTAAGTAGTGTGTAAGCTTAGGCACTGATGACCTTATCAGTTAAGTCCCATAAGATTTTTAAAAAAATATCATAAGATTCTACTACTCCTTCACTCCCTCGGCGATAGAAATCCACTCCATCGGCACGGAGCTATTCGTGAATCGCTGAGTGAACGCCGTCATCGTTGGAAAATATGCGAATGCAGGGAATCAGTCTCTCGATTGCCTGTACATTGTCGTCTGTGGTGATCTGGATCAGTGTCGCTCGCGTCTATGCGGCCTTGGTCGAATTGTTGAAACCATTTCACCACCGCTGGACGCTACACTGCGTTGAGTACCACCGGAATTCTACGGTGCATATGAGACGTTTTGTTCATAAGAACCGCATTGCCTCGCGTACTTCAACTTTGGAGTACATTTCCAGTTACCTCATCATTTCATTCTCACACCGTGATGCACCTGTTATCCGTACAGCTGCAGAACTCTCTGAAGCAAACACCGAATATGAACTCTCTTTTGACAGTGTGTCTCCCTTGTTGCGCAATTGTCTTAGTGTGGTACGACACGTGTAACAAACTTTCTGAAGTTCCTACTAATTGGCAACCCTGAATTTTGCTGGAGACTGAAAAGCCGCTGTCTAACTCCAGACTGAAGAGATGCATTTCATAACTGCAGTAGGGCCGTTGGCAGGAAAACAATAGCATTGGCGAGGTGCCTGGAGTGAGTCGAGCGCGAAACAACGGAGCTAAGCGGCTAATTGGCTTCTCATCACAAGAGAACTTCCAGTGTCTACGGTCCGAATACGGATTCACGCGTCGAAGCACGAGGAACCGTGGAAATCAAGCGAAGTTTATGACGAGGCTGACGCAAAACGATAGCCACACGTGCTCCATCCCAATGTACGTGCTGCATTTTCTGGTTATGAGACAGCGTACCATTTTACTCCTGACATGCAGGCCACACTCATTGTCTGTGAGCGGCAACTTTCTGATACACGAGTGCAACAGACAAGCGTGAAGTCTGCTCGTCCTTCGTACAATGAGCATTACTGCACCTCTGCGAACGTGTTGCTCATTAGCGACGGGTTCCACAAGCTGTCATTCTCCACTATACTCCGCGATGCTTTCTGCGCTAACGGACAACACTGCCATAGTCTGCAGACCGAACATTGACTAACGCTGCGCCATCGCATCTATCTGCTGCTTCCAATTTTCCGTTTGCTAGGTACCACAACCAGGCTGTTGCTGCTTGCTAGTGGTTTTAAAAGCCTTTGTTCATTAGCATACTGCGTAAGCTCTCTAGCAAAACTTTCTCAGTCGCTATGCGGAATTCACTGATACTATTCCACTATTTCCTACTTTGTGTTAAATGTTAGTTTGCCCTCATCTCGTGGTCGTGCGGTAGCGTTCTCGTTTCCCACGCCCTGGTTCCCGGGTTCGATTCCCGGCGGGGACAGGGAATTTCTCTGCATCGTGATGGCTCGCTGTTGTGTGCTGTCCTTAGGTTAGTTAGGTTTAAGTAGTTCTAAGTTCTAGGGGACTAATGACCACAGCAGTTGAGTCCCATAGTGCTCAGAGCCATTTCAACCATTTGAACATTTTCTTGTTTACATCAGCTTTTTTTTATTTTGATACTGACCAGCAAGAATCGCGTAACAACTTCGGATCCTCTCCTGTCTTTGTTATTGTTTCAGATGTGTGTGAAATCTTGCGGGACTTAACTGCTAAGGCCATCAGTCCCTAAGCTTACACACTACTTAACCTAAATTATCCTAAGGACAAACACACACACACCCATGCCGGAGGGAGGACTCGAACCTCCGCCGGGACCAGCCACACAGTCCACGACTGCAGCGCCTTAGATCGCGCGGTGTTATTGTTTCCTATTTTTCCAGTTCTCTCTCATTCTCTCCCCATGTTACCCTTTCTTTTCTCAGGTCTAAGTTGTTTCCGATTCCTTACTTCTTCTGCTATGAAAGCCTCCTAAATTAAGTACTTTATTCTTAAAAAGTTTTCTGTTTATTATTTCCGATTTTTTGATGTTGTTTCTTTCTAGTTCTTTCCTTATTTCGGTAATCCATGCTACTGTCGACTTCGTCTTCCACAATTACAGGAATATTTGTTTCGTTAGTCTGTTGCCATTCATTCGGTACATGTCTCAAAAAAATATTTATCTTCCCTTAGCCATTACTTCTGATATTTTCTCTATATTTTTGTAGATCTGCTCATTACTTCTCAGTTTCCAACCATCTGTAATTGCACCCATTATTTTTCTAATAATCAGTCTTTCATGTACGGTACATCTGTTCTGTCGAGCCTATATCTCAGCGTTAGGCATTCACTTCCATATAAACATTCTGGTCGTACCACTATGGTATACTGTATTAGTTTTGTTTTTCTAGATATGCATTTCTTATTGTAAATATTCTTTGTCAAACCATTTGCTCTTCCCATTTCGTCAACTCTTACACCTAATGAAAGTTGTTCTAGTCCATTTTGTTGTGTAGCCTTTCCAAGATATTTAAACTCACATACTCGCTCTATTTGACGTCAGTTTGGCCAGTGGTGTTATTTCTACAGCGGTTTCGAAGTTTAACTTTAATTATAATCACCGGTGTGTTTTAAGGTTGTTTTTACGTGTGTCGAAGATTTCAGATTCGACAAGATCCAAAAATTAATTTGCTTTCTGCCATGGTTTACATTGGCTTATAATACGCGTTCTCCAAGATGTGGCAAAAACTTCCGGAATTCTTCACTAGTGGTGTTCTGTTTAACGCCAGAATATGAATTCGAGGGCACATAAATGTTTGTGATAGTTGCAGCACCAACAAGAATATATTTACCGAACGAGGAGGCGCACTAGTTATTAGACACCAGACTCGCAGCTCATATCGTCGTCCCTCTATGCAGATTCAGATTTTCCGTGGTTTCCCTAATTTACTTTACCTATTCTGTCCTTACGTAGTAGGTGTGCTACACGTAGCTCTTTTCTAGCTCAGGAAATAAACTAAACTCTCTGTGCACGATTGTGGCATATACTGTGCACTTCGTGCTCTCTGTGCATCACGTGTTTTTGTTTCTGCAGATTCCCAGTAGTGGCAATATCTGCTTGAAGAAAGTTATTTATCTCACTGTCAGCATGCCTTCGTGAAATGAAGTTTAGTTTTAGTAATTCTTCTAGTTTAACTAGAATCTGTTTAGAGTATGTTGTAATACGCTAATATACCGTTCACCTCCAAGTAAGTGATTGTTCATTTCATCACAACAATATAGCGATATATTTTTCCCCAGTAGCACTTCGGCAACGACCTGTATTTTCACATTCCAGCGTCATCGTTTTCATAACTTTTATGTGTTTAATGCAGAGTTTTCTGAGTGTACCATATATTTCAGTTATTTCCTAACATAAATATTATTCACTTCGAACATGTACTAAAAATTTAGTGGAGCACGTCAGTTTGTTTTAAATTCAGTATTCCGGTCTTATTTTGTCCCATAACAAAGCACTAATCATCAAAATAAACTTTTCATTCAGAAAGTGTAAGCTCAGGACTAAGGAGGTTAAGGCAAATGCCGAGACGATACATAAGAAAAAGACGTCATCATCCATTCTCAATCCGAGCATGAGCTCCGTCTCCAATGACATCGTCGTTTATTGGGGATTAAACACCAATCTTCTTCCAAAAATACATCTGACTGAAATGAAAACGTTAGGAACTTGACAACATACACACGATCACAACAATAAGTGATCTTTGGTTTCCATACCACACACATGCTCACGGTATTGCAGTGCCTGCGTTGTTCAGAATTACGACGCAATGTGCATGCATGCATATCCGAAGGATCATTGTATCGTAATTCTGAACAACGCAGGTACTGCAATATCGTATTTATTCGCCGTCATCGGGCAAGCGACTTTCAATTACAATTTCTCCCTTGTACGGGAATATGCACAATGAACGTACGGGCGCAGATTGTAGACGCATGGTTGATGGCATATGGAAGTTGGGGTCTGGCCGTGGAGCGTACTCTGTTAACCTAATGGTAAAGCGACCACTTGGGGTAAATGGGATATCCTGGTTCAAGACCCTGCGCGGTAAAAACTTTGATTGTTGTCTTTCCATTTTGCAGCTGACGGTTGTCCATATTCGCAACTGCGAATACGTTTCATGTATCAGACATGCTTAGAATCTAATACGAACGTACTAGTCGTGGAATAACTGGTACCATCCGCTTATCGACAAAGACCTACATATTACACACCACAAACAGCCAAAAATTGCCCTCCTGGAATATTGCATGCCGAGTTATATGAGAGAATGGCAGGTCATCTGGTTCTAAATCCTTCCCAACGTAGCAGCTGTTGTTAAGTTACCCTCCGTGTGTAGGCGTCGAGATCGCAGTTCCTTGCCAATGGCACCCCAAACCATCGCATTTGACGTTCGTCCACTATGCCATTTCATAGCGCAGACTACAACATGAGGTCACTATGGTAGTGTCTAGCACGAATGTGGGCCAATATGAAGCGGAAACTGTTCGGAAACAATACATTTTTTCCACTCAGAAACTCAGCAGCGATATTCACTTGCAACTGCAGCGTGAAGCGTTTGTGTTTTTTGTACGATGGCGATCGACACAATACCGTGGTTGACCCCGTTCCAGACCACAGCAGATGACGTCGAGACTTCTGCTCAGACAGGTCCGCACTGTCTGCAGTGCTCTCGTACTGCACAATAAACGAAGCTGAAAGGCACGTTATGACCATTAGAGCAATGTAGTTACTATTCCAAGGGCGGGGGGATACTGTTTAATCCTGGCTAGTCGTCGAATATGGGGTGTCTAGGAAGCCTGCTTTCTCGGATCGCTAGACAAGAATTCAGGCAAATCGTATTAATGAGTTTTATTACGAAAAGAAAATGAGAGTATTCAACTTTGAATATTACATAGACGTGTCGCAAGCAAGGGGCGACAGACAAAATAACCGAGTTTATTCAGTATAACAATTCCAAGTTTGAGCTACATAGAACGTACGAGCAGACTAATGAGCTCTGACGCTTCTATTCAGGTCGAGTTCAGTTCACAATTCTATCCACACTCAAACCCCGCCAGAATTAGCTTTCAAAGTTACGGAATTTACTTAACTGCAACACAGACGATTTTCTAACATACACGTTTGCAGTCGATGTTCAATAATAGTTCGTTTTTTAACGTTAATGCTCGCCATAAGCACTTAGTAAAAGTTTACGAAGTACCGCCACGCTTTTAATTATTAAAGTTACTCGCGTCTTTCGCGGAACGAAAAGTCACAACTCGCTCAAACTCACACTACGCGTTACTGGACTCTTCCAGTCTCAAATCGCACAGTACCGAACCGATGAAGCCGTTTTATGACTTCATTTTACACATTATTCGCGAGGACACATCAAGCATGTCTCTTCTCGATCACAGTTCCTTCGCGACTCCTCATCCACTCGCGACTCACTCTCCTAGTCTGCTAACCGTCCTCGCATCTCATTGGCTCACACATCACACAGCCAATCAGAATTAACTCTTTGGGTGCGCCTCGCGCCAAAATCTAGCACGCACCAGTCATGACTTCTGAATCATTTACGTCATGATTTCTTGTTACACAAAATTTACTGTATAATTTAACAAACCGAAAGGAAAACTAGACTTTACTTTATTTCCAGAAATTATTTAAATACTCGCGAACGTTCTGGCTGCTTGTACAATACCATACACTCTTGGACATCCGACATTCACTAAGATGGGGAACCACTGGCGACTCTGTTCCCACGGTTACATCGTCTGAACACTTGCGAGTTCCAACCTAGATTTTATACACTTGCAAAGAATGGCGAATGTCCCTCTTTCATTCACTCAGGCACACTCATTCACTCTCACCTACTCATATAAAATAACTGTTCACAAAAATTCAAAACATTTATGGTTTTAACAAAGTTGTAGGTGAATTTCTAAAAGTAAAATTCTCAAAATAAATACAAAAGCACGGAAGGTGATTTTTGTTTCATAGTTGGATGGTCACTGAAGGTGATCTATACATAATGGTATTTATTTAGACTCGAAAATTGTAGAAATTTGCGTTTTCTGTAAGATTTTTCTAATTTCCAAAATATGCAGGTTTCAAAGCTCAAATTTGGATGACTTATTTTTATTCATAACAGAAACTAGTATATTAACTTTTAATTTCCTCAGGTTCCTCAGTTAGAAGTTATTAAAGATGAAAGTTCCACGTTATACACGCGGCTAGTTAGCGCACAGGTCTTACATTCTCACGGTACAGACATGCCATATGGTCGTGACGTCAGACGAACGGACACCGGTAATCTGCCCGCTACAGCACATATGCTAATCTGATGGCTACTTTACAGTCTGTCTACATTTCACAGTAAATATTTGATGGAAAACTGTGCGCTCGCACTAGTTGCGACGCCACACACCTCCTGAGGAAACTAAATTTTTTCATTCATGACAAACTTTTAGTTTTCTAAAAAAATTTCTATTAAAGATTTACTCAAACAGCTATTTAACATTTATAGTTCCTGTACATCAATCATCCACTTATACCTAGGGCTGACGACCTACAAAACATCTTATATCTAAACATGCACTTTTATCATCATTCAAAAAGAAATTTTTCAGATTACAAAATTCTATTTACAAATTCCTGAAAGAGAAAACAAACCTAAATACTATCTTGATGTACGTCACACGCACACTAACACTACTATCGCTATGGTGAGCGTCACTTTTTTACCACTTACACTTAAGATTTTGATAGCACTCGTAGTTCGACCGGGTCCTGCTTGGGAGGTCCATTTCAAGTCTCGTGCTACCACCTCTGTTTACTTCGGCGCACCTGAAACATCAGCTGGCCTCAGTTCCCTTTCTAACTACTACGTCTTAACCTACAGCAGCGATAAATGGCGCTATCTGCTTGACTCTAAAGTCTCATATTTTTGATAAAATTTACTTTACAGTATGTACAATTTTCAAATTTTTTTTTTTTTTTTTTTTTTTTTAAGTGAAAAGTGAATTGACTTTCCTAATGCAGTACCGAAGTGGCACATTTACTCTTTAATTACTTCTTCATCTCATAATCAAACAAGTTATGGTTACATAAGAAATACTAAGAAAAACAATTCCTACAAATAGTTCACAAATACATAATAAATCTCCGCCAGCACTGGTGACTCTCCAGTTCCTGTACAATACACAACAATATAAAATATACACAAAATTATCAATATTACAATTCTGTCTCCAGGCAATCTCCTGTAGTCCTGTATCATAAATTAAACACTGAAAAATACATATTTACTTATTCATTTATCAACACTACAATCCTTATACTAATCTCTACGACAAACTTGGGGAGCTTTGTGTGTCTCTGGTCAAAAATGGAATCGATGTCATGGGTACTTTCCTCATCTCACATATCTGGAGTTACTTCAATTTCTTGTCAACATCAGGTTTTCTCTAGTCACATTCGGGTTTAATTTACAACTCTCATACTCATACTTCACACACTCAGGTTAGTATTTGTTAAAGCGTTTCCTACTAATCTGCGAAACCTCGTTACCCATACTTTCTAACATACATCCACCTCCTGAGTTACCAACGTCGCCTCAGCTCTGTTTACATTCGTAGCCTCACTTCCTTTTGTTTACAAACATCTCCTCTGTTTACCAACAAACGCCACCTCTGGTTACCAACATTAAGCTTTTTATTTACTCACCTTCGTAGCCTCACTTTTTCCTAATATCGAGCTAGCCAAACACTATGCTCATTCTTTCTCCTTTTCTCACATATTTCTCTTCATTTGACAGTCAGTCCTGCTGCACTGTCCCTTTAACTTAACTTCCTTTACCCCTTTGACAGTCAACCTTGTTGCACTGTACCTTTACTCATTTTACCACTAAATCACCTCCTGAGGCTCTGACTTCATTGAACAGACAGTTTTGCTGTACTGCTCCATTTCCTTTCCTAAACATTAGCTTAATGCTACGTCTTAACATATCGTTCTGTTACTTAACAAACAGCTTCAATGTTCGTCACCATATTTTCTGAGGCTCTTACATTTCTTAGTTATTTTACCTTTCTAAGGGCATTACTCACACCTTAGGCCAAACATTTACTTTACTGAGACTTATTACTTATCTGAGGTATCTTAATCCTTTTTGATTTTCTCTTACACTCATTCCTTACGCTTAACCTATACTGCACTGAGGTTCTTTCCTACTCATTACTTAAACACTTTATCACTTAAAAACTACGATAGAGAAGAAGGAAAGACGATAGAATTTTAGTTCTGAATGAAAGAAGAGGTAGGTTGACAATACGGAAAAGAAAGTGGAAGAAATATTGTCAAACGACTCGAGACCTAGTGCTCGTCACGCACTTAGCTCTGCAAAGAGTGCAAAGCTCTCTGAGGTATCTACTCACTCCTGGCCACGTCTCTCTTTTGAACATATCTTTTCAAATCCACAATGTTCCTAAGCCCTAACACCTTATGTGATTTCACAAACTCCAGTCTATAAGCATTTGGGTGAGGCTTCTCTACGATTCTAAATGGGCCCACGTACTCATCGGTAAACTTCTTTGTTTCTGACGTAAGTTTCTTAGATCTTTCCCTAGTTTTCACTAGCACTAGATCCCCTACCTGAAAACTAGTGGGATCAGCTCTTGCGTCATGCCTTCTCTTTCTTTCCAGGGCCTTCTTTCTTATATTAATACGTGCCAGTCTCTCCTTCTCTTCGATGGCTATGTCTGTGAGATTTGGAAACTCGACCAGGTCGAATAAAATATTATTCGGCCTAATGTCACACATTAGCTCTACTGGTGCATATCCTGTGGCTTCATGCTTCAGATGGTTTATTACTTCTTCGAAGTATTCAATATAATTGGCCCAAGCGGAGTGTTTTTTATGACAATATGTTCTACACAATCTGTTTAACTCCTTCATAATTCGCTCACACATGTTCCCTTGAGGAAAGTACGCGGAGATTTTTATGTGATCGATACCTCTCTGTTGTAAACATTCACTAAATTTCTTAGAGATAAACTGGGGCCCATTGTCTGACAATATTGCCTTTGGCACTCCTATCTTCCCAAAATAGTCCTTCTCCAACTTATTCACTAATACTTTAGAGTTGGCTTTCTTAATTGGGTAAAATTTTACGTACTTAGTAAACCCATCCACCATCACAAACACATATTCACATCCCCCTCTAGACACTGGTAGTGGACCAAATAAATCTACAGCTACTAAATCCAGCCGATTTTGTGGTTCTACTGAATACATCTGTCCTTGGATAGTTCTATTGTTGGCCCTAACTTTCTGGCAACGATCACAGGATTCTAATCGCTGTTGCACCCTTCTCCACATATTATCAAAAATTACCACTTCACTTAACTTAGCTATACATTTACGAGCGCCATAATGCCCATACTTACAATGTACGTAGTCTATAAGTGCATCTACATGTTGCTCCGGAAAACATATTTTCCAATTCTCCTCACTGTCTTTCCTGCGCCTAAATAAGACATCTTTATGCACTTTATAGTAGACCAGTAATTTTGGGTAGTCTGGATGACCTAATCTACTCTTTACTAATTTAATGTTGTCATCCTGGTTCTGTTCCCTCCGTAGGTTCTTACAAATGCGCTTAATTAAGCCATCGTCCTGGAGCTGCATGATGGCCAACATTACTTCATTATTATCGGTATTTCTTAAAGATTTCCCTTCTTGTCCTGTATCTTTCACACTTCTTGATAAGGCGTCCGCCACGATGTTCTCGGAACCCTTAATGTATATCATCTTATAATTAAATTGCTGTAAATACAGGGACCACCTTCTTAATCTAGCATGTTTTAGCTGACATGAGTCTAAATATGTAAGGGCACTGTGGTCTGTGTAGATCCAAATTTCATGTCCTAAAAGGTACTTTTCAAATTTTTGCAGGCCGAACATAACAGCTAATGCTTCAAGTTCAGATATACTATAATTTTTCTCGGATTGTTGCAATGACCTGCTCGCAAAGGCTATGGTCTTGTGGACTTCCTCTTCTCCTTCTTTTTCCAACTGAAATAGTTCAACTCCTAACCCGTAACCACAAGCATCAGATCCCAGACAAAATGGTTTCGAAAAATCGGGATGGTTCAAAATCTTACTATTAATAAGAGCTTCTTTCAATTCTTCAAACGCCTTCTGACACTCAGAAGTCCATTTATAAACTACATTTTTCTTTAAGAGTTCTCGCAGGCACGGTGCATTGAATAATTGTCCAGACACAAATTTTCTATAAAACCCAAACAAACCAAACATCCCCTTTAATGCTTTACGTGTTGTAGGTGCAGCATAATCCCTTATTGCTCTAATCTTTTCTGGATCCGGCATGATACCATCGCCACTCACTATGTGCCCCAAGAATTTAATTTCTTTCTTCACAAATTCAGTTTTGTCTAGCTTCAATTTCATACCCCCCAATTTTATGGCCCTCAATACTTCATCCAATAACATACAGTGTTCCTCCCACGTTGGTGTCGATATCAAAACGTCGTCTACATACACTGTAATTCTTCTTAGTAGATGGTCCCCTAATACCTGCGACATAGCTCTTACAAAGGCACATACACTTATATTTAAACCAAACGGCACCACCTTATACTGATAACATCTACCTTCGAATAAGAATGCCGTGTACTTTCTTGATTCCTTTGCTAACGGTAGGTTCCAATATCCACAGGTCACATCCATGGATGTAAAGAACTTAGCACCTTTAAACTTCTGTAGCAGTTCTTCAATATTCTCCGGACGGTCACTCTCAGGTAGTACTATTTTGTTTAATGCTCGAGCATCCAACACTAGTCTAATTGAGCCATCCTTCTTAGGAACTATGACTAGCGGGTTATTGTACACACTAACAGCCCTTTCAATAATTCCCCACTCTAACATATTTTGAATTAAGTCACGTACTGCCTCCTTATGTACTTCTGGGATTGCAAATGGTTTTTTGAAGAAATGAGCGTCTTTCTGCACTGTCAAAAAACACTCATAATCCTTTACTAGCCCTGGTTGATCTGAGAAAACCTCGGCATGTTTGACTAGTATTTGTCTTAAATCGTTTTTCCTTGCTTCATCAATATCAATTAATTCTAGTAATTTCTCCTCGATCCTATTTCTGACACTCACAAGCTCAGACGGATCCTCTACTTTTTTGCCACCGTACTCATTATAGCCCTCCAAGAATTTCTCTGTTTTACAAATACATATAGGAAAATCATTCTGCTCAGGATCCTCACATAGCTGCTTACCGATGAAAGGTATAGTAATTAGTTTACCCTTAATTTTTACCATAACATCATTGGTAGAAAAATTCACCCATCCTTCATATTTATTCAAAAAGTCAGCCCCCACCAATATGTCTACACTCAGTCCATTTATAACTAAGAAGTTCTGTCTTATTTCTACTTCCTTAAATGCTATGGGTAGAAACACTTCCTGTTTTACTGTCTTCTTAGTCTTACCGGTTGCTACTACAATGTTCAAGCCACTTACTGGCATCTTAACAATCTGTTTACTGTTAGGGAGTTCATTTACCAAGTTCTGGGATACTGCACAGACTTCCGATCCAGTATCTATCAAACATTTAACTGGTTCATTTAATACTCTTAGCTCTACTATCGGTTGCCCTAAGTACTCTTTATTTATTTTGGGTTCTGCTTCCTCCAATAAATCTTGCACAATTTCTCTCCTTTCGAAGCCTGTCTTTTGGGTGGCAATCACATTCACACTTACAGGGTTTATTTCATGCTTATTATCACCCTCAATTCTAGTGGCAGCTCCTATTAGCCTATCCACTATTGCTAAGTCAAAACATTTTTCCAATGTTTCCCCCTCTTTCTCATTAACCTCCTTTTCTACGACCCTATCCAAGGCGTCGTCATTAACCTCTACCTCCTCCTCTAATCTATCCTCTTCTTCGTAACTATCTACAACATCAATTATCTTATCAAGCACAGTCACAACCCTGCCATTATTACTGTTCTCACCCCTATCCGACAGCTCTTCATTAGTTTTACTGTGCATAATGTCTTTCTGATTATTACCCTTATAACTAGTACTTAGTTCTTCAATAAGTGGCTTCTTATGATTATTCTTACAGTTAATTGGTTCATTAACCTCCACTTGACTTAACGCTACTATCTCTGTCTGTTTTACGTTATCCTCCCTAAATTTTGTAGCAACAACATTTATGTTAGGTGGTCGTTCAGGCTGCTTTCTTATGAATGGTTTTGCCAGCGGATTTAACTTTAAACGCTGTTGCCTACGATCGCCAGCACACTCGTAGACAATTAATGGTTTTCCGAGCGCGGTGCGTCATCACTATGCCTCCAGCTGACCGCCTCACCTCCTGACATCTGTCGGCCGCTGTCATACTGCTCGCGTTCATTGAACCTGTTAACATATGTTCTTCCTCTACCACGTGAACTGCCACGGTATCCGCCGCCTCTCTGAACACCCATCCTATTAATGTTTACATCCGCGCGATTGTCATTCTGCCTAGCAGGCGGGCGATGCTCCCTCCTCATGTTTTCTTCTTCTTTTTGGACGGATTCAACCCTTTCTAAATACTGTACAAACTTGTCAATGTTATCTCGGGGCGCAGATATGATCTTAGTTTTCCAGTTCCACGGTAGCTTATTTTCTACCCCTAATATGATCTGTTCTGTTTCTAACTTATTACTAAGGTAGGACAGAGTTGTTACCCACCTTTGAACAAATCGTTTGATGCCCTCTCTCTTGGGGTCATACTTCTCTCCCGACCAGAACCGATTAAGAACATCCATCTGCTTTCTCTTTCCCCAGTATTCCTCAAAGAACGCTAATTTAAATTCTGACAATTTCGCGTATTTTTCAGAGGCTAAATTCCCCCATACTCTGGCCTCTCCCATCAAATTTGAAGTGATAAAGCCTATCTTTTGTTTATCGCTCCATACTTTCGGCAAAACGTCTTCAAAATCGTTCCAAAATTCTCTGGGGTGCATGTTCTTACTTGGGTCAAATTTTAAAAACTGTCTGTGGGTAACATACGCAACCTCGGTAGATTCAATTATTCCACTGGAAATTATACTACCACTATGGTTAGAAACACACTGTTCTACTTTGGTTAGTCTGCATTCATGCCCACAAAGTTGCTCATTCACACTTTCACTGAAATGGCTTATGTGAGTCTCTAAATTATTGACCTTATTTACAACTTGCTCTCCAAGTTTCTCACACCGAATTTTGGTATCATTTACTTTACATTCTAAGGCGGCATGATTAATTTCATTGGAATTCTCTACCACTTTTATGTGCTCACATACTTTATCTAATTCTGCATCAACATGGGATTTAAATTGCTGTTGATCCTCAGTAACCTGTTCGATTCGTGTCGTCAATTCACTTTGCACTTGAACAATATTTTCTGTACATTCTAGTTTAACCTGCTGTATTTCAACATTTACTTTACTACTGAGCACTGCTAAATCTTGCTTCCAACAGTCTCTGAGATCGGATATTTTGGAATCTAAATCAGCGCCCATTTTAGTCATCTCATTACTTAAATCAGATCCAAATTTATACATTTTTGAATCCATTTTACTTGACATATTAGTTTCCATTTGTGACATATTAGAATCCATTTTTGACATACTGGAATCCATCTTACTTGACATATTGGAATCCAACACGTTCATCTTAGTTAATAGATTCATCAGCATACTGGCGACATTATCCTTCGCCCCCTCATTTGCTGATACAATGTCCCTATTAACATTAACTACCGGCATGGGTAACTGTAACTCACTGGGCACTGACATATTTGGATCTGACTCCAAACTATAATTAACATAGGATGAGTCAGTCAAACTACTACTGAAATTGGGTTGAGACACGTCTAAACTAAAATTCATGGGGTCATTTTCCGCTGTCTCCATCCCACTATCACAACTTAGTTCCGCCTTTTTGTCACTTGGTTGAAACTCAGCCATTTTTCTCAGTTTGACTCCACAAACACACAAAGTTTTCAAAAGCACTGTACTTAACTTTGTGCTTCGGCGTGCTGCGTTGCTGCTAGATGAAACTGCGGGTCCGTTCACCATACACTGCAATGCTGTACCAGTTTCCGGGCCCCCGCTCGAATCAGCGCTGCCAACTGCCACTGCTGTCGTCGCCTCTGCGTAGTCTCCGTAGCTCGTCGTCTGCCAGACGCCGTCGTAGACTGCTATTCCAATCGGTGCGTAGTCACCGAAAAATTCTTCCGTTCCGTACAACACATTACAGTTCACGGACACTTTCACTGTCCTTCCTATTCACGTGGCGATATCAATTTGTACGCTACACAGTTCCTACACATAGCGAGCACTTCTGTATTGTCCGGTAATTGTCACTACTGCTTTTTTTGAAATTCACTGGAATTTACTATTTTTATTTCCCGGCCCGATGCACCACTTGCGACGGGTCAGGCTCTTATCGCGCAGTTTCCTTTCCCTGAAAGAAAATCCACCTACCTCGTTTCTTAGGTAGTTGCTGCACTCGCCTCTCCTGATAGCAGCTACTGGAAAAATTGCAGAAAAGCAGTGTTGAAGAAACTGCAATTTAATAGCCGCTCACCGGAGGCCGCGATACATGTTTGCTGAAATACAATCTATGAGCAATCTTCCTAAATAAATTGAGTTATTGGAATGGTAGTAATTGTTTACTCAAACGAGAACGCGAAGTTGGTAATTCTATTTAAGCTCTTTATTGTCTTTAAGCCTGATCATCAGCCCGCTAATCTACGTTTGAAGAAAGTTCAGTTCACAATTCTATCCACACTCAAACCCCGCCAGAATTAGCTTTCAAAGTTACGGAATTTACTTAACTGCAACACAGACGATTTTCTAACATACACGTTTGCAGTCGATGTTCAATAATAGTTCGTTTTTTAACGTTAATGCTCGCCATAAGCACTTAGTAAAAGTTTACGAAGTACCGCCACGCTTTTAATTATTAAAGTTACTCGCGTCTTTCGCGGAACGAAAAGTCACAACTCGCTCAAACTCACACTACGCGTTACTGGACTCTTCCAGTCTCAAATCGCACAGTACCGAACCGATGAAGCCGTTTTATGACTTCATTTTACACATTATTCGCGAGGACACATCAAGCATGTCTCTTCTCGATCACAGTTCCTTCGCGACTCCTCATCCACTCGCGACTCACTCTCCTAGTCTGCTAACCGTCCTCGCATCTCATTGGCTCACACATCACACAGCCAATCAGAATTAACTCTTTGGGTGCGCCTCGCGCCAAAATCTAGCACGCACCAGTCATGACTTCTGAATCATTTACGTCATGATTTCTTGTTACACAAAATTTACTGTATAATTTAACAAACCGAAAGGAAAACTAGACTTTACTTTATTTCCAGAAATTATTTAAATACTCGCGAACGTTCTGGCTGCTTGTACAATACCATACACTCTTGGACATCCGACATTCACTAAGATGGGGAACCACTGGCGACTCTGTTCCCACGGTTACATCGTCTGAACACTTGCGAGTTCCAACCTAGATTTTATACACTTGCAAAGAATGGCGAATGTCCCTCTTTCATTCACTCAGGCACACTCATTCACTCTCACCTACTCATATAAAATAACTGTTCACAAAAATTCAAAACATTTATGGTTTTAACAAAGTTGTAGGTGAATTTCTAAAAGTAAAATTCTCAAAATAAATACAAAAGCACGGAAGGTGATTTTTGTTTCATAGTTGGATGGTCACTGAAGGTGATCTATACATAATGGTATTTATTTAGACTCGAAAATTGTAGAAATTTGCGTTTTCTGTAAGATTTTTCTAATTTCCAAAATATGCAGGTTTCAAAGCTCAAATTTGGATGACTTATTTTTATTCATAACAGAAACTAGTATATTAACTTTTAATTTCCTCAGGTTCCTCAGTTAGAAGTTATTAAAGATGAAAGTTCCACGTTATACACGCGGCTAGTTAGCGCACAGGTCTTACATTCTCACGGTACAGACATGCCATATGGTCGTGACGTCAGACGAACGGACACCGGTAATCTGCCCGCTACAGCACATATGCTAATCTGATGGCTACTTTACAGTCTGTCTACATTTCACAGTAAATATTTGATAGAAAACTGTGCGCTCGCACTAGTTGCGACGCCACAGCAGGTCTTGAAGCTCGTGCAGAACTGTGCCGCGGCCTCGCTCGCTTCATCTTATACTTTCCCCACTTTGGGGAAGTGTGTGTGGGAGTTTGTAGCCTTTTGGCTTTTACTCCCCTGTGTACTTGTGTGTGTGATTTTTAGCTGTAGTTTTTTGGTTGTCTGTGATATGTGATGAATGTTCTGTGTGTGTCTGGTACTTGCCTGAGGTTGGCGAGAATATTGGTGTTTCTTGGGAAGGAGCAGGATTGAGGATTGGATATTGGGATTTAATCTTCGACTTAATCGTCAAAGATCGTCATGGGGCGTTTGTGCTTATCGCGGGACATGTCATACCGACCTAAGGAGTGGATAAGGTTATTCTCGGATCTGGAAGAGCTCTCGTAGAAAGCCCTTGCCAGATCCTGGAATCTTTCTTTGAGGAGTGGTATTTCAGCAGCGGCGTGCAGATCGTCTGTGGGGAATCCCATGGGTAGGTGCAGTGCCCTCCTGAGGGCGCGGTTCTGCAGCCTCTGGAGTTTGTCCAGGTGCTCCTTCGCCGCGTATCCCCAGACAGGGCACGCATATTCCATTACTGGCCGGATCAGGGCCTGGTAAACGTTTACTCCTATTGTGCAGGGGAGGGAGCTGGTTGTGTTAAGGATTGGGTACAGGATGGACCTTCTGGCGCAGACCTTCCTGTGGATCTCGTCTATGTGGGGTTTCCACGTAAGACGAGAGTCCAAGGTTACGCCAAGGTACTTGGCGGTTCTGCGCCAGGGGAGTTGGGATCCGTTTAGGTGAAGGTGGAGGGGGGGGGGGGGGGGGTGTTGAGGAGGTTCGCGCCTTCCGAGCCTACGGGTAATCAGCATAGCCTGCGTCTTTTCCGAGTTGATGGTAATGCGCCAGCGTCGGGCCCAGGTTTCTGTGTCATCTAAAACCCTTTGTAGCCTACGGATGACCAGGTCCTTGTTCGCATTTCTAGTGTAGAAGGCTGTGTCGTCTGCATACTGTGCGGTGTGCACCAGGGGGGCGGTCGGCGTGTCCGCAGTGTACAGACTGTACAAAACGGGCCCCAGGACCGATCCCTGTGGCACCCCAGCACGAATATGCCTTTTGGTGGAGGTGGCAGTTTCTACTTTGACAGAGAAAGTTCTATCCGTGAGGTAGCTTTTGATCTGCTGTGCCGCGGCCAGTCGGACGCGGAGCTTATGTTCTCTTCGCATAGAGGCCGCTGCTGTGGCGTTGTCGTCCAGGAGAGGGGTCGGTCAGCGTGCAATTGGCTGACGTCTTCTTCACAGCCCTCCCTGCTCTCACGTTCCCGATTGGCGTGCCGGCGCTTGACGTTACGCTAACAGTCACAGTGCGTGCCGCAGTAGCCGCTCGATGCACGCTGTGATACTCCTATTAACTGGTTCCACACATTCGTTACTGCTATAAAACCATAATCTGCAAGCACAGAAAGGTAACGGTATGACAAACCCATTTCTTCAAGATGATCATGCTCGCTCCTTCGACTGACCATATTTTAAATATCAACATTGTAGAATGACATTTTCAATGAACTCAATGCCCCCATCACCACTCAGGAAATCATCACTACACTCCGCACGAAATGCAAAACGCTCCAAATCACAATCATGTTACTTATAACCACCTCTGTGAAGTTCCCGCCTCCTTCCTCTCCATCCTGGCCACGCTATAGAATGTGGTCTTGTCCACTGGCTACTACCCCGACCTGTGGAAAACCTGCCGTATCCTGATGTTCCTCAAACCCAACAAACCGCCATCTGCCGTCTCCTCCTACCGTGCCATCAGCCTTACCTCGGTCTTCAGCAAGGTCCTGGAAACCATCCTTACCCGACGCATCCATCAGCATCTCCGCCAGCACCGCCTACTTCCCGCCACCCTGTGTGGCTTTCGACCGTCCTTTCCTGCCGATGACCTTCTCCTTCACCTCACTCATCTCCTTTCCGAACAGCTCAACTCCCGTCGATCAGCCATCTTCCTCTCCCTCGACCTTGAGCGTGCTTACTACCGTGTATGGCATTCCAATCTCCTGTTCAAGCTTCAATCCTTCACCCTTCCTATCAACTACGTCCGTCTGCTTGGGTCCTGTCTTTCCCAATGTCCTTCCTATGTCACCACCCATAACACAGATTCCTATACCTTCTACCCCTCCGCCGGTGTGCCCCCAGGTTCCGTCCTCTCCCCTCTCCTCTACCTTCTGTATATGGTGGACATTCCGCCTCCTTCACCCCCCTGGCCACCTTCTCCAGTATGCCGAAGACTCCGCCTTCCTTGCCCTCGCCCCTACCCTGCAACGCTCCCAACGCCTTCTCCAAACCCATCTTGACCGGTTCACCACTTGGTGCAATCAGTGGTTGCTCAAGGTCAATCCTTCCAAAACCCAGGCGATCATTGTAGGCAAATCCACCCCTTCCTTCCGTCTCCTTGACTTCTATATCACCATTTATGGCCGTCCTATCACCCTCACCCCCACCCTCTAGTACCTTGGCGTCACCATTGAGCGTCGCCTCTCCTGGACTCCCCCCCCCCCCCTCCCATCTCCGGACAATCCAAGCGAAGGCACGCTCCCGACTCCGTCTCCTCAAGCTCCTTTCTGGCCGCACATGTGGTCTGGACCCCTCCACCATACTCCACACCTATAAATCCCTCATCCGCCCTATCCTCTGCTACGCCAATCCCGCCTGGATCTCCACCCTTCCTACATTTTACAAATCCCTTCAAATCCTAGAACGCCATGCGCTCCGCCTCGCCTATCGCATCAGCCCCTGGTGGCCTACCTTTGTATAAGGTGTTAAAATAACAATAAGGAAAAAAATGACATCTTCGTTGACGTTTCCACTTACAGGGGGTGGACAAAATATGGAAACACGAAAAACACAAACCATTACCATGCCTAATACGGTCTAAGAAAACAGCTGCCATTCAAAATACTAGCCACTCATCTCAGAATGGATAAATACAGGTCCTGTATGGTTTTCGAGGGAATCTTATACCATAACGATGACGGAAATGGTAAGCGATCACACACCTTTCCCTCCGAAGGAGACCACAAAGGCTCAATAATATTGAGATCTGTTGACTGTGGTTGCTATGGGAGATATAACAATTCATCATCGTGCTCACAAAACATGTCCTAGACGATGCGAGCTATGTAAACAGGAGTCCTGTCGTCTCGTGACACAGCAGTATCACTGGGAAACGAATGTTTTATCATGGTATGGACCTGAATGGCCAAAATGGTCACATAATCCTTGGCAGTAATGCGACCTTCCAGAGTAACCACGGGGCCCATAGAATACTACGATATGGATGTCCAGATCATTACAGAACCCCTACCATATTTGACTCTTCGCAGCAGTCTGCATCGTATGCTTGGGACGGAGCACGCCAGACGTAAACTCGGCCAGAAGTTGGAAACAGCGTGAAATAAGACCCCTTAAATTGCTCCATAGTCCACGTTTTATGGCTTCAGCACCACGTCTTCCTGTTACGGGCAGTGGCATCACTGATGTGTCGTTTTGGAATTTCGGCTCGCCCTGAAATTGCCTGCTTATGGACTCCGTGTTGTTTTGGTGCTGCCAGGTTTAGCCAGTGCGACATTAGCGCTGCAGTGGCCTTTCCAGCTGTCGCCCTCTTCAGTGACAGTCTGTCGCGGTCACTCAACACACATTTTCGTCCGCGTTGTGACTAAGGGAATGAAGCTTTTCTGCTTCCCCTGTATGCGGTATGAACACCAACCACTTCGGATCCCTTGGTTATGGAAGCACCAACTACACGACCACCGAAATTTGTCCACATTCGAATTCACTTAGCTCCGACATGGTGCACTCACAACATCACAAAACACTGTTCTGGCCACGACCGACACTTGCAACGTATTGAGTGCATTCCACAGGTGCTATTCTTGGCCAAATACATCAGTGCCACCCCGAGGCTTGGCTAGCATCTGCACTTATGTTCAAGCATGCATTTCTCGTGTCGTTTCCAAATTTCTATCCAACCCCTGTAGTTTCACAGTTATTCACTAACTGAGTTTCGTGTAAAGCCGACGGCACACGGACGGTGCATCCGAACGTAGAGCGTTGAGCGTGCCGAGTTTCTGGCGTCATAGCATGGAATAGCATGCTCCGGAGTCTTCCCGAACGTGCAGAGCAATATCTGGCATGTCAGATATTCTGAGCGTGTGTCTGAGCGTTGACCAGTGAGAGGGCACAACGCCACCTACGTCACAAGCACGCCGTCTCCAGTACAGAGTTATGAGGCGCCATATTGGCATTTATTTCAAGCCTATATGTATACAGGGTGAGTCACCTAACGTTACCGCTGGATATATTTCGTAAACCACATCAAATACTGACGAATCGATTCCACAGACCGAACGTTAGGAGAGGGGCTAGTGTAATTGGTTAATACAAACCATAAAAAAATGCATGGAAGTATGTTTTTAACACAGAGCTACGATTTTTTAAATGGAACCCCGTTAGTTTTGTTAGCACATCTGAACATATAAACAAATACGTAATCTGTGCCGTTTGTTGCATTGTAAAATGTTAATTACATCCGGAGATATTGAAACCTAAAGTTGACGCTTGAGTACCACTCCTCCGCCGTTCGATCGTGTGTATCGGAGAGCACCGAATTACGTAGGGATCCAAAGGGAACGGTGATGGACCATAGGTACAGAAGAGACTGGAACAGCACATTACGTCCACATGCCAACACCTTTTTATTGCTCTTTTTCACTGACGCACATATCTGCGATTAAGATTTTCAGCAAAGGGTAACTCAATATGATTAGACGGAACAGATGAGAGTTTAGTTTAGCGTAATGAGTAGCGTCACTGTCCTTCATTTGTAACGCACTGTTTGTGATGGAACTTTTATAAGCCTGTGTCCTTATTGACTGCACTCGGTACTTTCCTTTTTGTGGACGATGAAGAAAATGCGCGCTCGTTTAGTAAACAGTGTGCTTTACGAACTAGAAACATCCCTCAACTGCCGCTGGAGTGCGTTGCGATCGCGTATACCACGTTGGGGCCCACGTAACGTATGCATCGTTACTGCGCGTTCAGCAGCACGTTGAACTTAAAACGCTCAGCGTTAACGTTCGACAGCAAGGTCCGTGTGCCGACGGCTTAAGACTGATATTTCTTGTTATGTAAAAGAGGATACTGCTAGCATACCTTAACGCCACCTCTCTGTAGTCTTAACCACTTATTGGTTGTGCAAATTCCGCTCGTAGTTCCAAACCTCCATACAAGTCTCTCAGTTCAGCCGCGATTGCGAAGAAATAGTACAGGTGGTGTATAGTGTACTGTTCAAGACATCCTACTTTAGACTGTGCTAGCTGAGTTGACCCTTTCATGGATTATCTTAATGAATCGGCACGCAGGATCCTGCTCTCTCTTCTCTGTGAAGCTCTCTCAGATGTGGTCTCTCAAAGCAGGTCTTGTAGCACCATGGATTCTTCACAAGATCCAAGCAGCCAACCCGTAATCTTAATTAGCGGGCCGGGTAGCTAATTTATATGAAATAAGTTCTGGGATGGCATTGTTATGCATTTATTTGCGAACACCATAAAATAGTAACAGATTAGTTTTCGAAAATGTTTCCCCGTAAAAAGATAACAAAATACGAGATTATAGCTAAGCCGACTATCACGCATTAACAGGCTAAATAGTACATCCTATCACCAACTGGTGAGGTTGGAGCACTGCCGAAATCTCTTGCTTATATCATAAAACTTTGTAGTCCTTCGTGCATCTTCGGTAAGTTAACAATATTCATTTGTTTCTTGGATTTATTGGTTTACTGTACAGATTTATGACCCGTAGGCTTCTGCTAGTACCAGCTATGTCAAAGAAACACTTTAATCGTTAAAATTTAGTAAAATAAAATCAGCGTTTCGCGCCAGATCACTAGTGGTGCCCCTACGTATTTACTGCCGATTAATACCTGTTCTCGGGGGTCCCTCTCTCCTGATTCACTATTGCGGCATATGATCCGGTTGCTACCTCTGCCTCCGTGGGAACCAGCTCTCTACTTGTTGCCATCTTATTCTACAGCACTGCTCAATGCAGTGAAATGACTTCGGCTCTCTGCCGCCAGTAAATATAAAATTTGGAAAAATAAATCCCCTTCAAAACAGGGGAAACCTCACCCTTATACATTGTCCTCTCAATCGAATTATTACTACTGACACAAAAAATGGAGATTTATTGAATAAAGCTATGGACGTGAAATGAAATCAGGGAAGTACTCTCATACAATGCTTCCTTTAGTGCAATGAACACGGCGTTGTTGTTGTTGTTGTTGTGGTCTTCAGTCCTGAGACTGGTTTGATGCACGGCGTAACTAATGAAAAATCTGGATCTCCTGCTTGCTACGAGCAATCGCCATCAAGTCGGCGTCTAATGTGGATTTTTAGTAGTCACAGTTTGTTCATCCTATATAGCCTCCTAGCTAAGATTCATTCAGGTCATCCATTCTGGATGTTATTAAAGTTTTCACAAGTATTGGGATATGTCTGTGCAGGCACAACACTTCAAGATCACAGTCGCGTTTATGTAAAACAAGAAAAATGGATGAGCTCGAATAGGACATTGACGCTGGGACCCACAAGTCTGGATTGGCATTCTGCTAGAGGGATTTCCCAGTGGTAACGTGCCCCTAAATCCGCTGCCACCAGTGCTAGTGTGCAGTGGAAAAGGCGTGGGAAGGCTAAACTTAATCTTCATAGTGGTACACCTAAAATATTAAGTAATGGGGATCGCTGGACAATTACGTATACTAAACTAACAAAACTATAATCTTCCTTATCAAATATGACATTGCTGTCACATACCGCTATTCGATATCAGTTTATTTTTCGGTCTCTATTTTGTACTTAGGGTTTGTGGACTTTGGAAATGTGTGCTCGGAGAGAAAGCTTGAATCCTGCTTGCGGTTCAGGAGGACCACAGTAAGATCACTGGTCTCTTTTGTTGGCGGAGAGACTGTTTGTGGCTCTCATTAGGTCAAGCACGTCTATCTGGTGTACAGAAACGTCTTTGCGGAAGCCAGACCGAGGGCCTGTTCCGTCGTTTTTGTATATACATTGCCGGCACCTGACGAAATGCTGAACACTGAACGCTGGGAATGTGAACGCGACAATTCTGCCTTTCTGCATTACTTCTAAGGCTTAGAGACAACGGCGCTACACATCTAGTGTAGGTGTCTCAGTAGCGTTTTCGCTCCAATAATTTTGTTTACCCAATGACATTGTGTCGCCCCACCAAGCGCATGACTCGGACGGGCCAACCAATCAAGCACTATGTCGTCAGGCCACAAGTGGCCCATCGGGACCATCCAACCGCAGTATCATCCTCAGCTGAGGATGCGGATAGCCGATCGTTATGATGGTATTCTGTGACCGAAGCCGCTACTATTCGGTCGAGTAGCTCCTCAATTGGCATCACGAAGCCGAGTGCACCCCGAAAAATGGCAACAGCACATGGCGGCCCAGATGGTCACCCATCCAAATGCCAGCCACGCCCGACAGCGCTTAACTTCGGTGATCTGATGGGAACCGGTGTATCCACTGCGGTAAGGCCGTTGCCCCCGACCAATCAAAGTAAGACAGTTTCAGTCCATTAGCAACCTCGTGATGCTAAAATGTGTATTGTGTATGCAAAGAAGCGGGTATTTTCTGTCCATTCCCTTATTTTTCGAAAAGCCTCTTACATTGCTTGACCATCACATTGGCAAAAGCTGGAGTCGTCCCTTCCACCGAGAATTTTGGAACGACTGGAAGCTGATTAGGAGGAAGTAGCTTTTTGGGCACTTTGGGAACGAATAGTAGAGGAGATGGGAGAGCTTCGGTGATGGATCATCAGAGGAATCAAGAGATGACTACCATCGGGGGCTGTTGGCGCGCTTTGCTGAATTTGAGCAGATGTTAAGTTTTTACAGTCCGCGGTAGGGCGATCCACGATCAGAGCAACTCGCTTCTCCTACGTTTTGGGTGTGCAAACTGAATTACTAATTTGATACCAGTTCGTATTTGCATTAATTTTGTTTAAGCGAGCAGCACAAATAAGAATATTTTGGTACTTCTGTTTCTATGCAGTCTTCCTTCCATTTGGTAGCCCCCTTAGTGTTAGCGCCACTTTTTGTTAACGGAATTCTTGATTCAGTTAACCTTATTATCTTCAAAACTTTTGATTAACTTTGTGAAACTTAAGAGTAAATAAAATTCTGTGAAAAGTTGATTTGACTTCTGTTTCAAGATCCTTTATTTGTCCCACAATTTTCCATGGCCAGTCGACCCATTAAATAACATCTAGTTGTGCTCTGTTCTGTCGCCATCATCCTTTGCTTACAGTGGCCATGATATTGATATTTCTGCAACAGGAAGCAGATTGCATTCACTAAAATTTACGTTACGACGAAGCTGTTGCATAGCGACCGTGGTCCATGGTCCCCATTTATAATAAGACGAAGTACTCTCATACCCACTCTAATCCAGGATCTTCCCACTTCCAACTTTCCCAACAACTCTGATCCAGGATAACCCCGTTTTAGTAAGCGGAGAGTAACTTCCACAATTACTAACAAATTCCGTCTCACCTGAAGGTAAGTGTTTATCCGGCTATGATTATTTTGCAAAATATTCGATGTTTCAGCTTAATAAATAACGAAACACTTTCAAAAGTGAAAAATAAAACGTAATTATAACTTTACAAAATCAAACGCTTAGTCTTCGTTGTTTGTTGTTGTGGTCTTCAATCCTGAGAGTGGTTTGATGCAGCTCTCCATGCTACTCTATCCTGTGCAAGCTGTTTCATCTCCGAGTACGTAATGCAGCCTACATCCTTCTGAATCTGCTTAGTGTAGTCATCTTTTGGTCTCCCTCTACGATTTTTACCCTCCACGCTGCCCTCAAATACTAAATTGGTGATCCCTTGATGCCTCAGGACATGTCCTACCAACCGATCCCTTCTTCTAGTCAAGTTGTGCCACAAACTCCTCTTCCACCCAATTCTATTCAATACCTCCTCGCCGGCCGCGGTGGTCTAGCGGTTCTAGGCGCTCAGTCCGGAACCGCGCGACTGCTACGGTCACAGGTTCGAATCCTGCCTCGGGCATGGATGTGTGTCATGTCCTTAGGTTAGTTAGGTTTAAGTAGTTCTAAGTTCTAGGGGACGGTAACGTTCTCGCAATTACTGACGACTACACAGGCAGCATGATTCAATATTTCTGCAGGAGACATTCTACTACTTGTTGAAGCCATGCCACATCGAGTTTCTGTTCTACGCCGGGCAAAAGGAGGTCCGACACGATATTAGGAGACGCCGCATGACTTTTGTCACCTCATTGTACATTATGCAACTGAGAGGCGGCAGAGAGTAGGCAGTCTACTGCATCCATGTCAATGTGTGTTGCGTTAGCTGGCAACGCCAAAACTAATGCTATATTAATCATTCACATACCATTACAAGTCACTGTGCATACAACAAACACTAATCAGCCAGGACATTATGATCACCTACCTAATAGCTGGTATGTCCAACTTCGGAACGGATAACGGCAGCGACGTGTGGTGGCATGGAAGTGATGAGATCTTGGTAGCTCGCTGGAAGGACTTGGCACCACATCTGCACACACAAGCCACCTAATCCCCGTAAATACCGGGGCCGGTCGGGGTGGTCGAGCGGTTCTAGGCGCTACAGTCTGGAACCGCGCGACCGCTACGGTCGCAGGTTCGAATCCTGCCTCGGGCATGGATGTGTGTGACGTCCTTAGGTTAGTTAGGTTTAAGTAGTTCTAAGTTCTAGGGGGCTGATGACCTTAGAAGTTAAGTTCCATAGTGCTCAGAGCCATTTGAACCATTTAAATTCCGTGGGAGCGAGGCGAAGAGCTCTGACACCACTTCCAATCACATCCCAAATGTGTTCGATCAGGTTCAGATCTGGCCAAGTTGGGGGCGAGCACATCAATTGGAACTCACAGCTGTGTTCTTCGAATTACTACATCACACTGTTGGCCTTGTGAGATGGCGCATTATCTTGTTGAAAAATAGCACTGCAGTCGAGAAACATGAGCGTCATGAAGGGGTGCAGATGGGCTGCAATCAGTGTACGCTACTCCTTGGCCGTCATGGTGCCTTGCACGAGCTCCACTGAACCCAAGGGTGCGCACGCGAATGTTACCCAGAGTATAATGGAGCCGCCGCTAGCTTGTCTCCGTCCCGCAGTAGAGGTGTCAAGGAGCTGTTCCCCTGGAAGATGGTGGATCCTTCCTCCCATCTGCATGTTGAAGAAGGTATCGGGTTTCATCAGACCATGTAACGCTCTGCCACTGCGCCAACGTCAAATGTCGATGGTTATGTGCCCATTCCATTCGTAGTTACAGATGTCGTAGTGTTATCGTTGGCACATGCATCTGTCGTCGGCTGCGGAGGGCCATCGCTAGGCGTTTTCGGAGCACTGTGTGCTCTTCCTAGTATTAAAGTCTGGTGTTAGAGCCGCCACAGTTCGCCGCTTGTCCTGTTTTACCATCTACCCAGTTATGACATCCGACATCTGTAATGAGTGGTGGCCGCCCAACCCCACGACGTCTGGACGTGGTTTCACCACGTTTAGAAGGCACTCACCACAGCACTCCTCGAACACCCGATAAGTTGTGCACTTCCTGAAATACTCATGCCGAGCCTCCGGGCCATCGCAATCTGCCCTCGGTCAAACTCAGATAGACCGTTCGCCTTACCCGTTCTACACACGGACAACAGACTCACTGACACTACATACACCGTGCGTAGGGTCTGACTAGCCGTCATTCCTGACCAGGTGGCGGTGCTATCCCCTGGACGGGTTTATATCGATAGCACGAGGGTTGTTCCGAAAGTAATGTCTCCTGTTTTCGCTTATGGAGACTACAGTCGATACGTAAATCACAACAGCACAGTCAAATAGAGCAACATTTCAGCTACAGACTGTCATTTTTCCGCATAGTCGCCACCATTCGTTATGCACTTTTGCCAACGATGAACCAGAGTTTGTAAAAATCGGAACGAGCTGAGGCTAGCCGTCCGCGGTGGTCTCGAGGTTCTAGGCGCGCAGTCCGGAACCGTGCGACTGCTACAGTCGCAGGTTCGAATCCTGCCTCGGGCATGGATGTGTGTGGTGTCCTTAGGTTAGTTAGGTTTAAGTAGTTCTAAGTTCTAGGGGACTGATGACCACAGCAGTTGAGTCCCATAGTGCTCAGAGCCATTTGAACCAGCTGAGGCTAACCACTTCCTTACAGCTTTGACAACAGCATCCCAGTCTTGAAAATAGTCCGTATTTCAGAAGCCCAAAGAGATGGAAGTCTGAAGGCCCTAAAATGAGACTGTATTGTAGATGTGGTAACACAGTCCAGCCGAATTTTGCAATGAGTGGTCGTAAAACTGGTGTAGGACCTGGCGTTATCACGTTGCAGGTGAAAGTTGGTCTTCTTCGGTCTTTCAGCTTACTCAGTTTCGTCTCGTAGCGCGCTGAATTGAGTTCCTCCAGGCTCCAGGACATCCAAAAGAAATACACCGTGGCTGTCCCAGAAAGTTGTGCATGTCACTTTACTTGAGACACCTGTGTCTTGAATTTCTTCTTTGATGAGAATTCACATGTCGCCACAGATAATTCGCAAGTAGCAATTCAAAGGAATGTCTTTCGGTTTCCGGCTCGTAGTGATGACACCACGTCTCATCTCCGGTGACGATGCTATTCAGAAAATTGTGACCTTCAACTTCATATTGGTCCAGCAGCTCCCAACAAATTTCCATGCGATGAGCTCTTTGTTCTTCTGTAAGTATTCGCGGGATCCTTCTCGCGCAGACTTTGCGATAACCAAGATATTCCAACATTGCTTCCAAGGCATTACACCCGACATTCAGCTTTGCACACAATTCTCTGGTCGTTATCCGCCAGTCAGCATGGATGAGTTGATCAAGACTCTCTTCATTGCGAGGGATGACAGCTGTGCAGGGTCGACCGGACTGGCATGTCGTGCACACCCTTTTCACCACATTAAAAATGTCGCGCCCATCGCCTCACATTTCTCACGTCTGTTGTATCGTCCCCATACACCTTTAGCAAGCACCAGTGGATGTCAATAGTCCAAATTTCTTCAGCAGTGTGGAATTCAATCACACATCGCTGTTTTATGCACGCGTCCATATCAGACTCCAGTTTGGAACACTCCTCTGCTGCCGTCAACTAACACAGATCAACGGAACCACCTGCAAATGAAAGAGGAAGGTTCAAGTATTAGCACTACACCAACGACATCTAGAGCGGAGATCCAAAGTCAACTCAAAAAAATAGGAGGCATTGCTTCCGGAACTACTCTCGTTCATTAGCGGGCATAGTATTCTGTCTTATAAGTGTACTGTATATGACAGACACAGCACTCATTGTGTACATACCCCTTCAGACCATAAAATTACCCTTGCGTTTACCCCACTGTCTTAAAGCTTTTCGATTTGTTTATTCGTGAAGCAAAGTCAGCATTCCTCCACAATGAAGGAGATGTCAAGTCGAGGAGGATGAAAGATGCCTACTGGGTCATTCCATGAGAAGTGAAGATTTTGCTACGTCTGTAACACTTCCTGTTCCCTTGCTTAGTGGTAAGTTAACACAGTTAGCATCATCAAACCTTCGCTGTACATTGTTCTTGTCGAGGCTTATCTACTTTTTACGTTAATGTTTCAATACTAATTGTTCAAATGTTACGTCTGCAACTATAGAATGACCCTACAATTATTCGTCACAAATGTTTAAGTGTCTCTGTAAATATTTTGATATTCGTTCGCTCTTTACTCTCGCTGGCTACTTGGTTGTACAATTTATTCCCTGGTATGAAATGCATTTTTCAGTTTTTCATTTCTTGTTTCTTGGTCAAAGTAAGGCAAGTCTGGCTCTTAGTTGGTGACCAACTATAAAACTGCTAAGATAATAATTAGTAATCCTTTCCTCAATCAGGCCGCCTGCCTAGCTGAGTGGTAATGTGTTTGCCTCCCATGCAGCGGGCCCAAGCTCGATTCTTGGGCGTGTTGGAGATTTCCTCCGGTCGTGGACTGGCTGTTGTGTTGTCCTCCTCATCACTTCATAATCAGCAACACGCAAGTCGCCCAATGTGGCGTCACCTAAAATAAGACTTGCAACCCAGCAGCCGAGCTCCGTCGGATGGGGCCTTCCGCCCAACAATGCCACACGATCATTTCATTTCATTTTACCTTAAATTGCGTAATGTATTGTTTGAGGTAATCATTATTTATTTCTAATTTCTGCCACCAGTCATTTTTTATTTTATGTTTAATCTAACACAATACAACGCGTTTCGAACATGTTCTGTTCATCTTCAGGCGTTTATACATACATACATATACAGAAATGTTACTTAAAAATAAACAGTCTTAAACTGGATTAATCTAGAACTCTTTGTCCATTGCTTGTTAATGTAGCGGATGGTGTGGCATTGGGGGGGGGGGGGGGGGGGGGGAGGGGGGGCAGCGGATGGGAAGAAATCGAAATCAGCGATGTCTTCTGCTGGTTTTCTTCCTTGTGGTTGACTATGTATGATATCTCAGCCTGTATAGGATGCAGATAGTTTGCATCAGTAATACATAACTGATGCAAATCTATCTGCATCCTGTACAGTCTGTGATATCATACATAGTCAACCACAAGGAAGAAAACCAGCAGAAGACATATCTGATTTCGATTTATAGGCATCCACTGCCCCCCTTCCCCCCCCCCCCCCCCCCCCCCCCCCCCCACCAAATGCCACACCATCCACTACAGTATCAAACAATGGACAAAGAGTTCTATATTAATCTAGTTTCAGACTGTTTAATTTAAGTAATATTTCTCGGTATGTATGTATGTATAAACGCCTGAAGAAAAACAGAACATGTTCGAAACGCGTTGTATTATGTTAGATTAAACATAAAATTTAAAAAAATGACTGGTAGCACAAATTAGAAATAAATAACTATCCCACAGAGTCACGGTTCACAGACATAGCCATTATGGCCGAGAATAATAATGAGGTAATCATATTGTGCACTTGTAATCACCAATGCTTTAAACAGGTTTTTACCACGAACCCGATTATTGTTTTTAATTATTATTCTGATGACAGCTATCTGTAGTCTGAATATCATGCACTTATTTCATAAATTTTATCCCTGAAAAATAATAAGACACTAGTGGTGCATACCGGATGTAAGGACTCCACAGATATAAAATTTGATGTGTTATTATCTTTGTGTCAGCTGTAGTTTGCATGAAAATAATGTGAGACGACACGGCCATTTTGATGCTCAAAAATGGTCAAATGGCTCTGAGTACTTTGCGACTTAACGTCTGAGGTCATCAGTTGCCTAGAACTTATAACTAATTAAACCTAACTAACCTAAGGACTTCACACACATCCATGCCCGAGGCAGGATTCGAACCTGCCACCGTAGAGGTCGCTCGGCTCCAGACTGTAGCGCCCAGAACCGCACGGCCACTCCGGCCGGCATTTTGATGGCACATTTAATGACTTTTCTTATGTGTTGACCACACTTTTATTTTTCCAACAACCTTACGCTTCACGACTTTCCGTCATTTTGAAAGCCAGTGGTATGTCAGTCACATACAGTTGTTCATTAGATGCATTGTATCACGAGACAAGTGCAAACTTGTCTCGTACACTGTACTTGTCTCGTGATCGAGAACATTGCCGTAATACAATGCATCTAATGAACAACTGTATGTGACTGACATACCACTCCCTTTCAAAATGACGGAAAGTCGTGAAGCGTAAGGTTGTTGGAAAAATAAAACTGTGGTCAAGACATAAGAACAGTAATGAAAAGTGTACATTCGTGTTCTCGTTCCACTTCAGCTGACAGCCAAATGTGTATTTTTTGCATAATCTTTGTCATATTAAAATACGTCGTTATTGTTGCACTATTTATGTTGAAACTCATATTGTCTGTTTTCTTGATGCTCAGTGTTAGTGTGTTGCGTATTGAGCAGTTCTAAACATCCCTGAGGGTTTTATATTCCCTGTCAACCAGGAGTTACAACGTTTTATGTGTAACTACAATGTTTTGAGATCATTTTGTATGTGATAAAAAACTCGTTCTAGATCTCTGTACTCTCTACACAGATATGTACCGAACCAGTTATCTCTGTAACATTTTATGTGTAAGTACAATGTTTTGAGATCATTTTGGATGTGATAATAAGCTTGTTCTTGGTTCTAGATCCCTGTACTCTGTACACAGATATGTACCGAACCAGTTATTTGCTGCGCCTCTTGTTTCATATCATTCTAATTTCTTTATAAAAAAAATTACAATGAATAGCGTCAAAGCTCTTGGGTAGCTCTAAAAGGTGCAGGTGTTGATGTCATTATAATATGGTGCGTCTAGTAGCTTTTTTTAATCCCTACTAGGGGCTGCATATGTACTTTTAGTACTACAAATAGCAAATATATTTCGCTGTGGAAATTAAATTTGTTCAGATAAGTTGAGTTACAACAAGACCCGCCAAAGGGGAGACGGTCCTATTTTCATGGTAGTGATGATGCCAGGAACTGAATGATCACAGAGATGAGTTCGATGCTTCGCACAGACTGGTACAAACGAAGCTTTCACTAGTTTGTATATCAGGGGAAGAATATTGAACGCGTTGATGAGGGACAGGGCGTGATGTGGGACTCAAGTGGCCGTGTGTGTAGCTGGCGACCGCTCGGTAGGAATTACAGCGGAAATTCTGTGGAAGCTGTTTTTTCCTGACTTCATGTTGTATCACGCCCGTGAAAATAATTTACTGCGCGGTCAGTTCTTCAAACGGTAGTAACAGTCCGAAATCTGATATCTTCTGTCCCCGAATGGTAAATACTATGCCTGAGAAGCAACAACAATTATATTATTATTCGAGGAAAACCAAGAGGATTTGTTACACTTTTTACATTCGAATCTACAGAGAAGCTATCCGCAACAAGTCTAATCCTAGTTGAAAGAAATTTATCAGGGTGAATAAACATTTACGAGAAACTGGATGGTTCAGACCAATGAGAGCTCCCCAAGCTACTCGACAAAGAATTATTCGACCAGTAGAAAACTGACTTGAATATCTGTGGAATAAACTTGAGCTCGGATACGTGTTACGTCAATTGACCAAAAAACACAGATACGGCAAATAACCGCGCTTAAAGAAAGAATGGAAACTTATTTCATTTTCTTCGTGTCATAACTTAATCGAAAGTCATACCCAACAATTAAACGCTGTAACGGTAGTATTGTATTGTATGGTAACCGTGGGCCTAGAAACGACGGAGAGGCTCCGTCCCCGCCGCAGCCGCAGTGGTCCACAACCCCACAACGACTACCGCAGTCCACTTCACCCCTCCGCCGCCCCACACCGAACCCAGGGTTATTGTGCGGTTCGGCCCCGGTGATCCCCGGGGAACGTCTCACACCAGAGGAGTGTAACGCCTATGTTTGCGTGGTAGTGTAATGGTAGTGTACGTGTACGTGGAGAACTTGTTTGGACAGCAATCGCCGACATAGTGTAGCTGAGGCGGAATAAAGGGAACCAGCCCGCATTCGCCGACGCAGATGGAAAACCGGCTAAAAACCATCCACAGACTGGCCGGCTCACCTGACCTCGACACAAGTCCGCTGGGCGGATTCGTGCCGGGGACCAGGCGCTCCTTCACGCCCGGAAAGCCGTGCGTTAGACCGGGCGGGCCATATTGAATATTACAAATATGATACAGTTCATTTAGTCTATCCACGTTCAATGAATTTGACGTATTGGAGTTATTCGTGATGAATAAAGGCAAGGTGGCGCAGTGGCTAGCACACTAGACTTAGACTCGCATTCGGGAGCACGACGACTCAAACCCGCGTCCGGCCATCCAGATTTCGGTTTTCCATGATTCCCTAAATCGCTTCAGGCAAATGCCGAGATGGTCCTTTGAAAGGGCACGGCTGACTTCCTTCCCTAATCCGATGGGACCGATGATCCAATCCGGAAAGCACGGCTAACCGGGCGAGTGTAACAGTAGTAAAAGGTGGTACTACGCTAGGTAACGTTACACGGCTTACGCCTTTCGGGTGGTCAGGAGTGAGTATCCGTGGACATTTGGCAACATAGCTTATTTTAATTGTCTGCTTGGACTCCACGAGTTCACCGTTGCTGCATCTGGATCGTTACAACAGATACAAGCTCTGGGAGGTGCGACAACGTGCGGTGAAGCATTTTTGCGCGCAACAGTGAGTTTAACGGTGACTTGTTTTCGAGCGCGCTCCAGCGCGGTGATGTAGTCTTCGGATGTGGTCGACCGCGAACTCGCGGTCGTAGGAATGCAAGTAGTATCCTGAATTTTCTGGTCTCGTGTCGGAAGAATATTGAACAGTAATTCGCAAGAACGGAATGTCGTCCAATCATTCATGAAAGCTGAAATTTTATTCGAATCGCGTAGCATGATTTTATTTCTGTGATTCAACAATACCTTTCGACAAAGGAAGGAAGGAAGATTATGATTTAACGTCCCATCGATATCGACGTCATTAGAGACAGACAACAAGCTCGGACTGTTTCAAGAATGATGAAGGAAATCGGCTGTACCCTTTCAACGGAACCTCCCCAATATTAGCCTGGAGCGATTTAGGGAAAACACGGAAAACCTAAATCTGAGTGACCGGACGGAGACTAAGGTAGAGCCAAGTTTAAAAACAAGACACGATCGCCTGTGACGTGCCCACGGTGGACCTTACCACTGTTTACAGTTCATAGCTGGTTGTTGTAAATGGAGCATTACACACTGCAGACACTTATTTAATGCGCTGTGTACCACGATGTAGTGCATGGAAAGGCGAACAAATCTAAAGAAAAGCGTTTCTCCACCGGCGTCATCATAACTGAAAGAAATTTATAGCCGAGAGTAAATATTTGGGAGAAACTGTACGGTTAAAACCACAGACACAAAGAATAGCTCGCACAGTAGCATTTCAGAAAATGGTAAAAATATAAAGGACGTATGGCACTGTTGGCTGAGATATCGCACATGGTGGCTCAAGCCGCCTGGCCAAGGGTGTTCTTCCTCCGTGCACATTTGCCCCTTTTCATGCGGATACGCGAGAACGGTGTCGTGTGTGTGTTTGTAGAGTGTAGGTGACTGTAATTTAAGGGTGTATAGCGCACTGTTAGATTTGTGTCGTATGATGATGATGTTGATGATGATGATGATGATCATGATCATGACAAAAGGGAGAGCGTTAAACCTGGTGCTGGCACGTAGCGTGCTCCTCCCAAATAGCTCCGAGGGGGGATCCGAGCTAAACGACCCCATCCAATAGACGGATCACTATTAACAGTGTCACGTGCCGTCACTTCGTGAGCCACTGCGGAGAGGTGTGAAATTTAATCCAGGACTTTGGCGCAAAGGCTGTTGCTCAGGGATTTTACGCTAGCACCTCTCCTCCCGTTGCCGGCCAAATACGGGCATTGAAAATTTCATGCAGCGCCAGGATTCGAACCGGCTTACCTCCGAGCCGAGCTCCATCACACAGGCGTGCATTAGAGACGTCGGCTACGGAGACGTGTTCAGGAGATTGAGTTCGATTGTAATGGAGAAGTTCCAACAATGAACATTCGCCACCTTGCCAGTGAAATGCGCACTTCGAACAATACAGTGTGGAGAGTACTTACAGAGCAGCTATCACACCCTTACCGTAAGCAACGCATACAAGCGTTGGAGGCAAATGATTTTGAATCCAGAGTTCAGTTCTGTCGATAGATTATATTGCAATACGTGCACTGAGATGGAAGGTCGTCATTTAAAAAAAAATGTCTATGAGTTGAAACTGTTTGTTTTATAAAAACATTTACATTTAAATCATACCCCACAAGCCACTGAAAGATGCGTAGCGGAGAGTACTTCTGATACCACTAACTGAGCCCCCTACCCTGTTCCACTCACGAATGGTTTGTTGGAAGAATGACTATCGGTAACCCTTTGTATTAGCTCTAATGTCTCGTATTTTCTCGCCACAGTCATTTCTCGAAATGTATGTGGGAGGAAGTAATACGATGCCCGACTCTACCCGGAAAATTGACTCTCGAAATTTCAATAGCCAACCTCTTCGTGATGTACAAAGCCTCTCTTGTAAAGTCGGTCATTGGAGTTTGTTGAGAATCACTGTCACGCTCTCGTACCGACTGAACTATTCCGTGACGAAACGTGCTGATCTTCGTTGGATCTTCTCTATCTCTTCCATCAGTCCTAACTTGTAAGGATCCCATACTGATGAACGGTACTCAAGAATCGGTCAGACAAGCGTCTTATAAGCCACTTCTTCAGTGGATGAGTTCGTTACCTTAATGTTCTTCCTACGAATCTCAGTCTGGCATCTGATTTTCCTCCCATTTGTTTGATGTGTTCATTCCAATTAAGGTCGCCGCTGTATAGTTAGTACTAGATATTTCACTGTAGATGCTGTTTTTAGCAGTTTGCCATCAATAGTGTAGCTGTACAGTAGTGGATTTAGTTCCCTATGTATGCGCAATATGTTACATTTATCCACGTTCAGGGTCAACTGCTAGAGCCTACACTTTTCATGAATCCTCTTCAGGTCATTCTGCAAATCGATACTGCCTTCTGGCGTTGCTACTTTTGTCCACAACCGCATCACCAGCGAACAGTCTTAAAGAGCTTCCGACGCTTTCTACTACATCATTTATACACACTGTAAACAGTGTAGGTCCTATCATACTTCCTTGGAGTACTCCAGAAATTACCTTCACATCTGTCGATTCTGTTGCGTTAAAAGCAACATGTTGAGTTCTGTTTGCGAAACAGTCTTGTATCCAGTCGAAATAACGTCCGATACTGGATGAGCTCGTATTTTCTTCACTAACTAAGTGTGCGGGGCGGTGTCAAACACGTTCCTGAACGCAAAGAACGCAGCACCAACATGAGCGCCGTTGTCTACAGCGCTATGGATCTAATGGAGAAGCAGAGCGAACTGAGTTTTGTAAGACCTCTGTTTGCGGAATCCATGTTGGTTTTTATAGAGGATATTGTCATTCTCGAAAAACTGCGCATTTCTTGAGCATAAAATATGTTCCATGGCCTGCCCAGTTAGCCGATCGGTCTAACGCACGGCTTTCCGGAGTGGGAAGGAGCGCCTGGTCCGCGGCACGAATCCGCCCGGCGGACTTGTGTCGAGGTCCCGTGAGCCGACCAGTCTGTGGATGGTTTTTAGGCGGTTTTCCATCTGCTTCGGCGAATGCGCGCTGGTTCCCCTTATTCCGCCTAAGCTACCCTATGTCGACGATTGCTGCGCCCCGAGCGGTCTAAGGCTCTGCAGTCATGGACTGTGCGGCTGGTCCTCGCGGAGGTTCGAGTCCTCCATCGGGCATGGGTGTGTGTGTTTGTCCTTAGGATAGTTTAGGTTAAGTAGTGTGTAAGCTTAGGGACTGATGACCTTAGCAGTTAAGTCCCATAAGATTTCACACACATTTGAACATTTGTACATTGCTGTGCCAACAAGTTCTCCACGCACGCGTACACCACCATTACTCTACCACGCAAACATAGGGGTTACACTCGTCTGGTGTGAGACGTTAAAAGGGGGTTCCACCGGGGGCCGAACCGCACAATAATTATGGGTCCAGTGTGGGGCGGCGGAGGGCTGAAGTGGAGACTGCGGTAGTCGTCGTGGGGTTGTGGACCACTGCGGCTGCGGCGGGGACGGAGCCTCTCCGCCGTTTCTAGGTCCCCGGTTAACATACAATACAACACAAATATGTTCCATAATTCTACAACAAACTGACGTCAACGACATAGGACTATAATTACGTCCATCTGTCCTGCAGCCCTTCGAAAATGACCTGCGCATTTATCCAACCGCTAAGTATCCTTCGTTGTTCCAGCGAACTATGATGAACTGCTGCCAGAATGGGAGCAAATTCTTTCACATAAGTTTTGTAGAATCGTATAGGTGCCTCATCTGGTCCTGATGCCTTTCCACTACTAAACGATTGTACTGATTTCTCTGTTCCGCAATCGTTTAGCTCTATATATGCAATTTCTACTTTCGTATGAAGATTGAAATGATGGACCATATTACGATTTTCCGCTGTGAAACAATTTCGGAAGATCGAATTCAGTATTTCAGCTGTCTCTCTGTAACCTTCCGTTTCGGTCACTGAGTGACTTACTGAGCTTACGTAAGACCAAAACCAAAGGTTTTTAGTAAGATCGTTTGGAATATTTTGATTTTTTTATTCACTGAACGCTTCTCTCATTGCTCTCCTTACTGTCATCCGGGTTTTGACTTCTCTTAAATCGCTGATGAAACTCTCCTTGTTTACGTAGCTGTTTTCTCGCACAGCTATTAAACCATGGTAGGTCTTTCACATCCCTTATGACCTTGCTCGGAACATATTTGTATAAGGCATACTGAACGATTCTTTTGAATTTTTTCCATTTCTGCTCCACATCTTCGTCCTTATCACTGCATATTTGATTCTGACTGCTCAGATATTCTGCAGTTTGTATCCTGACCCTCTTACTAAGCAAACAATCGTCCTACCTTTCTTAAAAGTCCTTGTAAAACATGTAGTCATAGATGCTATCACTGCCTTGTGATCATTGATACCTTCCTCTACGGTGATATCATATTAAACTTTTTTACATCCTATCTGCGAGGTCGAGCTTTCTCTGAGGACATTGTGGCTGATGTAACTTCGATTTTGGCAGGCAATTCGTATCTGATCCCAAAGGGTGGAGGGGTCTAAATAAAATCCATCTGTGCACGTCACACCTACACCGTTATAGTAGTAGCCTCTTCCTACGTGTATTACAAGTACGACTCATTAAGGGGAATTTGAGGGGAATCCTACAATTCTGCACTGGATAGCGGAGGTAGATAAATTTGCATCCGATACCGTAGCAGAGTCGTCTAAGCCTCTGGCTTAAACCTTCCACTCTACTTCCAACCAGAGGACTGCGATCGCCCCGGGTACGACGCTACAGATAGTTAGCTTAGTCTGCACACCACAAACGATGTTAGCCGTTTTCACCAAATTAGCCATCTACCAAAAGGAACTGAAGATGGCCTCAGAATCCAAGCAGCAGGCGTTACTTGGACACTTATCGTTGGGACAGCTCGGCCCAAAATGCGAATGACCAACAAAATTTCGGAGTACCACGAACCAATAGGATTGTTTCGTTTCAAATGAGCCTGTGCGCGGTCTGTCAGAGATATTTTTATCTTTGGTGTTCTGTGGGTGCTGTGGCAGACAAAACCAAAACTGAATGTTTACATGTGAAACATTGCGGGAACAATTTGTCAGCAAATTATTTATGGAATAGTGCATTTTGTCACTGGAGTTATTTGTGTGAAAAGGGGAGGGATATAAAATTTGGTCCGTATTTTCAATATGTGAGTGCTCATGTTGCTAGCTTTTGCTTTTGGAACATTCACGTATTGTAAAGATTCACCTACAAATTTACTGTTATTTGTTGCAGTCAATGTGTTGAACAGTTGTCTTGGCGAGAGCTGTTGCTTGCTACAGTTAAGTTTATATTTTGTCTTTAAATGTTCATTTACTAAAACGTGAAACGTAAAGTATGGAAATTATCATACAGATCACAGTCGGACACCATAACATGAATATCCATTATTTATTTTGCTCAAAGTTCATTGTCACTCGCTGTGTAGTGCAATCGTTCTCTCCACAGCTGAATTTAAGAAATTATTGTTAACAATTCGATCGCAGTTAAATACTTGTGTCAAGCCGTTCCATTCGTAGCAATTTAAGCTGTACTCTTAGGTTCGTGAATAACCACATCCTCGGAAATCACGACATATTCGGACTAAACAGCAAAGTATACAAATAACATTGCTGTCACAAAATCGAAGGAACTCGTTCCTGAGAGAGTACGTTCTTATATATAGAGTGGTCCATTGACAGTCACCGGTCAAAATATCTCACGAAATAAGCATCAAACGAAAAAACTACAAAGAACGAAACTCTTCTAGCTTGAAGGGGGGAACCAGATGGCGCTATGGTTGGCCCGCTAGAGGGCGCTGCCATAGGTCAAACAGATATCAACTGCGTTTTTAAAAAAATAGAAACCCCAATTTTTTATTACATATTCGTGTAGTACGTAAAGAAATATGAATGTTTTAGTTGGACTACTTTTTTTTTTGCTTTGTGATAGATGGACCTGTAATAGTCACAAACGTAAAAGTACGTGGTATCACATAACATTCCGCCAGTGCGGGTGGTATTCGTCTCGTGATACATTACCCGTGTTAAAATGGACCGTTTACCAATTGCGGAAAGGTCGATATCGTGTTGATGTATGGCTATTGTGATCAAAATGCCCAACGGGCGTGTGCTATGTATGCTGCTAGGTATCCTGGACGACAGCATCCAAGTGTCCGGACCGTTCGCCGGATGGTTACGTTATTTAAGCAAACAGAAAGTGTTCAGTCGCATATGAAACGTCAACCACGACCTGCAATAAATGATGATGCCCAAGTAGGTGTTTTAGCTGCTGTCGCGGCAAATTCCCACATCAGTAGCAGACAAATTGCGCGATAATCGGGAATCTCAAAAACGTCTGTGTTGAGAATGCTACATCAACATCGGTTTCACCCGTACCATATTTCTATGCACCAGGAATTGCATGGCGACGACTTGGAACGTCGTGTACAGTTCTGCCACTGGGCACAAGCGAAATCACGGTACGATGACAGATTTTTTGCACGCGTTCTATTTAGCGTCGAAGCGTCATTCGCCAACAGCGGTAACGTAAACCGGCATAATATGTACTACTGAGCAACGGAAAATCCACGATGGCTGCGGCAAATGGAACATCAGCGACCTTGGCGGGTTAATGTATGGTGCGGCATTATGGGAAGAAGGATAATTGGCCCACATTTTATCGGTGGCAATCTAAATGGTGCAAAGTATGCTGATTTCCCACGTAATGTTCTACCGATGTTACTACAAAATGTTTCACTGCAAGACAGAATGGCGATGTACTTCCAACATGATGGATATTGGGCACATAGCTCGCGTGCGGTTGAAGCGGTATTGAACAGTATACTTCATGACAGGTGGATTGGTCGTCGAAGCACCATACCATGGCCCGCACGTTCACCGGATGTGACGTCCCCTGATTTCTTTCTGTGGGGAAAGTTGAAGGCTATTTGTTATCGTGATACACCGACAACGCCTGACAACATGCGTCAGCGCATTGTCAAAGCATGTGCGAACATTACGGAAGGCGAACTGCTCGCTGTTGAGAAGAATGTCGTTACACGTATTGCCTGATGCATTGAGGTTGACGGACATTATTTTGAGCATTTATTGCATTTATGTGGTACTTACAGATAATCCCGCTGGAACGGCATGCGTTCTCAGAAATAAGTTCACAAAGGTACATGTATCAGATTTGAACAACCGAAATAAAATGATCAAACGTACCTAAGTTCTGTATTTTAAATGAAAAAACCTACCTGTTACCAACTGTTCGTCTAAAATTGTGAGCTATGTGTTTGTGACTATTACAGTGCCATCTATCACAAAGCGAAAAAAGTGGTCCAACTAAAATATTCATGTTTCTTTACGTACTACACGAATATGTAATAAAAAATGGGGGTTCCTATTTTAAAAAAACGCAGTTGATAACCGTTTGACCTAAGGCACCGCCATCTAGCGGGCCAACCATAGCGCCATCTGGTTTCCCCCTTCAAGTTAGACAAGTTTCGTTCTTTGTAGTTTTTTCGTTTGACGCTTATTTGGTGAGATATTTCGCCCGGTCACGATCAATGGACCACCATGTATAAATAATAGCGAATATTGCAGACTATACTTCTATTGCATAAGAACCTGTTAAATAAGAATCTTTTGCAAACTTGACAATAGAAAGAAATATTCTTGCCTATAGCATTTCGCGAATCTGCTTCTTCTAACAGCACAACTACAAGCGTATACTGTTCACATAAAATTTGGCCTTGATATTGTTTATCTTAGAATGTACTAAAGGCTTTTTATCGTTGATGTGTCGTTCGTTAAAATTTAATTATAACAAATCATACAGATAACAGAATACGATAAAATCAAATCTGGGATCTCCAAAGCAGCAAGCGAACGACGTCACGTGACTCGAACAGAATGCTGTGAAATTCTATTGGTAACTCTTATTTCGGACCGAACTTCCCTTTGCAGCCCAGCCGGTTGCACCTGTACGCTCTACAGCCGCCGGCAGGGCCTCTTCCACGTCATAGATGAAACCCACTGGCAAACATACCGAGCGCCCACTTACATTCTTTTCCGCCCTGCATGTTATTTCCTTGAGGGATTCGGTTACCCGCCTAATGTTGGAGCTCCAAGTGACCAGCAAACCTTTGGCCGAGCGGTTCTAGGCGCTTCAGCTAGGAACCACGCTGCTGCTACGGTCGCAGGTTCGAATCCTGCCTCGGATGTGTGTAATGTCCTTAGGTTAGTTAGGTTTAAGTAGTCCTAAGTCTAGGGGACTGATGACCTCAGATGTTAAGTCCCATAATGCTTAGAGCCATTTGAAACATTTTTTGACTAGCAAACCCTCCATCTGCACTTGTCCAGAGTTGGCAGGAAAATCGGCCTGTGGCCCGACAAGAGAGAAATCCCGTGCTGGCTCAGAAGTATTATCAGTACTGGGTAGCACCTCGTATCTTTTGCTAAGGTGTAAGAAGCCAGCCGCGCGGCCTGTTCCCTCCTTCTCCTTCCGTCCAGTGAGACGAGAACTCACCACTTCCCGCCATTCTTTCTCCAGTCAGGACGAACCGGCCAGATGTTGTGTATCAAAAGACGCAGCAACAACCAGGTCACCAACGAAGTCCAACGACACCAAAGGTGTCGCAGGTCTCGTCACTTGCTCCGCGACGTCGCCGCAGTTTGAACAGTTGCCAGAAGCCTGTCCCCAAGGTCCGTGCAGCTTCCAGTTGTCAACGGACAGCAGCCAGTTCTCGTTGCTTCCGCTCTCAATAAGCACAGTTCCTGGCCATACCGTACTGTCTCAGAAACTGATATAAGACCTCTAAAAACACAAAGCAGACAGGAGTAACTTAGAAAGTACTAACAGACAACGCAAAAGAGAAAATTACCCGACTGTGGGACTACGGAGGTGGGAATATACACAAAATATAACAAGGAGAATAAACGAACGCTAAAATCTGCTCTGAAGAGTTCTGACTATAGCCTGAGACTACAAGATCCACAACTTCTTAAAACAGGAATAAATTTCTCTTTTGGAAATGAATGTATCAATAGCTACTTTTTACTAGGAACTCTACTCGCACAAAGGCTATTGCAGTAAATAAATATGGAAGCTCTATTGCGTTGATCTAAAGTATACGCTGTGTACTTACACGAGATTTAAACGCAGTCACGTGAATTGGCGCTTCTGGAGGAGGAAAAATTACACAAGGATATGCACTAAGATTTATGCAAGAAAAAACGTAAAGGAAGTTGGTAAACACTAGTCTACTCAGTAGAATACACACATACTGTTCACTTCTTCGCACAAGTAGGTGATAAAAAAAACAGAAATTAACTAGATTACTGTGTATCAGACAAACGCTACTGCTGCTGCCGCTAAAGGCGCGTACTCTCGCCTCGGCGTCTGCCGCTGCACTAAATATTAATTGCTGATCTGTATAATTTTGTGGCTAAAGGCTTGAGACTGGTGTATATTATGGAGGCAGTAAAACCGCATCATAGTCAGTGAGAAATAAGTGAGAAATACGTACTGGCCGCGAAACTTATCGAACAGTGCTAAAGTATAGAAGATTACCTCTGTGACTACTTCTGACGGATTAATGGTATTTTTATGTCTCTGAGTTGCGTCATGTATTACACCGTGTGCTATTTTTTTAAGTTATCTCATTCTGTGGTAACACTAATAATAACATCGCCGACGAGCACTTTCAGAATGCTGCTTACTTCTGATAAGTCATTTACGTTCATTGATAACGTGTTTTCTTAGAGACCTTATTTCTAATGAGATTTTACCGCCCAGTATCACGTTTTTTTCTTATATTTAGAACAAATTTGGGGAGACAGTCCGTACTGCCTTATCAGTATCCTCTTTTTCTCCGCGGCTCGTGGTACTGCGGTAGCGTTCTCGCTTCCCGCGCACGGAGTGCCGGGTTCGATTCCCGGCGGCGTTAGGGATTTTCTCTGCCTCGAGATGACTGGGTGTTATGTGTCATTCATCATCGTTTCATCCTCATTCACTCGCAAGTCACCGAGAGGGGTCTCCTGGCCACCAATGCCATACGCTCATTATTATAAGTGTCGTCTTTTAAAGGTATTTTGCGATGTTAGACACTCTTCGCGGTTGCCTGCGTCCACGATTTGCGGAATGTCGTGTTTAGAGACATGAATTGTGTTTCACACGAGTACGAATTTCTTATTCACCTGGGCCATGTCGCTGCGTGAGAGATTAATGGTATATACAGGGTGATAACGATATCCACCGACTACATTTCGGAGGATGTGAGGGGATATTTCCTGAGTATTTTTGCATAAGGGTCCCGCGATCACTGAGCATTTACATTTTATTTGATAACTAAGCTCCCCTTTACCTATGTAACGGCACTGCACTGAAAATATCCGCACACCACTGCAAATTTATGCGCTGTGAGTCTTGTTTGGAAGCAAAGTTTTGGTATTTTGTGTTGATAACATTAATGCCCACTTACACTAACTGATCAAGAGTATTCAAAAAATGGCTCTGAGCACTATGGGACTTAACATCTATGGTCATTAGTCCCCTAGAACTTAGAACTACTTAAACCTAACTAACCTAAGGACAGCACACAACACCCAGCCATCACGAGGCAGAGAAAATCCCTGACCCCGCCGGGAATCGAACCCGGGAACCCGAGCGTGGGAAGCGAGAGCGCTACCGCACGACCACGAAATGCGGGCAAGAGTATTCGGACAGCCCTATATACGGCGGAACTGACCACTACATATCACGAGTATATAACGGGGTGGGGAGTATTGTGTTCTTAGTAGAGAAGCAGTAAGAGTAGAATGGATCGGTCAGGACAGGTGAACGACATCGAATGTGGTTTAATCGCTTAAAAAAAAACTCATTTTGTTCGTTGCAATTATTCGGGGCGGACGTCCCATGACACCAGTTCATCATTGATTTATTCACTCGGTTTTTTATTATAGAAAGCAGCTAACCCGCTGACTGAACACGCTTTTTTTAAAAACCTTATTTTGTTCTATATTGCTCGTTGACTTTGTTCGTGGCGGACGTCGCATGACACTCGTTCAGGTTGTTCGTTGATTAGTTCACTCATTTTTTTTTTAATTACACGGGGCAGCTAAACCCTCTTGTTCTTTTTTCATTTTCTTCGATATAGTTCGTTGCGTTTGGTCTGGGCGGACGTCACAAGCCATCCGTTCAAGTTGATCTTTGATTCCTTGACTCAGTTTTTTATTACAGAGAACACGCAGCCCTCTGTCGGAACAGGCTGAGCTACCGCGCCGGCGTTCGGATGACACTCGCTCAGATTGTTCGTTGATCCGCTCACTCAGTTTTTTTTTTATTACAGAGGGTAACTAAACCCTCTGACCGAACACGTTGAGCTACCGTGCCGACTGCTTTGGTATTTCGACACGGTCCGTGACCGATTCAGAGACTCAGATGGCCAACTTATCGCATTCTGCAATGCAATGTCCCTCGTCTATTAACTCCCTACTCGCAAATTATTGATTCCCGTACGAACTACATACACACATATATATATGAGGGCGACGGCTCCTTGACGTTTCTTTTAGTGCGGATACACCAATATCGTCCGGACTCATACGGAAATCAATAATTTGCGAGTAGGAAGTTAGTGGACGAGGAACACTGCATTGCAGCGTGCGATAAGTTGGAAATCTGAGGCAGTCAGGGACCAATTCCGGATGGCCGAAGCGATTAAGGCAATCGCTCGTGAAAAGCGGAAAATCAGGATTCGAGCCCCAGCTCGGCACAAATTTTCAGCAGTCGCGGTTGCATTACTATAATGCTCTGTGCAGCTAGCAGTTAAGAATTCCCGCCCATCCCTTCCTTTCCTTTCTCCATTCTCTATTTCATATAAAAGCTGATGGATTTGTAACCCAATGACTCGTCCACGTTCGAAGTCACTGACCTCTCCTGACCGACCCATTCTATTGTTACTGCTTCTCTACTAACAACACAATACCCTCCGGCCTGTTATATCCTGCCTGGACCGCCTCTCGTGATATGTATAGTGGCCAGTTTCGCAGTAAATGGGGATGTCTGGATACTCTGGATCAGATAGCGTATGTGGGCATAAATGTTATATACGAATATATATGATTCTGAAGTGGAAACGCGAAGGAATAACCACAGATAAACCAAGGTCAGGCAAATCTCACTTACTGATGGACGGGGACCGTCGAACATTGTGGAGGATGGTAGTAAAAAATGAATTCCAGTGAGCTACCTGTAGTCCAGTTAGCACAGTGACTGTGGGGCTACGGAGTTAGAAATAATGGGGTACAACAGTCGAACAACTCCTCATAAGCCACACAATTCTGTAGGCAGTTCTAAGAAGCGACGCGTTTGGTGTAATAAATCACGCTGTACAATGAGACATTCCGATGAAAGAGTTTGGATTTGGCGAATGCCTGGAGAACGCTACCTGCCATCATGTGAAGTGCCAAGAGTGAACTATAGAGTAAGTGGTGTTACAGTAGGGGGGTGTTTTTAATGGTTTGGGTATAGTCATCCCAATGCGCATTAAAAAATCGCTAAGTGCGAAGGATACGAATATATTTCACACCATTGTGTACTCATATAGTAGAGGAATAATTCGAAGACGTTGATTGTTTGAGTCGGAATGACAATGCTTCCTGTTACGATGCAGCATCTGTGAGCAATGGCTTGTGGACAGTGAAATTTCTTAAATGACTGGCCTGTTCAGAGTTCCGTCCTTAACGCAATGGAACACCTTTGGTGTGATTTTGAACGTCGTATTCACTCCCGACCCCAGCGTCCTATATCACTATCTTCTCTGATTCGGGTCTTTAAGCATGGCCTGCCATTCCTCCACACACATTCAGACACCTCACTGAAAGTGTTCCCAGCAGAGCTGAAGGGTGAACACACCCCATATTAATGTCCACTAATAGGAGTCCGGGTTCTTTTGACCAGATAGTGTTACCCTTCGCCCTGAAGCTTACATTCAGTGTTATTCGGTTCTGTCTCGACTTTGTTTTCCCGGCAGTGTTGGTCGTACCTTATAAGTGAGACACAGTTGAACAGATGGGTTTTCTGATGAAGACTTCACCGATGCGCACTTCTTTTATGGTATTACTGAATACAATGGAAGAGCGACAGAACGACGATATGCTGAACTGTACCAGAAGCGACGGCAGTCACATGACACTTATTGGGCATCTGTTTGAGGATTGTTCCAGTGCTCTGTGTTTGCGGTGTACGTTTTGGTGTTTGAATGTTACAGGCTTTTTCATTGCTATGACAGAATTTTCAAAGAAACAAAGCTAAATGTTGTAACAAAACCAATCAATCGTAATTACATGAATACTCAGTAGTGAGCCACCGGGAACCACGTGCTCCGTTCAAAAATTCTCGGGAAATGTCCCTGAGAAACCTTCGAAATGTTGTCGATGGAACTGTATTTATCCACCATAAGCATGTTAGGGGAATGGACTTCCAACGACTTTGGTGTTGAAAGTAACAGATATATCAGTCGCCATTATTAGTTTTTAGCACTTTCAGTTCCACTTCAACATCAGGAAGACATTTTTATATCATCCCTTCGCGAATTCGCGAGAAACTAAAACGACAGGAGTGTTGAAAAATCTTACAGTTTTATATGTAGAGCCAGATGAACTCACATCAAGAATTACCCTTAACGCTAAACTATGACTCTTTTGTGAAGAAGCTACAGCGTCTGTTCGTGGGTCCACTCATAGTTTGTAAGGCACTACAGGCGCCGAGTTACAGGGGGTCTCTGGTGTGGAGAACGCATATGGTGTGTAGCTGAGAATACATAACTACCTCTCTAAACCGATGATACATGATTTGATGCCGGCCACGGTAGCAAGCGATTCTAGGCGCTTCAGTCCGGAACCGCGCGACTGCTAAGGTCGCAAGTTTGAATCCTGCCTCGGGCATGGATGTGTGTGATGTCCTTAGGTTAGTTATGTTCGTGTAGTTCTAAGCTCTAGGGGACTGATGACCTCAGAAGTTAAGTCCCATAGTGCCCAGAGCCATTTGAACCATTTTTTAACTATGATTTGATGGGATATGTGTTGTCCAGAGGATATCAGGAGGTGTCGGTTCACGGAAGATTCCATGATGACTGGCTGCTTTCGACCGACCGAAGTGGCGCAGTGGTTAGCACACTGCATTCGCATTCGGACTGACGACGGTTCAAATCCGCCTCTAGTCATCCAGATTGAGGTTTTTGGTGATTTCCACAAATCGCTCCAGGCAAATGCTGCGTTTTTTCCTTCAACGAGGACTACCGATTTCCTCCCCCATCCTTAATAAAACGATCTACGCTTGCGCTCCGACTCCAATGACCTCGGTGTTGATGGGACGTTAATTCCTAATCTCTCCTCCTTTTCTTTTCTGTATGTTTTCCGGCAATCAAGTCAAGGCACTGGACTTTGGCTTATGGCAGCTCTCACTCGTAACGCAACTGCTTGTTTCTTCTCTCTCTTTTCTATGCTCTGGGCAGCATCCTACACTCGGCAGACTCCGAACTAACTGTGGTCAGTTTCTAAGCCGTCAATGAGCCGCCCATGCGTAATACCATACAAATGTGCTCGCTGTCCCTTCCTGGTAGCTTACGATTCGAATACTTGGTACGAAATACATACACAACGCCCAGTCGGAACCATCATACCCAAGATCTCTGTCCACACGGTCTGATGCAGACACACCAGTTGCTGGCGTGACGTGTGTCCCATATCTCCTTGTTCTCCCGCCACAGTTTAGTCCATACAGTATTCCCATCACACATTTTTTTGTGTCTATCCTTTAGATCCTATAACTAGTAGACACGAATGTAAGTGTTATGATTGCTTATGTTGCGATCGTGGCTTTATATAAATGTTATGGGCAGTAAACACACAAAGTGTGGAATTTGGTCCACTTAGCATATCTGTACGTCGTAGTAGATAACACCTAAGCATTTTTTTTCGTTTAAACACACTGTCTCACGTGATACATTAGTCCAGTTAATGGGACACTTCAATTGCACGTCTCAGACAAACTACTATAGTCTGCGCGCCACGGCGAACATAGAAATACACTCCTGGAAATGGAAAAAAGGACACATTGACACCGGTGTGTCAGACCCACCATACTTGCTCCGGACACTGCGAGAGGGCTGTACAAGCAATGATCACACGCACGGCACAGCGGACACACCAGGAACCGCGGTGTTGGCCGTCGAATGGCGCTAGCTGCGCAGCATTTGTGCACCGCCGCCGTCAGTGTCAGCCAGTTTGCCGTGGCATACGGAGCTCCATCGCAGTCTTTAACACTGGTAGCATGCCGCGACAGCGTGGACGTGAACCGTAAGTGCAGTTGACGGACTTTGAGCGAGGGCGTATAGTGGGCATGCGGGAGGCCGGGTGGACGTACCGCCGAATTGCTCAACACGTGGGGCGTGAGGTCTCCACAGTACATCGATGTTGTCGCCAGTGGTCGGCGGAAGGTGCACGTGCCCGTCGATCTGGGACCGGGCCGCAGCGACGCACGGATGCACGCCAAGACCGTAGGATCCTACGCAGTGCCGTAGGGGACCGCACCGCCACTTGCCAGCAAATTAGGGACACTGTTGCTCCTGGGGTATCGGCGAGGACCATTCGCAACCGTCTCCATGAAGCTGGGCTACGGTCCCGCACACCGTTAGGCCGTCTTCCGCTCACGCCCCAATATCGTGCAGCCCGCCTCCAGTGGTGTCGCGACAGGCGTGAATGGAGGGACGAATGGAGACGTGTCGTCTTCAGCGATGAGAGTCGCTTCTGCCTGGGACTGGATGAAGCGTCGTCTCACGCGGTCTGCACGTCCAGCACGAACGCTGGTCCAACTGAGGCGCCAGGTGGAAATGGCATGGCAAGCCGTTCCACAGGACTACATCCAGCACCTCTACGATCGTCTCCATGGGAGAATAGCAGCCTGCATTGCTGCGAAAGGTGGATATACACTGTACTAGTGCCGACATTGTGCATGCTCTGTTGCCTGTGTCTATGTGCCTGTGGTTCTGTCAGTGTGATCATGTGATGTATCTGACCCCAGGAATGTGTCAATAAAGTTTCCCCTTCCTGGGACAATGAATTCATGGTGTTCTTATTTCAATTTCCAGGAGTGTAGATGAAAAATGTTGTTTTAGTTTTGAGTGTTATTGACTGTTTAGAAGAACTGCATGAGTGTTATAAACGCAATCAATGAGTGATTCATATGCTCGAGGTGCAGATTCACCGTTTTCGAGGTCAATACAGCCACAGTTTGAAAGAAGCGACATTACTGAATAGTAGCTCGAATGTCAAGTTTTGTGTCGTTGTCTGACATAAACTACGCCACTGCCGCCAAGACTGATACTAATTCGATGGCCGCAAACACAGTAGAGAGCTAACGTTACTACTGTAAGTAATATGAGCCCAAATCAGTGCAGATTAAAAAAAGCCACAACTGTCTGCCACAGCTACACACAATCAGACTTCCAAATCAACGTGCAAGTTCAGGAAAGCCTGATAGCAGCTAATTACCCATTTACATAGAGGCTCTCTCCTCAGAAAACTATTTTTAAAAACCTCATTTGCCTTGCATGTGGCTGAAGGTGAACATCAAGTGACACATCTAATACGTAAATGGTTCAAATGGCCATAAGGACTTTGGGACTTAACATATGAGATCATCAGTCCCCTAGACTTAGAACTACTTAAACCTAGCTAACCTAAGGACATCATACACATCAATTCTCGAGGCAGGATTCGAACCTGCAACCGTAGCAGCAGCGCGGTTCTGGGCTGAAGCGCCTAGAACCGCTCGGCAACAGCGGCCGGCCATAATATACATCCTACAAATACTTCAACTGGCCTACAAAGGCAAAATAAATTTAAACTTATTCTCACCAATGTGCATTTCTCAATGACATTCTAAAACATCAGAGTTACCCGGCAACATATTTCTAAAAACCTTCCATAATTTACTTTTCAACCCATATCTACACAAACACACTAATTTCAGTCCTGAAAAACTATAATACTAATAACAAATAAATCATCATCTTTGTTCTCCCTTCTAACGAATCTAATAACTGTCTAATAAAAACTAAATTCAACTAAACTCCGTCCGAACAGGCCTTGGAGGACCCAACGGTGCCGACCGGCGATGTCATTCGGAGCTCACAGGCGTCAGTGGATGCGGATATGGAGGGGCATGTGGTCAGCACACTGCTCTCCCGGGCGTATCTCAGTTTACGAAACAGGAGCCGCTCCTCAATCAAGGAGCTAATCAATTTGCCTCGGAAGGGCTGAGTGCACCCTGCTTACCAACAGCGCTCGGCAGATTGGATGGTCACCCGTCCAAATGTTAGCCCAGCCCGACAGAGCTTAACTTCCGTGATCTGACGGGAACCGGTGTTACCACTGCGGCAAGGCCTTTGGCAATAACTCTCTAATACCTCTCTATAATGTAAGCCATTTGGTCTGCCTGTATTCATTCTAAAATTACGTCCAATAAGTCAGTTTATAAATAGTAGTTAAAATATATGTGATACTGAATCTTTTATATAAAATGTGCTGCATTACTTTGGTAATATTCAAAATATTTTTTAACCATTCACTACTGAACTTGGTAAAATAACCACACACACCATTGCTAATGTCACTTTAAAAAACGGCTTGTACAATAACCTAGACCGTCTCAGTACACTGCACATCAAGCAATTTTATTTTTTTTAGTCACAAAGAACTTAAATTAAATTTAAAGGTCATCAGCATTAATCTATACATCTAACTAGCTTCACCAATGCTTTCAGAACCTGTAACCGAAGAACAGCTTGACTCGAGCCGTAATTTCCTATGTACACTAAAATGTCAATTGGCAACATAGCGAATGCTACGTGTATCATAAAGAAAAAGTGCTTGTGCAACGCTTACAAATTCGGAAAATAGTGGCGAAACAAGCAGAACAGAATGTAAGTGTATCGAACAAATAATAAACTGTCATTATCACTCGCGAAATATGGTAGCTAATCATATTGTTATTTTGCCGAGGGGAGTTACAGCATCCAAAAAGCAGTCAATGTCTCAATGATGCGCTAATGAGAATTTAATTAGGTATTACGCGAACTTATTATGGACGAAGTCCGAAACGCATATTGGGATAAGTATAAAAAGTGGCCGATTGCCCCACTCCTGAAAGTAATGACCTACCAGTTATTTTCAAGAATCGGAAAGATATGAACGGTCGGTCCACCCCCCTGAACGGGTATTGTGAGGGGCGTTCAGTAGGTGATGTAATACACCTTTTTCTCGGCGATTTTCGGTTGAAAACATGCGAATTTGTCTTGGGGCATCTTGGAATGTTTCCGCGTCAGCTCCTGTAGTTTCATGAAGTTCCGATAGGTGGTGGCGCTATAAGTAGCCTTCAAAATGGCGCCCATAATGGAGGTGCTCAAAAATGATTCAAATGGCTCTGAGCACTATGAGACTTAACTTCTGAGGTCATCAGTCCCCTAGAACTTAGAACTACTTAAACCTAACTAACCTAAGGACATCACACACATCCATGCCCAAGGCAGGATTCGAACCTGCGGCTGTAGCGGTCGCGCGGCTCCAGACTGTAGCGCCTAGAACCGCTCGGCCACTACGGCCGGCTCCTGAATAAGATGGAACTCCTTAGGAGCCTGGCTGGCATCTACTTTCTACCGGGAGCTTTATGTTGTCGTTCCACTTTATGTCACTCCAGACTGTTAGTCCCAGGTACGTTACGGTTGTTACTGTTTCCAGTAATTTGTCACCAGTAGCAAGATAGAGCAGTAATGAGGCTTTCCGCCTGTTTATGCACAGTATGTTACATTTATTTACGGTGAGGGTACAGTGTCGCCTTGCAACAAGTCACGACTGTCTGCACGTTTCCTTTCGTTTCATAGCCGTTTCTGGCGTTCCAGCTATCTCCATTATTCAGGACTTCGATATGTTTTCAGGAGCGGTAGAATCGCTTCCAGTATGCCTCTTACGCAGTTATAACGAGAAGAAACAAATTAGATGATCTTGTAGTTCTTTTATTAGTAGTATCTCAGTCGACCACAATGTCAAATGAGTGGACAGTACAAAGGTTCAGAGTTCTATCGTCGTTAATACAAGGAGAAATTTTTCCGGTACTCTGACGTGACTTTCGCACCTGTAAATTGTCTTCGAATGCCAAATCCCTGACTTGTTGCCATATGGTTCGGATTCATGTTTAGCTGGAGGAGGGGGCGAGGAAATGTGGAGCAGCGAGGGGGGAGGTGAGGGGAGGCGGTCACACCACTTCCAATTTGAGCAAACGTAGTAAAGCAAATTTGATCATCGGGTTGATGACAGCTTTACTTTACATTTTGTGTGAAGTTTCGGTTTTACAGACCACTTTGTTGACTGGACTTTAAACCCAAGCGTTTCTTCCTTTTGCAACAGCTACGTGCATTCTTTAAGTGCTCACTCATTTTTATTAACTGACTGAAGGATCTACGACATCAAAGAAACAATAATGATGCACGGTCATAACTTTAGTACCAAAATATGCTCTGGTACCATTGAGAGCAGGATGGAAACACAGGTATAATGGAAATTCACCATTTGCCATGTGTGAAAGTTTCCCTTCCTCCCCCCTAACCCCCCTCCCCGCGCGCACACACGCGCGCGCCCACACACACACACACACACACACACACACACACACACACATACACACACACATGCGCATACGACGGATGCGGCCGTCAAACAGTGCTCGATACAATATTGTCTCACGAACGCTTTCTGGAAGTGAAAGTGAGAAATTGTTCGTGGCGGCGGTATTAGATATTAGGGGTGCTGTCTTGCGTTGAAGGCATGTTCAGTGCTCATCAAATGCCAGTGACCGATACCACAAGTGAGACTTTATGCCTCTCGGAGCGATTTACTGTTCAAAGACCGGCAAGTGTCATTCTAAGTAGAGTCAAGCGAAATATTACTTCCTCCTAAATAGATCTCGTGAAATGAATATCTCGGAAAAATCGGAGAAATTTGAGTTCATAGAGCATCTTATCAAAAATCGTTCTTCTCGAGAACCGTTCGCGAATGGAGCACGAAAATGGGAAATGATAGTAGCAAGATAAAAAAAATGAATGAAGATTGGGTATTACAGCACCATCGTCGGCGATGTCATTAGAGATGTAACACAAGCTCGGATTGAAGATGGGGAAAATAAACCCGCCGTGTCCTTTCAAAGGAACGATACTAGCATTTATTTTGACCGCTTTCAGGAAACTCTGGTGGTTGTTAAAAAAAAAAAAAAAGGCCTCTGTTATTCTGAGTCGATCTTGGCAGCCAGCAGTCTAACTCGGTCAGTAGTGTAGGTCGATTGCAGATTCCCTAAACCTAGCGTAACATTTTTGGTTAGTGCAATTAATACGTCACCTTCCGCCGAAGCTAACCTATCTTTTCGATACACATTTCATGGCTAATTAAAAAACTCATCACTTTCTACCTTGGGTTTCATCCACCTCTCGATTGCTTTCATGATGTGCACGTTGTTGGATTACTGCAGATACAGTTTGGGCACTGTAATGGAAACGGTTTAAAGGCAGCTCCAAGCATCGTAATTTTCTAGTTCTCTGTATTCAGTTCAAAAAATATCTCTGAGCACTATGGGACTTAACTTCTGAGGTCACCAGTCCCGTATAACTTAGAACTACTTAAACCTAACTAACCTAAGGACATCACACACATCCATGCCCGAGGCAGGATTCGAACCTGCGACCGTAGCGCTCGCGCGATTCCAGACTGTAGCGCCTAGAACCGCTCGGCCACTGCGGCCGGCTACTCTGTATTCATTTTTAGGAAGTGTTTCGTAAGTCTTTCACGGACGTCCGTCTAGATTTTCTAGTTTCGCCTACCCTAGTTTCGCTCAACAACATACTGGTCTGCTAACTGTGGTAGCCAGGGGAGGTTCAACAATCCATACTCGTGCTCGCAAAACCAGTCCTGGTCGATGTCCACTGTGTGAACAAATGCCCTGTCGTCTTGGAATACAGTATCACTACTGGAGAACATTGAACCATGGGATGATCAGCCAACCATGAAATACCACGATATAGCTACCCAAATAATCATAGAATCCTCGCCATGTGTAACTCTTGAAAAAAAAAAAAAAAACTCTCCCAGAAGTTGACAAAGTCTGCAACAAAGCTCATCCGAGGAAATGGCTATATTCCATTGCTCCATAGCCCAAGATTTATGGCTTCGGTATCACGTTTTTCTGTTAAGGGAATTTGTATCACTGATGCATCGTTTTGGAATTCGAGCCCATCCTGCAATTCCCGGCTTATGGAGCTCACTTCGTGTTGTTTTGGAGCTGACAGGTTTCGCGAGTGCGACCTTCAGTTCTGTAGTGATTTTTGCTGCTGTTGTCCTGCTAGTTTTCGTCACAATCCTCTTCAATGACCATGTGTCACGATCACGCAACTCGACTTGTGACTTAGCGGATGATGTTTCCCGTTTTCCCCGTATAAACCTTCGGTATGATGCCTCTTGAAATAACCAAGACTTCGGCTACCTTGTGTTACAGGTAACTGTGCTATAATAGAAGAGGGTGGAGCGAATGACAGAAGGGACAACATTAACACATTAAACACTTATTTTAAAATTAGAAAGTTGCACCAACCTGGTTACTGATAACCTAACAATAGTACTGAATACAGTTATCCGATGCAGAGTAAATACTTCCCATGAAATTATTTAGTTCAAATTGTTCAAATGGCCCTGAGCACTATGGGACTTAACTTCTGAGGTCATCAGTCCCCTTGAACTTAGAACTACCTAAACCTAACTAATCTAAGGACAGTGCACACATCCATGCCCGAGGCAGGATTCGAACCTGCGACCGAAGCAGCACTGCGGTTCTAGACTGAAGAGCCTAGAACCGCTCGGCCACAACGGCCGGCAATTATTTACTTAAGGAATCCAATGTTTTATAAAAACATATTACAACCATACCAATTAAATTTACAACTTAACATCTTAGAAACTGAACCTTTTATACAAGTATTTTAATTATTGTTCTCCTTTAGAAATTTCAATTGCCTTAACATTACTTAAACCAGTAATGAAGTGCCTACTTTCCTACTTCCTTACGAGGCACAATAACCAAAGCAACCCTCAGATATTTAAACTTACCGAAACGTACAAGTAAATAAACAAATCTTGTTTAGGACTTAGAGAAGACTCAGTGGTAACCAAATGATCTTAATGCTCACTAACATTACCTTTGATACAATTAGATACGAAACATTGCTTCCCCTTGAGTCACGTTTGGTTGTCACGACCGCTGCTCCATCACACACATTGTCCAACGATATGCACAATTCGTCTACGTCTGTCCACATAAATACAAGACAATATCAACTCGTACGCCTGAAACAGACTAGTGTTACAGACCAGAAATAAGGCAAATAGCTTCAACTGCAGTTACTTGATACCACAGAAACCACTAGTGGCCTTTACCAGCATGACTAATAAACACCCAGACACAAGTGAGTATCAGCTAATTCGGTAATTAGCGACAATCCCCAATTTACACTCCTGGAAATGGAAAAAAGAACACATTGACACCGGTGTGTCAGACCCACCATACTTGCTCCGGACACTGCGAGAGGGCTGTACAAGCAATGATCACACGCACGGCACAGCGGACACACCAGGAACCGCGGTGTTGGCCGTCGAATGGCGCTAGCTGCGCAGCAGTTGTGCACCGCCGCCGTCAGTGTCAGCCAGTTTTCCGTAGCATACGGAGCTCCATCGCAGTCTTTAACACTGGTAGCATGCCGCGACAGCGTGGACGTGAACCGTAAGTGCAGTTGACGGACTTTGAGCGAGGGCGTATAGTGGGCATGCGGGAGGCCGGGTGGACGTACCGCCGAATTGCTCAACACGTGGGGCGTGAGGTCTCCATAGCACATCGATGTTGTCGCCAGTGGTCGGCGAAAGGTGCACGTGCCCGTCGACCTGGGACCAGTCCGCAGCGACGCACGGATGCACGCCAAGACCGTAGGATCCTACGCAGTGCCGTAGGGGACCGCACCACCACTTCCCAGCAAATTAGGGACACTGTTGCCCCTGGGGTATCGGCGAGGACCATTCGCAACCATCTCCATGAAGCTGGGCTACGGTCCCGCACACCGTTAGGCCGTCTTCCGCTCACGCCCCAACATCGTGCAGCCCGCCTCCAGTGGTGTCGCGACAGGCGTGAATGGAGGGACGAATGGAGACGTGTCGTCTTCAGCGATAAGAGTCGCTTCTGCCTTGGTGCTAATGATGGTCGTATGCGTGTTTGGCGCCGTGCAGGTGAGCGCCACAATCAGGACTGCATACGACCGAGGCACACAGGGCCAACACCCGGCATCATGGTGTGGGGAGCGATCTCCTACACTGGCCGTACACCTCTGGTGATCGTCGAGGGGACACTGAATAGTGCACGGTACATCCAAACCGTCATCGAACCCATCGTTCTACCATTCGTAGACCGGCTAGGGAACTTGCTGTTCCAACAGGACAATGCACGTCCGCATGTATCCCGTGCCACCCAACGTGCACTAGAAGGTGTAAGTCAACTACCCTGGCCAGCAAGATCTCCAGATCTGTCCCCCATTGAGCATGTTTGGGACTGGATGAAGCGTCGTCTCACGTGGTCTGCACGTCCAGCACGAACGCTGGTCCAACTGAGGCGCCAGGTGGAAATGGCATGGCAAGCCGTTCCACAGGACTACATCCAGCATCTCTACGATCGTCTCCATGATAGAATAGCAGCCTGCATTGCTGCGATAGGTGGATATACACTGTACTAGTGCCGACATTGTGCATGCTCTGTTGCCTGTGTCTATGTGCCTGTGGTTCTGTCAGTGTGATCATGTGATGTATCTGACCCCAGGAATGTGTCAATAAAGTTTCCCCTTCCTGGGACAATGAATTCACGGCGTTCTTATTTCAATTTCCAGGAGTGTAGAAATATTAAAAAAGGTAGGAAGATTTTTCTGTTTAGCAAAAGTGACAAAAAGCAGATTACAGAGTACCTGACGGCTCAACACAAAAGTTTTATCTCAAGTACAGATAGTGTTGAGGATCAGTGGACAAAGTTCAAAACCATCGCACAATATGCGTTAGATGAGTATGTGCCAAGCAAGATCGTAAGAGATGGGAAAGAGCCATCGTGGTACAACAACCGAGTTTGAAAACTGCTGCGGAAGGAAAGGGAACTTCACAGCAAACATAAACATAGTCAAAGCCTTGCAGACAAACAAAAATTACGCGAAGCGAAATGTTTTGTGAGGAGGGCTATGCGAGAGGCTTTCAATGAATTCGAAAGTAAAGTTCTACGTACTGACTTGGCAGAAAATCCTAAGAAATTTTGGTCCTATGTCAAAGCGGTAGGTGGATCAAAACAAAATGTCCAGACACTCTATGACCAAAATGGTACTGAAACAGAGGATGACAGACTAAAGGCCGAAATACTAAATGTCTTCTTCCAAAGCTGTTTCACAGAGGAAGACTGCACTGTGCTTCCTTCTCTAGATTGTCGCACAGTTGACAAAATGGTAGATATCGAAATAGACGACAGAGAGATAGAGAAACAATTAAAATCGCTCAAAAGAGGAAAGGCCGCTGGTCCTGATGGGATACCAGTTCGATTTTACACAGAGTACGCGAAAGAACTTGCCCCCCTTCTTGCAGCGGTGTACCGTAGGTCTCTAGAAGAGCGAAGCGTTCCAAAGGATTGGAAAAGGGCACAAGTCATCCCCAGTTTCAAGAAGGGACGTCGAACAGATGTGCAGAACTATAGACCTATATCTCTAACGTCGATCAGTTGTAGAATTTTGGAACACGTATTATGTTCGAGTATAATGTCTTTTCTGGAGTCTAGAAATCTACTTTGTAGGAATCAGCATGGGTTTCGAAAAAGACGGTCGTGTGAAACCCAGCTCGCGCTATTCGTCCACGAGACTCAGAGGGCCTTAGACACGGATTCACAGGTACATGCCGTGTTTCTTGACTTCCGCAAGGCGTTTGACACAGTTCCCCACAGTCGTTTAATGAACAAAGCAAGAGCATACTGACTATCAGATCAATTGTGTGATTGGATTGAGGAGTTCCTACATAACAGAACGCAGCATGTCGTTCTCAATGGAGAGACGTCTTCCGAAGTAAGAGTGATTTCAGGTGTGCCGCAGGGGAGTGTCATAGGACCGTTGCTATTCACAATATACATAAATGACCTGGTGGATGACATCGGAAGTTCACTGAGGCTTTTTGCAGATGATGCTGTGGTGTATCGAGAGGTTGTAACAATGGAAAATTGTACTGAAATGCAGGAGGATCTGCAGCGAATTGACGCATGGTGCACGGAATGGCAATTGAATCTTAATGTAGACAAGTGTAATGTGATGCGAATACATACAAAGATAGGTTCCTTATCATTTAGCTACAAAATAGCAGGTCAGCAACTGGAAGCAGTTAATTCCATAAATTATCTGGGAGTACGCATTAGGACTGATTTAAAATGGAATGATCATATAAATTTCATCGTCGGTAAAGCAGATGCCAGACTGAGATTCATTGGAAGAATCCTAAGGAAATGCAATCCGACAACAAAGGAAGTAGGTTACAGTACGCTTGTTCGCCCACTGCTTGAATACTGCTCAGCAGTGTGGGATCCGCACCAGATAGGGTTGATAGAAGAGATAGAGAAGATCCAACGGAGAGCAGCGCGCTTCGTTACAGGATCATTTAGTAATCGCGAAAGCGTTACGGAGAGGATAGATAAACTCCAGTGGAAGACTCTGCAGGAGAGGCGCTCAGTAGCTCGGTACGGGCTTTTGTTGAAGTTTCGAGAACATACCTTCACCGAAGAGTCAAGCAGTATATTGCTCCCTCCTACGTATATCTCGCGAAGAGACCATGAGGATAAAATCAGAGAGATTAGAGCCCACACAGAAGCATACCGACAATCCTTCTTTCCACGAACAATACGAGACTGGAATAGGAGGGAGAACCGATAGAGGTACTCAGGGTACCCTCCGCCACACACCGTCAGGTGGCTTGCGGAGTATGGATGTAGATGTAGATGTAGATGTGAACATATCGAAACTTGTTAATTAATAAAATTTTAAACACAAATTAATGACTGTATTTCAGTGATTTAATAACCCTTTAAGGACCCTAAAATTAAATTTCCTAGTTGACTACATGTTTAGAATTCCAGTTATGGCTTTTTATGAGAAGGCGATCAAAATTTTTTAAAATTAATATTTGTGCGAAATACCAGGGGCGTTCAATAAGTAACCCAACACTTTTTTTTTCTAGGCCAATTTTGGTTGAAAAATGCGGAATTTGTTGTGGGACATCGTGAAATATTCCAGCTTCATGAAGTTCCAATAGGTCACGGTTCTATACGTAGCCTTGAAAATGGCGTCTTAACGGAGGTGCGTTCCAAACAGAGAGCTGTCACTGAGCTTCTTTTGACGGGAAACAAGCGCATGGTAGATATTCATAGGCCTTTGCAGAATGCCTACAGGACCTGGGAGTGAACAAAAGCACGGTGAGTCGTCGTGCGAGGCATCTGTCATCATCGCAACAACTTCGCACAAACCTGCCCGATGTCCCGCCTGCTGTCCGGCGGAATACATCTGTAACTCCTGCAATGTTGGAACGTGCAGATACTCTCATTCGAAGCGATCGATGTATCATAATGAAACACGTAGCTGCTCAGCTCTCTGTTGGTAGTTCTGACACACTCGTCCACGATTGAAGCATTCAAAGGTGTATGCCCGCTGGGTTCCTCGCCAGCTAGCAGAAGACCATAAACAGCAGCAAAGAAGTATCTATGCGGAACTGCTTGCGCGTTATGATCGTGATAATTTTTGCCGAAGATTGTCACAGGCGATGAAACATGGGTTCGAACCGGAAACCAAACGGTAATCCACGGAGTTGCGCCACACCACCACTCCTCCGACGCAAAAGAACAAAGCCGGGTCCTCAGCTGGTAAAGTCATGGTGACGGTCTTCAGGGACTCTGAATGGGTTATTTGTTTGATGAATTCCCCCATATTGCAACGAACAACTCTGAGGTGTATTGTGCTACCCTCAGTAAATTAAAGATACAACTTCAGCGTGTTCGTCGCCACAAAAATGCAAACTAACTCCTCTTTCTCCATAACAAGACAAGGCTGCCCGAGAGGAGCTCACAAAACTTAATTGGGCTGTTCTGCCTCAACATTCCAACAGTCCGGATCTCTCACCTTCCGACTTCCATCTGTTTGGCCCAATAAATGATACACTCCGCGGGAAGCAGTGCGTGCATAATGGGGACGTTGTTGATGCTGAAAGACGTTGGCTATGACGTCGACCAATAGAGTGGTACCATGCGGGGTACACAGGCCCTCCCTGTGAGGTAGTCGCATTGAACGGAGATTATGTCGAAAAATCGGGTTTTTTAGCCAAAAGAGTGGGAAATAATATGGTCTATTGGAATCCACAATAAAACCAAACTATTTTCAGGAAAAAAAAGTGTTACATTACTTATTGAACGCCCTTCGTACTTATCCTAAGTCTTTTAGTGTAATTTTCCATTAAAGTACAGCTTTTTTCAATTGCACATGCAGAAGTTCAGATATCTACCTTACCGACTTTCAAAGACATGTTTACATTTTCGGTTTCATCCCCCCTTGAGAACCTGAGAGATATCACCGTTGGCCAGAGATGCCGTTAGACTGCTCGACTGTTCTGTCTAGCAACGCGCACGTGCGTGCACTAAGCACGTGTCTGCAGAAACTGAACAACACATGTTTGACACCACCACTAAGTAACTAATCGTTGTCAGAATGAGAAGACCCCGAAACCAAATCGAGCACCACCAAGGACAGACAGAATAACAGGGCAGCAACGCACTACCATAGCTTGGAGTAACAACTCGACGAGTTTGAACCTCGCCGAGGATCGGGGTGTCAATGAAATCCCGTTGTGCAGTGCCACGACGACAATGATCCGACAGTGGGACTACGATAGAAGACACGAAGGAGACACAGAGAACCGTGGAGTAGTGCCATCAGCGCCTGCGCCACAAACATCAGTTACTGGAAGCAACTTGTCAAATGGACTGTATTCAGTGAGACAAGAGAAGAAGTTAAGTATCTCTTACTTGTCTTTGCCAACTGACTAAGGGTAAATATTCAAAATGAAACTGTATGAACTTTACCCATGCAACCGTATGTCTTTGTGTTGGTAGCGTACGTACCTCCGAACGCAACTGCAGACACATATACTTGCACATTGCCCATGCCTTCGATTGGGAATGGCATCATGGTTTACTATTCAAATGGTTCAAATGGCACTGAGCACTATGGGACTTAACATCTATGGTCATCAGTCCCCTAGAGCCTAGAACTACTTAAACCTAACTAACCTAAGGACAGCACACAACACCCAGCCATCACGAGGCAGAGAAAATCCCTGACCCCGCCGGGAAACGAACCCGGGAACCCGGGCGTGGGAAGCGAGAACGCTACCGCACGACCACGAGATGCGGGCATGGTTTACTGTATGAATTACTAAAATGACGATTTCCACGGTGTGTTGTCAGATTAATTAGTTCGTATCTAAAAGACCGTACTTTTAGTGTATTCATTGGTGACATTGCTTCTGATGTCTTCCCTGTAAGCACCGGCTTGCCACAAGGTTCCCTTTTAGTTTCAACACTGTTTAATATATATTTGTCAGACATAGCACACTTGGGACCGATCAACATAGCTTCCTTCGCTGATGACACGACGATATATTACACTGACAACAACGTACCGAATATTCGTTACAAACTCCAGTGGGCTCTAAAACTACTTAAAAGATGGTTTACAGCACGGTGGGTCAAGATAAACGTGACAAAAGTCAAGCCTCGTTTTATAAAAAAAAAAAAAGAGAGGATTTTAAAAACCCACTACAGTTATTCAATGAAGGTACTCCTTGGACTGACTCCGCCAAATAGTTTTGAGTTCACCTCGATATACGTTTTATCTTCAAGAAACACATATCAGATGTCGCAAGCAAAGTACACAGTGTATTAGCTACCTTGTGTCCCTTAATAAACAGAACTAAACTAAACTTCGTCCGAACAGGCCATGGAAGGCCCATCGGTACCGACCGGCCGCCATGTCATCCTCAGCCCACAGGCGTCACTGGATGCGGATATGGAGGGGCATGTGGTCAGCACACCGCTCTCCCGGCCGTATCTCAGTTTACGAGAATGATAATATACAGAAGGTCTTCTATAAAAAGGAAAAACAGTGTCCTACTTTGTAAATCGGTTATATGACCAGTCAAGTTGCATGCCTTACCCATATGGTGACATGTCGCGTCTACACTTCTCCACAGACTTCAGGTTGTTCAAAATAAGGCATTGCTCATCATATTAAATGCCCCATGTTTCGTTAGGAATACAACGATTCACAGTGACTTACAAATAAACACTGTTGCAGAGGAGATCCGATTCATATGTGAAACTACGTTCTTCCACCAACACACTGATTCGTCAATTATCCACATATGATCTCAATGGCCAGCACAAATATAAACTTCCTAAACTGGTACTGTTACCGTGTCGGTAATCCAACCAGAGGCTGACAAATGGCATGCACTGTCTTAACCATTGTTCTCATATATTTATGTATCTTGCTGGTCATACGTCATTGTAAATGGTATTTTGTAATAATGTAAACTGTAATGTTGTAATTGTAGTACTGTAAAAAGTAAATAATGTTTTGCTCTTTTATTTCACAATGTATATTGTTCAGTAAATCTTCCATTATTTATAAACTGCCGGAAAAAATAGTGCACCTGGAAGGACAACGTCAATTTTGATCCGAAGACGGCATACGCCACTTGAGGGATATTAGCGTAGTGGCGTAGCATCTGCTTCTACCCTTTAATAGGGAATGCTCACTGCCAGATGGCTCAGTGTGATGCAAACATGTGAAAGAGCAACCACGGCAAGGGGACGAACTAATGCTTCCTACAGCAATCTGAGCGTGTTTGAAAGGGGTCAAATTGTGGCCTTTCTAGTGCCGGAATTCTACTTTCGGAGAATTGTCACACAAGTTGGACGTGCTGCGTCAGTTGTACTACGATGCTGGTACCAGTGGTCACTTGAATATCCTCACACCTGTACATCTACATCTACATATATACTCTGTTAGCCACCAAGTGGTGTGTGGCGGAGGGCACAATTCCTGCCAAAGTCATATTCCCCCCCCCCCCCCCCCCCCTCCCCACTCTGTTCCACCCGCGGATCACGCGAGGGAAAAAAGACTGTCTGAACGCCTCAGTACGAGCTCTAATTTCTCTTATCTTTGAATGCTGATCATTGCGTGATTTAAAAGTTGGTGGTAATAATATATGCTCTACATCCTCGGCGAAGATCGGATTTCGGAATTTAGTGAGCTGCCCCCTTCCGTTTAGCGCGTCGTCCTTCTGCAAGTGTGTCCCACTTCAGACATTCTATGAGATTTGTAACGCTCCCGCGACGGCTAAATGTACCAGTCACGAATCTTGCCGCTCTTCTTTGGACCCTCTCAGTCTCTTGAATCAGACACAACTGGTAAGGGTCTCATACAGACGAACAATACTCTAAGACTGGACGTACTAACGTATTGCACGCAATTTCTTCTGTTTAAGGACTGCATCGCTTCAGGATTCTACCAACAAACCGCAATCTAGATTTCACCTTGCCCGTTACTTGCATAATCTGATCATTCCATTTGAGGCAGCCGTGGTGGCCGAGCGGTTCTAGGCACTTCAGTCCGGAACGACGAGGCTGCTACGGTCGCAGGTTCGAATCTTGTCTCGGGTATGGATGTGTGTGATGTCCTTAGGTTAGTTAGGTTTAAATAGTTCTAAGTTTATGGGACTGATGACCTCAGCTGTTAAGTCCCATAGTGCTTAAAGCCATTTGAACCATTCCATTTCAGATCATTTCGAATAGTCACACCCAGATACTTGACGGATGTTACCGCTTCCAAAGATTGGGCATTTATTTGGTACTCGTACATTATTGGGGATTTTCGCTTTGTTATACGCAGTCGGTTACACTTACTAATATCGAGAGATAGCTGCCAGTCATTACACCACGCATTTATTTTCTGCAAATCCTCATTGATTTTTTCACAGCTTTGGTGATACTACTTTCCTGTAGACTACAGCATCATCGGCAAACAGTCTAATGCAGCTGTCAATGCCATCAACCATATCGTTTATGCAAATAGTACAAAGCAGCTGACCTATCGCTCTGCCCTGGGGCACACCTGAAGTCTCACCTGTTTCTGTTGAAGTCACCCATTCAGCACGACATGCTGCTCTCTGTCTGACAGAAAACTTTCTATCCAACCGCATATGTCATCGGATAGACGAGATTCTGGACCCCCAAGCAGCACAGACGCCCGCCAGGATCGTCGTATTGTAAAAGCAGCTGTGGCATATCGTACAGCTGCCACAGCAAAGTTATAAGAGGGCTTGTGAGCCCAGACGTTTGAACAAGAACTGTTGCGAACCGGTATTCAGCACTCACACTAGGGCACGCACACCTTTATTCCGCTGTGCAATCACGTCACAGCATCGACGTGTACGGCTCTACTGGTGGCGTCAGCGGCTCACTTGTTGTTGTTGTGGTCTTCAGTCCTGAGACTGGTTTGATGCAGCTCTCCATGCTACTCCATCCTGTGCAAGCTTCTTCATCTCTGAGTAACTACTGCAACCTACATCCTTCTGAATTTGCTTAATGTATTCATCTCTTGGCCTCCCTCTACGATTTTTACGCTCCACGCTGCCCTCCAATACTAAATTGGTGATCCTTTGATGCCTCAGAACATGTCCTACCAACCGATCCCTTCTTCTGGTCAAGTTGTGCCACAAACTTCTCTTCTCCCTAATCCGATTCAGTACTTCCTCATTAGTTATGTGATCTACCCATCAAATCTTCAGCATTCTTCTGTAGCACCACATTTCGAAAGCTTCTATTCTCTTCTTGTCCAAACTATTTATCGTCCATGTTTCACTTCCATACCTGGCTATACTCCATACAAATACTTTCAGAAACGACTTCCTGACACTTAAATCTATACTCCATGTTAACAAACTTATCTTCTTCAGAAACGCTTTCCTTTCCATTGCCAGTCTACATTTTATATCCTCTCTACTTCGACTCTCGTCACTTATTTTGCTCCCCAAATAGCAAAACTCCTTTATTACTTTAAGTGTCTCATTTCCTAATCTAATTCCCTCAGCATCACCCGAGTTAACTCGACTACATTCCTTTATCCTCGTTTTTCTTTTCTTTATGTTCATCTTACATCCTCCTTTCAAGACACTGTCCATTCCGTTCAACTGCTCTTCCAAGTCCTTTGCTGCGTCTGACAGAATTACAATGTCATCGGCAAACCTCAAAGTTTTTATTTCTTCTCCATGGATTTTCATACCTACTCCGAATTTTTCTTTTGTTTCCTTAACTGCTTGCTCAATATACAGATTGAATAACATCTGGGAGAGGCTACAACCCTGTCTCACTCCCTTCCCAACCACTGCTTCCCTTTCATGCCCCTCTACTCTTATAACTGCCATCTGGTTTCTGGACAAGTTGTAAATAGCCTTTCGCTCCCTGTATTTTACCCCTGCCACTTTAGAATTTGAAAGAGACTATTCCAGTCAACATTGTCAAAAGCTTTCTCTAAGTCTACAAATGCTAGAAATGTAGGTTGCTTTTCCTTAATCTTTCTTCTAAGATAAGTCGTAAGGTCAGTATTGCCTCACATGTGCCAACATTTCTACGGAATCCAAACTGATCTTCCCTGACGTCGGCTTCAACCAGTTTTTCCATTCGTCTGTAAAGAATTCGCGTTAGTATTTTGCAGCTGTGACTTATTAAACTGATAGTTCGGTAATTTTCACATCTGTCAGCACCTGCTTTCTTTGGGATTGGAATTGTTGTATTCTTCTTGAAGTCTGAGGGTATTTCGCCTGTCTCAAACATCTTTCTCACCAGGTGGTAAAGTTTTGTCAGGACTGGCTCTCCCAAGGCCGTCAGTAGTTCTAATGGAATGTTGTCTACTCCGGGGGCCTTGTTTCGACTCAAGTCTTTCAGTGCTCTGTCAAACTCTTCACGCAGTATCGTATCTCCCATTTCATCTTCATCTACATCCTCTTCCATTTCCATAATATTGTCCTCAAGTAAATCGCTCTTGTATAGGCCCTCTATATACTCCTTCCAGCTTTCTGCTTTTCCTTCTTTGCTTAGAACTGGGTTTCCATCTGAGCTCTTGATATTCATGCAAGTGGTTCTCTTTTCTCCAAAGGTCTCTCTAATTTTCCTGTGGGCAGTATCTTTCTTACCCCTAGTGAGACAAGCCTCTACATCCTTACATTTGTCCTCTAGCCATCCCTGCTTAGCCGTTTGCACTTCCTGTTGATCTCATTTTTGAGACGTTTGTATTCCTTTTTGTCTGCTTCATTTACTGCATTTTTATATTTTCTCCTTTCGTCAATTAAGTACAATATCTCTTCTGTTACTCAAGGATTTCTACTAGGCCTCGTCTTTTTACCTAATCGATCCTCTGCTACCTCCACTATTTCATCTCTCAAAGCAACCCGTTCTTCTTCTACTGTATTTCTTTCCCCCATTCTTGCCATCGTTCCCTAATGCCCTCCCTGAAGCTCTCTACAACCTCTGGTTCTTTCAGTTTATCCAGGTCCCTTCTCCTCAAATTCCCCCCTTTTTGCAGTTTCTTCAGTTTTAATCTACAGTTCATAACCAACAGATTGTGGTCAGAGTCCACATCTGCCCCTGGAAATGTCTTAAAATTTAAAACCTGGTTCCTAAATATCTGTTTTACCATTATATAATCTTCTAGTATCTCCAGGATTCTTCCATGTATACATTCTTCTTCTATGATTCTTGAACCAAGTCTTAGCTATGATTAAGTTGAGTTCAGTGCAAAATTCTACCAGGCGGCTTCCTCTTTCATTTCTTAGCCCCAATCCATATTCACCTACTATATTTCCTTCTCTCCCTTTTCCTACTATCGAATTCCAGTCACTCATGACTATTGAATTTTCGTCTCCTTTCACTACCTGAATAATTTCTTTTATCTCATCATACATTTCATCAATTTCTTCATCATCTGCAGAGCTAGTTGGCACATAAACTTGTACTACTGTAGTAGGCGTGGGATTAGTGTCTATCATGGCCACAATAATGCGTTCACTATGCTGTTTGTAGTAGCTTAACCGCATTCCTATTTTCCTATTCATTATTAAACCGACGCCTGCATTACCCCTATTTGATTTTGTGTTTATAACCCTGTAGTCACCTGACCAGAAGGCTCACTTGGAAGGCTCACTTGGAAGATGGAATGGCGCTCCGTGGCCTTCAGTGATGAGAGCAGAGTCTGTCTGCACGCAAGTGATGGTTGTTGGTGCATAGGACGTAAACCAGGTGAGCGCTTTCTCGTAGAATGCATTCTTCCAAAAACCCCTGGCTCCATAACAGGCATTATGGTCTGGGATGCGTTAAGCAAAGACCCTCGTTCACCTTTGGTTTTTCTGGAGGGGACGCTGATCAGCGCTCGGTACGAGCAGAATGTTATCAGACCTGTTCTTCCGCCGTTCTCGCGACAGTAAGGTGATATGCTCAGCCACACGCAACTCTGTGTGTTCTGCAAGATGTGCACCAACTTCCCTGGGAAAGTCTCTGGACTTGTCTCCAATCGAGCATGGGTGGGTTATGATGTGACGAGAAGTGATTTATGCGATAACTAGGTGAACAGGTCGAGCAGGCGTGGTATAACGTATCCCAGGACAGTATTCTCCATCTGTACTATCGACTGGATGACAGAGTCAGAGGCTGCATTGCCGCCCATGGAGGCTACACGACGTACTGATGCGGGTGTTTCAGTATACCTGGTGCCTCTAAAAGGGTGTACTACACTACTGACCATTGAAATTGCTACACCAAGAAGACAAACGGGTATTCATTGGACAAATATATTATACTAGAACCGACATGTGATTACATTTTCACGCAATATGGATGCATACCTCCTGAGAAATCAATACCCAGAACAACCACCTCTGGTCGTAATAACGGCCTTGATACGCCTGGGCATCGAGTCAAGCAGAGCTTTGATGGCGTGTACAGGTTCAGCTGCCCATGCAACTTCAACACGATACCACAGTTCTTTCAGAGTAGTGACTGGCGTATTGTGACGAGCCATTTGCTCGGCCACCATTGACCAGACGTTCTCAGTTGGTGAGAGATCTGGAGAATGTGCTGGCCAGGGCAGCAGTCGAACATTTTCTGTATCGAGAAACGCCCGTACAGGACCTGCAATATGCGGTCGTGCTTTATCCTGCTGAAAAATGTGGGGTTTCACAGGGATCGAATGAACGGTAGAGCCACGGGTCGTAACACATCTGAAATGTAAGGTCCACTGTTCAAATGCGAACAAGAGGTGACCGAGACGTGTAACCAATGGCACCCCATACCATAACGCCGGGTGAAATGCCAGTATGGCGATGGCGGATACACGCTTCCAATGTGCGTTCACCGCGATGTCGCCAAACACGGAAGCGACCATCATGATGCTGTAAACAGAACCTGGATTTATCCGCTAAAGTGACGTTTTGCCATTCGTGCACCCAGGTTCGTCGTTGAGTACACAATCGCAGACGGTCCTGTCTGTGATGCAGGGTCATGGGTAGCCGCAGCCATGGTCGCCGAGCTGATAGTCCATGCTCCTGCAAACGTCGTCGAACTGTTCGTGCAAATGGTTGCTGACTTGCAAACGTCCCCATATGTTGACTCAGGGATCGAGACGTGGCTTGCACGATCCGTTACAGCCATACAGATAAGATGCCTGTCATCTCGACTGCTAGTGATACGAGGCCGTTGGGATCCAGTGCGGCGTTCCGTATTACCCACCTGATCCCAGCGATTCCATATTCTGCTGACAGTCATTGGATCTCGACCACCGCGAGCAGCAATGCCGCGATAGATAAACCGCAATCGCGATAGGCTACAATCCGACCTTTATCAAAGTCGGAAACGTGATGGTACGCATTTCTCCTTCTTACACGAGGCATCACAACAACGTTTCACCAAGCAAAGCCGGTCAACTGCTGTTTGTGTATGAGAAATCGGATGGAAACTTTCCTCATGTCAGCACGTTGTAGGTGTCACCACCGGCGCCAAACGTGTGTGAATGCTCTGAAAAGCAAATCATTTGCGTATCACAGCATCTTCTTCCTGTCGGTTAAATTCCGCATCTGTAGCACGTCATCTTCATGGTGGAGCAATTTTAATGGCCAGTAGTGTATTTTTTTCCGCAGTGTATTTACTAATCACGTAGTCGTTGTAACGCAAAACTTGAGTGCATGTTCTATACTCATACATATTTTGTCATCTTGTAAGGGTTTTTATTGCAAATGTTTTGCCCCGTTACCGTCGTGTTCTGTCAGATATGCGAAACGTTATGAAGTTGGACTATGAACCCTCGGGTCAAAATCCTGTAAAATAAAACTAAATACAAAATAATTATAAAAAAACTGCAGCCGCAGCAGGTATGCTCTCGCACAAAACTGAGATTAGCGCCTGGGTAGCAGGTTAGTATCAGTTTGGTGGTGGGCAGTGTAGGTATAAATGTTTTTCTCAAAGATGAGGATATGTGGAAACTGTGTGATGGTACACGTGGTAGTCTGTGAACGAAGAGGAGACAGGTGTGTACACAAGTAGAGGGAGAATCTAACATCTTTAGCATTTGAGGTAATTTAAATTACCAGTGGACTTAGTTCTCAAGGATTTTTAAACTGAAGAAAACACTTAACGGCATTCGTTTCAGAACTGCTACAAATTCGTCGGGCAATAGACAGCGCCGCTCTAACTGTTAACAAACTGGCACTGCTAAGAGTATCCTACGACTTCCACATCGCTGGCAACGGGTTATACACAATGCTGGTGACTACTTTGAAGGTCAGTAAAACTTTGAAACATGTATCTATTTTGTACGAGCTGTAAATAAATAGTTGCCACTATTAAAGTTCCAACCCTGGTATTATGTGCTGGGGAATCAAGTTTTTTCCCTGTGAAACAGTTTCTCGTTAAAGAGTTTGGAATAACTGCCTTTCAAACCTTCTGGGATCCTAATCTGATGTGTACTTCTTGAGATACTATAATTTGTCACCGGTTTTAACAAGTTTTCATTTTTGTCAATTGTAGCTCCATTTATCACGCACAGAAAAAATGTTAAATATAGAAGTTGAAACGTCCCCTTGAAAAATTATGAATGACTGTGCTGGTAAACTTCTACGAAACAGTTTTCTCTTTACTTATTCTGATCATCACTACACTGGCACACAATATTTTTAGCGCAACGCAACCTGGCTTTCAATATTCCCTACAGAAGAATGGCCCTGGCTAACAAAAACTTATACCTTTCATGAATCACCTACCTCACAAAAATCTTCGTCACTCGAACTACTGCAATACAGCGAGCGCCAATACTGCCAGCTAAATAAAAGATTCTAATTACTGAAGGCACTAACTACTGATAGGCATAGTTAGCAAATGAAAGATTTTGATAGAGAACAAACAATTTATTTACCTTAATGATGTTCAAAAGTCATCATATATGTCTACAATTCATGACAACCATCTTTACAAATTTCCTTTTTCTGGCGGACACGCGTCTAGATCGTCCGCTTATAGTAAGCTCTCAAAACTCTAGCATCTCTCTCACCACATCCACCACTGCTGGCGGCTCACCTCCAACTAAACAACGCTACGCGCTGTTCACATCCAGCTGCCCAACACTACACAAGCGAATATTCCAACAATGAGTCCAATCAGCTGCAGACTGCACACAATACAGTCAGTGATTTTCATACAGAGCACTACGTGGCGTTACCAACATAAAAACGTAAACAGCCTACTTCCAAAGTTACGTATTTTACCGGAGAATCCGAATCCACAATAAAAAAAAATGGGATTCCTATTTGAGATTTCAAATCTGAACCCCTCCCGCCTCTGGTGTAAGCCTGAAGTATCAAATTTGGTGTCACCAGATGTCCTCCTTCGAGACGAGAAACTTTTACTACTTTTTTTTAAGCTGGTTTGTAGTTGGGCAGATATTCCCGGAATCAAATTTAAATGCCTCTCCATGTATACTCTACAATCAGACGCACAGGACCACGCTGTGGCGAAGGGACGCCGTTTCATTCTCTACCAGATTGTGTTATTTGGATGAGGTATGTGGAGGTTCAAATCAAATGGCTCTGAGCTCTATGGGACTTAACATCTGTGGTCATCAGTCCCCTAGAACGTAGAACTACTTAAACCTAACTAACCTAAGGACATCACACACATCCATGCCCGAGGCAGGATTCGAACCTGCGACCATAGCAGTCGCGCGGCTCCGGACTGAGCGCCTAGAACCGCGAGACCACCGCGGCCGGCGTATGTGGAGGCATGGGGCCTACACATCACTCTCTGTGACGTCGTCAGGTTTCAACATCTTGGAGCCACCACTTCTCATTGGCTCCTCACCTGGTCACACGCGGCTGGCTGCATCCTGATTCAGCGTTCCCATGAATGAAAAATCCCTGGCAGCACCTATAATTTAAACTCGGGTCCTCCGTACAGCAGTCAAGCGCTGTCACCTATCTCTTTTTTTATTAATTCAAACATATTGCGAGGGCGTGCTGAAAAGTAATGCCTCCGAATTTTTTATATGAAATATCTTACAGCTTTTTTTAAATAAAACGAACGTTGTTAACATTCTATTTATTTTTCAACATCGTCGTCAAGGCGGATTACACATTTCTCCTAAAGGGAGACCAGTTTGTTGATATTGTCGCTGTTGGATTTTTGACACTGTTGACGGAGCCACAACCTCACCCCTGCCTGCACCGCATCATCACTATCAAAGTAAAGTCCTCGAAGGTGTTCTTTAAGTTTCGGAAACAGATGAAAACCGGGTGGGGCCAAGTGCCGACTGTATGGAGAATAGCTGCAGATGTCGCACAGTGGTCTGGCATTTTCATGCTCAAGGAGAGGGTGTTCCATGTGTAGACGAACTCTTCGAAATCGAAACTCTATTACAGCACGCTGTTTCTAACTCAGCAGGGTAGTTACGTTACAAACAGCCATGTTACACGCTACAGTTCTGAGCCCTACGGCTCCCTCCGTGGGAGGTTCGAGTCCTCGCTCGAACATGGGTGTTTGTGTTTGGTGTCCTTAGCGTAAGTTAGTTTACGTTAGATTAAGTAATGCGTAAGCTTTTGGACCGATGACCTCAGCAGTTTGGTCCCATAAGATCTTACCACAAATTTCCAGTTTATCTTTATGAGCCCTACAGCGGTAGAGAGCTGCGAATATACAGACGTGAATAAAATAGTGTTAATAATAACAACGTTTGTTTTATTTAAATAGCTTTAAGAATTTTCACATAAAAATCGGAGGCATTACTTTTCAACACGCCCTCGCTTAAGAGCGGACGCATGTATGTGTGGTACCATCCATGGATCGTTTTCAACTTGGTACATGTATCACTGACTGTCTGGAAAGAACCACTGTGGTGGTTAGAACCACGTAACTCTCAGAGGGGTGAGGGTGAGGATGAAAAGTAAGCGTAGCAAATAATTCGCCCAGGAGCCTGACTATACTCATCCTGTTTTTAAGACTGAGAGCACTTAGTGATTTGCAACAAATTTGACACATAATTCCATGTCTTTACGAGACTTTTTCCGCTCTCAAGCCCCATAAAATGATTAAAGGAAAAAAGTTTATCGCGTACTACATTTTCGCTGTTTATGCACTGCACTATTGCATCCAGCATGACATTTTAATTTATTATATCTTTACTAATAACTGTATTTCCATCACGTACCGCAGCAATGTCCACATATACCACTGGATGTATCTGCAAAACTATATCGTTGTATGACACATAGTTCAGGAGCTGTGCAAAAACGAAATTGTAGGACGGATTTCTCTGGAGCTACAAGTGAAATGTATGTTCACATATGTGTGAAACATGTTAAATATTTGAGACATATGCATATGCGGCCAATGCCACTAGTAAATAGCTCCTTCTAAACCCATGCATCGATTTCAACCAAACTTGGTACACACGCTACTTACTATCTGGAAAGAAATACTGTGGGTGTAACAACATCCAACCTCCTATTGCGGTGGGAGTGATAACGTGAAGAGAGGAGGTGGGACCAAGAGAGAATGGGGAGGGAGAAATGGAAGGAGAGATGGGGAGGAGGAGATGGATAGAGAAAGGAAAGCCAAGGACATGAACACAGAGTCAGACATGGAGGAGATGGACAGAAAAAGGGAGAAGGCAGGAGGAGATGAACAGAGAGGGGGGGAGGAGATAATAGACAGAGACAGAGAGGAGGGAGAAGGAGGTGGGCAGAAAGTAGAGAGGAGAAGGAGATGAACACAGAGCAAGGAGAAGTTGATGGACAGAGAGAGGGAGAGGAGGAGATGGGCAGAGAGATGGGAAGAGAGAAAAGGACAGAGAAAGGGAAGAGGAGATAGACACAGGAAGGAAAGACAAAGAGATGGACAGAAAGAAGAGGCGGAGGAGATTGGCATAGAGAGAGGGGGGGAAGAGGATATAGAGATGGCAGGAGGAGATTTACAGGAGGCGAAGTTCTAGGGGACTGATGACCTAAGATGTTAAGTCCCATAGTGCTCAGAGCCATTTCAGAGCCTGCGAAAGACAACAGAATGACATCGAGTTCCTGTCTGACACACAGTTTTTCCTTCAGTAGGCTTAATATGTTTTTTTTGGCTCGAACCCAGGTTTTGTTTTTAAAATTACTTAAAAGTTTCAACAGTTAACTGAAACATTAAACTTAATTTATTCAGTTGTATTTTTCACTAGCCATGACTTTTGTAATTCACTATATTTGTTTTACGTACATCACAAAATTCACAACATGATATTTCTGAAATAATTTTAACATTTGTCAGATATGTAACAGTAGATACAGAAAGTCTATCGCTTTCTACAAGGCAAATGCTCCCTATAATTGAAAAATCACTCTCAACTGTTATTCCCATATTTGGCTTTAAAGGAAATCTCTTACGTTTGGTGAAGCAGTAGCTGTTTTTATGTGTACTTTAATGTCACACTTTCCTTTATGTGCAACAGAAAATTCTGTAGTACGCAGTGTGCAATAAACACGTTCATTGTAACTGATTTTAAACAGTTCCAAAAATTTGCATTCCTGTTGCAGGTTTACGTTAAACACACGCTCTCTGTCGCCCATTGCTAAACGACGAGGAAAAAAAAAGATATAAGTTGATTAAATATGTGTAGAGTAATTAATTCACACACGAAAACAACATAAACAGATTGCCTTTGTTGTGTTTCCAAAAGACAATGTGGCAGTTGCGGCGGAACCGGTAACCACGCCTCCCCATTGACGTCATCGCTTGCTCCAAGGTCGCCTGAGACACGCACGACAGTAAAAGAATGTTTAAAAACGCGGTGTCGAACAACTAGGTCTTAAATTTAAAAAGAAAAAAATTCGCCAAATACTGAAATCGCAGTTTTTTTTTTAGTACCTCTGACATTACCGCGGACAGCACTAAAACCCAGGACTCCGAGCTAATCCTGGACCTGTGGTAGGCCTAAGCTTTAGTGACGTGTAGTCTGAAAGAGTTATTTACTTTGGATTTTGTGTAAATGGTTACGAAATGGGCGTTACACTTCATTTGTTTGACAATCGTTAATCAGTCTCACTTTGTTGATGAGAGTGTTATTAAGACCTGTCCCATGTAAATGCGTGATGTTGCGGTTAGAAGCACATTAAACTGCTCTCGAACTCCTCTTTATCTGTTTCTGACTACTGAGACAAGTTAATATTCCTCGCCTACTTCGCTTTGATGGTAATAGGCGAATAGAGCTATTTTGTAGGAAATATGCCGTTATGCAATGGTGTTACGATAAACAGATTCCCAGATGAGTACAACATGAATTAATTGTTCGCTCGAAATAAGCACACAGAATACACCAGACCCGTCAACACGTAAAGGAACCTACCATCACACAGCGATACGGCCTGAATTTCACTTTTGTGCAAGTATTAACGCAAAACTTAAGCGTTTCTACAAGTGCGAACGTAAAGCTGATAATATCGAATGAAGCATAATGCATTGGGTACGGGACTGCCCCGACCGCGCATCCCGTCTCTGCGCATGCGCGTGGAGGGGAGCACCATCTGAATGGTGGGGAGGAGGGGAGGCTTCTCTGGGGAGAGCAGAAAGAGCCGGGCCGGCCGTTGTCATTCAGTGACGAGTCGCCGAGTCAACGGCCGGGAGGGGAGGTAGTTTTCAGCGGCTTTTTTAAAAAATGTATTTTTGTCACATTCCTTCAGCTAAATTTTCAATTTAACGTATGTGCGAGTGTGGTGGGAAGCTTCATGTGGATTTGAAAGGTTTCAGTTTGTAGTATACTGAAATTTATACGGTAGTTTACATCTAACAAAAATTGAGAAAGCTTCTAACCAGAAAAAATCTTAACCATGCCGTCTCTCTATTGGAAATGAACAGATAAAACGGCCGAAGCGAGGCCCGCACATATGCGTACAAGTAGTGAAATGTGTTTGTGTGCGTGTGATTAATAAAATGGCAAAAATTGTGAAGTAACGAATTTGTGTTCAAAAGTGACGACGCCGACTTTTCGTATTAATTGTGGTATTAGACAGTTCAACGACAACCTTTACGGCGTGAATTAGTGAGAGGTGCATGCTGGATGTTTTAGTTCTGCAACTTTAGACATAGACATTTTTTGCTGGACTGCTGTTCGTCTCAAGGTAAGTTGACCGCATATTGTTTATCATCACAATGTTTTAGTTTACATCCTGTAGTGCTGTTTACTGATGGTGTGAGGTGAAACTTGCGAAGCTTTTCTTCGCTGGGGCTAGCCAAGGAACTCTGGTTCCAAGCCAAGGCTTCCCCCACCCCTTTGTCAGAGTGTGTGCGCGTATGTCTGTGTGTGTATCATTGAGAATGCGTTATCCATCTTCCGGCGTCTTTCTACATCCCCATGCATACACCTAGGAAATTCTGGCGATATTACAGTTAATGGACGACCAGTAGTTCCTAGGGTAATTGCTGCTTGACATCACACTCCACGTTTGTAATATGATACTTCACAGTCGCGTACCACTATTGCATTAAATCCACTCTTATAGTAATAGAATGCTATACCGTTCAAAAGAGAACGAACAGTGTCCGTGACGATATTATTTCTAGTTCAAGCCACGTATTTATTAACCCAAGTGGACTGTGGTTTGAACTGGATTGATTAGAATTGCTTTAAAATACTGATCACCATTTTAGCATGAAGCATTAGCTGCGCAAACGTATATACCGGAAAGAAATTGTATATTCTGCAGTTCTTACGCATCCACAGTTTATGGCGTTTTTGAACTACGAAATTTTCTCTTTTTTGTTTCTTTGTTGGTTTTTTTTTTTTTAATTTCTCTGTTCAGTGAATGCTGTGCATGACTTTCAAAGAGCTGGGACTATAGTTGAGTGGCTTCATGAAACGAAACTAGACAATCTTTTTTTTCCTATAGTTGCAGAGAATAATTTATCCACGTGGATTATTCATATGATACAGAATTTTTATGAAGTAGCTTACAGCAGCGGACTGTTAGGGGCGTGTCTTTTGTTATATGTGGTTTTTAAGTATCTTTTTAGGGGAGTTCCTTGTGTTATCTTATGCGCAATTAAGAAATAATTCCAGGGGCTCTGAAAACGTTATAGTGTTTACTTTCAGTTTATTTTTGCGTAAGTTCGTGTACCCTGTATATAACATACCGAAAAATACAAACAGTACAGCAAAGTTAAAGAAAAGTGGGGATATAAGAGTTCTATTCTTACATTTCCTGCAACTTAAATGCGATTACATTTACTTACAGTATTGTAAAAGGCATAAGTGTAAGACACGTAATATACTTGTCAGTGCTGGTATCAGGTTCTACCGAATAACAGCCAATTAGTTGGAAAAACCAACTTAGTTCGGTCGTGCCGTTATTCTAGGCCTACTGAGGTTACAGGCTTCACTACTTTCATAGCTGCGTGTTTCAAGAAAGCTCTTATAACACTTCTATTCACTTGCTTAATGTTCTATTGTTGCAAAAATCAAAAACTTTGCTTTCAAAGCTTTGGGTGTTTTTTTTTTTTTTTCAAATGCATTAAATTTCCTTAACGTGTGTTTTCAAACATTCCTGTGTGTACATGTGTAAACACGAATTTATTGGTATTTTTTTATCGGTGACTCGAGGACTGTGTTAATTTAGCTATTATTGGACTTAATAGAACGGACTGTATTGTATGCTAAATTGTGGCTGAGGAAACCTAGGGAGTACGAATACAGATGAATGAGAGTATATTTGTTCATCGTTTTCCGTAACCGACCAACACTGAGATCCTTTTAGGAGTGTGTACCGTATAAACAATGATATCGAGGTGTTTAAATTGTCAGAATTTTCTTTTGTAGAGCAGTTATTACTTCCAGTAGCCAGCTGAGTTCTCCCTGTTGAATTGTGGCCGTTATTTTGTTCGGGGCGAGGGGGTGGTGTAACTTTCCTTATATGGTTGCCTTTTCAATCTCTTCGTATAGAACTTCAAGGACATAAAAGTTCTCGAATTGTGTTGCTTCATTCGATTGTATTGTGCTGTTTCTTTACAAATTTTTGTTGTTTTTATAGCGCTAGCGTCTCTACGCACAACAAAGACGGTTTTTAGAAGCCCTTGAAGCCGTAGGTGCATTTTAAAGCTTAATCCGCTGTTATTATTAATTTTTTAATTCCTGTCTAAGTCTTTAGGCAAAATTTTTCCATTTCTGCAAGATCCTGGCTGAGTTTTTGCGATTGCATATCGCCCAGTGCGTCGTTATTTCTTAGAAGTTAAAGCCGGTTATATAGATATAAAAAAGGACCCTTTTTGTGTCACGTGTCTCCTCCATTCCTGTCAAAAGATTTTATTCACGTGGTTAACACGTGCGTGTCATCTGCCTTCTTCATTATTGCCAAAATACTGGGAATCTCGGAAGCCTAGTTAGGTTTCGCTGTAGCCACACATTGGATTATAATGGATGTCAACAAACATAGGCGATCATCGGGAATGGCTGAGAGGTTTCCAACTGAAGGCATATAAGTATTTCTAGTTCTGCTGTTTTTCTTACATTTAATGAGTGTTTTTGCCTCCATTTACATTTTATGCGACACCGAAAATGAAATATTTTAGATCAGCTTCTGTAATTGTATTGAATTAGCCTGTTTTTGCCTCTTCACTCAGTGACAGTATTTTTTGTTCTGATTATTAACAACGCAAAGATATTCGAAGGGATAAATCAAGTGATGTGTAACCAGTCGTGTCTGTTTGGTAAAATATTTGATCGTTTGGATTTTTTCACAGAGTCATATTTCCTATAACTGCCTTACTACACTCATTATTTAAATATAAAGTAGTTTTTCCTGGTGAGAATCATTATTTATCAGTCACAACAGTTCATCAGCCTGAAATAGTCCATAAACTAAACAGAACAAATCAAACAAGCATAACAAAGTTTCAACCACGTTTTAGGGTTTTTCTGTTAGTTATAGAAGCTGCCGTCGCAAACATATGCATGTCGTGCACGTATAATGCTAAATACATTCATATCATACCTACGTAACAGTGTCATAATTGCTTCAGTAAATTGTAAGTTGCCATTACATTGTGTGTTAGCGTCAGTTTGTTTTAATTATTAGTTTCAACGAAAGATTCGAACATTAGGCATGGGAAATTTTAATAGCGTTATACATATACATGTGTTTTTAAATTACAACGCATGTTATCCCTGTAAATCAGTGTACCATGAACACTTTAGTAAAATTTTGTCTTCCTTAGACACTCTTCGAAATATTGATAACAGTAAAATACGAGCGCGAAGTTACTTACTATAACGTCACCATTGGTTGTTTGGGCTCTTCTGTTGGCAACGCTGAAGTCTCATGCATTTACTGGGAGGGCGTGATGTTCTGCGCACATTGATCGACAACAGTTTGTAAGTAAAAATTTTGAATCCTCGAAGTAAAACAAATTGAAAGATCATACTACAATCTATAGTCCCGTGCAGTTTGAGGGGTCAGGATAAAACCGTATACATTTCACATTCGATCGCGTACAACAATTATATTATGATTATATACTTGATTAATTTCACTGGGAAAAATGTAGTGATTGATGTTAGTATCTTCCTTCTTGCGCCTTAGAACTATGAGTGGGAAGTACAGTAAGACTATGTACTAAACTGGTGTGTACATTTTGGTTTTGTGACTGATGCAACTTTAAGTTCGTGTATTTTTCCTGGGTCTAGGTATTATAACTTACTCGCATGAGACATCCAATTAACAACGTTATTGCAAATTATCTGCATAAAATGCTATTTCAGCAAATAACAAGTTTAACCCTAGAATACTACTGGTAGTCGATTCGGCGAACACATTCCCTTTCAATAACCTCCTATTGTTGTGGAGGGGAGGGTTTATAATTCTACCGTTGCGCCGCTTTTTAACAATTTTCCTGGCCAAACCTAGGTTTGTTAGTCGAATCAATGAAGGTATAGGTATGGTAGGAATCAGAATTGGTATAATTTTCTAGGATTAATGGTATCGGTTGTACTGCTCGTGCTGTGACACGATCTGACGCTTTATAGTCTTGTAGTGTTTCCATTGCTTGTATAAGTTCTTTGAGAATAATCTTCAGATAGCAGGATAGTGATTACTGAAACTTAAATATTACATTCCGTCGTGTTTTACTTGCAGGTACATCGATAATTTTCCAGGTTATTTGAGTTTTTCGTATGAAGGGTATTTTAGAATGGTTCTTCCCTGACTTCCGCCTAACGGGTGTTCACTGTTATCTGATAACAGATACCAAGATTGTCTTGTCTGTCAAACGTATAACAGAAATGTGAACTCGCATACAACGTGTCGTTACTGAAGAACTGGTTCACATACTAGGAAAGAGAAGTAGTGTACGGCCTACGTAATGTGCCCTACATCATTTCCTAGCAGTCACTTAACGACCGTAGCCAGTATATCCACCAAAGAAAAAAAATCATTACTTCATAATTTCTGTGTCGTTCGGTCGAATTTTTCCGTGAATGTTGGAACTGGACGCGTATCTTGCGGAGAAGAAAGTTTCACATTTCGCTTTACATTATCCGATTTAGCGAGACCACCCGGTGTGCAGTGTGCGCCTCATGTGGAAAGTGGAGATACCAGAAAAGCAAGACGACGGAATTAGTTCTTAGTTCCTTGTTAGCCACGCGTGAGAACTTGTACTCCGTTGCCGGTGGCACATAATGGCTGCTTGCATCTCAGTACATCTGAAGGTACCACCACAGAGTAGTCAGAGGTATACATTTGTAAATGTTTCATTTCAAACCGTCTGGAATAATATATATGCAACGCATTTACTCGTGACTGCGCTGGAAATGTACGCGGAACGTTGAGTCAGTGCAGTGTTCTGTCCGCCCAGACACATTACACGGATGATAATACACCGGTACAGCTCATGTCAAGGTGCGATAGGGAGAACTTGAAAGGCGATCTTCGGAAGAAACAAACCATTTTCGCTAAACTTAGTTGGATATATAATTGCGTAGGCTTCCGCGGGGAGTCAATTAACATATAAGTTTTCTAAATACGCTAATCAGATATATTAATCGAACCTGTTTTCTACGGGGGTTGTGCGACAGTTCTCTGCCATATTGTGCCTCTTACGTAGGGATACTGAGAATAAGATGAGAGCGCATACAGAGGCATATAGACTATTACTTTTCCCTCACTCAATATGCGGACTGAATAGGAAATAAATTCTTTAACATTACTGCGAAATACCCTTCATCGTGGTCTGTGGAATGGCTCACGGAGAATATATGTAGAAATAAATCATGAACTGAAGAACAGTTAACTGTTAAACAATTACAGTATTTTGCAGATTTGTTCACAGCGAAAACCGTATTACAGCAGTGCACAATACGCTTTTCTCTCGACTTTACGAAACCTCAATAGTTCAAGCTTATATAACTTAACGGTAAGAGTGGAGTATCATTCCTACCCATTATTCAAAGATGAATGTAATCGCGTTTGGTAATACAATCGTGACTTCAGCAGTGGGCCAACATTCAGACTAGTCGCTGCTTTTCGTTTTCACGGTGCAAGAAAAAAAAAAGGCTCTGAGCACTATGGGACTCAACAGCTGAGGTCATCAGTCCCCGAGAACTTAGAACTACTTAAACCTAACCAACCTAAGGACATCACACACATCCATGCGCGAGGCAGGATTCGAACCTGCGACCGTAGCAGTCGCGCGGTTCCGGACTGAAGCGCCTAGAAACGCTCGGTCACCGCGGCCGGCTTTCACTGTGAAGCCAGTGGGGATAACTATTCGGAAAAGCTCGCTCCTAGTATCAGAAAGATTCCAACACTAATAATTAATCGCGAGGTGCAGGAAGGCTTCAAGATGAAAGATTGTTGATCTACAACGTAAGAAAATATAATGCACTGCATGTGAAAAAAGCGAAAATGTATTGTTTTATTGTACTGTCACAGAGCAGTTATTGGGGTCAGTGTCCACACACACACACACACACACACACACACACACACACACACACACACATCCTTGTGTTTCTGCCAGAAGCAAACAATGGAGGGATGAACAAATGGATAAGGGAATAGATTGGAGTGGAATACTGCTATTAAATTGAGGTAAAAAAGAGGTGTAGCCAGGCGAATGCATAGTAGACAGACCAGGGGAATTCACTGCTAGATACCAAGTGATAAGAAAAGACGAAGGCCATGGCCAATTGGAATCTTGATAGTTACTAGAAAACAGATAACAGCAGCATGTATGCGCATGACAGCACCGTAATTAATGGAAAAATGTCGGGCAGGACTATATCCATCAGTTAATATTAATCGACCGATGGTCTATCAGAATGTTTAAGGTGGAAAAACCATATAAATCTAGTATTGGGGAAACAGACTGAGGAGGATAAATAAGGGAGAATGACAGAGAATACTTCAGGACTCTTATATGACCCTTTCTTAAGTGCTGTTCGTTATCCTAGGGCCTTTACCAAGGTAGAATATTGCAGGAGATGGAAAGATTCGAAGAGGGGTTTTGCGATTCGTCACACGTATGTCCTGTCAGCGAGAGTGTGTTGCAAATATGCTCAACAAGCAGGACAAGTTTCACGGTAAATCTTCGCCTTAAAATTCGCACTAAGGTATTTGAAAGTATTGGAGCAGAATCTCGTCCTTACTGTTCACGTAGCGCTTCAGAGGCAGTACATTTTTTTATGTAGTCACTCTCCTTTGAAGTTTCAACCTGTATGGAAAAATTTCCAGTAACGTAACACAGAAAGCTGGCACTGTGAAGGCAGAACTTTCGATTTATTTTAGAAGTATGTATTATCAGATTACATTGCTGCTTATAAAGTGGTGTAAGTATTTTGAAAACATTTGTGCTTCGAAATTAACGTAAGATATAGTACACAGGCGCTAGTTGGGCGGTCGGCGTAACCCGCAGGGGCCAGGTACCCGTCGATTCGGCTTCGCCTCATTGCTTCGCTCAGTGCCCTGAGTCTAGAATTGTTTTTTATTTAGTCAACAGGACAAGCCGAAGTCACTTGCGAACCTCTGTTGAAAAGTTGTAACAACAGTTAGTTCAAAACACCACATATGCGACGGACATACGGATAATGGCACGATAATGACAACTGAGATTTTGAACACGGGGCCCTTTGGTAACACACAAGCTTTTCTTGGTTTAATGCGCTTAAATTTAAAACTTCGTGAATCGTCAGTGCCATGGCATCCTGAGAATGTAGCGAATATTTGTGCCTGTATGATGCGGATGCAAAGTGTGGATTAAGCTGAAGATTTCTTTGAGTACAACGATAAAAATGACGGCCTGTTAGCCAGTGTGCAAAGGCAAAGGTGCCTAGATATGAGAACCAAGTGAACAACGGCCGCGTTCGTTAAGTTGTGTTGACAGTGTTCATGGAAGAAAGGCGAATATTGATCATCATTGTGACACCCACAGCAAAAAGAACTAACGGGGGAGCTTCACGATCCGTCATGCGCTCGTTTAGTCAACGCAAAAGCGCCACAGAAGTAAGACGCAGCAAGAAAGATGATTTGCATTATTCATAAAAATTTCCGAAGTGGAGGTCTGAAAAGGAATTCCGATATTTATTGCGTGCTTTTACATCCTTCACAGCTGATGACTGTTACTCTTGTGTAAGGGTAACTCTGTTGTCCTGATGCGGACACACCCTTGAATGGTCTAGGAAAAGAACGAGAATGGGAAATATTACTGGTAACCTGCAGTAGACTTCATTGAAACCCCCTGCAGTTTTCCCTCAAGCTTTTTCTCAAGCGCTTTATTCAGTTGGTGATTGCCATCGATGGGTTGTTATGAGAAATGATGTGATTACAGAAAACACGTGTGTGGAAATTGTGATAAAAAATTGGTAAAATATTTTGGCAAATTGTGCTGAAGGGACGTAATGCGAAATGTTTGTAATTATAATTCCTGAATTTCATATTTCGGACGGACACCGCGTGTCTGTTGTGGATAGACCACTGCAGTAATAGTCCATTAGTGGAAAAGAAACGGAACAAAAGTGTAAGTGTTTGGCACTAGGAAAACTAGCGTGACTTGAAATCGCCACGATGATCAAGTACATACTCATTCATTTACTCTTACTGTCACTCTTACGGATGGACATCCAGTGACTTTTTGCAGTGTGTACTCGATACTGTTTTCAGACCTTTGAAATTGGAAGTCCATGTCTGAAACCTGTTTGACTCAGGAATGCACAAATAGAGTATTAAAATATTATTGAACTCAAAAGGCGCGAATAATTGACAACAGTTTCAGCTCAATTTACAGACATTCGACCAGTAAGTTCAGTAAACTTTTCAGCGTTCTTCACAACATTGCGTGTTATCCATCCGAGGTCGTCTTGGTGTGTTGTTGTGGAATAGCACTGTTTATAATGCGAACGATCAATCCGTTCTTCTAGCTACATTTTTAGTTTCGGGTCTGCTTTTCCGCTAACGTTACAGACATGTTTCTTATAGAGTAAGGTCCGGAAAATCCTGATGGGCAATGAACGTGACCGATGCGGCCCCGGGACTGTTAGATTCACATGCGCTGCCTGACAGATAATTTGTTCAGGATCTAAATCGTGGCGAAAGGAAAATATTCAGCCTTTTATTTAAAAGAATGGCTTGCAATAACAATGTCAGTTTTACTGAAAGACTTCGCATTGGACCTTGCGTTGTGATGCGATAAGACAACAGGCCAAACTGGCAACTGCTGACACACCACACTGTATATATAAACAGAGAAATTGAAAATTTGCCTTCAGATTTTTTAATTATTTTTTTTGCCAGTTTTTGTCCCACAGGTGATGCGAATTACGGGTGTTGCGAATTACGGGTGTTGCATGTGAAGCCAACTTCATCAGTGAATATTAGGAACATAATTGATTGAAGATTGGCACTTATCCATCGACCAATATTTAATCGTGAAGCTTCATCCCTCAATAAAATATTGCATGTGTTGTTTAGCAAGGCTGAAAGCTAAATTGCCGGCCTGAGTGGCCGAGCGGTTCAAGTCGCTTCAGTCTGGAACCGCGCGACCGCTACGGTCGCAGGTTCGAATTCCGCTTCGGGCATGGATATGTGTGATGTACTTTGGTTAGTTAGGTTTAAGTAGTTCTAAGTTCTAGGAGACTGATGACCTCAGGTGTTAAGTCCCATAGTGCTCAGCCATTTTGAAAGCTAAGTTGACATAACATTTGATGTCGTGACCCGATACATACTGAGCTACTGCTGTGCTTAATGCGGAACTAATATTCTACTGGCTGAACAATGGCTTGTAATTAATAAAAATTTTGTTCAGTGACAGGTTCTGGATGAATAAGGGCCAGTCTCACGAAGTTAGCTGTATACACTTTGAGTGCGATATTCCGTGGTCAGGAAGTTTTATATTAAATTCTTCCTAAACGTTAAGAGCATAGACAGCCTGCGTAAAGTTAAACGCAATTTAGTCAAGTACACCTGTTTCCAGATGTAGTCAGATTGTAATTGCAGTATAGTTTGACTCTCTCCAGACCGCCAGTTTTTCTTGTCCAGTTGAGATATACGCTCACACACAGGAAATGTTCGCAAAACGTAAAGTGGATAATTTCCATCCACGCACGCATCATTATGTGGCTTTATTAATTCGAAAGTAAACATACAAGTGGTCCAGTAACGTACGCTACTCCTTTTGAGAGGTAGTTTCGGAGTTGTGTTGTTGTGGTCTTTGCTCCGATGACTGGCTTTATGTAGCTCTCCAAGATAATCTATTCTGTCCAAGCCCTTTCATCCTTGCATGGCTACTGCAACCTACATCTGGTTACTACTTCCAAGCTTTGGTCGCCCCCTAAAATCCCCCCCCTCCTCCCACACTTCCCTCCAATAACACAAGACGATCCCTTGATGTCTGACTTTGTCCTACTAAGCGATCTCATCTTTTAATACTGAAGTATCATAAATTTAATTTTATGCCCCTATTCGATTTATTACCTCTTCATTAATTTTACGATATATAATCTACTCTTCAAAATACTTCTGTAGCACACATTTCAAAATCTTCTCCCTCTCCTCGCTTGAATTGTGCACGATTCACTTCGACACAAGGTTACACTCCAAATAATGCCATTCAGACGTTTATGAACGATGTTAACAGGTTTATCCTTTGCAGATATGTTTTCTTGCTATTACAGTTCTGCACTTTATATCCTCACTAATTTGTACTTCGACATTTATTTTGCTGGCCGGATAACAAAGTTCATCTGCTATTTTTAGTGTCTCATTTCCAAATCTAGTAGCATCACATGAATTAGTTAAGTACATTCCATTACCCTAGTTTTATCTTTGTTGGCCAGGGGACATTGCGAAACTTTCGCAGTTTTATAGTTTTAGATAATGACAGTCTTTGTAATAAGTGTAGTTGTTGGGATAAGGGTAGTTGTGGGAATGAACAGAAGACATCTTTAAAAATGAACCATACGACTTGCAATAATAATCATGAATTAATGGTACATTCTTATATGTTCCTTTCCGTGTATCAAAAACTATATATTGCATTCGGAACTTTCGTCCCAGCTTGTATGATGGGCAGAGACCAGGGACTGTCAGTAGGGCCACATAACCTATAACTTTAACTCTACAAACATTTTCAGTTACAGTAAGCATGTTAGGCCGTGGGAACAATAGGTAAATCAAAATGACAAATATGTTTGTCGTTTCGAAAAGTATATTCGTTTAGAAAAGTTAGCTTTGAGACGGGCAGAGATAATGGATTACCGCAGTAGTCTCGGTTTTATGTATGACTATGCTGTGCGCAAAGTATCCAGTTATTGAATGCTTTAAAACAAATAAAACGTTTTTTTAAAGGACAAAATATTCGCCGCTGACTGTAAAAATCATGTATTTCACAGTTGCAAAATCGGCCTTGGGCCGTTTTCAAGTGGTACTGCAAAATATTTTGTTTCAGCACATGACAGACTTCAAAATCCTCTGACATTTATACATATAATCGTGAAAAGTAAGTCTTTTCACTGTAGAAGTACAGGTAATACCAACCGTATTTCAATATATTTCTACAGTGAAAACGCTTATTTTTGGCGATGGCATGTATACATGTTAGAGGATTTTAAAATCAGAGCCGGCCGCGGTGGTGTCGCGGTTCTAGGTGCTCAGTCCGGAACCGCGGGACTGCTACGGTCGCAGGTTCGAATCCTGCCTCGGGCATGGATGTGTGTGATGTATTTAGGTTAGTTAGGTTTAAGTAGTTCTACGTTCTAGGGGACTGATGACCACAGATGTTAAGTCCCATAGTGCTCAGAGCCATTTGAACCTTTTAAAATCAGATATGTGCTGAAGCAAAATCTCTTTCAGTACCACTTGAAAATGGCCCAAAGGCCGAAATTGCAATTGAGAAATAAATAATTTCCACAGTCAACGGTGAATATGACGTCCTTCAAAAAATTCTACGTGACTATCAATCCCGACCGTGAGAAGTTAATCAAATAATGTAGTGTTTGTAATAAAATAATAGGAAAAGGGCGTCTTATTCGTAATTAATAAATTAGCTTCGTAAAATATAGGTAGAAAGCTGGGAATCCATGACGTCCTTCTGCCTATGATAGTTAAATCTCTTTATGTTAAAGTTTACCATAAACAGTCAGTTTTAGCGCAAAATCGGTATGCAATGACAGAAGCAGTATAAAAAGCTTTTCTAATGATGTTTGATTCATCCCTGTACGATTAGTATCTATGGAGAAATAATATATATGATGATGATGATCTCATAACGCCTTTTCAAGACACCATCTATCTAGTTGAACTGCTATTTCAAGTTGTCTGACGCCTCTGACAGAGTACCCCGTCATCGGCAAAGATCCTGATCCGTAATTCCTTCTCCAAATTTATCTTTGATTCTCTTCACTGCTCTTACAACTGCATTAGGGTTTTTGTATTTGTTGAAGATAATCCTTCGTCCCTGTATTTTATCCCAGCCACCTTCCGAATTTCTACAAGCGGATTCCAGTCGAAATTGTTCAAAAATGGCTCTAAGCACTATGGGACTTAACAGCTGAGGTCATCAGTCCCCTACAACTTAGAACTACTTAAACCTAACTAAGGACATCACACACATCCATGCCCGAGGCAGGATTGGAACCTGCGACCGTAGTAGCCGCGTGGTTCCGGACGGAAGCGCCTTGGCCACTCCGGCCGGCAGTCGCAATTGTCAGAAACGTTCCATAAATCTACGAATGCTACAAGCGTGGGTTCGCCTTACTTCAGGGTAGAGTAGGTTACATCCGCGCAATACTGCTCATATTTATGGTATCGTTTTTAGCGTTTTTTTTTTTTTTAAATGCTTCTAACAGTAAAAGAGCGGATGCTGCGAATGTTCGGCAGACACTGTAATTAAATGTGTGGACAGGCAAATTGTGTCAGGTGCAGCTGTGGCTTTGTTTTCGCCAGATGTGCCGCGCAGAGGAGAAAGCTGGCGCGGGCGAAATGCGCGCGTTCGCGTTGGACCGACCGCAGCCATTTGTTGGCGGGAGAATGGTACGGCGCGATAACTTATTGTTGCGAGAATCCGCAGCGGCGTGTTTCCTGCGGAATCGTGGTTGCCGTTATTCCTCTGAAATACGCGTGCTGATGACACGTGTCCGGCCCAAAGCTGTGTCGTGGGCGTTGCGCCTCACTGCACCTGCTGCCTAATGCAGTCGGCGGCGGCTCATTCAAAAACATCTGACGAAAAGTGACGCCTGTAGACGAATTAAATCGGGAATAAATGACGATAAAGGTGGACAAAACGGTAAAATACGATTCTGTTAGACACAGTCTCGCGAACAGTAAACGTATTGGAATCGAAAACCTTTGGTTGTACTCAGAAAAGCCTTTGTTAATATGTTTCAGTCTGGGGTGGTCTTCTATAGTGAACAATGTTTGAGGTCTGAGATTTTTTGAAATGTTCCCGCGACCGCTTCCATCTTTACATGTGATAAATGAATAATGAAAGTCCATTTCTCATAATATCTGTGTTAACACAGCTGGAACCATGGTTGCCTATGTCCGCTGACATTTACACACAACCTATTGTCATCAGAATATTATTTTCGAAGCAATACAAGCACTGGAGTATAGCTGTTTCGTACATCGGCTCCATAACTACCTTGCAATTTTTCCTCCTCTCTTTCCTTCTGTCCTCAAATGCCCACAGTTTTATTAAAAGTGATAGTGCATTAAAAATATATATTTCTTTCACTGTGAGTCACTACATAATAAATTTGCCACGCCCTAACTCAGCTCCATCTGTATAAAAGAAATCGGGTTGCTTCTCACAGGGGAAGCATCAGACATGTTAACCACGGATTTTGACTAGTTTTAGGTATGTTATAGTGGCAAAGGACCTGGAAGAAAAGCTAACCGGAATAGACAGTGTCTTGAAAGGAGGATATAAGATGAACATCAACGAAAGCAAAACGAGGATAATGGAATATGGTCAAATTAAATCGGATGATGGTGCGGGAATTAGATTTGGAAATGAGACGCTTAAAGTAGTAAATGAGTTTTGCTATTTGGGGAGCAAAATAACTGATGATGGTCGAAGTAGAGAGGATATAAACTGTAGACTGGCAATGGCAAGGAAAGCGTTTCTGAAGAAGATAATTTTGTTAACATCGAGTATAGATTTAAGTGTCAAGAAGTCGTTTCTGGAAGTATTTGTGTGGAGTGTAGCCATGTATGGAAGTGAAACGTGGACGATAAATAGTTTGGACAAGAAGAGAATAGAAACTTTCGAAATGTGGTACTGGAGAAGAATGCTGAAGATTAGATGGGTAGATCACATAACTAATGAGAAGGTATTGAATAAAACCTGAGAGAAGAGAAATTTGTGGCACAACTTGACCAGAAGAAGGGATCAGTTGGTAGGGCATATTCTGAGGCATTAAGGGATCACCAGTTTAGTATGGGAGGGCAGCTTTGAGTGTAAAAATCGTAGAGGGAGACCAAGAGATGACTACACTAAGCAGATTCAGAAGGATGTAGGTTGCAGTAGGCACTGGGAGATGAAGAAGCTTGCACAGGATAGAATAGCATGGAGAGCTGCATCAAACCAGTCTCTGGACTGAAGACCACAACAACACACAGAGGCACCTGTCTGGAGTAACGGGCTAGCAGCTTTTCACGTGACGGCTCCTAGTTCCCGAGAAAATAGATATTAAAATTTCATGCGTACCTCCTGTATCTGGAACGTTAACCATGTTTCGGCCCAAGCGAACATAGGGCAGCGGCCAAGGTTCACCCCTAACGCACTGGTGGTATTGATTCCAATCCTACCTGTATACTTTTTTTTCCTTCTTAGTAGCGAATATCATTAAATAGTACATGCAGTTGGGAGAGGATTCCAGATACAGACGAAAGTATTCATCGTAATTGTGGCCTCGATTCACGTAGTTAATACTAAACAAACCGTTTGCCAATCGACGTACAAGAGACCCCTTACGGCACAAGGAGTACAAACCGTCACTACGCAGAAAAGATATGAACAGCATTAGTCATTCCTTCGCAGCACAGTATACTCTAACTGCATTAGGAAAAATATTCCCTTATGTATTTTTTATATATCCATCAACCATCCAGAAAATGTGGTTGGTTTGTTCAAAAAAAAAAGTGACTCATCGACTAAAATATACAATTGCGAGCTGCACGATATCAGGGAAGAGAAATTTCTTTACATTATTGATTCATGGGAAGGGCACATTGATCACTTTACGATCAAGTCTTTATAGATGAAACAGGCGTATTTACCTGCACCGTAAAAATTATCCCACCCAAATGTACTCCATTTTGCCATTCCTGTGATATTTATTTTTACATACAGGTTAAAATTTTCAGGAAAAAAAGATAAAATTGCTAAAGACTAGCTTTGAGGGAAGATGCCATGAAAATACATTCTCTAATTGTGGATAAATTTTGTGCACCTGCTGTCACCTAATTCGAATGAAGTTGCCTGAAGAATGAACAATCTTGTTTTAATTTAAATGAGCTCTTTTTTCCAGTACATTATAGCTTCTGAAAAATCCGTGCGCCTGCAAGGCAATACCGTTGATTAAATGCGTGCTGTGCTCTACGAATATGTTTCCTTTGCTTCTACGACAAATAACATCCGAAGTTCTGTTGTAGCACAGCAAGAAACAGCGAGTAGGGCGATTCTGTAATCTATTCTGTAACAAACGGAATGCACAGTGGAAGAAGGTTTGCTGTGATTATTGATTTACAGTTGGAATTATCCTGGCGAAAATGAGTATTTTTGAATAATTTTGTATGACATATAATGTTTAATGCTATTCTTTACGATAAAATTGAAAGTAAAGAAAAGAAAAAGTACACAGGTAGGACTGGAAGCGGTGCCGCTATCGTGTTAGCGGTGCCTTAGCTGCAGAGCTACGCCCGCTTCGCCTAAACATGATTAACATTACGGGTACAGGAGGTACGCATAAAACTCGAGCGTCGATTTTTCTAAGGAAACAGGGACCGTCATATGAAAATCCGCTAGCCAGATACTCGGGACAGGTCCCTCTAGAACATGTCTAAGACTCAACAAGACCCATGTTTAATAGGTCTGATGGTCCGCTTATCACAGAACCATTTTAGGAATGTTATAAAACCTGCGGGAGATAGCTGCCCATGTTGGCTCTTAAGTCAGCGATGACAATGCTTCTTTATTCATGTGTCAGAATGACTAAAATATCCTACTGTCGGAAACTACACGTAGGTAGCAGTCGGTCTTTTAATTCGTCTAATTCGATGTTTTTTTTTTGACAGATCACCCCGAGCAGATGCCTAGATACGCGTCCAGCGTCACACACAGCGCGAGGAAGAGAGAGAGTTGTGCTGTGCGCTATGACGTTCAATGAAATTCCGCGGATTCAGATGTGTCAGAGGTCAGGGTTTTTGTGGTCTGCACGTTCCAGCGCTCTACAGCGAGGTGAAGCAATCGTTAACAAAAGGGCGTATGCGACCTTGCAGTATTTTGATTCCTGTGGTTTCCAAAATTCGGTAAAAGGTATGCAGTGTCACTCTGTACCTGGTGACCTAGTTATTGAAAAAAAGCGAAAAGCTTACAAAATGACCGACCTACCCCAAAACACCAGTAATTGAGATGTGATGGTGGTCATAGGAGAAAACGTTCAGTACCAGCTGATAGCCGGCCGGAGTGGCCGTGCGGTTCCAGGCGCTACAGTGTGGAGCCGAGCGACCGCTCCAGTCGCAGGTTCGAATCCTGCCTCGGGCATGGATGTGTGTGACGTCCTTAGGTTAGTTAGGTTTAATTAGTTCTAAGTTCTAGGCGACTGATGACCTCAAAAGTTAAGTCGCATAGTGCTCAGAGCCATTTGAACCATTGAACCAGCTGATAGCCGGGCAGCCGATGATGTGAACAGGACTGGCCTCTCCAGTACAGATGCTGCTAAGTCACGAGGAAAACTGTGTTTTATCTCACTTGTTCACGGATTATGTTCTTAAATTTGCTTCTAGAATTTTCAAATGGTTCAAATGGCTCTGAGCACTATCGGACTTAACTTCTGAGGTCATCAGTCCCCTATAACTTAGAACTACTTAAACCTAACTAACCTAAGGACCTCACACACATCCATGCCCGAGTCAGGATTCGAACCTGCGACCCTAGCGGTCGCGCGGTTCCAGACTGTAGCGCCTAGAACCGCTCGGCCACTCCGGCCGGCCTAGAATTTTCATCCGGATTCTCGTGACGTGTTAAGTCTCCGGTATCCGAAATTTTGGCCACATGTTCTGAGAGAAGAAAATTGACAGCTTAGTATCCTTCTAATGCTTGGGAGACAGGGACATGAGCCATCCTTGTACCAAGGCCGAGCGTTCGATCCGGCCACCAGTTTTAAGAGGGGGTACCCAAAACCACAACAAGAAGTTCCAGATCGACGGTGAGAAAAGGCACAGAAGTAGCAATGCGTCAAAAAATAGCAAGCTGAAACCTGAGGAAAAAATCTCCGTGACTTGTCGTTTACCAAAATTATTTCAAATATGATGCTTGTCAAAATGTATATTCCACGTACTTTCATTACTTATACTTTCCCATGAAGAACAGACCATTGTTCTCCTCGGTCTTGTTTATCTTCATTCGTAAATTTCGCACATCGGCTTTTCTGTATTATGTAACTGATGCCATGACTTATAAAGTCATCTTCACAGCAGATGATAACAGCATGGTCGTCAGTGGAGCAGTTGGTTTGTTTTAAAAATTTAAGTGCCCTTGAAAGCTAATTTTTTTTTCATTGCCTTCCAGTTCCACTGGGGTTATAAGCAGCTTAAAATATAATAATGAGCAGTATGCTGCCATCCAGCGTGAAGAGAACAATTAATTTCGATGAAATAAAATTATATCCTATTCTTGGTTACAGAGCCAGGAGCCTGATTTCATTCCACGTGTTTACAATTAATTCTTTTTGAAATGAGCTGTTTTTAATAATTTTCCTTTCAGATACATCAGAGAAAAATGTGAGCTGCTCCTCGGCTGGAGTATAAACGTTCTATAGCTTATTTCCAAACGGACGCACGTGCGTCCTATTCTTGAGCAGTGTTAAAGACTGTGGGCAGCGAGCCAGCATGGGTTGACGGAAGACGTCGAGCTCGCCGTTAGTATCGTAGTGTCATAGAGTTTACGTATCGCCCCCTGCTTCGGGTTCGTACTCCCTGATCTCATTAAAGACTAAACGGTCCGTCAAGCTTGAAATTTTGGATTGCGCTACATGTTCTCTACAGTTTAATTTTTTTTTAATTTAGTGACTTTCGGTAAACGCCCATAGAGCCATCTCAACCGTGGAATGTCAATTGCGACGATCCGAACGTTAGGAAAACACAAAACCCAGTTCACGAGAGGAGAAAATATGCGACCCGGCCGGCAATCGAACCCGGCCCTCTTCGGTTAGCAACTCGCCTTGATGACTGCGCACCTACGTAGGTGGATTTTTTCTACAGCTCGCACACGTGTCGAACATATCCTTCACATCCTAGCAGTTATCACCAGAACGGAATCAGACGAATGTTGTGTTTTCCGCAGATCTGTTTTTATGGAGTCCAGGTTTAAAACCAGACGCACATGGCAGCCCATCTCCACCTTCAGTTTCGTAAAAGTTAACATTATGCCCTCAACCCACTGCTCGTTGGACAACTCAGTTTTTAACTATCTGCGCATTTGCCATCTATATTTCACATTCACAAATTAGTAGTGACAGTATATACTTGTAACAGACTTCCCGATTATGATACATTGGCAGTTTTCTTCCGTTTAGTTTCCCTGATAAACTGCTAGCCATTCTGTCTGGGCAGAAAAGTTTATTAAAGTGTTAAACACGGTAATTGAAGGACATGGCCATGGCAAAAAAATTGATATCCGTGAGCAATAACGACCTCGTATAACAATTACATGATTGTCGTGGGTCCGCTGGCCAGAGTGGCCGAGCGGTTCTAGGCGCTACAGTCTGGAACGTGCGACCTCTACGGTCGCAGGTTCGAATCCTGCCTCGGGCATGGATGTGTGTGATGTCCTTAGGTTAGTTAGGTTTAAGTAGTTCTAAGTTCTATGGGACTGATGACCTCAGCTGTTGAGTCTCATAGTGCTCAGAGCCATTTGAACCATTGTCGTGGGTCCATCCTACATCAGACTATTTACCGAAGTGTAATAATGTCAGAAACTAATATTTGGGATGAGTTGCCTTGACTAACATGTTCACTCCAACAGCCACATTCTTCCCATTTTATGACTCTATCGCATGTGGAGTTGCTGAACATTGTAGTGCTTTAGGCCGCCATATACGATATTGTGTAGCTATTCCGCGATTCCAGAGTGTATACGTAACGTTATTAAACAATTGTTTCACTTTCAGTAAATTGTTGTAATTCGGGGGAAAATATGAATTTTGGGTTCTGTGTCCATATGTATACTGTACAGTGCGTGGTGGGGAGAGTACATCGTTCCAACAATGTCGATTTTTAACTTTAATAATCAACAGCCTCAGCTGCGCCGTTTACCTAGAATTTATCTAGGTTTCAGTCGGGATAACGCAACCTAAAAATTGAAATGAATATTTATACACTTGCTGACAGGGCAGCGAAATGTTGAAAATATATTGTCGATTCTCTTTTGTATTCCATTCCCCGTATTGGGCGAGGGTAAAATGCCCATATGCGTCTGTACGCACCATAATCTCATACCTTTTTCACATGATGCCTATGCTAGATATACAACGGTGGCAGCATATAATGGTCTTCGAACACGGCTTCTCCAAATTTTCTCAACAGGATTTCGCAAGAGTTAATTCGTCTTTTTCCTAATAACTTCCATTCAAGTTCTTCGAACATAAAAATAATAATGATAATAATAATAAAAACTAATATGTTTCTCTTTTGTATGTGCTGCGCCGACCTGTTATGATGCTAGCAATCCGTCTGTGAATATGTTTGACGTCTGTTGTCATACCTACTTGATAAGGGCTCCATACACTCGAACAATACTGTAGAATTGGTAGCATTACCGCCTTGTCTGTGATTTTCTAGACAAATAAATTGCATTTTCGCAGAGCCCTTCCAATAAATCTTTCATTCGCGTTGCCAAATACTTGGTTTTACGTGATCGTCCCATTCAGCAAATCCGTGGATCCTTTGAAATTCAACTAGCTGCCGCCTCCACCTTTAATGTGTCAATAATAATAATAATAACTATTGACATGATTGCTTAGGACATCCCTTTACTATCAGTTTCAGATAATTGTATTTCGGAGAAACTGTACATTTTAAAAACATGCGTTTCAATATTAGAGAACTATATGTGTCATAAATCGAATGTAGAACTGTAACAGCAATAAAGACCGTCTTCCTAACCGAACGGTTAGCGTCGCTGCCGCAGGTGCGGAAGAAGCTGGATTCGATTCCCACTGCCTCCTTCGATCTTTTTTCTGAGGTAGAGAGGTATGGAACGGGATCCGCTCAGCTTTGTGATTCCAAATGAGGTGCTGCTTGAATAAAGAAGCAGCGGAATCATCTACTGGCAATAATGGCTGGAGGAAGCGGCGACATTATGATCACATGGCCCACCATCATACAATGCTCGTCGCACTGCCTTGCAGGCAACAGTCGACCTCTGGGAACTGCCATAAAGCCTAAGCCCTGAGTGGAGTTTACTTTTATGTTTTAAAAAGAAGAAATTTTGTACTACAACAGCGAAATCTATACGACATAAAATTGAAGTGTACAGTTACCATTATCAGTATTTCACTTGGACTGAACACAGGTCTACAGGCTATTGCTTTGCAAGCATGTAACTGAGGAGAAAGCTGTTTCGGCCATTATATTATATTAGGGAATTCAGTCTTCCTGTCACTTTTTTCTTAGTTGGGGTTGTAGGGTTTCTTTCACTTTCAGCGCTGTCTTTACTCGACTTCGTACCGTTTGTCGGTTCTGTCTTTGACGTCACGAACCGTGTCGGGTTTGTTGCCAGCAGCACGTACACTCAGCTTGTGAATGGGTGCATTTACTGGAATGCAATATTCTCCACAGCCTTTCAGGACGGGATCCCATCTACGTGGACGAAACTGTGAAAAATGATCGCGTTAAATACACAGTATAAGGAGGCGATCAAAAGTTTACGTTTGAGGGCGTTGCTGCAGCGTATATGCAGCGTAGCGCCAATACGTTAGGGTATACAAGCAGTGACATGTTGGCAGATAATTAGTGTGGCATTCGTGTCCTTCCGACGTGCGTGCTGCTGCTTCGTGATAACGTACGTCCCCATATCGCAAATGTCGGAACGCAGAAATTAGGCCAATTCAAGTGGGAGACACTCGAGCACCCGCCCTATAGTCCTGATCTCTTCACATGCGATTATCACGCCTTCGGTCTCATAAAAAAAAAGCCTTGAAGGGTCAACGACTCTTGTCGCACGAGGATGTGCAGCGGATAATTACGGACTTATTCACGGAGCAGGGCACGATGTTTTACCAAACGGGCATTTTCAACCTGGTGCTCACGGCAATTTTGCCTCATTGACGTACCTATTCTGGGCTGTACCGCCTTCGAACAGAAACGTTTTCAGAATGAGTTTTTCAATCTAGATCGGAGTGTGCGCTCATATGAAACTTCCTGGCAGATTAAACCTGTGTGCCGGACCGAGACTCGAACTCGGGACCTTTGCCTTTCGCGGGCAAGTGCTCTACCATCTGAGCTACCAAAGCACGACTCACGCCCCGTCCTCACAGCCTTACATCTGCCAGTACCTCGTCTCCTACCTTCCAAACTTTACAGAAGGACTCCTGCACACCTTGCAGAACTAACACTCCGGAAATAAATGATATTGCGGAGACATGGCTTAACCACAGCCTGGGGGATGTTCCCAGAATGAGATTTTCACTCTGCAGCGGAGTGTGCGCTGATATGAAACTTCCTTTCTTTCAGGATGCTAGTTCTGCAAGATGGCCAGCAGTCCTCCTGTAAAGTTTGGAAGGTAGGAGACAGTAGCTCAGATGGTAGAGCACTTGCCCGCGAAAGGCAAAGGTCCCGAGTTCGAGTCTCGGTCCAGCACTCAGTTTTAATCTGCCAGGAAGTTCCTGAAACGTTTTGAATGCTCCTTGAAAAATGGTTCAAATTTGCTCTGAGCACTATGGGACTTAACATCTGATGTCATCAGTCCCATAGAACTTAGAACTACTTAAACCTAACTAGCCTAAGGACAGCACACACATCCATGCCCGAGGCAGGATTCGAACCTGCGACCTAGCGGTCGCGCGGTTCCCGACTGAAGCACCTAGAACCGCTTGGCCACATCGGCCGGCGATCGCTCCTCATAGCTTGCATATCTATGGAATTCAAAAATGTTCAAATGTGTGTGAAATCTTATGGGACTTAACTGCAAAGGTCATCAGTCCCTAAGCTTACACACTACTTAACCTAAATTATCCTAAGGACAAACACACACGCCCATGCCTGAGAGAGGACTCAAACCTCCCCCGGGACCAGCCGCACAGTCCAGGACTACAGGGCCTTATACCACTCTTCTAATCCCGCACGGCTTTATAGAATTCCTTGCCTGTTTCGAGCCCCTTTTTTTCGTTACACTCCTCACTGAAGATGTGCTAAGAAATTTGGAAATGAATGTATGTAAAAATAGAGACGACTGCCTCCGCCTCAGAGTGGTCAGCGCGGCTTACTATCATGCGGGGAATGTTCGTTCGATTCCCGCTACTTTCAGGGAATTTCCATAGTGGGAGAATTGGAACTGGGTACACACAGCCAATTCAGGAGCTACTTGGCCTCCGAGTAGTAGCGGCTGCAGGTCATGAAAACAGAACAATTGGTAGAACGGTGTGCTGACATAACACCCATCCAAATGACGCCAATGCTAACAAGAGAACCTCCCCAAAGCACCCTCCTCAGATTTAGTTATAAGTAGGCACCGTGGATAGGCCTTGAAAAACTGAACACCGATCAATCGAGAAAACAGGAAGAAGTTGTGTGGAACTATGAAAAAATAATTAAAAAGTACAAACTGAATAGTCCATGCGCAAGATGTGGCAACAATAAGGATAGTACGAGCTCAGGAGCGCCATGGTCCAGTGGTTAGCGTGAGCAGCTGCAGGAGGAGAGGTCCTGGGTTTAAGCCTTCCCTAGGGTGAAAAATTTACTTTCTTTACTTTCTTTATTTTCGCAAAGTAATGATATATCCGTTCGTTCATTGACGTCTCTGTTCACCGTAATAAGTTTAGCGTATGTGTTTTGCGACCGCATCGCAAAACCGTGCAATTAGTAGACGAAAGGACGCGCCTCTCCAATGGGAACCGAAAACATTTGATCGCAAGGTCCTCTACAGGAAAACACGTCTGATATATTCTATAAGACACTGGTGACGGCATATGCGTCACATGACAGGAATATGTTGTCGACCCACCTAGCTTGTACACTTGGCGTATGGATAAAAAGATTCTTCTACCTTGCCCGATTTAGGTTTTCTTGTGGATGTGATAATCACTCCCAAAAAAGTGATGAAAACATAAGAGTTTGTCACATGAACTGCAACAAATGAATGCAACAGCTTCACAGCCGCACAGTTTTCCCTGTGCTCTGTCAAAACATGTTTTTAACGTTTTCCAATTTTTCCGTGTGTAGACCGTCAAATCCTGCATATGTCCAAGCAAATCTGAACATGTCCTGGAATTTTGGAGAGGGAAGTTGATTATGTGTGAATGCCTGAAGTTTGATAATTGTCTGAAAATAAAAAATTAAAACTTTTCACTCGAGGAAAGCCTTGAACCTAGGACCTCTCGTTCCGCAGCTGCTCACGCTAACCACTGGACCATGGCGCTCCTGAGCTCGTACTATCCTTGATGTTGCCCATCTTGCGCATGGACTACTCAGTTTGTACTTTTTGCTTATTTTTTCATAGTTCCACACAAATTCTTCCTGTTTTCTCGATTGATCTGTGTTCAGTTTTTCAAGGCCTGTCCACTGTGCCAACTTATAACTAAATCTGAGGGGGGGGGGGGGTTGCGATGGGGAGGTTGCCTTGTAAGGAAGACAAGGTGGTCGGTCGGTCCTTGTGGGGCCTCCAGAGCCTATGGACGGAGTTTACGTTATTACGAAAACAGAATAGCTTTCGGAGAGATCGTACCCCCGTGATCACACCTACATATCACGCCCCTTGGTGTTGAGTCTGATTCAGCACCCACCGAAACAATAGTAATGTCGCAACCGGCGTGCGATGTCGCCGGTTCGGTATGCACGTAGCAGCAGTGGATGTGAGCTCGTGCAGCAGCAGCAGCAGGTAAGGGTGCAGCAGCGGGGAGGCTCGGCGAGGGTGTCCCGGGCTGCCCGGGCAGCGGTGGCGGCACCTGTGGCAGGGCCCACCAGGGCTGCGGCGTTGCCGCCCCGCGTTTCGCCGCCGCCGCCGCCGCCGCCGCCTCCGCGCCGCCACCCCCGCTCCGCCCGCGCCTATATTAATAGCCGCTCTGAGGAATCCACGCCGCACGTCTTGACACGCCCCCGCGCCGCGTCCTCTCTGTGCTCGGTACGCCCAGGCTGCGCGTCGCGGCCGACCTGTGCCAGATATTTCTCCAACGTAGTGTAACGGGAAGCGGTTGCAGGCCCGCCGCTGCAGCCAGCGCCACTTTCCCGCTCCGTGGCCGGACGTGGCCGTGCCCGGCGGAAAGCGCCCATCGTTTCTCACCGACGGATACCGTCGCCGCTCCCTATACTGCTTTCACTTGCCGGCGCGTCGAAATACGGCTCGCGAGGGAAGCATACACGTAAGTTTTCGCACGAGTGCAGCACGTGCTTACAAAGGGACCGCGCTTAGTCGTCAATGCCGATTTCGTCCAAGTTGAGGTGTATGCTCGGCTCGGTCAGCAATGAACGTTAACAAAAATGGGATGTCCAGATGTCCTATCGTTTGTGAAAACCATAGCAGCCGGCCGGTGTGGCCGTGCGGTTCTAGGCGCTTCAGTCTAGAACTGCGTGACCACTACGGTCACAGTTTCTTATCCTGCCTAGGGCATGAATGTGTGTGATGTCCTTAGGTTAGTTAGGTTTAAGTAGTTCTAAGTTCTAGGGGACTGATGACCTCAGGTGTTCGTGTTCAGAGCCATTTCCAGAGAAAAAAAAAAAAGGCTCTGAGCACTATGGGACTTAACATCTGCGGTCATCAGTCACCTAGAACTTAGAACTACTTAAACCTAACTAACCTAAGGACATCACACACATCCATGCCCGAGGCAGGGCCGGCCAGAGTGGCCGAGTGGTTCTAGGCGCTACAGTCTGGAACCGCTCGACTGCTACGGTCGCAGGTTCGAAGTTCTAGGTGACTGATGACCTCAGCAGTTAAGTCCCATAGTGCTCAGAGCCATTTGAACCAATCCGAGGCAGGATTCGAACCTGCGACCGTAGCGGTCACGCGGTTCCAGACTAAAGCGCCTAGAACCACGCGGCCCACCGGCCGGCCTCCAGACCCAAAAACATAGCATTTTTGCGTAGGTCGGGCGAGGAATGAACTATTTCCGTTAGTGCGAGTTCGAGGCAAGCGAATGGTCCAAGGGAAAAACTACACAACAGCAATCGAGATTTTATGCGGAAAATTCATTTTAATACGTTACTTACACTGGGCAACGGCCTTGCCGCAATGGATACACCTGTTCCCGTCAGATCACCGAATTTAAGCGCAGTCTGGCATGGCCGGCACTTTGATGGGTGACACTCCGGGCCGCCATGCGCTGTTGCCATTTTTCGGGGTGCACTCAGCCTCGTGATGCCAATTGAGGAGCTACTCGACCGAATAGTAGCCGCTACGATATAACGGCCGTGAGAGCGGTGTGCTGACCACACGCCCCTCATATCCGCATCTTCAGTGAGGATGACACGGCGGTCGGATGGTCCCGCTGGGCCACTTGTGGCCTGAATACGGAGTGCTGCTTTACTTACACTGCAAATCAACCGAAGTAATGCTCAGTGAATTGTATTTATCAATATTTTCGTGAAAAGGAAATGTACAGGAAAATTTGGGATTGCAGACAAATTACGAGAAAGTATTATAAGGCGTACACGAGAATCTCTTAGATAGAATTTGATAGTTTTATTGTTTTACAGTTGACGATTTACATCTTTTGGGGTGATATTTATCATAAAAACAGTAGAAGCAGTAATATTCAAGGCATGCTGCACACGCCATAAACGCTGCATTTTTGCAATTACAGGGTTGTTTTAAAGCTTCTGTTGAAAAACAAACGTGGTTTACGTCCATAAAACGATCTCTCTCATCAGACAGTGTGACAGTAAACTACACTAAACTAAGTCTTCTACGGTTGAATTACAATCCCTTTTTTTTTCGAAAGTTATTTGCAGAGATTTTGTGGACGCAGTAAGTTCAGTCGCATCCTGCAAATTTATTTGTAATTCCCGATTTTCCTTTACCTTTCATTTACATGCATTTTACGTTAATATTAATAAATACAATATTTTCAACACTATTTTGGTTTGTATGCAGTGTAAGTAATGTAAAAACCGAAAATAAAATATGTTTCCGCCCACGTCCCCGACCCTACAACCCTCAAGATCGCTGTCCTGTATCCTTTCCGCTGCGCCAGCCGCTGTCTGGAAACTAAGTTAACATAAATGGGTCTCGTCTTTCCCGATCCGTGGCAAAAATACTATCTTTTTCGAAAGGCAGTTTCATTTCGGGCGTAGCCTTGCGAATGCCGTAACTTTGGACAAAATTGGTGATAGTGGGTATGCGCGGCTTCCTCGTTAGGTGCGACCAATGCTGCTGCTCTAGCACGATGCATTTGTCAAGCATTTGCGCCAAATCGAGGTTGAAGTTTTACGAGAATATTGAAAACCACACGAGAACTTTTGTCGTCGAGCAGCGCCGTTCGCGGAACGGCGACATGCAATACCCAGTTTGGGATAACAAAATAATCGACATTCATTTATTTGCTTTTTGCTTTTAGCCTGCTACCGAGATACAAGAACAGACAAGATGTTACGCATCAATTCGGGTATATGAATATAAAACACAATTTCAATGTAATTTCAAATGTCTCATTACAACTAAGCATTACGGTGTTTAAGGGAAAAATGTGCATAAAATGCTTACTTTGAGAAAGGATACAAATAATTTACAAATTTGCATACTACCCTCTGGTCATTTGGCGCACAGATACGCGTTCACCTGGGATCCAGAAAGCACATACTTTGGGTCTAGCGTGCTATGTTAAATCACAAAATTTGTAATTTATAGACTACACTGCAGATCTCTTCTTGGTCTCAGCACCAAACAAATTTCCTTATTTTGCATGGATAGTTCGCCTCTGGCACGCTGAGGCACAACTCGGGATTCACAGGGTCAGTACAGCCGTGCCATCCGAAGTGAAAAGGCTGCGAGCTGGAGATGAACAGCTAGTTGTTTACTAAAGACTAAAAAGAGCTATCATAGGAACAACCAACCAAAGAACGAGCTTGATGGCGCCTTTGTCATCTCGCTTTGCTGACAATTGCAACCGCCGACGTAACTATTGTGAATCGCTTTCGTCATCTATTTAGTTTCTTTCAGCAGATTTTTTAAATATAATACGCAAAATAATTTCTGCGGGGAATTCAGAATTGTAATAATATGGGATTGTGGGCCCACTTTGATGCAAAACAATTTTGTTTTTTGTTCCCAAACTAGTTTCAGCTACAATATCGCCGTCTTCGGTGGGTTCTTTAATTCTAAAACCTGCAAAATAGCATACTTTCAAAAACTGTAAAACGTTATTACATGTGTGCTTTTTGTTCCATTTTTTTTCTCCATAATACCTTATTTACTTTACGCCGCAGCATTGTGTGTTTCTTTGTTCCCGTTTTTCTCGGCATATATCATGCTTTTGGCAACTGTTAGTAAACAAATTTGAAAACGTGAGCTTACGTGTTGCAGTGTTGTAAATTTCTAACTGCGGTTCTGTCGTGGATACAGTTTTGGTGTGCACCAGCTTGTGATGTAGTTTGTCATGCACTCAAGTTCGTTGTACGGCTTGCTGCTGCTTTTAGCCACAGAAAGACATAACTTCTGCACCTTGTGTGGGTGCCTGAGTACATGACAAACCACGTAACAACTAAGTACTCGCCAAAACTGCATCGACAACACTAGCGAAATACCAGTTGCATAACGCTGACATATGTAAGTTCTCGTTTATGTACTTGTTTACTAACAACAGCCACGCATTCAGTTGCAAATGACAAGATGTGTGTCAAGAAAAACGGCAACAAAAACAAAAAAATGCCGAAACAGCGGCAACAATCGTAAAAACCACGCTGTGACGTGAAGTAAATAAGGTATTATGAAACTATTCACAGAAAACATTATTTGGAATCAAACAGTACAAATGTAATAATGTTTTACATGTGTACAAGTATGCTATTTTGCATGTTTTAGAATTAAAGAAACCACTGATGATGGCGATATTATCGCAGAAACTAGTTTGGGAATAAGGAAATAAAAAACAATAGCGTTTTGCTTCAAGGCGGATCCACAATTCCATACTGCCGTTTTGATGCAAACAGGGACCAATGGAAGAATTTCAATATAAAATTATTGGTAAATATTGTAAGCTGTCGGGAAACGTAAGAAGGAATTCAATACTGAATTGCACAGCTGTTGCTGCCGCAGTGATATTGGGCATGCGGATAACGATGAACCGACAGTCCCTCTGGTGGGTGTGTGTGTGTGTGTGTGTGTGTGTGTGTGTGTGTGTGTGTGTGTGTGTGTCCTACGATTTTACACACATTTGAACATTTTGGGGTGCTAGACCTTGGGTTGAGGTTCTGCTCTAAATCTTTACGGTCTACTTTAATATAAAGACGACGTTAATTCCAGTTGCTTCCTAACTGCTGTTCGAGAGCAAGAGATCATATACTTATTCACAATTTGTCCGTCATCTCTCCATTCATTTACGCTCTGGTCTTCTGTAACAAGAGGGAAACTGCGCTATATCTTACAAACACCCCTCAGACAACCATATGACACAGCTGCTGATTCGAAACGACTATTTCGTAGGATCGAACCTCTAAACTGTGCGTCCTACGAACAAGTACTGACGGTTCTCTGAAGTACCTATTGGTTTAAGGAGAGATACAATGAGTTGTTTTAGCGGGTAATAATTTTCTGTGTAGTATGACATTTCTGTCTAAAACATGAAACACACTGCAGACCTCTTTACTATCGTAAGCACTGCCTTCAAAAATTAGTGGAGATCGGAGCGCGACAAGTGTGGAGAGGGCTTAGTTCCTCTTTGTAGCAGAGCCACAGCAGGGAGTTCGTAAATTATTTATAACCCTTACATTTTGCATATCGCGAATATCCTGGGAAAATATGTAAGGTCAGAACTTCTGTTAGTATCGTACTCTCTGAGAAGTAATAGGCGCCAAGTTCACGGTGATAATGCATCGGCAATGGACTGGGCTGCTTAGTCTTCATTTTAACCCAACTGAACATTTATATCACATTTCACGATGTCGACATGACGTCGCATAACTGTTACATTCTGCTATGACTGATCCGGCATTTCCAAGAAAAGCATTGAGCATCTTCAGAGAGTGAGGGCTGTCAAAAGATGGACTGTGTGCCTGTCCAGGACCAGACGCTCAGATCGAGTCATAAGCATAATTCGGCAGCAGTTTCAGGTGCATGTCAGAAGAGAAAGAATGAAATTTAACACTCAAGTTACTATTACAAGCACATTTAGAGCTGGTTAATCTTTGCATGCCAACACAGAATAAAACTCCAATAGTAAGATAAAGTATGACAGGTGACAACAACTTCTCTCTCAAATTTAATTCAATAGGCGTTTTATTCGTAGACAGAAAAAAATTAAAGATTTTACAGGTTGCCAGAGGTAACACAATACTGTTATAAAACAAATATGAAACAAAAACGCGTTACATCTACATTTATACTCCGCAAGCCACCCAACGGTGTGTGGCGGAGGGCACTTTACGTGCCACTGTCATTACCTCCATTTGCTCTTCCAGTCGCGTATGGTTCGCGGGAAGAACGACTGTCGGAATGCCTCCGTGCGCACTCTAATCTCTCTAATTTTACATTCGTGATCTCCTCGGGAGGTATAAGTAGGGGGAAGCAGTATATTCGATACCTCATCCAGAAACGCACCCTCTCACAACCTGGACAGTAAGCTACACCGCGATGCAGAGCGACTCTCTTGCAGAGTCTGCCACTTGAGTTTGTTAAACATCTCCGTACCGCTATCACGGTTACCAAATAACCCTGTGACGAAACGCGCCGCTCTTCTTTGGATCTTCTCTATCTCCTCCGTCAGCCCGATCTGGTACGGATCCCACACTGATGAGCAATACTCAAGTATAGGTCGAACGAGTGTTTCGTAAGCCACCTCCTTTGTTGATGGACTACATTTTCTAAGGACTCTCCCAATGAATCTCAACCTGGTACCCGCCTTACCAACAATTAATTTTATATGATCATTCCACTTCCCCGGTGGTCTAGCGGTTCTAGGCGCTCAATCCGGAACCGCGGGACTACTACGGGCGCAGGTTCGAATCCTGCCTCGGACATGGATCTGTGTGATGTCCTTAGGTTAGTTAGGTTTAAGTAGTTCTAAGTTATAGGGGACTGATGACCACAGATGTTAAGTTCCATAGTGCTCAGAGCCATTTGAACCATCATTCCACTTCAAATCGTTCCGCACGCATACTCCCAGATATTTAACAGAAGTAACTGCTACCAGTGTTTGTTCCGCTATCATATAATCATACAAAATAAAGGATCCTTCTTTCTATGTATTCGCAATACATTACATTTGTCTATGTTAAGGGTCAGTTGCCACTCCCTGCACCGAGTGCCTATCCGCTGCAGATCTTCCTGCATGTCGCTACAATTTTCTAATGCTGCAACTTCTCTGTATACTACAGCATCACCCGCGAAAAGCCGCATGGAACTTCCGACACTATCTACTAGGTCATTTATGTATATTGTGAAAAGCAATGGTCCCATAACACTCCCCTGTGGCACGCCAGAGGTTACTTTAACGTCTTAGACGTCTCTCCATTGATAACAACATGCTGTGTTATGTTTGCTAAAAACTCTTCAATCCAACCACACAGCTGGTCTGATATTCCGTAGGCTCTTACTTTATCAGGCGACAGTGCGGAACTGTATCGAACGCCTTCCGGTAGTCAAGGAAAATAGCATCTACCTGGGAGCCATTATCTAATATTTTCTGGGTCTCATGAACAAATAAAGCGAGCTGGGTCTCACACGATCGCTGTTTCCGGACTCCATGTTGATTCCTACAGAGTAGATTCTGGGTTTCCAAAAACATGATACTCGAGCAAAAAACATGTTCTAAAATTCTACAACAGATCGACGTCAGAGATACAGGTCTATAGTTTTGCGCATCTGCTCGACGACCCTTCTTGAAGACTGGGGCTATCTGTGCTCTTTTCCAATCATTTGGAACCTTCCGTTCCTCTAGAGACTTGTGGATGATAATAATGACAACATAACACACGTTTCGGTATTGACTTGCCCGAACAAAAGCCAATACTTGCTTTGGGCTGTATTGTTGATTGGAATTAAACTGAGAAACAAAGGGTATGTTGTTCAGTTCCTAAAGAGTTTTTTTACTTAGTTATTAAATTTCTTATTTATTTGTCGGCTTCTGACACGTTGTTAGGATTTACAGTCAATAGAACGTTAAAGAATGTGCCAGACGCATGTAAGTTCTGTATTGGCGATGGAAGCATTTGACAATTCAGGCAGTCGTCGCTGCCTCTCCCCTCAACCCGGAGTCTCTCTCACCGCCCCCCCCCCCCCCTCCTACCTTCCAGCGATCAGAAATCACCTCCGCCATCCCCTGGCACCTCCCTTTTGGTTCAGTTCTAGGGAGGGGAAACGCCCAATCACGATTTTGCTTTTCTTCAAAGTCCTGCTAGGTGGCAGGGGTTCCGCGAATCCCTCTCTCGTACACTGATTGTCATTTTGCAAAACTTGCCCCTTCTCCTTTCCCTGGCTGCATTCTTTGTGTGTTTCCCCCTGGCTTGTCGCCGGCTCAGGCCGGGTGTGCCAACGTTAGAAATTCTGTCGCTCTGCCTAAGTTAAACGCTTCAGAAAACGTAAATGTATTAATATGGGAATTGGGTTCCGCTTGAGTACGCAAACAACAAAATCTTGTTATTGCCTGAACAGGTTCGGCACGTTTTTGCCGTCATCAGTGGATCATATTTTATTGAGCTCTGAAAAGATATGTTTTACAGTATAATTCCTTAGTGGAAAATTAGGGCTGAGAAAATTTTCGTTCCTCTTGTAATCTTAATCATGATTGTGGATTTAGAGAGATCGAACATCTGAGATCATCAGTCTCTTATTCATCCCACACGATGGAATCTGTGTTCCAGACCTGCCAACGTCGAGAGTAAGAAAATTGTGTGTCAACGTTTACTAAATGTTCACAAGTACCTGAGACGCGACACGGGTACCAGCTCGGTATTTACTTAGTGAGATGTAAAAACTGCATGAAAACCACAACCAACCAGGATGGCCAGCTTAACAGCATTCGTCTGAGTTAGGCTCGCCTCTCCATGTACTCGAAGCGGATCGTTAACGCTTTCGGCTATCCGGGCATGTTCTATTACAGTCTTCACTGTAATCTCTAGAAGTTAACAACAAATATTAAGAAAAGTCTTAGCCTACTTTTTCTCTCAGGAACTGTACGTTCAGATCCCGATAAAACAAGACTGAGTGATGATGGCAGAAATATCGCGAAACATGTCAGGACAGTAAGATAATTTGTTGTGCGCGTTATCAGACGTAGCCTAGTTGCAGCATCAAAAAGCAAAGGATGATTATGTAAAAACATGAAATTTACTTAGAGTAATGAACCACAAGCTGAACCAGTAAAGCAATACAGGCATTCCGAAGCAACACTGTGCCACTTAAGCCCGCCGGCCGGGGTGGCCGAGCGTCTCTAGGCGCTACAGTCTGGAACCGGGACCGCTACGGTCGCAGGTTCGAATCCTGCCTCGGGCATGGATGCGTGTGATGTCCTTACGTTAGTTAGGTTTAATTAGTTCTAAGTTCTAGGCGACTGATGACCTCAGATGTTAAGTCCCACAGTGCTCAGAGCCATTTGAACCTAAGCCCTAAGATATGTGCACACGATGCCTCTTTCCTCTTGCACAGTTGCAAACGCATAGGAATAAAAGCACATGCGAAGAAATTACTAGAAAGAACGTATGTGCGCATGCGTGTTCTCGTGTCCATTTCCCCTCGTTGTTCGAGTTGTCTGTTACGCGTCTATTACTTTGCTCGGCAAATCGTACTGCTTTTATTGTGATGAAAGGCGACAGAAAACGAGAATACTAAGGCGACTATGGATTACACAGTATTACACAACAGAGGTACATGAAATATAAAATAACGGCTACGTTGTGTTTGCAAATTCCAGGAGGTGGTTAGAGGGAGATTTTAGATTTTATGCTTGATCAACTGCACTGACAGGGCTGGTAGTAACATTTCGTTTACTGGCAACTAGAAACTTACATAGCAGTTTGAGCTATGTACTTCGCGTTTGAAAACAACGCGTTGCAGTGAATTTTCCTGAAACTGCGAAAGACTCAAGGGAGGTTCATAGACGTTATGTACAGGTTAATTGAGTTTCGACATACCCGCCAGGTTAGCCGAGAGCGCTAATACACTGCTTCCTGGACTCGGGTAGGCGCGCCGGCCCCGGGTCAAATGCCCGGCGGATTAACGACGAGGGCCTGTGTGTCGGCCAGCCTGGTTGTGGCTTTTAGGCGCTTTTCGCATCCCACTAGGTGAATATCGGGGTGCTCCCCATGTCCCGCCTCAGTTACATGACTCGCAGACATTTGCGACACGTTGGCGCTCTTTCATTATTTACATTAGACGCAGACAGCTGGGGAACACTGGTTCCGTCCTTGGAGGGGGGAGAGGGGGTACAGGGTGGCGGCAGGAATGGCACCCGGCCACCGCTTTAAATTAACCTTGCCACATCCTTTTGTAACCACGTCAGCCCTGCACAAACTGCGGGACAAAAGCAATTGAGTTTAGATATGTCATTTGTATTTAATTTAAAAAAAAATTGTTTTCACGTCTTCAGATATGGCTTTGAGCACTATCGGTCTTAACATCTGAGGTCATCAGTCCCCTAGAACTTAGAACTACTTAAACCCAACTAACCTAACGACATCACACACGCCCATGCCCGAGGCAGGATTGGAATCTGCGATCGTAGCGGACGCGCGGTTCCAGACTGAGGCGCCTAGTGTTTTTTTTGTCTGGGCGGACGTCATAAGACATCCGTTCAAGATGATCGTTGATTCCTCTACTCACTTTTTTATTACAGAAGGTGAGCAGCCCTCTGACCGAAAACGCTGAGCTACTGTGCCGGCTTATATTGTTCGTTGAATTTGTTTGGGTCAGACGTCCGTTGACACCCGTTCAGGTTTTTTGTGGATCCGTTCCCTCAGTTTTTTTATTACAGAGGGTAGCTAACCGTCTGACCGAGCACGCTGAGCTACCGTGCCGGCAAACCGCTCGGCCACACCGGCCGGCTATAAAAGTTCAGTCAAAAACGAGTATATATGGCTAACGTCCTCGGACAGTACAAATTCTAGAATGCAATAATAGACCCCAGAATCCGCTAGAACGGAGGCTGTGTTTTCCAATATTGCACGGTTTGCATCATCAATATCCTTCATTTCAAATTCGCGTAGCTTTTTGATGACCTCCACCTTATCCCATCTTTTCTTTTGTTCAGATGCCAGTCTCCGCTGTTGTTGTTCTATCAAGTCTTCATAACATGAATATCTGTCCATAGATTTCATGTACACGTTTTATAAATTTGAAGACTTCGCCTTCTCTGTTCCTATTCTTAGAGACTTACTCTTTATAGCAATATGGCCAGACACTTTTTATCTTGTACTTCACGCTCGGGGCATCACGTCTGCATATTTTTTTTTTTTTTAAATTCCAAATAATCCTTAGCGGCAAGATTCCATATGACATCTTTTCGTGTAATCAACCGATGAATTTTAGCGTGTTCTCATTGGAGTCAGCAGATGTTATTGCACACAATAAATCGCCTTAAAGCGTAACCTCTACACACACCTGCCTGTCGTCTGCTAAACTGCTCAAGAGATGCCCGACGACCCCGGGAAGCAATGCGCCATGACGCACGCCCTCTAGTTCGAAGAAATAACGCATGCACAAATACGCACAGTTGCTTGCGATGTTGAAAACCTTAGCGCATGCGCAGAGTTGAGCAGAAAAAAGGTGTGGTGTGAACGCACCTTTTAAGTTGTTAGTGCATTGTGGCTGGGCAGAGACGAGCGCGGCGGTGAAAGACGCGGAGGCCGTCCTTGGAGCCGAGTTCCGCCTGCCATCTGGTGCGCCTGCAGCCCCAGACGCAGGCAGCTCTTCCCTTTTTTTTTTCCCTTTTCCGGCAGGGCGTGACTTGATGGGTGCGCGGCTACTGCCTCGTGCCCTAACACCAGCGCCTCAGGCGGTCCGGCCGGGGCGCCGGGCTACCCGTCTTGCGGATAATACCCACCAGTCAGCCTCGTCAAACTAAAAGGCCCAACACAACCATTTTGGTCACACCGAGTAGCCAGCTGGCTCAGGTCTCCGGCTCAGTTCGTATCCGGGTGCTGCGCATTCTCTTTGGGACGTCACAGGTTTCTTGTTTCACGGTTTCCCTGAACCGCTTCAAGCTGTCACTTTGGTTTCTTTCACGCCTTCAGGGAAGCTAAGCGGTTTCTCTGCTCCAGTACCCTCCCTCCTGTACGAAAACCAGTACCGTTCTTGATACACAACATGTCGATAAATTACCGCCATCATTTCAAAAAATTGTAACTTAGAAACTATATGAGATGGAGCGACATGCTTTGTTGTAAAACGTTTAACAGCTCTTAAGATTTTTTTTTTTTTTTGCTATAACCAGAATTTCAGTGTGTGTCACACTCGTCACCTGTAGATCATAAAGGCCACACTCGATTTCCTCCCACGCAGAGGTGAGCAAAGCAGCCGCATCAGTTGTTCAGATTATTTCATTGATTCGTGCACGAAGAGTAACACTATCACTGATTTCGTGTCTACCCGCGGTCCTTGTAGTAATCTAACAAAGTATCAAATGTTGTGAGATCAGGAGAGCGTGGAGGGCATGCAATGCATCCATACGACCCATCCTCTTTCCATCCCGCACGTTCAGACTGCAATATAGAGGTGCACTATAATGATGCAGGATGATAGTCGGCAGCAGCTTTTCGATCTGTGTGAGCAGGATGTTCGAGCATGTCCAGGTAAACATTTCCCTTTATGGTTTTCTCTGCGAAGAAAAATTCCACTATCACCACCCTATTTTGCATTACACACCCAAATTTAAGCTCCAGACTATCACTGGTGCGTTAGTCTATATCTACATGACTACTATGCAGTTCACACTTAAATGCCTGGCAGAGGGCTCGTCGAACGACTTTCACACTCTCTCTCTACCGTTCCAATCTCGAGCAGCACGCGGGAAAAACGAACTTTAAAATTTATCCATGCAAGCTCTGATTTGTCTTTGATTACCCTTACTTTATTTCTCCCTATGTAGGTGGGCGTCAACAAAATATTTTCGCATGTGGGGGAGAAAGTTGGCGATTTAAATTTCGTGAAAAGACCTTGACCCAACGAAAGACGCCTTTGTACTAATGATTACCACCCCAACTCGCTTACCATATCCGTGACATTCACTCGAACGTTTTTGATGTCTTCCGGCAATCCTATCTGGTACCCTTTCATGCGGCACAAAAATACTGTAGCAGAGGACGGTCGAGAGGGGCTAATAAAACGCCGTTTTTGGTCATCCTTTCTCTCAACATTATCCCAAGTCATCGTTCCAGTTTAAGTTATCCCTAGGTAATTATTTGAATTGGCAGCCGTCAGATTTGTGCAAGTTATACTTAATCTAAATTTAATAGTTTTCTTTTAATTTAGAGGACCTCCACACGTTTTACTCTGTACACGTATCTGATCTAAATCATTTTGCAGTTTTGATCACCTAATGTATGTACTGAACGGTAAACGACAGCATCATCTGCAAACAATCTAAGAGGGCTGCTCAGAGTGTTTCCTAAATCATTTATAAAGATCTGGAACAGTACAGGGCCTACGAGACCACCTTGGGGAACGCCAGAAATCACTTCCGTTTTACTCGATGAATTGCCGTCAGTTACTACGAACTTTGACCTTTCTCACAGGAAATAACGAATCTAGTGCACAACTGAGGCGATGCTCGACAGGTATGCAATTTGATTAGAAGCCACTTGTGAGGAACGGTGTGGAATGCCCCCTGGAAATTCAGAAATATGGAATCGGTCTAATATCCCCTATCGATAGTACTCACAACTTCGACAGAATAAAGAACGATATTTTCGGAATCCGTGCTGACTGTGTGCGGTGTCTGGGTTTTCGGAGCCTCAAATCCTAACGTTGTACCGATTCACGTATCCAGATGTGCGGAACGCCGCTTCTTCCGAAAACACGCAAATTTTTCCGGGTTGTAAATGTTGGGATCTACAGTGGCGAGCATGGAACACGCGAATGTATACCGCATAGGGCGATCGATTGTTTGGTTGCAATGCACATTGCGCCTACACTTGGTTTGTCGCCATTCTGTTGCATTTCAAGTCCAATCTGCAACAAAATACAAACGAAAAATAAAAAACTTCGTAAGCTGCTAAAAGCTTTATAACGAACCATGATTCTCTCTCTCTAAATTATGAATTTTTGAAATGATAGCTGGTCTTCGTGAGCATCTTGAGCAGGGTGGAAATCATCAACCTCCCAAGGTCAGAGCTTTGGACGGGACGTCGTACCAAGCAAAATGTTCGTAATAACAAGAATTGGAAATGCAGCGTTGTGGAGTTACATCAACGAAACAACCAGCGATCAGCATGCGGAAGTGCATCCATTAAGCCAACATGTTTGTGTGTGCTGTTTTATCCGACTGAGCTGACTGTGCTTTTTAGAATAAAAGTTCATTCATGCTATCTGTATATCAGCAAAAATAAATACATTTGACCTTTAGATTTGATTATTAACAACATTGCACCTTACGGTACCAAATATGGACTACATTACTGCAGAGCAGATTTGCAGTACAACTTATTATCGTAACAAATTAATGACACTGCGGTGCTTTAAGCGTAGTTGATTGGCTAGTAAATCTATGTACAGTGAACATCACAGAAAATTAGCATCTAACGTAGCAAGCCATAGATAGAAATTTAAAGCTCGCGTAGCTTTGACCGTTCATCAGAAAACCATTATCTTCAGCTAATTTAATTAGTAATTGCGCTTTTTACCATAGAAGGTATTAGCTGGGGTGCAAATTAGTTTAAATGCACACAATGATTGATGTTTTATCGCCGTATTTCCACAACGGTGCATTTTTAACCTATGGTTATCTGAAAACTTTTGCTCTTTGCGACGTAGCCCACCAAGCTCTGACCTTATCAGGGTTTTTTCCTCCAACCTTTATATAAAAGTACTCTTTCTTATCTTTAATCCATCCATTTAATGAACGAAATCTGTTTGTAAGGCGCCGATTGAGGTGGCATAGTGATGCCAGCAAGGGACTCGTATTGGTAATGTACGGTATTTATATAACCGCTCTTTTAAAGCGTCAAATAGGTTTTATTCTCTTTTCTTTCTTAATATAATCTAGTTCTCTACGTACAATTGCCTTTTTGTCGATATATCGTTAAACTCTTTAACTTTCCCTCCTGCTAGTGGCGGATACTAAGATCCGTTGCCCTGCAGATAGCCAGACGTCAGTATTCGTCGTTCTTCGCTTTCATACAATCGTACTGATTGTGATCCAGAAAAAAATGTACAAAATAATTTATACTTCAATTCCCGGCCGGCCGCGGTGGCCGAGTTGTTCTAGACGCTTCAGTCCGGAACCGCGCTGCTACTACCGTCGCAGGTTCGAATCCTGTCTCCGGCATGCATGTGTGTGATGTCCTTAGGTTTAAGTAGTTCTACGTCTAGGGGACTGATGATCTCAGTGTTAAGTCCTATAGTGCCTAGAGACATTTTTTCAATCCCGGTGAAAGTGCTGGAGTCAACAGCCGGTAGCAGTAATTAAATATCCCTTCGAGCTACATGATAATCATAAGGAGACGCCAGTGAATCCTACTTTTGTTACAGCAGTTTTAAATTCCGGCCAATAATAAATGTATATGCTTATCTTAGATACAGTATTTATATTAATCTAAAAATAAAAGTGTGATTGTGCCAGGAAATAAAAATAATTTTAACAAAGATCAGGTCGCTAGCGTGTTCAAAGTATGTGAGGAATAAAAATGGGAAAAAAATTCCGTGTTGCATACGTGTAATCTCAATGAACAGGAAGTTTCAGGAATTGTGCCAGCGTACTGAGAAAACGTGGCACTTTTAGGAGGAGAAGGTTACAATTTTACGGTGACATTCGCAGAAAGAATTACTGGCTGACCAAGGGATTTCTCAGTGTTTTCATTTCAGTGAAAGTTACAGCAACTAATTACTTGAAAGTGGCAGATCTCTTCAGGAGACTGGTCTCTCACGTTGTTTGTCCGAGATAGACCTTCATTCAGAAAACGTTTCTAGAGTCATCAGTTTGCAGGAAGACCGAGAATGGGTATTATCAGAACCCGGACAGAAGAAATGAACATTCTTCGACAAAATGAGATTTTGAGAGAAAGTAAACTCGTTACCTAAACAAGTTCCTTCGTGTTCCTTAGTTGAGCGTAACAATGTAAAATCCAGTATTATTATTTCGGAACCCGCATGCCTGGCTATTACCAGTAACATACGCTTGTGCGGTGGCGCTCGACGTGGTGTCCAGTTCTTATCACCTGACTGTAGAACAATATTTGTGTTAAATTGCAAATGTCTCCTCAGTCTGTTCTGTACTGAGAATATGACATATAGTTGATGGCTGATCCGTTGTATCGGAATGTTCTACACGAACGCTGCCTTGGCGCTTCTCAATCGGAGCGACGTACACGCAGTCAGTGGATTTCACTCTAATTCTCTCTTACCTGCACCTACATACATACCCCGCAAAGCACGGTACGGTGAATGGCGCAGGCTACCTCGTACCACTACTAGCCATTTTCTTTCCTGCTCCACTCTCAGGGCCGGCCAGTGTGGCCGAGCGTTTTTGGGCGCTTCAGTCCGGAACCGCGCCGCTGCTGCGGTCGCAGATTCGAATCCTGCCTTGGGCATGAACGTGTGCGATGTCCTTAGGTTAGTAAGGTTTAAGTAGTTCTAATTCTAGGGGACGGATGACCTCAGATGTTAAGTCCCATAGTGCTTATAGCCTTTTGAACCATTCGCAGGTAGAGGATGGGAAATACGACTGTCTGAAATCTCCGTAGAAGTCCTACTTTTTCGTATATTATCTTCATGGTCCTCAAACGAAATGTACTTCGGCGGCAGTAGAATTGTTCTGCAGGAGGGCTCAAACGCCGCATCTCTAAATTTTCACAATGGTGTCTTGCGAATGGATCATTGTCTTCCTTTTAGGGATTCTCATTTGATGTCACGAAGCATCTCCGTAATACTTGTGTGCTGATAGTACCTACCGATAACAAATCTAGCAGCAGGCCTCTGAACTGCTTCATGTCTTCCTTTAATGCCACTTGGTGGGGATATGAAATGCTCGCACGGTATTCAAGAATGGGTCGTACTAGCGCTCCATACGCTGTCTCCATGGATGGGCTACACTTTCCCAAATTTCTCCCAATAAAATTGAGTCGAGCGCTCACCTTCCCTATTGCCTACCTCACGTGTTCATACTGTTTCATATCGCATTGTAGCGTTACGCCTAGATATTTCATCGAATTGATTGTATCAAGCTGAACCATTACTAGTGCTGTATTCGAATGTTAAGACTGTTTTTCCTACTCATCCGTATTAACTTATATTTTTCTACATTTAGAGCAAGCTGCCATTCATCACACCAATCAAGAATTTTGTGTAAGTCATCTTGTATTTTCCTACAGTCGCTCCTTTTCATAGGCATTCGTAATAGCATAGAACATCAAAATTATAACGTACAGTCACTCACTAGCCACCCAACTATACTGATTTTCGCCTGACATTTCTGAGTCGGTCAGCGGAGTACGAGAGGAATAAACACACACGTTTTCGATTTTGCGTCGGACAGCAGTGCATTGGAGTCCTGTGCTATACTGAACACCCTAACACCGAGCGAGAAGGCGCAGTAATTAATATGCTTGACTCGTGTTCGAAAAAGGTTCAAATGACTCTGAACACTATGGGACTTAATAACGGAGGTCATCAGTCCCCTAGACTTAGAACTACTTAAACCTAACCTAAGGACATCACACACATCCATGCCCGAGGCAGGATTCGAACCTGCGACCTTTGCAGCAGCGCGGTTCCGGACTGAAGCGTCTAGGACCGCTCGGCCACAACGGCTGGAGGACGAGGATTCAAATCTCTGTTCGGCGATTCGGGTATACGCTCTCCGTGATTTCCCTAGATCGCTTAGGGTGAGTACTGCCATGGTTCCTCGTAAAGGCCCAGCCAATTTCCTTCCCTCATCATTACCGCACTCAGTCCGAGCTTGTGCTTCGTCTCTGATGACATAGATGTCGACGGGACAGTAAAACACCAAGTTTCTTTTAACGTAGGACAGAATTTTATTATTGTTCTGGTTGAAGTTTTCTAACAATTAAGTGTAGGCAGAAACTTCGAAGCCTGTAAACATTGTGTGGTTGGTGATTATTTCCCATTTTCCGGTCTGCTACAAAGTGAGATGCGGTGGTGAGGCGCGGCACTGTTGCCACGTTTTAGCTCTCGAGAGGTCACCTTGCACCGCGACCTATGGGAATGCGCCTTCGGAAGAAGTATAGCCGCTTCGTGTCCGATTGCCCGCTCGAGCGGTGTCGGCGATGTAGCGTTGCGAAACGCCAAGGACAGCCTCGCGAGTATCCCGTTACCGTGGGTACAAATATTTATGGAATCGCTCTGCGCCGGGAGCGCGGGAACTCCTGGTCGTAGTGACTCCTGAGAGTGGGGAAAAGTATCGTTTTTATTTTGGTAGTGGGAAGGTGGTATTGTTCGATTTGCATCTGGCGCGGAGAGAGGCGAGACCGTGATCGGCGGCGTGTTTCCCACGCCGGCGAAAGCTGCCCTCGTTGCGCGGCCTCCTGTCAGCTTCCTCCCAGATCGGTGCCACTCTTAACGTAGGCGCGCGCTATTCTGCTGTCACCTGAAAATAATAGCTGTATTAGTGCGTCTTTTATTGGGGGAAGAGTAGGATTTAACACCCCGTCAGCGACTAGGTAATAACAGTGGCAGCACATCTGCGAAGGAAATCTGCCATTCTCATACAAGAGGAATTGTTGTGTTCACCAAAATACACAAGGCGTCTAACCAAAAGATGGTAGGAAGAGAAGCCACTATCGCAGAAAGTACACTACTGGCCATTAAAATTTCTACACCAAGAAGAAATGTAGATGATAGATGGGTATTCATTGGACGAATATATTGTACTAGAACTGACTTGTGATTACATTTTCACGCAATTTGGGTGCATAGATCCTGAGAAATCAGTACCCAAAACAACCACCTCTCGCCTTAATAACAGCCTTGATACGCCTGGGCATTGAGTCAAACAGAGCTTGGATGGCGTGTACAGGAACAGCTGCCCATGCAGCTTCAACACGATACCACAGTTCATCAGGAGTAGTGACTGCCGTATTGTGACGAGCCAGCTGCTCGGCCACCATTGACCAGACGTTTTCAATGGGTGGGAGATCTGGAGAATGTGCTGGCAGGGCAACAGTCGAACATTTTCTGTATCCAGAAATGCCCGTGCAGGACTTGCAACATGCGATTGTGCATTATCCTGCTGAAATGTAGGGTTTCCAGGGATCGAATAAAGGGTAGGACCACGGGTAGTAACAAATCTGAAATTTAACGTCCACTGTTCAAAGTGCCGCCAATGCGAAGAAGAGGTGACCGAGACGTGTGACCAATCATGCCGCGTGATACGCTAGTATGGCAATGACGAATACACGCTTCCAATGTGCATTCACTGCGATGTCGCCAAACACGGATGCGCTCATCATGATGCTGTAAACAGAACCTGGATTCATCCGAATAAATGACGTTTTGCCACTCGCGCACCCAGGTTCGTCGTTGAGTACACCATCGCAGACGCTCCTGTCTGTGATACAGCGTCAAGGATAACCGCAACCATGGTCTCCGAGCTGATAGACCATGCTGCTGCAAACGTCGTCGAACTGTTCGTGCAGATAGGGATCGAGACTTGGCTGCACGATCCTTTACAGCAATGCGGACAAGATGGCTGTCATCTCGACTGGTAGTGATAGGAGGTCGTTGGAATCCGGAACGGCGTTCCCTATTACCCTCCTGACCCCACCGATTCCATATTCTGCGAACAGTCATTGGATCTCGACCAATGCGAGCATCAATTCGATAAACCGCAATCGCGATAGGGTACAATCCGACCTTTATCAAAATCGGAAACTTGATAGTACGCATTTCTCCTCCGTACACGAAGCGTCACAACAACTTTTCACCAGGCAACGCCGGTGAACTGCTGTTTGTGTATGAGAAATCGGTTGGAAACTTTCCCCATGTCAGCACCTTGTAGGTTTCGCCACCGGCGCCAGACTTGTGTGAATGCCCTGAAAAGATAATCGTTTTCATATCACAGCATCTTTTTCATGTCTGTTAAATTTCGCGTCTGTAGCACGTCCTCTTCGTGGTGTAGCAATTTTAATGACCAGTAGTGTATTTCCCAGTCCTGTGTCTAATTCACGGTACAATCATACACACTGTTAACAGATGTCCATACGATCATCTTCTGCACGGAAGACTGCTTTCCGTTCAACGGACAACCACGCCAACAATGACGTCAGGACGCTTATCAAACGGGATAGTGTTTACCGGGTGGTCCCACACCCACAATCGCTGTGTACACAGCCAGAGACGTTGTAGTGTGTCACAGAGAAGACGCCTACGAGGCTGTCTGCGGTGGAGGGTCTTGGGAAGAATGGAAGCAGGACAGTCTTAAACTGATGTTGGCCGATGCCTTAATGTGAATCGTTCTGTTGTTTCTCGGATGTGGTGATAGTTTATAGAGACCGAAACTGTATAATGAGGACCAGGGCAGGGCCGACCCCGTGTGACATCAGAAATAGAGGACCGTTACTTGGCTGTAAGGGCATGTCGGAGCCGCCTTGGTACTGGCATCTGACATCACAGCATCCACTGGACCTGTTGTAGCGAGGCAAACGGTGTACAGAAGGCGTCGGCAGAGTGGCCTTTGTCGGAGACCTGCTGTCTGTTTATCTTTGGCGTGTCTTCACAAAAGGGAACATCTAGAATGGAGCTGTCAGCAAGCCACGCGGACGGTCGAACAGTAGACCAGTGTTCTTTTCACAGATGAATCCGGATTTGGTCTGGAGAGTGATTCTCGACGGATTCACATCCGGAGGGAACATGGGAAGCGATTTCGGGACCTAAACGGTCTGGAAAGAGATCGATATAGAGGAGGATCCCTAATGGGGTGGACTAGTATTATGTTGACCACTCGAACGTATGTTAAACTGCTTTCAGGTATCGTGATGAAATCTTGGGACATCGTGTGCGCTTGTTGCGAGGTTCTGTGGGCCCAGACTTCGTACTGATGGACGATAATGCTCGACATCATAGAGAACGGACGATTGTTTTCTTGGAAACGGAAGATAATGCACGTATGGCGTGGCTTACTTGCTCTCCCGATTTGAGTCCTATAGAGCATGTCTGGTATGCATTAAGGAGACGATTTGCATCACGTCAGCATCCACAACCGCTCTCCAAGAATTGCGAGCAGCTCTGCTGGAAGAATGGGCGTTATTGCCTCAACATGAGAATGATGGCATCATTCACAGCATGTCGCGTCGTTGTCAGGCCTATATTGCTGCCAGAGGTGGTCACATCCCATACTGAGCACAGAAACCAGTTTTCGGAATGTGTGTGCAAATCCGTTAAGTTGGGGAAAAAAACCAAGAACATTTTTGTTTACCGTTATGCACGTTGCAGTTGTTTACATTCTGTATTCTTTACACTGTTTGTACTTTACTATCATCTGTTGATGGTGTATTATGACAAAATAAACGCAATCTTCCAAAATTTCTGTTTGTCACTTTAATTTTGGACACCGGTGTAGCTGTTTTATTGAGATTGCTTGCTAAGCACGCAGCAACTAACCAGCGCCGATGACGATACAACAAGGAGTATTTGTTAAAACTTTCTGCAATACTTAACTTGAGTGTGAAGGTGATGTGTGGGAAGTTTGCTGAAGTTAATTTAACTACGAAATCCTGAATCCAGTGGAAGATGAATTTCCAGTCTGGCTATGCTGGCGGTGACAGCGGGTAAGTCCTGGCACTGTGTTTTGCACGCGCACGCTACGACTGACGGTCAGACACTGGCTGAGCGGAGCCTTGCGTCCGCTTAACACAATCCGGACGGGTCCCGTATTTCGCACGGCATCCGTCATGGACCGATCTCGAAATAACTTGTGTTTTCTACGCGCTGTTAGTAGATGCCGCCGGCTGTCATACATTTTAACTACTTTGTCTACTTACGTGTCTACACCAGCAGTCAGTTTATCAAACTTTATGTACTTTTGATTATTTAGCACTTCGACTGTATTTTGATATTTCAAATAGTTATTATTTTCGTCTTGAAGTTCCTCCAGGTTTTAGAGTAGACCTTATTCAGAGAAGGGAAGGATATGAATGATTCAGAAATACTTTCGGTGCTTTTTATCGATGATTATTCAAATGTTCCTAATGATAATAAAGATCACGATGGACTGTGTGAGTAGCTGTTCATATGTCTCTGAGGACGATTTTAGTGACAACAGTATCAATGACATAATTACGCCTGGTGGAAATATGACAGTGTTTCCAAGTGACTCTGACAGTAACGATGAAAGTGATTCTGTTCTTGTGAATAATTCGTTCGTTTCGTCATGATGTTAGCCACTTCGAGATGGCGCCCGAATCTCACTCGAGCACTGATTATGCCAATGCCCCAGTGAAAATTGAGCGCCGTCTCGAATGTGTTAAATCCGCACTGGGCAGATGAATTTTGTTTTGCGAACTATTTTTGGAATGACTATATCTTCTGGGGCTTCCATTCGGGTGGATGCGTCGAAATTCCGCGACGTGTTTTTGGATGTCATTCTCATCATCTAGCCGCTTGGTCTAGGGCGCCTAGCCATGGTTCGCTCGGCTCCCCGTCGGAGGTTAGAGTCCTCCCTCGGGCATGGGTGTGTGTGTTGTCCTTAACGTAAGTTAGTTTAAGTTAGAATAAGCAGTGTGTAAGCCTAGGGACCAATGACCTCAGGAGTTTGCTCCCATAGGAACTTACCACAAATTTCCAAAAATTTCTCATCATCTTCTCGCGAAGACAGAACATCATAAATGAAACGTCGCTGAATTTCGACGCAGTCACTCGGATGATAGATTGAGAAGCTTTAATCAGTAGTATGCGCCGGGAAAGTCTACATTCACGTACTTATATGATGTCAGTCAGATGCATGATCCAGTCCGTGTGATTTGCGTCCTCCATGGCGTCGGACCGGAACTACAGCAGATGCATAGGACAGTTGAATTACGTATGTCGAAAACATAATAAAGTCCGCTGCTTGCACCCTCTACGGCGTCTGACCGTAACTATGTGGCGTCCTTTCTGGATGGCTGTCTACCGTATCTACAGATGGACACAGCAGGAATCATCCAGGCATTTTGCTTAAGCTAAATAAGGCAACCACGGCAAGGCTAACTATGCATGGCAAGACGGAGATATAAACAGCAGTTAATGCCAGACGAATACTTGACGTCGAGAGGAAGTTAACTAGTTAGGAGCAGCTTGAGCCCAGTGATACGACACCTTCGCTGAGGGATTATAGTCCCGGATAAAAAACATAAATATTGTATTTGAGGGCATTGTGTGACATCGTCGATGCCCACTTCATAGTGCGTTGATGGTGTGTGCCGACAAGTCCGAAGTAAGATATGTACTTACACGGGACATATCATTTATTTATGACGGAGCACACACATTTTGAGTCCGATGTTCGGCAGTTTCTGCATCTCATAGGGAACAGTAAATCGCTCAGAATCTCCGATTCGTATATTTTCGATAGATTTGTGCAGAATCTGTTGAAAGGTGACATTTAGTGAATCTTATTGCAAAGACATTATGACGCACTGGGAATGGTGTGCAGTGTGCTTTATATTCATAAGAGAACAGCCGCCTTATAATACGTCCGTAGACATCTACCAGAAGGTTGCAATTTGTACGTTAACGGTAAGTCTCATAGTACTCAGAGCCATTTGAACCATTTTGATAACGGTAATCGCTTGAAGTTTCAGCATTCGGTATCACGTTCACGTTTTTTGATGTGTCTCTTGAATCAGATTTTGTACGTTGCACAGGAGCAAATTTTCAGCTACTCTGCTTGCAAGGCACGATTCTGTCGTTCCGTGTTCGAAAAACACTCGTGAGCATTGGAGTGACTGCTCATAATCCACATTTATCTTCCCCTACATAGCTTTTCCTTCTCTCTCCCGTCCCTCCGTACACACACACACACACACACACACACACACGGTATATGGTATTTGTACAATTGGCCTGTCTTGTCACTCGTGTTGAATAAGCTCATTTCTTCACCAAAAAGTTGATGTAAGTACAGGTAGGAACGAAGCATCGAAAGAACAGTTGATGTAAAGGAAAACTGGATTGTACGTAACAGTACTGACATGGGAAGATGGCGCGCACGCAAACCTCAGTGTATGTATCGTCTCCTTTTTGCGTTTTTTCTTTGCTGTCGCATGGTCTTTTTTTCCAAATATGGTTATGTGACGTTCCGCTCTCGGCTTCTCTCACGCCGCTATGTGACCAGCAGACAAGTGCACGCCGTACGTCTATGAATATTATAAGGAGAAAAAATGGAACCAGCTCATCATTCACATTATAACCGGAAAGCCAAGTAGAGACTGTTTGGAGCGCGAGGCTATAACACTGCCAATTAGACATGCGGCTTTCATTCGTATGTGGGTCATCTTCCACGATTTCACAAAACCATCTGTTTCTAGAAAAACCTGAAACCGCAGTAAAATCAGACTGGAGTGCCTGGGACAGAATTCGACTCGACCTTGTTTATACGAAATTAATCTCTGAATGTTGCGTCGGCAAGATCTGCTCTTTGAGTTGCTAGAGACATGCTACTCTGGTGGACTGTAAATTGTAAATACGTAGCTTGCGCTGGCGCCGACCAGTACAAACAATCTTACGCAGAAAAAAAAACAAACTGCCTAGCGTTAAGTGGTTCGAGACTGCAGATACCTTATCGCTGTTAAAAATGCCGCCAAGTGTTCACCGCGGAAAAGTAAAACTTGATACTTCTACTGCGGGACTACAACAGTTATTTCCAAAAGAGCAGGCCTAATACATCGGCGTAGCTAATGTGGCCACATATGACGTTAACGATCGTAAACCAACGTCTTATTTATGGCGACTATTGCATGGTATCCTCTACTGTAACCTGTATGGTAATGGGCTTAAATACGATCTCATATAGCGACTGCAGCTCATAGTTCCGTCATATTTTTGTTAATAACGAACAGCAGAGGAGAGTAATAACAACAAGAGTTTAATGGTATTCTTCAGTTGACAGCTTTATTTTGCGGCTTACTTTCTTTAAGCGTCGCGAATGTTTACGACGTTGGGTCAAGCGCGAAAGCTTTCGCTATTGTTAGTCGGTTAGAAGAAAAGAACGAGACCAGTTTTATCATCATAGAGAACTGCTGTTGGCTAAAGAAGTGTTGTCGCTAATGTCCGCATGCTAGACATTTCAGTATCAGCTATTCACAATAAAGTTTAGGCTGTAAGTACTTTAACAGCTATATATGTTCTCTCAAACATTCCTGTTAATGAAAAGGAAAAACGTTCACGGAAAGAATCGCAAGGTAACAAAAAGCACGCTTTTCCGGTAAGTTTTTGCTTTGGCGGATTTTACCTCTCTGCATTTATGGCGCCGATATTCATTATAAAACTGCTTTTTCATATTTTCTCGGTCGCTATGCGCAAACTACTAGTTCTACGGAAAAAATAAACAAGACGTTTCTGTAAGAAATTGGAATGTAGTTATTTTTTGTACTGGGATATGTTTCCGTTAGAGGTCGTAGATGTAGCTATTCAAGAAAATCTACAAACTTGACCTTCAAACGAACTTCCGTCCCATACTTAGTCCCCACCGGTCAGGATTTCTAGTACGTTGTTCATGACACTCCCTCGAACCGCTGTACAAAAATTTTAGACCTTTCTTCGTCTTCATTGAGTGGCCTTACATCATCACCGGTTTAGTCGAGCACTTATAAATGATAAAACTGAGATGTGTGTAAATTTTACCTAACAGTTCTGTGAATTTTAACAGCTTAAAATGAACATTTACGTCGTTGCATTCTTCAGGCCCTCTGACTACGAAATTACTGTGATTCTAAGGGTAAATTTGGATAGACTTGTCAACGTAATTAGTTTTAGCGTAACGTTTACAAAGGTCTTTTCTTCATTTCATTCCCCTCACGGGCACGTTTAATTTAATAATGTTAATGAACTAGCCGACTACGCTGGTGGCGCAAGAGCCCAGTGAATGGAGACAAAGAATGGTCGAATGTCGGCAGTAGTTCGCGTAGTCGGAAGTTTAGATGTAGTGGTAGGAGGGAGTGCCACGAACAACATTCTACAAATCCTGACTGGTGAGGGAAGTGTGTGCCGATGGAAGCGCGTTTGAAAGTCGCTTTCGTAAGTTTTTTCTGAATAACTCGGAAACCATGGCCTCCAGCAAAAGAATATCCCAACACGACATTGAATTTCCTACAAAAAGGTTCTCTTCTTTTTTTCTGTGGATCTGATAGTTTGAGCGTAGCGAGCGAGAGAGTATGAAAATCTCGTGCCTGGTTTTTGAAGGCCAGATGCACCAAATGAGGAAAGTAGTGTATCGTCGGGGGTAAAGCGTTACCTGTTGTCATAGGGTATGTGTGGGGGAATTGTGAGGGGGGAGTAAATTACACTTGGCCATTAAAATTGCTACACCACGAAGATGACGTGTTACAGACGCGAAATTTAATCGACAGGAAGAAGATGCAGTGATATGCAAATGATTAGCTTTTCAGAGCATTCACACAAGGCTGACGCCGGAGGCGACTCCTACAACGTGCTAACATGAGGAAAGTTTCCAACCGATTTCTCATACACAAACAGCAGTTGACCGGCATTGCCTGGTGAAACATTATTATGATGCCTCGTGTAAGGAGGAGAAATGCGTACCATCACGTTTCCGACTTTGATAAAGGTCGGACTGTAGCCTATCGCGATTGCGGTTTATCGTATCGCGACACTACTGCTCGCGTTGGTCGAGATCCAATGACTGTTAGCAGAATATGGAATCGGTGGGTTCAGGAGCGTCATACGGAACGCCGTGCTGGATCCCAACGGCCCCGTATCACTAGCAGTCGAAATGACAGGCATCTTATCTGCATGGCTGTAACGGATCGTGCAGCCACGTCTAGATCCCTGAGTCAACAGATGGGGACGTTTGCAAGACAACAACCATCTGCACGAACAGTTCGACGGCGTTTGCAGTAGTATGGACTATCAGCTCGGAGACTATGGCTGCGGTTACCGTTGACGTGGGTGCACGAATGGCAAAACGTCATTTATTCGGATGAATCCAGGTTCTGTTTAGAGCATCATGATGATCGCATCCGTGTTTGGCGACATCGCGGTGAACGCACATTGAAAGCGTGTATTCGTCATCGCCATACTGGCGTATCACCCGGCGTGATGGTATGGGGTGCCATTGGTTACACGTCTCGGTCACCTCTTGTTCGTATTGACGGCACTTTGAACAGTGGACGTTACATTTCAGATGTGTTACGATCCGTGGCTCTACCCTTCATTCGATCCCTGCGAAGCCTTACATTTCAGCAGGCCATTGGTGTAAGAATTATAGTTAACCAACGTCTGGGGGGCTCTGCGTATTGATTCTGTAGACGACTATTAACATAGAACATCAATCCGCTCCATTAGAATGGTTATATAAACAGGTTGCAGCATCGGCTGCGCGACCTTGTGCGTACGTGGCTTTTCGATGGCGTGACGCACAGCGGCCGACTGCATTCCAGGACGGGCATGGGCGCCAGCGCCGGCAGACTTTCACTGCTGTCTGCAGGACTCCACAAAAACCAGCTGCTCTCTATCACTGCACACTTCGCAGCGCTTCGTTATCGACAGCATTTGGTGCTGTCGCGGCATTAATGTGGTGGGAAAAAAAAACGGAGATATTTGCTCCTCGTCGCGCATGACAGATACGTGGCAGTGTTGCATCCTTTTAAAGCAAAACTTTCCGGGAAACTTCAGTGTTACACGTCTGGCTGTTTTGTGTAACAAGTACATCTCAGAAAGAATTCCTTTTATAGGAATTGAAAGAGGTCGTTCATTTTTCTGATGGTGACCGAGTCTACAGTTCTCATCTCTAGGGCCAACTCACTGTGACGCACAGTTGACCATAAATAACGGTACTGCTTACTTGTCATGGTTCTTAATCTCAAGAAATGGAGTATTGTGTAATCAAATTCAGGTTTGAGAATCTCTACGAAAGGCGCATACGTTTCGGAATCGTATTAAAAAGAGTTCTTTTTTCTTTCCTTTTTTTTAACTCTGTGGTTCCAGTGAAACTGCTTAAAATAGTAATTTAGGGACTGATCAACTATACAGAATACTTATTCATCCCTTTAGGGCAAGTTAGTAGAAAGAGCAAGGATTACGGAAGCCAGGAGATGAATGAGGAATGGGTCAGAAGCCTCCATATAGCTTTTGAACATCATTATTATTTTTTACTTCCTGAAAGGTGAAAATGTGTGCCACCCCGGTGCTAGTACCCATAGCCTTGTTTTTTTGCAGGTAGTAATTTTACCAGCTGAGCTATCTAGACAACTTATGACATTCTTCTGCCATTGCTTTTGTCATAGTTCAAAAACCTACCCCGCTCCCCCCCCCCCTCTCTCTCTCTCTCTCTCTCTCTCTCTCTCTCTCTCTCTCTCTCTCTCTCTCTCGCTCGCGCGCGCGCGTACACACACTCACAAATTCACGACGATTTTAATCTGCCTGAAACTTTCAAAACATCACGTACTTTGGTGAAGAGTTCAAGATCTATTCTGCAGAATGTTCATCTACGCTTATGGCTGCCAGAAGCTTCATTCATTGCAGTACAACGTCCAGTGATCACATTATCAGAGTCATGCATTAGGTGTCATGATATACAACGTTAATCCTTTAGGTGAACTGAACGTGCTGGGACCACACACGGGAGTGACAAATAGACGAATGAACGGCGGAAATAACAAATCATCTGAAAGGGTTTGTAATCCTGTTACCAAGGAGGTAAAACTAATTAAGAAATTCGGGTGTTATGCTGTTTTCGTCGGTAATTCGTGTCATTGCCGCCATTGTTATTAACTTACAGCATTAGTAGTGCGTGCTATAGTAAACCTTTTATATGCTTGATAAAAAAATTACTCTGAATTGCAATTGCTAGCAATAAAATTCTTTGACAGCCATAAGAGTAAATATTAATGCACAGGAAAGACCGATTGAATCCACAAAATAGCTTTACAATTTTATGTTTTACTAAGCGCCCGAAGGATATTATTTGCGGACAAACATGCTGTTGATACAGAATCTGCAAACCGCGAAGACGAATAGAGTTCCTTACGAAGTTTTGCAAAATTATAAGCGACGTGTTCCACATGTAAGAGGTTAAAACGTTGGCGGAATAACGACAACCACCACTACTATCACCACCACCACCACCACCACAACAACAGGGTGCAACATGCGTAGTACAAAATATAAAGCAAGAAAAGAGCTCTTGTGTCCAGTCGTGTAAATTTCCTCCTTTGTTGCATAAAACAAATAGTCAGACGCGACCTACAGAAACAACGAGGCTATAAATGTGGCCTATCCGTGGGATAACAAGAGAAAGCGGTGAGGACAATCCCTGGGCTCGCAGGACAACTAATGCCCAGGCAGATAGGAGCCGCTGGTGTTGATAAAGCGACACCATCGCCACGCCCTGGCGCCACAGGCTTGCGATAAGAATCACAAATTTGTCCTTAGCGTGCCACCTCCGTATCGCAGTCGCTGGATCTGCCGCTGCATTTATCCATTGACTGAACTCTACTGCGTTTACATTTCTCACTAGTGAGTTTATCGATGAGTGGATCTTTGCGACATTGTTTTAATTTTCTCGATAGTCCGCCTCAGTAGCTGCGCGGTCATCGCGCCAGGTTGCTAACCGAAGGGGTCCGTGTTGGATTCCCGGTCGGGACTTAGATTTTCTCCACTCGGGGACTGGGTGCTGTGTTGTCCTTTTCTTCGTAGCGTCATAATTGACACGAAAATCGCTCGCGTGGCGTCAGATGACGAGTTCATGCCTAGGTTGCAGCTTGGCCCTAACGAATGTTCGGAATGTCGAAACACACTGTCGTAACTTCCATTGTTGATATGACTGTATGGGCACATCCCGAACCCCAGTTTAAAAAAAATCGTGATAAGAAATAGAAGAGAAACGGTTCGGAAAACATGCACTATCATTTTCTCTAGTGATTCAGGCACTTAATAATAAAGTGAGAACCAAATAGTTCTCTTAACACTTGCGTCAAATTTTGGTGGAGGTCCGTAGGTGACAATATTCATCAACGGGTGTTCGCCTCTTTAGACTAAGAGGCTCTGTTCATAAAGAAGCGCTCAACGAAATTCGGCGTGCTGTAATGGATTAGACTTCGTAGCTGTAATAGTACAGGAGCGACACTTGAAGGGTACAATGCAACTTTTTTGTAGCATACGGCACTGTTCATGTTTGTGCCCCCGTCAGTACAGTACGTCTTCGTCGAATGACCTAACTGTCGAACATTGCTTTTTCTAGCATTCTTGATTTGTGTGTGGCATTTAATAAAATTAATCGTCTCCTTTCCCTCCATCCTCCAAGGAATGAAGGTGTAGTCTGTCCAGTAGAAACTGAACGTATTCGCGACGAAGCGCGTACTAAGGTTAAGAAATACGGGCATGGAAAACGTTAGCGGACCTCGTGGAGGACCATTGCAGCATTCGCATTATATGAAGTGCAGAAACTTGAAACAACGTGGTTCGATGTTATTCTGAACTCTGCTCGAATAAATTCGAGTCTAGCGCCTTTACTGCGTCACCCTTAATTGGTAATTAATACCTTATTGTGACTTAAGAAAGTCAACCCGTATTCTGTTACAGTTCAGAACAAAACAATCAAAGTATAGAGCCGTGTGGTGATGGTGCAAGCCTTAAAATACGGAATTCATTTTCGGGAAAAGCGCAGCCGTTTAGTGAAAAAAAGCGAGCTTTCCAGGTAATGGAGCAGATTTGATTTAAGACTTCCTTGGAAGCTAAATTTCCGGAGTACGCCAGGGAATTGTGATATGGCCGTTACTGTTCACAATGTACATTGGTGTCCAAAATTAAAGCAACGAACTGACATTTTGCAAAGTTCCGTTTATTTTGCCACGAAACTGTATAATCAGGTGAAAGTAAACTAGAAACACTATAAAGAATACCGAACGTAAACAACTGCAATATGCAAGACGGTAGACAAAAATGTACTTCGTTTTTTGTAACTTAACGAATTTTCACACACATTCCGACAGCTGGGTTAATGCGCTCAGCATGGGGTGTGACCACTACTGGCAGCAATACCGGCCTGACAAACGACAGGGCATGCTGCGAATGATGTCATCAATCTCGTGTTGAAGCAATAACGCCCATTCTTCCAGCAGCGCTGCTCGCAAATTTTGGAGAGCGGTTGGTGGATGCTAATGTGATGCCACCAGTGTCCCTAGTGCATCCCAGACGTGCTCTATGGGGTTCAAATCGAGGGAGCAAGCAACCTACGCCATGCGTGCAATATTTTCTATTTCCAGGAAAACATCAGCCACCTATGGTCTATGAAGTCGAGCATTATCGTCCAGCAATACGGAGCCTGGGCCCACGACACATCGCAACAACCGCACATGATGTCCCAACATCTCGTCACGATACCTGACAGCAGTTAAAGCTTGCCGATTTAACCGTACGCCATTACGGATCATCCTCGATATCAGTCTCATACAGGAGGTCTCTGACAATAAAGGCCACTCTGCCGAAGCCTTCTGTACACAGTTTGCCTCGATAGAACACGTCCAGTGGATGCAGCGGGGTCAGATTCCATTTGCCCTGCAGTGCTAAGGCGGTACCGTCATTCCCTTACAGCCAAATTTTTCGATGTTACACGTGGTCGGACCTTCTCTGGTCTTCGGCGTACAGTTTTGATCTCTCTAAACTGTTGCCACATTCGGAAAACTGCAGAACGATACACATTCAGGCATCGGGCCACATCAGTTTGCGACTGTCCTGCTTCCGTTCTTCCAAGACCCTCCACCACAGGGAGCCTCGTAGGCGTCTTCTCTGTGACACACTACAATGTCTCTGGCTGTGTACACAGCGATTGTGGGACTACTCGGCAAACACTATTCCGTTCGATAGGCGTCCTGACGTCATTGTTGGCGTGGTTGTCCGTTGACCAGAATGCCATCTTCCGTGCAGTACACGATAGTACGGACACTGTTCACAGTTTGTGCGATTATTCGTGAATTACACAGGACGGGGAAATACTGGGTTGCTGCTTTAATTTTCGATTCCGGTGTATACTGTACAGCTACACAGTTCATAACAAAAAGCTGGGAACAGTATCAACCGTAAAATATCCAGGAGTAACTATCCAGATTGTTCGTAAGTGGAATGACCATATGAAACAAAAAGTAGCAAAAACAGGTGCCAGATTGAGATCCATGGCTTGTTCGACCGATACTTGCGTATTGCCAATCTACTTGGAAGATTTGCCACGTGGGACGGCGCGTTTCGTCACGGGCTCGTATAGTCTGCGCGAGAGCATTGTAGAGATTCTCAACAAACGCCAGAGGCAGATGTTACAAGAGAGAACTTATGCATCACAGAGACGTTTACTGCTGAAATTTCGAGAGAGCACTTACTTTGAAGAGCTGGACAACATATTGCTTCCTCCCACATTCATCTCACGAAATGACCATGACGAGAAAATTCGAGAAATCAGATCGAATACAGAAGCTTACCAACAATCATTCTTTCACGTGCCATTTCCGAGTGGAACAGGAAAGGGGATATCAGGTGCTGGTACCAGAAGTACCCTCCGCCACACACCATCAGACAGCTTTCGGAGTACGATGTAAAAATAGTTGTAACTGAGTTGCTGTTCCTGCCTGGCCATCCATATTTAGGTTCTCCGCCGTTTGACCGAATTATTCCAGGCCACTGTCAATTTCCTTTCTCGTCCGTGTACAATTCCACACCTACACTCTGTTTATCGTGAGAATAAACCTGATGTAAACATTACACTATGTATCCTTCCGCGTTTGCATGAATCTCCTTGGACTTCGTTTCATGTGGGGCGGAAGCCAAGTTGTGTCGAGTACAGTCAGGTACGATCATAAGAATACGTTTTATGCAGTGTTACACGCACACAGACCGAGCGATAATGATGGACAAGAGCATTACTGGAGCATTTAACTTGGACACGACTGGCCAGCCATCTGGTCCAACTAACCAGTAATGTTGGTTCAAAAATGGTTCAAATGGCTCTAAGCATTATGGGACTCGACATCTGAGGCCATCAGTCCCCTAGACTTACAACTACTTCAACTTAACTAACCTAAGGACATCACACATACCCATGCCCGAGGCAGGATTCGAACCTGCCACCGTAGCAGCAGCGCGGATCCGGACTGAAGCGCCTAGAACCGCTAGACCACAGCGGCCGCCCACAGCCCACCCCTTCAAAAGTTGTTGGGGATGTATGTACTGCAATTTGCAGCATTTGAAAGGACCAATTCTTAAAGGTGTACTTGTTAATTTTCCATGTTTTGAATGTACGGTATATTAATGCTACTCAGAGTTTTTCAGTCCTCGTCTATCGCACTGGAAGAAACTGCACGTACTCTGTCGCCTATCACTGCCAGTTCCTCTTATCTGGCATGCTGAAATAAACAAGAGATGCAATCAGAACAAACATGAACTTTCATAAGCTAAGGCATTACGATACAAATCGGAAATCACTGTGTGGCGTTATACGCATGTAACTCAGAAAGAAATGATTGCTGATGTATCGTATTATGATACAGCGAGTCATATGTACATCTTTCCTCGCTTTACGCCTGAATTAAGACGCTTAACGCCTCTTTCATCCATTTCATTTCTAGAATACGAAGTAATTAGTAGAACTAATACTTTCACGAACAGCTAGTATAAAAGAAAGTCTACTGGCAAAAAAAGTTTTTTTCTCTGCATTTGTGAAAATATGCTTACTGAAAAAAAACGCGGAAAATCATCAACACGAGAATCTGAAATGAGCTACTAGCCACCAAGCATAAGCAAACAAGCAGAAATAATGTGGTATCCCCTTCTGGGCATGAGCGCGTTATCGCTACATAGTGCACATGCGCGGATTGACAGTAGTTTAGAACTGATCTCTATCCTGGCGCGTGTATAATGTGTCTGCTAACTTTCATAGTTTCACCCGTTCTACCGCTAGACGGCTGTCGTGACAGACCAGTACCGTTCGCGGCGGATCGCTGTTTAATACCCGCTTAAAGAGCAACGAGTGATTTGGAGTGATGAATTATCCTGTGGCAATCCGAGGGAAGAGTTCGTGTTTGGCGAATGCCTGGAGAAGGTTGCCTGCCATAAAGTGAAGTACATCATGGTTAGGGTTTGGTACACTTATAGCGCTTAAGAAAATGCTAAATGCGGAAGTATATGAACACATGTCATAGCTTTGTGTACTGCGTACAGCAGAAGACCAGTTTGGGGATGATGTCTGATTGTATCAGCATGACGATGCACCCTGACATACAGCAGCATATGTGAGACAACGAACTGTGGATAGTAACATTCCTGAAATGGACATGCGTGCCCAGAAGTGACGATCCGAACCAAAGGAATACAATTGCTACGAGTCAGAACGTAGACTTCGCTCCAGGAACCCGCGTTCAACATAACCGTCGTTCAGTTTCGGCTATTGAGGAAGTATGGGAACCCATTCCTCCACAGATGGTCTGAGAGAGTTTGTAACGTCCCCTTAGAAAAATTAATGAATTACTGTGCTGATAAACGCCTACGTTGTTTGATTTTCAAACAGCAGAGCAAAACTGAACGTACTCAGACATTCACTAAAGTGACACACAATATTTTTAGCGCAACGCAATCTGACCTCCAGTAATTCCTACAAAAGAATGGTCCTGACTAACAATAACCTATACCTTTCATGAATTCTTACCTCACAAAAATCTTCGTTACTCGAACTACTGCAATATACCGAGCGCCAATACTGCCAGCTAAATAAAAGATTCTAACTACTGATAGGCATAGTTAGCAAATTAAAGATTTTGATAAAGAACAGACAATGTATTTACCTTGATAGTGTTCAAAAGTCATTATATAATCAGTTCATGACATCCAGTCTTACAAATTTACTGTCTCTATCCAGATCATCCGCTCTTAAAACTCCACCATCTCACTCCCCACACACTCCATTGCTGGCGGCTCACCTCCAACTGCGCAACGCTATGAGCTGTTAACATCCAGCTGCCCAACACTACAATAGCAAACAACAATGCAAACCAGCCACAGACTGCACACAGCACAGCCAGTGATTTTCATACAGAGCGCTACATGGCGTTACCAGTAAAAATAAACCTAAATAGCCTACTTACAAGTTGAAGCCATCATAAAGAAGAAGGGTAGACACGCCCACCAATAGTTGTCCGGATGCTTCCGATCAGAGAGCCTCATGGCGGTGTCGAACGAAGTGATGTAATGGTTAAGACATTAGACTCTTGCTTTGAGACAGGTTGTCAGATCCAAGCCAGGCGAGCTAATTTAGGTTTCCAGTGTTTTCCCAGAATTTTTCCAAGCAGATGATCGGAGATTCCTTAGAATTGGCCAAATTGTTTCGTCATTCTTGTCCAGTTGAGCAAGTGTACTGTGTGTAATGATAGCGACGTCGGCGGATGTCAAACTATAGCCTTCCTTCCTCGTTAATATTTGTGACGATGTATAGTGCGATCCCCGCGAGGTGGAGTACAGCCCCGAGTGAGGGAACGGGGTTTCGGGTGTTGTGTCCGCTGGAAGGCGTGGCCGCATTCTTGTCCGCCCACCGCAGCTGCTGCCGCCACCGCCGCTGGCTTTGTACGCTGCCACTCCGCCATTACATTCAAACGCCGTGTCCACTGGCTCGTGCGCACAGCACCGAGTTGTGTGTTTTCCATCTCTCATTAAAGTGGGCCACAAGCTCTGTTAGTCCCCGTACTAATCTAAGTACGACCCGATAGCTCATAATCCAGATGGATAGCGCGCGTCGGGCGTATTTGTTGATTCGACGGCGGGAGTGCCATCTGCGTTCACTGACGTTATAGCGCCGAGTGCAAACAGATCCATTTCCACCAGATGTACCACGAGTGTGCTTTTCCATTGCCGGAGACACCATCGCTGACGTTTTATTAAACCGTCTCAGAAGTGTCTACAAAATAGCTGGGTACTGGAAAGGGACCTGAAAGTTGAGATCGAGTGGGGAAACTTAAGGCGCAATACGCAAAAGTGTATCGTCAGACATTGTAAAGAAGTAGTTAAAAACCAGATTTTGTAATAACTCACTGTCTGTACCGTTGTTACATTGGCAAAAGTCTGCTATTAACATTACTGGAAAAACTAGCTGCCACTTCTTTAGGAATGTCGAACGCACAGAAAGTCGCAATGTACACTACTGACCATTAAAACTGCAACACCACGAAGATGACGTGCTATAGACTCGAAATTTAACCGACAGGAAGAAGATGCTGTGATATGCAAATGATTAGCTTTTTCAGAGCATTCACACAAGGTTGGTGCCGGTGGCGACACCTACAACGTACTGACACGAAGAAAGTTTCCAACCGATTTCTCATACACAAACAGCAGTTCACCGGCGTTGCCTGGTGAAATGTTGTTGTGATGCCTAGTGTAAGGAGAAGAGATGCGTACCATCACGTTTCCGACTTTGGTAAATGTCGGATTATAGCCTATCACGATTGCGGTTTATAGTATTGCGACATTGCTGCTCGCGTTGTTGTTGTTGTTGTGGTCTTCAGTCCTGAGACTGGTTTGATGCAGCTCTCCATGCTACTCTATCCTGTGCAAGCTTCTTCATCTCCCAGTACCTACTGCAACCTACATCCTTCTGAATCTGCTTAGTGTACTCATCTCTCGGTCTCCCTCTACGATTTTTACCCTCCACACTGCCCTCCAATGCTAAATTTGTGATCCCTTGATGCCTCAAAACATGTCCTACCAACCGATCCCTTCTTCTGGTCAAGTTGTGCCACAAACTTCTCTTCTCCCCAATCCTATTCAATACCTCCTCATTAGTTACGTGATCTATCCACCTTATCTTCAGTATTCTTCTGTAGCACCACATTTCGAAAGCTTCTATTCTCTTCTTGTCCAAACTAGTTATCGTCCATGTTTCACTTCCATACATGGCTACACTCCAAACAAATATTTTCAGAAATGACTTCCTGACACTTAAATCTATATTCGATGTTAACAAATTTCTCTTCTTCAGAAACGCTTTCCTTGCCATTGCCAGTCTACATTTTATATCCTCTCTACTTCGACCATCATCAGTTATTTTGCTCCCCAAATAGCAAAACTCCTTTACTACTTTAAGTGTCTCATTTCCTAATCTAATTCCCTCAGCATCACCCGATTTAATTGGACTACATTCCATTATCCTCGTTTTGCTTTTGTTAATGTTCATCTTATATCCTCCTTTCAAGACACTGTCCATTCCGTTCAACTGCTCTTCCAAGTCCTTTGCCGTCTCTGACAGAATTAGAATGTCATCGGCGAACCTCAAAGTTTTTACTTCGTCTCCATGAATTTTAATACCTACTCCAAATTTTTCTTTTGTTTCCTTTACTGCTTGCTCAATATACAGATTGAATAACATCGGGGAGAGGCTACAACCCTGTCTCACTCCTTTCCCAACCACTGCTTCCCTTTCATGCCCCTCGACTCTTATGACTGCCATCTGGTTTCTGTACAAATTGTAAATAGCCTTTCGCTCCCTGTATTTTACCCCTGCCACCTTTAGAATTTGAAAAAGAGTATTCCAGTCAACATTGTCAAAAGCTTTCTCTAAGTCTACAAATGCTAGAAACGTAGGTTTGCCTTTTCTTAATCTTTCTTCTAAGATAAGTCGTAAGGTCAGTATTGCCTCACGTGTTCCAACATTTCGACGGAATCCAAACTGATCCTCCCCGAGGTCCGCATCTATCAGTTTTTCCATTCGTCTGTAAAGAATTCGCGTTAGTATTTTGCAGCTGTGACTTATTAAACTGATAGTTCGGTAATTTTCACATCTGTCAGCACCTGCTTTCTTTGGGATTGGAATTATTATATTCTTCTTGAAGTCTGAGGGTATTTGGCCTGTCTCATACATCTTGCTCACCAGCTGGTAGAGTTTTGTCATGACTGGCTCTCCCAAGGCCGTCAGTAGTTCTAATGGAATGTTGTCTACTCCGGGGGCCTTGTTCCGACTCAGGTCTTTCAGTGCTCTGTCAAACTCTTCACGCAATATCGTATCACCCATTTCGTCTTCATCTACATCCTCTTCCATTTCCATAATATTGTCCTCAAGTACATCACCCTTGTATAAACCTTCTATATACTCCTTCCACCTTTCTGCCTTCCCTTCTTTGCTTAGAACTGGGTTGCCATCTGAGCTCTTGATATTCATACACGTGGTTCTCTTCTCTCCAAAGGTCTCTTTAATTTTCCTGTAGGCAGTATCTATCTTACCCCTAGTGAGATAAGCCTCTACATCCTTACATTTATCCTCTAGCCATCCCTGTTTAGCCATTTTGCACTTCCTCTCGATCTCATTTTTGAGACGTTTGTATTCCTTTTTGCCTGCTTCATTTACTGCATTTTTATATTTTCTCCTTTCATCAATTAAATTCAATATTTCTTCTGTTACCCAAGGATTTCTAGCAGCCCTCGTCTTTTTACCTACTTTATCCTCTGCTGCCTTCACTACTTCATCCCTCAGAGCTACCCATTCTTCTTCTACTGTATTTCTTTCCCCTATTCCTGTCAATTGTTCCCTTATGCTCTCCCTGAAACTCTGTACAACCTCTGGTTCTTTCAGTTTATCCAGGTCCCATCTCCTTAATTTCCCACATTTTTGCAGTTTCTTCAGTTTTAATCTACAGGTCATAACCAATAGATTGTGGTCAGAGTCCACATCTGCCCCTGGAAATGTCTTACAATTTAAAACCTGGTTTCTAAATCTCTGTCTTACCATTATATAATCTATCTGATACCTTTTAGTATCTCCAGGGTTCTTCCACGTATACAACCTTCTTTCATGATTCTTAAACCAAGTGTTACCTATGACTAAGTTGTGCTCTGTACAAAATTCTACTAGGCGGCTTCCTCTTTCATTTCTTAGCCCCAATCCATATTCACCTACTATGTTTCCTTCTCTCCCTTTTCCTACACTCGAATTCCAGTCACCCATTACTATTAAATTTTCGTCTCCCTTCACTATCTGAATAATTTCTTTTATTTCATCGTACATTTCTTCAATTTCTTCGTCATCTGCAGAGCTAGTTGGCATATAAACTTGTACTGCTGTAGTAGGTGTGGGCTTCGTATCTATCTTGGCCACAATAATGCGTTCACTATACTGTTTGTAGTAGCTTACCCGCATTCCTATTTTCCTATTCATTATTAAACCTACTCCTGCATTACCCCTATTTGATTTTGTGTTTATAACCATGTAATCACCTGACCAGAAGTCTTGTTCCTCCTGCCACCGAACTTCACTAATTCCCACTATATCTAACTTTAACCTATCCATTTCCCTTTTTAAATTTTCTAACCTACCTGCCCGATTAAGGGATCTGACATTCCACGCTCCGATCCGTAGAACGCCAGTTTTCTTTCTCCTGATAACGACATCCTCCTGAGTAGTCCCCGCCCGGAGATCCGAATGGGGGACTATTTTACCTCCGGAATATTTTACCCAAGAGGATGCCATCATCATTTAATCATACAGTAAAGCTGCATGTCCTCGGGAAAAATTACGGCTGTAGTTTCCCCTTGCTTTCAGCCGTTCGCAGTACCAGCACAGCAACGCCGTTTTGGTTAATGTTGCAAGGCCAGATCAGTCAATCATCCAGACTGTTGCCCCTGCAACTACTGAAAAGGCTGCTGCCCCTCTTCAGGAACCACACGTTTGTCTGGCCTCTCAACAGATACCCCTCCGTTGTGGTTGCACCTACGGTACGGCCATCTGTATCGCTGAGGCACGCAAGCCTCCCCACCAACGGCAAGGTCCATGGTTCATGGGGGGTTGGTCGAGGTCAAATAACTGTTAGCAGAATATGGAATCGGTGGGTTCAGGAGGGTAATACGGAACGCCATGCTGGATCCCAACAGCCTCGTATCACTAGCAGTCGAGATGACAGGCATCTTATCCGCATGGCTGTAACGGATCGTGCAGCCACGTCTCGATCCCTGAGTCAACAGATGGGGACGTTTGCAAGACAACAACCATCTGCCCGAACAGTTCGACGACGTTTGCAGCAGCATGGACTATCAGCTCGGCAACCATGGCTGCGGCTACCCATGACCCTGCATCACAGACAGGACCGTCTGCGATTGTGTACTCAACGACGAACCTGGGTGCACGAATGGCAAAACGTCATTTTTTCGTATGAATCTAGGTTCTGTTTACAGCATCATGATGGTCGCATCCGTGTTTGGCGACATCGCGGTGAACGCACATTGGAAGCGTGTACTCGTTATCGCCATACTGGCGTATCACCCGCCGTGATGGTATGGGGTGCCATTGGTTACACGTCTCGGTCACCTCTTCTTCGCATTGGCGGCACTTTGAACGGGGGACGTTACATTTCAGATGTGTTAAGACCCGTGGCTCTACCCTTCATTCGATCCCTGAGAAACCCTACATTTCAGCAGGATAATGCACGACCGCGTGTTGCAGGTCCTGTACGGGCCTTTCTGGACACAGAAAATGTTCGACTGCTGCCCTGGCCAGCACATTCTGCAGATTTCTCAACCATTTAAAACGTGTGGTCTATGGTGGCCGAGCAACTGGCTCGTCACAATACGGCAGTCACTACTCTTGATGAACTGTGGTATCGTGTTGAAGCTGCATGGGCAGCTGTACCTGTACACGCCATCCAAGCTCTGCGTGACTCCATGTCCAGACGTATCAAGGCCGTTATTACGGCCAGAAGTGGTTGTTGTGGGAAATGATTTCTCAGGATCTGTGCACCCAAATTGCGTGAAAATGTAATCGCATGTCAGTTCTAGTCTAATATATTTGTCCATTGAATAGCCGTTTATCATCTGCATTTCTTCTTGGTGTAGCAATTTTAATGGTCAGTAGTGTATGTACGAGGGGACTTCAAAAAGTAGGGAGTACTCTATTAGGGCAGGCCAAGCTAATTTTATTTCATGCTGCGCTACACATTAAAGTGACATAGATACAAGATACAGTTTTTCAACATAGTGATCAATTATAAACATATTTTCACCGGGCCAGCCGCGCTTGGTGGCCTCGGGTTTGTGGCACCATGTCACGGACTGCGCGGCTCCCGCCGGAGGTTCGAGTCGTCCCTCGGGCATGGGTGTGTCTGTTGTTCTTAGCATAAGTTAGTTTAAGCAGTATGTAAGTCTAGGGACCGATGACCTCAGCAGTTTGGTCCCTTAGGAATTCACATACATTTGAACATTTTCACCATGCCAGTCGAGAACCGCTGTACGAATGTACTCACCTTCGGCAAACCAGAGGCTGTTGCGAATCATTTTCTTGATTGTCTGTATATTGCCGTCTGCGGTTGATGCTGATAAGGAAAGAAGTCCATCGACATCACCCACGTCTGTGCGACCTTGGTCATCATTTCACTACGGCTGGATGGGACATTACATTTGGTCCATAATCTGCCAGAATTTCACGATGAACCTGTGCCTTTTGCCCAGAAGAATCGCACTGTTTCTTGTACTTCAATTTCGGAGTAGGTTTCCAGATGCCACGCCATTTGCTCGTGTGCTGTGGTGCACCTATTACCCGTAACTTAGCTGAACTGTGTCTGTACGAAGCACAAAACAAGTACTTTGTTCTGACAGTGTCCCGCTCATGTTGCTTGGTGGTCTTAATGTGGCTCGACATGTATAGCTTACTTTCTGAAGGCCCTATGCACGTGCACCAGTTAAAGACGACGTACATCAGAAAGTCATATACCATTACAGCTTCTATCAAATATAAAACAGTATTTTACATATCCCATGTAGAAATAATTACGATAACAGAACATATTAGGACACGAACACAAAATCAGGTGGGTCACGAATTGAATGGCTCACATAAAATCACTGAAGAAAGTGCCGGTAAGAACCAAACAAATGTAGCGTAGCCAGTTATTTTTTCCACTTTTACAATCTAACTGCCTAATAATTTGCGTAGGTTTTCCAGCATTTAACAAAATAGAAGTGTTAGTATTGCTCGAAGTACGAAGACATTAACCCTGTTGGACCTTCTCTAGAGTAATGAGCTACGTTGCGATACCGTATTATCTCCTCTACCCCTTCTGAAAAGAAACGCAGAACTTTCTTTCAAGAGTACTGATGGTAGACACCAACTCTAAATAACTGCAATTCTCAAGAGGAACCTCCCCACATGGGTTTATTGGAAAGTTCTACAGTTTTATAGCAGTTTACGCCTTAGACAAATGCATTCATGTCTTTTCTGTCTTACCTCATATAGTCTGTGATGTTTATTGTGTGAACGTTTCTTTTATTCTGCGACCTTCTGTACAATGTATATTCACGGTGAACTTGAAGGTATTACGCTCCCCGAACAACTGTCGGACTACAGCAGGGCATGGAAGTGTTTCAAACCATGAAAGCTACTCGTAATGATTTTCTCATATTATATTCCTGAGAAAATTTTATCAGGACTCGTACGTTCTACACATAAAAAGAAGCTGCATTCTGGAAATTGCTTGAGTACTAGCTCTGACGGAACAGTGTGTATTGTCCAGGTTATTATGACCGACGTGGCATTCCTATGAAGCGATTTGAAAAACTGAAATCCTGTTCAAGCGGAGATTTGAACCACACTTTTGTTGAATGTGAGCCACGCGCTTTAGCCATTGAGCCCCCTAGCTGTGTAATTAGTTTTAGATAATATCCACAATCATCCAAGGCGAATATGGAGATGTCTTGCAGTGATCGTCTGACTTACGTTGACGTAACAATAAACACCTTTCACAATAAAAGAATGTTAAATCAGAACTAATAACCGCATTTTGCAGCAATAGGTATGAATAATTCCATGATGTTTTAATGCTATTTGTAGTAACGTTACCAGTATTATTTACAGTGTTACACTCGTACAATTTTTATGTTGGCACGGCTCATTCTTCCAACTCAGATCTAAAGATGATCTGCTAGGTAGAGTTAAAGTGGTCATAATAATAATAATAATAATAATAATAATAATAATAATAATAAATAGTGATCGAGACGATGTATTTTGTTCGTCATACCAACGGATATATGGTTTTCTGAGAAAAGTCGTGAATTATGAAAAATTGTAAGTCATTTTATACGGCGGTTGAAATATTGAAAATGAGAAGTGGATAATTAAAAATAAATATCTCACAAAAATATCCATTTTATATTTGTAGAAACTGGACAGTATGCAAAATGAAATAAACTGACAGAATTATTTGGAGAAGATGTACTAACGCACAATTTTTATTATCGACTTGTTCTGAGGCAAAAATTTTGTGAATTATTACATTTGGTTTTTAAAAAAAGCGTCAGTAAAGATATGCATCAACTTCCACTGTGTTCCAGGGCAACCTTGGGTTCGTTTCGTTCCTGAACGTCGGAAAAGATACTCTCAAACACAGCACAACGTCCGTTGGATCATTCCCTCAGTTTTAGTCACTGATGAGGAACCAACAGTTCGTTAAAATATTAAATGACTATCTAATTGATGAACGGAACTATACTAACTAGTTGAACCTTCACGGCTAAGGTGTGCTGACCAACCGGTGGATTTCCTTAATTCAGGGGTCGTGGCTCCTGTGTCAGTGATCATGTGGCCTTTATTTTGGTACCAACTTTATTGAGCCATGCAAACAAATTACATATATACTAAAAAGGGCTCATATCGGGGGCGGACCTGCAGAAACACTCACAAAATATTTTTTTGTGTACATACAAGAGTAATCAAATCACGGACAGTCACGAGCAAGCTGTATACGGCGTGGTGTCTTTTGACAGTGAGGAGTATTGGGTGATTACGCCGTGGCTGTTTGCGGTCAGTGTGATCCATCTAGACACGCGGCATCGCATTCCTGGTCAGCGAGTCGGCAGCGGAAGCTACGTGGATGACTATGTGGATTCGAGGGCACGACGGTCCGGGAAGTGGCAATGGAAAGTCCGGCGTCCGCTGGTGACGTGGACTTCGGATGCAATCGCACAGAATCGGCGCCACACACGCAGAGTTAAGCGACTTCGGCACAATGAGAATGTGCATGTGGCGGTGTTCACCACGTTGTCTTGTTGACGAGACATAGAGCGAGCTCCGATGATGATGATACCACTAATATGCAAGGCACAGGATTCCACATTGCGCTTTCGTCCACAGTTGACGAGACCTGTAACTTAAAGTCGATTACAGTTCGACCGTATCGTTGATCAATGGTTGAGGAGTGCGACAATTCCGAAAGATAAATAAAAAAGATGATTTTATGAGAAATGCAGATATCAACTGGACAATAAATTAAATACAATGGCGACAAGAGCGAAAAATTGTGCCTGACTGGGACACGAATCCGAATATCTCGCTTTATGCGAGCGGCCGCCTTGACCGTTTCGGCTATCCGGACACACTTTCCATCCAATCCAAATTCTCAACTTATAGCGCATTACACAGTAGCGTCCGCCATCCGTAACCTCCACTGTTTGCAGCTTTACTTGATACTCTCAAGAGTTCGGACATAGTGTGAATGCGGCCTGAAGTTACCATTACCTTCAAGGCGCATATATGTTATTTATATTTGTGATGTCTGTTCTGTCGGACGTGTCCGACATGTAGGGAAAGCGTGTCCGGATAGTCGATGCGATTAAGGTGACCGCTCGCGTAATGCGAGATATTTCTCTTAAAATATATACACAGACGCTGTATCAAAAATGGTTTTATATCTGATTGCTTGGATTCCTATACAGCACTATCCAAGCAGGAAACCAGATAGATGATCTGAAGCAAGCGATGACTGATTCCGGAAACGTTTACTTGTCAAAAGAGTGCCCAACTTCTTCCTACAAAATCTTACAGTATCGGTTTTACGTGTCGCGTAATGGATTAGTCGCTGAGAGGTAGGCTACAAGGCTCGGACGTCGGCTAGCGGATTCCATCAGGACCTGGAGCTTTGTTCAGTTTCAACGATATCTGCTGTTTCTTAACAACACTGTGTCGTAGAATTTTTATACGGCAGTTTATCTTTTGGTGGTGCTTCGTGAAAAATGGCAAGCTGCACCATCTCAAGGTATGTGTGTAAGCTCAATGGACTAATATTTTGTCACCCGCTTTAAAGGGTGCATAGATCGATCTGGAGCGTTGTAGATTATCAGACGGCCATGTGACCTTCCTCCACAGACGTAAGGCATAGCAGTGAAGTGGTGTGTATGCGCTTTTCTGTTCTTTGGAAGCAGTGCAGTAAGATAGTTTGCCGTGGGGACGAGAAAGAAAGAGCAAAAGGAACTATCGTGTCTGATGGTGCTCATTTCGACACCATGAATGAAATCTCCCGATCTGTTGGTGTATCCCACCGTGTCCACAATGAATGGCCTCCTTCTCGCAACCAACTTTTTGTCCAATGTACTTAAACCTAGTGTTCAAACAAACTTCCAAGGTTGTGACTGCTTTATGTATACCTTTAACATAAACATGATCAGGCATTTGCCAACGGCCTTGCCGCAATGGTAACACGGGTTCCCGTCAGATCACCGAAGTTAAGCGCTGTCGCGCTGGGCTAGCACTTGGATGGGTGACCATCCGGTCTGCAAAGCGCTGTTGGCAAGCGGGGTGCACTCAGTCCTTGTGAGGTAAACTGAGGAGCTACTTGATTGAGAAGTAGCGACTCCGGTCTCGGAAACTGACCATAGGGCCGTGAGAGCGGTGTGCTGGCCACATGCCCCTCCATATCCGCATCCAGTGACGCCTGTGGACTGAGGATGACACGGCGGCCAGTCGGTACCTTTGGGCCTTCATGGCCTGTGCGGGAGGAGTTTAGTTTCTTATTAGATCAGACATTTATTATTCGAATTATTCGACCTTCATGTGCCGAATCTATAGTGAAGGAAAACAATTACAGTAAAATTATAGAGACTCAACACACAAAAAACAGAGCAGCCTACCGTTTCACAAAACGTAGCGTCATCTTACAGATCATGAATAAGACACTGAAGCTATTAATGTTTTAGAAACACCAGATCACATTCGCCGACGAAGTAACCTAAGTCACCGTTGCTAACAGTGCGATACGGGACAAAGTGAAATATAATGAGCCCAAGACCTGTTGCTCAGGAAACTAAATCATCTTCCTATGCCTATAAAAAATCTCACTCCAGTGACAAGCAGGTGAAATTGTCATATTTTGTCTACTTTCCCTATTTGTTGTGGTGTGGAATAGCACTGAGCAAGCCGGTGAATATATTTTTTTTTTTTAACATACAGACAAGCTGCAAAAATCATTTGTCTAGTTCATTGATCGGGTGGTAAAGTGTACAGAATGTATCGCAGATTGAAATTTTTGTAAGCTTGATGGGTCCACAGGTATTTGCAAGAGTGCAAAACACAACGGCTTGGTGTCCAGTCTTCAGTAGACCATGTTAGTTTTCTTATGTCAGTAACTTTCACCACTGGAATAAAGGGCAAGTTGCTTCGCGTCTCAGATGGCGAGATAAACTTGTAGGTCTTCTAGAACTATCGGCGTGAACTGGATTCACAGGGCAGATGAAACGAGGGCTGACCATCTGGAACACATCCATGCCCGGCGAAGCACTTTGGAATCCATACCACTCTCGCTTTGCTTTTCGTGTAAATGTAACAGCATAAAAACAGCGTGTTCTGCCTTACATTTTATACTGGTATTTCAAACAGTCACACTTTGAAAACATTTGTAGCTGTATAATTCCTGGCCTCCGTGGTCTCTTGAGTTGTGTCCGAGCCTCGAGAAGAGAAATGAAAGTTGGGGGTGTGATTCTACCACTCCAGCTGATAAAGGAAAGAGAGCAACAGTCATACGTATGCTTATGTTTAGATACATATTGCATACATATCGAAAATTTAGCTGAGCTGGCTAAACGGCGCCGTAAACGGAAAAAAATAAAAATGAAATAAAAACGTATATTTTTATGATCAAGAGGTTTTAGCGTATTAGGAAAGTTTATTTTAACACGGTATATTATTTGCTTTTTAAACCGGTTACTGCGTAATATTGTCAGTAAATAATCTATTAGTACCACACCGCAGCAATTTACATTGAATTATTCCAATAAAACACTGATCTGTAAGTACTTGTTCGATAGCAAGTAAGCTACTGAACTGTTTTATGACTGGTGAAAGACCGTAATATCTAGTACAGTCAATTTAATAAACAAAAATGTAAAACCTACGTCTAGAGCTACTTGCCTATACATACCTATATTTAGTTACGCATAATCACTTAAATCCCAATATAAATAAATGTGAGCAGGGTGGTTACAATTAAACTTTCGCTACTTGAGAGAGCCTCCCATGAAAAACGCGTGATCGTAGAAAACTGAAACTTTGTAGAAACATTTGTGAGGAGATGCAGAAGAGAAATAACAAACTATTGAAAGAAACACATTTTCATTCGTTAATTAGGTACCATGTTTACCCTCCAGTTTGCAAACGTTGCTCATTGTGGCGACAGCCTGAAACTGCACTATAGATTGCCATTTCACAACTATTCACAGCACTGTTCGAACGGTGGGCCATGGAATCTTCAACTGTCAGACACAGCTCGTGCTCTGCTTCAGGATTGCACATCACATCCTGTATTGTTAGCCATGGCAACAATAACTTCTTCAGCAGTTTGTGGCGCAATTGGCCGTCAGCCTGTCCCAGGAACAGTTTCCAAATCGCCAGTTAATTCGATCTTCCGAATCATGTTTCTCAAATCCGGTGCGGAAAGAGGACCGTCCCGTATTCATTTAATGCGCCAATATTCACGAGAAGCAGCAAGACCACTGCTGTTGTTCGGATAAAACAACTTCACGTGTAAAGTCCAGCTCATCTTGTCCAGACCCATGTTGAGTCTCTGCAACTGTAATTCACCATGATGCTTGTGTTCAACCCTACCAGTACCAGCGCCTGACGACTAGACATGATACTACAAACAACGCAAATCCTACAGCCCACAGTCTGCATATTATTCCTGTAAAGTTAGGTATCCATGCGGTACATTTTTTCCCTCTATACTGCCTCAAGTAGTGAAAGTTTAATTAGAGCCCCCCAGTATTCAACGTAGGCAGTTCCTAGGGCCTATTCGTGTACGATGCAGTGGTGTGGAGGGAAGTCGCAAAGCTAGAAAATCGTTGCGACACGATAGCTGTTAGAATAGTAAGATGACACGAATGGAACAGGGGAGAATGTCTCAAGTATTTGTACGAAGTACCCTCCGTTGTGCACTGTACAGTGGCCTACAGAGTATTTGTGTAAATGCAGATTTAAGCCCATGATGCACATCCAAATCCTGTAGCAGACATTACAAGACAGGCATTATGCATCACGATGTGGCTTACTGTTCAAATGTCTTGAGTTCATACTCCTAGTAACTCGACCAACAAATCGTTTCCTCCTATAAGTCACTAGCGAAAACGCGAAGTTAAAATTAGATATATGTTATAAAGACAGCCATCAAATGACTTACTTGACATTTTTCTTCAACAAATTTCATGCAAAAAATAAACTACCTTAAGGAGAAATAGCAACTAGTTATTAGCTGGTAGCTGTTTTTATAACGCATCTCCTAATACAGCCACGAGAGTGACATCTAGTGATAAAATAGCTTTAAAACTCGTTTTACTTCAAGAAATACAGCAACCATAAATTTTACATGCTTTTATTTAAGCGAAAACGCGTTTCGGTGGTACACCGACGTTCAGTTGGCGTAATACGTATTTATGTCTTCAATTCGTACAAACATAGACTGCAATTCGGATGCAGCAGCTGTCCTGTGTAAAATACTATGGCACTTTGCGAGTTGCATATTTTCAGTATATTACTGATTAGTTGAACTTACCTTCAATTCTGCTTGTTTTAGCTGCAATCCTCGCATTTATAACCATAGCACAAACACTTTTTCTTTGGACGTTGCACAAAAATAACGCTTTAACCGCCATGTTGTCGACTGACAAGTTTGTTTGCATCGGAAAATTACGGTTTTCGTCAAAGTTCCATTATTTACGAAGTGCGGTAGTGACTGGATAACTAAACTATATTGAATATTACAAATATGATACAGTACATTTACTCTATCCACGTTCAATGAAATTGACGTATTGGAGTTATATTCTTCATGAATAAAAGCAGAACAGCTACCGAGCCAGGTGGCGCAGTGGATAGCACACTAGACTCTCATTCGGGAGGACGACGGCTCAAACCCGCGTCTGGCCATCCGGATTTCAGTTTTCTATGATTCCCTAAATCGCTTCAGGCAAATGCCGAGATGGTTCCTTTGAAAGGGCACGGCCGACTTCCTTCCCTAATCCGATGGGACCGATGACCTCGCTGTTTTCTCCCCTCCCCCAACAAACCAACCAACCAGGAGAACAGCTGACTTACTTAGTGCAGAATTACTATTTACAGTGCATGGTCTCATATTGGGTATGACAACATAACTATATGGTCTTCAATTTAGTTATTATTCAAATGGTTCAGATGGATCTAAGCGCTGTGGGACTTAACATCTGAGGTCAACAGTCCCCTACAACTTAGAACTACTTAAATCAAACTAACCTAACGACATCACACACATTCAGAATTCGAACCTGCGACCGTAGCAGCAGTGTGGTTCGAAACTGAAGCGCCTAGAACTGCTCGTCCACAGCGGCCGGCATTTATTATTAGTATTATGTTTTTTCACAACTGTCCCTTACGGGGGACATCGTTTGGTTCACCGATGGGTCAAAAACAGGTCAAGGCGCTGGGGCAAGGTAGTACGGGGTTCAGCAAAGACTGGAGAGCAGCATCTCTCTAGGGAAACAGGCCTCTGTATTCCAAGCCGAAATTACTGCAATCAGGGCATCTGTGGAGGAAAACATGAGTAGGTGCTAAAACGGCCGCAGCAACTACATCTATTCAGAAAGCCAGGCAGCCCTGAAATCATTGGCAGCTTCTGCAACAAGATCTAAGATTGTTGCAGATTGCCACAGGGCTGTGGTGGAGCTAAGGGGAAACAATAGGGTGTACCTAGTGTGGGTCCCTGGCCACTCAGGGATCTGTGGCAATGAACAAGCCGATAGATTGGCTAGGATGGGGGCAACAACTCCATTTATTGGACCGGAACCCGTCTTGACAATCACCAAGGCTATGATCAAATTAGAACTACGGAACTGGCTTAGGAAACAGCACGTAGGATATTGGATCTAGGTCCATACACAAAAACATAGTAAGGTAATGATGCCCAAGCCATGTTTTAAAAGAAGCTCTGTAATCCTGGGATTGAACAGGAAAAAGATCAAACTCATGACTGGACTGATGACCGGCCATGGAAGCTTCAAAAAACACCTACACAAAATGGGTATAATGGAAGAGGACCCTAAATGTAGGATCTGTGACGAGAGTGAAGAAACTGCATCACACCTATCTTTGAATGCATGGCATTGTAGAATAAAAGATACAGAATCTTCGGGACAACTAGACATGAAGAAATTGTGTCTAACAAAAAACTGGTAGAGGGACTCCTCGTACTATTTAAGGGCACTGGTTGGCTTTACTAGATATACAGTGAACGATCCCGCATAATAAGCCTAGTTTCGGTGCCGGCAGTGGCGGGTTAGACCTAAGCTGTTTTAGCTCTCTTGTTAAAATCAAATCAAATAAAAAAAATCAATCACAAAAAAAAATGGCTCTGAGCACTATGGGACTTAACATCTATGGTCATCAGTCCCCTAGAACTTAGAACTACGTAAACCTAACTAACCTAAGGACAGCACACAACACCCAGTCATCACGAGGCAGAGAAAATCCCTGACCCCGCCAGGAATCGAACCCGGGAACCCGGGCGCGGGAAGAATCAAATACAACTATGTTTGACGTGTGGTGTGGTTGTATTATGGTCGTTTCGTATAAACATTTTGTTGGGTAAAATTTAGTTAGAATTTTAGTTGGGGATGCACATAGGTGAGAATAAATGTCAGTTTCTTCGATTAGGTTCATTCTTTTACCTTTGTTCACCAAGTGAAGTACTTGTAGGTTATAATTAGTGTTGTTCATTCAGAGGCTAACAGTTGTTCTTCCCGAGCACTATACGCGTCTGGAATCTGGATCGTAAAGGCGGGAAGTGACAGTAGTACAAAAAGCACCGTCGTCCATACACCGTAAAGTTCCTTGCGGATTGGAGATTAAGATGTAGAGTATGGACGTAAATGTTTTTGTAAGCAGTGCTACAGAACACAGTAAATAATTTGTATTCTTGACTGAGGACGTTTTCCCGAATGTCCTCTCGGATGAAATGTGCGGAATACGTGCGTGACGACGGAGAGGGGGAGGAGGCGGTCGGAAGAGGGTAGCGAGGGGTAGCGCGTGGCGACGAGATGCAGAATGGTTGTCGGTGGTGTGAGGCTGCGGCCTTCGGTGGCAGCGTGGGCCGCGCGGGCCCGGCCGCCGCGGCCGCGTTGCCAAGTCTGCCGGCGCCCAGGTGCGGCATTCCTCGCGGACAGCTCACGCAGCCTCTCCAGCGCCCTTCTCCAGCATACGGCACCCAGCTGCGGCAAATTTAGCGCGGCCCACACCGCTCCTCTCCACAGGCGGAAACTACGATAAGTAATAGGCAGCTATGACACGGCAATACGTCGAGTAGTCCGCGGACTCGTCAGAACATCTGGAACGTAGTAGAAACATCGAACATCTTGCACAGCTGGCCCCGTACCACTCAGCAGCTGCCCACAGATCACTCGGGCCAGTCGGTGCTCTGTCCACGACGTACCAGATTGCTGAACACGATTGTGGCCGGGTGAGCGTAGGAGGTATGGAAACGCACACGTGTTCGTGAAATGTTCCTCCAACCAGTTTTGGCGCAGTTACGGAACGATGGGATGGTTTTTTCTCTTGCTTTGAAAGACCTAAGTCGAAACAAGGCCCCAGGAGTAGACAACATTCCATTAGAACTACTGCCAGCCATGGGAGAGCCAGGCCCGACGAAACTATACCATCTGGTGAGCAAGATGGATGAAACGGGCGAAATACCCTCAGGCTTCAAGAAGAACATAATAATTCCAATTCCAATCCCAAAGAAAGCAAGTGCTGACAGATGTGAAAATTACCAAACTATCAGTTTAATAAGTCACAGCTGCAAAATACTAACGCAAATTCTATACAGACCTATGGAAAAACTGGTAGAAGCCGACCTCGGGGAAGATCAGTTTGGATTGCCGGCCGTAGTGGCCGTGCGGTTCTAGGCGCTACAGTTTGGGACCGCGTGACAGCTACGGTCGCAGGTTCGAATCCTGCCTCGGGCATGGATGTGTGTGATGTCCTTAGGTTAGTTAGGTTTAAGTAGTTCTAAGTTCTAGGGGACTGATGACCACAGCAGTTAAGTCCCATAGTGTTCAGAGCCATTTGAACCTTTTTTTTTTCAGTTTGGATTCCGTAGAAATGTCGGAACACGTGAGGCAATATTGACCTTACGGCTTATCTTAGAAGAAAGATTAAGGAAAGGCAAACCTACGTTTCTAGCATTTATAGACTTAAGTAGTAAACTTTTGACAATGTTGACTAGAATACTCTTTCAAATTCTAAAGGCGGCAGGGGTAAAATACAGGGAGCGAAAGGCTATTTACAGTTTGTACAGAAAGCAGATGGCAGTTATAAGAGTCGAAGGATATGAAAGGGAAGCAGTGGTTGGCAAGGGAGTGAGACAAGGTTGTAGCCTCTCCCCTATGTTATTCAATCTGTATATTGAATGCAGGCAAAAGATACTCCCATATACGTCACATGTTTCGATGCTTGCAAACACACCCATCAAAACCTATAGAGTACTGCCCGTCTCCCAAGAAGCATGAAATTTAACAAACAGCAAGGTTTCGTAGTAAAAAAGAAGGAAATATTCTTAAAATTGTTAAATTTTTAGTATATGACTTTTTTGCCATTTGTTGTCCGTCCATGTGTCTGCTTGCTGAAATGTGTGTGAAATTCTAAGATCTACGGTAACCTGCCGATGTAAATAATTTATGCTTGTAAGTCAATGAAATCAAAATAAACTTTTATAGAAGTATTTTGGCACTTGCAAAATCCTTCATGAAAACCTATTGATGAGCTATATACACGTTAGGCCTGGTAGGCTAGCGGTAAAGCGCGTGCTTGGAAACCGAAAGGTCGCGAGATCGATTCTTCAGTCTTCGTTTTGACCTAGCCTTCACCTCTCAACGATGTGAGGGGTCGCCAGGAACATGTGGTTCGGATTCCATATGCAATTTTAGGTTCCTTTTCCCCAGTTTGATAACTGGGAAGGTTAGGGACGCACAACTCGCCGAAATGGCGTCCGCGTCCAGTAGAAATACTTACACCATTCATGCCATTGAGCCACACGAAATTATTATTATTATTGTTATTATGTATATACACAATAAAGTTTGTACGAAACCCTCAAAGTGCGAGTCGTACTCGCCCTTGTCCTGTTTTTTTTTTTATACACAGTGATAACCTAATTAAGGAATATGTAGAAATCAAATTGTCGGCAAACATAATAAAGCAGGGCAGAGGTTTTAGTTTAAACAAGGCCTTATGAGATTTATTCGGTTATCTCGTCCACCAGAAGTAGGAAACGCAGAGAGAATGTGGGTTTCGCCGAATAACAGTGCGGGCACGGTCAACCAAATAAGCGTCGAAGGACGCAGCTGGCGCTGGGAGTCAAACTGGGCTGTAACTGGCGGTGTGCACCAACAGTTCTTCTCTGTCTGGTTGGAGTCCAAACGGGAAGGACGCACAAAGCCACAGCTTGTTGCACCTGAAGCAAACAACCTGGTCGGTCATCGAAATAACGTGCATAAAAACTGCACCAACAGTTCCGCTAAACATCGGAAAACACCATAAATCAATCATGCCGAGAAAACCAGAGAGATCACAAAGTACTCCTATTACCTGATGCAGAATGAGCATTTCCATTAACACAAAAGAATTCTTACTCAGGTTTGGTATTGGCCATAAACAACAGAAGGTCGTAACATTGTCTGATATACAATTCTTTGAAGTTGGAGTGAAATTTTCTGTCGCAGTCACCCTGGCTCGTGCTTCATTTGTGCCACCGTTGCTTTGCTTGCGGTATGATTTCGCTTTACGTGATTGAGCCAGGGATTTGCATGGTTCTCGAGTATTTGGAATTGCGAGCGTTTATACGCAGGAAGGATTTTTGGAATCAGTTAAACTTTTCAGTTTGTTTTCGAGAAAAGTGCCATGATAGAGCGATGGTGTAGTATATTGTCTTGCAGCAAATGTAAGTCACCTGCTATACTCATTGGCGACGGAATGTGGATGACCGGAAAGAAGATTCGTATACCTTTTATCGATTAGTGATTGTCTGACGCACGAGGTTAGTTCTGTTGCATGCCATGTAAACATCTGCCGCACGAGAATATTTCCACCACCTTCCTGAACGGAGCCCCTTTGGCAAGCAGCATACATCGCGTCCCAGTCAGCAGCGCTTTTCCGCGAATGGAGAAACTCTCTCAGTACGCAGAGGCGCACGAGAAGCTCGGCATCTGAATAACTCCAGAGGCGGAGAGACCCACACGTCGAGCACTTACTATCTGGTCGCGATATCATATACTGATATCGAGCGTATTGATATCCACGCACCGGTGACGTGTAGTTCACCGAACACGTCGAGAGGAATGCGCCCTCTGCAACACACGAGCTGAAACTGCGAAAGGTCCAAGAAGAAATTGTATGATGTACAACTTGACTAAACACCATAGTTCGGAACAAGTGCATTGGAATGGGAAAAATCTGATTTTGAGACATGAATTTCTTTTTATCTAGACGAACTGTCCTTCTGTTTGATACTTTTTGTAGTTCGCCTCGTGTGAACCTGACGAAATTTGGTTCCACTTTCCTTACGACAGTCAGATCAACGTAGGAGAAAGTAAGGGTTGTGATAGATGGGATGGGTTGGTAATTAAAAAAAAAAAGGTTCCGATAACACATCCAAGCTGCCCAATGGACTAGCCGAATCGTCATCAGTTACCTTTGAGAATCGACCCACATCTTGCAATTTTCCGTGTGTGTTGAGGTAAGGTTTCACGCGTTTGACTGTACGCTTAGTTCCGTTTACGTGCTGAACAATGCAATTAAGAAGATGAGACGTGAGTTGTTAAACTGCAGAGCGCATACTGAGACGCGTCAAGTATCTGTTAACGGGACTATACTGCAATAGAAGTGTGGATCAGAATCATATACGTATAAGTATTTTTCATTATAATAGGACTTCTAGATATTTAGTAATATAAAATATTTGCTACTTAGTGTCCCACTTAATTGTGACGTGAAATAATGCGAACATTCTGGTCTTTGGACTGAGTACCACACTAGATCTACAATGTGCAATACAAACTTCACGTACACGTAATTTTTGTAACTTTTTATTTGAAGGGGGTATGACCCGAATATACAGTCTGTTACCTTACAGTTCTGTCCTTGCGTTCTGTATGACGACATATTAATCCTGGCTATATAGTAGCTATGTCGTTCTGACAAACTATAACAGCAATGACGTGGCATATCTAGTTCCTAGACAAGCATCCATCATGATGAGTATTACGTAATTTGGAAGTTATGAAGTGATCGATTTTAATCCTTGCAACTTTTCTAATTGACATTACTGAATTCTTTGTGTGTGTGTGTGTGTGTGTTGCTCAAGTATGGTTCACAATTTGTGCTAGACATGCTGTGTAGGCAATGAGTTAATTTTAATTTGAATCCTATGGTCAAGTGCACTGTAATTACTTCATGATCGCTTCGACATGTGTCTCTATAGTTTAGTGATACGTGTACATTCTTCTAAATATACGCAGCGCATTATTTATCTGTGTGTAATATTTGTAGCATTAAAGTATCGCGTATTTGTCTCCCTCATCCCAAATGCTGCTCCCCCTCTCTTCCCCTCTCTCTTCTTCTTTTAGTTCTCCCTCCTCTCTCTCTCTCTCTCTCTCTCTCTCTCTCTCTCACACACACACACACACACACACACACACACACGAACCAATAATCCCAGCGCGTTGACCAAGCTAATGCGAAATTTTTTATTATCGAGTAAGCAGGGTGAAGGGGGGGGGGGGGAGAAGAGAGAGAGAGAGAGAGAGAGAGAGAGAGAGAGAGAGAGAGAGAGAGAGAGAGAGAGAGAGAAGGGGGGGGGGGGGGAAGGGTCGTCGTTTGGCTTGTGTATATATGGCGCCAGCGCTGAGCGCTCCCCTACTTTCTGGAGTGGTGGGAAATGCGATATGGTGTGCCCTCCCTGTCGTGTGCAGGTAAATCCGCCTGCTAAGCCGCTGGGTGTAGACAGGGGGAAGCCGCACCGCTGCTTGGTCAACACGTTTCGAGCTTACCACCAGCGTTTGCTTCGAGAGTTGTCGGGTCATAAGTCGGCTTCACTTTATCTGTTTGAAAACGACTGTTATCGATGCGTATGTATACTTGCGCCGTAGTCTCAAGCTTTGACTTCGGTTGGTACACTATCCTAATATGTAACGGTCATTTAAACTACGTGTTTTTTCGCAGCTCTGATTTTTCCGAATTTGAAAACAATGTTACTGTTCAAAACAGCAACAGAATAAGACGCGCCCAGTTTTAATCTTTATTAGCGTCTTCGTTAGTGCACTTCTCACCACAGAGCATTATTTCTATTTCCACAACACCCAGCTGTCATTTTTGTCTTTGAGTCCCAGTTTTGATGTCGTATATCCTTAAACATGCAGCAATCTCTTAAATATATATTGTCGAGGCAGTAACATAACACGACAGTCACTTTTATAATAATTAACTTTTAAGTGAATGTTATTTTTAATTTCACTTTATATCTAGATTTATCGAGATTTTTTATTTTTTTTAACAGATCTGAGGTGATTGGTGGTGACAGCTGAAACCGGTAATTTTGTATGATTTTTGTCTATAAATAATACATATTTTAAGACGAGCCCTATTACGGAATACTTCTCCGTTACGACATAATGTCTTAATCTAAAATAATTCACGAATTTAGTTTTCATATAGCTGTGTCCTTAAATTGTAGGAAATGTGTGTGTGTGTGTGTGTGTGTGTGTGTGTGTGTGTGTGTGTGTGTGTCTAAATTGTGACGATGAACATAACGAAGTCACCTTTTTTTTTTGTTTATCGTGAGTATCATGAGAAACTTGGAAATATACAGTGACAGTGTTCATAAAACTATTCTTACTTGCATATTATTATTATTATTATTATTATTATTATTATTATTATTATTATTATTATTATTTCAAGAATGTATTTCCATATCAGACTATTCTTAGTGATTGCTCAGAAGAAGAAGGAGGGCGAGGAGGAGGAACAGGTATTTCTTCAAGTTATTGAGCTATCGCTGTTCACGGAAGCCGTTTCGTATCTGTTCCCATGGCTCTGACTGACACTACTGACAAGCAACCACGATGCTGTTTCTTCCACAAATATCGTAAATAATTACGCGCACATTCCCGCGAACAAATCAGATCATAAATCACGGCCGGCCGGAGTGGCCGTGAGGTTCTAGGAGCTACAGTTTAGAACCGCGTGACCGCTACGGTCGCAAGTTCGAATCCTGCCTCGGGCATGGATGTGTGTGATGCCCTTAGGTTAGTTAGATTTAAGTAGTTCTACGTTCTAGGGGTCTGATGACCTAAGAGTTTAAGTCCCATAGTGCTCCGAGCCATTTGAACATCGCTTGTTTCTGAATCTCTCCCAAGAATAGTGCGCCTTTTCTCTGGCGGGAGCACTGTGTTGCTATTTGTCGTCAACAGTGCCCAACAGCTACTCGTTACGCGCGTCTGTCTGCGCAAAGTAAGTTGACATTCGGCTCGGTGGCTGATGGGAGCGACCGTTAAGCGGGAAATTCCATTAGGATCGCTTCATCAACCACTGCTCCAAGTGTCAACTTGGTTTCAGCGTTCAATAAGTGAGCAGATAGTCGTCGTTTGGGTTCCCGCATAAATTGTTAGAATAATTTGCTGAACAACTGATCAGGAGTTTAGAGGGTAAATGTTATTTGTGATATGATTTATTCGCGGGAAAGTGCGCGTAATTATTTATGATATTTGTGGAAGAAACAGCATCGTGGTTTCTTGTCAGCAATGTCAGTCAGTGGAATATATTGCTATGGGAACAAATACGAAACGGCTCCCGTGAACAGTGATGACCCATTAAGTTAACGTGGAAATTCAGCGAAGGTTACTCCGGCATGAATGTGAACGAGCTTAACTGTTAATACAAGGCCGGCCGTTGTGACCGAGCAGTTCTGAGCGCTTCAGTCCAGAACCGCGCTGCTGCTACGGTCGCAGGTTCGAATCCTGTCTCGGGCATGGATGGGTGTGATGTCCTTAGGTTAGTTAGGTTTAAGTAGTTCTAAGTCTAGGGGACTGATGACCTTAGATGTTAAGTCCCATAGTGCTCAGAGCCATTTGAACCATTTGTTAATATAAGAGTGTATGAGGCTCGTCATTGTTAGGGACTGTGTTGCGTGCCTGAAGGACAATAAAACGAGGTAGGATGATATGTACTCCTATTATTTGAAAGTTGCATTTTTCATTTCATGATTGAGGAACTTCACTATTTGACGAGAATAAGAGAAATACGTTCGTGTTAGACGACACGGGCATGTTTATATAGCAACAAAGCTTGTTCTCTCTGTAAGGCTTCGAATCCGACAGCTGCAAAGTTAAGGAACTAAATACGTTAGAGGCGGATTACAAGCTTTGTACCAAATAGGCCCCAGCAAGCATATGTGCATTCTTAGAATAACCTGACTACTATTGTCACGAGGTGTTCAAACTGCCAGTCACCTAAGCTTTATGCGATATTGTTTTTTGCTGAAGAATTCTTCTACGCTCATGCGTCGATAGAAATGTCGTTCCGCTGTTCACCCGTTGCTTGTGTGTCCACTTTATATGCGTAGCTATGTATTACAAGGATTATTCATTTTATGTGTAGAACGACCTTGCCAAGAATCCGCAGATGACGACTCGTAAGTCGATCCCGCAACGACTGCAAGTAATATGCATGATTGACGGACGCACAGAATGTGGGCTGCCATTGTTCGGCGAGGCGGCAACAGAAGCTGGGGATATATTGCAGTGCTCCTGTGCGGGAACAAGCCGGCGGGGCTGCAGCGTTCGTGAGCAGAGTGCGCAAGCTGACCGTGTCGCAATAGTCTGCGCGCTCGCCTGCACGCCCATGTGTGGACTGCCGGCGCCGTGGGAACGCGCCAATGTCAGCCCAGCTAATCTTTCTCTGACTCGCTGGCAGTGTGTGTCTCCTGTACTGCCATTTCCTTCGTAGCACACTGACCCCTTCAACAGATGACCAAAGGTCCAGGTGGCGTGTCCTCGCTTTCTTCCGGTCTGAGGAGCCTGCAGATTTACTTAGTGCTGCGGTCAGGCTTCTGGGAGGGGCATTCAATAAGTAATGCAACGGTAGCTGAGTGGTGCCGCGGACGTATTTTCAAAGTCAAATATGACACTCTGATGCTCCCTACGAAACGTGGTGGGTTAAATCTCACCGATATCAGCAAAAAAGCGCAAGCCTTATATCTTTCTACCACATACAAACAATGGAAAGAACCACGTGGCACCCTTGCTGCACATTTGTTAAATGAAATAGCTCTTGCTGACATCAGTGCACCTGTAAATGTCCAACACATACCCAACGGACTATACCACTTGAAATACTTTTTAATGGAAAACAGTTACATACAGGCAAGGATCCCTGAAAAAGACATGTTGAAAGTGAAAGAACTTTACAAAAACTTGATGAAAGACAAACCCAGAAATGAAGTAGAACAAAAGTATCCTTGTTATAACTGGGAAACAACATGGGACAATATTCACTGCCGGAACGTGCCAACGTATGTCAGATCGACCTGGTACTTTGCTGTAAACAGGAAAATTTTGACGAACTCTAAACTTCACTCTATTCGATTGGCCGAGTCACCGCTGTGTACATTATGTAATATACCAGATACCGAAGAGGATTGATTGTTGTGTGACAAGGTAAAAGACATATGGCTCTTCAAATGTTCAAATGTGTGTCAAATCTTATGGGACTTAACTGCTAAGGTCATGAGTTCCTAAGCTTACACACTACTTAACCTAAATTGTCCTAAGGACAAACACACACACACCCATGCCCGAGGGAGGATTCGAACCTGCGACCGCAGCGGTCGCGCTGTTCCAGACTGTCCTTGGAAGAAGATCTGTGGTCCCACTCCATGGTTTTCCGTTTTGTTTCCAGTTCGAAGTGATGAATCCAGGTTTCATCGCCAGTGACGATGTTCGATAAAGAGTAACGAGCAAGCAGTTCCGCACAGATGGTCGTTTGTGGTTCTTCGTAGTCTTCTGTTCGGTGGTAAGGACCGCAGCAGGCACACCCCTTCGAATTCTCAAACTGGTGGAAAAGTGTGTCAGCAGTACTAACACACATCCAGCTGAGCATCGATGTGTTAAACTGTGATCCATCGATCACGTCGAATGAGAGTGTGTGCACGTTCCAACGTTGCAGAAGTGACAGATGCGTGCGATCGGTAGGCACAGGTCTGCGCGATCTTGTTGCGACGATGACTGATGCTTCGCACAATGAGTCACCGTGCTTTCGTTCACTGCCATGTCTCTGTAGACATTCTGCAAACGCGTATGAATATCTGCGCTGCTGTGGTTTTCCACCAAAAGAAACTCATAGACAACGCTGCCTGGGACTTTTCCCCCTACTGACGTGAAGGCAGCTTGCAACGCTGCCACCTATAGAGACATGCGTTGCATTATTTCCCGAACGCCCCTCGTACTTTGTTCCGATCCTTCGACTTCTTCTCCTACCCCCTCTTCTTACAGTGTTCCTTCCGGAAACTTTGCAACTAAAGTGACTAGTAACCTTGCTGTCTTCAGTCCGAAGACAGGTCTGACGCAACTCTCCATGGTACTCTATCCTTTGCAAGCCTCATCACCTCCGAATAACTACTGCAACCTACATGCACTTGAACCTCTTCGCTGTATTCAAGCCTTGGCCTCCCTCTACTGTGTCCTATCAATCAACCTCTTCTTTTAGTATAGTGCTGACACAAATTTCTTCTCTCCTAAATTCTGTTCAGTACCGCCATATACCCATCTAATCTTGAGCATTATTCTATAGCACCGCATTTCAAAAGCTTCTTTCCTCTTCCTATCTGAACTGCTTATCGTCCACGTTCCACTTCGGTACAAGGCTACATTCCAGACAAACAATTTCAGACAAGACTTCCTAGCACATTTACATTCTATGTTTAAAAAAAACTTCTTTTTCAGAAACGTTTTTATTGCCATTGCCAGTCTAAATTTTATATCCTCTCCACTTACACAGTCGACATTTATTTTACTGCTCAAATTGAGGTATTCATTTACTACTTTTTATGTGTAATTTCCTAATCAGATTCCCTCAGCATCGCCTGATTTAATTAGACTACATTTCATTACCCTTGTTTTACATTTATTGATTTTCACTTATTTCTTTTCAATACACTATCGATTTCGTTGATTTGCTCATCCAAGTCCTTAGCTGACTCTAAAAGAATTAAAATGTCAACAGTAAGCCTCAAAGTTTTTATTGCTTTTCCATGAACTTCTATTTCCTTTCGAAATTTTCCGTTCGTTCTCTCTACTGCTTGCTCAATGAACATTGGCAATAGGCTAAAAACATGTCTCACTCACTTCCAAGCCACCTCTTATCTTTTGTGCCCCTCGACTCTTATAACTGGCGCCTGGTTTCTGTACAAGTTGTAAATAGCCTTTCGCTCCCTGTATTTTACGTCTGCTACCTTCAGAGATTTAAAGAGTATTCCAGTAAACATTGTCGAAAACTTTTTCCAGATCTAAAAATGCTATAAAAGTAGGTTTGCTTTTCCTTAACATGCCTTCAAAGAGAAGACTTAGTGTCGGCAGTGCCCCCAGCGTGCCTGAATTGGTCCGAAATGGCGCCTTAAACTGATGGTTCGGTAATATTCACACAAATCAGCACCTACTTTCTTTGGAACTGGATTTATTAGATTCTTCTTGAAGTCTGAGGGTATTTCCTCGGTCTCATAAATCTTGGACACCAGGTGGAGGAACGGTTCTGCCATGGCTGACTCCATGGATATCAGCGGTTTTCATGGAATTTCATTTATTCACGAGGAGCCTTGTTTCGGCTTCGGTCTTTCAGCGCTCTGCCAAATTATTCTCGCAAGTATCATACCTCGCATCATATATTTGTCTACTTGTTGCTCCCTTTCTAGAACATTGCCTTCACTTTCATGTCCATTCTATAGCCCCTCAATATATTCCTTCTAACTTTCGGCTTTCACTTCTATGCTTGGCTCGAGTCTTCCATCCGAGCTCTTGATATTCATACAGCAGCCTCTTTTCTTCGGAAAGATTATTTAATTTTCCAATAGGCGGTATCAATCTTCAACTTAGTTATACATGCTTCTACAGACTTTAATTTGTCCTCTCGCCATCCCTACTCAGCCATTTTGCGCTTTCTGTCGGTGTCATTCTTTAAGACTTGTGTGTTCCCTTTCGCCTGGCTCATTTGCTGCATTTTTGTATTCCGTCGTTTCATTTAAGTACATAAATCACTAGAGTTGCAATTCTCTGTGGCACGTAGAACGCCCACCAGAGTGCATTAGAATTTTTCGTGTTTAGCGTTGTTACCAGGTCTGGTAGGGAATAAAACGGGCGTGAGCAGTATCAGATGTTGAGTGATGATTGTAAAGGACGTGCAGAAACCTCCTGCCCCTTTGAGACACCGCGATCGACAGTTGCAGTGTTTGAAATGGGTCTCCAGTTGTCCCTGTGGTTTAATCGAGCTGCATCCTGATTTGTGGGATATTCGCATGTGACAACTGCTCGATGTTAGGCTGCATGGGAACGTGACGGCAGCCCTACTCGCCGTCAAGGTGGCGATCGACCACCACAACGGTTAATCGCAGTGTTGTGCTCCGAACACATCGCTTCCCTTTCACATCTACGCCTGCCATCCGACAAGTAACGGCCTCTCTTCAACAATTTGTCGTCCCACAACAGTGGTCGGATAATAGCAGCAGTTGGATTAGGGAATTGTCGTGCGGTGCGTAGGCTGCTGTTAACACAACACACAGCGATGCGTCTGGAGTACAGTCTTGACTGGAGAAACATGGGCTGCTGATGACTTGCATCGCATGGGTTTAGTGATGAATCGCGTTTCCGTACTACCCGAAGTAACCATCGTCGGTGAGAAATGTGTTGACCTGATGTGAACCCCCACTCTTCGAGTGGTTTGCAGTGGCGTGGCGGTGTTACTCTGGCGTCATGATGTGGGGAGCCATCGAATATGACTGCAGGTGACAGCTGTTAGGGATAGAGCAAACAACTACGGCACAACCGTACGTCACGGACATTCTGAGCTCTCATGTGTTACCTCATGCGATAGTATCGTTGGTGCCATTTTTCAACAAGACAATGCTCTTCCGCACATTGCACGTATCCGTGTGAACTGTCTGCATGATTCTGGGGACTCGTGTGGACAGCAAGATCCTTTGATCTGTCCCCAACGGAACATGTGTGATACCAGCTCGGAGGTCAACTCCTTCCCAGTGAGAGTATCTAGGATATCGAAGACCAGTTACGACAACAGTGAGCGATCCTGCCTGAGGAGACCATATAATGGCTTTGACATCCCTCCGTGCCGAATCAGCGCATGCATCCATGCCAGGGTGACAAGTGGACACATACTGCCAAGTTCTTTCTAAATTTTACTCGATTTTGTAATCACTGAAATAACAACGCATCATCCCGCGAAGTTCCACTGTGTTTCATCCTCCCCTTCTCGGTGCTTCACTTTTTTTTGTCATGCGGTATATGTTGTTCCGGCGTTAGAAATTGTTGCTGCGATAGAGATCAAATTATGACCTGCTCGTATATCGTAGTACACAGCGAGCTAACCTGCGAGACAGGAAGATGATCCATACCGAATCGAATCTGCGTGGTGAATTAACGACCGGCCAGCCTGAGAGCCGTTTTTAGGTCCGACGCTGCTTTAGGAAAATTCTAGCCTGAATCCCAATTTGTGCCTCAGAAAATGCAATAGCCAAACACTTAAAATACCACCATACACAAACAAAATTTACGTCTGACGCACTACTTTAGGAAGGTCGCATAACACTCGAATCTAATTTCAGAAGAACTGAGTTTGCATTCCCGTCCAGGTACCTCGCGCTTCTTTCACCTCTGTCAATGATATTTTAAAGCGGAAAAATGCCGAGTCGCACCATGATTCGGAGTCGATCTTAAAATATAGGACCTGTAAGTGGCTGGACACATTGTTTTAAAGATCGGATGAAGGCAACGGCACACCACCTCCAGTTGGACCATACCTTGTAAAGCACTGTGGTCTTCAAACCAGCATTCAGGCTGAGAAAACTTTTTTTTTATGGTTTCGTACCTCAGTCGGTAAAAGCGGAACCCGTGTAGGATGGTTTTGTTGTCCCTCTGTCTATTCTTTAAGGAACGGGTAGAGGTATCGAGTTCAAATTTATATCACTTACTATCTTCCACAGCCCCTTCGCGATGTTAAAACTTTAAGCTTCTGAGTCAATTCAATCAAAAGATCGGCCATTCAAGTCACAAATTTCATTCATTTCAGACTCAATCATCAAAACTTACAGGGCATTTCCCGTTGACCTATAGTCATGAAATTTGACTAGAAGCAATATTTTACAGTAAAAACAAAGGAAAAACTACGAAAATTGTTAATTGTAATTATATCACACATTTTTTGTACTTGTTGCCTGTCTGCCTGTTCGTTTGTTTGTCTGTCTGTCTGTCTGTCTGTCTGTTTGTTTGTGCGTCTCTTAAGACCCCTTTATTCTCAGGAACGAGCAGAGGTATAAAGTTGAAATTTATATCAGATACTAGGTCTAGAGATACCTTGGCAGTGTAAATAATTTAAGCTTCTAAGCCAGTGCAATCAAAAAATATGGCCATACATGTCACATATTTTGACACACGCAAACTCACTCATTAAAACTCATAGATGAATTAACTATAGTCATAAAACTTGGAACATAGCTGCTAAGGTTCAGTGAACGTGTCAGAATTATATTAGAACAAATAAGCCCTCGGTCACAAATATTAAGTCAAAATTGACCAGGTTTCGACGCTACTATGAGCGTCGTCTTCAGAATTAGACTAACTGTTCTAAAATATATTAGGTATGTAATACATTAATAAAATTAAAGTTTGTACTGACTGGAAAAAGATGCAGTACTTAAGTCACATATTAAAAAAGATTTAAGCCGGAAAGGCGACGTCATGAATAGTTGTAAGATGACGAGCCGCTAAGGGCTGCTCGTACTTTAGTGAACAAGGGCTGCAATAAGAACAATCTAATTCTGAAGACGACGCTCATAGTAGCGTCGAAACCTGGTCAATTTTGACTTAATATTTGTGACCGAGGGCTTATTTGTTCTAATATAACTACAGTTATGTCGGACCTGACTGTCTTGCGATAATGCGTGCGTATAAAAACCGAAAGGTCGAGAGATCGAGTCTCGGTCGCACCAGAGACTTTTCTGTATTCGTTTTAACCTAGCCTTCACCTCTCAACGATGGGAGCATTCGTCAGAAACAACACGTGCTCTGGATTCCACGTTTCTCCGGTTGGATAACAGGGGAAGGTTAGGGATATACAACTTAGCGAGTTGATTACATGTTTGCCTTTGGTATTCCAGAAGTCAGTCAGCCGAATGCCATGACCGTTCCTTGAGCGTGCTTACTGCTGTTTCCGTATTTGTCCTTATCCAAACAAGGTAGTTGTCTGTCTGTAACGAGCGCGATATCGTTTCAAATGTAACCTTCCCTCCTTTTTTCTTCGTTCTTTGTGTACTTCTCTACCGATGTTTTCCGTACCCGCTAGTTTCACGAAGTTGCTGTGACGCAGCCTTTGTTGGTCTCACTTCTGATGCCGCTATCATTTTCTTTTGGAATTTCTTACATGCTGTTGTCGTTATAGCTTAGGTAATTTACTAGCTGGCGTTCTTGTAGAGGAATACGTAATGGATGCCAGAGGTTGGGGACTATGCTTTCTAGGTCTTCAAGCCGCGTGCCTGCGCGCAGAATCGAAACTGAAGTTGGGTCATGCAAGCTTGTACTTTGCTAAGGACCCTAGAGATCCTTTCCCAGCACTGCTTACTTACGTAGTTGTGTTCGACACGGACGATAGGCAGCTTTTCCATAGATCAATAGTCTACTAACACACACACACACACACACACACACACACACACACACACACACACACACACAAGTAGGCGCGCGCGAGCAAGACAACATTTACATCATAACATAGTACGAAGGTATTGCAACAGCGTTACGTAACTTTCGGAACGTCCTCTCTGCACTGGCAAATACAATACATCGCCGAAACTAAACTGAGATTACAAAAAATAGCCGAGACTTAGGAAAATAAAACACTGGCGTAGTTTCCTGTGCATCCATTCAGTGCATCAAAATGTTCAGACACATGTTCAGTTATTAAAAAAATCAACAAACAAATAAAAATGCTTTTTTTTTGCATAGGTCGTTTTATTTCTCCGCTCGCCGTACTCAGTTATTTTCAGCCGCCGAACACTTTGAAAACACACAGACTGATTGCCAGTATTTATTACATTGCTCCACAATTGAATTAACTGACGCTACGATAAAAAAAAAGTAGAAAACACGTGTGTGTGGTTCGGTAGCTTTTAAATTATTAAAAATGTTTGTATGTATAATTAAGAGCTGACAAAACAAATATGCTACATAGAATATATTATTTTTATGCAATTGAACAATTATTATGGCGTTATTTTTACTTTCACAGAACAGGCGAAGAAAAGCAATAATGTGACTGCTCATTCCAAATTCATTTGAAATATTTGAAAAGAAATTCGTCTAATAACTCCAAACACCTTCCTCATTTAGTGATTTTTCTTTATACCTTTACTTATAATTTTACAAACAATTCACTTTGGTTCGGGTCGGGTTCTCTTGTTAAAGGGCCCACATTTATACACTGTTCGTCCGAAAAATAGATGGAACTCTTTTAATTAACAAAGCTGTAATTAATGGCCGTTCTTAAGTTTAATTTTCAACCTTAGGTTGGACGATCATGTTAAGAGGCCGCCCTCAGTGACGCGTTATAACAAGGAACAGACGTATTTACAGTTGGTATCGTGACTGTTATGCAATTAGTGACACACACGGAACTTGATTTCCATTCGACAACTACTGGCTTCAAATTTCTGTGCCGTAATCCTCATTTCGGTTCTCCAAATAATTTCAAAAAAATTCCAAAATATTTCGTTTATTGTGCCACGGGTGTAACCTGACCCCTTCGCCTGTCCCCCTTTCGAACATCCAATCGCCTGTAATTTCTTTAATGACTGGCCGTTAAATTATAATTAAGAGGTTTGTAGCGCCCCAAACTGCTGACCGGAATATATAAAATGGAGCAAGAACCAATGGTGATGTCCGCTGTGATGAAAACAAGAGTGCCTATAAATAAGCGTAATTAGAGACTATATAGCACGAAAGCGCTAATATGTCTTTCGGCATTGGCCGCTGTGCACAGGAGATAAATACCAGTGGATACAAACCGAGTTCATGTTGCCGGCGCTTCAGTCCGGAACCGCGCGACTGCTACGGTCGGAGGTTCGAATCCTGCCTCGGGCATGGATGTGTGTGATGTCCTTAGGGGACTGATGACCTCAGATGTTAAGCCCCATAGTGCTCAGAGACGTTTGAACCACGATCGGGCTGTTTTCGCCATGGATCATCAACCGAGAGACCTAGCACAGTTAGCCACGGCACTAGAGTCGGAATGGCTCCAAATCCTTGTCGTTACCGTCCAGAATCTCACTGACGCTTTTCCCGCATGTATTGCTGCCGTCCGCGCTGCAGAAGGTGGTTATTCACGCTTTTGACTGGTGATCAGTGGGAAAATGGGAAATACTAGAATGTTGCTTAACTGCAGGATTCTAGTAATTTAAAGTTTGGATGTGAAGAGATGATGATACGCTGAAACGTCAAATCAATTTCAGAACACCATTGTACCTTATGGCGTCCTCCTAAGAATCTACTGACGATACAGATCAATAATCAAGCTTGGGCCACTAAGGACGTGAAACAACTCTGACACTTTCACAAGATCATTTCGATGACGCCAGGATAAAGCGTACTTGGTCTGGATCGTAGATACCTATTCGAATCTTTAACAAGCGACCGTTCTGAGTTAACCGGAATATGCTACCGGGTACTTTCGTATACCTGTTGAAAGCTAGCGTCAGAATGTTCTGCAGGTTTGTCTGCCTCGCATTTGTAACAGGGATGTTGAAACATGTAATACACACACACACACACACACACACACACACACACACACACACACACACACAAAAGCGCGCACGCGCTGACCCACCAAAATTCCGCCATCCTTATACGTTCAGTGAGTCGTAGTCTTGGTGTTACAGGTTACGCCACGGGAGGTCTGGCAATTCGGTGATAAAGCAGAAAGGGTGGGAAAGTTGCCAGCCATGCAACAGGCGAGGAGGGCACGTACAGATGGGAACCCATGTTTGATAACGGAAGAAAAGGACGATGTGTTCTTGTGCGAGCCATGGTGGCCTTTACTATTCAGCTCTGTACAGCCGGTGTTAGTGGGAGGAAGAGCAGATTTCGGATAGAAACCGATCTATTGTACAGTGACATTGTGAATTTCTTAGCCGTCTCATCACTTCAGAATCTGCTTCTTCTTTCTTTCTTTCTTTCTTTCTTTCTTTCTTTCTTTCTTCAGAATTTGGTGCTCATGCGGCTAGGTTTGCTGCTGATAGAGCCATGTTTGGTTACGGGCGTGTAGTGGTACGCCCACGACTCGTCACCACCGACCATTCCTTTCAGAAAATCGTGCCCTACTGCGGGGTAAAACATTAATTGATCCAAGATTGTCATCATTCGCTGGACCTTGTGGTTGTCTGTCAGGTTCTTAGCCTCCCAGCGAGCATCAGTTTAACAAAATTTCAACGTGTCTTGGACAGTATCATACACCGCATTATAGGAAATGTTGAAATGCTGCGATAAGGTTCGCAGATGCAAGCGCCGATCGTTCAAAATAGCTACCTGTATGGCTCCCACTTTCTGAGGGGCTGCAGCCGTTACTACTCGCCTGAAGCTTAGCGAATCCCTAAGGTTCACACGGACCTCTTGGAAGAATGCAGACCATATGGAGACGTTGCTACGGTCCATACTGTCATCCCCACACACGCCACGCATGTGTCTATGAATTCCACTTGGTTTATGCCCTTTGGCCTACGAGTATCGATCTACACTTCATTGCTCTTCACTAGCTGACAACAGTAACATGCGCGCCATGTCTGTTTCGTAGTTCTGTCTTCTATTGCTAGAGCTGCACACGAAGACAAAATAGCCTCTGTAGCGCACACTTCAAACAACATCGTCGTGAAATTTCAACATTCCAGCTACAATACCCGGGGAGAAAAAAAAAATATTGTGCGTTACTTTACGATCTTCCCTGGTGTTACGTGCATTCGCATACAAATGTTTTGTTAAACTGCAGGACAACATGTAACGTTGCGGGAGATACCGAGCAGCAGTGGAAAGTGTGCGATATACTGAGCGTTTCAGAAATATTCACCCGATTTCCCCACATCATCTACATGAAGATAGAAACTTTGGAAAAATTTTAGCGTATGCGTAGTACTACAGAGTATTTATATTCGAAAAGAATCGTCCGGTTCTACAATGGTACACCTTTTACATGTATGCACATACAACCTTGGGGTATTTTAGTATTTAAAATCAATATATTCATTTTCCTTGCACAAACGTTCGATGTTCCGCGTACCCACCGGTCGCACGGTGAAAATGCAGACGACAATCATACTTGTCCCATCCATTTCGAACGTATCTCCTGTTGCTATGCGGCGTCGCTGCGTACCCAATGCTATTGGAAGGGTAGGTGCGTAGACGGAGACTTCTTACCACCACCCTTTAAAAAAGCCATAGTGTTCAGTGATGTTATGCGAAATCTGTATGCTTCTTATGAGTCGATATACCATTGATGCAGCCCATTGTTAAGAAATGCACTTACATGCAGGAGTGTTTTGGAAAATGCTCTTTGTATCATAGTATGGTACAATTAGCGTCACAAAATATTTTGTCGTTGTACCAACGTGTAGATTATTCTTCTTCTGCTGTGAATGTTAAGATCTGAGAGCAGAAAGTGAGTGCTGATATACAGGTGACTGGGCGGTGTGAGGCAGCTACGTCCGCCGCTGGCTGAATGAGTCACGTGAGGCTAGCCGCCGCTGACGTCGTGCCGGTTCCTCCTGTGCTTGTCACCACCGTGCATGGAGATGCGTACACTCCTGTGTATCATCAGAAGGGTGGTGGCGGGTCTAAAACTAAGACTATGCGTAGCTCATGTGTAAGGCGGCAATCAAACGAAAACGAGACGGGTGGAGAAGGAAGTACGTAAAGTGTTCATCGCTATTAACTGTTAATACATTTCTCCCACTGTGAGAAGAGACATTGTGCGTCTTCATGGGAAGGTGTTGGCCGCTGCTTACGGAACTATGATTGTTCCCAGGCGTGCATGTCTTCGTCCGAGCAAATCGATTGTCACCAATGTCTTTCTACAGGTCTCCAAAAATCCGTAAATCGCATGGAGAGAGGTAGGGACTGTATGGGACATGAGGGCTTCCCAGTGAAACCTCTACAGCGTAGACCAAACAACCTTGGTAAAACGTGAGCGGGCATTGCCCTGCAACAGAAGGATGCCGTCCGTCAACATTCCTGGGCTTTTGACGTCATGGCGCGCTTCAATCCTTGCAAAGTGTCCGTGAACTATTGTGCGTTAGTTAAATGTGCTGGGGGTTCTATTATGGTTTGGAAATGTTTTGCAGAAGACAGAGTAGGTGACATTGTGAAAATAAAAAGGTGTATAAACCAGAAGCACTTCCATCACGTACTTCAGTATCATATGATACCATGTGGATTACCCGTAATAGGAAAGGGTTCGCATTACTATAGGATAATGAGCCAAAACAGGGGTCGGCGTTCTGTAACAAGTAATTTGCATCAAAGGAAAAATAGAAGGTATTGAATTATACGGTGTGGCCGTCCCAAAGCCCTGGTTCTAATCCTACAGAAGTACTCTGTGATGAATTGCACAAACGTATCTAGAAAGTTCATATAACAAGCAAGCAACATTTCTGGAATATAGTTAAAGATGTGTGGAATCATACAGACTCGGAATACTTCCATTTTAATGACCATACGCCCCAAGTTTGTGGGGCAGTCGTTAAATAAAAGGCAGGATGCTTTAATAAAATAAAATACAAAATTTACTGTTTGTATTACGTATAGACATAATGTTTTGAGAAATAAAGTTTCGTTTGTGCTCATATTTGATATATTATGTATTATAGGTCAGTCGAGGTTTATTGAAATTAATAGCGGCACTGTAACTGCACCAGGCAAACCCCCATTGGCTACCATGTAAACTGGCAACTTGAAACTGGCGCCAAAGTAAATTTTAGTTCGATGCGTAAGTTAAAATTCGCTCCACGTTTCTGTCCTTGTTGACGTGAAAAATGTAGTCTCGTGAATTCTAATGAATCTATTTGGAAGAGCCTATACTCACTGCTGCATCTCTAACGAGCGAGGTGGCGCAGTGGTTAGCACACTGGACTCGCATTCGGGAGGACGACGGTTCAATCCCGTCTCCAGCCATCCTAATTTAGGTTTTCCGTGATTTCCCTAAATCGTTTCAGGCAACTGCCGGGATGGTTCCTTTGAAAGGGCACGGCCGATTTCCTCCCGCATCCTTCCGTAACCCGAGCTTGCGCTCCGTCTCTAATGACCTCGTTGTCGACGGGACGTTAAACGCTAACCACCACCACCACCACCCCTGCATCTATTGCCGTCGTCTTCTTACTTCCGACGCGCTCGTCAGTTACTCCTATGAGTGGTTTCCCGACACATTCTTACATATTGAATGCATCCAAAAACCAAATTAATCAATAAAGACTCCCCACTTGTTCAGAAACTTGTCGATAAAACATAACCTCAAAACTTAGGTGCGCGCAAGGTAGCAACGAATGAAGAGTCATCCCAGTATGTTAATATTACAGCACAATGTCGCCATTCGTTGCTTCAAAATGCCTCAAATCCGCCCCATGGTGGCCGGCCGTTGTGGCCGAGTGGTTCTAGGCGCTTCAGTTTGGAACCGCGCGACCGCTACGGTCGCAGGTTCGAATCCTGCCTAGGGCCTGGATGTGTGTGATGTCCTTAGGTTAGTTCGGTTTAATTAGTTCTAAGATCTAGGGGATTGATGACCTTAGCTGTTAAGTCCCATAGTGCTCAGAGCCATTTGAATGCATTGTTCAGCCCCGAGGAAACAAAATGGTCCGCTTAGTAGTAAACATTGTGTAGAGGTAACAATGAAGATAATTAAGATCACTGAAATATCTCACGGCTGATTTGCCGTTGAATCCGAGAGCAGGACACGAGCGTACGCTGTTGTTGTGTTATATGGGTGAGACTGCCGTGTGGCAACCACAGGCACTGTGTGCTTCGACTCATAGTGGTCTTGAGTCACGAACACTTTTATCTACTGGTGCCACCTACATACTAAGGCCGCCTCCTGCTTGTTTCGTCACTAGGAGTTCTGGGGCTTACAGTTATCCTTGGACTAGTGGGACGATGCGAGAACCAGGAATACTGTCAGGCTCCGAAAAAATCACATACGTATGCTCATCAGAGCCACACACTAGGGCGAAGAAAGTGGGAAATCAAAAGTAACCTCATAACTAGGGTATTTTAGGTGTTCGGAATGTGCGTTTGAATGTTTGATACCGTAAGCAGTTGCACGGAAAAGGGAGGGGTAGGAGAAAGGAGACGTATTATGGCTATGAACCATCTGAAACTATACAGAAACTATTACGGAGTTGTAATATGATTCTATATCGGCACAGTTTTCTGTCCACAGAGCGTACCTGCAAGGAAAGAATTTTGCCAAAATATCCTTCACTCTTACAGCATGAGAAAAGAAGTAGAAACAGATCATTTAACCTTGTAAAGAAAAAGAGACGAGAAATAATTCCAGACAGCACATCGGAACTAAAAAGAGGAAAGCCCCGCCGACAAGCCAACGAGAGAAATATAAAGAATGCGACTCCAGCCCAAATTGGGAAATTCGTTTCTAATTTTAACGTTAGTGTGTATATTGCCCTGTCGGCGATAAAACTTGTGTTTATAGCCGCGCCGAAGTATTGTGACATGCGGCCTCCAAGAGTATTTATAAACATCCGCTTGATATGTCAGCATCGCCTTTGCTACCGTCGCTGTCTTTGTGTTATTTCAGTGTGTGTCTACTTTGTAACGTTGTACTGAGACTATTTTTGATAAAGCTCGTAACAAATAGGAGTAGAGTAGATGAGCAAGTAGGGTGTAATCCAAAAATCTCACAGGAAGCTACCGAAAGTTTGGACAATATCCCTCGAATAATGAATGGCTTATCCTTTTACCACCAGAATAATAAATTACCGCCACATTCACAAGAACTATAATTGTGAGAAACCGTTTGTAGTCGTTCCACAAGAAACTGGATTAGGGAAGCGAAATTTATCTCTTTGCTTCGAGAAATGAAAGCCTCACAAAGCAAGAAGAGTATCATACAATTTTCTGGAACACTATACAAATTGTGCAACACTATACTGTACAAGGAGAGTAGAATTTTTGGGAATAATATGTATCGGACTTTTTTATATAGGAAATAAACTAATAAAAATCGTATACATTTACTTCCGTGTCGGATAGTAAGTAGCATCCATAAAGATAAAACTGAAACCTTTGGAGATAATTGGCTGGACTGAAGTAAGGCAGTTATTGCCTCTTCAGTAATTCTGAGTTGTAATGGTTGCATTACATAGAGTACATCAGTCCTCATTGTCAGAATTTGTATCATTGACGTTAGTGTGGAGGTACGAAAATAAGATTGTTATTAACATGGCAAGTGATCTAGAATTGTATGTGTATATAAACACAGTTCTAAGAGTGGGTTGTTGCGAAGTGCAGCTCAGTGAGCAGTTAAAGCTGCTTCGCTTCGACACGGAGAACTTCAATTGGCTGGAATTAAAGTGGGTGAATTTGAAATGAATCTGATGATACTGTGGGAATATTTTGCCAAGAGACTCGCCTACGAGGTCGAAGTTCGTCGTTCTGGGCTGAAGACAGCGTAGACGATCAGTGCGGTGTGCTTCCAAAAACTGAAAAAAATTATATAGATATAATATACCACCACGCCGGGTGAAACGCCAGTATGGCGATTACGAATACACGCTTCCAATGTGCGTCCACCGCGATGTCGCCAAACATGGATGCAACCATCATGATGCTGAAAACAGAACCTGGATTCATCCGAATATATATATATATAATGTGTGTGGCGTAAACACACTCGCAGCCAAGGTCTGTAATTTCTTCGTGTCTTGAATAAAATTGTTAAACTGATGGAATAATAGCGGACGTTAGCTCGAGGGATGTGTGTGGAGTGTGACGAGTAATTGAGTACCTCATAGTTGCAAACTGTTAAGCTTCTGCTGTGTCGTTTTTATTTCACGTGGGGCTTGTGTTGCCATGAAGAACACCATGTCTCACACCGTATTTAATCTGCACAGCTGATAATTTATTATCCATTTCATCCATAAATCTCAAAATTCATTGTTAGGTCAGTTTTGAAGAATTTATAATGATTCGTGGTAATAGTACACAGTTATCATAGTATCCTTCGCGTCAGGGGGTTGTGCAGTTTTTGTGAAATTCAGCGAGTGAAATTCTCTCTTTGCTTAGATTTAACATCCAGCCGACAGTTATGTCGATAGTTCGCAGTGTTACCTACGTACCTCAGTTCGACAAGACTGGGAAAAGGAAACTCTCGTAGAATTGCTGAAGAGACACTCGTTCAACACGCGAAAAAAAACATGTTGTTGTTGTTGTCTTCAGTCCTGAGACTGGTTTGATGCAGCTCTCCATGCTACTCTATCCTGTGCAAGTTGCTTCATCTCCCAGTACCTACTGCAGCCTACATCCTTCTGAATCTGCTTAGTGTACTCATCTCTCGGTCTCCCTCTACGATTTTTACCCTCCAAGCTGCCCTCCAATGCTAAATTTGTGATCACTTGATGCCTCAAAACATGTACTACCAACCGATCCCTTCTTCTACTCAAGTTGTGCCACAAACTTCTCTTCTCCCCAATCCTATTCAATACCTCCTCATTAGTTACGTGATCTATCCACCTTATCTTCAGTATTCTTCTGTAGCACCCCATTTCGAAAGCTTCTATTCTCTTCTTGTCCAAACTAGTTATCGTCCATGTTTCACTTCCATACATGGCTACACTCCAAACAAATACTTTCAGAAACGACTTCCTGATACATAAATCTATATTCGATGTTAACAAATTTCTCTTCTTCAGAAACGCTTTCCTTGCCATTGCCAGTCTACATTTTATATCCTCTCTACTTCGACCATCATCAGTTATTTTACTTCCTAAATAGCAAAACTCCTTTACTACTTTAAGTGTCTCATTTCCTAATCTAATTCCCTCAGCATCACCCGATTTAATTTGACTACATTCCATTATCCTCGTTTTGCTTTTGTTAATGTTCATCTTATATCCTCCTTTCAAGACACTGTCCATTCCGTTCAACTGCTCTTCCAAGTCCTTTGCCGTCTCTGACAGAATTACAATGTCATCGGCGAACCTCAAAGTTTTTACTTCGTCTCCATGAATTTTAATACCTACTCCAAATTTTTCTTTTGTTTCCTTTACTGCTTGCTCAATATACAGATTGAATAACATCGGGGAGAGGCTACAACCCTGTCTCACTCCTTTCCCAACCACTGCTTCCCTTTCATGCCCCTCGACTCTTATGACTGCCATCTGGTTTCTGTACAAATTGTAAATAGCCTTTCGCTCCCTGTATTTTACCCCTGCCACCTTTAGAATTTGAAAAAGAGTATTCCAGTCAACATTGTCAAAAGCTTTCTCTAAGTCTACAAATGCTAGAAACGTAGGTTTGCCTTTTCTTAATCTCTCTTCTAAGATAAGTCGTAAGGTCAGTATTGCCTCACGTGTTCCAACATTTCTACGGAATCCAAACTGATCCTCCCCGAGGTCTGCATCTACCAGTTTTTCCATTCGTCTGTAAAGAATTCGCGTTAGTATTTTGCAGCCGTGGCTTATTAAACTGATAGTTCGGTAATTTTCACATCTGTCAGCACCTGCTTTCTTTGGGATTGGAATTATTATATTCTTCTTGAAGTCTGAGGGTATTTCGCCTGTCTCATACATCTTGCTCACCAGCTGGTAGAGTTTTGTCATGATTGGCTCTCCCAAGGCCGTCAGTAGTTCTAATGGAATGTTGTCTACTCCGGGGGCCTTGTTTCGACTCAGGTCTTTCAGTGCTCTGTCAAACTCTTCACGCAGTATCATATCTCCCATTTCGTCTTCATCTACATCCTCTTCTATTTCCATAATATTGTCCTCAAGTACATCGCCCTTGTATAAACCTTCTATATACTCCTTCCACCTTTCTGCCTTCCCTTCTTTGCTTAGAACTGGGCTGCCATCTGAGCTCTTGATATTCATACACGTGGTTCTCTTCTCTCCAAAGGTCTCTTTAATTTTCCTGTAGGCAGTATCTATCTTACCCCTAGTGAGATAAGCTTCTACATCCTTACATTTGTCCTCTAGCCATCCCTGTTTAGCCATTTTGCACTTCCTGTCGATCTCATTTTTGAGACGTTTGTATTCCTTTTTGCCTGCTTCATTTACTGCATTTTTATATTTTCTCCTTCCATCAATTAAATTCAATATTTCTTCTGTTACCCAAGGATTTCTAGCAGCCCTCGTCTTTGTACCTACTTTATCCTCTGCTGCCTTCACTACTACATCCCTCAGAGCTACCCATTCTTCTTCTACTGTATTTCTTTCCCCTATTCCTGTCAATTGTTCCCTTATGCTCTCCCTGAAACTCTGTACAACCTCTGGTTCTTTCAGTTTATCCAGGTCCCATCTCCTTAATTTCCCACATTTTTGCAGTTTCTTCAGTTTTAATCTACAGGTCATAACCAATAGATTGTGGTCAGAGTCCACATCTGCCCCTGGAAATGTCTTACAACTTAAAACCTGGTTCCTAAATCTCTGTTTTACCATTATATAATCTATCTGATACCTTTTAGTATCTCCAGGGTTCTTCCACGTATACAACCTTCTTTCATGATTCTTAAACCAAGTGTTAGCTATGATTAAGTTGTGCTCTGTGCAAAATTCTACTAGGCGGCTTCCTCTTTCATTTCTTAGCCCCAATCCATATTCACGTTTTTTCGCGTAACATAAAGGAGCCGCAATGATGAAAGTCTGTGGCACTGCTGTTGGGCTAAACTGTATAGAACTAACAAAGTTCACGCTTGAGTTCGTATCTGAGCATCATTGATTGTTGTTGCCCTAATGCTGTGAGCTCAGGAGGGCTTAACCTCCTTTGATTTCAGGTATATAGAGGTAAGTAAGTAACTGTTGAGACAGTACTGACAAGGGGATCAAGCATACTCGTTATCACAGAATTAATAGCATACGCAGGGCTTGGCCAGAAATGGAAGTGACAGGTGTTGAAACTCCAGGGAGCCGAGTGTTTACAAAAAAAAAAAAAAAAAAAAAAGCGTGTTTGGTGTGGTTAGGCAAAGGCGTGAGGCGTTTATATTGGGGTAGTTTCAGAAGCTGCTGGTGCACCGGAAAGAGAACAGACGGCAATCAAAAAGTCGCGGGATCGAATCCCTATGCGGAAGCTGTTTTTATTTTCAATTTTTACGTTACTTTCTCTGCAAATAAACCGAGGTGATGCTCAAAATATTATATTTGATGTGATGGAGCTCTGTGTTCAGGAGAAAAATTTCTTCTGTTAATTTACTCGTAAGGGAGACAAACAAAGCCACAATTATAGGAGATTTTTCAATATGGAGCAGAATTGCCATCGTGCAGTATTAAGGTGGTTGTCCCCCCCCCCCCCTCTTTCTCCCTTCCCCTCCTCCCCCCAAAAAATGAAAGCACTCCGCTAGTGCAACCCTGCGATGTCCATCTTTATCGTCAGTTAAACAATCCGATCAAAAATCTTCAAAACTGCTCTTACCTCGTTGAGAGAGAAAAAGAAATCACATTCGGAGAAGATTGCACCAAAATACATTCGGCCGGCCGGGTTGGTCGAGCGGTTCTAGGCGCTACAGTCTGCAACCGCGCGTTCGCTACGGTCGCAGGTTCGAAACCTGCCTCGGGCATGGATGTGTGTGATGTCCGTAGGTTAGTTAGGTTTAAGTAGTTCTAAGTTCTAGGGGACTGATGATCTTAGAAGTTAAGTCCCACAGTGCTCAGAGCCATTTGAACCGTTTTGAAAATACATTCCGTTGTACATCGCCAGTTATCCTCGCCACTATTTGGCGAAATGATGCGTTACCAGTTGTTTGTTACCAAACTCTGCAGTGGGAGAGAAGCTTTTATGAATGTAATCCAAATTCTTATATATAAACTTCAAAACAACTGTGTGGTGGTAAAAATGCGGCGTTTATAGCGTGTAAAAGATGACGAGAAAATGTCTGCTTCTCCTGTTTCTACGATGAATATTACTACAGCAAGTGCAAATTAATGAAGGTATCTGTTCTCGTGTATGTCCAACAATACCTTCCTAGAAATTTATTTGCAATTCCAAATGAAAATATTTAAGATACAGTATAATAAGCATGTTTCAGTTTATTTGTGGTATAAGTAACGAAGACATTAAAAATAAAAATACATACACGATCTCGGCTTGTTCCCGATATGAATATCGGGCCATTCTGCTGCTTAGAGTATGCTGCACCACGTGGTCTGAGGAACTGTCATTCGTCAGCACCACCCGCCGCGGTAACGATGCGTTTCCGGAAACATGTTCGTAGGATCTTTTTTCCTAAATTTCTATTCAGGTAGCCGTCTCTGCAGTTGGTCGGTTTTATTTATGTTCACCCTGTAGACAAAAGCCTTCCTCTTGAATCAGTGTATCTATCAGTTAAAACCAGTTCAAAATGCCTACAGCAGTTCCCGAGATTAGCACAAACGGATGCGAGCAAGCGACGTCGGATTATACAGGGTGGTCCACTGATAGTGACCGAGCCAAATACCCCACGAAATAAGCATCAAACGAAAAAACTACAAAGAACGGAACTCGTCTAGTCATAAGGGGGAAACAAGATAGCGCTATGGTTGGCCTGCTAGATAGCGCTGCCATAGGTCAAACAGATATCAACTGCGTTTTTTAAAAAATAGGAACCCCCATTTTTTATTGCATATTCGTGTAGTACGTAAAGAAATATGAATGTTTTAGTTGGACCACTTTTTTCGCTTTGTGATGGCGCTGTACTAGCCACAAACGTATAAGTACTTGGTATCACGTAACATTCCGTCAGTGCGGATGGTATTTTCTTCGTGATACATTACCCGTGTTAAAATGGACCGTTTACCAATTGCGGAAAAGGTCGATATCGTGTGGATGTATGGCTATTGTGATCAAAATGTCTAACGGGCGTGTGCTGTGTATGCTGCTCAGTATCCTGGACGACAGCATCCAAGTGTCCGGACCGTTCGTCGGATAGTTAGTTACGTTATTTAAGGAAACAGGAAGTGTTCAGCCACATGTGAAACGTCAACCACGACCTGAAACAAATGATGATGCCCAAGTAGGTGTTTTAGCTGCTGTCGCGGCAAATTCCCACATCAGTAGCAGACAAATTGCGCGATAATCGGGAATCTCAAAAACGTCGGTGTTGAGAATGCCGGTTTCACCCGTACCATATTTCTATGCACCAGGAATTGCATGGCGACGACTTGGAACGTCGTGTACAGTTCTGCCACTGGGCACAAGCGAAATCACGGTACGATGACAGATTTTTTGCACGCGTTCTATTTAGCGTCGAAGCGTCATTCGCCAACAGCGGTAACGTAAACCGGCATAATATGTACTACTGAGCAACGGAAAATCCACGATGGCTGCGGCAAATGGAACATCAGCGACTTTGGCGGGTTAATGTATGGTGCGGCATTATGGGAAGAAGGATAATTGGCCCCCATTTTATCGGTGCCAATCTAAATGGTGCAAAGTATGCTGATTTCCCACGTAATGTTCTACCGATGTTACTACAAGATGTTTCACTGCATGACAAAATGGCGATGTACTCCCAACATGATGGATGTCCGGCACATAGCTCGCGTGCGGTTGAAGCGGTATGGAATAGCATACTTAATACAGGTGGATTGGTCGTCGAAGCACCATACCATGGCCCGCACGTTCACCGGATCTGACGTCTCCGGATTTCTTTTTGTGGCGAAAGTTGAAGGATACTTGCTATCGTGATCCAACGACAACGCCTGACAACATGCGTCAGCACATTGTCAATGCTTGTGCGAACATTACGGAAGGCGAACTATTCGCTGTTGATAGGAATGTCGTTACTCGTATTGCCAAATGCATTGAGGTTGACGGACATCATTTTGAGCATTTGTTGCATTAATGTGGTATTTACAGGTAATATCACGCTGTAACAGCATGCGTTCTCAGAAATGATAAGTTCACAAAGGTACATGTTTCACACTGGAACAACCAAAATGAAATATATAAACGTACCTACGTTCTGTATTTTAATTTAAAAATCTGCCTGTTACCAACGGTTAGGCTAAAATTGTGAGCCATATGTTTGTGATTATTAGAGCGCCATCTATCACAAAGCGAAAAAGGTGGTCCATATTTCTTTACGTACTACACGAATATGTAAGATGCGGGTTCCTATTTTAAAAAAACGCAGTTGATATCCGTATGACCTATGGCAGCGCCATTTAGCGGGCCGACCATAGCGCCATCTGGTTTCTCCCTTCAAGCTAGACGAGTTTCGTTCTTTGTAGCTTTTTCGTTTGACGCTTATTTCATGAGATATTTGGCCCGGTCACAATCAATGGACCACGCTGTATATAGAAAGAAGCGAAGGGATGAAATATTCGCTACACATTTAAGTGTAACAAGTCAGGATATTATAAAGTTTGTTGCGCGATCTTCGTGTGCGCTTGACTAACGCACCACTTACGATAATCTTGTTGATACGGCATCACGCTGTGAATCACTTGAATGTTATCTCGCAAAAACTGTACTTTGTACTATCAGATGCTAAGGACTGTTCAGACGATGAAAGCACCACTTGCGGTATGTCGTTCCCGGTTTGGAGAAAGGGTGCGATGATAGAATGATGCGAAATTTAACTGCAGTGGGATGTTGTAATTCAGCGGCTGCGGGCCGAGTTCCTGCCAGTGTCCGTACCTGGCACGCGTATTCACTGACATGTGGGCTGACCTGTTGCTAGCTGCGTTCCTGTGGGACGGGCCGGTTTTGTTGTGACTTCCGCTTCCCGCATTTTTTCATTTTTTTTCATGCGGACCAAATGCGGTGGTCCACAGTGCTTTAGCGTCAAACTTTTGAGCTTGTCTCCAACGGGAGTTCCGTTGTTTAATATTTAATACGCTGCTTGCTGCAAAAGCGCAGAGAGGCATCAAAGCTAAACTCTTCCGGAAGCGAGTGAGCTGTACTTGTTTCAGAAATATCTTGAGAGAGGAAAAGGGAGAGGCCAATCAGAACGTATTTCTGGAGCGACACAACTCCTCTGAGGCGTACCGCCATTTAAAAACTCTCGTCAAATGACGGAAATTGCGGGCTGTCTGCCACGACAAGCTGTTTGGAGGATTAAGGCCCGAGCAAGCGAGCCGTGTGCCCTTGGTTGAATCGAGCAAAACTTTGAACTTTCGGCTTTCAGCTTTCAGTTGTGAACCACTCGGCCAACTCCAGTGTGTTTTCCGTCCGACAACTTCTGTATTTTGAGAGTTAGAAAAGTACAGATGAATGACACACACACACACACACACACACACACACACACACACACACACACACACACACACACACACACACACACACAGAGAGAGAGAGAGAGAGAGAGAGAGAGAGAGAGAGAGAGAGAGAGAGAGAGAGAGAGAGAGAGATGGTATAGAATGGAAATATACTGACACACAGAAGGTGAGTCAGGAAGGAAAGGTACATGTTTTGAGGGGGAATGGTATTGATGGTTTCAAATAGCTCTGAGCACTATGGGACTTAAATGCTGAGGTCATCAGCCCCCTAGAACTTTTAGAGCAACTTAAACCTAACTAACCTAAGGACATCACACACATCCATGCCCGAGGCAGGATTCGAACCTGCGACCGTAGCTGTCGCACGGTTCCAGATTGTAGCGCCTAGAACCGCTAGGTCACTTCGGCCGGCAGATAGTATTGATGAATCTGAACAAAGAACTTTTCCTAAACCGTGTGCGATAATCAGCTGTTTGAAATTCAATGACGTCAGTCGCTTATCCTTCTTCACTAGCACTCAAATTCCCAACACAAATCAAAGCGACATTAGGCTACGTAGTGTTGTCTTTACTGTCCAGTGCAGAACTCACTTCACAAAGAAGGAAATTGTCGCTCGTGGTTTATATGCGTGTGCTCAAGTAAAGGGACATACAAATAAGCTCGCACACAGCAGCTGTCTAAAAGAGCTGCAAAATGCATTGCAACTATCGGTGGACTGTTTCAACATTTTTGTGAGGAAATGTACACAATCAAACAAAACAGCAGATGACAACGTTTCATTTACTGTCATCTACATTGTCCTGTTCGCCGTTGTTTTCGTAAGTTTCCTCGTAAACGGTTAATAACAGGACATACATTCATATGAGGTCTCTTTTTGTTCACAATCCACTAATACTACACTACTGGCCATTAAAATTGCTACACCAAGAAGAAATGCAGATGATGAACGGGTATTCATTGGACAAATATATTATACTAGAACTAACATGTGATAACATTTTCACGCAATTTGGGTGCCTAGGTCCTGAGAAATCAGTACCCAGAACAACCACCTTTGGCCGTAATAACGGCCTTGATACGCCTGGGCATTGAGTCACACAGAGCTTGGATGGCGTGTACAGGTACAGCTGCCCATGCAGCTTCAACACGAAACCTCAGTTCATCAAGAGTAGTGAGTGACGCATTGTGACGAGCCACCATGGACCAGACGTTTTCAATTGGTGAGAGATCTGGAGAATGTGCCGGCCAGGGCACCACTCGAACATTTTCTGTATCCAGAAATGCCCGTACAGGACCTGCAACATGAGATCGTGCATTATCCTGCTGAAATGTACGGGTTCGCAGATTTCGAATCTGAAATGTAACGTCCACTGTTCAAAGTGCCGTCAGTGCGAACAAGAGGTGACCGTGACGTGTAACGAATGGCACCCCGTACCATCACGCCGGGTGATACCCCAGTATGGCGATGACGAATACACGCTTCCAATGTGCGTTCACCGCGATTTCGCCAAACACGGGTGCGACCATCATGATGCTGTAAACAGAACCTGGATTCATCCGAAAAAATGACATTTTGGTATTCGTGCACCTAGGTTCGTTGAGTACACCATGGCAGGCGCTCCTGTCTGTGATACAGCGTCAAGTGTAACCGCAGCCATGGTCTCCGAGCTGATAGTCCATGCTGCCGCAAACGTCGTCGAACTGTTCGTGCAGGTGGTTGTTGCCTTGCAAACGTCCCCATCTGTTGACTCAGGGATCGAGACGTGGCTGCACAATCCGTTACATCCATGCGGATAAGATGCCTGTCATCTCGACTGCTAGCGATACGAGGCCGTTGGGATCCAGCACTGCGTTCCGTATTACCCTCCTGAACTCACGGATTCCATGTTCTGGTAATAGGCATTGGATCTCGACCAACGCGAGCAGCAATGTCGCGATACGTTCAACCGCAATCGCGATATGCTACAATCCGACCTTCATCAAAGTCGGAAACCTGATGGTACGCATTTCTCCTCCTTACACGAGGCATCACAACAACGTTTCACCGGGAAACGCCGGGCAACTGCTGTTTGTGTATGAGAAATCGGTTGGAAATTTTCCTCATGTCATCAAGTTTGTAGGTGTCGCCACCGGCGCCAACCATGTGTGAATGCTCTGAAAAGCTTATCATTTGCATATCACAGCATCTACTTCCTGTCGGTTAAATTTCGCGTCTGTAGCACGTCGTCTTCGTGGTGTAGCAATTTTAATGGCCAGTAGTGTATTACTCCCTTAAAGCGTGTACATTTACTCCTCACTTACCCTTGTCTAACTTCCTTACTTCTGAAGCTCTGACTAGACACAGAATGGAAGAGCATAGTTGTATCTGAACGTGTAATTACTAAAGTTTTCTGCTTGCAAGGCGAACGAGTTCCTTCGTGCGACTAATAATAAAAAGTAACTCAAATCCGTAGTGTGTAAAGTTAAGAACCCTTGAATAAGAACATGGTACACGTGTGATAATGCAGCAGACCAGAGTACCTATGTGGTTTCGATATGGAAAATTAGGTTTAGAGCTTAACGTCTCGTCTATGATGAGGTCATTAGAGACCGAACACAAGTTTAGCTGTTTGGGGGAGGGGAATGAAATTGTCCGTAATCCTTCTAAGACATCAACTTCGTCGTCCCCTGAAGTGAAGTGATTCAGGGAAATCAGTGAGAACGTAATTCCAGAATTGATGAAGAGGACTGCGTGTGGCGGTGACGCCTCTCAACGTGCCCTCCCGGACGGTGCGCGACTCAGCGTTGACGCTGTGGGTGATACCAGAGGCCGAAAAGTCCGTCCTACACGGCGGTGGGAGTTTCCCAGCCCTCCACAAGTTAATTACGACCGCACGACGAGGGCTCCGCGTACGATTAGAGTCAGATGGACAGCTCGCCTAATGAACAAGCCTGCGCCCGTCGCTGCAGCCTTGTCGAGTTAATTGCGCGGGGATCCTCTCAGCTCCGACATTTGACACAGCGGGATGGCTCGGTCCAGTCCGTCGATAGGTAATTATTGCATCTCAAAATAGGTGCGGACCAGAAATTCCCAGCTAAAACTACACAAGAACCTATTGTGTTCACGTTTACTTCGACGAACAGGTTAGTCTGAAGAACTCGTGTCAAATAAGTCTCCTGCAGCACCTCTGGCGTATTATTCCAGTACAGAGTCTCACCTGTCACGAAGGTCTTTTTTGTTTACGCGACGCCAAAATAGCGTGTGTTGTGGGAGCTGTAAAGTTTGGCTCCGGAACGGTGAAACTGAGAGAGTGAGCGACCATATTTCTTATAGAAAGTCTAGATAAAGAAAGAGAATGAACTCTCAGTGACAGCAGAGCTGTTACTGTCCAAAACAAAACACGCTGTGGATGTTCTCGAGGGAAGTCATATAGTAAATGTACCACTCTGCGCACTCATTCTTCTCTCTGCACGCTCAAAAAGAATAGGACTGCCATCCAAACATCATCGATTATTTGTTCGAGAAAATATATAATCGCAAATGAATCAAAAACATTTAGAATGTAGTAAATATTTTTGGTTTCTTTTTGAGTGCCAATAAACATCGAAAATCATTTTTCTGACTTCTCCACTGTTGAAAAATTTTCATTAAAACGTTTATTTACGTTCTTCTTTATCCACGGTGTATGTTTTTTGTGAAAGTATTGTAAGCGAAATCGTGATGCAGTCTTCACAAAGTATCACGAAAACTATCTTTATACTGCACATAAAAATTCAACCTATGTTCATGCTTGCAAAACTCGAAAATTAGTTGGTCGATTTACTTGAAATTTTGACAAAACGTTGCATTCGCATACGTGTGTGTTTTATGTAACTATTTTTAAATATATGTAATATATAAATAAATATGTAGCATAGAAAGGGGAAACATTGTTACCAAAACCACAAAAATTTTTGCAATATTTACTTAAAATCATTTACGATACTCAAATGAACATTTAGAGGAGCAATTGGTTACGTCTCTTTTAATAGCATATAAAAATGTGTGGTATATAGGGTGATTCAGCTGCCTCCACCGGAAGAAAAACAACGTTTGTAAACGTTACGCTGAAACTAATTCAGTTGACAATTCGGTCCAAACCTATCCGTTGAAGCACAGCAGTTTCGTAGTCAGAAAGCCCGACGAATACAACAATGTATTTTTTTCTTTAGTGCTGTTAAAATTCACTAAATTGTAAGGTAAAAATCACAAGAGTCAGTTGTACAATTTGTAAGTTCTCACATAAGCAGGGGGTCTAATAATACCATCAGTGAAGACGAAAAAAGGTCGAACGTAGGAAATAATTCGTCTAGTTCAAAACTTTTGTACAGTGGTAAGAGGGAGTGTCATCAAGAACATAATAGAAATCCTGACCGGTTGGGGCTTAGCGTGGGACTGGGGGAGCCTTTGAAGCTCACTTTTGTTCGTTTTTCTTGAATAACTCTAAAACTACGGCATCTAGCGAAAATGTACCCAATGCAAAACTTAACTATATTAGATTTCCTACAAAAATGTCCTGTTCATTTTTTTTCTCTAGATCTGATAGTTTGCGCGTAGCGATCGAGAGAATATGAAAATCTCGCACATCATTTTTGAAAGCCAAATATGACATTGCAGTTTACATAAAATGACAGACAGGGGCAGCTGAATCATCCTGTATAAACGGGAAACATTTTACCAAAAATCTCAAAGTAATTGACCGATTTGCTCAATTTTTTACACGTAGCTCCACTAAGCTTTTGGACGAATATAGGCTACAAATTTGTAATATATAGTAATGAAACGTTGTTAGCAAAAATCTTGAAAACTTCGTGGACGATTTACTTCGAATTTTAAAACCGACTGCAAGAAAAAAATGCTCTGTTATGTTCAGATGTAAGAATGTACTGCTTCTTCCTCGCATCCTGTTTCAACTGCGATACTCGCATTCGGGAGGACGGCGGTTCAATCCCGCGCCGGGCAATCCTGATTTAGGTTTTCCGTGATTCCCCTAAATCGCTTCAGGAAAATGCCAGGATGGTCCTTTGACAGGACACGGCTGACTTCCTTTCCCATCCTTCTCTAATCCGGTGAGACCGATGACCGTTTGGTCAGTTCCCCCAGACCAACCCAACACAACTACGATAGTTGGGCACTTAGTGTTAGACAAATTGTTACTCCCATATACATTCTTTCTCATTATATGTATTTTTAAACATAAATTGTGTACTCAACAATGTGCTGTTTTGTTTTCTTCGCCGCAGACGGTCGACACAGCAAACTTACCTTATTGTGATTAGAATACTCGTAAAGAATTTGAATTTGCAGTAACAATATACAATACTCAATACCAGAGAGTTGTGGGGGGGGGGAGGGGGAGGAGAAGTTCGACAGCGCGGAGGGACAGTGGAGAGGAGCGAAATGAACGTACAGAGCGGAATGGTGGAGATTGTCAGAGAGGGGGTGGAAGAGGAGATGGACAGAGAGAGGCGAGATGAGGAGATGGATAGAGACAGAGGGAGGAGGAGATTAGGACGCATATCCAATTCCTATACATATTACAAACCTGTGCTTCCGCTTTTCTTTCTTTTCCATTTAACCAGAATGAGCCAGAGCAACGTCACAGCTAGAAAGTACAAATAAAGAAGATACATAATCACAGAATCCATTACTGTAACGTGAGTGAGCGTAGCGAAAATCGGTGCTGGACACTGAAAGTTGCTTTGGGCGATATTGGTGACACTCAGTGTTCACAAAATAAAAAATAGTAGTAACAAATATTGAATGACTATGAGTAGTACTTAATTCTTTGGTTGATAAGCAGTGACAATGGAAGCTGGCAGTAGGATGTTGACAGCAGTACGATCCATACTGCCACATGAAGCAAACTCCAGTTCCCGGCATACTGCTAAGAGTGACTGCGTAGAATTTTGCACGTGAGAACCGACAATGAGTCTGAAAAGGCTCGGAAACTAGTCCCTGAAAGTAAATACAGGGTGACAGTTATTGAACTATATGAAATAAAACCGTCATCATTCTGAAGGATTTGCGTTAGGACGTTCAAATTGCACGGTTGGCCGCGGGGCATGATGGGAATCAGTATGCGGTATGGTTCGGTTTAGCAATGAAGCCCACTTTCGTTGGGATGGGTTCGTCAATAAGCAAATTTGGCGCATTTGGGGGACTGAGAATCAGAATTTTGCGATCGAAAAGCCTCTTCACCCGCAACGGGTCACTGTGTGGTTTGCAATGTCCAGTCACGGGATAATCGGTGCGATATTCCTTGATGGTAAATTGACTACCGAACAGTACGTGAAGGTTTGGATGATGATTTCATCCCCATTGTCCAAAGTAACCATGATTTCGACGAGATGTGGTTCACGCAAGACGGAGCTCGACCCCATCGAAGCAGGAAAGTGTTTGACGCCCTGGAGGAGTACTTTGGGGATCACATTCTGGTTCTGGAGTACCCAGAGGCCACTGGCATGGCCCTCGATTGGCTGCCATGTTCTCCGGATCTGAACAGATGCGGCTCCTTTTCGTGGGGCTATAGTAAAAACAAGGTGTACAGGAATAACCCCGAAATCATGGCTGAACTGAACTGAAAACAGCCACTTACAAAGTCGACGAGAGCATCGATGTTCCGATGCTTCAGCGGTTCATGCAGAATTTCGCTATTCGTCTATGCCACATCATCGCCAGTGATGGCAGGCATATCGAACATGTCATAACCTAAATCCGAATATATTTAGTGACGTTTACATGTTGAATGAAGTGTGTACACGCCATAATTTGTAACAAATTTGCGTTTCTTTCATATAGTTCAATAATTGTCACCCAGTAAATATTTCATAAATTTCTAGTCGCCACTACCTGTGTTCGTATTTCATTTAATATAGCTACTGTCGCAGGTTCGAATCCTGCCTCGGGCATGGATGTGTGTGATGTCCTTAGGTTAGTTAGGTTTAAGTAGTTCTAAGTTCTAGGGGACTGACGACCACAGATGTTAAGTCCCATAGTGCTCAGAGCCATTTGAACCATTTAATATAGTTACACCGTTCTGCAATATTCGCCATGGATACGCTTAACTTGTTTTAACGCTGTGGCCAGCTGCCTTTCCTACCGCCACAGTTGACAGTTACCATGATGGAGGGAAAGTCGTGAGCGTGTAAACTTTGTACTGTATGTTAACATATTTTCAGTTTTTTTCTATCGAGTTTTCGGGGAGGGAGGGAGAGGCGGGTATTGGGAACAGGTCGGCATTTACGTAGGCAAACTTACAGAAACCACCTGAAAACCACACTCTGACTGGTCGGTGCGCCACACCAACTGTCATTAATTGCGCGCACTTATTCGATCCCAGTGTGACTAACCAGCTTTCTTAATCCAGCACGCAGTGCGATAAGCTGTACGAAGCAAGTCAGAGCTACATATCCGTCGATGGGAGGTAACGATGACCTTTGACCAGTACGTGCCTGGGGTTTGCTGTGACGATCTTCAGATCTGGTAGTCTCACGGGGCCTTTCAAACGCTCGTGCGTTCCATCACGTTCTCGCCGCTGCCAATGCTACAGAACAATGTCATCGGCTCATCCCAAGTAGCAACCAATAGCCGAAATAAGCAGCCAACTTATTTCAGTCGGACGATGTCCCTGCACGTCTCTAACAATGATGAGGACGTGCAGCAGAAAGGATGATCTCCTCCCGCCGCAATTTCCGGAGATACTGATTACCATTTGGCCACGGTGATTCCATCCACAGTCTTGCGGCCGCTATTCTATCGACGGATACCGGCGCAGAAAGATTGCCTCTTCTACTTCGGACGTCCCCTGGCGGAGTCGACAATCTCGCTGACGCTTATCTGCCCACCCCTCTGTACCTGTTAGAAAGAGAAAGATAACTCTGTAGGAAGCTGCAATATATTCAGGTAATGGAAGTCGGTCTTCTGCCCACGGATGAAGCAATGTCACGAGCGAGTGCTCGCGCCCGTGCTTTTCTCTTCTTCTGTAAATAGAACTCTGGGGATGCCAGTACGACGGACACCGGAAGGAGAATAGGTTCCGTTGCCGCGCTGGCGTGAAGCTTGTTACGTATGCCCTTTTGATTAACTATTTTAATCTGTAGGTTTGGGACCAGTCCCTGGCCAATCAGATGAGTTTTTCTGGCGCTTAACTTCATTGCAAGTCCTGGCAGTGCCTTGCAGGCGGAGCTTGCCAGATTGCACTCTGGATCGTACCTCGAATTACCGAGTGATGTGGCGCAATGGTTAAGTCAGCTGGACTTGGATTCTGAAGGTTTCGGGTTCGGTTCCATGTCCGATCACCCATATATAGGTTTTCTGTTGTTTCCCTTAATCACGTAAGGCAAATTCCAGGATGATCAGCCGGCCGCTGTGGCCGAGTAATTCGACGCGCTTCAGTCCGGAACCGCGCTGCTGCTACCGTCGCAGGTTCGAATCCTGCCTCGGGCATGGTTGTGTGTGATGTCCTTAGGTTAGTTAGGTTTAAGAAGTTCTAAGTTGTAGGGGACTGATGACCTCAGATGTTAAGTACCATAGTGCTCAGAGCCATTTGAACCATTTTAAACCGAAATGGTATGAATTCTTAATATACGCGAAGTGCATATTTTGTATTTATTTTTAATATGAATACTACCATTTTGATTCAACACTCTAAAATCAAACCCATCTTCTGATTAAATACATAGTATTCAACTAGCTATTCACAAGAAATAACTTTGCTCGTATACCAATAATGTTTTCACCGAAAATTATAAATATGAAAAAAAAATCATTAAGACTGGGGAGATCCTGCTGCATAGCGACAAAGAAATTAGGGAAAAATGCCAAATTGTTGCCCTTCGGTGTGGAGAAACAGAATTATACTTGAAGAATCACAGTATTTCCAATCACGCTCGGCAGTGCTAAATACGCGTTTCTCTAGAACCGCACAGACAGTCCTTGCTGGAAATTGGAGAAAATTTTGTAATAAATGTAAAATAAGGTTTATATTGTCGGATCGCCGCCTCCCCTCTCACCCCTTTCCCACACTTAGAGGACGCATATGTCCTTAACTGAAATTGTCTATGAAAGGTGACGGAGGACCTGACATGGTTCTCCCACTGAACTGATTCGCGGTACCATATAATTTCTCTTAACATTTAACTTAAATTCCGTGTGACGTGTTAACTGTCATTCCTCATTCCTGTTGCGTGCACAAAGGAAATTGATTTTCCTAGGGTGGGGCATACATTCTGACCCCGAGTTCATCGTCTTTTTCCGTAGGAAGCTTTTTCAATTGGCTCAACATCCGGCGTTTGCAGCTCGCCGCCCTTGCGAGTTCCAGCAGTAGTGCATACGATAGCGGCTTTCTGCCAACATGCAAGCATTCTGTTAAATGTGGTGTACCGTTACGCTGACGTCAAGGCGACAGTGAAACGACTGCCCGGCTGCCGCCCTCGGGCTGTCGCCTTGTGAAATCTGCAGGTCGCTACCCGCCACGAGAGGAAACTGGCATCACCAGCTCTCAGCATTGCACTCCTCATTTCTCGCTCCTTTCACACCGACGAATTTGGAAGTTATTTTGATACAAGAAGCTATATTAACGACTAAATTTTCTCCCTTGACTTAATTTCAAGTAATATAGAAAGGTTTAAACCTCCATGAGCGGGTGGATTTACATTAGTTAGTATGACATTTGTGTGTGTGTGTGTGTGTGTGTGTGTGTGTGTGTTAAACTTCAAACTCTCTTATACAATCAGGTGAAATGTTACAGACTTGCAGTATAATAATCATATTGGCTACAGCAGTGAAATTATACATAAAAGACAATACTTGATTGGGATTAATAGACAGATGTTGCAGGCTGGAGGCAGAAGGAGAGTAAGTGTGTGTGTGTGTGTGTGTGTGTGTGTGTGTGTGTGTGTGTGTGTGTGAGTGAGTGAGTGAGTGAGTGAGAGCGAAAGGAACCTGTAACCACTGGAAGTACTCTATTTTACTTATTTTATGTTTACTGCCGTTAGATATCAGTTTAATTTTTGTGAGAAGAAACCTAAAGCTATGTTCTGAAATAGTGTCTTGTTTCTCCACTAGACAGTGTCACAAGTTCCTCCAAAAAATCGTGACAAAACACATACAAAATGTCATACTAACTAATGTAGATCCACCCGATGATGGAGGTTTAAACCTTTGAAACGCGTCGTGGAAATAAATAAAACGGTGGCTGGTAACAGTAAACTTGTTTTTTCATTTAATGTCAATAACAGTCACGGTAAAGCCTAACCGAAAATGTTCGCATTTAAACATAGAAAGGTCTTTCGGAAGGCTATTACTATTTTCTTCAGAGATAGCATCCACTGTAATTTTTTATCTACAGGTCATTTTTTTAATCTTTGCTTCCAGAAGAAACAGACAGTTAAGAATGAATTTCCACTTTGTTCTATTTACTATGTACGCTATGCTGTGGACCGGCCTAGGCCCATGTTTTGCTTAATTTTCTTCTGAGGTAAAAATGTAGCTATCGTATGCAGCTGTAGTTTTTGGCAGATTTACGTACAGAATACTGTCAATGAGAGTTGTGCTTGGCGCAATGAAAGGCAAATAACAGTGACTGCAAGCGAAAAACATTTATACTAGAAGTAAATCTGCAGGAACTATAATATCGTTTCCTTTGATGGCACCTAAGCCAAAGCTGGAGAATACGCGAGTCTTGCGCCTACAAGTGGGCTAGTTTCCCACGAATATGGGATATATAAGGAGACATTAATTTTTGTCCGAACATGGCGTGGATTTGACGTTCTGTATGCAAATTTGTATATAGATTTTCACCTCTTTTGCGTCCTTCAAAAAACACAAGCATAACAATAGAATAATTTATTCCATTCATAGATTTGTTTTCCATGAGAGGGTACTAAGACGACAACACTTACTGGTTTTTGTCAAATGGGCTGTTTTTAGACTTAGAAATACGCTGTAATGCGTAAAGCCTAACGAACTTTCAGAAAACTATGTATGAGGGAAATTCAATAAATAAAACAGAAATATGTAAGTTCTTGGATATTTTTGTTGGTAAGATATTGAAGTGAAAAGTTAAGTTCAAATGGTTCTGAGCACAAGGGACTCAACTTCTGAGGTCATCAGTCCCCTAGAACTTAGAACTAATTGAACATAACTAATCAAAGGACATCACACACATCCATGCCCGAAGCTGGATTCGAACCTGCGACCGTAGCGGTCGCGCGGTTGCAGACTGTAGCGCCGAGAACCGATCGTCTATCCCGGCCGGCAAAAGTTAAGTGTTTTTGAGCTTGTTAAACTTGACGAGCAGCAAATTTAGCGTTACGGGTGACAGAAGAATCTGTTGCGAGCAGCTCTATTAACTGTTGGACGTACTCATTACAGCCGCTGTTTATACACTCCTGGAAATTGAAATAAGAACACCGTGAATTCATTGTCCCAGGAAGGGAAAACTTTATTGACACATTCCTGGGGTCAGATACATCACATGATCACACTGACAGAACCACAGGCACATAGACACAGGCAACAGAGCATGCACAATGTCGGCACTAGTACAGTGTATATCCACCTTTCGCAGCAATGCAGGCTGCTATTCTCCCATGGAGACGATCGTAGAGATGCTAGATGTAGTCCTGTGGAACGGCTTGCCATGCCATTTCCACCTGGCGCCTCAGCTGGACCAGCGTTCGTGCTGGACGTGCAGACCGCGTGAGACGACGCTTCATCCAGTCCCAAACATGCTCAATGGGGGACAGATCCGGAGATCTTGCTGGCCAGGGTAGTTGACTTACACCTTCTAGAGCACGTTGGGTGGCACGGGATATGCGGACGTGCATTGTCCTGTTGGAGCAGCAAGTTTCCTTGCCGGTCTAGGAATAGTGGAACGATGGGTTCGATGACGGTTTGGATGTACCGTGCACTATTCAGTGTCCCCTCGACGATCACCAGAGGTGTACGGCCAGTGTTGGAGATCGCTCCCCACACCATAATGCCGGGTGTTGGCCCTGTGTGCCTCGGTCGTATGCAGTCCTGATTGTGGCGCTCACCTGCACGGCGCCAAACACGCATACGACCATCATTGGCACCAAGGCAGAAGCGACTCTCATCGCTGAAGACGACACGTCTCCATTCGTCCCTCCATTCACGCCTGTCGCGAAACCACTGGAGGCGGGCTGCACGATGTTGGGGCGTGAGCGGAAGACGGCCTAACAGTGTGCAGGACCGTAGGCCAGCTTCATGGAGACGGTTGCGAATGGTCCTCGCCGATACCCCAGGAGCAACAGTGTCCCTAATTTGCTGGGAAGTGGCGGTGCGGTCCCCTACGGCACTGCGTAGGATCCTACGGTCTTGGCGTTCATCCGTGCGTCGCTGCGGTCCGGTGCCAGGTCGACGGGCACGTGCACCTTCCGCCGACCACTGGCGACAACATCGATGTACTGTGGAGACCTCACGCCCCACGTGTTGAGCAATTCGGCGGTACGTCCACCCGGCCTCCCGCATGCCCACTATACATCCGTCAACTGCACATACGGTTCACGTCCACGCTGTCGCGGCATGCTACCAGTGTTACAAGACTGCGATGGAGCTCCGTATGCCACGGCAAACTGGCTGACACTGACGGCGGCGGTGCACAAATGCTGCGCAGCTAGCGCCATTCGACGGCCAACACCGCGGTTCCTGGTGTGTCCGCTGTGCCGTGCGTGTGATCATTGCTTGTACAGCCCTCTCGCAGTGTCCGGAGCAAGTATGGTGGGTCTGACACACCGGTGTCAATGTGTTCTTTTTTCCATTTCCAGGAGTGTATTTCAAATCAGTCGCAATTGCAAGAGAGCAGTATAACTCATAAATACCATTAGAATAACAAATGACTCACACTGCCCATCACGGCCTTAATATCTCATCGAAAGGGGTAAAATAAACAATTACTTACAGTTTGTTGGCATCTGCGTTTCCGCTCATCTGGTTTGGAAGGCGCACTACGACTTTATTTCAAAACATAAGCACAATTTTGTATTCCGAACTTTTTCTTCCACACTGTTCACCATCTATCTCCTTTTTCTTTGTGGTGCACTATTATTCTTTTACCACTAGTTACAGCTATTTGCTAACTAGTGGCAAAAGAATAATAGTGCAGCACAAAGAAGAAGGACAAACATGGTGAACAGTGTGAAAGAAAAAGTTCAGAGTACAAAATTGTGCTTATGTTAAGGTAAATGTGAAGTGCAACCTCCAGACCAGATAAGAGGAAACGCAGATGCCTTCGAACTGTAAGCAATTACGTATTTAATATAAAAAAAGCGACGTGAGGTGTTTGTCAAACTAAAAATAACAAACTTCCTGACAGGTTAAAACTGTGTGCCCGACAGAGACTCGAACTCGGGACCTTTGCCTTTCGCGGGCAAGTGCTCTACCAACTGAGCTACCGAAGCACGACTCACGCCCGGTACTCAGAGCTTTACTTCTGCCAGTTCTGTGAGTACCGGGCGTGAGTCGTGCTTCGGTAGCTCAGTTGGTAGAGCACTTGCCCGCGAAAGGCAAAGGTCCCGAGTTCGAGTCTCGGTCGGGCACACAGTTTTAATCTGCCAGGAAGTTTCATATCAGCGCACACTCCGCTGCAGAGTGAAAATCTCATTCTAAAAGTAACAAAACTGTATCGTTTTTGCTCCCACTGAAGATCCCTTAAGTAAGAAAAAGGCGAAACGCATTTGGGAAAAATAAATTAAGTTGCAGCAAGAAAAGGCGGTTTTATTTACAAAAGAAGCATTGCTTAATGTTTTAGAATTTTGCCATATTTCGCAGTAAGTTCGACAAGAAAAATGGAGATAAAGTGAAAATCATCAGCAAAATTATTAAATGATTTTTTTCTTCCTTCGAACGCCTACGACCTCTAATAAATCCAGTTCCTTCCGAACAGGTCTCGGAAGGCCCAACGGTCCCGACCGACCGCCATGTCTTCCTCAGTTGTCAGGCGTGACTGAATGCGTATATGTTCCCCCTAATATGGTTCTATATTTCGTAGTGTTATTTTTGTCAGCTGTATTAGGTCTGCAAGAAACTTAACTGACCAGTGATTACATGGTAGTGGCTAACATCAGGGCTCCCAATCGTGAATGTGCCTAACGGAATTAGTTTGAAAAAGTTAATGTACATTAATGGTTCAGTGAACTGTGGATGTACGTGCGTCATTGACTTACATGTCTAATTCGAATATTGATTTGGTAAATTGAGGATTCTTTCGTGTGAAATGTAGTGTACACTACACTACACAGGGAGAGAACTGACAGGGTAGTTCAGATAATGCACACATAATAGAAGTAGGGTCAAAAGGACCGCAATGGACGCATTCTTTTGTGCACATGGCCTACTGAAACGCGCGACAAGCATTGGCATAACGTAAAGTCGAATAGCGGCTCCTAGTTTCTCAAGGCCAGGAAAGCTTTGTTACTAGGGAAAAACAGTATAATTATTTCAGCTGTTCAAGCTCCATTTAGCACTGCAGTATCAAACTGTATCCATCAGTCGCATTATGGCAACAGACTTCTAATCTGAAGGTCGGGAACGGTTCATTTATGACGTCGACAGAATTACATTTCATGAAGTTTCATAATGGTAGTAGAACGACAGAAACTGGTTACAAGAACTAAGAAGTAGCTGAAGTTCCACGATTAAATCCGGGGAACCATGCAATGCTGCAGACCGATCACTTCTTTCCCTCTTTCTAAGGGTGTCGTTATATAACGAGGAGCCGTAAAATCGAGTGGTTGTCAATTACTGTGAGAAGCACCACCAGCTTCCGGACGACATCATCTCTGAGCTGCCACATTTAAACTTTTATCAAAGGTGGCCCGTAGTCACATAGTTAGACCTAAACGAACGATGCCCGTTGCAACTGTGCATGTCTAATAATTAAAACTGAGCCGCCTTGACGCATTATAAAAGAATAAGTTAGCCATGAATTAGCCTAATAGTCTGGCAGTAGGAACTTCGGTGGTTTGAGCCAATAGCTACGAAATAATTCACTTACGTACAGTTAGTTTCATGGCTGTTCAGAAGCCTAATAATCTGGCAATACGAACTTCAGTGGCGTAAGCTCTAGCCAGGGAATAATTCACTTACGTCCAGTTAGTTTCATGGCTATTCACAAGCCTAATAATCTGGCAATGCGAATTTTGGTGGTGTAAGCCAGTAGCCACGGGATAATTCACTTTGTACAGTAGTTTCAAGGTTTTACAGAAGATGCATTCACTAAGCGGATATTTCTGCTCTCTCGACATAAAATAGCTCACTAAAACGTATTTCTTAGGGTCTCTTAATCATGCAGTCGTTAACTTCTCCCTCGTCTAATCGAACTGAAGTTAGGTTACGTCACCATCAGAAGCTGTACCTAGTAAATTTTACTAGAACTGCAACGTTGCTTCATTAAGCACCGAAACACGTTAGCTAAAACGCATATTCACAATACATTTGAGCAGTAAATTCATGTATCAAAGTTCCATACTAATGGCAACAGTGAACAAATAAAATATTCTTGTATTTAATAGGCAGGTACGAAACTAATATCCAACAACTACAAAATATGTAAGTGAACAAAAACAAGGAAGTTATCTAAAAGAATTCTGCCTTTGTATGATAACAGCACATAATATTCTAGTGAAGCAGAGAAACTTTTAAATTATTTTTATTAACTACTTTGAATAGTGTAAGAACTTCTTTTTTAACGTCGGGATCAGTTAAATACGAAGTGCACATTGAATTCTGATTATTCAACATTGTCACTTATGACTTCTGAACTGAAGACTTAAGCAAGACTGGTGGATTGGGTTTACAAGGTATGACGGTGTATCAGCTTTTGCTACTCCAGCAAGAGGCCAGAGTTACAGCCGGCCGGTGTGGCCGAGCGGTTCTAGGCGCTTCAGTCTGGAACCGAGCGACCACTACGGTCGCAGGTTCGAATCCTGCCTCTGACATGGATGTGTGTGATGCCCTTAGGTTAGTTAGGTTTAAGTAGTTCTGAGTTCTAGGGAACTGATTACCTCAGATGTATCTTGAATGTGGCTCATCTGAGACAGACTATTCTGATTGGGCTCTTCTCCATCATCTCGACTAGCGTGTAGACTATAACGACTGTGTTGAAGCAGGTAAGCGTTGACGCATAACTTAAAGCATGTGCATTCACGATGACTGTGTCGTCCTGACTCATCTCTTTCGCGCGACAGTATACGAGTCAACTCGTTGCAAGATAGTCTTGAATTCTTGCCTATAATGGTAGGACGTCGCGCGCGCGCGACACACACACACACACACACACACACACACACACACACTCTTACGTACTGTTTACTGTACAGTTAGTTCGGTTTAAGTAGTTCTAAGTCTAGGGGACTTATGACCTTAGATGCTAAGTCCCATTTGAACCATTTGATTTTAGAGGGACATGTCACTTCGGAACATCAGTGTCTCGGCAGTTTCCTTTAAGTTCTGCAAAACTAACTATTGTTGTTGTTGTTGTCTTCAGTCCTGAGACTGGTTTGATGCAGCTCTCCATGCTACTCTATCCTGTGCAAGCTGCTTCATCTCCCAGTACCTACTGCAACCTACATCCTTCTGAATCTGCTTAGTGTACTCATCTCTCGGTCTCCCTCTACGATTTTTACCCTCCACGCTGCCCTCCAATGCTAAATTTGTGATCCCTTGATGCCTCAAAACATGTCCTACCAACCGATCCCTTCTTCGTAATTACGTCTTTTGTAAATATACAGTATGTGATAAAATGTACCTGGACACCTGGCTGAAAATGGCCTACAAGTTCGTGGCGCCCTCCATCGGTAATGCTGGAATTCAGTATGGTGTTGGCCCACCCTTAGCCGTGATGACAGCTTCCACATTCGCAGGCATACGTTCAATCAGGAGCTGGTAGGTTTCGTGGGAAATGGCAGCTCATTTTCCACGGAGTGCTGCACTGAGCAGAGGTACCGATGTCGGTCGGTTAGATTTGCCACGACGTCTGCGTTCCAAAACATTCCAAAGGTATTCTATAGGATTCAGGTCAGGACTCTGTGAAAGCCAGTCCATTACACGGATGTTGTTGTCGTGTAACCATTGTGCTATAGGCTGTGTATTACGAACAGGTGCTCGATCGTGTTGAAAGATGCAATCGCCATCCCCGAATTGCTCTTCAACAGTGGGAAGCAAGAAGGTGCTTAAAATATCAGTGCAGGCCTGTGCTGTGATAGTGCCACACAAAACAACAAGGAATGCAAGCCCCCTCCATGAAAAACACGACCACACGATAACACCACCGCCTCCGAATTTTACTGTTGGCGCTACACACTCTGGCAGATGACGTTCACCGGGCATTCGCCATACCCACATCCTGCCATCGGATCGCCACATTGTGCACCGCCATTAGTCACTCTACACAACGTTCTTCCACTGTTCAAACGTTCAGTGTTTACGCACCTTACACCAAGCGAGGCGTCGTTTACCATTTACCGGCGGGATGTGTGGCTTATGAGCAGTCGCTCGACTATGAAATCCAAGTTTTCTCACCTGCCGCCGAACTGTCGTAGCATTTGCAGTGGCTCCTGATGCAGTTTGGAATTCCTGTGTGATGATCTGGGTAGTTATTGTTGTTGTGGCCTTCAGTCCTGAGACTGGTTTGACGCAGCTCTCCATGCTACTCTATCCTGTGCAGGCTGCTTCATCTCCCAGTACGTAGTGCAGCCTACATCCTTCTGAATCTGTTTAGTGTATTCATCTCTTGGTCTCCCTCAACGATTTTTACTCTCCACGCTGCCCTCCAGTACTAAAATGGTGATCCGTTGATGCTTCATAACATGTCCTACCAACCGACCCCTTTTCCTAGTCTAGTTGTGCCACTGGGTAGATGGCTGGCTATTACACGTTACGACTCTCGTCAACTGTCGGCGGTCTTTGCCATTCTACAGACGAGGTCGGCCAGTACGCTTCACGTTTCCACTTCACTGTCACATCGGAAACAATGGACCTAGGGATGTTTAGGACTATGGAAATCTCGTATACAGACGTATGACACGAGTGACACCTAATCACCTGACCACGTTCGAAGTCTGTTATTTCCTCAACGCGCCCCATTCTGCTCTCTCATGATGTCTAATGACTACTCATGTCGCTGCTATGGAATACCTGGCAGTAGGTGGCAGCACAATGCAGCTCTTATAAAAAAATGTATGTTTTGGGGGGTGTCCGGATACTTTTGATCACATGGTGTATTCATTAACGACTAATGTAGTTGGTTAAATAGCTTGGCAGCTAGAGGTCATGAAAAAATTAATAATGTGGGATTTAAAAATTGTACAAGGAGACCAAAAGAAGAATATAGTTTGCAGATTCAAATGGATGTGGACTGTAGTAGTTACTCGGAAAAGAGGCTTGAACAGGATAGAGTAGCTCGGAGAGCTGTATCGAAGTAGTATTCGGACTTAAGACCACAATAATAATAATAATAATAATTAAGAATAAAAGCATCAAGACCATATTCTTGACATTTCCCAGTAATTACGACTATAAATGTGTGTAACAACTGTATACACGTATTTGAGTGAAGGACGGATTTCTTATCTGTTGGTCCACTGTAGCACCAATGTGTGGATGTGTCGTCGTGCGTCGCCCTCTGCAGTGACATCAGCAGTAGTACTGTAGCTGCTTGCGTTGTAGGAATCTGACTCCAGTACAGTGTTGTGGAAAGCAGCGTCTTCGCCTCAGCGTTCTGCTGTCACTGTCATGTTGTTCTGCATTTGGGCATCGCCTCCAATATTACTGAATGTGCCCGGGTACATTTTCCTTTGGGCCGTCGTTGGGATGTGTGCGCTTAGCTTTGATTTGCTTGTTAGTCGCGTGTCTTAAAAAATAATAATTCAGTTCCTCGAAATAGTGTAGATATTACTGTTAGATATTACATATGATGGCAGAGGCATCTTTTCTGAATTGTTTTTCGTGGTTCCGTGTCCCACTTCGTCACTCCCGCGTTTCTCGTAAGTCATGCAGTAACTGAGTTCCAAGTTATCCTCTTCCTTTTCAACTTCGTTATTAGACTGGGCTCCTTCCCTGTTTTCTTTCACTGACCTCGAGGAATAGAAATTTCCTTCTAAATGTGTGTCCTATCCAGTTAATTATTATCGTGGATATTAAAGCAAGAGTCGGAGTGACAGAAAGTCTCGTGAGCTTCTTTTCATTTGGTACGTAGCATTTTACAGTTTTCAGGAACATTCTGATAACAATCACCTCCGTCCAAGTTTCTGAGCCATGAAACACTATGTCCCAAATGTAGGGTCATCAAGGTTGTTTCTTTAAGTTCAGGACTTACTCTGGTGCGCAAAATTAGAGGGAACAAGTAGATAACACCCAGAGGTAACATTTTTCTCTTTTTCAGATAAACATACACATACGTACTCCGAAAGCCGCCATACAGTGCATGGCAGTGCAGTGATTCCCTTTCCTGTCTCGCTTGCGCATGGAGCAAGGGGATAAAAACTGTCAATATATCAACGTACAGCTCTAATTTCCCTTGTCTTCGTGGTACTTACCTGAGATTAAATTGGCGGCAGCAGAACTGAACTGCAGTCAGTCGTAAATGTCGGTTCTCGAAACTTCATCTGTAATGTTTCGCGGAAACAACGTCCTCTCTCCAGGGATTCTCATATGATTTCATATAGCATTTCCGTGATACTTTTTTGTTGATCGAACCTACGGGTAACAAATCTAGCAGCATGTCTGTGAATTTCTTCGACTTTTCCTTTGCTCCAACCTGTTGGGATCCCCAACAATTGAACAGTACTCAGGAATGGGTCGCACGTGTGTTTGTTCTATACGCAGTCTCCTTTATAGTCGAACTATACTTTCGTAGACCTAACAAGCCGAAGTTGGTCATCTGCCTTCCCGTCAACCGCCCCTATACGCTCTTTCCATTTTATATCGCTTTACAGCGTTAAGACCAGGTATTTTATTTGCGTGGATGTGTCAAGCAGTACACCGCTAATGCTGTATTCGAACATAGCGGGATTGTTTTTACTACTCATCTGCATTAAGTTACATGTATTTACATTTAGAACAATCGGCTAGTCATAACACCAACTAGAAATTGCGCTTCAGTCATCGTGCATCCTCCTAGTCACTCAACTACACTTTCCCGTACACTACAACATCATCAGTAAACAATCACAGATCGTTGCTTACACTATCCGTCAGAGCGTTTACACATTTAGAGAACAAAAGCGGTCATATGACATTTGCCGGGAACAGTCTGACGATATCCTTCTCTGCCGGCCGGAGTGGCCAAGCGGTTCTGGGCGCTACAGTCTGGAACCGAGCGACCGTTACGGTGACAGGTTCGAATCCTGCCTCGGGCATGGATTTGTGTGATGTCCTTAGGTTAGTTAGGTTTAATTAGTTCTAAGTTCTAGGCGACTGATGACCTCAGCAGTTAAGTCCCATAGTGCTCAGAGCCATTTGATATCCTTGTCTCTGATGAATACGCGCCATCCAGGACAGGTGCTGGGTTCTATTACATAAAGAATCTTACTCACTTTTCTGAGGACCCACTTCGTACGCTTGGACTTTCGTTTACCGTCTGGAGTTTGGCACCATGTCAAAAGCTTTCCGGAAATCTAGGAATATGGGATCTGCTTTTTGCTCTCAATCCATTCTACGATATCAGGTGAGAAAAGGGCAAGCGGAGTTTCGCACGAGCGATACTTTCTACATCCTCGCTGATTTGTGGACAATAGCTTTTCTGTTTCAAGGAAATTTATTACGTTCGAACTCAGATGTGTTAAAAAAAGCTCTTCATCAAACCGGTGTTAAGAATATTAGTCTGTTATTTTTCGGGTCCGTTCTTTTATCGTTCTTAAATACAGGAGTCACCTGCGCTTCTTTCCAGTCGCTTTGCTCTGGACGAGAGATTGGCGGTAAGTACACGCTACCTAAGGGGCCACTGCCCAAGAGTACTTTCTGTAAAACCGAAATAAGATTTCCTCCTGACTTAGTGACTTACTGGTTTTTTAACTGTTTCAGTTGCAAATCAACGCCAGGAATTCATACTTTTATGTCCTCCATACAGGATGGCCGGCCGCGGTGGTCTCGCGGTTCTAGGCGCGCAGTCCGGAACCGTGCGACTGCTACGGTCGCAGGTTCGAATCCTGCCTCGGGCATGGATGTGTGTGATGTTCTTACGTTAGTTAGGTTTAAGTAGTTCTACGTTCTAGGAGACTTATGACCTCAGATGTTAAGTCCCATAGTGCTCGGTGCAATTTGAACCATCTGCGATGCCATGTTGAGAGCACTCTATTTCGTGCCAATAAAGAGCTAGTTTTGTTTCACGGGAATATTATTTTCTTAATGCGTGTTGACCGTGTGCCAGTAGACCATAACCTTCGAGGCAATTCATAATGTTCGAACACAGTACAAACTCTAAGCTCCAACTGCAAATCGAGGTCAGTGATATGGATCTGTAATTGAAATGATTGCTCCTATTTCCTCTCTTGAGTACTGGTGCGATTTGTGCAACTTCCCAGTGTTTTAGTACGGATCTTTCGTCGAGCGAGCATATGTATAAGCCTGCTAAGTGAGGGGCTATTGTATCAGCGTACTCTGAAAGGACTGCAACGGGTGTACTGTCTGGACCAGAAGACTTGTCTTTATTGAGTGATCTAAGCTGCAACGCTACACAGTGGATATGTTATTCATGTTGGAAACCGTTCTCGATTCAGCAGCAAAGGATTGAAACCATGGGAGAGCGTCAAGAAGACTTGCAGAAATTGAATTGATAGATAGTTGAAAATGACGCCAATTGTTCCGTGAAAGCATACTAACAGAATTCCAAGAATCGGTATTAATTAAGGAATCTAGAAATGTACTATAGCGTCTTGCATATTGCTCCCGTAGGAACCACGAGGATAATTAGACTCATCACGGCACACACTGAGGGATGTTAGCAAACTCTCTCTCTGCGCTCCATCCGCGAATGGAATGAGGAGAAGCTTTACTATGTGGTGCAGTCGGAAGTACTGTCTGCCGCCCACTTCAGTGGTTTACAGAGTATGCATATAGATGGAGAGCAAGAATGTGGCTGGTTCGGAACGCGTGCTATTTTCCCTAGCGCCACGTCGCTGGTATTCTCCCACAGTCATAACTTCCAAAACTTTCGCCTTCCGTATAACGTTTGAGTGAAGACAGTCCGTCCCGAGCGATGAGGTTCACATGTGCCGGGCTGTTTTTCTGTGGGAAACGGACAGAACTGTTGGGAGTTCTCAGGGAATACTGAAAATAAGACTGTCGTCGGCATTCCACTGTGTGAAGAAGACAAAAGACTGGAGGAGCGGTGTGGCGTGGTTTGTTTTGCTTGGGCCGCCCTGGGAGTGGACGGCTGGACGCGAGGCGCTGCTCCGTTACGCGCCGGGCCGGCCAGCGGCCTTCAGCCTAACTGTAGGTCGCCGCCGCGTTGCCACGTCAGCCCCGCACCACGTGGGCGTGCTCGCCAGCCTCCAGCTCCGTCCTGTGCGGAAATGACCCACGCCGTGCTTGACATCTGCTGCTCGTGTATCTTAATACTGAACTCGCAAACAGCATCTGGATTCAAATCTCGCCCACTTTGTCCGTCCAGGCACTTCAATTGCTCCAGGCTAGTACTGTATTGGAATGATTTCTTTTTTTCCAAACTGGTAGCCGACTCGTCCCCTGTTCTCCTCACAACGGTGACACTCGACCGTGGATAATGATCTCACTGTAGGTACCATTTTTACAGTCGCCTATCTGATACAGATCGGTCTTTCTACCGAGTGGCGATAATTAGTCAGCTGCTCACTGAGGTCTGGTGTGGGCTATAATTATCGTATGGCAACGAAACATAGTAGATATTTTTCCGATTTCGCTGGGAAAAATTAGTTTCAATTTCGGCCACTAGGTGCAAATCTGGCGCTTTACAGCATCTCGTCGACGTCTCCGGTGCGCGTGTTGAACAAATTGTGCAAGTGAAGGTTAATAATAAAATCAACATTTTGTCCTACCCACTTGACCCACTGACCATTTCTGCCCGTGTCCCGTTCCCAATCTATTAAATATGGAAACGTTTCTATACGTCTTTCTTGCATTTGCAGCGCCAGATTTACACCTGGTGGCCAAAATTGAAACTATTTTTTTTTATTTCCATTGTAAATCTGTCCCGTAGTAAAGCATTAGAGCATCTACAAAATTTCGCTGCCATACGACAATTACAGCCCACACCTGGACCTCTGTGAATAGCTGCATTTTAATTGTAACCATTCCGGACATCCACAGGACTACTCTGAAATTCACTCTTGGCAGAGGGTTCATTTAACCAGTCATACTACTTTTCTACAGTTCCGCTCTAGAATAGCATATGGGGAAAACGAACATTTACAGCGTGCGCGCTCTAATTTATCGTATTTCATTGCAAAATAATGATTTCTCTCTATGTAGGTGGGTGCCAATAAAATATTTTCGCATTCGGAGGAGAAAGTTGGTGGCTGAAATTTCGTGAGAAGGTCTCGCCGCGACAAAAAACGCATTTGTTTTAATGATAACCACCCCATCTCGCATATCGTATCCGTGACACTTTCCCCCCTGTACAGTCTCCTTGAAGTTTTTCAATGTACTTCCGGCAATCCTGTCTGGTAAGGATCCCATATGCCGCAGTAATACTCTAGAAGATGACGGACGACCTTAGTGTAGGTGGTATATTTAGTAGATTTTTTGAATCTTCTAAGTGTTCTGCCAATAAGGCGTAGTCTTTCGTTCGTCATCTCCACATTTTTTATGTGATGATGCCAATGTAAGTTGGTCGTCATTGTAAACTCTAGATACTAAATTTAATCGATAATCTTTAAATATCTATGATTTATCTTGTAACCAACGTTTAATGGACTCTTTAGTACTCACGTGGTAGGCCTCACACTTTTTAATGTTTCATGTCAATTGCCACTTTTCGCACCGTGAAAACTTCTTGTAGTTGTTTTCGATCTCCTGGTGATTTTACAAGACGGTGAACGACATCATGAACTGAAAACTAAGAGGGCTGCTTAGATTGTCTCCTAAATTGTTTATAAATATCGGGAACAGCAGAGGACCTATAACACTTCCTTGAGGAACGCCAGATATTACATCTATTTCACTCGATGACTTTACGTTGTTTACTACGAACTGTAACCTTTCTGTCAGGAAATCAAGAAACCAGTCCCACAAATGAGATGATACTCAATAGGCTCACAATTCGTTTATAGACCGCTTGTGAGGAACGGCGTCAAAATCCTTCTGGATATTTAGAAATATGTAATCAATTTGAGATCACGTGTCAGCAGCACACATCGCTCCGCGTGCGTAAAGAACCACTTATGTTTCACAAGGACGATATTTTCTAAATCCCTGCTGACTGTGTCAATAGATTGTTTTCCTTGAGTATTTCATAATGTTGGAAAACGGCATATGTTCCCATATCCTACCGCAAATTGGTATCAGTGATACGGGTCTATAATTCAGCGAATTACTTCTATTTCCATTCTTGTGTATTGGTGTGACTCGTGCAACTTTCTAGTCCTTAGGTACCGATCTTTCGTCGACCGCGTGGTTATATTTAATTGCTTAATATGAATCTCTTACATCAGCACATTCCGAAAGGCACTTAGTAGCATACAGTCTGGACCCGAAGGTTTGCTTTGATTTGCTGACCGAGTTGCTTCGATACACCGAGGATATCTACGACTAAGTTACTCATGTTAGCAACAGTTCTTGATTCGAATTCTGGGATATTTACTGCGTCCTCTTTGTTGAAGGAATTTCAAAAACTATTTAGTCAGTCTGCTATGGTCGCACTGTTACCGGTAACATTTCCTTGTCTATCGCGCAGTGAAGGTATTGATTGTGTCTTGGCACTGATGTACTTGTTGGATTTTCTGCCAGATTTTGAGACGGAATTTCGTTGTGGAAATTATTAAAAGCATCTCACATTGAAGCCCGCGCTGAATTTGAAGTTTCTCTAAAACATAACGAATCCTATGGCTCCTAATAAACGTTGAGGAGTGCGTGGGAATCTCACATTTTGTCCTTGTTAAGTTGATAAAGTTGCTGCTGGCCACCTCTGGAACAAGCTGTCCTGCACCCAGTGCAAAATTCAATGCCCTGTTCCATTAACGAAAAAGTTGAGGCGCTTCTTCTTAACGTCATAACCTTTTCCAAAAATTAACACCGGGACAGTTGACACTCTGCCAGACATTAAAAGGAAATGTCTCTATCTTCTCTTTTAAGCCTATTTCTTTCTGCATTTTCAGTGAGTGACGGCACTTGACCCCTATCTTCGTTGCTGGTGATTCTGCCACGTTTTTCGTACTTGCCCTCCCCTATTCTAAATCTACCTGACTGCAATCTACTTTTGTTGTTCTACTACTCATGAAATAATACAAACTGAACAATTTTGTACCATATGTTCTACTGCTCTCAAATGCTACAGTTACAGGGAGTGTACAAAAATGTGGAAACACCAAAAACACAACACATTACCATGCGTAATACGGTGTAAGAAACCTGATGGTATTCAAAACAGCTCCCAGTCTCGGAACGGACAATTGCAGGTTTTCTGTGGAGCCTATACCTTTCTTCCTCCAAAAACAGTGGAGTGTGATGAGTACATCAGTAGAAACTTGGACTTCGCACTGAATCGTAGCTAACAGATGAAAAATGGGTTTTCGCAAAATCTTAACTTGTGTGGTAGTACATTCGTCAGTTCCGCGCTCAAAATGGACTGCTTTTTTCTGAATTTTCGGGCCTGCGTTGTGACTTCGAGGGCAATTTTCAGTCCCCGCCGTCGAAGGAAGATAAGGGTGTAACGTCCTGCCGACATCGAGGTCATTAGAGACGGAGCGCAAGCTCGGATGAAGTCAAAGATAGGGGAGGAAATAGGCAGTTCCTTTTCAAAGTAACCGCTCAGTTCAGGGAAACCACAGAAATCCTAAATCTGGATGACCCGACACGGATTTGAGCCATTGTCCTTCCGAATGCGAGTCCAGTGTGATAACCACCGCGCCAACTCGCTCGGTTCCATTTATAAACTGCTGCAATGATTTCAATTAGGAGTCATTTCGCTGGCATACAGTACGCTGCACATTTTTCCCTTGCGAATAAACCGGATGTATCTTAAACTACCAGCGGTGGCCTTGCTGTCGTCGAAACACCAGCCGCTGAGGAAAATAAAAACCGCTGCTAATGCACGCTTTCCCGGTGCTGTTTATGGAGGTGCTTCTCTCGACCTGTGTGAGCAGATTCTGGGACCAGACATTAATGAAGGTCATGGTCGACGGGTTCTCCGCGACCTGGAGGGTCGAGACCTTCCCCCACCGAAGTCCCTCTGAGATGGGCTCGCTGGGCATTAGACGATAAACTGCAGAGTACCACTTACTGCTTCTAGATGGAGTAAGTTTGCGCACAGACCTCGTGGAAATACTCGTATGTGTATTCCCACTGTCATCGTTCTAGTGTATCACGGATGTACAAAGTGTGTAATAAGAAGGGTCTTCTTGGTACTGATCAAAACTAGAATCTATGTATTTGATTTAGCATATGGCTACATCATAAACAAATGGTGATGTAATTGTCTCAAGCTGCAGACTGATATCCAGGCCACGGATATGGTCTATTGAGCCCTTCGTCATCACTAGGGAAATGTTGGATCGCCAAAGAAAGCGGTCAGAGGACAGTCTTGAATGACGTGGCGAACAGTCTGCTTTTAAGTGCCACAGTCACAACTTGGTGAACCTATTTTCTTCCACTTGTGCAAAGAACCTGCACACCTTCCCGTGTTGCTTCTTATTCCGTTAAGTACGAACAAGATATTGCGTGGCAATTCAAAGCCAGGTGATTTGGTCGATATGCATGACTTCTCAAGTTGTTCTTACCTTTTGAGTCCCGGAAATTACAAAAAAAACATTTAATTTTTCACAAAATTAACAATTATCATAGTAAACAAAGAGCAAAAGAAGAAATTGGCAAAAAATAAACAATTGGTTATTTCGCTTTGGAACCACCGGGACGTTCAGTTTGCACAACCCATCATTTAATGAGATACATTTGAAAGCAATTTCGCATTTTTTCCTAAACACACTCTCACACTTGAAACTTCCATGAACTCGTAATTCCTGAAACAAATAAGTCCTATATAACAAACAAACATGGGTTTAAAGTTTAATAAATTTATATCAAAGGTACATACTGATCCAGTGGTTTTATTTCGAAACCACCCGGAACAGCAGTAGCACAAACTCAAGTTTACGTTACAGTAACTTTATATTGAGTTACTCTCAATGTCAATTATGTTCTCAATATGATCACAGTCAAAAAAAAAAAAAAAACACACACACACACACTTCTCAATCTCGTAGAATCCCGTAGCACGATCTCCGCGGCGACTGCTACTTTGAACATTGTCTGCTACAATGCGCAACGTGCCCAAAAGTACCTCAGTGAACCACTAGATGTCTCTGTCGTATAGTAGCATCGGTGGTTTCATGCGAAAGGCGCTGGTACTTCAAAAAGAAATCCGTAAAATGGTCGTTTCAGACAGAAAGTGTTAATCTGACATGTGTGTCTCCAGCAGTCATCAGTATTAAAGCCGTTTCTAACTAACATTCCTGCGGTTTCCAGTCGTGGGTGACTAGACCGAAACATGCCTACTCTGATGGCTTGAATGTCTGTTATGTCATTGTAAACATATGTCCGGAAACAAATACTTTCTGAGATTTGGGTTATTTTACTTGTGCCGAGAATGATCAGTATTCAGTAACCTGTGCTGGATTCCTGTGCCTCATTTCTTACTGGTTGTATTTGTACTTATTCCTTTGCTTGTGATACTGCCATCATACATAGCGCGGGTGTATCTTGCATCGGGCATTCTGTACCTATCGTTTTGAGTTTGTGCTGCCTTGAGGACAAGATTGTTTCGGCTAAGTGTGAACAACGCAAAGAAAGAAAGAGAATCCTGTTACGTTGCGCGGGAAATGCCAGACATATTATTTTGTGATTATTTAATCAGTGGCGTTAACCGACAGACATGTGTCATATACATTGAATGACATCCTCAACGTCGCATTTCATTTGGAATAAAATGTCCGCAGAGTTCTTCGAGGGACTTGAAGTCACAGGATCATTCGCGACAACAAGGGGTCGCGATGGATCCCGCGCTATTCGCACAGGGAAACACGTTTGCAAAGCATTGGAGCTGATCAAGTTTTAAACCACGCTCTTGCGGGTTCAGTTCTGGCTGTTAGCTTGTTATACAGGGTGTCCCATGAGGAGTGGTCAGTATTCAGGGATATGACAGAAACGCCCATTTTAAATAAACTTTACGTGGAGATATACCCTATTTCGAAAGTTTTCCGAGAGAGAACACATTTGCTGTACTTTTTTCGGGCCTGCGGTGCGCACGTATGCATCTTACCCACCCAACCCCTTCGACGTTTTATTCTAGCTCAGGCTACCCCGTTGCTTTCAGCCTCTTTACACTGTGCTTGCAGCATGATAGAGCCCCTCCCCGTTTTACCAGACGTGTGAGAGAACATCTCAAACGCACGTAACCTGAACGCTGGATTGGTCTTGGTAATACAATTAACTCCCCAGCAAGACCGCCAGACCGTACGCCATTAGAGTTGTGATTAAGGGGTTGGATGTTGTGTGAGGTGTGCAAATGAAAGGTGAAGCACGAGATGATTTGGTTGGTTGCATCATGGACGCTGCTGTCCCCTTTAGGGAACGTACAGAAGCACTCATAAAAGCAACACAACATGTTCTCCCAAGTGCGCACAAATGCATAGAAGTTGACGATATTTTTGAACATTTTTTTGGAAGTGTAAAACAGTAAAACAGCTGTAATGTTATGTGTACGATAATGCTTCGTATGCGATAATGGTTAGAGGTCAATGTGTTAAATAACGTTTTTCAACTGATACTTTTTAAAAAAAATAAATGTTTAATAACCCTTGTCATGTGTGAATCTGTCAGTGTACTAAAGAAAGCACAAAATAAATAACATGTACATTCAGTGTGTTCTGTGTCCGAAAACGTTCGGAATAGAACCTTCAGTTTCTCGTGACAAATTAACCGCGCTACTGAAGAATGCTTCCCCGGCAGAAAAGCAACGCATGTGGTTTGTGCGGCGACGGGGTACTACTCGGTTTCCTACGCCTCGTACGACAGTATCTAACACACACTGTAAAGCCGGCACCAAATTACATCGTAGGTACGTTCTACAGGATTGATACCCGGCAAATTTTAGGGCTAAGACAACAACTGGAATTCAGTATCATGCCCCACAAATAACTGTAGCATGAGTCTAGCTCCATGGACTGCTGAAAAATAAAATGACCGGCGAAGATGTAAATGGTAATCATAACATAATTCGAAGTGCGTGCTGTAGTAATCACAGATACCCAGAGGTGTCCAGTGAAATGTCTCCCGTATCACAGTGTCGTCGTTACCATCGTACGTATACCTTGCGCCGCAAGTGTCAGAGTTTAGGAGGGGGTAGGGACATATTCTGTCATATATCCTCTACGGAATGTGACAGATGACATAATTCATTCTGACAAAACCTCGTAGTTTTCAGTGTTTCATACAGTCACATTGTTACTGAGTCCAGTATAGACGTTGCTCGCCGAGCACAGGTACCCGTACGTGTCGTCTGTTTTCGAGCATCATTTGTAGCAACTTGCTTGGAACACTTTGCTCTAAACACTTCCTCTTTCATCAACTTTTTCATCCGCCTTCATTTGCGCTACACGCAACAAATTGCCGCCTCCTCTTCTGCACAGCGTTCTCAAGCCTGCGGAGCACGGAAGCCTACGGATTTCTACATACGCACTGCACCTGGTGCACAGGACGATTTTAAATTATTCTTATAAATTGTTAAGATTTGTAGAGGGCGCAGTCTAGATCAGGGGTTTTCAAACGATGCGCCGCAGCATTACAGTAGAGGCGTCCCGGTCCTTTCATAAATATAACAACTTGGGTTATTTGCTTGGTAAGTGAATAACGTGTGCTCTAGTACTGACTTCTAGTGGGCTGGCAAGTAGGTTGCTACTACGGCAGCTGTCGAATATTACCGAGGAACTCGCGTTGTTTTATTCAGTTAACAATCACTTTGATTGCTGACTTTGTCGAATGTAGATAGCTTCTAATGGTTGATGGTCTTTGTGATTTGTGTTTGTCGGAAGGGTCGAATTTTTAAATGTAACTACAAAACGTGATATTTCACATTTGTCATGCTGTTCTACGTACATGAATAGACGAAAATGCAGAAAGTATGGTAACAGTTACTTGGATTTCGGATGTAGGTGTACTACAGGTGGAATTGACGAACGACCACAGTGTCACTTGTCTGAAAGTTGTAGGTACTGAAAGCATGTTTCCTAAAAAAAAAAAAAAATGAAACATTTGGAGTCAAATCATGATAGTTTGGTAAACAAACCTCGAGAAACTTTTCCACAAGTTGAAAAACATCAAAGAAAAAAAAGTCCCCCAAATAATTTAAGATACCTACAAAGGCTCTCCCTTCATCTGACAAATGTTACCTACCGTGACGCAAAGATTAGGAAAACTCAGATCGTAGCGGAAGATCTTATTTTACCAGCTGCTCTGCTTCAAATGGCTCTGAGCACTATGGGACTTAACATCTTAGGTCATCAGTCCCCTAGAACTTAGAACTACTTAAACCCAACTAACCTAAGGACATCACACACATCCATGCCCGAGGCAGGATTCGAAGCTGCGACCGTTGCGGTCACGCGGTGCTGGACTGCAGCGCCTAGAACCGCTCGACCACTGCGGCCGGCAGCTGCTCTGGGCATGGTATCTATTATGACATGCGATATGAGAGTCACGTGTCATGCAACAGGCAAGTCTGTGTTTGTCAGAGAACTCCATTAGTCGTCGAATACTCGATATGGCTAACGACGTTAACGATCAGTTGGTTGAAAACCTCAAAGGTAATGCTGATTTTGCTATTCAGTTGGATGAAGTTACAGATAACCACAATGGTGCACATCTAATTTGGTATGTGCGGTTTATACAAGACAACAGATATCGTGAAGATCGTCTCTTATGCAAGAAAATAACGCTCGGAATGAGAACAAGAGACCTCTTTGAAATACTGCAGTCTTTCGCGGAAGAAAACCATATTAACTGGGAAAACTGTAAGCGCGTGTACAAATGGTGGTCGTTGTATGACTGGCTGTTAAGCCGGATTGCAAGCTCTGATCCGTAAAGAGACTCCTCATCGTATTTAGACACACTGTTTTATTCACCGGAAAGTAATGACATCAGAAAGGATGAGCCCTGTCCTTTGTGAGATTCTTCAGAGACCTAAGCGGTAAGTCTAGCACTTACGTAGAGATGTTTTCAACATATGTTTGTTGATATGGAAACTGAGCACATTTCCTTAATTTATTATCGCAAATCTTGCTGACCTTGGCGTGTAATATCTTGGAAACTGTGTATGAACTCGGGAATTACCATTAATCGTACCTTGTTAAAGAGAAACATTTGAGTTCCGAGAAGTTCGTTGACAGTGACTTTGTTTTGAAGCTGGTGTATCTTTGTGACATCTTTGAAAAACTCAGTTCACTGAATGTAGTCCATCAAGGTACTGAGACTAACTTTCGGCAGCTGCCACACAAAATTTCAGCCTTCAGGAATAAACTAGCATTGTGGAAGAGAAAGTTAGATGGTGATATGTACTGTACATTACGCTCTCCTTGCTCTTCACATTGTTTTACAGGACAATGACACGGTTTCAGAACACATGATTTTCAATTAAGTGAAGAATTGAACTGCTCGTTTCTGAATCATTTAACGGTACACGCTGATTACTTTCTGAAGTGCTTTCCAGAAGCTTATTAACATAACTGGATCAAAGATCCTCTCAATCCAGAACTTCCACCCACATTTACCACTGAAGAACAGGAGCAATTTATTGATGCTTCTTCATACTCCGCATTGAAATGGAAGTTCGTTTTATATTCACTGATAGAGATTAGGTTTCTGGTGAAGCGGGAGTATCGGCAAGTGTTTAACAAGGCCTTAGAAGTTCTGATACTTTTGCAACATCCTACTTATGTGATGTAGTATTTTTAGCATTTTAGCATCAACACGAAATATAGATCACGAATGAATGTGGAGAAAGATATGCGATTCAGTTTTTCCAGTCTGGTGCCGTGATTTGAAGAACTGATGATAAAAAAGAAAGCGCATCCTACGCATTGCTTTCTTCGTAAAAATAATATCAGTAATACTAGAAGTTGATTAAAATGTGGTATGTCGACGATGAATAAAGAAATTATTCCTATTCCTTTGTTCGAAACTTATGTTTATTTACTTCACACTTCAAGTGGGATGTTCAGCACGAAAGGAGGGTGCTGTTCAGATCAAGGAAGCCGGAGAATCAAACAGTTTGTAAAATCACTGGTCTAAATAATGATTTTAAAAAACTATATTCTGAGTCGAACTGTTTCAGTGCTACAGGAAGAGGTAGATAAAACACACAGTTTTCTTCTCTAATGATCACTGGGTAAAAACACGGTGGTAATTTTCCAGGACATGGGATAGTTTATAAATTTATAAGCAGCGAAGTAGCTAAGTAATGCGGTTAAAATTCCCAGTGCTTAGGAACATACAAAGCGTACGTTATTCACGTGCCGTATTGTGCAGTTGCCTACTTACATCTGATGACGGTCCGCACCATGGTCAACTGTACCAACAGCAATCATTGTTAGTAGTAGTTATCACAAAATGTAATAATTATCATCAAAGTAACCGTAAATTGCTATCGCTCTATCACCCAGCGGACAGGACATAGTGGAATCTATTTTGTAACACGTTTGTTCGTACAGAATTCAAACGGTAGTTTCCGAACATTGGTGTCTCTTAGGAACCGTTGTGTATCCAGCGCTGCCCAGACATCTTGGGAAGTTTGTAAGGGAAATTGAGAAACACCCTGTAAATGTTTTGTACCTGGAGAGGCACTCTGCGCGTGACCTAATCGTGTTCATTCCCACGGTACAGGGAGTGGAGACAGCGTTCTGACTGATCCTCATGCGTGCGTGCGTGCGCGTTTGTGCATGCGCGCGCGTTTGTGTGTGTGTGTGTGTGTGTGTGTGTGTGTGTGTGTGTGTGTGTGTGTGTGTTCGCTGAAAACAAGAGAGGCAAAGCAATAGAGGAAGTCGTGCCATTGCGCGCGTGCGCGCGCGTGTGTGTGTGTGTGTGTGTGTGTGTGTGTGTGTGTGTGTTCGCTGAAAATAAGAGAGGCAAAGCAATAGAGGAAGTCGTGCCATTGCGCGCGCGCTCTCTCTGTCTCTCTCTCTCTCTCTCTCTCTCTCTCTCTCACACACATACATACATACACACACACACACACACACACACACACACAAACACTAAAAAAGTGCTCCACGTACTGTAGAATAGTGATATATGTTTGGTATTGGTACGAACATAAGGGCAGTGGTTTTGCTGAATGGACTACATTGATTTTACCTGTTCTTATGTTAGTGTATGATCTTTCAACTGGTATGACTTCCCTTCTTATTCTCCATCCTAGACAAATATTGTCGCCTGTACGTGTCTACTTATCCGGTTTAATTATCTCTGCTACATGCTACATCCTTTTCATCGTGTAAGCATTTTTTTTTCTGTTTCCGCCATCGTGAAGGTACGCAGTCATGAGTGGCTTGGCTTATGACGAACCAATTTGAAATTTCTACGGTTAGGATTTTTGTAAGGACCTATGCACTCACCTACTCTATTACCTCTTAAATTTATCCCTTTCATTTAGTTCACATTTCGCACGAACCGTAAGAGACGCTGCTCGAGAAAATATTTTTAAATTGATGGTGATCGTCCGAACGTCCCTGTTAAAGAGACATGTGGAAGGAAAATGCTCGATCTGACAAGCTGTAAGAGAGAGGAAAATGACGCAGAAATACAAATAAAAGTGAAATTTCACTGTCCACCTGTTGGAAACGACGTGCGCGTGCTAGTGTGTAATACTTGATGACAGTCAGTGCCTCGAAAGATAAAGTTTGAATATATCTGTGCTGTTACTATCCCACCCTCACCATATATCAAAAAGGACTACAGAATAATTTGCAGCGGTCTTGGAATTCTGAACACGAAAGTTTTTTTGTCCTTGGGCACTTAGTTGCGAGCAGGCAGAGCATCGGCCATCTGGTCCACCAAGTACGAAAACACCGTAGTCCTCTTCGCTTCCGATAGCCGCGTGGTCTGAGACGCCTTGTCACGGTTCGCGCGGCCTCCCCGTCGGAGGTTCGAGTCCTCCCTCGGCCATGGGTGTGTGTGTTGTCCTTGGCGTAAGTTAGTTTAAGTAGTGTGTAAGCTTAGGGACCTATGACCTCAGTAGTTTGGTCTCTTAAAACCGTACCACAAATTTCAAAGTTTTTTTTCTTCGCTTCCTCCTTGCCTCAAAGCCTAGATACAGTGGTGTCCCACAGTAAGGAAATTTTTTTCTACATTAGCCGCAACATGTCTGAACGCTTCAGCTAACACAGTCGAAAGAATAATTCTCTGGGATCTCACCTATCTTCCATTCTTTCCGAGCTAGTTATCGGTATTGTTAAATCACTAGTGACGCAGATGAGGTATTTTGTGGGATTTTCCACTCGCTAATAGCTCTATAAAGCAGATTACAACTATGAATGAACTGCAGGGTGCTCGCAGAGAGGAAGACAGCATTCGAAGAAAAAACTCAGTTTTGTTTTAGATCATTGTAGACATTAAATACATCGTGTTCCTAATGAGTGCCAGCATGATACCTAGCCGGCCGCGGTGGTCTCGCGGTTCTAGGCGCGCAGTCCGGAGCCGTGCGACTTCTACGGGCGCAGGTTCGAACCCTGCCTCGGGCATGTATGTGTGTGATGTCCTTAGGTTAGTTAGGTTTAAGTAGTTCTAAGTTCTAGTGGACTTATGACCACAGCAGTTGAGTCCCATAGTGCTCAGAGTCATTTGAACCATGATACTTAGAAATAAATCGTAGTGTGGAAAATGAAGTTTTCGTGGCATATAGTTGCTACAAAAGCTTCTAAGGTTTTCAATTGCTAAAACAAAGTATAGAGCGGGTATGATGAAATTTTCACTACTTGAGAAGGCCTCCATGAAAAACGAGTCCTCGTAGGTTCAAATGGCTCTAAGCACTATGGGACTTCACATCTGAGGTAATCAGTCCCCTAGACTACTTGAACCTAACTAACCTAAGGACATCACACATATCCATGCCCGAGGCAGGATTCGAACCTACGACCGTGGCAGCAGCGCGGTTCCGCGCTAAAGCGCATAGAACCGCTCTTCCACAGCGGCCGGCTCATCGCAGGACAATGGAAATGTGTTGAAATGTTTGTAGAAAAAATTTTACGGACACCCCGAAAAGAAATGAGAAATAAGCCTTTGGAAGAACGCATTTTAATTACCACACGAGAGGGTAACATTTGTTGGCTGCGTACCTTGTTCACTTGCCAGGTTACAAACTTACCACAGTGTGAAAAATGTTCAAATATGTGTGAAACCTTATGGGACTTAACTGCTAAGGTCATCAGTCCCTAAGCTTACACACTACTTAACCTAAATTATCCTAAGAAAACACACACACACACACACACACACACACACACACACACACACACACACACACACGCACGCGCGCGCGCGCGCGCGCGCGCGCGCGCGCGCGCGCGCGGAGGACTCGAACCTCCGCCGGGACCAGCCGCTCCACAGTGTGACGACCATGTGCATCCATGATAGCTTGGAACCGCACTAGAGATACCATTTCACAATTGTTTGCAGCACGTCCCGAATTGTGGGCCATGGAATGTTAAGCTTTCGTGACACGGCTCTTGCACTGCTGAAGATTACACATTGGTTCCAGCACTCTCAGCAGCTTCAACAATTTGTGGCACAGTTGGCCGTCGGCCTCTGCCAGGAGTAATTAGTAAACCACAAGTTACATCAAACTTCCGAGTTATATTCTTCAACCTCGATGCGGAAAGAGCACCTCTCTGTATTGCTTTAATGCGTCGATACTCGCGAAGAGCAGCAACACTTTAGGTATTGTTTTGGTAAGACAGCTTTATGAGTAAAGCCTTGCTAATCTTCTCAAGACCCATGTTGACTGTCTGCAACTGTAATTCACACTGATGCTTGCGTTCGAACCCCACGTCACTGTACCAGTACCGGCGCCTAATAGCAAGTGATGACACTAACACTACTAACAATGCAAATCCTGCGGAGCGCACTCTGATCGTCGTCCCTATAAAGCTGGGTGTGCATACGGTATGTACGAGAGGGAGTTGGAAAATAAGTTTTCCCTGTCGCTTGTGGGCAGAGTTGTGTGATATGGGCGGAAGACGACAAGCAGGTGAACGCGCACGCGCAATACACCGATACACCATTGGGTAGAGGTCGACCGCGTTCAAGCAGATGGCGCTGTCGCAATGCCTGCGCAAAGCGGAGGCCAGCGCTCGGTCTTTTCCCGGAGCTATGGAGAGAAGGTGCGTTCTGGAGTCGTGGTCAAAGACGGTAGTGAGAGCTGTTATCCGCTATAAATGGGCACGTGGAGTATCAGGCACAGAAATTGATAACCGTCTTGTTGCGGTGTATGGGCCAGGTGTGTTGTCGAGGCAAATGGTGCGAAGACGGTGCCAGCAGTTAGATAATGGATGTCAGCAAGTGCAGGACATACCGAGTCCTGGACGGACGCGCACGGCCACTACAGATGCAAATGTCAGGAAGGTGGATGGCATGATTAAAGCGAACCGGAGTATCACCATCGATTGAGTAGCGGCAGAGTTTGGAATCGGACACGAGCGAGCTCACAAGATCATCCACGACATTCTTAGATACAAGAAGGTGTCAGCACGATGGGTGCCCCGCCAGCTGACCCCGACACACAAGGAACAACGCATGGCATTCAGCCTGGGACAGCTCGTGCGTTACCCTGAATCTGGCAATGACCTGTTTCGGATTGTGACGGGGGATGAAACGTGGGTCCACCGGTACACGCCCGAATCGAACCCCGCATCAATGGAGTGGAAACAACCGTCATCACCTGTCCGAGAGAAGTTCAGAAGCACTCCGTCTGCAGGTAAAGTGCAACTCACCGTTTTCTGGGACGCCAAAGGAGTTTTACTGCTGGACTTTCTGGAGGATGCAACCATCAATACTGCGCGGTAGTGTGCCACTCTGTCGAAATTGAAAGGGGTGATTCGGAAAAAGCGGCCTGGCCTTCTCAGCTCTGGCGTTCTGCTGTGGGATGACAATGAGAGACCACACATGGCGACGGCAACGCAAAACCATAGTGCAACTCTTGGATGGGAGCGCCTACAACATCCGCCTTATAGTCCGGATCTCGCACCAAATGACTTCCATCTGTTTCCTGCTTTGAAGAAGACTCGGCGGAAGGCGCTTTAGCAGCAAAGCTGATATCAAACAAGCCGTCCAACGCTTCTTCTGTATGCAAAGCCCTGATTTTTTCCTGGAAGGCTTTTTGAAGCTTATAAAGCGCTATGACAAATGTCTCAATGTACTTGGAAATTATGTTGAAAAATAAAAATATGTCTTATCTTTAATGTCTCATTCTCTTTCTTTTCCTTTCACACAGTCGATAGGGGAAACTTATTTTCCAACTCCCCCGCGTAGGTTCCCTTCTACACACTCTCAAGTAACGAAAGTTTAGTTATAACCATCCTGTGAGAGTGCAACTTTCCTTCACATTAACAGTATAGTACCACAGTTAGACGATAATGGAGAGAAAATCTATTATATTAATAGGGACAATTTTGCTATTCGTGGAAAGTGTAGACAACCTGGAATCACTAAGTTAGAATGGTCGAACAGGGATTTGAACACAACTCGTTCCAAATAAAAATTCAGTGTCTTACACATTCCTTCAGATCATTCGGTTTGTTGACGGCGTCAATTTACAGGATACCCACTTGGTTTCAAGAAGATCATCTCTATTTAAAACGTCGCGAAAACTCTACGAAATTCGTGACTGGGAACTCCGAACAGCTTTCGTAGTAATCATCGTTGGCTGGTTGGCACCCGCAGAACTAAAGTACATTCGGCGGAAGATGAGTGTGCTGCAAAATAATGTCGTAAGACGTTTAAAAAAGGAAAGAGCTCGGACATAAAAATGTAGTTCAAGAAATTTAAGTGATAAGAATCAACTTGTACGATATTGGGAAGCTAGTTTTACTAATACTTCTAAAATGCTATGCGTTAACATTAAATATGCTTCGTTGTTGACTCGCTGTGCTCATTAAAAGTGTATGTTTGGTTAGCGTTCCGTGAGGCACGACTTATTTCTTACGCGGATAATGGGCGTAAAAGTTTGGGAACCGCTGATCTAACCAGTACCAATTATTTTTTCACGGCGCATTACAGCCATAAGTCCGAGGTCTCTCATCTCAGCTACGACCAAAATATCTTTAACCTTGCGTCCCTCCCTTAACGACCTCACTATCAATGGAACGTTAATCTTCAAACAAGAGAAAACTGAGGAAAAAATACGACACAGTGGACCAAAGAGCAGAAAATTGTTTGTGCGAGAGTGTTGTTTGCTCCGCTTTAGCAGATTTTTTTATGCAATAAGGCAAATGTAAACTGCTAGAGTACATGCAAAAAGGTATTTTTATTATTATTGTTATTGCTTTTCTTGCTTCCAGCAGTAGCTACTGTTGTGCAGACGTTACTCTGTTCAGAAAGACAAGAAACTGCTCCCAGATTTACAATTAGCGTGCTCGTGAACTATAATGTGAGCAGTGTGCAAACTGAATATCTCCATCACTTAAATGAGTGTCTTTTGCTACGTCCAGTTCACAGCTGCGCTCTTTCCTGTTATCGCTACCGTTTTTGCGGACTTGTGAAGTCGTCGCTGGTGACCGCATAGCCGACGATTGCTGTCCTTTTTGTGTGTTTCACGAGATGCAGAGCTAGCAACTGGAAATACATCAACCTGATATCGGCATCCTTGTGGATTGAGTCTTCGCGGATTTATTTGCTTGACCTTTTCGTGACGCAATTTAACCACGACGGAGATTGTGGTTGGCATAGTTACCATGGATATTTTAAAATAATCAAGACATTCGCTCTTACATTCGTGATCGAGACATAGAAAATGGTAAGGAAGTGACAACCGCGCAGTTGAGCAACCCTCAAACCAAATCATCATCATCATACATCTGAATATGTATAAGCTGAGTGTACCAGGCCGAGATCACAGACATCTGAAGCATTTTTTCTCGAAAATGATTAATACCTCACTTCTCTGTAGTGGATCCCTGAGTTCTCATGGGTTTCTCAGGTTGGGATGACGCAAATAGCAAATTCGTGTCCGAATTATTACACTGGAGACAACCTGGCGTCAACTATGGTCTAACCTGGTTTCCACGTTTAGCTTCCCGTATTGTGCTGGACAATACATATATTGCACATGTTACGAGGCTAGGGCTGGAATTAAAGGAGGGGGAGACAGAGAGAGAGAGAGAGAGAGAGAGAGAGAGAGAGAGAGAGGAGGGAGGACAAAGGTAGAGTGGGGGGGGGGGGGCGGGCATGTACCTGCCTAGCACTGTATTATAAAATAGCCAACCGAAGTGAAACGCAGAGACAACGGAGTTGCACCATTTTTGGGAGGAACGAGGACCAACTGTACGCTGTAGGTGTTTTCCAGTCGGGGCGTCAGATTGTGGCGCGAGCGAGTTTGCATCCGCGTCAGCAAACTGTGCTCTGTATTCGCGGCCGCTCCAGTTCGGCCAGTGTTTGCAGCGTTAATCGTATTAGCGCGCACCACGGTGGATCGTAAATGCGCCACATTTCATTGCCCGTAAAACGGAGGGCGACTCCGGTGCGCTATCCTACTGCACCAACAGCGGGATACTAAACTCAGCCCAAGCGACTGATTTTTCAGCAGCACGCACCACTGCGCCGCGTAAGAGCGACGCTTTTTAATTTCCCAGTGCGGTGCTCCAGCACACCTGGCACGAATTTAATCTGTTTCTCGCCTTCTACCTTCGTTGCTGCAATGATCAACGCACCGTATACTCCGCTTTGAGTAAAAATAATTGCGTCTCACTTCGTTGGCAATTCATTGGCGTTGTTCACTGGTAAATATAAAACATTGATTGGGCCGTGACTTTAACCGCAGGTTTCAGACCAGTGCATATTACATAGTGTAGTGTTACGTGAGGAGGACAAATTTTGAATGATACAGTCCGCGAAGTGGTTCTACTTACTCACGATGCCCCGCAGTTCAATAGAGAAATCGTTAGAGTGGGACCCAATTATAAACATTCATAAATAATATGGGTTGATGAATATCTATTGACAGAAGTGTAGCTTTCTTGGAATGGACCGTTGAATGCCAGTGCGTGCAAAGTATCGACATCACAGTGTCATTTTTATCAAAGAGGAGGAATGTTGTGAACACCAACTTCGTGTTCGCTGGGAGGCGAAGGCAAGGAATCAGTGCGGCATTAATTTCAACATTTGAGGGCATTTCCTGAAAACAACAATCAGATTGACTGTCTTTAATCAGACGTGCGAATTCCACTAGATCTGGTTTTTCTCCGTCTCACACAAAATATCACTTTACACGATGTTACAGTTGATGATGATGATTACGATGACGGTGATAATGATGCTGATTACGGCGGCGGTGGTGGTGGAAAGAGGAGGCATCTTAAATTGTATTCTTTCGTTGTTTTTGTTGCTGCTGCTGTCTTCCGTCTGGAGTCTGGTTTGTTGCAATTCGCAATGCCAGTTTATCATGTGCAAGCCTTTTCACCTCTGTGCAACAGCTGCAGCTTAGATCTATTTTCCGGTCGATGTGGCCGAGCGGTTCTAGGCGCTTCAGTCTGGAACCGTACGACTGCTACGGTCGCAGGTTCGAATCCTGCCTCTGGCATGGATTTGTGTGATGTCCTTAGGTTAGTTAGGTTTAAGTAGTTCTAAGTTCTAGGGGACTGATGACCTTGGAAGGTAAGTCCCATAGGGCTCAGAGCCATTTTGTAACGCAAATGGACGTTGAGATCTTGGTTACCATTTTACTTTATTCTAAAGTAACGTCAGCAGCAGCAATTATTATGGCCTCGATAGAACGAGATGACTGTTCCACACCATAAAGTAGTGAAGGTCACATAGCTTTAGTTCCTAGTGTGGAACAGGCATCTCTTTCTACAGAGTCAATAAGTCACCACATCTGAGTTACTTTAGAATAACGTAATGTGGCAAGCATGATCTCAGTGTCCACATACTTAAACTGATTTTGTCCATATGTATTACATACGACGACCTTTTATTCTAGAATAATTTACATCATTGTTCCATTGAATTAAGTAGCAAACGATTCTGATCACACAAATTACGACGATGTTTCCCACCGTTTCGCAGTTGTATCCTCATCAATGTATTCTGTTATGATCGGAAATGTCTTGTAGATAAGCCAAACGAGTCATCAATAAAATTATATTTGCAATCTTGACTGTAAGGGGTTTCCTGTATCCACAGCTTTAACGCACCTGATCGCTTACCTTCAAATTTGGCAATGCCAGATAATAATGTCTCTTCATTTGTTACAGGATATACATATCTAAGCTTCAGTATTATCTTGTAGCATCATATTTCAAAAGCGTATATCCTCCTCTTGCCCGTACTGTTTATCGCCCACATTTCACTTCCATATAAGTCTGCACTCCAGACAAATACAGTCTGGAAAGACTCCCTAACATTTAAATTACCATTTCATGTTAAAATATATCTATTTTTCACAAACACAGCTTAAGATCCTTAGGGAAAACTCTTCAGTATGGCGCTGACGTTCGTGTCTCATTTGCGCTTACAATAACTTCATCGAATTTCTTTGCACTGTCTGTACTGACGTCGTTTGTTTGGAAATGGGCAGCTTGTACGGAAAAACGTATCTGTAAAATAATGTAATGCCAGAAAAAAAATGCAGTACCCTCAAGAAATGCGTTCAGTGGCGCCAGGGTAATATTTGTATACTGAGGGGGCTGTAGTGTTAGTGACTCGTTTGCCACGGTCATCGGCGATTAGAAAGTCAACAGCAGGCCTGTCTGTGCGCCCTCCGTTTTGACTCTGCAGGCAGTAGCTGTGCTGAATTTAGAGGTGAACAATGTGTGCAACATTCATTCTCTGTACAATCATGCACCGTTGACCAGTACGTACTCATGCTGACCAACTTCAGCCATTGAAACGGGGTCGCATTGCGGGCCCGCAGGAAGGTTCAAAAATGGTTCAAATGGCTCTGAGCACTATGGGACCTAACACCTATGGTCATCAGTCCCCTAGAACTTAGAACTACTTAAACCTAACTAACCTAAGGCCATCACACAACACCCAGTCATCACGAGGCAGAGAAAATCCATGACCCCGCCGGGAATCGAACCCGGGAACCCGAGCTCGGGAAGCGAGAACGCTACCGCACGACCACGAGCTGCGGACACCCACATGAAGGTCAATGGACGTTTCGACAGATCGCTGCACAGCTTGGCCGGTCGCGGTGGTCTCGCGGCTCTAGGCGCGCAGTCCGGAACCGTGCGACTGCTACGGTCGCAAGTTCGAATCCTGCTTCGGGCATGGATGTGTGTGATGTCCTTAGGTTAGTTAGGTTTAAGTAGTTCTAAGTTCTAGGGGACTAATGACCACAGCAGTTGAGTCCCATAGTGCTCAGAGCCATTAGAACCATTTTTTTGCACAACTTGGGCACAGTATATGGCTGGTGTGTCACTGCCTTAAGCAGTAATCTTTGGGGCATGACGGCACGTAAAGATAGATGCATTGTACGAGCACCGGTGACCGACCGATGATCATTAGAAGGCGAAATCGGGGTGCATGTTGCACCTGTGGAGTCGCCAGTCAGCATTGGGAACTGTCTGCTTGCAGGACTACGACAACGTGTGCCTTTTCTGACCAGGCTACCGCTGACATTACGTCGGCGACAAGCAGTACTACTATGGTGCGACTGCAGAATGGAACTGCGCTCAGTGGCCTTCAGTGACGTGAGTAGGTTGTGTCAGCATGCAGGTAATGGGCGTATACATGTACGGCCTAGACCTGGTGTGCGGCCTATTCCGTAGTGCATTCGCCCACGACCCAAAGGTCCCATCGCAGGGGTCATGGTATTTTGGGACGGGCGGCTGCGGCGGCGGCATCAGTTACAACTCGCGGTCACATTTTGGTGTTTCTGCAGTGTAAAGTAACCAGTACCTTCTATATTGCGTAAGTTATCCCCATGCTATTTTCATTTCTTCGGCGGGAATGTGCTGTGCTCTTTCAGTAGGACAGTGTACGTCCTGCTCTGGCCAGGAAGATCATCAGCTCACTGGCCAATTGAACGCGTATGGGACATGGTCAAACGAGAACTTACCCGTTCTCCAGAAGCCGCACGAACCATTGTCGAATAGGAACAAAAGTTGCAAGACGTTTGGGATAGTCTGTTGCAAAATACCATTCGGCGCCATTATTTTGGTTTGTGTGCGAGAATACACGTCTTCGTTGGCGCCAGAGGGGGGAGTGAGGGCTACACTTTGTATTGACGGAACTGTTCAGATAGCCTTTACTGTGACATATGGCTTCCATTTAGTCTAAATTTGTTACCATATGCTCCTACAATAATGAAATACGTGTCACATCACTTGTCAACAAAATAACCTTCTGCTTGAGGATGTTGCAACTTTTTTTCGGCAGTGTATATATAGTCTCTCTAGGAGTTCTTTATCGCCCAGCAGCTGTGGCCGAGCGGTTCTAGGCACTTCAGTCCGGTACCGCGCTGCTGCTGCTGCTACGGTCGCAGGTTCGAATCCTGCTTCGGGCATGGATATGTAATTTCCCTAGGTTAGTTAGGTTTAAGAAGTTCTAAGTCTAGGGGACTGATGACCTCAGATGTTAAGTCCCATAGTGCGTAGGGCCATTTTAACAATTTTGACTTCTTTATCTCGGCGAAAAGAAAGCTTTGTGATTTTATTATATTTTCTTCCCGATAAGTGCTTCTGTTCGAGACAAAGGGTACTCTTTTGTCCTGGAGGAAGGGACACTGGAATATTTCAATTACAGCTCGTTTTCCAGGTCTCGTGCAAACGCAGCTACAGGACCCTCTACTAAACAGATGTGGTCAAAATAAGGAGAAAATTTAATTACATCTCACGTCATAATAATGAAAAGTCGGTCGTTCATTAGGTGTAAATAGGTACCTGGATTTTAGAATTTGGTCTAATTATACATCAGACCTACAGGTGCCGTGAAACGCTGTTTCCGTGTCGGTTGGCAGAGTAGGCGTCTGTCAGGGCTACGGCCATTACTGCTGCCCAGAAAACAGACAAGGTCTACTCTGGGGTAAAATATCCTCCCGGCGCAATGGCCGTACTTCGGATCTCCAGGCGGAAATTGCTCCCACAGGTACCGGGCTGCGTGGGAGGAGAACGGAGGGAGTCGTGAAATAACGATATACGTACACGCGATGTCTGGGGGAATGAGCAGGTCGAGACAATTTCAGACGACAGAACTTCGTATGAGAACGAATGAGATCGTTACTGAATAGCAGGCGCCGCGGGTACTGCGAACTCCCTGTCGACTACTCAGGTGTCAATAAGTTCTGCAACTACGTTCACGTGTCAAATTTGTTGCTAAGGGTGACAGACGTAGCAGTTTAACTCGTACACTAATTTTCCCAGTGAGATACCAAGATAATATATTACTTGATGACGAATTAGAGTCAGTGATTTGGGGAAACGTGGACGAACAGTCTTTTCAGATGGTTCAAATGGCTCTAGCACTATGGGACTTAACATCTGAGGTCATCAATCCCCTAGAAAATACAACTATATATACCTAACTAACCTAAGTTCATCACACAAATCCATGCCCGAGGCAGGATTCTAACCTGCGACCGTAGCAGTTGCGCGGATCCAGATTGAAGCGCCTAGAACCGCCAACCGCTCGGCCACACCGGCCGGTGTTGGCTGTATAGTATGGTCTTCTAGTATGGTGTTCTGCGTGTAGAGTAATCAAATCTCTCACGAAAAAGAATGTTGGTTTCAACACCGAAGTGCTCTAGAAACAAAGGTCCTGCTAAGTTTGGACATCCCGTTCCTTGCTATGAGTTGTCAGTTTTCAAAAAAAAATTCGTTCTATTGTAGTCTTTTTCTCTAAGTCGTAAGTTGAGAGGGCGGTCTTCGGCCGACAGTGCGCCACGCATTCACCAAACCATGAGGCGGCTGGGTTCAGAAGTCCGTGTCGGTGTGTTCCACGCACTGGCTAGCGAGGTCAGTGCACGCTCTGTTTGGAGGCGAGCTTTCCACGTGCCCTTCCTTCCTTCCTTCCTTCCTTCCTTCCTTCTTGCACGAGCGTTGAATGTTCTCCATCATAATGTGCTGCGTGCGCAGCATTACGCGCCTACGGTTTTCTGGCGTTAGCTAGATGATACTTTCGTTGTATGGTCTCATGGCAGACAAGAACTGGAAAAATTACTTTGTCATTTAAACCCTTTACATGAGAACATCAAGTTTACTATGGATATTGAGAAAGATGGGACTTTACCCTTTCTAGACGTGTTAGTACACCGTAAGAATGATTGGTCTTTGGGACATTCGGTGTATAGAAAACCCACATATACAGATCTATATCTTCAGGCGTCCAGCTGCCATCACCCCGCACAAACCGCCAGTTTTCTTACTACTGTACTTTAATTCATCGGGCGCATGTAATATGGGATGCTGATAGCCTTCACGAAGAATTAGTGCATCTGGAGAAGGTTTTTAAAGAGAATGGCTATACTTCGCGTAAAATACGGAAGACCATGCACAATTATAATAACAAGAAGCAACGCTCTGAGGAGACTGATGACGACTATAAATCAACTGCGTTGCTTCCATATGCCGGGGACGTGTCTTCAAAAATAGGCAGATTGCTCAGGAAGAATAATATTAATGTCATCTTCCGTCCACCACCAAAGAGCAGGGCTTTCGTCACTGTAGAACGTTTGATTTTCTTGACAGAGCCATAAAATCACCTCTGCTTCCACCGAAGGTGTTCTTTAAGCTTTGAAACACATGAAAACTGGATGGAGCCAAGTCGGGATTGTATGAAGGATTATTGTTGACAGTGGACCCAAGGCGTTCCAGATGTTTCAACGCTCGTGTGATCTGGAATTGTCTCGCTGAATGAGAGGGTGCTCCATGTGTGGATGAACTCTTCGAATTCGTGCTTTTTTTTCTGAAGGTATCTCAGGCACCGGCATAGTTACGTTACACACCATGAAGTTACAATTGGGAGCTCTCTTGCGGCAAGGAGTTGGAACATGCATCAGCGAAGCGGGGAAGTCGACCGTGTAATATGTATGACGTACGATACCGCAACCAAAATCGAGATCAGAATAAAAAAGTCGGAGGCATTAGTCTTCAGCACGCCCTCCTACTTTGACCCAGAATCTCCTGCTCTGAATGGTAGTACTTGAAATAAGTAAACTTCTGTAATTGTTTTTGTCTTCTTCTCTTCTGTCGTACCTTGTTATATCATAGTTCCGCTTCCCATTGTTACCCGTTGTTATGGCTGTCAAGGCGGCTAACACAGTATCAAATCAGGATTAAAATCTCAATGTCCGTATGAATGTATTTCGTTAGTTATCATTCAAAGTACAATGTCATTTAACAGCACGACAAACAACAGAAACTAAACTGCACCCCTCGACCAACAGAGTAAGCCATCGCACTAAAAATTTAATTCAATTTTTCTTTTATTTTTTGTTTTGATAATTTTTTCCTCTCGTAACAGCGTTTCCTGTGTGTTAACGAGACGAGAAAGAGAGTTAAGAAATACTCTAGTCCTTCAGTCAAGGTGTAAAACTCACTCAGGATTAAGTGACCTGAAGCACAAATCTCTACGCTAATTCAAAGGCAAGAGAGCTGCCGTCTGTGTAATGCGGACGATGTAAATAGCTCCACAGTAAACAGGATGTCGAGTGAGCTGAAGAGAACCAAAACGGACGGGAAGAACGCAGACTGTGTGACGTATGTAAACTCGAAACTGACGTAGAAATGTCTCCCTAGCCGATGCTGAGAGTACACGGGATATTCCGCGAATTACCTCATCGTACTGCAGCGCCCACATCTTCCCAGTACGCTAAGTGACTTGTCTTCCTTGGAATATGTACTCTTGCTTTCTTGATGTCAAGCTATGTTTGCCCAGACTGCCTCTTCTGGAACTTGGATGGCTGCTGATATTTACAGAATAAAACAGTTGAGATGATCACGTACGGACTGCATAGCGTGATTATTCCAAAATCGTCGAACGTTGGGATAGCTAAGCTCATAATCCACTGCTCTGCAGTTCATTGGAAGACAATCAAAGTGGTGAAGCGAAGAAATAAGCGTCGGACTGGGCTGCTGATTAGCAGAGATGGAGAACGGGGGGGACATAAATCAGGAGGGATGTTCTGTTACTGATTGCGTGGGGGACGGGATGCTGAATCACCTACCGAGAGGGAAGGGTTGTGCGCTTCGGTCGACACAAAAGCACTATACACAGTGTGTGCTTGCAGCTCGGCCCCCAATCCTCGATTTCGAGTATAGAGTCAACGGAATAACTACAAACGTAATGCTGCACATCGAGCACGATCTCTGGCCACGCTGTGCAAATGTTCAAAATACTTGACCAAATTTGCTTTAAAACAAAGCCATTACTATAGTTTATTTAGAAACATGCTTACATTCAAAATTTCGTTAATGGATGCTTCAGCGACAGTGAATGAATCTGTTTTATATCAGACCATGATCCGTTAACCACCTATCACTGCGTTTTGCAGTACAGAGATGCTAGACTCAAATCAAATACAGGGTGCACCAGAAATACCCGACGGTTTTGAAAATAAAACAGCATTTTAGGGGAAAGTGTAAATATTTATTTTTTATTAGAGATACATTGATTTCTTTGTAATGGAAAGTTAGTGTGTGTCGTGTTTATTGAAAATAATATTTGGTATGTGTCCACCATGCTGAACAACGTAATCATGTAGTCTGTCTCGAAGAGATAACATTTCTCTGCCTCGTGATGACTGGGTGTTGTGTGATGTCCTTAGGCTAGTTAGGTTTAAGTAGTTCTAAGTTCTAGGGGACTGATAACTATAGATGTTAAGTCCCATAGTCCTCAGAGCCATTTGAACCATTTGAAGAGATAACATAACTCGCCACACCATGTTGTTGGAAATTTTCTTAATGCACTCAAGAAATCTATCTTTTAGCTCGTATAAACTTCCAGTTTAATACAGCTCGACAAAAAAAAAAAACAGGTACTATCAGGGCGAACGAGCACGTCAGTCAACATTTCGTTCAGTGCTCCATCTAGCGAAACCATAGGTGACGATGGGGATACACTTTTTGACGCAGAAATGTCTGCGGCATGGCTGTGTAGCGCTCAGAATTTGTTACAGTGTGGCACTCAATTATTTTTTTTTTTTTAAAGTATCGATAATGCGCTCAAAGGCAAAGTCGTATCATAGTACAGCTTTTGCGCTGTGCGTAGGTCGCTGCAGCACTTCACACGTGACGTGTACTGCCCAGATCCGACACTTCGATACCCATAGCAACAGAGTATTTCGACTGAGGGCATCACGTCGACCAAATTTAGGTCGATAGCTACGCTTTGCAGTTACGATACACACTTTCTTTATAAACTCCTCCGCAATCGCAATGCGCTGGTCACAGACCAGCGCTTTATCTCAGTTAAATTCCAGATAACGTGCCGAACGTGGCGCGTTGCATTACAGTGCCGCGTCGTTGGTGCACTGCGAATGGAAGTTTAAAAGCGAAACAACCAAATTAATTAATTAGAGATAATTCGCTTTTCAGTCATACATTTCTCACTAAGAAGATTTTCTTAGGCTGTATAATCAGTTGCGGCTAGTTCAGATATAATTACCATGATCAGCCACAGCTTTTTAACCCTCTTTTGTTCAAGTTTTTCATCGTAGTAACATTATTACGTGCAATTGCCAAGTATTAATTTTGTATGATTCTCTCCAATAACAGCAAGAGGGCTTACAACAGAAGTAATGTGAAGAATATAGTAGATTTTTAAGATGACCCGTTCGGACAGACGCGCGCGTTAGCACTCGGCTTCTGCGATTCGGGGAGGCGCGCACCGGCCCCGGACCGAATGCGCCAGGCGGATTGATGAACGACGAGGCCTGGTGTGCTGGACGTGGTTTTTAGGCGATTTCCCACATCCGAGTAGATGACGACTGGGTTGGTACCCACGCCCTGGACGCAGACATGTGGGTCCATTTGTGTGTGTGTGTGGGGGGGGGGGGGCAATTTAACCATACCTTCTAGTATTAACATTGCTAAATCTAAAAATTAAGATACCGGTCACTTGAAGGTAGCGGCATAAAGGACGGGATAGAGAAGGAAAATAGATTTTACGATACCTATATTTTAACTTGGAACGTGTTGATTCTTCAACAAAAAACGATAATTATTTTGTTTTTTATCGTTGGCACGTTTTCTTACTACTTCTAGCACTGAGTGGAAGCTCCCATAGGAGAGTTCGTGTGCTTCATCGGATATTATTTATTATGTCAGGCTGTTTGGATTCTTCAAAGTGGGAACAAAAAATATTTACGCAGGTATTTTTCTGGCATATGCATTCTGAAGTAGTATTTGTATTGCGATGCGGTGCTTCATACAATTGCTGCATTGTGCCTGTTACACGTAACCACGACTTCTGCATTCTGTATAGCCTTTCAGAAAGTTTTCAGCATCTCTGCAGCGCCAGTTAAAGATAGTTTGCTGGGAGTTCCTTGTAACACGCACACGCGTAATATTTCATAAGCCTCTCTGGGCTCTCTCAAAATGATTCTTCGATTAGTGACGGTGCACAAAGAGGTGAGTAATTTTCTGTTTTGTTAAAAGCCCGTAGTTCTATTGTTTGAAAAAGGCAACGGTTACTTGTTTTAACAACATATGCCTTCTCTTGATTTCAAGAGTACAGTAACACAAAGTTCGAGAAATGATTGCAGTGAAAAAGTAGTCGGCAAATATGTTGCATTTGAGTTGGCAGGAGGCACCTGTCGAAGCCCATTATGCACTATTTATGTGAAAATGTCCGCCCCCTGGTAGCTGAGTGGTCAGCGCGACGGAATGTCCTACCTAACGGCCCGGGTTCGATTCCCCGCTGGGTCGGAGATATTCTCCGCTCAGGGCGTGGGTGTTGTGTTGTCATCATCATCATCCTAATTTCATCCCCATCGACACGCAAGTCGCGGAAGTGGCGTCAACTCGAAAGACTTGCACCAGGCGAGCGGTCTACCCGACGGGAGGCCCTAACGAAATGTGTCTGTTAGGACACTGATTTGGGACAACTGCATTTATTTTCATTCTGATTTGAAATTGCGTTTTTTGAGAAGTGAGTGCGCCTGCTGTCATGCCGCAATGAATATTTCGGAGTGTGGCGTGGCTGGGGTGTCATCAGACCTTATTTATATGTTGGCGTGACTGTCACGCGCACGATGGACAAGACGCGCGACATCAGCGAATTTGAGCACGGCCAGACCGTGGCTACCCAACTGCCAAATACGAGGTCATGGAAAAACTATGCTCTTCGCATGCCACCGTGTCGTTTCACGCATCGGGGAAATCCTTCGCCGTCAGTCACAACCACGGGCAGCTACATATTGACAGAGATGAGGTTCGGCTGTTGCAGATTGTAGAAGCGGTGGACAGGTACAGTGCAGCAAATCACGCACCAATATAATGGTGGGACAACGCCATGTGGGCAGCCTACTACCCAGGTTCACAGCCAGTATAAGGTGATCAGCTGCCACCGCTCCACAGCCCACAGGAGTAGCTCTGTTCTCCGTATGACACAACAGAACGCAGAGTTACGGGTGCCAGAACAGCGCCATTCTGTTTGCCAACAGGGCACCGTTATGACATGTGGTGAAGGTATTTCGACGTGGAGATGTATATTGAGACGATATGAGGCTCGTGATATGTATGCTATCAACCCTCCCAGACGAACAATGCAGGGTGATACAAGATGATTTAAGACAAAATCTCTAATTGGTATTATGAATGGCAGCTGGTTTTAAATGTAGAAAAATGTAAATTAATGTGGATGAGTAGGAAAACAAACCCGTAATTTTCGGATACAGTATTAACAGTATCCTACCTGACAGTCATGTCGTTTAAATATCGAAGCGCAATGTTGCAAAGCGATATGAAATGGAAGGAACATGTGAGGATTGTGGGAGTGCAGGTGAATGGTCGACTTCTGTTCATTGGAAGAATTTTGGGAAAGTGTGGTTCATCTGTGAAAGAGAGCGCATATAGGACGCTAGTGCGACTGGTTCTTTATTACTGCTTGAGTATTTGGGATGCGCACCAGATCGGATTAAAATATGACATGGAAGCAATCAGAGTCGCGCTGCTAGGTTTGTTACCGGTGGGTTCGATCAACACGTGTTACGGAGCTGCTTCAGGAACTCCAATGGGCATCCATGGAGGGATGGTGATGTTATTTTATTTGAAACACTATTGAGAAAATTTAGAAAACCGGCATTTAAAGCTGACTGCATGACGATCCGTTCTTTCGCGTTAAGGACCACGAAAGTAAGCTACGATAAACTAGGGCTCATACGAAGGTATATAGATATTTGATTTTTCCTCACTCTATATGCAAGTACAGCAGGAAAGGAAACGACTATAATAGTGACGATACAGGATACCCTCCGCCACGCACCGTACGGTGGCTTGCGGAGAATGTATGGAGATGTAGATGTAGGAAGTTACTGTTATCATGTGCGTCCGTTATTTCGCTTGTATCGCCCCATAGGCGACCTACAGTGCAGCGTCCTACCAATCTGACTTGTCAGAACGGTTTTGATGAACACGTAAATCCTGCTCCAACCAGTGACAGGTAGTTGAGAGCGGCGGATGAGCGGTCGTGCATCAAGTTGGCTTCCCAATGCATGGGATCACGTGGAGTCCACACTGCGACGTATCGCCGCCGTCAGGCTATACACTACCAGGTAAGCATTTCTGACAAAATATTAGCCCCTCCGCCTTCTCATTAAAAAAGCGCTCCGGTTGCTTTGGAGAGCTGTAGATGGTGTTGCACTGGAACCGGGCGATCATGTGACCCTCCACCGCTGACGTAAATCGAAGCAGTGAAGTAGTATCTACGTGCCTGTCGGTTGTGTGAAATCAGCACACTAAGATGGGACGACGTCGAGATGTGACAGAATGGCAAAAAAAGTACCTACCGTATGCGGACGCTCCATGATTATCTTGAATCTAGTTGCGCGATTGGTTGTATCTACACGGAATATCCGGCATGTCTTCAAAATGTGGTGTAACACGGGATGAGAACGATGTTCGAATAAATTATCCTTACTAACAGGGACTAGATAAGTGCCATCCTATGTCGGTTTCAGACACGACAGGAACCGCTACCGCCAGTGAATGCAGGCCCATCTCAACGAGTTTCCGAGCCTATATTTCGAAGGGACCTGAATGCAATGGACATTTGGGGATGTTAAAAAGCCACCAGGCCCTGAAATCCACGCGATAGTCGACCGACCGCCGTGTCATCCTCGGTCATCCGTCATCGGATGCGGAACATAAGGGAGTGGGGTCAGTGCATCACTCTCCCAGCCGCTGTCGGCGTTTCGATCTTGGAGCTGCTGCTACTTCTCAATTAGGTAGCTCGTCAGTTGGCTTCACGAGGCTGAGTACAGCCCGGTCCCATCCTTCCACTGAGGGCTAATCCGTGGAAAGACAGGGAATGGAATTTGGGACCCTCACTTGGTAACCAAGTGTTGCACTGTCCTTTGCATCTTCATGATGGATATGCTGTGGACAATACCGTCTTCCAGAATCACAACAGTCGTGTACACTAACTTGCACGCATACTTTCAAGGTTTAATGGATACTGGCACCCTGCCGTATCACGACTGTCTTAATAAATTACCCGATCTTAATCCCGCAGATGATGTTGAGGGACTATGTGGAACGAGGGGATGGGGTTTGAGGGTGGAGGAAACATCCCCGAAATTTGTTGTCTCTATGGGATCTGAGCAAAAGTGAGTCAGTGGCTTAAGCCGGATATGACGTAACTGAGGAATGTTGTTGAAGCTCTTCCTCGCCGAATGGGAAGCTTAATCAAGGCTAGAGGCGATGTTAGGCGGTATTAACGTGGTGGTCCTGGAGGTGACTAATTTGTTGACCGCTGTGGTTAGGTAAGTGTTCAGTCGATATTAACTCTGTGTTTGTTTTGGCATCCATGTTCTGATTAATCTAGTACACTGCCTGCAACAGGTGTGGAAAACTGACATTAGAAACCCTCAATAACATTGTTATGTTTTACAGGTAAGTCTCGAAATTTGCGGTACAATATTGTTTAACGGATGACTTCCAGAGGCGCGCGTTTTGCGGCTACTTTCGCTGCCATAAAAGAGCGCAGCTATTTTCATTTGTATTCAGGAAGGTTTCTTCCGTGCACTGTAGGTGCTCAATTACTATAACCACTATCTCGCTCTATGTGGATTGCTTCGGCTGCCCTTATATCCTGCGGCAAATCACGCCGTTAGTAATTACACCACTGTATGCGCATTATAAACTGAAAGCACCTCTATTTGTTCTCAGAAAAAAAAAACTGAAGTATGACGTTTCTGTGGCCATTACAGTAGACACTAAACACCACACCGGAGTGTATCATCGTAATGTAAAGGCGTGAGAGACCTCGTGACCTGTTTTTAATTATGTAGCTGAAGACAGATACAGATTGAAAGCAGGCATCTTATACAGTAATGGTTCAAAGAGCAATGTTGCTTCTTAGCAATTTGAGGTTAATGGGATTTCGGATCGGCTAGTGAAAATTAACATGCAAAATGTCAGAGTCCCCTATCTGAGACGTAGTCAATTTCAGAAGACACGTGGAGTGTAGGAAAGGAATTGAACGTGTGCAGGACTTATTAAATAACACTAATTCCTTCCGTAAGGGGCTATACGTATAAAGTAAGGTCAGCCAGTACGAAACTGCGCATGTAATCTGTTACATTAGCGATAAGAGCGTTTATTGCGGCGACTCCTGGGGTAGTCCAAATAAAAGCGACGACAACTACCCGGAGCAAATAAAAAACCCCGGCAGCGCTACGATAAGCAGAACTGGTATTTCATTATTATTTTTCTATTTTTTTTTGGGGGGGGGGGGGAGAGTAGGAAAAGAGACTTCTTGTGTGTAGTTAAGATTTCTTGAATGAAACTAGTTGGTATATCGTTAAATGCTAAGTGTTACGCTAGTTAGACTGCAAACTTTTCAAGTAAATTGGTTAGTGTTAGAAATGTGTTTGAGTAGTATAATGTGGTGCGGCACCGTAATCGACCAGTAGATAATTCGGCGAACCCAGGTGAAACTTTAGATAGGATCGCAGTGTAAAGCAGGAAGATAAACTTCAGGCACGTCTTTGTAAGAAATGTATACGAACTGTTGCATCTGAGTATAGAATGCAGCAAGGAAACGAAATATAACAACGACGAATAAGGTCTTTTTTTAATTACTTGGAACATTCTACAGTCGTGAAGTTCCTAAAGTTGAGTTACTACAGTACGGCGAGCGCAAGATACAAGAAAAGCCGTATCTGAATACAAGTCACCATGAAACGTAGATAAAGCAAATGATCCCTAAGAGTGAAACATTTACTAGAAAAAACTCAGTAACAGACCTCCAAGGATGTGTAACACTTCACCGATTATATTGTGAACTATAAGCGCAGGACTCTGCAGAAGAATGGGACTCGTCTTAGAAAGAGGATATTGTCATTCACGTGAGATCAGCAGCTGATCGAGGACATGGTTTTCGGAAACATGACTAAACTGTACTATTTAAAGCGATCGATTTATCACATCGAGGTGGGATATAAGGCCAGTGTGTAACGTTTCCGGAGGCGGGGAATTAGCACATACGGACGGGAAGGAAATCAGCCTTCCGTACTTACGTGAACCATTCCGGCATTCGCATGAAGATATTTCGGAAAATCGCAGAAAACCTAAAGCAGGATGGGCGGACGGGTGGTCTTATATAACACCTGTCTCAGACTTTACCACTTCACTTACTGGGAGAACAGGTGTCGATAGCACACGCAATTTTGAAACAAATTAGAGAGTTACTAGGAGCGGTTACACTTAAAATAAGTCAACTGAAAATATTCTTATTTTGGCAGAATATGGGGAATTCTTGGGAAACCAAAATATTAACATATAGAGTGTTTCGAGATGTTGAAGAAATGTTGAAATAGTCTTTCTCAGTCTTTCATATTCTCACGGGACATGGCCCTTCTACATACAAATGCAGCAAGGGGAAACAGGCGATACCAACGAAGGACTGTGGATATAAAACAAGTACTCCGCGAAATATCACTTTCGAATATCCCTGGAACAATGAGGTTGATCACTAATGAAAGAGGCGAAAAGCAATTTATAAAGGTCAACGTGTTAACACGTGTTATATCCAGAACACTACGTCGCGTGTGTAGACAGGCCACCAGGTCTCTGAACTGGTCCGTGCACTGCTGATACGATGCATGAATGGACGTTGGTTGGGAGTTAAATGAAGATATTGTTCGCGAATGTAGAGAGGGCTCCAGAACGTAATGATCGTTAGATACAGTAAGAGACAAAAAAAAATCCCAAGACTGTATAAAGTTTACAGTTATATATCCATCTAGCTGAACTCCGCTAGGAGGCTGTACTCTGCTCATCTGAACTTGTGTGGGAGAAGACAAGACGAGAGAGAGAGAGAGAGAGAGAGAGAGAGAGAGAGAGAGAGAGAGAGAGAGAGAGAGAGAGAGAGAGCAGACCTCTTCAAAAGAAAGAATTAAATGGACTACACACTCAATGGAGCCCGTCGCAGGTTAGATTAGGCTGCTTGTTTTTCAGAGTTACTCTCGCCCACCCGCGATCTGGCACATAAAACATAACTGCAATAACAGAAACGACGACTCTATGTAAATATAGAGTACGGTAGGTAAGGAATTTGTGCTACAACTGGAAGCATCTGTATCGTTTCAAAGACCATTATACGAGGGTTGGAACTTAGTGGCAACTATTTAATCACAACCCATACAAAAGAGTTACATGTTTGCACCTGTTACTGTCCCTCAAAGTGGTCACGAGCATTGTGTAGAATCCGTTGTCAGCGCTGTGAAAGGCGTAATGTACTGTTAGCACAGGCTGTTCCGTTGATGGTGCGAATGGGGCGGTCTACTGCATGTCGAATCTCTGGAACAGTTAGGAAGCGAATGCCACGAAGTGGTTCCTTGATCTTCGGAATTACGTCCGGGGAGCATGGTAGATGGTACAGTACTTCCCAGTCCCATCGACCAAACAGAACAGCGCAGCTTTCTGATCTGATGTCAAATTTGATGTCCGGTCAGCGATGTTTATCCTGTCTACTCTTAGTGTCAGTTGTAATAGCGTAGATGATAGCGCAAGAGACTGCTCAGCCTTCGGCTCGGCTTCGATCCTTCCTACCCTCCCATGCCCAAGTTTTGTATCATAATGTTGTTCGGTTTTAGGAAACCAAATGAAGAACACGTTTGGCGACACCGTCTCTGGCGGCCCGCTTGAATTTGTGCGCCCTGATTGGCTAACTTCAACGCTAGTTAATTCGATAACGGCACAACGTATCGAACTTTTTTTCTCAGTACAACGTGCCTTGCAAGCTTTTCAGGCAGGTTCTGACCACCCTGAATAATGTAGTGCAAAACAAATCACTTCTGGACAGGATGTGAGTTGAATGTAGCTTATACTGTCCAACATGAAAATCAAAGCAGAACTGTAGAGTTGAGTAGCATGGCTCATTTTAGATACTAGGCTGTGGGCTTTAATGTAATCATCAAATATGTTAAAAAGAGAAGATAGTTTCTCAGTCGAAGGAGTTTCTCAGTCGAAGGCTATACGGCCTAGAAGCAGAGACCCTCATGGACACCGCAACTGTTGCATAGCATAGTTCTTGATGTGCGGTTTCTGGATTCTGATTTGCGTAGAGAGCCTTCTCGCGTCATTTGAGGCGAAAATGGATGAACAAATTACATTACACTTCCCTTATGACACACCCTGTATTGCAAGAGTGGTAATGGGAGATGTGGGAAGAGACATCGTTAAAATTCGTTGCATGCCAAAATAGGGCGGTGTTCATCAACAAGTGTCTCGTCTTTGCTTTGTTGCCGCTAATTGATTTGAATATCTTCGTAAGCAAGACGTACTTCTCGTTCTATACATGTTGCGCATTTTCCACCCCCTCCCTCTTTTTTTCCTTCCTTCTTCGAAAGTTCCACCTGCACCCTCAACGTAAGACTGAGGGTTTCCGTTAACGTCATATGACTATTAATGTACACTATTGTGAATAGTCCTCTTTTTTGTAATCCAATGTCAAATATTAGATCTCCTTAAAGATACTTTTAGTCAGTTTGTTTCCCTTGTAGTGCGGATTACAACAGTAATCACAACGTTAGAAGTCTAACAATGGCTGTTGCGTTACAGTTCAAGCTCTAAGGTTACCCAGCTTCTTTGTTTTTCAGGTAACTGGCTGTTCTGAAAATGTGGTGTGCCCGGTTCTGGACTTTATGGTCTTGGTATCAGCCCCAGATAACACTGGGAAGATTTATCGTATATAGGTCCAAACAAAACGCGCTATCCACGAACTGCCTAAAATTATAGTTACGGGACAGGATATGAAATGTAAGTACACGTGCAACAGTAGATAGCGATTTCGCTTTTCAGACTACATACAACGTTCTCTCTTATGCACGAGAAAGCAGATAGTATTCGCACCCTATTTTCTTCATAGAAAGTTAGCTCCAGGACCTTTTGAAATTCGAGAAACATCGATACTTGTAGTAAAAGGAGTGTTCTTTTTTTTGTTTCAGACTCGTGAACTGGAATTTTCCGGAGACGACAGCGGCCTCTCAGCCTCCCGAGGAGAGACTGGAGTAAACTAAGTAAGTGCAGGTTAGACCATTATTACAGTTGCTTAAATTATACATCACTTCGGAGCTCTCTCGGCTGCTGTAAATGCAGACGGAAATCACAACAGTTATAGAGAATGCGAAACTAAACACGCACGTCCACAGTATGTTATGCTTCTGAATTGGATACATGAGAATTGCATGTTACGTGTGACTTTAAATACACATCAGTCATTCAAACGTGCCAGTGCTATTATTATATTATTCAGCATGTGCAGAATATTTCAACAAAGACGAAGTCAGTCGTCAGCCTCACAAGAAAACTTTTATTTGGTTCACTTTACCGGTTTCGGCAGTTTGAACTGTCGTCTTGAGATGTGAAATAGGCTCAGATCATTGGTAAGCCAACATCAGAACAAGAATCAGACGGTAGTGTCCTGTGCTACAGTATCAATAAAACAGTGACATCACTAAAACTTCATATTTGCGATGAGTGGCAAACAGTTAACTATCAAATCTCCCATCGTACTTAGTATTTTTCGAAAACTCTGTCGATTATAAGGGTACTTGTTGAGGTTTCTCTGTGTAGAGGTGACAGTAAATGACCTGTGTTGAGCAATGAGAACTTATGGAAGAAAGCAGAAGAACCAAAGTTATAATTATATGAAGAGAGAATTTTTTCTGTTTCTTTAAAGTACAAAATTCCATTAACAGATTCGTGTCATACAAGGAGCCGTTAGACGATGAACATAAGAAATTGTATCCTGATACAAAAGGAGTGGATTCAGTGAAGGAGAGTAAAACAAAATCAGAGTAATTGGTTGGTTGGTTAATTTGTGGGAGGGGACCAAACAGCGAGGTCATCGGTCCCGTAGTATAATGGAAGGACGGGGAAGTAAGTAGGCCGTGCCCTTTCAAAGGAACCATCCCGGCATTTGCCTGAAGCGATTTTGTGAAATCACGGAAAACTTAAATCAGGATGACCGGACGGAGGTTTGTTTCGCCGTCCTCCCGAATGCGAGACCAGAGTGGTAACGACTGCACCACCTCGCTCGGTAAATCGGAGTGATCACATAAAGACTTGTTTCCAGTCCCTCTCAAATATGAGACTATTACTGAGTGACAGAGCGCAGACGTTAAGGCATTTGGGCCTCATTCCAGAAAAGTAAGGTTCAAATCCGCGCCCGAACATGCGGAATTACATGTATTGCGTCATTTACCGAAATCGATTAAGGCTAACGCTTAGTTGGTCGCTTTAATAAGGCCAAGCGCGATTTCGTGCCGCGTTCTTGTCGATTCCGAGCCGTGTACGTCTCTAATGACCTCATTGTCGACGGCACGGTACACATTAACCTTCCTCCTTCTTGCTATCAACAGGCGGTTGTCTTAGCTTCTGCACAACTTCCCTCGGCATGAAGGCAGGAGACCAGGGTGCTGAGGGCAAATACACGTGAAAGCAAAACGCTTTCACGGATGTTGGTAAAGAAGGAACAGTAATAAAAGTAAAGGAGAAGATAATGGTGCAGAAGTAAATGAGGATACCATTACGCCAACTGGATCTGTATGTAGTTAAAAGAAAACTGTTGACGAAATTAGGTTCTGCTGCTATGGGTTTGAATCAGTTAAACGAAACACAATCGAAAGGTACTAAAAGAAAGCATTAGTTGACAAACGAGTGAGAAAGTTTTGTAGCTTATCTACAATGTTAAAAAAAAATGGCTCTGAGCTCTATGGGACTTAACATCTGAGGTCATCAGTCCCCCAGAACTCAGAACTACTTAAATCTAACCAACCTAGGGACATCACATACATCCATGCGCGAAGCTGGATTCGAACCTGCGACCGTAGCGTAGCGCGGTTGCAGACTGAAGCGCCTAGAACCGCTCGGTCTCATTGGTCGGCTTGTGCAAGGCGAATCATTTGTCCACAGTAAATCTCAGCAGTGATGGCCACACATCGTGGGAGCAATACGTAGTACACCACATTGTCGCTGTTCTACCAGATGCAAACATTGTCTTGTACGGGGAGTTTGCTGCTTTGTTTGGCCTCAACCATTCCTTTCTTTTCTTAATGTTCGCATAAAGGCACCATTTCTCGTCACCAGGAACGATACAGTATAGGAATGGTCGGTGTTCCAAAATCAAATGGCTCCGAGCTCTATCGGACTTAAAATTTGAGGTCATCAGTCCCCTAGAGCTTAGAACTACTTAAACCTAACTGACCTAAGGACATCACACATATCCATGCCCGAGGCAGGATTCGAACCTGCGACCGTAGCAGTCGCGCTGTTCTGGACTGAAGCGCCGAGAACCGCTCGGCCACTGCGGCCGGCAATGTTCAGTGTTGTTCTCGTGCCAATAAATGGCGATGAAGCGGAGATGAACGTATGCCCACCCGCTGTTTTATGTGATTTTGGCTTAGAGCATGCGGTACCCATACGCCCGATTTTTAAGCCTTTGTCATTCCACGAAAATGTTGGACGCTGGTGGAATGATTACAGTTCATCACATTTGACATTTCTCGAGTTCACTGGCGTGCATCATTGTGGGTTAATGCATTTAAACGATTTTCGTTAAATCCCGAAGGTCTTCCGGAACATGGAGAGTCACTAATGTCAAAACGAGAAAACCATTTTCATTGCCGTGCTCTGTCCAATGGTATTATCTCCATACACGGCGCAAATGTTTATGGCTGCTTCCGCTGCTCTCACCCCTCTATTCAACTCCAACAGAAGAATATATCGGAAATGTTCCGATTTGTCCACTTCGCACAGTTTTAATTTCTATCGTCCACAGCTCCATTTACTGTCTCCAAATGAAAATATGTAAACTCTAATAGCAACACTGATCTATAAATAAAAAATGACAATCGATAAACAAACTCGTCGCAACCGGAATAGCAACGTGCGAAACAAAATTGCTACGAACTTAAGCACGAACCGTATACAAAGTGGGTTGGACGTGATAAGCTTTTGGCAGCCTTGTTTCATGACAGTCCGTGAATACGTTGTTGTAGGTGAACGTAACATTTCTGTCACTGTGTGTGTGTGTGTGTGTGTGTGTGGGTGGGTGGGTGGGTGGGTGGGTGGTGGGGGTGGGGGGGGGGGGCGCTTGCGCGAGTGGCAAACCGAGGTATTCTGTAGCTAATGTAGCTCGTAGCGCACCCGGAAGTTGGCCGGTGGCTACACTCGCTGGCCGCGCGCTTTTGTATACAGAGCGCCGGCTGCATCCCATTCGATGATCAAACGAACTTTTCGCACTTATCCAGTCGGAACGGGAAACTGCGACCACGTGAAGGGCAAACGCGGGTGCAGATGGCCGGCGAATGAATGGTCAAAGCGAGCCTTCCCTGTGTGGGGACGCTGCACCACGGCGCAACACGCTCTGCAAGGTTTGCTTGCCAACCAGCAGGTAATCGAAACCGCCTCTTTCATAAGAAACAGTCGACGTTTGCGTGCTGTGCCGTGTGATGGCATTGCCTACATTATTTCTGATAAAGTGATCGTAACCGCCACACTGATGTTACTGTAATATTTGCTGACAGCTGAAATAGTCTTCAGCCTCTTCTATTTCGAAATAACAAAAGTAGTGTGTGTTATGAGCTAGAAATCAACGTAAGTAAAACAAAATTAACCGTCATCAGCAAGAGAGACACACCAAATTCTCATCCAAACATAAAGGTAAACTTATTCCACAAGTAAATACACACCTCATGAAACTAACCTTAATAACCAGTGGCATTACTAGCAAGAAATTAAATTCAGTATCGAGAAAGTCAGCGCCGCATTTTGTATAATGCCTAATGTGCTCAAGATCCCTCAACTTTCAATCGAAACAAAATTAAGATTTCAGCGTTGCTATGTGTTTCTCGTCCTTTTGTATGGAGATGAATCTGGGACTTGGGCCGAGACGACGGGCAAACGACTTGAGGCATTTGTGATGTGGCTGTACAGGAGCATTCTAAGAGTTCCATGCACAAATAAAATTACTAACAACGACATTCTCCCCAAAATTCCGAAAGAAAAAAGTCCTAAACACAGCAATATGCAGAAAACTTCAATACCTCGTTCAAGTAATGTGGAATTGAACATGTACAAACTGCTGAGGAACATACTTAAAGGTAAAATACCTAGCAAAAGAAGACGACAAGGAAGAACATCATCTTGACTTGGAAACTTAAAGGACCTCGACGTCAAACACGAGCGAGGAACTTTTTAGAACTAGGAAAATTGTTATAACTGTGATAGTCATCAACATCCGAAACGGATACGCACAAAAAGAATAAGAATCTTTGTCATTATTCCTACCTCTGTGTCAATCTTACTGAGGCGGCGGGAGGGAGAGACGGAGAGAGAGATAGATATGCTGTCAGGAAATGGAGCGGTGCAGTTACATCATGATTTACTCTCGAAGAAAGACGGAAGGAAAAAAACAGGTCAGCTGAAATGAAATTTCTCAGGACAATCATAGGCTGATGGACAAAATACCTAACACAGAAATAAGACATGAGCTACATATTTTAGGCCGGCCGTGGTGGCCGAGCGGTTCTAGGCGCTTCAGTCAGGAACCGCGCGACTGATACAGTCGGAGGTTCGAACCCTGCCTCGGGCATGGATGTGTGTGATGTCCTCAGGTTAGTTAGGTTTAATTAGTTGTAAGTTCTAGGCGACTGATGACTTCAGATGTCAAGTCACATAGTGCTCAGAGCCATTTGAACCGTTTTTGAACAAATTTTAGATTCCGAAAGCAAAATTAAAAAAAAAAAATATAATGTCAACTGTTGTAACTGTTTAGGAAGTATGCAACAAGATCGTCCGTCTAGTATGGTCATGAACAACAAACGCACTGGACAGTGAAGTGAAGTGTTGCGTGTCCGAGGACTAGATTATTTCTGGAGTAGTCCGTGCAGCCTACTCTGTGAACTGAAGAAAAGATGATAATGATGATTTCTTGTTTAAATAATGGTCAGATTTTCATTACAGTTCACGTTCAGAGACGTGACAGCCAACGCTATTGTAAAAAGTACGGCGGTTAAATAACAAAGACTGATTTTTTCTTGTAGTTTCCGAGAGACTTTCCAATCTCTACTGCGAATATTTGAAAAGAGCGGATTTTTATGTTTAATATGCATAGGCCGAAAGACTTGCGTATGGGTAAGATGGTAGTAATGTACTATTTTATAGACGCTCTTAGCATTTCGTATGCACAATTGTAGATGACGCGATAGGGTCAGTACGGCGCAATAAACTTGTGTGTTCTTTTAAACCATACAGCAACTGAAACAGAGGGAAAACTGTAGCAATCGTATGGTAAAGCTGCATTACCTCGAGCGACGGAGTTTAGGTGGTTCAAGTACTTCAAATAAGACCGACTTCTTCGTGTTAAGAATAGTGGGCCTGGCATTTCGGCTTCTGCTGTGACTGAAGTCAACATAAACACAGCTGCTGCGATTGTCCGTGAGAATCGGCGAATAACGTTACGTAACCCCAGTAAAGCGTTGAGAATTTCATATGGCAGTGTCTTTACCGGCCGGAGTGGCCGACCGGTTCTAGGCGCTACAGTCTGGAACCGCGCGACCGCTACGGTCGCAGGTTCGAATCCTGCCTCGGGCATGGATGTGTGTGATGTCCTTAGGTTCTACATCTACATTCATACTCCGCAAGCCACCCAACAACGTGTGGCGGAGGGCACTTACATGCCACTGTCATTACCTCCCTTTCCTGTTGCAGTCGCGTATGGTTCGCGGGAAGAACGACTGCCTGAAAGCCTCCGTGCGCGCTCGAATCTCTCTAATTTTACATTCGTGATCTCCTCGGGAGGTATAAGTAGGGGGAAGCATTATATTAGATACCGCATCCAGAAACGCACCATCTCGAAACCTGGACAGCAAGCTACAACGCGATGCCTCTCTTGCAGCGTCTACCACTTGAGTTTGCTAAACATCTCCGTAATACTATCACGCTCTTCTTTGGATCTTCTCTATCTCCTCTGTCAACCCGACCTGGTAAACCGAGCGAGGTGGCGCAGTGGTTAGCACACTGGACTCGCATTCGGGAGGACGACGGTTCAATCCCGTCTCCGGCCATCCTGATTTAGGTTTTCCGTGATTTCCCTAAATCGCTTCAGGCAAATGCCGGGATGGTTCCTTTGAAAGGGCACGGCCGATTTCCTTCCCCATCCTTCCCTCATCCGAGCTCGCGTTCCGTCTCTAATGACCTCGTTGTCGACGGGACGTTAAACACTAATCTGCTCCTCCTCCGACCTGGTAAGGATCCCAATACTAAAGTATAGGTCGAATAAGTGTTTTGTAAGCCACCTCCTTTGCTGATGGACTACATTTTGTAAGACTCTCCCAATGAGTCTCAACCTGGCACCTGTCTCACCAACAATTGATTTTATAGGATCATTCTACTTCAAATCGTTCCGCACGCATACTCCCAGATATTTTACAGAAGTAACTGCTACCACTGTTTGTTCCGCTATCATATAATTATACAATAAAGGATCCTTCTTTCTATGTATTTAGGTCAGGTTTAAGTAGTTAGGTTTAAGTAGTTCTAAGTTCTAGGGGACTGATGACATCAGATGTTAAGTTCCATAGTGCTCAGAGCCATTTGAACCAGCTTTTTGTCAGTGTCTTTAAACATTATCCATGACCATCTTCATATAATCCGTGTTTGTGTCAGTTGTGTACCACGTTTTTTGACTCCCGAACAAATGGTGATGCAAATGGTGACACGCCGTGAGACGCTGCGTCAATTTGGTGATGGACGGAATGCATTTCTGAAATCGATTATCACCGATGATGAGTCATTATGATCCTGAAGGAAAACGAGCCAGCACAGTGTGGAAATCGCCAGGTTCTCCAACACCAAAAAAAGCGAAAGTTGTTAAATCTGTACGAAAGTGATGGTGATCACATTGTTTGACTGCCATGGAATGATTCACCAGCATGCAGTTCCCCTCACGCTACTGTTACAGGATCATACAACATGTCAGTACTGACTAAACTTACGAAGCACATTGCAAGGAAACGACGAGAACTTTCTCGAATTCGATGGCGACTTCATCATGAGAGTGCGCGGCCTCATGTCGCAAATCAAGCCGTGCAGTTTCTGGGTCAATGCAACATTAACTGCGTATCGCATCCGCCTTATAGCCCCAATCTTGCATCTACATCTACATGACTACTCTGCAATTCACATTTAAGTGCTTGGCAGAGGGTTCATCGAACCACAATCATACTATCTCTACTATTCCACTACCTAACGGGAAAAACGAACACCTAAACCTTTCTGTTCGAGCTCTGATTTCTCTTATTTTATTTTGATGATCATTCCTACCTATGTAGGTTGGGCTCAACAAAATATTTTCGCATTCGGAAGAGAAAGTTGGTGACTGAAATTTCGTAAAAAGGTCTCGCCGCGACGAAAAACGTCTATGCTGTAATGACTTCCATCCCAACTCGTGTATCATATCTGCCACACTCTCTCCACTATAACGCGATAATACAAAACGAGCTGCCCTTTTTTGCACCCTTTCGATGTCCTCCGTCAATCCCACCTGGTAAGGATCCCACACCGCGCAGCAATATTGTAACAGAGGACGAACGAGTGTAGTGTAAGCTGTCTCTTTAGTGGACTTGTTGCATCTTCTAAGTGTCCTGCCAATGAAACGCAACCTTTGGCTCGCCTTCCCGACAATATTATCTATGTGGTCCTTCCAACTGAAGTTGTTCGTAATTTTAACACCCAGGTACTTAGTTGAATTGACAGCCTTGAGAATTGTACTATTTATCGAGTAATCGAATTCCAACGGATTTCTTTTGGAACTCATGTGGATCATCTCACACTTTTCGTTATTTAGCGTCAACTGCCACCTGACACACCAAACAGCATTCTTTTCTAAATCGCTTTGCAGCTGATACTGGTCTTCGGATGACCTTACTAGACGGTAAATTACAGCATCATCTGCGAACAGTCTAAGAGAACTGCTCAGATTGTCACCCAGGTCATTTATATAGATCAGGAACAGTAGAGGTCCCAGGACGCTTCCCTGGGGAACACCTGATATCACTTCAGTTTTCCTCGATGATTTGCCGTCTATTACTACGAACTGCGACCTTCCTGACAGGAAATCACGAATCCAGTCGCACAACTGAGACGATACCCCATAGCTCCGCAGCTTGATTAGAAGTCGCTTGTGAGGAACGGTGTCAAAAGCTTTCCGGAAATCTAGAAATACGGAATCAACTTGAGATCCCCTGTCGATAGCGGCCATTACTTCGTGCGAATAAAGAGCTAGCTGCGTTGCACAAGAGCGATGTTTTCTGAAGCCATGCTGATTACGTGTCAATAGATCGTTCCCTTCGAGGTGATTCATAATGTTTGAATACAGTATATGCTCCAAAACCCTACTGCAAACCGACGTCAATGATATAGGTCTGTAGTTAAATGGATTACTCCTACTACCCTTCTTGAACACTGGTGCGACCTGCGCAATTTTCCAATCTGTAGGTACAGATCTATCGGTGAGCGATCGGTTGTATATGAGTGCTAAGTAGGGAGCTATAGTATCAGCGTAATCTGAAAGGAACCTAATCGGTATACAATCTGGACCTGAAGACTTGCCCGTATCAAGCGATTTGAGTTGCTTCGCAACCCCTAAGGTATCTACTTCTAAGAAACTCATGCTAGCAGATGTTCGTGTTTCAAATTCTGGAATATTCCATTCGTCTTCCCTGGTGAAGGAATTTCGGAAAACTGCGTTCAATAACTCCGCTTCCTACGATTATTTTTTAATCCCATCATCAAAGGCAAAGATTCGGGGCATTCGATTTGAGACTTCTGAAGCAGTGCTCAAGAAATGTGAGGCGGTTCTCAAGGAGGTGACGGGGATGGCTTGCACTGATAGAGAAGCTAAGAAATGTGCATTCAAATATGAGGGGAGAACTTTGAAAAAGATCATGTAAGCATTGGAATGGAGTAATAAACGTGTGTGTCTGCTGATCAGCCTTCGTAGACAGATGCTCAGCTGCTGTTCGAAGCCTACTTCTATGTTCCTCATTAATCCGCACACATGTATGTAAAACGCAATAGATGAGGTCAATCCTTGCTGGCATTTGTGAGAGTAGGTTTTGGTATTTAGTGAAGTCGGTGAACGGTAATGTAGCGGGGAAACAACACGGATTTGAATAATCCAGTGCTCAAGGAAAGGTTTCGTTGAGGTGCTGTATCACTGGTCACCAGGAACTGGCAACCGTTCGCACCGATTTGCTAGCACATAATAGTCCAGCTAATCTTAGGAACATCCTCCAAATACTCTGGTAAATAGATACGCAGAAACTGCAGGTACTATTATCTGTTGCGTAAAATTGCTGGACTGATTTGCTCGTTACCATTCATACTAAGTTATTCGCCAACTGCAAAACACCACCAAAAAATTACTTTCCACATTATTGTTATTTTTCAACTGTTAAGGTGTGAAGTATGTACTTTCAAGCGCTCAAAATTATAAACGCAGTGAGGTTTGGATTACTGTGTCTTGGAAATATTTGAGAATAGAGCAAAGGTTTATATGATTTAAATGAAAATTTACTGCACTAGTTGCATTTTATCATGTGTAGCACAACGCGTTTCGAGAACGCGTCACAATTTTCAAGTGCTGTGGGAGTTGATAAATATTGGATGTAATATCTGCTGTACGGTGTTCTGCCCCCCAGTTTTCTGTTTATATTCGGCATGGACTGCAGGGAAAGAGAGGTACTACAGCACACAAGCAAACATCTCGTCCAGTGACTATGTAAACTCCCACAGACTTGTAAATGGGAATACATACCTCAAACGTGTTGTGCCACACATGAAAAAAAGTAATTTTGCAATATTTTATCAATTAAAACATTATTGACTTAGTTGCAGGCGTTCAAAAAACGTCATTAGTAATGGATGAAGTTATAAAATCATCTATCACACGCTCCTTTCTTTCTGAAACGACACATTTTTAATCCATGCTCGTTTGTAAAAAGAGAGAGAGAGAGAGAGAGAGAGAGAGAGAGAGAGAGAGAGAGAGAGAGAGAGAGAGACGATGAATGCACAGAATGCACAGTGCTATTGTGAGAAAAGACTTCATCAACGTAAGGATCCTAAAGTAGCATTTGGAAGTAAAGGCGTTTTACAGCAACTGGCTTGTTTCAAAATACTGAAGTGCGTGTTCTACGTTGCTGCTTAAAGTTGCGTCATGACTCCTACACTGCCACGAAGCCTTGTGCACATGCACAGGAAATGATGCACGAAAAACACATCATCGGCGTCTGAACTTGTTCTCGGCCCGCTTTTGTGCATCGTACGACGGAGGTGCGTGATTAGGGTATAATTTGCGCCTTCCTCTTTCTTCAGTTCGTCTGAATGGGTGTCATTACTTTTCTCGAATTATTGTTATTAGGCTTTCACGAAACGTATTTAAGGGGGACCGAAGTTGCAGGCAGCCCAATCATGCTTAGAATCCTTACATGGAATACCGCAGTTTTTTTTTTCTCTCCGCACAGCATGGGGTGCTTACTTACGATCTTTTCCATGTGCAACTAGTGTCACCAAACGTTGGCCACACTGACCGTGTAACTAAGCACAAAAGTTTTATTTGCAGTTGATAATCTCATTTGTCTCCCAGATGCAGTAATAATTTTCTCCATGTGATGTAGCACAGCCGAATATTTGTTAAAGGACATTTGTGAAGTTTTCCGTCTCGGCTCTTCTTTCACAAGTACTCATTTTATTATATCTTCCACTGTTGGCCAATTTCAGCCTTACAGGCCATTTTCGAGCACAGTAGGTGTCTATGTATTGTACAATTAACGTGTTATTAAACAGCGTATACAGCCAATCAGAAAGCGAGTACATAACATGCGTCAGAATTGATAGAAGAAATCTTACTGGGTGCAGTAATAGACGTCTTTGTCTGTTACTGCATGCAGTAAGCTTTCTGATATTAATCCTTAGGCATGTTATGTATTCGCTTTCCGATCGCCTATATCCGCTGCTTAATAACATGTAAAACACAGACACCTTCTCCGCTTGAAAATAGCCTGTAAGGTCGAAACTGGCCAGTCGTGCAAGCTATAATAAAATGAGTACTTGTGAAAAACACCTCAGATGGAAAACTTTATAATCTCCTTTAGATCAACTACAGATACCGCACACACCTTTTCGTAAGTAACGGCAGTCTGCTTCTTCAGGTTCCCGTTTTCATTTCAACTTCTGTGATGACGCACCTTTGAAATTAAGCTAAAGAATGACAAAACTACGTTTACAACGTTTGTGCATAAATGAAGCTTTTGTAAATGTTTACAGGAATAAACTCATCTAAAATCTGAAGGTAGCAACCGATAAAATACAGGGAGCGAAAGACTATTTACAACTTGTACGGAAACCAGACGGCGGTTACAAGAGTCAGAGTACATGAAAGGGAAGCAGTAATTGAGAAGAGGGTGAGATGGAGTTGTAGCTCTCCCCAATGTTATTTGGTGTGTACATTGGCCACGTCGTAAAGGAAACGGAGGAGAAATTCGGGGTTGAAGGACCAGGGAGAAGAAATAAAAACTTCGAGGTTTGCCGATGACACTGTAATTCTCTGAGGCAGCAAACTACGTGGAAAAGCAGCCGCAAGGAGCGGATAGAGTCCTGAACAGAACTCTTCAGACGAAAATCAACGAAAGTAAAACAAGGGTAGTAAAATGTCGTTGCATTAAATGATACTGAGGAATCGATTAAGAACTGAGACGCCAAAAGTAGTGAATGAACAGTAAAAAAGTAACGATAGCCGAGGTATAGAGGGCATAAAAAGCGAGTAGCAATAACAAGAAACGAATTTTTGAATAAGAGAAATTGGTTAATATCGAAAATAAATTTATTAAGAAGCTGTTTCTGAAGGCGTATGTCTTCAGTGTAGCCTTGTAAGGAACTGAAACATGGGCTATAAGCAGTTGAGACAAGAAGAGAACAGAACCTTTTGACAATGCTGAAGATTAGATGGGTTGATCAAATAGCGTAACCAATGAGGAGGCACTGAATGGAATTGGGGAGGGGCAGAAATTTGTAGCACAACTTGATTAAAAAGTGGTGTCGGTTGATACTGATAACACACATGAGCCATCAGGGAACTGTCAGTTTGTAATGGAGGAAGGTATGAGGAGGGATGGGGGTAAAAATTGCAGAGGGGGTCCGGGGATCAGCACAGTAAGCACGTTCAATTGAATGTATGGTGCAGTTGTTACGCAGAGAAGAATAGTGCAGAGGTACATCAAACCTCTCCTAGGATTGACGACGGCGACAACAACGACAACAACAGACTTCGGATATCAGCATCTGTAGCCTGCTGGGAAGGACAGAAGGAAAATTAAGAGTTTAACGTCCTGCTGACAGCAAGGTCATTCGAGATAGAGCACCTGCTCATTGTGACAAGGATGGAGAAAGAAGTCGGTAATGACTTCGTTGAACTATACAAGCATTCACTTGAAACCACAAAAACCTTTATCATGTTGGCTGGATGGGAATTAAAACAGAACTCCTACTTTTTAAACACTATACAACCCCATACTGTTTCATAAGCTGCATATAAGTTTTGTAGCACTCCTTTCTCATCCCTGTCCAATCTCTTTTGACTTGTCAGTGCATATTCTTTGTACAGGGTGACAATTGTTGAACTATATGAAATAAAATCATCATAACTTCTGAACGGTTTGCGTTAGGACTTTCAAACCGCACGGTTGGGCGCACGGCATGATGGGAAATTAGCATGCGCATGGATGGTTCGGTTTAAAGACGAAATCCACTTTCATTTGGATGAGTTCGTCAATAAGCAAAATTGGCGCATATGGGGGACTGAGAAGTAGGTTTTCGCGATGGAGAAGTCCCTTCATCCTCAGCGGGTGACTATGTGGTGTGCAATGCGCAGTCACGAAATAATCGGTACGATATTCCTTGGTGGCCCGGTGACTACTAAAAGGTACGTGAAGGTTTTGGAAGATGATTTCATCCTCACAATCCAAAGTGACACTGATTTCTACAATATGTGGTTCATGCAAGACGGAGCTGAACCCCATCGAAGCAGGAGAGTGTTTCATGTCCTGGAGGAGGATCGCTTTGGGGACCGCATTTTGGCTCTGGGGAGGCCACTGGCATGGTCCACGATTGGCCGCCATATTCTCCGGATCTAAACAAATGAGACTCTTTTCTGTGGGGCTATCTTAAAGACGAGGTGTGCAGCAGTAACCCCAAAACCATTGCTGATCTGAAAACAGCCGTTCAGGAGGTCATCGATAACAGCGATGTTCAGACAGTGCAGCGGGTCATCCAGAATTTCGCTATTCGTCTGCGCTACATTATCGCCAATGATGACAGACATATCGAACATCTCATAACGTAAATCCGAATATCTGTAGTGATGTTTACATGTTGAATAAAGTGTGTGCACGCCATAGTTTGTAACTAATTTACGATTTTTTTCATGTAGTTCAATAATTGTTACCCTCTATCTGTTTTATGTACGTTGGCAGAATGTCGTCCAAGATAGTTTTGAGAGTGACATAGGATGATGTAGAGAGAGTTTGAAAGTTTAGAACAAGCTGAAAGTCAATATCCTGTGTATTTCGAAACGTGGAACACGCATATGTTCTCGTTAGGCACGTGGCCTTCACTGTTTATTGTGTCGGAAATAGGCGACCAGTACAAGAACGTGAACTGAAGTATGTATGACGTTCCGTAACAATACATTCAGATAATGCGAGAATTACGCCAAATCCAGCATGCAACACATTTAATCGCTTTTGGGTTACAGCGAGGCGGACGACGCTAAGCAGCTAAGCTTTGGTGATAGTAATAATATTGGCAGACTGAAGCTGTGAGCCGGTACATGGATCGTATCTGGATAGCTCATTCATTTACAGCATTACCTGCGACAGCAAAGGGTTTGGGTTCAAGTCCCATTGCAGCAGGCAGTTTTAATTTGTGAGGAACTTTCACAACAGGACACACTCCGCCCCAGAATTAACGATTCATTCTGAATAATAAAAATACTGTTAGTAGTACTTACGTCGTTGCCATAGTGGTTGAGATCCAGTGAACAACAATTAATGACTGTGCAGTTGCTATTCTTCCGAAAGAGAGATTGATAGGAATCACCTATTGTAGATTAGTTTACCCTTAAACAGGACACCCCCCCCTCCCCACACACACACACACACACACACACACACACACACACACACACACACACACTCGCGCTCTCGCTGCAGCCCGGTCCAATCACGAATCTTGTTCCTATTCCGCCTTTATGTCAATACTAACCCTATTAGCAGAAAGTAACTACGCCTTAATCAGAGTACTATTCGCCTATTGCTAGTCTCTCTCTTTCTCTCTGTACGTTCGTTTCTGAACATGTCTAATCTGTTGTTGCTACGGAGTAAAACAAACAAGTCTCTGAAAAAGGAGCAAACAAATCGACACAAAGCCTCATAGTGCAATTTGTCTGGTTCTTACTGAAGAGTCGTCTCTTCAAAAAGCCTATTGTATTGTTGATTTCGTGTGAGACATTATTTCCCATTCGGCCTTTTTCCTATAATGCTTCAGGTCGTCCAACTTCCGATAAAGAAGTTTTCGCAATTTATTTCTTCTTGCTTCCTATGTTTTTGTGCAGTTCTGTCTCTTACATCTCTCCCTCCCTCCCTCCCTCCCTCCCTCCCTCCCTCTCTCTCCCCGGTCATTTCTATTTGCCATTTCTTTCCTACTAAATTTTATTTGATCTAATTATGGTATGATTGTGGTATTATAATCTTACAGCATAATTCGACAATATAAGGAGTACGTCTGATTAGTCGGACAACTTTAACAGTACGTGTTTCTGCACGAGGTTAACTGACGCTTTCTTCATAAAAATCTGACAAGTAATAGATGGTCAGTAGTTACTAAACGGTAAAGATGCGTGCAACAGTTGTTCGTTGTTTAAACCTAACGTCGTTGTCCAGTGTTGACAACAGAAGTAACTCTACGAGAATACATAAAATGTATGTATGTTGTTTTGCACAAAACTAATATCCGGCGTCGACGATCAGTAATGGGTGTCTCTTTCGTTGTTCGTACATTTATGATTCGTCTAAGTAGTGTAGTGACTATTGTCGGAAAAAAGAAGGCTAAAAACAGAACCAAAAACGTCATACCAACTCAGTTACCTCCATTTGCCACAGAACACTTTTGGCAGCGCATCTCAAACTGCTGGATATTGGGGAAAAGACACTAACACGTAAGCGGAATAAGAAGTTGGGATTTGAACCCCGGTCCATTGCAGTACGTCCCGTGTGTTAATCACTGTTTAACGTAATCTCTCCATAGATCGTGAAGTCGTAATCAGGCTAGGTCATGCAGTTCCATTGCGTAGCCTCTTAGATTATTAGTTACTCGGGATATTTTGCGTAGGAATGGTTGAAAGCCAAAATTTATCAAACTCTCTCTCTTCATCGATCGAACGTGTAAAGATCAAATCATCGAACGTTCTATGCGGTAAGATTCTGTTCCAAATTTTGGTGTGCATGCAGTTTCATTCTGACAGAAAAAAGTATTTCACTCTACGCTTCCCCGTGACTGAAAATTTCGTTCTGCCGAATATCTGTTACCAACAGATCTAAAACATCCCAATCTCTTGCATTAAATCCACTTGTTTTTGACACGATACTGTTTCATTTGTGTTACTACTTATGGCTGAAACTTCAGATAAGGTCTACATCTTTGTTAGTCATTTTCCAGAGAAAAACGGTAATTTCTATTAGCTCGTCTTCGCGCTCCTTAAACCACACGTTTGTTGGTGGCGGAAGGATCGTTCTGCAGCCAGTCGCAAAGGCAGTTACTCTAAACTTTCGCAGTAGTGATTAATATATGCAGGCGAAAGCGACGAATGAAAATTTGTGCATAGACCAGGATTCGAACCCGTGTCTCTTGCACACTAGGTAGATGTGCTAGCCACTACGCCACCCTGGCACAGTGGCTTTGGAAACTGCACGGACTACCCTAGCATGCCTCCCTCCTCAGTCCCATTCACGCCTCAGCCCACTTGGTATCTCTTCCCCCCCCCCCCCCCCCCCTCCCCCCAGGACTCGAACAACACTGCAGAGGCTCTGCAGCTGTATTGGAATAGCAACTCAGCATCGAACGAAATGGGGCATCCTTCCTGAAACCCAGGTATTGGTGCTTTTAATCTAGTGGAACTATATGAATTTTGAGGGGATACCAAATGAGCTGATACATGAATGGGAATCGGGATTGAGATGGTGGCCGTGCTAAGGTAGTCCGGGCAGTTGCGCAAAGCCCCTGTGGCAGGGTAGTTTAGTGGTTAGTGCATCATCCAAGTGAGCAAGAGGCCCGGATTCGAATCCTGGCCTTAGTACAAATTTTCATTCGTCGCTTCAGTCTGGATATATACATCATAAATGTCTGAGCCTTAGAATGGGCTCTGGAACCATGTAAGTGCAAGTAGTGTTTCCGTAATAGTCGCCTGTTCTAACAGCGCACCTCTCAGCAGCTGTAGTGTCATTCTATAATCCGACCTCGTGCGCATCTTAAACGCTCTTGCAATACTCAAGAACTTCCCCAGAATTCTCTCAACAAAGCGAAGTCGACCATTCCCCTTCCCTGCAACCGACTTACGTACTCGTTCCATTTCATGTCGCTTTGCACTGTTATTCCTAGATGTTAATCGACTTGACAGCGTCAGGCAGCTCACCACTAATGCTGTATTCCAACATTACACAATTATTTTTCCTACTCATCTCTATTAACTTAAATTTTTCCACATTTAGAACAAGCTTCCGTTCACCATACCACATTGAAATTCTGTCCAAGTCACCCTGTAGCCTCCTACAATCACCGTACAGCATTCTCCGCGAACACTCATTACACACTTCACAGCCAGGGTCGAGAAAAGAAGAGAGTCCTCTTCGGCAATATCCACTACGCCACATGCACACTAGTGTAAGTGGGTACTAACATTCTGATTAAAATGGATAAATAGGCAAGCAGTACTGACAGCATGATCCTTTCTTTCACAGTTTTACGTACGAGGAATGTTCCGTAACCAATGCATCACTTTTTTTCAGAAGGCGAGTTGGTTTTATTCGGGATTCCAATACGCCATATTCTTATTCCCCACTCTTTTGACTAAAAACGCTATTTTTCGACTTAATCTCTATTCAATGCGCCTGCCTTGCGCCACAAGGAATTCCGCACAGATGCTCCTTTGTTGCTCTTAATGGCCGGCCAGGGTGGCAGAGCGATTCTAGGCACTACAGTCTGGAACCGTGCGACCGCTACGGTGGCAGGTTCGAATCTTGCCTCGGGCATGGATGTGTGTGATGTCTTCAGGTTAGTTAGGTTTAAGTAGTTCTAAGTTCTAGGGGACTGATGACCTCAGAAGTTAAGTCCCATAGTGCTCAGAGCCATTTGAACCATTTTTTGCTCTTTGTGGTCTTCTGTTAAGCAACGAGAAACCCAGTAGGCCCACACTTCTGAGTACCCCATCTGGAGGACAAGTATGTCAGCACTATTAACAGAGACGTCCGGTTGTGCAAAGAGGTGTTCAATCACGTCGAAAGAGTGTGTCCGCACGTTCCCACATCGCAGGAGTCACAGCTGTGCGCGGCTGGCCGGCACAAGGGTGATCGGACAGGTTTGCACGAACTTGTTCCGGTGATAACACCCGCATCGCTTAACGTCTCACGGTGCTTTTTTTCGCTGCCAGGTGTTCGTGGACAGTCTGCAAGCGCTTATGTGTACGTGCGATGCTATGGTTTTCTGCCAAAAGAAACGCGATGACAACACTGATTGGAACGCTCCTCCGTAAAGATGCAATCTTGAAGGCTGCGTATAACACCACCACCAATGGGAACTACATGAAACAACAGGGACTGAAGCGGGGATATTCCAGTGTGTCCCACAAAATACACTACTGGCCATTAAAATTGCTACATCATGAAGATTACGTGCTACAGACGCGAAATTTAACCGACAAGAAGAAGATACTGTGATATGCAAATGATAAGCTTTTAAGAGCATTCACACAAGGTTGGCGCCGGTGTTGACACCTAGAACGTGCTGACATGAGGAAAGTTTCCATCCGATTTCTCATACACAAACAGCAGTTGACCGGCGTTGCCTGGTCAAACGTTTTTGTAATGCCTCGTGTAAGGAGGAGAAATGCGTACCATCACGTTTCCGACTTCGATAAAGGTCGAATTGTAGCCTATCGCGATTGCGGGTTATCGTAACGCGACATTGCTGCTCGCGTTGGTCGAGATCCAATGACTGTTAGCAGAATATGGAATCGGTGGGTTCAGGAGGGTAATACGAAACGCCGTGCTAGATCCCAACGGCCTCGTATCACTAGCAGTCGAGATGACAGGCGTCTTATCCTTATGGCTGTAACGGATTGTGCAGCCACGTCTCGATCCCTGTGTCAACAGATGGGGAAGTTAGCAAGAAGACAACCATCTGCACGAACAGTTCGACGACGTTTGCAGCAACATGAACTATCAGCTCGGAGACAAGTGGCTGCATCATAGACAGGAGCGGCTGCGATGGTGTACTCAACGACGAACCTGGGTGCACGAATGGCAAAACGTCCTTTTTTCGGATGATTCCAGGTTCCATTTACAGCCTCATGATGGTTGCATCCCTGTTAGGGCGACATCGCGGTAAACGCATATTGGAAGCGTGTATTCATCTTCGCCATAGTAGCGTATCACCCGGCGTGATGGTATGGGGTGCCATTGTTTACACGTCTCGGTCACCTCTTGTTCACATTGACGGCACTTCCAACAGTGGACGTTACATTTCAAATGTGTTACGACCCTTGGCTCTACCCTTCATTCGATCCTTGTGAAACCCTACATTTCAGCAGGATAATGCACGACCGCATGTTGCAGGTCCTGTACGGGACTTTCTGGACACAGAAAATGTTCGACTGCTGCCCTGGCCAGCACATTCTCCAGACCTCTCACCAATTGAAACGTCTGGTCAATTGTGGCCGAGCATCTGGCTCGTCACAATTGCCTGTCACTACTCTTGAAGAACTGTGGTATCGTGTTGAAGCTGCGTGGGCAGCTGTTCCTGTACACGCCATCCAAGCTCTGTTTGACTCAATGCCCAGGCGTATCAAGGCCGTTATTACGGACAGAGGTGGTTGTTCTGGGTACTGATTTCTCACGGTCTATGTACCCAAATTTCGTGAAAATGTAATCGCATGTCAGTTCTAGTATAATATATTTGTCCAATGAATACCCGTTTATCATCTGCATTTCTTCTTGGTGTAGCCATTTTAATTGCCAGTAGTGTACTCCGCATTTTTTGAACAGACACTCGCCGAATTTATTGCAAAACATGTTGAACGCCCCTCGTACATTTGACAGTAGTATCGTACACAACTTATTTTAAAATTTTTATCGATTGCTATATTATATGTGGAATGGAGACTAAGAACTCACTATAATGAAACTTACTATCCTGAAACTCAAAGAATGTCCCTGTAGAGCTGCTTCGTATCACGAGAAACAGCAACCGGGGAGCCCTGAGAATTGTCGTGATATTCTTGTGAAAGCGTATACAGTGGGGGCAGCGTTCTGTGGCGAGGTTTATCTCCGTCCCGGATGTGCGGGTGGCCGTATCGCTATCGCCTGCCCGAAGAAGCTCCACCGGGCCCGGTATCTGCCCTGCCCGGAAGCCAGCCGCACGCAGCCGCCGTCTGTACCACACTTGCAGTTGCTAGCATTTCATCCATCTTCTGCAAAATATGTTCGTGGAACCAGTTCGCAACCATGTAAGAATGGTTATAAGCAAGCGTTTTACCGTTGAAAGCAAGAACATGTAGATTAATCTGTACATCCACTAACAGTTGTACAGATACTACAAATAAACACTTGAAGGGGTGTACCACTTGCTCCATGGTCGAACAAGTTTGTTAATGCTGCAACTGTATACCAACGTATAATGTTAATTTACCCATAGTAATCCATCTTCACCCGTTTTCATTGGCTACACTAAAATATTCAGATTGGATCTCTCATCTCTTTAGCGAGTTGATGTCTACGAGGTGCGATTATTGGCGAACGAAAGGATGGGAGAGTGTGAGGCACGTCGCTGGATCGTTGTCTCTACTCAAGTAGCTTGCTGAGCTTAACATCCCCAGCAGACATACAGACCGCCATCAAATACGTTTTAACACGTTCACTGTAATATTAGCGACAGTGTTACATTACTCCTTCTCTCCCAAACACTGTCCATTCGGTCTAGTAGTAGTGGAGTCATTTCGTCGATTAAATGTTTTCCTTCAGTAACAGATTACGGTATAAACAGTAAAAGATTTAACTGACAGCAATTAACGACGAATCGCAGACTACGCTGCCGAGGAAAAGAAATGCAACACCCTCCAGCACATGGTTATTTTATCGACAAGTGACATGAAATGTATTTCATCATTGTGGGAGTATACGATTACAAATTCAGACAAACTGAAACACGCGTCAATACGCAATGTACCACTCTCCGGCGGCAACGCGGGCATGTATTCTCTCGTGCAAACGATCATAAAAGTGCCGAATGACATCTTGCGATAGATTGTTTCAAACACCTTGCACTTTTTGTTGCAATTCGCCAATGGTTCGTGCAGAACTAGTTATTTCGCTCTTCACCATGTACCATACGCGTTCAATAGGCGCGCGAGCTGATGTTGATGACCAGGGCAGTTGTTGCACACCGCGAAAAGCACGTTTCGCCGCTGCAGCTGTATATGGACGTGCATTATCCTGCTGAAAAATCATATTTTTGTCGAAGAAATGGCAATAACACGAGGTTAACAACCTGTGCAATGTAGAGAGCACTGGTCACTTTACCTTGCAGAAAAACCAAATGTTTACGCGAGATGTAACTGATGCCCCTCCTCCCCCTCCCACACACACACCACGAAGCCCGTCGTGGGACCTGTGTGTCGTGGACGAATACACTCGGGAATAGAACGCTCACCAGGTCTACTCCGAACACATGTACGTCTATCGCTTGCTTACAGACAGAACCCATTCTCACGACTGAAGACAACACTGGCTATTCTGCTCTCCAGTCGACTCTCTCACAACACCAGAGTATCCATGATCGGCGATGTCGTTATCAGTAGTAGCATGGCCAGAGGCACACGTTATCTCAGTCAAGCTGCTGGCAGGCGGGTCCCAATGCTCCTTGGTGACGTACTAGGTGCGACATGTACCCAGACTTCTTCCCTGGCCGACCGACCATCGCTGCTCTTTCAGTGCGTCGCTCTTGATGTGCTTCTGCACTACATGGACGTCCAGAACCTGGTCTACGGATGTGGGAATGTTCTACAGACCACTGCTGAAAGCAGTGACACTCCACCGATACATAGTGCCCAACATGGGCAGTACCCTGTCGATATGTCTATCCGGCTTCCCACAGACCCATGTTGTGACCCTGTTGAAATGGCTGAAGTTCAAGAGGAATACGTACTTGTCGATAGGCATGGTTGTACCATAGAATGATAGTTGCGCACATTTTTTACCTCTAAACCCAGCAAAGTTACTACCTGCAGAGTCAAAAAAGAGGGCAGACAGACTGGCTTCCAGAGAGTCAGCTGATCGCCGATGACCGTGACAAATTTATCACTAACACGAAAACCCCTCAGTATACGCATATCTAATTCTACATCTCCATCTACATGATTACTCCGAAAATCGCAAAAATGGTTAAAATGGCTCTGAACACTATGGGCCTTGACTGCTGAGGTCATCAGTCCCCTAGAACTTAGAACTACTTAAACCTAACTAACCTAAGGACATCACAAACATCCATGCCCGAGGCAGGATCCGAACCTGCGACCGTAGCGGTCACGCGGTTCCAGACTGAAGCTCCTAGAACCGCTAGGCTACTCCGGCCGGCCGGCGCAAATCGCATGTAAGGTGTATTCGACGAGCGTGAAGACATGGTCTAGCAAGCCAAGCCAGCAGTAGTGCAGTGTAGGGTACCTAGAAGCTATTTTAGGACTGGAAGTAAATGTTCTTCCAGAATGGTTTGTGGGCCAGCTAGGATGTCGCTTCACAGCTACACGAATTCGGTCGTCGTCTGCATCTGGATGGAGTATGTATGGATGCGACAGCCACTCAAAGTGTACGCGCGAACGTGTGATTCATACATGTGCAGATAAGGAAATATTACACGACCCACTCAGATTAATGTGACCTACTGTTAGGAGCATGGCGAAGAACCTTTTGCAGCGCAGACATGCAGGGAGAGTGGGCGAGGTTCTGCGAGGTACAGACAGGTTCGTGGAGCTATGTCGACTCCAGTCCCGTGGCTAGCTGTGCTAGATTCCTCGGTTGAGGACCCATGACGCGAATAGCCCTATCAAAGTGGTCCCACGGATTCTTGACTGGGTTTTAATCTGGGGAATTGGGTGGCCAGGCTCTATCTATAAACACGATGGCACTTAACATCTAAGGTCATCAGTCCCTTAGGCTTAGAACTACTTAAACCTAACTATTCTAAGGACATCACACACACCCATGCTTGAGGCAGGATTCGAACCTGCGACCGTAGCAGCAGCGCGGTTCCGGACTGAAGCGCCTAGGACCGCTCGGCCATAGCGGCCGGCGGTGGCGAGGAGAATAAAGTAGACTCATCCAGGTGCTCTTTAAACCGCGCATGCACATTGCGAGCTGTGCGACACGTTGGATTGTCCTGCTGGTGGACGCCATCGTGCCGAGGAAAAAACAAACCGCATGTTGTGGTGGAAGTGGTCCCCGAGGATAGAACCATGCTTGTATTGGTCAGTGGTACCTTCCAGAATGACGAGATCACCCAGGAAATGCCACGAAAACATTCCCCAGATCTTAACGCTCTCTCCTCAGGCCTGGTCCCTCCCGACTATTGTTTCAGGGTGTTTCCTTTCAGACGTTTCTCGCAGATAAAGTATAAAACGTGATTGATCTGAAAAATCCACCTGTTTCCACTCAGTGGGCGTGCAGTTGCAGTATTGGCGTGCAAATTGCAACTTACGTCGCCGAATAGCAGTCAGCGTGGGTGTAAGAACCAAGCGTCTGCTGCGGAGGCTCATACACAGCAGCGTTCACTGAAGAGTTGTTGAGGATGCACTGTTGGTAGCCCCTTGGTTTATCTGGGCGGTCAGTTGTTCAACAGTTCCACGTCTATTCACCAGTACGCATCTCCGCAACCATTTTTTGTAAGCACGGCGGCACGCGAACAGTTTACAAACTTCGCCGTTTCCGAATTGATTTCACCCTTGCCTCGAAAGCCAATGATGATACCCTCCTGGACGTCAGATTAATCGCTCCGTTTCCGCAATACGACAACGACTGCACTGTTTCCCGCGTCTCTACGACGCGCTTTATATACCCTCCAATGCTAGTGCCGCCACCTTTCATCTGTCCATGGTTATTGTACGTTGACGTCGAACATAGGCAATGGTCACTTTAATGTGACTAGACACACTATTTAAGTGACGACAAGAACATAGTACTGGTCCACGCAGCATGGCTCACAAATGCTGCTGCATACCTCTTTGTAATGGAAAACGATTAACTGTCACTGGTTTTTGCTTTAATAATGATGAGATGATATCCTATGCTAGCAGTTTCCCGGGGCTCTCGGCAGCCTTAACGATCCGTGTCCTCCCCTACTCCAAGTGCCTTGCACAGTTTAGGGAAAACAGGCAAAAATTGGGTTAGCTTGCTGAAAGTGGCCAGGATCCCTTTTAGAGTATGAGGGCTCTCTCTCTTTAGGGGACACCTTTTTGTTTAAAAAGCTATCGAATACTTCTGTTTGGTATGTTACATGCTTATTTACTTTCATTTTTCACGATTACACTGATTAGATTGACTTATTGAGCGTTTCCCAGTCGTTTAAATCAGTCTCCTAGAATAATGGGACGCTTGCCATTATCGAAGAAATGTAATCAGAGACAAAACATGCTACAGTGAAATTCATAGCAATGTCTCTGTTGTTCATCATTCCATTTTACAGGTAGGAGTACTGCGAGCAGACAAAACTAACTCGAGGAAGGGCCAGCACAGCTTGTTGCTAACAATAGCTCCCGACTTCAGTAATTTTATCTTTTTCCCCTACTTATAATTGACAGTGTGAGTAATACAAACATTTTTATTTATTCGCGCAATCAATTTACAGATCTTCATTGTTGTTCTGAAATTGTTTATGATTAATAAAACTTTATTTATTAAAATAAGTTGTAACCCTTCCTGTGTCAGAGTTAAGAAGTCTTTTCTGAAGGTAGATGTGTAGAGTGTAGCGTCGTGTAGAAGTGAAACATCGACGCACAACAGTTCAGACAAGAAGAAACTTTAAGGTTTTGAAACGTGGTTCTACAGACGAATGCTGAAAATTAGATTGGTGAATTGGGCAAATAATGAAAATGCACTGAATCGTACTGCGGAGAAAAGAAATTTTCACCTCAACTTGAGAAAAAAAGGGTTCAGTTGATAGAAGACCTTATGAGGCATCAAGAAATTGTCGATTTGGTACTAGCGGGAAGTGTGAGAGGTAAAATTCATGGTAAGAGAGAACGACTTGGCTGAAGTGTACAGCTTCAAATGGATGGAGGTTGTATTAGTTCCACAAACAAGACGAGTCTAGTACAGGGGTGCAGGGCTCCATCAAACCAGTCTTTGGAAAGGAGACTGCAACAATAAGAACAACAACCCTTTCTTAAGTGTGGATGTGAAACACTTAGACTGTCTGTTCAAGAAGTTGTATTCACGAAGTACTCATGTCGTCCAACATAAATGTGAAGGGAAGAGAATACCCTACCACTGAAAGTAGTAGACGCTTTGAGATGATTCACTTACACACAGCTCCTGCACATGTGCGTCACAGGGCGAAATAGGTCCAGATCTACTGTGCAAAATCAGGGCAACAGTCATAAGCAACAATTTACCATAATTTATTGATCATCATCATCAACAACACAGGTCATCGTGCTCACAGCTGAAACCGAGCGGGGTAGCGCATTGGGCTCACATTTTGGAGGACGATGGTTCGAACCTGCGTCCAGCCATCCTGATGCAGTTTTTCCGTGATTTCCCTAAATCGTTTTAGGCAAATTCCGGGATGGTTCCTTCGAAAGAGCACGGCTGCTTTCCTTCTCCATCCTTCCCAAATCCGGGCTTGTGCTGCGTCTCAAATGGCCTCGATTTCGACGGGACGTTAAACATTAATCTCCCCCTCCTCATTGCTGTGCCTCGTGTCTCCATGAAAAAATTTTCTCACGGACGGTTACCAGCTTCTCTTAGATCCTGCTGATGAGGTAGACAGGATATCTTGATCTGATCTATCCACCTGTTCGCTACGATTCCCCTTGGTCTTGTGCCGTCGATATTTCATTCCGTGATTTTTTTCTCAATATTTTCTCCCATCTTTTCTCACAACACGGTCAAAGGACTGGAGAATTTCTGAGTATTTTGGTTGATGCGAAAAGAAAGGCGCCTTGAAATAGTGAGTAGCTCAAAAATGGACACATTTGTTCTTCTGTCGGGCCACTTTATGTTCAGCAACCTGACGCAGCACCGACGTTCAAATGTAAAGTTGATACCTGTCGATTTAGCTAAATGATCAGTTGCACATGATCTCTCTCTGAACACTGGTCTAGGCCATAATCTAGTGAACGATTATTAAAATACACACTTCAAAAGTCCGCAGCGCGTGGTCGTGGGGTAGCGTTCTCGCTTCCCACGCCCGGGTTCCCGGGTTCGATTCCCGGCGGGTCAGGGTTTTTCTCTGCCTCGTGATGACTGGGTGTTGTGTGATGTCCTTAGGTTAATTAGGTTTAAGTAGTTCTAAGTTCTAGGGGACTGATGACCATAGATGTTAAGTCCCATAGTGCTCAGAGCCATTTGAACCACACTTCAAAAAAAGTTTTGCATCATCCCAGTTCCCAGAACTCCTGAAAATAGACGTTAACTGTGCACATTGTATCACAGATACAGTCCCTGTGACTGTTCATAGATGTCACTTTATCCACCCAAAGATGTAGACAACCATGCGTGAGCAGCACCTATTAGACGGAGGGAGGTCCGAAGTTGATTAGTTCCAGTCATTCCACCAGGAAGATGGTACGCGGCTCGTATTATTTGTGCTTCAACCATGACTAGACAGTCAATACCGCGGTTCGAACGCGTCCGCATCGTTACTTTGTGCCAGGAAGAGCTCTCAAAAAGAGAAGTGTCCAGGCATCTCGGAGTGAACCAAAGAGATGTTGTTCGGACATGGAGAAGATACAGAGAGACAGGAACTATCGATGACATGCATCGCTCAGGCCGCCCAAGAGCTACCATTGCAGTGGATGAGCGCTACCTACGGATTATTGCTCGGAGGAACACTGACAGCAACGCCACCTTGTTGACTAATGCTTTTCGTGCAGCCCCAGGACGTCGTGTTACGACCCACTGTGCGCAACAGGCTGCATGATGCGCATCTTCACTCCCGACGCCCATGGCGAGGTCCATCTTTGCAACCACGACACCATGCAGCGTGGTACAGATGGGCCCAACAACATGCCGAATGGGCCGCTCAGGATTGGCATCACATTGTCTTCACCGATGAGCGTCGCATATGCCTTCAACCAGACAATCGTCGGAGACGTGTTTGGAGGCAACCCGGTCAGGGTTGTCCAGCAGGTGGAGGTTCCCTGCTGTTTTGGGGTGACATTATGTGGGACCGACGTACGCCTCTGGTAGTCATGGAAGGCGCCGTATCTGCTGTACGATACGTGAATAAAATTGTTCGACCGATAGTGCAACCATATCGGCAGCATATTGGTGAGGCATTAGTCTTCATAAACGACAATTCGCGTCTTTATAGTGCACATCTGGTGAATGACTTCCTTCAGGATAACGTCGCCCGACTAGTGATCAGCATGTTCTCCAGACATGAACCCTATCGAACGTGCCTGAGATAGATTGAAAAGGGCTGTTTATGGACGACGTGACCTACTAACTGTGAGGGATCTACACCGAATCGCCGTTTGGGAGTGGACAGTCTGGACAAACAATGCCTTGATGAACTTGGGGATAGTATGCCACGACGAATACAGGCATGCATCATTGCAAAGAGGACGTACTACTGGATATTAGAGGTACCGGCGTGTACAGCAATCTGGAACACCACCTCTAAAGTTATCACTGTATGGTGGTACAACATGGAATGTATGGTTTTCATAAGCAATAAAAAGGGCGCAAATGATGTTTATGTTGATCTCTATCCCAGTTTTCTCTACAATTTCCGGAACTCTCGGAACCGAAGTGATCCAAAACTTTTCTTGATGTGTGTATTTCATAATGAGAATGAATATATCGAAACCAAACTAGCAAATAAATAAACGAAAAAGACTCAACAGCAGCTGTTTATGAATTTATGTAATGCGTTTCTGAACTAGTTCCTCGCGGACCCTCGGAAATATAAAAGTGCACAAAACATTGATGTTTTCAAGAGGTCTACAGATAATCACTGAAAGAAGCTCGCGTATTATGACGTTCCTGGAGACCGAAAATCTCCTTTGTAGGCACCAACATGGGTTCCGTAAACAGTAGTCGTCTCAAGCCCAGCTCGCTCTGCTTGTCCATGAGACACAGAAAGCAGTAGATACTGATGCCCAGGTAGATACTGTTTTCCGTGACTTCTGAACGGCATTTGATAAAATTCGGCACTGCCGCCTTATGAACAAAATACGAGGGTATGGAATATCTGACCAACTGTATGAATGGATTGAAAAGCTTCTGGTAAACAGAACACAGCACGTCATTCTGAACGGAGAGAAGTCTTCAGACGTGAAAGTAGCTTCGGGCGCGTCCCAGGGGAGTGTTACAGGACCATTCATTTTCTTTTATATATATATATATATATATATATATATATATATATATATATATATATATATATAACTTAGGAGATAATGTCGGAAGTTCCATGAGGCTTTTCACGGATGATGCTGTTGTCTACAGAGAAGTCGCGAAGCGAGAAAATTGTAGCAAATTTCAGGAAGACCAGCAGACGGTCGACGCTTGTTGCAGGGAGTGTCAATTGACTCTCAACATAAACAAATGTAACGCCTTGCGAATACATAGACAAAAAGATCCTTTGTTGTATGATTACAAAACTGCAGAACAATCACTGGTAGCAGTTACTTCCACAAAATATCCAGGAGTATGTGTACTGAGCGATTTGAAGTAAAACGGCCACATAAAAGTAATCGCGGGTGAGGCAAATGCGAGACTGGGATTCACTGGAAGAAAACTCAGGAAATGTAGTCCAGCAACAAATAAAGTAGTTCACAAAATACTTGTTCCGCCAATACTTGAGTATTGCTCGTCAGTATGGGATCGTTACCACATATGTCTGATAGATGAAATAGAGCCGGGCGCGGTGGTCTAGCGGTTCTAGGCGCTCAGTCCGGAACCACGCGACTGCTACGGTCGCAGGTTCGAATCCTGCCTCGGGCATAGATGTGTGTGATGTCCTTAGGTTAGTTAGGTTTAAGTAGTTCTAAGTTCTAGGGGACTGGTGAGCACAGATGTTAAGTCCCATAGTGCTCAGAGCCATTTGAACCATTTTGATGAAAGAGATGAGATACAAAGAAGAGAAGCACGTTCGTTTAGTAAGCACGAAAGCGTCACGAAAATGCTCAGTCACCTCCGGTGGCAGACACTGCAAGAGAGGCGTTCTGCATCACGTTCTACCGTTAAAGTTCCGAGAACGTACATTTCTGGAAGAGTCAACCAGTATAATGGTTCCCCTACGTATGTCTCGCGAAAAGACCATTAAGACAAAATTAGAGAGATTCAGACCCACACGGAGGCCTACCAGCAATCTTTCTTCCCGCGAACCATACGGGAGTGGCACAGGAAGACGGGGGGGGGGGGGGGGGGGGGGGGAAATGACGGTGGTACACAAAGTACCCTCCGCCACACACCGTAGGCGGCTTGCAGAGTATAGATTTAGATGTAGAGGCGGCGAGGATTTCATCTTTAAGAACGGCCACATGCAATCGATTCTGACACCTAGGGACACGTGACTGTGAAAAAGAAGAAACACGCAGAAAAGTATGCGATGGCCGGTTCGATGAACTGTAATGCACAAGCCCCGCTGGCACTGCTGCCAGGGACGTTCTCAAGAGACTTGAGAGTGCTGTGCTGAGAGATACTGCCTGCAGAAAATGTTGGCTCAAGTTCGGCGTACGTAACAATGAAATGAGGGAGCACCTGAGGTGTGTTTTAAAGGCACCGGAAGCTCGGGATTGCTCATATTACAGAGAGCTTGCCAGTAATCTGGTTCCTCTGTCCCTTTCGCTCTCTTCTGCGCTAAGCCGCAGAGATTGAATCCGCGCGTAAGGCTAGGCTTTGCCTCATATCTCCGGCTCTGCGGCTCATCTTGCCGCTTTCTGAATCTCCACCTCTCGCTTATTACAGTGCTCTTCTCCGTCTCCTTCTTCCTCGTCTTCCACCATACCACATTCAATCGAGTCACAGCGCTCTCGAATTTCTTCCGTGCCTTTTAGTTCACGGCAAGCCTCAGCGTTTATCTGTTTTCCTTACAGCGTCATACAAAATATAATTTCGCCCTCCGCACGACAGTAATTGCATTTCGTTCTTGACTTCCTTGAATCTTTCCACCGTAACCACAATCTCTCCAGGATTCGTCACCTGCAGACGACTGAAGCTAGATCGCCCTGAATAAGTTCAGTGAACAATTTTCAGTTCTCTTGTACGCGAATTACCGATACCGGCTATTTTCTTTTTACCTTTCAGGTCTTACCTCCACATACGCGTTAACAGAAATCGTCGATAAATGGAAACATTTTTCCTTTAAAAAATTTTTTTAAAATATTCTCTATATGCTAGTCAAGAGCGGGGGCGAACCAGTTGTCGCTTATCTTTATAGAGCATTGCAGAGAGTATACCGTGTAGTTACGACAGAGGTCAGTAGTCAGTACGTCGAGAGGCAACAGGATAACCGAAAGAGCTAAAAATATACTAGCAAAGTGGCGCTGGAACCGGAGAAAGCAGGTTCGAGTACTGGTGGTTGGAAAAAATTTAATTGAATAATATTTGGCGGGTGGCGAACACGTAAAGTTACGGATCAGACTCTGTGACAATATCCTTAGTTAAATCCCAAACCCCATTGCGGTGTCACCATTTCTGGAGATGTGCCTATAGGTTGTTCTAAAATCGACTGTCCCTTGATGCTGTATGGGCTCTCTGCTGGGATCACGTTTCTCCCGTTTCCTTCCATCTTCCCTCGTTAGCCACTCCGCAAACCTTACACTAAATTGTGCCAGGCGAGTCACAGCCATCTGCAGTAACTACATTCCAGACACAAAACGCTGCTCACGAAGGAAAGAAACCAAAGTGTTTCTCAACCTGTCGCTCGGGCTCTGTGAGCGCAGAATGTCATTTATACGAATATAAAGAATCGCGTCATCTATCTGTGGACCAGAGGAATGACGTCTCATGCAGTGAAGAGTCATGGTACCCGATGTAACACTTAGATGGACATGAGCTGACGGTGATAGCTACTAATCCATAATAGCTAAATGTTTCAAAACATTCGCAAGTCGTGTACAGTCAGTACAGCCCGCACCGTCCCATGTATATTCAGACAGTTCAGTTAACATTTTCGCAGTTTCCCTGCAACACTCCCACCAGCCAATACTGATGTGTAGCATAGCCAAAAACTGCGCGCAATTCATTCTTCGTAAATCATTCAGACTCCAGCCATCGTGATCTGGCTGCAGTGATGATGTTCTGTCGGCGTAACGTTGACTACCGACTTCAAAAGAGGAAGTTCATGAATGATTGAGTAGAGCGACAATGTTTGTCGCGCGCTAATGGCAGTGGCCTGGTACTGAGACGTGGCTGCAGCAATCACAATTTCCCATTGTACTGATATAGCACTGTGTAGAGGCAAAAAGGCAGCTCGATAGCAGCTTTGCGCGGTGAAGTAAACATTTAGGCAAAACATGAGGAGGCGGCAGAGAGAGGCTGTTTATTTGGCTTTCAGACTGACGGCCAGATCTCTGTCTTAAGGTTGAGCTTTTAATTACAGACAGATTGAATTTGGTGAAAGACGATGTTACCGTAAGCGTCATAACAATCACATCTGAATCGTTTGTCCCTTAAACACGAAGAACACTTCTCTCGAAACCAGCGATATTCGGCGTATTAACGGTAGCCTTAGAGATCGTACGTTCCACAATTCGTACCTCAGCGATTAAGTTTTTCGTATTTGTATCATTATAAGGGGATGTCGAAACGGTTGCTATGCAATTCTGTCATATTTGAACCAAAAGCCTGTATTGAATTTGGTGTTATTAAGTCCTACGAATAATGCCGGCCGCGGTGGCCGAGCGTTTCTAGGCGCTTCAGTCAGGAACCGCGCAACTGCTACGGTCGCAGGTTCGAATCCTTTCTCTCTCATAAAAAAAACGCAGTTTCGGAAGGGAAAATATTATATTCAATTTAACAAATGCCAAAAACGACCGAGGAGATGCCTATGGATACAAACTTAATTGATATAGCGAATATATGAATAACATTAAATAAAGAGGTTTCTCGTTGTTGGGGAAGGTTGGACAGTGATAAGACTTCGGGCTCACATTCGGGAGGATAACGCCTTAATTCCCTGTACGCCAAGAGGTTGACATTTTTTGTGATTTCTATAAATCCGTGAAAGCCAATACTGGAGGGTTCCTTTGGAAAGGACACAACCAGATTCCTTCCCCAGTCCCTCCTTGTCTGTAATCATCACGTCCACGGCTGGTCGGTAAACCCAGTCTTCCTTTCTATCATATGGCGAATCTCTACATATGACGGGCTCTTGTAGACATGAAATGATGATGGTTCCCAGATACCACAACACTGTTGGCATAAATGGTTTGATGAATGATTTGGAAGGATTGAGATATTAATGGAGCATGGTTCACATTATTTTAAAAGTGAAAAAATTGCATCTATTTAGAGAAACTACCATACACTGTCTGGTCGAAATCAGCGGCACACCGCTACGTAATGCGGAACTGACCACAAGGAGTTGAGAGTGGCGGACCCGCCAGTATAAAAGGAGGCGGGGGTATTGTGTTATAAGTAATCACCACATCATGATATTCATGATATTCACCCCCCCCCCACACGCCACCACGACCAGCCCCCCCCCCCCCCCCCCAACATCGGCCTAATCCTTACAGGCCCTTCCCCTTTCCCCTTTTCACTTTTCCATCTGTCACACTCTGACTTCTTTCTCTTTCCCTCTCCTCCCTCCCTCCCCCCCCCCCCTCCCCTCCCTCACTTTACCGCCTCAAGACTGTCTGCCACCGTCGTCACCGACGCCGCCACGAAGATGAGGCCAGGGTAATGGCCTTTCGTTTTCATTTAACTCTTATTGTCCCTCCTCTTCTCCTTTAATCTGTCATTAATTGTAATTTAGTGGCTAGTCAATGGGCCGTTCGTTTTCCTCTGTCTCCTACTGTCCTGTCAGCTTTCATTTTCAAATACCACGCCGGCCAGTCAATTGGGCCGTTCGTTTTCCTGCTTCTTCTGCTATTCCTCTGACTATTCTTTCATCTTTGTGCTGTTTTTTTTTTTTAAGAAAAAGGTCAAGCAAAACCAGTACCACAATGTCATCCTCCCCACCACCACACCATGCAAGAAACAGCGCCCCAGAGGCACTAAGACTTCGCCCCCTGCAGAGGGTCCAGTCCTCCATCATCTGCGTCTGCGTGTTGTCAGTAAAGACGCAGCAACAGCAGAGTGGGTCAGTCAGGAGTGCTCAGTGAATTCGAACGTGGACAAGTCACTGGGTGTCACCTGAGCAACAAATCTATCAGCGATATTTCAGACCTTCGCAGCTGCCCAAGTCGACTGTTGGTGATTGTGAAGCGGAAAGGCGGAGGACCAATCACAGCTGAACCAAGACCAGCCATACCTCATGTACTGACGAACAGGGAACATCGAGCATCGGTTATAAAAAACAAATTTCGTGAAGTCACCGTAAAAAATTACTTCTGACTTCCAAAGTGATACCAACAGTCCAGTTAGCACAATGACTGCGCGCAGGGAGTGTAAAAAAATGTGGTATAGTGGCCGAGCAGTTCGTCACAAGCCACACATTTCTCTAGTCACTGCAAATAACGCTGGAGGTGATGTAAAGAGCGATGTCACTGGACAGTGAATGGCAGGAAACGAGAGGTGTGGAGTGATGGATCACGCAGTACCCTGCTGCAATCCGATGGAAGGGTTTGATTTTCCGAACGACTGGAGAACATTACCTACCACCACGTGTACTGCCAAAAGTGAAGTGCGGAGGAGACGGTGTTACGGTATGGGGCTGTTTGTTGTGGTTTGGGTACGGACACTTATTACCTAGCGTCCAATATCACTACTGTCTCTGGTTTCGGTTCTTGAGGAAGAATGGACTGCCATTCTGATTGCAAGTGTCCCCAGCAGAGTTCAAGCCCTCATAAAGGCCAGGGGTGAACGCACCCCATATTAATGTACACTAATAGGGTCCTGATACTTATGATCAGATAGTGTAATTTTGCGGTGATGGAGTTCGTGAGGTATCGGGTTGCTTGCTAGAATTTTTTCATTTTCTCTGCTTCAGAGTATACGTACACTAAGTTCTTCTTAAGCGTATGAAGGCTCCCTCTGCCCGTGGCTTACGTACGGTGTCCCACCTAACTCTTTCGGGTACAATAACTATGTTAATTTTTTCTGACAAGAAGATGGTTTAGACAAAGGCTGTTTCATTCAAGAAGCTCTGTTGCTGTCAGCAGACATGAATGCACTTGGGAAGACTGAAATCTCAGAAGAGATTTCTCGGAACACAGAGGTAATAGCCAGGTTAAAACTGTAGGATACCCTTCCCGCTGGTTGGAAAAGTGTATCTGAAACTCCTGGTTATGACAAGGGATGGCTGACATGGAAATCCTTGATAAGATTCAGATCAGGAATTTGCAGATCCAGGGTTAATACGGAAAGAGGGGTCTACAACAAAGACTGCAATGTCAAATGAGTCTGCGGTGAATATCGTACAGTTTAACATGCGCTTCACTGTCGACTGTGTCCAAATTCCTACACGGAAGATGACTTGTTTCAGGCATTGGAGAATGTCTAATTTTAAATAATGTAATAATTGTTAACTGTGTTTCTGACACAATAATAATAATATGGCGCGGGAAGTACCATACTCCCATTAAAAATAGTAGTGACCGTTGTAATTTTTTTTTTTGTAATGTGTCATTCAAGGCATCAATTAAGGCTTCTGAAACAAATCAACTTTAGTCTGAACAATTTTCTGGTAACATGAAATTTAACATAGTTGCTGTTGACGGCAGAGGTAGGTGGGACACTTAGTATATAAAACTAGTACAGCGCATAGAAACTTTCATATTGAGCGCGAAATTCACAGTTCTTTTGTACAATGGATCGGGGAACACAGCAATACGAACGTCATGTCGCTTCCAATATTTTATTGGCTTAAAAAAACTAACGAATCAGTGGAATGTGAATAGGGAGTTGGCGCAAAGGTCGACACTCTGGTTTCGTAATCGGCAGCAAAGGAATCAAATTACCTTTGCGCCATCCCGATTCCTGCGTTTTCCGTAAACTATATCTGCGTGATGACGGAATGGTGCATATAGGACGATGGGGTTAATTCCATCCTCATATCTGTCCTTTTGAGCAAATGTTATGTCTCTAATTAACTTAATTATACTGGAACATTAAACACGAACTAACGAACAACAGTCATGTCTCTACCTAGTTTCTTCGACAAGTTTGATTCATAATTTCAGCCTCAACTGGCGGCTTGCAGGAGGCATTCACGAAAGGTGAGGTATTGGGAGTAAGATAAAACAGTAGTTATCAGGGAATACAGAATCGATCTTTCTATGATTATCAGATTATAGGATTTGTATGAAATTCACTCACGGCTTTGCAAGACGCTATTGCCTCCGTTGACAAATGCAGAAAACAAGTGAACTGTGTACAACTGTTCAATTTGAAGTTCTCAAGAACCTCTGCGTATTCCTTCCCACGGGAAACAATGTTGTGCATTGTACAAAAAACGTATTTCTGAACATCTCGAGCAGATGTTCGCAGATCTGTATTATTGTTCTTTTTCCTAGAATCAATTTTAACCACAGGTTTGTTAAGTACGCAACTTTAAAATGGTGGCAAGGCCTGTTTATAGATTATGTAATTGGTGCTTTTCTTCTGAGTTAATGGTGCGTCGAGGAGGTTTAAAAATATAATGCAATTCCGAGCTGCTTTTAATTTGCAAGAAGAAAGGCTTGTTAATAGTTACAGCGCAGTAACTCTGTATTAACCTCGTCTAATTAACATTAAGGTGAAAAGAAAGGCAGTAAATGGTGTTAAGAAGCGAGGTCGCTTCATATTTTGCAACAAAAAGTGAGGTAAACGCTGCTTCATAAATAATGGTGAATTCGAAAGCAAGACTGAAAAGACAAAATGTGCGAGGGACGTTAGAGACTGCTAAAGATTCCTCACGGTTTTCAGTTCAAAGGAATGCCTACGGCAGCGCGTCGTCTTTGCGGTGGAATCGACAGCTGCGATTTGTTTTTAGCGCACAGAGTTCAGATAATTTGCTATGTCGTCCATGAAGGCAGTAGCAGCGTAACAAAAAGTGAACTACTTTCAAAGAACGAGCAGAGTGGAGGCGATGCTTATTGCGCAAGTCTAGCGCGCGTTTCTGGAAAGAAAAAGACCCGAATGGGTTTTTTCCTTTCTCCATTCTGCGTCCGGTTCTGTATCTACGTAAAGAAAGTGCTTTGTGTGTTTGTTATATCGAATATGGTTTGTCAAGACAGCTACGGTAGCGCAACGGCGAAAATTGTTTCACAATTCTGTATGTCGTTTAAAGCGAACCACCATCTCTGAATGTGGAAAAAAATCTCACAATCAACAATCAACAAATGGTGAACCTTAACCATTGAAAGGGGAGAACATAATTGGTTTTATGGTAGCCATTGACAAATATTGTACAACATAGTCATATAACCGTCTGAAACGTCCCCTTAGAAAAATTTTACACGACTGTTCTTAAACTGACACACAATATCTTTAGCGCAACGCAATCTGACTTCCAAAAATCCCTACGAAAGAATGGCCCTGACAAGCTTTAATCTATACCTTTCACAAATCACTTACCTCAGAAAAAATCTTCGTTACTCGAACTACTGCAATACAGCGAGCACCACTACTGCCAGCTAAATAAAAGATTCTAACTACGGAAGGCACTAACTACTGATAGGTATAGTTAGCAAATGAAAGATTTTAATAGAGAACAAACAGTGTATTTACCTTAATAGTCAAAAAATATGTGATAGTTCATGACATCCAGTCTTACAAATTACAAAACTCCGCCATCTCTCTCCTCACGTCCACCACTGCTGGCGGCTCACCTCCAACTGCGCAACGCTACGCGCTGTTAGCATCCAGCTGCCGCTGCCCAACACTACAATGGCAGACAACAATGCAAACTAAACACAGACTGCGCACAGCACAGCCAGTGATTTTTCATACCGAGCGCTAAGCGGCGTTACCAATAAAAAACCTAAATAGCCTAATTACACGTCCTCAGTGGTATCAACGCTCAGACACAAATTTGCCAGAATCGACATAATATGACTCCCCACAGTCATGGGCCAACTCTTGGGAGGCTTCTCCCCTGTTAAGGTGACACCAGGCCCGTGGCGTTCTTCCTTTCGCCTCTCCCGAAAGGACTCGACCACACTGTGTCGTCTCCGCATTGGGCGTACCAGGCTGACCCATGGTTTTCTTTTGCGTGATGAGCCACTCCCACTTTGTGGTTGTGGAGCCTTCCAGTCGGTAGCCCACATTTGGGTTGAATGCCCCCTTCTTTTGGCTCTGCGTGCTAAGTACAGACTTCCCCACACTTTACCTTTGATGTTGGCTGACGATTCCCGGATGGTCTCTCCGGTTCTCAGTTTCCTCCGGGAAAGTGGTTTTCATTCTCAGTTTTAAGGTTTTTCATCTCTCTCTGGTGTTGGGGCAGGGCGGTGGGTGTTTGGGTATCTCCCACTGTAAGCCGTATTTGGAGATTCCCGACGCACCTCCCTGACCGAGATCCTCTTTTCTTCCCCTTTTGTTCTGTTTTTACCCTTTTTTTAAGCATTGGTTAGTCCCCTTTTCCCATACGTACTTCTACATTCTAGAGGTTGCACCTTGCCTATGCTGCTTCAGCATAGCGTTGGGTTCGTTCTCTTGCTGACTTCCTCATTTTGTTTTTACCATTGACACCATGACTGCCCTTTTACGTTTCTAGTCTTTTCCCTTTTATTGTTCTGACTTTCCTGAGATGTCACACTAGCGGAATGGACCACATTTGAAATAAGGGACTGATGACGTTGCTGTTTGGTCCCTTAAACCCCACACAACTAACCAACCAACCTAATATGACTCCCATCTTAATGCGTGGGGTGTAATTGTCGCCGATCCACAAATTTGATCCTGTTTCCTGCCACCACCGCTCTGTGCCATCTGGTATTACCCCAAGTCCTTTGAATAAGACTAATCGCTGGTCGTTCAAGAATTTCCTGCTGCCAGTACGTGTCGGCGACTTGAGGCACGGCGGTCCGCCTTACATTTTACGTAGCGTTTATGGACACTGACGCACTGCAAGTATCGCAGCAAATGTGCTTTTTGTCCTAGTCTCGTAGAAAGGGTGCACGATTGTTCTATTTCGAGTTTCTCTAATGAAGTACTCGCTGAAAAACTCCGTCCATTGTGCCCCTTTGTTTTATCAGTCGAATACGCTTGACATATTTAGTACATAATATCTATGGATAAGCAACAGTGTTGCCGTTCTAAAGTTCACTGCTTGGCAGTTGGTACGGAACAATTGCCAGTTGGTACTGAACAGCTGCCAGCCACTGCCCGATCAATGACAGCAAATGGAAATGCAGATGTCGGTATGTGTTAACTGCAGCGAAGAGAGTGGACGAACGTTTTTGTACGAATTTGACAGTTCATGCAGTACGGCGTTTAACGGAGGATGTTGTGTAACCGGTAAGCGCGACATTCCGTGTGGTACTGGAACATGTCTGAAAGACGACATTTGAGTGCTTACGATTATGTACGAGCAGTTAGTTGGACGGCTGAAGGCCGGTCAAAGTGTCGCTACTGTGGGCACATTAATGGGTGTGTTCAAAAGTGTCATTTTCCTATTAAAAAAGGCTGCTGAAGGTGAAAGTGCTATGCGAAGGCATGCCGGTGGTTGTAGACGGATCACCACACAACGAGAGGATCGATACGTAGCCTTATTAGCTAAAAGGACAGACATCTCACTCCTAGGCAGGTCATTGCAGATCTTGTAACCGCTACCGCTGCACCTGTCTCCGCCGGGCTGGTTTGTATCCTCGGAAGCCTGTTAAGTGCATGACACGTCAGCCAAGCCACTGTTCGTTGGTGTAGGGACCATGTTGGTTGGGGTCAGCAAAAGCGGTGCAGAGGAATGTTCTCCGACGAATCCCACTTCACTGTGGCAACTGATTCAGGACACTAGTTAGCGTGCAATGAGAAGAAAACACGTTGCACACCGTAGAATGTTCAGAGATCATCGGTATGGCGTGGGTTTTATGATATGGGTAGGCATTATGCGGAGTGGCCGAACACCGCTGCATATCTTTCCGCGAAATGCTGTTACAGAGCAACGGTATTATAGGGCGATAGTGTCCGTGTGGTTATAGGTGCGGTAGGCGTCGACTTTCTGTTTATGGACGACAGTGCCCACCCACACAGGACACATTGGAAGGTGAAGATATTGAACGTATGGAATGAGCTGCGTTCTCACCGGATCTAAACCCTGTATGCCTGGATGCTGTTGGCAGACGTGTTTTTTAATGAACACCCTCTCCCCGAACCGTGCAGAGTCTGGTAACCGCCTTGAGACAGAAGTGGAACAATATCCCCGAAGGACTCCTCAAAAATTTGGTAGTCAACATGTATAAAGGTGTAAAATGCGAATTAGAGCTCGTAGAGACCACATTCCTTACTGAGAGTCCAATATCGACCTTTATGTTGTAAGTCTGACAAGCGCCAAACATGAACGTTATATTCGGCCGTGGTGGTTTTTTTTTTTCTGACGATTGTTGTGATGATTCTTCTGTCTGTCTTCTGCAGTTTATTTGTTGCTGATTTCGTGTTCAACTTGAATATTCATATAGGTATCGACGGAAAATGCAACTTTGGCAGTCTGTGTAGAGTGACTTCTGCGGAAAGACATGCGTGGTCGCGATTTACGTCGGACGGAGACATGCACGTCTGCGTACAATCATGTTTCGGTAGGCAACCGTATTTTTCCATGAATGCGCTGAGTGTGTTGTGTATAGTGGGATAAATGTATTAAATTATGAAATAACAAACAGTTTAATTACTTTTCTTCCATCTTTCTCGTTTTTACATGATTGCCCCTTACATTTTTTCCGCTTTGTATTCAGGTGTCCAGGTTTTTATTCCACATGGATTATTGAATTTATTTACAATCTTATTTTGTTAGTTATTGGTCAGTGGAAGAGTTGGTGTTTCAACATTGAAGGTTGGCTTCATTTCGATATTTGGAATTAAATCTGAAATGCAACTTTTTTTTTTCCAAGAACTACAAATTGAAGAGTAGCCTCGAACACATCATTTACCAGTAGTGCCATATTTTTGCGAATTGCTATTTTCTACTGGTTTAGCAAAAAAAGACAAAAAATCTGAAATTTTTCGTCGTTTACTGGGACCAACACTTTTTAAAATGTGTTGGTAGATGCGATTATAACGTTTCTGACAGTGGAATATGTTGGGTTGGCAGAAGAGCCAACGCCGTGTTACCAGAGAAGGGCGAAATGCAAGCTTTTTAGCTCACGCTGCTGGCGTGAGGAGGGAAGGACTATACTGACGTGATGTCTGGAACATGACAAGGAAATAGAATTCAGAAAGCGGACAGAATTAGTTTCATATTTAACTTTAATCCATTAACGATGAACGTCGCTCTTGACGGTACATGAGTCACAGTATTATCTGTTCAGAAGACATAGTAACTGAATATGACGCCTTGCTAGGTCGTAGCAAATGATGTTAGTGAAGGCTATACTAAACCATCGTCTCTGCCAATGAGAGAGTATGTAGGCAGTGAACCATCGCTAGCAAAGTCGGCTGTACAACTGGAGCGAGTGCTAGGGAGTCCCTCTAGACTAGACCTGCCGTGTGGCGGCGCTCGGTCTGCAATCACTGATAGTGGCGACACTCGGATCCGAGGTATACTAAGAGGCCGCGGCCGATTTAAAGACTACCACCTAGCAAATGTGGTGTCTGGCGGTGACACCACAGAATATATAAATTTACTGTAGTAGAGTTAGTGCTGATTGTATATTGGTTTAATTAATTACAAATGTTATATTGGAAGCGTGGATGTGCTGCAGGTCCTATGACGTGACGCACGCTGTGAAGATGAGAGCGCTGCTAGCGGTCCTGGGCGTGGGGCTGTTTCTGGGGCTAGGCGGCGCCGCGGCCAACATCGTGTGCACCTTCAGCGACGACGCGACCGAGCGCTTCAACCACCTGGTCGTCGACAAGAACACGGGCCGCGTGTTCGTGGGCGCCGTCAACCGGCTGTACCAGTTGTCGCCCGACCTGCAGCTCGTCATGAAGGACGTGACGGGCCCGCAGGAGGACTCGCCCGAGTGCTCCGTGCTCGACTGCCCGCCCACCGTCGTCAAGAAGCTCACCGACAACGTCAACAAGGCGCTCGTCATCGACTACACGACGACGCGCCTCGTCGTGTGCGGCAGCATCTTCCAGGGCATCTGTTCCGTGCGCAACCTGCACAACATCTCGGACGTCTCGCAGGTGGTGCGCGAGGCGGTCGTCGCCAACAACTCGACGGCGTCGACGGTGGCGTTCATCGCGCCCGGGCCGCCGAACCCTCCGGTGACGCAGGTCATGTACGTAGGCGTCACCTACACCGGCAACTCGCCGTACCGGTCCGAGGTGCCCGCCGTGTCCTCGCGCAGCCTCGACCGCGACAAGATGTTCATGATCGCCGAGACGGCCGTCACGACGGGCACGCGCATGTTCGTCAACTCGCTGGCGCGCGAGCGCTACCCCATCCACTACGTGTACGGCTTCAGCTCGGAGGGCTTCAGCTACTTCCTCACGACGCAGATGAAGCACACGTCGCCGTCGCCCTTCATCTCCAAGCTGGTGCGCGTCTGCCACGACGACGAGAACTACTACTCGTACACAGAGATCCCCATCGACTGCATCAGCGAGGGCGGCAGGCCGTACAACCTGGTGCAGGCCGCGTACGTGGGCAAGCCCGGCTCCGACCTGGCCTCCGACCTGGGCATCAACGCGCAGGACGACGTGCTGTTCGCCGTCTTCTCCGAGAGCGACCACAGCGAGGGCGAGGTCTCCAGCAAGCCCGCCGATTCCAGCGCGCTGTGCGTCTACTCGCTCAAGGCCATCCGCCGCAAGTTCATGCAGAACATCAAGAAGTGCTTCAGCGGCAGCGGAAGTCGCGGGCTCGACTTCATCTCTCCCAGTCACCAGTGCGTCCTAACGGTGAGTACCTATTTATCTTACTCAACTGTCATTCCGGAATGAGATTTTCACTCTGCAGCGGAGTGTGCGGTCATATGAAACTTCCTGGCAGATTAAAACTGTGTGCAGCCGGCCGCTGTGGCCGAGCGGTTCTATACGCTTTAGTCTGGAACCTCACAACCGCTACGGTCGCAGGTTCGAGGCCTGCCTCGGGCATGGATGTGTGTGATGTCCTTAGGTAGCGTTCTCGCTTCCCGCGCCCGGGTTCCCGGGTTCGATTCCCATCGGGGTCTGGGATTTTCTCTGCCTCGTGATGGCTGGGTGTTGTGTGATGTCAATAGGTTAGTTAGATTTAAGTAGTTCTAAGTTATAGGGGACATGACCATAGATGTTAAGTCCCATAGTGCTCAGAGCCATTTAAACCATTTTGAACCAAAACTGTGTGCCGGACTGAGACTCGAACTCGGGACCTTTGCCTTTCTGGAAACATCCCCCAGGTTGCGGCTGAGCCATGTCTCCACAGTATCCTTTCTTTCAGGAGTGCTAGTTCTGCTGGGTTGTCAGGAGAGCTTCTCTGAAGTTTGGAAGGTAGGAGGCGAGGTACTGGCAGAAGTAAAGCTGTGGGGACGGGGCGTGAGTCGTGCTTGGGTAGCTCAGGCGGTAGAACACTTGCCCGCGAAAGGCAAAGGTCCCGAGTTCGAGTCTCGGTCCGGCACACAATTTTAATCTGCCAGGAAGTTTCATAAACTGTCATTGTCAACATACTGTTACTGAACTTTAAGGTTGAAGTACTCACAAGAGAACCTCCCCATCGCACCCCCCTCAGATTTAGTTATAAGTTGGCACAGTGGATAGGCCTTGAAAAACTGAACACAGATCAATCGAGAAAACAGGAAGAAGTTTTGTGGAACTATGAAAAAAATAAGCAAAATATACAAACTGAGTTATCCATGCACAAGATAAGCAACATCAAGGATAAAGTGAGCTCAGGGACGCCGTGATCCCGTTGTTAGCGTGAGCAGCTGCGGAACGAGAGGTCCTTGGTTCAAGTCTTCCCTCGAGTGAAAAGTTTAATTTTTTATTTTCAGACAATTATCAAAGTTGAGGCACTCACACATAATCAACTTCGCTCTCCAAAATTCCAGGACATGTTCAGATTTGCTTGGACATATGCAGGATTTGAAGATCTGCACATGGAAGAATTTGTAAACGTTAAAAACATATGTTTTGACAGAGCACAGGGAAAACTGTGCGGCTGTGAAGCTGTTGCATTCATTTGTTGCAGTTCATGTGACAAACTCTTATGTTTTCATCACTTTTTTGGGAGTGATCATCACATCCACAAGAAAACCTAAATCGGGCAAGGTAGAAGAATCTTTTTACCCATTCGCCAAGTGTACAAGTTAGGTGGATCGACAACATATTCCTGTCATGTGATGCACATGCCGTCACCAGTGTCGTATAGAATAAATCAGACGTGTTTTCCTGTGGAGGAATCGGTTGACCTATGACCTTGCGATCAAATGTTTTCGGTTCCCATTGGAGAGGCACGTCCTTTCGTCTACTAACCGCACGGTTTTGCGGCGCGGTCGCAAAACACAGACACTAAATTTATTACAGTGAACAGAGACGTCAATGAACGAACGGACAGATCATAACTTTGCGAAAATAGAGAGTAACGATTTCACTCGAGGAAAGACTTGAACCAAGGACATCTCATTCGGCAGCTGCTCACGCTACCACGGGACCACGGCGCTGCTGAGCTCACAGTATCCTTGATGTTGCCTATCTTGCGCATGCACTACTCAGTTTGTATATTTTGCTTATTTTTTCAGTTCCACACAACTTCTTCCTGTTTTCTCGATTGATCTGCGTTCAGTTTTTCAAAGTCTATCCACGGTGCCAACTTAGAGCTAAATCTAGGGGGGTGCGATGGGGAGGTTCCCTTGTCAGTAACAACTTACTGTCTTCGTCCAGTGTACTGTGTGTCCCTCCTAAGAGTCGTCAGACGCATTTTCTCTGCTTCGTCCGACATTTGACTTCTTAAGTAATACAACCCAGTTCGTTGCCCTCGATGGTTAGTGTTCATCGGAGGTGAGGGTATCATCTGGAGTGCCCCAGGGAAGTGTGGTAGGTCCGCTGTTGTTTTCTATCTACACAAATGATCTTTTGGATAGGGTGGATAGCAATGTGCGGCTGTTTGCTGATGACGACGTGGTGTACGGGAAGGTGTCGTCGTTGAGTGACTGTAGGAGGATACAAGATGACTTGGACAGGATCTGTGATTGGTGCAAAGAATGGCAGCTAACTCTAAATATAGATAAATGTAAATTAATGCAGATGAATAGGAAAAAGAATTCTGTAATGTTTGACTACTCCATTAGTAGTGTAGTGCTTGACAGTCACGTCGATTAAATATTTGAGCGTAACATTGCAGAGCGATATGAAGTGGGACAAGCATGTAATGGCAGTTGTGGGGAAGCCGGATAGTCGTCTTCGGTTCATTGGTAGAATTTTGGGAAGATGTGGTTCATTTATAAAGGAGACCGCTTATAAAACACTAATACGACCTATTCTTGAGTAGTGCTCGAGCGTTTGGGATCCCTACCAGGTCGGATTGAAGGAGGACATAGAAGCAATTTAGAGGCGGGCTGCTAGATGTGTTACTGGTAGGTTTGATCATCACGCGAGTGTTACGGAAATGCTTCAGGAATTTGGGTGGGGGTATCTAGAGGAAAGGAGGCGTTCTTTTCGTGAATCGCTACTGAGGAAATTTAGAGAACCAGCATTTGAGGCTGACTGCAGTACAATTTTACTGCCGCCAACTTACAGTTCGCGGGAAGACCACAAAGATAAGAGAGATTAGTGCTCGTACAGAAGCATATAGGCAGTCATTTTTTCCCTCGTTCTGTTTAGAAGTGGAACAGGGACAGAAGATGGTAGTTGTTGTACGAGGTACCCTCCGCCACGCACCGTATGGTGGATTGCGGAGTATGTATCTGTGTAGACGTAGACATTTGCAACTTCGGTTTTGCAGTGTGTATCTGGAGTCAGCCCAAAAAAATACAGCTCGTCACGACTTTCGTGTGACATCCATTGTCGACGGAAAGCATCGATTTCTTTCTTGTTGCAAACAAAATGAATTTAAAGCTTAATTTTACTTGCCCGTTCGATAGCGTGCTGCAAATTCATCTTGTTGTATATTGGTTTTAGAGGGACAGCAGAACACGAAGAACGACTGTACTCCAGCAGCGACACCACCGCTCTGCCTGCCAGGGCCACGCAGGAGCGCTGCTCAGTCGCTGCTGGAATACTGGTTATTCTTCGTGTTTTACTCTCCCTGTTAATACACATCGATAAAAAAAAAACGAACTAGACGAAATTTGGGACCGCTCTATCGAATTCTAAAAAACTCCTCCCGAACAGGCCATGAAGGCCCAAAGGTACCGACTGGCCGCCGTGTCATCCTCAGCCCACAGGCGTCACTGGATGCGGATATGGAGGGGCATGTGGTCAGCACACCGCTCTCCCGGCTGTATGTCAGTTTACGAGACCGGAGCCGCTACTCCTCAATCAAGTAGCTCCTCAGTTTGCCTCACAAGGACTGAGTGCACCCCTCGTGCCAACAGCACTCTGCAGACCGGATGGTCACCCATCCAAGTGCTAGCCGAGCCAACAGCGCTTAACTTCGGTGATCCTCCGGGAATTGGTGTTACCACTGCGGCAAGGCCGTTGGCGCTCTATCGAATGGGCCCTTAAAATGCCGCTTTAAACATAATTTTGTTTGTAACAGGAAAGAAATCAACGCTTCCTTCGACACTGTGCGTCGCAAGAACAGACGAGCTGAACAGTATGTGTCTGGGCTGACTCCAGCTACACATTGGAAAAAAAGAAACTGCAAATATCGGCAAACATTAGACTGACATCCGTTATGTATACGGGATGAACTCTAACTCCGGCGACAAAATTTCAGAGGTTGTTCGGAGACAAATTATAAGTAAGAACTCGTGGTCTGTGGTGGATCAGTTGTATTCTCTGAAGCAAGTCTCGTGCTCAACAAAAAAGGGAAGAACGAAGTGAATCCCTACCAAAAGAGACTAGTTGCTGACAAGGTTACTTACTTGCACGCTAGCAACTGTTTTGGTCACAGAGCGATGTTTACTAGAACGCAGATAAGATGAGCAACGCAGTGGTAAACAAGCAAATAGTATTAGTTAAAACAATTCACAGTGAGATACTCAACTTTCAGTGATGTAAGTGTATGATACATGGCTCGGTAGTTGCAGATGCACTCAATAATCAAACCTAGCACAGTGAAGGAGAACTATGTAATCTGTAGAAGTTGATTCTGAATTACTGTAGCTAACAGTTTCTTGTTCAGGCTTTGAATATGAATTTTCACACTGGGCGTTTACTGCCTGACGAAAATCCGTCGATAGTGGTTAGCTATAACGGAAGCAACTCGAACTCTTTGGTGACTGATGAATACCTGCAACAGTTGCTGGCGATGAACCGACAGAATGTGGCTATACGTATTCACTTGTCCACCTACGGCGTGATGATGATCATCTTCGATCTATAATGGGCAGTCAAATGAGGGCCGAACATAACGGGATCACGGAATGGTTCCATTAAAAAGTAACCACCACACGCGTTAAGCATTTATTCCACTGGGAGATGAGACGATAGATTTCTGTTTCGTAGAACGCGTTCGCCCCGCTGACGGATCCTCGGCCACACCTACTTCTGCACGTCCCCTTCCGACTGAAACCGACGCCCACTCTTGTCTTTCTTCAGGTCGCCAACGATGTGAAAAATCGCACGGTGAACAATGCGGAATGTACCGAGGATGTTGTTGTGGTTTCCAACGAAATCTGTAAAGCTCAGTCTTCGTCGAAGCAGTTGTGTGTGTGTGTGTGGGGGGGGGGGGGGGGGGGGGAGGCATTATCGTGCCCATGACCTTACTCGGAGCCACCACTTCGAGCGCAAGGGCAAACGGCAGACCGAAATTGGAAACATCCCACATCCCCGCCACCAAAGAAATGCAAAGCTGTCAACACAAGTTTCAGTAAGGTCATGATGACCTCCTCCTTCGACAACAAGAGCTCTCTTGTCGTTGAATTCCTCGAGTGTGGAACTACAATCAGTGCACAGCGCTATGGAGACACTTTGCAGAACCTGCGACGCGCCATAAAGTCAGAGTGTCCAGGAATGTTCTCGGACGCAACATACTGTGCACGAAACATCCGCCCACCCTTACACTGCCAATCTGACGAAGGCTTCGCTTCAGCGATTTGGTTGGGAAACACTCAAACATCCTCTGTACAGCCCGTATCGTTCAACGTGTGATTTTCATCTTTGACGACTTGAAGAAAGACATGCGGAAAGGTTGGTTTCAGTCGGACGATGAATTGCAATTTGATTCTTTGAAGACTCGGGGGTTTAATGGTCTTCGGTTCTAACACGGAAGGATTCGCTTTCGCATAGGCGCATATTAACAGGTGCAAAAGTGCTATTATGTGACTGCTGTTACTGCGGAAAAACAACTCAGCATAGCGTCACTGTTCAATTTGTCAATTGTATCAGTGAACGCGTATACGAGTTGCAGATCAGCCAACTCTTAATGAGTAAAGATATGAGTAGTGCTGTTTATCAGTGTTAACTTACAAGAAATGTTGCCGGAAATAGGAAGCTGTGGCAGAACCGCGCAGCTTGGAATTGGAGCTTGAGGACGATGTGTAATAATGGGCATCAGTATTCAAATGGTTCAAATGGCTCTGAGCACTATGGGACTCAACTGCTGTGGTCAATTGTCCCCTAGAACTTAGAACTACTTAAACCTAGCTAACCTAAGGACATCACACACATCCATGCCCGAGGCAGGATTCGAACCTGCGACCGTAGCAGTCGCACGGTTCCGGACTGCGCACCTAGAACCGCGAGACCACCGCGGCCGGCGGCATCAGTATTGTCAGCGATAAATACGATAAGTGAATATAGGTTTGTGTCCAAACAAGACACAAGTTACTCTGTAACTAACTGCCAAAGAACTCGAGCCTCCCATGCCAAAATACTTCCAAACTTTGTCGGTTGAGCCGAGTTCCTGCTCTACAGTTTCTACGGTATTCGACCCGTTTCAGAGTTGAAACTGCTTTCTGAAGGCATTAAGACTGGCTCCAGCAATTTATCCACGTCAGTTGCTCAATACTATGTATTTTTAAGCACTTGCTATTGAAATGCGTTGTTAATCATAAAGTGAAATATATGTTGACAGGCAGATGGTGTATTTCTATTAAATGCTAACGTAAGAGCGCCTTAATAAAGTTCGACGAGATTTCGGTGGCGTTCTCTGCAGTCAGTGTCAAGTGGAAACTGACTGCCGTATCGTCGCGCGTCCGTATATAGCCTTGATGCTGGCTCTGACGTCGCTGCTGCTCTGCCCATCCCCGAATCATACAATATTCACCGGTGACGTCACGACATGCCCACGGCTATATGAGGTCGAAGGTATCGACACTACAGTGAGTTCCTATTTGGCACTGGTCGAAGAGTATTGAGCCGAAAGCTCCTAGAACGTTGAACAACTTGTAGCATGTTGTAGACCGTGTCAGTGCGGGAGGATGCGTTCGTATAAGAGTACCTGCTTGCTTATTTCTTGACCTGAGTTATTCGCTTCCTGTGTTTTGCGGTCATCGTCAGTAAATATCTGTGAACTGCTTATCGTACCAGACTAATGAGAGTTTCCTCTATCGACTGAATACACAACGTAACAATATAGACATATTGGTTGAAAAGCAGCATCTTTCGGTGACAAAGGACGAAATATGAAACGCGATATCAGCAATCTTTCAGTGGACTGACCCAAAATACACGTAACAGAAACGTAGGAAGGACACCCGATACTTAAACTGGCGTGTTCTGTGCTAGATCCCTTGCGGTCTGAAAAAGAACACTGTCACTATTTTTCTCGAATTTACACAATAATTCTGAAGACGTAATCTTGAATAGCGAATGTTAAAAGTTAATGGCGTTGTACGTCAAACAGAAATAGTCCATGATGTTTTAGAGAATAGGATAGCGCAAATGATGGAAATAACGATGTCCAACTTGGATCACACGTGGGCAGTGGTCAAAGGAGTTGGTAACCATGCTTCGCAACTTGCACGGCAGATATCCGACAGAACGGTCTGCACAAATAATTATTTATCATGAGACCAACAGACGTTATTCGTGGCTTCTGTTACACAGCATTAGTACCAGTGCGTGTAACTATTCACTATAAACACTTGACGTAAATCGTCATTGGCATTTCAGCACTTTCGACTGCTAGTCAGCGACGCATTCAGGATCTCTCTCCTAAGAGACATCAGGCGCATTTTCTCTAATGTTTTGGCAGATATTTGCAGTTTCTTTTTTGCAATGAGTTGCTAGACACGTGTTCCATGCGAAATTCAGTTGTCGACACAATTATTTTTAAAGCTGAATTTTACATGCCTATTCTGTAGAGCAGTCCCAAATTAGCCTAGTGCGATCTTCGTGTCATTGATATATATTAATAGCGATAGTAAAACGCAAAGAATAATTCGTACTCCAGCACAGACAGAACACTGCTGCTGCATGGCGATAAGAGTCTGCGCGGGCCAGGATATTGTCACTGCTTGAGTAGTGGATAATCTTCGTGTTCTACTGTCACTGTCAGTATGTATCCATAATACTTATACTGCCCTAGACTAATTTAGGACTGCTCTATTTTAATGACATGTAAAAGTCCGCTTTCAGAAATTGTTTAGTTTGTAATTGGAAAGGAACACACTTTTCGTCGATATAAACGTCGCATAAAACTCGTGGTGAGCTGTAACTTTTTGGGCTGTCTCCAGATATACGTAGCATAATAGGAACTACAAATATCTTCCGAGACACCGGAGAAAATTCACGTAACGACTTTTAGAAGAGACGCCCGGTATCCTACAGGTCGCACGATACACCTACAGATATTAATGACACTAAGAAGATGGAACTGCAGATGCTGATTTTGAAAGTGTCTTGCGTAAAGGTCTTTACTCTGTCTTGTAGCAAATGTAAATAGAACTTATGCTGATAAGCTGCAATTATCGATGGGACTTAACATCGGAGGTCATCAGTCCCCTAGACTTAGAACTACTTAAGCCTAACTAACCTAAGAACATCACACACATCCATGCCCGAGGCAGGATTCGAACCTGCGACCGTAGCGGTGGAGTGAGTTAGTGCTTATATGTGTAATAAAATTAACGTACCGTGTATCTGAGACGGAAATAAGAGTAGTACGTCATTCGCTGAAGGGAAAAAACTGTCAAAGTGTCAGGTGTTTAGATCGGCTAGTGCTTTCGATTTAGCTCGGACATGTCTCTCTTTCGTGGGATCAAGTGCATGGCGCATTTCATTATCTAATTAATTGCAAGACAGTCGTAGTAAGATGTTCCTAAATCCCATATTGACGGAGAAATACGACCGTATCGCTTGTATGACAGCTGATGCCATGAGTCAGTTGACGATTTGTCTAGAGTCTGAGGGAAGATAATGCGCCACATTACAAGACGCCGCTCAGCTGATAACACACAAGCCGGCGTAAGACAGGCGCCGTAGCGTCCGGCGGGGAAATAGTGGGTTTGGAGGGGGAAAGGGTGAGGCGGTGGGGGGAGTTGAGGTTGTCGGCGGTCGGAGCTTTTATCTGCGGCGTGGCGTCAGAGAGGGCCTGATAAGATGCCTGCGGCGTGGTCGCCGGCCGTGCTCACGGCTTTACCGCAACTCTTTCCGCCGTCTGCCGAGATGAGGTCGTAACGGAATTAATGCCGTCGCCTCGTTTCCAAACTTCGTTACAACAATTTCTCAGGGTTCTACAACCACTCAAGCAACTTAAACTCTATATTTTAGCGCATGTATAATTTTGATATCGAAGCGGCCCTAGATCTCAATTCACATGTAACACATTTTCAATGCTAAATGCTGGCTATTTTACAAAACGGTGCTCGGTCGGAGTTGCAGGTCGCCTAGCTAACAGCTTCCAGGGACAACAAAATTGTGACTTTCAGTATTTCGTGTAATAATTGACCGAATTTAAAAATTTGAAGTGCTGCCATGACCTACTCATTAAGAGTATATAAAATTATTATTAAAAAAATACTTTTCCGTTATTACTGACTATTTGCATCCAAATACTAAGAAAAAAACTGCAGGGACTTTTTTTTTTTTGAGAAATTTCAAATTTGAATCCGATGCCCAAACAGAGATTTGTGTCCATTGTCCCCATGAAAATTACACTGACATGAAAAGAAGTACTAGTACAGTAATTAACACTCGCCAAGAAACAACCAAACAATCTCGATCTGCAACGTATGATCTGCCTTCAGAACTCACGCATTTTTCATAAGAGTAGTGGGAGACAGGGTTGCTATTCAAACTTAGAAAAAAAAAATTCCCTGAGAATTTCACTTGTGTGGAAGAAGAAGCTCCTTATAAATTAATAGTGAGGGTGTTGCGGAATCTGAAGAGGGGGACGTACCATAGCAATGATTTTTCTTTCCTTTTTGCTGAGTTATATAACAGCCATAAGCAGTTGTTTAACCGCAGTTTTTAAACATCGTTAATTTAGGTGGAATAATATTCAAGTAATTAACAGACTTTGAGACATGTATTTTAAAAATTGGTGATTTATAGAATTCGGCAAAAATCAAATGCAATAATAGGCTAAAACGCAGAATTCCCTTAAATTTATAAAGTTCCTGAAATTCCCTAAGATTTCATTGAAAATATCCGGGTAAAATGTAATTCGCTGAGAAATCCAGGTTTTCCAGAAGAATCGCCACCCTGAGCAAGTATATTCTGAACACGAAGCACCCCCGTGATCACTACGACATCCTGCGGAAGAATTAACCGACCTACTTTTCTCCTAGACACACAAATGGCATTAAGAGGCGGTTTAAAGTTCATGATTCCCCCATGACAGCCAATGGGTTAAGTTAAACGTTTAACAACACCGAGCTATGCAGCACAGTGGTTAACACACTAGACTCCCATTCGGGAGGACGACGGTTCAGACACGCGTCCGTATACCAGATTAAGGTTTTCCGCGAGTTCCCTAAATCGCTCCAGCAAATATCGGGATGGTTACTTCGAAAGAGCACAGCTGATTTCCTTCCCTAATCCGAGTTTGCACTTCGTCTCTAATGAGCTGGATGTCGACGTGACGTTAAACCCAATCTCCTTTCCTTCCTTAAAGGCTTAACAAAATAAGACAAGTAGTACAGTTAAAAAGTGTGTGTGTGTGTGTGTGTGTGTGTGTGTGTGTGTGTGTGTGTGTGTGTGTCCAGGAAGCAGCGTAACGGACTGCGTGAAAATTGCCCAAACTATATTCATCCAGTACTTCTGAATGAGAGCGCTAATGTGCTGCTTCTTGGGCTCGGATAGGCGTGTCAGTCTCTGATCGAATCCGCCCGGCGGGTTAGGGACGTGGGCCGGTATGCCAGCCAGCCTAGATGTGGTTTTTCGGCGGTTTCTCACATCCACATAGGTGAAAATCAAGCTGGTCCCCACGTTCCTCCTCAGTTACACGACTCACAGACATTTGAACACGTTCGCACTATTTCATGCATTACGCTAGACGCAGATAGCTGGGGTACACGACTTACGTCCCAGGGGTTCGGGGTGGCGGCAGGAAGGGCATCCGACCACCCTCTGCAACTAACACTGCCAAATCCGTAATAACACTGCCGACCCCGCGTTAGCGCGGGCCAAGGACCAAAGAAAGAAAAAGAAAAAGAAATTTCTGAATGAGAGCATTTATAGACTTCCAACGAACTTTACACATAATTTCAAACCTTCAAGAAGCACGATGAAACGAAAGAAAAAAAAATTATCGCCGACTGGATTTTCGCTGCTCATGTAGTAAAACTTCAGTGTCAGACATGATATTATAATTTATTAGTGCTTTACTACTAACTCTATTCCCAACACATTTGGCAGACGGTATCCACATATATCAGCGGGTGATGTGCAACATTGTCATTGTACAGTGCATAGGTCAGGAGATATGGCATTATTAACATGGAGACGAATGGAAAAACTAACTTCTTGCTTGAAACGGAGCGCAAATTAACCAGACTGTGGTTATCCATCGTTTCCTAATGAGAGCACTTAGCGACTTTCAACAAACTTTAAACATAATTATTTTAAAAAATTTTGAGTGGGAAATTTACTGGCACTCATCTAAGCTATTTTCTTTCCGCGCTGCTGCGTCTTTGAGTTAGATCTTTTGGCTAAAGCAGCCAGAAACTTAAGCGGATGCCAAAATACTTTTTGTTAGTCGTGTACCACAGCTTTGATGAACTTTAGAAATGACCTTCTACAACATCGTAAGCTTTTGTTTAAATTATTCTTTATTCTCAAAGACCATTATCCAGCGCATTAAAGAATAATAGGGCATGAAAGAACAATTTAAACAGCATCTTACAGTGTTCCACAAGGTGAACCAAAATTCGCATACGCAAACGCCATTGCATGCATACAGATAGTACAAAAATGTCTACTAAAGTTTCGTTTCGTGCATATTTTTGGTAGGAAATGGACATCAAAGATAGGAAAATTGTTATCGGTGTAATCATATGTGCAACCCTTCAGCTTTAGTTATGCCCCGTCCTCCAAAGTACGAGGGACGTTCAGTAAGTAATACAACACATGTTTTTCGCGACCAATTTCGGTTCAAAAATTTTCTGAGCTTGTTATGGAACATCGTGAAATATTCACGCTTCATCCCCTATATTTCATGAAGTTCCGACACGTGGCGGCGGTATGCGTAGTCTTCAAAATGTACTGGCTGAATCAAAATTCGCATACGTGAACGCCAGTGCATGTATACTGATACTACAAAAATTGTCTACGAAAGTTTCGTTTCGTGCGTATTTTTGGTAGGAAATGGACATCAGAGATAGAAAAACGGAGGTGCATTCCAGAGAGCTGTCACTGGGTTTCTTTTGGCGGAAGACCAGAGCATCGCAAGCATTCATATGCGCTCGCAGAATGTCTGCGGGGACCTACCAGTGAACGAAAGCACGCAAAGTCTTCGGGTGAAGTGCCTGTCATCATCGCAAGGCCGCCAAAACTGTCAGATCTACCCCGTGCCCGCCGGCCCTGCGATGTTTGAACGTGCGGACACTGTCATTCGATGCGATGGACGGATCGCATTCAGGCACCTCGCTGCCAACTGTGAGTCTCTGTTGGTAGTGTTAACACACTCGCCCACGAATTGCGGTGCTCAAAGGTGTGCGCCCGCTTGGTCCCATGCCCCCTACAGAAAACCATAAAGAGCAACGAAGGACAATCTGTGCGGAATTGCTTGCGCGTTGCGAGGATGATAGTGACAATTTTTTTGTGGAACATCGTCACAGGCGATGAAACATGGATTCATCACTTCGAACCGGAGGCAAAACGGCAATCCATCGAGTAGTGCCACACCACACCTCCTCCGAAGAAAAAGTTTTAGTCCACACCTTCAGCCGGTAAAGTCACCCTGAAGGTCTTCTGGGACTTCGTAGTGGTTTTTCTCTTTGACGTCCTCCCTCAATGTGCAGCACTCAAGTCTGATATGCATCTTTTAATGGTTGGCCGGCCGGTGTGGCCGAGCGGTTCTAGGCGCTTCAGTCCGGAACCGCGCTGCTGCTACGGTCGCAGGTTCGAATCCTGCCTCGGGCATGGATGTGTGTAATGTCCTTCGGTTAGTTAGGTTTAGGTAGTTGTAATTTCTAGGGGACTGATGACCTTAGATGTTAAGTCCCATAGTGCTCAGAGCCATTTGAACCATTTTAATGGTTGCCGCACATGGCAGTGCTAAATCTATTGTCGAGGTCCCGAACATATTACCTCGTTCAGAGCTTACTTCATGTAGAGCACGGTGTGGTACGATGTGCGCGACAGTCGGTGGAAGTCAAAACGTTGTCCGCCTTTTGCACCTCCAGGATGGGGAAAACAGGACAGCGAGAAAGTGAGAGAGTAGGAGCAGATGGAACGTAATGTAGCCTTAATTAGCTTGTAACAGCAATTCCAAATATGGGCCCTTTCATAACTGAAATACAAATAATAGCTCGGAAATGCAACAATACGACGTATTCTTATAGACAGGCAATTGGTAAACTGGTGTATAGTAAGAATCACATTGTACACTGATAAGTTTTAGGAAACAAACAAGTCGGCGACCTATCTTCTCGTCGATGTTCTGCAGAGGGAAAAGAGTAGTAGATTGAAACACGCTTCTAACAAAACAGCCGTTTGTTGGTAAGTGAATTCATGGAGATGTCAATTTCTTTTGGACTTTCAAAAAGTGTCGGGAACAAATCAAATGGTACTCTGCAGTTGCTGGTAACATCGTTACCAGCTATTGGCTGCTCATAACTGCCCTCACAGTTATCACACGCTATATTTGCGAAGTCGTCCTTTTTTTTATTTACATTGTTGAGATACTCCTTTGTATTATATTCGTCACACAAATGTATAATCTTCTTCTGTAATTGTTTTGTCGCTCCGAAGGATGCATTCAGTAAACTAAACCCGCACTCACACGCATGCCCAATGCGGGACTGAAAGCAGTGACCTCCATCGTAGGAGGCACCTTTGGGAAGTCTACCTTGATATCCGATATTCTATGTATTACGAGGCAGTACTTACTTATTATCTCTTTATTTGCGAGTATCGGAATAAAATATGCTTACTCATGGAAAGCGACGCTATATCTATATAATTCACAGCCTACTTATTAAAAATAAACGACAGGAAAGCAAGTTTTTGATCTTGTACACGGAAGACGTATGCACCAGTGAAGCCTTTCAACTTAAATTTAAGTTCACCGCTCGTGTCGCCCACTTCTACAGGAACGCAGATAAAAATGGAGCGTTTAAAATAGAGTACACCTCTCTGCGCTTAAGGTAGCGTCACTCAGCCGCAAATCTCTGTCTCTGTGGGGTACACCGAGAGCTCGCTTCAGTGCCATTTGAGCCGAACTTGAGGATTTTCGCCACCATTCCGGTAAACTGAGGACGTTTTATGGAAGTCGCTTTGATTCGTAACTTACGACGACACAGCGTGCAGCATATTTTGAGCATGTGGCTGAATTGTCTAGAGCGCCTTTGGCAGCAGCTCTCCGAGTGGCGCTTCTATGTGGGCGATCCCTTTGTCACCCACGCCCAATCTCTCTCTCTCTTTCTCTTTCCCCTACCTCCGTCCGTCCCTGCCTCCACGCCACCCCATGTTTACGTTTCCTTCGGCACTATATCGGTCGTCCCGAGTCACACTTTACATCAAATTTATTGCCTTGGTCGTACGAATACGCCGCCTGCCGGCTAAAGCAGCTGAAGCGCCCCTTATTTTTAATTTACATACATATTACGACCGCCTTTGGCTATTTATTGGTACCTGTCGGAGTGTTTTGAGAGCAGACCCGTCGTCTGCAGAGAGATATTTACGGACAAAAGCCTTCCGCATTCTTCCAGGATGCCTAGTAGCTCTTTCATAACATACTACTCAGAAGCTGGATGATAAACCGAAATACTTTGTGATTTATTTCCAAAAATAGGTATGTACTCTAGCAGTTCATATAGGAGATTACTTCTATCGCTTGCTATGGTCGCAGGTTCGAATCCTGCCTCGGGCATGGATGTGTTTGATGTCCTTAGGTTAGTTAGGTTTAAGTAGTTCTACGTTCTAGGGGACTGATGACCACAGCAGTTAAGTCCCAGAGTGCTCAGAGCCATTTGAACCATTTCTATTTTGGTTAGTGTGTCTATAAGAAATCGACTACACCGAACAGTGTTACGTAAAGAATATAACCCGGCCCTGCATTGCTCTTAGAATATTTTCCTGAAGACGCCAGTACCTAATTATCCAGTGCACGAGAGACGAAATAGGAACTGATAGTAAGCTGAAAAGACTATGTAAAAAGTATGAAGTGTGGTGGATTTAATTAGTAGGATACGCATCGTCACTATTGGCTTCGTCTCGTTATTACATACCTCACTTTAAATGCGAATATTTTAGGTTAGACTTTACCATCACTGTTATTGACATCGAATGAAACAAGTTTACTGTTACCCGTCGCTGTTCATTTAGTTCCACGAAGCGTTTCGAAGGTTTAAACGTCCATCACCTTCTGGATTTACATGTGTTGGTATAACGTGTGTGTTGTGTTACGATTTTGGGGTAACTTCCTTTCTCTGTCGTAACACATCATATGTAAACTGTCATATTTTCTAAACTAAGATATTGTATGGAAACTGATAGAAGTAGAGAAAGAAACCAGTGACCACTGGAGACAATGCCACAAGTTACCCCAAAATCTACACACACACACACACACACACACACACACACACACACACACGTGAGTCCACTTGACGATGGACGTTTAAACGTTCGAAATGCCTCGTGCATTAAAACAAATAGTGACTGGTAACAGGGAACTTGTTGTTTCACTCGAGATAACTGACTGCCGTACAAAATACTAGTTACAAATATGGTAAATAAGATAAATAGGATTATACGAATATCCACTGTATTCAAAAAATTAAAGAACTGTATGTAAAAAAAACGCAATATTGTTACAAATATGTAATACACAGTAGTATAGTGATGCTTGAGTGAGGCCATACCTTCAAACGCTTTACATTTTCACACATAATCAGGATCTGTTGGTAGCCTCCGTTTTTCGGCTACAGCTACAGCAACTGCATCGCCAGATTAAGTTGCAGCGGGTCTGGTAGCCGTCGAATGCGTGTTCAGTTGAGTTAGATAGGATATGACACATGCCCACCACCGTTCACGGGGACAACCTCATCGTTTTCTTCGAAAGGTGTCGTGTGCGTAAAAATAGTCTTAGGAATTCCAGCATATCTTATCACTGTTTTTTTTTCTATTGTCGTTGTAGTGTTTTCGGATATCTTCAATTACGTTGTGTAACGTATCTTTAAATGACATATGTACCGGTTCCAAAGACTTGGTACTCTTCCTGTGACGTTCTAAAAATACCTTAGGCCTGCCGTTACATTCCACGGCGAATCGTTTGGGATTGCAGCAATATCGTTTAATCCCACGGTTCTGCGTTTCGTTACGTGCATATTCCGCGCGTTTTAATAAAGTAATCAATATTTTAATTAAATTTATATTTGCAACTTCTTGCAGATAATGAAAACATGGATTAAATAATTAAAATATGAGGATTATTATCTAATTTTGTTTTAAATACGAGTATAATTAAATGACAAACAGATGAGCTCCAGCATCAAAAAGGTTACATAATGCAATAAATAACCAAATTTCAGGTGATTATTTGTGGTGTATTATTGGATTATTAATTTAGTCATTTACTGTCTGAGTACCTTACACCGTTAGTGTAAAAATAAATACTCGCCCATTCGCAATGGAGAACGCGCCAGCTTAGTCCATGATCAGCATTTGCCCTCGGCAATCGAATAATCTGCTTTGCAAGTGAACTCAGTTGCTATAATTAATCTTGTCGCCTAGGTTACCAGTTGTTTTATAAATACTAGACCAACGTGAAATTGGTGTCATGGCAACAACCTCATCTTACGCACTAACTCTGAAACCGAGCCATTATCAGGAGTTTTAAATATTGATCGAATGAATGTGAGTAATTGGGTCTGTTTACTCCTAATGAAGTGCCAGGAGGGTCCAGATGTTCACTTATTAGTCAGTTGCTCTAACATGCCTCGATTCAGATAATTGGCCGCCAGCGATAGCATATCTTTCATCAGCCCCTTGAGAAGAATTTATCTGCCTGTGAGTAAAACGCCAGGCCGTGAAGACTGGGGTTCTTTTTGTCGTTCCCAGTTGTATCATTACGTAGCTTACGCAAATTTTTCGCTAATTGGCTCTTCCTCAATCCAAAGCGCAGAAATATGTTTTTTGTAACAACAGTGTGAGGGGGAACTTCGAACACTAAAATGATTAAGCACCGCTATATGTAACTGTCATAGGGTGTTCTGCGTAACAGATTCACTTATGATGGCCCGCTACTTAACAGCGTTTAATTTAAATGATCATTAGCTCTTCTTTCAGATTAGGTGGCAGTATTTCTTCAACTGCTGTCGAGTCTGGTGATCTTAACAATGCACGTTTTACGTTTGATGAAAACTGGTATAATAAGTTTTTATTTCATTTACACTGATAAGCCAAAACATTATGACTACTGCCCCCCGCGACGTTGGATGCCGCCTGGTGGCACGTAATGCGGCAACAAAAGTATGTTGGCGGAGCAGACACGGGCAGGACATCACACTAGCGAAGATGTGGGCTGCAAATGGGGAAATCCAGTGAGATAAGCGACTTTAACAAAGGGCAGCCGGCCTCTGTGTCCGAGCTGTTCTAGGCGCTTCAGTCCGGAACCGAGCTGCTGCTACGGTCGCAGGTTCGAATCCTGCCTCGGGCATGTGTGTGTGTGATGTTCGTAGGTTAGTTAGGTTTAAGTAGATCTAAGTCTAGGGGACTGATGACCTCAGATGTTAAGTCCCATAGTGCTCAGAGCCATTCGAACCATTTTTGAACAACGGGTAGATTATTATTACGCAGAGCGTGCGAAAGAGTATTTCGAATAGGGCGAAGCTGGTCCAATGTTCACGAGCACGACTCTTCACAGAACATGAGGTGCTCTATAAAGTTAGATCGATTGTGATCCGTGGTATCTGTCCCGAAAGAGCACAGTACCCGTGCAGTCACAAGTGTTTCGGAGCACACCGTTCATCGTACATTGTCGAACAAGGAGGCTCACAGCAGACATCCCCTGCGTGTTCACATGTTGTCTCAACATCATCAATTAAGATTGCAGTGGGTACGGGGCCATCGGGATTCGACCGTCGATCGATGGAAACGTGTCGGCCCTTCGGGTGAATCACATTTCTGCTACACTGGGTCGCTGGTCGTCTCCACAAACGCTGTCATCGAGATGAACGGCGGCTGGAAACGTGCAGCGCGCCTCGGACACAGGCTGATAGGAGTAGTATTATGCTATAGGAGACATTCTGCTGCGCTTACATGGGACCTGTGGTACTAACTGAAGACACGCTGAGAACTGCGAACCACCTGCATCAAATGGTTCAAGTTGCTCTGAGCACTATGGGACTTAACTTCTGAGGTCATCAGTCCCCTAGAACTTAGAACTACTTAAACCTAACTAATCTAAGGACATCACACATATCCATGCCCGAGGCAGGATTCGAACCTGCGACCGTAGCGGTCGCGCTGTTCCAGACTGTAGCGCCTAGAACCGCTCGGCCATCCGGCCGGCGTAGCGCGTTCAATTTTTAGCTATTTCAGCTGCTTCTCAACCCTCTGACAGAAATATCGTTGTCACGCCTCTTGACAGTAGTGCGAGAATTATACAGTGTTAGTACTCGGCCTCTGTAGCTGAGTTGGCCGGCGTGATAGCTCAGTGTGTTCGGTCAGGAGACAATCCACCCTCTGTAATAATAATAATAATAATAATAATAATAATAATAATAATAATAATAATAAACCTGAGTGAAGCTTTCTTCTGTGATGTTTGAAGGGGGTCATTCGACATCCGCACAGGACTGCTATGATAGACAGGCTGATTCAGGTATCCCTGCCGATGGGTTTTATGCAACCCAAAACTCCTTCCAATACCACGCGCAGGATTGTCATATTCTCTCGCCTGCTACTCTCAAACTTACCACAGTAGTAAAAATGAGCAGGACCATTTATTAGGAAATATAATGTAGTTAAATTTTATACTGAGATGCGTTGTCGCTAGAGGCGCTAGTTTTCGAATTACTCTAGAAACACAAAAGTGGCCTACAAACGCGTTTTTCTCGAATAAGTCGGAAACCGTGGCCTCTAGCGATAACTTATCCCAGTACAACATTTAATTATATATTTCCTACAAAAATGTCCTGTTCATTTTTTTTCTTTATGAGTAATACTCTGCGCGTAGCGAATGAGAGAATACGAGCATCTTGTGCATGATATTTGAAGGCGTTGCAGGCTGCATAAAACAGCTGAATCGCACTGTATGTGACGAATAAACAGATAAATAGAACTAAAAAAGGTAGAGGTTGGTACGGTGGTCAATCGATACCGATGTGCCCGTCAGGGCCTGTGGGCGGAGTTTAAGTTAATTAATACTCCAGTACAAGCCTTTGTAAAGGAACATTTTACGAAGTTCGACGTGTCGTGTGTCTGGACGCTGGCATGATAGTCAAGGCCCCGCCATATCGGCGCTTTTGATGGGAACTAGGACATGGGTACATCATAAAAGAGCAATTGCAGTATATCCATTATGGGTGACGAACCGCAGCTGTGATTTGAATTGGCGTTTTATATGGGAATAAATTTGCAACCAGCCGCTTTCTTGGACTTCTGATGCGACTTACTGTACCGTTAACTTATTTTCGAGCCATTTTAGCCTCATCACCAGATTAAGGTGTTCGAGAAACGTCATATCGTATACATGGTGTAGTTAGTCTGTGGTGATGATGCACACGAAAATGACGGAAACTTAGTTACCGGTGGCGAAGCGTTTAGAAAGTGGAAAAGTTTCGTTTTGGGCACTTTTCCGTTTTACAGACGTTTCCTTCCTCGATAACTATGTTTCCGTCATTTTCGCCAGCACCTTCAAACAGCATGTGGCTACACTTGTTCCACGATGTAAGATAATATTCCGGTGACACCTACAGTAATGGAAATAAGTATTGATACAATAGAGCGTGGAAACGTAAACTGCCTTTATTGCTAATATGAAACCCAAAACACTGATTGGATATGCACTATACACACTGGCCAGTCGCCAATGAAGCTATGCTGGTATATAGAACGAGAATGAACAAGCCTTTACAAAACAAAATACAAAAACGTCTGCCACGTTCTCTACTGCGCTGGGAATTAAGTATTCATACACCAACAGAAAATGACACTTCTAACAAAGCCAGAACATGTTTAATACTTTTTATGCGATGTATTACTTCTCGCAACCTCCGTGGCATGGAATGGACGAATTTTCTTGTAGTTTCCGAAGTGATACCTTCCCATTCTGGAATGAGAGCCTCTTTCAAAGAGACCTTACTACGGATGTCGTGTTTTCTCATTCGTGTTTGCAGCTCACTCCACAAGTGTTCGATGGGATTCAGGTCCGGACTCTGAGCTGGTGTTTTAAGAGTGTGTGGAGTGTTGTAGAGCAACCACAGCCGGACAATTTGCGCCGTATGTTATGGGATCATTGTCCTGTTGGAAGTAATAATTTCTACGAAGACGCAGGCGTCTACACCATGTTGTAAGTTCTGTTTGAGAATGTTCAAAATGGTTCAAATGGCTCTGAGCACTATGCGACTTAACATCTGAGGTCATCAGTCCCCTAGAACTTAGAACTAATTAAACCTAACTAACCTAAGGATATCACACACATCCATGCCCGAGGCAGGATTCGAACCTGCGACCGTAGCGGTCACGCGGTTCCAGACTGAAGCGCCTAGAATCGCACGGCCACACCGGCCGGCCGGAGAATGTTCATATACACAAATGTGTCCATGGTACCTTCCACAAACACTAATTTTCCGACACCGGAGGCTGACATACAGCCCCATACCATCACTCCACCACCTCCGTGCTTCACCGTGTGCTGAATGTTGTTTCGGTCGATGTCTGTATCCGGTCTTCTCCAGACCAAGGTCCTACCATCACGATATTAAATTTGCTTTCATCACTAAACAATACAGTATCCCAGAAGTCTGCTTTATTGGATACATTCTGTTTCGCGAATTCCATCCGCCACTTCCAGTTCTTTTTGCTGATGTAGGACTTTCGTTTCGGGACCCTGGCTCTGTAGACCGAACGATTGAGAATGGTACGAACTGCCCTTGGAGTGACGTCCTTTCGGAAGTGGTCATGTACATATGCGGACAGTGCCGACGCCGTCGTTTTCGGTTTTTTTTATGATTCTAAGTAGCATTCTGCTCTCTCTCTTGTTGTAAGCTTCTGTGGACGACCGTGTCGTTCACTGTTTATTACTACATGTCTGTCCTTATGGTGCTTAATGAGAGATTGTACAGTCGCTTGGCTTCGTCGTACGATGTTCGCAATTTCGGCATAGGACTTGTGTTGAAGATATTGGGCGACTACGATGTTTCGTTCCTCAGTGGTCGTTTCCTGCCTCTTGCGGTCCATTCTGCTGTTCCGCGGTACCCACGAACGACGTGCTGTTGCTTCACGGCCGCCACACGACTACACAAGTGTGGCATGCACTCCGGGGCTGCGTCAGCCGTTTGTTTGGTTGAAAGTAGTCCGCTGTATGAATACATTTTGCCCTGTCGTACGCCGTGCGGAGAGTAACATATTTTATTTTCCCAGAATAGAGTCATGGCATACGGGAAGCTTCATTACCAAGAACATGGTTATCTGACGCTACATCGTCGTACTTATTCGTATCGCCGCTGTGGGTGATTTACAATCCCAACACACCATCGTAGTTTGTCACCACCTACTGTATGAATACTTATTTCCAAGACTGCATTCGGGAGGACGACGGTTCAATCCCGTCTCCAGCCATCCTGATTTAGGTTTTCCGTGATTTCCCTAAATCGCTTCAGGCAAATGCCGGGATGGTTCCTTTGAAAGTGCACGACCGATTCCCTTCCCTAACCCGAGCTTGCGCTCCGTCTCTAATGACCTCGTTGTCGACGGGACGTTAAACAACCACCACTACCACCACCACCACCACCACCACCACCACCACCAAGACTGTACATCCGTGATGAGTGTGCAGTGGCTCGAACATAAGTTAAAGGTACAATAAGTCCTATCAAAAATCCAAGAAAACAACTGGTTGCTTAATTATTCCTGCATGAACAGTCAAAGAACCAATATCTGGGCGAGGCTCTCGCAAAGGTCAAAGAAAACTGTGACCATTTTGGCACCTTTCAGTATCTACAGTGCTTAGTGTGTGGTCTGGCAGTGAGAGGAGAGCTCGCGTGCGGCACCTGGGAGCGCATCCTGTACGCAAGTGCGTGTGTCGCGGCATGCGGCGACACGCAGGTGTGAGCGCGTCCGGGCCTTCCCGGGAGACAGAGCGACGTGGCGCATCTGGCAACAGCGACGCGGCCGGCATGCGCACGCGCTTTCACTCGCGCCGCCGCCGCGCCTACACGCTCTACACGCCAACAACAAACGCCGTATATCGAATCCAACTGCTCTCCCCCTTGTGTGCTTCCTCGTTTTCACAGCGCGTAATTTCATTAAGGCCGACGAGCCCCAGTAGCACCCAGCTGCGAGTTTCCTAGCGAGGCGAACGTAAGAGCTACTGATGTGCTACAAACAGATGTCGCGCCAGGTTATTCTACTAGCTGCACTATTACACGTCTCATGAACAAAGCAGTTTCTCAAGAAAAAATGTTATACAATAAAAAACATCGTTATAATATTTAGTCGAAGTCCATTATTAATAAAATTTCAGGCAGCTGCACAGACTGACTACTTTTTGTTCCTTTTATTATTGTGATCCAAGTCCGATGCAGCTCATAAAGGTAGTCCATCTTGTGCAACACTGCAGGTGTTCCCCAGGGAAGCGTCCTGGGACCTCTACTGTTCCTGATCTATATAAATGACCTGGGTGACAATCTGAGCAGTTCTCTTAGACTGTTCGCAGATGATGCTGTAATTTACCGTCTAGTAAGGTCATCCGAAGACCAGTATCAGTTGCAAAGCGATTTAGAAAAGATTGCTGTATGGTGTGTCAGGTGGCAGTTGACGCTAAATAACGAAAAGTGTGAGATGATCCACATGAGTTCCAAAAGAAATCCGTTGGAATTCGATTACTCGATAAATAGTACAATTCTCAAGGCTGTCAATTCAACTAAGTACCTGGGTGTTAAAATTACTAACAACTTCAGTTGGAAGGACCACATAGATAATATTGTCGGGAAGGCGAGCCAAAGGTTGCGTTTCATTGGCAGGACACTTAGAAGGTGCAACAAGTCCACTAAAGAGACAGCTTACACTACACTCGTTCGTCCTCTGTTAGAATATTGCTGCGCGGTGTGGGATCCTTACCAGGTGGGATTGACGGAGGACATCGAGAGGGTGCAAAGAAGGGCAGCTCGTTTTGTATTATCGCGTTATAGGGGAGAGAGTGTGGCAGATATGATACACGAGTTGGGATGGAAGTCATTACAGCATAGACGTTTTTCGTCGCGGCGAGACCTTTTTACGAAATTTCAGTCACCAACTTTCTCTTCCGAATGCGAAAATATTTTGTTGAGCCCAACCTACATAGGTAGGAATGATCATCAAAATAAAATAAGAGAAATCAGAGCTCGAACAGAAAGGTTTAGGTGTTCATTTTTCCCGCTCGCTGTTCGGGAGTGGAATAGTAGAGAGATAGTATGATTGTGGTTCGATGAACCCTCTGCCAAGCACTTAAATGTGAATTGCAGAGTAGTCATGTAGATGTAGATGTAGATGTCTGTGTAACTGCTGAAGCTGACATTCACTCAACTCAGGTTATTTTACTTTACGTGTACAGGACATCAAATAATTACAATACTGGTTTTTTTTTCGTTGTGGTCTTCAGTCCTGAGACTGGTTTGAAGCAGCTCTCCATGCTACTCTATCCTGTGCAAGCTTCATCTCCCAGTACCTACTGCAGCCTACATCCGTCTGAATAAAAAAAAAAAAAAAATGTTCAAATGTGTGTGAAATCTTATGGGACTTAACTGCCAAGTTCATCAGTCCCTAAGCTTACACACTACTTAGCCTAAATTATCCTACGGACAAAAACACACACACACACACACACACACACACACACACACACACACACCCATACCCGAGGGAGGACTCGAACCTCCGCTGGGACCAGCCCTTCTGAATCTGCTTAGTGTATTCATCTCTTGGTCTCCCTCTAAGAGTTTTGCCCTCCAGTACTAGATTGGTGATCCCTTGATGCCTCAGAACATGCACTACCAATCGATCCCTACTTCTAGTCAAGTTGTGCCACAAACTCCTCTTCTCCCCAATTCTATTCAATACCTCATCATTAGTTGTGTGATGTACCCATCTAATCTTCAGCATTCTTCTGTAGCACCACATTTCGAAAACTTCTATTCTCTTCTTGTCTTAACTATTTATCGTCCATGTTTCACCTTTCAGAAACGACTTCCTGACACTTGAATCAATACTCGATGTTAACAAATTTCTCTTCTTCAGAAACGCTTTCCTTGCAATTACCAGTCCACATTTGATATCCTCTCTTCTTCGACCATTATCAGTTATTTTGCTCCCCAAATAGCAAAACTCCTTTACTGCTTTAAGCGTCTTATTTCCTAATCTAATTCCCTCAGCATCACCTGATTTAATTCGACTACATTCCATTATCCTCGTTTTGCTTTTTGTGATCATCATACTGGTAGAGCATTAATAATATAGACGCAGAGATTAAGTAAAAGGGGTGATCAAAAAGTTTCTGTCTGAGGGCACTATCCTCGGTGGCTCAGACGGATAGAGTATCTGCTACGTAAGCAAGAGGTCCCGGGTTCGAGTCCTGGTCGGGGCACACATTTTCAACTGTCCCCGTTGCTATTTAAGCCGACACGATAGCTCAGCGTGTTCGGTCAGAGAGCTAGTTGGCCTGTGTAAAAAAAAAAAAAAAAAAAAAAAAAAAAAAAACTGAGTGGAAGGATCAACTTAAGATCTTGAACGGATGTCATGTGACGTCCGCAATGACCAAACACAACGATCAACAACGAACAAAATAATAATACAAAAGGTGTTGCTGCCGCGTGTATGCGACGTAGCGCGCTTCCGATACGGGTATATAAGCACCGACATGTAGGCAAGGGATTAATGCGACATTCGTGTTATTACGACATGTGTGCGGTGAATGCGGAAATGTGAACTATGGCGACGTTATTACCAAATGCGTCCAAACAGGAACAAAGTGTTGTTTTTCTTTCCTGGCGAAAGACAAACACCGATAGACATCCATCGGAGAATGAAGAACGTGTAGGGGGTAGCACGTCTGTCGAAAATCACCGTTGTGAACAAGTGATGTTGCTGTTTCATGATAACGCGCGTCCCCATTCCGTAAATGTTGTAACTCAGAGCCGGCAGCGGCGGCCGAGCGGTTCTAGGCGCTCCAGTCCGGAACCGCGCTGCTGCTACGGTCGCAGGTTCGAATCCTGCCTCGGGCATGGATGTGTGCGATTGCCTTAGGTTAGTTAGGTTTAAGTAGTTCTAAGTCTATGGCACTGTTGACCTTAGATGTTAAGTCCCATAGTGCTTAGAGCCATTTGATTTTTGTCTCACAAATCTGAATATTGCACGATTCGACCAGCCGGTCAGTTAGAGCCCAACAGTGGGGCACTTTAAAATTGTTACAAATGCTGATAACGCTCTCTCATACGAGTATACAGAATATCCGTGTCCTTCAAAGTTGTCACTCTGACGCTCTTTACGGCTCTTATACACCCGACGAAGCCTGGTGCAATATTAAACACGAACAACACTAAGGCACTCCGGTGGTTGTTCTGTCACAGAGAATTGCAACTGTAAAAATTTACATACCCGCAGATGGTGTGTAAGTGTACGAACTTACATCCACATACAACCATTTGTCTTCTAGGTGCTTCACTTTTTATTGGGATACAGTATAATTTAGAGACGCTAGGATGATAACACGACAGATACCCCCCTCCCCCCCCCCCCCCCCCACACACACACACACACACACACACACACACACACACACCACCTCACCACTCTTTTCCCTGATGAATGGGTAACAGATCAGGTAGAAGGAATAAAGGCGACGTCATTCTCACGAAACATGTTTGGTTAACTTGGAGAACCTGTGATCGAGAAAAACTGCGCAGCCATTCTGATGCCGCCATCGCATATCTCGCTTACGTATAATGAGAGTAAGATGAGAGATATTAGGACATGTACGTAGGAAACTGTTTCATTTGCTCAGTGCGCGACTGGAGTAGAACACAAAATCGCTAATAAGGTTCTAAGTTCTTTCCGCCATGCACTGTACAGCGTATTTGTAGATGACGTGAATGCATACACGAACGTAGAAGTGGACACAGGCGGGGTTTCCAGCGTGGTTAGTGAGCACTCAGAAACGCCCACACGGTTCATACTTCGCAACGTGATCTGCAACTGCTGTCCTCTCCAGCCGCAGTTGCCGACAATATTGGTGCACCAACCACACACATCATGCATCCAAAAATGGAAAAGTCTGAAATACCCGCGTGTACCTCATTACAGATTTCGAAGATCCATGGAGAAAACCCGAAAGTACATTGTGTCAGTGGATTCAAAGCCGCTTAACATGTTGAAAATAGACTTTCAAAAAAATACTGTTTCTTCATCTTCGGAATATCGTTGATGCTGTAATATATTCGAACAAGCAACAAAGTTTCGAAATTTTAACCAGTTAAAATTTCGAATATTACAAGGAACGATCGAAGGACGCAACTGCAGCCTATATGCAACGTAGCACTACTACAATGCAGAGACAGAAACACAGACATTTAGGCAAGGGATTGGTGTGGCGTTAGTGTCTTTCCGGTGTGCGTGCGATAAATGTGGAAACATGTATATACCTAGGTTATTATCAGATGCGTCCAAACAGAACCCACGTGCTGTTATTATTTTCTTGATTGCTGAAGGACAAACACCGATAGACATTTGCCTGAGAATGAAGATTGTGTACGGGGCAGCATGTATGCCGAAAACCACCGTTGTGGAATGGTGCGCCAAAGGGCTGCTGCTTCTTCATGCACGCCCATATATCGCAAATGTCGTAACGCAGGATTTACGCCAACTCAACTAAGAGACACTCGTGCATTCACACTGTAGCCCTGATCTCTCGCCATGCGATTATCACGCTTTCGGTACCTTAAAAAAGAGGTGGAAGCGTCGACTACTCCTGTCGGACGAGGATGTGCAACAGGCACTTGGGGTATCTTCAACCTGGTGCGTGGGTGGGATGGTTTCCTCAATGCTCACGGCGAATTTACCTTATGTACATGCCGATTCTGGTCAGTACGGCCTTCGAACGGAAATTTTTTGATCGCCAGTTATACGTGTAGACCGTACGTCTCCGTCTTAAGTAGTAATCTTTCCATTACGCTACCTGTGTCTGTCTGAAGATCCCCATCAGAGTTAGTTTCCCATCGTTGTTTGCCTCCATACCTTTCAAGTTTCTATTCCTACATGATCAGTGGGGGATGCACGGTGACACTGGTTGTGTAAAACGTTTGGAGTATTTATATTCAGAAGTGTGGTAGCACTTTCAACTTTTAACACGCCGTTTTCCAATATTTTATTACAAAGAATTGTACCCAAAACGACGCTCTTTTGTATATCTTTAACCCGCCGATGCCATCAAAAAGCATTTTTTCACAGCACGCAAATTCTAACACAAGAGTCCCACCAAATATAGCACTCAAGCCTCGCAAGGCTGTATACGAGTAGGGAATCTACTGGCTTCAATCTGTGACGTAGAAAGTGAGGCACCGCATTGGTTCACGTTTCGTGGAACAGTGTCAGAAACTGACGCGATTTATTCTGTACGTGTCGTTCGTGAATGCTCACAAATTTGAAACACCCCTGGTGCTAACGAAATTATCCGTGTGCCCCGGCCTCCGCGCTATGACGTCACGTATCCCGTTTCACGTCCACGTACGTATTCACGATCGTTGTGAGGACGACTGTAGAATTAGCTGATATCGAGGGTATTACTTGTGGATATGAATGAGTCGGTTGTTTCAGTAGACAAGAATAGGGAAGAAAATTGACAACACTGTTTCTGTAATTCTTGCAACGGCGCCCGTTTGAAGTGTTGCGAAGAAATGGAGAATCTAAGTAACGATAGCCGAAACGAGACTTCAGCACTCCTTCCGAGTATGGTACCATTGCCTTAACCAATGCAACATCTTTTTCGGCAGTCAGTCACGAATACACGACTCGTCCTCCGATAAAATCTTTCAGATCTCTTCATGAGCGTTGAAGATGAATTTTAGGTTTTGTACGTACTTGATATGAAGTGAGAACAAGGATCCTGATTTTGTAATTGACAGAACTGCATCAGCGGGTATGTGTTTATCCTGCCTTTGTATTTCTGTGAAACCGACAGCGAAAAATCACAGTTAGTGGTTCTGTTCCTTTAGTGTTGTTTCCGCATGTGGTGGAGTCTTACCTAATTGTAATTTTCGCGAACCGAATGTACCAATCAGAAAGACTATTAAACCTAAAAGTTTTTATATTCAGTTATCATTCCTTATCATACCCATCATTAAGGAGACCGATCTGTCGGAGTATTCCATGAGTCTCTATGTTTCCAGTGGAAACATGTCAAACCTTAATATTCTGGTGATATAATCTGTTAAATGAGAACATTACGATGACAACATTGAAAACAAGATTGAGAAAACCACATTTCTCCCTCCTGGGATTTAAATTTGATTACATTCGTTAAATCAGATCACTGTTCGCACTTGGCACAAATTCATTTTTAACTATGAAGATTGGAGATACTGGGGAGTTTTTGCTGCTACGGTTTGAGAGGTGCACCCTTAAGAAAGCTGACGGGGAGAAAATTGTTACAACTGACTTTTGAAAATTTCTGGTCAGGACTATGGGACCAAACTGCTGAGGTCATCGGTCCCTACGCTTACACTCTGCTTAATCTAGTTTAAACTAACTTACACTAAGGACAACACACACACACACACACACACACACACACACACACACACACACACACACACACACACACACACACACTCTACCCGAGGGAGGACTCGAAACTCGGACTGCGGGAGCCGCGCGAACCGTGACAAAGTGCCCAAGACCACATGGTTACCCCGTGCGGCATTTGAATTTTGGTGTTGGCAGTTACTCCTAAGGATATTGTGCTCAATAAAAAGCGCTTTCGTATTGTAAGCGTGCGCGTATTGAGTATATGTGGGCGAAATGAGGAACATCATCGTGTTTCTTGAAATTTGTGTGTAAAACCAATGAAGTGCAGATCCAGGGTGGCCAGTGTAAGAGACCAGCAGTCTAGTTCTGGCTTGTCTTCCTGTTTCGCAAGTTACTGTTCTACGTGTTGCGCTATACAACACGGTCAAACGCCCAATTTCAATTGCGCTTACAGACAAAAGAGGCATCCACCGTAAGAAAACGTGTCAGTTTTGCTATCTCATCAGCCATACGAACGACAAATAATGCAATTACAAAATTTCTCAACATTCGGTGTTACTGCTGCTCCCTCAAACTTAATGTCCGATTCTTCAATTCCAACTTCTACGAGTGGACGCCATGTTTGCTTTCTGTAATTTTTTCCTGTATTACTTATATGTTCATAGCGCTTCCGCGCTAAATGTGAATGAAACACTTCCCTCATCCGTTCTAAGGAGCTAATTGTTATGTTGTGATTATTTATCAAGCCTTATGACTCAGTTGCGGAGACTCTCCATTTTCTTTGTAAATAGTCTGGCGATATTCATGGTGCGCAAAAATGATAAGGTGCGTGCGAGCAGCAAAAAGTGAGAGCCGAAGTCAGTACCAGAGGGCAAGGTCTCATATTATCAGAGAACAGAATAGCTGCTGTAGGCAGAATTGCTTCGAAGCCGCAAGAACTCACATTCTCCTTCCGTCCTACGGTTTCTCGAAACTCACTGTACACAGTCACGTTAATCCTGATTTTTTAAATTGCTGTTCAATTGTGCGTAATAAGACAGTGGCACAATGATAGAATATGACAGTTCTCCGTCTCGTCGGAAGATAAACAGAAACAGTCGATTATTCTGGCATCGCTATGGAGTTGCCGCTCTGATACTTTCTTTTTGGGCCACTGGAAAAAGTATATCGTTGACCAAGAGCGTTTGTTTAACATTTGCTTTAAGTTTAACATAAGAGATCAGTGCAAATTGATATAAAACGTGAATATTATCGTAATAACTAGAAATCCCGACCGCTCGGTCTCTATTAGGCTAGGCTGCCGCCTCCCCCGAAAATAGACTCACATACCGCTGATTTTGCTAAATGGGGACAAACAGTAGGGACCGATCTCTGACGAGGATATGGTCATAAGGCCGGAAATGTGTTCCAATGGATGTACACCGACATAAAGTTGGAGATACAGAGATCTTTCACAGTGACCCCGGTATCAACAACAGGCAGGTGTCCAGTCAAATGGGGTAAGCTAGCCTGTCGTTTGGAACAATGTCCACCACACCTGCTGCTATCCTTACCACTTACAACGCGTGCGGGCCTTAATAATCTACGGACCTCCGCGACGACGGTTTTGTCTCTGGTTGGTCGCACAGGGATTTCTATCATCCATCCTATTGGCAGATGCTACTTTTACGAGGGGCGGTATCGTCATCCTTCACAAAACCCACCTGCGGGCCACGGAGAATCGCCATTGCATGGTGGCAACTAACACTGAGCACAGGTGCAGCCACATTGTGTGGGCGGGGATTATTGGTGACAGCTTCTTGGAACCAGTCATCCTTCCGCAATCCCTCATCGACTCACAGGCGAGGCTTATGTGCACTCCCTGAGCGTGACTCTCCCTCCGATGCTGGAAGACTTTAGTGTGCTGGTTCGCAGGATAATGCGGCTAGTACGTGATGGTGCTCTAGCTTACTGCCCTCCTGATGATGGAGCTCAAACACCAGTACAGGCAGAATATTCCCACTTGTCTGGTGTGTTCTCGTGTGTCTCATTGAAACCGACACTGTTAAAAAAAAATTCTCTCCACTTTCGAGCGGATTTCCAGTAGGATGTGCATATGAACTTTTTTGCTCCTTTTCCTCTCATTGGATCCTCCATTTAACAAAATCACCCAGTGTACTGCGAATACCAGGTAAGATCGTCGGTATCACAACCTACGGTAAGTGACAGTGATTGTCTTACCGTTTCGAGTGATCTGCAGTGGATTATATACGCCGCAACTCTAATGGGCAGATACATCTTTCACACGTTTCATTCACCCATACAATACAAATACGTACTCAACACTCCATAAGCATCTCGAAGAAAGGCAGCAGAAAAATCTGCTCTTCTAAGACCTTTCTCGGGGTGAAATTGGGTGATGACCACACCTGACCACAACACAGATTTACTGAGTGGACAGTCAGGTCACACAGTGCTGCAAGTAAAATATTAAGTGCCAGATTTCATTCAAGCAGAGATCGGTCTTAGCACATACCTTAATCTTATAATCCATCAGGAGAGTTAAATGATGTAAGCAGTGCAGTGGTGAGACACTAGCCTCTCATTTTTCTCCTATTATTTTCACGAAGTAATGAGGGCTATCGACAGGGATGTCACATTGAGTCCATATTTCTGATTTTCTGGAAGCACTCTCTCTTATGCTCAGTGAATACGTTCCACTAATGTCCGCTACTGAGCACTAGTGTCTGTTCGAGGCTGGCAAGAGCGGCGCTTATATTCACTTCTTACAGGTGTAACTACTGTCGTGGCGCGGTCCTCATCAGTGCACCATTTGCCGACGTCGTTTCTCCATATTCTCTGGTCTTGCGTTCTTCGTCTTCGTTCCGGAGCTTGTGGTTACGCCAGAACAATATCAAATATAATCGTCATAACTTCTGAACGGCTTGCGTTAGGACATACAAACTGCACACTTGGCCACGGGGCATAATGGGAATTAGTACGCCCATGTGCTTGTTATTGTCAGCCATTTGCACGTGAAAATGTTCGTCAATAAGCAAAATAACCGCATTTGGGGACTGAGAACCCGCATTTTGCTATTAAGAAGTCTCTTCACCCTCAACGGGTGACTGTGCGGTGTGCAATGTCCAGTCAAGGAATGAATAATCGGTGCGATATTCCTTGATGGCACGCTGACAACCGAACTGTACTGAAGTTTTTGAACGATTGTTTCATCCTCATTATCCAAAGTGGCCCTGATTTCGACAAGATGTGGTTCATGCAAGACGGACCTCGACCCCATCGAAACAGGAGAGAGTTTGATGTCCTGGAGGAGCACTTTGGGAACCACATTCGGCTCTGAGGTACCCAGAGGCCTCTGGCATGGTCCTCGATTGTCCGCCATATTCTGCGGATCTGAACACACGCGACTCTTTTTTGTGGGGCTATATTAAAGACAAGATTTACACCAATAACCCCAAAACCAATGCAGACCTGAAAACAGCCATTCAGATCATCGACTTCATCGATGTTCCGGCACTTCAGCGAGTCATGCAGAATTTCGCTGTTCGTCTGCGCCACATCATCGCCAATGATGGCAGGCATATGGAACATGTCATAACCGAAATCCGAATAGCTGGAATTACGTTTACATGTCGAATAAAGTGTGTGCACGCCATAGTTCGTAACTAATTTACGGTTTCTTGTATAGTTCAACAATTGTCACCCTTAATGTAATTTTATATGTACAGGGCCAAATATCTCACGAAATAAGCACCAAACGAAAAATCTACGAAGAACGAAACTCGACTAGCTTGAAGGGGGAAACCAGATGGCGCTATGGTTGGCCCGCTAGGTGGCGCTGCCATAGGTCAAACGGATATTAACTGCGTATTTTTATAATAGGAACCCCCATTTTTATTACATATTTGTGTAGTACGTAAAGAAATATGAATATTTTAGTTGGACCACTTTTTTCGCTTTGTGATAGATGGCGCTGTAATAGTCACAAACGTATAAGTACCTGGTATCACGTAACATTCCGCCAGTGCGGACGGTATTTGCTTCGTGATACATTACCCATGTTAAAATAGACGGTTTACCAGTTGCGGAAAAGGTCGATATCGTGTTGATGTATGGCTGTTGTGATCAAAATGCCCAGCGGGCATGTGCTGTGCATGGTGCTCGGTGTCCTGGACGACATAATCCAAGTGTCCGGACCGTTCGCCGTATAGTTAAGTTATTTAAGGAAACAGGAGGTGTTCAGCCACATGTGAAACGGCAACCATGACCTGCAACAAATGATGATGCCCAAGTAGGTGTTTTAGCTGCTGTCGCGGCTAGTCTGCTCATCACTAACAGACAAATTGCGTGAGAATCGGGAATCTCGTAAACGTCTGTGTTGAGAATGCTACATCAACATCGATTTCACACGTACCGTATTTATGCACGAGGAGTTGCATGGCGACGACTTTGAACGTCGTGTACAGTTCTTGCACCGTGCAGAAGAGAAATTACGGGACGATTACAGATTTTCTACACGCGTTCTATTTAGCGACGAAGCGTCATTCACCAACAGCGGTAACGTAAACCGGCGTAATATGCACTATTGAGCAACGGAAAATCCACGATGGCTGCGACAAGTGGAACATCAGCGACCTTGGCGGGTTAATATATGGTGTGGCATTATGAGAGGAAGGATAATTGGCTCCCATTGTATCGATGTCAATGTATGGTGAAATGTATGCTGATTTCCTACGTAATGTTCTACCGATGTTACTACAAGATGTTTCACTACATGACAGAATGGCGATGTACTTCCAACATGATGGATGTTCGGCACATAGCTCGCGTGCGGTTGAAGCGGTATTAAATAGCATATTTCGTGACAGGTGGATTGGTCGTCGAAGCACCATGCCATGGCCCGCACGTTCACCGGATCTGACGTCTCCGGATTTCTTTCTGCGGGGAAAGTCGAAGGATATTTGCTATCGTGATCCACCGACAACGCCTGACATGCGTGAGCGCATTGCCAATGCATCTGCGAACATTGCGGAAGGCGAACTACTCGCTGCTGATAGGAATGTCGTTACTCGTATTGCCAAATGCATTGAGGTTGACCTACATCATTTTGAGCATTTGTTGCATTAATGTGATATTTACAGGTAATCACGCCGTAATAGCATCTCTACTGAGCACAACGTGTGATTGGTAATTCCCGTGTTGTGTTCATAATGCCCTGCTCTGCCTCCTTTGCCTACTTCAATCTCACATTAGACCTGTAGAAATTTCCTTTATTCATCTCGAATAAAATTTGTGAAATTCTTCTAAATCAAGAGCTGGCTTTGTATTCAGTGCAGCCAGGCTAGAATCTTGGTCGAGTAATATCCATTTCACACCCTTGCCGAATTGGACAAGAACGTACTCCCGTGCTAGTGACATAGGTTAAATATCGAATGGGAAGCAAAAGAATGTGATGTGTACAAAACGTCAGACAGTCGGCTGTACTCCACTGTAAATGCTTGCGCGCTGGACAGCTGACAACGGATGACACTCTTTGTTTTCTGTTGGCTGTCGCATTTTTCAGGCGCGTAGACACGAGCTAAGCCTTTGTCGTTCTAGATCTGGAATTACTAGGGAAAAGAGTGCATGTTTTTGTCGTTTATCTCTGAAATCGCCGTACATCAGACCGACGCGGACGGCAGTTAATCACGGTTTAGGCCGGGACGCGCAAAACCCCGCAGGAAAGAGAGAGAGAGAGAGAGAGAGAGAGAGAGAGAGAGCGGGGCTTTTGATCGCATGTCAGTCGCACGCGCTGCCGCCTTTCTCTTCCTAAATCAGTCTTCGCTCAGTTGCGCCGACCGGCTTCGCTGCTTGACATTTCTTTTCAAAACGCGTCCCGTTTTTATAGAGACCAGCGCGCGTATATCGGTGGCGTCGATGGGCGACAGATTTGGCGGGTCTGGTTTCAGCGAGTTAGTTCGTTTATAGACCTGTAGAAAGACAATAGATCCCCTTCTACAGCATTTTCGTGTTTGGTATGTCGTGTTAAACAAGAACTATGACGCTCGAAACGTGTTGACACAAGTAAAATGAACGCTTGAAGCGTAGGTCAGTGTGTTACTGTCACTTTCTGTATCAGTTTGGAATCCTGTTAACACAAGACAGAAATATATTGCTGCTTTTGAGGGTGATTCTTCTTAACATTTAAAAACACTCGAAGCGCCGTAGATACCGCAACAAGTACTTTAATAAAAGACACTTGGGTCCGCAAATGTCGGGAAATACCCCAAAAGCGGAAGACAGATGCTGAACGTGTGACGTTACCAGTTAATGTACCTCGTCGGATTGGCCTTTTCGGTGCTACACTCGCCGGCAGGAGGGAATGCTTCATACTGCTGCACAATGGTCCAAATTTCGAACAGATTTTTTTGTACATGTGATACTTTGTAAACGTAGAAGTTGCAAAATTACTGTCCTCTGTTGAACACAACAAAATCTGTTCTTATTTTGTGTTTCTTTCCATTTGCTGCTGCTTTTTTGTTACAGACTTTATTTAGTAAAGTAAACATCGGTCATTGACTGGTGAAGACTAACTTCGGAAGCTTTCACTCACTTACTTGTGACGTGATACGGTAGGTTTTGTTGTTGTGCAGTACTTTCCAATAAACCAGCGGAGAATGCGCCACCGTTAAATAAAATAACAAATCTTTCCTCAGTGTAAACACCTAACTGTCTAATGCAACGAAATAAATACTGCCTGCCACACGCATGACTCGAAGCCTGAGCTCCACGCCCTAAAGTAGGCCCGGAGTCACTCAGACGTGAATATTTGGCTTGGGTTATCTCTTGCGACACACTCATGGGCTCTATCCCTGCACGAGTGCCGGCGTATCTCATGTTCAGTATTTGTCATTCACTTTGTTATTTACCGACAGTTGTGGCCACACGTGTATTATATTAAGTTACTAGTCTCATTGTCATTTACGTTGCTTCAGACGTTTTTAAACTTTAATAACAATCGCCCTGTATATTCTCACTTTCCGCATCAGTTCTGAATCCTGTTAACGCAATGTTACTCTATATTCTGTCCTCTCCTCTCATCTCATCACTTCTTACATAATAATGGCTTAACTTAGTATTACAGAAATAACCCGTCAGTATGCGATCAATCATCAAAAGTTCTTTGGACAAATATTTAAAAAATGCTCGCTAATCATGTTTTTGTATATTTACTCACTAAATTTCAAACACTCTTTAACTGAAACTTAAGGTAATTTATAAGGAATTAGTTACACTCATTGGTTTTTATTGGCATTTATTTTTCCATGATGAGATTTCAAGATGACTTACATCCATTCTTCCGATGTTTACCTTATTTGCTAGTCGTGAACTTCGTTTCTTTACTACCCGCATTGCAGAATTTTGAACCGGAAATTTTTTGGACAGCTATTGTAAAACATCGTAAGTAAAGAAACACTGATCACGACACGAAAATAAGTGTAAACATCTGAATATGGGTGAATTTAAAATGAATATAGCCTCAAAAACGCGTGTTTTGAGACACAAATTGTCGCGGCATGGCGACAATGGACACCCCATTAAACAAATACGCCACGGGCGGTACAGTTTTGACTTCATGCGCCAGGAGCGCAGCTGTCAAGTCACGTGACGAGCCAACAAGCGGGTCACCAAAGTTTGCCCACCCCTGCAATTGCGTATTTACTTATATCTTCGCACAAAGTAAGTAAAGCAAATTGTTTCTGGCCTAAATTTGCAGTTACCATCATTTCAGTAAGCAGTCAGTTTTTATTTTACCCGCAACTTCACTGATACACAACTCAGCTGTATTCTTTTGAGACTTAGTTTGTAGGTGCTTATTGTTGCGACACTTTCGTTCCAGCGCCTATTGTTATTTTATTCTTTATTTCTCGTGTAAGTTATTTCAACTCTTTTCTAACGTGTCTACTGCTCTGTTCACCTGATGCCATTAATCCTTTCAACAGTCTTTGACGTCACTCCCAAACAGTATTAGAAATTCCACTAAAAGATTACTCTGTTCTGTTTATGAATTAGGTTGCTTTTTTCTGTCCATCTCTCGATATAAAATCTCGAACTTTGAAGACTTCATTCACACTAATATCATACCAATACACGATGTCACACCCCAAATAATTGGAGTGACAGACTTCTTCATGAGTTTTGTAGTGAAAAATGTAACTGTCGATAGTATCGGTGGTGAGACGTCAAGAACGTGAACTCAAAAGTGAAATAATGTAGGGCTTTTGATTTACTGGCGGGTGGGTTTTTTGTTATCAAGGAAAGTGCGTTCCGTCATAGAATGGAATTGCACTGAAACAGCTACTCAGTCTCTGGCGAAGCACTGTTTTCTCGTGAGACACTCCTGATCACGGTAAAGTAAAGAAATCAGTCAAGTACAATGAAGGGCAAGAGACATGGAACAGTGTTTTACTATCGATGTGAAGGCTTCGTAAAAACACACTATCCAAGCAACGAAGCCGTGGGGCGCTAAAGATAATGCAAAATCATTGCTGCCATTCACGTGTTTGTCTTAACACGACTTCAAAAAGAGAACCGAATAAAACTCTTGCTGACTTATATAAGCTGTTTTTTGTGATCCGCTATCAAGAGGTTATTGCTCTGTATGCATGCACCGGGTTCCTCGTGACTGTCGAAGACACACAGGACAAATAAGTTACTTGAAGGTACTTTCGGAATTTTCAAATTTTTATGAAGGCTACACTAGAATTAATTCGAGACTGTGCGATATAGCGTGAAACCACAAACGTGCAGCAATATAGGTGAAGAATGTTATTCTTTTGCTAGTTTTGTACAAAATTTGCCTCGTGACTCACTCCAGCGGAACACTAGGGTCGCCCGTCAGTAATGCGTTCGCAATTGTTTGTGGCCTCGGCGTTCTCCCGGAACCAAGAAACACTACCTTTCATTTTCTCTTTTCCTCGGAGGACAGGTCCCGGATCCTCCCATATCCGAATCCATTTCCGTCGGTGGTTCTGCGGTCTGGTTAATTCGCACTGAACAGAGGAGCTCGGTTCACGTAAGTCCGGCAGAGCGTTGTACCCTACACCATACTTGTCTTGTTCGTGTTTACCGGCGCCGATTTCTAGGTTTTGCTTTCGCCTCAACGATTATGTGTGGTGTTCTGTCCGGTAATTTTCCCAGCCATTTTGTGCGAAGAGCTGTAGTGCTCGTTGAGCATAAACAGTCTCGGTCGTTAAGTCGGTCTGAAATTAAGATTTCCGCGCCATTAACTCGAAAACTTAAGGGTTGCAACTTCGCGCACTTGTCCCGTAGCAAATTGTACAGCACCTGGCCTACCTTGTCTTGTTACGTCACAAGGTTGGGTAGATTCACGGTGGCTTCATCTACTTGAATCGGCGGTGTTAACGTGACTTCACGCCTTAAAATACATAGAGAATGAGAGGTCGCAAATTTCTAAAGCCTCTGGGCAAAGTCTCTGGGAGTCACAGGTATCGAAGACTGTGGGGCTGCACTACCCAGCATCACTTCTACATCATCTACGTGATTACTCTGCTGTTCATAATAAAGTGCCTGGCAGAGGGTTCAATGAACCACCTTCAAGCTGTCTCTCTACCGTTCCACTCTCGAACGCCACGCGGAAAAAACGAGCACTTAAATTTTTCTGTGCGAGCCCTGATTTCTGTTATTTTATCGTGATGATAATTTCTCCTTCTGTAGGTGGGTGCTAACAGAATGTTTTCGCAGTTGGAGGAGAAAACTGGTGATTGAAATTTCATGACAAGTTCACGTCGCAATGAAACACGCCTTTGGTTTAGTGATTGCCTTTCCAATTCACGTATCATGTGTGTGACACTATCTCCACTATTTCGCGATAATACAAAACCAGCCGCCCTTCTTTGAACTTTTTCAATATCATCCGTGAGTCCCACCTGATACGGATCCCACACCGCACAGCAATATTCCAGAATAGGGCGGACAAGTGTAGTGTAAGCAGTCTCTTTAGTAGAACTGTTGCACCTTCTAAGTGTTCTGCCAATGAATCGCAGTCTTTGGTTTGCTCTACTCACAACATTATCTATGTAATCGTTCCAACTTACGTTATTTGTAATTATAATCCCTAAGTATTTAGTAGAATTTACAGCCTTCAAATTTGTGTGACTTATCACGTAATCGAAATTTAGCGGATTTCTTTTAGTACTCATGTGAATAACTTCACTCTTTTCTTTATTCAGGGTTAATTGACACTTTTCGCACCACACGCGTATCTTACCTAAATCATTTGCAATTCATTTTGGTCAGCTGATGACTTTACAAGATGCTAAATGATAGCATCATCTGAAAATAATCTAAGAGGGCTACTCAGATTGTCTCTCATGTCGTTCATCTAGATAACGAACAATAGAGGGCAACACCTCCTTAGGGAAAGCCGGATATTACTTCTGTTTTACTCGATGACTTTCCGTCTATTACTATGTACTGTGACCTTTATGACAGGAAATCACGAATCCACTCGCACGACTGAGGCGATACTCCGTAGGCACACAGTTTGGTTAGAAGACGCTTGCGAGGAACGGTGTCGAAAGCCTTCTGAAAATCTAAAAATATGAAGTCAATTTGACATCCTCTGTCGATAGCACTCATTACTTCATCAGTATAAAGCTAGTTGTGTTCCGCAAGAACGATATTTTCTGAATCCGTGCTGACTGTGTGTTCAATAAATTGTTTTCTTCTAGGTTCTTCATAATGTTCGAATACAGTATATGTTCCAAAACCCTACACCAAATCGACGTTATTGATATGGGCCTATAATACAGCAGATTACTCCTATTTCCATTTTTGGGTATTGGTGTGACTTGAGCAACTTTCCAGTCTTTAGGTACGGAACTTTCTGTGAGCGAGCGGTTGTATGTAACTGCTAAATATGGAGCTATTGCATATAAATACTCCGAAAGGAACGTGACTGGTGCACCATCTGGACCGGAAGCCTTGCTTTTATTAAGAAATTTAGGCTGCTTTACAACACCGAGCATATCTACTTCAATGTTTCTCATCTTCGCACTTGTTCTTGATTGGGATTCAGGAATATTTACTTAGTCGTCTTTGGTGAAGGAGTTTGGGAAAACTGTGTTTAATAACTCTGCTTTAGTGGCACTGTCATCAGTGACTTAACAGTTGTTACTGCGCAGTGAAGGTATTGATGGCGTCTTGTTACTGGTGTGCTTTATGTATGATCAGAATCTCTTTGGGTTTTCTGCCAGAGCCGGCCATGGTGACCGTGCGGTTCTGGCGCTGCAGTCCGGAACCGCGGGGTTGCTACGGTCGCAGGTTCGAATCCTGCCTCGGGCATGGGTGTGTGTGATGTCCTTAGGTTAGTTAGGTTTAAGTAGTTCTAATTTCTAGGGGACTTATGACCTACGATGTTGAGTCCCACAGTGCTCAGAGCCATTTGAACCTTTTTTTTTTTTTCCTTGCCTGATTCCGGGACAGTGTTTCGTTGCGGAAATTATTAAAAGCATCTTGCATTGAAGCACGCGCTTCGAACTTCTGCAAAACTTTGCCAATCTTCGGGATTTTGCCTTCTTTTAAATTTGGAATGCTTTTTTCGTTGCATCTGCAACAACGATCTGACCCGGTTTGTGTACCATGGGGGATCAGTACCATCGCTTATTAATTTATGTGGTATATATCTCAATTGCCTTCGATACTATCCCATTCCACATCTTTTCTACGCTTACGTGATCAGATCGAAAGGAGTGGAGACTGTCCTTTAAAAAGGAGTTAAGAGCATTTTTAACAGCTTTTTTAAATATATGTACTTTGCGTTTCTTTTTAATGGTTGTGAGTGTTACGGTATTCAGCCTACCAGCAACTGCCTTGTGGTCGCTAATCCCTGTAGTCGTCATGATTCTCCCTATTTGTCCAGGATTATTTGTTGCTAAGAGGTAAAGTATGCAACCATTTACGCTTCGAGTAGGCTCATGAACTAATTGGTCAAAATAATTTTCTGAGAAAGCATTCAGTACAATTTCGGATGACGTTTTATACCTTCCTCCTGCTGTAAACGTATAATTTTTCTAGCACATCGAGGGTAGATTGAGGTCGCCACCGACTATAATTGTCTATTTGCAATGAGACTTAAGTTTTCTTTGACTGTTCAGCAACTATATCTTCTGAGCCGGGGGTCGGTAAAACGATCAAATTAATAGTTTAGTCAGATTGTCAAGTATAGCCTCTACCCATACTATTTCGCAGGAACTATCTACTTCAATTTTACTACAAGGCAAACTACTTCTGACAGCAATAAATACTTCGCCAACAGCTGTATTTAATCAGTCCTTTCAGAACACTGTTAGATCGTTTGAAAAAAATCCGTCTGAACTTATTTCCAGCTTTAGCCAGCTATAAAAATTTGAGCTTCAGTGCTTTCTATTAGGGCTTGGAGCCCTGGTTCTTTCCCAAGACAGCTATAACAAATGGTTCAAATGGCTCTGAGCACTATGGGACTTAACTTCTGAAGTCATCAGTCCCCTAGAACTTAGAACTACTTAAACCTAACTAACCTAAGGACATCGCACACATTCATGCCCGAGGCAGAATTCGAACCTGCGACCGCAGCGGTCGCACGGTTCCAGACTGTAGCGCCTAGAACCGCTCGGTCACTCCGGCCGGCCTAGCCATGACAATTTACAATTACAATACCGATCGTTTCTACAACTACTTTACTGTGTTTTACCTGTCTCCTTATAGACGGACGCCCTTTCTGTGATTTCCTGAGACCTTCTAACCTAAATCATTACAGGTGCTATTCACTTGCTTTCCGCCATCTTCTGGACTGGCTTATTCAGTCTCTTATAGGAGAATCTACATTTTACACCGGAATCTCAACCACGTTTTTAAAATCTGCAAAACATTTCAGGCAAACAAATTAAGTGCCAGAGAAAATGAGCGACCTGAAATCGAACGTAAACGGATGTGTAGACTGGACTCAAACTACCGAACCACCAAGTAGAATTCATATTTACTGTATTTGATAATACCGAAGTAAGATCGTTTTTCTCCTTTCTTCTGTCAGCCAATTTTCTTACGCCGCTGGCAAGTTTTTCGCCGCGTGGTCTTAGGAGTCTTGCCACGGTACGAGGGGCTTCCCCCCTCGGAGGTTTGTCCTTAGCATAAGTTAGTTTAAGTTAGATAAAGCCTAGGGATCGATGACCTCAGCAGTTTGATCCCATACGAACTTACCAGAAATTTCCAAAAAAAAGGCTTTTCATCGCTGAATTACGTTGGCAACCTACTAATAACTGCTTGTTTAGAGGGCGTTACATATGCAGCAGCCAGTGTACACACTCGCGAAGCTCTTTTGAAGCATTACTATGCATGTCTTGAATTCTGATGTTAGTTTCTATGTATTTTGTATGGATCTTTTGGGGATGGTAGCGTGAAAAACTTTTGTATACGCTAAATTTTCAGTATGTGTAAGATTCGTAAATGTTAAGCATACAAGTGTAATAAACTTCACCAAAAAGAAAAAAGAAAGGTACAAGTTTATTGATTTAAAGCAACCGTTTCAAATAACTTACTCTAAAGTCACTGACCTTCTTGTTTTAAATATTTTCCCATTATGTCCTGAGCTGAATTTTCATTCTTTCTCCTCGTTCAGTGCTTTTCTAGGGCCCTAAATATATACTTATTTTGCCTCGTTCATAGATGTCCATACCGTTTCTGGATTTCTCTCTGTCGTTGAGCTTTGTAAGTTTCGTTGCTACGTAGTTATTTCTCCAGTTCACGTTGAGAGAATGATTCGGCGTTGCGTGTAAAGCACTGGACTCGCAGTCGGAAAGCGAGTTCCGACAGTTTTCCAAAATAACTTCAGTTTCAGCTTGAATTGATGCTTCTCAGTCTTATTTTCTGGTACTATTCTCATGTTCTGAAATAACTCTTATTATTTTCAAGTTCTCTTTTTGGCCCAATATCTTTTTCTTATTATTTCTTTTTTCCCTTGGTTCTGCAGCATGTCTGCCTAACGTTAGCGTCTTTGGGTAATGTCATAGTGTATTCGTTGCTATTGCCATCTAGTGTTTTGATCTCTGCTTCCGTTGAGACTTTCTTCGTCTTGCGCACTTCTTTGATGATATGCTATTTCACCGCTGAATAACAATAAGGCAGCACGCACTCTTAAAAAGCAGCGAAAGCCACCGCAGACAAATGCTTTGAAAGACCTCCGCTGCAATCTGAAATCCTAGTGGCTCTTCTACAGTGGCTGCGGTTGCTACTGATGTTCAGAATGGCCCTAGAAGTTAGAACTACTTAAACCTAACTAACCTAACGACATCACACACGTTCGTGCTCGAGGCAGTATTCGAACCTGCGACCGTGGCAGTCGCGCGGTTCCGGACTGAAGCGCCTAGAACCGCTGGGCCACAACGGCCGGTTACTACTGATGTCACCAGGTGTGGCTCGACAGTGTATATATTCTTTTTTGAACTTAAACTATTTCACAGGGAAATGCTAAAAAGATAGTCATTTCCAATCTTAATTTGTACCCTGTCCTAAGTCGATGTTACGTCATTGCTTTGCACATTCTATTCAGATTCGAATATTTTTTGCCCTCCTCTTGGTTTCTTGAGGTTTTCAGTTTCATGCTTGGCGTCAACTTCTCCTCAGGGTCTCTGCGTAAGAACTCTAAAGCTCTGCATTGTGAATGTCGTTTGGCTGACATGGACTAGACGCAGAGACAACAGACGTTGAGGAAATGACAAGGCTGTCAAGAGATTAGGACTGTGTAATTACGGAAGCAATAGAAATCAGGGTGTCTAAGCACCTCATTAGTGACAGTATGGGCTATAATGTTGGTAGTGGAGCTTAGTTCTGGCGACGGCTGCGGCCTGAACGGCCTAATTCCACACCCTCGGTGTTGCCGGTGCTTGGGGTGGCAGCCAAATGGGAGTCGCAGTGGCACTGCACACGCGGTTTTTGCCGACAAGTCACTCAACCATATATGCAGATCAATTAAATTTCTGCACTATACATACCTATCTATTTGTAGAAAACTAACTATACTCCAATTAAAGAAAAAAATCAGAATGGCCGCAATAAAAAAAATGCTACTCCCCCGTCGATTTTAAAAATTTTTGGCTCAGACTTTTTTGTGAATACATTTCGTGATAAAGAACGACTGTAGGTATGGTTTTTAAATAAAGATTTTTTCCAAACACAAATTCAGAAGTGATAAAACAAATTTTATTCCGAAAATTGGATTTACCCCCTGTATTCAGCATGCCAAGATATTCCATGGAGCAATTTTTTTAGTCTCCTGTTTTTTTTTCCGACCAGGCTGAAATTTCACTGGCACTTCTCCTTAACGCACTGACGTATGATGCTATATTGAAGGTCTAGTTTAAACATTTACTTTTCCTGAGCTGTTGATGGGCGGAAAGGATATTATTTCATTGTCATACTCGCTTAGGAAACGCAGTAATACCGATACCTTAACAGGATTCTTGGAAAAGTGAGAAAAGAGTGAGAACGTTATTCAGAGTAAAACAAAAATAACCAGAATACAGTGATGTAAGCTTCCTGGACGTCTTTCTCGTCATTAAGGTTCCCTCCTGCTTCTCCTCGGAGCGCCAGTAGTTGGTAAACTATTTAACACGCCTGTATATGTTTCCCCTATGTTCTTACAGTTCGCCGCTCGGTCTATGGCGCCTTGCCACGATTCGCGCGGCTCCCCATGTCGGAGGTTTGAGTCTTCCTTCGGGCACGTGTGTGTGTGTGTGTGTGTGTGTGTGTGTGTGTGTGTGTGTGTGTTGTCCGTAGCGTTAGTTTGAGCTAGATTAAGCAGTGTGTAAGCCTAGGGGCTGATGACCTCAACAATTTGCTCCCATAGGAACTTACCACAAATTTCCGATTTTCCTTTTACAGTTAAAACAAAATAAAAATGAAGTCTTAGTAAAACTTGCACTTGCCATTTTCAACTCATTCAGTGGTATCTGGAAAAGATATAAACGGTACGTCTTCGTAGTTCATTTGAGGCCTCAAAACTGATAGCGGTAGCGCGCTGGTATGAATGTGGAGTCCACCGGCAATCGGTACTCTGGGTGCGTATCCCAGAACCTCGGCATACTCTATGCATGTCGCCATCAGAACAAGAGAAGACAGCACATCATCCGGATCTGAAGTGCCAGAAACTGCAAAAGACAAAAGTTCCTTAATCATGTCCTACTGATTACAGAGAAAGCTACGGAAAGAGGCTGATAATAATGTTTATCAATTAATTGTTAAGTTGTTCTATGAAAACTCTCTCTCCCGTAATGTTAAGAAAACTCACTATATTCATGTTCTGCACAAAAAATAGTCACACCAACTGTTGATGTAGCACATGAACAGGAGACCGTAAATTGGGTAGGATGCTCCAGGTTTTTATGTGATTAAAACTTGAGCTGGAAAATACTGCTCAAACAATTAATTTCAGCTACTTTTGCTCTTCATAAAATTGCTATTATTTGAAACAGACGAATCAAAATCCTGACATTTTGCATATTTCCACTCAGTAATGTCTTGTGGAACAAGTTTCTGGGGTAACTCATTAAGTAGAAAGAGAGTATTGATTGCGCAAAATCAAGCAATAAGAATAGTAAGTTGTGTGGTATTCTCTCACGGTCGTTATGTAGCCACCTCTTCAAGGAGTTCGGGATTTTAACTGCGCCATCACAATACATATATTTGCCAATGAAATTCGTCATAAATAATCCATCAGTTTGAGTCGAATAGTGATGTCTATTCCTGCAAAACTAGAGCAAAATTTGGCCATTATTGTTCATTATTACAGTTTTCAGTGGGTCAGACAGGATTTCAGTATGCAGCAACAAAAATATTTGGTCATTGTCCTACAAAATAAAATATCTGAGCGATAGCCTGCTGTTTCAAGTTTAACTGAAAATCTCCTTTTTTATACCCTATAAACTGGCCCGTTCCATATAATTTCGATAAAAGAGTTTTTCAAGTGATCTATGGAATATGTCATTAACTAACTGATAAACATTCAGGCCTATTTGCTAAGCGAAAAGGCGAATGTGCATATCTGCCAGAACGGACAATGTAACAGTTTTCGAACCGACGAAGTGTACACGTGATCTGCAGCACGTAGGACTGGGGATTCTGGTTTGCGGATGGAGCATTGCTCTTGTTTTTCATATATATTCTAGACTCAGGATGAGGTTGAACTATTTTGAAACATGTGGTAATTGGTTATTTCCTCTTCTTCTTCCCCCCCCCCCCCCAAAAAAAAAGAAAATATATCACCTGCCACCGCTCAACTGTTTCTACTGTGTACGTCTCATGTGTAAAAGAGACTAAGGAAAATGAATTATAAATTCAGTGATCTTTTTTTTTTTCTATTTTCACTTCACTTCCCGAAAAAAAACCTTTGTACTAGTAGCATTCAACAAATGATACAACACATTTTTATATGAAAGGAGGTTGGTTTTGCTCTGGATTCCAATACACCACATTATTCCCCACTCTTTTGGCTACAAAGCGCGTTCCGACATTGCAGGAGTCACAGCTGTGTGCGGTCCGCCAGCACTCGGGAGATCGGACAAGTTTGCACTACCTTGTTGCGATGAGGGCAGACGGCTCGCCCGAAGACTCACCTTGCTTTTGTTCACCGACAGATCTCCGTAGACATTCTGCAAGCCATTATGAATATCTCCAATGCTGTGGTTTTCCGCCAAAAGAAATTCAATGCCATCTCTCTGCGTGGAACGCATCTGTATTACAGATGCTATTTTGAAGGCTACCTACAGCGCCGTCAGCTGTCGCAAATTCATGAATCTATAGGGCCTGAAGCGGGAATATCCTACGATGTCCCACGACAAAATTCCGCACAGTCTTCAACCGAAATTTGCCGAGAAAAAATATGTTGCACTACTTATTGACTGCCCTTCGTACACAGAGAAATTGGTAACTCACACAATAGTTCAGATTTCAACGTCATAATGTCGCACTCGTTAGGATTTTGTGTAAAACTATATAGAACGCGTGGCCTAAGTTAGCGAGTTAACAGAATTCAAGGACTGCATTAATTCTTGCAGTACTTTGACTGACGTAAGTTTTTTGATATGTTAAAACATTACCTCTTTAGTAAATGGGGGTAATGCACTTTGTTTGGAGTTAATCTGTGTGAAGTTCTCGAGTAAATATACCGACACTAAAAATTGCGTGGGCAATAAACGCACATTGAATGCGGTGCAGACATTTTGCAGCCTCGCTATATGCCGGGCGGCGACCTCTGACCTTACGGCACACGTGCCTCCAAAATGTCTCTCTCCTACATGTCTGGCATGTGTACGCGCTCTTGTGTTACACATTTACCGGCGTGGTAGTGCCAAGAGGGCTCGGTAAATATTGTATAGCACTCTCCCAGTGACACCGCGGCACAACGCACGAGCAGTTTGGTTGTGACAGCAGAGGTGCTGCACGCAAACTGTGGAAGACTCCATAACCCATTTGGTAACATGATTAGCAGCGCAAATGTGATGTAGAATGTGAGAAGTTATTAGGAGCTGGACTGTGTGGAGCTGTTCAGGAGGAATTGTAGTGCGAGAATAAGTGCAGTTCTGATGATTAATGTGAATCTCTAGTGCCTTATTTGCGTCGTAGCCGCAAGTAGAAGCGAGTTTATGATGGCAGATAAGGAATGTCCTGGAAATAGCGTCAGGGTTAAGACAGGAAACTTACATCTGTTGTCAACATACGAGTTTGTAATGGCGATGGCGACGCGAAGGTTGGCCATCGATAAACTTCAGCGAGAAACTCGTTAAAAAAAAGTGAGAAAACTTAAACACATGCCTTTTAGAGGCTGTTAGCGATCATAAGACAACCCTGAACAGAAAACTCGCTACCAAATGTAGGGCAGCTTGCCACGTCGGAGCTTCAGTGTTGCGTCAGGCAGTTTCCTTACTCGCGGTCACGTACCAGATGGCCTGACCTCCAAGCGACCCTTCATACGCGTTTCCAGATATCAGAAAATGAAACATGCGCAAGGAGCAGACTTTTTGTGGCAAACAGCTGTATAACTTTCAGTGAGGTTTGTCTACATTAAAACAAACGCTCTCTCTCTTTATCTCTCTCTCTCTCTTTCTCTCTCTCTCTCTCTCTCTTTCTCTCTCTAACACGCGATCTAGTGT